>NC_138973.1:14702500-17202500 GCF_055761805.1 Camellia sinensis | reverse complement strand
GAGCTCACATACTCGCTCAGGTTCGTATACCCCATGTATTACATTTATCATGCCTTGAGGTGGGGCGTCGATCGGTGTTCCGTCTGGGTGATCGTGGTTTTGGGGGGCTGGCTGCGTCCCTCCCTCAATGTACTTGTCCAGATGCCCAGCTGCCACTAACTCTTCCAGGTGTTGTCTTAATGGCGTGCAATTCTCAGTGCGGTGCCCTTTTTCCTTATGGAAGGTGCACTGGGATCTTTCGTCATAGTCCTTTTGTGCCTCTCCCAATTTAGTTGGCCATTTGACGAAGGGTTCGTCACGTATCTCGCTGAGAATCTGATAGATCGATTTTTTGAACACCGTGGTAATGGCAGTGCGGGCTCTCAACCACCTTTTATCTTGGTCCTCTCCGTTGTCTTGCCTGCCTCGCCCATTTTTGCCCGGACGTTCTACCGTGTTGACTTTTACCAGAGTCTTTTTATCTGGTATTGCGGTTGTATCGGACTTTGTTTTAGCACGGGCGCCATGCTCCTCCACCCGAATGTGCTGGTGTACCCTCTCCATTAAGGCTTCCATTGTGAGGGGTGGCGTCATGGTGATTGAGTCCCTCAACCTGTTTCCGACTGGAAGACCTCTTTTGTACTGCGTGATGGCGAGATTTGTGGAGCAATCTCCTATCTGGTTGAAGGTCTCCCAATAACGACTGTTGTAGGATCTCAACATCTCTTTGTTGCCCATGTCAATGGAGAGTAGCTGATCGATCTCTACTGGCGTCTTGGTGTTCGTTCTGTACCTTGTCACGAACGCCTCCACTAATTACGCCCAGGAGGCTATGCTGCCTTCCAGTAGCCTTTCGAACCAGGTTAAACCTAGGTCGCCAAGGCTGGATAGGAATATGATGCACATCAAAGCCTCGTTCCGCCGGTATACTGCTATGACCTGACAAAAGTGGCTTAGGTGCATGTAGGGGTCTGTCTTTCCCTCGTAAGTCGTAAATTTAGGCTGGATGAAGCCTGAAGGTAATGGTGCGTTCTCAAACGCCGGAACGAACGGCGAGCTATGTAGCCTTGCTAATGCTTTATCTGTTAGTTTGTAGGCAAGGTGCGGTATTGGCATTCCTACCTCGACGCTTCCATGAGTCCAAGGAGCCAACCGCTGAAGGGCCGAAATTCTGTGCGGGTCACATGCCCTGGCATCCTCCTTCCGTCGTGCCCTTTCTTCAAGCACAGTCCATAAGTCGGACGATCTAGGCAACTCCATTTGCCTGGATGATGTCTGGTGCGTATGTGAGGGTCGATAGGTGCTTCCCTCAGTGTATGACCTCAATGATCTCATTCTCTCAGACCTGGAGTAACGAGTTCTAGAGTCCTTAATTGAGTATCGCCTGTTCTGAGGCTCTTACTCTCTGCTTGCGATGGCGTGGTATGTCTACCACGATCTTCAGAGTGGCGAGGGGGCGTATTGCTTTTGTGCCCTTCTCCTGTCGCCACCCTTTCCCTTTTATCTGGCACTTCATCAATTCCATATCCGCCGCCATCTTCTTGATTAACTCGTCCTGCTCCCTCACCCGATCCTCCAAAACTTGAGGGTCGATCCTCCGCCTCTGTTTGTCAGGACTTGATGAGCGGCGGGGGCTGTTACCCCGCCTTCCCCTTGCATCCCTCCGGGGATTCTGTCGCTGGGGCTCCAGATCTGCCATGGGAGGGATGAAAGGCAAGCCTTCGCGCCTCCCACCTCCCTCCGGGGTTTGCCCGTCAATGGTGGACTACGGCAAATCTTCATTGTGTGCCATTGCGTCTAATTTAGCGAGGAACACTTTGATCAAGAGGTTTTGTTCTTTCTGTGATTCCCATAGACGGCGCCAATTGTACGAGCAAGAAATAATCTTCTCGTATAATCCTGTTGATCAAATCTGCGCTCCTCCAAATGTCGTCGCTTTACTCCCTGAAAACACAAACGTGAGCTAGTCGGTGGGTGTGTGCCGAATACCTCTCCAATGCCTAAGTCAGCAAAATAGACAAATAGACAAAAGCTCTGTGTATTCGAGAATCAAAGTTATGTTACCTCTCCATAGGTGATGTTGTGAGATTTATAGGTTCCGTGTGGCATAATCCAAGTAGAACTCTTACTCCTCCATATAGAGTCCTCCTAGGAATCACCTTCTCGAAGATAATGCTTATCCTTCAACACCCCCCTCACTGCTTAAACCAAGTGAGATGGTTCTACCACGGTTGGATGTCAATACGATCGAGATAACATGGCCACGCTAAAGCCCTAAACTAGACCGAGCTCCTACTTAGCTCAGTTCTTCCTTTTACTCCGTATACCTCGGTTTCACATATTCCAATTGTGTTGTCTGAGACCGAACTAATCACATCGAGCTTGGACCGAGCTAAGCAATAGCAAGGTTCTGAGGAAAGCTCAACATACTTCGGCCCAAAATAGTACGACTGGGCTAACTGTCACCGCACTGACCGTGGTGACCGAGCTAGCCACCAAGCTCCTTCGGACCGGGCTATCTACAAGGCTCCTCTGGACCGGACTAATTTACAAGGCCTTTTTACTCAGCCCTTCTTACTGTGGCCCACAGAATGGCCCATTACCCAGCTCGGCCCAATTTATATATAAATTACCCTCTCAAATGATTTTTATGTTAGCAAATAAATAATTATATAAATCAAATTGAAATCCATTGTTAAAAGTGATGCCGACTTTAGTTACTACCCAGTAATCTGCACCAATATGTTCCCAAGAGTTGTCTCTCTACTCCATCTAACCAAGTCAAAGTGATGTAGACTTTAGGAGTATGAATATCACCAACAATGATGACAATTATCATGTGCCCTTTACCATCTCCAACAGCAACCCAATCTTCGACAATGCTAGGAAGGTTGGATGAGCTTCTAGACAACAAGTCTATACAAACAATTGGAATTGTTTCACTGACCCTTAAAAGTTCAATTCATTTTACATCCCCCATATTGGATAGTTTAGCATGGTACAGGTAACCATTGTTTGTAGCAACATAAAGGCTATCTTCACGTGCAGAATGCAAGCACCTTACATATACACTTTTGCTGCAAGACGTCTGAAGGGACCAGAAAAGCCCGTAAATAAGGATTCAGTAAAATGATAGCAATGAAGAAGGAAGAATGCGAGGTAACCCAAAATAATGTTGAAGGTTTATAGGTTACTAGTTTTATATTGGAGATGTCTAAACAACCTATTCATACGAATGTTCTTGGACAACCTCTACACACACCATCCACTATTTTCTTCATTATCAAAAATAATATTGAGAAAATACAGTTATGGTTCACTATGCTACTAATAAATGCCACTACCAATACATATAGAAATACCATTATTCTTCCTCTATTCTTTTTGGCTAAGAGCAACACTTGCAAGGAGGAGGTTACCTATTCATGAGTACAATATGCTCAGATGAACGTGGGATATGAACAGTGAAGATCTTTGTTCTATCAATGAGTTATTTTGCTTCCTCATCATGCCTCTTTGAGCTCTTGAACAGAGAAACAGTCAACAATTGTGCTTTTAATTGATGAGTCAAACCCAGCAGTAACAAGTAGTGAACAGTTTGGATCATACAAGCATCACCATATTCCCCTCCTACTGCATGGTAACAAATAGTTTTTTAAATTTTAAAAAAAAATCTACTATATAAAAGTAAGCATTGTAAGTGTAACAAAAAATTATACATGTAATGTTAAGATTGATGTCTAATGAAAACAACATCATGTTAGCAAATATAGAGGTGGATTGTAAGAGTGGATATGTTCTTGTGGCTTTAAGAGCCAATCGGACAAATGGGAAATCACCATAAAACAACATATTGGATTGTGGGTTTTGTCAAAAATATAGGTTGGGCAACAAATACTACTATAGTCTACAGATTTGTGTCGTACATTGAAATGTCTGCCAGAAGGTCATAACAAAGTCAAGCTGGAAAGCAACTCAGTTGCATACTCAGATAGACTCCAATTGCTTTCGCTTCCTCTTTGATCCCCATTACAATCTCATTTTGAGCATCAAAGAGCTACTAACTAGAACCTTGGATGGGAATTCAAACATGTATGCAAGAAGGCAACTGTTGTGCAGATCGGATCACCAAGATACACAAATTCTTAATCAGCCAGTGGAAGCTGTTAGTCCAATTTTGGCAGCAAATTCAGTTAGGGTTATTAACGTAGTCTAGTCTCGGCCTTATCCCTAATGATAAAAAATTCTCAAACATGAGAAGACTTTTCTTCCATGTAACAAGTGAAGTCAAGAAGAAAATGTCAATGTAGCAAAGAAACAGGAGGGAAAAGGTAAGAGCACGGTGAAGAAAACACTAGAATAGTGCTAATTAGGTGTTGAAATAAGTGATGGTATAGGGGATGTTTGGTGGGGCTTTTTTGAGCCAACTTATGGCTTCTGGCTTTTGAAAAGTTATTTTGGACTGTTTGGTTAAACTTATTTCAAACAGCTTCTCATTCTAACAACTTATTTTAAGTCAAAAAAGCTGATTCTGGGAAGCTGCTCACCACTTGCTTCTGATTATCAGCTTCTGCTGTGGACATGTTAATTTACGGTTATACTCTTAATTTTTTTTATTTTTTATTTTTTTAAAAATAAAAAAAAGACCCAAATGGACTGTAAAATATTATTATTATTTTTTATGAGAAATGTAGACAAATAGTGAATAATAAAAAATAAAAATTAATTGAAAAAACTACTTCACAGCTTATTTAACAAACATTACTCAGCAACTTAAATCTATAATCCAACAGCTATACCAAACAGATTAACAGCTTCTGATTAAAGTCATAATCAATAATCTGTTAAGGTATGATCTATAATCTGTTTTAATAGCTACACCAAATAGCACCAAGAATGGCCAGGCCATCAACCAAAAACATTTACTCTAAATTAAAAGTTCTAAAATGAGGGAGGCCATACACACATGGCATTGATAATAGAAAAACATTTAACAGATACGATGCTTTATCTGAATGAAAGGCTTATGGAAAAGAGAAACTGCATGGCAGAATTCATCTTTCATACTCCAAATAATAATAATGATAAAAGGCAAAGAATAGTACTGACAAATTGTGGAATAACTTGACAAGATGATAAACAACTTAGGATGCCCAAACCAAATTGATTAGATGAGTTGAATGAACCCATGATGTGGCATGTGAAAGTCGACAACCTAAACTGGCACGGCATTATCTCAACATCATAACTATACAACAACATTTGGTCTAACTGTGTTGTGTGGGCATTCCGTTTATGTAGGCTCATGATCTATGGTATTAGCAAGCTCAGTTGTAACATTGTAGAATATTAAAATATGTGCAATTTAAGGTCTTACATTTTAAGCTATTGCATATCAAAATACACATTCATAATTGCAAACTCAACTTACATGTGCCCCCTTATCATCTTAAGCTGGTTACCATCCAGTACCCACACACGACATGTACAATCCTCACCAATAGTGACTATTAACTGCGTGAAGCTGTAAACATCCTATTTTTGACCATCCTCAAGACTTGGATGTCATTGCTTGTGCGCTCGGTGATTATGACCGCATGTGCTCATTTTAGTGCCCGAAGTCCTCGGCGGAATGCCATGTCTTTGAGCTTTCAAACCCTATCCATTCTATGCCTTGTTTTAGACCAAAACCTTTGTGCTTCAAACCTCAGAACCCTGGGACCTGCAGGCCTCCTCAGGTGGGCTGTCGGCCACCCTTGTGCCTTGCCAGCCAATGGTGTGGCCTGCCGACCATCAGTGTCTTTTTTCAGATATTTTTGTTAACAACTGTACCAACTGTTGGCACAATTGGCTGCATCTCCCTACACGTGTATGGAGGGGTATATCTCAGCCAAATGCATGTTTTTCTATATATAGGGGGTCTCCTCCCCCGTTTTTGAGGGTTAGAATTTTTGGAGCAAAAATTATCTCTCTCTCTCTCTCTACATTTCTCTCTCTCTCTTGCAAGTTTGTGCATAGTAGCTTAGATACACCACACTTTTGCCTACACCTCCTTAACCAAAGTGGTTCATCTTGGAGCTGAGGTTCTTGGAAGCCTTCTTGGAGCTCTAGAATGTGGTTTTGGCTTGAATTGTTGCCTAGAGTTGATCTTCCCTTCAAGAGGTGTAACATTTGCCTTTTTAGCTTGCTTTGCACACTTATTTTTCTATCTTTTTCCCACTGATTTGGGTTGTTTAAAACTCTGTTGTGGGCTGAAATTGGTGGTTAGGCCATTTAAAGGTAAGGGGTGGTTCACCCTTCTTTCTTCCTTGTTTGTAAGGCCTTTCCACCTTTGTTTCCCACTTTCAAACCATCTTTTTTTAGGCTTTTGAACATTGAATTTCAAAGTATTTTCAGTGGTGAAAATCTTATTTTGAAATCCAAATTTGGAGGGGTTAGCCTCCCCTCCTTGTGCCTTGTTTGCTAGCCTAATTAGCTCTATGTGTTAGCTTAATTTTCCAACCTTTTATAGCTTAATTCCAGTATGTTTAAACCTCTATTTTGGACTGCCTTGCCTCTGTTTTTGGCTGGTTGTTGCATTTGAGTCTTGTTTTGCATGCTTCTAGTGTAAGTGTCCTCACAAGCTTGGTGTTTTAGGCCTTTAGATACCACTTGTTTGAGTTGATAGATGTTTAGTGTTTTTCTCATTTAATTTCAACAAGCATAATCTCTGCAACCTCCCTCATTTCTTAACTCTTTGTTTGCTTTGAGGGTTGTTTCAACCTTAGGATTGTTTAAGCTTGAGATTGAGGTCCATGTTTAATGGTTTAATCCTCTTTTGAGGGTTCATTATCAACGGCATAACACCGTTCTCTTGCCTTAAACTACCTATTGTTTGACACTTTCTTCTCTTTTAGAGGACTCAACTCAGCAATGGACTTAATTGGTTAAAGAATAGAAGGGTAATTAGAATGAGTAACTAAAGTTGAAACTAAAATGGTGCAAAGATAAGAATTTGATTATGTTTCGGTGTGTTCAATCGGACGTTAATTGAACACAAGGAAAATTGGAGCATTTCATACTCAAAGTGCTGAAATGTGCTAAGTTTCCTAGGTCTCCATTGCCCTTGATCATCCATGATAGGGTGAGGGTTGCGAGTCTTGTTTGCGCATTTATTAACTTCTACACCTTGGTTCTTTGGCCATTATGCAATAAAATTGCTTGATTCATGGTTTTTAAACCAAGTGTATCACTCCTTTGAGCTTGTTTTGATGATAATGAGGGATACACAGTACAAACAACCTGTGAGAATACTCTCTCTTTGCTCTGTTCAGTGGCCGGCCGCCACCACTTCTAGCCTGCCGGCTACCAGTGAATTTTGAGGAGAATGCTTGTCAAGCAGAGCAGATTTGGTCTGGAAGAGGAAAAACAGTTCAAGGGTTGTGCAACAGAGGCTTTTGAGAGCAAACAGTGGACGTTCTTTGGGTGGAAACCGAGCATGCATGGGCCTCCTTCGCTTTCCGGACTAGTTAATTAGTTTAAATTAGTCATTTGTCATTTAGTTAACTAGTTTAATTAGTGACTTTGTAATTACTTAATTAACGTAGTTAGCTAATTAGTTTTGCATTGTACTTATTTAGTTAGCTCAGATTGCTTAAATTAAATTAGTTCGTCATTGTTGTAATAATTAATTAGCTTAGCATAATTAATTATTTACTTGTAATATTTAATTAACTTAGATAGCTAGCTTGCTTATTCAAGTTTTGTAATACTTAGTTAAGTAGTGTAGCTTAGTTAAGTAGTGTAGCTTAGCTAGTTTATTCATTCGGACCCTCCTGCACGAGGGCATCAATGTCGTAAGTAATGTGTATGTCTTCCAACCCCACGCCTTTCTCCTTTTTATTTATCTGCTTTTGATGGTTAGATTAGGGGCATTACGTTTCAATTAACATATCGCATATTTTCATTCACTTATTTGTCTTGCATACATTGAGGTTCGGTTCATCATTCAAACTTGCATTGTTGTTTATTACCTCATTGAATACGTGTTTAAATGCATGTTATGAAATTGTTGCAAATAACATGTTAAGTAGCCAAGCCTATTTTAGTTGCATTACTGCATGCGTTGCATTAGCCATCTTGTATAGTTAGGTATCATGCATATTTTTCTAACTCTTTTGTTTTATCTTAGCTTGGAGTACTAGGTGAGTTTTTTTAGTGCTTTAGTATACTTGCATGAGTGTGAGTAACTGCCATGACTAGCATGCTTGCCATGAGGCTAAGTGCTTACTTGTTAAATTGTTTGAGTGCCTGTGGATGAAAGCTTGTTGCTTGAATTGGAGTGATTCAATGAATGTACGTTTAAGCCCACTTTGTCAAGTGGCAAATTCACAAACTTTAAGCCCACTTTGTTAAGTGACAAAATCAAACCTTTTTCGAAAAACAAACATGAAATTGAATTGTTCTAATTCAGGCAAACTAGTCTATACCTTGCATGCGCGCATCACATAGTAAATGCTATCCTAATAAACTGAAACAAGAGCATATAATGTTGATAAAAAAATCATATCATGATTAGTAGAGGCCAATCTTTGATCGGGCGAGTGGAGGTGCTTGATTCATGACCTTCCCCTCTCGTACCTAAGTTTCCAAGCCGAGACAATCTCAGTGATGACGGACACATGGCCTTTGGCACGAGTCATGGGTTTCCTAAATTTTCCCAAAACAAAATATTTAGGTGGCGACTCTGTATCTGGCAAAGCAGTCCATTTTTGGCAATTTGATTCAAAATCAATTTTTCAAAAGATTTGTCGGATTTGGACTCTTTGGTATTTATCAATTTCACATTGCACTTGTGAGATTAGATTCAGAACCATGGGAGTCCGAACTGTGGGGCTTCTTTCAAACTTCTGAAAGGGTGTGTGAAAAAGCCGAGCTACAGAAGCCCCATGCAAAAGAAAGTTAATTCCTATCCGAATTAAAAAGATAGAAAATATACCAACTTTACATATAGAATGGCAGAGAGAAAAGCTTTAGCTTTAGGAAAACATATGAAATGCATGACCAAATTCCATGAAATCCATGTTATAGTCAAATAGAAATCCTTAATAGGTCAAGGCCAAATTGAAAAGGCCTAAATTGACTTTACCCCATAATATGCCATCCAGCTTAGAAAAACAACAACATTGTTGTAATGTCTAAAAGCTTCGTCATTGGAAAAATTATCACAAGAATTATGATAACATCAGAAGTTGAACAACAGTTCATATCATTGATCGTATTCGCACCAAAATGCTGCTATGTGACAATGAATTGGCACAATATTTAGTTATAATTACTTGGCAATCACGAAGCCATCTCCAAAACAATGAAAACAATATTTCCATTGATGAAATCAGACACCAAAAAAAATGGGGAAAACTATTTAATAACAATTGATCACAGAATTAGAGGACAAATATACTAAATTGTTTTCATTTGTAGCAAGCCATACTTTCAGTTTTGACCATTAGCTCAGCATTGCAAACAAAATTCCTCCCCATTCTGACCACCTCATATTATATTTACTGACATTACAAAATATTTGGAAGAAACCAAATTCCAACCACTAGCCATGGGAAAAGCATTTCAGGCACGCCCTAACCAACCACAACAATATCATCAAAGTAAATTCAGCATAATTCTTGAGCAATTAAAAAAACAATGCAAAGCAAACATGGAAATTACCTAAGTGAACACTAATAATTGACATAATCCTCATAAGTAAATAGCACCCTTCAGAAGAAGGGAGCAAGACAACATTGATGAGAAACATTTTCATCTGGATATGGACTTGTGTTGGTAGTTTGTATTCAACTTATAATCATGTTTATGAGAAAATAAAAAATCTTTAGTAGAATTTGAAATCAACAAGAAGAAAAAAAATTAAACCTAGATTTGAGATAAGAGATGAGGTGTATATTGATCCAATCTTTTGGTTTTTGAGGGGAAAAAAATAGAAAATATAAACAAAAAAAGAAATCTGAATCTTGAATTCATTGAGAGGAAAGTGAAGAAAAGAAAGAAAGTGAAAAACAGAGGTAGAGAATAAAAGGAGAGTGGAGTGTACCTCAAGGCTGAACTTGGAGCTAGAATGAATCGGCCAATCTGGTGCAGAGTTCTGATTAGAGAAGATTGATGGGTCGATTGAAAAAAAATGGAGAGAAAAATGAGGGCAAAGATGAACTGTCCATCTTCTGATTTCATTTTTGACACATTAATGTGCCTCATCGCCTGATCTTTCTCATCGCAATCAGCCCATTCGAGATCGTCGTTCTGACGAGTCCGGCGGTGATCCTTTGTAGACAAAGGTTCTGAAACAGTTGAGGGGAGTGTAGGGTTTTGAATCGAACATATGGCTTGTGAAGGGATTGGAGAAGATCGAAGGTAGGGTTAGGGTTTTGGAACCGACGACGAGAGTGGAGAAGACAAAGTAGACGACTGGTAAAGATCAGTGAAGAGAATAGGAGAAGAGAGAGAAGGCCGCGAGGGAGGAGGTGGTGGCGGTGACAGTGGTGGTCGCCGGTGGCGCCACCAGAGGCAACGACGTAGGAGGATGAAGAGATAAAGTGAGAGGAGAGTGAGAGAGAGTAAGAGGGAGTGTTAGGTTAGGGTTTAGACTCTGTGTAATATATATAAGGTTAGAGGTTTGGGTTTAAACACTGTATAAATATATATAATCACACTTATTTAAAATGTGTGATTAAAAAAAATATTATCTCATTTATTAAATTAAGTGTGATTAAAAAATCATTTTAATTTTTTAAATCACACTTTTAATAAAAGTGAAATATTTTTAATTCTTCTTATATGATCTTTAATCACATGTTAATTACAAGGTGTGATTAAAATATATATATATATATATATATATATATATATATATAATCACACTTAATTAAAAAGTGACATAAAAATTAAATATTATCATACTTAATCAAATCAAGTGTGATTAAATAATCAATTTAATTTTTTTTATCACACTTCCAATAAAAGTGAGATATTTTCATTTGTGAAAGTGTGATCTTTAACTGTTTTTGTAGTAGTGATAATTATATAATAATAACAATTGTAATTAATTAGACCAAACTGAGACAAAATAAAAATAAATAAATAAAAGCTAGGGTAAAAATTGAATCAATTATAATTATAAGGACCAAAAATTATATAAAAACTAAATTATAAAGACTACTAGTGTATTTTCCATATCAATATTTTAAGGGCTTGCTTGATTGGGCAGATTATAGTATAGGATTGAAATTATTATTTCAAGAGACTCACATTTCATTGTTTGGCTGCAAATTTTATTATTCAAATTAGATTCCAATAGTCATTCTATCCAACAAAATTGATGAATTTTTTAATCCTACAACTAATAATGCAAAACATACATGTAATTGAGATTAAATATTTTTATATTTGTTACAAAATAAAGGTGGACAAGAGGAAATCATGTATCTCACTAATATAGCTAGATAACCAATCCAATGCTAATCTCATGGATTATTAATTCTCTCACTATTAATTTTGTTGATCAAAATACCAAAAAGACAAAATTATCCTTGGTTTTTTTAGAAATGGTTTTAGGAAAAACATATTTTTTTCCTAACTTTGGACTATATTTGAGGTGCCCATGCACTGAATTTGGCGGGTCCATGTGGCAATGCGTTTTTCACTACATTGAGATTCACGTCGTATATTTGACTGCTCAAAATCATTATCGGGTGAATAGAAAATCGATGCCAAAGTGTGCTCCATGAAAATGGTGGCTTGGTGGGTTTCCCATAAAGTATGAGGAAAAATTGTCCCACATCGCTTGGCTAGGCAAGTATTGTGTGGGTTTATAAACCTTGAGCTCAGATCTTGGGGTGGATCCCAAAGGGTGCCTAAGTTTCGTGGAGTGGGAGGTTAGGGAAAAATACACTACACCTATTGAACTCAAAAACAAGCACACACGTGCACTACCACCACTTGCTCTAATTGGACTTGGGCGGCCCAATATTTGTCTTCTTAGGCCAGAAGGTTTTGAATTTTATTTTTATATTTTATTTTTTGAAAATTAAATTCTTAATGTTAGGAATTTAAATTTCTATTCAAAATTATTTATGAATTGACCCCAACGTTTCTGAACGTAGACAGTTTGGTCCGAACAGCCACACCCCTTAGCTTTTCTCTCTAACCCGAACAAGTTCATGGCTTTTTATTTCTACCCGAACAGTCACCATTTATGCTATAAATAGGTAGTCCTCCATTTGTTCCAGGCATTCAATTTCCGCGCCTTTTTCTTCTGTTTCTTCTTCCTGCATATTTCTGCATTTGTTTTCTTTGAGAGAAAGTATAAACATAGAGCGTGTTCGCTAGACAATCAATTTGTAGTGTTGCTACTGTTTGTCATAAATTATTTTATCTTGAGAGATAAACGTTCAAATTCTGAAAGTATTGTAGGGAGGACGAATCTATTTTTAGAAAATAATGTTGAACATTAGACTTGATCCTTTCAGAAAATTTATTTCTACAATTATTTTTCCTGTTTTCTGATTTTTATTAAATCTACATTTCTACTTTTTTTTTCCAGATTTTATTTTGTTTTAGTAATAAAATAGAATATGTTATTTTAATTTAATTGATTATTTATTTTGTTTTGGTGTTTAGTACTCAAACATAATTTTATCTTCAAATTTTATATTTCAAATACAGTGAAAATTGCCTAATAGGTTTCCCTTGCATTAAAGATGAAACTTTTTTATGACATTAATTCCTCATGAAAAGTACAACTCCTGATTTCTTGTGTTTTGATAATCGGGTGTCCAGATCAGTTTATGCGCACTTCGATTAATCTAGAGACCCACAAAAAACGCTCTCTCCACGTGAATCTAACAAAGGCCGCAAGCCTGGCCCCAAGAAGTGAATTGCTCCTAATGAAAATTGAATCTGAAAATTGAAAGAAGCACACCCCTAAATTTTAAATTGCATCCATTAGGCCAATCACTGCTGGGAAAATGACTTTTAGCGGCGTTTTAAAAACGCCGCTATATGTATGAAAAACGCCGCTAATTCCTTTAGTGACGCTTATCACCAAACGTCGAGGACGCGGCCGTCGCTATAAGTTTATGACGCTTTAAAAACGTCGTAAAATTAATATAGGCGGCGTTTTTAAAAACGCCGCTAAATGCGATAAATAATGATAAAATGACATCATCCAATATTTAGCGACGTTTTTAAAACGCCGTGATAGATTTTTTTATTTTAAAAAAATGTCCGTTGGCACTGTAGTGGCGTTTTGAAAAAACGCCGTTATAGCTCTTTTTTAAAAAAAAAAATTGTTCTGAATCTATTATATTTAACTAAAAAACATACCTGTAATAAAGCTGAAAAATAACAATAATATGAATAAAATTTTACAGCTACTTCAATATATTGACTAAATAAACATTACATGATTGTGTCTGAACCAAAATCAAACAACAAACACAATCAAAAAATAAAAAGAATAGGAAAATCAACAGATCATGCAGATGCAGATGCAATGGAATAGTCAAGCATATTACACATCATTACACTGCAGAATAGGAAAATCAACAGATGGGCTATATCATAGCAAACTGATCTGTAACTTACATTCTATTATACTTGCAAGCTAAACAACAGATGGGCTACCTTTTGCTTAACAATTAATAGACATAGACGTGAGTATTCTACTCAATAACATATATCCTACAGGTCATACTCTTGAGGCAGTCCACCATCAGTGGCATAATTACTAGAGCAAAATTCACCCCATTCTTTACTATGTGAAATTGTCAATAAAATCTTGTCATGATAACTATCGGGTGTTTACAACAATTTTTGGTCTGAACAAAATCCAAAATACTAGGGGAGTTGCTATTTGCACAAGCAATTCTTCCAAGTACAACCACCTTAATGGAAGTTCCCTTCTGAAACATAGATCCACTGTAGAACCCATACCCTTCCATATTGAAGCAAATTCAACAGCAATGTACCTAAAAACAAGAGAAAAATATGTCATTTAAAATTCATAAGCATGCCAAGAAAAATCAACACAGCAGATAGATAATATTAGTTTATACTTCATTCATATTTTTTAAATGTCAAAATTGTTCCATTAAGACCAGGGGAATTTTTTTTGGTCTGGAGATTTTTTATACTAGTACAACACAGCAGATAGATAATATTAGTTTATACTTCATTCATATATTTCCGAAATTGATTTTTTGGTCTGGAGAATTTTTTTTTTTTTTTAAATGTCAAAATTGTTCCATTAAGACCAGGGAAATAAAGTAAAATTTTAGTTTATACTTCATTCATATTTCCTTCACCTTTTTTTTTTCCACCACAAATCCCTACCCTAATCCTAAATCCAAACACAGCCCTAGTATATGTTAGACATGAACATACCTGGGCATATCAATGGATTTAAGTGGCGCTGCCAGCTGCGTATATCAAAGCCCCAAGCATACGCCTGAAAGTAAAACAAAGGAATAAAAAGTATTTCAGAATGAATAAATACAAAATCAAGCCACAATTGACAACAAGATAGAAGCCACGTCAGCAAAATTTATTAAAAATCTCCAGACCTAAAAATCAATTCATAGGTACTAAACATTAGAATGATCACAATACCTCCATAAGCATCACCATTAGATCTAGTCCATATGTTGCTTGAAAAATTATAGTTCAATCAACATTTAGTCAGTCTTAATTTTTTGTCTTCCTTACATTTTCAACTAGATGATGCAGCTCAAGTCTGTTCCTGCCTCCCCAAAGCTGACTGTGTGAAGTCTAAATCTAAACCAACAGGGCCCAAAAAGCATAATCAATAGGATCAAAGGAACAGTATGACAAATTTTTAGAATTCAAGGTTTCCTCTAATCTTATCATCTCAAAAACTAACCTACCCTGGAAACTACAGACTGATTTGTTACTATTAGCTAAATATGATGCGACTCAAAGGGTGAATCCTTCGCTGTATCAGGTCTTGTCACAGGGTTCCTCTGTTAGTTTCTGTTTATGGCCTTGGTCCTCCATGTAACAAAATAACTTACAAAAAAAATTAATAATAAAAAGAAAAGATAATGGAATACCTTGTATAAGTAATGCCGATGTATTGAGACTTGGACAAGTTTCTTATAGACTTCCATTCTGATGATTGCTAAGATACGCTTCTACCTGCCCTGTTGCTGCCAATATAAGTCCTACAATGCAAAATCACAACTGTTAAGATAGAAGATAGATAGATCATTAGGAAAAAGCTTATACTGGAATAAAAATACAGTTAATCAACTTTTCTTTATGGAATTGTATACAAGGCATCAAATTAAAGCAATCTATGGAATTGTATACAAGGCCTCATGTGAACAACAGCAAATGAAGCCAAAGTGAAAATATTGGCTTGAAAAACACAAACATGAGTGAGAAGCTAATGTTGTGAAAACCTAACACTTCCTCTGCAAGGTTCATTCAATTAGAGTGAATGATCTTTTCTGAATGTATATATAATAAAATGAACATTTCATAAACTGCATACAGTTTGATAAGAAGCAATACATCGACACTGACACTACATAGCCACTCATACGTAATAGCATAGCTTGCTACAAAAAGCTTAACAAGCCATCTGTCATCGCATGAACAAAAGAAAAAACTAGCAAAATAAATTTCAAGCCCACTAAAAGGAAAGATCACACATTTCTGAAGTGTACCAGCAGGTTCTACAAACATCTACTGCAATTAAATAGACAACACCCTTTGAACACTAGTTACCTCACTTAAGGTCTTAACAGATATATTTATTTACATACATGCAAGTAACCACATTTATCACTGAAAACAAGAAAAATAACAAACATGTTTTCCCCAATAGTAACATATAATTGAAGACAGATATATTTATTCACAATGGTAAATGTAAACATGGCTAATAAGAGACCCAAAATTAAATGTAAACATAAACAAAAGCATTTATATTGAAGTGATCCAAAGTACACAATTATGCCTCAAACTACTACTAACCAACACTAAGCATAAACAATGGTAAAAAATCCTACTACAAAAACCTTTATTGAAAACATCAGCCAACTGATCTCTTGATTTCACAAAAAGGAATTGAAATCAATCCTCTATTGTCAGTGTAGCAACCTGCTCACACAAACGGAAAGTTTATTCTAAAGGTGATTCTTCAAGTAACTAGGACTTAGGATGCACTTTCCCGGAAAAAATAAAGAAAAGAATAGAAAATAGCAGTTCACTTACCAACTGAGCAACAACAAAAGCCACCACTAGCAAAAGGCCAGGACGTTCAACGAAAGACCAACTCCTAGAACGTGTCACAAATATTAGGGCCTGACTGATGATACTCACTTGCAAGTATATTGCTGATGCAAGCTTCCTGAAGTCATCATGAGCTGTTGCTTCAAGAGTTGAAACCCCAAATATACGCTGGAAATTACACAAAAGGAGGGGAAAATATGTCTCAAGACCAAGCATAACACTGATAGATCAGTAAAAAGAAGAATCATTCAGACTTCAGTCTAGAAGTAAATAATAAAAATTGCATACAGGAACAGTGAAGACGCCTCAATTTGGAATGCATTTTCAAAATTTCACAAGATCAGGCACACTTCAAAATTTTGGATTTATCAATTACATAGAGCCTAAAATAAAATGCAAATAACAAGCATATGAACATCATACATTCTTGAAAATGTCTCATTAATGAAAACTGTATATCAATATTTAGCAAATCTAAACTACTATGTTAAGCCAGGACCAGGGCTGGTCACCAATTCACAAAATATGAAATCCTTTGGCATATAACCTATCAGGTGTATCCAATCAACTATTTCATGACCCATTTACTATAGTTATAAGTTTTCTTATAGGAAAAAAGTTTGTCTTGTATGCTGCCCAGAAGAAAATGACTGTCATCATGGCCAAGTAACCACCAAGAATGACTCCAGTTACAAAAATTTCTGCCAGCTTCCAGCTATCAGGCTGAGGAGATGGTTTCACCCTATCCTTTGATATTGTCATGATGGTACCTGGCATGCCATATAGATAGTATGTATTTAGAACCCCACACACACACACAAATCGAGGCTAATGACAAGAAAATGAGAAGAAATATGCATGAATCTACATGTAGAAAAGGTAAGTAAAGTGTGACAAAATACAAACCATCATTGAGGATGGCAATGATCAGCACCATGAAGGGTGGGAAATCAAACCTCCATATGAGGGCGAGCAACATAAAACCAAGCTGTCAAAACAGAGATAAAAGAGAATTAGGTACAAGGAAGACCACAATCCATGACAAGAGGATCCTATCAAAAAATATGTAATTATGCTAGTAAAAGTGCAAATAATTTTTTTAAAAGCGTTTCAGTTATCATCCTAAATTAAAACACTTACCACAATACGAATAGTAATAGAAACCGCATATATCTGCACCATGAACACCCAAAGCATAAAAAAAAAATTAGTCAATTAAATAATCATAGCAGCATTTGTACAAGTAATGGATGTATTGTACACTTGGATGCAACCCAACTAAGAATTTATTAGCTAGATAAAAAAAATTATTAGCTAGATAAAAAAAATTATTGGGTTGAGGGGGGGTTACATTCCTGGACTTCCTGCTTCGCTCCAATTAAGATCCCAGAACCTGCACAGTCCACCGGAACATAAACTTACCTTCTCTTTTAACTACCAGTTGCATCAATTTAATAGCTGATTATTCAAACCTGTGTATGAATTTCTGCAAATGAAAAATGATTATGTTTTCTAAAACAGTTGTCACACATTTTCTTTTGGGAATCAGTTATTGTAGTTTGATTTATTTGGTCTTTAGATCTGTCTCGACTAGACGATCCCAAAACTTAAAAAAATTCAGAAAAATCCAAAAAAAAAACAAAAATAGGCCAATTTTTTTCTCCATATAGAACTCTACTTATTTTCATATTTAGTAAACTTTTTTATGATAATTTTTAGAGTCATTTAGTCAACACAAACCTAAAGGGTAAAAAAATTCAACTCCAAAGTTGAAAGAAGTACACAAAAGACAAAAATTAAGCTAGTTTTTTAGTTTTGGCTAAAGAGTCTTTTTTAGCTGTCTTTTGTAAAATTGTTTTCTAGGTTCCTTCCAACACTATACTTCATCATCTGAAAAGTACTAAAAAAGAACCGAAAAAATTCTAACTGCTTTTCTGACTTGTCCTAATTGTTCTCTGGGTTCCTTCCAAGATTGTGCTTCATCATCTGAAAGGTATTGAAAAAGAACTAGAAATTTTCTAAATGCACAGAATTCAATCACAATGTAGAAGAATTGAAAGAACAAAGATAGATATATAACCATCGATGCACGTACCCTCCATTCAATTCCTGATTATGTAGTTCGATCAAGTTGTCAATTCCACCATATGTTATTCCGGTGACGGTTCCTCCGGGATTTGACAGTGTGAGTTGGAGTATGCCATTGTCTATCACAACCTGCACCAAAACGATGCTTCATTCTATACATGATGATGATAACATAGTAATGAACAATCCCAAGTAGGACTCTTATGAGCCAAACATCCCCTCTTCCGAAATCTCATATGAGAAACTCAAAACATGATAATCTGGAGACATGATTTTACTGTTGCAAATGCATTGACACAAAAAGAGAAGAAAAATCCAAGACACGTGATTCAGTTTGTATCCTTGTGAATCATTGAAGACCATGATACCTACATATTATATGTAGCATTTGGAGGCACGATTGTACTATTGAGAGTGCATTGAGACAAGGAGCCGCGTAAAATTTTGAGATATATGATTTGATTCTTATGAATCTATTGAAGACCATAATATATATATATATATATATATATATATATATATATATATTTATAATATACAAGAGATAAAATAACCCAATGATTCAAAAAAAGATTTACGTGATCATCTTGAATATTCAGGTGCACCGGGGTAGCAGACAGATTTGATGGCCTAGCTATCTCCTGCAAGAGATTTTGAAGAAACCATGAAATGAATTAACTAGAGATGTGATGTCAAATATATATATATATATATATTTTATTGCCCAGAATTGAATATGAAAAATGAAAATCATGGTAACCATATTCCACCTAATCAAATATGATCACGATTCTTATTATTATTTTTTTAAATGAAAGGAACCTCTATTGTGTTAAAAGAAAGCTAAATAAGTAACCATAGGATGTTTAACATTGTAACAACCATGTGCATATGGTTTCCCAGTTTGTCAAAATTGGATTTCATTCTTCAGCCAAGAGGTAAAATGAGTTAAAAGGGGAATTTGCAGTGCAGAATATCCATGAAGAACCCTTTCAAACATAGGTGTTTAAAGAAATAGACAAAAAAGGGAAAAAGAAAGGAAACAGAGTATGTCTGATAAATCTGAATATCCGTGATTCAGTTTGTATCCTTGTGAATCAATCTCCCATAAATCTGAATCATGGATAAGATTTCAGCAACTACAAAGGACAGAGTATGTCTGATAAGTTCAGAAATTTAATCAGCAATTGAAGATTGACCAACAGATAAAGATGTGATTTCCCGAAGACAAAAGTTTAAAACCAGGAATTAAAAGTCATGATGTGCTGTTGTGTTGAAGAGAAGCCAGTTTCAAGAAATCTATACCTTGCTGGTGGAGATGGTGGTGGCGATGGAGCTTCGAAATCAGAATCGAAATCGAAATCAGAGATTCAAATGAAATCGAAATCAGAGAAATCGAGCCGGTGCAGACGGTGGTGGCGGTGGAGCTTCGAAATTGAAATCGCTCTGAATCTCAAAGACGAATCTGTGAGAATGATAATGGTTTAGAGAGGGCTGAGAGAGACGAGATTTGAATGCATGAGGATTCCAAATAAGGATTTACAAAGGGCTTTCACACCGAATAAATAGACTTTGAAATTGAGAGAGAGAATCACCGAATAAATTTCGAAATTGAAATCGAGAGAGAACTTCGAAATCAAAATCAAAATCGAAATCGCCAAGAAGAATCACCGAGATTGTATCATTCTGAGATGAATCAGCGAGAGATGAATCGATCCATTGAGAGGGTTTAGAGAAAGAGAGAGAGCGAACGAGAGAGTGAAAGAGATTAGGGCTTCAGAGGGTTGCCCATTTAAGGGAGAGAGAAGGGACATTCAAAGGCGCTTTTAAACCCTTGAAACGGTGCCGTTTTATTTTTTCAAACAGCGACGTTTAAGAAACGTCGTTAAATATTACAAAATGTGACGTTTAATAAAACGCCGTTAAATAAACGTCGCCAAAACTCATTTTTCCTGTAGTGAATCCTTTGGGACTAACAACTCCTGATCTCCTTATTTACAGGAAATGGACAGGGATATCAACCAAGTTAGTGGAGCTTCGCCCCCTTGGTTATTTTATTTGATGCACCGATGAACTATTCACTAGTTTCATATTTTTTTTCATTTACAGGAAATGGACAGGGATATCTTATATGCTCATTTTTGTCCTATTTGTGGGAATGATGCAATATATCATATATCATTAAAGAAATTTTTTTCAAAAGAAGCTAAACTAATTGGTTTTAGTTTTTAAAATTTACTTTTCAAAAAATTTTACTTTTTCATTTTTCATTTCCGTATTTTGTTTTTGTTTTCACTAAATTTTTTTAATATTTTAAGTAATTTTTTTTTTAATTTTTTAGACACATCTAACATAAATACACTTAAAAATATAATATTTGTGAATTTTTTTAAAAAAAATTCTCTAAATACAACAAAATATTAAAAAAATATGAAAATTCAATATATTTTTCATATTTTTGTGTATTTATTAATTTTTTTTACAAATATTTTACTATTTAGATACATCTAAGTAAGGTGCATCTAAAAAAAGTAAAAAAAAAATGTTGAAAATTTTAAAAATATTCAAAAAAAAAACAAAAAAATAATAATATTTTAAAAAATTGAATTTAAAAAATTAAAACTAAACACACTAAATATTATTCGAATGCATTTTGAAAAGTGACTCGTTAAAAATTAAAACTAAATTTTAACTTATTAGTTTGACTAATTGTTGTTAGAGATGCACTTTAACAAAGATTCCCACTTAAAGTATCCGGTGGTACTACATATATCAATTAATATATTAACTAATGTATCAATACTAATTATAACATTATTAATAACTCCACTCATTAATGACATTACAAATATCAAAACTTTTTAAATTATATTATATTATCAATTGATACATTAATTAATACATATAATATTATTCTAAAAGATGCTCCCCCACGTCTGAATAAATAAATAAATGTCGAATTCCATCGCATAATCCAAAAAGAAATGCTACGAATATTTTTTTTTTCTTTTTTTGAACACCCAAAGAAATACTACTGCATGTTATTGACTTTTTATAATGATTTTGTATCACTAAATTATGGGTTTTCCTACGGTGTGTACCTTAATTATAAAATATATAATTTTTTCTTAAAATTTTGTAATATCAATTCCAACATGTTTAATTTTATCATAAATTAATGTAATAAAAAATATCAAAACCAAATCATAAATTTTTACAATATCAGTCACAAAATTATAAAATTTTTATTATATTAATTTATGGCGTGATTATGCATTTTGTGATAATATTATAAAATTTTGTGATATGATAGCATTTTCCCTAAATTATATGAGCCATTATGATTAAAGTATTAATGTTAGCAATTAATCGGGTAAATTATAAATACACTCTCTGAGGTTTGATTAAAATACGAATCGCCCCCTATGATTTTAGAAATTACATTCCACTCCCTGAGATTTTATATTTCATAACAAATCACTCTTTTTATTAACAAATCAGTAAGTCAATTAACAGTTTTTAATGATGTTAGAAATATGTTTCAATTAATAATTTAGGTATTTTTATTATTGTATAGAAGAGCAAATATGAATTTTATTTTTTTAGTTAATTTTGTAAAATAAAAAATTATAACAAAGGAGTATTTGTAATTTTTCAAATCACAAGAGATAATTTATACTTTAAGTAAATCTCAAATGATGTATTATTTATAATTTACCTTAATTAATATTGTCCCGTATAGGTGATATGAAATGGTGACAAAAATGGGTAATATATCTACATACAAAAACACAAATAACAATCAACCAACTGCAATTATGGTGAAATTTTGGCAATTATATTTTTAGTTTAGCTTTTGCTTTTTTTAGAATTTCAAAAAAATTTGATGTGTTTGTTAATTACTAAAACATATATATATATATATATATATATTGTTAGTGATGAGAAGTTGACTTTTTGTAATAATTTTTTTATGAGTTAATTACTTAAAAGTCTTATTTACAAATGTAATGCTAGCCCAGATCCTATCTAAAATTTTTTGAACTAACAAGTCATATTTAGTAAAACTGATAATATTATCAAGTTTTTTTCAATTTTTACAACTAATAATATTATCAATTTTGCATAATAATATTCTAGATAATTGTTTCACTAATTGATAAAAAAAATGGAGTATGAGATTAAACGTTTTTGCCCTTCTACTTATTGGTTTGATTCAACTATCCAATAAAACCGAGAATATTATCAGTTTTTTTTTAGTTTTAAAACTGGGAACATTATCAATTTTTTCATTTTTAAAGTTATTTATTTGTTTTTTCAGTTTTGTACAAAAAATAATTCATTTTAAAAAAAAATTTAAGTCAGATCATCAGTGTTGCACATTAGTTTTTTTTTCACACATAATTTTTTTTAATTTTTTCAATTTAAAAGTTAATATTTTAAAGTTTTGAAAATCAAAATAAATGTCAAATCATCATATTCCTTTATAGATAATTAGAAATAATGAACAATCATTGTTTGAAGGGTAATTCCGATTATTAAAAATTTAATAGGACTTGAAGGTTCAAAAAAAATTAGATAGGACTTGGATAGAATATAAGTTCATAAATTAGGACTTGTGTGTAAATGTTTTTTTTTTATCTCAGGCCAAACAAGTATTATATAAACAATGAAAAAAAATAATAATAAGTGCTCCGTATTAATTATCAATTAACACCTCGGGATGTCCCTATAGAGATCTCAAAAAAAGGTTTTTCTCATTGCGAAAATGCCTTAGTTGGATATTTCATTGATAAAATATTCTCTTTCCATTATGTGGAAACTTGGGTAGAGAAACTTTGGGAAAATTTGCTTGAAAAAGTTATCTCCATTGATAATGGGTTTTTTTATTTTTAAAGTAAAAAGTGAATAGGCTATAGACAAAATTTTGGAACATGGTCCCTATTACATTGGAGCTAGATTGATTGTTGTTAAAAAATAGCAACCTGGACTAAAACTAACAAAGTGTGAATTTTCAAGTGTGCCGTTGTGGGTGAAGTTGTATAATGTTCCTTTGGAGCTTTTGACTGAAGAAGGTTTGGGTTACATTGCTAGCATCGGCCACAACATTGGCCTTCCAGGGATGATAATGCAACTCAAAATCATAATCCTCTATGAATTCCATCCACCTCCTCTATCTCAAATTTAAGTCTTTCCATGTAAACAGATATTTCAGACTCTTATGATCAGAAAACACTTCAAATTTCTCACCATACAGATAGTGCCTCCAGATCTTCAAAGCAAATATCACTGCTGCTAACTCTAAGTCATGGGTGGAATAATTTCTCTCATGTGTCTTCAACTGCCGTGAGCCATAGGCTACTACTTCACCCTCTTGCATCAATACACAACCTAGACCTTCTCGTGAAGCATCGCAATAAACTGAATAACCCAAACCCCTCTCTGGTATAATCAATACTGGAACAGTGGTGAGTCTAATCTTAAGCTCTTGGAATGACTTCTCACAAGTCTCACTCCACACGAATTTGATTTCTTTCCTCGTCAACTTAGTCAAAGGTGAAGCTAGTCTAGAGAAATCTTTTACAAACTGACAGTAATACCCAGCCAAACCCAAGGCACTTCGAATCTCGAAAGGATTCTTTGGTTGTGCCCAATCTTGCACTGCCTCTATCTTGGATGAATCTACAGTAACCCCTTCCCTTGACACTACATGCCCTAGGAATTTAACATTTTCCAACCAAAAGTCACATTTCCCAAACTTAGCATACAACTTATGGGCTCTAAGTAACTCAAGTACTACTCGTAAATGTTCCTCATGTTCCTCCTCAGAAGGTGAAAAAATCAAAATGTCGTCCACAAAGACAACCACAAAACGATCTAAGAATTCATGGAAGATTCGATTTATTAAATCCATAAACATAGCTGGAGCATTAGTTAGCCCAAAAGGCATTACAAGAAACTCATAATGGCCATACCGCGTATGGAATGTTGTCTTTGGGATATCCTCCTCCTTTACTCTCAACTAATGATAACCCGATCTCAAGTCTATTTTAGAGAAACAACAAGACCCCTTCAACTAATCAAACAGATCATCTATATGAGGCATTGGGTACTTATTCTTAATAGTAACCCGGTTCAACTTTCGATAATCAATACAAAGCCGTAATGCTCCATCTTTCTTTTTAACAAAGAGAGCCGACGCTCTCCAAGGTGAAGTACTAGGGCGAATAAAACCCTTATCTAATAATTCCTGGAGTTGAATCTTCAACTCACTCAATTCAGCAGATGCAAATCGATATAAAGCCATAGAAACCGGTGCCGTGCCAGGCACTAAATCAATAGAGAACTTGATCTCTCGGTGAGACGGTAAACTGACAAGATGCTGGGGAAAAACGTCCGAGTATTCACAAACTACCCTCGGCAATTCAACCCGAATTTCATCACACTCACTACTCAAAAAGCTAGCAATGAGACAACTAAGTTCACTCCGCCCATGCGGATCATGTACCGGTGATAAGACTCTATCCATCCGGTCCCCCAAGAAATAAAAGCAATCATCGCTCAACGTACATACAGTAACTTTCTAATGGTAGCAATCTATAACAACCCAGTATGACGATAATCAATCCATACCCAATATGACATCAAAACTAAGCATGTCAATCAATACAAATGCAAAAGGTAATCGACGACCAGCAATCTCGATGTCACAATCCCGACATCCCTGTTTCAAGACAGTCTGACCACCAATAGGTAACTCTACACAAATAGGAGATGCTAACTGTGCCAACTCCAAACCCAAAATTGATGCAAACGCATACGAAATAAAAGAGCGGGATGCACTCGTATCAATCAACACATGAGCAACTGAATTGCAAAACAAAAAGGTACCTCTCACTACAGAAGGATTAGGTACAAGATCTGGCCCTACAACTGTATACGTACGTCCAGTAGGCCTCTACTCAACCTGCTTACCTCTCGGAGCATAAGCCTGATACACAGACTGAGCTGAAGAGGCTCCCTGATTGGCCCTCGAGGCCTGTGCTGGCTGGTAACTCTGTGTCTGTCTTGAACCAGATGTACCACCCAACTGTGAGCAAAACCTCTTCAGGTGCCCCGCCTGCCCGCACTGATAACAAGTGAGCGGCTGGCCTCTTCCCTAACTCTGGCTCTGAAAACGAGCCGATGATGGTGCTGCTCGCTGTCCTCTTTCTCTCTGAGGACAAGCTGGAACTTGTGGCCCAACTGACCACACTTAAAGCAAGTAAAATCTCCCTGCCCACCTCTCCTAGAACCTATACTCGGTATTGGAAAAGTGGACCTCGACTGAGTTCCATGGGACTACTGAGGATAGGAACCCTTCTACCTCTTACTGTCTCCCTGACTATATTGACTCCTCCTAGAGCCCCTCATCCTTTCATCTTCTGCGTGCATAATAGTCTCAAGGTGGGCTGCAGATTGCACAAGGCGCCCATAATCTCTAATCATGGAACCAGCCACTCAAAACATGAGTCTGGTCTTCAATTTCTTCTCAAACTCCAGACAGCGACGTTCCTCAGTCGCAACTAACTTAGGTGCAAACCTGGATAGACTAGTAAAGGTGGCCTCAAACTCCGCCACTGGTGTATTTCGCTGCTTGAGCTAACAGAACTGATCCCTTAACTTCACCCTAACAGTCGGAGGCAAAAACTTCTCCTAAAAGGCGTTAACAAATGCCTCTCAAGTCCGTCCAATGCCCCCCTACGCATACTTCCACCGCTGACCCGCATCCCCATTTAACTGGAAAGACGCCAAGGTCACTTTCAACTGATCATCCTCGATGCCAAGCATTTCGAATGTCTTCGCTAATTGTTCAAGCCACATATCGGCCTTCAGTGGCTCTTTAGGGTCACCCAAAAACTCATCTGGATTCGATCGGAAGAACTCTCTCTTCAAAAAAGATGGCCCTGCTTTAACTACATGGGCCTGGACTTGATTCTCAGCCCTGAGAATGTCCATGGATTCCCTCAATGTTCCTGCTATCTCGCGGGCTAAGGAGCCCATGGCCTACTGACCTACTGGCTCGGCCACGTTGGCCTGACCAACTCCCTTTTCCTGCGCCAGAATTTCATCCGGTATAGGCATCTCCTGGCTCCTAGGCCTACCATGCCCACCACCACATCCTCATCCTGATATCCTAATAAAGATAACAAAAGGATTAGCACATTCATAAATGTACCGATGCTATTTCACGCGCGTTCTAATACATTGGACAACTGTAATTCACTCCACATAAGCATATAATCACATAAGCACTTACGAATTTCATTTCCAGATAATGACTGTCCCGTGGCGTTGCTAGAGTTCCAGTTAAAAACGGCAGTGATTAAGTGCCTTTCCAACAGGACTCCCAAAAACCCATAAATTCGATCAACATCCTAGAAACTAAATTTCATACCCATATAGTCACATAAGCATGTTATCATATAAACACATAACATCATACATAAGTCTCTAACAAGAGAGACAAACCCATTGTGGTACTAACCACTTCCCATGTACCCAAAGTATTCAAACCCGGTACGCTCTGATACCAAGTTGTCACGCTCCCAAAATAATACAATAAAGATAACTCATATGCGGAATAAATATGAGAAACAACACACTTTTATATATCAGAGTTCACTGTTTAACAACCAGTTAAATGCCATGTAGGCTTACATGTTTCCAAGTCATTGCTTGGTTACACAAATTGAGTCTCGCTCATTACATCTTAAGCCCTTGGCTTTACAAATAAAAAACATACATACATAAGGCATAATTAAGAAGCTCTTGCTTCCCAAAACTCTATCCACGCTATTGCCTTGCGGGAAGCATCTCACCTATACCTGAAAATGGCATTCTCATATAGGGTGAGCCAACAGCCCAGTAAATATAATCTAACACAATTTATGAGGTTTAGCAAAGGTATAAATACCACGTATATAAACAATACCGATCCTGAAACATCCACAAGACCTGCATATCCATATGCCACTAAGACCAACCTTATTCTATTTTCCTTTAATTTCATTTCCAGTTCATATATGCTACTCAATTCATGAGTTAAATTCGTTATCTTTCAACAATCAAAATGAGACTACAACTCAATGATTTTCCAATTATGCAAAACTCACATAAACACTTCAAACCTGCCATTTTACGGATATTTCGTCCGAAGGAATCGGCACCCATTTATATATAAAATTTCGGGTCTTTCACCCAGGACACTCCGGCCAACTTGTTTTAAGTGGAGTCCATCCCCTTTCTCCTCCCAAACAAATATACATATGCAATGTATATATAAACATAATCACATATGGAGTACATCCCATTTATTCTCCCAATAAACATACATATACAATGTATCTATAACATGGTCATATTCAATGACACCAACAATGGATTAGCATTAAATCGCCTAATCCTCATGTAATTTCTATAACAATCATAGCTATCCTCCACCAATTCTAAAGAGATGTTCAATATCAAAATAAATAGTTTATTCAAAACTTCCATAGGTGAGATAATACATATCCAATATCACCATTTATAATCACAACCTTCCAATGTCACGTTTTCAATATTAATCCCAATTATTTATGCAAAATAATAATTTAATTAAAATTAGGACAAAATCCCCCTTTCACCAAATATCAACCCAAACACCAAAATCAACTATTTTGGCACAACATGATCTTATATTCAAACATCATACTCGTTTACCTCATATTCATCAAAACCCCTCTTTTCATTTCACACCCAAATCCTAGATTTGTCCAAACCACAACCAAATCTCATCATCTATACACAATAGCAAATAACTAAGCTAAAAACCATAGTAGAGTGTAGAAAATCCCTACCTCAAGTTTAAGAAGAAATGAGTTGAAACCCCAAAATCAACGATGCCTAAACTCGATCTCCACCGCACACAACGTAGTCCTCGCCTAGATAACTAATTTTGATGAAAGATTTGGATCTAAATCCCAATGGATTTGGAGAAATCAAAAATCTTGTGAGGTTTTTGGTAGGAAATGTAGAGAGAAGGGAGAGGAAATGTTTTTATAGAGCGAGATATATACAAAAGTGACATTCAATCAGCCCAAAAGAGAAGAAAAGGAAAAAATTCCAGATCTACCTAACTTCCGGAACCTCCAGTCGTACCTGCTTTTTTAGCATTGTGCTTCAGCCCCCTGCCCTATTTTCCGCATGTGCGACCTCATTCCCCGCATATGCGGACAAGCAACTTCGAATGAGTTTTGCATTTTTGTTTTGAGGGGCGCTGCCCCTCAACCCCGCTAAGGGGCGTTGCCCCCTAGACCCCCACGAGCTGATCGGGCAGCTCGACCCCCGCCAGGGGGCTGCCCTTGGACCCACCAAGGGGCGCTGCCCCCTGGACCCCCGTGAGCTGACCGGGCAGCTCGATCCCTGACCGGCCCAGTCGAAATGGCAAAACATGAAAGAATGATCAAAACCGGGATTGCTACATCTTGTTTCAGATTTAACCATCTGGGAGTTTCGATCCATGGCAACCTTAACTGAAGGACAAGCCATAAATAGACCACCATTGTTTGACGGAAACAGCTATAGTCATTGGAATGATAAGATAACCCTATACCTACAAGCTACTGATTATGCCATATGGATTATTGTCACCAAACGTCCAAAAATTCCTACCAAATTAGTAGACAATATTAGTGTAACTAAAACCGAAGATGAATGTGATGAGAGGGATCATAAATTATTGCAAGCCAATACTAAAGCCAAATTCACCCTTGTTTGTGTATTAGACTCTAAGCAATATAATAGAATTTCAAGTTGTGATTCAGCAAAAGAAATTTGGGACAAACTTGAGGAAACATATGAAGGTACAAACTAAGTGAACGAATCTCATATTGATATGCTTGTTCATAGTTATGAATTGTTTAAAATGAACTCTGATGAATCTATTTCAAGTATGTTTACTAGATTTACTGAAATTGTAAACTCTTTGAAATCTCTTGGAAAAACTTATACTAATAGTGAGTTAGTGAGAAAAATTCTTAGGTGTTTACCAAAGAATTGGGAAGCAAAGGTCACGGCCATTATAGAAGCCAAAAATCTCTCCATACTTGGATTGGATGAGCTTATGGGTTCCCTTATAACACATGAGATCACCATGAAAAGACATGAGGATATTGAAAACAAAAAAAAAAAGTGAAATTGCATTCAAAGCCTCATCAAATGAAGAAGAACATGAAAACTCCAGTGAGGATGAAAGCTATGCCATGTTTAGTAGAAATCTTAAAAAGCACTTCAAGAAAAACAATTATGAAAGAAGAAGACCTTTCAAGAAAGAGTACAAGAAAGATAACGAGAAAAAGCCTATTATTTGCTATGAGTGCAAAAATCCTGGACATATGAAGATGGATTGTCCAAAATTGAAGAATCATGGAAAAGACTACAAAAGAAACAAAAAAGCCATGGTAGCAGCTTGGGGAGAAAGTGAATATGAAAGCTCAAGTGATGAAATTGAAAATAAAGTAGCCAACTTATGTCTCATGGCTCTTGAGGATGAAGACTCTACTCAAGATGAGGTAACTACTCTTTATGAAGAACTTGAAAGTGCATTCCATGAACTACAAGATAAATTTAGAAAAGTTTGTGCCAAAAACAATGTGATAAAGAAATCTATTGCATCTTTATCTATTAATGTAGAAGAATTAAAGAAAGAAAAAAATTGTGTTGAAAAATAATTTTGATACTATATCTAATGAGAAAACTACTTTAAAAAAACGATATTGATGATTTAACAAAAACACTTGAAAATTTTGTAAAAGATAGAAATAATCTCAACATGCTTCTTGGAAATCAAAGATGTGTTTTCGATAAAGCGGGCATTGGATATAATCCTATTAAAAACTAAAAGAATCTCAATACAATTTTTGAAAAGGCACCTCTCATGACTCACCCTCATATTACTTGTTATTATTGTAGAAAGAAAGGTCATTATATATCTTCTTGTCCATTCAAAAATAATATAAACATGAGAATTAAAAAGATTTGGATTGTTAAGGGATTTGACAAAACAAACCAAGAAGGACCCAAGAAACTATGAGTACCAAAAACCAACACTTGATTGTCATCTTATAGGTTTGCTTTAAGTCCAAAGCTAAAGAAGGGAAGTCGTACCTTGATAGTGGATGTTCCAGACACATGACCGAAGATAAATCCTTCTTTACTACACTATCATCCAAAGATGGAGGCTGTGTTACTTTTGGAGACAATAAGAAAGGAAAAATCATCGGTATTGGTAGCATCGGTATTTCTCCTAACCCTTCTATTGAAAATGTTTTACTTGTTGATGGACTTAAGCATAATCTACTTAGTATTAGTCAATTATGTGATAAAGGTAATCGAATTATTTTTGATAAATCACATTGCACAATTGAAAGCACAAATGATCATAAAGCTTTATTCCTTGGTAATCGTCACGATAATGTTTATGTTTTTCATCTCAATGATCTCTATGATAGTGATGCTAAATGTCTATATGTTAACAATGAAAATAGTTGGTTATGGCATAGAAGACTTGGTCATGCTCATATGGATTTAATTGCTAAACTTTTGAGAAAGGATTTGGTCATTGGACTTCCAAAAATTAAATTTGAAAAAGATCATCTTTGTAGTGCTTGTCAACAAGGAAAACAAACTAAAACATCGTTTAAATCAAAATCTCATATTTCCACAACTAGACCTTTACAACTACTGCATATGGATTTATTTGGTCCCTCAAGGACATCTAGTCTAGGTGATAAACATTATTGTCTTGTTATTGTTGATGATTATTCAAGATTTACATGGGTTATGTTTTTAACATACAAAGATGAAACATTTTCTTTTTTCACAAAACTCTGTTGTAGAATTCAAAATGAAAAAGACTTTTTTATTACTAATATTCAAACCGACCATGGTAGAGAACTTAAAAATGAGAAATTTGAATGGTTTTGTGATGAACATGGTATTGGACATAATTTTTCAGCACCTAGAACCCCTCAACAAAATGGTGTAGTAGAAAGGAAGAATAGAACTTTAGAAGAGATGAGTAGAATAATACTTTGCGAAAATAATCTTCCTAAATATTTTTGGCCGAAGCCGTTCACACCACATGCTATATTTTAAATCGTGCATTAATTAGACCTATTTTCAAAAAGACTCCTATGAACTTTGGCATGATAGAAAGCCCAACATTAGTCACTTGCATGTTTTTTGTTGTAAATGTTTTGTGCATAATAATGGTAAAGATAACTTAGGTAAATTTGATTCAAAATTTGATGAAGCAATTTTTCTTGGCTATTCCTTAACTAGCAAAGCTTATCGTGTTTTTAATAAAAGAATTCTTGTTGTAGAAGAATCTATACATGTGGCATTTGATGAAACTAACATCTCTGCTCAAAAGCAAATTGTTAGTGATAATATAGATTTGGAACCAAATGTGGAAGATTCAAATATCTACAAAGAAGAGAACCAACCATGTAAGTTGAACAAAGAGATTGAACAACCTATTCTCCCACCTCAAGAAGAAGGAGGAAACAATGATGATTTGCCAAGAGAATGGAAGTTTATTCATAATCACCCTAAGGATTTAATCCTAAGTGACCCTACAGAAGATATTGAAACTCGCTCTTCACTTATAAACATTTGTAGTAACTTGGCTTTTTCTCTCACATATTGAGCCTAAAAACTTTCAAGAAGCCAAATTCGATGAACATTGGATGATAGCTATGCATGAAGAGCTTAACCAATTTGAGAGAAACAAAGTGTGGGAACTTGTGCCAAAACTTAAAGATCATACCATTATTGGTACCAAATGGACCTTTCGAAACAAGCTTGATGAATCCGGCACAATTATAAGAAACAAAGCTAGACTTGTTGCACAAGGATACAATCAAGAAGAAGGTATTGATTTTGATGAAACCTTTGCTTCGGTTGCTAAATTAGAAGACATTCGCATGTTACTTGCATTTGCATATTTTAGAGATTTCAAAGTTTATCAAATGGATGTAAAAAGTGCATTTCTTAATGATTTTATAAATGAGGAAGTTTATGTTAAACAACCCCTAGGTTTTGAAGATCATACTTTTCCAAATCATGTTTTTAAACTATCAAAAGCTTTATATGGTTTGAAACAAGCACCTTGTGCATGGTATGAACGATTAAGTAAATTTTTGATTGAAAATAATTTTTCTAGAGGAACGATTGACACAACACTTTTTGTTAAAACTAAAAATGATGATTTACTTATTATGCAAATATATGTGGATGACATTATATTTGGTGCTACTAATAAAACCTTGTGTAAGGAATTTGCTAAGTGTATGTAAGGTGAGCTTGAGATGAGCATGATGGAGGAGTTAAATTATTTCCTTGGGCTTCAAATCAAATAATGTAAGGAATGAATTTTTATCAGCCAAGCTAAGTACACAAAAGAACTACTCAAAAAATTTGGTATGTTTGACTCAAAAATAGCTGGAACTCCTATGAGCACATCCATTAAGCTAGACAAAGATGAAAAATGTAAGTCCATTGATCAAACAAAATATCGAGGTATGATTGGCTCACTTCTTTATTTAAACGCAAGTAGACTTGATATTATGTTTAGTGTTTGTATGTGTGCTAGATATCAATCAAATCCTAAGGAATCACATCTTAGTACTGTCAAAAGAATTTTTAGATATCTTGTTGGCACTCAAATTTTGGAACTGTTTTATCCTTAGAGGTGTTGCATTTGATTTAATTAGTTACTCGGATGCCGACTTTGCCGGATGCAAACTTGATAGAAAAAGCACCAGTGGCACTTGTCACTTTCTTGGTAACTCATTAGTATCTTGGTTTAGCAAAAAGTAAAATTATGTTGTTTTATCAACGGCAGAAGCTGAATTTATAGTTTCCGGAAGTTGTTGTGCCCAAATACTTTGGATGAAACAATAATTGGAGGACTTTGATTTGCATTATGATCATATTCCTATTAAATGTGATAATACTAGTGCCATCAATTTAAGCAAAAATCCAGTTCAACACTCACGAACAAAACATATTGAAATTCGATATCATTTTTTAAGAGGTCATGTTCAAAAATGGGATATTGTACTTGAATTTATAAACACCGACAAGCAATTGAAGGATATTTTCACAAAACCCCTGAGCGAGGATCGCTTCAATTTTATTCGTGGCGAGCTTGGAATGTCGATTTCTACTTAAAAAGTTTTGTTATGACTGTGAAACTTGAATTTTTGTTAAAATGATATATGTGTATTGCTACATTGATATGGAAATATTTATATCAGCTGAATGCTCTCAAGTTCTTCATACATTTATTCTCCTTAACAATTTGCTATTTTCAACTGTGTAATTTTTTTTGGGTTCTACATCTTGAGATAAAATTAACTTTGTATACATTATTTTTTTTTTAAACACTCATGGTATTTTTTTTTTTTTGCATTATCATTCTACCAACACCAACGTCCCATTAAGTTTAATTTCTACTGGTATTATTTTATTTTAATTTAATTTATTTTTTTTATTTTGCTATTAAGTTTAATTTCTTTTATTTTTATTTTTTTTTCTCATTATTATTTTTTGTTTGGGCTTAATTTTCTTTTTTTTTTCTACTTTTTAATTTCATTTTTCGGTACTTAAACATAAAAATAAAAACAAATTAAAATATAAATATTTACATAAAAAAAAAATACCCTTCATTTATTTCCGGCCATACGCCGATCAAAATAAACATATTTACATATAAAAAAAAAAAGCTTTATTTTTTTTACGGCCATACGCCGATCTTACTTACTCGCCTCTTCCATCGTTTTCTTCCTCTTTTTATAACCTTGGGAGGCCCTTGAAGGCCCTGCTCCCGTGCTTTCGTCGAGAGTGACGACTCTCCGCTGACTATCAAAGGCCAAGAACGACGTTGCTCCAAATCGAGCCATGGAGGTGGTCTTCCGTTTAAGCTTTTTATTTTCGGCCTTCAGTGCGCAAATCTCTGCTCGCGCATCCTTGTACATGCACTGGAGCAGCGAGAGTTAGGCGTTGACTTGGTGGAGCTCACTCGTTCTGTTCTGCAATTGGTGAGCCAATTTTGTGACTGCAGTCACCGTCTCCATACAAGATGTTAGTGTGAAATGATTGGCTTCAATGTCTGATTGAGCTGCCATTATTTGCTTAATCGACATCATAGGAAGGTTGGGAAGAGTAGGAGCTGGGGCACTCGGCCCAGCAGCGTTTACGGGATCATTCAGGTCCGGAAATAAAGTAAGGGGACGGGATGAGGCCATGAAGTAGAAAATAGAGATGTAATCAAGAGGAGGGTCATTTTTGGCAGCCTTTCTGCTCTACGCAGTCTCTTTGTTCTATCTCTCTCACATAGAAGAAGAAACAAATGGAAGCAAATGTGAAAGAAAAAGGAGAATATAGTGATTAAGAAGAAAACGGAGGAGAAGACAAGAGGAAGAGAGAGCCGAGGCCGTTGATTGACCCGTCTCGTTTTTGTCGGTCGGCTGACGCAAAAGCGAGGACATATGTCCGACGCGATTTTTGACGGAAAAGAGAGAGACGCGTGAATCGTATATTTATGTATATATATGTTTTGAATTGTATAGATGCCATTTATCACTATCATTTTCCTCCTCCTCCTCCAGATTCTAACCCATGATTTCGTTTTGATAATGTCACAGGGGGAGAAATTATATGATGTTATGTATTATGATATTATTTTGTTATGATGTTATGTATTATGGTATTATTTTCAAATTATAGTATTATTTGAAAACTAATCTGATGATTATGTATTTATAGTTTGATTTCTTAGTCTCATATCATGTCTCTAATTAAAACTTATTTTTTACACATGTGCTAACCTATGCATTTAAAAATGAATTCAGGGAGCATGACTTGAGGGAAGCTTTTTTTACTCCCAAATCAAGTCAAAACATCATTGTGTGCCATCATAAAAAAGGAAGAGATTGTTAGACTTATTTATTTTGATGATTTATTTAATTATATTTTAATTTATTTGAAAGAGAAAAATAAAATCCAAAATTTATTTTGATGATTTATTTAATTATATTTTAATTTATTTGAAAAAGAAAAATAGAATCCAAAATTTATTTTGATGATTTATTTAATTATGTTTTAATTTATTTGAAAGAGAAAAATAGAATCCAAATTTATTTTGTCTCATTATTTCTCACATAAACATTTATCCTAAATATTGTTTGAATGTATTTAATATTTGCTTAAATCAGGAGTTCATTTCAATTCAAAAATAATGCCCAAACCAGAGGTTCAAATAGTCTAAAACAAAAGTTCAAACAGCCCAGCACATCAGCAGGCCAAAAGGTTCAAACAATCCAGCACAACAGCAGGCCAAAAGGTTCAAGTGAAAGATATTCAAATTAGTAATAATGGAGTAGAATATATTCAAATGAATACAATGGCTATAAACGGCTATAGATTCAAATGAATACAATGGCTATAAGCAGTTATAAGTTTCATTATATGTACCAAAGCTTCTAATGTAAATAAGTTACAAAAAAAATCAAAAAATATTCTTTGATTTATAATCACTCACATCTATTCTTTGAAAAATTCTCTGAGAAGTGTTCTTCAATTTTTGTTTACATCATCTTTCAGAAATTATACACTAAGACGTATAGCTTTAAACTCATCTTTCCTGTGTGAGGTTTATAGAAAAACCAGAGCTTCATCTTTATATCTATTTTTGAGAGATAATTCTTGTAACTTTCTGTGAAAGCAAAAACACATTCTTTTCAACCTTGTAAGAGTGTAGTACATTCAGTGTTCTTGACTTAGAAAGTCTGTGTAAAATCCGTGGAGGATTGCTCCATCTATGAAAAGGTTGCTAGCACCCTGTGAAGGTAGAGAATAGTGGAAAATCTCAAGTGAAACTTGAGAAGTGGACGTAGGCCGAGTTGAAGCCGAACCACTATAAATTTATTTGCCTCTCTCCCTTATCTCTTTATTTTATTTAAATTGCCATAGGTATATTTCACATTTTCACTGTGTTAAAATCATTAACTGACATAGTTGTTAGAACACTTGTTTTAATTATTTTTATTTCATTAACTATATTTATCTATTGTGCTAGTCATAATTTTTATTAAGGTATTATTATTTTTATTTGTAAAAATCTAATTCATCCCCCTCTTAGGTTGTCTTTTGGGTAACACTAACATTATTCAATTGTAATAGATACATGTATTTTAGATGCCAAATGGGCAAAAACATGTGTAAAAATTGTAAATTTGCGAAAATAACCTAAAATAATTCATTTTGTTTGGTTTTGAGTTTTCAAATATAACTTTTTAGTTTTTATTTTTTATTTTTTGTGTATTGTTTGTTTTATTAAATTTTTTAGTTTACATTTTACATACACATAACCTAGTTTCATCTAAAAAAGTAAAATATTTGTTGATTATTCCAAAAAAAAAAAAAATCATAAATACAAAAACATATAAAAAAAATAGACTAAATTTTTTGTATATAGTGAATTTTTTTTTTTTATAATTTTTAAGTTCACGCGCATCTAAAAAGTAATAAGTTTGATTAAATATTAAAAAAATCACTAAAATAAAAAAATTTAAAAAATAATAAAAAAAAAACTCCAACAATTGTACTTAAAAATTCAAAACCAAACAGAGTTTAATTTTTATGAGAAATTACAAATCAGAAATAATTTGAAAAAATAATTAATTGCCAATTTATAAAATTATTTATTATTTTAATTATTAATATTCATAAAATTCACCACTGGTTGATAATTATTTTTAAAAAATATCATTGATGTGATATTTCTCCTAATTTTTATGGAGGTGCAGTTGAGTTAGTGTTTGATATAAATAAAACTATGACGCATGAGACAAATTTTCTACTCAAATTCATACTCCAATTACAATTTTAAGAGGGAATTTATTTATTTAATTAAGTAGAAAGTTGAGAAATGTGCAATTATCTATATCTATCTTCTATCTATCTATATATATGTGCGGCTTCTAATGGTATTGACTCAAATTTCTATTATATTTTTTTTATTTTCTTAAAATATCCCAACAATAGTTTTTTCAAACAAAAAATTATATAATGAAGTGAATGAGACTTTAACTCATTGCTTTAGGTAACAAAAACAACATATTTATCATTTCATCACCCCGCAACATATATATTTTACAAATTTAACAACACTTTCATCAGGTGAGCACACGCTCACTATTATTTTTATTACTATTAATATGTAAAGGCTTCTCATGATGTAAGCACAAATATGTCTCATATTCTGAGTTTTTTTCAAAATACTCCTATAATGGTTATTTAAAACAAAAAGCAATATAATAAAATAAATGGGGCTTTAACTCGTAACATTAGATTTGAGAAAAACATTTTTTACTGCTACAACAATACACAATATATACATTTTTAAATCAAAATCAAAATTCATATTTTATACATTTAATATCACACCTATCGAATGGACATACCACCACTAATTTATTTTAAGGGGTGCCATATATGCGTCCTATAACTCGCCCAACCAAAGAAAACTAGTTGCAGCCATTACAGACATCACCACCATTGAACACTAGTATTGTCAAACAAAAACGCATTTGGTAAATCACACCTTTCCATGGCTTCCTCTGTCCCAGCCATCTGCAATGACACTAAATCAAAAATAAAAATAAAACTACCCTTCTCAATCAGTAACATTATTATTATTATTATTATTATTATTATTATTATTATTATTATTTTATTTAATCTGCAATCGCATTCACTATAATTAATTCCCTTATAGCTTTAAGCTATTAAATCAGCATATACCAAGTACTAATTGGGAAACGCTAACTAAAGCCCTTTATACATTGTTTAATGTTAATAAGTGTGTATAAAATGTTTTGAAAATATATAAAAATATTAAAATGTGTATTAATGTCAGTAAAAATGCATTGAATTTAATGAAAAGTGTCTTGTATTCCTCAAATTTTTTTTATCATTTACTTGTGTGCTAAAAACACTTGTTAACAAGACCTTTAAACATAATTAATCACATTCAGTTTTTTTAATTTGTAGTCATGAACTCCGAAGTGCAATGGACCTATTAACGAAGGTCTCAATTATCAATAAGTTGTTTTAATCAAAATAAAAAATTGTCACATCACTGACTTTTTTTTTTTTTTTTTTTTGGTAAAAAGTCTAGAAGTTGCTAAAAAAATTAATTCTCAAACTAGCCCTAATTAAAGTTCGTTGAAATGGGCTGATTATGTTACAATAGGCTTATTTACTAAAATTTTATTTGAGTAAATTATATTAATCTCCCCTAAGATTTAAAAAAAATACAACATGTCTCATAGTTTTAATATAAATAATACCAATTTCCTTTTTAGTAAGACTATATAGACCAAAATTAATGCAGATGCTATGAAGATACAAGATAAATATGAAAAAAATACACATTTTAGTATAAAAGAGATTGCAACATCACTTTTTATCCATTTGACTAGCGACTTATTGATGAAAATATATCTAAATATTTTATATAAATTAAGACTTTAAGGGAGTTTACTATAATTATGTTAATATTGTGAAACTTGCTATATTTTCTTTAAACTTTAGGAGAGGTCAGTGCAATTTACCCATTTTATCTTATAGTGTTGATGCAAATCTGATTTAGCCTTGCTGCAATTTTAGTTTTGTAATTTTTATTGGCATGACAGTTTAGTAATTAATTGTTCGACAATATTATTTTTAGCTAGTTGTTAATTGTTGAACTAAACGATAGATCTTTTGCTAGTTGTTAATTGTTAAACAATATTGAACTATGGTTTCTTGATTGTAGGTCTAATTTTTCTACAAAAATGTCATGATTGAATCGAGTCTCTGAATGGTTTCTTGATGGTAGGTTTAAAATTAAAAAAAAAAAACTGTCATAATTGAATCGACTCTGAATGGTTGGGTATGATTTGATTTTATAATTTTTATAACTAATTTAGTTTAAAATTTTATAAAATCATATATAGTCAATTAATACTAATTTTTTTTCCCAAAATCAAATCAACCGAAGTTCTTCACCCCTACCTAACGAAAAAAAAGGATAAGAATGTATCGTTGACTTTCTTTATTAAAAAAAACAAAACAAATCACCATTCATATATATCTTTATTTTACTTTACTTTTATAGAGCTTCTCCAATTTTTCATCATTTTATTTTTTTAATTTTATGAAAAAATGTCTAAAAATATGCTTCAATCATTTTATCAAATTTGAATTAAATTAAGGAAGAAAGAATTTTTTTCATTAAATCAAGAATGAATCAAATCATTCAACAATTTTTTTAAAAAAAAATGATATTTTGATGAAAAACTAAATAAACAAATAAAAATTAAAGTGTCTTCAACGCTAAAATATACATTTTATTTTGTCTATCTATTAATTCAAATTTATCCTCCAACACTGCTATTTATTTTAGTTATTTATTCAAACATTATTTATTTTATGAAATGCTATATCAACAATAATTAGCAATAAAGATGAAGGGAAAAAAAAATCATAAGAGTCAAAGATATTTTTCCAAGGCTTTGAAAGCTAACTAATTTGGCTAATGAATTTGGCTTAAGACAAAATGCTTAATTACAAGCTTAGTGTGTTGGAATTAAGAAAAAAATAATAAAAATATTAGGAATTTTAGCTAACAAACATTATACGCTTAGTGTGATGGATATGTTCATAAAGCATACCTCATTTTTATATTTCATCAAATTTAAATTTGATGAAAAAATGTTCAAAAATCATCTTTATATTTTATTAAATGTTCATCAAATCAAGGGAGAGCCCTTTTTTTTTTTTTAATCAAATTGAAAACTCATCAAATTTGAATTTTTTAAAAAGAAGAATTGGAAATAATTTTTTTTTATTAAAATTGATGAAATGTGAAATTTGGGATACAAAAAAATATTTAAAAAGATTTTGATAAAAATTTGATGAAATGATTGAAGCAATTCATTTCAAATCAAACTTTTTACTTAAATTTTGAATCAAATTAGATCAAAAAATTAGGAAAGGGTTGGAGATAATCTTACCCTTCCAAACAAAAAGTAAAAAATATTTTCTCACCTAATATTCCCAAGGAAAACTAAAATTGGAAGAGAGATTTTTATTTTTTTCTTGACATTAAACGAGAGTTTATAAAACTAAACATAAATTAAACTAAATGCACACATATAGACAAAGAAAAGTTCAAAAAAATGGGTACCTGATGGTGATCGATCAGGTTCCGGCTCTCAAGTGATGGGTTCTGGCTCACCATCGAAGTTGTTCCTCCCCACAAGAAAACGCAAGCCCCTGAGACGAGATCAAAACAAGGGCAAAGCATAGTCAAAAACAAAAACAAAAACAAAAACAAAAACAAATAACCATCTTTTAAAGAGAAAGAGATTGGTAGGGAAAGAGACTCAGCTTGAACCTATACAAGAAAGAGGATGTGTCCCTAACCCCTCTAATAAAGATTTGCTCTGCATTCTGATCAGTCCCCCTCCTGAATTCGATCCTCGAGTAATCGATGAAGTGATACGGCTTCAATACAAGGTTGGTGTCGTGGTTGCCGACGAATATTTTGAGAAGAGAAGATCTCAATGAATCGGAACATGTTTGCTGAAACTTTCTCGCACTTATTTCTCTTCGTTCGTAGGGGTCGAGCGTGATGATCTCGCCATAGCATCCCTCCGGCGATTGGCTCCGTTTCTCTCGAATCTCCATCTCGACACCGGACATGTTGATTAGCTCCGTGACTATTGTGAATGGAGTCGCAGTTGGCATTTTTGTGCCAAATACAGTAACTAATAACTGAAATTTAGAGAAAATGTAGTACCAAGAAAATTGGAGACCTCGGTATTTATATTAGAGCAACTCAACTTGCTATCAATATTATAAAGACGACAATTAGTTGCCTGGCTTACCGACATATGATGACATAATGGCTCTGTACCATTGTTGTGCTCAAGATATTAGTTTATGCTCTCATGAAACCAACTATGCTTAGTGTAGTTGGTCATTATAAATTTTCTGAGGGCTTAGTCTGTAGGAAAATGTTATGGGTTCAATTTTCTTTAAAATGGTTAAATTAAGAGGATAAGTACTCGATACTTTGTAAAGGGTGAGTAGATTAACTCCTATAGATGTTAATCTAACAACTAACTTTTGCCGATCAAAAAAAATATGTTCTCATGATACTGAAATGTAGGCTGATATCATAGTAGTTTATAAAATTTTGAATTATCACCATGTTTTGCTTGTAGATTGAATCTTCCATGCTCAAAGAATGAGGGTAAATTAGGTTAAATAAATAAAAGAAACACTAAAAGTGGATCTGTTCTTTCATAACCTAAAAACTCAAGAACTAACTACAAAACATTTTTTTGGTAGGACTTAAAACTGTTAAATAGAGTTAATGAAGGAACTATCACTAATTTTTCATTGAACAATACTACATCTTCCTAATTTATCATTCTTAAATCACTTTTAATGATGTGGCATTGAAATCAAACCCCATATGATGAAATATTTAACAAATTAAAATTTAATACTTGTCAAATATATTATTAAGAATAATTTTTAAGAGTAATAATTTAAGTATTCTTGCTCCAACTTTATGGTGATGACATTCATCTTAGGATCCGCATTAGCATGGAGCACACACAAACCGACCTCCCTCGCGTGAGTGGATTCTTAAAAAAAAATTAATTACCGAAATTAATCCCCTTATAACTTTAAGTTATTAAATCAGCATATACCAAACATTAATAGGTAAATGCTAACAAGTACGCTTTATGTACTATTTAATATTAGTAAATATGTATAAAGTGTTTTAAAAATATATAGAAATGTTAAAAAGTGTGTTAATGTCAGTAAAAATACATTGAATTTAGTAAAAAATATCTTATATTATTTAAAAAATTTATCATTTACTCGTGTACTAAGAACATTTGTTAGAAAGACTCTTAAACACTTGTTATGTTATATGACACTTAAGTGCCCCTCTTTTCAAAAAAATAAAATAATAGTTTGATCATTTTTTTTAGATTTCTTTGACCCACCCTCGTAGTAAAAAATTGGAAATGAAATTATATTCTTTTGTTGTAATCGCATATTCTTAGTAACTCAATTCATTCTACCACACAATATATTAATGTTAAAGGAGAAAGAACTGATACACCAAAAATATTTATAAAAAATAAAAATAAAAATAAAATAAAAAATCTATGATGCAGATTTTTTTAAGTATTAATCTGATCATATAAGAATTAAATCTAAATTATAATTTATTTTCTTATATATTTTTGTGTTCCTAACAAATATCAATACCTATCTCTATCTCACATTATAATTACACAAGATTTAAGATTGTTTTGAGGATTAGGTTAAAAGTTAATATTTTAATTTTTTTTGACTTTTTTAAAAAAAAATAAAGAAGTAATTTGAGTTAAAATAAATTAAAAATCAGAAAGTGACTTTTAATCTATTAGCCAAAAGAGGCCTTAATAATCTCAAAAGCCAAATCAAAACACTTTTGTCAAACCTCAATTAAATTCCAAAAGAACAAAAATTACGAAAAAAATTAAAAGGAATTTATATAAAATTCTAAGTGTACGGGGAGGAAATAATTCTCCTCGTATAATCCTGTTGACCAAGTCCACGCTCCTCCGTACGACGTCGCTTTGTCACCTGAAAATACAAACGTGAGCTAGCCGGCGGGTGTGTGCCGGAAACCTCTCCGATGCCTAAGTTAGAAAACTTGACAAATAGACAAAACTCTAAGTTCTCAGAAAGATTGTGTTCAATTACCTCCTCCAAGGTGATGCTTGTGAGCTTTTATAAGCTTCCCGTGGCACAATCCTAGTAGGACTTGTATTTCTCCATGCAGAGTCCTCCTAGGATTCATTCTCCTAAGGATAATGCTTATCCTTTTACACCCTCCCCCACTGCTTAAACCAAGTAGGATGGTTTTCTTTATGGCCGAACTTCCATTTGACCGAAGTAAAATTGGCTATACCGAGCCACAGAGGGCCGAACTATCCTTAGCTCGGTCTTCTGCGCCAACTCCTTACTTCGGCTGCCCTGTTCAACCTTGATGTGCTTAGATCAAACTTCCAAGTAACAAGTTCTGACCGTCCTAACCATTGTATGTCACGACAGGTTTAATTCCGAAACCGGCCTTCCCAGAACATACTGCGACTGGACTAACTGAGACCGGCCTAACTGTGAGTTGCCTCCAGACCGGAGTAGTTTTACTCTTCCTTGGGCCGAAGTAATCTCACCTCCTTGGGCCGGAGTGAGTCAACATCTCCTCAGAACCGGAATAAATCTATCGTTCTTGACCGGAGTAACTCTAACAGCTTTGGTCGGAGTGCCTTTTATCTCTCCTGGGTCGGAATACCCTTGCGGCCTTTTCACCCAGGCCTTGGTGCTTTGGGCCACGAAGCCCATCACATAGTTCGGCCCAATTTTTACCAAAAATTACCCTCTCACTAAGTCAAAAGAGATTAAAAGAAAAAAAAAAAAAAAAAAAAAAAAAAAAAAAAAAAAAACCTTATAACATTGAGGAATGCTAGCGAGCACTCATATATGCAAGAAAAGGAACCTTGACTCTAGTAAATGAAGAGGAAGTAGCTGTAAGAAGAAGAGCAGCTTTTTGAAGAAACAACGTCAACCGACCGATCATTTTTCTGCGGAAGTAGCCGTAAAAGTGAATTTTTTTGTATATATATATATTTATTTAGATCAAATCAATTAATATCTATTAATATCTTCTCTTTATTTTTTTTACTTACTTTCTCTACTTTTGTACATATTTTTTTTTTATATAAAAAGTCAAAAAATATACTTATTTAAAACATTCCAAAAATCTCCTTAAACTCACGTTGTGTTAGACCATCTGTAATGGTTCATTAAATGTTTCGTCAAATTTAAATTTGATAAAAAAATATACTTTTTGCTGTTCTAATCTAGTACCAAATCTTTCATCAAATTTAAGATTTCTCAAATCTTTTATCAGATTGAGGATAGATGTATCTTTCATCACAGAAAAATTTTAACTTGTCACAGAGAAATTTCTAATAATATTATTGAGGGACCTTAACTAATAAGAAAAAATATATTGGACCTCTATTAGTATCTAACGTTAAATAGAGATATTTTTCTAATTTTTTCTACATTATATACATATATATATATATATATATATATATATATATTTTCCTACAACTACTGTTCTGTTATTCGCTATAAAATAAAAATAAATAAAAATAAAAAAGAGAGAAAAGGAGAGAAGAGAGACTGATAGCGGGGAAGAAACGGAGCATAACATGTGAAAGAGAGTGTGCGAAGAAAAAGTCAAAAAACGACAAACTCGAACCTATTTTGTTTGGAAAGAATTAATTTAGATTGATTTTTAATTTTTTTTAATTAATTTAGTCGGATTAAATTAGTTTCATTTAGGAAGAATTTTTTATTTGCTTTGGTTTGGATGTAATAGTTATGAGAGAAAAAATAAAATAATTATGGTTTAGATGTAATATTTTATCTTATTGACTTATTTAATTTATTTTATCATTTTATACTTATTTAGTCAATTTAACTCTTGCCAAAGGAGACTTGTTGTGTAATTTTTTTGTTATTCTTTTTTTTTTTTTTTTTAAATCTCTAGCATTTTAAAAAGTGAGGTTTGATAGGGAAAGAATACAAGAAAAAAAAGACAAAAGAGCTGGGACACTTGTAAAAAAGGAAAATATTTGAGACACTTAATAAATCTTTATAATTTTACAATGACCTGAAATAATAAACATTAATTTTTAATTTATCATATATTTAATTAGGTAAAGTTCCACTTCCTTATCACATTATTAGTACTGTACTTGAAAATCCCAAAGTTGGGTCTTTCCAAAGGCACATACCTGCACGCCATTTCTTCTCCCAACCTTCAATAATTTCTTGTTTTGTCCGGCTTTGCTTTCTTCTTTTTTTAATATACTGACTTAGGTTTGATTTTTTAGTGATTTTTTTATTTTTGGTGAATTTAATAAAAATTAAAAATTTTACTTGACTAGATAGATTGAAAAAATAAAAAGAATTTGAAAGTTTAAAAAAAAAAAAAAATCAAAAAGAACAAAGAAAGCCAAAGATAATTGGCATTGTTTGCTTTCTTTTGTTTTTATAACAGATTTTTTTTTTTTTAAATTTTTTAGATTTGTTTACACATTACGGACTTGAAAAGTATAAAAATAAAAAAAAATAAAAATTGACATAATTTAAACAAAATATCAATAAAAATAAGAAAAAATATAACTTTTTAGTTGTATGCCAAGCAAATCTTAAATTAATTCGAGTCAATTTTGAGATCTCCTTTTTTTGAAATAATTGGGGCACCACATAGCACATGCACCCGAAACATTATGCTCTTGCTATTCTCTAATTATTCAATACAAAATTGAGAATCTCACCGCCTTTTCTAACCACAAATGACGTGAAAAATCACCTATTTATGAATTTTTTTTTCAAAACAATCATAATATCATGTTACCATATCACGTTTTAATAATGATGATACAGCGTGTTTCAGGTGAAACGGGTCGAACTGATCCACGCTCCTCAAATCGGTGCCCGAGTGACCAAGCCCACCAAAAGACCTGCACAAGAGTTCGACGGAGAACGGGGAGTCCCCCAGCGAACCCTCCGATGAGCAAGTCAGAAAGAGAAGTGGAATGTAGAGATAGATTAGAGATAGAAAGCTTAACTTTCTTCTTATCTTCGACGTCTGCTTATATCCTCTAGTAATCATTTCGTTGTCCCTTCCGATCTGTCACCTTGGCCGAAAGTCTATGCCTTAGCTTACATTGTTCGTAGTGAAGGCGTTTTGTCCCGACGGAGAGGGGTTATCGCAATAAATGCTATAAGGGGCTTCATTAATGGCGATGTGCAGTGGCAATAACTTTGCAGATCTTTGTCTGCTTATGTGGCTTGCCATTCTCTTGCCATGTGTCTTGATGTCATTGGTTCTTATTGCTACGTGGGGTTTCAGCAATGTTAGGTTTTAGTATTTGAGTTATGTATTAGGCCCTAAATGGTGGATTATGATTTTTATGGGCTTACCCATGTCAAATAATTTCTTATAATGTATCCTTGCATATATATGTGATAAAATAGTTATATTTCAAAAACAAATTTAGGGCTATTTTGGGAAGTGTGTTAAAAGTCACTTCCCAACTTGTAACCCACTTCTCTCTCACACAAAAAAATCAAAAAAATTCAAAAAAAATAACTTTTAATCATCTTTTCAAAATCCCTCTTACTCTGTAAACACAATTTTATCATTAATTAATAATGTTAAGTACAATCGTTAGACCAATCTAAAAATAAATAAAATAATTGGTGATGAAATTCATCCACATCAGCGTGGAACCCACGCGAACCGAACCTTCCCTCGCATGGCCGCATTTTTTGAAAAATAAATACCGAATTGTTCTTTTAAAGTCAAGTCTTTACTCCAGAATTTTTTATTTTTTATTTCTTCACTGGGATGCGCTAATATGACTATTTGGGTGGGTGGATATGACTCAACTCGTAGTATTTTATATATTTACACGTGGACATAGAGAAATAAGAAGTGAGCGATAAAACCAGGAGGTCAGAATTTATATTATAAATTGTATCATGAAAAAATATATATATGTGGCCTAGATTGAATTGTTGCCTATTGAATTCTACACGCAAACGAAATTTGTACCATAATCAATTTTTTATTTTTATTTTCTTGCACTGCTTTATTCAAGTTTCTTTTAATATATATGGAGTGCTATTTATTGTGTCCCAACTATGGGGACATATTACTCTAGCTACTGTATTACTCTCAATTTCAATTAATGGTATTTAGTGTGTTTTAATTGTTAATAAACTAAAAAAATATACAAAAAATTTAAAGATTCTTTTTCACTCTCTCTTCTTTTTTTTTATGTTTTTTTTTTCTTAAAAAGTTAAAAGGTTATTTTCAAATATTTTATTATTATTTTTACTTTATATCTTAGTTTAAAAAATTATTTAAAAAACCCCTAACCAACCTTGATTGGCGGATACTGTAATAAATTGACAATAATATCTAGACAAGGCTCCACCAACAAGGGTTCAACCAATTGAAATTGCGTAGAGAACGAGAAAGGGAGAGGAACGTGAGAGTGAGAGGAGAAAAAGAAAATAATATGAGAAAAAAGTGATGAGAATAGAAGGGAATAGATAAAGAAGTAAAAAGGGAGAGAAAGAGAGCTCAGAGACGGATAGAGTAGCAACAATGACAGAATTTTAAATTTTGAACTTTACTGAGAATTTTAATTATGTGGTAAGGGTTTAAAAAAACATCAATGAAAGAGTTCTTTAATTTGACAAGAGGAAAAAAAAAAATTAGACACATATATCACATCATATGTGAGCCCTCACTCCTTATCACATCACTAGAACTCTTCAAAATTCAAGTTCTCAATTTTTTGATCTAAAAAAATAAAAAATCAAAACATCACATCAATGGAGTGGGGTCCACCCCTAGAACTCCTTTAGAGCTCCAATTTTAGAGTTTCAAAACATTTTTGGACAGATTAGAGAGAGTTGCGGAGGAATAAATTAATTTAAAATTTTTTATTAACATGCGATCTTAAGGTATATGTTAAGATATTTTTTTTTGATTTCATATTACGTATAAAAGTGAGTGCAATAGAGTATATATATTACTTTCAAATTTATTTACGCACAAATTAATAAAATCCTTAATTTAAAAAGGTCATATTAACAAGTGGATTAGAGGCATTGGTTAAAGCGTAATAAATATACTGCTAGTCTAGCATGAAGTTTAGAATTTTTTTCGCTAAAATAGTTTTAAAAAATAAAACAAATTAAAAAGTCAATAAGATAAAAATAAAACAAATTAAAAATAGTCTAGCTTTTAGTTTTTAATTCATTTTAAGTCATCTCACCTCTCACATTTTTTACACATAAAAAGACAAAAAAAGTCAAAAAGTCAGCTTTTAACCAACTTCCCAAATCACCCCAAAATATCATATTCAAACCATAATTATTTTATTTTTCTTTCACAAAAGTCAAAAAAATCAAAAAACATATTAGACCTTTTAGCATCAGACTAAAATAACTAAAAAATTAAAAAAGATAAAAAGACAACACACATCTCAAAGAAGCCATATTTAGATACATTGAAAGATTTCATAATAAATGCACTTAAATGTATAGAAAAAATAAACAACTCATTATTTATTCTTACAATTTTAATTTTAATTAAAAATGTTACAATGTATTTTTTAATGACTGTTTTAACCTTGATCTTTTTTAAAAACAAATTAATAACTTTTGTTGAGAATATGAGCTCACTTTTTAATTTTTGATTTCAATTTGTGAATTCATTTTTTTATTTGACTTCAATGATGAACTCAATTTTTTTTAAACAAAGTATTATAAAAATAAATATTCAAGATAAAAATTAAATTTTGTATAAAAAGTAAGTTAACATAATTGCTAATAATTTTTTAAAAAAATTTATTTTGGGGTGCAAAATTAATAAGCATAAAAAACTCTTTCAAAGTTAAATGAAGAGTTATGTTTGATGTATAAAAAAATTGAGCAAATACAACAGAGTTTTTTTATATAAAAAAATTAGATTAATGAAATATCAAGTTAGGTTATTTTTGTCATTTGCAATATTGTTGACTTATTTTATGACATACTTTATCACTTTAAATGTTAGTTCAAAAAATTTTGTTAGTGAGCTCATTAAACAATAATATTTGTTATCGTAAACATTACTGTAAACAAATACTATCCTTAAGAAATAACTAACAAACCACAGTAGAAGTGTTAGTTTTGTAAAAAAGATTATCTTTTTAACATAGTAAAACACCAATAAATTTTAAAATATAATTTTGTAAATTATTTAATCTTTGTGTTTTCTTATGAACTCAAATGTTTCATTAAATTAGAAATTATATAAAAGAATAGTCACTCATACGTTTGAATTTAATTTTTGAGAGATAAAAATGGATTTCTCCAAATATAAAGTTACACATTTGGGCAATCCGTATTATAGAGGATTTGGATTTCTCTCATTCTGGAACAAATCTCACATTACGAATAAGAACGTAACACTTCAATATAACACTAAAAAATTCTAGTGTATTTTTTCTAAACGTAACATCCCAATATAACATACAAAAAAAACTCCTTAATATATTTTTTTCCAAACGTAACGCTCCAATAAATTTAAATCCAAATGTAACACTCCAATGTAACACACAAAAACACAAAAAACTTTTTAGTATACTTTTCCTAAATATAACACTTACGGTTTAAAATTATACATTTGTCCAAAACTTACTAAAAATTTTTTATACTTCTTTTGAAATGATTTGAAGAATCATACATACAATAAGAAGTTTTTTTTATGTGTTATATCGGAGTGTTACATTAAGAAATTTTTTTAGAGTATTACATTTAGAAAAAAATACATTAAGGAGCTTTTTTGAAGTGTTACACTGGAGTGTTAAGTTTGAGAAAAGTATACCAATGAGTTTTTTTAGTGTGTTACATTATAGTGTTACGTTTGAGTGTTACACTGGAGTGTTACAATTTAAAATTATACATTTGTTCAAAGCTTATTAGGGAGTTTTTGTATTCATTTTAAAATGTTTGAAGAATCTCTCATCCTTTTTGAATGTTTGAAAAATCTTATATTTCAAGTCATTTTTATATTACTTTTAGAATGTTTAAAAATCTCACATTTTAAGTTATTCCAAAACAGAAGATTCTCATACAAAAATTCATGATAAATTTGATTCTCATATATTGCCTATCTTACTTTTTTAACACACAAGAAAAAGGAAAAAGAAAATACAATAGAAATAAAATAAAGGTATAAAAAACTCTAAGACTAAATGAATTATTATTCCTCAAAATGAGATTGATTGGTAATTTTTTTTTAACAATGATTCATACCATTAAAAAAAGACTACTAATAGCACTAATGCATTAAGAGTGTCAACAAAAAAAAAATACATAGGCAGTGGGCTCCGCCTATTACCATATCATTAATGGTGCTATTAAAGTACTATTTTTAGTATTTTTAATCATTTTTTTTAAAAATATACTAGATAAGTGTTAACATTAACCAAAAATAAATAAATAAAAAAAGGAGGGGGAGGGGGAGGAACTTTCCAAGAACTTTGTGGCTTTTTTTTTTTTCAAAAACTTTCCACTGAGAGAAAAAAAATATTCATCAAAACTTGAAAATCACGCCAAGTATTTGTTTATTGGAATGGTCAAAGTTTGCAAAAATATTAGAAATTTCAGAATGTGATTCCGTACTCATAAAGGATATTTTTGTTTTGATTTTAGAAGAGTAGTTTTTAAAAATTATTTTGAAGAGAAAGTTTAGAAATTTTTTTGATTTGTTTAGTTATGTATTTTGAAAGTAGTTTTGGAGTTTAAAATAATTTGATATTTTGTTATAATTAAATAGATGTGTGTGAGAGAAAAAGTTATTGAGAATGAGAGAGGAGAGAGAAAAAGTGATTAATTGATAAGTAAGAGAGAGAAAGTGATTTTGAAAATTATTTTGAAAAATTTACAAACCAAACAATTTTTTTAAAATTTTTTTTCCAAAATTACTCTACAAATCCAAATCAAACATACCCAAAATTTTTAGAGTATCTAATATTACTCTAAAGTTAGTGTCTTTATTCATTAGAACTTCGTTATATTTTGAAATAAAAAATATGTATTCCGAAATAGAAAAATATGTATTCTTTTAAGCTTAGAGTGGTGAGATTTTGTGTGTTTAGTTTAGGTGTGGAATCATAATTTCACACCTATATATCAATGTTGTGTTTCGATATAATTTTTAAAAATTGATTTTGCACTCACGCTTGAAAATTCTTTTCAAACCATGTTTTGCAAAGTGAATTTTTGAATTTTGAATTTTGAAATTGGGTCTACGTGGCCATCCGCCTAGAAATCCTTCCGGACAGTTTTTTAATTTTTGGGTCTACCTAGTCGTCCGCCTGGACATCCTCCTGGACGTCCGGCCGATTGACCGAAACAGTAATTTTTTTTTTTTTTTTTTGCAATTGCCACCTGTTATTTGGGGGAGGGGGGATTTATATTTGTTTTTGATATTTTTAAAATATAGAAATTATTTTTTGGACAACAAAATAAAAAAAAAATCTCGGAATTTTTTGAATTTTTATTTTTTAAATAAAAAATATTTTCGGAAGTTTTGAATTTCTTAAATAAGAAATATATTTTTTTCAATAATTATTTTTTTGAATTGAATTTTAAAAACAGTTTGGTTATGAGTTTTGAATAAAATTTTCAATAGAGTTTTGAGTTGTGTGTTCGGTTATGAATTATAAGTTTTAGAAAACTCTTTTCAAAACTCATAATCAAACAACTTTTCTTATATCAAAAATTTAAAATTCTTTTCAAAACTCATAACCGAACAAATTTTCTCTTCTCAAATCATAATTTCATAACTCACAAATTCAAAATATAACTCTATTCTCATATTATGATTCTAAAATTAAACCAAATACTACCTTAATGTATTTACACAGCGGATGCTATATTCTATCATTCACATTTCAATATCGTTTTGTTTGTTCGCTAAAGATGCAATTAGTGACATTTTCAAAATTTTGTCACCAAAAGTCTTGTTTTTAACTTTTCGGGACGATTTTTAGCGACTATCTTCATGACGATGGAAATTGGTTCCTAAATATCTTTTGCAATACAATTTTCATTTTTAGAGACCAAAATATTTGATTTTTAAAACTATTATATGTTGTAGTGAATGAGTTTGGGATCCACTTAGAGTGTTTTACGAAGATGGTTAAAAGTTGATTTTTTGATTTTTTTTAAAAACGTGTAAAAAATATAAAAGATAATGTGATCCAAAATGGATTAAAATCATAATTTTTATTTTCTCAGCCCATTTAATTTATAGAACTAAAAAGTAAATTTTTTTAAAAAAAAAAATCTTAAAAAAGTGTTTTTTAAACCTTTCTTTTCAATTTTTTTATTTTTTATTTGTTTTCTAGTTGATCTACTGAATAGATCCTAAAAATCAAAAAAATCACAAAAAAAAAAAACCCATTAAAAATTGACGGCAAACTCTTTTTTTTGCTTGCCTAGCAGAGAACTTAAGAAATCCCACGCCCATTACATGTCGTTGTGAGTGAGTGGACCAAAGGATAAGGGTTTAAAGTATGAAAAATCTTGACAGACATCACCAGTGACTTCATATGGAAACTTCTATTTTGGCAAAAATAATCAATAAAGATTATATATATAAAAAAATGTTAAAATAATTAATAAAATAAAATATCACATCTTATATATTAATTAATTATTTTTTCTCTCAACCATTTATTCAATTAAAAGAAAAAATCACAAATCATTCCAAACATAATTTTTTTCATCCCATAAAATAGTATTTCTAGTTGTAACTTATAACTATTAACAAGGAAATACACTACAGGAAATCAAGGATTTAACGGCGTTTAATTAACGGCGTTTTATTAAACGTCACGTTTTCTAATTTTTAACGGCGTTTTTTAACCGTCGCATATTTTTTCAACCAAAACGGCACCGTTTTCTAATTAAAGGCGTTTAAAAGCGCCTCCAAATGTGGTAGATACACGCGTCCCTTTTTTTGAAGCCCTTATTTTTTAATCTGAGCCCACTCTCTTATACGCACGCATCTCTCTTACCTTGTACGCAGACATCTCTCTCTCTCTCTCTCAGCGACGAAGAAGACGGAAGAGATAACTCTAGGAAGAAGCTTCGTCTCTCGAAAGATCAATCGGCTATTCTTGAAGAGAGCTTCAAAGAACACAAGCTCCATCGGCTGTTCAGAGCGATTTCGAAGATTCAGATCGATATCAATCGGCGGTTTCGAGCGATTTCGAAGATTCAGATCGATTTTGAGATTCAGAGCGATTTCGAAGCTCCGTCACCACCGTCATCTACACCAGCAAGGTAGTGAGCTCCACCGTCTCTCTCTCTCCCTCTCTCTCTCTCTCTCTCTCTCTAGATCTCATACTGATTGTACCTTTATAAGGGTTTCTGGTTCTGAGTTGGTTCAGAAGTATATTGGTGAGGGCTCTTGAATGGTTAGAGAACTTTTTGTTATGGCTAGGTTTGTCCGACTTCATTGATAACATTGTTATTGCAAAAAAATTATAATATCTTGTATATCAAGTTAATAAAACTTTTTAGTCTACAGAAGTGTTATATAGTTCCTCTTACATGTTTTATGTGTGATTTATTTTTGTTTATGTTGCACAGGGAGCATGTAATAACCCTCTCCACTGCTTACCGATAAACATTGATTACCGTTAAACTGAACTGATTATGACTGATAATTGAACTGATTAAAGTATTGAACTGACTGACTGAAAACTGGAACTGAATTGACTGAGTACGTATGTTAATTTGTATTCTATCTGTTTGATTGTTTATTTGATCTGTTCACGTTTTATGTTTAAACTGCTAATTGAAGGCCCTATCGGCGGCCGAACCTGTAATAACCCTCACCACTGCCTACCGATAAACATTGATTACCGTTAAACTAAACTGATCATGACTAATAATTGAACTGAGTAAAGTACTGAACTGACTCACTGAAAATTGAAACCGAATTGACTGAGTATATCTGTTCAATTGTATGTCTATCTGTTTGATTGTCTATTTGATCTGTTCGTATTTTCGTGTTTCAACTGCTAATTGAAGGCCTTATCGGCGGCCGAACCGGGAATTGATTGATGTTTTATGATCCTCATAATTAATGTGATTTTATGGTGTATTTCTCTGAAAATCGATTAGGTATGATTAAATTTGATTAAAATGAGCTTAATTGCAGTGGTTGCTTTATTTACCTTAGAGCCATTGTTAATGGCCCACTACCTAGTCACTATTAGAGCCTTGCATACTTGAATCAAAACATTTTCCTCAGCCATAGCTCTTGTTCAACCGACCTTAGAGAGAGAAAGACTTGAGGAGTTGATTTCATCTCAATATTGCTTGGTAATTGAAGGAGTTGAAGTATAAATTTGCATAATTGAGCTTCCTTGCCTAGAATTCAGACTTAGGTAAGAGAATTTAACCTTCTATTAATGTATTTGAACTTGTTCATGCTTAGTTCTTGAGCCTCTAGTGATTTGAGCCTCGAATTGGTCCATATATGTTGAATTGGAGCCTAGTTCATGCATGTATGCCTTTATTTTGACGTTTTGATGTTGTCTTTCATCAAATTGTACATGCATGCTCATATTTTTTCACAACACCATGAACTCATCATGTTTTTGAAAGATCTGGCTCACTGGAGCATGAAATTGAAGCTTTGGATTGGTTTGAATTCATGCATGTTTGCATACTCTCCATGTTCATGGAAATTGGTTTTAAATTGAGTTCATTTTAAACACCCTTGGGCTTCGATTTCTCAAATTGAGTTTTGAATCATGTTTAACTATGAGTTTATAAGGGTTTCCCAGAAAATGGGCCCAAGGGGATCGGTTTTGATGCTTTGGAACTTGGTTTGAGCTAGGAGGTGCAATCTGGGTTTTCCAGATTCCGCACTTCCGCTCGAGCGGGGGCTAGTGCCGCTCGAGCATGGAATCCGAGCATCCAGCATCTTGCACTGTTTTCCAGTCCGCTCGAGCAGAGGCATGTGTCTCAAGCTCGAGCGGGCGTCGAGCGGGCGTCGAGCGGAGATTTCACCCATCCAATACTTTTACAGTACGCTCGAGCGAGGTATTTGACGCTCGAGCGTGTAACTTTGTTGCATGTCCGCTCGAGCGGGAAAACCTGCGCTCGAGCGGGACTCTGTTTTTTGAAAATTCTGAAAATGCTTTTAAAAGTGCATCTTTGCATCCTCATCCCATCCTAGGCATTCTTAGGCCTAGTTTAAGACATTTTATTGAGGATATAGATGTAGAACACACCGAGGCAATTAGGGATTAAGTTATTATCTTTCCCAGCTGTGTAGCTTAGTGTGTTCAATCTGTTAACTGTGTAGGGTTGGCGACTAGGGAGGCACGCTCTAGCTTATTGTAGCCCAGAACTCTGTGAGTAACGATTGTGTAAAGATATGTTCAAAAATGATTATCTTCTGAACAACTGAACTGTACTGTTTCTGAATTGAATACTGTTAATTGAATGAATGTATGTCCTATTTTCTGAACTGTATTGTGGCATCCTTAGTACCTACTGTTTACTGTTACTATTACAGAGATCTCCGTCGGTTCCCTTGTTAGAACCACTACTGTTACCGACTGATGGCCATCATTTACTGCTCGGTCTTTTAAGACCTACTGTTTACTGTACTGTTATGATAATGGATGTACCACATATGACTGTACTGACTGAACGACTGAAATACTGATTTAATGAACTGTTTTCATTACTGTAAGGACATTCATTCTTAACCTCTTTACGCATTATGTTATTCACTGGGCTTTAGCTCACTGCTCATATATATATGTAGGTGTCCAGACACCAGACCGCAGCTAGGAGCGTCGAGGCTAACTCCAGTTTTGTCAGCTAGCCTTTGTGCCTCACTGCGAGGTTCCGAGCCTATCATGCTAAGGCTTAAGGGCGTTTTAGAATTCCCCCTCCTGTACTGTCTTACTGTTTTATAATAACCGAATAGATTGCATAGACTGAATGTTTACTGTACTGTCATATAAGGGTTGGAGTCCCTAGTCTGAATGATTGTTTATATTGTGCATACCGTCTCGTACTGGTTATGTATATATATGTGAAAAATCTTTTTGCATACAGACTGTCACAGCTCATTGGACACTGTTTACTTACTGTATTGGCTTTCGCCAGGCCCTGTACTCTGTTTTACTGTCTTGCTGTTAAGGAGGCCTTCGGTAAACTCGGATTACTGGCCGGTTACGGTACTAAACCCATCGGGCCGGGTTTGGGTCGTGACAGAGTGGTATCAGAACGATACTTCCCACGAGTTATACCGCACACACGTGTCCAAAGGAGCTATAGGGTGTCCTAGAAAAGCAATTAGGGCATCTCATGAGCATGATAAGTGTGTGGTTATGTTATGACTGACTATATGCTAACGTGTTAAACTGTTAAACAAATGACTGCTTATGTTTAAAACTGTTATAACTGTTTATAGTGAAATGGACAATGCAAACACTGCAAATGAAACCGAATCCTCATCTTCTGAGGCCAGAATGGCCAGACTGGAACAAATGATGGAACTGATATCTGTAAGACTGGATCAACAACTGAACCAACAGCCCCTACCTCCTCCGGTACAGCCGGAACAAAATATGAATGCGAATGTACAAAATGTGAATGTAAATGATGGGGATATAATTGCTCTCACCCATAAGTTCAGCAAAATGAAACCGCCGTCCTTTCAGGGAGGCCTAGAACCGTTGAAAGCTGAAGCATGGGTTCTGGAGACTGAAAAATTGTTTGAAGTTTTCCCATGCTCCGAAGCACACAAGGTACTGTTAGCCACCTTTACATTGCAAGAAGAAGCTAGAAGGTGGTGGATGCTCATCCGTGATAAAAATACCATTCTGACTTGGACTCAATTCAAGGGAGCCTTCTTTGAAAAATACTTCGCTCTGTGTGTTAGGGACAGAAAAGTAACCGAGTTTGAACAGCTGAAACAGGGCACAATGTCCGTTGCTGAGTATGAAACAAAGTTCACCGAACTTGCGAGATATGCACCGCATATGGTGGACACTGATTACAAGAAGGCCAGAAAGTTCGAAGGCGGCCTTAATGTTGCAATCCTTGATCGGATTAATGTTTTGAAGCTACCGAACTATGTAAATGTTCTTGACCGAGCCTTGATGGCTGAATCAAACATTGAAGCACTGAAAACTGAAACACCAGCGTCTGAATGGCGTGGTAAAAGGCAGGGATTTAAGTTTAAGAAAGGCAAGCATAGTCCATCGAACAAGAAACAAAATACGGGGTCAACGACTACGTCTAGTCAAGGAAACCGTACAGTACCGCCCTGTCCTGAGTGTGGTAAAAATCACAAGGGAGTCTGTTACAAGATATTAGGAGCCTGTTATAGGTGTGGCAAAGTGGGCTATATGGTTAAAGACTGTCCCTCTGTCCCGCAAGCTAGTAGTAAAGCTACACCAAGCGTAGCGGCATCAACTGTTACACCAAAGCCGAACCCCAAAGCTACCGGGAAAGAGCCTATGAGGCAGGGCCGAGTATTCGCCCTAGTACCGGGAGACGTCCAGAATACCGAGACCGTTGTGTCAGGTATTCTCTCTATTTGTACTCAGAATGCTTATGTACTAATTGATTCGGGGTCTACGTATTCTTATGTATCGCATGCTTTTTCGCGTAAATTGAATAGACCCTTAGAACCTATGAACTATCTGTTAGCTGTATCCTCACCCGTTGGGGGATCTATGACCTGTGCATACATGTACCCTGCGTGTGAAATCATCGTTGGAGATGCACGTCTGTTTATCGATTTACTGCCATTGAACATTGATCATTTTGATGTAATATTGGGGATGGACTGGTTAACGAAATATCATGCCACCATAGACTGTGTAACGAAACAAGTAGTTTTCCATCCACCTGGTCTACCTGAATTTGTGTTTAATGGGGTTGGAGTAGTACCTCCCCCGTATCTGAATCATCTGTGAAAGCTGTAAAATTGATTAGAAAGGGCTGTAAGGGATATCTGTGTTCTGTATTGACTGTGTCTACTGATGATAATGCTAATGTGAACTGTATTCCTATAGTCAGAGAATTTCCAGATGTTTTTCCAGATAATCTTCCAGGAGATTTGACTGACAGGGAGATTGAATTTACTGTTGATGTGATTCCCGGAACACAGCCAATTTCTAAAGCTCCTTACCGAATGGCTCTAACGGAACTGAAAGAACTGAAGGTGCAACTGCAAGAACTGTTAGACAAAAAGTTCATCAGACCTAGTACCTCACCGTGGGGCGCACCTGTTTTGTTTGTAAAGAAGAAAGACGGCTCACTGAGACTGTGCATTGACTATCGTGAACTGAATAAGGTAACTATAAAGAATAAATACCCATTACCGCGTATTGATGACCTGTTTGATCAGTTACAGGGTGCTAAAGTATTTTCGAAGATTGATCTCAGATCCGGATACCATCAGTTGAAAGTTAAATCAGATGACATTGATAAAACTGCTTTTAGAACGAGGTATGGACATTACGAATTTTTAGTTATGCCTTTCAGAGTCACGAACGCACTAGCTGCATTTATGGACCTTATGAATAGAATTTTTAAACCATACCTTGACAATTTTATTGTTGTATTTATTGATGACATATTGATTTACTCTAAGAGTATAGAAGAACACGAACATCATCTGAGACTTGCCCTACAAACCTTAAGAGAACAGAAACTGTATGCTAAACTGTCTAAATGTGAATTTTGGCTTGACCATGTTATGTTTTTGGGGCATGTTGTTAGCAAAGACGGAATTTCTGTTGATCCACAGAAAATTGAAGCTGTAGTGAACTGGCCTAGACCAACAAATGTGACAGAAGTCCGAAGCTTTTTGGGACTAGTTGGATATTACAGAAGATTTGTCAGAGATTTCTCAAAAATTGCCTTACCATTGACTCAACTGACTCAGAAAGGAATATCATTTGACTGGACTGACCAAAGGGAATCCGCTTTCCAGGAGTTGAAAACTCGACTTGTAACTGCACCGGTTCTTACCTTACCTTCAGGTACGGATGGTTACACTGTGTTTAGTGATGCTTCTCATAAGGGTTTGGGATGTGTTTTAATGCAGAATGGGAAAGTAATCGCCTATGCTTCCCGACAACTGAGACCGCACGAAAAGAACTACCCGACCCATGACTTAGAACTTGCTGCAGTGGTATTTGCATTGAAAATTTGGCATCACTACCTGTACGGGGTGACATGTGAAGTATACACCGACCACAAGAGTTTGAAATATTTCTTCACACAGAAAGAGCTGAACATGAGACAGCGGAGATGGCTGGAACTGATTAAAGATTATGACCTACAGATATTGTACCATCCGGGAAAAGCCAATACCGTTGCCGATGCATTGAGCCGGAAATCAATTGGAAACTTAGCCTGTTTGCTTACAGGACAGAAAGAGTTGCTTTGTGACCTTGAAAAATACAAAATTGAAATTGTTTTACGAGAACAAGGTGGAACCTTAGCTGCTATTTCTGCTCAACCGGCACTGATTGAAGAAATTAAAGAGAAACAGCAACTAGATGACTTCTTGAAGAAGATCATCGAAGAAAGGGAAACTAGACCAAGACCGGGTTTCAAGTTTGAAAGTAATGTACTGAAATTTCAGGAAAGACTGTGTGTACTAAATGATACTGAACTGAAAAGAAGGGTTCTGTAAGAGGGCCACAATTCAAAATTTTCTATCCATCCAGGGAAAACGAAATGTATCAAGATCTGAAACTGAATTTCTGGTGGCCGGGAATGAAGAAAGAAATTGCCGATTTTGTATCCAAATGTCTTCATTGCCAACAAGTTAAAGCCGAACATCAACGACCCGCAGGCTTATTGCAGCCCTTACCAATACCGGAATGGAAGTGGGAGCATATCACCATGGATTTTATTGTGGGATTGCCTCGCTCCAATAAAGGTATGGACTCGATTTGGGTTATTGTTGATAGACTGACCAAATCTGCTCACTTCTTACCTGTTAAGACAATTTATAATGCGGACATATTGGCTATCCTCTATATTGATGAAATTGTGAGACTGCATGGAGTGCCTGTGTCCATTGTTTCTGACAGGGACTCGAAGTTTACGTCGAGATTTTGGCAAAGCTTACAGACTGCATTAGGTACTGAATTGAGACTGAGTAGTGCCTATCATCCTCAGACAGATGGCCAGTCAGAAAGAACCATCCAGACTCTGGAGGATTTACTGAGAATGTGTGTCCTTGATTTTCAGGGAAACTGGGAAAGCCATTTGCCATTAGCTGAATTCGCCTACAACAACAGCTACCATTCGAGTATTGGTATGGCGCCTTTCGAGGCATTGTATGGCAGAAAATGTAGATCTCCGATTTGCTGGGCAGAAGTTGGAGATGGGCCTTTGCTTGGGCCCGAGATTGTATATGAAACAACCGAGAAAGTGAAACTGATACAACAGAGACTGAAAACTGCACAGAGCAGACAGAAGAGTTATGTTGATGTCAGAAGACGAGACAGAGAGTATGAAGTGGGTGATCACGTGTTTGTAAAAGTGACACCGATGAAAGGCCAGACTCGTTTTGGAGTCAAAGTCAAGTTAGCACCGAGGTACCTCGGGCCATATGAGATTATTGAGAAAATCAATCCGGTGGCGTATCAAGTTGCGCTTCCTCCTGAAATGGAGCATATGCATAACGTCTTCCACATTTCTCTGTTGAGAGACTACCTCCGGGATCCTTTTCATGTGATAGAGCCTACTCGTGTAGTGTTGAGTGATGACTACACTTATGAGGAACGGCTCATACAGATTGTGAACAGACGGATCAAGAAGTTGAGAAACAAAGAGATTCCGTTAGTGAAGATCGACTGGCAAAACCATGGTGGCATGTATGCCACTTGGAAAAGGGAAGATGACATGGCTAAAAGATATCCTGAACTATTTCTGCTGAATCCTGTTTTCTTCCAGAACGAAGGTAACTCGAGTTTAGAGGACTAAACTCCTTATAAGGAGGGGAGACTGTAATAACCCTCACCACTGCCTACCGATAAACATTGATTACCGTTAAACTGAACTGATCATGACTGATAATTGAACTGAGTAAAGTACTGAACTGACTCACTGAAAATTGAAACCGAATTGACTGAGTATATCTGTTCAATTGTATGTCTATCTATTTGATTGTCTATTTGATCTGTTTGTATTTTCGTGTTTCAACTGCTAATTGAAGGCCTTATCGGCGGCCGAACCGGGAATTGATTGATGTTTTATGATCCTCATAATTAATGTGATTTTATGGTGTATTTCTCTGAAAATCGATTAGGTATGATTAAATTTGATTAAAATGAGCTTAATTGCAGTGGTTGCTTTATTTACCTTAGAGCCATTGTTAGTGGCCCACTACCTAGTCACTATTAGAGCCTTGCATACTTGAATCAAAACATTTTCCTCAGCCATAGCTCTTGTTCAACCGACCTTAAAAAGAGAGAGACTTGAGGAGTTGATTTCATCTCAATATTGCTTGGTAATTGAAGGAGTTGAAGTATAAATTTGCATAATTGAGCTTCCTTGCCTAGAATTCAGACTTAGGTAAGAGAATTTAACCTTCTATTAATGTATTTGAACTTGTTCATGCTTAGTTCTTGAGCCTCTAGTGATTTGAGCCTCGAATTGGTCCATATATGTTGAATTGGAGCCTAGTTCATGCATGCATGCCTTTATTTTGACGTTTTGATGTTGTCTTTCATCAAATTGTACATGCATGCTCATATTTTTACACAACACCATGAACTCATCATGTTTTTGAAAGATCTGGCTCACTGGAGCATGAAATTGAAGCTTTGGATTGGTTTGAATTCATGTATGTTTGCATACTCTCCATGTTCATGGAAATTGGTTTTAAATTGAGTTCATTTTAAACACCCTTGGGCTTCGATTTCTCAAATTGAGTTTTGAATCATGTTCAACTATGAGTTTATAAGGGTTTCCCAGAAAATGGGCCCAAAGGGATCGGTTTTGATGCTTTGGAACTTGGTTTGAGCTAGGAGGTGCAATCTGGGTTTTCCAGATTCCGCACTTCCGCTCGAGCGGGGGCTAGTGCCGCTCGAGCGTGGAATCCGAGCATCCAGCATCTTGCACTGTTTTCCAGTTCGCTCGAGCGGAGGATTGGGCGCTCGAACGGAGGCATGTGTCTCAAGCTCGAACGGGAGTCGAGCGGAGATTTCACCCATCCAGTACTTTTACAGTACGCTCGAGCGAGGTATTTGACGCTCGAGCGTGTAACTTTGTTGCATGTCCGCTCGAGCGGGGAAACCTGCGCTCGAGCGGGACTCTGTTTTCTGAAAATTCTGAAAATGCTTTTAAAAGTGCATCTTTGCATCCTCATCCCATCCTAGGCATTCTTAGGCCTAGTTTAAGACATTTTATTGAGGATATAGATGTAGAACACACCGAGGCAATTAGGGATTAAGTTATTATCTTTCCCAGCTATGTAGCTTAGTGTGTTCAATCTGTTAACTGTGTAGGGTTGGCGACTAGGGAGGCACGCTCTAGCTTACTGTAGCCCAGAACTCTGTGAGTAACGATTGTGTAAAGATATGTTCAAAAATGATTATTTTCTGAACAACTGAACTGTACTGTTTCTGAATTGAATACTGTTAATTGAATGAATGTATGTCCTATATTCTGAACTGTATTGTGGCATCCTTAGCACCTACTGTTTACTGTTATTGTTACAGAGATCTCCGTCGGTTCCCTTGTTGGAACCACTACTGTTACCGACTGATGGCCATCATTTACTGCTCGGTCTTTTAAGACCTACTGTTTACTGTACTGTTATGCTAATGGATGTACCACATATGACTGTACTGACTGAATGACTGAAACACTGATTTAATGAACTGTTTTCATTACTGTAAGGACATTTATTCTTAACCTCTTTACGCATTATGTTATTCACTGGGCTTTAGCTCACTGCTCATATATATATGTAGGTGTCCAAGCACCAAACCGCAGCTAGGGGCGTCGAGGCTAACTCCAGTTTTGTCAGCCAGCCTATGTGCCTCACTGCGAGGTTCCGAGCCTATCATGCTAAGGCTTAAGGGCGTTTTAGAATTCCCCCTTCTGTACTGTCTTACTATTTTGTAATAACTGAATAGATTGCATAGACTGAATGTTTACTGTACTGTTATATAAGGGTTGGAGTCCCTAGTCTGAATGATTGTATATATTGTGCATACCGTCCCGTACTGGTTATGTATATCTATGTGAAAAATCTTTTTGCATACAGACTGTCACAACTCATTGGACACTGTTTACTTACTATATTGGCTTCCGCCAGGCCCTGTACTCTGTTTTACTGTCTTACTGTTAAGCAGGCCTTCGGTAATCTCGGATTACTGGCCGGTTACGGTACTAAACCCATGGGGTCGGGTTTGGGTCGTGACAGAACCGGGAATTGATTGATGTTTTATGATCCTCAGAATTAATGTGATTTTATGGTAAATTTATCTGAAAACTGATTAGGTATGATTAAACTAGATTAAGTAAAGCCAATTAAAGAGTTTGACGTAATTACACTTTTGCCATCTAGTAGGGCCTTTGTTTACTCATATTTGAAGCCTTGTGTATGCTTTATCAAAACATTTGCTCAGCCATTTCTTTTGAGTGTATAACCGACTAGAGAGGGAAAATACGAAGTTAGAGTGAATTCATCTAGAATTGCTTGAAGAATTGAAGATTGATTTCATAATTGAGCTCCTACATCTTGCATAAAAGACTAAGGTAGGAAACTCATCTTCTTATTGTGGTCATTGAGCTAGTTCTTGCATGATTCATACTTCATTGTGGAACTAAGTCATGATTTGGTTCAAAAATGTGGAATTATAGCTTCATTCATGCATGCATGTTAGTATTATTGGATTTTGAGTTGAGTTCATGGCAAATTGTCACATGCATGTCCATGTTTTGAGTGTAGGCCATGTTTTCATCATGTTTGTCAATCAATTGGCTCATTAGAGCATGTTTTGAAGCTTGAAAGTTATTTAAAGATCATGCATGTCATGTTTGAGGATTGTTCTTGAAAAATGGTTTGAAATTGGATTTGAATTAAACACCCTTGGGCTTTGATTTCTCAAAATTGAGCTTTGAACCATGTTATTCTATGTGTTTACAAATGTTTTCTGGAAATTCAGCCCAAGAGGTCGAGTTTTGAGTTGTTAAAACTTGGTTTGAGCTTGGAGGTGCAATCTGGGTTTTCCAGATTCTGCATTTCCGCTCGAGCGGGGGCTAGTGACGCTCGAGCGGGGAATCCGAGCATCCAGTATCTCTGCACTGTTTTACAGTCCGCTCGAGCGGAGGATTGGGCGCTCGAGCGGAGTCATGTGTCTCAAGCTCGAGCGGGCGTCGAGCGTCCGTCGAGCGGAGATTTCACCCATCCAGTACTTTTACAGTACGCTCGAGCGGGATATTTGACGCTCGAGCGTGTACCTTTGTTGCATGACCGCTCGAGCGGGGGAAACCTGAGCTCGAGCGGGACTCTGTTTTTCTGAAAACTCCTGAAACTGTTTTCTGATCACATCTTTGCATCCTTATCTCATCCTAGGCATTCTTAGGCCTAGTTTAAGACATCTTATTGAGGATATAGATGTAGAACACATCGAGGCAAATTAGGGATTAAGTTATTATCTTTCCCAGCTATGTAGCTTAGTGTGTTCAATCTGTTAACTGTGTAGGGTTGGCGACTGGGGAGGCATGCTCTAGCTTACTGTAGCCCAGAACTCTGTGAGTAACGATTGTGTAAAGATATGTTCAAAAATGATTATTTTCTGAACAACCGAACTGTACTGTTTCTGAATTGAATACTGTTAATTGAATGAATGTATGTCCTATATTCTGAACTGTATTGTGGCATCCTTAGCACCTACTGTTTACTGTTACTGTTACAGAGATCTCTGTCAGTTCCCTTGTTGGAACCACTACTGTTACTGACTGATGGCCATCATTTACTGCTCGGTCTTTTAAGACCTACTGTTTACTGTACTGTTATGCTAATGGATGTACCACATATGACTGTACTGACTGAACGACTGAAATACTGATTTAATGAACTGTTTTCATTACTGTAAGGACATTCATTCTTAACCTCTTTACGCATTATGTTATTCACTGGGCTTTAGCTCACTGCTCATATATATATGTAGGTGTTCAGGCACCAGATCGCGGCTAGGAGCGTCAGGGTTACTCCAGTTTTGTTAAGCCAGCCTATGTGCCTCACTGCGAGGTTCCGAGCCTATCATGCTAAGGCTTAGGGGTGTTTTAGGACTCCCCCTTATGTACTGTCTTACTGTTTTGTAATAACCTAATGGATTGTATAGACTGAACGTTTACTGTACGGCTATGTAAGGGATGGAGTCCTTAGTTTGAATAATTGTATATACTGTGCATACTGTTCTGTACTGATTATGTATATATGTATGAAAAGTTTTTTTGCATACAGACTGTCACAGCTCATTGGACATCGTTTATTTACTGTTTTGGCTTCCGCCGAGCCCTGTACTTTGTTTTACTGTTCGACTGATAAGCAGGCCTTCGGTAATCTCGAATTACTGGCCGGTGATGGTGCTAAACCCATAGGGCCGGGTTTGGGTCGTGACAGAGTGGTATCAGAACGATACTTACCACGAGTTATACCGCACACACGTGTCCAAATGAGCTATAGGGTGTCCTAGAGAAGTAATTAGGGCATCTCATGAGCATGATAAGTGTGTGGTTATGTTATGACTGAATCATGTTAAACTGTTAAACAAATGACTGCTTATGTTTAAAACTGTTATAACTGTTTATAGTGAAATGGATAACGCAAACACTGCAAATGAAACTGAATCCTCATCCTCTGAGGCCAGAATGGCCAGACTGGAGCAAATGATGGAACTGATAACTGCGAGACTGGATCAACAACTGAACCAACAGCCCCTACCTCCTTCTCTTCCGGCTGTACCGGAACAAAATGTGAATGTGAATGTACAAAATATGAATGCTAATGATGGGGATATAATTGCTCTCACCCATAAGTTTAGCAAAATGAAACCGCCGTCCTTTCAGGGAGGCCTAGAACCGTTAAAAGCTGAAGCATGGGTTCTGGAGACTGAAAAATTGTTTGAAGTTTTCCCGTGCTCTGAAGCACACAAGGTACTATTAGCCACCTTTACATTGCAAGAAGAAGCTAGAAGGTGGTGGATGCTCATCCGTGATGAAAATACCATTCTGACTTGGACTCAATTCAAAGGAGTCTTCTTTGAAAAGTACTTCCCTCAGTGTGTTAGGGACAGAAAAGTAACTGAGTTTGAACAGCTAAGACAAGGAGCAATGTCTGCGGCTGAATATGAGACGAAGTTCACCGAGCTTGCTAGATATGCGTCGCATATGGTGGATACTGATTATAAGAAGGCCAGAAAATTTGAAGGCGGCCTTAATGTCGCAATTCTTGACCGAATAAATGTTCTGAAACTACCGAATTATGTAAATGTTCTTGACAGAGCCTTGATGGCTGAATCAAACATTGAAGCACTGAAAACTGAAACACCAGCGGCCGAATGGCATGGTAAAAGGCAGGGATTTAAATTTAAGAAAGGCAAGCATAACCCAGCAAATAAGAAACAGAACACGGGGTCAACAACTAGCCCCAGCCAAGAGAGTGGTTTCATACCACCCTGTTCTGAGTGTGGCAAGAAGCACAAAGGGGTCTGTTACAAAATATCTGGAGCTTGTTACAGATGTGGCAAGGTGGGCCACATGGTTAAAAACTACCCCTCTGCTCCGCAAGCTAGTAGTAAAGCTACGCCAAGCGTGGCAACATCAACTGCTGCACCAAAGACGAACCCCAAAGCTACCGGGAAAGAGCCTATGAGGCAGGGCCGAGTGTTCGCCCTAGTACCGGGAGACGTCCAGAATACCGAGACCGTTGTGTCAGGTATTCTCTCTATTTGTACTCAGAATGCTTATGTACTGATTGATTCGGGGTCTACACATTCTTATGTGTCGCATGCTTTTTCGCGTAAATTGAATAGACCCTTAGAACCTATGAATTATCTGTTAGCTGTATCATCACCCGTTGGGGGATCTATGACCTGTGCATACATGTACCCTGCTTGTGAAATCATTGTTGGAGATGCACATCTGTTTATCGATTTACTGCCATTGAACATTGATCATTTTGATGTAATATTGGGGATGGACTGGTTAACGAAATATCATGCCACCATAGACTGTGTAACGAAACAAGTAGTTTTCCATCCACCTGGTCTACCTGAATTTGTGTTTAATGGGGTTGGAGTAGTACCTCCCCCGTATCTGATTTCATCTGTGAAAGCTGTAAAATTGATTAGAAAGGGCTGTAAGGGATATCTGTGTTCTGTATTGACTGTGTCTACTGATGATAATGCTAATGTGAACTGTATTCCTATAGTCAAAGAATTCCCAGATGTTTTTCCAGATAATCTTCCAGGAGATTTGACTGACAGGGAGATTGAATTTACTGTTGATGTGATTCCCGGAACACAGCTAGTTTCTAAAGCTCCTTACCGAATGGCTCCAATGGAACTGAAAGAACTGAAGGTGCAACTGCAAGAACTGTTAGACAAAAAGTTCATCAGACCTAGTACCTCACCATGGGGCGTACCTGTTTTGTTTGTAAAGAAGAAAGACGGCTCACTGAGACTGTGTATTGACTATCGTGAACTGAATAAGGTAACTGTAAAGAATAAATACCCATTACCGCGTATTGATGACCTGTTTGATCAGTTACAGGGTGCTAAAGTATTTTCGAAGATTGATCTCAGATCCGGATACCATCAGTTGAAAGTTAAATCGGATGACATTGATAAAACTACTTTTAGAACGAGGTATGGACATTATGAATTTTTAGTTATGCCTTTCGGAGTCACGAACGCACCAACTGCATTTATGGACCTTATGAATAGAATTTTTAAACCATACCTTGACAATTTTATTGTTGTATTTATTGATGACATATTGATTTACTCCAAGAGTATAGAAGAACATGAACATCATCTGAGACTTGCCCTACAAACCTTAAGAGAACAGAAACTGTATGCTAAACTGTCTAAATGTGAATTTTGGCTTGACCATGTTATGTTTTTGGGGCATGTTGTTAGCAAAGACGGAATTTCTGTTGATCCACAGAAAATTGAAGCTGTAGTGAACTGGCCTAGACCAACAAATGTGACAGAAGTCCGAAGCTTTTTGGGACTAGCCGGGTATTATAGAAGATTTGTCAAAGATTTCTCCAAAATTGCCTTACCATTAACTCAACTGACACAGAAGGGGATATCATTTGACTGGACTGATCAAAGGGAATCAGCTTTCCAAGAGTTGAAGACTCGACTTGTGACTGCACCGGTTCTTACCTTACCTTCAGGTACGGATGGTTTTACCATATTTAGTGATGCTTCTCATAAGGGTTTGGGGTGTGTTTTAATGCAGAATGGAAGAGTAATTGCCTATGCTTCCCGACAACTGAGACCACATGAAAAGAACTACCCGACCCACGATCTGGAACTTGTTGCAGTAGTATTTGCACTAAAAATCTGGCGTCACTATCTGTATGGGGCAACGTGCGAAGTATACACTGACCACAAGAGCCTAAAATATTTCTTCACACAGAAGGAACTGAATATGAGACAGCGGAGATGGCTAGAACTGATCAAAGACTATGACCTACAGATATTGTACCATTCGGGAAAAGCCAATACCGTTGTCGATGCATTGAGCCGGAAATCAATTGGAAACTTAGCATGTTTGCTTACAGGACAGAAAGAATTGCTCTATGACCTTGAAAAATCTGAAATAGAAATTGTTTTGCGAGAACAAGGTGGAACCCTAGCCACTATTTCTGCTCAACCGGCACTGATTGAAGAAATTAAAGAGAAACAGCAACTGGATGACTTCTTAAAGAAGATCATCGAAGAAAGAGAATCTAAACCGAGACCGGGATTCAAATTTGAGAATAATGTACTGAAATTTCAAGAAAGACTGTGTACCGAACGATACTGAACTAAAAAGAAGAGTTCTGCAAGAGGGCCACAACTCAAAATTTTCTATCCATCCGGGGAATACGAAAATGTACCAAGACCTGAAACTGAATTTCTGGTGGCCGGGAATGAAGAAAGAAATTGCCGACTTTGTATCAAAATGTCTTCATTGCCAACAAGTTAAAGCCGAACATCAACGACCCGCAGGCTTATTACAACCCTTACCAATACCGGAATGGAAGCGGGAGCATATCACCATGGATTTTATTGTGGGATTGCCTCGCTCCAACAAAGGTATGGACTCGATTTGGGTTATAGTTGATAGACTGACTAAATCTGCTCACTTCTTACCTGTTAAGACAATTTATAATGCGGACAAATTGGCTATACTCTATATTGATGAAATTGTTAGACTGCATGGAGTGCCTGTGTCCATTGTCTCTGATAGAGATTCGAAGTTTACATCGAGGTTCTGGCAAAGCCTACAGACTGCATTGGGTACCGAACTGAGACTGAGTAGTGCTTATCATCCTCAGACAGATAGCCAGTCAGAAAGGACCATCCAGACTCTGGAGGATTTACTAAGAATGTGTGTTCTTGATTTTCAGGGAAACTAGGAAAGCCATTTGCCATTGGCTGAATTCGCCTACAACAACAGTTACCATTCGAGTATTGGTATGGCGCCTTTCGAGGCACTGTATGGCAGAAAATGTAGATCTCCGATTTGCTGGGCAGAAGTTGGAGATGGGCCTTTGCTTGGGCCCGAGATTGTATATGAAACAACTGAGAAAGTGAAACTGATACAACAGAGATTGAAAACTGCACAGAGCAGACAGAAGAGTTATGCTGATGTTAGAAGACGAGACAGAGAGTATGAAGTGGGTGATCACGTATTTGTGAAAGTGACACCGATGAAAGGCCAGACTCGTTTTGGAGTCAAAGGCAAATTAGCACCGAGATACGTTAGGCCATATGAGATTATTGAGAAAATCAATCCGGTGGCGTATCAAGTTGCGCTTCCTCCTGAAATGGAGCATATGCATAACGTCTTCCACATTTCTATGTTGAGAGACTACCTCCGGGATCCTTTTCATGTGATAGAGCCTACTCGTGTAGTGTTGAGTGATGACTACACTTATGAGGAACGACCTATACAGATTGTAAACAGACGGATCAAGAAACTGAAAAACAAAGAAATTCCGCTGGTAAAAGTTGACTGGCAGAACCATGGGGGTGTGTATGCCACTTGGGAAAGGGAAGAGGACATGGCTAAAAGATATCCTGAACTATTTCCACTGAATCCTGTTTTCTTCCAGAACGAAGGTAACTCGAGTTTAGAGGACTAAACTCTTTATAAGGAGGGGAGACTGTAATAACCCTCTCCACTGCTTATCGATAAACATTGATTACCGTTAAACTGAACTGATTATGACTGATAATTGAATTGATTAAAGTACTGAACTGACTGACTGAAAACTGGAACTGAATTGACTGAGTACGTATGTTAATTTGTATTCTATCTGTTTGATTGTTTATTTGATCTGTTCACGTTTTATGTTTAAACTGCTAATTGAAGGCCTTATCGGCGGCCGAACCGGGAATTGATTGATGTTTTATGATCCTCATAATTAATGTGATTTTATGGTAAATTTATCTGAAAACTGATTAGGTATGATTAAACTAGATTAAGTAAAGCCAATTAAAGAGTTTGACGTAATTACACTTTTGCCATCTAGTAGGGCCTTTGTTTACTCATATTTGAAGCCTTGTGTATGCTTTATCAAAACATTTGCTCAGCCATTTCTTTTGAGTGTATAACCGACTAGAGAGGGAAAATACGGAGTTAGAGTGAATTCATCTAGAATTGCTTGAAGAATTGAAGATTGATTTCATAATTAAGCTCCTACATCTTGCATACAAGACTAAGGTAGGAAACTCATCTTCTTATTGTGGTCATTGAGCTAGTTCTTGCATGATTCATACTTCATTGTGGAACTAAGTCATGATTTGGTTCAAAAATGTGGAATTATAGCTTCATTCATGCATGCATGTTAGTATTGTTGGATTTTGAGTTGAGTTCATGGCAAATTGTCACATGCATGTCCATGTTTTGAGTGTAGGCCATGTTTTCATCATGTTTGTGAATCAATTGGCTCATTAGAGTATGTTTTGAAGCTTGAAAGTTATTTAAAGATCATGCATGTCATGTTTGAGGATTGTTCTTGAAAAATGGTTTGAAATTGGATTTGAATTAAACACCCTTGGGCTTTGATTTCTCAAAATTGAGCTTTGAACCATGTTATTCTATGTGTTTACAAATGTTTTCTGGAAATTCAGCCCAAGAGGTCGAGTTTTGAGTTGTTAAAACTTGGTTTGAGCTTGGAGGTGCAATCTGGGTTTTCCAGATTCTGCACTTCCGCTCGAGCGGGGGCTAGTGACGCTCGAGCGGGGAATCCGAGCATCCAGTATCTCTGCACTGTTTTACAGTCCGCTCGAGCGGAGGATTGGGCGCTCGAGCGGAGTCATGTGTCTCAAGCTAGAGCGGGCGTCGAGCGTCCGTCGAGCGGAGATTTCACCCATCCAGTACTTTTACAGTACGCTCGAGCGGGATATTTGACGCTCGAGCGTGTACCTTTGTTGCATGACCGCTCGAGCGGGGGAAACCTGAGCTCGAGCGGGACTCTGTTTTTCTGAAAACTCCTGAAACTGTTTTCTGATCACATCTTTGCATCCTCATCTCATCCTAGGCATTCTTAGGCCTAGTTTAAGACATCTTATTGACGATATATATGTAGAACACACTGAGGAAAATTAGGGATTAAGTTATTATCTTTCCCAGCTGTGTAGCTTAGTGTGTTCAATCTGTTAACTGTGTAGGGTTGGCGACTGGGGAGGCACGCTCTAGCTTACTGTAGCCCAGAACTCTGTGAGTAACGATTGTTTAAAGATATGTTCAAAAATGATTATTTTCTGAACAACCGAATTGTACTATTTCTGAATTGAATACTGTTAGTTGAATGAATATATGTCCTATATTCTGAACTGTATTGTGGCATCCTTAGCACCTACTGTTTACTGTTACTGTTACAGAGATCTCTGTCGGTTCCCTTGTTGGAACCACTACTGTTACCGACTGATGGCCATCATTTACTGCTCGGTCTTTTAAGACCTACTGTTTACTGTACTATTATGCTAATGGATGTACCACATATGACTGTACTGACTGAAATACTGATTTAATGAACTGTTTTCATTACTGTAAGGACATTCATTCTTAACCTCTTTACGCATTATGTTATTCATTGGGCTTTAGCTCACTACTCATATATATATGTAGGTGTTCAGGCACCAGACCGCGGCTAGGAGCGTCAGGGTTACTCCAGTTTTGTCAAGCCAGCCTATGTGCCTCACTGCGATGTTCCGAGCCTATCATGCTAAGGCTTAGGGGTGTTTTAGGACTCCCCCTTCTGTACTGTCTTACTGTTTTGTAATAACCTAATGGATTGTATAGACTGAACGTTTACTGTACTGCTATGTAAGGGATGGAGTCCTTAGTCTGAATAATTGTATATACTGTGCATATTGTTCTGTACTGATTATGTATATATGTATGAAAAGTCTTTTTGCATACAGACTGTCACAGCTCATTGGACATCGTTTATTTACTATTTTGGCTTCCGCCAAGCCCTGTACTCTGTTTTACTGTTCGACTGATAAGCAGGCCTTCGGTAATCTCGGATTACTGGCCGGTTACGGTGCTAAACCCATAGGGCCGGGTTTGGGTCGTGACAGAGCATGCTCCATCAATCATCTTTATGGATGAAATCGACAGCATTGGATTTGTTTGAATGGAATCTGGATCTAGTAATGGTGATAGTGAAGTGCAGGGGACGATGCTGGAGCTTCTCAATCAACTGGATGGATTTGAGCATCTAACAAAATCAAAGTACTAATTTCTTGCTTCATTCTCTTAAACTAGCAACATGTATGTGCACCTATGTTAGTTATCTGTTCGTTTACTCTTATGTTGACTTTAAGCAACAAATGAGTTAGCCTTGGTTTATTTAATGTTAAATGCCCTAGAATCCTAGTACCATCATGTTTATTCCTCCTATTTTTATAATTTATTTTTAAAATTTTTAATTTTTTAATACTAGAAATTAGAGATAACATGGATAAAGAAAACTAAATTGTTTTTTAACGTTGCTGGCTGGGTTCATACTCCACTTGTTGCATTGGATATATATATCAAGTGATTAATTCATATTCATGACTCTCAAATTGTTTTTGTATTGAAAAAATGGAAACAGAGATGCCGGGAGTGGTGTCGGTGTTTAGGAATAACAGGTATCATGTTATTACAATTACTGAGTACTTAAGGTTGGGTATTGGGTATTTGGTGTTTAGGAATAACAGTTTTCACTAATCTTATTTGGTTTCGCTTGCGAATAATTGATGTCATTGCACTTTAGTGTGTCATGGTGAAGGACGAGTGCTCTATTTTTTGCTCATCATTCTATTCTTTTGAAGCTTATTCTTTTTTATGCCAATGTTCCTGGTGAAGGGGAACATAAAATTATGTCGAATATTTGTCTTCAAAGAAACCTTCCTGGTTATGAACCCAACACGCCATTGCTTGTATGGTTTGGTACGTCTTCTCTATCCTATCTGTGAATCTATTATAAATTTCTTTCAGTTTTGCTGTTCTTTAGTGTTATTGCAATGTTCTTATTGGAATTTTAACATGTTGCCACATAACAGGATGCTGATTTAATCCTGTTGGCTTTGGCTACCCATGAAGTCCATTTTGCAATACTCAGGGAGGTTAGTGTATTACGATAAAATAATTCATTTTTTTTGAAGACTCTTGACTAACATTTTTGGTTCAAATTTGCATGATTGTTTAAGTTGGAAAAATGGTTAGGTAGGGAAATGAGAAATAAATGCCATGTTTGGTTTGATTTTCTGAGTCTGTTTTCGCAATTTACTTGTCAGGTCGTATTTACCCCTGGACAACAAGATTAGGTCATTTAGCAGAAGACTGCGAAGGTAAGGCAAAGAGAAAGGCTGGGGATTTTGATGAGAAAGGTGATGCTGATGTCATGCCCAAAAAGCCTTATCAGGTCTGTTTTGATTCCCATTGAAAAGTAATAGGTACGTATTTCTTTTCGTTGGGCTGTTTTAGTTATTGTTTCCTTAAGTTGTTTTCATTTTGTAGTTTCTCAACATTTGGACTCGTAGAGAGTATTTAGAATATGAAATGAGGATTCCTAATCTGCCTTTTGAGTTTGATTTTGAGTGCATTGTTGATGACTTCATCTTCATGTGTTTCTTTGTGGGCAATGATTTTTTACCCCAAATGCCCACACTGGAGATATCTTTAGTTATGCCTGAAATATGTATGGTTATGGCATATTTGAGTATTAATTATGATTTAGTTATGACATATTGTGATAAAATGAGTAATTTATTGGTCTAAAAGTAATTTTTTGGCTCTCTCATTTTCCTTCATTTTCCCACAGTTCCTCTCTCATTTTCTCTCACTTTCTCGCCCCAGCAAATTTCGACGGATGGTCTCCAGCAAGAAAAGGTGAGTAGAACCCTAGTTTGGTTTTATCAGTTACCTATACCATCAATATCCATATCATTAGATATTTTCTTGAATATGCTGAACATGTTCATTTGTCATCAATGTGAAGGATAATTTTCTATTGTTGTTTTGTGGAGAAGGATCTTTATTGTATAACATGATTTTGATATTTTAGGTGTTAAGTATATTTTTTCTTAAAGTTAGATGACAACTGTTACGTTCAGTTTTCTTTTCCTTGTTTATCTGGAACATATGTCTTTCTCACTTATGCTTGGTGTCCAGACACACTCTAAAGTTTAAGGGTGTATGTGATTCTTTGTTCTTTTAGACTTTTAGTTGTGGTCTAATTGCACTGATATGTGGGCATGAATAGAAGTTCATATTCCAATAGAAGTGTCAGAAGTGACATTACCCCAGATTCACTTATCAAAAGAACCAAAACAAACCAAATTCTAGACACTGGACTCCAGTTACATATGTGTTCTTGTTTAGTATGCTTAAAACTTTGTAGCAATTGGAGCAATCATATGGTTTGATGGTAGAAAGGAATTGTGCGCAAAGTGGCCACTTAAACTATTTGTTTAACACCGAATACCCAATACCCAACCTTAAGGAATTGTGCGCAAAGTGGCCCTTTTTTATTTTTCCATTTTCCTTTTCTTTCTCTTGTTTCTATAGTTGTTCAGGTACCTTCCAGGGATTATTGTTCGAATTTGACTTATTATCTTTTATTCTTCCTACTTATTAGGTATTCACTTGTCTAGAAGGAGTATGCTTTTATCAAAGAAAGATACTAAAACCTATCTTTATCAATCAATCTCGCTCATCTCAAGGATGCGGTATCACGTCCAATTTGGGCTTTTATACATGGTTCCTTCAACAAGAATTCTACGTAAGTTTGTTTCCAGCATTATGTTAAAAGTTCCATCCTTCCTTGCTTTAGTTTTATTTTTTATCAATTATTTTCATGCATTTTTTGTCTTTATTTTTTCGGCAGTCCATTTTTCTGGTTGCGTTGAAATTTTAGACACCATGATCATTCTTTGTCCCCTTAGTAGCAAAAGTGTGCAAAAGAAATTAATCTTAGATCTAAACGTAAGAAATTAAAAGTCAGTGGAAAATGAGAAAAATTATAAATGGCGGACTATGATTTTTATAGGCTTACCCATGTCAAATAATTTCTTTATAATTTATCCTCACATATATATGTGATAAAATAGTTATATTTCAAAAACAAATTTAGGACTATTTTGAGAAGTGAGTTAAAAGTCACTTCCAAATTTTTAACTCACTTCTCTCTATCACAAAAAAATTAAAAAAATTTAAAAAATAATTTTTAACCATCTTCTCAAAATCCCTCTTACTCTGTAAACACAATTTTATTATTAATTAATAATGTTAAGTACAATCGTTAGACCAATCTAAAAATAAATAAAATAATTGGTGACGAAATTCAGGCTCGGATCCACATCAGCGTGGAACCCACGCAAACCGAACCTTCCCTCGCATGACTGCATTTTTTGAAAAATAAATACCGAATTGTTCTTTAAAAGTCAAGTCTTTTACTCCAGAATTTTTTATTGTTTATTTCTTCACTGCCATGCGCTAATCTAAGTCAACTCGTAGTATTTTATATATTTACACGTGGACAAATAGAAATAGAAATAAGAAGTGAGCAATAAAACCAGGAGGTCAGAATTTTCATTATAAATTGTATCATGAAAAAATATATATATGGCCTAGATTGAATTGTTGCCTATTGAATTCTACACGCAAACGAAATTTGTACCACCGTTGGTGATGAAGTCATAGACATATATACTGGGAGGGAGAATTATTTAATATTCCTTAATTATTAATAGAGTATTGTTTACGTAGTCTAATTTAATCCCAAATAAAATTGCATCAATTTTTTATTTTTATTTTTTTGCACTGCTTTATTCAAGTTTCTTTTAGTATATATGGAGTGCTATTTATTGTGTCCCAACTATGGGGACATATTACTCTAGCTACTGTATTACTCTCAATTTCAATTAATGGTATTTAGTGTGTTTTAATTATTAATAAACTAAAAAAATATACAAAAAATTTAAAGATTCTTTTTCACTCTCTCTTTTTTTTTATGTTTTTTTTTTCACAAAAACTATTTGCAAATATTTTATTATTATTTTTACTTTATATCTTAGTTTAAAAAATTATTTAAAAAACCCCTAACCAACCTTGATTGGTGGATACTCCAATAAATTGACAATAATATCTAGACAAGGCTTAGGAATGGCAACGGGGCGGGGTGGGGCCGGGGACTACCCCCGTCCCCGATCCCCGAAAGTAATACTCCCCCCGTCCCCGTCCCCGATCCCCGATGGGGACCCCTATCCCGGCCCTATCCCCGCCCCCGATCGGGGATCGGGGATCCCCGACCCCGGATAATCCCCTTTTTTTTTTTTTTTATGTAAAACTCTATAAACATTAATAAACATTCTCAATCACCCTTCAATACTGGATGTATAAATTTTGAAATTTATCAATATCAACCCTAATAGCTTCATTTTTTTAATTAATTAAAACTGTAGCAACATCCATAAATCTGTAGCAACATCCATCAGTTGGAATATCATTTTTTTAATTAATTAGATCAATAAATATCAATAAACATCCATTTAAAAAACATCATCTGTAGCAACATCCATAAATAAAGCTATCATCAATAAATCTGTAGCAACATCCATAAATCTGTAGCAACATCAATAAATCTGTAACAACATCCATCCTAATCAATAAATATCAATAAACATCTTGTAGCAAAACATTAATAAATATTAATTCAGCAGCCATACATACACAACCCACACACAAAGCATCCTGTAGCAACAAAATAACACAACCAAAACATGAACAAAATAACACAACCAAAACATGTGTCCAGCAGCACACAAGAAAATTCAACAAGTAGCAAAGAAAATAATTAATCCCAAGCACAACCCGCAAGGGATAGGTTACCCAAAAATTGAAATTAAAAATAAAAATAAAAATATCCATTACAACAAAAAAAAAACAAATCCATTGTTTCTTCAAACCCATACAAACCACACAACTTCCATCATTTCCTTCAACTTGAACTCATGTTAAATAACAAAAGGAAAAAAAATAATAATTAATACTAATAATAAAATGTAAAAAATGTTAATTACAACAAAAAAGATGACAACTAACACAAAAGTGGCACATGACTAATCCGACTCGATCTCATCATCATCATATATAGTTGCATAGCCCACCGATTCCAATGTTGAATTTCCTAAAAAGTAAAGAATATAAATTCAATAGTGAAATTATTCCATGGTAATATAAATAATAAAAAGTGAAATAATAATATATAAACTGGATGAAATAATACCTTTCATCTCGTCACCCCACAACCAACTTTGTGCACACATTAATGCTTCTAATGTGTTTGGATGAAGTCTACTACGATGTGGACTCACCAACCTTCCACTAGTACTAAATGCTGACTCAGAAGCAACAGTGGATACAAGAATAGCTAAAATGTCCCTAGCTATTGCCTGTAAAGCCGGATACTTCGGTCCACTAGCTTTCCACCAATTCAAAACATCAAAACCTGAAGTTCTCGGCAAAACATCATCTTCTAAATAATGGTCCAACTCTGATCTTACATTCTTCATTTTTTTACTTCTCTTTCTACTAATAAACAAATCAAATTCAGAAAGGGTCTCTGTAACAATTTCTGGATGAGCAGAAGAGTCACCAACAACAACATCAGTCTCCATACCAACTCGGTGCTAATACTCTTGCAACAAATCATAACAAATATGACGAACCCTATCAACTTCATCTTCAGCTTTGTCTCCATAAAGTTTTTCAAAATAAAACTCCAATATACTCATCTTATACCTAGGATCAAGTACAACTGCAACCCCAATAACACCATGTATCACTAACCAATATTTATCAAAATTTTCCACCATTTTTGATGCCATTGTTCTGATCACTTCAATTTCACAAGAGAGCCATTGAGACAGTGTCATCCTAATCTCACATAAAGCTGGGAAACAAACATTGGCTGTGGGATACTTTGTACCAGAAAACAACTCAGTGATAGAAAAAAAAATCTTAAACCTCCCACTAATCTCTCTAGCAAACTCCCATTCTTGCTCAGTTGGCACAGTCTTATATTGGGGCTCTCTAATTTTCAACCTAGAAAAGACATCCTTATACAATAAGGCTGTCTGAAGCATCAAGTAGGTCGAATTCCACCTAGTTGCACAATCAAGTCCTAATTTCTTAGTATGTAGAATACGCAATTGGTTGACTGTTTCTTCAAATTTTTCTACTCTTTTTGGTGTTGTTGTCCAATAAGCTACACTCTCTCGAATTTTCTCCACACCAACTCGTATGACATCTAATCCATCTTTCACTATCAAATTTAAAATATGCGCACAGCAACGCTTATGAAATAAAGTACCACCCAACAAAAGCGATGAATTACTTAACTTATCCATCAATATGGTAATCATGGCATCATTTGTAGAGCAATTATCAACAGTAACAGTCGAGATTTTTCTATCAATATTCCAATCCATCATACACTCAAGCAAAGTATCACAAAGAACTTCTTTTGTGTGTGGACATGGAACATAAATAAACCTAAAATATGATGTTCATAAACAAGTATTAATATGCAAATTGTACTGAATAAGATAGAATTTTTAAATGATTTGCAAATTTACAAAAATATACCTCAAAATGCGACTTTGCAATGTCCATGAATCATCAATAAAGTGTGCAGTGACAGCCATGAATCCTTTCTTTTGATTGCTAGCAGTCCACATATCAATTATGATTGCCACCCTACTTTTATTATGCTCCACCAAACTCAATGTCTTCACCCTCTCATAATCATAAATCTTTAAAATATCACTCTTTATCGTATTTCGGGAAGGCACTTTAAACAATGGTTGAAGTGCTGCTGAATATCGTTTAAAACCAACATGGTCTACGATAGAGAGGGGATATTCATGCAAGATTATGGCATGTGACAACTCTTTCCTAGCAAAATCTTGATCAAAGATATAAGAATTCATTTTTGGAATCTCTCTACTAAAGTTGTTAGTTAACACTTTTTGCCTCATGTCCATCACTTTTTTCCTAGTACAACTCTTATGGTGATCATGCAAATGCCTAGTTCCATTTTTTGAACCACCTCCAAGATGCTTATTACAATAATTACATATTGCTTTCCACACCCCATTGACTTGTTGTTTTTTAAAATGTTCCCACACAATACTTGGTTTTCTTTTAGTTCCTCCACAAGTAGTATTAGACTCTTCTAAATCAATAACATGTTGATTAGAGAGGGAGACGGTGAGTTCGTAGGTGCGTTCGTAGCTGGCGATGAATGTTGTGACGCATCACTCTCAAATGGTACTTGAGAGTTAACGGGTGCTTCAGAGTTAACTGGTGCTTCAGAGTTAACATCTGACATTTTTAACCTTTATAAAAATAATATGGATTAAATTAATCGTACGTGGAAAAAATAACAATGAAAAAAAAGTAATTTAAAAAAAATGATTAAAATAGGAGGTTGATACACACATTTAAAAATGACTAATTAAAATTATTTTTAGTCATAAATTTCAAGCAGGAGTTCTATTAAATATTCTAACACAAATTTTCAATATAAAAGAAAAAAATACTCATAAACAAACTCAATAATATAATGGCATTCCTTTATTTGCATACCTTTTAAACTGACTTTCCATGGAGGGAAGAGGCAGAGTGGAGAAAATTTCTTCAGTTTGCATGTGGATAAAATCGAGTGATATTTGGAGAATAATATTACATAAACTACCTTTTAATGTTTTTTTCCCCGAGAAAGAAGGCACTTCTGTTTTCTCTTTTAAATGTTTAAATCATATTGAGTATATATTCTTTCTTTTTCCTCGCAAACCAAAAAAGGCAAAAATAGTTTTAGTCCAATTAAACAGAATACAATGTCAATTAACTGCAACAGAGGATTCTTTAAGGATCTTGTCCATAAATAGCCACCTAATTGAGTACGAACTCATATCTTATAAGTTTCTTGGAGGACTTATCCAAGTAATAATCAATTTTTTTTAATACCTGAAATCCATAGAAGTTCAGGAGAAACAACAAAACTATTAATCATGGCTTGAAAACTATGCAACATGCATGTATTTTGTTCTGACTATTAAACAATCACAAAAATTTCAAAGTTCAAAAGTGAAAAACAAGCTGAGATCTTGGAAGGACATTTATAACTCAATCTGAAAGACATAACAAAAGAATGACAGTTTCAAAAGCTCAAAAAGCCGTACCAAATCAAAGCTTTCCTTAAAAAAATACAAATAAACATCTGAATACTTGGGATGGAAATAACTAGACTTGCTCTAACCAGTAGCTCTTAGGCAAAACAATTTTTTTTTTTTTAAACTAACAGATGGAGGCAATTTATGCTGCCTATACATCTCTCTCATTCTCTCTCCCATTTGTCACGCACAACTTATACTACAAAGTGACATAACAATACAAATATTCATAACTTTCGTTGAGTTCTCACATGTTTTTCATACACAAACTCAATCAATTCGAGAGTTCTCACATGTTTTTTCCATTTCAGTTCGATAGTAGTGCCAAACTCAATGAAACTCAATCAAACTCAATCAAACTCAATCAATTCGACACAAACTCAATGAAACACCATTCAAACACCATTCTGAACACGTGCACAAATAAGATTTAGAGTTCTCACATGTTTTTTCCATTTCAGTTCTCACATGTTTTTCATTCTCAGACAGATCTATAAAATAGATTAAAAAAAATAGATCTATAAAAAAACACAAATCTAGTTGAGAGAGAGAGAGAGACACCTAAATAGTAGAGATGGGAGGCGCGGTGGTGACGGAAGGAGGATCGCCGGTGATCGCCGGTGACAGAGGGAGGCGCGGCGGTGACGGAGGGAAGAGAGAGGGACAGACCAGTGGCGAGAGAGAGAGAGAGAGAGAGAGGAGCGGCGTGAGTGAGTGTGAGAGGCTTTGAGTGACGGAGGGAGGATCGCCGGTGACGGAGGGAGGCGCGGCGGTGACGGAGGGAAAAGAGAGGGACAGACCAGTGGCGAGAGAGAGAAAGAGAGAGAGAGAGAGAGAGAGAGAGAGGAGCGGCGTGAGTGAGTGTGTGAGAGGCGTCTCTGTGAAACCCTAACCAAGACAAGCATATGCATATATATATATATATATCCAGGGACAAAAGGGTCATTTTAGCTCGGGGACCATGCGGGGTGGGGCTGGGGCCGGGGGACGGGGCCGGTTCTGAAACACATATCCCCGTCCCCGGCCCGGATATCATCGGGGATGAATTTTTAAATACCGTCCCCGGCCCGTAGGGGATATTTTTTGGTGAATAATCGCTGAATTCGGGGTCGGGGGGTCGGGTCACCGTCGGGCCGGTTTCAAATTGCCATCCCTAACAAGGCTGCACCAACAAGGGTTCAACCAATTGAAATTGCGTAGAGAACGAGAAAGGGAGAGGAACGTGAGAGTGAGAGGAGAAAAAGAAAATAATAAGAGAAAAAAGTGATGAGAATAGAAGGGAATAGATAAAGAAGTAAAAAGGGAAAGAGAGAGAGTTCAGAGACGGATAGAGTAGCAACAATGACAGAGAATTTTAAATTTTGAACTTTAAAGAGAATTTTAATTATGTGATAAGGGTTTAAAAAAATATCAATGAAAGAGTTCTTTAATTTGACAAGAGAAAAAAAAAAAATAGACACATACATTACATTATATGTGAGCCATTACTCCTTATCACATCACTAAAACTCTCACTGAAACTTCAAAATTAAAGTTCTCAATTTTTTGATCTAAAAAAATAAAAAAATAAAAAGTCAAAACATCACGTCAATGGAGTGGGGTCCATCTCTAAAACTCGTTTAGAGCTCATGTTTTAGAGTTTCAAAACATTTTTGGACAGATTAGAGAGAGTCGTGGAGGAATAAATTAATTTAAAAGTTTTTGTTAACATGTGTCTTAAGGTATATATTAAGATATTTTTTTTTTGATTTTATATTACGTATAAAAGTGAGTGTAATAGAGTATATATATTACTTTCAAATTTATTTACGCACAAATTAATAAAATCCTTAATTTAAAAAGGTCATATTAACAAGTGGATTAGAGGCATTGGTTAAAGCGTAACAAATATAGTGCTAGTCTAGCATGAAGTTTAGAATTTTTTTGGCTAAAATAGTTTTAAAAAATAAAATAAGTTAAAAAGTCAATAAGATAAATAACAATTTGAGAAGCTAGCTTTTAACCAAAAAGACAAAAAAAAAGTCAAAAAGTCAGTTTTTAACTAACTTTCCAAATCACCCCAAAATATCATATCCAAACCATAATAATTTTATTTTTCTCTTACAAAAGTCAAAAAAATCAAAAAATATATTAAACTTTTTAACATCAGGCTAAAATAATCAAAAAAAAATTAAAAAACTAAAAAGACAACACACATCTCAAAGAAGCCATATTTAGATACATTGAAAGATTTCATAATAAATGCACTTAAATGTATAGAAAAAATAAACAACTCATTATTTTTTCTTACAATTTTAATTTTAATTAAAAATGTTACAATGTATTTTTCAATGACTGTTTTAACCTTGATCTTTTTTAAAAACAAATTAATAACTTTTGTTGAGAATATGAGCTCACCTTTTAATTTTTAATTTCAATTTGTGAATTCATTTTTTTATTTGACTTCAATGATGAACTCAATTTTTTTTAAACAAAGTATTATAAAAATAAATATTCAAGATAAAAATTAAATTTCGTATGAAAAATAAGTTAACATAATTGCTGATAAATTTTTTTTAAAAATTTATTTTGGGGTGCAAAATTAATAAGCATAAAAAACTCTTTCAAAGTTAAATGAGGAGTTATGTTTGATGTATAAAAAAATTGAGCAAATACAACAGTTTTTTTATATAAAAAAAATTAGATTAATGAAATATCAAGTTAGGTTATTTTTGTCATTTGCAATATTGTTGACTTATTTTATGACATACTTTATCACTTTAAATGTTAGTTCAAAAAATTTTGTTAGTGAGCTCATTAAACAATAATATTTGTTATCGTAAACATTACTGTAAACAAATACTATCCTTAAGAAAACAGATAAAAGAAATAACTAACAAACCACCGTAGAATTCACACAAAAAAAAAACAAACCACCGTAGAAGTGTTAGTTTTGTAAAAAAGATTATCTTTTTAATATAGTGAAACACCAATAAATTTTAAAATGAATAATGCTTGGGACCCCCTTTTGGGGGTCACCCCCTCACCCCCCTTTGCCACGTGGCGGGTGGTGATTGGAGGAGCAGGAAAAAAAAGAAAAAGAAAAAGAAAATGTAACCAATGAGAGAGAGAGGGGGTCAAAGGGGGTGGGTGGAAAAGGGGGGATGAATCATTGTTGTTTTAAAATATAATTTTGTAAATTATTTAATCTTTGTGTTTTCTTATGAACTCAAATGTTTTATTAAATTAGAAATTATATAAAAGAATAGTCACTTATACGTTTGAATTTAATTTTTGAGAGATAAAAATAGATTTCTCCAAATATAAAATTACACATTTGGGCAATCCGTATTATAGAGGATTTGGATTTATCTCATTCTAGAACAAATCTCACATTACGAATAAGAACGTAACACTCCAATGTAACATTAAAAAATCCTAGTGTATTTTTTTCAAACGTAACATCCTAATATAACATACAAAAAAAACTCCTTAATATATTTTTTTCCAAACGTAACGCTCCAATAAATTTAAATCCAAATGTAACACTCTAATGTAACACACAAAAACACAAAAAATTTTTTAGTATACTTTTCCTAAATATAACTCTTACAGTTTAAAATTATACATTTGTCCAAAACTTATTAAAAATTTTTTATACTTCTTTTGAAATGATTTGAAGAATCATACATACAATAAGGAGTTTTTTTTATGTGTTATATTGGAGTGTTACATTAAGGAATTTTTTTAGAGTACTACATTTAGAAAAAATACATTAAGGAGCTTTTTTGAAGTGTTACATTGGAGTGTTAAGTTTGAGAAAAGTATACCAATAAGTTTTTTTAGTGTGTTACATTAGAGTGTTACGTTTGAGGGTTACACTGGAGTGTTACAATTTAAAATTATACATTTGTTCAAAGTTTATTACGGAATTTTTGTATTCATTTTAAAATATTTGAAGAATCTCTCATCCTTTTTGAATGTTTGAAAAATCTTATATTTCAAGTCATTTTTATATTACTTTTAGAATGTTTAAAAATCTCACATTTTAAGTTATTCCAAAAAAGAAGATTCTCATACAAAAATTTATGATAAATTTGATTCTCATATATTGTCTATCTTACTTTTTTAACACACAAGGAAAAGGGAAAAGAAAATATAATAGAAATAAAATAAAGGTATAAAAAAGACTAAATGAATTATTATTCCTCAAAATGAGATTGATTGGTAATTATTTTTTAACAATGATTCATACTACTAAAAAAAGATAACTAACAATACTAATGAATTAGGAATGTGAACAAAAAAAAAAATGTGTAGGCAGTGGGCTCCGCCCATTACCATGGTGCTATTAAAGTACCATTTTTAGTATTTTGAATCATTAAATAAAGGAGGGGGGGGGGGGGGAACTTTCCAAGAACTTTGTGGTTTGTTTTTTTTTTTTTCAAGAACTTTCCACTGAGAGAAAAAAAATATTCATCAAAACTTGAAAATCACGCCAAGTATTTGTTTATTGGAATGGTCAAAGTTTGCAAAAATATTAGAAATTTCAAAATGTGATTCCGTACTCAAAAAGGAAATTTTTGTTTTGGTTTTGGAAGAGCAGTTTTAAAAAATTATTTTGAAGAGAAAGTTTAGGTGTCGTTTGGGAAGCGCTCATTTGGATTCTTTTGGCTCTTTGAGCCACAAAAGACAGAATAGATTATTTGAGGCACGACAGACAAAACATCACATCCAATCCATAATCATTACACTCTTCTTTCACAAAAAAGTCAAAAAAGCTAAAAAGTCAAAAAGTCCTTCCCAAACCAAGCTTTTGAGTCCAGGCTCAAATAGCCAAAAAAACCAAAAAGTCAAAAAGCCAACCCACTTTCCAAACGGAGGCTTAGAAATTTTTTTGATTTGTTTAGTTGTGTATTTTGAAAGTAGTTTTGGAGTTTGAAATAATTTGATATTTTGTTATAATTAAATAGATGTGTGTGAAAGAAAAAGTTATTGAGAATGAGAGAGAGGAGAGAAAAAGTGATTAATTAATAAGTAAGAGAGAGAAAGTGATTTTGAAAATTATTTTGGAAAATTTACAAACCAAACAAATTTTTTAAATTTTTTTTTCCAAAATCACTCTACAATCCAAATCAAACATACCCAAAATTTTTAGAGTATCTAATATTACTCTAAAGTTAGTGTCTTTATTCATTAAAACTTCGTTATATTTTGAAATAAAAAATATGTATTCCGAAATAGAAAAATATGTATTCTTTTAAGCTTAGAGCGATGAGATTTTGTGTTTAGTTTAGGTGTGGAATCATAATTTCACACCTATATTTCAATGCTGTGTTTCGATATAATTTTTAAAAATTGATTTTGCACTCACGTTTGAAAATTCTTTTCAGACTATGTTTTGCAAAGTGAATTTTTGAATTTTAAAATTGGGTCTACCCGGCCATCCGCCTAGAAATCCTTCCGGATAGTTTTTTAATTTTTGGGTCTACCTAGTCGTCCGCCTGGACATCCTCCCGGACGTCCGGCTGATTGACCGAAACAGTGATTTTTTTTTTTGCAATTGCCACCTGTTATTTGGGGGGAGGGGGGGAATTTATATTTGTTTTTGATATTTTTAAAATATAGAAATTATTTTTTGGACAAGAAAATAAAAAAAAAATCTCGGAATTTTTTGAATTTTTATTTTTTAAATAAAAAATATTTTCGGAAGTTTTGAATTTCTTAAATAAGAAATATATTTTTTTCAATAATTATTTTTTTGAATTGATTTTTAAAATAGTTTAGTTATGTGTTTTGAATAAAATTTTCAATAGAGTTTTGAGTTGTGTGTTCGGTTATGAATTATAAGTTTTAGAAAACTCTTTTCAAAATTCATAATCAAACAACTTTTCTTATATCAAAAATTTAAAACTCTTTTCAAAACTCATAGCCGAACAAATTTTCTCTTCTCAAATCATAATTCCATAACTCACAAATTCAAAATATAACTCTATTCTCAAATTATGATTCTAAAATTAAACCAAATGCTATCTTAATGTATTTACACACTACAAGAAAAAACACTTTTGGCGACTAAATTTTTAGTCGCCAAAAGTCCTTTTTCAGTCGCCAAATGTAAAATTTTCACTTTCCCCGACTAAATAAATACATGGTCGCGAATACCTTTGGCGACTAAAGATTTGTTGGTCGGCAATACATATGTCTTCGGTGACCAAAGAATTAGTCGCCAATAGTCAATTTCATTTTGGGAAATTATACATTTAGCGATTAAATTTTTAGTCGCCAATACTGAATTTTTTTTTTATTATTTATACATTTGCCGACTAAACTTTTCGTCGCCAATTCCCTATCTTTCGGCGACCACAGACTTTAGTCGCCAAAAGTATTTTTCAGAAAAAAAAAAATTTGCCTCTGCTTTTCCCAAGTTTCAAACCACCAACCTCCCAACCCTCAACCTTTACTAACACTCTATCCCCACTACGCTACTAAGACATTCTGTAAATATTAATGCAAAATATATTATTTATATACTATATTGACAGGAATTAATACAAAGTTATATATATATATATAAATAATTATTTTTATTTAATATATTTTATGTAAAAAATTAATTATTTACTAAAAAAATTAGGATCGCACTTTTGGCGACTAAATTTCAGATTTAGTCGCCAATTCTATATTTTTTTGCTACTAATTTGTATTCTGTTGCTAAAAGAATTAAATCCCGCCTAAGGATAGCACTTTTGGCGACTAAACTGAATTTTAGTCGCCAAAACCTCTACTTTGGGCGACTAAAGTGTACACAGCGGATGCTATATTCTACCATTCACATTTCAATATCGTTTTGTTTGTTCGCTAAAGATGCAATTAGTGACATTTTCAAAATTTTGTCACTAAAAGTCTTGTTTTTAACTTTTCGGGACGACTTTTTAGCGACTATCTTCATGACGATGGAAATTGGTTCTTAAATATCTTTTGCAATAAAATTTTCACTTTTAGAGATCAAAATATTTGATTTTTAAAACTCTTATATGTTGTAGTGAATGAGTTTGGGATCCACTTAGAGTGTTTTACGAAGATGGTTAAAGTTGATTTTTTGATTTTTTTTAAAAACGTGTAAAAAATATAAAAGATAATGTGACCCAAAATGGATTAAAGTTATAATTTTTATTTTCTCAGCCCATTTAATTTATAGAACTAAAAAGTAAAATTTTTTTTAAAAAAATCTTAAAAAAGTGTTTTTCAAACCTTTCTTTTCAATTTTTTTTTATTTTTTATTTAATTTCTAGTTGATCTACTATTTAGATCCTAAAAATCAAAAAATCACAAAAAAAAAAAAAAAAAGCCCATTAAAAATTGACGGCAAACTCTTTTTTTTGCTTGCCTAGCAGGGAACTTAAGTAATCCCACGCCCATTACATGTCGTTGTGAGTGAGTGGACCAAAGGATAAGGGTTTCATACTTACATGTCGTTGTGAGTGAGTGGACCAAAGGATAAGGATTTAAAGTATGAAAAATCTTGACAGACATCACCAGTGACTTCATATGGAAACTTATATTTTGGCAAAAATAATCAATAAAAATTATATATATAAAAAAATGTTAAAATAATTAATAAAATAAAATATCACATCTTATATATCAATTAATTACTTTTTCTCACAACCATTTATTCAATTAAAAAAAAAAATTCACAAATCATTCCAAACATAATTTTTTTTCATTCCATAAAATAATATTTCTAGTTGTAACTTATAACTATTAACAAGGAAATACACTATAGGAAATCAAGGATTTAACATCGTTTAATTAACGGCGTTTTATTAAACGTCACGTTTTCTAATTTTTAACGGCGTTTTTTAACCGTCGCATATTTTTTCAACCAAAACGGCACCGTTTTCTAATTAAAGGCGTTTAAAAGCGCCTCCAAATGCGGTAGATACACGCGCCTCTTGTTTTGAAGCCCTTATTTTTTAATCTGAGCCCACTCTCTTATACGCACGCATCTCTCTTACCTTGTACGCAGACATTTCTCTCTCTCTCTCAGCGACGAAGAAGACGGAAGAGATAACTCTAGGAAGAAGCTTCGTCTCTCGAAAAGATCAATCGGCTATTCTTGAAGAGAGCTTCAAAGAACACAAGCTCCATCGGCTGTTCAGAGCGATTTCGAAGATTCAGATCGATATCAATCGGCTGTTTCGAGCGATTTCGAAGATTCAGATCGATATCAATCGGCTGTTTCGAGCGATTTGGAAGATTCAGATCGATTTCGAGATTCAGAGCGATTTCGAAGCTCCGTCGCCACCGTCATTTGCACCGGCAAGGTAGTGAGCTCCACCGTCTCTCTCTCTCTCTCTCTCTCTCTAGATCTCATACTGATTGTACCTTTATAAGGGTTTCTGGTTCTGAGTTGGTTCAGAAGTATATTGGTGAGGGCTTTCGAATGGTTAGAGAACTTTTTGTTATGGCCAGGTTTGTCCGACTTCATTGATAACATTGTTATTGCAAAAAAATTATAATATCTTGTATATCAGGTTAATAAATCTTTTTAGTCTACAGAAGTGTTATATAGTTCCTCTTACATGTTTTATGTGTGATTTATTTTTGTTTATGTTGCACAGGGAGCATGCTCCATCAATCATCTTTATGGATGAAATCGACAGCATTGGATTTGCTTGAATGGAATCCGGATCTGGTAATGGTGATAGTGAAGTACAGGGGACGATGCTGGAGCTTCTCAATCAACTGGATGGATTTGAGCATCTAACAAAATCAAAGTACTAATTTCTTGTTTCATTCTCTTAAACTAGTAACATGTATGTGCACCTATGTTAGTTATCTGCTCGTTTACTCTTATGTTGACTCTAAGCAACAAATGAGTTAGCCTTGGTTTATTTAATGTTAAATGCCCTAGAATCCTAGTACCATCATGTTTATTCTTCCTATTTTTATAATTTACTTTTAAAATTTTTAATTTTTTAATACTAGAAATTAGAGATAGCATGGATAAAGAAAACTAAATTGTTTTTTAAGGTTGCTGGCTGGATTCATACTCCACTTGTTGCATTGGATATATATATCAAGTGATTAATTCATATTCATGACTCTCAAATTGTTTTTGTACTGAAAAAATGGATACAGAGATGCCGGGAGTGGTGTCGGTGTTTAGGAATAATAGGTATCATGTTATTATAATTACTGAGTACTTAAGGTTGGGTATTGGGTATTTGGTGTTTAGGAATAACAGTTTTCACTAATCTTATTTGGTTTCTCTTGTGAATAATTGATGTCATTGCACTTTAGTGTGTCATGGTGAAGGACGAGTGCTCTATTTTTTGCTCATCATTCTATTCTTTGAAGGTTATTCTTTCTGATGCCAATGTTCCTGGTGAAGGGGAACATAAAATTATGTCGAATATTCGTCTTCAAAGAACCTTCCTGGGTATGAACCTGTCACGACCCAAACCCGGCCCTATGGGTTTAGCATCGTAACCGGCCAGTAATCCGAGATTACCGAAGGCCTACAGAACAGTAGTATAGTAAAACAGAGTACAGGGCCTGGCGGAAGCCAAAACAGTAAATAAATAATGTCCATTGAGCTGTGACAGTCTGTATGCCAAAAAGATTTTTCATGCATTTACATATACAAACAGTACAGTCTATACAAAATTTACAGTCACACAGTACATGGACCAAATCCCTTGATAACAGTACAGTTAGTAGCTGACAGTCTATACAGTAAACCAAACAGTACGGAGACAAACGGGGGAAAACAAGACACCCCAAAGCCAAAGCATGGCAACTCGGAACATCGCAGTGAGGCACAAAGGCTGGCTTGACAAAACTGGAGTCTAACCCGCGCTCCTAGCTCCGATCTGGTGGATGAGCACCTACATATATATATAAATAGTGAGCTAAAGCCCAGTGAATAACATAATGTGTAAGGAGGTTAAGAATGAAATGTCCTTACAGTAATGAAATCAGTTCATTAAACAATACTTCAGTCTGTCAGTCAGGACAGTTATTCAATCATATGTGGTACATCCATTAGCATAGCAGTAAACAGTAGGTCTTAAAGACCGAACAGTAATGATGGCCATCAATCAGTAAACAGTAGTGGTTCCACGAGGGAACCGACAGAGATCTCTGTAACAGTAACAGTCAGTAACAGTAGTTGCTAAGGATGCAATAATACAGTTCAGAATAGAGGACATACATTCATTCAATTAACAGTAACAGTTCAGAAAGCAGTACAATTCAATTGTTCAGAAGATAATCATTTTGAACATATCGTTACACAGTTGTTACTCACAGAATCTGGGCTACAGTATGCTAGAGCGCGTCTCCCCAGTCGCTAACCCTACACAGTTAACAGATTGAACACACACTAAGCTACACAGTTGGGAGATAACATAATTTAACCCCTAATGCCTCGGTGTGTTCTACATCTATCCTCAACAAGATGTCTTAAACTAGGCCTAAGAATGCCTAGAATGGAATGAGGATACAAAGATGTGATCAGAAGACTGTTTCAGGATTTTCAGAAAAACAGAGTCCCGCTCGAGCGCAGGTTTCCCCGCTCGAGCGGTCATGCAACAAAGGTACACGCTCGAGCGTCAACTTTCCCGCTCGAGCGTACTGTAAAAGTACTGGATGGGTGAAATCTCCGCTCGACGCCTGCTCGAGCTTGAGACATGACTCCGCTCGAGCGCCCAATCCTCCGCTCGAGCAGACTGTAAAACAGTGCAGAGATACTGGATGCTCGGATTCCACACTCGAGCGACACTTCCCCCGCTCGAGCGGAAGTGTAGAATCTGGGAATTCCAGATTGCACCTCCAAGCTCCAACTCACATTCAAATGCATCAAAACTAATCCTCTTGGGCCCATTTTCTGGAAAACATTTATAAACACATAGAGTATCATAGTTCAAAGCTCAATTTTGAGAAATCAAGGCCCAAGGGTGTTTAATTCAAACTCAATTTCAAACCAATTTCATGAACAATATGAACATGCAAACATGCATGAATTTAAATCATTTTGAAGTTCCAATTTGATGCTCTAAGGAGCCAATTGATCCAAAAACAAGTTGAAAACATGGACCATTACAAAATTATGAACATGCATGTTCCATTTCACCATGGATTCAACTCAAAACTCATCAATTCAAACATGCATGCATGAATTATGTTCTATATCAACATGTATGAACTAAAACATGGCTTAGCTCTACAATTGAAGCATGAATCATGCAAGAACAATTCAAAGACACAATTAAGAAGATGAATGATCTACCTTAGGTGTAGAATTAGAGGTGAGGGAGCTCAACTATGCACATACACTTCGATTCTATCAAGTTCCAAGCCAAACCCTCAAGAACAAAACAATTCTCTCCCTCTCTCCCTCTAGGTCGGCAAGAACAAGGAATTGGACTGATGAAGATGTTGCCTAAATATATAATAAGGTTCAAATGTGCTAATAAAGGACCCACTCACAATGGCAATAAGGTAAATAAATCAAACTCTTACAATTAGCTCAATTTAATCTAATTTAATCATACCTAATCAGTTTTTTAGATAATTATACCATAAAATCACATTAATTCTGAGGATCATAAAACATCAATCAATTCCCGGTTCGGCCGCCGATAAGGCATTCAATTAGCAGTTTAAACAGAAAACGTGAACAGATCAAATAAACAATCAAATAGATAGAATACAAATTAACAGATAGACTTAGTCAATTAATTCCAGATTCCAGTCAGTTAGTCAGTACTTTAATCAGTCCAATTATCAGTCATAATCAATTCAGTTTAACGGTAATCGATGGTTATCCGTAATCAATCAGTCATTAATCGGTAAACAGTATGAGGGTTGTTACAGAACCCAACACACGCCATTGCTTGTATGGTTTGGTACGTCTTCTCTATCCTATCTGTGAATCTATTATAAATTTCTTTCTATTTTGCTGTTCTTTAGTGTTATTGCAATGTTCTTATTGGAATTTTAACATGTTGCCACATAACAGGATGCTGATTTAATCATGTTGGCTTTGGCTACCCATGAAGTCCATTTTGCAATACGCAGGGAAGTTAGTGTATTACGATAAAATAATTCATTTTTTTGAAGACTCTTGACTAACATTTTCGGTTCAAATTTGCATGATTGTTTAAGTTGGGAAAATGGTTAGGTAGGGAAATGAGAAATAAATGCCATGTTTGGTTTGATTTTCTGAGTCTGTTTTCATAATTTACTTGTCAGGTCGTATTTACCCCTGGACAACAAGATTAGGTCATTTAGCAGCAGACTGCGTAGGTAAGGCAAAGAGAAAGGCTGGGGATTTTGATGAGAAAGGTGATGCTGATGTCGTGCCCAAAAAGCCTTATCAGGTATGTTTTGATTCCCATTGAAAAGTAATAGGTACGTATTTCTTTTCATTGGGCTGTTTTAGTTATTGTTTCCTTAAGTTGTTTTCATTTTGCAGTTTCTCAACATTTGGACTCGTAGAGAGTATTTAGAATATGAAATGAGGATTCCTAATCTGCCTTTTGAGTTTGATTTTGAGTGCATTGTTGATGACTTCATCTTCATGTGTTTCTTTGTGGGCAATGATTTTTTACCCCACATGCCTACACTGGAGATATCTTTAGTTATGCCTGAAATATGTATGGTTATGGCATATTTGAGTATTAATTGTGATTTAGTTATTACATATTGTGATAAAATGAGTAATTTATTGGTCTAAAAGTAATTTTTTGGCTCTCTCATTTTCCTTCATTTTTCCACAGTTCCTCTCTCATTTTCTCTCACTTCCTCGCCCCAGCAAATTCCGACGGACGGTCTCCAGCAAGAAAAGGTGAGTAGAACCCTAGTCTGGTTTTATCAGTTACCTATACCATCAATATCCATATCATTAGATATTTTCTTGAATATGCTGAACATGTTCATTTGTCATCAATGTGAAGGATAATTTTCCATTGTTGTTTTGTGGAGAAGAATCTTTATTGTATAACATGATTTTGATATTTTAGGTGTTAAGTATATTTTTTCTTAAAGTTAGATGACAACTGTTACGTTCAGTTTTCTTTTCCTTGTTTATCTGGAACATATGTCTTTCTCACTTATGCTTGGTGTCCAGACGCACTCTAAAGTTTAAGGGTGTATGTGATTCTTTGTTCTTTTAGAATTTTAGTTGTGGTCTGATTGCACTGATATGTGGGCATGAATAGAAGTTCATATTCCAATAGAAGTGTCAGAAGTGACATTACCCCAAATTCACTTATCAAAAGAACCAAAACAAACCAAATTCTAGACACTGGACTCCAGCTACATATGTGTTCTTGTTTAGTATGCTTGAAACTTTGTAGCAATTGGAGCAATCATATGGTTTGATGGTAGAAAGGAATTGTGCGCAAAGTGGCCCTTTTTTATTTTTCCATTTTCCTTTTCTTTCTCTTGTTTCTATAGTTGTTCAGGTACCTTCCAAGGATTCTTGTTCGAATTTGACTTATTATCTTTTATTCTTTCTACTTATCAGGTATTCACTTGTCTAGAAGGACTATGCTTTTATCAAAGAAAGATACTAAAACCTATCTTTATCAATCAATCTCGCTCATCTCAAGGATGCGGTATCACATCCAATTTGGGCTTTTATACATGCTTCCTTCAACAAGAATTCTACGTAAGTTTGTTTCCAGCATTATGTTAAGAGTTTCATCCTTCCTTGCTTTAGTTTTATTTCTTATCAATTATTTTCATTCATTTTTTGTCTTTATTTTTTCGGCAGTCCATTTTTCTGGTTGCGTTGAAATTTTAGACACCATGATCATTCTTTGTCCCCTTAGTAGCAGAAGTGTGCAAAAGAAATTAATCTTAGATCTAAACGTAAGAAATTAAAAGTCAGTGGAAAATGAGAAAAATTATAAATTTATAAAAATTATGGTATGAAACACATTTACCCACTTATATCTCTATAAATTTGTAATTATTACTTCACTCCCTATTAATATGGAATTTGTCCTGTATCTTAATCCAAATCTGAAATCATTTCATTCTATCATGACAATGGGATGTGATGATATGGTTGCGTTGAAAACATGCATATTATCATTGATCTTCATATGCTTTTTTCTTTTTGTTTTTTTTTTTTCAAAGATTTGGTTCTCATTACTCTATAATCAAATTAAGCACAACCTGTTCTTTAGAAATTATTTAGGTTTATTTTTAATGAAGGAACTAGTTTTTAATTAACTCTCAAAGGGAAGCCTTAACTAAACAATATTGGGTGTGTTTGGGAAGAGGCTTTTTGGGTTAAAATAGTACTAAAAGACAAAATAGAATAAAATTGTCAAAAAGACAAAATGTCACATCAAACTCATAATCATTTTATTTTTGCTCTCATAAATATTATATTCAATTATAAAAAAATCTAATTGACTTCTCGAACACAATTATTTTACTCTACTAACATAGTCAACTTCCTATGCCCCCTTCTTTTTATGCCAGACAAATTCATCCATGCAATTTAAATATCTTGATTTTTTTTTTTTTGAAAAGGTTATATTTTATCTTAAGAATTATTGATGTTCGGTTACTAAACCTAAACTTGATTGGACTTCACAATTTGGTAGGGTTGTTGATTTCGTGGTGGCAAATTCAGATCCTTTCAGAAGTCAAAAGAAATCTGAATTCTAAATCTTGTGTATGATGTTGCATTGCTTATTGGAACTTTAGGAAAATAAAATTCATGGAAGCAAACTGAACTAGCTGTCTTTGTCTAATTACTCTTACCTCAACTTGAATTTTTATTCTTGAAATTGGCTTCTCTTCAGATAACACAACAGCACATCATGACTTTTAATACCTGGTTTTAAATTTTTTTATCTTTGGAACATCACATCTTTCACCTGCAGTAGGCTTATCTGTTGGTTTGCCATTATGCTGGTGATGTAAGTTTCTATTCTTTTATGTATTTATTTAATAGTTCATTCAGCTCCAGAATATACACTTTTGAAACAAAAAACATTAACCTGCACTTCAATTTATTTTTCAGGTCACCTATCAAACTGAATTTTTTTCTGGACAAAAACAAAGATTATGTTATTGATGAACATCAAGCACTCTTGAGTGCTTCCAAATGTTCCTTTGTGTCGGGTTTGTTTCCACTTTCATCTAAGGAGTCCTCTAAACAATCAAAATCTATGTAATTTTACTTTGGCTCCTCCAAAATCTAAATAATTTTGCCTTGGTCCACTCTTTGTATTTTGTACACTGTTTACATATTGTGAACATGCTCATACTGGACATTTTTTTTCTTAGTAGTTGTGACTTGTTTTGCTAGTATGCAATGCACACTTTCGGTGATAGGAGGTAACCTATTAAGTACTGTTATACTATCTCTTTGCCATTGGATACACCCTCTCTATATATAGTGTTGGTAAGAATAATTAGTTTATTGTCCTTTAACCTTTGTGGTGATATATGACTAGCCAGTCATGATATATGTTCATGCTAGTCTTTTTTTTTACTATATTTTTTCCCTCTATTTCTCCTTGTACAATGACCACCATATTTTTTTACTATATTTTTTCCCTATATTGAATCATCAACAAATTTTAACTAGTAGATTGCTTGAATTCGTAACTCAGTTGCCTGATACGAGAATTCTGTCTAAATTCTTTGCAGAAACACTTCCTCGGTATCATCTGGACGTGATCTGCTGTCTGCTAGAGGTTCAAATTGGGATGATGAATGGCATTCAGATTTGCTCGGCTGTTGTTCTGAACCTATTTTGTGTATGTTATATGATTATATCACAGCAAATTCAACTGCATGATGCCAGAATAACAACCTATTTTGTGTATATTCTAAATGAACACGTGTTGATTGGCTTATCAGATATAAATTTAAAGTCAGTTTCGTTTTCTATGTTCTACCTTTCTAGAGCAGAGGTAGTCTTGTGGAGTAACTTCTATTTGCCTTCCTCTTTCCTCTCCATAGACTGATAATTAGGACATAGGATGTAAAGGGGAATTCTATTATTTGTGTTTTCTTTTCCTTTTTGAGTCAATTCTTTATTGGTCTGGTACCCTTTGCAAATTACAAATTATAAGATGCAAAGATTCTTTATTGGTCGGATTCAATATGTGTGTAGAGATACTTAATTGTGTTAGATGTGTCTTTTCAGCTGAACTTCTTTAATTAGCTCACTACTGAGGTCTTGAAAGTATATAACTCAATGATTTTTTCCTTGTGCTGATTACAGGACAACTTGCTCGGGAAGTTTACGAGAACATTAGGAGAGAAGCTTCTTGTCTGAGAATTCAGAGATATTTTCATATGCATCTTGCCAGGAAAGCTTATAAAAAATTGTGCTCCTCTGCTGTTTCTATTCAAGCTGGCATGCGTGGAATGGTTGCACGTGATGAGCATCGCTTCAGAAGATAGATTGCTTTTTATGGAAAACTTTCATTGTTGTATTCTCTTAGACTACTTGACTACATGAATTGTGCATTTGGATGTATTACTAGGAACTCCAACAATTTCTTTTTACACTAGCTTTTGTTCAACTGAGTTCTTTAAAATTACCATACTATAAGCATTTACAATAATATTTTTCTTTTGCAGAGCAGTTTGAAAACTGTCTCAGAATCTCTGAATACTTCTTGATGGGTTTAAAATTAGCACAATTTCAAAAAAAAAAAAATGAAAAAGGATATCACGGCGTTTTTCAAAACGCCACTTAAACCCTAAATCTAGCGGTCATATTTTTTTTAAAAAATATGATGGGGTTTTAAAAACATCGCTAAATATCACAGTGACGTCATGGTACTGTTATTTAGGACATTTGGTAGCGTTTTTAAAAACACCTCCTATACTAATATCACGACGTTTTTAAAACGCCACAAAGCTATAGCGACGGCCGCGTCCTCGACATTTGGTGCTAAGCGTCGCAAAAGGAATTTGCGGCGTTTTTGGCACTTATAGCGGTGCTTTTTAAACGCCACTAAAAGTCTGTTTTCCAACAGTGATATTACGAGTATTTTTTCTTCTTTTTTTAACAAGAAATATTACAAGTATGACCTAATTATAAAAATTAAGGATAAATTACATTTACATTTGTTGAGATTTTGATAATAGTTTTACATTTTTGATGTAATTATATTGATATGTTTTTTTAGTAAAATTAAAGAATCGAAGCTAATGTAGATGGTGAATAGATATTGAAATAAACAAAAGTTAATATATTTTATTTTAAAAAATATTGATAATATTATTTTTTCATTCATACGATTAACAAATTGTTAATAATTTTTTTTTACGTGAATTAAAATTTTAAAATATTTTCTCTAAAACAATAAGCACTAGCGTTTTGAGTTTTGTAGACAAGAAGGTCAACTTGCAATCTAACCGTAAGTCGAGCGGAATATAAAATATATATTTAAAAATTAGCATATGACCTATGCAAAAAATAAAAAAATATATATTATTTATAAGGATAAATAAAAAATACATCTTGTGAATTTTGCTTAAAAGAAATTACATTCTATCCCTTCAATTTTTAATTGTATAGTAAATAACTTATTTTATTAACAAATTATCAAGTCAATTAACTATTTTTAATGATGTTATAAATATATTTCAATTAACAATTCAGGTAATTTTATTATTATATAAGAGAGTAGTTAGAAATTTCCTTTTTTCTATTAATATTGTTAAATAAAAAATTCTAACAATGAAATATTTGTAAATTTTAAAATCTTAGAGACAAATCGTATTTTAAATAAATCTAAAGTAGTGTATTTATCATTTATCTTATTCATAAATAAGATACATAATATTTATATTAATTTTTTGCCATTTTGCCTCTCATAAATGAAAATTTTATTTCTAAATTTGTAAGTTACTAACAAGAAAAATTTGGCCATAAACCCCTCTTAGCTTCCTTTTCTTGTTAAAAAGACAGAAAAAAAAATTTAGTACTTTCAAACCTCCTTATAATTATAAAATTCTGTATAAAGGACAAAATTTGTTATTTGAATATTTTATTTGACCATTATACACTCTCTTTCTTCTATTTCTTTTACAACACTCTCTCTTTCTCTCTCTCTGTTTCTCTCTATCTCTCTCTCTCTTTACCAACTCGACAGATGTTCATCGTCTCCACCATCTTTATCGTTTATCAGCGTCGCTCATCCTCACCGTCGGCCAACAACTACTGTTTTTACCGTTAAACCACCATCTCAAATTTGATACCTACAAACTCATATTTGAGATCAATAACTTCATATCAGAGATTAAAAAAAAAAAAAGAACACTTAGATTTGGCAAAAAAAAAATGAGAAATTTAGATATTGCAATGAAAAATTATGAGTTTTTTGTTTGTGTGTTCATAGATCTAAAAGTAAAATTTGACTCTGGTTCGTTCATTTAATATGTACTCTGTTTTCATAACAGTAAAATTTTACTCTGGTTAACAACATACTGACTGCTTAATGACATTAAAATTTTACTTTAAATCAGAGTAAAGTTTATTATAATTCAAAGTAAAATTTTACTCTGAAACAAGCTGCGATGATGGCTTTACAAAAGAGTTTTGTGTCATGAACCAGAGTAAAATTTTACTGTTGAAATAACAGAGCATCATGAGAAGAAGAAAGACAGATAGAAAGACAGAGTTCAAAAACAAAAGATCAAGAGAAGAAGAAGAAGAAGAAAGAGAAAGAGAGAGAGCACGAACCATCAAAACCAAAGAGAGAGAGAGAGAGAGAGAGAGTGAAGGATCTCAGTAAGGATGTAAATATGGCCTGGCCCGGCCTGGTCCACCCGGGCTCGGGCCGTGCCGGGCCCATATCGGGCTTTGCAAGCTTGTGACAACTCTCACCTCTGATTAGCGTTAAATTGTGATTAAGCATGTTAAGTAATTAATTAAGATGAAATCTTGAATTGATTGCATGAGTATGTTGTTCTAAATGCATTTCTATCTGTTTGTTACTGAGTGATCTGTTCGTGTTTTAATTTCGAATTGCGAATTGAAAGCCTTATCGGCGATCGATTTAGAAATTGATTGGTGTTTTATGCAAATTAGGAATTGTAAGATTTTATGGTAGGTTTAATTAAAATTCAATTTGAATGATTAAATTAGAATTAACAATGTTAAACTAATTGAACCTAGGTAATTACACTTTTGCCACTAAGTGATCCAATTCAAGACCAACCCTTATTACACTTTACATATGTTTGATACACCACTTTTCATCCATCTTCTAGACCAAACATGAGAGAGAGGGAATTGGAAGAAAAATTGAGTTCATCTACATTTTGGCTTGAAATTAGAGGAATTGAAAAACACTTGCAAAATTGGGCTACCACACTTGGAATTCAAGATTTAAGGTAGGAAATTCATTCTCTTGATTATGAATTTAAGTTGTTTCATGCATGGTTCATGGAAAATTGGTGATTAGAGTAAAAAATTAGCTTAAAGTGTTGATTTAAGAGTGAATTCATGCATCCATGTCCATATTATAGAGTTTGAAGTTATTTTTCATGAAATTCTTACATACATGTTCATATTTAATTGTGGCCCAAGAATTCACCATGTTTTAGGGTTCAATCTTGCATTTGATCATGTTTTGGAGCATTAGAGTTCATGAGAACTCATGCATGCTATGTTCTTGCATTGTTCATGAAAGTTTTAATTGAAATTGTGTTCAATTGGCATACTTTTGGGCTTTGATTTTATAAAATGATCTTCAAAACATGTTGTACTATGAGTTTTCTAGTGTTTTCTAGAAAATTGGCCCAAAAGATTGAGTTTTGGCATGTTTGATTCTTGATTTGAGCTTTGGAAGCAAATTTGAAAACCCAGATTTTGGCTTCCACGCTCGAGCGAAGGATTCCAGGCTTGAGCAACCACCTTTGTGTTCAGAGCTCCGCTCAAGCGACGGAATTTTGGCTTGAGCGTAGATTGCAAGCTTTCAGGTTCTTTGCGTGTACAGACGCACGCTTGAGCAACGAGACACGCTCGAGCGAGGAACTGTGTCTCACGCTCGAGCGAGCATCGAGCGGAGAATTTCAGCAACCAGTACTTTTTGCATTTTTACAGACCGCTCGAGCGAGGGAGTCTACGCTCGAATGACCCCTCTATTTTGGTAAGCTCGCTCGAGCGTGGAAAGCCACGCTTGAGCGAGACCCCTGTTTTCAGTAAATTTTGAAAAGTGTTTTAAAGCACATTTTTGCATCCTCATTTCAGCCTAGGCATTCCTAGGCCAAGTTTAAGGCATCTTAATGAGGATAATGTTATAGAACCACTCCAAGACATATAGGGGCTAAGTTATTAATCCCAAGTGTGTAACTTAGTGTGTGTTCATTCTGCAACTGTGTAGGGTTGGCACCCGAGGATGCTGACTAGCCTGTCTATAGCCCAATAATCTGTGAGTAACAATGTTATAAAGATACGTTCATTTGTAATTATTTCTAAACGGTTGACTGTACTACTTTCTGAAATGACAATGTTTACTGAATGAATGTTTGTTCTATTTGTAAATTGTACTCGTGGCATCCATAGCAACTTACTGTTATTGTTACTGCTACTGTTACAGAGATCTCTGTCGGTTCTAATGTTTGGAACTACTACAGTTTACTGTTTTGATGGCCATCAACTGACTGTTCGATCTATTAAGACCTACTGTACTGTCTTGCTATTGGACGTACCACGTATGACTGTTATGATTTCTAAATGATTGTACAATTAAGCTCACTAGGCTTAACTGTATGGCATGAAATATGAGCCACTAATTGAATAACTGATTTACTGATGCAAATGACTGTTTTAATTAATGAAAGGACATTCATTCTTAACCCCTTTACGTATTCGTTATTCACTGGGCTTTAGCTCACTGTTTATATATGTATGTAGGTGGCCAGGCATCGGACCAAAGCTAGGAGCGTCAAGTTAAGCTCTCGTTTTGTCAAGCCAACCATTGTGCCTCACTTCGTGGTTCCAAATCTGTTCAAGCCAAGGCTGTTTTGGGGTGTCGTAGATTCACCCTTTTGTCTTTGTTTTGTAACGAATGTTTAAGACTTTTGACTGTACAGTTATGGTGAAGGGATTGGATCCCTAACCTGTATGTTACGCGTATCTGATATGTATATATATGTTTATGGTTATGTTGTGGACTTGTCTATGAAAGTCTTTTTCCACTCAGTTTTTCACAGCTCATTGGACATATTCTATTTACTATTTGGCTTCCGCAAGCCCCTTACTCTATACTATTTTTATTACTGTCAAGCAGGCCATTGGTAATCACGGATTACTGGCTGGTTACGATGCTAAACCCTTAGGGGCGAGTTTGGGTCGTGACAGGGCTCCCGCCAAAATTTGGGCGTGGTTGAGCCGACCCACGGGCCAAAAAAGTAAGCCCAAGCCCAGGCCCAAGCCCATGGGTATTCGAGCTTTGGGTGGGCCAACCCAATGGGCTTGGGCATGGCCTCGGGTTTGGGCGGGCCTAACCATTTTTTAAATTTTTTTTTTACCAAAATTTTATTATTTTCCATTAAAAAATATACTGGGCCTTGGCGTGGGCTAGGCTTCGAGCTGGGCCATAAGTGGGCCTTTAAGCGGGCCGATGGGCTAGGCCACAGGGCAGATCGGGCTTAAAAACAATGGCCCAGGCTCTAGCTTAGGGGCTCAGGCCTGGGCCCAAGCGGGCTTGAACGGGCCGGGCCCATCTTGGACCGCGGGCCATTTTTACACCTGTAGATCTCAGATTTGAGGTTTGCGAACCATCGCAAATCAACATTTTTCGGTGATGACAATTGTGAATGATCTCGGATCTGAAGTTGTGGATGCAACAAATGATAGTGGTGATGAAGACGATGAAGAAAGAGTTCCATGGTGAGCGGCGGTGGTGCCGATGAAGAGAATAGTGATAAGTGCGAGACAAATAGAAGAGAGATTAAGATGAGAGAGAGTGATTACAAGTTGACACACACACACACACACACATATATATATATATATATATGAGGGTATTATAATAAAAGAAATAAATTTTAAAATACTAAGGGGTTTTGAAATGATTTATATAATTCTTTTTTTTTTGAAGGACAAGTTAGACACTGAGAGGTCTATCACCAAATCTCTCTACTAACAATCAGCCTGTGTTATGTACCGAATAAAATGAATAAATGATAAATTTTATTACAAAATTTTATAAAAATATAAATTTTACATTATATATTTTATATTTTATATTAAAGTAATATGTAATTTTTAAATAAATATTAAAATTTTGTTGTAATAAACAAGCTTAAATTGCATTGAAAAATGTTGTCTCAATATGCATGTCTTAAAGTTGCACTATTATACTCAAATCTTGCTAATAAATTTTAATCCCATTTAATGAATAAAATTTTATATTTTAGGCGAATAAGTTTTCTTTTGGTACATCTCGCAGTCGAAGATTGGCTCTAGCCAATAGGCTAGTAGTAGTAAGTTAGCTATAGCGAAGCAGTTACCAAGCGCGAAGGAAAAGGCCGTCGCCACTTGAGCCACATGCGGGGGCGCCCGCACGTACGGTTCTTATGGGGGTAGAGCTTTTTTTTTATTTGAGCAAAGAATCGTTTAGTTTTTACTTTTTTTATTAGAAATTTACTTACGATCTGTTTTGTTAGAATATTTGAAAAGATACTTAAAAATAGAAATAAAAAATATGTATGAAATTAAAGCCTTGTTTGGGAATAAATTATTTTAGTAATTTTTTGACTTTTTATAAAAAAAAATGTGCAGAAAAGCAAAGAGTAGGGGTGTTCACGGTTCGGATTTGGACGGTTTACGGATCGGTTTGGACCCGCCCGCATCTATGCGGTTTGGAGAAAAGACAACCCGCAACCGCCCACAATACGATTTGCGGTTTGTGAGGATAGGGTTCGTGGATGTGCGGGGGGTTTGCGGATTGAACTTTTTTCTTCAAAAATTTATTTTTGAGCCTTATTTTTTTCCCATTTTGTAAATATTTATTTTAGACCCTTTTCTACCCATTTTCTAAAATGCTCCAACATTAAAACTTATAAAATTAAAAACACAATAAAATTAATTCGTAACACAAACAAATCATTTAAAATCTTAAATCAAATTATAAACTAACACAAGTACATATTTTAAAATCCTAAACTATAACGGCATATTTATTAAGGAATTTAAAATTCCAAATCACACTTCATTCGGGACAAGTTCAATTATGTAACAATAATAATATGACCAGTATTTATTTAGTTTCAGTTGATATAATATTATTAGCAAATGTAATGCTAGAGTAAGTTTAAAGAATTGTACGGGGAGCAAATATTCCGACAAGCTCGTACTCCTTTCTTCCAAGCTCTTGCCTGTCCGATCAACCTACGAGCACAACGGCGGTGAGCTACCCGGCGGTGTGTGGCCGGAATACCTGTAAGAAATAATGTATAGAGAAAGAGAGAGAATAAATTGTATGTATTATTATTGATTGATATATTGATGTCTATTACAATGATTCATGATTCCTATATATAGAAGAGGGTGAGTGTGTAGTAGGTAAGGAGTAGGTGAAGTGGAGGTGGTAGTGGTGTAGTGGGTTAGGTTTAGTGGAGTAGGTGAGGTGGTAGTGGTGTAGTGGGTTAGGTTTAGTGGAGTAGGTGAGGTAGTAGTGGTGTAGTGGGTTAGGTTTAGTGGAGTAGGTGAGGTAGTAGTGGTGTAGTGGGTTAGGTTTAGTGGAGTAGGTTTAAGTGGGTGAAGTAGGTGGAGAGTAGGTGGATTTTAACAGCCCCCCGCAAACTCAAGGGGGATAGGAACTAACCAACTTGAGTTTGGAGAGAGTAACAAAACAAGAAAATACATAAAAATAAAAAAGGATAGGAGACACTGTATGGTCGTGTCAGACCATTGGTGAAGACACTGAATGGTGGTGTCATAACGTTGTAGAGGACACTGTATGGGGGTGTCATAACGTTGTAGAGGACACTGTATGGGGGTGTCATAACGTTGTAGAGGACACTGTATGGTGGTGTCATAACGGTGTAGAAGACAGTTTATGGGGTCATGTCGGACCGTTGTAGCAGACAATGTTGTGACAGTTGTTGTGACAGTTTACAGAGTCTTGTCGGACCCTTGTAGAAACTAACCGGAATCTATGTCGGGACAGTTTACAGAGTCTTGTCGGACCCTTGTAGAAACTAACCGGAATCTATGTCGGGACAGTTTACAGAGTCTTGTCGGACCCATAAAGGAGCTAACCGGAATCAATGTCGGGACAGTTTACAGAGTCTTGTCGGACCCTTAAAAAGTCGCACCCTCAAAAGTTGTGCCCAATATTGTAAAAAGGCGTGCCATCAAAAGGCGTGCCCAATTCATCAAAAGGTGTGCCGGACATGATGGCGAGGCACGTGGGCGCCTTGGCTTGCGTGCCCGTTTGTCGGCTAGTGGCAAGAGGCGCGCGATGCGCGTGGCTGGCCCTGGCTATTTAAAACAAGGTTGAGGCGAAGGCTGTGCATACGAGTCTGAAACCTCTGAACGCTCGGAGAGCTTGTCTCTGCAAATCTTGAAACACCCGGAAACCAACCCTTCTCTGAAACACTTAGCAACTCAAAAACATGGCCTCTTCTTCCCGTCCAGTTACCCAGAACCTGCTCACGCTCTTTCCAGAACTGAACGAGCCCACAAGAGAAATAACTGGTGCGGTGGCCAGTGAACCGCAACCAAACACCTCTGGTTTTGCTCCATTGAACTTTCCGATGCGGTCTGTGGAGCAAAGAATGGCAGTGCTGTCGGATGTGGAGGCCAATCAGTATACGTTGAAGGCATGTGTGGAAAGCATGACGGCGGTCACAAACTTGTCGAACCGGCTGCAGAGTAGGGCAAATGAGGTGCAGCAGTTAAACTCCCAGCTGGCTCTGCTCCAACGCATGTATAAGGATGCGCGAGCAGAGATAAGCGTGCTAAGGGCAGAAAACAAGGAGCTGAAGCGGAAGGCCACCGTGATGTTCCGATTTGGAGGTCCACCATATGCTGCAGTGGAGGAGCAGGGAGGAGGCAACTTGCTTGGTGGTCGAGGAAGCACGGAGGCAACACCGTCAAGGACCGCCCAGGACGGAGGCAAGAAGAAAAGACCGGCGGAATAGGCGAGAAGAAAAATCCCACTGTTCCGATTTGTGTTGGTTGTGTTTTGTTTTGTTTTGTGTTTTTTTTATTTTTATTTTTTTTATTTATTTTTTTTTTTTTTTATGGTGTAAAATGCTGATCGGGGTTGATCCCCGGCATGAAGAAATAACAAGTTTGTAAAATGTTGTTTTTTTTTTTTTTTTTTTTTTTTTGTTTTGGGAGTGTTTTGTTGAAAAAATAAAAATAAAATGAAAGAAAACAAGGGAGAAAGAAAATAGATAAAAAATATTTATAGATGGATTATATGAAAAACATCAGTGCGATTGTTTCAAAATAAAGTGGGGTATTTAAAAAAGAGGAAAAGTGACTTGGAAAAAAATAAATAAAAATAAGTGATTTTTGAAATCAAATGGAGGAGAGAGGGACAAACCCATGTGATAAAGTGGAGAGAGAGTCGGTGAGTGGGGTGCAAAAGGTGAAGGAGAAATGATGGATTGAAAATGGTTTGGGTCAAAAGTGGACACTGTTAGTGGGGAACATGAGTGCATTGATTATTTGATATAATAATAATAATAATAAAAATAAAAAGTTAGAACAGTTGGAGAGAATGAGTGGAGTATGGTAAGGGTTTCATCCAAAGCCAAAATTCCTGCAGCGAATCACTTCGCAAATCCTAGCATGAGCTTTTTCTCTTTCCAGGCTTATTCATGAATTTCCTGGTGATTTCAAGAGCCTCTGGTGGCATTGTGGCAGAGAACACCCCAACCTGGATTTTGGGTGACAGCAACTGAGAACACCCCAACCTGGATTTTGGGTGGCAGCAACTGGAAAATATCATAGATCTGATTTTTAAAAACCTCGTGACAGCATTTCATCAGCTTCATCCAAGACAAACATTTTGATGTAAACAGGGCGAAGTGATTGTCTCCGCAACATGTCAAACACACGACCAGGAGTACCAACAACAACATGAACCCCACTGGAGAGAATGCGCTGATCTTCGCGCACACTAGTCCCTCCAACACAAGCATGAACCTTCACACTTTGCTGGGCAAGTTCAAGAGTGGGTGGAAGAACCAAAGCTTGGCACTCAACCAAGCTATAATCTAGCTGCTGCAGAATTCCAGAGCAGAATGTTGCAATGTTTCCAGTTCCAGACTGTCTCGTCATATGAGGTGAAGAATTCTTCTCCATCAGCCTCACACATGACTACAGTTGCACAAATCTTTGTTGATTTTATCAGCGGAATAGGTTGAGGTCCGGCAGGCGGCTAAGGTGAGGTTGCCGCCCGCCGGAGAAGCGAAAATACTAGGTTTTAAACCAGCTCTGATACCATGTAAGAAATAATGTATAGAGAAAGAGAGAGAATAAATTGTATGTATTATTATTGATTGATATATTGATGTCTATTACAATGATTCATGATTCCTATATATAGAAGAGGGTGAGTGTGTAGTAGGTAAGGAGTAGGTGAAGTGGAGGTGGTAGTGGTGTAGTGGGTTAGGTTTAGTGGAGTAGGTGAGGTGGTAGTGGTGTAGTGGGTTAGGTTTAGTGGAGTAGGTGAGGTAGTAGTGGTGTAGTGGGTTAGGTTTAGTGGAGTAGGTGAGGTAGTAGTGGTGTAGTGGGTTAGGTTTAGTGGAGTAGGTTTAAGTGGGTGAAGTAGGTGGAGAGTAGGTGGATTTTAACAATACCCCTCCGACGATCAAGTTAGACACACACAGGGATAGAGAGAGAGAGAGAGAGAGAGAGAGGATTGAGTGTTTAGTGTTTTTCTCACCAAATTGTCATCTGTCCACGTATGGGGGGCGCAGACATGCTTATATACTCTCTGCGCCCCAAATCTACTCCGAGTGATCTCTCGGCACGTGGCTCTGCTATCCCATCCGTCAGCACAAATCTTGCTGAGCATCACCTAATCCCAACTGCCAGCCTACTCTGCTGGGAGCTCGGCAGCCGGTCAACATTATCTCGGCTACCAACAACCATTCCACACTTAAGCCCAAGCGCTCCATAACCGAGCTACTCAAGGCCATGTTCAATATCGACCGTGCTCGGCTACATTCCGGCAGAGCCGAGCTCGGCTCAGCTCATACTGGTTGGACGTCGGCGCTCCCACGAAGCTAACTCTCGAACCGTAGAGCCCAGAGAGGCAGCGAACAACTCGGCTTAGCCATCACTTGACTGGTCCTTGTGCTGTGAAGAACCGCCTTGTCAATGCCTAGCCTTGACCGAGCACACTCTCTAGACAGGCCCAAAACTTCCACGGCCCAATGTGTTCAGCCCAAATCTGTCCGGCCGTTACCACGGCCCAATTTTAGATCATAAATCTCCCTCTCAATTGCCCCTTAATTCCGTCCGCAAAAGCGTGACTAGGATTACATATTCCGACCGGGATAACACTTCCTCGATCCTCAGAATGCGAATCGGCGACCGAGCTAGTTGACCCTTGTCTGTGAAATTTGTCCGGTTCAACTCCTCGATTGACGTTCTCTTCTTAAAAAATGGCCCGGTTGTCTCCTCAACTCTTCAACCTGTCCCTTCAGTTCTGACGTCGTCATAAATGGGGACACGTGGCAGGCTTCCATTGGACCTCAAGTAGCCAACCCAGCCGTCTGCCAGAATTTGAATTCTTGGCGGTTTCTCCATCTATACATACAAGCCCCTTCTTCCTCATTTTGCTCCTACTGCCTCTCTACAATCCGACGCTTCAGAGCTCAAGCATCTTCCTTCAAACCTCGTCTGCCATTCTTTGCGTTCGTGCTCGAAGAAGTAGGACTTCCATTGGTAAGTCCTTCAACCCATGTCATTTTCATTTGATATTTCTTCCTCTCTGGTACCAAATCCGTAGGTTTTAGGGCCTTCCCCACCCACAACCTTCAAAGCCCCTTAGTTTCTTCATTTTTCTTCAAACTGTTCTTCATTTTTCCTGAAGAACACTGAGGATCTGGGGCTGACCGGGCTCCAGATCTTCATTTGATCCAAGAAATCAGTTTAACCGAGCAAATAAACTGTTTGCTGTAATCTTAGCAAAAACGGGAATGGCCATAGGACTTGGCCGCTCGACCGGGCTAACAAATGGTCCGCTTGGGCGACTGAGCTCCTGGTTAGACTTTACGACCATGGTGGTTTGACACAATCCATAACCGAGCTAAAGTCAAGCTCATTTTGTGCGACCGCGCTTCCTCTTATACTTGCCATCCTTTTTCCTGCAGAGTCCAAGGGGACCAAAGACCAATTCTGAGGCTCATAAGGACCGAACTGCCACCCATTCCTAGTCTACCAAACCACCTCGGCCGAGCTAGATTAGTCGGCCACATGGGGAATTCCGCTTCCTGGTGGATACTCCGGCTGCGCTAGCTGTGTTCAGGGAGGAGTATGGCATCTCGGCCGACGTCCACCTTGAGCTCGCAGAAGAAGAGACCACGCCTTGGGGCAGATCAGAACAATGCCTCTTCACCGTGCTGTCCATCATCGAAGGAGGCCTCCGTTTTCCGCTCAATCCACTAATCACCGAATTTCTGCGCCGCACCGGGCTAGCACCCACTCAAGTGTCCACCAACACCTACCAGATAGTAAACGGTGTGCATGAATTAAACAACCGGTTAGGCATAAACCTAGGTTTAGCCGAGATACTGCGGCAGTACACCATGGGGCACACCGGCGATGGCCTCACCTACTACCTTAAGATTAGGCCGGGCAAAGAAAAAATTATGACCGGCACACCAGACAAGGACTTGCATGATGACGATTTCTTCTGGGTGTCTGGCAATTATGAAACAGCCGAGGTACCGGGCTGGTTCATAAGCAAGAAATTTGGTTCCACATGTAAGCTGTTCAAACTTGCTCGGTTAGCTTACTTTCTTCATAGTTATGTACTTAACCATTTTTCTTGTTTCTTTTGCAGCAATCCAGGCCTTGCAAGCCAACTACCAATACCCCAACGTAGAAGCCATCAGGACCGCGCTTCGCTACCGCGACCGAGATTGCAACGAGTTGCTCGGTTATACTCCAACCTACAAATACTCTGCTCCCTGTCGGAGTAAAGTTACAGACTTTCTCCATGCTCTATCACCTTCTCCAGATCCAACTTTGACAGACATTCCACTAATCCGGTTGACAGAAGAGCAAGAGATGGCCAAACGAAGCTGAATCAAAAACCTGCTCACCGCAACGTCTGCCGAGATACCGAGCGTCGTCATCTGCTCGCCAGCCGCTGGTCAGTCAAGCGGCGCCGTGGTCGCTCTAGCTTCTCCAGCTGCCGGGCAGCCAAGCCAAGCAACACGTCGGGCTGGCAAAAGAGCTCAGGCGGACCCGTTTGCCGAGCTGATCACCGAACTATCCACCGAGCAACCTACCATCACAGCTGACCCAACACCAATCTGGCGTCCGCTACTCAAGCACCGGGGTAAAGACATCCCTGCGACAGCTTCGATCAAGGGCGACAAAGAGCACCTGCTCGCCTACGATCTTTCCAAGGCCCTTCTCCTACCGAGCGACGTGGTCGGCAGCGACCACGTCCCTAACACCCGGTTGGTGAAGTTGTCTGTCAAGTCCATGGCGCCAGGGTAAGCTTCAATCTGCCTCTGAAATTTTCACAAGTGTTTGCACGGTTTATTCTCTGATCAGGTTTCCTTTTTGCAGGTTATCCAAAAACAATACTTAGTCATAGAGCGCATCCACCGACTTCGGAAAAAGGCAGCCGACACTGCCAGCTAAGTCTAGAGCCTCCAAACCGAGCTTGGCCGAGCAAAGTCCTCGCTTGAAATCGCCAACACCAACAACAACCGGTTGCTCGGCCAACTCGACGAAGCCGAGAAAAAGAGGGACGAGCTCCAGGCCGAGCTGGACGCGCTCAAGAAGTCCAGGGAGAAGGATTGTGAAGACGCCAATAATGCCGGCTTAAAAGAGGCGGAAGACAACTATAAAAAACAAGTCTTCGCCACCCAGGACATATATTTCAAAGCTGGATAGAAGGCTTCCTATCAACAGCTCGGTCAAGGTCTTGACACTGACGTGTTTGCCTCTCCACCGGCTGTCTTCTTACCGATCTACCTCATTCCAAACGCCAATGACGTCTTTAGCGCACTGCAAGCTGAGGCCGAGGAAGGACTCGAAGAAGCCGAGGCAGGCGCTGAGGGAGATGACCAAACCGAGCAGGAGTAGCCAAGCCAGACTGGAAAAGTCGTCCAGGACCAGACAGCAATGGTCAACCTGGAAGTGGATGAGGAATTCCCAGACCTCTCGCCCTTAGCTTAGTTTTCTTTTTTCTTTGTCTGCAAATGTAACCGGGCTAAGTTCCCCACATTTTGTATTAACTTTTTATCAATGAAAAGCTTTAATTTCATCAAGTGTTTGCACGATTTTCTCTAACTCTATCTTCAGCAAAACATCTCGGTTTGAACCACATGGCCTGACCGGAATTCACATCACGGTATAAGTAGCAGAATTGAACTTCTTCAACCGGAATAACCATCTCGGTTGGAAGAACAATGTTGAACAAATCCTCTCAACCGGAATAAGCCATCTCGGTTAAGAATACCTAAGTTGAACAAAACATCAACTTCTTCATCCGGAATAACCATCTCGGTTGGAACAACAAAGTTGAACAAATCACCAACTCTTTCAACTGGAGTGAACCATCTCAGTTGAGAATACATAAGCTGAACAAAACATCAACTTTGCCAACCGCCGTAAACATCTCGGTTGGGAATCCTAAGTTGAACAGGTCATCAACTCTCCCAACCGGAGTAAATCATCTCGGTTGGGAATCTTAAGTTGAACAAGTCATCAACTCTTCCAACCGGAGTAAATCATCTCAGTTGGGAATCCTAAGTTGAGCAAGTCATTAACTCTTCCAACCGGAGTAAATCATCTCGGTTGAGAATACCTAAACTGAGCAAGTCATCAACTCTTCTAACCGGAGTAAATCATCTCGGTTGAGAATATCTAAGTTGAGCAAGTCATCAACTCTTCCAACTGGAGTAAATCATCTCGGTTGGGAAACTCAAAACAAAGCAATAATCAACATGCCAAAGCAAAAAGGATACTTCTATATATTGACAAAAAGAATTACATTCTGAAGTGTATACCAAAAAATTCCTTTGCACAAAAAGAAAGCTAAAGCTAGAAATACACAGTTTGAGGTTGGCCACATTCCACGACCGGGGTATTGTTCTACCATCCAGATCCTCCAAGTGGTATGCCCCCTTGCCCGCCAGACCGGTTATCTTGTAGGGTCCTTCCCAATTTGCCCCTAGCTTACCTTCTCCTGGCACCAGGGTATTGCCCATGACCTTCCTCAAGACCCAATCACCAACTTTGAACGGTCTGGGGTGCACCGTCTTATTGTACTTCCTTGAAAGCTCTTGTTGGTAAGCAGCGACGTGGATGAGAGCCTTTTCTCGGCGCTCTTCTACTAGATCCAATTCCAGAGCAATGGCCTCGGCGTTTAGCTCGGGCTCAAAAATTTCACTTCTGAGAGTGGGCATGCCTACTTCCAAAGGTATGACCGCCTTCATGCCATAAGCCAAAGCGAATGGAGTTTCCCTGGTAGAACGCCGCGGGGTAGTTCGGTATGCCCAAAGGACGCTGGGAAGTTCCTCGGCCCACTTTCCCTTGGATTTCTCAAGCCTCTTCTTCAGTCCGTCAAGAATAGTCTTGTTTGACGCCTCGGCTTGACTGTTGGACTGTGGGTAAGCCGAAGTGGAGTTGTAGAATTCAATCTTCAAATCTTCACAAAACCCTTTGAATAGGCGACCATCAAACTGGGTGCCGTTATCAGAGATCAAAATTTTAGGGACGCCGAACCGTGTTACCACATTTTGCCAGACAAACCGCTTCACGTCTTTCTCCTTGATTGTTGCCAAAGGCTCGGCTTCAACCCACTTGGTGAAGTAGTCTGTTGCCGCGATGAAGAACTTCCAGTTGCCTGGTGCTGTTGGGAGCGGCCCCACTATGTCTAATCTCCACATTGCAAAAGGCCAAGGGCTGGTTAGGGGAAGAAGTTCTCTGGCCGGCTGATGGATATAGTGTGCAAACTTTTGGCACTTCTCGCACTTGCGAACATATTTCTGTGCGTCGGCTTGCATGCACGGCCACCAATAGCCTTGTGAAATAACGCGGTAGGCCAAGGACCTGCCCCCTATGTGACTGCCACAGATGCCTTCGTGAACTTTGTACAGGAAGGCTTCCACGCTGCTCGGGTGCACACATTTCAGGTAAGGACCGGTGAAAGACTTCTTGTACAAAGCACCTGAAGGAGAGAGCCAAAACCGCTCTGACTTTACTCGCACCTTATGTGCCTCCTTCTTATCGGCTGGAAGGGTCTGTTCTCTGAGAAAGATGATGATAGGGTCCATCCAAAAAGGACCTAACTCGGCACAATGTACATCTGTCTGCCCGGTTTCCTCAATGCTGGGCCTTGGAAGGAATTCGATTAACAGAGGGTTGGGAGATGTGCAGTCGACCATAGAAGCAAGGCCGGCCAACTCATCGGCCCGGTCATTCTCTTCTCGGCCAATCTGTTGGACCCTGATCGCCTGGAATCGCTTGATATGGTCCCTGACCAGAGCTTGGTACTTTACCATTCTGTCGTTCTTCGCCTCGTAAACCCCAGAAACTTGGTTAACCACAAGCTGGGAATCACTGTAAACCATTAGCTCGGATGCTTGCATCTGAAGCGCGCTCTTGAGACCGGCCAAAAGCGCCTCATACTCGGCTTCATTGTTGGATGCTAGGAAGCCAAGGGTGATTGAATGTTCAATTGTCAGACTGTCTGGCGAAATCAAAACAATACCTAGCCCGGTACCGTGACGGTTCGAGGCTCCATCAACAAAAAGTTTCCACATATCCCCCACAAAGAGCTTCCAACATTCTGAGGGGTCCTGGGAGGCTTGAAGATTGATGGGATCACGGTTGCTCGGCAGTGCGGCTTCAGGTTCTGTGCTGATTGGTTCCATTTCAGCCCCCTTGGTGATTCAGCACTGGACATAGCAGGTTGAACTACGATGCCCAAGTCCGTAGGCGAATCACCAGGTTGCGGTATTATGCCGGCTGCAGGCTCTATGCTGAACGCTTCAATTTCTTCCCCCCTTTGTGATGCGGTACCGAACAGAGCAGGTTGGTCGGTGATACCCAATTCCGTCATCGTATCACCAGGCGGTGGATTTGTACAAACTGAGGGTGTTCCGGAGGGGCGTGCAAATTCTGCGTCGCCAACTCCACCAAGTTGTTGTACCTCGGTTGTGCTTGGGTTCACCTCATCATCTGCCGCGGCAATGTCGACCGGGCACACCGGATGAGTTCCAGGTGAGAATTCCGCAACGAAATCGGCCAAGGTCTGGGCTTTTATAGCAGTGCACGGCTGGAATTTAACATCAAATTGACCCAATTCGACTGCCCACTTGAGAATTCGGCCAGAGAAGTCTGCCCGTTCAAACAAGGCCTTAAGGGGAAACTCCGTCAGTACGATGATGGTATGGGCGTGGAAATAGTGCACCAACTTCCTTGAAGCCATCATTAATGCCAACGCAAGCTTTTCCAATGGCAAGTATCTCGACTCTGCCGGCAGCAAGGTTTTACTGACGTAGAAGATTGGGAGGTGCTTAATTCCTTCAGCTCGGACTAGCACCACACTGACTGCATGCTGTGAGACGGCAAGGTAAAGATAGAGTTCCTCGCCTGGCTTTGGTGTAACCAACAGTGGCGGAGAAGACAGATACTCCTTGAGCTCGGCCAAAGCCCGATCACAATCTTCGTCCCACGAGAACTTTGATTTCAATGCCTGAAAGAAAGGACGGCAGCGATCTGATGACTGGCTTATAAATCGATTAAGCGCGGCGGCCATCCCGGCCAGATGCTGCACGTCCTTAGTTGAGCTGGGCTGCTTCAAATCTTGCACGGCACTGATCAGAGTGGGGTCTACTTCGATGCCTCGGTTCGTGACTAGGAATCCCAAAAATTTTCCGGATCCTACGCCAAAGGCACACTTAGACGCATTCAGGCGCAGCTTGTGTTTTTTGAGAATGGCGAACATCAATGTAGGCCTCCATTGTCCGCCCAAGCAAAGGAGCAAACATCTTGGTCACCATCCTCTGAAAAGTTGCCCCGGCGTTCTTCAAACTAAAAGACATGACTCGGTAGCAGAAAAGTCCCCTTGGAGTCGTGATGGAAGTAATCTCTCAGTCGGGCCCATGCATGGCAATCTGGTGGTAGCCGCGATAGGCATCCAAGAAGCTGAGCCAATTATGCCCAGCCGTCAAGTCCACAAGCTGGTCAATACGGGGCAAAGGGAAGCTATCCTTCAGACAAGCTCGGTTGACTGTCTTGTAATCGACACAAACTCGCCACTTCCCATTCTTCTTGGGCACCATTACTGTGTTGGAAATCCACCGAAGGTAGTGCACTTCCTGAATTGCTCGTGCCTCAAGCAAGTTTTTCACTTCCTCTACAACGACCTCGGCGTGATGCAGCGCCGATCTCCTTGCTCGCTGAATGACTGGCTTTGCTCCGGGGAAGACATTGAGGTGATGGCAGATAAAACTTGGATCGAGGCCGGGCATATCGTAAGGCGACCATGCGAACACTTCGATGTTGGTCATCAAAAACTCAACCATCTCGGTCCTTTCATGGGCCGTGAGGCTGGAACATGCAGGAAGAACTTATCTGGCCGCTCCATATCAACTTGCACCTCCACCAATTCCTCAACAGCTTTGTCCTCTGCCTTGGTGCCCACATCGTCAAGAACTCCCTGGTCTTCCGGTCCTTCTGTCATTTGAACGAAGCCTTTGGCAGCCCGGCTCCTGTTCACTGCCACGAAGCATTGTTTGGACATGACTTGATCTCCCCAAATCTCCTCGATTGCCCCCATAGCCGAGGGGAATCTCATCACCTGATGGTAGGTCGACGCTACGGCTTGCATGCCGTGAAGCCATCCCCTTCCAAGGATTAGATTGTAAGTAGAAGGAACTTGCAACACCCAGAACTCCACTTGCTTGACCACGGATCCCGCTTTGACCGGTAGGATAATCTTTCCCAAAGGCCACTCTGGTTGTGAGTTGAAACCAACCAGTGGCGAAGTTGCTGAAGCTAAGTCTGTCTCCCGGAGCTTGAGCTGCTTGAACGCGTCGTAATACATGATCTCGACCGAGCTTCCCTGATCGATCAAGATCCGTTTGACATCGAATTCCTTGATGCGGAGTGTTACTACTAAGGCATCGTTGTGTGGCGTCTGAATACACTCTAGATCCCTTGAGGTGAAACTAATCACATCTTTCTCTATGGTCTTCCCCCTCTTGATGGCAGGCTATACCGACAAAACCTCCCTCATATGTTCTGCCTTTTTGATCATACCCCGGAGTTCGCAAACACGCTCCGGTTCCACTATGCCGTGGATGACATTAATAACTCCTTGTGGTGGCGCTTCTCGGTCATCTTGTCTCCTGGGCTCAACCGGAGCCTGGTTTGCCTTTACGCCCCCATCAATGTAAAGGTCTAGGTGTCCGGCCGCGACTAGCTCTTCCAGGTGTTGCCTCAAAGGCAAACAATCCTCAGTCCGGTGGCCTCGCTCTCGATGAAATGTGCAACGATACCGCGGATTGTAGCCCTTTTGTCCATCGCCCAACTTAGTAGGAAACCGGACATACTCCTCGTCTCGGATTTCACTAAGTATGCGATAGATTGGAATCTTGAAGACTGTGGTTATGCCAGTCCTTGCCTTCAACCTTCTGTTTGCCTCTGCTACGTCATCTCGGGGGTAGTCATCCCGGTCATTCCGACGTCCTCTACCCCGATTTTTGCGATTCGAGTCACGGTTCGATTCCTCTGCTCGGTCACTTGAGCGGCTGGACTCTTGCCCAACTGCATGCACTTTGCCTGCTGTCTTCTTGTCCGTTGCTATCGGAGTTGCCTTCACGGTAGATGCTGACGCATCATCCTCGACTCGGATGTGCTCATTGATGTGCTGCATGAGCTGGCCCATGGACGTCGGTTGGTGCATGGTAAGCGAGTCCTGCAGTCTATGTCCGACCGGGAGACCATGCTTGTATTAAGTGATTGCAAGGCTGACTGGGCAATCCAAGATCTCGTTGAAGGTCTCCCAATATCTGGAGTTGTACGCCTTCAATGTGTCGCTCGGTTCCATCTTGACACTCAGTAGGTGATCAACTTCTTTTGGTGTTTTGGTGTTGGTTTTGAAGTGCGTGACAAAGGCTTCGGCCAGTTGATGCCACCTCTCAATACTCCCCTCCGGCAGCCTTTCAAACCACTTCAAGCCCAGTTTGCCCAAACTTGACGGAAAGATAAGGCACATAAGAGCATCATTCCGCCTATGTCCGGCCATGACCTGTCGGAAATGACTTACATGCATGTAGGGATCGGTCTTCCCGTCGTACAATGTGAACTATGGCTGGTGGAAGCCCAACGGGAGAGGTGTTGTTTCTATTTCCAGGGAGAAAGGGGTGGCACTTAACCTTGCCAAATCTGAATCCACTAGGAGTGGCGCTGCTTGGCTGGGTGGAGTCATTCCGACCTCCTCGCTGGCGTGAACCCTGTAGGATAATTGCTCGAACGCCAATATCCTCTGAGCTTCACGTTGGTGAGCCCGCTCCTTTAAGACCGCCCGCAAATCCTCTGAATGAGTGGAGTAAGAGTACCTCGACGTCGTCACTGGACGTGAGGGCTGGTAAGTGCTATCTTGCGCGCTAGACTTCTCTGCATGCACGTCGGAATCACCAACCTTGTAACTTATGGTAATAGAAATGGACGAAGTGCGTCGCTGACTCTGACCGCCTGAACGGCGGGGTTGGGTGCGCTCACTGTGGTCTCCCACTCCAGCTACACCCTTCCCCTTAACATGCCGCTTCAGCTCTTCCATCTTCGCCGTCACTCGCCGGATGACGACGTCCTAGTCTCTTAGCTTGTGTTCCAGACGTCTGGCGTGCGATTCTCTCCGTCGCCGATGATCGTCGGGACTCCGTGAATGACCATGACTTCTTCTGCGCTTATCCCGCGCGTCTCCCGACTGTCTTCCTGGGAATGTCTCCAGGTCCCCCATCGGAGTAATGGTGGGGTGTCCCTCTCTCCGTCTGCCTGACTCCAGAGTAACTTCGTCGATGGCGGACAACGGAAACTCATCGTTGTTTGCCATGGACGGCGATCAGATGAGCTTGGAAGACAAGGTTTTATCTGCAAAGTTCCCACAGACGGCGCCAATTGTACGGGGAGCAAATATTCTGGCAAGCCAGTACTCCTTTCTTCTAAGCTCTTGCCTGTCCGATCGACCTGCGAGCACAACGGCGGTGAGCTACCCGGCGGTGTGTGGCCGGAATACCCCTCTGACGATCAAGTTAGACACACACAGGGATAGAGAGAGAGAGAGAGGATTGAGTGTTTAGTGTTTTTCTCACCAAATTGTCATCTGTCCGCGTATAGGGGGCGCATACATGCTTATATACCCTCTGCGCCCCAAATCTACTCCGAGTGATCTCTCGACACGTGGCTCTGCTATCCCATCTGTCAGCACAAATCTTGCTGAGTATCACCTAATCCCAACTGCCAGCCTACTCTGCTGGGAGCTCGGCAGCCGGTCAACATTATCTCGGCTACCAACGGCCATTCCACATTTAAGCCCAAGCGCTCCATAACCGAGCTACTCAAGGCCATGTTCAATATCGACCGTGCTCGGCTACATTCCGGCAGAGCCGAGCTCGGCTCAGCTCATGCTGGTTGGACGTCGGCGCTCCCACGAAGCTAACTCTCGAACCATGGAGCCCAGTGAGGCAGCGAACAACTCGGCTTAGCCATCACTTGACCGGTCCTTGTGCCGTGAAGAACCGCCTTGTCAGTGCCTAGCCTTGACCGAGCAACACTCTCTAGACAGGTCCAAAACTTCCACGGCCCAATGTGTTCAGCCTAAATCTATCCGGCCGTTACCACGGCCCAATTTCAGATCATAAATCTCCCTCTCAAGAATAAAAAGTGTTTTGTTTTGGTTAAAAATATCTATGTGGGATATAAGAATGAAATCAATGGTTAAGATAAAAAAATTAAAAAATAAATAAATAAATAAAAGTGCGGGCGGTTTTTTGCGGGTGTGGATTAAACCCGCAAACTGCCCGCAACCCGCAAACATGTCATATTTCAAACCGCATCCAGCCGTTTTGTATTTGCAAAACCACCCATTTGTATGCGGGTTGGGCGGGTTGGGCGGTTTTTGCCGATCGGATAAACCGTTATTCACCCCTAGTAAAGAGAGTAATGTGACAACTTATAGTGACTTTTTACTTTTTTGACTAAAACATATAGTTGACCAACGAGGCCTAAGTAAAATATAAGTATATTTTATTCATATTTCATCTATTTTTCTTTTCTTTTTTTTTTCTTTTTTAAATCCCTTCCCAATTCCTTCAATCAAACATAGCGTGAGAGAAAATTATTGAAAATTCCGATCTAAGGAGGTTATAAGGCATTAGGCTCCATAAGTATTTTTTTTTTTTTTTTTTTTTTGTGAGAAGTAGACTCTTTTTAAAATACTGTGATGAGAAGTACATTTTATTATTTTAGAGGACATTTTATTTCTAATTTTATCCCTTAATCTATTTGTTAAATTTTTTTATCTATGTAATTTTTTTGATTATCTATTCAAATATTTTTTTTGTTTAATTTTTTTGACTATCTGTTCAAATTTTTTTATTTTTTTGACTATCTGTTTAATTTTTTTATATATATAATCTATTTGTTAAAAAACTATTTGTTGAATTTTTTGTTGTCTATCGAAATTAATACCTATCTATTAATTTTTATATATATAGTCTATCTGTTAAAAATACTATATGTTGAAATATTTGTGTCATTTTGAACAAATCAAAGCCATTTTTGGACAGATCTATGTCACAGGAAGTCCTATCTGTCAATAACACAGATCGGTTTAAATTCAACTTTCGATTTCAACACAAGATCTGAATTTCAACGTAGATATATACACATCTTTGATATTCATAAAACAACAAATCAAGGCAAGAAAATTGATATATACATATATATATATATATATGGAGAGAGAGAGAGAGAGATAAAGAAAAAAAGAAAGAAAGAAAAATGTGAGAAATGGAACAGCGTAATGGTGTCTCGATCAGAGTGAGGCAGTGAACGGCAGTTTCGTAGCCACTGGTGAAGATCGAGAGGGTGGCATTCTTAGCCTCGCGATCGCCGCCGGAAACAGGTACATTGACGGATGAGCAAAAGATAGCTTATCGACCCAATCAACCGAAAAGAAACTCTTGGCTGAATTGATTTATTTCTTTTGAGACACCACTTCTTCTTCAACGAACTCAATTGAACCCCTACACTACCTTCCGACGACGAGTCACAAGCTCTCATAGCTCTCTAGAAAGAGAGAAATCGAAAAAAGAAAAAATCTCAAATCTATCACCACTCTTTCAATCGAAAATTGCATTGATTATTACAATCTGCAGAGAGAAGAGAACATCGATCACCGGTGGAGGTTGTTTTCTCTTTCTTATCTATAAATGTATGTAATTTTCAGAGCTAAGAAAGAAGAAATTGTGATGTGATTGTAGAAAGAAAGAGAGAGATAGAGAGAGAGAGAGAGATTGGAAAATGCTTACAGTGTGACGACAATTGTACATTTAGATGTACCACACATCTAGTTACGAATTTATATGATTTTATATCATAATTAATACCATATTAGTCACAACCAATATCATATTAACTCATAACTTAGTTATATTCAGTTATGCATTTATACCATATTATCCGTGATAACTAAATTATTTAAATAATTTAATTCTCAATTGGCAACCGATGTAGCTGGTTACCAAGGAGCGAACAAAATTGAATCAATCGTGATGGTAGAGAAGTTGGCCCTCTTGGCTCTTCTTCCCCCTCTTCTCTTTCGCCATAGTCGAAGCTTTTGAGGACCACCAGCCTCGTCGGCGATTCGGGCTTCAGCCATGTCGACATCTTTTTCACAAGCTCTCACTCTCTGAACGTCTCCACCACAAGTTTGTGAACAAAGACCTAGTCGTCGTCTTTTTCCTTCTCTTTAGACAAATCAAATCTTTTCGAGAACTTTTTTCCATAATTCAGGCTTGTTGCTAACTCTAAGCTTCATCTAAATGTGCCATTGGTGCTTTGATTTCAAAACCCTAACCCTTATTGAATATCTGTTATTAAATTTTTTCTCAGTCAAAATTAATATCTATGGCCACCCAAGGTAGTTGTGCCATTGGGGCTTTGATTTCAAAACCCTAACCCTAAAGAATGAATATCTAATATTTGTTTTCATTCAAAATTAACATCTGTTCTCAGTCATATTCACATTTTTTTAATTGCTTTCACTTTGTTCTATCATTGTATATCCATTAATTTTTTATTTTATTTTTTTTTTGCTTGTTTTGTACCCAAAGCGAAAAATCTAAATGAGGTTTTTATTTTTATTTTTACATTGTAAATTTTTATATAAAAAAATTTCTTTGCTTGTAAGTTACAAAATTACTTTGTTAAATTTTTATTAATATATATTTTTTAAAGTTTGGCGTATCCAATTTTTTATTAGATACATGTAAAATAAAATATCTAGACAAATAAAACAAACACTTACTTTAACTGAGTAATGTGTAAAAGAAAATTTATAGTAAAATAATATAAGCTAATTGGTATATTTACTTACCTTCAAATGGCTAAATCACCAAAGTTAGAGATTGAATAGTTGTTGCATTCAAAATGGAGAGAGTTGGGTCTGCCCTGTATCTATCACTGTATATTGAGATCTTTAGATGGTTCATTGTTGCTTGTTTCTATTTTGCATCTACAAAAGAGAGAGAAAAAGTGAGTTTTGGATTTTCTAATGGTGTATTACAATGTAAGAAGATAGAGAGAAATTAGACAAGAAAACAAGTTGAACTTTCTACAATTGAACAGGATAATAGAAAAAGTTAGAGAAAGAGAAGTGAAACTCAATTTTCTAATCATTTTGCAGTTTAAAAAAAAAAAATCGTAAACATGAGGACTCTTTGATGTCGTTTGGTAACACTTATATTTTCAGTTTTCTGTTTATATTTACAAAAATTTAAAAAACTCAAATAAAAACTTGTTTGGTAAAATTTTTATTTATAAATCAGTGGTTTCAGTTCATAAATTTGGCCAAAAAATGTAAACTCAAAAAATGTGTTTCCGTTTTCAGTTTTTTTTTTTTTACCACCCAACACTAGCCACCACCACCCACCCGCCACCACTCACCACCCACCTGCCACCACCACCCACCACCCGTCACCACTAGCCACCAGCCACCACCAGCCACCAGCCACCAGCCACCAGCCACCAGCCACCTGCCACCCACTCGCCGCCACCACCACCACCACCATCACCACCGCCTACCACCCATTACCCACCCACCCCCCACCACCTACCTGCTACCACCAGCCACCAGCCGCCACCACCACTTACCACCCACCTGCCACCCACCCGCCACCACCACCACCACCCACCACCACCCACTCGCTACCACCCGCCACCGTCACCCACCCACCGTCATCACTCGCCACCTACCTGTTATCACCCACCACCACCTGTCATTCGCCACCCACCTGCCACCACTACCCACTCGCTACCACTCACAACCCGCCACCATTACCCACCCACCCACCTATCACCACCACCCGCCACCTACCTGCCACTACCACCACCCACCACCACCCGCCATCTACCACCCACCTACTACCACCACCCGCCACCACCACCATCACCACCCACCACCTGCCACTGTCGCCCATCCACCCACCACCACTACCACCACCACCACCACCCACCCGCCACCACCCACCACCACCACTACCCACTCGCTACCATCCACCACTCGCCACTGTCACCCATCCACCCACCACCACCACCCGCCACCACCACCCAGCCGCCATCATCCACCATCACCCGCCATCCGCCAACCGCCACCCACCACCCGCCACCACCACCACCCACTCGCTACCACCCACCACCCGCCACCGTCACCCACCCACCCACTACCACCTGCCGTCACCACTTTCCATCACAGTCTTCTGCCGTCACTTGTCACTAATTGTCATTTCTCACTCTTTTTTATATTTTTAATTTTTTTTAAACATTTTGTCAATTACCAAACGCGTTTGTAGTTTATGTTTTTTTAAAACTAAACAAAAACGAGTTTATAAAATTTTTATAAATATAAACTAAAAACGTAAACGTTACCAAACAGGCCTTTTTATCCTTTACTAGAAAAAGGTAATAGCTAATAGTAAATGAGAAAAGTAATTATATAGTGTATTAAAATAGATAAATATTTGGACATTTTGCACCAGCATGCCCTTATGGATAAAATATTTTTGGGCTTGGGTTCTTAGGGATTTAATATGAAGAGCTCGTCGATTACTTTATTTCTGTTAAAAATTATGTTAATCGGATATCAATAGTCACTTGATCATATCACATTTGTGTTCATTTTATTTTTAAAATTATATTTACCGTTAACACAAATGTGATTTAATTAAAGTGGTTATAGACATTTGATTAACATGATTTTTTGTAGGGATGAAGTACTCGACAAGTTTTACACACTGAACGGTTCAGATCATCAACGTGGTCTCTGTGGTGGGCCCACGGAGGCCCAACAGCTCTCTTCAGTCCAATTTGGACCGGAGAGATGCCTCTCCCAAATATTTTAGAGTGTAGACTTTTGGACAAACAAAATTTAAATTTTGATTTATAGAGTGCCCAATTTCTTATTAATCATTGTTTATTATATTCAATTTAAATTTCATTATTTTATTCTTAATTTTTTAAGTTTATAAGTCTAATTCATTTTTGTTATAAACGTTTTTTTTTTTTTTTGGGGGGGGGGTTACATTTGTTATAAATGTATTTAAAAATATGATCTGAAAGTATTAGAAATTTTATTGTATAATTCAAAAAAAAATGATAAAATAAAAAGCTTATTGTGAAACATATAGTTGATAAAAAGTAAAATCAAAAGAAAAAATTTGTGTTACGCATTAAAATTTGTATTTTTCTATTTATAAGAAGGGGTGTGCTTTATAAATACTCAAAACCATTGTCAGTTAACTCAGGAAAACAAAAAAATTAACAATAAAAAGTTTGACACCATAACAGATTAGTAGTCCACTCCCAATGTGAGCAGAAAGCAGTTTATAAAAGGGTACAACTTCTTTTTAGTCCGAAAAAGAACTAGACGGTGCTGTTGAGTCTCAATAAATCTAGTTCGAGTTGCATTTTTATATTTCAAATCGTTTAATATATAGAGTTTGTTGTCCGATCAAATTGCAAATACAAATGCAATTTGATCAAGTAACGATCGAAACTATTTATTATTTATTAAAACTAATTTGGAAGAAGTATAATAAAAAAGAATTCAAATAACTATTCAAATTCAAAAGGGCAAAAAAAAAAAGAATAATAATATGACGCGTGTATTTTTTAAACTTGAACTTCCGCGACCTTATAATATTTTGTAATAATAAAAAGTATATATAATAAATATTTGATAACATATTAAAACAATTATTTAAGAGAAAAAATGTAATGAACTAAAATCTAAGAGTGATAAACGAGTCGAACAATTAATTATTTAAGTTTAGTTTGAAAACTTTATTGAATTTTATAATTTGTTCTTCAAGTTTGGTCCATTAAATTTTTGGTCCAATCTCAAAAGAGTTTTTATTGAATCGAGTTCAAATAGTTTGATATTTTTATGTAGTTTTAAACTTGTCAAACCGAGATAAATGACCAATTGACTATTTAAGTTTGAATTAATTTTTATTAATAAATTTCAAAATATATTTAAAATTAATTAATTTATTTAATAAATTGAGCTCTCATAACAATCGAGCTCTCGATCTCTTTAATTTATTTATGTCCCTCCTAAAATCGTTAGGTAAATAATAACCGAACAAAGAAGTTTTTTAATTTTAGAAACCTGATAGGAGGGTTCTATAATTTCATAAAATCTGAAGTAGGTCAGTGTAATTTACAGAAAAAAGCCATTCTACTCTGTCGATCGATCTTTCGAACTTCCTCAGCAATGGAATTCCAACGCCGCAGCTTCCTCAGCAAGATCGTATTCGATGTAGATGACTCTGGCAGCACAAACCAGCACATTAGGTGCTTTTTTCGTTGACTGATGGTTTTTTGTTGCAATTACACTACATTTCATCATTATTCTTGTTTGTTGCAAGTTTTTTGGGATGCATTGAAATATGGATGGTTGCTTGGCTTCTGGCTCGGTCGAAGATGCTTTGTTAGCCTCTGCACACTTACTAATTTTCTTTAGCTGGCAATTGTTGTGACTTGAATTGACTAGAGAAACTCTTTTAGATTGCTAAGAGCATCCACAACAATGTTGCTTATATTTTCTTCAAATTTTACTTAAAAAGTGCACTCATCCAATAAACTCTTTCATAGTCAAAAAAATCATTACAAATTGTCCCATTACTCTCTCTCTTTACTTTTCTGCATATATTTTCATAAAAAGGATTAAAAACCAACTAAAATAGTTAATTCCCACACAGACTACTGTATGGGTGTTGTTTGTGTGGAGATCACATAAAGCAACTGCTAAATTTTTCTAGAGGAGATGATGTATTTTAGAAAGAGTAACAGTGGGTGCAAACGCGATACATTTGCAATTTTACATTTACATTTTTTGGTGAGAGGTGTTATGATCAATGAGAAAATGGTTCATCTGTTATTGGATTTGACAGTTACTAGATCAATAGATGTGATGGACATTCTTGGGGAAAAAAAATAAAAATAAAGAGTAAGTGGGACAGTGTAGACACCAAATGAAGTGTACACTTTATATAATACTAGAAGTGGTGGCACACCTGATGCGTATGCATACTGATTGAATTTAAAATCTGAGAAGGGAAACAGTTTTTCAATTGTGTAAATAGTATGGTTAATGCAAAATTTTAGTTTCCATGTTTGGCTCCAAAGTTTGTGAAACCGAATCTAGGTGGTGGGTGCAAATGTGATGTGAAAGATAAAAGGAATACTTACATTTTAATTGCAGAAATCCAGTGCATGAATCATTTGTACTTTCTTCATTTGTCCTGCTTTCCATTTGGTTGAATGTTTTCTTCAGAGTATTAAGAATTGAGAAAATCATATCAAATTATCTCTGTCAAATCCGTCTATAGCTATAGCAATGTGCAATTTGGAAGGCCAGATGAAACTTGAAAGCAGCGAAAATGGAAAATACTTCGCTCAACAAAGCCACCATTAGCGATAAATGGAACCGTAAAGAGGAGAACATGGCCTTCTCAGGAATGAAACTGTCATGAGAACGTGGCCTTTGGAAAGTGGTTTGTTAAGTTCACTGCTTTATAAGGTTTCGTATATTACATGTTTACCCCTATGGGTAAAATGCCATAGTCATCAAACAGAAAGGTTTTTTGGTCAAAAAAACTACCATGACACAACTTCCAGAAAATGTCGGCACCAAGTTGAGGCTTCCCATTATATATTAGTATTGATAATAGAAAGAATAATAGATAGATATCAAGACAAGGGCATTAACCCTCCGAAGTAAACACAAAGGCCTCCATCCGCAATGTGGTGTGTTAGGATTCTAGTGAATCTCTCTTTGTCTGAGGCACTCAAGTCCTCCCTCGCTGCAGCAATTAATATATTCTTGACCGATGTTGTGGTGGAATTCAGTGTTATAGACAAGCTATTTAAGATAGATAGCAAAACATTCATTGTAATTGCCTCAATGGTCAGTGGAATTCAGTGTAATTCACATTGGATGTTATGATTAAAAGAAGGGAAAATTACACTTTTCTCCCTTGAACTATCATTCAACATCACTTTACCTATTCAACTAAAAAACGCTACACTTTGCCAACTTTGTGGATATTAAGATTTTGGATGTTGTCTGATAGTTCTTATTCTCAATTTGCAGGTCTTAATGCCTCAAAGGTGCTGCTTTCCTTCCTGGAGTCTAAGCATCTGAAGTTTTTTGTCAATTTGGTGATTTTAGCATTGGCCTTTTTCTTCTTTTATCTATTGAAAACTTCACAAGCATCCTGTTTGTGGTTTGGTTTGCCCTATCGTGCATCTCTGCAGAGATGTTTAATTATTCAATTAATGAGGAAATGCAGATAACTAGGCACCATTACTTTGATTTTTCTGCCTTCAATTACTTTAAGAAAGCAATTAAAATTATATAATTGCTCTTTTGCTCTCTTCAGCAGAGTTAAAGATCTGACTGATGGGGGAGAATGGGGTTTAGATTCTCGCACTCAATTCAACCTTGCCTGCCTTCCCAAGCAGCATTGGAGAACTCCTAAAAAGTACCCATGGTTGCGTGTTGGGGGCATCTTCTCTCTCTCTCTCTTTCTCTCTCTCTCTCTCTCTCTCTCTCTCTCTCTCTCTCTCTCTTCTTTTCTCTCAGTTCTGCTAACAAGGCACACCCCTCGCTCTATGCAAAACCAAACAATTTTTGGTTGGATTTATTGTTTATTATATAATATGTGAGCATGTTGCCAATATTAGTGGGTATGTCTGTCTTGTCATTTTCGTTAATTGGTTCTAAATAAGCTTTGATATCTCGTCATACTTCTTTTGTAAGCCATTGGACCATTTTGTTTCTCTTTTCTTGTCCTCTTTATTGTTCTTTATTGTGGGGTGGTTGTGCCATGTTCACCAAGTTGGGAAAAGTTTGTGCTTCCAAGACCTAAAATCGAGAACACTATTTACTAATACACTGAGATGGTTCATTGCTATGAGATCAAGTATAACTTTGCCAAAGATGGACATATTTAAAAGAGGATAATATTTAAAATACAGTTTAAACAGATCTTGAAGCCAAACAGAATTTCAATCAAGCATGTAAAGTCCACCGGCCTCAGCAAAGACGTACAAACTAAAAACACCGAATCCAACAAGGAAAAAGACTCTTACATGAATGAAAGCATATATGAAGGTGGTAGGGAATCAATATTGATGAGCTGATCTGTAATTACTATTTGCAGCTGGAAACTGGAAGAAAGAAAGATTGAAGTGCTATTGGCAAGCTCTGAACTTGGCCTCTCCATTTGTTTTTTAGTCTCCATATTCTCAGTATATTAGTGAAAAGATGGACTTGATCTTTGATGGTGTTAGGTTTTATTTCTTGGCAATCCCGTTTGACAAAACTCCTTTGAGTTGTAATTTTATTCGCATTTATTTTTCAGTGAGGCTATGAGTTGTTAGAGGCGAATCCAACCCGAATCGTGCCTTGCAGAGAAGTTTGTGATGTCAATGTATACAAGTTTGCCACTTCGTTGATTATTACGGGGGTCGAGCTGCCCGGTCAGCTCGCGGCCCGAAGCAAAATGCAAAAATGCATTCAAAGTTGCCTGTCCGATCATGTTATATTTTTCCAGTTTTTCCAGTTTTGGCCTTCCCGCTCGAGCGGGGAAAAGGGCACTCGAGCGGGGTTTACAAGCTCACAGTATATCTGCTATGCCTGAAAAAGTACTGGATGGTGTGATTCGACGCTCGAGCGTCAAAACTGACGCTCGAGCGTGGAGCCTGTATGAAATCACAGAATTTGAAGTCTCCGCTCGAGCGGGAAGACCCACGCTCGAGCGGACCGCGCGATCCCAGATTTCTAGATTTGTTAAGGAGTTGGTTTTTTTTCTGAAACTAGGATTGCTTTGGTTTTATATAAATAGTTGGTTTTCTCCCAACACTAGAGAAACTTCTCCAGATCTTATTTTTGGATCTTAAGGTTTATATCTGGAGATATTTTGCTAGTTTCTTTGATGTTTTTATTGAGTATTCAACTCATGGTTTAAAGAGAGTACATCAAAGGTTTGGTTTGTTATACACAAAAGAGAGAGTTGTTCTTCGGTGGAGTCTGAAGAATTCGAGCCTGAAGCTTTGGTGGATTCTGGGGTGGCTCATCGTAAAGACAATTCCGAGGTGAAGATGGGTTAGAAGAGGCACATAGAGGTTGGTTCAATTAGGCGTGGATTCACTAGGTAATTGAGAGTATACCTGTGTAATTCCTTTAAATCTTCTTAGTGGATTGTTTTGTGGCTGTTGCCCGTGGTTTTTTGATCACAGTTGGAGGTGTCCAATTGTGGTTTTTTCCACGTAAAATTGTTGTGTCTCTTTGTCTTGATTGTTTGATTGGGATTGTTATATTCTGCTTAAAATTGATACATAATCACAAATCAACATCTAGAGAATTTCTAGATTTTTCAATTGGTATCAGAGCAGGTCGTTCTATTTTTTTAAAAAAAATTCTTTTAGAGCGAGATCTTGTTTGATTTGTGATAATGGATTCAATTCGTGAGAGAAATTCTATGGTTCGACCACCCCTACTTGACAGATCCAATTATTCCTTTTGGAAAGCTCGGATGAGATCTTTTTTAAAATCTATTAATGAAAAAGTTTGGCAATCCGTCATGAATGGGTGGACTGAACCAACAATTACCGTTGATGGAGTTACAATCCCCAAACCAATTGATAAGTGGGACACAATTGATTACCAAAATAGTAGCTGGAATAGTAAAGCTATCAATTCTCTCTTTTGCGCTGTCACACCTGAAGAGTTTAGTCGTATTTGCAATTGTGAAGTCGCAAAAGAGGCTTGGGATATCTTACAAACTATTCATGAGGGCACTCCTTCGGTTAAACGCTCAAAACTTCAAAGGCTCACGTCTAATTTCGAAAACCTTTCTATGAAAGATAGTGAGACCTTTGATGAATTTTATGCGAAGTTGAGTGACATTGTAAATTCCAGCTTCAATTTAGGTGAAAAAATTCCAGAATCCAAAGTTGTAGGAAAAATTTTGAGATCCTTGCCCGATCGGTTCCAACCAAAAGTTACAGCTATTGAGGAGGCTCAAGATGTTGACAACCTCAAGCTGGATCAGTTGGTTGGAAATCTCCAAACTTATGAGGCACACAGGAATTTCAAAACGAAACAAAAAGATATTGCTTTTAGTAGTGCTCATAAAGTTAGAGAGGATTCTGATGAGGATTGTGATATAGATTCCAAGATTACGGCTGCTTTTGTTAAACAATTTAAAAAATCTTTTTTGAGAAAGAATCATAATCTTTTGGAATCTACTCATTCTCATAAATCTAAAGGCAAAGATAAACTCAAAATTAATTCTATAGCCAAGAAGGAGAAAGGAAAGATACAAGGAAACTCTGAAAGACTCCAATGCTATGAATGCCAAGGATTTGGCCACTTTGCTCAAGAATGCCCCACTCGGTTGAGGAAGAAGAAAGCCCTCGCGATCACTTGGGATGATGAATCAGAATCTGATAAAGATGAAAGTGACAATGAAGATCAAGGTGAAGAGGGTCATAAACAATTCCTTGCTTTCATGGCGGCTTCCGAAGCTGAAGGACAAACAGATTCTCCGAAGATGTCAGTTGAGAATATCACTGATGATGAATCCTCGGAGAGTGATCATGAAGAGCTTGAGCAAGCTTATGAAAAGTTGTATAAGGAGTCTCTTAACTTATTCAAATTGAATGACAAACTCACAAAGAAACTCAAAACATGTGAAAGTGAGAATGTCAAACTAAAGGAGGAGATTTCCGAGGCCAGGATTAATGCCATCAAGGTAGCTGATGATCAACAAGTTCTTTGTGCAAAACTGTTGACTTGTGAGACAAAGAGGAATGAGCTACTGCAAACCCATGCCATGTATGAAGAAAATATTGAATCTCTCGAGATGTCACAAGTTGCTTTGGAAGAACTAATGATCAAGAAAGAGGAAGAACTCAAGTGTGCCATGGCTACCATTGGTCTTTGGAACAAAGGATCAAAGACTTTGGAGGATATCATTGGGTCTCAACAAATGAGTTGTGACAAGAGTGGCATTGGCTTTGGAGGTAAGAAAGAGCAAAAACAGAGTGCTTCAACATCTCATGATACAAGAACTCAAGGAAAGGGAGAACAAAAAATTCAACATAAGGATAGACTTCTCAAACTTCCTAGAGTTGGTAAGGTAAAAGAAAAGAATGTATACCCTATTTTTATTTGTCATCATTGTGGTATACGTGGTCATATTCGCCCTTATTGTTATAAGTTGCATGGGAGAGTGTATTTGCCTAGACCTAGGAGTAGGAAGTTGGAAACCATGTCGAGACGGGTTCCTATTGCAGGGGAAAGGAACCACAACGTCAAGACACCACCCAAGAACTGCAATTCTCATAACTTTGTTCGTACTAAAGCAGTTTGGGTGAGAAAACTTGACTTGTGTTAACTTGTTTATTTGTTTTAGCTTTTGGGTTTTTGTGTGTTGTTTTTAATTAAAAAAAAAATGTGTGCTTGTTCATTTTTTTTTGTCTTGCTTTATTTTTGAAAAAAAAAAATCCCAAAAAGATTTTCTTAGTATGGTTTTGCAAGCTTGAAATTTTTGAGTGGTCCTTGGTGCATATTGGAATTGATGAGAATATCCATTACATGTTAATATATGTGTGCTTTCTGTGGTCATTACTCGTTTTAGAGTGTGTGTTTTTTATTAGTATGTCTCATTCTGTACACACTCTTGGATTAGCAAATTTTGGAGTCTTCCGCCTTAGTGATTATTTTTTTTATGGACTTCTGTCATTGATCTTTTGCGTTTCTAGAGGAATTGACCTATACTAGCATATCATGGGTGATGTTGAGTCTCTTAACCACCTACCATCCTTTTGCATCTCCATGGCTTTCCCCTTAATTCTTTGCAGTCTAGCCATGAGGAAAAGGCTACCTCAGAGTCACTAACCAGGCCATCCTTATTATATCCATACTTCTCTGGTTCGGTTTCCATACTCTTGAGCGTGTCAGCCGCCAATGATTGTGCAAAAGAAAAAGTAAAAGAAAAAGAAAAAAGAAAAAGAAAGAGAAGAAGAAAAAAATATGCAAAAGAAAGAAAGAAAAAAAAAGATTCATTGATTGAGGGGGAGCCTCCGCCTTTACTCACCAAATACCCCTTGATTCCTAGTGGTTTGACTTTCCTTTGTCGTGCTTAAGATTCTCTTGTCGGAGGTCCAGCTTTCATATCACTACTAGGATTGAATCTAGTGTTTGTCGAACTCCAAGTTTCACATACACACTTTTCTCATGGGATCTATGCTTTTCACATAATGCATCACTTTCTTCATGAGGAATTTTCTACAGACTATGCACATTGTGTTTTCTTGTAATGGTGCTTTTTGGATAGTCTTGTGTGTTTTAAGGTACTAATCTGAAATTTCTGGATTGCTCCACCATATTATTTTTGTCATTTTCTTGTTGTTCACTGTTTTCAGTGTTTGTGGTTGCTTTTAGTAAGGGGGAGTTTGGTTCATCTTGATTTTGGTTGGTAAGGGAGTTTGGTTTATCCTTGTAAGAGTTTGTTAGCATGAACACTTTGATATGTTTGGTAAGAGAGATTAGCTATATGTTTTGCATGTTGCTATGCACTATTATTTCCTTCTTGCATGCTCCTGATATTTACATCATCATATCATTACTTGTGTGGTTTATGATCTAGCTTTTGTTGTTTGAGAGGTGTTTTTCATGAGTCTTAGTTTTCATCTATTCATGTTTTCCATCTCATGTTTCAAGATAATCGTGTCATATGTTTATTGTTTTTTTCTTATACTCTTGTGGGACTAATAGTTGTTTTGGAGATTGTGGCACTAATGACTGTTTTGCAGATCATGACCTTGAGAAAGAAGTTGGCTTTTGTTGGCTATAATGGGTTGGGGTGTTTAGGATTTTATTTGTTAGGTGTGTTTTGTCACGGCATTGCCAAAGGGGGAGATTGTTAGGTTTTATTTCTTGGCAATCCCGTTTGACAAAACTCCTTTGAGTTGTAATTTTATTCGCATTTATTTTTCAGTGAGGCTATGAGTTGTTAGAGGCGAATCCAACCCGAATCGTGCTTTGCAGAGAAGTTTGTGATGTCAATGTATACAAGTTTGCCACTTCGTTGATTATTACGGGGATCGAGTTGCCCGGTCAGCTCGCGGCCCGAAGCAAAATGCAAAAATGCATTCAAAGTTGCCTGTCCGATCATGTTATATTTTTCCAGTTTTTCCAGTTTTGGCCTTCCCGCTCGAGCGGGGAAAAGGGCGCTCGAGCGGGGTTTACAAGCTCACAGTATATCTGCTATGCCTGAAAAAGTACTGGATGGTGTGATTCGACGCTCGAGCGTCAAAACCGACGCTCGAGCGTGGAGCCTGTATGAAATCACAGAATTTGAAGTCTCCGCTCGAGCGGGAAGACCCACGCTCGAGCGGACCGCGCGATCCCAGATTTCCAGATTTGTTAAGGAGTTGGTTTTGTTCTGAAACTAGGATTGCTTTGGTTTTATATAAATAGTTGGTTTTCTCCAACACTAGAGGAACTTCTCCAGATCTTATTTTTGGATCTTAAGGTTTATATCTGGAGATATTTTGCTAGTTTCTTTGATGTTTTTATTGAGTATTCAACTCATGGTTTAAAGAGAGTACATCAAAGGTTTGGTTTGTTATACACAAAAGAGAGAGTTGTTCTTCGGTGGAGTCTGCAGAATTCGAGCCTGAAGCTTTGGTGGATTCCGGGGTGGCTCATCGTAAAGACAATTCCGAGGTGAAGATGGGTTGGAAGAGGCACATAGAGGTTGGTTCAATTAGGCGTGGATTCGCTAGGTAATTGAGAGTATACTTGTGTAATTCCTTTAAATCTTCTTAGTGGATTGTTTTGTGGCTGTTGCCCGTGGTTTTTTTATCACAGTTGGAGGTGTCCAATTGTGGTTTTTTCCACGTAAAATCGTTGTGTCTCTTTGTCTTGATTGTTTGATTGGGATTGTTATATTCTGCTTAAAATTGATACATAATCACAAATCAACATCTAGGAAATTTCTAGATTTTTCAAATGGGTCCCAAAAATCAATTATATTTTTATCTTTGAGTGGTGCTACATCCCCCCATACATCACCCCCATTTTAATCTCTAATGAGGTGAAAGAGAGAATATAGAGAGATAGAGAGAGGAGGGATGAGGGATGAGGAGTGAGAAGTGTGGGTTCATTTCACATCATTGGGGGTGTTCAATTAGAGCTCTCAAGTATTGTTCTTGACGGAGGAGAATGGGGTTAGGACAACAACGTTTGGGTAGTTGTTGGCGGTGGATGTGGTGGTTGATAGAGGCGACAAGAAGGAAGGGAAGTTGTGAAGGGACAGCAACCGGAGGCAAGGGGCTGGAGAGGGGCAACGATGGCGATAACTTAGGGTTTCCATTGGAAAGATGAGGGTATTTTGGTATTTTTATTGTAGGACAAAACTGTAATATAAAAAAAGATTCATTAAGTGTGTGGACTAAGGTAATTTGCTGTGTGGAAATAGAATTTCCCCACTAACGTCCCTTGAGGTTTATACACATTACATTAGTACCTTTGACCTTTTAGAATTTACATTCCCGTCCTTGAGGTTAATTGTCACACTACACATTGCTCCCTTCGTTAGTCTACCATTAATTCACTTAACCCTAAAGCATCTAAAGCACTACTCAAAAACCAGTTAAATCCCAAAGCACAAAAAACTGATGCCCATCACAATGATCACATTTTACATATATATATATATATATATATGCATTACAAGAAATAACACATTTGCCGACCAAAAAATTGGTCGCTAAAAGCCCTTTTTTAGTCGGCAAAAGTTATCTACGACAAATTTTTTTTGTCGCTACTTTGGTCGCCAATTAAGGGTCGGCAAAAATAATTCGCGATCAAAATTTTTGTTGGTCGGGAAAAATTAGATTTGCCGACTAAATTTTTGGTCGCTAAATATATCATTACTGCGACTAATCCATTTAGTCGCTAAAATACTTTAGTTGCGAAAAGTGACATATTCCCGACCAAACATGTTAGTCGCCAATTGTCACATTCCACGACCAAAAAGTTTGGTCGTCAATTGTCACATTCCATGACCAAAAAGTTTGGTCGCCAATTGTCACATTCCACGACCAAAAAGTTTGGTCGCCAATTGTGACATTCTACGACCTCTTAGTTTGGTCGCCAAAAGAAATGTTTGTGCCAACATGCAACAAAATAAACATGTAATTCATAATAATCTATCCAATACATTCAATACAATCTGTAATTTACGATAATCAATGAAACCAACAATTCACCTGAATCATGAACATTCAACAAAATATATAAATCATCAAATTCTGAACCTGTTTAATTAAAGTCAATAACTACTATAAGTTTTCATCCACAAGTAATTCCAAACTACATATTCTTTCAATTAAAAATCTGCTTGCAATCTATACAATCATCCAATTCACATCAGCATTAAAATTTAAAACATATTCCTTAAGTAAAGAGTAGAACTCCCTTCGCAGAGCATCAATAGCTCTCATTGATTGAGCAAAAAGAAAATTCTTCCAGCAGTATTCATATCTAGCTACGTCTCTTCCAGCTTCTTTCCAGCCCTCATAAGCCCGGACAAGAGCAAGGTGATCATTGTAATCACATGAAAATTGTGCTTTTGCTGCTTCTGCTAGCTGCAAAGAGAAAGACACACAAATCAATTAGTGAAATAGATAAGATAAGGTACTCAATTTTCTAGCAAAAGATATCTATTAGTGAAACCACAATGCCTTGTTATACGTCACTTTGAATAACACGACAGGAGTTACAAATTAAAAACTAGATACACATTAGCCAATTCGCGACGAAATGACCAATTTTCAGAACCATGGCTATCATCCTTTGTGAAGACTGCAAAGTAGCCCATTCAGCCATAATAACCACCAAGCATCAGCTAAATAGCCAATAGAGTTCTTCATTTCTCAGATTTAGATGGGGAATTAAAAACTATTTGAACAACTATATAATAAATGCTCAACAACTTCCTAAGAAAATAAAAGAAAAAAGAAAAGGGTAAAAAGGAAAATCTTGAGTTTTATCTTGTAATTGGTTTTCAGAAAACTAAAATTCTATTGCACAAAGTTGTAGTAAGCACAGTTGCAGGAATACTTGTACCTCAAGTACTTGTACTACATAATTCAAAACGTGAAGAAGATAGGAAGATACAAACATACAAATTTCTTTCTTTTTGTTCTCACTCTCTCTCTCTCTCTCTCTCTCTTTTATTTTCTTTTTCTTATGTCTGATTTTCTAACTTATCCTTAGATAGCAAGGTCCTATTGTGAATGAAACCCAAAAAAATCCTAAAACTAAAATAAAACATAGAAATCAATCTAATGTACTGATACTGTCAGTGAATTGAGATTGATGTGAAACCAACAAAAACTAAAACTAAAATTGAAGAAATTGACAAACTTCAATCTAATCACAGACAAATGCACTTCAATACATTATCTTTGTCATTACCCAAAAAACTAAAAAACGTATAACCCCTGCTCGAATGAGCATAGGTACTACTTTTGTTTTTAAAGCTCAAGTTCAGTTTTCAAAATCAAAATATATCTTAAAATTGCAATTCCTTCTTCCATTTTCTCCTCATCCAAACAGACAACAAAATTAAGAATTTAGTTAACTAATGCTATTTACTTCTAGAAGGCTAAGTTGAGCTAGAAAATTTGAGAATAGTACATTTACTACATTTACTCAACAACCAAACAGAGTATAATAAAAAACTCAAGAAGTACATAGAGAGAGGATAGTAACTAATGCTTCAATTTTCCCATAATCCAAACAGACAACAAAATTAAGAATTCAACTACCTTCATATTACATTTTGTATGGTTGTGCTAGGTTTTTATTCTTGGCAATCCCGTTTGACAAAACTCCTTTAAGTTGTATTTGTTTTCGCACTTTTTTATTTCAGTAAGGCTATGAGTTTATTATATGCGAATCCAATCCGAATTGTGCCTTGCAGAGAAGTTTGTGATGTTAATACTTTTAAGATTACCACTTCGCTGATTATGACGGGGATCGAGCTGCTCGGTCAGCTCGTGGGGGTCCAGGGGGCAGCGCCCCTTGGCGGGTCCGGGGCAGCGTCACGGCGCGGTCGAGGGGCAGCGCCCCCGAAGCAAAATGCAAAATTACATTCAAAGTTGCATGTCCGCCCTTGCTCGCTCGAGCGAAGGTTGCGTCTGGCATAAAAACCTGAAAGAGATGATTTTACGCTCGAGCGAAGCTTGTGTGGCTCGAGCGAAGCCACTTATGGAAAACACGCATTTTTGGTTCCTCGCTCGAGCGAGAGAGTCTTTGTTCGAGCGAGCATCGCAGTCCCAGATTTCTATAAGTACGGGTTTCTGTCAAATTTTAGGAGTACTTCTCCAGATCTTCTTCTTGGGTTCTAGGGTTTATATCTGGGGATATTTTACTAGTTTTCTTTGATGTTTTGATTGAGTATTCAACTCATGGTTTAAAGAGTATACATCAAAGGATTATTTGTTAGTTCTATACAAAAGAGAGAGTTGTTCTTCGGTGGATTCTGAAGAATTCGAGCTTGAAGCTTTGGTGGATTCCGGAGTGGCTCATCGTCAAGACAATTCTGAGGTGAAAACGGGGTTGGAAGAGGCACATAGAGGTTGGTTCAATTCGGGCGTGGATTCGCTAGGTAATTGAGATTATACATGTGTAATTCCTTTATATCTTCTTAGTGGATTGTTTTGTGGCTGTTGCCCGTGGTTTTTTTTTTATCACAATTGGAGGTGTCCAATTGTGGTTTTCTCACGTAAAATCGTTGTGTCGATTTGTCTTGATTGTTTGATTGGGATTGTTATATACTGCTTAAAATTGATACATAATCACAAATCAACATCTAAGGGATTTCTAGATTTTTCAATTGGTATCAGAGCAGGTTACTCGTTTGTTTTTTAAAACTTTTGAGCAAGATCTTGTTTGATTTGTGATAATGGATTCAATTCGTGAGGGAAATTCTATGTTTCGATCACCCCTACTTGACGGATCCAATTATTCTTTTTGGAAAGCTCGGATAAGATCGTTTTTGAAATCTATAGAAGAAAAAGTTTGGCAATTTGTCATGAATGGGTGGACCGAACCAACAATTATCGTTGATGGAGTAACTTTCCCCAAACCAATTGAAAAGTGGGACACAATTGATTACCAAAATAGTAGCTGGAATAGTAAAGCTATCAATTCTCTTTTTTGCGCTGTCACACCTGAAGAGTTTAGTCGAATTTGCAATTGTAAAGTCGCAAAAGAGGCTTGGGATATTTACAAACTATTCATGAGGGCACTCATTCTGTTAAACGCTCAAAACTTCAAAGGCTCACGTCTAGTTTCGAAAACCTTTCAATGAAAGATAATGAGACCTTTGATGAATTTTATGCAAAGTTGAGTGACATTGTAAATTTCAGCTTCAATTTAGGTGAAAAAATACCAAAATCCAAAGTTGTAGGAAAAATTTTGAGATCCTTGCCCGATCGGTTCCAACCAAAAGTTACGGCTATTGAGGAGGCTCAAGATGTTGACAACCTCAAGCTGGATCAGTTGGTTGGAAATCTCTAAACTTATGAAGCATATAGGAATTTCAAAAAGAAACAAAAAGATGGTATTGCTTTTAGTAGTGCTCATAGAGTTGGAAAGGATTCTGATGAGGATTGTGAGATAGATTCTAAGATTACGGCTGCTTTTGTTAAACAATTTAAAAAATCTATTTTGAAAAAGAATCATAATCTTTTGGAATCTACTCATACTCATAAATCTAAAGGCAAAGAAAAACTCAAAATTAATTCTATAGCCAAGAAGGAGAAAGGAAAGATACAAGGGAACTCTGAAAGAGTCCAATGCTATGAATGCCAAGGATTTGGCCACTTTGCTTCAGAATGCCTCACTCGTTTGAAGAAGAAGAAAGCTCTTGCCATCACTTGGGATGATGAATCAGAATCTGATGAAGATGAAAGTGATAACGAAGATCAAGGCGAAGAGGGACATAAACAATTCCTTACTTTCATGGCGGCTTCCGAAACTGAAGGACGAACAGAGTATCCGAAGAGCCCGGTTGAGAATGCCACTGATGATGAATCCTTGGGTAGTGATGATAAAGAGCTTGAGCAAGCTTATGAAAAGTTGTATAAAGAATCTCTTAAGTTATCCAAATTGAATGACAAACTCACTATGAAACTCAAAGCATATGAAAGTGAGAATGTCGAACCAAAGGAAGAGATTTTAGAGGCTAGGAATGATGCCCTTAAGATTTCTAATGATCGACAAGCTCTTTGTAAAAAACTCTTGACTTGTGAGATAGAGAGGAATGAGCTACAACAAATCTATGCAACATACGAAGAAAAGATTGAAACTCTCGAGATGTCTCAAGTTGCTTTGGAAGAACTAATGATCAAAAAAGAGGAAGAACTTAAGTGTGCTATGGCAACCATTGGTCTTTGGAACAAAGGATCAAAGACTTTGGACAATATCATTGTTTCTCAACAAATTTGTTCTGACAAGAGTGACATTAGCTTTGGTGGTAAGAAAGAGCAAAAACAGAGTACATCCACATCTTATGATACAAGAACTCAAGGGCAGGGGAGCACAAGGTTCAACGAGAGGAAAGACTTCTCAACCTTCCTAAAGTTGGTAAGGTCAAAGAAAAGAAGGTACACCCTGTACACCCTGTTTTTATTTATCATCATTGTGGTTTGCATGGTCATATTTGCCCTTATTGTTATGCGTTGCATAGAAGAGCATCTCATAGAGATGGAAGAAATTCCAACATCTCGTGAGGTAAGAGACACTTCATTGGTCGTAAGGAGGTTAAGGATCATAATAAACCTTGCTATTTTAATGAGCTTGAGACCAAACAGAGAGCGAGTTTATATTTGCCTAGACCTAGAAATAAGAAGCTAAAACCACGTCGAAACGGGTTCCCATTGAAAATGAAGGGAACCACAACATCAAGACACCACCCAAGAACCGCAATTCTCATAACTTTGTTCATAGTAAAGCGGTGTGGGCGAGAAAAATTGACTTGTGTTAAGATTGATTATTCGTTTTTTTTGTGTTTTTCTTTTTTGGGTCATTTATTGCGTGGTATCATTTAGTTTGTGCTTGTTCTTATTTTATGTCTTGCTTTGTTTAGAAAAAAAAAAAAATCCCAAAAAGATTTTCTTAGTATGGTTTTGCAAGCTTGAAATTTTTTAGTAATCCTTAGTGCATATTGAAATTGATGAGAATATCATTTACATGTTAATATGTGTGTGCTTTCTGTGGTCATTACTCATTTTGGAGTGTGTTTTTTGATTAGTATGTCTCATTCTGTACACACTCTTGGATTAGAAAATATCAGAGCCTTCTGCCTTAGTAATTATTTTTTTTTATGGACGTCTGGCATTGTATCTTTTGCTTTTCTAGAGGAATTGACCTATACTAGCATATCATGGGTGATGTTGAGTCTCTTAACCACCTTCTATCTTTTTGCACCTCCACAGCTTTCCCCTCATTTCTTTGCAGTCTAGCCATGAGGAAAAGGCTACCTTAGAGTCACCAACCAGGCCATCCTTATTATATCCATGCTTCTCTGGTTCGGTTTCCATACTCTTGAGCGTGTCAGCCGCCAATGAGTGTGCAATAGAATAAGAATAAGAAAAAGAAAAAGAAAAAGAAAAAGGAAAAGGAAAAGGAAAAAGAAAAAACATGTGCAAAAGAAAAAAAAAATGTGCAAAAGAAAGAAAAAAAAAAAAGGATTCATTAATTGAGAGGGAGCCTCTGCTTTCACTCACCAAATACCCCTTGATTCCTAATGGTTTGACTTTCCTTAGTTGTGCTTAGATTCTCTTGTCGGAGGTCCAACTTTCATATCACTACTAGGATTTGAATCTAGTGTTTGTCGAACTCCAAGAGTCACACACACACTTTTTTCATAGGATTTATGCTTTTCACATAATGCATCACTTTCTTTCATGAGGAACCTTCTACAGATCGTGCACATTGTGTTTTCAAGTAATTGTGCTTCTTGAATAATCTTGTGTGTTTTAAGGTACAACTCTGAAATTCCTTGCTTGCTCCACCATATTATTTTTGTCGTTTTCTTCTTGTTCATTGTTTTTAGTGAATGGGAGTTTGGTTTATCATTGCAAGAGTTGTTTAGCATGAACACTTTGATATGTTTGGTAAGGGAGATTGGCTATATGTTTTGCATGTTGCTATGCACTGTTTGCTTATTATTTCCTTTTTGCATGCTATAGTTGTTTGAGCTTCATTTGTCAATTTGTGACAAAAAGGGGGGAGAAGATTGTTTTTCATGTATCTTAGGATTTCATGTATTCATGTCATAAGTTGGGTGCCTATGTCTTAGTTTTCATCTATCCATCTATCCATGCTACATGTTCTTAAAATCTCCAAGTCGCATCTATTCATGTTTTCCATCTCATGCTTCAAATACTTCAAGATAATTGTGCCATATGTCTATTGCTTTTTCATATACTCTTGTGGGACTAATAGTTGTTTTGGAGATTGTGGCACTAATAGTTGTTTTCCAGATCATGACCTTGAGAAAGAAGTTTGTTTTTATTAGCTGTAAGGGTTGGGGTGTTTAGGATTTTATTTGTTTGGTGTGTTTTGTCACGGCATTGCCAAAGGGGGAGATTGTTAGGTTTTTATTTTTGGCCATCCTGTTTGACAAAACTCCTTTAAGTTGTATTTGTTTTCGCACTTTTTTATTTCAGTAAGGCTATGAGTTTATTATATGCGAATCCAACCTGAATTGTGCCTTGCAGAGAAGTTTGTGATGTTAATACTTTTAAGATTACCACTTCGCTGATTATGACGGGGATCGAACTGCTCGGTCAGCTCGTGGGGGTCGAGGGGGCAGCGCCCCTTGGCAGGTCCGGGGCAGCGTCACGGCGGGGTCGAGGGGCAGCGCCCCCGAAACAAAATGCAAAATTACATTCAAAGTTGCATGTCCGCCCTCTCTCGCTCGAGCGAAGGTTGCGTCTGGCATAAAAACCTGAAAGAGATGATTTTACGCTCGAGCGAAGCTTGTGTGGCTCGAGCGAAGCCACTTATGGAAAACACGCGTTTTTGATTCCTCGCTCGAGCCAGAGAGTCTTTGTTCGAGCGAGCATCGCAGTCCCAAATTTCTATAAGTACGGGTTTCTGTCAAATTTTAGGAGTACTTCTCCAGATCTTCTTCTTGTGTTCTAGAGTTTATATCTGGGGATATTTTGCTAGTTTTCTTTGATGTTTTGATTGAGTATTCAACTCATGGTTTAAAGAGTATATATCAAAGGATTATTTATTTGTTCTACACAAAAGAGAGAGTTGTTCTTCGGTGGATTCTGAAGAATTCGAGCCTGAAGCTTTGGTGGATTCCGGAGTGGCTCATCGTCAAGACAATTCCGAGGTGAAGACGGGGTTGGAAGAGGCACATAGAGGTTGGTTCAATTCGGGCGTGGATTTGTTAGGTAATTGAGAGTATACCTGTGTAATTCCTTTATATCTTCTTAGTGGATTGTTTTGTCGCTGTTGCCCGTGATTTTTTTAATCACGATTAGAGGTGTCTAATTGTGATTTTTCCACGTAAAATCGTTGTGTCGATTTGCCTTGATTGTTTGATTGAGATTGTTATATACTGCTTAAAATTGATACATAATCACAAATCAACATCTAGGAGATTTTTAGATTTTTCGGGTTGGGTTATATGCTAATTATCATATTACTACCTTCATTTGAACTAGATTGTAATCAAAATAATCAGGCGTTCTTGCATTGTAATCTTTTCACACAAAAAGTACCCTATTGTTGAGAAAAACAAACCTTGAATTATGTAACCTTACCTAAAAAGATGGGACTTCAAAATGGTAAGAGCCATCGCAACCCTTGATTCTTGACCAGTATGGTACCTGTGTAGCTACAACTGGGAACTGACCATGTTTAGAACACTAATATTTTAGAAACTTAGTTTAAAATGGATGTAGTGCTGTAAAAGCTTAACAAATACATATATTTTGATATAGAAAGTAGACTTGGAAATACGTGTTAGTGCCTTTTTATCAGCAGCAGTGCCTGCTCCACAGCAGTAAATGTTGGGTGCCATAAAATGGATTTTCTCACAATTCTTATCAGCAACAATGGGCCCTTCAGTGGCTCTTGTATCCGCTCCAAGGATGACTCCATCCTGAAGATGATTTGAGAATAGTATAAAGTACGAGTTTAGGAAGCATCTATTCAATTAATCCACTACGAAGATTCTGTGAAGCAAATAGAGGAATACATGGGAGTAAAAAAAAATATTCCGACTAGTAGGAAAACATAAAAGTAATAAACCCAAGATATATTTGGCAGTTGAACCACTGGGCCATCAATTTCAATGAGAAAACCATCTATTTGTATCCAATTTGTTCTGTGCAAAAATCGTCCAGGTTTGGCTCTCCCTTCTTTGGTGACTACTAATTAGTATTTACAATGTAACAGTGCTAATTTTGTGAGACCAAACCTCCTCAAGGACTGATCTATAGAACCAACATTGCAAGAGAGCAAGATCAATATACATCAACTCTTTGGGCCCAACAACAATGTTCATTGCATGGGAGAACAAGAATGCCCGACCATTCTTTCCCTGAGATCAAAATCACAAAATTTTGGGATATATAAGCCTCTTGAACAACCTTTTAGCAAAGGCACAAGAAGATCAATTTTACCACAAATAAATATAAATTTTATATATATAGATTAAGTTGTTGTGTTTAACAAAATTTCATTTCCCAACTAAATCACTTTAATGACAAATATTTTTCTTTTGCATTTATTTTCTTTCTTTCTTTGCTTTATTTACTATGATTCCAAACCAGGATATCACAATCAAGTCTAGTCATGATTTCTTAGCTCCTAATTAATGAAAAAATCAAGGATAAATTCTTCAATTTGTTTCCTTTTCCTATCTTTCCCAAAAACCAAACAAACCTTACTCCTATTGGTGGAATGCAAATGAGGTCCTCATTGTCTGGATGATCAATTACACAATATACAAGTTACCACCATAATTATAAGTTCAAGAAAATTAGAAGAAAAAAAAAAATCTTCAACTGAAGGGCTTTAGAAATAACATCATCGTGAAGCGTAACATGGTTTCAACAATTACAGCAACTGTACAATCTTGGCCCAATTACCTCCGCCATCTGTGATCAATACGAACACCAATTCGCTAACAAAGGACAAGCAACGAGACATAGTTTCACAATACAATAATCAAAATACACAGGAATAATATAGTAACACTTTCATCTTAGTATTTAAAGGCTAAATACTAACATCTTATTGATGATTTATCTCTATACTCATCACTGTCATCTAAAGCCACCCAAGAGTTTCACCATTCATCTCTGCATTGTAAGAAGAAATAGGCAAGAAGGCTTCATATGGAACGATCACAAGGGGACAAGAGGGCTTTACCACTATCCACACATCCTTCCAGATAGGATGTCATATATTGAGTTTCTCCAATTATTCATTTTCCATAGGATATATGAAAAAACTATAATCTAGAGATCGAAAAGTCATTTGAGTTTCCAGATTTGGATATCGAACTATGTAAGTTTTGATCACCATTTCAACCATGTGATCTTGTAATTTCCTCCCCTAATTAAGAACTGAATTAGAAAAGAACTTTCTTGATGTAATAGAAAAGTTATCTTTCATAAAGGTACTCTTTAGTTTTGCCCCTTTCAGTTGCAGGAACAGCAATCCTTTGATATTATGTCAAGGTTTACTATACATTCATGTATAGATTATAAAGGTGGGCAACAATAACTGATGTATCAGGGATATTAGCCAACACAAAAGCAGAATGCAAAAATACATTGTGAGGCATAATAACGCATCCCACCACTCTAATAGCTTGCCTAACTGTTTTTGAGCTGAGTTTTGGAACCAAGAGACCTACAAAGAGGAATGAATTCTGTTTTTACATATGACTATAGAAATCATAAATTTAATTGTATGTTAAGAGGAGAATCCAAAACAAAACAAAATACGTTTCTCACCTACGATAAGTTATTTTCCATTAGGTTTTGCATCAGCAAACATCCAGGAAAACGATAATGCCATAGTTGAGATGAGAACTGCAAAAATAGCTTCTAATTTCCTCACTCCATAGTTCTCCAAAAATAAAAAGATGAAACTGTTCACGACAAAACCTGTCAACAGAATGAACTTTCATTTTTGTGTAGCAATCGCTTAATTTCAGAATCAGTAGAGGTAAATTATTAGAAAAAAGGTAAACATTTAATGAGATCCAATGTAATAAGGCCAAGAAGCAAGAAAGCACCTTTCAATTAACTGACAAATTAGTGTCTTAAAAGATTTAAATTCAAGAAAAAAAAAATAGCAAATGAGACATTTCGAGCATAAAAAAAAATATAGACAACTCAATAACTACTATATGATGTGAAATTAACAACAACAGAACATGGCAACAATTATTGGTAGTATAAATCAAACAATTTTGGTGTCAATTTGCTATTCTGGTATCTAAAAAAGAAAATTTCAATTTCAATTGCTTAAAGTGAAGAACTATTTGTTCTTTCAGGTTCCAAACAATAAACAGATCAATAATCGCAATTCAAATCCTAATAAACAATTAAAAAAACCAAATTAATTTTCCCAATCTTTTCTCAATAACCAATCACCAGAAAACAAATTCCCCGAAAACTAACCAGTCAGAAGCGGTTATAACAATACCAGCCCAGATAGGAAAAAACCCATTGCTGAGAATCTTGATAGCAATTACACTCCCAATCACCTCCTGAATATTAGCCCCAATCAAAGCAAGCTCTGACATGAACCACAACAACAACCCAGCCCAATACTGATACTCTTTCCTACACAGTTCCGCCAAGTGCTTCCCCGTGGCGACACCGATCCTCGCCGACAACAGCTAGATCAGAAAACCCATCCCGGTGGCCCACATCAACAACCACAACAGCGAATACCCAACAATCGCTCCCTCTCTGTGAGAGAAAGACAGAGGGCGATGGCGATTTGCGGCGATGGCGAAGTGCGACGGACGTGAGCAACGGTGGTGTGGCACTTCGGTGAGCTAGAGAGAGTGGGCACCGATTGAGAGAGAGAACACAGAGAGAGGGAGAGGGCGGACCAACATAGAGAGACACAGAGAGCGAGCTAAAGACAGGGGAGATTAGGGGTTTTTTTTAAAAAAAAAAAATTATTTTTCTGGTACAAAACGACGTCATTTTACAATCAGCAACCAAATTTTTTTGTCGCAAAAAAATTTCAATTCCCACCTCCACGTTTCAAATTTCCCTCCCAAACTTTTGGCTACCAAAAGACCATATTAGTCGCAGAAAAGGTACCTTCGCCGACAAACTTTTTTAGTCGCCAAATCTCAATCAACGGTGACTATAATATTAGTCATTAAAAGTATTAATTTGGCGACTAATTTTTTTTTGGTTGCTGAAACTAAGTTTTTGACAACCAAATATTTGGTCGCCAAAGAAAAGTAATAATTTTTTATTTTTCATTCGGCGGCTAAATTATTTTAGTAGCCAAAACTTAATATATGGCAACTAAAATATTTTTGGTCGGGAAAAATAAGTTTTTGGTGACTAAAATTTTGGTCGCCAATTCCACAACCAACTTATTTTTGATCTTCTGCGACCAACTTATTTTTTGGTCGCCAAAATGTGACATTCCGTGACTAAATTTGTAGTTGGTCGCTAAAAGCATACCACTTTCTGCAACCAACTCATTTTTTGGTCACCAAAATATGACCTTCTGAGACCAACTCATATTTGGTCGTCAAAAATAATGATCATTCGTGACTAATTAATATTTGGTCGCCAAAAGGTAACTTTCTGCTACCAAGTTTTATATTGGTCGCGGAAAGTGGTCGCTAAAAGTGCAGATTCTTGCAATGCATATGCCTCATCACATATATATGTATAATATAGTTTAAACTTGTCCTAATCCAATCGTGTAGACTTGTCCAAGCTTTTGGTCGGCGTCTATCTCCCAGGATACAATGATATTTACAAATTGTAGTAGTACTCCAAACAATTTGTTCGGCGAACCAAACCTATGTTCTAACTCTCTGAAATTTATTCCTAAAAAATGAAGATTAATGCACTAATGCACCAAAGATAACAAACTGGACAGCAAATAATATTTCAGACTGATTTTTGGGATCATCTCAACTGCTGGAAAAGTATCTATATTTATAGGCAAAAAATTAGACCCGAAAAGGTGCTTCCTTGAAGTGAACAGGTGCATAACAAAATTGAACAGGTTTAGTCCAAATTTATTTTTTTAAACAAAATTGCAACCTGTTAAAATACAAACAAATCCGGACCGTCTGTACAACCAATACCAATAATTCAAACTTAGAACCGTAGTGGACTAAGTCAACATGAAGGAACTTTAATTTAATTTAAACTATTGAAATATATATATATATATATATTAAACTATTTGAATAGTTTAATCATTTTTAGGAAACCACTTAAGGAAACCAAAAAATAAATTTAGAATCAAATTAAATTCCCACAATATTTTTTTATTGAAAAAATTCAAATGAATTTTATCCAAAAAAAATAAAAAATAATGTTAGACTTGAAAACGACGTCAACTTCCCATTCACTCATAAATGGTTTTGACGTTCCGTCTTCACCGTGTGACTTGCCACGTGGCAAGGAACACTTCACCTCTTCGGACCCGCCCCAAAATACGTTCGAGGCCCACTCAAAAATGAGCTAAAAAATATGCCTATATTAAACCATTTTTCCAACAATCCCCCACATGAATGGAATTTGATGGAGAGAAAATGTAACAATATGATCTAATTACAGAGAGTACAGAAATTGGTAATATTCTGCAAAGGATAGGTAGCTTTTGGCTTTGAACCTTCCCTTGTGAGACACTATCGGATTTACTAGCTAAACAGTGAACATGATGTCTTGAACTGTTCAGCCGTTTGTGTAAATCAAGACAATAGAACTCACACAGTATATCTCCAGACACAGTTTAGTTCTCACTATTGTGTTCATTTTGGCCCTGAACATCTTGGTCTTTCATGAGTGCTCTAAAGACTTGTAGCCCTTCACAAATCTTATAGAACCGGCCCAGTTCACACTCACATAGGTGATTCTTATGAAAAGTATCCTGCCATACTCCACTAGGTTTACCTAGATATAAGAATCATTAAAAGTATTACTTAACCTAAACCGCTGCAAACATCACTATTTCATCAAAGAAATGGGTAGGAGTTAGACTCCCCAGTGATCCTTCTGAGTCATTCACAACTCGGTTGTCCCTTTGAACCTAGATCTTGGGATCTCCAGTCAACTAGGTTGGGTTGCCGTTGTGGTAACTCTTATTTCATAGGCTTTAGTCCCATTCCCCTCGATGAATTCTCAACTAGCTCTCTTGCTAACCCTTTGGTTAGTGGATCCACTATGTTGTCTTTAGACTTAACATATTCTATAGAAATAATTCCATTAGAGAGTAGTTGTCTTACGGTATTATGTCGACGACGAATGTGTCGTGACTTACCGTTATACATATGACTCTGTGCTCTACCTATTGCAGATTGACTATCGCAATGTATGCATATAGCAGGCACCGGTTTTGGCCATATTGGAATATCTTCAAGGAAGTGGCGAAGCCATTCTGCCTCTTCCCCTGCTTTGTATAGAGCTATGAATTCAGATTCCATAGTAGACCTAGCAATACAAGTCTGTTTGGAAGATTTCCAAGATACAGCCGCCCCACCAAGAGTAAAGACATACCCACTGGTGGACTTCGAGTCTCTAGTATCCGATATCCAATTTGCATCACAGTATCCTTCAAGTACTGCTAGATATCTAGTATAATTAAGCCCAATATTACGAGTAAATCGGAGATACCTTAGAACTCTTATAATTGCTTTCCAGTGTTCTACTCCCGGATTACTCGTATATCTACTTAATTTACTTACTGCATAAGCTATATCTAGGCGAGTGCAGTTCATCAAGTACATTAAGCTTCCAATAATTTGGGCATACTCTAATTGAGAAATACTTTCCTGTACATTCTTAGAAAGATACAAATTAACATCTACAGGAGTTCTAGCAAGATGATCATCATCTTTGCTGAATTTGTCAAGTATTTTCTCAATGTAATGAGATTGTGACAAAGTATATCCTTCTGATGTTTTGGTAATTTTCATACCAAGTATTACATCAGCAATGCCCATGTCCTTCATGTCAAAATGTTTATTCAACATTTTCTTGGTAGTTTTAACCATGTCATTATTACTACCAATGATGAGCATATCATCTACATAAAGACATACAATGACATAACCTTTATCTATGTTTTTAATATAAACACATTTGTAACCCTCATTAATTTTAAATCCATTTGACATCATTGCCTTGTCAAATTTCTCATGCCATTGCTTTGGCGCTTGTTTTCAACCATATAATGATTTAACCAATTTACACACTTTCTTTTCTTTCCTTGGAACAGAAAACTCTTCTGGTTGTTCCATGTAAATTTCTTCATTTAACTCACCATTTAAGAAAGCGGTTTTAACATCCATTTGATGAATTTCTAGATTGTATAGAGATGCAATGGCAATTAGCATTCTAATGGATGTTATTCTAGTAACCGGTGAGTATGTGTCAAAGTAATCTAGACTTTCTTTTTGTCTAAAACATTTGACTACAAGTCTTGCCTTGTATTTGTCTATTGATCCATCCGCTTTCAATTTTCTTTTGAAAATCCACTTGTACCCAAGAGGTTTACAACCTGGTGGCAAATCCACCAATTCCCAAGTGTGATTTTGCAAGATGGATTCAACTTCACTGTTGACAGTTTCTTTCCATAAAGGAGCTTCAGGACTGGACATAGCCTCTTTAAAAGTTAAAGGCTCATTTTCTAACAAAAATGTTAGAAAATCTGGACCAAAAGATTTTGAGGTTCTAGCACGTTTACTACGCCTAGGTTCTTCTTCCTCATTTTGGTCTAACTGTTGCTCTTGATCATTACTAGTAATAGCATCAAAAGATCTCTTATTATTACTAGTCTCTTGTCCAGTCTTATTTGGAAATACATGTTCAAAGAATGATGCATTCCGAGACTCAATAATAGTATTTACATGCATTTCGGAATGTTCTGATTTATGAATCAAAAACCGATATGCACTACTATTCTTGGCATAACCAATGAAAATGCAATCAATGGTCTTAGGACCTATCTTAGTCTTTTTAGGACTAGGAATAGCCACTTTAGCCAAACACCCCCACACTTTTAAGTATTTGGAGGATGGTACTCTTTCATGCCACAATTCATAAGGTGTTTGATTCACTTTCTTTCGGAATATTTTATTTAAAATATAATTAGCAGAAAGTATTGCTTCCCCCCACAAGTTCTGAGGTAATCCAGAACTGATTAACATGGCATTCATCATTTCTTTTAAAGTCTTATTTTTCCTCTCAGCAATTCCATTTTGCTGAGGTGAGTAAGGAGTGGTGGTTTGATGAATTATTCCATGCTCTTTACAAAACTCACCAAAAGGTGATTCATATTCACCACCTCTATCACTTCTAAGTTTCTTGATTTTCTTACCAAGTTGATTTTCAACTTTATTTTTATATTGAATGAAAGTTTCCAAAGTTTCATCCTTGGTTCGAATTAAATAAACATAACTATATCTAGTATAGTCATCTATAAAAGTGTTAAAATACTTTTTCCCACCTCTAGTTTGAATTGATTTAAAATCACAAATGTCACTATGAATTAATTCAAGTGGTTCCGTACTTCTTTCAATTGAATGAAAAGGAGTTTTAGATAATTTTGCCTCAACGCAAACTTGACATTTATGATTTGAATCAATGTTAAATTTAGGTAAACATTTCATATTAATTAATCTACGCAAAGATCCATAATTAACATGTCCTAGTCTACCATGCCATAAATTTGAAGACTCAAGCAAGTGAGAAGAAGATGTAGTTTTATTAATAACTGAGGGTACAATGGTCATTACATTTAACTTGAAAAGGCTATCAGACATGCAACCTTTTCCTACATACATCCCGTTTTTGGTAAGTACAAACTTGTCACTTTCAAAAACTAGCCTAAACCCATTCTTACTCAACAAAGATCCGGAAACTAAATTCTTGCGAATGTCCGGTACATGCAGCACATTGTTGAGAGTGAGTTCCTTTCCAGATGTTATCTTGAGTGCAATCTTTCATTGTCCTTCAACTTTGGAAGTTGAGGAGTTGCCCATAAAGAGTTGTTCACCATTGTCCACTATAGAATAAGATGTGAATATCTTTTTGTCGGCACAAATATGGCGAGTAGCACCAGTGTCCACCCACCATTCTTTAGGATTTCCGACAAGATTTGCCTCGGAAACAACTACAGAAAGATAGATATTATCTATACCATTAGAAATATTATCCACTTTAGTCATGTGGGCTTGAGCAGGCTTCTTGCTTGTTCTTCTTTTGCTTTTGCCTTTGCTACGACAGTCTTTGGCCCGATGTCCCTCTTTGTCACAGATGTAACATTTGCCATTAAACTTGTACTTTTTATTATCCCCCCCTTTAGAGCCTTGTGATGAACTTTCTCTAGAAAACTTTCGTTTTTTAGTTTTTGAAGCATGTTCCACCACATTTGTCTTAGACTCCATAGGATGCTTACCAGCCCGCTTTTCAGAATTACGGTTGTCCTCCTCAATCCTTAAACGCACAATTAATTCGTCCATAGAAATTTCTTTGCGCTTGTGTTTGAGGTAGTTCTTGAATTCCTTCCAGCCTTTCGGTAATTTTTCAATTAAGGCTGCAACTTGGAAGGATTCACTGAGAGACATGTCTTCTGTGTGAATGTCATGCAGAATGAGTTCGAAATCTTGAGCTTGGCTGATCACAGTTTTTGAATCAACCATTACAAAATCCAGGAATCTGCCAACCACAAATTTTTTTGAGCCGGCATCTTCCGTTTTGTACTTTTTCTCCAACGATTTCCAAAGTTCCTTTGCTGTCTTGATTGGACTGTAAACGTTGTATAATGTGTTGTCAAGTCCATTCAAGACGTAATTCCTACAAAGGAAATCGGCATGTTTCCAAGCATCAACCGCAGCAACCACTTGCCGGTTGGTTTTATCCTCTTTCAGGATAGGAGCATCTTCACGGAGGAAACGAGCCAGGTTCAGAGTTGTAAGATAGAACAACATTTTCTGTTGTCATCTTTTAAAGTCAGTTCTTAAGAACTTATCTGGCTTTTCTCCATGATTTATTGGCACTGTCACCACAGGAGAGGGGGTTGGCGTCATTGCAGCCACCACAGTAGTACTTGTTTGGGCATTAGTTTCAGTAACCATCAATTCTAATATATAAAACAAAATTATAATTAGAATTTACACTACACAGAAAATTAAACCAAATTCATAGAATTAAATTCTGTAAAAATAAAAGAAACAAGAATGTAACTTTTATTTTCCAATTAATTTAAAAATAAAATAAAATTTTATTTAAACAAATTAATTCCACACAGAAAATTAAATTCTGTAAAATAAAAGAAATAAAACTATAACTTTTATTTTTTTTTCAATTAATTTGGAAATAAAATAAAATTTTATTTAACCAAAATAATTCCACACAAGAAATTAAATTCTGTAAAATAAAAGAAATAAGAAAATAACTTTTATTTTTCAATTAATTTGGAAATAAAATAAAATTTTATTTAACCAAATTAATTCCACACAGAAAATTAATTTCAGAAACACTTCAATAATTAAAATACTGAAAACAGAATTTTAATTAATGAAAACTCAGAAAATAATTTCTAAAACCCAAAATTAATTTTTGAAAAAATTCCACAAAAATATATTCTGAATTGTTAATGACACCAGTATCGTACTACTAGTTGTTGTCAAAGAAAAGAGACAGTATATTACTACTATCTGTCAAATAGCATATAATCACTATTTGTTTTTCCAACCAGAATATTATTTTGTAAATCCACAGAAAATAATTTTCTTCCGAAATTATTTACGAAGAATGAAAAAAGGAAAACAAACGAAAAATTCTGTAAACAGAACAATTCGAATCTGTCTTAAGATTGTTGGAACAATCTTCTGTGTAAATAAAATAACTTGAAATAAATTCAAACAAAATAAATAAACAACATACCGGATTTATTTATCGAACCGAATTAAAATTAAGACCAAGTCGAGTGTGTGGCACTCTGTCCTTAAGACAGATTCGCCCCACTACGGTACTTACGGTTGAGCGGCGTCTATATCCCAGGATACAATGATCTTCACAAATTGTAGTAGTACTCCAAACAATTTGTTCGGCGAACCAAACCTATGTTCTAACTCTCTGAAATTTATTCCTAAAAAATGAAGATTAATGCACTAATGCACCAAAGATAACAAACTGGACATCAAATAATATTTCAGACTGATTTTTGGGATCATCTCAACTGCTAGAAAGTATCTATATTTATAGGCAAAAAATTAGACCGGAAAAGGTACTTCCTTGAAGTGAACAGGTGCATAACAAAATTGAACAGGTTTAGTCCAAATTTATTTTTTAAAACAAAATTGCAACCTGTTAAAATACAAACAAATCCGGACCGTTTGCACAGCCAACACCAATAATTCAAACTTAGAACCGTAGTGGACTAAGTCAACATGAAGGAACTTTAATTTAATTTAAACTATTGAAATATATATATATATATATATATATATTAAACTATTTGAATATATATATATATATAACTATTTGAATAGTTTAATCATTTTTAGGAAACCACTTAAGGAAACCAAAAAATAAATTTAGAATCAAATTAAATTCCCACAATATTTTTTTATTAAAAAAATTCAAATGAATTTTATCCAAAAAAAAAAATAATGTTAGACTCGAAAACGACGTCAATTTCCCATTCACTCATAAATGGTTTTGACGTTCCGTCTTCACCGTGTGACTTGCCACGTGGCAAGGAACACTTCACCTCTTCGGACCCGCCCTAAAATACGTTCGGGACCCACTCAAAAATGAGCTAAAAAATATGCCTATATTAAACCATTTTTCCAACAATATACAGGTTTCATCTATTGTTTATACTAGCTGTAATAATTAAACAATTATTTTACTTGTGCAGAATCAATTACAGAACCAGATACAACCCTCTCATGTAGGTGTGAGACTCACAAAAAGATGAGACTCACCTCATGTGAGAGGAATGTGTCCAGTTATGTGATCGATTTTTGTGTTATTAGACTTTTTCATAATTAAATTTTGTGAACTCGTTACTTTGGGTGTTGAAAATATAAGAATTTAGTACCAGTCTAGGAATTCATGATAGATTTCTAGATGCTAGCAAAACATGGTGAGCACTAATAGTAAATAAAATACAAATCAAACATGTGTAAAGTAGAGACTTGTAGAGATGTATGACCCGAAGGCCATACAGAGCTCCTAAAGAGACATAAGAAAACTCTAATTTCTTTACGATAAACTTCTTCCTTGTGTAATTCACAAGTGAACACCTACCTCTTTCTTTAGAGGTCTTTGGATACGTAAAGACTCTCAAACATTAAACCTAGGCATGTATCTTCACATGTGCTTATATCAAGACACATTGAACCTAAACGTGTGACTCTTACAATCCCAAGACTCTAATACATGAACACAACATTATAGTGTATTAAACATATTCTAAATTAAGTCCAACATCTAGGCACCACCACAGACTGATGAGCGACATGTATGCAAGACCAAAGCTGTGAAGGCAAGCATGGCAGAAACCGTCACCCAGATGTGCGTGTACCTTTGGCACACTACAAACATATCTGGTTTCTGTTGCTTCTCTTTTCGCCTTGAGGATGACCTGGGCAGATCAAAAGCCCCGTATCCAGGCCTGTCCATGTCATCCGTGTCATCCATGTCTATGTCTATCTCTATCTGCTGACTTTCAAGCAAAACCATCTCTTCATAATTGTCCTGCTGGTCCATTAAGTTCAGGTCATACTGATATTGCGTACGGATATATTTGATGATGGTGGTTGCAAAATTGAGGGCAAAGACAAAGGCAATCAACACAGAAAGAGAGAAAGGTTTCCACCAACTGCTACATTGGAGGGCTGAGGGTTTGGAAATTGACAGGAAAATAATGGATTGGAAGGCGATGTAGAACATGGCTAGGTGCATAGCCCTTGTTTCAAGGTACTGGACTCGTTTCTCTTGTTTACCATTGATGAATGTCAATTCTTTGTAGTTGTTACTCACTTTGCACCACTTTGCATCCATCTCCAGGGTGGGCTGGATGTTATTATTCCACATGCTTTGATCGACTTCTTCGGAGCTTGAACTCCGTCTTCACCTTCTGGGTATGCAATTCCACGACACCCTTTTTAGTGAATGTGATGGTAGAAATACAATGCAGGAAATATTGAACTTTGGAGAAACTTCGAAGGAAAGCACAATGATCATCTGGAGTGAATTGGCGTTTTTGGTTGGCAAATCTGCCAAAAACTCATTTAAAAAAATCAGAAGCCAGGTTTAGAGAAACGTTTCTTTTTGCAAATGGCAGCGAAAAAGAGTTTACCAGTTCTTTTAGTAGAGGCTGCTCACTTGGACAATAAGGAAATGGTTTCTTCCAGGAAGGGGAAACAACTAGTTAGTTTCACTGCGGTTTCGGGTTGCTTTTTCAGGGTTTTCATCTTTGATATCATCAGATCTATTTATACTTAAGAAAATGAGTGAGAGCACTAATTAGTGTTATCACTAATGATGTGACAGTGGGTCCCACTTACTGTCACAGTAGAGAAATACTTTAGACTACTAATTAGTGGTGGCTCTAATGATGTGGCAGTGGATCCCACCCACTACCACAGCGTGTTTGTGCCTTGTTTTTTTTTTTTTTTTTCAATTGCCATCTCACTAGTGGTTGGATTAGTGATGGCAAAATAATAGTCTATAGTATTGCTCGCCACAGTATTGTTGTGTCTGTTTTTTTTTTTTTTTTTTTTTAAATGGATGTCACATTATTAGTGATTGCTTTAGAACACCACTTTTAATGGTCTCTATCATTGCCCTTATACTTATTATATACAGAGGAGGAAGTAAACTAGAAAAGTGGTTATCTTTCTTTAATTTTTGAATAATTTGTAGGTAAGCATAAAGTCATCAGGTTATTTTTTTAAGTTCTTATAGCATTAGAGACTGTACATTGGCCTGTCAAAGTCATGAGAAACCTCCGCGTTTCTTCGATGTTGGCGAGTAAGGTTAGAGATCTCAAATTTTATCAAATGTCTCATAGTCAGTGAGACTTTTGATAGAATTTTTAAGATCTTTAATATTACTCATTTTTTGTATTTTATTCTCAACATATAAGGATTCATTTCTGCTAAAATATGAGGTTAATAGACAACTTTGACTTTTTGAACTTTCCTTCCTCTAGTTGGGTAAAAGTTTTTGAGAAAATTGCAGAAAAAAAAGAAGAATATAAAATAATTGCAAAACGGTTGAAAATTAAAAAATAATAATTGCAGTGTTGATGTAAACTCAAAATTAATTACATGAACATGTTTACAATTACGTTTTAACTTCTCCCATTTTGATCTCAGCCTCTCTCTTTCTCTACACACTAGTGGCTGACCACACGTGCTCTACTCTTCTTGACCGCCAACCACCCTTCAACAATGTCCCCAGTGGTTGACCACTCATGTTCTACTCTTCCTGACCACTAACTACCCTTGTTCAACCTTCTCCAGTGGTTGGCCACCCCTGTTCTACCCTTTCCAACCATTGACTGTATGAACATAAAAGTACAGTCTTTTTTGTCATAATTATAATTGTTGAAGACATTCTAGATATTTACACAAAAAAAAAAAAAAAAAAACTATACAAACATGTATAAATGTAATTTGGATAAATTACAAACACACACCTCCTGAGATTTACTTAAATTATAAATTATCACTACAAGAAAATAAACTTTTGGCGACTAAAAAATTAGTCGCCAAATGTATTGATTTTAGTCGCCGAAACACTTTGCCGACTAAATAATTTGGTCCCTGGATTTGTCGGGGATACATAGTCGCCGAAGGAATTAGCGACTAAAATACATTTAGTCGCCATAAGTAGTACAAAATACCGACTAACGTGTTAGTAGGCAAAAAGAACAGGCATTGGCGACGAAAACAGTCGTAGTCGCTGATAAGTGACATTAGCGACTAACATGTTAGTCGCCCAAACCGTTCATTAATTTCTTTAACTCAAATATTTAGCTACTAAAGTTTTTGTCGCCAAAAATTACAATATCTACGGCGACGAAATTATTAGTCGCTAATAGTGCAACTTCAGCTACTAATGTTTAGTCGGCCATGATATGCTGCATTTTAGCTACTAAAGCAGGTAGTCGCCATAACTGTTTTCGAGTTCTTTTGGCTACTAAATATTTAGTCGCCAAAAGTCTTTTGAGTTTTAGCCAACACACATTTAGTCGCCATAACTGTTTTCCAGTTGTTTTTGGCTACTAAATTATTAGTCGCCAAAAGTCGTTTGAGTTTTAGCTACTATACATTTAGTCGCCATAAGTGTTTTTTTGATTCGTTTTGGCTACTAAATATTAAGTCGCCAAAAGATTTATTTATTTTTAGCTGCCAATTGATTCGTCACCAAAAGCGTCATGTTATATTATTGTTTTGTTTGTTTCATTTTACTAAATTTCGTCCGAACCTGTCTGTATCCAGCGCAACCTGTAATACATATACAACCTATATATATTATCATCTATTCCGTAATGCATGTTTCACTTACAACCATGAAACAAAAATTAACACCTGCTATATATATTCCAACTACAAATAATAATGTAAACTTATGTACAAACCAACTATATATATTCCAATTACAAATAATAACATCATATCCAAATACGTTACCAAAATTATGTCCTCTGTACACAACATTTTTACTGTACTATGCATTGTAATGACCATTTGACAAGGTACAAATTACTATGGTAATATGTATCACGATAAAAGGTAATCTATATTAATTAATGCTAGAGCCTTTAATACAAGCTCCAAAAATATTATGTACCCCACCATAATTTATATGTACGATGCATCCAAATTCCACGGTTCATTGATGCTATACCACCGGAGCAATTAATACAAGCTCCAAAAATACTTTGTACCCCGCCAAAAATTATATGTTCGATGCATCCATAGAAAAAGTATAGGACGACAAAAAACTTCCCAACTTTGCATGAGTGTGAATTATCTTCCGGGAAAAAATTAGAAGATTCACATGTCAATGCCAAAAGCCATTTACGCAACAAAAATTACACCCATTAGTTCCATTGTAAGCAAAAAGTTATAGCCATCTACAAAACACAAATTGTAAGGATGTCAATTGTAATTGAAATTGTATGTAAATATAGTTTGAATTTAGGAATTTCAATATTAAATTCTGTACACGTTAACTTGTATTTAAAGTGCAAAGAAATTTCCAAGTCAATCCCAACTCAAGTTTAGTCTAATGTGTAAACATATATATATTTTATTCATAACTGTACATATATAGAGATGGTTATAGAACATATATACATTTCTAAGCTTTAATATATAAGCTTTAATATATTTCTATAAGCTTTATGCATTTTTCACGCCAACTCCCAACGTACACGTGCTAATTACGTCCCGTCCGTTCCCACATGTTGTATTTGACACGAGGAAGCTACCCGTGCCATCAATACTGTGGTTCGGGGGCTGCTGTCAATTTTCGGCCCTCGAAGGCCTTTTTTCGGCTAAGTTTATGGCATTTTTCACCCCAACTCCCAACGTACACGTGCTAATTACGTTCCGTCTGTCCCCACAATTCCTATTTCACACGAGGAAGCTACCTATGCCATCCCCGCAGTGGTTCGCGGCTGCTCTCAATTTTCGGCACTCGAAGGCTTTTTTTCGGCTAAGTTTATGGCGTTTTTCACGCTAACTCCCAACGTACACGTGATAATTACGTCCCGTCTGTCCCCACAGGTCCTATTTCACACGAGAAAGCTATCCGTGCCATCCCCGCAATGCTTCGGGGGCTGCTCTCAATTTTTGGCCCTCGAAGGCCTTTTTTCGGCTAAGTTTATGGCGTTTTTCACGCCAACTCCGAACATACACGTGCTAATTACATCCCGTCTATTCCCACAAGTCCTATTTCACATGAGGAAGCTACCCGTGCCATCCCCACAGTGCTTCGAGGGCTGCTCTCAATTTTCGGCCCTCGAAGGCCTTTTTTCGGCTAAGTTTATGGTGTTTTTCACGCTAACTCCCAACGTACACGTGATAATTACATCCCGTCTGTCCCCACATGTCTTATTTCACACGAGGAAGCTACCCGTGCCATCCCCGTAGTGCTTTGGGGGCTGCTCTCAATTTTCGGCCCTCGAAGGCCTTTTTTCGGCTAAGTTTATGGCATTTTTCACGCCAACTCCCAACGTACACGTGCTAATTACGTCCCGTCTATCCCCACAAGTCCTATTTCACACGAGGAAGCTACCCGTGCCATCCCCGCAGTGGTTTGCGGGCTGCTCTCAATTTTCGGCCCTCGAAGGCCTTTTTTCGGTTAAGTTTATGACGTTTTTCACGCTAACTCCCAACGTACACGTGCTAATTACATCCCGTCTGTCCCCACAAGTCCTATTTGACACAAGGAAGCTACCCGTGCCATCCCCGCAGTGCATCAGGGGTTGCTCTCAATTTTCGGCCCTCGAAGGCCTTTTTTCGGCTAAGTTTATGGCCCTTTTCACGCCAACTCCCAACGTACACGTGCTAAAGGAGTGTCCTTCAACTCAATGTCAGTGATGAAATAAAGTGCAGGTGATTAGGAGTTTCAATTTAGAAGGCAACTTATGATTGGGAAAATGTGGAGGTTTTAAGGATCAAAACTTTGTTTGCATTAGCTCCTGTAACTAGGCCAAATCAGGTTCCTAATTTGTTATGGGCAGCCTCAAGCACAAGTGTTCATCCAAGCACGTTCTGGCCCACAACTCTTAACCAGTAAATTGGTATAGGTAAAGTTTATTCCCTCAGAGTGTAGTTCTTAGGCTGGTTAGTTTGGAAACAACACATTGAAGACAATTGAGTTTCTCCAAAAAAAATACAAGCGAATAGAGAAGCAACAAGGAACAATCTAAAAGTCTCAATATACAAATTAAAAACTCAAAAAACTGCTTTTGAAAAATCCAAAACAAATTTTAATTTTCTTTTACACATTATTCAGTTCAAATTAGTGTTGGTTTTATTTGTATAGATTTATTATTAAGAAACTTAATATCACATATTCATTCTTCACAGTTAGAGTTTTGAAATCAAAGCTCCTTTGTAGTAGTTATATTGTACTTAGTTATATTGTACTAAATCAAAATTCATTCTAATTTCTCTTGGTTTCTTCAATTAGTCTTAAATCTCAAATCACATTCAATTAGACTTGGTTACCTTATAGAAATCAGAGTACGGTCCTTTCTGTAATGTATCAAAACACCAGGTAGGCTGCTGCAATGTCTACTCACATTATGCCTCAAAACCTATTCGAAGCACATCACAAAAAAATATTTGCATACCAACTTTAGAAAACAATTCTATGTCAATATGATCCATATTTTTTGCAGAACTTGCAGTAGCTTGTCAAGAAAATTATGTTTACCGAATAGTAGGATGACCATCTGAACCTAGCAAGAGGGTTGTGAGCCGTGACACCACGTTGTTCAGATGATTGAGTTGTACTTGTTGTACCTCCCGTGCTTTTTTTTCTTCATCAACTTGTTTGATCAGCTGCTTTCTTTCCCTCGTAATTTCCTCCCGATCTCTTTGGCGCGCCTCTTCCTCCTACAATAGCTCCTCCCGATCTCTTTGCCGCTCCTCTTTCTCCTTCAATAGCTCCTCCCGATCTCTTTGCCGCTCCTCTTTCTCCTTCAGCAACTCCTCGTGATCACTTTGACGCTGCTCACGAAGAACCTCCAGTTCCGCTCTCATTGACTCCATATGTTTATCACGTGCTCATGCCGCACTAAAAGCTATGGAAGAGGGTTGTGGGCCTATCCCACATCCACGCGAGTAATTTTTTTTTTCCCCGAGCACTTGCCTTGATATTTCTTCGTGGGTCAATGGCAACCCCGCTTCGGTGGCTGTCACTTGTAGATTCACCATATCATCCTGTAATGCCAACAAAACAATAAAGTCAAGATAGGAGAAGGAATTTAAAAAAACTTTATTAATTGATATGCATCACACTTGGTTTCAACATTCAATACTCACATGTAGCTCATCACATTTGGGGTCAATCCAATCTCCCGTCTTCTTGGACATGTGTGCTTTCTTATAAAATTCAGGGAAATCTATATCTCCATCCTCATTTGCCTGTTACGTTTGGAAAAATTCCATTGACGAATTAGTACATGGTAATATTCAGAATCAAGAAGAATCAATCATCCATTACATTACTAAATTAACTTCTCACCATAAGCGACATTGCTATAGGAAATGATCGCGATCCACTTGTATGATTATAGGGGAGCATACCCCTATTTGCTTTACCAGCCGTAGACCGTTTCTACAAAAATATTTAAAAAAAAAAAACATGCTATTCTAAGTTTCAGTGAAGAAGTTCTACATCTATTAGTGAAGAAGTTTTACATATTAACACATAAATGAATTTCAATAATGTGCTTTCTAATTAATTTGTTACCAAATGAGATTCGTCTTTCCAAGCAACATCAATAAGATATTTCCAGTCCTCCAAGTTCACTCCACTAGGCGGATGACTATAGGGGTCATCAACACCCTTTTTTCTCAAGTTCGAGGAGCTCTTGCTTTAGATTGTACCTCCAATCCTTGTATAACAAATATGCCTTCCTATCGAGGATCTATTGAGCTTGTTCATCATTATCAAAATCATCGCCGATAACAAACTTGTCCAACAAACATAGATAGAGAATTAGTAGAACAATTAATTTAACCAATTACAAATTACATAATAAAGACATTATGCCAAGATGAATCTCATACTAGCACCGCTTGGATGACCGCATCTTTGGTACTTTGATCAATTTTTATCCATGACTTCACGCTCTGAAGAGGGCACAACCATCTAATTTGAAGGCCTAACTCATTCATCGCTGGGGTTACATTCCCTCCTGTGATTGCGTTCAACACCCGATTGACATAGACGTGTAATTCTCCCATTTTTTCCTACCAATTTTTTTTCGCATGCCTTTGCCTAATGTAGGTCCTCGAACACGAGTTGACCTCGTTTGCCCTGGTACAAAAGGGAAACGTAGTCAAAATTACAAACATTGCGAATGGACTACAAAAAAAAAATGCTGCTTCTTGGTCCTATTACTTATTTTGCTGCCTACTGTTGCTGCCAACTACTGTTTGGCTGCATAAAATCTTGGTAAATTATGCCTACTGTTGCTGCCAGCTACTGTTTGGCTGCATACAATCTTGGAAAATTATGCTACAGGAACGTAAACAAAGTCTTGGTAAATTATGCATAAAGTCTTGGTAAATTATTATGCCTACTGTTGCTACCAACTTGGAAGGTTGTGTACCTAATATTTTATTTGTTGTGTAAGTGTCCTTGTTATGTGTATAGTAATGTTTTTTTTTTTTCCTTTGTTTTTATTTGCCTTTATGGGGTTTTCATTGCCTTACTTGATGACTTATGCACCCCCCCAAAAAAAAAACCAAAATTTTTTTAAACAACTAAATAGTATGCTCTTACCCACTCCACCTGGCTGCGTCTCCTCCACCACAGTTTGTGTATCATCTGGTGGTTGCGTCTCATCAGAGAACATCATCGGGGTGCCAATCTCCTGTGCACATGCTTCAAATGTTGATAGTACATTGCCACTTGTTGCTCTCTTCCGTCGCCCTGTCTTGAGTCCCAGAACCATTGTACCTACATTACGTAACAAACGTACATGAGTAATAAACATCGCATACATTAGTAGTGTAACTGCTGCAATAATGACACAACAATGTCTACTCAATAATAAAATGCTCGTTAATCAATGGTAACTACTAAACTAAGAGAACATGATGATAATACAAAAACAAATTTTGGAATTATTATTAACAACAACATAATGATCAAATATCACTAGCACTGTTCAGTCGACAAAACACCACCCTAACTCCGCCAACTAACAAATGCTCAAGAGCACCATAAGACATGATTACTCAACCAGAAAGCCACCATTTGATTTGCGAATCATGACTCACTCCTGGCATTACAAAAATTATCAGCACTTCAATTTCTCCTTTCTTTAAGATGCATTTTATGCCTTCAAATCATTGATATGGTCTCAAAAGTAGTGTTTACCCTTAAACATTTGATACCCATATGATGTGGTATTTTAAAAATATGAAATTCTATATATATGATTTATTATTAATAGTTTCCTATTTACATAAAGTTCTAATATAATATAGCCAATAATGAACAATCCCATATCAATTAATCTAGCAATTTCCTTCCTACCCAAACCCTTTATTAAATTAAAATTATTTATTTTTATTCTGAAATTTTTAAAATTAGATTTTTAATTATTTTTATTAGGTTCCCATAGCTATACATATAATTTTTTTTTGGTATATTTGCTTGGTGTTTAAAAATAATTTTATTAACTAATCAATTACATAAGTTAATAAATATTTATTTTTTAGTATCTTATAATTTCATATTAGTGGAAATCTCAAGGAACAAAATAATATCAACTCAATCGGAGAAAGAGGATATTATGTGAAGTTACCCAAGGAAGCTGACCGGCAAGAACACCCAAAAAGCCTGTTGTCCCTACCACCGTAAAGAGAAAAGCTGCCTGCATCACTAAATTAAATCAAATTCATGGAGAATATAATATTTACGAATTATGATGGTTTAAGTCTTGCAAAAATAAGAAAAGAAAGTCAAATGGAAAGCACAGGTGTCATCACATTCTAGTCTTAATGCAATATTAGAATTTCAATAATTTCAATCACTTGGAAACTGGTAAGAGGACAATAGAACAATAGAAAATGTTATCCTGTTCAGGTTGTTGCTCCAATTTATGCCACAAAAACTAATCTAGTTTTTTAGTAAACAGTGCTTTGGAATCTTTTTTCCCAAACACATGTTGTTCTTACTTCTTTTTTCTATAACTAGGTCGTTTCATTAAGTCATGCTTTCCGAACACGATTTTAAACCACGTGGAAAACTCAATACTCATCCATTAAACCAAATAATTAATGGTAGTCCCCAAAAATATAGAATGAAATTTATGCAATGGTTTGTATGCTCTTTTATTGTTACAGGTTAAACAAAATATTTAGTGCAGTGCAACTTACATCATTTCTAACACTTGGATTGCAAGGTTCTCCGCGTTTTTAATTCCAAGAGTTGTCAGCTCCCGACGAGAGGTCTGCCGCATAAATTTGAAACAGTTAAACTACATATTTTGATACCAAGTACATTAATTAATAAAGTTTTCAAAGCAGTAAACAGATTTGGTTTTATTTGTATACATTTATGCATAGATTTGTAGACGTGGCTAATGTTTGAGTAGCATTTTCCCAGAACTTCACACTTGTTATGGACACTGATCATACAACGTGATACATATGGTTGAGAACTCCATTTGTTTGCCCAACCAACTTCACTCAGCTGATCAAGTGCCTCTTTCACAGCATCACTGTCTTTCTGCAGCAAATCATAGAGTTACTTCAGTAAAACTTCTATGCATTGTGATCAGAGACAACATACAATTTTCCCATAGCTTGTTCTAGGAATCCCATAGCTTCACAGCATCATTACCTGAAGCTTCCAATAAACAGTAACAGTTTGTTGTTCAGCCATAATGTTTCAAAGCTTTTGACTATTATTTTCTAATAAGAAAAATTTTATTGACCCAAAAGTGAGCCACCTAGAGGGGAAGAACATTATACACTCAACAGCCAAAACCTATAGGATATACATCAAATGGCATGCACAAATCACCTAGGAACTCTGCACAATAGAGTCAACAGAGAAGTAAAATAAGGAAAGGAAAGGAGTAAAAAATAAGGAACATCAAAGTAAAGATCCAATAAAAAAATAAAATAAACAAAACAGAAAAGTAACAGCAGTCTCTCAATCATAAAAAATAAGGAAAGGTGTAAAGATCCTTCGAAACTACAAATTGGAAGCTTGACACCATCAAACGATCTCCTATTTCACTCAGTCCATATTGTCCACAGAGCACATAAAGTTGTGGTCTGCCAAGCCTTCCTCTCTGATCCCTTAGCGCATCTAGAGCTCCATAAATCAATAAAAATAAGGCATAACCCAAACTATACCAAAAATCTAAAAATTAGGTCCACTCACTTGCAACCAGACAATGAACAAGGTGATTCACTAATTCCACCAATTGCTTACACATGTAACATCAATAAATAATCAACTTGCATCTTTACCAAAGGTTATCCATGGTGAGAATGAGAATAGCCTGAAAAGAAGTTCTCCAACCAAAGAAATCAATCGTAGGAGTCTTATTCCTCTACATACCCTTCCAAGGAAAAGAAGAATCCCGGTCACCATATATATCCCAGTATAAAGACTGAACGGAAAAGACTTGTTTAGAAACTCTCCAAGCCAAAAGATCATGACCACCACTCTAAATCTCTGAATTATAGGTCTTTGTAGATTGGAGTGCCCAGCCCTTGAAAGCCCTCTGAAACTGTGGATTCCACACAATGCCACTGTAAGACACCTCTAAATAATCACCCACATTCACATGAAGGTCAGTGGTTAACTGATTCAAACCAAGAAACACCTCCTAAAGAAGTCTGTAACCACACTCTGGATCTAACCAGAACCTCACTCTTCTCCCATCACCCATCTTAAAGAAAATCCTCTAAGCAAAATCAACCAACCACCTCATGATTCCTTTCGACAGAACCATCCCAAAAGGCCCCCAATAACTATTCTATTAGACCAATTACCCAATCCCTCCCATACTAGTCCTCGATAACTTGTACAGCCAAATTGTATTACTATGTCATGTTTTGGTTTTTTTGTTTGTAATTGCCAATAAAGAAAGGATAATAGAAAAGTAACAGCAGTGCCAGATTTGCTGCACAGCCCCTAGTAACAGTTGAGTAAAATTAATCATGAATTCATGGAAACTTACTTCTTTTAGTTGTGTAAAGAGACTAAACTCACATTTTGCCAGTTCTTCTTCAACAATGAAACCAGAAAATTAACACTCAATTGCACATTTTTAAAACAACAACTCCCATGTAGAGAACTTTCTTCAGTTGGAATTTGACTGTCGCTTTAGTCTCATTAACTTTAGACTCGACAGATTCTTGATGAGTGACAAGGGTAGGAAACTTCCCTGCATTGGAAGAAAGGGAACTAGTTAGATACGATCAATGGTAACTAACAAACTAAGACATTCCACTCGAAGCGCTGAGAATAAAAAGGATACAACTGCCCAACAAATGTAATTAGTCCCATATATGAAAATCATTTCCAGTGCAACTCCAACAAAGAGATGGAATGTACATCACTACTACAATAATGAAGAACGAAAAAAAATAAATTCAACTCTATAACAACCAAACAGCGGCACACAGCACAACAAAACTATGCTACAACCGAAGCAACATGAATACATTTAAGCGACCAAGACAACATCCCAACTTAGGCAACCAACCATCCTACCATTACCTAGCACCTAAGCATAGCAGTGAAGCATGAAGCAGCCAAAGTGGACAAAAACAGCGGCGAACTGTCAAACTCAGCAAACAGAGACAGAGCAGATGTGCAAATCTGCACAGATTGTGGGAAAAGCAGCCAAACAACACAGGTGTCCGAATGGAAAATCTGAACTGAGTATGAATTTGATTTTCAATTTGCTCTAACAGTTCATACAAAGTGTAGAGGAAATTAAAATTACAAGGTTCAAATTACATGAAATTCAAGAGTAGGCATGAAATTCAAATTACAATTTCATCAATATTCTTAATTGCCCCCATGACATCAACAAAACAAGCCGAACAAAGAAACAAACTGAGTTAAAATTCTAGGTCCGTATCTGTATCAAAATCACTTTCCATCTCATGTTCTTCGTCATCACCCGAGATTGTTAGTTCATCGTCGTCATCGCAGATGAAATCATCATCCATAACACCCTCCGGTTGTACATACTTATTGGACTGAGAAACTTCCATTGAAATAATTTGCGGTTCAATGTCATCCCGACGTAAAACAACAACATCATCAATAGGCTCAGTTGGTACAACAGTACTATTTTCATCATCTTGCAACACTTCATCAAATTCTGGCACATCCAGCTCTGGCACATCCCAAATTCGTCGATGTTGAAACGTTTCTACGACTCGCTAATTCGACCCTAACTTCGTATCAGGAATGTAGAAAACTTGTTGAACTTGGCTTGGGAACACAAACGAGTCATCTTTATACCATCGACTTCTTACATCAACAGTTGTCACATGTGGTTCGACGCGCAAAGTTCGACTACTACCGGTGTTATACCATTCACATTGGAACAAAACAATCCGGTGTCCAAACAAATATGTCAATTCCCACACTTTACAAAGGTAGCCGTAGAACTTGATCAACTGGCCTTGGTGGTCGCCTTCCACTACCAACCCACTATTTTGACATTTACAACGGTTATCACAGTCGATAGTATGGAATCGGACGCCATTACAAATGCATCTCGAATATGTATTCACTAAGGCATTAGGTCCATTGGCTAACGACCACATCTCATCAGTTGCTTCGGGTGAGTTTTCATTTCGCAATTGGTTCATCTACACAAGAAAGTATGTCAAGTCAATTCAAAGTTAGAATAATTCAACATTATCTCCACACTTTATAGTAACACGTTACATAATCTTACGCGATCTTTGAACCATTTAGGAAATTCTTTACATTGTCGCGTTGCAATGTTGCATGAACTTCCATATTTTTGTTGCAACACGAGCTTGTGTTCCCTAGTTAATACGAAGTACGTCATAAGTAATTAGAATAATGAAGACTTTAAAAAATAAAAACCATGTAGAAAAGGTATGTTGCATATATGATGAAGAAGCATACTCTAGATATTCGTCGACTTCCAAACTGTTGTGTAGGACAAACCAATGAGCCAATTCGCGGTCAGCTACGGACACATCAACTGCCCTTGGGAGTTGACCAAAAGGATGAAGATTTTGAGTGAAAAGCACCAACCCCGGGCCATTGTCACCCCCATCGTAGTTCCTTTCTTCCCGGTTAAACACTGTTTCAACTCCATGCAAATACATTGAACAAAACATTGTGCACTCTTTCGATATGTAGGCCTCCGCAATGGATCCTTCTGGATGAGCTTTATTGCCCACAAATCCTTTAAGAAGTCCAAGAATCCTACACGTAAACATCGGCGTGATCATCAGTATGCTCATATTGAACTATAATTAGAAGAAAAAAATTCTGACTCGTTGTTATACCTCTCAATAGAATACATCCATCGATATTGGACAGGCCCTCCAAGCCTAGCCTCGTAAGGCAAATGAATTGCCAAGTGAACCATCACATCGAAAAAAGCATGAGGAAAAATCTTTTCAAGCTTACAAAATATAAGTATGATTTGTTCTTGCAACTTCTCCAAATCAGTCACCCTCAATGTCTTGGAGCACAACTATTTGAAAAAAGTTCCAAACTCAAACAATGTGGTCCCAATCTCGGTAGGAAGGTATCCTCGCATCCCAATGGGAAGAAGTCGTTGTAGAAGGACATGACAGTCATGACTCTTGAGGCCAACTAACTTACAACCATTCGCGGTGACACAATTAGATACATTTGCTGCATAGCCATCAGGATACTTAATTGATTTCAAGAAATCAGAAAACCCTATTCATTCTGCCGGGGACAATGTGTACAATGCCGGAGGCTTTTGGAAAGAGCCATTCGCATGCCTTATCAAGTGTAACTCCTTTCGTATTTGCATGTCCTCTAGATCCAAACGTGCTTTGTCGGTGTCCTTGTTCTTGCCATGAATGCTCAATAGTGTCCCAAGCAGATTGTCACATATATTCTTCTCTATGTGCATGACATCAAGGTTATGTCGAAGCTTAAGTGTTTTCCAATAGGGTAGGTCGAACAAAATGCTTCTTTTTGTCCAGTTCGGAGTTGGATTTTCAGTCCGTTGTCTTTTTTGGTTGGTTGGATGCTTTTCATACGGCCTGTACGTCCCCAAATTAATTTGCTCCAATATTTGTTCTCCCGATAACTCCACAAGTTTGGACCGATTCTCAATGTCACCGTTGAATAGCTTACTTCTACGCCAATTATGGTTCTCAGGTAAGTACCGCCGAGCACCCATATACCCTATCTTATTTCGCAAACTCTGAGATGATGCATCCATGTTACAATTAGGGCAGGCCAGGTAACCTTTTGTACTCCAACCAGACAAGGAACCATATGCAGGGAAATAGTTGATGGTCCACATGACTGCTGCATGCATTGTAAATATTTGGCCGTTTGAGGCATCATATGTTTCCACACCATGCTCCCACAGATTAGTTAACTCTTCTACTAATGGTTGCAAGTAAACATCGATGTCCCTTCTAGGTGCGGATCGTCCGGGAATAAGCAATGACATCATGACAAATGGATCTTTCATACACTTCCATGGGGGTAGATTGTAAGGCATTAAGATTACGGGCCACATGCTATACGATGTACTCATATGTCCGAATGGATTAAAACCATCAGTGGCAAGCCCTAGCTGTACATTCTGAGGATCCGCAGAAAACGTAGGATGCAGCCTATTAAAGTCCTTCCATGCCTCACCATTAGCTGGATGTCGCAATACTCCATCATCTACACGCTTATCTTTGTGTCATCTTATATATGCAGCTGTTTTTTTCGACATGTACAATCTCTTCAACCTCGGTGTCAAAGGAAAGTACCTCAGTATTTTCTGTGGAGTTTTTTTATCCGTCTTGTCGTTCAACTTGTATCTAGACTCCGTACATGTAGGGCAATTCTCCAATGTGGCGTTGTCCTTCCAAATTAAAGTACAATCATTCTTGCATGCATAAATGGCCTCATATCCCAAACCCAACTCACGTAAGAACTTTTTCGCTTCATAAAAGGTCCATGGAACATTTTCATCACACTTTGGTAGAATGTCTTTGAAAACTTGCATAAGCATATCGAAAGATTTGTTGCTCCATTTATTGTACACCTTCAAGTGAAGCATCTTAATTACGAAGGACAAGATGGAGAACTTTTCACACTCTGGATATACTTGACGTTGAACATCATCGAACAACTTCATGAACTTCAACAAATTGTGCCTCTCCGAACTAGTACGTTCTTCGTTGATATGATCAGCCATGAGACCACTCATGTAAATCTCTTGTAACATGGTTGGAAGTTCATCCACATTTTCATGATTGATTGTCATTCCAGCTCAGTCGGTTTGAGTATCATCGTATCGCATAGTAGGATGAGCACGAAACAGGGGAACACGTTCCCCATGGTGGACCCAAGTGCGATAAGAACATGCAATTCCTCTTCGAAGCAAGTGCAACCGTACAACATGTCGAGGTAATTTTGTGTCGTTCAAGCAATCAACACAAGGACAACGGATTTCATCCTGCGGCCCTAAATTCTTCGTAGCGAACTCAATAAATGACTGAACACCTTGTACATACTCTTTACTTTGTAGCCTATCTGTTATCATCATCCAACTCTTGTCCATTCTTGGAACAGTACACATTAAGCGAAGATGAACCTGGGAATGGACAGCAACTTGGAAAAATACTCTGTAATGGAAGAGAGCTTAAGTAAGTTTAGGGGTTCGATTAGCATTGCTTTTTGAAGTGAAGAACATAGCAATAAAAGATCGAGATGTTTTGCCTATTTGTCAATTGCATACAGTTGGCTAATTTCATTACTAACTTAGCATGTATTCACATGCAAATGTGACAAACATTCACAATTCTATGTGAAGTCATCTTAGAAGGGAGAGAAATAATTCTAACCAAATTTAAAGAGAAATGAAGTTTGATATTCAATACAAACTTTCGTTGAATATATCACAGCAAATACATTTTGTAAACATAAATTTTATGAAAATCAAATGGATAAAACAAAAGTAATGAAATTTTAAAGTCTTGAAACATTTAAAAAAAATAGAGTAATTGGTGTATAATATTAACTTAAAATAGACTATTAACCAAAAAACAAAAGTAATGAGACCACTCATGTAAATGTCATGTAAATAGACTATTAACTTCCAATAGTTAAAAAAGTCAACAAAATCTAATAATCAATTAGTAAAATCTAAAATTCAAACCCAACAACTACTACTAATTACATTGTACATTTGGTGTAGAATGTTCGAATGTGATATATTTACATAGATTAGCACCCCTTTATGAGTTTTCTACTTTCTGATGGCTTTCGTGTTCTTCCAATAAGGGCATTTTGGTCTACAGCAGAGATGGCTCAAGCCTATTGAGGGCCTAGACAAAAAAAATGTAGTTAGAATATGGTTTGGTGCCTTACATTGGCCATTGCCATTTTATTATTGTCCCCATTCTACAGTAACATATAGATTGTAAAGTTAGGTGCTTTCAGAATCAACGGTATGGTTGAAAGGGTACAGCTATCCCAGGAGATCAGAGAGATTAATTTTCGTGTTTTTTCAACAAATTATAAGTGAAAGGACGTCCATGTTCTTTAATCGTCATATTGACCAGATTGCCCTCTATTGTTTCAATGGAGTTCCAAAGGTTTGCAGTACAAAGATGTCAGAGTATTTAGGCTATTGGTTAATCACACTTTGTAGTCCTAATTTCTTATGTGGTGGCCACAGATTTCTAAACTGAGGCTAACTTTTAAAGAAATTATTTTCAACTATAGAAAGCAACGATAGTGTAAACCTCAAGTTTTTCGTAGTGTGTTTGTTGATTGGTCATCAACACGCCGTGATGGGGTATGTGTTCATAATGTATATGTTTCTCCATTGCGGTCATTGAAGGTAGTACTTTATTTTTTGAAATATATTCATATGTAATAAAACTTATGCCGTCATGGAGTATGTGTTCACAAGGGTGTTTGGCTTTGATTCTTGTAAAAAAAAAAAAAAAAATCTCTCGTGTCATATATACTAGATAATCACCGGGCTTAAGCATTTGAAGTATATGTAGTTTCTCATTTTACATATACAAGATAGTATTTACTTCCGATGTTGAAACCTATAAATCCTGGGTAACTGGCATAACCCTACTAGTTAAATGCTATTTTTATCTTTGTCTTACTCTTCTTGAAATGTCTATAGAGAAGTAACGAACTATCTGAGTTTTAAGTCAGACAATAATGTATGGGTCATGAAGAGTATAGCCTACAAAAACAAACTAATTTGGATGTGTCTAATTGTTTTAAAAAGAGAATCCAGATAGTCTATAATTTTACACTTGCAATTCTTTATTTAAAAAAATATATATATATTGAATTGAGGTGTTTTAAACGACAACTACCTAACCCAATTTAGATGCAAAGCTTAACCATATCACTTGGCTTTCGTCTCTTGAATAAAGAAAATCAAGATAGAGATTGGGATATAGAATGACACAAGAATTTGGACAGACAATGTCATAAAGTGGTCAGGGGATTATTCTCAAGTGATTTGGTGGATAGGAATTGGGATAGATGATCTCATACTATGATCATCTGGCTTATTGTCAACTGATTTGGTGGTTAGGATTCGAGTTAGGGGAGAGCAAGATTCAATTTGGTTTGGTTTTGAAGTAAACTAATATCGAATTATTAGCTACGGTTTTATGAAATTTGGAATCAAACCGAATCTTGAACATATTGAAATCAAATGAAACTATGAAAATGGGATTCATTTCAATTTGGAACTACGATTTCTATAAACAACTCATCATGCACAATATAATCACAACATTCTCAAATATCAAACAATATATATAATCATTTTACAGATAATAATTATTTGAATAATTGTTTAAAATTAATCTTATCATTATATAAGAACACACTTGCAGGAGAAGAGGGTTAACAAGTAGTGGCTCAGCCAAGAAATGAAGATAGTTAGAACATTTTATGGAGTCAATTTTTTTGTCGATGAATTTAGTGGCTGAGCCAAAAAAAAAATGAATTTAGAAATTATGTAATACAGAGGATTGAAGAGTTCAGAATCGAAAAAAGTTCACCGAAACAGGGGCACATTTAAACGATATAAAAAGAATCTAAAATCGACAATCGAAATCCACAATCCAAAATCCAAATCGACAATCCGCAACCACACCCATTAACAAAATCAGAAAAAGCCCTAAAAATTTGTTTACGAAATAAATGGAAAATGAAAGGAAAAAAACATGTCAAACCCTACTTGCATCGTGAGAGAAGGGGATGGGAGAGACATCGACAAACAGATAGAACCAGATCGACAGAGAGGGTAAAAGACGACAGAAACATACCTCCGATGGTGATGATCGTCGATTTGCAGTGGTGGTGGTGGTGGCGAGCGCTGGTGGCCTGCGATGGTGATGATCACCGGTGGTGAGCGACGGGTTTGGTATGGACGGGTTTGGTATGTTGATGTTGGTGTGTGAGACAAAAGAGAACAAAAAACTGTGTGCGTAATATATACTCTGGGCGCGAAAATTACCTATTTTTCCTCTAAAATTTTTTTCGAAGATTTAGCGACTAAACGACTATTGGTCGCCAAAAAACGTTAACGGCGACAAACAATTGGTAGCCTAAAGATGCTTTTTGGCTACTAAATTGAAATATTCGTCGGCAATATTGAATATACAACGACAAACAGAGCTTTGGTCATCAAAAATCAAGAAGAAATATGCCCATTTTTTGGCGACAAAAACGTTTAGTCGCAAAATGGAATTATACAGCGACAAAATCAATTTTTAGTAGCCTAAATTGGTAACAAACAGCGACTAAAGGTAAATTTGGTGGCCAATTATACTATATGGCGACTAAAATACTTTAGTAGCTAAAAGGTTTAGTCAATGCCGACCAAAGAAGATTTTTTAGTCGCACAATCTGGGGTTTTTGGCGACTAAAATTGGTTTGGTCGCCAATTTCAGTCGCCAAACATGCATTTTCTTGTAGTGTATTCATTGTGATTCTAAAAATTACATTGTGCCCCCTAAGGTTTCTAATTTCATAACAAATATGCTTTTTTATTAATAAATCATCAAGTTAATTAACAGTTTTTAATAATGTTAAAATTTTATTTTAATTAATAATTCAGAAAAAATTATTATTGTATAGGTAAACAGTTAGAAATTTCACTTTTTCAATTAATTTTGTTAAATGAAAATTACAGGGAGATATTTGTAATTTTTCAAATCACAGGAGGCAATTCATATTTTAAACAAATCTCAGGGAGTGTATTTGTAATTTGCCCTTATAATTTTTGTAGGCATTCTGAATATTTACAAATAAACAAACAAACAAACAAACAAACAAAAAATTGTACAATAGCTTATTTAACCAAACATATGTAACTGTTTATTGGATAGATTATTAAGGTGCCGTTTGGTAACACTTACGTTTTCAGTTTTCTGTTTATATTTACAAAAATTTTAAAAACTCAAATAAAAACTTGTTTGATAAAATTTTTGATTTATAAATCAGTGGTCTCAGTTTATAAATTTGGCCAAAAAATGAAAACACCAAAAATGTGTTTCCGTTTTGAGTTTTCAGTTTTTTTTTTTTTACCACCCAATACTAGTCACCACCCGCCACTATTTTCACCATCGTCTTCCGCCACCACCACCCACCCCCTACCACCACCACCACCACCTGCCACCACCACTCACCACCCACCTGCCACCACCACCCACCCATCGCCGCCACCACCACAACCACCACCACCACCACCCACCACCCATCTGCCATCCACCCACTGCCACCCGCCACTACCATCCACCGCCCGACACCACCACCTGCCACCTACTTGCCACCACTACTTACCACCCACCTGCCACCACCATTCACCACCTGCCACCCACCACCACTAGCCACCTACCACCCACCCACCCACTCGCCACCACCACCTACTACCAACCACCACCACCACCACCACCCACTTGCTACCACCTACCACCGTCACCCACCCACCCACCACCACCACCCGCCACTACCCGTCATCCGTTACCCACCACCCACCACCACCCACCACTTGCTACCACTACCCCCACCACCACCACCACCCACTCGCTACCACCCACCGCCCGCCACCGTCACCCACCCACCCACCGTCACCACCCCACCACCCACTTGCCACCACCCGTCATCCGCCACCCACCTGTCACCACCACCCGCCACCACCACCCACTCGCTACCACCCACCACCCGCCATTGTGACCCACCCACCACCACCACCTGCCACCTACCCGCCACTACCACCGACCTGCCACCACTCACCACCACCTGCCATCCGCCACCCACCTGCCACCGCCACCGCCACCCACCACCACTACCGCCACCACCACCACCCACTCGCTACCACCCACCACTGCCACCCACCCACCCACCACCACTACCACCCACCGTCACCACTTTCTACCACCGTCTTCCGCCGCCACTTGCCACCACTTGTCATTTCTCATTATTTTTTATATTTTTAAATTTTTTTAAATATTTTGTCAATTACCAAACGTGTTTTCAGTTTATGTTTTTTTAAAAATAAACAAAAAATAAACAAAAATTAATTTATTAAATTTTTATAAATATAAACTGAAAACGTAAACGTTACCAAACACACCATAAAAGTCGTACTAACCATATTTACAACTTATTTAAAATTTTCTAAGCTAATTTATAAAACTATAATTATGACGAGACTACAGAAAATGCATCGCAAGTTTCATGAAAGATTAAAAAAAAAATTATGATAAAGTTTACTTTTGATATTTGTTTATTTGATTAGATAGATACCATATATCTTAACGATCTATTTGTGTAGTAATTCTCAGCCCATTTTAAAAAAATGTATAATTGAAAATTCAACTGATTATTTATTTATTTATTGGCATAATAGTTTACTTCTACGATATCATTGTCAGAAGAATGTAAGCGATTGGGACAAGAATTAGATGATGTAAACTGTTACTTCTTAGAAGAAGCAATCCATCCCGGTCATAGAGCAGCGTGTAGTCTGAATAAAAAAAAAAAAAGTAAACTGAATCAAAAAAAAAAAAAATAGGCAGCGTGTAGCATAACACGCTGCTGTGACGGTTCCGTTTGGAAATAAGTTATTTTAATAATTTTTTAATTTTTTATTAATAAATATAAAAAATAATATGATAATTTTTAATAATTTTTTAATTTTTTAATAATATGGGTTGGTTTAGAAAGTGGGTTGACTTTTTGATTTTTTGATTTTTTTGACTATTTTAGCTTAGATTAAAAAATTTAGTTGGGGAAGGACTTTTTGACTTTTTTGATTTTTTTTGTGAGAGAAGAGTGTAATGATTATGGATTGGATGTGATGTTTTATTTGTTGTGACTAAAATAATCTATTTGTCTTTTGTGGCTATTTTAGTCACAAATTATCTTCCCAAACGGACCATAAATGTTGCCAAACTATGTGTCTTATTTGTAGCCCATTTCATTGATCTGAGTCGTTTATATGATAAGATTTATCAAACATATTATTCATAAAAAAAATTAAGTTAATCGGACATGTGTAACCCCATGATCAAATCCTAACTGTTTTAAAATATATTATAAAAATTATTCTAAACATTAATTTTTTTTAATAACAAATGTGGCCTGATTTTGAAATTATAAAAATCTAATTAATCTAATTTTTTTCATAAATAATTTACTTAATAAATTCTAGGGTAAATTACAAATACATCCCTGACATTTGATTAAAATACGAATCGCCCTCTGTGGTTTTGAAAATTACATTCCACCTCCTGAGGTTTCTAATTTCATAACAAATCGCTCCTTTTATTAATAAATCATCAAGTCAATTAACAGTTTTTAATAATGTTAAAAATATATTTTAATTAATAATTTAGATAATTTTATTATTGTATAAAAGTGTAATTATAAATTTTATTTTTTTAATTAATTCTGTTAGATAAAAAATTATAATAATGAGGTATTTATAATTTTTTAAACCACAAAAAATAATTTATATTTTTTAAATAAATCTCAAAAAATATATTTATAATTTATCTTAAATTTTACAATATAAACCGTTGAAATCAATGATATAGACTCGAAAAAAGACAACTTTTTATCAATGAGATATATATTTTTTTAGGGGTACTTTGAGATGTTAGTAAAAAGTTAATTTTTTGACTTTTTAAACTTATTTTGTCTCTGTATAAGTAAATTTTGCGAGAAGTGATATGAAAAATTGACTGTTTACCAGTTTGAAAAATGATTTAGACCTCTAAAAAAACACTTCTAATAGAGTTCTAATTTATCTTTTTTTTCCCCTTTTTTTGTCTTTTACTTCACTATTTTTTTAATTTTTTTTATTTCTGAACAACTCATTAGAACTGTACAACAAAAACTCTAATTACAGCTCTGCAGCAGCTCCCTTATCAGTTTTTCAAAAAACTTCTGTGTCCTCAATCAATTCCAATCCATCAGCTCCCTTACCAGTTTTTCAAAAAACTTCTGTGTCCTCCTCAATCAATTCCAATCCATCAGCTCCCTTACCAGTTTTTCAAATACGGCCGTGATTCAGGGCCCGAAAACGGGGGGGCTCGAATAACCCCGTATTTCCACTTTAGGTAAAAAAAAAAAAAAAAAAAGGAAAAAAGAAAGAAAAAAAGAAAACAGTTTCCAAAATTGGAAATTAGGGGCATTAGGGGCAAATTTTTTAGGGCCACCAATCATTTTCCTTTCAAAAAAACTTCTGTGTCCTCCTCAATCAATTCCAATCCATCTCAAAGTCAAATCATGTATTTCATTAAAAATAATAAAATAAAATAAAAATTTGTACTGTCACTTCCGAAAGAGATGTTTATATGGTATTCAAAATTTTGTGATTTGATTAATTACAAACTTTTGGATAGCATAAAAAAATTCTTGTCTAGTTTATTAGGAATATATGAGCAATATTATAGTCCACACCCAAAAAAAATATGATGTGTACTTTTATTATGTATTTTTATAATAAATATTACCTAATATTTTTAAAAAAATGTTTAAAGCCCATAAAAAAAAAAAAACTCATAAGTATTCACAATGATGTGGTATTATGTGTCAATTTTTGTTTTATTACACATCCGCACAATTCTCTTATCACATCATTGTGAGTCTAAAAGTATAGATCTAACATTGCTCATTATTTTTAGTACAGTTATGATAATTTGTGTTTCAAAAATAAATTTACGAATTTCGTGATAATGTTACATATTTTTATGTTAATGTTAGCAATTTTTTATTAAAAATATTTAGATAAAAAATATATGGTATTATCACAAAAACGCATAAGATTATTACAAAATATGTAATTTTATTTTTAAATTATAAATTATCACAACTCTATCAAAAAAATTATATAATATTTATCACAAAAATTCATAAGTGCAGACCGTAGAATTTGCCCTAGGAATATTATACAGGGTTCTCTATCCCTATTATTTCTACTTCATTGTTTAAAATTATTTGTCTATTAGATGACGAGTAGAGTTGAAAAACGCAAAAGCCTACCTGTGCACTTCCTTGTGAGTGTATGTTATATCCCCTATTATAAATTGGCGTAATATTATCAAAAATTTTTATAATATTAATTATAAAATATATAATTTTATCATAAATTAACATAAGAAAATATTTAAAATTTTGGGATTGATATTATAAAAATTTGTGACTTGATCATGATATTTTTTATTATGTTAATTTGTGACGAGATTATATATTTTGTTATTGATATTACAAAATTTTATAATAAAATTACTTCAATTTGTGATATGCATCACTAAAAGGGTGCACACCATAGATGGGTTTGGGTGAATTAGGATCATACATTAAAACCTCTAATGTGAATTCTTTCTATATGAAAAATGTTTACGACATTATGATGTGACAGGATATATATCAATTTTTAATTTGTCATATATTCAATTGTATAGAGTATATCTTTCTTACCATATCATTATAGGTAAATTTAAGAATTCAAATTGTAAATTTCTGACATTAATCTTATTTATTTAATAAATTGATTTAAGCATGATGGATTAAATTAAGGATGGATTGGACAAATTAACTCAGTCAATTGATTGGTGGTGATGGGGGTTGCGGTGATGAGGGGTTTGTTATTTTATTGCTTATATTTATTCAAAACTAATGCATATCTTATTTTGAAAAACATTTTTTAGAACATATTTTTTTGTAGAGTAGTTTTTTTATTTTTTATTTATTTATTTATTTTATATATTTGGTTGTGAAGTTAAAATTAATGTATTAATAGTTATATTATACCATGGGTAAGCTACTAATAGATTCTAATAGTTGGATTTAATTTCCATTAAGTCCTATTGAAAATAAGTCTTATTAAAATCGTCGTTAAAATAATTTTTTGTGATAATTTTTTACATATGTCACCAAAAATTAATAATTAGTGACTTTTTTGTGATAAATTTTTCAAACTTTACTAAAAGTTGAAAATTAGAAATCTTTTTTTGTGACGATTTTTTTAAACTGTTGCTAAAACTAATAATTAGTGACATTTTTTGTAACAAAATTTTTAAACTATCGCTGAAAATTAACAATTAGTAACATTTTTTAATAGAATTTGATAAAAAAATGTCATTAATGATCATAAAATCTATTGGACAATGGCCCTGTTTGGTAGAACTGTAGGAAAGTGCTCATAGCTTATCCCTAAACAGCTTATAGTTTATAACTATGAACATATGCTGATTTCTGACTTATAAATTAAGCATCTCCTGCCCCACTCAAAGAATAAGCTGATTTCTGACTTCCAAAAAGCTATAAGTTATAAGCTAAACCAAACACATCAAAATAGCTTAAATTAAGCTGAAAGCTGAAATAAGCAGCTTTTAAGCTGCACCAAACAGGCACAATAAGTCCGCCTATTAAGACCTACATGTAAGCCTCTTTATTACTAATTGCGGTGGTAAGGTGGCTGAGGTAGTGGTAAGAGTGGAGGTGATATAGTGGTGTAATGGTAGTAGCAATGGTGTAGGGTTGGTAATGGTAGCGGTAGGGTGGTGACACTATAACAAATTAAGGTTTTAGAAACAAAGTTCAAGAACAAAATCATTTTTTCAGATGAAATATCTTAGTTTTTAAAATTTTATTGTTATATTTTTAGTGACAAAATTGAATATTCAGTAATGAATTACTATTTTTTGAGGATCAAAATTTTTGTCTAAAAAATAAACCTTTTGGCATAAATTGTTTTGTCCTTAAAAATACACACTACAAGAAAAAACACCTTTAGTGACCACCTATTTTTAGTTGGTCACAAAAAGTATAGTAATTTGCCACCAAAATTTATTTTGGTCACGAATGATGGTGTTTTAGTGACCAACATTTTTTTGGTGGCTAATAGTTAAGTATTTGTGACCAAATAGAAAATGTGGTCGCCAAACGTGATGGCGGGAGCGCGAAAAAAAAAGGCGGGACATCAAATCTTTTGGCTACCAGCAGATGTTGGTCGCGAAAAGGAAAAAAACTACGTCGTTTGAAAAAAAAATAAATAAAAAATGTTTCCTGAGCCTTGATCTTCCCTCATTGTTGCCCTCTTCCTTAATAAAAAAAAGTTTCCTATTTCCTTGAGCTTCCGATCGGTTCATCAAACCCTACCCACCATCTCCTCACTTCGTCCCTTGGGTTTGCCGCTCTTCATCTTCGCCTCCGCCTTGTACTTACCAGGTTAGTGTCTCTCTCTCTCAATCTCTCTCTTTGTTCATGTATATATATATATATATAATCGATCGATTTATGATCCCCTGTGTTCCTGTTTTTCATCGTTGCAACTCCATCATTGGTTTTTTTAACAATTCCACTTCGGTCAATTCTGAAAATCCCAAAAAATTGTGCATAATTATACATTGGTAAAAGAAAAACATTTTCAAAATTCATTTGGGGTCAATTGATCACACTCACCTCCTTGTAGCTCCGCCCATGTCTATATGTAGTCTCTTTATTATCATATTATTATTTTTGGTTACTTTATGTGGTTTACAAGCAGATTAATGCTTTTACACATCCTTTAATTAGTCATATAAATATGGTAACCGTGGATGCCTGTAAGTTGCAAAATTTTCTTTTGTTTCTAAGTATTGTTTTAAACCTAGTCTGTTTATTTGTCAGCCTTAAAGGAGGCTTGTAATTGATGGTCAATCTGGTCCAGTTGAATATTCTAATGGAATTCTATTACTACTATGAGTACACAAAAGGAATTATCCACATTTTCTGCTAAATTTTGCATTGATACACAATTGTTACATTAATAGTGTTATGTAGTTGACAAGATATTATGGAAATTTTTAATAGAAAGCAACCGTAGTCTTTTTGGTCCAGTGTTAAGGCTTGAGTCAGATCTTTTTAATGTATGATAAATTCATTATCAATCACTATTCATTGACTCATAGATTAAGATAAGACTGTATTTCATTTCCAACTTGCCCATAACCTTATTTAAAATAAAAAATAAATAAATAAATTTGCCCATATCTTAGTCCCATTTTCTCCCTTGGAAGGGGTGTGGTGTTGAGTTGGTATTGCAACAATTCAAGTAAGGCAAATTGTGAGTTTATATATATCTAAGTTTTGGGAGTTTTCAAAATTAGTTTTACTTATTTTTTAAGAAAATTTATATCGCCTTACTTATGAATCTTATATTGGAAACTGAGAAAAAATTGAAAGGTTTAATAAAATGTCTATCCATACGGAGCTATGGCTTTAAAGTATGAGCATGGCACTATAATAGGGCAGTGTATAGTGGAAATCACTTCCAATCTTAAAGATGTGATAAGTGGCTCGATCAAATGGTGAAGTGATGGTTGATTTGTAAAAGGTGTGATTTCAAAATTTTGAATAATAAAACCATGAAAGGTTCTTCTTTCTTATGTAATACCCAATGCAGAGCAAAATGAAATATCTGTCCTATTATATGCTTTTTATTTTACATTGTTGTATTAAACATTTTTACGTGACAATTCCTTCAAATAAAAGCTGTTGTACTAATAAGAGCAATTCTATAGACCACTAATTTGTCATCACTAATCCCACCACTAATGAGGTGACAATTGAAAAAAAAATAAAACAAGGCACAAACATTGTGCCTTATTTTTTTTTATTTTTTTTTCATTTCAATTGCCACCTCACTAGTGGTGGGATTAGTGATAGCAAATTAGTGGTCTATAGCATTGCTCACGAACACATTGTGGTAGTGGGTGAGACCCACTAACACATTATGGCAGTGGGTGATTAGAGCCACCGCTAATTAGTTGTCTAAAACATTTCTCATTTTGTTAGACAAACTTCAACATCACACTTGAACCATCATGTGACCATTTTTAGTGAGAGCAAGAGACTCAAATTCACATGTTCATAATAATGCAAGGATTGAACATAGAGTACATATACCCACTTTCTTGCAATGTCTATTTGGAAGAAGCCATTGAAGGGTGAAAAGAAAGTGCACAAATGGTCCCCGAAATTTCCCAATATGGAGAACCAGAGGCAGCTCCAAATGCAAATCGCAAGCTTCTGTGAAGTGTCTTTAAAAAAAAGAAAGAAACATTTAAGGGACTGTTTGTTGTACATGGATTTTAATTTCTCACTGGAGCACTGCAAATATCATCAATGGTGCTTGAATGAATAATAATGCATAGTCTCTGTCCTTGTTTTTTGGATTGTTTCAATTTGGCTTTTGGCCCTTTTTTCTTCTTAGAAATAGAAATAGTATATGGTTTATTTGCTATAAGAATTGTAAGTACTGACCTTGCACATGTAAGTATTTTGAAGGAAAATCTACTATACATACCAAATAATGAATTCAAGCTATTAATCATAGTCACATAGGGACATAAGACCAAACCATTTTGGCCGTAACTGAAAATATCACAATGAGGCAATAACACCACTTCAAGACATAATCAATTATCACAATGGATCGTAATTAATTTTGATTTGACAATTTATTTGTTTCACTACCATAATTGACCTGTAATTAAATATTAGAATAGTTTATAACTAATGTTAATTTAGATCAAGACTTGCATATGATATAAAATAAAATAAAATAAAAAGAATGTAATTATAGCATCACTCTTGATTGAATACAAGGTCTATGCTAAGAAGTATTTTAGGGGTCAAAGTGTGAGAGTAGGTTCATGTTATTTGGCCATATAGCTAAGACAAAATGTAGCATCTAGTCAACCCCAAATGTGCATTGATTTTTAAGAATTTTTAATATTTTTTGGGAGTAAACTTAACTTTAATTGCTTCTGTAAAGAAATGAACTATACTTTAATGACCTTTGTAATATGTTACTGACCCTTTATTTGTCTTTAATTTTGTCTTTAATTTTGTCCTATCTTAATGTATGAAATACAGTCCTATCTTAATCTATGAGTCAATGAATAGTGATTGGTCCAGTGTACTTGAACTTTTAGATTTAGCAAGACGCAATGCCATGGAAATTTATTTGTCATGCTTTATTCTCATTAATCATGGACATCTTCATTATCATTTTTTAAAATTATTGTTTCTAAAAAGTTTGTTATTAACTTATTACAAAGCTCTTGACCAGGCTTTCCTTGTAGTTGTTAAAGCTGCTGTTGTTACATGCCTTCGTTGATTTAGTTAGTTTCCCTTAGTGCCAGGACGCCCAAAATTACCTACAACTTTGGCTAGTGATTTTGGTATTCATCGGGAGCAACTTGTTTCAATTACAAGGGATCGTGATTTTTCTGTTCTGGAGCAATTTGGAGGGGCAAGTCTATTAGCAGCTCATTGTTTTCTTTTTCTTTTTTATTTTATTTTTTATTGTTAGTTCTTAGATCATTTCCTATGCTTCTTTTGCATATCTGAATGTTTGTGCTACCCCATCAGGTTAAAGGAATTGCTGATATTTTAAAAGCAGATGAACAGAAGGGATTACTTGGAGATTATGATGATTTATTGAAACGAAGGAATGCATTTGGATCCAACACATATCCTCAAAAAAAAGGACGGAGTTTTTGGGTATACATTGCCAAGATTACAACTTTTATGGTCATTGTTATATTCTTGTTGATTTTTCACTGTGTGTGAAAATGGAAAAGGTGTTGCTATACTATTTTTGTGCCTATGTCTTGCAGAACTTTGTTTGGGATGCTTTCCATGATATAACCCTGCTCATCTTGATCATAGCGGCAGCTGCTTCTTTGTGCCTGGGTGTAAAGTCAGAGGTGAGCATAGAGTGGAGCTTATCATTATATAAATCGTTTCAAGACTGCAATTGTAGTAGAATCTTGTACCCACTCTAGAATTATGTGCTTCATCATACTATTTAAATTATTGATATGTGAATCCCCCATATTTCCTTGCCTTTCTCTTTTCTCCTTTAATTCACTGTGAAATCGTAAAGAAAAATGACGGCGGTGTATGTTGAACGGTATATATGCTTAGTTGTCTAAACTGGGTTTTAAGCCTTGAGACTGACAAGCAGTTGCTTGAAATTTATAGTGATTACCTAATGTATCTGCTGCATGTTTTAGATAGTTTAGTATATATAGATAATCTAAAATGAATAAATTAAACTTAATATGGGCATGATTTTTTTTTTTTAAATTGCATAAATTAAGCCTTGAGACTGACAAATATGGGTTGTTTATCCATCCTTTTAGGGAAGTTTTAACTGAGTCCATTCTCAATCTTGTTTCATCGAATGCTCTCTGCAATTTGTCAACTCACTGCCCTCATTTCTATTTCTAGTGAAGAATCCATATCTATGTCTATGTCTATATCTATATCTCTATCATTTGAGTTTCATACATACTTTCTGATTTATTTTTTTTTAATATCTATCATTTGATTTTCATACATAGACTTTTAACAATTTAATAATTAGATGTTTTTAATTTATTTAACTTATTCTTACCTCCTATGTTGTAAAAAAAATTATCACTTCGATAATTTCTTTAAAAAAAAAACAAATAATCCTATAAATTGTACACAACAAATAATTTATTTGACAAATCTATAAGATGAAGTTATGGTTCATTGAATATATCTGTACACTTTATTAAAAAGCATTCCCACCATTCCTTTCTTATGTATATATTGGATATTCTCTTTTCTCTCTCCCTATTGGATATCCATAGTGTTGGTCCTAGGTGATCTATTCTCCTTTCTCTATTCTCTTTTTTCTTTTCAAATAATCCATATCTATTCTCTTTTCTCTTTTCAGTTAATATAATTTGGTTCTTTGTGCTGTAGCAGCAGCTTCATGCTGCAGTAGCAACTTCCTGTTGGTTCTTAATATTTTTTTTCTTCTTTTCTTGGCAGCAGCATTAGTGTTCAATATTATGCTTATTGAATACTAAAACAACCATAATGGAATCAATAACTATTATAGTTGAATAATATAGGAAGGAATGTGAGATTTGATGCTTGCCTAAAGCGTATAAATAACTTTTTCACCTTATAACAAAATTAACCTCCAAAATAGGAATAAAATTCATTTTTAGTTAATTGATTTTTGCTTTATTCACCTAACATAATCTTCACTTTGTAGGTCACCAAATATGGACAAGAGTTGGATGCCAATTAGGAATAGATTGAGTTCGGAGTATAGAGAAGGGGTTAAGTCATTTCTCCAATTTGCAATGACAAATGTTGGCGTAGATAATAGAATTCGTTGTTCGTGTATGGATTGCCTAAATTTTGAACATCATACCTTTAAGGATGTGGAATATCATTTGATCCGAAAAGGGATATCACTTTCATACAAGACTTGGGTGCACCATGGGGAAACTGTTTCTGTCAATCAACCTCGTGTGTGGAATAATGACAATGACATTGAAGGTGTTGGTGATGAAGGGACAACCAATGAATGCCTTCACGTGGAAGATGAATTGTATGATATGTTAGATGACTGTCACATGGCGCATATTTTTGATGATGATGAAGAGGGTGAGCAGAATGATAATGAGCAAAGAGAAGATGGACGAAACTTTGATAAATTGTTAGAGGATGCTCGTCGTCCATTATACCTTGGCTGTCAGAAGTTTACTTTGTTATCATTTGTCGTTAAGATGCTTCATATAAAAGTTTTAAACAAGTGGAGCAATAAGTCTTTTGACATGTTGTTAGGCGTATTGAAAGACCTTTTACCAGAAAGTGATCAAAAGGTTCCATGGACCCTTTATGAAGCGAAGAAATTTTTACGTGATTTGGGTTTAGGATATGTGCCTATTCATGCATGTAAGTATGATTGTGCTCTTTTTTGGAAGGAAAATGCAAATTTAGAAAATTGTTCGATTTGTAAGGAGCCTAGATACAAAATGAATGATGGCAAAGGTAAGAAGATACCTCATAAAATTTTGAGATATTTTCCGTTGACACCAAGGTTGCAAAGATTATACATGTCGAGAAAAACAGCTGGAGATATGCGATGGCATAAAGAAAAACGTGTTGATGATGGCATCTTAAGGCATCCAGCCGATGGTGAGGCGTGGAAGGATTTTGATAGGCAACATGTTGTGTTTGCCCAAGAACCACGTAATGTGAGGTTAGGGTTGGCCACCGATGGTTTCAACCCTTTTGGAAATTTGAGCAACTCATATAGTATGTGGCCTGTGGTAGTTATGCCATATAACCTACCACCGTGGAAGTGTATGAAGAAACCATTTTCCATGATGTCATTGCTTATTCCTGGACCGCAAGCACCCGGGAGAGATATTGATGTTTACTTGAGGCCATTAATTGACGAGTTGAAGGAGTTATGGGAAGATGGTGTAGTTACTTATGATGCCTCAACTGGGGCAAGTTTCCGAATGCATGCAACTGTTATGTGGACTATTAATGACTTCCCTGCATATGGTAACTTGTCAGGGTGGAGTACAAAAGGATATTTGGCTTGTCCCAATTGTAATGAGAATGCATCATCACAACGGTTAAGAAGTAAGATAGGATACACTGGTGCTCGCCGATACTTACCTGAAGACCAACCTTGGCGAAGAAGTAAGCTGTTTAATGGTAAGGCAGATGATTGAGCAAGACCTTTGGAGTTGTCAGGAGAACAAATTTTAAATCAATTGGATTCAGGAACATTTAAACCATTTAGGAAGCATCCAAGCAACCAAAAAAGAAAAAGGGATGAAAATACCGTCCTGAATTGGACAAAGAAAAGCATATTTTTCGAATTGCCTTACTGGAAGACACTCAAGTTACGACATAACCTCGATGTCATGCACATAGAGAAGAACATATGTGATAATTTAATTGGGACTTTGTTGAGCATTGATGGGAAGAACAAGGATACGGAAAAAGCACGCATGGATTTAGAGGATATGAAAATTAGGAAGGATTTGCACTTAAAGAGGCGCGCGGATGGGTCCTTTGAAAAGCCCATTACATTGTTCACATTGTCCCTAAAGGAAAGACAAGGTTTTTGCGAGTTCTTAAAATCGATTAGGTATCCTGATGGGTATGCAGCAAACATCTCTATGTGTGTGAGCACAAAGGGCGGCAAGTTATCCGGTTTGAAAAGCCATGATTGCCATGTCCTTATACAACGACTTCTTCCTATTGGAATGCGTGGGTATCTTAACAAGGACATTTCTATTGCATTGTTTGAGTTGGGAAATTACTTTCAACAGCTATGTTCAAAAACAGTGAGGGTGAATGATTTGGAAAAATTACAAGAGAGCATAGTACTCATACTTTGCAAGCTAGAAAAAAATTTTCCACCTGCATTCTTTGATGTGATGGTTCACTTAGCTATTCACTTGCCTCGCGAAGCCATTCTTGGAGGGCCAGTGCAATATCGATGGATGTACCCTATCGAAAGGTATTTTTATGCTCTTTGATGTGAAATTATATTTTTTTTAATATTATAGTATACCCATATATATGGTTTATATAATAATTTCATATTATTTGTTGAAGATTACTCGGGATTTTGAAAGGGTATGTAGCAAATCGAGCTCACCCAGAAGGTTCAATTGCAGAAGCTTACATTGTCAAAGAATGCCTAACTTTTTGCTCTATGTATCTTGGTGGGATTGAAACCGTATTTAACAGAGAGGAAAGAAATGAAGATGGTGGTGATGTTGGCTCAAGGCATTCAGTTTTTTCACAAAAAGTTCGTACTTTTGGGCTAACTCAAAGGGCAGTTGACGTGTCTGAGAATGAAAGAAAAGTGGCTCATTGGTTTATCTTGTATAATAGTCCTGAAATTGATGAATATCTAGAGTATGTTCTCATTTAGTTAAGTCTATGCAAAATGCTTTTCATTATGATCACACTCAAGTACTAATTATTCACATTTGATTTTTCAAGTAGAGAACACAAGAATCAGTTACAAAATGCAAATGTACATGACATTACAAGACAACAAGAAGAAGAATTTCCTAGGTGGTTCAAAGAGCGGGTAATATATAAGATACATAGATAATATGTAACCTCTCATCATAAACATAATTCACTGTTCGTAGATTGATATTAACATCATGCATCCTTGTCACATGTTCATGTAGATAAATCAATTACGAGCTGAAGGATCATCGGAAGCAACTGATGAGTTGTGGTCATTAGCTAATGGTCCTAGTCCAATAGTGAATATTTATTCAGGTTGTATTTGTAATGGCATTCGATTCCACACGAAAGAGCGAGACAACCGTCGTAAAAGTCAAAATAGTGGGTTGGTTGTTCAAGGGGATCATCATGGTATGTCAATTGATTTCTATGGTCAGTTGAATAAAGTTTGGGAAATGACATACATGTTCGGGCATCGAGTTGTGTTGTTTCAATGCGAATGGTTTAACACTGGTAGCAACAGAACATTTCGCACCGAAACACATTTGACAACCATTGATGTAAGAAGCCGTTGGTATCAAAATGACCCATTTGTCTTGCCAAGTCAGGTGCAACAAGTTTTTTTATGTCAATGATACCAAATTAGGTGAACATTGGAAAGTCGTAGAGCGATTTCAACGTCGAGGAATATGGAATGTGCTGGAGCTTGAGGATGTAGATCCCGATGATAATGAATTGCCTATTCCGAATGATGTGTTCCAGCAGGACGAGACCACTGAAATTGTCCAAATCAGCATTGCAGATTCCATTAGCAACACTTTACGTAGGACTGATATTGCACCTGATATTATTCCAAGTCAAGTGGTTCTGCAATCTAGTACAAGTGTACATGTAGAGGGTCCAAACAGAGATGATTTTATCTGTGATGATAATGATCAACATTCAAATGATCCTAGTGATGATGAAGATGAATTTCATAGTCATAGTAACTCGGATACAGATGATGATATAGAGCCTTGATTGTAATATCCTTTATTTTTTGCATTATCAAGTCATTTTCATTGTAATGCTCTTGATTGTAATGGCATGGCCTTGTTAATGAAGACATGTTTAGTTACAACAAGTCCGGAATGTTGTACCTATTGCTTCATTGTGGTCCATTTGGAAACATCGGAATCTATCGGAATCTGTTTGAAGCTGTGTTTGTTCTACTGTCTCCTCTGTGTGCTGCTGCTGAAGTGCTCTATGTTTTTTTTTCTCTTCTGTTTGGTGATGCTGCTGAATCTGTCTGAATCTGTCTGAATCTGTGTATTAATCTGAATCTGCTGAATCTGTTTTGAATCTGCTGGTTTAATGCTGAAATGCGGCTGCTGCTTGAATCTGTTTTTTATGCTTCCTGCTGGTTTCTCCTCTGTTTTCCTGTTGGTTCTCTTCTTGTTGGTTTCTCACCAACGGTTATATTACTAGCGGATGTTTGGGCTAGCTCATTGGCGCCAAGTTTGTTTGGTTTTAATAGCTATGCTCCTGATGTATTTGTGTTCATTATATATAATCTTATTTTGTTTGTTGATAAAAAAATTGAAGACATGTTTAGTGATGATTCAAATTGTAATGAATTTTTTTGTTGATAATTTCTTGACTTGTAAAGTGGTTCTAATATTACAGTATTAGGTTATCTTATAATTTCATAAATTGTCATGCATTTTAAATTTTTACTTTTGGTTGCTTACAATTCATTTGTTAGATACAAAGACTACACAGATGCCACCTGGGCAAGCCACTAAGAGGAGGTCGACGACCTCAATGTCAGAGGCAAACCCGGTTGAGCTCCCAGCTGCATCTCCTGTGGATGCATTTGCAAGTCTATCTCCTGTGGATGCATCTCCATCTTCGCAAACAGTTGATATTGGTAAGTGTTACTACATGCTTACTCTTTTTGAGTGATTATGATTAAAAATTTGTTAGTATTGAAGTATGACTCTGTGAGAGACAATGAAAAAAGAGATCTTTGAAGTCACAAACGGCACCTAAAAGATAAAGTGAGAGACAATTGTAATCTGGAACCTTTATTTCACATTGGGACTACCATGCATGCAACATCTGGATATTAGCCTACTAGTGGTGAATGTTGTTTTTAAACTTTTTCCCTTGGCACCTAAAGAATATATATATATATAATGAACTACAATTCAGTAGGTCTCTTTCCTGTAAATATATGGGCTGCCCATACTATACTCTGGAGAAAGATGCACTTAGTTATCTGGAGCAACATTGCCAACATTTCCTTTTATCCCAATTGAACTGATCATAACCATATTAGATCTATCAACCGTTGAATCTTAAAAAAAACACTGTAATTGATCGTAATGATATTAGATCGTAACCAATATCGCTTTGAGCATTACCAAAGACCATTTCAATTGTAACCAACAATACCACTTTATAGCATGACCAAATGCAACAATGAAGAACGAAGACTAATTTTGTTCAGATACAGTGTTTTTTTTAAACTAATTTTGGTCATGACAAATACAAAGTCTAGAATTTGAATTCTGATCTTTTTGGAAACCTAGTGCACAAGCCTCTCGACACGCGGATAGACTGTTTTTGTGTTCATAATGGCCACATCACAATGGAGCAACCTTACCATTCCACCCTTAGGAGTTCTAATTTGTTCCCTACCCTCACATTTTTTCAATTAATTATTTTTTTTTTCTGTTCTTTCTGTTCTTATTTCCTCTAGTCATTTTCTTTGATCCTTACAAAGGGAAATAATAAATTCATGGTATCAATTTGATCCTCTTTAGGTTGCTTGTGATGTTCACAATCTCTGCGCTCTCTGTGATTTTTTCTTTGACATTCCCTCCACCTATGTCCAGCTGTTTTGTGAAGTAGGCAACTCTGTATTTTGGCAATACATTTGCAATGATGTTCTCCATTTGCTAAGATTGAATTGTATTGATCTCTTGGGCAGTGTCAAAGCATTCTCCAAATTCAATATGATAATTATCTTTTGCTGTCAGTCAAATGACTTTTTCACTACTGGTTTTAAGAAAGAAACCAATCAGACTTGGTTGTGTCTATAGCTTTTCCCCTCTCTTTCTATTCCTTTTTGAGTGACATTGCTCCTCCATATGCCCTAAGGTTTTACCTTTGCTGCAGGCAAAGGGCTTCGACTAGTAGTTATTTTTCTAACAGTGGATTCAAAACTATGTTAGGTTATTTATCAAGCACTTCAATGGATTCAAAGCACTGTTAGGTATATGTATCATATTATTCGAAGCAGTTGCAGCAGAATTTGAGATTTGAGGTCTCAGAAGGGAATTCGTGTTTAAACCAACTCTCTGGAGCTCAGACTGCACTGGAAAAGTACAAGATTGGTCTGTCAGTTGTGGTCATTTTGTTCAAAGCGATATTGGTTACGATCTAATATCATTACGATCAATTACAGTGTTTTTTTTTAAGATTCAACGGCTGATAGATCTAATATGGTTATGATCAATTACTTTATAGCATGACCAAATGCAACAATGAAGAACCAAAACTAATTCCTTTTACCTGGAGCAACATTGCCAACATTTCCTTTTATCCCAAATGAAATATATGGGCTGTAGTGCAGATGCTACCTCCATCGCTGTTCTTAGTCTCTGAGTAAGACTTAAACTTCTTTGGTGGTCTTGCTCATCTTCACTTTGGTGTAGCCACTCCTCGAGGCTTCCATTGGGCATGGACTCGAAAACTATCGCCTTGAAATCATCGCCTTTGGAATCGATGCTCGAGCAAGTAGTGATTATCTTGATGAGGTTCCGATGTCGGATACCTCTCAAAGCATTGCATTCTTCCACAAAACTCTTGGCAGCTCCTTTCTCTGTAAGTTTCAGCCTCAATTATTTGTGTGCAAATACAATTGACCCAACTGTGTTGTGTTTCCAAGATCGGCTGGAATTTCCCCTGAAATTCTATTATCAAACTGGCGAAGATCCTCCAATCTTTCGAGTTTGCCAATACCCACTGGAATTTCTCCTGTGATTGAGTTCATGGAGATTACCAACCATGTCAAGCCAATTAAATTCTTTATTCCTTCAGGGATGGATCCTGATATCTGGTTTGCTCCTGCAATCAGCTGTTGAAGAGTAGTTGAAAAATTAGCAATCAAAGTTGGTAATTCACCTTTGAACCTGTTAAGGCCTATGTCCAGTTCCTGGAGGTTGCTGCAGTTAGTTAAAGAAGTTAAGAAGCTAAATCTTGCTGCAGTTAGCCCAGAAAAATTAGCCAATAGAACAGAGCATCTACATGTTCCTAATGTTGAAATAATTTTACCATTCTATGCAGTCGAGGCTGATATAGTCAGGATTACAGGCATGTTCAGTCATCTTATCTTAGACATAGTAATCTTATAATCATGAACATGACATAATAGCAAGCTTGAATAAAGGCATATACATTCCATGATGCTTTAAACTTGAGAGTTCTTAAAATCTACAGCAACCTATATAGCAGCAGCAGCAGCAACCTATGTACATTATATGACACATACTAATCTTCATTCACATATGCTATTTAAAGAGAGTTCTTAAAATCTGCTCTGTATATACAGCAACAGAAGTTTATTTAGCAGCAGCCTGTAATAGTGTTTCATTTTGTGTTTATAATATAGGTCCATCTGTAAAGCGAGTACGAGGTCCAACTAGGGGTAAGAACAGTAGTAGACTCATCAGCCAACATGGTGGGAAGAAGCTTTTTGTTGGAGTTTCTATTGAGAGGAGGACATTTGTGGGGCTTAATGCCACCAAGGCCGCTAACGAATTGGGGGCACAAATTCGATTGCAAGCCCCATTGCAAGGAACAAAAAATTGGGAGGACGTTCCACCAGTCATTCGAGCAGCTATTGTACAATCCTTGCGGGTAATTTAATTTTTATAGTTGTTGAGATTGAAGTAATTAATATATAAGATGTTTAATTTTCATTTTATGTTTAATTGGGACAGGATAAGTTTGAGATTGAAGGATATGATGAGAGTCCACTTCCACAAGAAATCATTGACACAAAGGCCACACATTTGTTTAAAGGCTGGCGATATCATATGCATGAACATTACAAAGAGTTGGTGAAAGAAGGTACAGATCCTTATAGTAAACCATTTGTTGGGGTGAGCGAAGAAGATTGGAGATACATGATTGATGAAGTGTTTCTTGGTGACACACACAAAGGTAATTAACTTAACAGTCATGGATGTTTCTTTTAATTGCACTACAATGAATAACTCAAAGGTCCCAAGTTTCTTTGAAATTCAAATAATATACAATTATATATGAGACAGAGTAAGGAAATTGCAGAGATGGAGGGAAAGATATAGGAACCATGCTTGGATATTGATTTTTAAGTTAATATTTCTATTGCATTGTAGAAACGGTCAACAAGAAATATAGCCAACAGGAAAAAGTTACCCTATAATCACACCATGGGTTCAAGGTCATTTTCAACAGCAATCTCAATTGAGGTAACATATTTTTTGTTTTAAAACTTATAGTTAATGCTGCAATTTTTTTATTAACAATATTACTAAGCTTGCATTTTATATGTTTCATGTAGGGAATTGAAACTGGAAAGGAGCCTCACATTGTAGATTTTTTCAAGACCTCACATTGGAGTAAGAAAAAAAAAGATTGGATTGAACCAGTTTGTGCGGAGTTATATGTAAGTATACCTTCATTATATTTGTTATTCATAGTCCTATATAATGCTTAACTAGTTAGTGTACTTGTAAAATAGGATAACTGTTGATCCTTTTTTTTTTTTTCTTTTCTTTTCTTTTTTTAACACAAACAGGAAAAGATGGACCAACTTCGTGAGGAATCTTCACAGCCTGGAGCAACTCCGCTAACACAGGAGGAAATTACTGTTCAAGTCCTTGGGAAGCGTTCAAGGTATTTGAGAGGTTTCAGGGTTGGTCCAAAGCCGTCTTCTGCATTCAAGTCTACAACTAGGTCATAAGCATGTGATGAAGAGGTTAAGGGCCTTAAAGAAGAGGTAGCATCACTAAAAGGGATAATTCAATCATATAAAGAACGCTTTGAGCAGTTTGAACACTTTATGAGACAAATGCAGGGCAATGGTAGTGGATACGACTTTTTTGATGAGTAAGTACTATTGCTTTTGATGGTTTGTGAATACTTCTAGGATTTGCTTCAATTTATCAGCTCATAGATCTGATTTTGACAGTTGATCTATGACTGTCGTGTTGGCATCCATTCATATGATGGTCTAATATTGATTTGATTGGTTTCATAGGTTAATTTCATTCGGATTTAGGTACATAGTTGGATGGTTGAGGGACATAGGTTGAGGTGCCTTATTTTCAGTACATGACTTGGTATTAAATTATTGGATTTAGGTACATAGTTACATAGTTACATTTCTATGACTGTCTTGTTAGCTTGTTTGGTTCAAGAGGCTTTATCTTGTTAAAGGCTACTTTATGTAAAGGTAAAGTTAAGAGGTACTATGTGTATAAAGGAGTAGGTGGTGTTTGCAGATGATGGTGTGTTTTTCTAATATTAGTTAATTGGTTTGTGTTGCTTTGGATTGCTGGTTGTTTGTTTTTTTTTTCTCTGTTGGTTTCTCACCAACTATTGAAGCTTGTGTTGGGGAAAGACATGGCTGAGAATCCTGAATATCCACACACAAATAAATAAATACATTGTATCTCTCCTGAAAATTTGAGAAATTATAATTTACTCTCAATGTTTGGCAAAATTACACTATGTTTTCATAATATTTTGATTCACATTACAGTTGTCCCCACAATGTTGACTTAACAGAATATTCTATTTACAATCTATACATGGATAATAATTCTATTTACATAGTTAGGGATTGAACTAGTGATGGAGGAGATAATACACGAACTGTAAGGATGGTAATAATGTGGTGGTGTTGTGGTTTTTTTTTATTTTTTATTTAGAAATGTAAACAAATATATTATTATTAACAACGCTTTCTTTAATTTTTTTTTTTTTTTTTTTTTTTGCAGGTAGCTAGCTAGAGGCGTAGTCATGCATGTTTATGGATCTGAGTTTGCCGATGCATTAATTCTAAGTTGTGCATATATATATGTGGAGTTTTTGAGATACTTCGCATCGGACAAATATGACATGCATTTGAAATCTTTGATGTTTTGTTAAATATTTTTTGATGTGGTGAATTTATTGTAAGGATGGATGGTTATTTTGGACGTGTAATGTGTTGATATTGACAGGTGGTTGTAAATATATTAATTACTATTTTGACTTTATAATTGATGGTTTTTTTATTTTTGATGTGGTGAATTTATTATAAGGATGGATGGTTATTTTGGGCATGTAATATGTTGATATTGACAGGTGGTTGTAAATATATTAATTATTATTTTGACTTTATAATTGATGGTTTTTTTTTTTTTTTTTTAAGATTGGATTGGTATATTAAAATTGATTGGATGGGCATGAATTATGTATTAATTGCAAATGTATTATAGGTATTACAAAAAATTTAGCATTATATTTAAAAGAATCAATTTTGAAATTAAAAGTTTTTTTGCGACCAATATGTTTTTAGTCGCAAAAAGCTTCTAGGAATTGCTAAATACACCCTTTCTGCGACCAGAATTATTCTGGTCGCCAAAAGTCCACTTTTCGCGACCAAAAATTTCGTCGCCAATGCTCACTTTCTGCGACCAGAATTATTCTGGTCGCCAAAAGTCCACTTTTCGCGACCAAAAACTTCGTCGCCAATGCTCACTTTCCGCGACTAGAATTATTCTGGTAGCTAAAAGTCTACTTTCTGCGACCAATATTTTCGTCGCAAATGGTTATCTTTCAACGACCAAAATAGATGGTCGCAGAAAGTAGACTTTTAGCGACCAAATTCTTAGTCGCAATAGGATCAATTTTGACAAATTCAAGTCCCTTCCGCGACCAAAGAATGTTGTCGCAAATGATGATTTTCCGCGACCAACTTCACTTTTGGTCTCCAAAAACCTTCTGTGACGGACTTTTGGCGACCAAATTGCGACCAACTTTTTTTGGTCGCTAAAAACTATTAGCGACCAGATTTTACCTTTTTGCGACCAGAAATGTTGGTCACGAAAAGTGTTTTTTCTTCTAGTGACATTTATTAATAATATTTTAAAAAAATTGTCTTGTTTTAACTTTTAGAAACAACCTTTTTGTGGCGACTAGAATTGGTATTCTAATTTTTATTTTTTTTTGTTTTGGTGACGAATTATCACTTTTGAGATGAAAAAAATTTATCCCTAAAATTGTTTTGTATTGTAGTGTGGCAGTAGTGATAGTTTGCTGGTATTAATAAGATTTTATTGTAAAAGTGTATATTTTTTACCAAAATAAATTTATTTTTTATTAATCACAAAAAACTTTTAAAATATAAAAATATTTTTTACCGTAACAAATAGAATGTATAGTTGAGTACAAAATTATGATTATATAATTGAACATATTCTTTTCTTCATATTAGAGTTACAAAAAATTATTATTATTATTATATGTCTCTATTTACTAAAGTCAAACATCTAAAAATCATTATGCTCGACACATTTTATAATATAAAAAAAGGAATGGTTTTCCACTAGCTCGTGATCAGATCGGAAGATACTGTTAGGTCCGTGGAGGCTTATCACGGATCCCTAGAGGCTCATCATGGGTCACGTTTAGATAATCTGAACCGTTCAATGTGTAGAAATCGTCGAGTACTATATATCTCTAAAACATCACGCTGATCGGATATTGATAACTATCTGATCAAATCATATTTTTGTAAGTCGTTTATTTTTCACCGTCCATTTTTTTATACAAAATTGATTTGATCACATAACTATCGATATCCAATCAACGTGATTTTCTACAAACATATAGTATTTGACGAGTTCTATACATTGAATAATTCAAATTATCGAAACGAGACCCGTGGTGGGCTTCCACAAGCCCAACAGTACCTTCCAGTCCGTGATTGAACTGGAATGAAGCCATTCCCTATAAAAAATATTTATGATAATTTTGACATTAAAATCTCAAGTAATATATTTCCCAATAAATGTATAGAGTAACTTATTAGAAAAATCATATTCAATTTAATTACACAATTTAGTTTTGACAAGCTTGATAGTTGACTTATCATAATTGAAACAAGTAAAATGAGCACAAGACCAATCAAGTTATGAATAAAAGGATAATTTGTCTCAATAAGTAATATCAAATTTTGTGAATTTATTTTTAAAAATGTCATATCGAATATTCTCACAAATAAGATTAGATAAAAAATAAGAGGCGTAAACAAATTAAAACGTGATGTATAAAAAAAAATGCATAAATGACACAAGAATATAAAACAAAAAAAGATAACAAACCATGACAAATATAATAATAGAATAAACTCTGAACATATACACCATATATATAACAAAAAATCACAAATAGCAAACACAAATAATCAATATTTGATAAAACTAAACTACAAAATTATTTTCAAAATTTTGTTATATTATTAATTTGGAGGTGCTAACCTCTATAATTTTGAGAGTCTGAATTTTAATAATTTTAAATTGAAAAAATAAAGAAAGAATAAATCATTGTGTTTGATTTCAATTTCTAGATTTAATTTTTTTAAAAATTAATTTTTTTGTTTTTCATGTTTTTTTAATTTTTAATTTTTCGTGAATATTTTTAAAATTTTAAACAATTTTTTTACTTTTTCAAATGCACATATTTAGATGTATCTAAAAATTAAAATATTTATTAAAAATTATTTTAAAATTTTAATAAATACACTAGAATATGAAAAATATAATGAATTTATATATATATTTTTTAATTTACATTTTTGGTGTTCAGTGAATTTTTTAAGGATTTTTTTCACAAATATTATACTTTTTAAGGGTATTTATGTTATGTGTATCTAAAAATTTACTTAAAATATTTTTAAAAAACCAGTGAAAATAAAAAAATATGAAAAATAAAAAGTTTCAACCTTCTAAAAGGTAAATTCAGAAAACTCAAACCAAACAACTTGACAGTATTATTGGAGTGAAGTGCATATCATTGTTGTTGTAAGAGCATCTCCAATGGTGTTTGCCAAAATAGCATTGCCATTACTATAATTTGGCAATAAATAGTGCTATTTTGTCAAATTATAGCAATGATGTTCCAATGGTTACATGCTATTTTGGCAAATATGAACCAACTTTTTATCTAAGTTCGTAGGTGTCGTTTGGATATAAGTTTTTTTGTATTTTTTTTTTTGTTTATTTTTTGTCTTTTGTGACATTTTTTCAACTGTTTGTAAAAAAAAAAATTATATATTTACATTATATCCGACTAGACAAATATAAAAAATGAAAAAAAATTGAAAAATTTCCAAAAATAAATAAATAAATATAATTCACTCTACCAAAAAACATACCACTAAAAAAAAAATTATTAACTACATTAAAAAAATAAGCAATCACCAACTACCCACTAATAACCATCCATTATTCATCCAGCATTCATTCACTAACAACCATCTACCAACAATCATCCATCATTCACCCAGCATTCATTCACCAACAACCACCCACCAACAATCATCCATCATTCACTCAGTATTCATTCACCAACAACCATCCATTATTTATCTACCATTCACTTACTAACAACTACCCACCAACAACTACCCATCATTCACCCACTCATAATTTTCTCTATAAATTATAACACAAGGTTTTCTACAATTTTCATATTCACATATCGACAATTTTTATATCTTCTAAACTCTCTGTACACACTCACAAGATTTTCTATAATTTTCATATTCAGCCACCCACAATGAACAATTTCAATAAAGCCTTATTCAATGGAGATTTTGATGAATCTTCATCATCTGATGATGATATAATGATGATGCAACTGTTAACAGCTCAACAACAAAGAATACAATCATTAATCTTAAACCAACCAAGCAGACATGTTGGTTCCACAAGTGGTCGTCGATACATTACTCGTAAGAGGGTTAAAGACGATGAACAAATTTATAGAGATTACTCTGCAAATAATCCTGTCTACCCAAGAAAATGCTTTTGGAGACGTTTTCGAATGAGACGGTCATTATTTGTTAGTATCTTACATGATATTCAACAAGTCAATTAGTACTTCATCCAAACTGATGATGCCACTGATGCTCTTGGATTATTCAGTGTATAGAAGATGAATGTTGCACTTCGGATACTGCAATACGGCATACCTACTAATGTTGTAAACAAGTACATAAGAATCGACGAAACTACTGCAATTGCTGCCTTGAGTTTCTTTACCAAAACGATTGTTACTATCTATTTACTTAAGATCCCCAAATGAGTCAGATGTTACCAGATTATTGCAAGAATGAGAGCAATGTGAGTTTCCTGCAATGTTAGGGAGTTTGGATTGTATGCACTGGTGTTGGGATAAATGTCCAACCACTAAAGTCAGTGCTTACACTAGACACTACCACAAACCAACAGTTGTACTCGAGACAATCGCTTCCTACGACTTGTGGATTTGACATGCTTTCTTTGGCATGCTTGGCTGTCTAAATGATATTACTGTTCTTGACACCTTTGTTTTCTAAATTAACTAGAGGACGTGTCCCTGTTTCCAACTATACCATTAATAATCACGCATACACCATGGGATATTATCTTGCTGATGGTATCTATCCTCGTTGGCAACGATTGCGAAAACAATATTTTAATCTCAAGATTTAAAGAAACAACTATTTGCAAGGATGCAAAAGGCATGTCGGAAGGATGCCGAAAGGGCATTTGGAGTGCTCCAAGCACGTTTTAATATGGTTTCTGGCGAGAGGTTAGAGTGATGCGGATATGTACTACATCATGAACATGTGCATTATTTTGCACAATATGATCATGGAAGATGAGCGTAATATTCCAGAAAATGAACACAATGCAGTACTACTAGAAACTGATACCACTAATACCCCATGTGCCTGTTTGGCAGAAATTATTTACAGCTTATTTCAGCTTTCAGCTTAATTTAAGCTATTTTGATGTGTTTGGTTTAGCTTATAGCTTATAACTTATAGCATTATGGAAGTCAAAAATCAGCTTATTCTTTGAGTGGGGCAGGAGATGCTTTAAGAATAAGCTGGAAATCAGCTTAAGCTGAAAGTTATAAGCTATAAGCTGTTTAGGCATAAGCTATAAGTACTTTCCCACAGCTCCACCAAACAGGACTCATGTCAAGTGTCACACGATCCAAATCAGGAGTATGCGGAATTTATGTTAAATCACCAGAGGTTTAGATCTACTGAAACTTATAATGCAATTCGTAATGATCTAATTAAACACATGTGGCCTCGATCTGGAGAGTTGGATTAAGTTTTTATTTTATCTTTTTAGTGACACTTACTGTCATGTAATGTCTTTTTATTTTAATAATTTTTTTTTTCATTTGCAACTTTATTGCCTTCATTTCAATAATTTATTTGTTCATAATAACATTGAAAAATTAAATTAATACTAAAAACTAGTCAATAATACATTGCAAAAACAAAATTACATTGAAACATTAAAAATATTCAAAATTACATTAAAGTGAAGAAAGAAGGAGAGATCAATGAAGAAAGAAAGAAGAAGAGTCTTCGAATTCGAAGAAAAAAAAACAGAGCAACAGACACCTGGAGTGGAGTCGCATCGCAGCGAATAAGAGAGAGGGAGAAGAAGAAAAAGAAGAAGAAGAAGAAGAGGAAGAGGAAGCAGCGTACCTGGAGTCGTTTGCCCAGGTCAGGCTTCGTTTGATGTTGAATTCTTGAATCTCTCTTTCCCCAGGTCAGTCTTCTTCGTTTGCCCTAATCTGCTTTGCTTTTTTGTTTCTCTCACTTTAGGTCCCGATTTGGCTTTTAAGTTGTCCAAAAAATCCTTCAAATCTGGATCGCATGGAGTTGCAATCCAGATGCGATCCTACCGATCCCGTCGATCCCACCACGATCCTGCTCTGGGGTCGATCCCATGTACGATCCGGATTGAATAGTGTATAATAAGTCGTAGGATCGTACGATCCTACGATCCGGATCGCGATCTTAACAACCTTGATTTGGAGTAAAGTAGAATGAGAATAACGGCTCCCTTATTTAAATTGTTCCACCAATATATATATATATATATATATATATATATTGTCAACAAAAAAAGTAAGATCTTATTATTAGCATTTCAGGGGTGGACAAAAGGACAAAGCATAAATAGGCAAAAAAGAAGGCACAGTAATTGAACTTACAAGTAAATGCTTCTAACATACTTTAACTTTTCCTTAAATTAAAAAATAAGATCATTTATAGTTTTAATTTTTTTTTTTTTTTTTAAAACACAGCTTCCCAAATTACTTTCTTTACATCTCTAGCCCAAACCACCAAGCCATCAGAGTGAGACTTCGTGGTAAGAAAAGTTATGATATTTATAATAATAATTACGAATTATAATAACATAATAACATTTCCTAATTTAAATTATTATGTTTTGGTTTTTCATGGACTATAAAACCCTTTGGTCATGTTTGTTTGGGTGGACATGAGCTTGGGATTGGACTAATAGTCCAACAAAATTATTAATCTGATGTTTGGTTAAACAATTGAAATACGGACTAATTATTTTAAACTTGACTATTAGTTAAGATAGGATACATAATCCAACGGATTCGTAGTCCTAGGACTATTAGTCATGGGAATGCTAATCCAGTCCGCCCAATCAAACATGACCTTAGGTTATTATGTGTGAGATACCTGTGACATTAAAAAGTCAATTTGTTGAATTTCATTAAGGCCTATGGATGCAAGATATTGGGCCACATGGTGCTAACATTATGACTGCAAAAGGGCTGAAAATTTTTGGCCTTTTGAAAATTTTGGGCCACAAAATTTAGTTTATATTGGGCCACAAACTGGCTTTGTGGGTTGGTTATTCATATAATGGCCTTCAGAGGAAATTAGGAGAGCCATATGGGCGGTCCATTATCGAACCACAAAGGGCAAAAATTTAGCCGCTAAATTTTGGAGCCTATTGAAGTTAATAATTGGGCCACAGAATCTACTCAAATTTGAAAATCATTATATATTTATGTTAAAATTCAGATTTGAGGAGTATATTCAGGATGTCTGAGAATTGAATTTTTAAGTAATTTTTTTTTTATAAAAAGAAGTGTAAAAAAAAAAAAAGAGTCAACTTTTTATAGTGATTTTCTGATTTTATAATTTTTTTTGGAAGGTTTCCAAATGGGAAAATAATTTTTTCATTAGGCAGTTAAATTTTATTGTCTTTTCAAGTAAACAATTTTCAAATTGCAAGCTAAAAAATACAAAATTTGGCCAAAATTGAAATACACAATTTTAAATTTGAAGGGTTAAAAAAACTCAAATTGATGGCAATAAAATTATAAGTCATTTCTATATATTCGCTATTTTTTTTTTTTTTGTAACACAAAAGTTTTTGTTCAAAAAAAAAAAAAATGATTTCATTGTATTCATATATGAAATACCTTGTAATAGAAGGTGACATAATACATAACATCTCACCTTACCAAGATACACGACATCACACACTGATGGCAAACTTGTTTGTCTTTTTGATGTTACCCCCCCCCCCCCCCCCCCCCCCCCCCCCCCCCCCCCCCCCCCCCCCCCCCCCCCAAAAGGAGGTATTTGGATAAACCTTTCAAACCAACAAATTGTAAGATAAAAAATAATAATTAAAAATATATTTACATGCATCTCGATTAATTTTGAGACCCTGAAGTTAATTATTGAGTAAACTTTTTAGCAGTGGCAGAGCCAAGATTTTGATTCATGGGGGCACCATTAATCCTTAGCAACATCAATTACAAAACTTAATTAAATCCAATTTTCATTTAGTGATAGAATGATGAAAGATCAACGTGATGCTAAAATTATGTCCCTTAGATATATTTGAATTAATGAATTTTTTTTATTGGCTATTTTAGTTATTAATATGATGATAATTATAATTTAAAATGTAATAACATGCATAAAAATAAAAAAAAAAGAAGAAGATAGATATGGAGAAAAATAAGAGAAAAATGAGAGATAGAAATAATTATAAAATAATATTTTGATAAAATTAAAAATTTATAATCGTAAATTATAAGAAATTTATTAAAAAGAAAGAGAAAAGAAAGATGAGATATAAACATTTTAAAACATATTTGAAAATTTAAAAAAGTTAAGTAAAAAAAAAAATTCTATTTAGAAGTAAAAGTGTAATTTTCAAAAAATGAGAGGGGCACATGCCCCCTAGTCCTATGTAGCTCTGTCCATGACTTCCAGTGACCTTAGGGCATCCGCAGTGGAGCTGCTAAGGAGAGTTTTAGTGTCAGTTGGTAAATTTTAGCTAGCAAAGTGTGTTGTTGGGTGCTGCAGTGAATCATTTAGTGTGTGTGTTAGTGGTGTGGGTTAGTCGTATGTGTTAAAAAGTTTGTTAACTGCGGCTAGCGCTTTAGCTAGCGCTTGGAAGTGTTTTGTTTGTCTTCCAGGTTGACCGGCCGGACGTCCGGCCGGTTGACCCGGTCAACGGAATTTTTTTTTTTTTGGACTTGAAATTTAATTTTGGGCTTGAAGTTTTTTTATTAAACTAAATTATTTATTTATTTTATTTATTATATACACACACATATATATATATATATATATATTTAACACACACCTTAACACATCCATTGCACCGCCACTCACTCTCTAAAATTAACAAACTCTTAACACATTTTAACAAATATTTTTGGGCCCCACTTTTATCACTTTTTATCATATAATACACTTTAACAAATAATTTTGACTATCCCATTGTGGATGCCGTTATATAAACTATTTTTATCTCATAAAAACAGTACCAAACACTCAAAAAAAAAAAAAAAAAAAAAAAAAAAAAAAAGAAGAAAAATTTGTACTACACAAACTGCACCCAACAAGGACATCCTCTCAAGATGCCGCTAGGTTTCCATATATCTTGATAAGCTAATGCTTGTGATCTTCTCAAACATTGTGATTTTCCTTGTGCTTGACCAATGAATCAAAAGAAGAAACAGAAATGAATCACAACACAGACTCCACTAAGAATTTATTAATGAGAGGTTTTAGGGTAAATTATATCAATCTCCTGAATTTTTTTGACAATTACAAAAAGGTCTCCCAAGGTTTCTGAAATTATTATACCTTCTAGTTACCTTCTATCAATGAGTCGGTAATGAGGAGATGGAATCTGCTTAGGTTAACAACAACAACAATAACAACTAACAAAAAAAAAAAAAAAAAAGAGTTTGTTTCAGTTCATATTTTTATTCTTAATTTTTTTGGATAAATTACAAACACACCCCTTAAGGTTTGCTTAAAATATAGATTACCCCTTGTGGTTTGAAAAATTACAAAAACCCCCTTATTAGAATTTTTTATTTAACAGAATTAACTAAAAGAATGAAATTCATAATTGTTTTCTTATACAATAATAAAATTACATAAATTATTAATTGAAACATATTTCTAATAACATTAAAAACAATTAATTGACTTGATGGTTTATTAATAAAATGGGTGATTTGTTATGAAATTAAAAAGCTCAAGGGTGAAATATAATTTCTAAAACTACAAGGAATAATTTGTCTTTTAATGAAAAGTGCAGCTCATTTGGGAAGTTACCATTTTAGTTATTTTTTGATTATTTTAATGAGGTTAAAAGGGTTGTGCTTAGGAAAATAATTAACTTTATTTTTTTGATAAATTACAAATACACCTCCTGAATTTTGTTTAAAATATAAATTGCCTCATGTGGTTTGAAAAATTATAAATACATTCTAGTCAGAATTTTTTATTTAATAGAATTAATTGAAAAAGTGAAATTTCTAAATATTCACCTATATAATAATAAAATTATCTGAATTATTAATTGAAATAAAATTTTAACATTATTAAAAATTGTTAATTAAATTGATGATTTATTAATAAAAAGACCTATTTGTTATGAAATTAGAAACCTTGGAAGACATAATGTAATTTTTAGAATTACAGGGAATAATTTGTAATTTAAGTAAATCTCAGGAAATGCGTTTGTAATTTGTTCTTATTCTTTTTAATTAATTTGATGAATGTAAAAAATATATATATATATATTTTGCATGTAACATTTTATTTTATTAACTATTTTTTATTAACTATTTTAATTCAAAAACCCTCTTTTCAAACAAAATTATTGAATTGACTAGTTTATTTCTCCAACAAAATTATTGAATGAACACTCGTGTTCTGTAGTGTCGCAAAACTAACAAGTGATCAGTGGTGGATCTTGATTTCATTCAAATTCTAGACCATTAGTTTTCTTCTATAGCAGATCTTCTTCAACAAATTAAGATTTGAAACTTACTTAACGACATTCCCAATGAAAATGTCAACTTATGTCTCCTCCCACACTATAAGCTGCATGACGTGCAACATTACAACGTAAGGTATGAGCTAACGGATATGACTTTTCTTTCCACCACTAAAATAAATATTAAAAAGTTCCCACATATACAATAAGTGACAAGTCAACCAAATGCAACTATATAAACAACGAAAGCATTTACATTAAAAAATACTAGTTATTATGAATAAATTTCATATTAAATAAAGTATTTACAATAGTGATTAAAAATTTATTAAAATATATTATATAATAAAAAGTGATATAAGTCTGACTTAATTTAATGTGTTAAGATATTATTAATTTAGAAAGTGAATAATATTACAATTGATGTGTTAAAATATATGATAAGCCATGCACATCTGTTATTATATACAAAAGTACCAAAAATAAAAATAGAAAGTATTTTTCTGTCTTTTTCCCTCTCTTTCTCTCCTGAGTTCACTAGATCACTTTCGCACAGTTATAACTAGATCTTTAGCAACTGACCAGCACTATAATATGTAAGGATTATAAGGATTAAATTTTTTGATTTTCAAAGTGAAAATGTTATTATAAAAAATATTTGGGATTAATTTTTATTATCGTGATGGTTGTTGTTAAAAATCGTCTTAAAAAGTTATTTAAAAAAAAAATAATTTTAAGATAATTTTAAAAATATCACTAATAAATTTACTTGTTTTTTTTTTTTTTTTTTTTTTGATCAGATAATAAATTTACTTGTTGGTACAATGATTTGGTGTAAAAAATGTTCACTTCTGAAATAAAAATTTAGACCCAAAAAAATTTATCACTAGTATTCAATTTCATCGCAAAAAATAAAATAATAATACTTTTGACAACTAAAACTTCAATTTATCCTTAAACATCTTAATTTGATATAGTGAAGTTAAACATTAATACTTCATATGCAGCCATATGTTTATCTGTTAGGATCTCATATAGGAACAAAAGAGGGTTGATCTTGTGAATATTAGATTCTTGAATACCTTGCTCATGCAAATCATTTTCAATGTTGAGTTTTACCAAAAAAATTCGTACACCCTACGAAAAAAATCAGAAATTATAAGAAATTGTACAACAAAAAGCTAAAGGCTAGATTTACAAAAATATAGCATGGCTTCAGCTCCAACCCAACTGCAATCACATTAAAACAATATACAGGTTTCACTTCTCAAGCAGTCACATTCACCATTTTGTTTTGTTTTTGTTTTGTTTTTGTTTGTTCTCTTTTTTTTTTTTTTTTTTTCCAGTTTTCTAATCTACAACTTTAAGTTATTAAATTAACAAGTTAAATATTAAACATAATTAATTACCTATTGTTAGGTTTTTGTAATCAGCAATCCCATTTAACAAAATTTTTTTTAATTGTAATTTTATTTTCTCTTTTATTTCAGTGAGGTTGTGAGTATTTAGATTCGAATCCAACCTCAATTGTACATGTGTAGAGGAGTATGTACTGACATTTCGTATTTTGAGCATTCCTTATTTGACTGCTCAAGTGGTCATTTGTGCGCTCAAGTGATGAAGTGAATTATCCAGTATTTCTACTTACAAACTGAACTTTTGAGAAATATGTTTTACCGCTCGAGCACAACGAGTGGTGGAAGTTGCGCTCGAGCAATTGACCTATATGTTTGTACCGTCTTTTACTCATGTTGCTTGAGCAGCCTTTCTTTCTTTTTTCTTTTTTTTTTTATCAGCAAAAAAAAGAAGTTTTATTGATGAAAAAACATACAGTGTATGGGAAAGAGGAGTGATGGAGACCCCCCAATCACCACCCCTACACACATGTGGCAGGTGATGATTAGAGGACAAGGGAAACAAAAAAAGAAAAAGAAAAAGAAAATCCAACCAATGAGAGAGAGAGGGAGTCAAAGGAGTCTTAGACATTTTTGGTATGGTAAAAGTACAAATAAAGAGGAGGGTGCAAAAAGTATTATAGTGAAACATCAATATCTCAACCAGATTGGCATCAAAATGCACACCAAATCATCTGCTAGTACAAACTTTAAGTTCAAAGTTGGTGAGTAACCAAAATACAGAGCAAACAAAACAAGCATAACACGAACAACAACAAAATTGCAACCTTTAGGATCAATCAATGACAAATCACCCCTATCAACTATGAACTCCACCCAGCAAACAACAGCAACAGCAACTCAACATCAACAACAGCAAACCAACAACGTCGCCATTTACTATTTTTAGGATTTAACCTATCTAGATTTTCAGAGAGGAGTACAATGCAAAGTGTTCTATATTGAAGGGTGGTTTATATGCGTTTCCTTAATGTATGGAAAGTAATCGATTGGTCAACGAATTACATATTGATAAACATCAAGTGTTGATTTTGTTCGTTTATTAACAAAAAGAGGGAGATGTTCATCGATGGATTCAGGAGAATTTGGACCTAAAGCTTTGGTAGATTCCGGAGTGACTCAGCGTCGTGGATTCAACATTGGTTTTGTGGATTCATCGTTGGGCAAAGTAATTTCGATGTGAAGACGGTGGTGAAAGAGGTAGATCGAATTTTTTTTAATTCATGTGTGGATTCGCTAAGTAATTGAGAGTACTCGTGCATAATTCCTTTTAATTTTCTTAGTAGATTATTTTCTGACTTTCACCTATGGTTTTTTATTACAATTGGAGTTGCTCCAATTGTTATTTTTTTTCACGTTATATTATTATGCCGATTTGTTATTAATTGTTTGATTGAGATTGATATTCACAAGTTAAAATTGAAATATAATCACAAATTAATATCGCAAGAATTTTTTGATTTTTCATCTGTTGTTCTGGTTATGTGATCCCCTATTTGCAAAGTCAATTGAAATGTATATATTGTTGAGTTTTGGTGGGTCTACTCTAACACCCAATCAAAATTATTTTTTATTTCTTATCGGCCCGATCGGAGCAAGATGGTCGATATGTTTACGCGAATGGGTGATAAATGAGTTGAATAGTTAATTGTTTAAATTTAGTTTTAAAATTTTAATGAGTTTTAAAATTTGTTGAAATTAAGTCTGTCAAATTTTGCAAGGCGATCTTAAACGAGTTTTTGTCGAGCTAAGTTCGAATAGTTTGACATTTTTATATAATTTATAGGTTTATTAAATTGATCCAAACGAGTAATTGACTGTTCAAGTTTTGTTTAAAACTTTAACGAGTTTTGAAATATGTTCAAACTTGACTTATTTACGGCCTCCTTTAAGAACAGACTATTTTAGTAACTTTTTAGTTTTTTACAAAAATATGTACAAAAAAATAAAAAGAGTAATATGATAACTTATAGTAATTTTTTGAATTTTTGACTAAAATATATAATTGACAAACGAGACCTAAATTGAATTCAAACGAATTTTAACGATCCAAACAAAAGTCGAACTCGAGTTGTTTCTTTAATTTGTCACCCTTAATCACAAGATCGATCTTGCACACAACACTACCATCCTTCTTAAGAAAAAGCTTTGGATTCGAAGTTTATGAAAATTTAAACCAAGCCTAAAATGGAGATAATATATATTTTTTCTTAAATTGTGTTTGAATCATAATTTTATATACAAATACAACCTAACTGAGTGTATAAAATTAATCAGTACTAAGTTTTATAAAATTAAAATGCCTTGGACATGCTTGCTAATAATCAAATAATATAGAAGAAAAAAAAAATTAACACACATTTTGTATATTTACGTAATAACATATTTTACATATTTACATATACCATTTACACATTTCATAATTTAAAGTTTTTTGTTGTACATATACCAATATTTACACACTCAAAAAAAATATCACAACAATAATATGGCGGTGACATTTTTAAAATTATAAATTACAATATTAAACAGGATAAGAGCATAAAGAGTTCATAATTTCTTAACGCTGCTTTCAAATCATTGTAACTCAATGGATCTCTTCTTCCGGCATCCCGTTGTAGTTTTTCTTCCCCACAAGAAAACGCAAGCCCCTGAGAAGAAATCGAAACAAGAGCAAAGCATAGTGAAAAACAAAACAAATAACCAATTTAAAAAAAAAAAAATGTTTTCCAAGAGAGAGAGAGAGAGAGAGAGTGGTTAGGGAAAGAGACTCAACTTGAACCTATACAAGAAAGAGGATCTAAGCCCTCTAATAAAGATGAGCTGTGGATTCTGATGATCCCTACTGAATACGATCCTCGAGTAAGCGATGAATTGATACGGCTTCAATACACGGTTTGTTTGGTGGTCACCGATGAATATTTTGAGAAGAGAAGACCTTGATGAATCGATACATCTTTGGTGAAACAATCTCGCACTTATTTCTATTCGTTCGTAGGGGGCTAGCGTGATGATATCGCCATAGCATCCCTCGGGCGATAGGCTCCGTACCTCTCTAATCTCCATTTCGACATCCAACATGTTGACAAGCTCTGTGACTGGTGTGAATCGACTTGGTCTCATTTTTTTTTTTTTTTTTTTTGGCAAGTAGAGTAGTAAACTAAGTGAATATCAATGAAAATGTTACATAACTAGAATTGTTGATGTAACTATGGGCGGTGAGGGAAGAGAAGAGAAGAGAATAGAAGAGAAGAAACTGGCCCGAGCACAGGCAAGTGAGTCTACCTTTAAATAGGATTTTCCCCCAGCAAAAACTGGATCAATAGTTTCTCTAGTCTAGCCGGCTGAAATTGTCTGGTTATAAACAAATTTTTGGGGTCGGGAAGGAAACTTCTTTTTATAGAAAAAACAAAACTGAATAATATTTTTTAAAACATAAAAATTCTGTTCATATAATAAATTCATACTAAAAAAAAAATTAAAGAAATGGCGTGACAATGGTATTGTTATAAATATAAATTAATTTTATAAATATTTTATTTTAAAGTGAAATGTTACCATTAAATTATATATCATCACTTAAAAAAAAAAAAAAAGGAAAAGAAGGGAACTCGTGCTTTATTGGCATTTCTTAGCCCTCGTTTGACATAAGTTAAACGAGATTTTTTTGGCTAAAATAGTCACAAAAAAAAATTGTTTTTAGTTTAATAAAATAAAATGTCACATCCAAATTATAATCATTTCATTTTTTCTCTCACAAAAATCAAAAAAGCTAAAAAGTCTATCTCAAACGAGACTTTTTAACCTTAAGTTAAAAAAGTCAAAAAATCAACCCACATCCCAAACCAACCCTTATTGGTTGACGTGGAAGGCCGTTATTACAAATAAGACCAAAAAAATTATGCAAATTATTGATTAAGGTGTACGTAAGCTCGCCAAACACTTGGTTATTAAGACCAAAAAAATTTGTTTAAATTATAAATAAGACCCATAGAGGTTTAAGTTAAAATTACTTGGTGGAAATAGTGTGCATCACTAAAAACACTGCAGGATAAAGCAATTATATTACTGATATATTAATAGAAATTAAAACCACCTTGATATAAAAAATTAAAAAAATAAAAACTAAATTAGAAGAAAGAGCAATAAGATTACGAGAACAAAACAACTATTCAATACAACAAGAGAAAACTTAGAAAGACAATAAAAATTTAGAAAAATACTATTTCTAGTCTAATAAATATAATAGAAAGCGTAATAACCAAAATAGAATAGAACAACCACTAGTCAGGAAATCAATTTTGAGAAAGAAAAAAAAAAAAAAAAAGTGACTGAACTTGAAAAAATATTATGAATTGTGTGTTTTATATACTAGAATAAATATAAATATAATTTACAAATAAATCCATTTACAATGCTTATATAATAGAATAAATATAAATATAATTTACAAATAAACCCATTTACAAATGTTTAAGAAATTTAAGGACATGTATTGTATTGCATTGATGGTGGTTCTAGTTGGCTTGAATCTTTTGATCAGCACCAAGAAAACCTTAAAAAGGAAGCAAATAAATTTTCTCATTGTTTATTTTCAAAAATGAGTTCGGAATAAAAGTGTTGTTAAGTGTTTAAACATGCAAGACTGTTTTTTTTTTTTTTTTTTTTTTTCTGTTTTCCTATTTCATCTGTTTTCATTCTTCCCCTTCTTATTTTTTTGTTTCTCTTGCAACTTGCGAGGGGAGTTTGCGCCAAGCAAACGGGTCAAACTAGTTGTGACTTGGGCCTTGCCGTTGGATTACGTGACCGAGTTGATATAGTCAAGGACAGTTTGACCGAGGTTTTAGATCATGCGGCTGAGTTAGCCCAAGGTCCGAAAGTTGGACCGGGCTAAGCCGAGCTAGGTGAAGCGATGGTCCAAGGCCGAGTAAGGTCAGCGGGAACGAACGGAGTTGGGCAAACCAAGCTAGTTATTGAGCTTGACCCTGAAGGTTGGCTGTAATTGAGGCTGGAACTGATAGGGCTATGCCTAGCTCGATAGAAATTGCCAAGTGGTCCAATTGGAGTGCGAGAAGAGAAACCCGCCAATGGTGTGCGTCAATACAGTTTGGTAGTTTGGCCAATGTTGTTTGGCGGTATTGACGGATTCATGTGTAAAGAATAGAGAGGGCAATATAGCCACGCGTCCAAGAAAGGACGAGCAGAGTAGCGCGCACAGAGGCTATATAGACTGAGCAGCGCCTCCATACAACATGTCTAAATTTCTGGTTACCCAGAGCTCTATCTCTCTTTTGTCTTCTCTCTCTTTATTTCTCTACAACCTTGACCGTCGGAAGGATTTTCCGGCAGCACACCTGTCGAATAGCTTACCATCGTTGTGTTCTCAAGTTATTCGGAGCAAAACGAACCTTGGACACGAGGAGTACGGATAGCGACGAGTATTTGCTCCCCGTACAATTGGCGCCGTCTGTGAGAATTTCGACAGAAGAAACCTTGTCCTCCAGGTTTTTCTGGTCATCTTTTATGGCGAACAACGACGACATTCCGCTATCCGTCATCGACGACATCATGCTAGAGTTCGTTCGACGCAGAGATAGCCTGCTCGCTATTCCGACAATGGCTAGTTTAGAGACCTCCGTGCGAGGACTTCCCAGAGATGTGCGACACAAGCGTGGAAGGAGTTCTGGGCGCTCTGTCAGCCCATAAGAGCGTCGCTGACGGCGAGACATATGCACTCAGCACCTGGAAGACAAGCTAAGAGACCAAGATACCATCATCAAGAAGATGGTGACAGAGATGGAGGTCATAAAATGCCATATGTAGGGAAACGGCGTCGCTGGAGTGGAGAACCACAGTAAGCACGCATATTCTCGCCGTTCCGGCAGTCAAAATAGACGCTGCACCCATTCATTCTTCGTCATGAGAAGCTTCAGAGCTAGAGACTACGTCACATCGGCGGCGACATCTCGTACGCAGGACAACAGTTACCACCCTTTACGTCTGACGATGGCATTGGGATATTCATGCTCCAATCGTTCAAAAGACCTGAGGGATGTGTTAGAGGAGCACCCTCGCCGGCGAGAAGCGTAGAGCGTGCCTGCATTGCAGCGGTTGGCCCCTAGAGGGCTAGCTAGTGAAGTGGTCACCATGCCACCACCATGCTTGGCGACATACGCATCACCTAACAAAGAGTTGGCAAAGCTGAGCACCACCCCTTTTTTTTGTCGAGGTCGAAAACACACTGCTCCCTCCCGGGTTCCATCAGCCAAAGTTCACACTCTATGACAAAAAGACCGATTTGTACATGCACGTAAGCCACTTTCGACAGGTTATGGCTGGGCATAGGCAAAATGATGTGCTCATGTGCCTTATTTTTCCATCGAGTTTGGGCGAGTTAGGCCTAAAATGGTTCAAGAGGCTGCCAAAGGAAAGTATCGAGAGGTGGCAGCAATTGGCAGAGGGATTCGTGACACAATTCAAGACCAACACCAAAACACCCAAAGAAGTCGACCACCTTTTGGGAATCAAGATGGAAACGGACGACTCCTTGAAGGTGTACAATGCCAAGTATTGGCAGACATTCAATGAGATTTTTGATTACCCAACGAACCTAGCAATCATCCAGTATAAGGGCGGTCTTCCAGTCGGACACAAACTGAGAGACTCGTTCACAATGAATCAACCGTTGGCCATGGAACGGCTTATGCAACACATTAATGAGCGCATTCGAGTTGAAGATGATATAGCTGCAGCTACCGTGAAGACAAGTCTAGTAGTAGAGGATAAGAGAGTAGCGGAAAAGATTCAAGTAGTCGGACAAGAGGATGGTCATGCAAACAACCATGGAAGAGATTTAGGGAGTTCAGTTTTGGAAGACGTTAGTAAGAAGGCCGAGGAAAAAGGGCATAAAACTCGCAAAATATAAATGGCCGATCTATTTCCGGAATACCGAATACTGCCAATATGAAGTTTTATTCTTAGTTTTACTTTTGTAACCCTTGTTACTATTAACGTAATGAAACAAACAGATCGTTTTTTGAGAAGTGTTGTATTTTCGTCCCACCAAGCAGATTTAGCGCGGTCCAAGGGGCAACTAACGATCATTTTGACGGAAAGATCAGAATTTCTTGCCAGATGAATTTTGCTCGATGAGAGGTTTGTTGATGGTTTTGTTCAACTTTGGAATTCCTTGCTGAGCAGATTTTTCTTGGCAAGATATTTGTTGATGGTTTTGATCAACTTTGGAATTCTTTGCTAAGCGAATTTTGCTCCGCAAGAGATTTTTTGATGGTTTTGATCAACTTTAGAATTCCTTGCCGGGCGAATTTTGCTCGGCAAGAGGGTTGTTGATGGTTTTGATCAACTTCAGAATTCATTGCCGAACTGATTTTGCTCGCTAAGAAACAAGTTGCCGAGTTAACCTTGCTTGCCAACTTTGGAGTTCGTTACCGAGTTAATTTTGCTTACCAAGAAACAAGTTGCCAAGCTGACTTTGCTTCCCAACGTTAAAATTTCTTGCCGAGTTGATTTTGCTTGCCAAAAAGTAAGTTGCCGAGTTGACCTAGCTCGCCGATTTTGAAATTCCTTACCGAGCTGATTTTACTCGCCAAGAAGCAAGTTGTCAAGCTAACTTTGCTCGCCAATTTTGAAGTTCCTTGTCGAGTTGATTTTTCTCGCCAAAAAGTAAGTTGCCGAGTTGACCTTGCTCGCCAACTTCGGAGTTCCTTGGCGAGCTAACTTTGCTCGTTAAGAAATAAGTTGCCAAGCTGACCTTGTTCGCCAGCTTTGGAGTTCCTTGCCAAGGTGATTTTGCTCGCCAAGAAGCAAGTTGCCAAGCTGACCTTGCCGCCAACTTTGAAGTTCCTTGCTTAGCTGATTTTGCTCTCCAAGAAATAAGTTGCCGAGTCGACCTTGCTCGCCAACTTTGAAGTTCCTTGCTGAGCTAATTTTGTTCGCCAAGAAGCAAGTTGTTGGGCTGATCTTGCTCGCCAACCTTGAAATTCCTTGCTGAGTGATTTTGTTCGCCTTGTTCGCCAACTTTGAAGTTCCTTACCGAGTTGGTTTTGCTCGCCAAGAAACAAGTTACCGAGCTAATTTTGCTTGCTAACTTTAGAGTTCCTTGACGAGCTGACTTTGCTCGCTAGGAAGCAAGTTGTCGAGCTGACCTTGCTCGCTAACTTTGGAGTTCCTTGGCGAGCTGACTTTGCTCACCAAAAAGCAAGTTGCTGAGCTGACCTTGCTCGCCAACTTTGAAGTTCTTTATCGAGCTGATTTTGCTCGCCAAGAAGCAAGTTGCTAAGTTGATCTTACTCGCCAACTTTGGAGTTCCTTGATAAGCTAACTTTGCTCACCGAGAAGCAAGTTGCCGAGCTGACCTTGCTCGCTAGTTTCGGAGTTGCTTACTGAAGTTGCCAAGCTGACTTTGGGGGTGTTTGTTTCAGCTTTTCAGAGCCAACTTATGGCTTTTAGCTTTGAAAAAGTTATTTTAGACTGTTTGGTTAAACTTATTTTAAACAGCTTCTGATTCTAACAGCTTATTTTAATTCAAAAAAGCTAATTCTGAGAAGCTGCTCACCCCTTGCTTCTGATGATCAGCTTCTGCTGTGGACATGTTAATTTATGATTATACTTTTAAATTTTTTTATTTTTTATTTTTTTAAAAATAGAAAAAGACTCAAATGGACTATAGATTATTATTATTATTTTTTTATGAGAAATGTAGACAAACAAAAAATAAAAATTAATTGAAAAAGCTATTTCATAACTTATTTAACAAACACTACTCAGCAACTTAAATCTATAATCCAACAGTTATACCAAACAGATTAACAACTTCTGATTAAAGTCATAATCTATAATCTATTAAGCTATAATTTATAAGCTGTTTTAACAGCTACACCAAACGGGGCCTTTGTTTGTCAACGTGAAATTCCTTGCCGAGCTGACCTTACATGCCAACTTTGGAGTTTCTTGTCGATCTGATTTTACTCGCCAAGAAGTAAGTTGTCGAGCTAACGTTGCTCGCGAACTTTGGAGTTCCTTGCCGAGCTAAGTTTGCTCGCCAAGAAGCAAGTTGTCGAGCTGATTTTGCTCGCCAACTTTGAAGTTTCTTACCGAGATGATTTTTTTCGTCAAGAAGCAAGTTGCCGAGTTGACTTTCCTCGCCAAATTTGAAGGTCTTTGCCAAGCTGATTTTGCTCGCCAAGGAAGTTGCTGAGTTGATTATACTCGCTAAGAAGCAAGTTGCCGAGCTGACTTCGCTCGCTAACTTTGAAGTTCCTAAACCGAGCTGAAATTGAATAATCTCATTCATGTTAAGGGATTTAAGGCCAACGACCGAGCAAAGCGAACCATTGAGCAAAAGAGTCTAGCCCGGCCTAGTAATGTAATTTCGGTCATGCGAATGAAGACGGAATTAAGGGGCAATTGAGAAGGAAGTCTGCGCCAAGCAAACGGGCTAAGCTAGTTGTGACTTGGGCCTTACCGTTGGATTACGCGACTGAGTTGGCATAGCCAAGGGCAATTTGGCTGAGGTTCTAGATCATGCGGCTGAGTTAGCCCAAGGTCTGGAAGTTAGATCGGGCTAAGCCAAGCTAGGTGAAGCGATGGTCCAAGGCCGAGCAAGGTCAGCGAGAACGAACGGAGTTGGGCAAACCGAGCTAGTTATTAAGCTTGACCCTAAAGGTCAGCCAGAATTGAGGCTGGAACTGACCGGGCTATGCCTAACTCGGTGGAAATTTTCAAGTGGTTCAATTGGAGTGCAAGAAGAGAAACCCGCCAATGGTGTGCGTCAATACCGTTTGGCAGTTTGGCCAATGTTGTTTGGCGGTATTGACGGGTACATATGTAAAGAATAGAGAGGGTAGTACAACTATGCGTCCAGGAAAGGACGAGCAGAGTAGCGCGCAGAAGCTATATAGACTGAGTGGCGCCTCCATACAACATGTCTGAATTTCTGGCTACCCAGAGCTCTAACTCTTTTTTGTCTTCTCTCTCTTTCTTTCTCTACAAGGATGCTAACTTGACCGTTGGAGAGGTTTTCCAATAGCACAACCGCTGGATAGCTCACTGCCATTGTGTTCTCAGGTTATTCGGATCGAAGCGGAGCAAAGCGAAGCAAAACTTGGACACGAGGTGTACGGACAGCGACGAGTATTTGCTCCTCGTGCACAACCTAATTTCATCTCTTTACCAATATACCACCAAGATGAACATGTTTATACTAAATTTGAAGTCAATCTGTGACCATTTGCTTTCAAAGCTTTTGCGTCCAGTTTGCTTACAATTTTCACATAAACTTAATTTTATAAAATAAAATTTTTTGATGTAATTGAACTGAAATTGAGCCTGATTTTGAAAGTATTTTTTTGGATTGTTTTGATGTTTTTTGAAATTTTCTTTTTGAATTGAGTTTGAATATAATTTATTTTTTATTTTTTACGAAAAGACATATAAAAAAATATAGAGATAATACGTGACAGATATAAATGAGTTGAAATTCTACCGAAATAAATGAGTTGAAATTCTACTGTTAGTGAGTGATTTATGTGATGACCATGATGTTGAACTCAAACCTTTTATCCCGTTCAAAAAAAAAAAAAAAAAACCTTTTATTGACCTTCCTGAAATTCAGTTATTGATTTTTGTTCGGGTTTGAATCTTTACTATAGTTGACTTTTAGTGGGCATCTCGCTAGGGGCCAAAGTAAACATTTCATGATTTTATTTTGTTTTTTTAATCAACTAATGCAATTGAAATAAGTACCCAAGTTTACTTCTGTGGAAAACTTTAGGGATTTTTTTGAGCAATTAATAAAGATAGGATATTCTTGCTCAAACATTAATAATAAAAAAAATAAAAATAAAAAGAGAAAAAGAAAAAGAAAAAGAAAATAGAGATAGAAAGATACGGATTCTTTTTCTAAAGAAAAATATAACGCACTGTCAAAAATTTATTATTCAACTTTTGATTAAGTCGAATGCCACCAACAAACATCCAACTCACTGTCCAAACTTATTCACTCATTTGGAAAAGAATTTTATAGCCGCATTTTTTCTTTAAATTTTTTTTAACCCTCAGTCATAATTTTTTTGTAAAATGTTTACTAATTAGATTCTTCACACCAAAAAATTTAAAATTTTGATCAAATTTAAAGCAAAAAATCTGAATTTTTATCATTTTGGCCCAAGAAAATAGTTTTTTTTTTTTAAATAATTTTTATTGGATTATTTTTTCAAATTTAATTCTTTTTTTTTTTATAATTAAAACAGAAACACATCTATACCCAAATTTTAAATAAATACATAAACATTAAAGACCAAAAAAAGGCAAGGAAAAAATCTACCTTATAAATATAATCCATTGGCAAACACCCATTAATTATTGGAGTAAGTATCTGCAACTGATGTAGGTTACCATTGTGGAATAAGATTCTCTACAATACTTTCTTGCAATTGCAAGAATGATTGTGTTATGAGCTTAAACCAATGCATTTTAGAATTAAATCACCTACTTAAACTACTATTGCAAATTTGTACCCACAGCATAGGTCCCTTTCTAGGTTCATTTTCATGATTCAATTTATTTATATGTAGAAGTCGTTGAATACATCATCTTTATTAAAATTTAAATTAATTAAAAATTTGTCATCTTGAAGGAATATTGATGTTGTGAACACAACAATGAAAGATTCATTGATTCATCGTCAGCCATGATGTCATTGATTCATTGTCATCATAGTATGAATGCATTGCACATTATAAAAAAATAATGCAAATAAGAAGTGCCATAAATATATATATATACTAGAATGTCACTTGCGTTATGTACGGGATAAAATAATATGTTACTTAATAAAAATATGATAATTATATTTAATTTTTTTATATTATGTAAAATAAAAATTAAATGAAAGCTAAGCAATTGGGATTTTCTTAATTGTTTAAAATTAAGAAAATTAAAAAAAATTAGTATGAAATATTAATCATTAAAAAAAAAAATTAGTATGAAATATTAATCATAAGGCTTCTCACTAAAAATCTCATTTTACTTATATAAATAAGAGTATAAGATTCACTTTATGTAAGTGAAACAATTCACATTTTCCTTATTTTCTCGATGTGAGATTATAAAATAAAAGTTAAATGAAAGCTAGCCAATGAGGATTTTCTTAATTGTTTAAAAATTAATAATTGTTTAGGTGAGAAGTTTATTTCGAATCAAGCAATCTTAACCGTTTAATCTTTAATTACGTTAATCTTTAATTTATTTCGAATCAAACAAATTTAGCCAATATATTTTGATAAAACCGCTAAATCACAGTTAAACCAGCAAATCAGTCAAACTGAAAATGGTTCACCCGATCGGCTTGGTTAAAGGACCAACCAACTTATACAAAAATTAATTAATCAAAACTTTTAAATTTTATTTTAATTTTAAAATTTAAACTATTTTGAACTGAAACGTACATAACACTACAATATTAAATGGGAGTGTAAGGTTTATATAGTGAAATAACTCATTTTTTTCCTCATGTTCCTGATGTAGGATTGTAAAATAAATGTTAACAATTGTTTGGATAGGAAATTCATTTCTAATCGAGCAATCTCAGTCGTTTTATTTTTAATAAGATTCATCTTAATTTATTTCAAATCAAATAAATCTAAACAATATATTTTGATAAAACAGTTAAAATTGTGATTAAAGCAGTGAATCAGTCAAACCAAAAGTGATTCAGTCTAATCGGCTAAGTCAAAAGACCAACTAATTTACAACAAAATTAATTAATTAATTAAAACCTTAAAATTTAAAATTTAAAATTTAGACCATCTTAAATTGAAACATGCACAATATTATAATATTAAATAAGAGTATAAGATTGGCTTTATATAAGTGAAATAATTCACTTTTTATTTCTTTTCTCGATGTGAGATTGTAATTATTTTAAAGTTAAATATTCTGATAGTTTCAAAATCTCATACAAAATTATTTTTAAAATCAAAACGTCTATGTGAGATTGTACAATAAAAGTAAAATGGAAACTAATCAATGGAGATTTTCTTAATTGTTTAAAATTAAGAAAAAAAAATGGTATTGATTATATAGGGCTTCTCACTAAAAATTTTCTTCTACTTATATAAATGAAATCATAAGATTTACTTTATATAAGTGAAACAATTTATTTTTTTCTTCTTTTCCTGATCTGAGATTGTAAAATAAAAGTTAAATGGATATGCAGGTTGGATTGCAAATTGAAATTGTGTTTACAAAAGCACCTTCACATAGCATGGGTGATATGCTAGGAGTATTGTACACGTGTTCTTAAACACACACACACAAAAAAAAAAAATTGGTATTGATTATAGTGTTTCTCACTAAAAAACTTATTTTACTTATATAAACGGGAGTATAAGATTCACTTTATATAAGTAAAACAATTCACTTTTTTCTTCTTTTCCCGATGTGGGATTGTAAAATAAAAGTTAAATGAAACCTAATCAATGAAATTTTTTTTAATTGTTTAAAATTAAGAAATTTCAATAATTTATATAAATTGGAGCATAAGATTTACTTTATGTAAATGAAATAATTCACTTTTTTATTCTTTTTTTTTTCCAGATAAAATAAAAGGTATATGGAAGCTAGTCAATGAGATTTTTTCTTAATTGTTTAAAATTAAAAAAAAAGTCAATAATTTTAGAATGAGGATTTGGACCTTCTATAAGGCTTCTCCATTAAAACTCCATTTATAAGATTCATTTTATATAAGTGAAATAACTCACTTTTTCTTTCTTTTCTTAATGTGGGATTGAAATGGGAATTTTTCTTAATTGTTTAAAATTAAAATAATTCAATAATTTTAGAATGAGGATTTGGACCTTATAGAAGGCTTCTCCCTTAAAACTTCCTTTATAAGATTCATTTTATATAAGTGAAACAACTCACTTTTCTTTTTTTCTTTTTTTTTTCGATGTGGGATTGTAACACTTTATATAAGTGAAATAACTCACTTTTTCTTTCTTTTCTCGATATAAGATTTTAATTATTCTAGAGTTAAATATTATGAGAGTTTCAAAATCTCATACAAAATTATTTTTAAAATCAAATGTATATGGGATTTTAAAATAAAAGTTAAATAGAAGTTAGTCAATGAATATTTTCTTAATTGTTTAAAATTAAGAAAATCAAAAAAATGAGTATGAGATATTGATCATAGGACTTTTTACTAAAAATCTTCTTTTACTTATATAAATGGGAGCATAAGATTCATTTTTATGCTAGCCAATGGGGAATTTCTTAATTGTTTAAAATTAAAAAAATCAAAAAAATGAGTATGAGATGTTGATCATAGGGTTTCTCGCTAAAAATCTCATTTTGCTTATACAAATAAGAGCATAAGATTCACTTTATATAAGTGAAACAATTCACTTTTTATTTTGTTTTTCGATGTGAGATTGTAAAATAAAAGATAAATGGAAGCTAGCCAACGGGAATTAGAGAGACATAGTTTAGGTTGGTGAATTTATCATACTCGATCATTTTGTAAACTCATATGCATATTAAAAATTAAAAAAAAAAATCAAATTCATTCTAAAGTCATGTTCATGTAATTTCAATGTATTTATCTTTAATAAAAATATATGATCTATTTATGAAATTATATATTATTTATTTTTAAAAATTAATATAATAAAATTACGTGATTATAAATGATAGTCTCGCTCAAAATAAATCGAACTTTAATTTATTCAGAATGTTGCTAATAAAAACTGAAAATAAATCAAAGTCAATCAACTGACCTCTTCTCCTCTCCGACATGTGTCTTGTTACATTGTCATCCATGTGGTCATAATCGTGGAATGAACTTGTATCATTGCATTTAAAGCAAAATATTATTTTAAAAATATAATTAATTGTAGTCATACAAGCAAGATGAACCCAATTGAGGGAGATGGGTGACGACCTCTAAATTTCGAAACTCTTTTATTATAATAATGACATTAATTATTAAAAAAACCAAAATTATATAAGTTAGCCTCTTATTAGAGAGGCATATTTTCATCGTACAGTTTGGTGAACTATCTTAAACTATGATAAAAACTTCCAACTTAAACAATTCACTTTTTCCATATGGAATTATCAAATAAAAGTTAACTAATGGAGATTTTCATAATTGTTTAAAATTAAGAAGATTAAGAAAATTAGTATGAGATATTGAAACTCTCATAAGATTCCTCACTGAGTATAAGATTCTATTTATATGAATAAAACAATTCATTTTTTTTCTTCATCTCCCGAAGTGGGATTATCAAAATTAAACAACTCATTTAAAATTAAGAAAATCAAGAAAATTAGAATGAGAATTTAGAACTCCTACAAGGCTTCTCATTAAAAAGTCCATTTTCTTAATATATATACTAGCATATCACCCGTTCTATGCACGGATTGTGTTTACAATTATCTATATATGTGAATTGTGATTTTTAAATGTCTTTTTTTAATGTCTTTTTTTTTTTGTTTTTTATATTATATTAAAGTTTAATATTTTGATAATAATCATATGTGTTGGACTTTTCAAGGAATTAAATGTCTTTTTTTTAATTATATTATATTAAAGTTTAATATTTTGATAATAATCATATGTGTTGGACTTTTCAAGAATTTTTTTTTTCTGTTTGTTCTTAATGCATTAAAGTGTTATTATGAGGGATAATAATCATATGTGATGAGACTTTTCAAGAAATTCATATGTGTTGGATTTCAAAGAATTTTTTTTATGCTTGTTCTTAATGCATTAAAGTGTTATTATGAGGGTAAGACTTGGGAGTTGAGAGAAGTTAATAAATGCTAAGATTTTTTTTTTTGTAAAATCAAAAAATCAGGAAATTTAGATTGAGAGATTGGAGCTCCCACAAGGCTTGGTGTTAAAAATCTCATTTTGCTTAATATATAATATATATATATATATATAAAGATATATTGACAGAAAATGAAAATTAAAACAAAAACAGAAAAAGAAAAGATATAGATATGTTAATATGAATTTGTGTTCACATGTATAGTTGCAGTTTGGAATACCAAATGTTGATTTTAGTGACAGACTAGCGGTGTCTAAAATTTTAAAATTCGAATTCTATGTGGGTATAGAATAAAATAAAAAATTATCAATAATAATCCTTTGCTAAAGAATTATTAAAAGAATAAAATACACAGATACATACATTCATTGTCCCCTCCATCACAACCCCATTCACCACCAGCAATACAAAATTAGCATAAAAATACGCATAGAATTTTAAATATAAACTTGCTTGGGTCATAAAGCATGTGTATAATTATACCTGACATCATAGAAAGGGAATTAGAGTCATCTATTTTGCAAGATTAATGTCAAACCATATCTAAATATATGACCAGATCTACACTAAAATGATAATAAGCCATATACTTGACTTAATGCTAATGAACATAAGGAAGACCCAAATATTAAAACGTACATAAAGAAGACTCGCATAGATTTCTTATTGCGCTCGTAAACTTCTTCAATGTCATAGAGATATGTAAAGTTGTGTCTACGTACATGAATTTATATATGTGAGTAAATTTAAGAATGACAACGGGGCGGGGCGGGACGGGGCCGGGGATCACCCTTCCCATCCCCGATGGCAGAACTTCCCCCCGTCCCCGTCCCCATCCTCGACGAGGAACCCACTACCGCCCCCACCCCCGCCCCCTAGCGAGGATCGGGTTTCCCCGACCCCGAAAATCTCTGGCCAAAAAAACAACATCAACATCTCAACAACATCAAGAATATCAAAAAAAAAAAAAAAAAACAAAAAAAAATATGTCTAATGGACGACAGAACAATCTGTTCAACACACCCACACAACAACAATAATCAACAACAGCATATATATATATAACAATCATCAAAAAAAAAATAATCATAGATATATATACAGATATATATATATATATATATATATATACACAACAATCATCAAAAAAAAATTTCAGATCTGAGGGAGGGCTCACGAACGGAGGAAGGGCTTCACGAATCACGATCTGACGAAGGGCTTCCCGGACGGAGGGCTTCTTCTTCTTTAGATCTGTTTAGACGGAGGGTTCACGATCTGACGGAGGGCTTCAAGATCTGACGGTGACGGACGGAGGGATCTGACGGACGGAACGCTTCACGGACGGAGAAAGAGAGAGAGGGAGAGGGAGAGGAGAGGGAGGGAGAGAGATGAGATTGAGATTTGAGTCAGTGAGTGAGGGAGAGAGATGAGACTGAGATTTGAGTCAGTGAGTGAGGGAGAGAGAGATGAGGGCCACGGTGAGAGAGAGAGAGACACAGAGGAAGTGAAATGGGAAAATAGGTGTGGTTTATATATATATGAGGGGTAAAAGAGTAATTTCACTTCGGGGATAATTCGGGGACGGGGCCGGGGCTTGAACACTGATCACCGTCCCCAGCCCGAAACTGGTCGGGGATTTAATTTTGAATACCATCCCCGTCCCCATGGGAGTATTTTTTGGAAAAAAACCATCATAATCGGGGTCGGGGGATCGGGTCCCCGTCGGGCCGGGTTCAAATTGCCATTCCTAAGTAAATTTAAAATTTCAAATACCTAAGCCCTCTTTGGATCAACTTTTTACTTGCTTTTTAGTTGGATTTTAGTTTTCATGGACATCAATTTGTTAACCATTTTATGACCATGGTTTTGGCTTTCTATCAATTGGTAAAACTAAAAGTTAATAAATAAATAATAATAATAAAATTCTTGATAAATGTACATCTACATAAAAAGTTTCACAATTTTAAAGTTTAAAAATAAATTAAGAGTATTTTGATAAATTAGCTAGGTCATGGATTATTACTATGGCGCAACTAATAAACTTGTCATTTTGATAATAAAATCTTGTAAAGTAGGGATTTTTTATATTAAAAAAATAAAAATAAATAAAAACCTAGTATTTTAAGCCCATCTCCCTTGTTCTTCTCATGTAAGTCCAATTGGTGAGAAAAGAAAAATATTTTGGATCTGTCCAAGCTTTGGTTTCTTTATTTTCGTCCCATAGCAATATATATATATATATATATATATATATAATGTATTAAAAAAAAGAAAAAAGAGGAGCTTCTTGCCTTTCATGCAATGTTTTCAAACCCCGAACTGGCTAGTTGGACCGGTGGAATCGGTGATCGGATCTAGTTTCGATCTAAATGACCCTTCAAACTCGAACTATACTCAAAGCCAACTTAGAATTTGTAAATCAGAAAAACTGCCGGTTCAATCGAAATAGCCAATGAAACGGTCATAGGTCAACATAAGAATCGGTTGAGTTTGAAGAATTAAAATTTCTTCCAAGAATATGTCATTGAGAGGGTTTGAACATAGAATTGAGTGCATAAAAAACAAGTACTCAAACAATAAAGCCATTAACACAATTGTTGACGATATATATACTATATATTCAATATTATCTTAATTATTTTTACTAAAAATCAATGTATAAAAAATGTAAAATAAATTTTAAGAAATATTTTTTTTGTAAATGTTATTATTTATTAATTTTTGTAATTCTAATATCTATATTTTTTATATTTTAAATTTTAATATATTTATGACATAATTATGACATTACAATTCAATTCCGATTCACCAACAATTGAGCCAATAATCCATTCACCTGATTATTTTTCCAATTTACTCAACGGTGGCCGAACAAAAATCAAACAAGAAAACCAGGCCAGCTAGCAGGGGATCAGTTATGTGCCCAAAGAAGGTAGACCCATTATAAACAGGTTATCATATCAGGCTAAACCGTGCAACCCACCAGGCCCTTCAGGTGGGCCCATATATGCTGGTGAAGATTCATGGTCCCTTCAGTTGTTACTCACCAAAAATTTGGGAAATTGCACTTCAGCGCAAGTTTTCAAAAATAAATTTATAAATTTGTCGAACATTTTATATATTTTATTAAAAAAAATTAAGTTAATTCTAAAAGTATAACATATTTAATTTATCATGTTTGTGGCAAAAAAGAGAATAGTTTATTTTTAAAAATACAATTGTTATCCATTCTTTTAGTGACCAACTTGACGATTATCGAATCGACTTAATTTTTTTGTGAATAAAATATACAAAGTGTCTAACAAAATAAATTATTCAAATTATCAAAATAGGATCTGTGGTGACCTCACAAACCCAACATCACCTTCCAATCCATTACATTTTTTTTATTATAATTATTGATTAAAAAATTTATTTAGGTAATCAAATGATCTCATCCCGCGAGCCCTCTGTTGGGCAGTACTCTTGCATCACATTCAAGCAGGGATTCTATTTGAATTTAAAATATGCGTCGGTATGTTTAATTTAAATTTTTATTATATCTTAATATAAATTTATTAATAAAAATAACACATATTAAACTTTAAAATATTTTTTTTTTCTTCTTATGATATACCCTAATTAGTTATTCCTATTCAAATCTCTGTATCTTCTTCTCCAAGAGATCAAAGTTATTTTTTTTTTTCTTCTTCTTCCTCCTCCCTCCAAAACTCCAATCCACCCTACCAAAACTCCACCCTACCAAAACTCCAATCCTGTAACAACCTAGATTTTTAATTATTCTATAGAATTTACATTAATATTATTTAATCATAGTTAGGGAAAATATATAATTTATTATATATTATTATGTATAATTTTGTAAAATAATATAATTATTAAGAATTTAAGAGTCAAAATATAAATAAATAACTAAGTTAAATTATCCATTAAATAAGATAAGCTTGAATTAATGGATTTAATGGGATGACCACGGCTACTATTTTATATAAGGGGGAGGATGTGCTCAGAAGGTAACAAAGAGAAGGGAAAAGTAAAAAGAAAGAAAGGAAAATGAGAGATGAAGAAAAGAGAGAAAAAAAAATAATTGAAGCTGAAAGAGTTTTTAGTTCTAGAAAGAAAGAGTGAGGTATTAAAGTTAATGTGAGTTATATTATACCTTGAGTTGCCAAAATATATTTTACGTATGTTTTGATTTATCATATTTATTTTATATAAGTTATGTTTTATAAACTATTATAAGTTATATTACTATTTCAGTTACGTGGTTTAATTTCTGAATTCTATTTGTGAAAATGAAACTCATGGATATGTTTGTTTATATTTTAAAGAATATTTGACTATAACCTTATAAATAATTATGTTTTGTAAGTACCACCACGGGAGTCCCATGCCTTTGGGGACTTAAATAACTATTGCCCCTGCTTGACCACCTTGTGGTCCCCTGTTTGTCATGGATCCATTGACCATTGTTCTGATTGTCACTCCAGTGACCCCTGTTCTGTTCTGTACCGTGGTTATAGTTATTTACGTAATTTCTGTATTATATGTCAAATGATTTCCGTATTATATATTCTGTATTTTAATATCAAGCTCTGTTTAGTCCCGTAATTATCCATGGTGAATTTTATGCCTTTATGCTCTTAGTATAATATTTCTCACTCTGCCATGTGCTTATAGTTGTTTACCACTTTCAGGTGCCATGTCAAGACCAGCGTGTGGGGTAGGCACAAAACACTTTGTAGACATAGTTCAGCTTTGACAATGTAATTAAATAGAAACTCCAATGATTATTTTAGTACCTTTAGTTAAATATTGCTTCCGCTCACGCTTATTAATTTGTTTAAGAATTGACCAGAGATAACTTCGGTTACTGGCCATCACGATGCTTAACCCTTGGGTACGGGGAGCGGGTCGTGACAAATGGTATCAGAGCAATGGTTTAAAAAAAAAAAACCATCATTGGAGCATAGAACACACGCACATTTAAGAAGTAGGATAGCGGGTAATTAGTATCCAAATATTATATTTTGTTAGTCGATTTAATTATATTATAATTTTATATATATATATATACATATATTAAATTTTTTTATGCATAATTTGTGAAGGATAATAGATATAATTTATATTTATTATAGCAAAAGAAGGAAAAGAAACAAAGGATGTCGGGTTCAAGCACCTACCAAAATTATAATATAATTAAATACATGGAATTTCCAGTTCAGTATTTAAAAAATAAAAATTTAGTTCGATGTTTTTTTTAAAAGTGGGTTCAAATTATAAAGATACTAATTTTGAAACTATTTCCCATCAATGAAAAGTTCATCTCAAATTTTTTCAACTCTTGCATATGATTCTGTCATTGTGTCCTCATTTTATTTTTATTTTTTAAATTTTTTATCGTAAACAAAACGAGTGAAAAGTTTTTAAAGTCACAAATTATTTCTTATTTTGACCTAAACCAATTTTTGACAACTAAACAGCGAGTTGTTTTTGGTAAAAAAAAATTTTGAGGTAATATTTTCTATCAGATTAATCATCTAATATATATTTATCAGAGTGCGCAGCGGATAATTGCACATATAACAAATTTCGAGGACGAAATATTAAAAGGAGGGAAGATTGTAACAACCCAGATTTTTAATTATTCTGTAAAATTTATACTAATATTATTTAATCACAGTTAGGGAAAATATATAATTTATTATATATTATTATAATATTTCTCACTCTGCCATGTGTTTATAGTTGTTTACCACTTTCAGGTGACATGTTAAGACCAGCGTGTGGGGTAGGCACAAAGCACTTTGTAGACATAATTCAGCTCTGACAATGTAATTAAATAGAAGCTCCAATGATTATTTTAGTACCCTTACTTAAATATTGCTTCCACTTGCATTTATTAATTTGTTTAAGAATTGACCGGAGGTAACTTCGATTACTGGCCATCATGATGCTTAACCCTTGGGTACGGGGAGCGGGTCGTGACAAGTGGTATCAGAGCAATGGTTTAAAAAAAAAAAAACCCATCATTGGAGTATAGAATACACGCACATTTAAGAAGTAGTGGATAATTAGTACCTAAATATTATATTTTGTTAGTCGATTTAATTATATTATAATTTTTTATGATTTTATATATATATATATATTAAAAAAAAATTTATGCATAATTTGTGAAGGATAATAGATATAATTTATATTTATTATAGCAAAAGAAGGAAAAGAAACAAAGGATGTCGGGCTCAAGCATCCACCAAAATTATAATATAATTAAATACATGAAATTTCCAGTTCAGTATTCAAAAAAAAAATTTAGTTCGATGTTTTTTTTAAAAGTGGGTTCAAATTATAAAGATACTAATTTTGAAACTATTTCCCATCAATGAAGAGTTCATCTCAAATTTTTTCAATTCTTGCATATGATTCTGTCATTGTGTCCTCATTTTATTTATTTTTTTATCGTAAACAAAACGAGTGAAAAAATTTTAAAGTCACAAATTATTTCTCATTTTGACCCAAACTAATTTTTGACAACTAAAAAGTGAGTTGTTTTTGGTAAAAAAAAAATTTGAGATAATATTTTCTATCAGATTAATCATCTAATATATATTTATCAAAGTACGCAGCGGATAGTTGCACATATAACAAATTTTGAGGACGAAATTTTAAAAAGAGGGAAGATTGTAGCAACCCAAATTTTTAATTATTCTGTAAAATTTATACTAATATTATTTAATCACAGTTAGGGAAAATATATAATTTATTATATATTATTTTGTGTAATTTTATAAAATAATATAATTATTAAGAGTTTAAGGGTTAAAATATAAATAAATAACTAAGTTAAATTATCCATTAAGGCCAAGTTTGGCATGTTCAAGAAAAGCTAAAAAGTCAAAAAGTTACTCAAAAAGTTAAAAAGTTAACACTATTCACCAAAAGTCAACAATTACGGCTGCACAATTTCCAATCTTAATTTTCTCCTACAAATCAATTTTTACAATTTTTTATTACACATTTTTCCATAAAAAGTCAAAAAGTTAACCCAAATATCTATATTTTCTTCCTCAATTTTTTAGTCCAAAAAGACAAAAAATGCACTTATTTAAGACACTCCAAACAACCCCTTAAGATAAGTTTGAATTATTGGGTTTAATGGGAAGGCGTGGCAGCCCGTGGCTTGGTGCCCACAGCTGCCATTTTATATGAGGGGGAGGATGTGCTCATAAGGTAACAAAGAGAAAGGAAAAAGTAAAAAGAAAGGAAAATGAGAGAGAGGAAGAAAAGAGAGAAAAAAATAATAGAAGTTGAAAGGGCCTTTGGTGATAGAAAGAAAGAGTGAGGTATTAAAGTTAAGATGAGTTATATTATACCTTGAGTTATCAAATTATATTTTATGTATGTTTTGACTTATCATATTTATTTTATACAACTTATGTTTTATAAACTATTATAAGTTATATTACTATTTTAGTTACGTGGTTTAATTTCTGAAACCTATTTGTAAAAATGAAACCCATGGATATGTTTATTTATATTTTAAAGAATATTTGATTATAATTTTATAAATAATTATGTATTGTAAGTACCACCACGAGAGTCTCATGCCTTGGGGGACTTAAATAACTATTAGCCACTGCTTGACTACTTTGTGGTCCCCTGTTTGTCATGGATCCATTGACTATTGTTCTAATTGTCACTCCAGTGACCCCTGTTCTGTTCTGTTCTGTACCATGGTTATAGTTATTTACATAATTTCTGTATTATATGTTAAATGATTTCCGTATTATATATTCTGTATTTTAATATCAAGTTCTGTTTAGCCCTGTAATTATCCATGGTGAATTTTATGCCTTTATACTCTTCGTATAATATTTCTCACTCTGCCATGTGCTTATAGTTGTTTACCACTTTCAGGTGACATATCAGGACTAGCGTGTGGGGTAGGCACAAAGCACTTTGCAGACATAGTTCAGTTTTGACAATATAATTAAATAGAAACTCCAATGATTATTTTAGTACCCATACTTAAATATTGCTTCCGCTCGCGTTTATTAATTTGTTTAAGAATTGACCAAAGATAACTTCGGTTACTGGCCATCATGATGCTTAGGTACGGGGAGCGGGTCGTGACAAATCCACCCTACCAAAACTCACTGTGGGGATATATTTTCTGAGTACCAACACGTGGCAAGGTGACGCCGATGTGTCAGCCGAGGTGCCACGTGTCCTGGTCGTGACGCCGAGGTGATCTCGGCTAGGCCGAGGTTGCCTCCGAAGATATCGGAATCCGAGATAAGCGGATAAGGGACAAGAGTCCTAGAATGAAGAGGGAACTCAACTTGGATACGGATAAGAGTCCTAGATTGGAAGAAGACTTCAGTTTGGGTAAAGATAAGACTCTTAGAGAGTTTATCCTAATCCCACTGGGAGTCCCAGATTAGCAGTAATCCTAAGTCCATTAGGGCCAGGCTCCTATTGGGGCTAGGATTGTATTGGCTATAAAAGAGAGGCACCCCCATGGGTCTAAGGTATGTTTTTGATACTCAAGCTTGTGAGTTTAGTAGTTGATTTATCTTTGAGAGACATACTGACTTGATCGTTGGAGTGCCCCCGGGTGATCGAAACCACCGCGGGATTCTTATATTTCTATTGCAGGTCAGTCAGGTGCCATCTATTCTGCCAGTGCTCTCCAGCTGATTACTAAGTGGGCAGTGTGGTTGGAAAATCACCCACACAATTTGGCGCCGTCTGTGGGAAAGAAAAAAGAATAGATGGCCAATGACGGACAGAAGGATCAGACTGGAGACAACGCTCCTGCTGGGAATGGGAGATCTATCAACCTCAACATTGAAGGGGACAGTAGCAACACAGAAACTCGTGACCAGAGTCACGGAGTGAAAGACGCCGGCCAAGAAAGTGACGCACCAAAAACAATAGATCGAAGCGGATACTACAACGAAGATGACCTCCAGGTATGGAAGGATAGATACCTGCGAAGGAACGAAGACCCTTCCAGAAGGGATGCAAAGATAGAGGGCATGAGCGCTCCCAAGGAGATAACATTCAAGTATAGAAGAGCTCAACCTGAGTGAGCAAATCCCGGATCCCAGATCCCAGAAGACATGATCTCGGCCTAGATGAGTAGGTCCGAGAAAAGAAGAGCTCAACCTGAGTGAGCAGATCCAAGATTCCAGAAGATAAGATCTCGACACTTGAGTCCGAGAAGAGAAGAGCATAATGAGCAGATCTCAGATCCCAGAAGAAAAAAAGGAAACACACAAAATCAGACTAAAGTTGGCCAGAATTGAGACGTATACTAGGGCCGAGGAGGACATGCCGGGAACAAAGGCATCGGAACAAGAAAAGAGAAACGGCTCGCCGATACGAGGCCGAAATCAAACTCAGGTTGGAGCCAAGTAAGATCAATAGAGAAACCAAGGCCGAACAACCTCGGCTTGAATTAAACCTCGGCGACAAGGTCGAAGCTACATGTATGATGAGAACCCAAGTGGATTTTAAGTTCACACTGGGGGAGCAGAGAGAAGAAGAATGAGTTTACCACTTGTTGAAATTTATAGCAATTTACAAGTTGGTAAAACCAAGACGATGCTTAACCGAAGTTAAGCCGAGATGATGCTTAACCGAAGTTAAGCCCAGATGATGTTTAACCGAAGTTAAACCGAGACGATGCTTAACCGAAGTTAAGCCGAGATGATGCTTAGTTGAAGTTAAGCCGAGATTATTCCTTAATTCACTTGTTGAAATTTGTAGCAATTTACAAGTTGGGGTTAAGCTGATTCCTTATCTTCACTTGTTGAAATTTGTAGCAATTTACAAGTCGAAGTTAAGCCGAGATTATTCCTTAATTCACTTGTTGAAATTTGTAGCAATTTACAAGTTGGAGTTAAGCTGATTCCTTATCTTCACTTGTTGAAATTTGTAGCAATTTACAAGTCGAAGTTAAGCCGAGATTATTCCTTAATTCACTTGTTGAAATTTGTAGCAATTTACAAGTTGGAGTTAAGCTGATTCCTTATCTTCACTTGTTGAAATTTGTAGCAATTTACAAGTCGAAGTTAAGCCGAGATTATTCCTTATCTTCACTTGTTGAAATTTGTAGTAATTTACAAGTTGGAGTTAAGCTGATTCCTTATCTTCACTTGTTGAAATTTGTAGCAATTTACAAGTTGAAGTTAAGCCGAGATTACTGTTTCTCTTCGCTTGTTGAAATTTATAACAATTTACAAGCCGAAGTAAAGCTGAGGTTATTGGTTAAACGCTTGTAGAAATTTACAAGTTGGTTAACCCGAAGAAGATGCTTAACACTTATTGAAATTTGTAGCAATTTACAAGATGACGTTAAGCCGACATATGATCATCCGTTGAAATTTGCAGCAATTTACAGGTTGAAGTAAAAGCTAAGTATATTGTTTAAACACTTGTTGAAATTTGTAGCAATTTACAAATAGATCATTATTTAACACTTGTTATAACTTAAGGAAAGTTTATAGGTTGAAATTAAAACAATATGTGTTATATATCTGTTGGAATTTATGCAAAGTTTACAGCACAAGTTATTACCGAGGTAAATCATCAGTTTGTATACCCGAGGTATGTCACCCCGAGAAGGTTGCACAAAGAACGAAGAGCATACTAAAGACACGCAAAATATTTTAAGGCAGTCAAGAAAAGACAAAGACACAAGCATTCAGAGAAGGAAAGTTGCATTAGACATTCAAGAACAAGGAGGCACATCGGCCATATGCAGAGCTTACATTATCTAAAGAACAAAAAGGTACAAGAGTACAAGCGACAAAAAAAGGAAAAACTTCAAAAACTGAGATGATACTTAACCGAAGTTAAACCGAAATGATGTTTAACACTTGTTGAAATTCTGAGAGAATTTACAAGCTAAAGAGTGCACAAAGTTAAATGTCGGCAAAAGATTCGCCAGAGTCAAACATCGTTTTGATTAGAACCACTAAGTGCACGCCAGAAGTGGTGACCAGAATTGTGAAAGGAATAAATGCTTCAAGAAACAGCGATGATAGTTTGCAAAGGCCAAGAGAAAGAGGGTCTAAAGGGGGTGAATTAAATACCAGAAGTCTTAATACATCGGCAAAAGAAGAACACATCAGGTCTGTGACTACAGCACGAAGCCCACTTCCCTAATGTGATCCTAAGTGCAAATTGCATTCACATTAGGGGGCAGGGAGAAGGTGTAGGGGGGAGGAATGATAATTAAGGAGCAAGAATGTTAACACTTGTTGAAATTTTTGAGCAAATTACAAAATGAGTTAACCGAAGATTATGAAGTCTACCACTTGTTGAAATTTGTAGCAATTTACAAGTTTGGTATAGCCGAGATAAACACTAAAAGACGTTTTCGAGATATGATCAACCGAGATGACCAACTAGCTTGTTAAGAGCCGAGAAGGTTGGCAAGTACAAAAATGAAGACCCTAAAGAACTAGGGACTGAAAGCAAGAACGTAGGACTAATCTGCTTCGACGGACGACAATGGTTCAGCCTCGGCAGTCAGTTGGAGGAGCTTCTCTACCGCTACCTCGGCATCAATTTCAAGAAGAAAGCAAACTACTCGGCATCAGCGGTAGGTTGTGTCTCACCCCCAGAAGACAGTTGGAAAGAACTTCTCAGCAGCCTTCTCAGCCACGAGCTCAGCATCAACCACCTGAAGAGTTTGATCAAAGCTCTTCTTAGCGGTTGGCACCTCGGAGTTTGAAGGCAAAGATTGAAAGCAAGAATCTGGAAAAAGACACAGAAAACAGAAACAAGAATGTAATTCATAATCAAGAATGGTGATGAGGCTATCAAGAAATCAAAAAAAAAAAAAAAAGATTGCACAAGTGTGTCAAGCCAAGAACAGTGGTAGAAATCAACAGATATGTGAACAGTGTGTATTTAAGAAGAAGATTTAGAAATAACTGGTAAAACAAGCAATGGTGATTAAACAATGAAGCAGAGCTTCTTGGAAAGTAACAAGAAATAAAACCAGGAGGAACAGTGGCTTACCAGAAAGAGGGAAGCCGGAATGAGAATCGCCGAAGTCTGACGACAATAACAGAATGACATAAAGCTTCACCGAAGGAGAGAAATGAAGACAGTTGCAGAAGCTTGAAAGCTTGGAACAGATGACGGATTTAAGCAAAAGAGCTAGAAAGCGAAGAAGCCAGAGGATTAAAATGAAAAAAGAAAAAAATAGTCAAGAAGACGACAAAGTTCAAGAATAACGCCAAGTGCACAGGTACTAAGTAAGTATGTGAAGAATAAGAAAGTAATGACCCAGACATGATGCTAGCAACAGAAAGCGGATATGACAAGAACAAGTTGCAGACATTTTAGCAATAAGAAATCAAAAAATTGAAGACAGACGAGAACAGAAGGCCGCAGATGGCAAATAAACAGATTCAAAGTAAATCAGAAGAGTTATGAAAGATTGAGCTTAATAAAAAAGTAAGAGTTTATGAACCTACAAAGTGAAGTGAACGCCGATATGAAAATCGCCGGAGTCAAATAGGTGACTGGAAATCGGGAACTCACCAGAGAGTGTGAGTGGAGCAGTTGCAAAGCTCTTGGAGTTTACGAATTAAAGGAACCAGAATTCGGCTAGGAGGTGCGATTTCAAGCAGTTTGGAAAGCATGAAACTTGATTCTTGACACCAGTGGACAGCGAAGTCCAGGGAACTTTGAGGTCGGCAAGTTTGATCTCAGACAGAGGGGCACAGATGAACGAACAGTGTAGGTTCCATCACCTCAGAATGCCGAGGTAATAGAACCTAGGGGGTAGTTGTGGGGATATATTTTCTGAGTACCAACACGTGGCAAGGTGACGCCGATGTGTCAGCCGAGGTGCCACGTGTCCTGGTCGTGACGCCGAGGTGATCTCGGCTTGGCCGAGGTTGCCTCCGAAGATATCGGAATCCGAGATAAGCGGATAAGGGACAAGAGTCCTAGAATGAAGAGGGAACTCAACTTGGATATGGACAAGAGTCCTAGATTGGAAGAAGACTTCAGTTTGGGTAAAGATAAGACTCTTAGAGAGTTTATCCTAATCCCACTGGGAGTCCCAGATTAGCAGTAATCCTAAGTCCATTAGGGCCAGGCTCCTATTGGGGCTAGGATTGTATTGGCTATAAAAGAGAGGCACCCCCATGGGTCTAAGGTATGTTTTTGATACTCAAAACTTGTGAGTTTAGTAGTTGATTTATCTTTGAGAGACATACTGACTTGATCGTCGGAGTGCCTAAACCTTAGAAAAAAGTTTGAACAAAATCAAATAATATATGAGAGTAATAATTAAAATAGATTTTTGAAGCAAACCATCAAAAGGGAGGTAAGTCTTCATATAAAGGAGTTTCACAATTTTTGTAGAGCACCATCAATTATTTTCCATATCATTTTTTTGACAAAAATTAAAGGATCCAGTAGTTGGATTAACAATAATATATTATTGGAGTTATTTTTATTTTGTCATTTAAATAGTACATTATTTGAGAACTATTTTTTCTTGTTAGTGCCTGATGTTTATATGTTTATAAGTTTGGTTTTTACTTTTTCACGAGCATTTTTGTAAATAATTTATAATGTAAATTTTTTTTTTTCTGTATTGAAAAGTTTTATAATACTTATGTAAAAGTTTGATTTTCTCTGTATTTGTAATACTTATGTGCTTATAAGTTTGATTTTTTTTTTTCCTTCTCTACTTGAGAATTATTTTCTATATTGAAAAGTTTTTGAAATAATTTAGTTTTTTTTTTAATTTGTTTATTATTTATTATTTGGGTTTACCTTGAGAGTAATTTGAGATAAATAATAGGGTGTAATGAGAGTAAAATAAAATTTTAAATAATTAAATAATGTGTACTTAGAAATTAAGAATGTTTAATAATTAAATATTAAATATTAAAGTAACATGTGCATTTATGAACCAACAAGCATTCTAGTAATTTTTTGATTTTATGTATTTGTGAATTATCGTTTGGTCACTAAGTAATATTTATTATAAAATTAAGTTACAAACCAGCTATTTTTTAGTAACAAAATTCAGAGGGAAAATATTTTATCTCTTTTTTGTTTTCTTTTTATTTTTTCACTCATTCCATACACTTTTCAACTTCAAAATACAAATAGGTTTCCCAAACCTGAGAAATTTCTGATTTTAAAGGCTATCCAAGGAACACAAAGGCTCTAAATCAATGTGGGAAACGAAAACTCTCACAGGCAACAGTGTCCATGATTTAGATGATGACTCATGATTTAAGTAAATGATAATAAAAGAAAATAATAAAGAAACTACAATTAACCCATGGTCATGGGTAGGACACTGAGGCATTTGCTTAATATAATAGTATAGTACAGATGAAAGTATATATTTACATCAGTCTGATTATGACAAATTAAATTTAGGGCAAAAATTAAAATTAAATGAGCCCGCAAATAAATAAATAAGCAATGAAATCAATAATTAAAGAAAATAGATACTAAATTAATAAGACAAGTCCTCAAGTACTTTTTTTATTATTATTTTAAATAGTGAATTTACAAAAATAACGGGCGCACAAATAAGATTTAGGGCAAAAAGAAAGAGAGTGAGAGTAGTATTTGATGATTGATGCCTTGCTGATTGCTTTGTCGAATCATTGACGTTAGAATTGAACTTTTCATTGTCGCTAGTTTCAGTTTCTCATAGTTTTTTTTTGAACGGTTTCGATTTCTCATAGTTTCCTTGAGAGATTCAAATACTTTGCAGTTAGAGGTGCAACTCGGGAGAATTCGGTCGAGTTGGGGGTTATTCAAGTCCAATCTAAGTTGTGCTGAGACCTGTCCAGGCCCAAATTACAATCCGAGATTACATACCCAAGCCCGACCCAAGTTAAACCCGAATTGTAAATGATTTTTTTTTTTTTTTTTTTGCAGCTACATTATTAAATTATTAAAATTATTAATACGAACAAAAAAAATAATTTATATAATGTAAGAGAGATGCCGCTATAGTAGTCTTTACCATTTATGAGTGAAAAAAAAAAGAAGTAAGATTTTATGTTATTTTTATATATAATATATATTCAATATGATTTAATAATCTAAATTACTTTAATATCATGTAATGACTAATAATTTATATGTATATTTAATATTTATATATATATAATTCGGATTTCGGGTTGCTTGGGTTATTTGACTTTTTGCTTATGTCCGTTCAAATTTAATTAGGACTTCTGAATTTTTGTTCAAATCTGTACCAAATTTAAAAATATCTTGTCAAATTCTTAAAAAAATTCTAACTGAATTCGAATTGTTCGGATTGAACCCGTCCAAGTGGCACCCTTATTTGCAGCAACAGAGAGACGTGAGGAAATGCTAAAGTGATAGAATTTCATTATTTGTAAAATTTGCCCAATTTTTTTATATTCAAATTCAGACCCCCGAATTTTTTTGGAGCTCCTTTCGTCTGGAGTGTTTCTGGACTTGTAGAATCTTGGGTTGGGCCTCCCTTTTGGACTATTCTATACCTATATATAAAAGAACGCAAGTATACTGGTGAATTGAAACGAAAGCCCATGTACTTAGCTCATGAGTCTAACGTTTCGACTTCCGCAAATACCCTTTGATGCTTTGCATTATTCCTTTCAGTCCTGTACAACTCATATTACGTGTCCTAGTGTTTGCAACTCCCTCTGTATGCAAAGATGAGGTGTCTTTGCATTTTACTATCCACTTGGTTCTTGAAATCTACTTCATCTCTCAACAAATAGACAAACCAATCGGAGGGCACCACCACTCCCTCCAAGAAGTTGCATCTTTGGTGCCCCTTAGCCAGCTGGTGGAGGAGAGCACCACCAACTTCCCAGCCAATAGGAAATGACCAAGGGTTATGTTTCCAACCTCATCTTGAACGATGCTCTGGTATATATTTGAAATGAGAAATGTTAGAGATTATGAAAATTTTGTCATGAAAAGGGTCATGAAAAATTTGTGATCCTTAGATTACCTTGATTAGTGTGTGGTGCTTTATTGTAAGTGTAATCCAAAGGTCACAAATCTTTCATGACCATTTTCATGAAAGACTTTTCATGATACCTAGCATTGCTGATTTGAAATTGATACCACTTTCCTCTCACAATGAGATGAACACTTGAGGTTGTGGCAGATATAGCTGTTGTTTTAAACCAAAATTTTATTTTTATTTATTATTTTTTACAATTTTGGTCGGCCACTGCAGTCACTTTTCTCGTCGACACAAGCTTCCAACACACTTGCTGCCTTTTTTTCTTTTCTCCCAATTGTATCCTTAATCTGTTATGAATAGTCTAGATGTAAATTATTTATTATCCACTTGTATGGCAATAGCATGTGTATTGTGTGGGTGATTTTCCGATCACACTGCCCGCTTAGTAACCAGCTAGAGAGCACTGGAAGAATAGATGGCACCTGACTGACCTGCAACTTAAATATAAGAATAGATTACGTTGATTAGTGTGTGGTGCTTTATTGTAAGTGTAATCCAAAGGTCACAAATCTTTCATGACCATTTTCATGAAAGACTTTTCATGATACCTAGCATTGCTGATTTGAAATTGATACCACTTTCCTCTCACAATGAGATGAACACTTGAGGTTGTGGCAGATATAGCTGTTGTTTTAAACCAAATTTTTATTTTTTATTTATTATTTTTTACAATTTTGGTCGGCCACTGCAGTCACTTTTCTCGTCGACACAAGCTTCCAACACACTTGCTGCCTTTTTTTCTTTTCTCCCAATTGCATCCTTAATCTGTTATGAATAGTCTAGATGTAAATTATTTATTATCCACTTGTATGGCAATAGCATGTGTATTGTGTGGGTGATTTTCCGATCACACTGCCCGCTTAGTAACCAGCTAGAGAGCACTGGAAGAATAGATGGCACCTGACTGACCTGCAACTTAAATATAAGAATCCCGCGGTGGTTTCGACCACCCGGGGGCACTCCGACGATCAAGTCAGTATATCTCTCAAAGATAAATCAAGTATTAAACTCACAAGCTTGAGTATCAAAAGCATACCTTAGACCCATGGGGGTGCCTCTCTTTTATAGCCAACACAATCCTAGTCCCAAAAGGAGCCTGGCCCTAATGGACTTACGATTACTGCTAATCTGGGACTCCCAGTGGGATTACGATAAACTCTCTAAGAGTCTTATCTTTACCCAAACTGAAGTCTCCTCTTCATCTAGGACTCTTGTCCATATCCAAGTTGAGTTCCCTCTTCATTCTATGACTCTTGTCCCTTATCCGCTTATCTCGGATTCCGATATCTTCGGAGACAACCTCGGCCTAGCCGAGATGACCTCGGCACAACGACCAAGACACGTGGCACCTCGGCTGACATGTCGGCGTCACCTTGCCACGTGTTGGTACTCAGAAAATATATCCCCACAACTGCCCCCTTAGGTTCTATTACCTCGGCACTCTGAGGTGATGAAACCTACACTATTCGTTCATCTGTGCCCCTCTGTCCGAGATGAAACTCGCCGATCTCAAAGTTCCCTGGACTTTACTGTCCACTTTTGTCAAGTATCAAGCTTCATGCTTTCCAAGCTGCTCGAGATCACACCTCCTAGTCGAGATTTTTGTTCCATTACTTCGTAAACTCCAAGAGCTTTACAACTGCTCCACTCACATTCTCTGGTGGGTTCCTGACTTCCAGTCATCTATTTGACTTCGGCAATCTTCATATCGGCGTTCATTTGGTAGGTTCATAAATTCTTACTTTTTATTAAGCTCAATCTTTCAAAACTCTTCTGATTTACTTTGAATCTATTTATTTGCCATCTGTGGCCTTCTGTTTTCGTCTGTCTTCAAGTTTTTGATTTCTTATTGCTAAAATGCCTGGAACTGTTCTTTGTCATATCCGCTTTCTGTTGCTAGCATCACATCTGGTTCATTACTTTCTTGTTCTTCACATACTTACTTAGTGCCTGTGCACTTGGCTTTATTCTTGAACTTTGTCGTTTTCTTGACTACTTTTCTCTTTTTTCATTTAATCCTGTGGCTTCTTCTCTTTCTAGCTCTTTTGCTTAAATTCGTCATTTGTTCCAAGCTTTCAAGCTTCTGCAACTGTCTTCGTTTCTCTCTTCCGATGAAGCTTTACGTCATTCTGTCATTGTCGTCAGACTTCGGCAATTCTCATTCCGGCTTCCCTTTTTCTGGTAAGCCACTGTTCCTCCTGGTTTTATTTCTTATTGCTTTCCAAGAGGCTCTGCTTGATTGTTAATCACCATTGCTTGTTTTACCCGTTATTTCCAAATCATCTTCTTGAATACACACTGTTCACACATCTGTTGATTTCTACCACTGTTCTTGGCTTGACACACTTGTACAATCTTTTTGTCTTGATTTCTTGATAGCTTCATCACCATTCTTGATTACGAATTACATTCTTGTTTATGTTTTCTGTGTCTTTTTCCAGATTCTTGCTTTCAATCTTTGCCTTCAAACTCCGAGGTGCCAGTCGCCGAGAAGAGCCTTGATCAAACTCTTCAGGAGATCGAGGCTGAGCTCGAGGCCAAGAAGGCTGCTGAGAAGTCTTCACAACTGTCTTCTATATCCTGCCATTGATGCCGAGTAGTTTTGTTTTCAATTCTCTTTCTTTTTCTTCGGCTAAACCTGAGCCGAGAAGAAAGAAGCGCTCTTCGTCGCCCTCCTGGAGGAGGATTTTCTTCAGTGTCTCTTCACTCTTTTCGGCTGGCTCCTTGCCGACATCATCTAGGACCTCTATGTCATCGTCTTCAATCTTTGCCTTCCCTGATTCCCAAATGTTGCAGGTAGTTTTCATTGCTGCCATGGAGCAATTCTTTGCCTGCAGTTGGTCTCCTCTGACTTCTTCAATCCCATGTTCTGTGGGGAACCGCAATAGTTGATGCAACGTTGAGGGAACTGCCCCCATTGCATGCAACCATGGCCTTCCCAAGATGATGTTATAAGGTGAAGGCATGTTAATCACGACGAATTCTATTTTGATCTTCTTCTAACTGCTCTTGCATGATTCTATACTTAGAATATTTTGTATGCCTTTCATACTTTGCCTCCTTTGTGCAATCTTCTTGGGGTTACACACCTCGGGTATAATAGCTACAAAACTTTTTCTTCGGCAAGATACTGACCTGTAAACTTTTCATAAATTCTAACAAGTGTGAAACATATACTACTCAATGTTAACTTTTGCAAACTTTTTCTCAAGTTCCAACAAGTGTTTAAACGGTGATCTCGGTCTAGCCTACTTATAAATTGTTATAAATTTCAACAAGGATTAATATATATTGTAACATGGATCAACAAGGATTAACATAACAAGTGTTTAAACAATAATCTATTTGTAAATTGCTACGAATTTCAACAAGTATTTAAACAACATACTTAGCTTTTTCCTCAACCTGTAAATTGCTGCAAATTTCAACAGATGATCATACGTCGGCTTAACGTTATCTTGTAAATTGCTACAAATTTCAATAAGTGTTAAGCATCTTCTCTGGTTTAACCAACCTGTAGATTGCTACAAGTGTTTAGCAATAACCTCGGCTTTGCTTCAACTCGTAAATTGCTATGAATTTAAACAAGCAAAGAGAAACAGTAATCTTGGCTTAACTTCAACTTGTAAATTGCTACAAATTTCAACAAGTGAAGATAAGGAACCATCTCAGCTTAATTTCAACTTGTAAATTGCTACAAATTTCAACAAGTGAAGGTAAGGAACCATCTCAACTTAACTTCAACTTGTAAATTGCTAAATTTCAACAAGTGAAGATAAAGAACCATCTCAGTTTAACTTCAACTTGTAAATTGCTACAAATTTCAACAAGTGAAGATAAGAAACCATCTCGGCTTAATTTCAGTTAAGCATCATCTGGGCTTAACTTCGGTTAAACATCATCTGGGCTTAACTTCGGTTAAGCATAGTCTCGGCTTAACTTCGGTTAAGCATCATCTGGGCTTAACTTCGGTTAAGTATCATCTCGGCTTAACTTCGGTTAAGCATCATATTGGTTTAACCAACTTGTAAACGCATCGGCGAGCCGTTTCTCTTTTCTTGTTCCGACGTCTTTGTTCCCGGCATGTCTTCCTCGGCCCTAGCATACTTCTCAATTCTTGCCAACTTTAGTCTGATCTTGTGTGTTTCCTTTTTATCTTCCGGGATCTGAGATCTGCTCATTGTGCTCTTTTCTTCTCGGACTCAGGTGCCGAGATCTTATCTTCTGGAATCTTGGATTTGTTCACTCAGGTTGAGCTCTTCTTTTCTCGGACCTACTCATCTAGGCCGAGATCAGGTCTTCTGGGATCTGGAATCCAGGATTTGCTCACTCAGGTTGAGCTCTTCTATATTTGAATGTTATCTCCTTGGGAGCGCTCATGCCCCCTGTCTTTGCATCCCTTCTGGAAGGGTCTTCGTTCCTCCGCAGGTATCTATCCTTCCATACCCGAAGGTCATCTTCGTTGTAGTATCCGCTTCGATCTGCTGTCTTTGGTGTGTCACCTTCCTGGCCGGTGTCTTTCACTCCGTGACTCTGGCCACGAGTTTCTGTGTTGCGATCGTCCCCTTCAATGTCGAGATCGATAGGTCTCTCACTCCCAGTAGGAGCATTGTCTCCAATCTGATCCTTTTGTCCGTCATTGGCCATCTATTCTTCTTTCTTTCATTGGCTATCTATTCTTCTTTCTTTCCCACAGACGGCGCCGAATTGTGTGGGTGATTTTCCAACCACACTGCCCGCTTAGTAACCAGCTGGAGAGCACTGACAGAATAGATGGCACCTGACTGACCTGCAACTTAAATATAAGAATCCCGCGGTGGTTTCGACCACCCGGGGGCACTCCGACGATCAAGTCAGTATATCTCTCAAAGATAAATCAAGTATTAAACTCACAAGCTTGAGTATCAAAAGCATACCTTAGACCCATGGGGGTGCCTCTCTTTTATAGCCAACACAATCCTAATTCCAAAAGGAGCCTGGCCCTAATGAACTTACGATTACTGCTAATATGGGACTCCCTGTGGGATTAGGATAAACTCTCTAAGAGTCTTATCTTTACCCAAACTGAAGTCTCCTCTTCATCTAGGACTCTTGTCCATATCCAAGTTGAGTTCCCTCTTCATTCTAGGACTCTTGTCCCTTATCCTCTTATCTCGGATTCCGATATTTTCGGAGACAACCTCGGCCTAGCTGAGATGACCTCGGCACAACGACCAAGACACGTGGCACCTCGGCTGACACGTCGGCGTCACCTTGCCACGTGTTGGTACTCAGAAAATATATCCCCACATGCATTATAGATTTTTAAGTCTCGTTGATCACATGTTAGATGCAAGCTTGGTGTAGTTCCTTTCCAGGATTGGTTTCTGATTTGTTAGCTTCTTTTTCTCTTTTTTCTTTTTCAGTTTGTGTTACACCTCTCTTCGCTAACTCCCTCATGGTTATGTCTAAATTTTTTTCCCTTTTTCTTATTGGACTAGGCTCCCTTTCAGTTAATGATATGGATTGGATTGTTCGGCCAGTGTGATTCTCCACATGTTTTGTTTTTGATAATTTAAATTATTTATTTTGTAAGAATTTTTGTGTATAAGTGAAAAAAATTGAAATCGATTTGATAATTTTTGTAAGAAATTTAAAATTTGTTATAAATTAGTAATTATGTATATATATATATATATAAAATACTACATAAAATTAGTTTATATTATATATATGAAAAATATTTTATAAATTAATGTTATATATTATGTAAATGCTAAATAATTGTTTAAGAATATTTCAATCAATTAACAAATTGAAACTACTCTGCTTAAAAAGAAATTTTGTACAATTTTTAAATATGTTCAAGCGGTGCCATGGTACAAAGGAAAAGGAAAATTAAAAAAATCAAACAAAAGTAGATGAAAGTGAATTAAAATTGCCATTTTATTATAATGTACATTCTCCGATTTAATTCTCAGGAAAAAAAAAAATGATTACAAATGAAATTATTATTTATTTATATCATAGATAAGCAATCATTCGGTATAAAACAAAGAGGTAATTACACTCTAGTGTAATTTAAAAAAAAAAAAATTATATTTTCCCTAAAACAAATGATTCGCTTTTGTAATTATTTAAGAGTTAAAGAAACAAATCATTGGAATCATTTAATTATTAAGAGTTAAAGAAATAGATTATTGGAATCGTTTTGGGATTTTGCTTCTCACGTTTAGAGACCTTATGTTTGAATATATAACTTCCCGTCCACTATAAGAATTATGGATTATTGTCAGAGATTTTACATTATATAGAAAAATATATTATACAAGTATATTAGAATAAACAAATTTCCCGTGATAACAATTTGTTATTTTGTAGTAGATTGTTAATGTCTATTTTAATACTAACAAGCAGAATCAAACAAATAGTTTACTTTTTAATTGGAGTGTATGGTAAAAATAAGATTCCACACAACATGTTAGGTGATGATAGAGTTGGTTTGTTTTTCTAAGGTTCATTAAAAGGCCTGAACACTCTGTTTAGAACCAATTCCTTTCGGAATTAATACAAGAGAATGTAATATATATTTTTAGAAAATAAAAAAAACAATTCTTAGGGGTTGTTTGGAATGACCTAAATAAGTGTACTTTTTGTCTTTTTACGAAAAGATGTACAGAAAAGTAGAGAGATGATGTGATGAAAAAAAGATAAAAAAATAAAAAGTGTGTACTTATTTTGGGTTGTCAAACTTGGCCTTACTAGATTTATTTATTATTTTCATAAAATATGTTTTTCATAATGTTTACAAAAAAAATTAATTAATTAATAATATATTCAAATTAACTTAGTATTTTTTATGCACACATCTCAATTTCACAAATAAATTTTTTGATTTTGTCCTTAGTGATAAGTCCCCACGCGCACTAGAATTATTATAGGGGGATGCATCACTAAATCCCAAATTAATAACTTATACACTGTTTAGTCCTAAATGTTTTTTTATAGACTGAAAGGTCCCACTACAATGTTTCAAACATCAGATTAATGTTTCAAACATTAGATTTCAAACATCAGATTAATGTTTCGAACATTAGATTTCGAACATCAGATTAATGTTTCAAACATTAGATTGATGTGCAAATGAGACTAAATGGAGCATAAGAAAACTTTTAGGACTAAATGGTTCAACTTTTCAGAAACTAGGACTTATGGGTAAATTTTCCATTATTATATGAACTAATAGTATTTTGAAATCCACACTATGCTTGGTTTCCCTTTTCAAAAAACACTTTTTAAAAAATTTTACTTTTTTATTTTTCATTTTTTTTTATTTTTACTGATTTTTTTTAATATTTTAAGTAATTTTTTTTAAATTTTTAGACATACCTAACTTAAATATATCTAAAAAGCAAAAAATTTGAAAAGAAAACCTTTTAAAAATTCACTAAATATCCAAAATATAAAAAAAAAAAATACGAGAATTCAATACATTTTTTATATTTTTATGTATTTATTAATTTTTTAAAATATTTTTTCACATATTTTTTACTTTTTAGATATATCTAAATAAAGTGCATCTAAAAAGTAAAAAAAAATATTTAAAATTTTAAAAATATTCACTAAGAACAAAAAAAATACAAAAACAAAAAAACTTAATTTTCAAAAAATTTAATTCAAAAAACTCAAACCAAACACATTAATTTTGATAAATTCTGGGGCGAAGGCGTCTATCTTGCTCGCCTTAGACCGGATACGGGCCTCCTAATAATTCCATAAACCTAAAAATAAGAAAATAATAGAGGAATGATAATAGTACCTTATTTGATAGGCACACAATCATAATCTTTTTGATCCGTGCAATAATTTTTGCTTATTATGATATGGCTTTCTCAAGTACTTTTAAAGCTTGTTTGATATCATTTATATTTATAATTTTGTTATTTATTTATAAAAGACTGTAAACAAAAATGTGTGCGGGTTCATAAGTTTAATTTTAGATTTTTTCAGTCTAAAAGTTAACGGCTATGTTTGATTCACAAGATTAATAGTGAAGTATTAATAATCTTATTAAATTAGTGTGGTATTTACTATCCAATTAGATTAATATCCATTGGATTAATAATTCCACCCCTACCTCATTACTAATAATCCTACAAATTTGTTAGATTAATTATCCATTAGATGAATAATCCTAAACCAAAATGTTAAAACAAATATAGGATAATTAGGCCCACGAATTAATAATCTCAATCTCATGCTCTAATCCACCCAATCAAACATGCCCTACGTGTTAAATTATACATCCATGAGAACATACTGCTGGAACAATCTTCTGTGTAAAATAAATAACTTGAAACAAATCAAACAAATAAAAATAAATTACTTACTGAATTTATTTTACCGAAATGCAAAAGTACAAAAAGATCAAGTCGAGTGTGTGACACTTTGTCTTTAAGACAGATTCGCCCTACTACGGTGCTTACAGATAAAAAACGTCTATCCCCCAGGATACAATGATCTTCACAAATTGTAATAGTAGCACTCCAAACAATTTGTACGGCGAATAAAACTCGTGTTCTGTACTCTTTAAATTTTTCCTATAATTATATGAAGAATATATATGCAACAAAGCAAAATCAGGACAGCAAAAATGAATTTTTTTTTAGTCACAAAGACTGCTGGAAATGGCTGTATTTATATGCAAACTAATCTGCCAAACATGTGCTGTTTTTGAACCAAACATATATGAAACTGTTTTGAATAGATACAGTTCAAAATTCAAATAGATCTGTAGCAATTTCAGATTTGAATCTATCTAGAAAAACTTGTCCGGAACTACTGGGCAGTTTCTGGCAATTATGAATCTGTTGTGGAATTTGGAAGAGACACAAATTTTGGACCAAAATTTGAATTCAAATTTGAATTTAAAAAACATTTTGAATTTCAAATAATTTTATACAAGAATTTGAAAAAATTCAAAATAAATTTTGTTCAAAAAATTAATATTAGAACCGAACTAAACCGAACCGATCCACACCCGCGCCCGGTATGGCTCGACTCGGCCAGACGGACGGCAGTGACGGGGCGCACGCACGCGTGTGGTGGTTTGAGCCAAGGTTTCATTTGTCCATAACTCCTCCTTTCTACAAACTTAGTGTGCCTCTTGGGGCCCAACCCAAGTGTTGCCACTTAGAACTTATATACACACATAAGTTCTTTTAAGTTTCCAATGTGGGATAAGCCTTACAAGGAAACCCACGTTTAATACTTTAATTGTCCATTCCACGAACTCAAAAACGACGTCAAGTTCCCATTCAGTCATAAATGGTTTTGACGAACCATCTTCATCGTGTGACTTGCCATGCGGCAATAAACACGTCACCTCTTTGGATCCACCCCAAAAAACGTTTGGGACCCACTCAAAATTGGGCTCAAACTTGGCCCAAAATAAGCCTATAAAAACCAAATTTTCTAACAATCCCCCACATAAATGGAATTTGACGAAGAGAAAATGCAACAACATGATCTAATTTCAGATAGTACAAAAATTGGAAATATTCTGCAAAGGATAAGTAACTTTTGGCTTTGAACCTTCCCTTATGAGACATTATCGAATTTACTAGCTAATTAGTGAACATGATGTCTAGAACTATTCAACCATTTGTGTAAACCAAGACAATAGAACTCACACAGTATATCCCCAGACACAATTTAGTTCTCACTATTATGTTTATTTTGACTCTGAACAACCTGGTCTTTCACGAGTGCTCTAGAGAATTGTAACCTTGCACAAATCTCATAAAACCGGCTCAGTTCACACTCATTTAGGTGATTCTTATGAAGAGTATCCTGCCATACTCCACTAGGTATACCTAGATATAAGAATCATTGAAAGTATTACTTAACCTAAAACGCCGCAGACATCACTATTTCATCATAGAAATGGATAGGAGTTTGACTCCCCAGTGATCTTTATGAGTCATACACAACTCGGTTGTCCCTTTGAACCTAGATCTTGGGATCTCCAGTCAACTAGGTTGGGTTGCCGTTGTGGTAACTCTTATTTAATAGGCTTAAGTTCTATTCCCTCAATGAATTTTCAACTAACTTTCTTGCTAACCCTTTAGTTAATGGATCTGCTATGTTGTCTTTAGACTTCGCATATTCAATGGAAATAATTCCATTAGAGAGTAGTTGTCTCACGATGTTATGTCGACGACGAATGTGTTGTGACTTATCGTTATACATATGACTCTGTGCTCTACCTATTGCTGATTGACTATCGCAATGTATGCATATAGCAGGCACCGATTTTGGCCATATTAAAATATCTTCAAGGAAGTGATGAAGCCATTCTGCCTCTTCTCCAGCTTTATCTAAAGCTATGAATTCTGATTCCATAGTAGACCTAGCAATGCAAGTCTTTTTGAAAAATTTCCAAGACACAGCTGCCCCACCAAGAGTAAAGACATACCTACTAGTGGATTTTGAGTCTATAGTATTTGATAGCCAGTTTGCATCACAGTACTCTTCTAGTATTACTGGATATCTAGTATAATTTAGCCCAATGCTACGAGTTATAATTGCTTTCCAGTGTTCTACTCCTAGATTACTCGTATATCTACTTAATTTATTTACTGCATAATCTATATCCGGGCGAGTCCAGTTCATCAAGTACATTAAGCTTCCAATAATTTGGGCATACTCAAATTGAGAAATACTTTCTTGTACATTCTTAGAAAGAAACAAATTAATATCCACATGTGTTCTAGCAAGATGATCATCATCTTTACTAAACTTGTCAAGTATATGTAATGTGATTGTAACAAAGCATAACTTTCTGATGTTTTGGTAAATTTTATACCAAGAATTACATCAGCAATCCCTATGTCCTTCATGTCAAAATGTTTATTCAACATTTTTTTGATAGTTTTAATCATTTCATTAGTACTACCTATTATGAGCATATCATCCACATAAAGACATACAATGACATAATCTTTGTTTGTGTTTTTAATATAAACACATTTGTCACACTCATTAATTTTAAATCCATTTGACATCATTGCCTTATCAAATTTCTCATGCCATTGCCTTGACACCTGTTTTAAACCATATAATAATTTAACCAATTTACACACTTTTTTTTTCCTAAAACGGAAAAATTTTCTGGTTGTTCCATGTAAATTTCTTCATCTAACTCACCATTTAAGTAAGCGGTTTTCACATCCATTTGATGAATTTTTAAATTGTACAAAGATGCAATAGCAATTAGCATTCTAATGGATGTTATTCTAGTAACCGGTGAGTATATGTCAAAGTAATCAAGACCTTCTTTTTGTCTAAATTCTTTGACCACAAGTCTTGCCTTGTATTTATCAATTGATCTATCCGCTTTCGTTTTCCTCTTGAAAATCCACTTGTACCTAAGAGGTTTATAACCTGATAGCAAATCCACTAATTCCCAAGTGTAATTTTGCAGGATGGATTCAACTTCACTATTGACAGTCTCTTTTCATAAAGGAGCTTCAGGACTTGACATAACTTCTTTAAAAGTTAAAGGCTCATTTTCTAACAAAAATGTTAGAAAATCTGGATCAAAAGATTTTGAGATTCTAGCACGTTTACTGCGTCTAGGTTCCTCTTCCTTATTTTGATCTATCTCTTACTCTTGTTCTTGATTATGACTAGTAATATCATCATAAGATCTTTTATTAGTACTAATCTCTTGTCTAGTTTTATTTGGAAACACATGTTCAAAGAAAGACGCATTCCGATATTTAATAATAGTATTTACATGCATTTCGGAATGTTCTGACTTATGAATCAAAAATCAATATGCACTACTATTCTTGGCGTAACCAATAAAAATGCAATCAACAATTTTAAGACCTATCTTAGTCTTTTTAGGATTAGGAATAGCCACTTTAGCCAAACATCTTTACACTTTTAAGTATTTGTAGGATGATACTCTTCTATGCCACATTTCAGAAGGTGATTGATTCACTTTTTTTCGAGGTACTTTATTAAGTATATAATTAGCAGAAAGTATTGCTTCCCTCCACAAGTTCTGAGGTAATCCAGAACTTATTAATATGACATTCATCATTTCTTTTAATATCCTATTTTTTCTTTCAGCAATTCCATTTCGAGGTACTTTATTAAGTATATAATTAGCAGAAAGTATTGCTTCCCTCCACAAGTTCTGAGGTAATCCAGAACTTATTAATATGACATTCATCATTTCTTTTAATATCCTATTTTTTCTTTCAGCAATTCCATTTTGCTAAAGTGAGTAAGGAGCGGTGGTTTGATGAATTATTCCATGTTCTTTACAAAATTCACCAAAAGGTGATTCATATTCACCACCTCTATCACTTCTAAGTTTCTTAATTTTCTTACTAAGTTGATTTTCAATTTCATTCTTGTATTGAATGAAAGTTTCCAAAGCTTCATCCTTGGTTCGAATTAAATAAACATAACTATATCTAATATAGTCATCTATGAAAGTGATAAAATATTTTTTCCCACCTCTAGTTTGAATTGATTTAAAATCACAAATGTCACTATGAATTAATTCAAGTGGTTCTGTACTTCTTTCAATTGAATGAAAAGGAGTTTTAGATAATTTTGTCTCAACACAAATTTCACATTTATGATTTGAATCAATGTCAAATTTAGGTAAATATTTCATATTAATTAAACTATACAAAGATCCATAATTAATATGTCCAAGTCTACCATGCATAAATTTGAAGACTTAAGTAAGTAAGAAGAAGAAGTATTTTTATTAATAACAAAGAGTATAACAGTTATTACATTCACTTTGAAAATGCCATCAGACATGTAACATTTTTCTACATATATCCCGTTTTTGGTAAGTACAAACTTGTTACTTTCAAAAACTAGCCCAAACCCATTTTTACTTAACAAAGATCCAGAAATAAGGTTCTTGCGAATGTCCGATACATGCAACACATTGTTGAGAGTGAGTTCCTTTCCAGATGTCATCTTCAAAATAATCTTTCCTTGTTCTTCAACTTTGGAAGTTTAGGAGTTGCCCATAAAAAGTTATTCACCATTTTCCACTATAGAATAAGACGTGAACATTTTTTTGTCAGCACAGATATGGAGAGTAGCACCAATGTCCACCCACCATTCTTTAAGATTTCCAACAAGGTTTATTATGGAAACAACTGCAGAAAGATTTATATCATCAACACCATTGGAAATTTTGTCCACTTCGGTCATATTGGCTTGAGCAGGATTCTTGCTTGTTCTTCTTTTTCTTTTGCCTTTGCTACGGCAATCTTTGGCCCGATATTCCTCTTTGTCACATATGTAACATTTTCCATTAAACTTGTACTTTTTAGTTTCTCCTTCTTTAGAGCCTTATGAGGAACTTTCTCTAGAAAACTTTCGTTTCTTGGCTTTTGAAGCATGTTCGACCACATTTACCTTTGATTCCATTGGATGTTTACTAGCCCGCTTCTTTGAATTGCAGTTGTCCTCCTCAATCCTCAAACGCACAATTAATTCTTCTAAAGGCATTTCTTTGCACTTGTGTTTGAGGTAGTTCTTGAATTCTTTCTGGCCTTGTGGTAATTTCTTAATTAAGGCTGCAACTTGGAAGGATTCACTAAGAGACATGCCTTCTGCTTGAATGTCATGCAGAATGAGTTGGAGATCTTGAACTTGACTGATCACAGTCTTAGAATCAACCATCACAAAGTTTAGGAATTTGCCAACCACAAATTTCTTTGAGTCAGCATCTTCTGTTTTGTACTTTTTCTCTAAAGACTCCCAAAGTTCCTTTGCCGTTTTGATAGGATTGTAGACATTTTACAATGTGTTGTCAAATCCGTTCAAGATGTAGTTCTGGCAAAGGAAATCAGCATATTTCCAGGCATTGACTGCAACAACCACTTGCCGGTTAGTTTCATCATCTTTTAGAGTAAGAGCATCCTTGCAGAGAAAACGTACTAGGTTGAGAGTAGTAAGATAGAACAACATTTTCTGCTGCCATCTTTTAAAATTAGTTCCAGAGAACTTCTCTGGCTTTTCACCTTGATTAACTGGCACAGTCACAACAAGAGAGGGGGTTGGCACAATTGCAGCCACCATACCAATACTTGTTTGAGCATTAGTTTGACCAGTTTCAGTAGCCATGAATTTTAAATTATAAAACAAAATTATAATTAGAATTTTACACTACATAGAAAATTTAGACCACAACTACATAATTAAATTCTGTTAAAATAAAAGAAACAAGAATTGTAACTTTTAGTTTCAATTAATTTGAAAATAAAATAAAATTTTATTTAACCAAATTAATTCCACACAGAAAATTAAATTTCTATAACACTTCAATAATTAAAATACTGAAATAGAATTTTAATTAATGAACACTCAGAAATTATTTCTAAAAACCAAAATTAATTTTTGATAAACTTCACAAATAAATATTCTGAATTGTTAATGACCCCAGTAGATTATTACTAGTTGTCAAAGAAAATAGACAGTATATTACTACTATCTTTCAAATAGTATATTGATACTATCTGTTTTTCCAACCAGAATATTATTTTGTAAAACTATAGAAAATAATTTTCGTAAGAAGAAGAAAGAGAGAAGGAAACAAATGAAAAATTCTGTATAAACAGAATAATTCGAATTTGTCTTGAGATTATTGGAACAATCTTCTGTGTAAAATAAATAACTTGAAACAAATCAAACAAATAAAAACAAATTACTTACTAAATTTATTTTACTGAAATGTAAAAGCACAAAAAGATCAAGTCGAGTGTGTGACACTCGGTCCTTAAAACAGATTCGCCCCGCTACAATGCTCACGGATAAAAAACGTCTATCTCCCAGGATACAATGATCTTCACAAATTGTAGTAGCACTCCAAACAATTTGTACAACGAACAAAACATGTGTTCTATACTTTCTAAATTTTTCCTAAAATTATATGAAGAATATATATGCAACAAAGCAAAATCTGGACAGCAAAAATGAATTTTTTTCTAGTACAAAGACTGCTAGAAATGGCTATATTTATATGCAAACTAATCTGCCGAACACGTGTTGTTTTTTAACCGAACAGATATGAAACTGTTTTGAACAGATATAGTTCAAAATTCAAATAGATCTGCAGCAGTTTCAGATTTGAATATGTCTGGAAACCTGTTCGGAACTGTTGGGAACTGTTGGGCAATTTCTGGCAGTTATGAATTTGTTATGGAATTTGGAAGAGACACAAATTTTGGACAAAAATTTGAATTTAAAAAAAAAATTTGAATTTCAAATAATCTTTTGCAAGAATTTGAAAAAATTCAACATAAATTTTGCCCAAAAAATTAATATTAAAAATGACTTGACCCACAACCTACACCTGGCTCGGCCGGCCGGACGGCGGCGGCGGCACGTGTGTGGTGGTTTGAGCCAAGGTTCCATTTGTCCATAACTCCTCCTTTCTACAAACTTGGGGTGCCCCTTTGGGCTCAACCCAAGTGTTGCCACCTGTAGACGTGCTCCCGGGAACTCCCCCACATCCGCGTGCGCCCGCGATGGGGACGGATCTCGTTTTGTTCTCTAAGCTACTACAGTTCGGACTCAAATGTCACGGTTTTGAATCTAATCTTACAATGTGTGATGTAAGACCGATAAATCACCAAAGAGTCCAGATCCGACAAATCGCTTTGAAAAACTGATTTTTATAAAGAAGTGCCAAACATGGACTGCTTTGCCAGATATAGAGTCACCACCTAAATATTTTATTTTGGAAGAATTTAGGAAACCCTGACTCGTGCCAAAGGCCACATGTCCGTCATCACCAAAGTTACCTCGGCTCGGGAACTTGGGTACGATTGGGGAAGGTCATGTAATGACCACCCCTGCTCGCCCGATCAAAGATCGGCCTGTACTAAACATGATATTTTGTTTTTGAAAACACATGCGTTCTTATTCCGGTTAATTAGCTAGAATTACTATGTGATGAACATAGCATACAAGTATAGACTAGATCGTCTAATTTGGAACAAAACATTGCATATCTGTTTGTTTGGAAATGGTTTGGAGTTTGCTACTCGCAAGTAGGCTAAAAATTGGATTTTGATGAATTGTTCCAATTCAAGTAATCCAACCTTCACCCACAGGCATTTAGGCAGTTAATCAACTAAGCAGTTAGCCTCATGACAAGCATGCTTTCATGGTAGTCAATAACACACATGCAGTACGCTAAAGTGTCAACACTCACAGTGTACTCCGAGCCAAAACAAAGAACTAGTTAGAAATCATGCATGATCCTAGTTCATGTTAAGATGGCTAATGCAACACATGCGAAAATGCAGTTAAAATAGGCTCGACTACCTAGAATATCATGTGAAATGCAACTTGGTACATGTATTCAAATAAATGTATTGAAAATACAATGCGCATAAGGTATGCTAAACGAAATATGTCCTAAAACTAACCATCGTAAGCAGTTAAGTAAAAGGGAAAAAGAAATGGGGGGTTGGAAGACATGCATCACACACACGCACGTTTATTACAACAATTGGCCCTCTCGAGGGAGAGACTGAATAAGAAGCTAACTAGCTAATCTAAGCTAATTAAACTAATTATTACAACACAAATTAATTAACTAATCCTAGTTAACTAATTATTACAAAACAAATTGAAATAGCTAAACGCATTAACTATTAAAGGTACAAACCAAAGTGTAAACTAGCTATCTAAGCATGGCAGCTAAGGAAAGCAATAAAACAGGAGGTTCTCAGAGGGAGAAGACTGGATGCATGCTCGGTTGCCTTGTTCGGAAATCCAATGCGACACCTCAACTTGCCTCTATTTGCAATTGTTCTCAGAACATTGCACAAAGCTCCAAAAAGCTGAAACTCCACCTTGGGGACCTGTGGGAGGGTGGCCGACCAGTTGTTGGTGTCTGTAGCCATGGCTGACCACCTATCTTTGTTGAAAGCTAGAAAAAGTGGTCGGCCAGCTAGTTTTTCAGGCTGGCCGACCAACCAGTTGTTGCTGCTGAACTGTAATTTGTTGCAATAGAGAGCAAGAAAGGGCATGGCAATGTATTTGCAAGATATGTGTGTACAACCACCCTCTCTATCATGTCATAAACTCAAGGGAGTGTAGTTCTTGACCCTTAGGCCAGCAATCGCGCATTTCAATGCGTGATGGCCGAGAGACGAAGTTGCACAATTCAATATGAAAATGAATGCACAAGTAAAAATAGGGTGTCTACTCAATCGATGACGTTTGAGTCTTAAGGTCGGTCAAAAATGAGGTGTCTACACCACCTAGATCTTATATACACACATAAGTTCTCTTAAGTTTCCAATGTGGGACAAGCCTTACAAGGAAACCCATATTTAATACTTTAATTGTCTATTCCACGAACCCAAAAACGACGTCAAGTTCTCATTCACTCATAAATTGTTTTGACGAACCGTTTTCATCTTGTGACTTGCCATGTGACAAGGAACACGTTACCTCTTCGAACCCACCCCAAAAGACGTTTCGGACCCACTCAAAATTGGGCTCAAACTTGGCCCAAAATAAGCCTATAAAAACTAAATTTTCCAACCCATACTTCTACAAAATGAGTAAACTATCCATTCTCCATTCACGCATTTCTTATAGAATAAAGGATTACCTAAGGGTGATCATGCATTCGTCCAACCCACTTAATCCGACCGAACCAATCCAATCTGATTAATTTTGGACAGATGCATGTTTTTTGGTGGATGAATGCAGATGAAATATTTTAAAATCAACGGATATGGTTTAGATGGTGAATCAACCATCCCGCACCAGCATTAACCCGATCCACCTATAAATGAAGTTAAAAAAAGAAAAAAGAAAAAGAAAATTGCTAACAAGTAACAAAATAGAGTAGAAATAATAAAATATATATTTTTGTGAAAATAGAAAACAATACCTTAAAAATATGCATGCGTGGTGCCATAGACAAATAATACATAATTTTTAAGATTACTAGTTATTGGATATTGTAAAAATTATGAATTATAATTCAAAAAAAATGCCCAAAGTTTGTAAAGTCTAGAAATATAATTTTTTAGATTCGTCTCGACAAGATGAATAGGAAAGTGAAAAAAATTGACATAATTTTGAAAAAAAAAATCACTAAATACAAAAATTTTCAGAAAAATATGTAATTTTTTTGGGGGTTGCCAAAAGAGGTAGTCTAAATTATTTTTTATATTCTAATAAGTCTTATGGTGACATAGTTATCAAAATATTCCTAATAATAGGGTTTAGCTTCCATCCCAACTTGAAAAAGCGTTTGGACTTGGTAGACTCATTTTGGAATCGATTTCGGTGATTCAAACTGTTCACTTTTTTGGACTCATTAAATAGAATATTCATGAAAAAAATTCAAGATGATTAGACACCGGTAAATATATATTTGAATCATAGTCACTATGCTTGGTTTTAGTTTTTTGAGTTATTTTTCAAAAAAGTGATTTGAAAATTATATTTTGAAAATGGATCTGTTTGGTTTCTAAAAATTTGATTATTGCAAAGAAATTCAAATTTCCATCCACACACATAGAGAGTGGGCAGCCTAAATGATTTATTCAATAATAAATTAAAAAAAATTATTGTCACATCAAAAGTACTACCATGTTTGTTTTATGTATATATGTATATATGGTATATATATCAAAAAATAATTTGGTATGTACCCTTTTATAAGTGCATACCCTATCATTAAATTTGTGGCTTTACTATAAAATTTCGTGATATTAACCACAAAATACGTAATTTCATCACAAGTTGGCATAAAAAAAATTAAGTAATCAACTTACAAACTTTTGCAATATCAAATATAAAATTTTGGACTTTTTTTACTCCAATTTCTGACGATGTTATGCATGTTTGTGTTAATATTACAAAAATTTGTGACAAAATAAATTTTGTGATATACATTTATGAAAATTTAATAAAGAGAGCAATAGATAAAGTCTATTTAGGAATAGAATAGTAGAGTGTACTAGTGTGTTTCATGTATTCACGTCACATACAAAATAAAATTTAGAAAAGTGGTTTTGATTTTTTTTTCAAATTTTTTGTATAACCAAACAATAACTCTATAATTTTCAAAAAATTATATCCAGGAAAGAGGAACCAAATGGAGTGATTTGTTTTAAGAGAATGGACAACGAGTATAATTTAAAAAATAACCATTCATTTTTTATAATACAAATTTGATTTAAACATTGCCGATATCTAGTTATCTTGATTTTTTGCATAAATATTCTACTAAGCGAGTCCTAAAAAGTGAAAAAATGAATAGTTTGGATCATCGAAATGGGATTTGTAGTGGGCTTCACAGTCTCCTTAAGTTCTCTAATGTTGAGATGTGAATATGAGATAAATCTAATCTCTATGAAGCGTGCATTAATGTTTACATTGACAATGTGAATATTCCATGATGTAAACATTCAGACTGTCAATGTGAACATTCACATGGCGTATATCAAAGAACCAACTGCTGAAGCATAAGGAACTTTCAACATCTCTTCTTTGTCTTTCTCGCTTGTAGGACATTGATTCGAACTAAGTTTGAAGTGACCCGCAAGTGGACAACCAACCGGCTTTGCTTTATTCATGTTGAACCTCTCAAGAACTTTCTCAATGTAACTTTTTCAATATAACTTTCTTGAGACAACCAAATCAGCCCCTCTTTGTGATCACAAACAATTTTCATACCAAGAATTTGCTTTGCCGGCCCCAAATCTTTCATGTCAAAAGACTTGCTTAACTCCAATTTTAACCTGTTTATCATGGTAGAATCTTGACCCACAATTAACATGTCATCAACATAAAGCAAAAGAATAATAAATTTGCCATCCGAAAAATTTTTCACAAACACACAATGGTCCGAAGTGGTTTTAGAAAAACCATTATTCATCATGAAAGACTCAAATTTTTTGTACCACTGCCGCGGGGCTTGCTTGAGGCCATACAAGCTTTTCTTCAATTTGTAAACAAATTTCTCTTTCCCTTTCTCTACAAAACCTTCCGGTTGCTCCATGTAAATTTCTTCTTCACGGTCACCATGAAGAAATGCGGTCTTCACATCAAGTTGCTCAACTTCAAGGTTCATACTTGCAGCCATGCCAAGTACAACCCGAATAGAAGACATCTTTATAACATGTGAGAAAATCTCGTCAAAGTCAATACCTTTCTTTTGCCCAAAGTCTTTCACAACAAGACGTGCCTTGTACCTCAGATTCTTGCCATCATTCTTCAATTTGAAAACCCACTTATTTTTCAGAATTTTCCTCCCCTTAGGCAACTTTACTAAGTCATAGGTGTGATTTTCAAGTAAGGAGTTCATCTCCTCTTCCATGGCCTTTTTCCAATCACATTTCTTTGCATGCTCAATTGCTTCTTGGTAGCTCTCCGGCTCCCCTTGATCAGAAATCAACACAAATTCATTGGGAGGATACTTTCTTGAAGGTTGTCGGTCCCTTGTAGATTTTCTTAACTCAAGTTGTGGTGGCGGTTCTTGAGTTGGATGCTCTTCCTCAATTTCTGGCTCAACTTCATTAGGATTAGCATCATCTTCTATATTTTCAATGGGTGGCTGCAAATCTCCCCCATTTTCATCATCAACTGAAGATGAAGGAGATAGATCCATGTCAATGAGATCACTAGTTTTTGGCTCCGGTTGGTCACCTTTGCCAAAGTCTTCAATTGTTTGGTCTTCAAGAAACACAACATCACGACTTCGAATGACTTTCTTGTTGACCGGATCCCACAATCTATACCCAAATTCATCACGCCCATAGCCAAGAAAAATACATTGTCTTGACTTACTATCAAGCTTGGACCTCTCATCTTTTGGAACGTGAACAAAAGCTCGGCAACCAAACACTCTCAAGTGCTCATAAGTCATATCTTTACCGGTCCAAACTCTTTTTGGAACATCACCATTCAAAGGATAGGAAGGAGACAAATTGATCACGTCAACCGCTGTCTTTAATGCCTCACCTCAAAAGGATCTTGGTAATTTATCTTGTGAAAGCAAACACCTTGTTTTTTCCACAATGGTGCGGTTCATTCTCTCGGCAACTCCATTTTGTTGAGGAGTCTTCTTAACTGTCTTTTGATGTCGAATACCTTGGCTGCGACAATACTCATCAAATGGCCCAATGTATTCACCACCATTGTCTGATCGAATTTACTTCAATTTCTGCCCTGTTTCTCTTTCAACCATGGCCTGAAAATGCTTAAATACTTCTAGAACTTGATCTTTAGTTTTTAGTAGAAAAGCCCAAACTTTCCTTGAATAATCATCAATGAAAGTAACAAAATAAAGTGAACCACCATGTGTTCTAACTTTTAAAGGACCACAAACATTCGAATGAATCAACTCCAAAACATTTTCCTTTTTAGAAGCAACATTTTTATTAAAAGAAACTCTATGTTGTTTACCCGCCAAACAATGAACACAAGTTTTGAGATGTGTACCTTTCAAACCGGGTAGAAGCTCTTTCTTGAACAAAACTTGTAGCCCCTTTTCACTCATGTGGCCAAGCCGCTTGTGCCACAATTCGGTAGAAGTATCATCTTGAAGTGCATTGACAATACCTTTACAAATTTTTACTTGCATCGAATAAAGTGTATGAGTCTTCTTACACTTAGCCACCACCAAAGAACCCTTTGTGAGCTTCCATATTCCATCACCAAATTTGTTGTTGAAGCCTTCATCATCTAGCTTCCCAGTAGAGATCAAATTGAGGCGAATGTCGGGAACATGCCTCACATCTTTAAGCAACAACTTGCAGCCCAAATTTGTTTCCAAGCAAACATCACCCATACCAATAATCTTGGACAAACCTTCATTACCCATTCGAACAAAACCATAATCTCCTTCGGTGTAGGTAGTGAAGAAATCAACTCGAGAAGTCACATGAAAAGAAGCACCAGAATCAATCACCCAATTGCTCTCTTGGCCCACAAAATTGATACAATCATCTTCACAAACGACCATGTGATCACCATTGGTAGTAACTTCCGTTGTGTCTTCTTGGTTCTTGTCCACACTTTTGTCACGCCTTTTCTCCTTATTCTTGAGCTTTCGGCATTCCCGCTTCATGTGCCCTTTCTCATGGCAATAATGACACTCAATGTTTTTCTTTGAAAAAGAATCATCTTTTGATTTGTCACGGCTTTGATCACGACCATGAGGAGTCTTACTCCTCCCCCTTGTTTTGTTTCGGCCTCTCACAACGAATGCTTCCGAATGAGAGGAACCCGCTGATTTTCTTCTAGTTTCTTCATTCAACAAGCTACTAGTGACTTGGCCCATTGTGACAACTCCATCGGGCGCTGAATTACTGACGGTCACAACCAAAGTCTCCCAACTTTCGGGCAAAGAACTAAGTAGCATCAAAGCCTACAACTCATCATCAAAAACAATTTTCATAGAAGCAAGTTGGTTAACAATACTCTTTATTTCATTTAGATGTTCCGGAATAGGGCTGCCCTCTTTATATTTTAAATTAACCAACTTACGAAACAGAAAAGCTTTATTTGTGGCTAATTTCCTATCATAAAGGCCTTTTAATTTTTTCCATAAATCATGTGCTGAAGTTTCAGTAGCAACATGATGAAACACACTGTCATCAATCCATTGACGGATAACACTAACGGCTTTTCGATTAAGCCTATTCCATTCATCATCTTTCATACCGTCGGGTTTGCCACTATCACCCTCAATGGGTCCATACAAATCTTTACAAAATAACAAGTCCTCCATTTTAGTTTTCCAAGTTACCCAATTGCTTCCATTGAAGCTAGACATACGACCCACATTCCCCTCTATTGATTTACACAAATAATTAAACTCAAATAAACCGTATGCTCTGATACCAGTTATTAGGGAAAATATGTGATTCCCCACAAGTAAATCAATCAATGGGAATAAAAACTAATGCGGAAAAATTAAATCAAAGGCAACACAAGAATTTTTACGTGGTTCCCTCAATGTGAGGTACGTCCACGGGATCGAAATCTGATTCCACTATCAACCAAATAAGTTCCAAACGATTACAAACGAGACACCAATGGTCTCACAAAAAAACACCCTTAGGTGAATTCTAAATAATCACAAATAAACAAAGAGGAAAGACCTCACCAAATAGATGAACCAAAATCTTCAGAACCAGAGTTGAAGAAGGCCCAAAATCATTAACCCAAACAGCCGAATCCCAAACAGCCCACCGAACCAACACAGCAACAAGGCATTGAATTTGACCAAGTCAACTTACACAATCAACACCAATTGATTAACCCACCAAATTTGTTTTCAATGTTGTTCTGTATATGCGGCACAACACACTAAAACAATATATATATTTTGTTAATCTAGGGTTTTGTAATCAAGCCCTAATTGTATCCAAATTGGATTGGGTTTCCTCAAATATAATATATAAAAATATATTATCCTAAATCAAGTCAAATTAAAATTCTTTAACAAACTAATTGGGTCCCACACTCCAATAAGGAGGTATACCCAACAAATGTCACACTGTCAAATTTATTTAATGTGAATATTCATATCACCAACTTGTTAAGAGTTTAAAAAATATTTATAAGAATAAAATTATTTATAAAATACCTTAAATATAAGAATTAATATTTGGCGGATCAAATATCTAACACATTAATAAAATCTTATATGGGTTTAAGGTGTTCGTTGTGCATAATGCGTAGCAGTCACTGTTGTGTAGCCTTTTAGATCCATTTTGAATAATTTAGATAATCCAAATCATTCATTTTTTTTTAAAGAGTATATCAATAAAAAAAATTTAAAAATATGTTCTTTTAAAAATGAGCCATAATATACTCTAGTAAGAAGAGAAAGAGACCAAATGAATTCAGATGTCGACACAACGCTGGCGCAATACTCATATGACATGAATAAAATAGATTTTTTTCTTCTTTTTTTTCTTTTTTGTGTGTGTGTGTCAAATATAGCGTTAGTATATTAGTAAAATTCAAGTACAACTAAAGGATTCCCTGCTACTCCATCAATTTGAATTCCTAACTTTCTATTCACCACACCTTAAAGGCGTAACTACAAGACTATTGAATAACACCCCAATATCTCAATAAAATAGCTTTTAGTTACCAAAAAAGAATAGCTTTCGAAAGAGGGAAGTGCGTGTTTTTATAATTATTTTTCCTCTTTGCTAAGGTAAGTTGATGGGAGGTTATTTTTCACTAGAATTGATTTAAAATTAGAATTCTAGGTGAGATAGTAATATTTTGGGATTGTTTGAGATGTTCTAAATAAGTGCATTTTTTGATTTTTTAGGCTAAGAAGTTGAGAAAAAAATATGATTGTTTGGATTAACTTTTTGAATTTTTACTAAAAATATGTATTAAAAAATTGTATAAATTAGTGTGTAGAGAAGTTAGGGAGAGTAGGCAGTACGTCCCGTACCGTTTGAGCAAAGTGATTTGATAAAAGAAATGGTTGTCTCCTTTTTGGGCATTGCATTGGATGGTGCTGTTCGACCCGTGAGGACCACCACGGGTCCTGTTTTGCTAATTGGAACCGTTTAATGTGTAGAACTCGTCGAGTACTATATGCTTATAAAAAATCACATTGATCGGATAACGATAGCTATCTGATCAAATTAATTTTTTTTTAACCGTTAACTATAACACCATGTATTTTTTTTATACCAAATTTATTTAATCATGTAGTTAGTGATGTCCAATCAACGTGATTTTTTACATGCATATAGTACTCGACTAGTTTTATACATTAAACGGTTCAGATTATCAAAACAGAACCCGTGATGGGCCCCTACGGGCTGAACAACACCGTATTGTTTGTGCACCCCACCTGTGCAATTTTTTTCAAAAAAATCAGCAAAAGTCTTTGGGATGTCAGACTGAGTTGTAATAATTTTTATGTAAAATTAATTTTTTATTTTTTTGGTGAATAGTGATAACTTTTTTAGTAATTTTTTGCTTTTTGAATTATTTGGGGTATGCCAAACTAGCCCTCTATTTTCTTGGTACAAAATAAGATAAAGAGAAGATTTGCCAAATATATATATATATATATATATATTTAAGAAAAATAATTAAGAAATTCAACTATACTTTAGAAATTACTTTTAAGTTGTATCAAATTTTAATATGGATAATTACGTTTAATTTGCTGTTAGTAATTTTATGTTTTTTCACTGCACTAATGATGTCATTGATCAGGCTTAGGGCTGCAAATGAGTCAAACTTTTAAGTGCTCAAACTTATTTATTAAGAATTACTTGAGCTCGAAATCGAGCTGAGCTCAAGTTGAGCCTAAATAATCATGCTTTAGCTCAGCTTATTTGAGAATCTTGAGTTCAATTCAAACCAACTCAATTACATAAACAAGATAGACTCAAGATTGAGCTTGAAAAAAATAATTCAACTAAAATTAATTTACTTTTTAAGATAAACAAATAAAATATTATGAGAAAAATATACAAAAATACTTATATTAATAAATTTTTTCATTAATCAAGTATGTAAATTTACACAAAATATATGAATCTTCCCAAGAATTCAATTAAGACGTGTTTGGATTATGAATTTGAGTAGAGATTTAGAAAATGACAAGGAAAAATTGTGTGAAAAGTATGAGAAATATAGTTGTATTTCATTCATATTTCACTCACTTTTTACCTTTCTTTTTACAAATATCTATCAAATTTATAAATCAAACACAAGCTTAGTGATTAAAAATCTCCTATGAATTATGTTGAATTGGGTTCTTGGTTTTCGATGCATGGGGCTCTATACAATGACCCAACCTAACCCATCATAGGGGATTCTATTTGAACCCAAAATATATTTGGGGATATTACGACATAGTCCTATGTAGGAGATCTATTTCCCTTATAGTCCCACTGTATTTTCGATAAACCAACAGGTCCACATTTTTGTAAGTTTTGTACCCGGAGGTCCTGTTTTTATATTCTTATTTTTGTAAATGACCGTATTACCCTTTTGATTTGAGATATATACATATATATATATATATATATGTGGAAAATCAAATTTTAGATGGGAAACTGTGGTCTGGCCTCTTCGAGGTCAATTTTGTCTCCAATCTCAGTCTCTCTCTGTGAGCTCGATCTCTTTGTGCGATCTTGATCTTTGTGTGCGATCTTGATCTTTGTGTATGTTTTGTGATCTCTCTATGTTTGTGGATCTATGTGATGCGTGATCTCTCTCTCTCTCTCTGTGTGTCATTCTCGATACGTATATGTATGTATATATATAGATAAGAAAATTTGTGATTTTTGTATGTGATATAGTGTAATTATTTGATTTTTTTTGATTTTTTTTGTTGTATAGTGTAATGTGTTTTGAATTTATAGTTTGAAATTGTGAATTCTGAAGTTTTGATTTTGATATGTTGTAATTGTATAATTTTGCAGTTTAGACTCTGTGATCAATTGTTTACTGGATTATGGTTTGTAATATGGAGGGGTGTTTCATGTTAATGTGCAAATACAGTAAGTCTTGTGTTGTTATTAAGATTAGTAAGGGATGCAGTTATGATAAAGTTGTTAAGAAAATAAATGTAAAGTTCAAGGAGTTGAGTGTTCGTAACTTTTGTTTGTTTTTCTCTATTCCTGGATATTCTAATTGTATTGATGAAAGTGATGATAATTTAGGGAATATGCTATCAATGGTAGCTTTTAGTGGTTCTGATGTTGTGGATGTTGTTATGATAGGAGAATTGTGGAAGTTGATGATAATTCTTCTGGGATTGATTCTATAGTTTGTGAGAGTTATTTGGTTAACGATTGTAATGATCTTGGTGGCTTGTTGCCTAGTTTTTTTTTCAAGAACAAGAGAGAGTTTTGTTGTCTACTAATTGGAAGAAAATTATACAGTGTTAGTCAAGAATTTGATAGTAGAGTGCTGGCATTCTAGATTGCATTGGCTAAGTATGTAGTTGAGTGTGGCTTTGCAGTGAATTACTTGAAGAATGATGTGACAAGAGTAACTGCTAAATGTATGATGAAGTCGTCTATGAGTTGTAAGTGGTTTGTGCATAGAAGGGTGTTAATGAATTTCAGTATTTTTTTTAATTATGAAGTTGGATAATGTGCATACTTGTGGGGTTGTTGCTCGTAGATTTTGTAGCAAAATGGTTGGTTCTAGACTTGTCTATGATATTATGCATAATGACATTAGTGATAATCCGTTGACTCGTCCTATTGAAGTTTAAAAAAAAGTTAAAGAAGCAATATGACATAGATATTTCTTATCGGGTTTCATGGTTAGGAGTTGATAAGGCAAGAAGTGGATTGTTTGGTGATTTTGCATCTTCTTTTGACCAACTTTGATGGTACCTTGAGACGAGGTGTGAGAACGAATCCCAGAAGTGTGTTTGAATTAGATGTGCATGAAAGTAGTGGGTGTTTTTGAAGGTTGTTTGTGGCATTTCATGGATGTTTGTATGGATTTCAATTTTGTCATCTTTTGTTGTTTGTTGATAGTACATTCTTGAATGGGTGTTACAAGGGGCATTTGTTTGTAGCAACATCAAAGGATGGTAATCAAGGTACATATTTATTTGAAGTTAGTGTAGTTTTGGTTTCTTAGTGTGTTTTGGTAGCTTGTGGATTTTGGTTTTTGTTATTGTATTATGATATTGCTAATTTTTGTAGTTTCATATTTTTTTTTTCAAGCCTTTTTCCTTTGGCTTTTGCGATTGTTGATGTTGAAAATCAAGATAATTGGATGTGATTTTTAAGTCAGTTGTTGAAGGCTGTTGGCTTGGGTCGGAGATTGACCTTTGTGTCCGATCATTAACATGGATTGCTAGATGCTATTGTGGTGATTTTTCCCAATGCACATCATGCATATTGCTTGAACCATTTGAAGAGAGATTTGATTGACAAATTGGTGGAATTTCGTACTAATTATAAGCTGACTTTGATGAAAATATTGGTTAAATGTGCTTATGCGCCAACTATTGCTTCTTTCCAACATTATATGAAGAAATTGAGGCGTATTATTGGGAATGGTAGAGTAAATAGTATGTTGGATGGTTTGCAAAATGATAAGTGAGCAAATTTATTTTTTAGAGGGAAATGATATGGTGAGATGTCATCTAATGTTGCTGAGTCTTACAATAATTAGATTGGTGAGGTTCGTGAGTTGCCTATTACTTGTATGGTTGATATGATTATGGTTCAAATTATGACTCAATTGTCCAATAGGAGAGCTGAATCTAAAAGATGGACTACCAATTGTGTCCAGTTATGGAAAAGAAGTTGGTAGACTCTTGAAGCTAGCTAAGTCTTGGGATGTGATTGTTGCTAGTGACATTGTGCTTAAGGTTCATTCTCCTATTTCTTTTTATGTTGATATTGGTAGACGCAGCTGTTCTTGCCATGAATGGCAACTGAATGGTTTTCCTTGTTGTCATGCTACGCATGTTTTGTGTAGTAGTGGTAAAGATGTGTATGATTTCATTGATCCTTTTTTTACGGGTGGATTGTTTTAAAGAGTTGTACAAGTTCAAGTGAGAGATTTGACTTTGATGGTGCCAGTAATTCGATTATCAAACTTTCTATAACGAAGAAGCAACTCGGGCAGAACAAGAAGAAAATGATACATTTTTAGGGTGAGAATGTGAAGCAAATCAAGTGTGGGACATGCAAGGCTGCCATATAGTCTTTTTTTTTATTTGTATTTGAAGTTGAGAAATTATGATAATAAAATGTGATACTTGGTATTATAGAAGTAATGAATAAAGTTGGTCGCATTTTTTTGTTTGGTTTTTCGATGTGGTTTTTAGTTATTAAAGTTAGTTTATTTTTATTTTATTTTATTTTATTTTTTGTGTGTGGAGTTGGTTGGTTTTATTTTTTGGAATGCTGAGATGGTTTTTGAAAATTTCTTATTGAAATTGTATAATCTTGTTGTTTTACTACATAATGTATGCGTTTTTAAAACTATAAATGTTTACAGTTTCACAAAAATTGTATAATGTATTTATATAATGTTTTGTAGTGACAAAACTATATAATCTTACAGTTTCATTTCGAAACAGTCAACACGCAAACACACAAAAAGGTACAAAATCATTTAGAAAATTTTATTATTTTGGTTCATTACATAGTAAATTAAAAAAAAATAAAAATAAATACATATCTGAAGCATTATCACTATCATCTTCAGAAGAGTATCGTTGCTCTCACTCTTTGAAAATAATGGAATACCTTCCTTCATGTCATTATAGTCCTTTTTCAAATTGTCATTGATTAACCAATCGATATTGGTTTTCAATAGACTCAGTTAAGTTTCAATCCTAGATAAATGCTCATCGAATTGATCGAGCCTTTTGAAAATTGAATCAATTATTTTCTCCCAATCGGCCATTTTTTGAATTAATGTTGTTGTAACGCCCCCAAAATATGACCATAAATTCAACCCAAATGTATCTAAATAACTGTATGAATCAGAGTATAAAGTTCTTTCATTTCATAATGTTAATAGTACAAAAGAGTTAAGCATAAATAAATTCCCCATAGGCTTTCACCTTTCCAAGTCTTGGCTTGGTTACAATAAAAATGAGACTAGCTCATACAATTTAGGCCTTAGGCTATACAAAAAGTGAAACAAAACAAAAAAACTCTTACTTTCCAAAAGTCCTTCCAATGCTATTGCCTTGGTGGAGGCATGCCATCATTACCTGAAAATGTTTTTCCCAAATAGGGTGAGCCACAGCCAGTAGGAATAATCTAACACAATATATGAGATTTAACGAAGATATAAGTGCAATGTGCATATACAATGCCAAGGATAAAACATTCACATTTTTGTATAGTCATAGAATACTAAGTCCATATTTCATTTCATTTTCCTTCAATTCATTTCAATACATGAGCCAATTTCATTATTTTTCAATAACCCGAATAAGACTACAACTCAATGGTTCTACAATCATACCATTAACACACAAACAATTCAATCTGCCATTTTACGAAAATTTCGTCTGCGAGATCGACACCTATGTATAAATTTTGAGATTTTCACCCAGGACATTTCGGCCAACGTAATTATAATGGAGTCCATCCTCTTTCTCCTTCCAAACAATGGAGTACATCCCCTTTCTCCTCCCAAACAATCATACATATACAATGTATCTAAACACATAATCATACATGGAGTACATCTCCTTTCTCCTCCCAAACAATCATACATATATAATGTATTTAGAACATGATCATATTCAATGATAACCAACCATAGATTAGTTTTAATTCACTTACTTCTCATGCAATTTCTACAACAATCATAACTATATATCTTCCACCGATAGCCCAATACAGTTATTTCTAAACAGGTATATAAATCACAGGACATATAATTTATTTAAAATTTCCAAAGATGAGACATATCATCTACTCAATTCCATCATGTATTTCAATACTCGTCCAATTTCATGTTTACAACACCAATTTCATCTATTTATACAAAATAAATATCATAATCATTTTAGGACAAACTCCCCATCTTCCCAAGTCTCAACCAAGTACCAAAATCAACAATTTTGACACCCTACAACATCATTTTCAAACCCCACAATCATTTATCTCTCATTCACCAAAAAATCGTTTTTCCATTTTACACCCAAACGCTAGGTTTGTTCACATTACCCCCAAATCCCACCATTGTTACACAATGACAAATGACTAAGTTAAAAATCATATTAAAATGTAGAAAATCCCTACGTTAAGAAGAGAAGACCAAACAAAGCAAAGTAGAACCCTCAACAACGCCAAGACCAAGTTCCAATCGGATCAAAATGAAGCTCTTGGAATGCTCTAACTTTTTTCTCGAAGACACTAGGGTAGAGAACCTAAAGGATCTAGGCCAAAGTGTAGAGAGAGAGAGTATTTTAGTGAGAGAGAGTGAAGATCTAGGTTTTTGGAAAGTTTTAGAGAGAGAGAAGAATGAAAAGTGATATAAAATATCATTTTTGCGATCTGATATATGCACAGTTTGCTAGAGCGGAAGAATTGACGCTCAAGCGTCAGACACAAAAAAGTTGTTCTATTCGAGCTTAATAAAGGCCGCTCAAGTGTTAAGACACAACAAATACTCACCGCTCAAGCACAATAATTCGCCGCTCATGTGATACCCCTGTTCCGTAATATGCTAATTGGTCCTTAATTTGAATATGATTATGTGTTTAACATGATTTTGTATGCCATTATGTGAATGTATGTGATTTTGGGTTTCTATCTGTTCACTGTAGGAATATCTGTTTGATTTCTCCGCTTTGGAGATTAAATTGAGGGCCTTATCGGCCACAGAACCCGAAATTGATTGCGCCATTGTGATTGGCGTAATTTTTAGAGCCTACGGTGGAATTTAATTGAAAATTGATTCGGTCAGATTAAATCGATTAAATTGATGAATTAAGTGCCTAATTATTTTATATTGAAATAATATGTTGAGTGGGGTTAAATAAAGACCTTATTATAGTCAATTCTCCTTTCTTATATCATTTTGGCTGATGCTGACTCAAGAGTGAGAAGAGAGGGTCAGCCTTAAGAAGAGAGAGGGAGAGAATTGCATAATTTGACTTAAAGCTTGGAAATTTTGGAGATTTAGCTCAAGAGTTGACTAGAGCTTAGAAGATCAAAGCTTCTAGGTGAGTAATTCTTGGATTGTAGTTTGTAATTTTATGTGTTTAAGCTAATTTGGTGATCAAGTGTAAGATTGAAACGAATTTGTGTTGGATTTGTTGAATTGGAGCTTAATATGTGCATGCATGTAAGAACTTACTTTGAAATTGCATGTTTGAACACAATTGTGTATAATCCATGTGAAATGTTAAAGGAAACTCATGTTTTGATCACCATTTGTGTTATCTAAGTTGGGAATGTGGCTAATTCATCACATGCATGTATAATTTGAGAAGATATGAGCTTGAATGCATGAGTTTGTTATGTTGGTGTTGAGTTTGACATATTTTGGGACATGCATGTAGATAAATCAAGAAATTGGGCTTCATAATGTTATAATCTTGCATTGGCGCCATGTTAGTATAATTATATTTGAGATTTGAGCCATTGCATGCAAGAAATGTTAGCTTGAAGGTCGAATTGAGCTCAAGAACACAATCTGGGAAACCCAGAATTTTGATGTCCGCTCGAGCGGGGTAATGAACGTTCGAGCGGGAAAAACGTGCTCCCTGTACTTTTTACATACTTGGTGTCCGCTCGAGCGGGTTAGTTTACGCTCGAGCGAGGGAGCTACGTAGACAGGCCTTCCGCTCAAGTGCCCTAACTCACGCTCGAGCATAATTTTGAAGTAACCAGTACTTTGGCAGGCCTCTTGGGTTCGCTTGAGCGGGGAAGTCCACGCTCGAGCGAGGACTCTGCTCTCTGAAATTTTGTATGCTCGTTCTGTGTTTCGTTTTCCGTTCTCTTTCACTTGTAAGCACTCTTAGGCATATGTTAAGCATTGTAAATGAGTTAATGAGATAAGAATAAAGCCTAAAGAGGAATATGTGAATCAAAGAATGGATTGAACTGTTAGTGACCCCTTGTGTGTTCATGAAATGTGTAGGGTCAAGCTCCAGGGCAAATCCACAAGCCGATCACTGTGAGTAATATCGATATTTGAAAGCTTGTCAATGTCCAATTGTTTATTTCCCTTATAAGCTTTATGAGTTGTTAATTGGGATTGTGGACAAAAGTTTGACATGATAGAAATGAATGGACCAAAGGTCGTTTTGATAGAAATGAATGGACCGAAGGTCGTTTTGACATGAATGAGTGGGCCGAAGGCCGTTTTGACATAAGTGAATGGACCTAAGGTCGTTTTGACACGAATGTATGGGCCGAAGGCCGTTTTGACAAAAATGAATGGGCCGAAGGCCGTTCTGACATAAATGAATGGGCTGACGGCCGTTTTGACATGAATGGAAATTTGATTGGGCCAAAGGCCAGTATGTTTGGAACTACAGTCATTTGATCTGAATTTTGTATAAGCGTATATATGTTAAGCAGAAATATGCATTGGGCCCAAGGCCGTTCGGAGCATGTTGTTCTTCATATTGCTTATGTAACTTATGTATTAGATATTATTCACTGGGCTATGGCTCACGCTCATTCATGTGTTTGTAGGTGAGCCGAGGGAAGTCCAAACCCAACCCCAGTGAAGTCTGCCAAGAACAACATGAGTTTTGGAGAGTCAGCCTTGTGTCTCACGTACGAGACCCATCCTTGCCATTTTGTTATGTATTTATATTTTGTCTTGTTGGCAAGGACTTTGTGTACATCTGTATATAGTTTTGATATGGGTTGACTCAGTTTGGATGATCCTGTCTGTAAAGGATTTTGTGATACTGTACTTGTTGTGGGCTATTAACGTATATGTGCATGGTTTGTTTTGAGTGCATATAAGCACGGCTCTCTGGACAAAGTTTTAAATTTGTGCTTCCGTTTGGCCCCTTTACTCTGTTGAGTTACGCTTATTTTAGTTTGAGGCCGTAGGTAATCTCAGGATTACTGGCCGGTTATGTCCTTAACCCATGGGAGCGGGTTCGGGTCATGACAGCTCGAGTGTAGAAAACACACATCCAGAAGCTTTGCAGACAACAAACCAACGCTCGAGCGCCCACCCGTTCGAGCGTAGGAAACGCCGTTCAAGTGTAGAAAATACTCTCCCAGTAGTTTTGCAGACTTGCAAAGTACTAATAGTTTGCAAAGCCCGCTCGAGTGCAAGAAGTGTCGCTCGAGCGAGGGAGCAAAGATTGTAAAGCCCGCTCGAGCGCAAGAATGGCCGCTTGAGCGGAGGAGCAAAAATTTGGGCAACTAAGATTTAGAAAAATAAGCAACCAATCTGTTCCAAACGTACAACTCCAATCCAATAACCAAAATAGAGGGGAGACAAGGGAAATAACATATGAATCACCATTCAAAACCATACAACCCCGAGTCCAGAATCCAACAAGTGACGGGTCAAAACCGGAATTGCTATAGTTGTTTAGTTCTAACTGTATACTTTTTTAATTGGAAGAAATGACTATTTATAACTCAATAGATGCATAGACAATTTCAAAAGTCTCCAATAGTTAAATGCTCTTAATATCTCATTCATTGTATATGTCTATAACATTGTTGTACAAGGATTAAAAAATGATATTAGTATCTCATTTATTGTATGTGCAAATTGCAATATTAATACAATATTGGAATAAATAACTAGTTAGATATTAATATTTTAACAGATAATCAAGGTATATATTATAACAGATGAAGGCCAATTGACGATGAATTTTAAAAATAATTATATTTTAGAGTTATGAAACTGCATAATTTTACAATATAATTTTTGTTTTGAGTGATGAAATTGCATAATTTTACAGTTTTAAGAATTATTAGAAAACAACCAATTTTGTATGAATTTATAGGCAATCACAAATGTGACAACAATAATAATCACAAGAACACAAATAATAAGTTTAACCACAAGAAAAACAACAACGATAACAACAATAAGAATAATACCAACAAGAACAGCAACAACAAGATCAATGACAACAATTAGCACCACCACGATAAGCACAACAAGATGAACCACCAATAGAACAAAAAGTAATTGTCATACGTAAAAAATAATAAAAAAATATGTTCATATGAGTGTTTCTATTGTCAAAAGTTTGTTAGTTGTTTCTATGATTTGATATGTTTTGTCTACATTTGATAATGCTCGAGATTTCAAGATCGGTTCTTATCATTGAGAAATTGACTAATGATTTCTGTTCGAAATTTGACTTACTTAGTTGGTCGAAGTGATTTTTGCACAGGTTGCCAGTTGACATATTGGTTGATAACATTGCAAATAGCGACTACACAGTCATTCCTGCAAAGTTTTAGATTAAGTGAATTAGTTAGGTGATATTGAAAAATTTAGCATATTGAAACATTAGTTATTGAGCTTATATCTTACGAGTGTGGGGTTAAATTGAGAAAAGATAGTCCCAGGGTTCAGTGCAAAGATCCTTTGTCTCCAAATAACCCTGTCCCCCTGTCCCAATTCACTCACAACCATTGGATATGTCTTGAGATTTTCACATCTTGGGAGTCTCATATGATCCAATAGTTGTAAGTGAATTGGAACAAGGGGGAGAATTATTTGGGGACAGAAGATCCTTGCACCCAAGGTTCATAGACATGGGCCATTTTCATTAAATTTATTAATTTCCACCTATCTGTGAAAGTGCCACGTCAATAACTAAAAAAAAAAACATTATTCTACCTATATAAAATTAAATCACATAAAATATATATGTGAATATAATAAGGCCCATCCTTAAAATAAATAAAAATGAATTGACTTGAGACTTATTTTTCTGTGAGACTTATTTAACCAGATTTGAATCCCTTTATATTGACATGTATATTTTTAATATTTTTATGTAATTTTAAGGGAAAATTAGTGAAATATCACTCTCTAACTTTGTGTAGCCTAGAGGTCCAAAATGTTTTTTTTTTTAGTTAGCTAAGGTTCCTCAATACTTTCACAGAGAAAATTTAATTCAGATAAATTTCGGCTCCGATTCAGAGAAATTTTGAAATTTCTCTAGAATGATCATAGAGAAAGTGAAAATTGAAATTTCTCAGAGTCAAGGCCAAATTTATCTGAATCGGACAAAATTTCTCCGAGTCAAATTTTTTCTGTGAAAATATTAAGGGACCTTAACTATTATGAAAATATTATATGTTATTTATCTTATAAAATCTTAATATTAAGGATCTTTTAAAAAAAAATTCCTAATTTTAATTTTGTGTACATACATTGATTGCAAACTAAATATTTGTTTTGTTTTGTTTTTTTTCTCAATATGCTCTTAATTTCTAAGCCTCATTTTAAATTGATCTTTTATTATTATTTTAATCTTACTTTGGACAATTCAAAAGGGTTATTTTGCAAGTAAAAATAGAGAGAGGATTTAATTTGTGTGTGACATATTGAACCCATACAATATCCATATAATCACTTTATAAATTTTAAACCCCCAATTAGCATTATTTATGGGGTGAAGTACTAACAAATCTTAAATAGTGATCTTATAAATTGTTTGATTTTTTATTTTTTCTTATGAACTCAAAGGCTCCATTCTAGGGCGTGAATTATATAAAAGGCCAAGTATAAACACACGTATTTTATGTGTTGAGAGACAAATGCCAGTTTTCTCATAATTTTGAAATTACTAAGCGTAACACTTAAAAAAAAAATTAGTGTTTTTTTTTAAACATAACACTCCAATGCAATACATTAAAAAATTTCTTAGTGTGCTTTTTTTAAATGTGACAATGTAACATTACAAAAAAAACTCCTCAGTGGCGTTTTGAGAAGATGGTAAAAAGCTAGCTTTTTTACTTTTTGAGTTTTTTTTGTGTAAAAACGTAGAGAGGTGATGTGACCCAAAAAAAGCCAAAAAGCTAGAAAAAGCTAAAAAGCCAATTTTTTTCAAATTATGTACTTTTTCTAAACGTAACACTCCAATCAATATAACACACAACGTAACAATGTAATATTCCAAAAAAACTCTTTAGCGTATTTTTTTTTCCAAATATACCATTCCAATCAATATAACACACAAAAATCTCTTAGTGTACTTTTTCCAAACGTAACACTACAATATAACAATCCAATGTAACATTAGAAAACCACATTAATAGAAATGTAGAGTTTCACACTCGACAACCAATATTTCAGCCACCAACCCCACCAAAAAGAATCTTCCACACTTCACCTTTCCATTCTCATCCCAAAACTAAATCATAAAAGAGCATTCGCTTAAACTCAAATAGCACCAAATCAAATAAATATAACTTTCTAAAACAAAAAAGGCTCATTAGTTCATAAAAAAACTCTTAGAATTAAATGGATCAACATTTTCATATGTGATTTGTGGATAAATTTTCCTTATTTATGTTGATTTTATATTACTAGTTTCTTTGAGAAGTTATCTTAAAAAAAAAAAAAAAAAAAAACTACACCAAACATGTCTTTTTATTTATTTATTTATTTTTTGCCACTTTAACTCGTTGATCTCGGTAAAATGATGAAGACTTTCTCAATCTATTTATTTTAAAGATGATCATTGACTTTGACATATTTGTTGGCTTATTTTTCCTACGAAGGAAAATATCATAAATGCGAGTGTGCCAGCAAGGATTGAAAAATCCTTACAAATTAAATTTAAGCCAATTATCAAGTGATTGTGTTGACAGTTCTTTTGCCTCAACAAAGAGGACTTTAAAATTTCCAAAGTGTAGAGAAAAGAAAAATTAAAAGAAGAATGAGGGAGATGGAGAAAGATGATTGAGTGAACAATCAAAGTAATAATTACTTACCTTTACTCTTATGCTTCGAAAAGGAAGTGCATTAAATGTTTTGAAAAGGAAATGCTGAAAACAAATGCTTCGAAATATAAATCTATATTAGACTACTCCTAAGATAAGGAAAATGACAAGAAATATTGAAATCAATTGTCTTTGATTTGAATTCTGGATCATTACAATGTAGCCATTAATGGCTATTTATAGAGGAAAATATACAGCAATAACTACTTAGTAACTGCCCATTTATTCCATCTTCATTCTTGTCTTGCCATGTGTCCTTCCACTCATCCACTTTGTCCTTCATATTCTCCATCATCTCCATAACATCTTTTAACTTCCAAATGAATAAGAGGATGCCACGTGTCTTGAAAATAATAATAATAATAATAATAATAATAATAATAATAATAATAATAATAATAATAATAATAATAATAATAATAATAATAATATTTTATGGTGCAAACATTACCCCCTGCGGCCCTAAAAAATAATATTTATTTGAATTTTTGAAGGACTAAACCAAGCACATGACCAATTCAAACTCATCAAAACAATACTTAAAGATGATTGTTTTATTAGCCATTTCATCATGATGTGAACCACAAATCCAAAAAGGATTTTGAACACCAAAAGTCATGGTATAGTGTTATAGCGACCCCGGTCTTTTCCCATTTGATTATTGTATCCGGACTTAGGTTCCGTAGATTCCGTCATTGTATAATTGTTGTTGTCATTCATTATTCTCTTATTTTGAGTCTTGGGTTTTGTTGGGAAGATTTGGAGCAGGTTGGTTGAGCTTAGGAACCAAGTCTAGTTGCCCAGATTTTGGCTTATCCGCTCGAGCGGAGGTTTGGACGCTCGAGCGGGGAATACACCCATCCTGTATCTCCTGTGTAGTGTTGGCCGCTCGAGCGGGGGATTGGACGCTCGAGCGGGAAGTCGTGAGTGACGCTCGAGCGGGGAGTTGGGCGCTCGAGCGGGGACCTGTCTGCAAAAATTTCTGGGAGTGTGCATTCGCCGCTCGAGCGGGGGTTTCCACGCTCGAGCGGGGCGACTGGTATAAAAACCCGAGATCCGACTTTCTGGATCATTTTTCATCTCCTTTTTGATTTTAAAACCCTAGAACCGTCTTCTCCCTCTCCCTACACACCTTCTCTCTTAGGTTTGATCTACTTAGAGTGTATTTCTACCCTAAGTCCTTTGTTAAAAAGATAGAGTGAGTCGAGGGCTTCCATTTAATCTGAACGTTTGGTGGTTTGGAGCACTTTGGAATTTGGGTCTTCATCTTCATCTTATCCATTCGAGTTCTTCACTTCAAGGTAGGGATTTCCTACTCCATTCTATAAGTTTTGTTCTAAGTTTTGGTATTTTGATATGTTGGGGATACTTTGGTAATTTTGGGAAAAACCCTAGTTGTATTAATAAATTAATTTGTATAATTAGTTTAAGGGAATTTGGTTAAATTCATGAAATTGAGGAATTCATTGATTAAATGGTGTGGTGGGATAATTTAAACCACTCGCCTAGTGAATTGTTGTTGTATTTATTTCCAGTCTAGAAATAACTGTTTTGGGCTATCGGTGGAGGATAGTCGTGATTGTTGTAGACATTGCATGTGGATTAGGAATAACTGAAACTAATCACATTGGTTAAGTCATTAATTTTGACTATTGCATTAATACAGAAAATACGTGTATTGATTGAGCATTGCATTTGCATACATTGTTTTGTGTGGGAGGAGATAGGGGATGTACTCCACGGTTTAGGGGAAGATAGGGGATGGACCTCTAAACCGGATTTTTGTTTGGGAGGAGATAGGGGATGGACTCCATTAGCACCATTTTTATGTGTGCTTATTATATTGAAGTGTTTTTACATGATTATTGATACAGCACTAAAATGTGTATCAAATGGGAAGTATGAAGTGTTTTGATATGAGCATGAGTCTCGTTTGTTTTGTTGATATTGGAAGTAATGTGAATGTGATATACAATTCACTGTTGTAAGTTGGCCAGGTTCTGAGCCATGTTGATAATAATGGAAAGTGAAATGTGTCTTAGACATTAGTGTCATGAGACTGTTTAATGATAAAATTGATTATCTTAGTTAACCATCTATTGAATGCTATAGCTTTATTCAATGCTTATATTTGGTTTAGTGTTTTTCTACTGGGCTGTGGCTCACCCTTTATGGGAACATCATTTTCAGGTTCAGGTGATAAGCTACCTCCACAGACTTAGCCTGGAAGGATTTGATGTTTGGGATTTTGAAGACTTGTCTTTAGTTATATGTTTTATTTTGTTATTTTTGAGATTTCATGTAAACATTCAAGCCTAGGGCTTAACTTGTAAATGAGTTAGTACTCATCCTTTTTGTGTCCAAGCGTTAGCTTGGAAAGATGTAAGCCCTTAGGGCATTTATTTTGATGTTGCAGGATGTTACATGTGATGCCTTTCAATAAGAATACTCTGATGAATAACTCAAATGATTCATTTTCTTTTATAAATGCATGTTAATGTTATGGTTATTATGGGTTTATTTTGAGGGCGTTACAAGTGTGGCCATGAAAATTCATACTTTTTGACATTTTGTGTAACGCCCTCAAAATAAACCCATTATATATACATCATTGACATGCAATATTAAAAGAAAACAATTCATTATCCCATTCATCAGAGTATTATTAAATAAAAACATTACATGTAATACCAAATTAAATGCCCTACGGGCTTACATTTTTCCAAGCCAACACTTGGACACAAAATATGAGTTCTAACTCAAATACAAATAAAGCCCTAGGCTTGATTATATATCAAATAAAAAGAAATAGCTAAAGATGGTCTTCAGAATCCAAAAGCTAAATCCTTCCAAGCTAAGTCCTTGGAGGTAGCTTATCACCTGAACCTGAAAATGATGTTCCCATAAAGGGTGAGCCACAGCCCAGTAGAAAAATACTAAACCAAATATAAGCATTGAATAAAGCATTAGCATTCAATAGATGGTTAACCAAGATAATCAATTACATCATTTTACAGTCTCATGACAATATTGTCTAAGACACGTTTTACTTTCCAACTTTATCAATATGGCTCAGAACCTGGCCAAACTTACAACAGTGAACTATATATATTATATTCACATTCTTCCAATGTCAACAAACAGATGAGACTCAAGCTCAAATCAAACACTTCATACTTCCAGTTTGATACACATTTTAGTGCTGTATCAAATAAAACACTTCAATATAAATAAGCACACATAAAAGTGATGCTAATGGAGTCCATCCCCTATCTCCTCCCAAACAAAATCCGGTTTAGAGGTCCATCCCCTATCTTCCCCTAAACCGTGGAGTACATCCCCTATCTCCTCCCACACAAAACAATATATGCAAATGCAATGCTCAATCAATACACGTATTTTCTGTATTAATGCAATAGTCAAAATTAATGACTTAACCAATGTGATTAGTTTCAGTTATTCCTAATCCACATGCAATGTCTACAACAAACACGACTATCCTCCACCGATAGCCTAAAACAGTTATTTCTAGACTGGAAATAAATATATCAACAATTCAATAGGCGAGTGATTTTAATTATCCAACTACACCATTTAATCAATGAATTCCTCAATTTCATGCATTTAACCAATTTCCCCAATTTCCTTAAATTAATTATACAAATTAATTTATTAATACAACTAGGGTTTTTCCCAAAATTACCAAAGTACTCCCAACATATCAAAATACCAAAACTTAGGACAAAACTTATAGGATGGAGTAGGAAATCCCTACCTTGAAGCGAAGAATTCGAATGGAGAAGATGACGAAAACCAAAGTGCTCCAAACCCAGGATTGTTCAGATTAAACGGAAGCCCTCGACCCACTCTATCTTTTTAACAATGGACTAAGGGTAGAAATACACTCTAAGTAGATCAAACCTAAGAGAGAAGGTGTGTAGGGAGAGGGAGAAGACGGTTCTAGGGTTTTAAAATCAAAAAGGAGATGGAAAATGATCCAGAAAGTCGGATCTCGGATTTTTATACCAGTCGCCCCGCTCGAGCATGGAAACCCCCGCTCGAGCGCCACTCACAGACTCCCGCTCGAGTGGCCAAACTCCCACTCGAGCGGCGAATGCACACTCCCAGAAGTTTTTGCAGACAGGTCCCCGCTCGAGCGTCACTCACGACTTCCCGCTCGAGCGTCCAATCCCCCGCTCGAGCGGCCAACACTACACAGGACATACTGGATGGGTGTATTCCCCACTCGAGCGTCCAAACCCCCACTCGAGCGGACAAGCCAAAATCTGGGCAACTAGACTTGGTTCCTAAGCTCAACCAACCTGCTCCAAATCTTCCCAACACAACCCAAGACTCAAAATAAGAAAATAATGAATGACAACAACAATTATACAATGACGGAATCTACGGAACCTAAGTCCGGATACAATAATCAAATGGGAAAAGATCGGGGTCGCTATATTTTGAAAAATGTCAAAAATTTTGAATTCGTGAACAGTGGCTTGTTCATTATTCTTGACCATGTTTGTTTTAAAAACAAGACTTTCGCCGAATTGATTTTCATAATTATTTGGCAAAGTAGATTGTTTTTCCATGTTAGCCATTAATGGCTTATGAAAATCACCCATAGATATGTTGTTTTCATGACTTGATCCTCTAAAAATTGGTTTTTGGACCCCCCGAGCCATGCATGGAACATCATTCTTAGTCAAATTTGGCTCACGAACATGCTCTTTCGTTATGTTAATTTCATAATTTGGCTCTTTAAAAACGGGCTCTTGAACCCCTCGAGCTATTGATGAAATCAACTCTTTGCTTTTGCTATTTTTAACCATGGAAAAATTCTAAAAAAATTCACCAATTCCGGCTATTAAAGCGTCAATTAAAGACTTGGTAGTGAGAGTTGATAACTCATCATTCCATTGGCGAATTTTCATATCAATTTGATGAATTTCTCCAATTAAATGGTGCCTTTTTTCTTCCACCAAATAATATTGTAAGGGATGAAAGTTTATTTCATCAAGAAAATGGATTTCTTCTTGAAAATCCAAAATTTTTTGTTTACGCCATTAGATTTCATCTAGGCTATTTGAAATGAACAAATCCAATTCATTTTTCATTTCTTACACTTGACGTCCCACTGGGCGTGCCAAAAATTGTTGGCTTATTTTTTCTACGAAAGAAAATATCATAAATGCGAGTATGCCAACAAGGGTTGAAAAATCCTTACAGATTAAATTCAAGCCAATTATCAAGCAATTGTGTTGACGGTTCTTTTGCCTCAACAAAGAGGACTTCAAAATTGCCAAGTGTAGAAAAAATAAAAATTAAAAGAAGAAAAAGGGAGGCGGAGAAAGACGATTGATTGAACAATCAAAGTAATCATTACTTACCTCTACTCCTACGCTTCGAAAAGGAAGTGCATAAAATGCTTCGAAGTATAAATCTATATCAAACTACTCCTAAGATAAGGAAAATGACAATAAATATTGAAATCAAATGTCTTTAATTTGAATTTTAGATCCTTACAATGTAGCCATTAATGGCTATTTATAGAGGAAAAGATACAGCAATAACTATTTAGTAACTACTCATTTCTTCCATCTTCATTCTTGTCTTGCCATGTGTCATTCCATTCATCCACTTTGTCCTTCATATTCTCATCTCCATAACTTCTTTTAACTTCCAAATGAATAAGAGGATGCCACGTGTCTTGAAAAAAAAAAAATAAAATAATAATAATAATAATAATAATAATAATAATAATAATAATAATAATAATAATAATAATAATATTTTATAGTGCCAACATTACCCCCCACGTCCCTAAAAAATGATATTTATTTGAATTTTTGAAGGGCTGAACCAAGCACATGACTAATCCAAACTCATCAAAATGAAAATTCATACTTTTTGACATTTTGAAAAATGTCAAAAATTTTGAATTCATGAATAGTGGCTTGTTCATTTTTCTTGACCATGTTTGTTTTAAAAACAAGACTTTTGCTGAATTGATTTTCATAATTATTTGGCAAAGTGGGTTGTTTTTCCATGTTAGCCATTAATGGCTTTTGAAAATCACCCATAGATATGTTGTTTTCATGACTTGATCCTCTAAAAATTGATTTTTAGACCCCCCGAGCCATACATGGAACATCATTCTTAGCCAAATTTGGCTCAAGAACATGCTTTTTCGTTATGTTAATCTCATAATTTGGCTCTTTAAAAATGGGCTCTTGAACCCCCCGAGCTATTGATGAAATCAACTCTTTGCTTTTGCTATTTTTAACCATGGAAAAATTCTGAAAAAATTCACCAATTCCAGCCATTAAAGCCTCAGTTAAAGACTTGGTAGTGACAGTTGAAAACTCATCATTCCATTGGCGAATTTCCATATCAATTTGATGAATTTTTCCAATTAAATGGTGCCTTTTTTCTTCCACCAAATAATATTGTAAGGGATGAAAGTTTATTTCATCAAGAAAATGGATCTCTTCTTGAAAATCCAAAATTTTTTGTTTACGCCATTAGATTTCATCTAGGCTATTTGAAATGAACAAATCCAATTCATTTTTCATTTCTTACACTTGACGTCCCACTGGGCGTGCCAAAAATTGTTGGCTTATTTTTTCTGCGAAGGAAAATATCATAATTGCGAGCGTGCCAGCAAGGATGGAAAAATCCTTACAGATTAAATTTAAGCCAATTATCAAGCAATTGCGTTGACGGTTCTTTTGCCTTAACAAAGAGGACTACAAAATTGCCAAGTGTAGAAAAAATAAAGATTAAAAGGAGAAAGATGGAGACGGAGAAAGACGATTGAGTGAACAATGAAAGTAATCATTACTTACCTCTACTCCTATGCTTCGAAAAGGAAGTGCATAAAATGCTTCAAAGTATAAATCTATGTTAAACTACTCCTAAGATAAGGAAATGACAATAAATATTGATATCAATTGTCTTTGATTTGAATTCTGGATCCTTAAAATGTAGCCATTAATGGCTATTTATAGAGGAAAAAATACAGCAATAACTACTTAGTAACTATCCATTTCTTCCATCTTCATTCTTGTCTTGCCATGTGTCCTTCCACTCATCCACTTTGTCCTTCATATTCTCATCTCCATAACTTCTTTTAACTTCCAAATGAATAAGAGAATGCCACGTGTCTTGAAAAAAAAAAAATAATAATATTAATATTTTATGATGCCAACATTACCTCCCGCGGCCCTAAAAAATGATATTTATTTGAATTTTTGAAGGGCTGAACCAAGCACATGACTAATCCAAACTCATCAAAATGAAAATTCATACTTTTTGACATTTTGAAAAATGTCAAAAATTTTGAATTCATGAACAGTGGCTTGTTTATTCTAAAAATTGGTTTTTGGACCCCCCGAGCCATGCATGGAACATTATTCTTTGCCAAATTTGGCTCAAGAACATGCTCTTTCGTTATGCTAATTTCATAATTTGGCTCTTTAAAAACGGGCTCTTGAACCCCCCGAGCTATTGATGAAATCAACTCTTTGCTTTTGCTATTTTTAACCATGAAAAAATTCTAAAATTAAAGCCTCAGTTAAAGACTTGGTAGTGAGAGTTGATAACTCCTCATTACATTGGCGAATTTCCATATCAATTTGATTAATTTCTCCAATTAAATGTTGTCTTTTTTCTTCCACCAAATAATATTGTAAAGGATAAAAGTTTATTTCATCAAGAAAATTGATCTCTTCTTGAAAATCTAAAATTTTTTGTTTACGCCAATAGATTTCATCTAGACTATTTGAAATGAACAAATCCAATTCATTTTTCATTTCTTACACTTGACGTCCCACCGGGCATGCCAAAAATATATGTTGGCATTTTGGCTTTCGAAGGTTATTATTGTAATTGTGAGAGTGCCAGCAAAGATCAATCAGTCCTTACAGAAAATTAATTGCGAATCAATTATCAGACGATTGTGTTTTAGTTCTTTCAGCCTTAATGAAGATGACTTTTATTGGTGGCTTGATTTAGGAGAATTAAGCAAACAACAATCAAATGAAAAACAATTGAAGCATTTCCTAAAAATGAAAAACTTACAACAATCCAATTTAGCCTCGTAGAGGTTTACAGCAACAATCTACTTGAAACTACTCCTATGAACGAAGTGTAGTGCAGGAATTTTAAAGTACAGAAATGTAAAGAACAGGAATGTAAAACTGGAAAGGAAATAAAGTAGAATAAAACTGGTTTTTTGGATCTGAGTCTGGGGCTTTTACTGGGGCCTTCTCTGCTATTTATACTTCTCAAGGATGACCATCGAACAACACTTCTAACCATCGAATCGCTCCTCCATGATCGCTGATCATGTTGTCTTATAGTTAGCTCTACTATGCCATTACTTACAGGAAGGCTTCTCTCTTGATTTTGAATTTGAATGTGAGTAACCGTTAAAGCCATATCACTTTGCACCTCTTTGCTGATCCCGTGTTATGCAGATCTTGTAAGAACCAATACTACCTGGCATGTGGATGATCACGATCGAAGGTTTGAATTGTCTTCCCGTATTACCCTCAACCTACTACGTGTTGAACTGTGATTGGCTTTATACAAAATATGTAGCCAACATTACCCCCCGCACTAATATACCCAATACTTGGTGATATTAGTGGATCAAGGTATTATAGACACCCCATTTTTGACCGTCCTCAAGACTTGGGCGTCACCGTTTGAACACTCGGTGATCATCTATGTTTGTGTTCGTCTTGAGTTCTCGGAGGTCTCGGCCGCGCGCCTTGCCTTAGGATTGCTCGACTCGACTGTTTTGTGCTTGGTTTTGCACCAAACACTTGTGTTTTGCTTTGGAGGATAGGGAATGGCTTGTTGGCCACCCCCACACCTCACCAGCCATGGCTTGAGGCCACCGGCCATTTTTTTTGTTGCCATCGGCCATATATTTGGCCGGTCGGCACTATTGATGGTCGGCCGACCATTGTTTTTGCCAATTTGTCATTTTTGGCTGGCCGATCACTGTGCATCTACTTTTGTAGATATTTTTATGCCAGCTGTGCTAGCTGGCATACACTTTACACCCCCTCCATACACGTGTATGGAGGGATTTCACTCTTGCTTAGCTTGTCATATAAGCTTTGCAAGAGTGATCCTCTATAAGAGGAGGGCTTCTCCTCCCTCCTTAGGGGTTAGAGGGTTGAGCTCCAGAGGTCTGGATTAGGGTTAGCCATAGTGTATCTATTCTATGTCTATATCTCCCTCTCTTTGTGTATAAGTGTGTGTTTGTCCTTACTTTTGTGCACAAACACCTAGTTTTACACCTTACCTTGGTTGCTGAGGAGCCATTAGGTTGTTCTTGAAGTTTTGAGCTAGTTTTGAGCTAAGGAAAGCAACTGGAGTGCTGTTTTTGAAGGGGTCTACAAGGGTAAGAACTTTACCTTTAAATACCTTGCATCTGTTTTTGAGCTTAGTGTATAACATATAAAAGTCTTGTTTTTACTTGCTTAAAATAGTTGTTTAAGGTTGCTTTGAGCTTTGGGGTTGTTTGACCCCTCTTAGGCCTTGTTTGGCCCCCATTTTGTGCTATTTTGGTGAGCTCCGGGACCATCTTGTTTGGGCCTCCTCACCACTGAAATCTTGAGGGATTTTAGTGGTGGGGATGGTGCTTTAAGGTCCTAAGAAGGAGAGGGACATCCTCTCTCCTTGTTGCCTTAAAAATGGCCATTTTAGCCTCATGTGTGAGCATTTTGTTTAAGTGCATGTTGGTCATGTCTTAAGTGTTATTTGTGCTTATTTTGCCATGATCTAGCACTGTTTTCAATTGGTTTAGACACACCATGCTTGCCTTGCATAATTGTCTTGTAATGCCATGAATTGCCTTAACATGTGCCTAGCATTTAGACCACTATGCTTACTTGTTTTGGCTTAGCTTTGTGAAGCTTTTATGCATGTTTTAGTATGCCTAAGGTCTGTTTTTGGTTGCTCAGGTCATCCATGCTTTGCTTTGTATAGCTACAATGTAATCCCCCTTTTGAGCCTTGAGTGTTGACCCTTCTAGCATGCTTTACTTGCTTTGTTTTAGTGGTTTGGAACCACTTACCATGTCATTTCAGTCCTCATGGTATGCTTGTATGCTTGCATTCGATGCCCCTTTAATGCTTTGAAAGGCTTGTGTCTTATGCTTCACGTTTGGACTTTTGTGCATGCTTCCATATTTAGACCATTTAGATGCCTTATAGATGCATCTTTGGTCTTGTTTAGACCTGCATTGGACCTGTTTTAGGCCCTCATGCCCCTTTGGGGGCTTGCTTCATATAGCTTTGGTTTAACCCCCTTGGCTTGTTTTGAGTTTTGGGCATTGTTGCATGCTTGGCTTGTCTTGTTTACTTGGTTTGGCACCTCTTATAACATCATTTTAGAGCTTATTATGCATGCCATTTATCCATGATTATCCCCTTTTAAGTTTGCTTAAAAGTTGCTTCTTTGATGCGTAAGTGTTGGTCCATTTGCATGCATGTTTGTATGTATATTTGCACCTCATTTCCTTAGCATTTGGCCACTGTTTTGGGTTTGTTTGAGAGCTGCCCAAATTGGTATAAGTCCATTGTTTTCATGTTGTTGCATGCTCACCTTGTGTGTTGTTGCATACTTGGACTATCGCATGTGTTGCATGCTTGAATCATGTTGCATTTGGCATGCAATCTCCCTTGATTAAGTTGCTTAACATGTTGCATGCCTTACATGCTTGCTTGTTTATATTACATCTTGCATGATTGGTCATTAGCATAGTGGTCCATGCCTTGCATGCTTATTTGCATAGGTTGTGTACCTAACATACATTGTTTGCTTGCATGCTCTTATTGCACATTTAGCTAGCATGCTTAGGTTTCATTGCATTGAGCATGCATGCTTTGCCTCTTGAATTGAGTATGATAGAGGTTGGGCTTTATGTGTTTATTTGGTTTGCATGTCATTTGAAATCAAAATGCACACTTGGTTTCTTGGGCCATCATGCATTAAAATGCGCGATTGGTGGTCCGAGAATCGAGTACCATCCCCCTTTGAGTCATAAACATGATAAGGGGTGTATTGGTGCACATATTTGCTTGAAATGCATTGCCATGCCTTATTTTGCCCTATGTTGCTGTCAAAACAGGTTCTGCAGGAAGCTTTGGCCGGTCGACTACATTAAGTGCCGATCGACCAATTATGGATGGCCGATAGCTCCATAGATGGTCGATGACCACTTCCCTTTGGCCGGTGACCATTCCTCATGGCCGGTGTCATTCCCCAGTGTTCATGAGGTGTACCTTGGGAATTGTGCCATTTTCAGAGGAACAGAGTAGGGAAAACAGAGGCAGCTTGCGCATGGCATTGGATTTTTGGGCGAAGCCAATCCGGGCACGTGTGCATCCCTCTTCCCGAGGCCTTTTAATGCTTTCTTTAGCCTAATTGATTTGTTAATTAATTAGATGGTCTGTAAATTATTTAATTAGCTTGTGGGTTAATCAAAGTGTATTATTCTTTTGGTCCCTCCGAGCGAGGGCGAATTTGTAATAAGTGTGGGTGCGTGTGTGCATGTCTTCCAACCCCCACTTCTTTCTCCCTTTTTACTTACCTGCTTTGATGGTTAGTATTAGGGCATGTTTAATTTAGCATCCTTATGCTATGCATGCGTGCATCCATTCATTTGTATTGCATGCACCGGGCTTGGCGCATCATACTAACTGCATAGTATTTCAAATCTAACTTGAATACGTGTTACTTGTTGCATTCCACATGCCACTCTTAGATTAGCCGAGCCTATTCTAGATTGCATTTTGTATGCGATGCATTAGCCATTTAACATGGACTTGGATCATACATTTGATTACTAACATGTTCATTGTTTTGGCTTGGAGTACACTGTAAGTGTTTTATGTTTTAGCATCTTGCATGAGTGTGAATGTTAAACATGACAACATGCTTACCATGTGGCTATATGCTTATGTGATATAAACTGCCTGAATGCCTGTGGATGAAGGTTGGATTGTTTGAATTGGAACAACTCATTGAAATCCATGTTTTAGCCTACTTGCGATTAGCAAATTTCAAACCAATTTCTGAACAAACAGATATGCGATGCTTTGTCCCAATTCAGGCGACTCAGTCTATATTTGTCATGCTGTGCACATCACATAGTAAATCTAGGCTAATAACCGCTATAAGAACACATAACGTTTTCAAAACTAGATATCATGGTTAGTAGAGGCCGATCTTCGGATCGGGCGAGAGGGGGTGCTCATAGCTGACCTTCCCCAATCGTACCTAAGTTCCCGAGCTGAGGCAGCTTTGGTGATGACGGACACGTGGGCTTAGGCAAACGAGTCAGGGTTTCCTAAATTCCCCCAAAATAAAATATTTAGGTGGCGATTCTGTATCTGGCAAAGCAGTCCATGTTTGGCACTTCTTTACAAAAATCTGTTTTCCAAAACGATTTGCTAGATTTGGACTCTTTGGTTCAGATTAAGAACCGTGACAATTTGAGTCCGAACTGTAGTAAGCCCAAATGAACAAAACGGGATTCCCTCCCGGGACGTTCGGGGACGTCTACAGGTATTTTCCCACATCTTAAAACGTGCATGGGCTTTTGCATTTCTCATAAATGCAACTATCATTCATCATTTACATTAAATTCTCGTCTAACCCTTGAACACTCCCACTAGCTCAATATTCGAAAAGACTGATACATCTTTTATGGCCAAGCCAATCTTCTCTTCCACTGATCGAGTATACGAAGAGTCATCTGATGATGTTGTTCTTCCTCGAAAGAACCTTCATGCATTGATTAGCCACCTTTACCCTCATTCTTATATTCAAGTCATGGAAGCTTTTACAAACTATCAACCTTTGGATTACGCACTTGCCACTCATAATTCTCAAACCCAAAATTTTGCAAAAATGGATATTGGAAGCTCTTTTTCTAATTCACAATCTTCTGCATGGGATGAGATTATGATTTCTTCTTCCTCTGGGGCTTCTGGTTGGAGAAGCTGGTCAGAACCTGAGGCACGGGAGTTAAGGGAGTGAGTTAATCATCACTTTGTCGAGTTCATTGATCCTCTAGAATTCCCTTCTGATGCTCGAAGTTCGGTGGTTTATCCTTACGTGTCCATCGATCGCTGACGCAGTTTAGAGAACAATCTGCTTGTAGCATGGTACATGTCCTCCATGCCTACAAAGATAGTACAAGCTACCTGACGGCCAGAAGAGGCACAAGGGTATAACCCATCATTCTTAGCCTAGAAGGCGAGGCTTTGCTCTTCTAACTGGCTTGATTGTGTTAGTACCCCCCAGTTTCCTCCTTCTTTCGAACTGGAAGCTTCTATACCTCCTCCTCCGCAAAATCCCCACTAGATAGAGAGACTGAGGCTTACCCTCTCTGCGGACAAGGTTTTTCTCTCCTATAAGCCTCCACCTCCCCCTACTCCAGCTTAGCGAAAGCAAGCCCAACTTTTGCTTGCGGCCTTTTCTCACTTGCCTATCAATGTTCTTGAAGACGATGTTCCTCTTAAGAACCTTCGATGGGCTTGTAATGTTATGACTCAGGGTCACGTCCTCAACCCCATTGCCCAAGCAGAACTCCAAATGTTTTTGGACCAACTCCCGTTGCTTCTTCATTGGCACCGGACTTCTGTGGCCACCACACAATCTTCAGACCAACTTTCATCCCTTCGAGTTCATACTCAGTACGAAGCAGAGAACCTCATCGAAGAATATAATGACTTCAAGAATAAGGACTCTGCGTACTGGAATGACTCGGATATGGATGAGCTGGAACAAGGGTTAAAAGAAACAGCGTTTGAAATAAAGGCTGAGGAACTCTTTTATCAAATGAGAGCACATCAACTTCAGCAACCAAGCTTGGAGAAAATAGAAGATAGAATAAAAAAAAGAACAGAAATTTATTGACCATAGCTGGACCAAATTCCATGATCTTGTTATTTATTCTATTTCTTACTTCTATGAACTCGAATTTGTACCCAAAGAGGGCCCTTTGATGTAATTGCTTTTGTTTCAATACAACTAAGACTTTTTTCTTTGTTTGGCATGGTTTGACTTTATCTCCGTTTGTCTTTACAAGCAAATTCTCATCCTTCGAATCTAGATTCAATAATCTCAAATGAAACACTGAAAAACCAACAAGAACTTCTCCAATTCATGGAATACAGTTGACAACTTTTGTTGGTTTCCACTTAGAATCAGTGCTTCGAATTTAACAATCTTACCCCTTAAAGCTTGTTTTAATCATATCCAACATATGGTCATATGGTTAGTACGATCAATCAGTTTTAAGTTGATCATTTTTGCTTCGAACAACAATCCATACTTTCAAAGACAATTGATTTTAATATTTCTTGTCATTTTCCTTATCTTAGGAGTAGTTTAACATTGATTTATATTTCGAAGCATTTGTTTTCAGCATTTCCTTTTTAAAGCATTTAATGTACTTCCTTTTCGAAGCATAGGAGTAGAGACACGTAATTATTACTTTGATTGTTCACTCAATCATCTTTCTCCGTCTCCTTCATTCTTCTTTTAATTTTTTTTTTCTCTACACTTTGGCAATTTTGAAGTCCTCTTTGTTGAGGCAAAAGAACTGTCAACATAATCGCTTGATAATTGGCTTGAATTAATTTGTAAGGATTTTGCAATCCTTGCTGGCACACTCGCATTTATGATATTTTTCTTCATAGGAAAAATAAGCCAATAATTTTTGGCACGTCCGGCGGGACGTCAAGTGTAAGAAATGAAAAATGAATTGGATTTGTTTATTTCAAATAGCCTAGATGAAATCTATTGGCATAAACAAAAAAATTTGGATTTTCAAGAAGAGATCTATTTTCTTGATGAAATAAACTTTCATCCCTTACAATATTATTTGATGGAAGAAAAAAGACACTATTTAATTGGAGAAATTCATCAAATTGATATGGAAATTCGCAAATGGAATGATGAGTTATGAACTCTCACTATCAAGTCTTTAACTGAGGCTTTAATGGCCGGAATTGGTGAATTTTTTCAGAATTTTTCCATGGTTAAAAATAGCAAAAGCAAAGAGTTGATTTCATCAATAGCTCGGGGGGTTCAAGGGCCCATTTTTAAAGAGCCAAATTATGAAATTAACATAACGAAAGAGCATGCTCTTGAGCCAAATTTGGCTAAGAATGATGTTCCATGCATGGCTCGGGGTGTCCAAAAACCAATTTTTAGAGGATCAAGTCATGAAAATAACATATCTATGGGTGATTTTCATAAGCCATTAATGGCTAACATAGAAAAACAACCCACTTTGCCAAATAATTATGAAAATCAAGTCGGCGAAAGTCTTGTTTTTAAAACAAACATGGTCAAGAATAATGAACAAGCCACTGTTCATGAATTCAAAATTTTTGACATTTTTCAAAATGTCAAAAAGTATGAATTTTCATGGTCACACTATACCATGACTTTTGGTGTTCAAAATCCTTTTTAAATTTGTGGTTCACATCAAAATTTAGTTTTGATGAAATGGCTAATAAAACAATCATCTTTAAGTATTGTTTTGATGAGTTTGGATTAGTCATGTGCTTGGTTCAGCCCTTCAAAAATTCAAATAAATATCATTTTTTAGGGCCGCGGGGGGTAATGTTGGCACCATAAAATATTATTATTATTATTATTATTATTATTATTATTATTATTATTGTTATTGTTATTGTTATTGTTATTGTTATTGTTATTGTTATTATTATTATTATTATTATTATTATTATTATTATTATTATTATTATTATTATTATTATTATTATTATTATTTTCAAGACACGTGGCATCCTCTTATTCATTTGGAAGTTAAAAGAAGTTATGGAGATGATGGAGAATATGACGGACAAAGTGGATGAGTGGAAGGACACATGGCAAGACAAGAATGAAGATGGAAGAAATGGGTAGTTACTAAGTAGTTATTGCTGTATTTTTTCCTCTATAAATAGCCATTAATGGCTACATTGTAATGATCCAGAATTCAAATCAAAGACAATTGATTTCAATATTTCTTGTAATTTTTCTTATCTTAGAAGTAGTTTAACATAGATTTATATTTCGAAGTATTTGTTTTCAGCATTTCCTTTTCAAAGCATTTAATGCACTTCTTTTTCGAAGCATAGAAGTAGAGGTAAGTAATTATTACTTTGATTGTTCACTCAATCATCTTTCTCCATCTCCCTCATTCTTCTTTTAATTTTTTTTTCTACACTTTGGCAATTTTGAAGTCCTCCTTATTGAGGCAAAAGAACTGTCAACACAATCACTTGATAATTGGCTTGAGTTTAATTTGTAAAGATTTTTCAATCCTTGCTGGCAGGCTTGCATTTATGATATTTTTCTTCGTAGGAAAAATAAGTCAACAATTTTTGGCACGCCCAGTGGGACCAATTGAAATGGCTAGACGTAGAAGATGAGGAGAAAATGAACGCTTGGAAGAAGGAGTGGAAGGAGAGGTAGAAATACCTAATCCAGAGGATAATGTGATAACACATCCTGTGGGGACACCAATTTTATCAGAATCTATGGTCGAACAGACCAGCACTTTGGAACAAGTACCACATGTTCATAATATTGGACGATGCCAAGCAATTGGACCATCCACTGTTCCATCTATTCAGCCAATGAATCCATGGGGTGGCCTAGTAGGTGCCATGGGACAGCAGTTAATGAACACAATGGAAATATGGGCAACATCTTTTTTGGATCGGATGAATACTCATCAACCAACAAACATAAGACACATGGAGGAAATTTCAAATATCCCTCAACAAAGATTGGCTCGAGATAAACTGCCTATGCAAATTAATGGACATTCTAATGGTCAAACTAGTAATTAGAACTATGAAAGACCATCACCTCAGTCTTGGTATGAACCTATTTCGAGGCCTATAACAGGTCAAAATGCCTCAGTACTTAACAGTGAAGCCATGCAAATTGATGGATCTGGCCCAGTACAAGAAAATGGCATAAGAATGGTTCCAAATCCCATGTTCGAAGCCATACCTGGCACGAGGGGGTTCATTAATCCTTTTTTCGAATTTATACCCGGAGGGTTGGAAGGTTTTCCTATAACTGGAAGAGACACAACACCTGTTCTAGCATCTTTCGCAGGACAGGCTCAAAGGGGTCACCCGTACCCCCAACAGCAGCCCACACCACAGGGACAACCAGTCCCAAATATACCACCTTATGGACCAAGAGGACCTCAGGCACAAGGTTGTCCACCAAATCCTGTGTATATTCCTCTAGTAATGGTTCAACAGGCACAAAATATGGTTCTTCGGGACCAAATTGCTGATATTGTTAGAGAGATGTGTGGACCAATGGATCGGGGGGTTCAAACTCCTGTGTATAGGAAACCATATCAAGAATGGATGGATAGGGTACATGAATACCCAAGAGGATTCAGGATACCAGACTTTGCCCTTTTTTTATGGGAATGGAAACTAGTCAACAGTGAAGCATATTGCTAGGTTTGCTGCTCAATGTGATGAATTTACCAATAATGATTACATGAAGTTAAGATTGTTCCCAAATTCTCTTACAGGGGCAGCCTTTGTATGGTATATTAACCTTGCACCTGGCTCCATTCAGACTTGGCAACAAATGGAAGAGGCATTTCATGCCCAATTCTTCCAAATAGAGCCAGAAGTGTCCATGGCAGATTTGGCAAGGTTGAGCCAAAGGCTTGATGAAAAGGCTGCTCAATTTATTGCCAGATTTAAAAGAGCACGAAACAAATGTAGGGTCATCCTACCAGAGCCAGAATTCGTGAGATTGGCTCAAAATGGCTTAGAGTTTACGCTTCGAAAGAAGTTTGACTCAACTGAGTTTAGAGACTTAGTGGAACTAACTTATAAGGTGTCTAGGTATGAAGCATTACTAGAGGAAGAACAAGAACGAAATAATGCATCATACAAGACATATTATAGAGATCCTAATTACGAGATTGATGCAGCAGAGTTTGTGGGGAAAAAACCTGTGATCTGTGAGGCATTAATTCATAAGGACACAATAATTGACCAGCAGTTTAAAAAGAAAGACCTTCATAGGAAATACTCTTTCGATTTAATAAAGGCAGATGACATTTTTGACCATTTGCTTGTGGCCAACTTCCTTAAGTTACCAAAAGGAGTCAAAATTCCATCTCCATATGAACTTAAAGGAAAAGTGTATTGTAAATGGCATAATTCTTGGTCTCACTCGACTAAAAACTGTATTGTTTTTTGAAACATGATCCAATAATAAATTTGGAAAGGAAGTTTAAAATTCCCAGCTAAAGCATAAAAGGCCATGGGGATCGACAGTAATCCATTCCCAGAAGTTGGAGAAAGTGCAGCTAATGTTGTTGTACCAGACTTCCAAAATTTATCTTTGAAAGAATTGGAAGAGGTCAATTTGCAAATGCATGTTGCCAGCCAGACTACTGTCAAGAAAGACATTAGAAGTTCACCAGTTATTGGACAAGGCTCTACAAGTCAGGAAAAAGACTCTGATGAGGAAGCACTGGATGATGACTCTTTAGAGGCAGCAGTTATCCAATGAATGTGTTCCAGGTGTAGGTTGGGCTATAAGTGGCTGAAAGGGCTTCCAATTGATGGGAAACAATACTATAGGGATGTGCAGAGACGTCATAAGCCAACCAGTGGTCATAACAAAAGGCCATATCCAACTGGACCTAGGCAGCAGCAGCCAATCATGGCTGGATCAGCAGCTACTAGAATGCAATCCAAGGGTAAGAGGCCTTTATATGAGTCCAGACCTCCCAACTATTATAGAATGGAAGCAATTGTCCTGAAAGAAGGACTAAAGTAGGTTCAAGTTATGGGAGCAAAGCCAGAAATTGGCCCCATAGACCGGCCTCATACAAGATGGAAAGCGGCCACCTTCATGAAAGGCCTGAATTAGGCCCAAAACAAGGAGTCACGGCTAAGCAATGGCATTCACAGACAGCTTCGAAACGGGCTTCGAAGGAAGAAAGAGACAGCTCAACGACTGAGTTGGTGGGTTCATGGGTACCTGGAGTCTTAGATTGGTTTTTCATGAAGAACAAACCAAGGGAGATACCTGCCCAAAGAAATGCTATTGGAGATCAGGGTAGGATGGTTAAACCTCCCCTGGTGGCCCCAAATAATTGGGTGTTACTAAAGCATCCAAAAACAAAGGAATCAAACATGGTCCCAGTAATTTCTAGATCACGAAGGAGGAAGATCCAGTGTAGGTACACTCAGTACCAGAAAGACCTGAAAGAAAGTGGAGAAAGCTCTTCATTGGTCCAGACAGAGGGGCAAACAGAAGGAAAGAAAAATCCAAAGTCAGACCACAGTCCAAAATCAACTCTACAAGACAAAATGGGTTGCAGCAGAGAACAGTTGTCCAAAGTTCACTATGAACTAAAAGCCAAAGAGAGGTCTAGTTTAGCAGGATTGGAGAAGGCTTTGATGAAGAGTGATAACGAGACAGAGGGAGAAGTTGGCCTAGGCCAAAAGAAAGAAATGGTTGAGGAAGAAATGTTCGAAGCCTTCATGGCTGAACAGACATTTTTGGTTGAAAAGCCAGCATAAGCAGACCATTCGAAAGAGTTTGTTAGTAATGAAGTGCCAGAATACAGCATGGAAGATGCTTCTGAAGTAGTTGAACAAGGTGGCCAAGAAGAGAAACAGGTACAACCAGCCATCCAATTTAGCTCGTTTCCTCCAGTATCAGTGAATATGGTACATATACTACCACATGAGTTCCAAGCTGGAGATGAGAACCAAGAGGGTCAAGAAATTGACCCAATTCCAGTCTCTAGTGAAGACTCACAAGTGAGTATGGTGCAAGATGAATCCGAAATGGCTACCCCAATGGAAACTGAATACGAGAGTGAAGAAGAGGTGAGTATTAACCTCTCATATCCTTTTAAGTATCCCACGACATCTATGACACAGCATGTCAAGCCTTTGTATATCAAGGCCTTCTTCGATAGGATACAATTGAACCGAGTCTTGGTGCATAATGGGGCAGCAGTGAACCTACTTCCAAAATCTTCCTTAAGGAAACTAGGAAAAAAGAACCCTAGGTTAATCCCAACCAGCACAACCATTGTTGGCTTTGCTGGAGACAAACAGATGGCTTAGGGAATTTTGCCCATCAACTTGAGTGTGGGAACCAGGGACTGCATGACGGCATTCTTCGTTATCGACAACAATACTAAGTACAATGCTTTACTTGGTAGAGATTGGATTCACACTAACAAGTGTGTGCCTTCCTCTCTGCATCAGAAGATAATGATGGCCTTGGGCAATGGTGAGACAGAGGAAATCAATGCAGATCCTCAACCCTTCATAGCTTGTGCAGACTTCGCAGAGGCCAAATTATATATTGAAGGAGTGACACCACTCAGTATATTGAGAAAACCTGATGGATCAGCCGAAGTGACGGCTGATGAGGAATTGGCGCACCTGAAGCACTTAGTCCAGGAAAGTGCTGATGAAGAGTTTGTCGTTGAGGATGACAATGATGCCTGGTTGTAGGCCAAGAGATGAAACCCAAGAAGCCAGGTCTTTGGCTGTAATTAAGTTCTCAGTATTGAGTGTAAAATCAATAGTCCAGAAGGTGCAAAGGCAAGAAAGAGAAGCCATGATAATTGGCTGTAAGCAGGAGTAGCAACAGGCCAGGGTTTTGACCCTTGATAAATACTGTGCATTGGACATTGAAACAAAAGTCCAGGAGATACAGGAAGAAGAAGCCTAATGGACAGACTTTGTCTATGAGGAGGAGGGTAAAGATGTTGAATCAGAGAAGCTGGAAGTAGAACAAAGCAAGGAGATTGCTTCGAAGGCAAAGGAATCAATGAAGGAGCTTCGGTAAGTTCTCAGATAAAAGACCCCTTGGAAGAAGTAAATCTAAGGGAAGGTTCTACATAACAGCCCACCTATATAAGTGCTTGGTTGAATGCTCTTGATAGGGACCCGTTGTTGGTTGTTTTGAAGAAACATAAAGATTGTTTGCATGGTCTTATAATGAACTACCAGGATTGGATAGGTCATTAATAGAACATAGGCTCCCTATGAGGCCTAATTTCAAGCCATACAAGCAAAAACCAAGAAGAATGAGTCCAGAAGTGATTCAGAAAGTTAAGGAGGAAATTCTTAGACTCCTCAAGGAAGGCTTTATTAGGACAGCCAGGTACGTTAAATGGCTATCCAATATTGTGCCTGTAGTTAAGAAGAATGGTAAAATGAGGGTATGCATCGATTTTAGAAACTTGAATCTAGCAACTCCAAAAGATGAGTATCCTATGCCTATAGTGGATTTGTTGGTGGACAGTTAGCAGGGCATCAAGTTTTATCAATGATGGATGGGCATTCTGGTTATAACCAAATCTGTATTGCAGAAGAGGATATCCACAAGACAGCATTCAGATGTCCTGGGAATATTGGCACCTTCGAATGGGTCAAAATGTCATTTGGCCTGAAAAATGTTGGAGTTACATATCAGAGGGTTATGAACACTATCTTTCATGACCTCATTGGTGGGTATTTAGAATGTTATATTGATGATATTGTAGTGAAATCCCAATCCATGGAGGAACATTTGTTTCACCTAGAAGCAGCTTTCGAAAGAATGAGAAAGTTTAAGTTGAAGCTCAATCCTCTTAAATGTGCTTTTGGCGTATCATCTGGAAACTTCTTGGGCTATGTAGTACACAAGAAAGGAATACAGATTGACCAAAATAAAGCCAAAGCCATCATTGAAGCCAGACCTCCATCAAGTAAGAAAGAATTACAAAAGTTCCTTGGACAGTTTAATTTCCTTCGAAGATTTATTTCTAATACTGCAGGGAAAACTAAAGTATTTTCTTCCTTGTTAAGGCTAAAGGATGAAGAGGAGTTTGTGTGGATAGCAGAGCATCAAACTGCCTTCGAAGGAATCAAAGCCTACTTGGCCAACCCTCCAGTGCTGATGCCACCAAAGGGTGATAAGCCTTTGAAATTGTACATAGCTGCAGCAGAGGATTCATTGGGAGCTTTCTTAGCCCAAGACAATGAAGAAGGCAATGAGCAAGCTTTTTAATATCTTAGTAGGTTTCTAAATTCTTGTGAATGTAAATACTTAGCTGTAGAAAAGCTGTGCCTTGCATTTTATTTTGCTGCAATGAAATTAAGATACTATCTTTTGCCTACAACTATTTTGGTAATTGCAACCATAAATTTGGTTAAATATATGTTATCTAGACCCATGCTGAGGGAAAGAATTGGCAAATGGATACTAGCTTTATCAGAATTTCATCTAGAATATGTCCCCCAAAAGGCAGTAAAAGGACAAGTTTTAGCTAATTTTTTGGCAGACCATCCATGTCAAACAGAAAGCGAAGAGATAATGGAACTTGGTATGGCTAGTATTGAACCACGGCAAATGTGGTTCAATGGATCAAAAGCCATTGGTCTAATTGGAATTGGTGTAGTAATTAAGTCACCACAAGGAGTAGAAACCACACATGGTTTCAGAGTGGATGAAATTACTTGTTCCAATAATCAAGCTGAATATAAAGCCTTAATAATGGGACTGGAAATACTTATTGGATTACAAGCTCATGCAGTTGACATATTTGGAGATTCTCAGTTGGTAGTTAACCAAGTGAAATGGATTTTCAAATGTCAAAGTATAAGCATGTTGTCATACTATGTTGTTGCATTACATCTGCTTTCTCAATTTTAGATAGCAAATGTAACTCATGTCCCAAAGTTCTTGAATAATAAAGCTAATGATGTGGCTCAGAAGGCTTCGAATTTCAAGAGAAGGGATAATACTCAAAGGAACATAAGCCAAACAACATATCAGAAATTAATACCACCCTTAAATAAAAGGAATGTGGTACTAGAAGTCAATCATATTGACTTACAAGAACAATATTGGAGGCATCTAATAATGTACTATCTGGCTGGCCCATCTTTGAAAGCCAACATAAAAATTAAATTGCAGTCTATGCAATACATGATGTATGGTAATGCTCTCTACAAAAAGGGAGGAGATGGTTTATTGTTGGAATGTTTAGGCCCAAAAGAAGCATTGACAGCTATGACTGAGGTTTATGAAGGCATCTGTGGTGCTCATCGGCCTGGTGTGAAGATGAGATGATTGCTTCGAAGGCATTCCTACTATTGGCCAACTATCCTTAAAGACTGCATAAAATATGCAAAAGGTTGACAAGCATGCCAAAAGCATGGCACAATAAGGCATGTGCCCATAACTGGCCTGCATGCAGTTGTGAAGCCTTGGCCATTTAGAGGATGGGCCATGGATATGATGGGGAAAATACACTCACCCTCTTCGAAGCATCATTGTTTCATTTTAGTGGCCACTGATTACTTTACTAAGTGGGTCGAAGCTAAGCCATACAAGGCTGTAGACCAGACTAAGGTCATTGGATTCATTAAGGATTTAATCCATAGATTTGGTATCTCACAGACTATAACTGTTGATAATGGGACTGTATTTGATGGGAAAATGGTAAAGTCTTTTGTGGCAGAGTTTGGAATTAGCCTTGTTAATTCCACCCCCTATTATGCACAAGCCAATGGTCAAGCTGAATCATCCAATAAGTCTTTGGAAAAAGGAATACAGAAAGTTGTGGAAGACAACCCTAGGGATTGGCATAACTTATTGTTGGATGTATTGTGGGCTTCTAGAACCTCTCCAAGGTCAAGTACAGGAATCACTCCTTATGCCTTAGTATATGGGCATGATGCAGTGCTACTTGTGGAAATTAATGTTAAGTCCTTGAGGGTGAGATGCCAAGACCAGTTAGATCTTGAGCAATACCATCAGAGTATGTGCTTGGAGTTAGAAAGTATATATAAAGCTAGAATTCTGGCATTAAATAGCATTCTTTTCCAAACGAAGAAAGCAGCCAAAAACTATAATAAGAAAGTCAAACACATTGGCTTTGATGAAGGTGATTTGGTATGGAAGACAATACTCCCAATAGGGATTAAAAGCCATAAGTTTGGCAAATGGTCACCTAACTGGGAAGGACCATATCAAGTTCATAGAGTCTTGCCTTTTGGAGCATATCATTTGAGAAATTTGAATGGATATGTACATCCCAAAAAGATTAATGGCAGATATTTGAAGCTTTATTATCCAACTGTGTGGGAAACATAAGGAATAGAATAAGTGCTAAACAAAAGAACATGAGAACACTTCAATGATAAATAAGAATTTATTTCATAAAGAGTCAAATACATGTAGCCATAGATTGGCCCAAAAGTTAGTACAATGTTTAAATTGTTCTTTTACAATAGATGCTCTATTCTTGAGGGATGAAAACAATTGAATGGCTGTAGTCATCTCTTGCTTTCGATTAGCTAGCTCTTGATTAGTGATTTGCATCTTGGTAGTAGTTCGATCCAACGCTTGGTTGACTGTTGATAATTCTTCCTCAAGTTGAGCCTTCTTTTCTAACAGTTGAGCTTGAAATTGGGAAACAGAGGAATATTGTTCTTTCAGTTCTGATACTTCAGCATGAACTTTAGAAACAAAACTCTGATCTCTCAGCAACTTCTCCTCTGCAGCCTTAGCAGCATGACAGATGTTGATGTAAAAATCTATAGTGGCTGCTGCCTGAGATAAATGACTTGAAACAGTCATGCCGGATTGTTCAATAATCTTGCAGCACTGGAGGAAGCCATCTTTAATTATAGACCTTTATAAGGCTTCAAAAGGAATCCTTAAAAAAGATGTCAGCAACTCCAGACAGCTGTCCAAGTTTATCGAAGGCAAGGAAGTCTTACCACTGGAGGAAGAACTCTAAAAAATTTCTCGCAAGGAATCAGCTATAACCAATTGCTCAGTCTCATTGCTGGTCATTAGAGAGGTGGAAGGTATGTCAAAAAGACTAGTCTAGCCTAAAAAATATCCACCTCATCCATTGGCATGGAAGGTGCAGAAAGAGCTCTGGTAGAAGAAAGAAATGACTGCATAGGAACTGGAGAAGAAGGTGAAGTATCCTTAGCAGTCTCTATAGTTTTTGCTACCAGTTGGTCAAGAGAAGAAAGACTGGAGCTAGGCAAAGATAATGGATGATGGATTTGAGAGCTACCAGTACCCTCAATGTGAGAGTCAGCTACCATTAAAGATGAAGTGGCAGCTGGAATTTCCTTAGGAAAAGAAGGAGAAACAGTACTCGAGGGAAAATTAAATTCAGAAAAATCAAAAGACAAATGAGGGAGGTATGGAGTTAAGCGAATGGGAAAAGGAGCAGGAATACTTGGCCTCAAGAAAGGTATGGAAAATATAGGGCCAGGAAGTGGGAGAATTATTTGAATGGGCTCCACATCTTGAGGTTGTTCAACTTCGATTGAAACTGATGAAGTCCTTATTGGAAGAATAGGCAAAGTAGTTGTGGCTGCAAAAGAAGAAATACAAAACAATGTCAAGCCTCAGCATTGAGAATTTGAGAAAGATGAATAAAAGTACAAAGGAGCTTACTGGTTTCAGAAGTAATGGCTATGATTGGGAAGCTGCGAAGAGTATAGTGTCCAGCAGCTTGCTGTTTCCTTGCAACCTCTTTCTGGAGTGCATCAGCGGCGGCAACTTCATCCCTGAGCACTTGCTGTTGCTTCCTCTTTTCAGCCCTTTGGAATACAATAAGCTCTTTGGAATGCTCTGCTTGCACTGCTTTAGCAGATGCTTCGTGGATAGGATCTCCAGTGAAGTCAGCAAGAGAGACAGTCATCTTCTTTCTTCTTTTTAAGGGTGTCTCTTACTCTTGATTTGCCTCTTCTTCTTCTGCTGCCTGAACCCCAGGTGCTTCCTCTTCAGGATCAGGTAAAAGCTTCCTTTTCTTTTGTTGTTGTTTGCTCCTGAGAAAATTTAAATCTTGGATCTTTTGGGAAGAATCCCCCTGTGAGGCACCCGCAACTCCTTCAAAAAGAAGAACTAAAGGTAAGGCTAAAAGCATTATAAAGAAGAAGAAGAAAGAAGAAACAAGAGTATATACCTTTCTTCGAAGCAGCTCGGGTAACTCTAGGAGGAGTTGAGGCAGTAGGAATAGACTGTGTGGTGGCAGGCATAGGAACTAAAGTGGTAGGAGCAGTGGAAGAGGTGACAACTCCAGCTCCTTTGGGCTTGGCTTGGGGCATATCTAGCACCATTAATAGGTCTTGAGGAGGAATGGCCAAGTATACCTCCATATTGGTCACCCACCAGTTTTGGCACTTTTTCAATAGGTTACCTTGAGGAATGAAGGGGATATACTAAAACTCAATCAAGTCCTGTATAAATTTAGAAGTGGCTTCTTCTAGTTTGGATCTTCGAACCTTTAAATCCCTGTTGGTAAGGCTTAAATTGGTCTGGCTGCAGAGAGGTATTGCCTAGCAAATTAAGCAGAACAATAGGGCTCAGCAATGTACTTGTAAGCTTTGGGGTTCATAGTCCCAATGAATAACTCTCGGGGGATCAGAATAGAGGCCCATATGTTCTTGTGATGAGGTGAAGAACATAACCTATCACTTAGAAAGTTTTTCAACCAAGATGGGCCAATGGTAGTAGGTTCGAAGGGATGAAAGCTGTTAGAAGGAAGAGAAGCTGGAAGTTGGTGGAAGAAGGAGAAGTAAAAAGCAAAGGTAGAAGGATAGAGTAAAGCGTTGGCCAGCCTCATGCCATGAGTAGTAGGGTTTGGCTAAAAAAATTTAAGGCATTTAGATTGTAGCTCAGTAAAACAAGCAAAAAGCCAAAGCTGAAGTATCCAAAATGGACCTCCTTGATTGGCATCCAAGGGTTTCTCACAAAAAAGAGAACAACCTCTATATACGTGACCTACAACGTATGGAGCTAAGGCCACCTTTTTCTGTAAAACAAGGGCTTTGGCAAGAGGGGCGAATGCAGGCATGATTCTTTGAGAAGAGGTGCAGAAAAGGAATTTGCAAAGCCAATATAGTATAAAAGAGAAGAATTCCCTATCAGTCACAAGGCCCTCCTTTTTATTCTGAGCCTTGACAAAGTCACTATAGGATGAGTTAAGAGAAGGGACGGAAAAAGGAGTTAGTAGGTCAGGGTAATCTGGTCCAAAGGGGGTTCCAATGGGGAATAATCCTAATAGATGGTAAATATCAAGAACAGTAGGGGCCATCATTCCACATCTGAATTGAAAGAAATTAAAGGCTGAATTCCCAAAGCAAAGGGCAGCAGGTATTAAGAAAGGGTCCTCTGAGATAGTGAACCTTGATAATTGGAGGGCATCGAAAAGGTAGAGCTCTTGAAGGTCTAAAGTCCTATCAGGGACAACCCGATCATACCATTCTTGCCACTCTGGTCTCACCGTGGGCCAGTAGCGATGGGGGCGGTTCATCCTCCAGTTTCCCCAGTAAAGACCACCTTCGTAAAGGAGACAATGGTCTTCTACACGTGGATATAGAGCTGGGAGCTCAATAGGAATCTCTTTGAAGATGGGCCCAAGCACATACTCTTGCTGCTCATGACGGCGAGGAATGAAAATGCGTCCGTCAATGACACTTTTCTCACCGGCCTTATACTGCTCACACTCTTCGGCAATAATCCTTTTCAAGGTTACAGATGGGCTCGCACGCTCTACAACTGGTATTTTCAACGAAGAAGAAGCCATTGATAGAAAGCTTTCTCAGAGGACGAAGTTGGAAAGAGAGTAGAGAGAAGTGGAAGGTCGGTAGAGATAAAGGGTTTGTGCAATAGACAAATAGGTGAATTCCGAGCACAAAATAAAAGGGTTTTAAAACTTTTTGTGTTTGAAAATATACCCGGTCGTGTGACACGGATGGAATTCAAAAAAAGTACTAAAAATACAGATGCGAAAGGTTTCCCTCAATGTTGATAGTTTTGGAGGGAAACATATCTCAAATACTGATATCAACTTCGAAATACAGCATTTGGCTTTGAAGCCAAATTTTGGCGCCGAGATCCGATAACAAATAGCTTCAAAGGCAAGGAGCTGACTTCAAAGCACATCCCACACCTAAGGATGCAATAAAGCTCAAGTATTTGTGTACCTCAACAGGATTGAAAGCTTGTTTTAGGGTTTCTTAGTGAGAGTAAATCCTTCGAAGCAAAACTTGAGATCCCTTAAGGATGGAAATTGTTGTTCGAAGTATCAAAACCAATAGTTGGTTTGATAAGAAGAGATTGCTTTCTGGATTAAAACAATGCAACCCTTGAGAGGGGCTTCCATATTTTTAAAAGTATGGATTGTTGTTCGAAGAAAAAATGATCAACTTAAAACTGATTCATCGTACTAACCATATGACCACATGTTGGGTATGATTAAAACAAACTTTAAGGGGTAAGATTGTTAAATTCGAAGCACTGATTATAAATGGAAACCAGCAAAAGTTATCAACTGTATTCCATGAATTGGAGAAGTTCTTGTTGGTTTTTCAGTGTTTCATTTGAGATGATTGAATCTAGATTCGAAGGATGAGAATTTGCTTGTAAAGACAAACGGAGATAAAGTCAAACCATGCCAAACAAAGAGAAAAGTCTTAGTTGTATTGAAACAAAAGCAATTACATCAAAGGGCCCTCTTTGGGTACAAATTCAAGTTCATAAAAGTAAGGAATAGATTAAATAACAAGATCATGGAATTTGGTCCAGCTATGGTCAATAAATTTCTGTTCTTTTTTTATTCTATCTTCTATTTTCTCCAAGCTTGGTTGCTGAAGTTGATGTGCTCTTATTTGATAAAAGAGTTCCTCAGCCTTTATTTCAAACGCTGTTTCTTTTAACCCTTGTTCCAGCTCATCCATATCCAAGTCATCCCAGTACGCAAAGTCCTTATTCTTGAAGTCATTATATTCTTTGATGAGGTTCTCTGCTTCATACTGAGTATGAACTTGAAGGGAAGAAAGTTAGTCCAAAGATTGAGTGGTGGCCACAGAAGTCCGGTGCCAATGAAGAACCAACGGGAGTTGGTCCAAAAACATTTGGAGTTCTGCTTGGGCAATGGGGTTGAGGACGTGACCCCGAGTCATAACATCACAAGCCCATCGAAGGTTCTTGAGAGGAATATCGTCTTCAAGAACATTGAAAGATAAGTAAAAAAAGGCTGCAAGCAAAAGTTGGGCTTGCTTTCGCTGTGCTGGAGTAGGGGGAGGTGGAGGCTTATAGGGGAGGAAAACCTTGTCCGCAGAGAGATAAGCCTCAGTATCTCTATCCAGCGGGGATTTTGCGGAGGAGGAGGTATAGAAGCTTCCAGTTTGAAAGAAGGAGGAAACTGGGGGGTATTAACACAATCAAGCCAGACAAAAGAGCAAAGCCTCACATTCTGGGCTAAGAATGATGGGTTATACCCTTGTGCCTCTTCTGGGCGTCGGGTAGCTTATATTATCTTTGTAGGCATGGAGGACGTGTACCATGCTACAAGCAGATTGTCCTCTAAATTGCGTCGGCGGTCGATGGGCACGTAAGGATAAACCACCGAACTTCGAGCATCAGAAGGGAATTCTAGAGGATCAGTGAACTCGACAAAGTGGTGATTAACTCACTCACTTAACTCCCGTGCCTCAGGTTTTGACCAGCTTCTCCAACCAGAAGCCCCAGAGGAAGAAGAAGCCACAATCTCATCCCATGCAGAAGATTGTGAATTAGAAGAAGAGCTTCCAATATCCATTTTTGCAAAATTTTGGGTTAGAGAATTATGAGTAGCAAGTGCGTAATCCGAAGGTTGATAGTTTGCAAAAGCTTCCATGTCTTGAATATAGGAAGGTGGGTAAAGGTGGCTAATCAATGCATAAAAGTTCTTTCGAGGAAGAAAAGCATCATTAGATGACTCCTCGTATACTCGATCAATGGAAGAGAAGATTGGCTTGGCCATAAAAGATGTATCAGTCTTTTCGAATATTGAGATAGTGGGAGTGTTCAAGGGTTAGACGAGAATTTAATGCAAATGATGAATGACAGTTGAATTTCTGAGAAATGCAAAAGCCCATGCACGTTTTAAGATGTGGGAAAATACTTTGATCCACTAATATCACCAAGTATTGGGTATATTAGTGTGGGGGGTAATGTTGGCGACATATTTTGTATAAAGCCAATCACAGTTCAACACGTGGTAGGTTGAGGGTAATAAGAGAAAACAATTCAAACCTTTGATCGTGATCGTCCACGTGGCAGTTAGTATTGGTTCTTACAAGATCTGCGTAACACTGGATCAGCAAAAAGGTGCAAAATGATGTGGTTTTAACAGTTACTCACATTCAAATTCAAAATCTGGAGGGAAACCTAACTGCAAGTAATGGCATAGTGGAGCTAACTATAAGGCAACATGATCAGCGATCATGGGGGAGCGATTCGACGGTTAGAAGTGCAGTTCGATGGTCATCCTTGAGAATTATAAATAGCAGAAAAGGCCCCAGAAAAAGCCCTAGACTCAGATCCAAAAAAGTAGTTTTATTCTATTTTATTTCCTTTCCAGTTTTACATTTCCAGTTCTTTAAATTTCTGTACTTTAAAATTCCTACACTGCACTTCGTTCATAGGAGTAGTTTCAAGTAGATTGTTGCTGTAAATCTCTACGAGGTTGAATTGGATCATTGTAAGTTTTTCATTTTTATGAAATTCTTCAATTGTTCTTCATTTGATTGTTGTTTGCTTAATTCTCCTAAATCAAGCCAGTAAAAGTCCTCTTCATTGAGGCTGAAAGAACTAAAACACAATCGTCTGATAATTGGTTGGCAATTAATTTTCTGTAAGGACTGATTGATCCTTGATGGCACGCTCACAATTACAATAATAACCTTCGAAAGCCAAAAAGCCAACATATATTTTTGGCACGCCCAGTGGGACATCAAGTGTAAGAAATGAAAAATGAATTGGATTTGTTCATTTCAAATAGCCTAGATGAAATCTATTGGCGTAAATAAAAAATTTTGGATTTTCAAGAAGATATCCATTTTCTTGATGAAATAAACTTTCATCCATTACAATATTATTTGGTGGAAGAAAAAAGATACCATTTAATTGGAGAAATTCGTCAAATTGATATGGAAATTCGCCAATGGAATGATGAGTTATCAACTCTCACTACCAAGTCTTTAACTGAGGCTTTAATGGCCGGATTTGGTGAATTTTTTTCAGAATTTTTTCATGGTTAAAAATAACAAAAGCAAATAGTTGATTTCATCAATAGCTCGGGGGGTTCAAGGGCCCATTTTTAAAGAGCCAAATTATGAAATTAACATAACGAACGAGCATGTTCTTGAGCCAAATTTGGCTAAGAACGATGTTCCATGCATGGCCCAGGGGGTCCAAAAACCAATTTTTAGAGGATCAAGTCATGGAAACAACATATCTATGGGTGATTTTCATAAGCCATTAATGGCTAACATGGAAAAACAACCCACTTTGCCAAATAATTATGAAAATCAATTCGGCGAAAGTCTTGTTTTTAAAACAAACATGGTTAAGAATAATGAACAAGCCACTGTTCATGAATTCAAAATTTTTGACATTTTTCAAAATGTCAAAACGTATGAATTTTCATGGTCACACTATACCATGACTTTTGGTGTTCAAAATCCTTTCTGGATTTTTGGTTCACATCAAAATTTAGTTTTGATGAAATGACTAATAAAACAATCATATTTAAGTATTGTTTTGAGGAGTTTGGATTAGTCATGTGCTTGTTCAGCCCTTCAAAAATTCAAATAAATATCATTTTTTCGGGTCGTGGGGGGTAATGTTGGCAGCATAAAATATTATTATTATTATTATTATTATTATTATTATTATTATTATTATTATTATTATTATTATTGTTATTGTTATTATTATTATTTTCAAGACACGTGGCATCCTCTTATTCATTTGGAAGTTAAAAGAAGTTATGGAGATGATGGAGAATATGAAGGACAAAGTGAATGAGTGGAAGGACACATGGCAAGACAAGAATGAAGATGGAAGAAATGGGTAATTACTAAGTAGTTATTGCTGTATTTTTTCCTTTATAAATAGCCATTAATGGCTACATTGTAATGATCCAGAATTCAAATCAAAGACAATTGATTTCAATATTTCTTGTCATGTTCCTTATCTTAGGAGTACTTTAACATAGATTTATATTTCGAAGCATTTGTTTCCAACATTTCCTTTTCAAAGCATTTAATGCACTTCCTTTTCGAAGCATAGGAGTAGAGGTACGTAATTATTACTTTGATTTTTCACTCAATCATAGTTCTCCGTCTCCCTCATTCTTCTTTTAATTTTTCTTTTCTCTACACTTTGGCAATTTTGAAGTCCTCTTTGTTGAGGCAAAAGAATTGTCAACACAATTGCTTGATAATTGGCTTGAATTTAATTTGTAAGGATTTTTCAATCCTTGCTGGCACGCTCGCATTCATGATATTTTTCTTTGTAGGAAAAATAAGCCAACAATTTTTGGCACGTCAAGTGTAAGAAAATGAATTGGATTTGTTCATTTCAAAAAGTTTTAAAACCCTTTTATTTCGTGCTCGAAATTCACCTATTTGTCTATCGCACAAACCTTTTATCTCTATTGACCTTCCACTTCTTTCTACTCTCTTTCCAACTTCGTCCTCTGAGAAAGCTTTCTATCAATGGCTTCTTCTTTGTTGAAAATACCAGTCGTAGAGCGTGCGAGCCCATCTGTAACCTTGAAAAGGATTATTGCCGAAGAGTGTGAGAAGTATAAGGCCGATGAGAAAAGCGCCATTGACGAACGCATCTTCATTCCCCGCTGTCATGAGCAGCAAGAGTATGTTCTTGGGAGCTCTATATCCACGTGTAGAAGACCATTATCTCATTTACGAAGGTGGTCTTGACTGGGGAAACTAGAGGATGAACCGCCCTCATCGCTGTTGGCCCACGGTGAGAACAGAGTGGAAAGAATGGTATGATCGGGTTGTCCCTGATAGGACTCTGGACCTTCAAGAGCTCTGCCTTTTCGATGCCCTCCAATTATCCAGGTTCACTATCTCAGAGGACCCTTTCTTAATACCTGCTGCCCTTTGCTTTTGGAATTCTGCCTTTGATTTCTTTCAATTCAGATGTGGGATGATGGCCCCTACTGTTCTTGATATTTACCATCTATTAGGATTATCCCCCATTGGAACCCCCTTTGGACCAGATTACCCTGACCTACCAACTCATTTTTCCCTTCCTTCTCTTAACTCATCCTATAGTGACTTTGTCATGGCTGAGAATAAAAGGGAGGGCCCTGTGACTGATAGGGAATTCTTCTCTTTCATACTATATTGGCTTTGCAAATTCTTTTTTGCACCTCTTCTCAAAGAATCATGCCTGAATTCACCTAGTGTACCAACTAGTGTTATGTCATTATTTTTGATTTCACCTATTATATAAATTATAAATATTAAAATCTTCTAACATTATGTCATATCATCTGTTAATATATTAATTAGTACATTAATTAATACATCTAACATTATTCTTTAGGGAGATTTCGTGATAGACCCATCACTATCTAATTTGTCTTTCAAAATGATAAGAATTATATAGGTACTTTCAAAACCTCTTAATATTTTAAAACTTGTTTCTTTTATTATATTACCCTCATACCTGTCAGCTCTCTTATTAAGCCATCTTCACAGTGTATTTCAGAGTAAAATTTTACTTTGAATCACAGTAAACATTACTCTGATTCAAAGTAAAATTTTATTCTGAATCAGAGTAAAATTTACTATGATTCAAAGTAAAATTTTATATTGTTATGAGTAAAATTTTATATTGTTAAGCAAATCAACATATTTTTAACCAAAGTAAAATTTTAGAGTAAAGTTTTACTTTGAATCATAGTAAACTTTACTTTGATTCAGAGTAAAATTTTACTCTGAATCAGAATAAAGTTTACTATGATTCAAAGTAAAATTTTGTATTTTTAAGCAAATCATAATTTTTTAACCAGAGTAAAATTTTACTCTAATTCAGAGTAAACTTTACTCTGATTTAGAGTAAAATTTCCATGTGAAATTCTTATTAGAGAGATTCTTATTAGAGAAAGAGAAAGAAAGAGAAATTGAATAGATCATCTATTGAACAAGCTGAGTATGAACAGATCAAAAAACACTAAAAACACAAATCTATATTACAAGGATATATAATCACAAAACACATCGATCAAAAACTAAACAAAAACATCCAAATCAACATAATCATAATCTGACTGAGATGGCCATTTTAGAGAACACATTCAAATATCTCTCTTTTGATTTCAAAGAATACATGTGTTCAACAACACTCATACACACAAATATATATATTCAAAACTCAGATATGTGTTTAAGAAAAATATGTATAACCAAACAACTCCACCAAACATGCCTTCTGAAGCTTGAAGGAGTTAGAGAAGGGGGAGATGAAGGAAAGAGAGAGAGAGAGAGAGAGAGGGGGGGAGAGAGAGAGAGAGAGAGAGATTTGTAACTTTGCAGGAGGTGATTTTGAGCAATTATTCAATGACTTTACGATCGACGAGGCTATCATCAATGGCAAGAACATGAACTTCATGAGAATCGGAAGGCAATACGTCGTCGAAGCTTTCTCCGATCATCTTCGACGATCTCTTCCGCCGCGAAACAGCACCGGTTCTGATCATCTCTCTAATCCGAATCTCTTAACCTATACCCAAAAAAAATTGATTGTAAATTGATCGAAAATCTGACACTCCCTGATTATATATATAGAACTTGTCTGTGAATTTAGAAAGGAAGAGAGTGGGGGAGAGATTGGCAAGAATTAGGTGAGGGTATAATAGTCATATAAAATTTTTAAATAATAAATTTTGTCCTTTATGTAAGACTTTATAATTATGAGAGGGTTCAAAAAATATAATTTTTTTCGTAGTCCTTTTAACAATGAAAGGAAGGTAAAAGGGATTTATAGCTAAATTTTCCTATTCTTTATTTAGTTTTCAATCTATTTAAAGATAATAAATAAGTTTCTTTGAAATTTACGAACGAATCAACTCAATTTCTTGAATTGTTTACTTTGAACAATAGGGTTAGTTTCGTCTCTTTGATCAAAGTAAAAAACCTTTGGGTCAAATCTAAAACGGTAATGTTCCATGCACCGATTAATATATATATTAGTATATCAATTAATATTATGTCATTATTATTAATTTCACTTATTATACCATGCACCGATTAATATACACACTAGTGTACCAATTAATATTATGTCATTATTATTAACTTCGCTTATTATATAAATTACAAATAATTAAAAATTTAAATTATGTTATATCACCTATTAATATATTAGTTAATACATTAATTAATACATATAACATTATTCAATCCCGAAACTTCTTTGGACCAATGGACAATAACTACTCTTCAGTATTAAGCTTTCTTCGGGAGCATCTATTTACACACACACACCTCTCTCTATACACATCTTCCACACACAACTCTCCAACATATTTTCTCATTAAGTGTGTGGGAAAAGAGGGTTTGGTGTGTGCAAATAGAACCTCCCGCTTTCTTCGAACTTGAACGTACTACAATAACTGAAACGACTATTATACCCATACTTTCCAGTGATATTTCTTGATGTGCTCCTGTGGTACTGTAGGTAAATAGTTGATACATGAAATTCACTTACTCCGAGAGAACAATATGTTTACTTTCAGTTTTTTAAATTCATTTTTTAAAAAATTGAGTTTTTTTATTTTTTTATTTTGTATTTTTAGTGAATATTTTTAAAATTTTAAGTAATTTTGTAGTTTTTTTAGATGCACATTACTTAAATATTCTAAATAATAAAATATTTGTGAAAAATATTTTAAAAAATTAATCAATACAAAAAAAAATATGAAAAATGTATTGAATTTTAGTTTTTTTTTTTTGAATTTTTGGTATTTAGCGAATTTTTTAAAGATTTTTTCACAAATATTATACTTTTTAAGTGTATTTATGTTAAGTGTGTCTAAAAATTAAAAAATTGCTTACAATATTAAAAAAATTCATTGAAAATAAAAAAAAATACAAAAAACAAAATAATAGAATTTTTTGAAAAGTGAATTCTTAAACTGAAACTAAACAGAATGAATAATTTTGGTTTCATATTTCATGCATGAATTTTAAATTTATATTATATATTTTATTTTTAAATAAATTTTAAAATAAAAAATCAAGATCATTCCCATTTTTTTACACTCACCTAAATGTAGGGTTGCAAATGAACCGAGCTGTTCATGATCAAGCTCGGCTCGGCTCGATTCGTTTAGTAAACAAGTCGAGCTCGAACTCGACTATTAGGCTCGTTTAGTAAACGAGCCGAGCTTGAGCTCATATAAGTTCGGCTCATCAAGCTCGGCTCGTTTATCGTTATTTAAATTATATAATAAATATATTATTTATATATTAAATAATATCAAAAAAATTATCGAGCTGAGCTCGACCTCAATAAACGAGCTCGATAAGTAAATGAGCCGAGCTCAAGCTCAGTAAAGCTCGGCTCAGCTCGTTTACTTATCGAGCTCGTTTATTGAGGTCGAGTAAAGCTCGGCTCGGCTCATTTGCAGATCTACCTAAATAGAAAGATCCTTGAAATAGTTATGGGTCCATTTTAAGTATATTTTGGTGATATGATTTAATCGAATATGAATAATCTGAATCTTATTTGTCTTTAAACAAATAGACACTCAATTTTTAAAATTATATTTGTCTAGTTTTTAAAGATAAATATGTTCCGAGAGGGTAATTTATATATAAATTGGGCCGGGGTGGGTAACGGGCCATTCTATGGGCCACAGTAAGAAGGGCTGAATAAAAGGGCCTTGTAAATTAGTCCGGTCGAGAAAAGTCTTGTAGATAGCCCGGTCTGAAGGAGCTCGGTCACCAAGGTCGGTGCGGTGATAGTTAGCTCGGTCGTACTATATTGGGCCGAAGTATGTTGAGCTTTCTTCAGAACCTTGCTATTGTTTAGCTCGGTCCAAGCTCGATGTGATTAGTCCTATCTCAAACAACACAGTTGGAATATGTCAAACCGAGGTACATGCAGTAAAAGGAAGAACCGAGCTAAGTAGGAGCTCGGTCTAGTCTAGGGTTTTAGTGTGGCCATGTTATCTCGGTCGTATTGACATCCAACCGTGGTAGAACCATCTCACTTGGTTTAAGCAGTGAGGGGGTGTTGAAGGATAAACATTATCTTTCAAGAGGGTGATTCCTAGGAGGACTCTACATGGAGGAGTAAGAGTCCTACTTGGATTGTGCCACACGGAATCTATACAAGCTCACAATATCACCTATGGAGAGGTAACACAAGTTTGATTTTCAAATACATAGAGCTTTTGTCTATTTGTCTATTTTGCTGACTTAAGCATTGGAGAGGTATCTGGCACACACCTGCTGGCTAGCTCACGTTTGTGTTTTCAGGGAGTAAAGCGACGACGTTTGGAGGTGCACGAAGTTGATCAACAGGATTATACGAGAAGATTATTTCTTGCTCGTACAATTGGCGCCGTTTGTGGAAATCACAGAAAGAACAAAACCTCTTGATCAAAGTTTTCCTCGCTAGATTAGACGCAATGGCACACAATAAGGATTTGTCACAGTCCGCCATTGACGGGCAAACTCCGGAGGGAGGTGGGAGGCGCGAAGGCTTGCCTTCCATCCCTCCCATGGTAGATCTGGAGCCCCAGCGACAGAATCCCGGGAGGGATGCAAGTGGAAGGCGGGGTAACAGTCCCCGTCGCTCATCAAGTCCTGACAGACAGAGGCGGAGGATCGACCCTCAAGTCTTGGCGGATCAGGTGAAGGAGCAAGATGAGTTAATTAGGAAGATGGCTGTAGACATGGAGTTGATGAAGCGCCAGATAAAAGGAAAAGGGATGGCGACAGGAGAGGGATGTAAAAGCAATACGCCCCCTCGCCACTCTAAAGATCATGATAGGCATACCACGCCTTCGCAAGCAGAGAGTAAGAGCCTCAGAACAGGCGATACTCAATCAAGGACTTCCAGAACTCGTTACTCTAGGTTTGAGAGAACGAGATCATTGAGGTCTTACATTGAGGGAAGCACCTATTGACCCTCACATACGCACCAGACATCATCCAGGCAAATGGAGTTGCCTAGATCGTCCGACTTACGGACTGTGCTTGAAGAAAGGGCACGACGGAAGGAGGATGCCAGGGCACGTGACCCGCACAGAATTTCGGCCCTTTAGCGGTTGGCTCCTCGGACGCACGGAAGCATCGAGGTAGGAATGCCAATACCGCACCTTGCCTATGAACCAACAGATAAAGCATTGGCAAGACTACATAGCTCGCCGTTCGTTCCGGCGATTGAGAACGCACCATTACCTTCAGGCTTCATCCAGCCTAAATTTACAACTTACGAGGGAAAGACAGACCCCTACATGCACCTAAGCCACTTTTGCCAGGTCATGGCAGTATACCGGCGAAACGAGGCTTTGATGTGCATCTTATTCCCATCCAGCCTTGGCGATCTAGGTTTAACCTGGTTCGAAAGGCTACCAGAAGGCAGCATAGCCTCCTGGGCGCAATTAGCGGAGGCGTTCGTGACAAGGTTCAGAATGAACACCAAGACGCCAGTAGAGATCGATCAGCTACTCTCCATTGACATGGGCGACAAGGAGATGTTAAGACCCTACAACAGTCGTTATTGGGAGACCTTCAACCAGATAGGAGATTGCCCCACCAATCTCGCCATCGCGTAGTACAAAAGAGGTCTTCCAGTCGAAAACAGGTTGAGGGACTCAATCACCATGATGGCACCCCTCACAATGGAAGCCGTAATGGAGAGGGTACACCAGCACATTCGGGTGGAGGAGGATGGTGCCTGTGCTAAAACAAAGTCTGGTACAATCGCAATACCAGATAAAAAAACTCCGGCAAAAGTCAACACGGTAGAACGTCCGAGCTAAAACGGGCAAGGCAAGCGAGACAACGGAGAGGACCAAGATAAAAGGTGGTTGAGAGTTCGCACTGCCATTACCACGGTGTTCAAAAAATCGATCTATCGGATTCTCAGCGAGATACGCGACAAACCCTTCGTCAGATGGCCAGCTAAATTGGGAGAGGCACAAAAGGACTATGACGAAAGATCTCGATGCACCTTCCATAAAGAAAAAGGCCACCGCACTGAGAATTGCACGCCATTGAGATAGCACCTGGAAGAGTTAGTGGCAGCTGGGCATCTGGACAAGTATATTGAGGGAGGGACACAGCCAGCCCCCCAAAACCACGATCACCCAGACGGAACGCCGATCGACGCCCCTCCTTAAGGCATCATAAACGTAATACATGGGGTATACGAACCTGAGCGAGTATGTGAGCTCAGAGGCATGATAAAGAAGGCTGAGCACTTAAGGGAGGTATTAAGTGCGTAGCCCACCATTAAAAAGGGGAAAACAGAGGCCACAAATGTCATGTCTTTTTCAGACAGAGACTTGGCAAGGATATATTGCCCTCACAATGATGCACTAGTTGTCACTCTTCGCATCAAGGATTACGACGTCAAACGAATTTTGATCGACCAAGGGAGCTCATGCGAGATAATGTACTACGAAACTTTCAAACAATTGAAACTGGAGGACAAAGAATTGGCACCTGCCGTATCTCCCCTGATCGGAATTAACTCAATGCAGAGTGGCCAGTCGGCAAGATTATCCTCCCAGTCAGAGCAGGAAGCATGACGAAACAAGTGAAATTCTGGGTATTGAAAGTCCCTTCCACTTACAACATAATCTTGGAGAGGACATGGCTACATGCCATGCGATCGGTAGCGTCAACCTACCATCAAGTAATGCGGTTCCCTAACGAAGCCGCAGTAATTGAAAAGGTCTATGGAGACCAAATTATGTCCAAGCAATGCTTCGTCACAGTAAATGGCAGCCGAGCTGCCAAAGGGCTTGTTCAGATGATGGAAGAACCTGAGAGCAATGAATTGTTTGCGGATGTTGGCAAAATCGCTGAATAGAAGGCAGTGGAAGACTTGGTATAGGTAAGAATAGATGAAAAGGACCCGGAAAAGTTCTTTTGGCTTGGCTCATCTATGTCCAGCACCGAGCGAATAGAGGTCATGGAATTCTTGACCTCTAACATCGAAGTGTTTGCCTGGATGCCGTATGACATGCCTGGCATTGACCCAAACTTCATCTGTCACCAATTGAATGTCCACCAAACTGCCAGACCAATCATACAGCGCACTCACAGATCAGCACTCCACCACGCCGAGATAGTGGCGGAAGAAGTGGGAAACCTTCTAGAGGCAGGAGCTATCAGAGAGGTGCACTATCCCAAGTGGATATCCAACACAGTAGTGGTGCCAAAGAAGAATGGAAAATGGCATGTCTGTGTGGACTACAAAACAGTCAACAAGGCATGCCCAAAGGACAACTTTCCTTTACCACGGATAGACCAACTGGTAGATTTGACGGAAGGTCACAACCGTCTTATCTTTCTTGATGCGTACAGAGGTTACCATCAGATCGCTATGTATGAGCCAGACCAGGAGGTCACATCTTTTACAATGCCAAGAGGTTTGTATTGCTACAAGGTCATGCCCTTTGGCCTAAAGAACGCAGGGGCAATATTCCAGCAGATGATCACCAAGATGCTTGAGCCATTGTTAGGCAGAACAATGGAGGCTTACATCGACGACATGGTGGTCAAGAGCAAGGATGAGAATAACTATCTCAGGGACCTAGGTGAGATGTTTCAGATCCTCAAGAAACACAAGTTGTGCCTTAATACATCTAAGTGTGCGTTCGGCGTAGAATCAGGCAAATTCCTAGGCTTCCTGATAAACAACCGAGGTATAGAGGCAGACCCTTCTCAGATTAAAGCAATCTAGGATCTAGAGAGGCCCAACTCAATAAAAGAAGTACAGCATCTCACCGGTATGGCAGCCGCGCTAAACCGGTTCATAAGTCAGTCGTTAGACAGATGTCGACAAATTTTTTAAGCATTAAAGGCCAAGTTTGAGTGGGATGAAGCATGCGACCGCGCCCTGAAAAGTTTGAAAGAGTTCATGTCTTCTCCACCACTGCTAGTGACCCCAATACCTGGAGAAGAACTATTTTTGTACCTAGCAGTTTCACAGCACGCAATTAGCACAGTGTTGGTCCGAGTGGAAGGAATCCAACATCTGTCCATCTTTTATGTCAGCAAGACATTACTGGGCGCAGAAACCAGGCACTTACCATTGGAAAAACTGGCTTTAGCCTTAATGATGGCCTCAAGGAAGTTGTCGCTCTACTTTCACGCCCACACCATAATCGCCCTCACAGCTTTTCCATTAAAAGCCTTGTTTGAGAGGGCGAACTTTTCTGGGCGAATCTTGAAATGGGCAGTAAAGTTGGGATAGTTTGACATCAAGTTTCAACCCAGAACCGCGATAAAAGCCCAAGCTTTGGTAGACTTTGTCGCAGAATTCACACTAGGAAATCATCATGTCTGCCCAGTTGACTTAACGGATACAACCGAAATAGGGATAGAAAGTGGCGCCGGAATAGCGTAACCTCTAATACAGAATAGCTAGCCACATCCCAGGACAGACCAGAATAAACAATGGGAGGAAGAAACAAACCATGCTGCACCAAGCAAAGACCCATCAACAAATAAAGACTTGGTACAATTAGATAGCGAGGGGCAAACAGTAAGTGTGGACTTTGAAGAAAATACCAGCAACACTCAGGATCCCAAGGCATCATCCGATCCCTCTACCTGCTGGAAGCTATTCGTTGGAGGGATGTGCAAGCTCTTTGTGGATGGAGCGTCCAACAGGCACGGAGCAGGACTCGGTATAGTCCTCATCTCACCAGATGGCGTAGTAGTGGAGCAGGCAGTCAACTTGGGCTTCCCAGCATCAAACAACGAAGCAGATTATGAAGCACTTCTGGCAGGACTAAGGTCAGCACTCTACATGAAGGCCACCGAGCTAATGGTTTACAGTGACTCACAGCTGGTGGTAAACCAAATTTCAGGCGACTACGAGGCAAAGGATCAAAGGATGGCTAAGTACTAAGAGTCAGTCAGAAAAGAGATCGTGAAGTTTGATGCAGTGCGGATAGAGCAGATTGGCAGAGAAGAAAACAGCAGAGCAGATGAACTAGCAGGCTTTGCCTCAATGGCAGATACATCCATCCCACATCCACTACTGATCAACTTCCTACCCAGACCAAGTATTGAAGAACCCGAAGTAGAAGAAGTATGTTGTACCGAACTAGGCCCTTCTTGGATGGATCCCATTATAGTGTTCCTAAAAGACGACATTTTACCCGAAGAGAAGAAGGAGGCCAACAAGATAAGGGCAAAGTCACAACGATTTTGGCTCTCCCCATCAATGGCCTTGTACAAGAAATCCTTCCCAGGACCTTATCTGAAGTGTGTCCATCCCAACAAGGTCAAAGCATTCCTGTTCGAGATTTACGAAGGCGTATGCGGAAGCCACCAAGGGGGGAGATCGTTGGCTTACAGAGCAATTTCGCAGGGATATTGGTGGCCTTACATGCAAGCAGATTCAGAAAAGTATGTCAAGAAGTGCGAGAAATGCCAGAAGTTTGCACACCAAATACATCAGCCAGCCAAAAAGCTTCTACCTTTAACTAGCCCATGGCCCTTCGCAATGTGGGGCTTAGACATAGTAGGACCACTTCTAACAGTACCCGACAACAGAAAGTTCTTCCTTGCAGCAATAGACTACTTCACAAAGTGGGTAGAAGTAGAAGCACTAGCGTCAATAAAGGAGAAAGATGTGAAAAAGTTTGTCTGGCAGAATATCATCACTCGGTTCGGCATACCCAAGGCGCTGATATCAAACAACGACACCCAGTTCAACGGCAAAATTTTTAGAGGCTTTTGTGAGGAGTATAAGATAGAATTCTACAACTCCACACCGGCATACCCCCAAGCAAATGGCCAGGCAGAAGCATCAAACAAAGTTGTCTTGGATGGATTGAAGAAAAGGTTAGAAAAAGCAAAAGGAAAGTGGGCTGAGGAGCTTCCTCATGTTTTATGGGCTTACCGTACCACACCTCGACGATCAACAGGAGAAACACCATTCTCCTTAGCCTACGGCATGGAAGCAGTAATCCCATTGGAAGTTGGCCTCCCCACCATTCGCAGCGAAAATTTTGATCCAAACTTAAATAGAGAGGCCATCACATTAGAGCTCGACCTTGCAGAAGAAAGAAGAGAAAGAGCACTGGTTCACATCGCCTCATACCAATAGGAGTTATCTAGGAAATACAACAAGACTGTACATCCAAGGCAATTCAAGATCGGAGATTGGGTACTGCGCAAAGTAATGGGGAACACCCTGGTACCCGGAGATGGCAAGTTAGGGCCCAATTGGGAAGGACCTTACAAAGTGGTTGGATTAGCTGGCAAAGGGGCATACCACTTGGAAGACGAGGACGGCAAAGCCATTCCCAGGCTATGGAACACTGCCAATCTCAAACTATTTTATTTTTAGCTTTTCTTTCAAGTATTTGTAATTTTGTTTTCTCAATAAAACAAGTAATTCCTTTCCAGTATAGTTGTTTCCTTCTATAAAAGATTGCTTTAGTGAGTTAGGCACACTGAAAGCATAGTTGGCTGGAATAACCAACTTTGCACTCTTTTCAGTTAAGATTAGGATCAGTACTGAAGAAGTTGGTTGGAAAAACCAACACCCATCCTAAGCCCAGGAAAAGGATCCAGGCTGTAGGACGTTTGGTCGGAATAACCAAACACTTTACTCTAGGTTAGCAGGAATAACCAACTTAGAGGTTGGCTGGAAAAACCAACACCCCTCTTAAGCCCGGGATAAGGATCTAGGCTGCAGGACGTTTGGTCAGAATAACGAAACATTTTACTCTAGGTTGGAAGGAATAACCAACTTAGAGGTTGGCTGGAAAAACCAACACCCCTCCTAAGCCCAGGATAAAGATCCAGGTTGCATGACGTTTGGTCGGAATAACCAAACACTTCATTCAGAGTTGGCAGGAAAAACCAACTTTGAGCTCTCTTCAGCTAAGATTAGGATCTAGCTAAAGAGGTTGGCTGGAAAAACCAACACTTATTGTTCTTCAACTGAGATAAGAACCTAGGCTGCAGAGGTTGGCTGGAAAAACCAACACTCATTGTTCTTCATCCGAGATAAGGATCTAGGCTAAAGAGGTTGGCAGGTATGGGCAGATAGATTGCAAAGTTAAAGACCGGGATAAAGTATCTCAGCCAGAGAACATTATACTTCACTCAGATTATAGAGTAAAGTACATACATAGAAGTTAACCGAAATAACAGTTGAAGAAAACCAAAGATGATTTCATTGATAATACAAAGCCAAAGTACAAAGGAAGGGGCCGTAGCTCGGTTACAAAAAACTTCCAAAGTTAGCACCTAAAAAGAAAAGAAGAAAATACACAGTCAAGCAAACAGATCGTCAAGATCAGCATCCAGTTCAACTCGGAGCTCAGTTTTAGTTGGTAGCTTGGTTGTCAGGTCTTCCACTGGTGGTTCCGCCCGAGCAGACTAGATGGTAGGATCATCGATGACCCAGGCATTATTAGGCACAGCCTCTTCATCATCATCCCCAGATTCAAGGAATTTTTGTTGAATGGCGGCTGCATACTCCGCCATACAGCTCGGTATGAAGTACGATGGAGGGTTCAGAAAAACCTCAGTCTCTGGACCGTGACCGAGCTGTTCCCTCGCTGCCTTCCACCCGCACTTAAAAAATAGATCCTTGGCAGCTTCACATTGCAGAATGTAGGTTGCTTCACCTTCTTTAAAGCCGCGGTCTTCTGCATCACTGATCTTCTTCTCAAGGTCAGTTATCTCGGCCGTCTTCTTCTCCTCAAGGGTGGCAAGCTCATGCAGGTAATAGTCTTTCAGCTCGGTCAAAGCTTTTTGTTTCTCCACTTCGGCTGTGTTAACTACACCGGTGAGGCGGGCGACCTCAGATTGAAGCTCGGCCATTTTTTGTTTGACCTTGTTTGGCTCGGCCGTCTTCGGGTCAGCCTCTGCCAAGGCTTGCCTTGTTATTTTGCGTAGCTCTAGCACACGCTTATGAGCTATCTGGTTCTTCTGCATGGCCTGCATAAATATGGTAAGCAAATTGGAGTAAGAACCAAGCTAAAAGCTGCACAAAAAAGGAAGATTAAGGAAAGAATACTCACTAGCACCATGGATTTGGTGGCCGAACGGATAACTTTTAGCTCGGTTAGGTGGGCATGATGATCCATATCAGGGGGAAGACACACGCTCTTAGCCAGATTGAAAGCCAGCATGTGATCTTTGTCTGCCACCACCGAATTTGTGTCTCGGATGGCTCGGTTCTGGTACGATAATTTCGGTGCCCAATCAGAAGAGTTAGCTCAGTCTGAGCTCTCAGGTTACGGACTTGGTACTGCGGTTGGAGAAAGCACGGTTTCATCCTCATCGACAAGGTGTGGCTCGGGTGGAGAAATTCGAGCACGCTTACTTGCCCGAGATGTTGAAGGCTGATGGGTTGGCAGGGCTACCACGGCCTCTTGTGTTTGGCCGGTCGGTGGTACCTCGGGTTGGTTTGTTTCGGTCAGAAGGGCTCTTACGGCTCTCTTCTTAGCCATTTCTTGTTCATCAGTTAGTCGGATCAGGTTAATTTCAGGCAAGGATGGGTCCGGTTCAGGAGAGACTTCCAACAAAAAGTCAGTCACCCTGGTCTTTCGCCTACTACTGTATCTGTATGTCGGTTCGAAATTCAGTAGCTTGGCCCAACCTCTATTAGGATATCGCAGTGTGACTCGAAGTGTGTTTAAGTTAGGATAACTGTACTGGGACTTGAGAAAGTTCAAATCTGCATGAAGAAAAGAAGACGACAGTCAGAGCTGTTCAACATAAGAAAACCGAAGTAAAGAAAAGCATGGAATTGAACCGAGGTAATTTTACAGACTTCACCCTTATTCCAATTTATTCTGTCGCCAGGGGTCTGGGCTTGATGGTCCTCAAAGTTCCCAGATACCCAGAAGAAATCATCATCATTGACGTCCTTATCTGGGGTATTCTTTATTATTTTTTTACGCCGGCGCCTTATTCTTAAAAAGTAAACCCAGCTATCTTCATTTGATCCAATGGAGTATTGGTGGAAGAGCTCGGCTAGATCGAGATTAAGGCCAGCCCAGCGGTTTAGCTCGGCGATGCCATTTATTATGCGGTACGAATTTGTGGAAAGCTGGATAGGGCAGAGGTTGGTTTGTCTGAGGAACTCGCATAGAAGAGGCTGTACAGGAAATCTTAGTCCGGTTTCTACAATGGAAAGAAGTGTAAAGGGAACAAAGCCAGGGTTTTCCCAGGGTATGGTATCTAGTTCGGCTAAAGTGAGATGAACATCATCAGGGATATGGTAGTCCCTTCGGAACTGGGCCATAGCACCTGGTGAGTTCACTAAAAACCTATATTTACCCATAAGGATTTAAATTATGTATAACTTAGCCTAAATATTAGCTCGGCGCTAAGAAGATGTTGGATATATCGGTCGAACGTTCAAAGGAGTGCCTGGGCAACCTAGTCAGAGTCTGCAAAGTAAAAAATAAAGGTGTTAAGCACAGATCGTGGGACCGTGCTACAAGAAATATAGGCAAGATAAATGAAGTCCTAACTTCGTTACTTGGGATGCTATCAGTCTTAGCTCGATTTAAGCAAGAGACTTTTAGTCCGGTTGAGCCATTGGGACAGTATTCTTAGTTCGGTTTTGAACTAAGGGAGCTGGTTTAGCCCCTAGATTTAGCTTGGTCGGGGGTTGAGGCTTTCTAGCGTGGTATTGCACAAACCTAGTACGGTGTGATAGCTCGGTTAAAAGAAACAAAAAGTCCCCAACTTATGGAAACCACAAGTATGGCATAAGTTTTAGTGCGGTTGTTGGTTGTATCTAATACAAACAATATCCTAGTTTGGTTGATGTGTGATTTTGGATCGGATACATCGTTCTTCAGTTTATTCGTGAGTACCAGTGGTTATATTACAAAGGTTTTTTGAGAAAATGGAAGCAAAAATGGAACATATGCTTTGAAAAACATAAACATGCTTTGTGTTGCAAAAAGAGATGCGAAATCAACAGAAATGAAGGAGATTCGGATCACTAACCAGTTCAAGGTGAAGACACTAAAGATGGAGGTAGTATCAGCAAGAACACGAGCTCCACAATTGCAAGAGAATAAGGGAGAAGAAGTTTGAAGAGAGAGAAAGTAATGAATAGTGGAGTGATAGATTCAAAAACGAAGGGTTTGTTTTATGTAGAGGGAAGGACAAAAAGGCGGGACTATTCAAAAAATGCGGAGTACGAAGACAGCGTGACAGCTACATTTGGCTAATTAGAGTCTGTCACGTGTCCTTGGAATAGAAATCGATTCAGTTAGAGACTAAAGAGATGTTTTGACCGGACAGATTGGTAGCACGATGTAAATTTAACTTGGTTGGAAGGCTAAAGTTTTTTTTTTAAAGCTCGGCTGGTAACAGGTAATCGTTATCATGCTGCGCAGATGGAATTAAGGGGCAATTGAGAGGGTAATTTATATATAAATTGGGCCGAGCTAGGTAATGGGCCATTCTGTGGACCACAATAAGAAGGGCTGAGTAAAAGGGCCTTGTAAATTAGTCCAATCCAGAAGAGCCTTGCAGATAGCCCGGTCTGAAGAAGCATGATGGTTAGCTCGGTCACCAAGGTCGATGCGGTGACAGTTAGCTCGGTCGTACTATATTAGGCCGAAGTATGTTGAGCTTTCTTCAGAACCTTGCTATTGCTTAGCTCGGTCCAAGCTCGAAGCGATTAGTCCGATCTCAGACAACACAGTTGGAATATGTCAAACCGAGGTACACGCAGTAAAAGGAAGAACCGAGCTAAGTAGGAGCTCGATCTAGTCTGGGGTTTTAGCGTGGCCATGTTATCTCGGTCGTATTGACATCCAACCGTGGTAGAACCATCTCACTTGGTTTAAGCAGTGAGGGGGGTGTTGAAGGATAAGCATTATCTTTCAAGAGGGTGATTTCTAGGTGGACTCTATATGGATGAGTAAGAGTCCTACTTGGATTGTGCCACACGGAATCTATAAAAGCTCACAATATCACCTATGGAGAGGTAACACAAGTTTGATTCTCGAATACACAGAGATTTTGTCTGTTTGTCTATTTTGCTGACTTAGGCATCGGAGAGGTATCCGGCACACACCTGTCGGCTAGTTCATGTTTGTGTTTTCAGGGAGTAAAGCGACGACGTTTGAAGGAGCGCAGACTTGATCAACAGGATTATACGAGAAGATTATTTCTTGCTCGTACATGTTCCAACTATATATCTGTTGATTTTCAATTAATTTGATTTTATACACAATAATTTATTTGACAAAACATACAACATGAATTTTTTGAATCACAAAAGTGATTCAAAGATGAATCCACGATCCCTAACTTAGACCCTTTTATCCAATTAATTTACAAAATGGAGAGAAGTTTAATCTAATATAAATGTGAATAGGTCGGGTTCCAGATGGAGGCCCACTTCAGAGATAATAGGTTTGGTTGTTCCATATGAAAAATCTGGCCCATGAAAACCCTGTCACAACTCGTAACAGACCAGGCTGGGCTGGTCCTATTAAGAACAGCAAATGCTTTGTTGATCCAATTTTGTAGTGAGTGGGTGATTTGAGGTTATGCTTGTCCGGCCTAATGTTTATCTTTTTGGGTCAAAAATATTTGAATTTATTTTTTTAAAAATTAAATTCTTACCCATTTGGAATTTGAAATTCAAACTTAATTCCGAAATGACCCTAACATTTTTGAACATTGGCGATTTGGTCCATTGCACCTCTTCAGTATTTTCCTCTAACCGAACAAATACTCTACTGTTCAAATTTAAACACGAACAGGTGCTGTACCTGTTCAAATATATTCTGAAAAGTCACCAGTTCACCTATAAATAGACTAGTCCTCCATTTGATTTTTCATCTAATTCCGTTCTTATTCTCTGCTTTGATTTCTTACATATTACTGCATAAATTTCCTGTGAGAAAGAGTATAAAAACAAAGTGTGATCGTTAAACATTTAGTTTGTAGTGCTATTACTAAATTGTCGTTGATCATTTTATCTTAAGAGATAGACGTTCATAATCTGAAAGTACCGTGAAGAGGACGAATTTGTCTTAAGGATACAATGTTGAAGGCTGGACTTGATCAAATTTTGTTACAGAAAATAATACTGTAGTGATTAGTTTACTTTTTTGTTTTTATTAATTTTTCCTTTTCGAAATTCTATTTTGTTTTTGTAATAAAATAAGAATAGGTTTTTTTATATATTTATTTGTACTGTTTTGATTTTTGTAATAAAACAGTCTCTCTCTCTTTTCTTAATCATTTTTTTGAATATAGTGAAGATTGGCTAACAAATTTCAGGTTCAACTCTCATTAGGAGCAATCCGCTCTTTGGGGCTACGCCCTTGAGCTCTGCCCAAGATTTGTCCGGTCCACGTAGATAGGGTGCTTTGTACAGGTCCCGGAATTAGTCGACGTGCGCATAACTTGATCCAGACACCTGATCATAAAAATATATATATATATATATATATATATGTTGTATGTAACAACTAGAGTGTAAAAGCTATCAACAAGATTCAAACACCAACCATGATACTGGAAGTAATTGACAGTGTCAACCTTGATTCTTGATTCAAACTCGATTATAAAGGATGTCAACCGTGATTCTGGAAGTAATTAAAAGTGTCAACCTTGATTATTGATTCAAACTCATTATAAAGGATGTCCTTAGTTTGTTTATTATTATAAAATACATGACACATCTTTTTTATATAAAATTTTTGGAATTGTAGAATTGAATCAAATTGGACAAAATGGTTTAGTTCTAACAAGCTTACCTAGATTCCATGGTTCTAGGGACCAAATCCTGTCGTCATACGGATAGTTGTTAGAACATTGTCTTAAAAAGTCAAAAGCAAGACTTTTACCAATAAAATTTTAAAAATGTCACTAATAAATGCAACAAAGTAATTTGATCCCAAAAAGATTTTATTTTTTGGACCAAAAAATTTGCTGCCACAAGGATAATAATTCATCACTAATATCTAAATTTTGTTGTTAAAAATATAATAATGACACTTTTAATAATAAAAATATTTTATTTCTAAAACCTAATTTCAATTGCCAAAACTCGACAAAAGTCAATACTTTTATTCATGAAAACACCCCTAATTTCAATTGTAATGTAGCGCGAAACGTGAAATAATAACAAGTTTAGAATTTGTTGATTGAAAACTCAATACCGGAAACAAAATTCCTCTCTAAACTCGTTGATTTACAAAGAATGCCGAGAATAAGGTTCAATAATGGTTGATTCTAAAAAAATACCCAAGATTGGAGAAAAAGATTATATCAACTTGTAATTTCATTAATCATCTAAACTATCTTACCCTATGGCTTATAACTATTATTTATATTAGCCACGACCAGTTAGCCTTTTGGCAAGCTTTTGGGCAAGCCTCCAGCAAACCGTCCAGGAATAGCAAATGGAAAACACTGTGACTTCAACGCACCAATGCAAATGCAATGCAAAGAATATATAAGTACAGATAAAACTTCATATCATGAAGTTGGAGTCAAGTTCTCTAAAGTCCCTAACAGAGTCGCCAGAAACTGTAGCTTGCTTTTCGTGCTCCTTTCGGATACGATAGCCTTACAGTTCGGACTCCTGTGGTTCTGAATTTGATTTCACAAGTGCAATGTGAAATAGATAAACACAAATGAGTCCAAATTCGACAAATCTTTTGAAAAATCAATTTTGAATTAAAATGCCAAAAATGGACTGTTTTGCCATATACAGAGTCACCACCTAAATATTTTTGAAAAATTTAGGAAATCCGAGACTCGTGCCAAAGGCCACTTATATGTCATCACCAAAGTGTCTCGGCTTAGGTACCAGAGGGGAAGGTTATGAATTGAGCACCCCACTCACCCGATCAAAGATCGGCCTTTACTAATCATGATGTGATTCTTATTTACATTATATGCTCTTGTTCCGATTATTAGACTAACTTTACGAGGTGATGTAAGTATAGACTAATTTACAAAAATTAGAACATTTTGATCTCATGTTTGATTTGAAAATTGTTTTGAACATGTACCATTTGAAAAAAGTGCTCTCATATGTACATTCATCAAGTTATCCCAACTTAAGCAATTAGCCTTCATCCATAGACATTCAAACAGGTATAGCACTTAAACACTTAGACTCATGATATTTATGCTTGATATGTAACAATCACATGCATGCAATATGCCAAAGCAATAAATGCTCGTCTAGTACTCCAAGGCAAGCCAAAAGAAACAAAAGAATTAGAAAACATGCATGTTCCTAACTAATGCAACATGACTAATGCAACATGACTAACGCATTATGCTACTAACATGGCATGTGAATTAATTTGATAGCATGCAGTTAAGCACGTTTTCAAGGAAGAAATAAATAACAATGTGAGTTAGAATGATGCGCCGAGCATAATGCATGCAAGACATGGCTGCAAATCATGGGATATGCTAAATGAAATATGATGATCTAAACTACCCATCATAAGCAAATAAATAAAAAGGAGAAATATGTGGGGTTGGAGGACATACACACATTATTACATATTTGCCCTCGCCCAGGAGGGTCCAAATAAATAAATTAGCTAAGCTACTTAACTAATTATTACAACACCGAATTTAACTAGCTATTCTAGCTAATTAAATAATTACCACACAAAATTAACTAGCTACTTTAACTAATTAATTACAAGTTCACTACTTTAGGTACAACATACTACTATTAAAAACCAAGTTTAATGGGCCTCGAGGAGCAAGGAGATGGCTTATGCATGCACATGAATTTCTCCCCCGAGAATGCCTCTGTACTGTTTTGCACCTCAGCCTCTGCTCTGCTCTACTCTACTTAGAAAGTGGTACTGTCTGGCTGAAAAAGGTGGCCGGCAGACCAGAAGTGGTGGCCAGCCATCCACTAATGGTGGCTTACCGTACAGTAAAGGTGGCCATCCGGCCACTAATGTTGGGTTTCTCCTGCTGCAACACAAAACAAACAAAGCACAAATAGAGCATTCTTAGGGGATGTTTGTCTACCCTACTTCTCCTTATCATCAAACGGATCACAGGATGGATAGGCTCGATTCACAAGTTATCAATTGATGCAAATTCATTGTGTGATGACTTATGAATCAAGGGATACAATTTCAATAAATGCACAATTAAAGGCTCATGAACCTTCTCCCTTTGATGATATTGATCAAGGGAAGCGGTTGACATTGACTCTTGAACCATTTTCAGCACTAACAAGTATGAAATGACTCAATACTCAATGGGTTCAATTAACGTCCGATTGAATCCAAACCATTTTATTATCTTGCTCCATTTTATCCCCAATTTTATTACCTTTCCATTCATTAATCGATTGAGTCCAATAATGAGCATTAAGTCCACTAATGGAAAGAAAAATCAAACAAAGGGCTGTTTTGGGCATGAGAGATTGTCATGCCATTGGTAATGAACCTTCAAAGAGATTAAACCATTAAGCATAACAATCTCTATCTCAAGCTTAAACAAATAATCAGTTTGAAACGACTCTCAAAGCAAATAAGAAGCCAAGAAATGAGAGAAGTGCAGAGATGATTATGCCATGAACACAAGTATGAAAAGCATGAAATAAATGCTATCAACTCAAATAGGTTGGCAGCTAAGGCCTAAACCACCAAACCTATGAGGACCATTACACTACAAGCATGCTATACAAAGCATAAATGAAGTAAATAGCCTAAAACAATCTTAATTTAGCTAAAAATAGTACTGGAATTGTAAGACAAAAGCTTGAAAAAGTTAGCTAAAACAATAAAGAAATTGAGCTAGTAAACAAGCATAAAGAGGGGTGGCTAACCCCTCCATTTTTAGGGCCTCAAAACAACATTTCCAACCTTTAAAAACCTCTGAAAATCAGTGGTAAAAAGTTGGAAAAAATTTGAGAAAGAAATGGGAAACACAAGGGCAAAAGCTTAGAGAACAAGGTTCACAGAACGGTGGTTAACCCCTCCACCTTTGATAGCTTTAAACCACACGTTTCAGCCCATAGAAATAGTCCAAAAATAGTTCAAAAACAGCAAGAAAAGATAAGGAGGAAGTAGTGTAGAGATGCCCAAAATTATACCTCTTGAATAGAAGTAACTCCTTTGTTCACAAACCAACAAGTTCTCACTCTCAAGGGTTGAGATTTGAGCTCAAGAACCTCAGCAAGAAGAGCTACATAATTGGTTTAAGAAGTGTAGAGCGAGTGTGTGTAGGTTGCAAGATAGAGAGAGAGAGAGAGAGAGAGAGAGTGCTATGAAAGCATTTGGCTTTAAGGAATTTTTTTTTACCTAAAATCAAGAGGGTTGGCCTTGTATTTATAGAGAAACAGCCTCTTAGGTTGGAAATATTTGTATATAGATAGCTGGTGCAGTGCATGCACCTGTGGGAACAGCTGGCAACAAATATTTACAAGAATCTTATAGCGACCCCGGTCTTTTCCCATTTGATTATTGTATCCGGACTTAGGTTCCGTAGATTCCGTCATTGTATAATTGTTGTTGTCATTCTTTTTTTTCTTTTTTTGAGTCTTGGGTTGTGTTAGGAAGATTTGGAGCAGGTTGGTTGAGCTTAGGAACCAAGTCTAGTTGCCCAGATTTTGGCTTGTCCGCTCGAGCAGGGGTTTGGACGCTCGAGCGGGGAATACACCCATCCAGTATGTCCTGTGTAGTGTTGGCCGCTCGAGCGGGGGATTGGACGCTCGAGCGGGAAGTCGTGAGTGACGCTCAAGCGGGGAGTTGGGCGCTCGAGCGGGGACCTGTCTGCAAAAACTTCTGGGAGAGTGCATTCGCCGCTCGAGCGGGAGTTTGGCCGCTCGAGCGGGAGTCTGTGAGTGGCGCTCGAGCGGGGGTTTCCACGCTCGAGCGGGGCGACTGGTATAAAAATCCAAGATCCGACTTTCAGGATCATTTTTCATCTCCTTTTTGATTTTGAAACCCTAGAACCGTCTTCTCCCTCTCCCTACACACCTTCTCTCTTAGGTTTGATCTACTTAGAGTGTATTTCTACCCTAAGCCCTTTGTTAAAAAGATAGAGTGGGTCGAGGGCTTCCGTTTAATCTGAACAATCTTGGGTTTGGAGCACTTTGGTTTTCGTCATCTTCTCCATTCGAGTTCTTCGCTTCAAGGTAGGGATTTCCTACTCCATCCTATAAGTTTTGTCCTAAGTTTTGGTATTTTGATATGTTGGGAGTACTTTGGTAATTTTGGAAAAACCCTAGTTGTATTAATAAATTAATTTGTATAATTAATTTAAGGAAATTGGGGAAATTGGTTAAATGCATGAAATTGAGGAATTCATTGATTAAATGGTGTAGTTGGATAATTAAAATCACTCGCCTATTGAATTATTGATATATTTATTTCCAGTCTAGAAATAACTGTTTTGGGCTATCGGTGGAGGATAGCCGTGTTTGTTGTAGACATTGCATGTGGATTAGGAATAACTGAAACTAATCACATTGGTTAAGTCATTAATTTTGACTATTGCATTAATACAGAAAATACGTGTATTGATTGAGCATTGCATTTGCATATATATTGTTTTGTGTGGGAGGAGATAGGGGATGTACTTCACGGTTTAGGGGAAGATAGGGGATGGACCTCTAAACCGGATTTTGTTTGGGAGGAGATAGGGGATGGACTCCATTAGCATCACTTTTATGTGTGCTTATTTATATTGAAGTGTTTTATTTGATACAGCACTAAAATGTGTATCAAACTGGAAGTATGAAGTGTTTGATTTGAGCCTGAGTCTCATCTGTTTGTTGACATTGGAAGAATGTGAATATAATATATATAGTTCACTGTTGTAAGTTTGGCCAGGTTCTGAGCCATATTGATAAAGTTGGAAAGTAAAACGTATCTTAGACAATATTGTCATGAGACTGTAAAATGATGTAATTGATTATCTTGGTTAACCATCTATTGAATGTTATAGCTTTATTCAATGCTTATATTTGGTTTAGTATTTTTCTACTGGGCTGTGGCTCACCCTTTATGGGAACATCATTTTTAGGTTCAGGTGATAAGCTACCTCTACGGACTTAGCCTGGAAGGATTTGATGTTTGGGATTTTGAAGACTTGTCTTTAGTTATATGTTTTATTTTGTTATTTTTGTGATTTCATGTAAACATTCAAGCCTAGGGCTTAACTTGTAAATGAGTTAGTACTCATCCTTTTTGTGTCCAAGTGTTAGCTTGGAAAGATGTAAGCCCTTAGGGAATTTATTTTGATGTTGCAGGATGTTACATGTGATGTCTTTCAATAAGAATACTCTGATGAATAACTCAAATGATTCGTTTTCTTTTATAAATGCATGTTAATGTTATGGTTATTATGGGTTTATTTTGAGGGCGTGACAAATCTAATTTTTAACACAAGTGGCCGACAAGCCACTAAAAGGGTGTAGCTGTCCACGATTAATGGCCGGCAGGCCACTAGTGGGTCTGCCAGACAAAAATCTGTTTTCAAGCCCGACTTCAAATGGGCATATCTCCCTTATTCGGACTCGGTTTTAGGTCATTCTTGAGTTTAAATTGAATCCTTAGAAGTTTACTTTCCACTGGTGGTGGCCTCACATCTAAATTCTAAGTGTGTAAAAAGATATGCCTATTTTAGTAAATGCTGCTCATTTTTATCTCAACGGATTGACGCTCAACCTTTCCCCTAAATAGTTTTCTTCCCTCCCTCCTATTTTCTCCAACTCCAAACCTATAAATAAGATGTTTTTAAAGATTTTTCAAAGAGTTCACCTCCCTTCCATTTATTTCTACTTTGTCGTTGCTCGGTTTACTGAATAGTGCAATATTTCAAACGAAATGCGAGCTTCGAAACATCGAAGAAATATTTGGAAAAATATTTTGAAAAAGAGGGTTTTGAGGTCTAAAATAGTTTTGGTCAAAATGGGGTGTAAGGTTGGGATTTAGAAGCTTTTCTTGTTGAAGAAATCGAAAGTTTGTACAGCATAACTTTCATCTTTGAGTGATCAACTTGAGGCGCCCAAGTGTTAAGAGTAGTCAAAAATGAGGTGTCTACAAGCCTGTTAGGGGAACATTTAATGATCAGCAGGTTTCTTCCAAGTAACACTAGTTGGATTTTTCATGGAGAGAATTTGTCATTAATTGTGCCACACAATATGAATGACAGGCAAACTGATTCGAATGATGGTGATGAAACTTATGAAATGCTATATGAGGGATTTGGACTTCCTCTACTAAGCTTTATTCACGAGGTAGCAAGTTCTGGTATTAAACAAGGTCCAGATGAAAAAATTGAAAAATTCTTCAATTTATTGAAGGAGGCTGAAAGAGAGTTATATCCTGAGTGTTAGAAAGTTTTTAACGCTCTCATTTGTTGTTTGGTTATTGCATATGAGGTGCCTTGGTAGATGGAGTGACAAGTCTTTCACAATGTTGCTTGAGCTTTTGAAGGATGCGTTCCCAAGGGATGAAACTTTGCCAAAGTCATTTTATACAACTAGGAAACTCGTTAGGGACTTGGGCATCGATTATCATCACTACTAGAAAAGTGGCTTTTTGCGACTGATTATTTGATGATCGCAAAAAATAATATTTACAACAGCCTTGATAATTTTTTCTTTTATTTATTTTTCCCTTTTCTTATACCTATGTCGTAACGCTTTTCACACTCCCTACAATTTACAAACAGAGAAAAATCTAATTTCGCTCAAACCTGATTTCGCCCAAATTTGATTTCGCTCGCTCGGTCGTCTGAAGAATCTAATTTCGCTCAACACCTTCGTCAAACTTTTTATTTTATTTTTATTTTATCTAGTTTGATTTCAAATTTGAATAAAAAGTTTGATTTTACATGAATTATTTCAACTCTTTCATCAAAATCTTTTTAAAAATTTCCCTCTTATTCCAAATTATGCTTCATCTTTTTTAATTCTTATCAAATTCTAACTTGATGACATGTTTGATGAGTTCTTATTTTGATGAAAAAAATGTCACTCTCTTGATTTGATAAATGGAAAAGAGATGTATTTTTAGCACTTTTGGTCAAATTTAAGTTTGATAAAAATAATAAATAAATAATAAAAGTGTTAAGGATTGGAGATGGTTCAGTGAACTTGTATCTTGTATATTTGTATATTTGTATGGAATTTTGTTTAGCTTATACTTTTCTATTTATTTTTATTCCTTCGATAAATTATTTGTCTATCCTATTTAATGTATATGTATGGTTGTCTTAGTTCGTTTGATAATATAACCATACATGTGTACAAGAGTTTGATATTGGGGATGTCCCTGAGAAATGTTACAAGGAACATAACAAATACATAAGCAGAATAAATTTAGAAGTTAGGTACTTATATTTATTTTTGTTATTACTGCTATGTGGCAATAGGGACTTATATTTATTTTTGTTATTACTACATGTGTGCAAATACATAACAAATACATAATCTAGAAGTTAGGGACTTGTATTTATTTTTGTTATTACTACTATGTGGCAGTAGGGAATGATTCAATGTCAAATGAGTAATGTTAGAGTGACCACATTTGGATGAAACATTACATTGAACTCACCAGATCAAATGAAAGGGTTTTTTAAAATGTAATCACCAGAGCATTACTCATGTAAAAAATGTACATGGGTCCTAGGCTTATACTTATTTTGGGGATGTTCTAAACTTCTACTCCTGTAGGATTTGATTTTGGTTACCATTGGAACAAGGTTTATTCATGTTGAGTTTTAGTGCCTCATCTTAGTTCATGTGATTTTGAAAATGGTAGGTCAGCCATGAAGGCACCTACTTCAAAGTGGTTGGAGTGTCTTTGTAAGCTCTAAAAGGCTAGTTGCCAGGGATGCTTTTATATTTTTAAGATGTGCAAATAGTCTTTACATTTTTCATATTCCAAGTTAGCTACTTGTTACTGACTTATGGAATGATTTTAACATGGGACTTTTAGACGTGAGAATGGGGAACTTCACGTTTGAGTAATACGAGCCATGAGACAGTAGGCTAATATTCCATCATTTGTCATATCCAGCCACAGCATGCATATTGGTGTCCTTGCAACGGCGTGGCATGCATACATGACAGGAACATTTTTCACAGTCTATTACAAGCCGAGGTTTGTGTCTTATACTATATATTCACTTTAAGGATGAAATTGCACTAAAGAAAACTTGTTGGATGGTTCAGAATTTAAGGTTTGGCTGAGTGCAAGTTATGATAGTTCATTAAGATCTTTTCCATCATCTCATTCACTCATCCATCTCTTTTTCTCTTTCTTGGATTGACTTGCAATTATGTAACTGTGAGGATTGTGAGAAGTGTTTGGGCTGGGTTGACTATTGTTTAGTATTAAGCGTATGTGTCGGTTTAGAATTAACTTTTAATTACTAAATACTTGAATTGAATAGCTTTCTATTGTGTTGAATGTGATCTGCCACACTAGGTTCAAGCCTTCATTATGTGGCAGACTACTACATTAATTTGCTTCTCTAAATCACCTATGTATTGTCAAAACAGGGAAATGAGATAACAAATATGAAATTACTTGTGTTTCTTGTATTTTCTGTTAACTAATTCTTTATTATAGGACAAGCCCTGCTGAGTTTATTGTTTCGTTTGATCAATACATGGAATCTGTCAAGAGTAATTATTTTATAGGGATGAGGTTAAAAATGAGATTTGAAGGTGAAGAAGCTCCAGAACAGAGGTATGGTTACTGCATGTATACACTGATGTTTCTAAATACTTTTTAGTGTTCTACAGAAATGTAAACACTGATATTTATGATTCTGTTTTCCTTACAATGTTTCTAAAATATGCACTAATGCAGGGGATCACTACCTAAAACCATTTGTAATACCGAAACCAGAAGTCAGAGTGAGCAGAAGAACCAATGTAGATGTATCTCTACTTTTCTAGAAATAAAGATTTGGATGTTGGCATGGTTCTATATTGAGAAATGCTATATGTTAACTGAGAAGGAGCTTTAATTGGGTGTCTTCATTCATTTCCCTTATGTTCGTTTTCTTAATAGTTCAAAACTATCAATTCATACAGCATGACCAAGCTAACTCTGATAAGGTGTTGATATATTCAGTTGGGTGATGATTCCTTCATGTACTGAAGCTGTTCCTAGGAAAGAGCTTAATCTAATTTTGTGACACCTGTGCATTGTGATATTTACCTTTCATAGACATTTAATCTCATCCTCTTGGCATTTGTAGTTGTACATTATCATTAAATATGACTCACAGAGCAACAAATACGTTTTTGCTGACTTATGTTTAGTGAGATGTAGAGAACTATCAAGGTTGAAATCTATGTGTGACACTATTAGAGCACAGGCATCTAATGTCGATGTCAGATCTGTGGGCTATGGAGGGAGGGAGGAAAATGACAACCAAAAAATCTTTGTCAATGATGCACAAAGTGACTGTTCATCTGAAATATAAGTTGTATCATGTCAAATGAACTTGTGATGTGATATTATTGTGAATATTAGTATTTTTTTGAGTTTGGATTATGAATGAGATTGTGCAATGTGTGGAACTTAGACTTGTATTGGTGGTAGGCAAGTTATATGAATTATGTATCATACAAATTATGGAAAGCTACAATGTATCATCTGCCTACATGACAAGGAACTCAGACTTGTATTGGTGGTAGGCAAGTTATATGAATTATATATCATACAAATTATGGGAAACTACAATGTATCATCTGCCTGCATGACAAGGAAGTAGGGCACTGTAATTATCTTGTTTTATAGTTAAAAGTGACTCTCCCAGTATGTCTTTATTCTCCTCTCATAGAAACTAAGAAATGTTACAAAAACATGGCAATACTAAACATATATAAAAAATATACTTGGGCCCTTTTATACCTGTAAATTACTTGAACATAAATCATCCATAAGAGCAACAGATAATATTTGTCCTAGCAAGAACCTAAAACAGTAGTTCAGTTAAAGTTTTTGTTTTGAGTCACTTTGGATGAGGTTAAAGTTCTAGTTAATGGCAAAGTATGGAACTTTTTTTTTTTTGGTTTTTTCAGCGCTTGATTGTCAGGGATCCTTAACGGTTAGGATTATGTTTTTCGCTTGTATTTTTCTTGTTGAATAATTATGTCATGTAAATTATTGCACTATAAATAGCCAATTGATTATAGTGAGCATCCTTGATTGAGTGCAAACTTATCTATACATCTTTTACGATTTGGCGGTGAGAAGCCTCCTAATCAAATTCCATACCTTGTCCCTCTACCCTCTGTGCTATTTGGATGTGCTTTTGTATATTCATTGATTGCCTTTGTGAAAGGAGGACCTTTAGCAATTTTAGTAGCAATTGCAAAGTCAGGCTTCACTGCTACATTCTCATTGATATTTGTTTCTGAAATTGGTGACAAGGTAACTATAACAGAAAAAAGAGTAAATGTTTATTGTCTTTTTTTATTTTTATTTTTATTTTTTTTAAATATAAGCCATTCTCAAAGTCAAGTTCCCTTTAGAGCTGTGTCCCTACCTCTTTATGGAAATGCAAACCAGACGAAGTTTATTGTGAGGTAACTCATTCTGCCAATTTTATTGTCTTCTTTTTGGTGCTTACTTTTCCATTAATTCTCATTCCCTGCCTCTCTCTCACTCTCACTCTCTCACACACACACGCGCGCGCGCGCGCGCGTACGCCCATACACAATATTCAAATCTAACATACAATGAAACAAAGAGATGTTTGCATCATGTTGTCATGGGCACTCTCAATAAATCTAGTGAGATTACTCTTTCATAGCACCTCTTTGTTTTTGATGCACAATCTTGACTAGCTAATCCTTTGCTTTATGAAAAAGCATAATTGCACAAAAGATTTTCATAGAATCAGACAGATAGGTGAGACAAGAGGTGAGCCTCACATGTGGAGCCTACTTCTTGTCTATTTATTTGTGCAAATTACGAATTGGCATCTATATTTTTGTAATTTACTCCAAGCAAAAGAATTTAGAGAATGAACCTTTTTTTACTCTGGACAATTTCTTTTAAAATAGTTTTATTTTTATTATTTCAAGTTAAACTACATTAAATTTTCAAGTCACGTGCATATGTTTTTGTAGGTTTTGTTGAGGGAGTAGTTGATATAATCGAGCGGGTGATGTTTGGGAGCCAAACTGAGATTATGTTGCTCTTATTTAATTTTTTTTTTTTGAGGTCTTGAATCTTTTAATACAATTTATATTAAGGATGGTTGATGGATATTTGTTTTGCATGTATGAAATTATATATTTTGTTTGCACACTTATATGTGAATAGGTTAGTATTTTTATTATGAGTTTAAATTAATTTGTTAATTTCATTATTTTTTATTAAAAAAAAAATTGTTAGGTGCTTGCAATTGATTTTTTTGTTGTTGCAAAACGTATATATGATTCTATTATAAAAATAATGATTTGCAACGGTAAAAAAATAGTCGCTAAAATATTTTTGATTTTTTTTTTGCGATGGCAAAATAGCTGTTGCAAAAAGTAGGTTAGGCAATCGTAAATAGTTTGCAACTGTTGTTTTGCGATCGTAAAAAGTATTTGCCACCTCCACATTCACGACCCTTAGTTGCCATCGCATGGGCCGTCGCAAAAAGTCTTTTGCGACTGCTTTTTTTATTATTTGTGACAGCTTGTAGCGGTTGCAAAAAGTATTTTTTTTTTAGTAATGCATATTACATGCATGCCTAAGGGATTGCTCACTATATTGGAAGGAAACAGCTAGTATGGATAATTTCATAGCATGTCATATGCCTAGATACAAACAGTTTGAGGGGGAAGGAGAATGATGTTAAGAAGAAGTAACAAAGAATTCCACAGAAGATTGTTAGATACTTTTCTTGATTCCTAGGCTTCAAAGATTGTTTATGTCATCCAAAACATCTTCTTTAATGAGATTGCATGCAGAGGGTCAAATTAATGACGACCAAATGAGACATCCCGCTAACTCTATTGTCTGGAAAATTTTTGATAATTTGTATCCCAAGTTTGCAAGTGAGTCTTGCAATGTCAGACTAGGTTTAGCAGCAGATGGATTCAATCCATTCAAGGCAATGAATGTCTCTTATAGCAGTTGGCCAGTTATTGTGATACCATACAATTTCCCACCATGGTTGTGCATGAAGCAACCTCATATGATGATGACATTACTTATCGATGGTCCTTATTCACCTGGAAATAACATTGACGTCTACTTACGCCTTGTAGTGGATGAATTGAAAGAATTGTGGAAAAATAGTTTACTGTCTAAGAAAGAGAAGAAGAATAATAATAGGTTGGAACTGTTTATTTCTTTGAATAGGTTCACCTTTCAAAGAAAGAGAAGAAGAAGAAGAAGAAGAAGAAGAAGAAGAAGAAGAACTAACAAAGTAAAAGAGAAGAAGAAAAAAAACTAACAAGGTAAAAGTTTGATGTCCCTATCTTTGAATAATAGGTTGGAATTGTTTATTTGAATAGGTTTACTGTCAATAAGTTACAGGTTCTTCTTCTGTTCATGACCCATTTTTGGTTATTAGATCAAGAATATTTCTTATCGTATATGGACATATGCTTTTTTTTTTTTTGAGGTGGATCACCTCTTAATCAATGCAACAAAAGGTACTGTGTAATTATTTGTATAAGTGATGAATTAGTAAGTTGCTTGCAACTATTCAGGCATCTCTAATAACTCAATGAAATGAATCTTTTAGCCATTTTAGCTAGTCTCCCTAGCATGTTGCCTCTCCTCTATATTTGGAGAGCCAAACTATACTAGGTAAATATAAAAAACTAATTTATTCTCCATGTCCTATTTCTCTATTCTCATTTTCCCACATGTTGATAAACTAATCAATATAGATTGTGAATTGACCAAATGTAAAAATATGAGGAGTGAAACCAAAAGTTCTTATCTGCTGGATATTGTGCATGATTGTATGAACTAAAGGCTCTATTTTCTATGTAAAAGGAAACTTAAAAAACACAATGATTAAAGCTGTGAAGTTAGATCGTATATTACAGATGCAGATTCATTGGTTCATCAAGTAAGCTAAAAAGAAATGTATACCATCTGTGCCTATTTTTGTACTTTTCTTTTGGGAGATTAGGTAGTCTTGCCTTTCGCAATTGGGTAAAGGCCTGGTCAATGGCAATTTAGCCCTCGTTTGGTAAATATTTTGGGGTTAAAAAAGCATAAAAAGACAAAATAGGGTATAGAAGCCAATAAGACAAAATGTCATATCTAAATCATAATCATTATACTTTTTCTCTCATAAAAGTCAAAAAAATTCAAAAACAAAAACCAAAACCAAACGAGGCTCAAAAAGACTGGTTAAAAAAGTCCCAACACAAAAAAGTTGGCAACCGTAGCTAATGCCAAACGAAGCATAATATGTTTACAGGGCATATTTTGCTATCTAAAAAATCATGCAGTACAATTTCATCCTTTTAAAATTCATATTGGGTGTTGAAAATTTGTTGTTCATGTGCCCTTTGAGGTTTGTTATGTGTATGTTTATACTGTTTTTATTCTATACCTGATTATGCTTATGCTTATGTTTTTTTGCAATAGGTTGGAAGATAAAGGATTTTGAAGAAGAAAAATGTCAGGGTATGTCAATTTCACTTCTGAAAGATGTTTTTTCTTCTGTAAACATGAATGTGACAATAAAATTTTCATGGCAAACTTTGTTATACTTTTTTGTTTCTTATGAGTTGCACCCTTTAATAATTAGAACCATATTTTGGATGATGACTAAGGCCTAAGAAGAACCATACTTTTTTGTTTGTTTTCAATTCCCCCCACCCCCCTCCTAACAAATATGCGCTCTGTTGTAGCTAAGAAATTAAGCAGAAATTAATGGCATACTTTATGTTGTTGGTGGATATGATGGAAGAAATTACTTGAAGTAAGATTTCATTCCTTTTTATTTCTCATCTATTATTTTATTGGGTAGCATTGTCATTTATGGCCAGATTTACCATAATTACTTAAGTAGTTCTGTTTTGAGCTTGCTTAAGATTGTATTTTTTTTTGTGTTATGTTACTAATGAATGCCCTGGTTCAGAAAGACTGGCTTATGTTGTTACATAAGATTGTTAAATTGTGTTATTGCGAGGTTCCATTGCCGTTATGGACAATTAATAGGTTGGAGTGAAATCAACAACTGTATTGGCTATTGCAGTATGTTAACTTACAGCAATGATTGATTTATCATTCCTAACAAGCGCGTATGGGCGTTATTTGTATGGATGTTTTGTGGAGCTCTAAAATTCGGTCTTTATGGACAAACTAGGTTGTAGTTTGTTTTTTTTTTTTTTTTTTTTTTTTTTTTTTTTTTTTTGGTGTGTGTGTTATGGCTGTTGTTTCTGGAGCACTTCACTTGATTTTATAAATGTTCAAAGTAAAAGATGCTTGAAGTCTCTATCCATAACTAAGTTAATGTTGGGTAGTCAGCAAATTTTTATTTGCTTATTACTGTGCTAACCAAGATTGTAGAAAATTGATGTGAAAGTTATGTTGAAATCATATTTTTCTGCTTTTCTTATTGAATTTGTTATTTGACAGGTTTGCAATACATGTGTGATAAAATATTTTTTCCTTTTATTTTTTAGTTGTGCTTGTTGCTTGATTTTGGTTTAGAATAATCTTACAATGTTGACCTAAATTTAGTCAATATATTGAAATATCAACAAAGCTTTATCCATATTATTGTTATTTTTCAGCTTTATTATAGGTATTTTTTAGTTAAATCTAATAGAATTACCATAGTTTAAAAAAAAAAAAAAAGAAGCTGTAATGGCGTTTTTTCAAATGCCAACTATTGCCAATGGTCATATTTTTAAAATAGGAAAATGCTATCATGACGTTTTTAAAATGTCTCTAAATACTGGCATGATGTCATTGTACCGTTATTTATCACATTTAGCGGCGTTTTTAAAAATGCCGCCTATACTAATTTAACGATGTTTTTAAAGCGCCATAACGCTATAGTGACGGCCGCATCTTCAGCTTTTGGTACTAAACGTCACAAAAAGAATTAGAAGCATTTTTTACACCTATAAATGCGGAATTTTCAGAGTGGATTGATGAGATAGACTTTCATGTAACTTAATTATCATACATCTATTAAGGTGTGAAATCAGATATGATAAGCTTGTTGAATCAGTCAAGATTGGGAACAATTATTTTATAGTAATTAGGAAGTATATCATTATAGAATGCAGAGTGACATACTATCAAGCCTCATTAGGAATTGTGATATATTTTTTTTTTGGATCAAAAGAAAAGATGTTTCGTGGAGATATCACAGCATCCGCGGGCCCTTATCCCAAAGGAAGGGACCCACCACCGAGGCACCCAATAAATCTCATCTCCGTGCCACAAAAGAGGCCTAGTATCAATCGAAGTACAGTACAAAATCTCCGAAGAGAGTTTGTTGGGCAAAGCCAGCATTCTGCGTCCCCCAAGAGTCGAACTTAACACACCTCTTAGAAAGAACTGTCTTTCCCACGAGGCCACCATCTCCGGTGATTAGGACTTGTGATGGATTGAAGGCGACATGAATCAAATGGTCTAAATGTGCAATTTAATGCACTTTTGATCATAATTCTTATACAACATTATAATTTGTTAATTGAGTATTTTGAAGGCATTTTTATTAGTTTTAATTAAAAGTGTATATATATATATATATTTCTATATAAAATTGTGTATAATTAAAAATATTAACTAATATCCTTAGACTAGTTGGGAGTGAATTAGCGATCGGATGAGCCGCACATAATTGATGTCTTGTATAAAAAAAATTGGATAAGCAATGTTTTATTAATTTTATATTATTATTTATAAAATTTTGGATTTTTTTAGAATGTGGTTGGCTTTTTAGCTTTTTTAACTTTTGTGAGAGAAAAAATCAAATCATTAAGATTTGGATACGATATATTGTCTTATTGAACTAAAAAACGTATTTTGTCTTTTTTGATTATTTTAGCCCCAACCCACCCCCTACCCTTTGGGTATGTTTGGTTTGAGTTTGGGAGATGAATTTTAGAGATAACAAGTACGAAAAGTTGTTTGGTTTAGTTTTTTTTCAAAAGATGTTTTGGAAAGTTATTTTGAGAGAGAGTTTTGAAAAAAGTGATTGATTTGATGTGTATGAGAGAGAGATTTGTTTGGAAAACTTGTAAACCAAACAAGTTTTGAGAAATTTTTTTAGAAAAATTTGTTTGATTTGATTACTTTTGAAAATTTATTTGTAGAGAATTTTTCCCAAAAATTTTTGGGAAACACAAACCAAAAAATTTGTGATGCAGTTTCGCTGTTGCATAGTCCCCCTCTAGCCTTGAAAGGGGTTTTGCTCTCCGGTTCGTAATACAATTTCATCAGTTCAAAAAAAAAAAAAAAGAGAAAAGTTACACTGTTGCCAAAAAAAATTTTTGATAAAGTTTTGCGACTGAATTAACACAATGTCAAAAAAGTTATTTTAACAACAACTTAAATTTTTTTCAATGGCATTTAAGTCTATTTTAAAGGTATATGCAGTGGTCACAAATATTTAATGAAGGTTATCTCTTGATGAAGTACTTTTTGGGCCAATGAGGAACCTAATTAAAAATCAATTTAACTTTTAACTTATTTTGAATCATATCATTTCTTTATTTTTTTTTTATATGTTTTAAAAAAAATCAAAAAATTAACTTTTAACTAACTTTCTAAAAAACCCTTTATCTTACCCATATTTGCTTTTTCTCTTTGCATTGATGCATGGTTGTCACTAAAGGCCTTTTTTGCGACCATTATTAGATGACAAAAGAGATAATTTTTTAAGTAGTGTATGTGGCCGAGGATAGGTGAGAGCAGGCGATATGGTGTAGTTAGTAGTTTTTTTTTTTTTTTTTTTTTTAAATCAAAGGTGTGTTCAGTAGTTAGTGCAAAGGAAAATTCTAGAGTAGTTTTGATTGGTTGTGAGAGATAGACCATGTGAATTTAAATTTTTAAAAAAAATCCTTGAAAATGGTCATGATATATGTAATTATTTTTCAATCTAAAATTTCAATCCTTATTAATTGTTCTTAACTGGCAATTGAAAAAAATTGATGTGAACTGTATCACAATTCAGGTCAACATAGAACAATTTTCTTCACATTTTGTTATCAATTTAATATGTATATTCTTTTATGGTTCATATTTTGCACATTAAGCTTGAAATTTACAATCTACGTATTAGGACAACCTCCTTCAAACATACATGAAAATATTTCAATCACTTGTAGAGTTTTGTCAGCATCTGATCCCAAATTCTTATTCACATTATTTTGGATGAATTGTGACCTCACACAATCATGTTTGGGTGACCTCACACAATAGCGGAAGCAAACCATATCTAGAAGGTTGTCATCGTCGGAAGCAAATCATATCTAGAAGGTTGATGACAATTGATGACATTTTTGTTATATTGTTTTTTGTTTTTAAATCAGCTATTGAAAGTCAAAACCAGTAGCAAAGTACAAGTTGAGACTGCAAACAACTTTCCGTGCAAGTATGGATAGCTTCATTGGGTCCACTTTGAAAGTGAAAATAGTTTTATTGGCTACCTTGTTTAAATTATTATTTTTTTAACAATAAATTTAAATGATAATTGAATTATTTTAAATATTAAAATTTTATTATTACATGTCATATTAATTTGTAAAAATATATAAAAAAAAAAAACAGAAAATTATGTATGTAACATTTTTCATTACAAAAAGCGGAGGAAAAAAAAATTATTTTATTTTTTTAAAAGAAAAAGGGAAAGAAGTGGTCACTCCTTCTGTGATGTCCCAAATACATATGTATGTATATATATTTTGACCAAATATAAGTAAATAATTTTCATCAGAGGGGAGTGCGTGCTTTTATTATTAAATACAGTTAAGAGTCAAATAATTCAAAATTGAAAAATATCAACAACAAAAAAATGTGTAATTTAGATTCAACTTTTATAAAATAAAATTTATACTTAAGATGAATTTACATTATATTTTATTTTTATTTATATTTTTCTATATTTAAATTATTGATTCTTAACATTCTCTTTATTATTCAATTCTTTCTTTGCTAAGGTAAGATACCATGCCCATCTTTCAAAATAAAATTAAAAAAAAAAGAAAAAAAGAAAAGAAAGTAAGGGGTTGTTTGGGGTGTTCTAAATAAGTGTACTTTTTGACTTTTTGGTGAGAAAAGTAGACAGATGGAGTTTTTTTTTTTTTTTTGTAAATCCTACTTTAATTACTTATATTCCAATTAGTCCAAAATTTATTCTAATATTCCACTTACTCCTGTCCTTGATAAAAAGACGATATTACCCTTATGTTCAAATCATAGGCGCCTTTTTCTTTAAAACACTATCCAAAAACTCTACAATTTTGTTTTTTTCCAAAATCAGAACCCTAACATTGAGCTCCTTCTTCCTCGATCAAAACTCTATGATCGGCAAGTACTATTCATGCAGGCAACAAAAATCGCCAAGAACTGTTCATTCCGACAACATAGATCGCCAAGAACAATCCATTCTGGCAGTTGAGATTGCCAATAATTGTTCATTCCGGCAACTGAGATCGTCATTCCAATCGATATCCACAATGGTGAACAAAAGTAAGTTGTTTTCTTCAATTTTATACTATTTTCTAAAATTAAATCCACTAGTTCATATTCTTTCATTAAAATCACTAAATCTGAATATTTATATTTCAATGTTTGAGGTTTAATGTTTATTGATTCCACATTTAGCCTTTGAAATTTACAGATTAGAAATTTCTTCTTTATGAATGCTCTATTTTTCATGTCACATTGGTATAAGTAAATGAAAATATTTACATTCCAATTGTAAATATTTATGAATGCTCTATTTTTCAGCTTTGGTGTTTAGGGACTCGACATTTAGGGTTTGTAATTTAGGAATTACAAATTTTTGGTTTTATGAATGTTCTGATTCATGTTTCAACAATTAATTTTCCCATTGTGAATGTTTGAATTATGTTTTCCATACTATATTGATTATATTGAGTCACATTATTAATATTCCATCGTTGACATTCGTGTTTGAAGTATGAATCTTTTCATTGTGAATGTTTAGAATTTGTTATCCATGTTATATTGATTATGTTGAGTCACATTATTAATATTCTGTTGTTAACATTTGTGTTTCAAGTATGAACCTTCACATTGTAAATGATTGGAGTCTATTTTCATTGCTACATCGATTATGTTGAGCCATATTTTTGAGATTCCAATAGACCTAAAATACCATTGTTAGTGTTTAAAATTTGTTTTGACATTTCATTGATTATGTTGACTGAATTGTCACATTGCTAACATTTGTGTTTGAAGTATGAATCTTCTCATTATGAATGTTTGGAGTTTGTTTTCCATGTTACATTGATTATGTTGAGTTACATTGTCAAGGTTTTGTTTTGACATTCATGTTTGAAATATAAGTCTTCCCATTGTGAATGTTTGGAGTCTAATTTTCATCTTACATTGAAAATGTTCAATTATATAGTTGATATTCCAATATTCACATTTTTCATTCAAAAGAATGTTCTAATTGTTTTTTAGTATGAATTTTCTCATTGCTAGTATTTGGAGTCTATTGTTTACGTCACATTGATTATGTTGAGTGAATGGTCACATTATCGAGATTCCATCATTGATATTCGTGTTTGAAGTATGAATCTTCTCATTGTGAATGCTTAGAGTTTGTTATCCATGTTATATTGATTATGTTGAGTCACATTATCGATATTCTATTGTTGACATTTGTATTTGAAATATGAATCTTCACATTGTAAATGATTGGAGTCTATCTTCATTGCTATATTGGTTATGTTGAGCCATATTGTTAAGATTACAGTAGACTCAAAACATCATTGTTAGTATTTGGAATTTGTTTTAACATTTCATTGATTATGTTGAGTGAATTGTCATATTGCTGACATTTGTGTTTGAAGTACGAATATTCTTATTGTGAATGTTTGAAATTTGTTTTCCATATTACATTGATTATATTGAGTCACATTGTCAAGGTTTTGCTTTGACATTTATGTTTGAAGTATAAACCTTCCCATTGTGAATGTTTGGAATATAATTTTCATCTTACATCGAACATGTTCAATCATATAGTTGATATTCCAATATTCACATTTTTCATTCAAAATAATGTGCTAATTGTTTTTTAGTAGGAATTTTCTCATTGTTAGTATTTGGAGTCTATTTTTCACGTCACATTGATTATGTTGAGTGAATAGTCACATTGTCGAGATTCTATTGTTGACATTCGTGTTTGAAGTATGAATCTTCTCATTCTGAATGTTTAGAGTTTGTTATCTATGTTACATTAATTATGTTGAGTCACATTATCGATATTCTATCGTTGACATTCGTGTTTCAAGTATGAATCTTCATATTGTAAATGATTGGAGTCTATTTTCATTGTTATATCGATTTTGTTGAATTGACATTCCAAAATTCACATTATTGATTCGAATAATGTCCCTCATTATTAGTATTTGGAGTCTATTTTTTATGTCACATCGATTATGTTGAATGAATGGTCACATTGTCAAGATTCCATTGTTGACGTTCATGTTTGAAGTATGAACTTTCTCATTGTGAATGTTTGGAGTTTGTTTTACATGTTACATTGATTATGTTGAGTCATATTGTTGAGATTTCTATATTCACGTTCAATAAATGGTCATGAGAAGATTCCAATGTTGCCATTGCCATTGCCATTTTGAATAATATTCTAATTATTCTCAATTATAAATCTTTCCATTGTCAATATACAAGGTTCCAAACAACAAATTCATATGATATTTAGATGCTATCATATTCTCTGATTCTTTACATATTATATATGAGTGATGTTATGAAATTTGGTGCTCATCAATACTTCATTTTAATAGCACTGTTAATTACTCATTTCTCTTAATGTCTTGTCTCTATTTTTGTTTAACATTTTGTTGACAAATGTTATATCAACACCAAAGACAAAAATAAAAAAAGGACAAACACATGAGGAAGAGATAGCTCTTGCTGACGTGAAACCCAATGTCGATATGAACAAAGTGAACTACTGTTCAAACTTGACTAGTCTAGTAAACTTGATGCCAACAACGAAGTTCACTAATGGGCAGTTGAAATGTTTGAACAGAACTCCATTTTGGATGATGTTTGATGCATTGATAAACAAAAAAATTGAACTCTCATCATGCATGAAATATGATGATGTGATAACAAAGATCATAGAGACATACAACCCTACATCAAATTCTTTCAAAATTGGCCCCAAATCTCTCAAATTGTCTGCACATGGCATCAAATTAATTTTTGGAGTAGACTGCAGATCTGTGACAATGGAAACTGTTAGGTTTTTATTCTTGGCAATCCCGTTTGACAAAACTCCTTTCAGTTATACTTTTATTCACTCTTTTTTTTTTCAGTGAGGTTATGAGCACTTAGATACGAATCTAACCCGAATTGTGCCTTTTAGAGAAGTTTCAAAAGATAATTATTTCATGTTTGCCACTTCGCTGACTATGACGGAGATCAAGCTACCCGATCAGCTCGCGGGGGTCCAGGGAGCAGCGCCCCTTGGCGGGTCCGGGGCAACGCTATGGCGGGGTTGAAGGGGCAACGCTCGAAGCAAAATGCAAAAATGTATTCAAAGTTGCTTGTATGCTCGAGCGGAGAATTCTTGGTTCCAGAAGTTTGATCGCCTGCAAAAATACTAGGAGATATTTTTCCTGCTTGAGCGGAATTTCCTACACTCGAGCGTCAGGCCGCTCGAGCGGCCATTCCGGTGCTCGAGCGGAGATCGCGGAACAAATTGCTGTAAATATGTATTTTAGTCAGATTTTAGGATTACGCCTCCAGATCTTCTTCTTGGAAATTAGGGTTTATATCTGGAGCTATTTTGCTAGTTTTCTTTGATGTTTTAATTGAGTATTCAACTCATGGTTTAAGAAGTATACATCAAAGGATTATTTGTTTATTCTATACAAAAGAGAGAGTGTTCTTTGGTGGATTCTGGAGAATTCGAGCCTGAAGCTTTGGTGGATTCTGGAGTGGCTCATCGTCATGATTCGACATCGGCGATGTGGATTCAACGTTGGGCAAGACAATTCCAAGGTGAAGACGAGACTGGAAGAGGCACATAGGGGTTGGTTCAATTCGGGCATGGATTCGCTAGGTAATTGAGAGTATACCTGTGTAATTCCTTTATGTCTTTTTAATGGATTGTTTTGTGGCTTTTGCCTGTGGTTTTTTATCCCAATTGGAGGCTCTCCAATTGTGATTTTTTCACATTAAAATCCTTGTGTCGATTTGTCTTGATTGTTTGATTGGGATTGATATTTACTGCTTAAAATTGATACGTAATCACAAATCAATATCTAGGGGATTTCTAGATTTTTCAATTGGTATCAGAGCAGGTCGCTTTATTTTTTAAAATTTTTTTTTTAGAGCGAGATCTTGTTTGATTTGTGATAATGGATTCAATTCGTAAGGAAAATTCTACGGTTCGACCACCTCTATTTGACGGATCCAATTATTCTTTTTAGAAGCTCGGATGAGATCGTTTTTAAAATCTATTGATGAAAAAGTCTGGCAATCTGTCATGTATGGGTGGATCGAACTGACGATTACCATTGATGGAGTAACTTTCTCTAAACCAATTGATAAGTGGGACACAATTGATTACCAAAATAGTAGCTGGAATAGTAAAGCTATCAATTCTCTCTTTTGCGTTGTCACACTTGAAGAGTTTAGTCATATTTGCAATTGTAAAGTTGCAAAAGAGGCTTGGGATATCTTACAAACTATTCATGAGGGCACTCCTTCTGTTAAACGCTCAAAACTTCAAAGGCTCACACCTAGTTTCGAAAACCTTTCAATGAAAGATAGTGAGACCTTTAATGAATTTTATACGAAGTTGGGTGACATTGTAAATTTCAGCTTCAATTTAGGTGAAAAAATACCAGAATCCAAGATTGTAAGAAAATTTTTGAGGTCCTTGCCTGATCGGTTCCAACCAAAAGTTACGGCTATTGAGGAGGCTTAAGATGTTGACAATCTCAAGCTGGATCATTTGGTTGGAAATCTCCAAACTTATGAGGCATATAGGAATTTTAAGAAGAAACAAAAATATGCTATTACTTTTAGTAGTGCTCATAGAGTTGGAGAGGATTCTGATAAGGATTTTGAAATAGATTCCAAGATTACGGATGCTTTTGTAAAACAATTTAAAAAATCTTTTTTGAAAAAGAATCCTAATATTTTAGAATCTACTCATACTCATAAATCCAAAGGCAAACATAAACTCAAAATTAATTCTATAGCCAAGAAGGAGAAAGGAAAGATACAAGGGAACTCTGACAGAGTCCAATGCTATGAATGCCAAGGATTTGGTCACTTTGCTCAAGAATGCCCCACTCGTTTAAGGAAGAAGAAAGCCCTCGCTGTCACTTGGGATGATGAATCAGAATCTGATAAAGATGAAAATGACAACGAAGATCAAGGCGAAGAGGTACATAAACAATTCCTTGCCTTCATGGCGGCTTCCAAAACTGAAGGACGAATAGAGTATCCAAAGAGGCCGGCTGAGAATGCCTCTGATGATGAATCCTCGGGGAGTGATGATGAAGAGCTTGAGCAAGCTTATGAAAAGTTGTATAAGGAGTCTCTTAACTTATCCAAATTGAATGAAAAACTCACAGCGAAACTCAAAGCATGTGAAAGTGAGAATGTCAAACTAAATGAGGAGATTTTCGAGGCTAGGAATGATGTCATTAAGATTTCATGTGATCGACAAGCTCTTTGTGCAAAACTCATGACTTGTAAGACAGAGAGGAACGAGCTACAACAAATTTATGCAACATATGAAGAAAAGATTGAAACTCTCGAGATGTCTCAAGGTTCCTTAGAAAAGCTAATCATCAAGAAAGAGGAAGAGCTCAAGTGTGCTATGGCAACCATTGGTCTTTGGAACAAAGGATCAAAGACTTTAGACAATATCATTGGGTCTCAACAAATATGTTCTGATGAGGGTGGTATTGGCTTTGTCTTTGGCTTTGGTGGTAAGAAAGAGAAAAAATAGAATACATCAACATCTCTTGATACAAGAACTCAAGGAAAGGGAGAACAAAAAATTCAACATGAGAATGGACTTCTCAAACTTCCTAGAGTTGGTAAGGTCAAAGAAAAGAAGGTACACCCTGTTTTTATTTGTCATCATTGTGGTATGTATGGTCATATTCGCCCTTATTGTTATGAGCTGCATGGGAGAGTGTCTCATAAAGATAGAAGAAATTCCAACATCTCACGGGATAAGCGACACTTCATTGGGTGTAATGTGGTTAAGGGTCATAATAGACCTTGCTATTTTGATGTGCTTGAGACCGAACATGGAGTGAGTTTACATTTGCGTCAACCTAGGTATAGGAAGTTGGAAACCAAGTCGAGACGGGTTCCCATTGAAGGGGAAGGGAACCACAACGTCAAGATACCACACAGGAACCACAATTCTCACAACTTTGTTCATGCTAAAGCGGTTTGGGTGAGAAAACTTGACTTGTCTTAATTCGTTTATTCGTTTTAGTTTTTGGGCTTTTGTGTGTTTTTTTTTTCTTTTTGGGTCATTTAATGTGTGGTATCATTTAGTGTGTCCTTGTTCATTTTATGTCTTGCTTTGTTTTAGAGAAAAAAAATCTAAAAAGATTTTCTTAGTATGGTTTTGCAAGCTTGAAATTTTTGAGAAGTCCTTGGTACGTATTGGAATTGATGAGAATATCCATTACATATTAATATGTGTGTGCTTTCTGTGGTCATTACTCATTTCGGAGTGTGTGTTCTTTGATTAGTATGTCTCATTCTGTACACACTCTTGGATTAGCAAATTTTGGAATCTTTCGCCTTAGTGATCATTTTTCTCTATGGACTTCTGCCATTGTGTTTTTTTTTCTTTTCTAGAGGAATTGACCTATACTAGCACATCATGGGTGATGTTGAGTCTCTTAACCATTTTCCATCTTTTTACATCTCCACGGTTTTCCCCTCTGTTCTTTGGAGTCCAGCCATGAGGAAAAGGCTACCTCAGAGTCACTAACTAGGCTTTCCTTATTATATCCATGCGTCTCTGGTTCAGTTTCCATGCTCTTGAGCGTGTCAGCCGCCAATGAGTATGGAAAAGAAGAAAGAAAAAGAAAAAAAATGTGCAAAAGAAAGAAAAAAAAAAAGATTCATTGATTGAGGTGGAGCCTCCACTTTTACTCACCAAATACCCCTTGATTCCAAGTGGTTTGACTTTCCGTAGTTGCGCTTAGGTTCTCTTGCTGGAGGTTCAGCTATTTGATCACTACTAGGATTTGAATCTTGTGTTTGTCGAACTCCAAGAGTCACACACACACTTTTATCATGACATCTATGCTTTTCACATAATGCATTACTTTCTGGTATGAGGAATCTTCTAGAGGCTGTGCACATTGTGTTTTCAAGTAATTGTGCTTCTTGGATAATCTTGTGTGTTTTAAAGTACAAATATGAAATTCCTTGCTTGCTTCACCATATTATTTTTGTTTTCTTCTTTTTCTTCTTGTTCACTATTTTCAGTGTTTGTGGTTGCTTTTAGTGAGGGGGAGTTTGGTTCATCTTGGATTAGTTTGGTAAGTGAGTTTGGCATTAGTTGGTTTATGTATTGCTATCCACTTCTTGTTTATTGCTTACTTCTCATAGGTTATTAATTTTTCCATCATCTTGTCCCTGCTTGTGTGGTTTTTGATCTTGCTTTCATTGTTTGAGCTTCCTTTGTCATTTCGTGACAAAAATGAGGAGAAATGTTACTGGGTGCATATGTCTTAGTTTGTCATGTATTCATGCTGCATGTTCTTAAAATCTCCAATTTAAATCTATTCATATTCCTATCTCATGCTTCAAGATAATCTTGTCATATGTCTATTGGTTTTGTCATATGTCTATTAGTTTTTCATATACTCTTGTGGTACTAATAGTTGTTTTGGAGAGTGTGGCATGCTTCAAAATAATCTTGTCATATGTCTATTGGTTTTGTCATATGTCTATTAGTTTTTCATATACTCTTGTGGTACTAATAGTTTTTTTGGAGAGTGTGGCACTAATAGCTGTTTTGCAGATCATGTCCTTAAGAATGAAGTTTGTTTTTTGTTGGCTGTAATGGGTTGAGGTGATTAGGATTTTATTTGTTAGGTGTGTTTTGTCACAGCATTGCCAAAGGGGGAGATTGTTAGGTTTTTATTCTTGGCAATCCCGTTTGACAAAACTCCTTTCAGTTGTACTTTTATTCGCTCTTTTATTTCAGTGAGGTTATGAGTACTTAGATGTGAATCCAACCCGAATTGTGTCTTGCAGAGAAGTTCAGAAAATAATTCTTTCATGTTTGCCATTTCGCTGAATATAACGGGGATCGAGTTGCCTGGTCAGCTCGTGGGGGTCCCGGGGGCAACGCCCTTTGGCGGGTCCGGGGCAGCGCCACGACAGGGTTGAAGGGGCAGCGCCCCCGAAGCAAAATGCAAAAATGCATTCAAAGTTGCTTGTTCACTCGAGCGGACATTCCCCCGCTCGAGCGGAGAATTCTTGGTTCCAGAAGTTTAATCGCTTGCAAAAATACTATGAGATGTTTTTTCCCGCTCGAGCAGAATTTCTTGTGCTCGAGCGTCAGGCCACTCAAGCGGCCATTCCGGCACTCAAGCGGAGATTGTGGAACAGATTGCTATAAATATGTGTTTCAGTCAGATTTTAGGATTACGCCTCCAGATCTTCCTCTTGGATATTGGGGTTTATATCTGGAGCTATTTTGCTAGTTTTCTTTGATGTTTTAATTGAGTATTCAACTCACGGTTTAAGAAGTATACATCAAAGGATTGTTTGTTTATTCTATACAAAAGAGAGAGTGTTCTTCGGTGGATTCTGGAGAATTTGAGCCTGAAGCTTTGGTGGATTCTGGAGTGGTTCATCGTCGTGATTCGACATCGGCGTTGTGGATTCAACGTTGGGCAAGACAATTCCAAGGTGAAGACGGGGCTGGAAGAGGCACATAGGGGTTGGTTCAATTCGGGCGTGGATTTGCTAGGTAATTGAGAGTATACTTGTGTAATTCCTTTATGTCTTTTTAGTTTTTTGTTTTGTGACTTTTGCCCGTGGTTTTTTTATCACAATTGGAGGCGCTCCAATTGTGGTTTTTGCATGTTAAAATCATTGTGTCGATTTGTCTTGATTGTTTGATTGGGATTGATATTTACTGCTTAAAATTGATACGTAATCACAAATCAATATCTAGGGGATTTCTAGATTTTTCAGAAACTTCATATGGTTCGAAGCCAACATTTGGACTTATTGGCAAAAAGTGCAAGGACACACAGAGGCTTACATCGAAAAATATCCAATCTTTGATCAATGAGACATTGGTTGGGAGAAAGAAATCAGATAATGAGGAGGTTCCTAAGTTGATAAGTTTGTATGCTTGTTTAAAGCTCTTTTATTCCACAACGAGCAAGACAATTAGATGGGCATACTATCAACACATGGAGCATTTGGACAAGATGAGGCAATATGATTGGGTAGAAACCATCAAATCCACATCAATGAATTCAATTGAACTTCATCGACGTCCAGAATGAGTGACTGACTGTGTTATGGCTTTAATGGTATGTAATATTACATTTGCTTATGTTTGAAATATAAACATTCCCATTGTGAATGTTTGGAGTTTAATTTTCATCTTACATTGAAAATGTTCAATCATATAGTTGATATTCCAATATTCACATTTTTCATTCAAATAATGTGCTAATTATTTTTTAGTAGGAATTTCTCATTGTTAATATTTGAAGCCTATTTTTCATGTCACATTGATTATGTTGAGTGAATGGTCACATTGTCGAGATTCCATTATTGACATTCGTGTTTGAAGTAAAACTGAAAATGATTTTTGAACATTTTCTCGTCAAATTTAAATTTGATGAAATAAAAAGTGAAGAATGCTTTATATAAACATATCCATCACACTAGGTATATAATGTTTGTTAGCTAAAATGCTTAATATTATTATTATTATTATTATTATTATTATTATTATTATTATTATTATTATTATTATTTTAATTCCAACACATTAAGCTTGTAATTAAGCATTTTTTCTTAAGCCAAATTCATTAGCTAAATTAGTTTGCCTTCAAAGCCTTGGAAAAACATCTTTGACTCTTATGATTTTTTTCCTTCATCTTTATTGCTAATTATTGTTGATATAGCATTTATAAAATAAATAATTTTTGAATAAATAACTAAAATAAATAGCAGTGCTGGAGGATAAATTTGAATTAATAGATAGACAAAATAAAATGTTTATTTTTGTGTTGAAGACACTTTAATTTTTATTTGTTTATTTAGTTTTTCATCAAAATATCATTTTTTTAAAAAATTTGTTGAGTGATTTGATTCATTTTTTATTTAATGAAAAAAATTCTTTCTTTCTTAATTTAATTCAAATTTGATAAAACGATTGAAGCATATTTTTAGACATTTTTTCATAAAATTTTAAAAATAAAATGATGAAAAATTGGAGATTCTGTATAAAAGTAAAGTAAAATAAAGATATGAATGGTGATTTGTTTTGTTTTGTTTTTTTTTTTTCTTTTTTTTGTTTTATGCTTGTACTTTTTTTACCAAAGGATGGTATTAAGGACAGCGACAAGGATTTAATAAAGAAAGTCAACAATACATTCTTATCTTTTTTTCGTTTGGTTGGGGTGAAGAACTTTGGTTGATTCGATTTTGGAAAAAAAAAATAGTATTAATTGACTATATATGATTTTATAAAATTTAAAGTAAATTAGTTATAAAAATTATAAAATCAAATCAGACCCAACCATTCAGAGTCGATTCAATTATGATAGTTTTTTTTTTTTAAAACCTACCATCAAGAAACCATTCAGACTCGATTCAATCATGACATTTATGTAGAAAAATTAGACCTGCAATCAAGAAACCATAGTTCAATATTGTTTAACAATTAACAACCAGCAAAAGATTAACAACTAGCTAAAAATAATATCGTTCGACAAATTAACTACTACACTGCCATGCCAATAAAAATTACAAAACTAAAATTGCAGCAAGGCTGAATCAGCTTTGCATCACTGACATCTCATAAAGTTTATAGAAAATATAGCGAGTTTCACAATATTAACATTATTATAGTAAACTCTTTTACGCTATGTTTGCAAAGCTGATTTAGCCTATGGTTGGGAGATTTGAAAAATGATTTGAAAATGGAAACACCACAACAAAAGACAAATTTGGTGACTAACTTTTTAGTCGCTAAAGGTCCAATTTTGGTCGCCAAAACCTTTTACCAACTAATATTTTTGGTCACCACCTTTGTCGCTAAAAGATAGGCGGGGAAAGTAATTGGTGACTAAAAAAATTTTAGTCGCTAAAAGCACACAATTGGCCAAAAGTGTTTCAACTAAATTTAACATGACATTTTCAACAACTAATATTTTTGGTCGCCAAAACCTAAATTGTTTAGCTACTAAAACTTTAGTTGCCTAAGGTCTAACATTTTCTGTTTGGCTACTAATATTTTAGTCGCCTAAACCACTTTTCAGCAACTAATACTTTTGTCGCCAAAGCTTAAATTGTTTAGCTGCTAACACTTTCATCGTCTAAGGTCTAATATTTTCTATTTTGGCTACTAATAGTTTGGTCGTCAAAAGTATTTTTCCTTTTTTTTTTCGCTGGGGGAGGGGGGGAGGGGAGGGGGTTACTAAATTATTAGTCGCCTAAAGTCTTATTTGTTATGACTATTAAATATTTAGTCACCAAAAGATTTGTTTTCATTTAATTTTTTTTAGATACTAACTATTTTGTTGGCAAAAATATTGACTTTATTTTTTCCTACCAATTTTTTAGTTGCCAAAACACCATTTTATTTTTTATTTTTTTAATTTGTCCACACCCACAACCTATATATATTCCATGCAAGTTATACGATATATACAAACTGGTTTATACATATATTATCACCCATTCAACAATCTACATTCATTTTACTTCCAACCATCTAAAAATTAATACCTTCAAATGTCAATTATTCCATACAAATCAAATACATTAATTCTAATTTAAAATAATAATTCCATACATAACACGAATGATCATAGGGAAATTTCATCCTCCGTATACCAAAATATATTTACTACTATGCCAAATAATAATTTGGCATGCTACAAAATACCATGGTAATATGTACCCCGACAAAAGGTAATCAATAGATCACGACATTAATTATCTGTTCGAAGGCAAAAATATTATGTACCATGCCAAAAGTATTTTGTACAATTAATACAAACGTACACAAAAAGCAGAGGATGACAAAAATGTAGGAGTTTACAAAAGTATAAATTGTCATATGTCTACAAAAATGGAATTTCCACAACTCCATGCCAAAAGCCATCTACAAAAAAAACAAAAAAAAACACCAATTAGTTCCATATATAGCATTTGAGCATAATGTCACACCCCTTAAAACTATAATAGAACTTTGTCCTAACATTCGTAATTTGGTATTGGTTTTACAATTTTCTGCTTCATTACTTTTCCTCCAGCAAGGCTAGAGTAGCTTTTGTTTTCTTCCATCGCCAAAACATCATTTGACTTCACTGTTTGGCAGGATTGACAACATTTTAGTCACTGAAATATGTACTTTCTTTCTGAGTATGAATTGTTGAGTTGCCAAAAAAATGGTCTTATGTTTTATCACAAAATTATAATTTTTCCACAACTTGTCTATATTCCGTGCAACCTGTAGTATGTATATAAATAAAACAATACATATTTTATCAATCATTCCACAATCCAAATTACTTCCATCCATCCAAAAATGAATAACTGTAAATGTACATATTCCATATAAACCAACTATTGTCCAAACTAAAATTATACTTCCACACAAAATAGAGAAACATACAAAAATTCAACCGTCCATATACAAAAAAAATTATTTAGTACCATGTGAAATGTCCATTTGGCGTGGTACAAATAACCATCGTAATTTGTACCACGACAAAAGGTGATCTATATGCCACGCCAGTAACTATCAGTTGGATTACAAAAGTTATCTGACAAAAGTTGGTTGTCACATCCGTACGGTGGTTCAGGGGCCGATTCACATTTTCGCCCCCTTAACACCCTTTTTCGGTTAAGTTTAAGACGTTTTCGACTCTAAGTCCCAACCTACATGTGCTAATTACATTCCGTCTATTGTCACAAGTCCTATTTGTTGTGAGGAAGCTGGTTGTCAGATCCGTACGGTGGTTTGGGGGCTGTTTTGCATTTTCGCTCATTAACGTCCTTTTCCGGTTAAGTTTAAAGCGTTTTCGAATCTAACTTCCAACCTACACATGCTAATGACAGTCCGTCTATTGTCACTAGTCCTATTTTTCATGTAGAAGTTGGTTGTGACATCCATACGATTGTTCGAGGGCCGATTCGCATTTTCGCCCCCTTTGTACCCTTTTTCAGTTAAGTTTAAGGCGTTTTCGGCTCTAACTCCCAACCTACACGTGCCAATTGCATCACGTCTATTGTCACAGGTCCTAATTGCCATGGGAAAACTGGTTATGACATCCGTACGGTGGTTCGAGGGCCGATTCATATTTTCTCCCCCTTAACGCCTTTCTAACTCCCAACCTACACATGCTAATTACATTTCGTCTATTGTTACAGGTCCTATTTGTCCTGAGGAAGCTGGTTGTGACATCTGTATGGTGGTTCGAGGGCTGTTTTGCATTTTCGCCCCCTTAATGCCCTTTTTCGGTTAAGTTTATGGAATTTTCGGCTCTACCTCGTAACCTACACATGCTAATTACATTTGTCTATTGTCACAGGTCCTATTTGTTATGAGAAAGCTAGTTGTGATATCCGTACGGTGATTTGGGGGTTGTTTTGCATTTTCGCCTCTTTAATGCCCTTTTTCGGTTAAGTTAAAGGCGTTTTCGGCTCTAACTCCCAACTTACACGTGCTAATTACATTTCATCTATTGTCACAGGTCTTATATGTCTTGAGGAAGCTGGTTGTGAAATCCGTTCGATGGTACGGGGGCTGTTTTCCATTTTCTCCCCCTTAACACCCTTTTTTCGGTTAAATTTAAGGCGTTTTCGGCTCTAACTCTGAACCTACACGTGCTAATTACATTCCGTCTATTGTTACAAGTCTTATTTGTTGTGAGGAAGCTGGTTGTGACATCCGTACGGTGGTTCGGGGGCTGTTTTGCATTTTCACCCCCTTAATGACCTTTTTCGGTTAAATTTAAGGCGCTTTCGGCTCTTACTCCCAACCTACACATGCTAATTACATTTCGTCTATTGTCATAGGTCCTATTTGTCATAGGGAAGCTATTTGTGATATTTGTAGTGGTTCGGGGGCTATTTTTCATTTTCGCCTCTTTCACGTCCTTTTTCCCTTAAATTAAAGGCGTTTTCGACTCTAACTCCCAACTTACACGTGCTAATTACATTTCGTCTGTTGTCATAGGTCCTATTTGTCATGGGGAAGCTGGTTGTTATATCTGTATGGTGGTTTGGGGGCTGTTTTGCATTTTCGCCTCCTTAACGCCCTTGTTTGAATAAATTTTAATAAAGAGAGCTGCATAGGTTTGTCTCTAAGTATCCGATTCCTTTAATTTAACCTAATATCCAAGTACATTACAAAATATTCCTATTTATTAACAAATTTCATTTATTTTCTAGAATAGAATGGTGTGCACAATATGCCATAAAAGCATTTTTGTAGCAACCCTCACTTTACTCCAGCCATGCTTGCATGTATTTACATGATCTTGTCTTGTTAAGTTGCATTTACAAACCTTGATTTGTTTCGCATAAGTGTTGCTTGCATGATTTGTTCCTTGCTTGATGTGAGTTTAGCCGAGGTCATCTTAAGCCTAGGTTACACCTTTGAACTTCCTACACCTAGGACCGTCTTGGAACCACTTTGGTTGACCTCCACCCTTACCCTGACATGTTGGCTGAGATGTCACTATCTGGATCGAGGTGTTCATCACCAAGGCCGAGATGTGTATTATCTAGGCCGAGATGTTGTACCAAAGTGATCTTGTCCTTGGATTGGTACGACCTAGACCGAGGTGTGGCACATCTAGGCCAAGGTGTGGCACAGCTAGGCCAAGTGTTGTCCTTCATAGCCGAGATCATTGAGACCTTACTTGCCGAAGTTTTGTCCTAGCCGAGATCATTACCGCCGAAGTGCCCTTGTTACCTTGCTTGTCATACACACTTTGTCATAGCCTTGTCTTGTCTTTCTATCACCTTTTTGAGGGGATCCAACCAGTCGTTGCCACGTGTCCCAGCAGAGGGTTTAGTTAGCCGGCAGAGTTAGAATATATAATTTTGTGTCTTATCTCTTGCATGGTAGAGAGAGAAACTCTAGGAAGAGGAGAGGAAGTTGCAGTGAGAGAGCTAGGTCCCAAGCTTGATCTTCACACCTTGAACCGTTAGATCCGTGGTTTGAGGTTAGATTCTTGATTCAATCTTGTTATTCTTTATGTTGATCCGATTGCATTGCATGATCTAGCATGATTCATGAACCATGCATTGATTTAAAGTTTTCCTTAGAAAGAAAAAATGGTGTTCTTATGTTCTTGAGATAAAACCATGTTTTGATCCGAAAGTTTGTAACAAGTTCCATGTTTTTGTGTTTGTTTTCATAAGATCTTCAAGTATGGGTACCCAGGTCCATGTTTTCGAACTCATCTCATGAAATCTCAGATTTTGGAATAAAAGTTATGAATTTAGCATTCATGCTCTTCATGTTCTTCAAGAGGGAAGCCCAGATTTTCCCAGATTTCATTTCCTTTAATGTGGTCGTCGAGAACACACCTTGACCAAGAAGTGTGGGACCTCGGCCTAGACCTGGTTGGTACCCAGCATGTTTTTCCCAGATGAAAAGGCAGTGTTGTAACTCCCAGCATGTTTTACTTTGTTTTGACTTGATTTTGAAAGAGATGCCGAGATCATTTCCTGTCATGTAAAGCTTGTTTTAAGGATGCATTTCATATCCATCTTTGAGCATCTCACCTTGTCTTATTGAAATGCATCCAATAGGATTTATTATGTGCTTGTAGGCCTTGGATCCTTGCTTGTAATTCGTACACCCGAAGAACCATGTGAGTGGTATTTTTAATAAAGTTATGTTATAAAGTTTTGATAAAGTTTTGCTTTGCTTGTTTTGGTAAAAGTATTTGTTAAGCATGAATGAATACCCCTATCTTGTGTATCAAGTATTAGCCTTGTTTTAGATGACATTCTTGGAAAGTCCGTACGTGCTATGGGACTCCAAACCTTTGTAGCACAAGTCCGTACGTGCTAGGGGACTCTAAGCCTTTGTAGCACAAGTCTTTACGTGCTAGGGGACTCTAAGCCTTTGTAGCACAAGTCCTTACGTGTTAGAGGACTCTAAGCTTTTGTAGCACCTTTGTTTAATGTCATCCCTTGTACTATATTGATGCTAGTAAGCATCCCTTGAAGCTTTGAAAGGCTTGATTGATGGACTTGATTCATCCTTTGATTTTTGTACTAGTTATGCTATTTATTGTTTAGAAAAGAGATCTTGAATATCATTCATGCAAAACCTTTATTACTGGTATCATTCACTGAGTATCCAAGCTCACCATCTCTATATATATATGTATGTGATGAGCAGGAAGGCGGTGACGCCTAGATGATTGTTTGCAAGATGTTTTTGGGATTTCATGTTTTGTAGCATCTTGAAGATTATGCTTCTCGGCTTGTAGTTATCTCTTTGTATATGTCGGCTTGAGAAGTCTTTTGATCAAGACGTATTTTGTACTTTACTTTATTGCAAGTTGTAAGCTATATTAAGATGTATGTCATTTCATTTGATCTATGCACAGCTCTTGTGGACTATTTAGTTTTAAATTTACTGCTTCCGCACATGTAAGCCCCATATGTATACTCTGATTGTGTGTGAATCTTTGCAAGTTGGCCTTTGGTAATCTCGGATTACTGGCCATCACGGCACTATTCTACTAGGGGCGGAATGGGGTTGTGACAATTTTATTCATATTTTCTGTATAGTTTCACGATTAACTCGAATTGGTAAGCATGTTTGTAGGTGAATGTCTAATTACATTTATTGGCTACATATCTCATACTCATATCCTTATCCAAGTATAATGTCTAACAAGGATACTCTATACATTTAGAAAATGATAACTTACACTGATCTCTTCTAAAGTTTAGAGAAAATACAAGCATTAATTTCGGTACATTTAGTAAGACTAAATGTATTGAAATTAATACAAATAGTGCAAAGATACAAAGAGAAATAAGGTAAAATAAATATTTCAATGTAAAAGAGTTGATAATATCATTTTTTTCATAAATATGAATAAATTATTGATGAAAACGGGTTTAAATGTTATGTAAATTAAAAATTTTAAGGATCTCAATGTAATTATGCCAAACTTGTGGAGTTCACTGTATTTTTTTTTTCTTCAAATCTTAGGGGAGGTCAGTGAAATTTACCCTTAGGAAAGTATGTAACATAAAGATAATGAGATCCATATTAATAAATACATACGAAATCCATCGTCTTTGAGTTTAGAAGTAATAAATCGAAAATTGGGTAAGAAATAATACTCAAGTAAATTATAGCATTTCACAAAACCATGGAAAATGGGATAACGTCACCAAAGAGAGATTAAAACAATTTCTCAATAACAGTAAGTATCTACCCTCAAGTTTCATTGACAGAAAATTTATTTCTCTTTGCTACCAAACAACATCCAAACCATGACAACAAACACAACTTGACCAAAAAAATAACAATAAGTCGAGGAACATAAACATTAAACACAGAATTTGGCAAAAAATACATTGACGAAACATGATTTTTTTGAAGTGAGACCGTCAACTAATGTCGTCGAAATCACGTTCATTCATGTGTTTCTAGGTCCGACTTTGTGTTTGTAACGCCCTCAAAATAAGATAGAATCATCCATTCATAAAATCTATAAAACATAATGAAAATGTCATATATTACATCTATCAGAGTATTCTTTACAAAAATATTAAACAAATAAATGCCCTACAGGCTTACAGTTTTCCAAGTCATCACTTGGTTACAACAAAAAGAGTTCTAGCTCTATACATCGAAAGCCCTAGGCTTGAATATACATTTAACATCAAAACGGATGACAAAAGGGAGTTTTCAACTCCGAAACCACCAAGATATGATCTCGGAGATGGCATATCACCTGTACCTGAAAAATGGTGTCCCAAGTAGGGTGAGCCAATACTCAGTAGAGATATGCTAAACATTATATGAGAATTAACTAAAACATTAGCATCCGATAAATGTTTAACACTTGTAAACCAACTTACACCATTTGTATAACCAATCGACATCTACATCATAATAAATCCACTTCCCTTTAAGTATCCAAATCAATTCATTGACATAGCTCAATATATTCCAAACAATTCAAAATGAGATTACAACTCATATTATCAACACTTCACATATAAACATCAATCATACACTTCCATAATCTTGCCATTTTATGGAACTGCGTTCGAGGGAACCGGCACCCAAATATGAATAAGATTTCGGGACTTTCACCCTGGACACTCCGGCCAATTTAATTATCCATGGAGTCCATCCCCTATCTCCTCCCAAACAATGGAGTACATCCCTTATGTCCTCTCAAGCAAAGACACATATACAATGTATTTGAACATGTTGTCATATGCAATGACGAATTCAATCACATATACAATGTTTACATCCAACCGTCATATTCAATCATATTCAATAACATATCCCAATTGATTTATTTTAATTTACCTAATCATCATGCAATTTCTACAACAATCCTGCCTATCCTCCACCGATAGCCCAAAACAGTTATTTCTAAACAAATAAATAAATCCATCAACAGATAATTTATCAACTTTGCCATAGGTGAGTGACTCATTAATCCTACTACACCATTTAATCACATGTTCCTTCAATTCCATAATTTCCAAGCCAATTTCATTAATTACACAACAAATTCACTATTTATACAAAATAGTTATTTAATTCTAAACTAGGGCATTTTCCCCCAAATTCCAAAAACATTGACCCAATGTCCAAATCTCACCATTTCAACAATTATACACCATTAACCCCATTTTAAAGATCCCTCATATATAAGGAGTTTAAATTTGACAACCCCTCTTTCTCAAATCAACACCCAAACCCGAACTTCACCCAAACCAACAATTTATACAAAATGACCAACATTTATGTTAAAGCTCATAGAAATGAGTAGATTATCCCTATCTCAAGAAGAGAAGATGAGCCAAGCAAGAGATGAACTCCAAAGATGCCGAAACCCCACTCTATTCGGTTCAAAAGGTAGATCTTGAGATGCTCCAACTTTTTAATGAAGACACAAGGGTATATAGATCACTTGATCTAGGCCAAAAAGTAGAGAGATTGAGTATTTTAGAGAGAGAGAGAGAGAGTGTGTGGATTTAGGTTTTTGGAAAGTTTTAGAGAGAGAAAAGACAGAAAAAGTGATTTGAAAAGTCACTTTCGCGATCTGATATACGTACAGTCCGCTCGAGCGGAGAGTTTGACGGTCGAGCGTCAGACACAAAAGTTCAACCCGCTCGAGCGCAATCAGACCCGCTCGAGTATAGAATACACTCGTCCAGTATTTTATAGACCTCAGACAGTCGCTCGAGCGCTAGAGGGGCCGCTCGAGCTCAGATCCGCTCAAGCGTAATAAAGACTGCTCGAGCGTGGAAAACACTTCCGCAATATTTTTGCAGACGCACAAAGTGCTAAAAGATTGCAAACCCCGCTCGAGCGCAAAAATACCCACTCGAGCGGAAGACCAAAATTCTGGGCAACAAGGTTCTAGACCAATTAGCAACTAACCTGTTCTAAACATGCCCAAGACATTCCAAAATTCAAATTTAAAGAGTAAAGGATGCAAATAAGGTATAGACAATGACATATAACCACGGAACCCGAGTTCCGAATACAATAAATGACGGGGAAAAACCTGGATCGCTATAACCTCTCCCCTTAAAGAATTTCATCCTCGAAATTTTTTACAAATTCCAAAATCATGATTATTTCAATTTTCAATATGGTTACAATACAACACTCACCAACATGATCCACTACCGGTTATTCCATCTCTTCTCAAGAGAACAACTTTACAGATATAGCTCAAATACATTATCAACCTGCATCCTTTCGGGATTCATCTAATCCCAATACACACATTCCATAACTCCATAGCATATTCAATGTTAATAACATATTTGCATTTCTAAAATACATTCAACATATACAGTACTTAAATTAAACTCGCATTTTCGAGACATATTCAACATGTACAATACTCCCATAATCCAAAACATATACAATGTTTTACAACCCAAAACATATTCAATGTTCTTAGAGTTCATCAACAAAACAAAATTTTCAACATATTCTCAAACATTAACAAACAAGTCCGGATATTTCTCTCGAACCTCTAATTCACGTTCCCAAGTGGCTTCCTCGACTCCGTGATGTTTTCACAATACTTTGACCAAAGGAATCGTCTTGCCTCGCAAGACTTTGTCCCGTCTATCCAAGACTCTCACCGGCCTCTCCTCATACGAAACATCCTCATCTACCTCTAAGTTGATCCAATCCAATACATATGATGGATCCGGCTCATACTTCCGAAGCATACTAACATGAAACACGTCATGCACTCCGGAGAGTTGCGGTGGCAACGCTAAACGGTAGGCAACCTCCCCAATCCTCTCAAGGATCTCAAAAGGGCCAATAAACCGAGGGGATAACTTCTCACTCTTCCCAAACCGTATTATACCTCGTCTAGGTGATATTTTCAGAAAGACATGTTCACCCACCTCGAATGACAAAGGTCTCGTCCTACAGTCGGCGTAACTCTTTTGGCGACTTTGGGCTGTAACCAACCTGTTACGGATAAGTGCTACTTTCTCTGTCATTTCTCGCACCAACTTCGGGCCCAACAAAGGCGTATCACCCACCTCGGCCCAACACACTAGAGATCTACACGGTCGGCCATACAAGGCCTCAAACGGTGCCATACCAATACTCGATTGGAAGCTGTTATTGTAGGCAAACTCTACTAAGGGTAGGTGTCTCTCACACGACCCTTTAAAGTCAAGGACACAACCTCAAAGCATATCCTCAAGGATCTGAATAGTACGCTCGGACTGCCCGTCAGTCTGAGAATGGTAAGTAGTGCTAAAAGTCAACCTAGTGCCCAAGGCACCCTGCAAACTCTGTCACAACCGGGCAGTGAAACACAGATCTCTATCTGAGACAATCAACACTAGGACCTCATGCAACCTCACTATGTCTCGAATGTACAAGTTAGCAAGGTAATCTACCGAATCTCTTACACGCATAGGAATAAAGTGCGCCAACTTAGTCAACCGGTCAACTACCACCAAAATGGCATCACTACCCCATTGAGTCCTCGGAAGACCCATGACAAAATCCATCGTGACGTGCTCCCACTTTCACTCGGCTATAGGCAAGGGTTGCAACAAGCCCACTGGCCTCTGATGTTCGGTTTTCACTTGCTGACAAGTAAGGCACCTTGACAAACACCACCACATCCTTCTTCATACCCCTCCACCAAAACTAGCGACTCAAATCATGATACATCTTTGTGCCTCCCGGATGCACCGCAAGGCGTGAATGGTGAAACTCTCGAAGTACTTCCTCTCAGCAAGACTCCGGTACAAACAGGCGGTCTCGATACCTCACACTCAGGTCAGCATACACCATCAAACCCTTTCCTACCTTCCCATTGGAGATTGTCTCCCAGAGGGATTCCACTTCAAAGTCATCCTTCTGTGCTTCTAACACTCGGTTCATGAGTGTAGGTTGTGCAACTACAGAAAACAAGGCGGCAGACTCAGCAGACTCGCCCAGATGCAAGCCAAACTCACCAAGGACACCCAATATCTCCCATTCCCGGATAGCTATAAAAGCTACACTACTGATGGACTTTCTACTTAGGGCATCGGCCATGACATTGGCCTTTCCTGGATGATAATGCAACTCAAAGTCATAATCTTCTATGAACTCCATCCACCTTCTCTGCGTCAAATTCAAATCATTTTGTGTAAATAGATATTTCAGACTCTTATGATCTAGAACACCTCGAATCTCTCACCATAAAGATAGTGCCTCCAAATCTTCGAGGAAAATATCACAGCTGCTAACTCTAGGTCATAAGTAGGATAATTTCTCACATGTGTTTTCAACTGACGTGAGTCATAGGCTACTACTTTTCCCTCTTGAATCAATACACAACCCAAACCCTCTCGTGAGGCATCACAATACACTGCATAACCCAAACCCCTCTCCGGAATAATCAAGACTGGAGCGGTGGTAAGTCTAACCTTAAACTCTTGGAATGACTTCTCATAAGTCTCACTCCATACAAATTTGACCCCTTTCCGCGTCAATCTTGTCAAAGGTGAAGTTAGTCTGGAGAAATCCTTCACAAACCAACGGTAATACCTAGCCAACTCCAAGAAACTACGGATCTCAAAGGCATTCCTAAGTTGTGCCCAATCTTGCACTGCCTCTATCTTGGATGAATCTACAGTCACCCCTTCCCCGAATACTACATGGCCTAAGAATTTAACCTCTCTTAGCCAGAACTCACACTTTCCAAACTTAGCATATAGCTTATGGGCTCTAAGCAACTCGAGCACCACTCGCAAGTGTTCCTCGTGCTCCTCCTCAGAAGGTAAATAAATCAGAATGTCGTCCACAAAAATGACTACGAAGTGATCTAAGAACTCCCGAAAAATCTGGTTCATCAAGTCCATAAACATATCCGGTGCATTGGTAAGCCCGAAAGGCATCACCAGAAACTCATAATGGCCATACCGCGTACAAAATGCCATCTTCGGGATATCCTCCTCCCTGACCCTCAACTGATGGTAACCCAATCTCAAGTCTATCTTAGAGAAATAACGGGATCCTTTCAATTGATCAAATAGATTGTCTATACGAGGCATAGGGTACGTATTCTTAACCGTAACCCGGTTCAACTTTCGATAATCAATGCAAAGTCTTAAAGCCTTATCTTTTTTTTTTTAGCAAAGAGGGTTGGTGCTCCCCAAGGTGAAGTACTAGGGCGAATCAAACCCTTATCTAGCAATTCCTGGAGCTGAACCTTCAACTCACTCAACTCAGCAGGTGCAAAACGATATGGTGCCATGGAAATCAATGCCGTGACAGGCACTAAATCAATAGAGAACTCGATCTCTCGATGGGGTGGTAAACTAATAAGATCCTCGAGAAAGACGTCTGAGTACTCATAAACCACTCTTGGCAACTCAGCCCGAGTCTCATCACACTCACTACTCATAAAGCTAGCGAGAAGACAACTAAGCTCACTTCACCCGCACGGATCATACACCGGTGGTAAAACTCTACCAACCCGATCTCCCAAGAAATGAAAACAGTCACTACTCAAGGTACATACAGTAACCCTCTGACTGTAGCAATCTATAACAGCCCGGTATGACAATAACCAGTCCATACCCAAAATTATATCAAACTCAGACATATCCATCAACAAAAAAAAAAAAAAAAAAACCGACGATCGGCGACCTCTATATCACAACCCCGACACCCCTGTTTCAAAACCATCTCACCCCCAAAAGGTGATACCACACAAATAGGAGATGCTAACTGTGCCAACTCCAATCCCAAAACAGATGTAAATGCAGAAGATATAAAATAGTAGGATGCACTCGTATTAATTAACACATTAGTAACCGAGTTGCAAAACAAAAAGGTACATCTCACTACAGAAGGAGCTGGTACAAGGTTCGGTGTTATAACATCATACACACGCCCTGAAGGTCTCTGATCTACCTACTCACCTCTCGAAGCATAAGACTGCTGCACAGACTGAGCTGAAGAGGCTCCCTAATTGGCCCTTGAGGCCTGAACTGATTTCGTTGGCTGATAACTCTATGTCTGCTTCGAACCAGACGCACTAGGTGTGCCATCCAACTATGGACAAAACCTCTTCAGGTGCCCCGTCTGCCCACACTAATAACAAGTGAGCGACTGGCCTCTGCCCTGACTCTGGCCTAGAGAACGGACCAAAGAAAATGCTTCACGCTGCCCTCCTCCCCTCTAAGGGAAAACTAGAGACTTGTGGCCCATCTGACCACATTTGTAACAGGTGATGTCTCCCTGACTGCCTCTCCCAGAACCCGAACTCGGTACTAGAAAGGTAGACCTCAAATGCACTCCCTGGGACTGTTGAGGGTTAGAACCCCTCTGCCTCTTACCATTCTCTTGGCCATCTTGACTCCTCCTAGAGACCCTCATCCTCTCCTTCTCTGCATGCATAATGGTCTCAAGATGGGCAGCAACCTCCACAAGGCGCCCATAGTCTCTAATCATGGACCCGGCAACTCGAAACGTGAGTTAGGACCTCAACTTCTTCTCGAACTCTAGACAACGGCGTTCCTCAATCGCCACTAAATTCGGTGTAAACTTAGACAAGCTAGTAAAAGTGGCCTCAAATTCCGCCACAGGTGTATTCAACTGCTTGAGTTGAGAAAACTGATCCCTCAACTTTTCCCTCACCATAGCTGGCAAATACTTGTCCTGGAAGGCTTCAACAAGGGCTTCCCAAGTTCCACCAATGCGCCCCCGCACATACTTCCACCACTGACCCGCATCTCCCTTCAGCTGGAAAGACGCCAAGGTCACTCGCAAGCCTCCGTCTTAGATGCCAAGCATCTCAAACATCTTCGTCATTTGCTCAAGCCACTCATCAGCCTTTAGTGGCTCCTTAGGGTCACCCAAAAACTCATCCGGATTTGACCGGAAGAACTCCCTCTTCAGAAAAGACGGCCCTGCTTTAGCTACATGGGCCTGGACTTGATTCTCAGCCCGGAGAATGTCCATAGATTTCCTCAATGCTCCGGCCATTTCACAGGCTAAGGCACCCATGGCCTACTGACCTAGTGGCTTGGCCACGTTGGCCTGACCAACTCTCTCCTCTTGCACCGAAATCTCATCCGGTATAGGCATCTCCTGCCTCATAAGCCTACCACGCCTACTACTACGACCTCGTCCTGACATCTTAATAAAGGTGACAGAAGAAGTTAGCACATTTACAAACGTGCCGAAGGTATCTCACTCACGTCCTAATACGATGGACAACTGCAATTCACTCCACATAAGCACATAATCACATTAACACATACAAATTTCATTTCCGGATAATGATCGTCCCATGGCGTTGCTAGAGTTCCAGTTAGAAACGGCAGTGATCAAGTGCCTTTCCAACAGGACTCCCAAAAACCCATGGATCCGATCAACATCCCAGAAACTAAATCTCATACCCATATAGTCACATAAACATGTTATCATATAAGCACATCACAGTACACTTAAGTCTCTAACAAGCGAGACAAACCCATTGTGGTACTAACCACTTCCCACGTACCCAAAGTATTCAAACCCGGTATGCTCTGATACCAAGTTGTAATGCCCTCAAAATAAGATATAATCATCCTTTCATAAAATCCATAAAACATAATGAAAATGTCATATATTACATTTATTAGAGTATTCTTTACAAAAACATTAAACAAATAAATGCCCTACGGGCTTATAGTTTTCCAAGTCATCACTTGGTTACAACAAAAAGAGTTCTAGCTCTATACATTGAAAGCCCTAGGCTTGAATATACAGTTAACATCAAAGCAAATGACAAAAGGGAGTCTTCAACTCCGAAATCCCCAAGATATGACCTCGGAGGTGGCATATCACCTATACCTGAAAAATAGTGTCCCAAGTAGGATAAGCCAATACCCAGTAGAGATATGCTAAACATTATATGAGAATTAACTAAAACATTAGCATCTGATAAATGTTTAACACTTGTAAACCAACTTACACCATTTCTATAACCAATCAACATCTACATCATAATAAATCCACTTCCCTTTAAGTATCCAAATCAATTCATTGACATAGCTCAATATATTCCAAACAATTCAAAATGAGATTACAACTCATATTATCAACATTTCACATATAAAGATCAATCATACACTTCCATAATCTTGCCATTTTACGGAACTACGTCCGAGGGAACGGGCACCCAAATATGAATAAAATTTCGAGACTTTCACCCTGGAGACTCTGGCCAACTTAATTATCCATGGAGTCCAGCTGCTATCTCCTCCCAAACAATGGAGTACATCCTCTATCTCCTAAACTTACTGAAAAACTATTAACAAAAGTATATAAAATGTGGAAGGGCACGAGAACAACTACTCTTGGGGAACTAAGCTAATCTCACCTTTATTGAGCGAGTCATAGAATCCCATGGTTTCTTTCTTCATGTCCCACTGTTTCTTCTTTCACACGCTGGCAATACACAGACCAATTATAATCCCCAAACAAATCTCCTTGATCACCTCTGGACCTTTCAAGGTAACCTGATGACCAGCCATTTTCACTCTAGTTGTAAAGAAGAAATCTCTGCAGTTTAAAGAAGGATCATGAAGGGTATATCATAAGTTAATTGTTAATTAACGTAACATGATAATTGGTTCAATTTTCTCCAAGAAAAAAAAAGAAAAAAAAAAAGAAGAAGATATAAGATCAATCAATTATTGGACACCAAAGTATGACAACCTAGTACAAGAATCTTTTTTCTAAAGCGAGTTTTGAGAAAAGCAAGATGTAGGGCCAATTTATTACTACTTTTCCTGAAAGACATCTTGAGTTGAGAATCTCTAATAAAATTGCAAACAGGGGCCTTCAAAGTTTCTAAAAGCATCATAACAGTTCCATTTTCCTTATTTTTGTCAACAAAATTGGAAAATGAAGAGAAACAAAAACACATATTTATATATATATATATATGACATCTAGCCCAAAAAAACTTAATTACAAAGCATATAACTTAATTAAATGTTTCTTCAAGTAGATCCACTTAGCTGAACAAAATATAGGTTCGATATAGCTCAAGAGAACAATGAGAGAGATTGATATGAATAAAGCGAACAAGTCAAAGAAATTCAAACCTAATTTCACTCCTAGACATCTATTTGATACTAATTAACACAACACAGCATAAAGAGAGAGCAGGTCCTATATTTCACAACATAATGCCACAAATTCATGGATTTGAAACAGGAATTAATGGAAAGCAAATGAAACAATTCATAAGTACAGAACCGCAATACAAAGCTTGAAGCTACGGATCAAATCATAGAAAAGCAAAATGAATGCCAAAGTTCTACATTTTGGTTTAAAGTTCGTAATTCATCTGGGTTTTCCACATTCGCTTCAATTTTCTCACCATCTTGACTGAAAGTGGACAATACATTCTGTACAAGTTCATTACTGTTACTAAATAGTTTAAAATTAGAATACCCCAGTCATGTCCCAAATTCTTGCTCAATCGAGCTTGAATTTGGGATTTCTGTGTAAAAATCAACACAAACCCTATGCCAAGTGTGGGAAATGAACACAACATTAACTCAAATTCAACACAAAATTTAATAACAAAAATCATATAAAACCCTAGGGCAAGTGTGAGAAATGGGGAAATAGAGGAAGGAAGGGAGAGAGAGAGAGAGAGAGAGAGAGAAAGAGAGAGACCGAGATGCACAGAGATGGAGAGAGAGCTCCATCGACAGATAGAGATAGAGACTGAGAGCGACAGAGAGGGAGAGAGACCGAGAGTGACAAAGCGAGAGAAACATACATGTGATTAAGTGGCATTGATGCTTTGCAAGTGGCGGTGGCGATATGAGATGGTCTCTCTCGCTGGTGGGCCACGACGGTGGTGAGCAAGGTGAGACTTGGTAATGTCGAAAGAGAGAAAAATTTGTTTGAGACAGTGTATATCGTGTGTATGTGTGTGTGAGAGAGAGACAGACATATCAGGCACCAAATTATATTGTTTTCCCTCTAAAAAAAAAAAACCAACTTTTAGCAACTATTTCACATTTTAGTCGCCAAATAGTACTGAATAACGACAACCTGTTTTGCAGCCAAAAGATTACGTATTAGCGACTAATATATTGGTAGCCAAAAGTGTCTTTTGGCTACTAATTTTATTTTTTGTTGGCAAAAAGTAAATATACACCGACTAAATTGTTTAGTCACCAAAAAGTGTAAACAATGTCCATTATATTTGGCAACTAAACTATATTTTTGCCGGCAAATCAGCTTGTTTCTACGACTAAACTTAGAATTAGTAGCGTTATAGCGATCCCGGGTTTACCCTTGTTGTACAGTGATCTGGACATGTGTCCATGGATGTTGGTAGTTGTTTATCATCTTGTTTGCATCCTTTTTACTTTGTATTTTGAGTTATAGGATGTGTTGGGCAGATTTGTTACAGGTTGGTTGAGTTTAGAAACCAAAACTAGTTGCCCAGATTTTGGCCTGTCCGCTCGAGCGGGGGTTTGGGCGCTCGAGCGGGGAATACACCCATGGGATTAGCCGCTCGAGCGGGGTTGTGTGAGTTCCGCTCGAGCGGGAAGTTGTAAGCTCGAGCGGAGACCTGGCTCTGTCAAAGTGCTGGGAGAGTGTATCCGGCGCTCGAGCGGGAGTTTGGCCGCTCGAGCGGGGGTCTGTGAGTGACGCTCGAGCGGAGTGTTTTACGCTCGAGCGGGGCGACTGGGTTTAAGTCCCGAATTGTGACTTTTCAAATCACTTTTTCACTTTCTCTTATCTCTCCTACTTTTCCAAAAACACCATTGTTGAGCCTCTCACTCTAGAACTCTACCTTCTCTCTAGGTTTTGATCTAGTAGGAGTGATTTGCTCATCTTTGGCCTTTACAAAAAAGTTGTTGATCATCGAGGGCTACATTTTAATCTGAAAATTTCGGGTTTTGGAGCACGTTGGGTTTTGTCATCTTCTTCTTTGGGTCTCCGGATTTGAGGTAGGGATATCCTACTCCTCTCTATGGATTTTGTCTTTAAATTTTAGTATTTTGAGATGTTGGGGTTGGTTTGGTAATTTTGTGAAAGTTTGGGACTTTTGTGTTATTTTACAAAAGTTGGGGTTTTATTCATAATAAACCTAAATGCATGTTTGGCATAGAGTAATGGAATAGATGTTGAATCATTGATGAAAATGGGACCTAAGGGTTGAAATGTTAATTATGGAAAATGACCTAATTACATTGTTTGATTAATTGGGATAATTAATTGTGAGAAATGAGGAAATGAAATGGAATTGTTGAGATTGGGAATGTATGGGGTTAAAGGGTGTAGTTGAATTATTTATCACTCACCGAAATGAAATGTTGATTGAATATCCATTGTGCATTTATTTCCTGTTTAGAAATAACTGCTTTGGGCTATCGGTGGAGGATAGTCGTGATTGTTGTAGACAATGCATGATGATTAGGCAAACGGAAACTAATCAATGGAATGTGTCATGAAAATTGACGGTTGATAGAATACATTAATTATATGTATTGAGTGATTGTATATAGAACCAATGTGTTTGTATACGTTATGTGTAGAGAAGGAGATGGGGGATGTACTCCGCGGTTTAGGGGAAGATAGGGGATGTACCTCTAAACCGGATAGTGTTGGGAGAAGATAGGGGATGAACTCCGTAGATACAGCTCATATGCTTGTCTAGAGAAGTGAAGATAGAGCTCATATGCTTATCTTTGTGAAGTGTGGATATAGCTTATACGCTTATCTGTAAATGTGGGATATTGTTGTTATACATATCTGTTGTAGAATGTGGATAGAGCTTATATGCTTATCTGAGAATGTGGATATTGATGTTATACATATCTGTTGAGAATGTGGGTAGTGCTTATATGCCTATCCGTTGAAAAAGGGAAAATGGAAAGTAACTTGGACTCGTAAGTCGTATGACATAAATATGTGATTTATGTGACTGTATCAGTATTGGCCATCTATCAATTGCTAATCTTTTAGTCATTGTTCATGGTTGGTTTAGTGTATTTCTACTGGGCTGTGGCTCACCCTATATGGGAATATCATTTTCAGGTACAGGTAGCATGCCACCTCCAAGGACATAGCTTGGGAGGCTAGAGGAGGACATACTTTTGTTGTTTTACCTTTTGATGTATTACATGTAAATTCAAGCCAAGGGCTTAATGTGTTTGAGTTAGTACTCTTTTGATGTAACCAAGTGTTAACTTGGAAAGCTATAAGCCCGTAGGGTATTTTGCTTTTGTTGTTAACATGTAATACTTATGTAATGAAATTCTGAGAATGGAAGAATGTGGGTATTTCATATGTTAATGAATCTTATTTAATGGGTTTAATGTTATTTTTGAGGGCGTTACAAGCGTAAACTATTAACTTTTGGCAACTAATTGTTTTTTAGTTGCCTATAACTATATATTTTGCAACTAAATTTTTTTTTAGTCGCCAAAAAACAATATATGTCGACTAAATTAAAATGATAGCCACAATTTGAACCTTTGGCGACTAAAAAAAAATTACTCACCAAAAGGATTATTTTTGGCGACTAAAATTGTTTTGGTCGCTAAAGGTGTAAATTCTTGTAGTAAAATGGAAAAGGAAGGTGAAATGTGAATAAAATATATTTATATTTCATCTAGTTTCACACATCTTTTCTCTTTCCATTTCTAAATTCCTTCTCAAATCTTCCAACCAAACACAACATTAAAGTCTTAATTTATATAAAATATTTAGATATATTTTCATCAATAATTCATTAGTCAAATAGATAAAAAAATGATGTTGCAATCTCTTTTATACTAAAATGTGTATTTTTTTTTTTTTCATATTGATCTTGTATCTTCATAGCATCTACATTAGTTTTGGTCTATTTAGTCTTACTGAAAAGAAAATTGGTATAATTATATTAAAACTAGGACAAATTACAGAAATAGTCCATGTAATTTACCTCGTGTGTTATTTTGGTCCTTGTCATTTCAATTTGTGCGATTTACCCCCTAAATTTAACGACGTGTGTCAATTTCGTACAATAATTGACGCTCATTTGAAATTATGGTCGAAAAGCCACCACTTACCTCTGACGTGCTCCCTCTAATAATTACTAAGGGATAAGCTCGTCTTTTCACCTCAAATACTAACCTTGTCATCTTCATCATTTCAGAACAGCTGGTCAGGTCCAATAATTGACGCTCATTTGAAATTATGGTCGAAAAGCCACCACTTACCTCTGACGTGCTCCCTCTAATAATTAGGACAAGCTCGTCTTTTCACCTCAAACACTAACCTCGCCATCTTCATCATTTCAGAACAGCTGGTCAGGTCAACGACGCACCAGAAATGTTGAGTTGACAACATAACCCGGCGACACACCAGAGCAAAAACTTCTACATACAAACCAACCCACGCCGACGGTCATAGCTATGGTCTACCTAACAACTAGGTCGGACTACCTCTCAATCAACCGAGAACCAGAATCCAAAATTCTTGAATCATCTCTCTGTCTCTCTCTCCTCATCTAGGTCTCTAATGGCGAGTTGGGTTTTATCATAATATGGCCTAAGACCCCTTCCACAAATCTACCCTAAACCCAGAACAGCTCTAACCTCTCTTAATGCCAACCCTTCAAAGATCAAACTAATTCAATCCGACCTAGTTTGTTCTTCTTCTTTCTGGGTATCATCAACTGGCTCTAGAGAGAGAAACTGGAAAATCAAGGTCAGTACCCCCTAAAAGTCCAACCTATTGAAGAAGCAGAAGAGAGAGAAACAAAGAAAATTAATGGCGTCAATGGGGTCGAAGAAGAAGCCAAATTCAACCCAGGCATACCGCCTCCGCTCCGGCTAGCCGATATTTGCGCTACGATTCCGAAACATTGCTGGGTTAAAATCCATGGACATCAATGAGCTATGTTCTGAGAGATGTTGTGGTGGTATTTGTATTGGCTACTATGGCGGCTCATTTCAACAACTGGGTTGTTTGGTACTGAGGCATTGACCTTTAAAAGAGCACACCAACCACAAATAGCAACGGTACTGAGGCATTGACACCATGAACACATATTTACCCACCATTTATACCAAGCTATAGACGGTGATTTCACTATAAAAAAAACAAAGGCTACACCAGTGAAATTTCAGATATACTTCTGGTTCACACTATTACAAATTTACAACTCCCAAATCTAAGCTAAATAATCAACAGGTGATCAATAGACAATTGTAGATTCTGGAACCATACAATCCAGCTTCAAGGATAAATGAAACAACACAAAATCAATCTATTCCAGCAGTTAGACATCTCATAATCTGAGCAATCAACCCCCACGATCCGTACTAGCTCAAACAGGACTCCAAGGGGAAAGCTTTCTCTCTCTAGATTCTAGAGAGAGAACTCTACTTTCTTCCTCTTCCTTCAGCTACAGGACACACAAGCAATATCTCAATCATCACACCAGTAAACCGACAGAGACCAAAACAGACACAGGCCAAGACACTAACCCACGGCATTAGGACCCTTGGTACTGACAGGTGAACCTCTCACCAACGAGATAGCACTTGGACGAACATCCTGTCTGAGATGAACTCCCATTTCCACCAACCATAGTCGACCTCCAATCAACATGAGCCATGGAGGCCAAAAGCAACTGGGACATAAATGCATCCCAGAACCAAACAGAACCAAATAGGGACGATGGAGGTAACCTAGTGTTTACGGTGAAAAGACGAGTTTGCCCCTCAGTAATTGTTGAAAGGAACACGTAAGAGGCAGGTGAAGGCTTTCGGTCCATAATTTCAAACGAGTGTCAATTATTGGATAAAATTGACACACATCGTTAAATTCAGGGGCTAAATTGTGCAAATTGAAATGATAAGGACCAAAATGACACATGAGATAAACTATATGGACTATTTGTGTAATTTACCCTTTAAACTATGAGACTACTTGTATTTTTTTTAAATCTTAGGAGAGATTAGTATAATTTACTCAAATAAAATTTTAGTAAATAAGTCCATTGCAACATTATCAGCGCATTTCAACAAACTTTAATTAGGGCTGGTTTATTCGGCAAAGCTTCGGTCAAACTCCAGCGACTTTCTGACGATCTTTTTTTTTTACTTTCAAAATGTTTTCGAGTGTAGATCTAGACCTTTTATGTTTGAAATAGGAGTTTTGAGATTTTTTTTCCTCCGATTTTGGCATAAATTTTTGTATTTCAACACCCAGAATGGTTCCCTCATCTCTATACCCATCTCCCATACCATTGTGGGTGTTCTTCCTTCTTCGGCGACAGTGGTGGCGGCGTTGGGCAGCGGCAACGGGGACATTGTCGACAGGGATGGCAGACTTTGAAGCAGATCTTACTTCTCAAACCACATTTTTTTTGATCGGCAAAATAAAATCTTTATTGATGACAACATACAAAGTATGGAACAGTACATCAATAAAGAGGAGCTTAGAGCTAAAACGAAGCTCCAAGCGACAGCTAGTAAGGAACCAACCAACAGAGAACAAGAACAATAACAAGAGAAGAAACAAAGACGAAAGAAAACAGTGAGAACTACACAACAGAACAGAACTACCCGTCTTCAAAAATACGCAGCATAACAGAGCTATCAGCATACACCTAAATACTCAATTAGAACTACAACTCCCGGCTGCCAACTGAAACAATTTACTCCACACAATCCAGCCCAATTGAATGCAAACCAAGAACAACTGCATCTGTACACCAAAGCATCTTCCCATAAACAAACAGACTTCCACATCTGACCAAAGACCTCCCATACTACCCATACACACCAGTTCAGTATAACTTAACGGCACAAAATCTGAGTAATACACCCTACCAACCCAACAAAACAACATGGACAAAGCAGCAACACAGCAAAAAAGTATTACACTGGGCAGCAAAATAGCATACAATCTGGGTAATACACTAGTACATCATGCAAAGCAGTAGTACCCTAGTACTTCATGGGTAATACACCAATCCAGCCCAGTGTATCTGTCAAGACCCACCAAAATAACATAGCAGTAGTACTACTTACACCCAGCAACAAAGCCTAACAGATCAGGACACCCTACCAACATAGATCAGTACACCATACCACAGATCAGCACACCACAGCTCAATACACCATACCACCACACCCACCCAAGCACTCCCTCACTTGCCTCAGATTAAACACAAAATCCTAGACTGAAAAATTAAACTCAATGAGGACATGCTTCAACCAAAATGCAACCCTATATTTAATTAAGTCACAAAGGTCCTCCAGATTTGGGATAGTTTTTCTGAATACACACGCATTCCTACACTTCCACACAGACCACATCACTGCCAATGGAATCACCCTCCAGATCTTCCTTTCCTTCATTTTTAACTTCTCCCCTGCCCACCACAGCAATAAACACTCCACCGATCCTGGAATAGCAGCTTGGATACCCCACCAAACCAACATTTTAGACCAAACCCTCCACACAAAAGGACACCAGATTAAGACATGAGTCACTGATTCAGTGTCACTGCCACAAAATACACAAGCAATAGAATCACTAGAGTTGATCACCCCCAGTTTTTGCAAAAATTCCTTAGACTTAAGTCTTTTCTTCCATGCAAACCAACCAAAAACTTGCACCTTAGGAGGGATATAATTAAGCCAAATCAATTTGGTAATGCTCATCCTGGCACCCATATTATCCACAGCCCTCCTGTACAGATCTGCGACTGTGAATATCCCAACAGATGAAGCTAACCATGTAGGCCTATCAACACCCTCTGAGCACTGAACAGGAGCCCCCCTCAGATATTCAAAAAGCCTTGTCAACTCTTGCTCTTCCCACTCATATAGCCCCCTTCTAAACTCAAAGAACCAGCCACCCACTACACTTCTCTTATCAACCACACTTCCTAAGGATTCATTTTTATCCACAGCCAACCTAAACAAGATAGGAAATTCATCCTTCAAGCACACAGGCTGCCCCCATATATCAGTCCAAAATCTAATTCTCCTCCCATCCCCCACCTTCAATTTAAAATTATTCAAGTAAAATTCCTTGAGGCTACTACACTGCTCAGCCACTGCAATAATCCCTTTCCAAACACCCGAGTGCCTGTTAGATGGGAAAAAAGTTGGGATCCAACCATCAAGCTCCAACCTATACCTACTACAAATTACTCTTTTCCACAAAGTGTCCTTTTCACAGCCAAACCTCCACCACCATTTAATTAATAAACAGTTATTCACATCCCTAACTTTCCTAATACCCAAACCACCTTTCTCCACTATTTTTGACAAGTCTTCCCACTTCACCATATGGATTTTTCTATCCGAGGCAGACCCACCCCATAAAAATGTAGCTTGAGTCTTCTCCAACTCTCTAACTACCCCTTCAGGCAACTTGAACAAAGATAAGTAGTACACTGGCAATGCTGAAGTGACTGATTTGACAAGTGTTAACCGCCCTGCAAATGACAACATCTTTCTCTTCCAACCAGCCAGCTTGCTTTTGACTTTATCCACCACTGGTTTCCATGTAGCTTTCTTCCTTGGATTAGCACCTAATGGCATCCCAAGGTACTTTAGGGGTAATGCCTTAGTTTTACAGTTCAACACTGCAGCACAGCTATCTAACAGCTCCTTGGAAACACCCACATCGCATACTACGCTCTTGTGGAAGTTTATTTTGAGTCTCGACATAATTTCAAAACACCTAAGCACCCTTTTCAACTTCCTCACTTCATTCACCTGAGCTTCACAGAACAGTAATGTATCATCTGCAAACTGGAGATGCGTTAACAGGACACCGTCATGGCCTACCTTAACACCTTTAATTAAATCTAACTGGGACGCACGGCTTAACAACTTATGAAGACCTTCAGCCACACAGCTTAGTTTTACTTCTCAAACCACATCTTTGAACAGATCGGTGGTTTTCCCTGAATCGTAACTTTTTTTTTTTTGACTGATATGTTTTTTGTTGTTGTTGTTGTTTTCTTTCTTTTGTTGTTTGATTGGGATGACCCCTTGGGGTCTTATTTCTGTACTCTTGTTGCTTTATCAATTTATTGTTTCCCATGTCCTCAAAAAAAAAAAAAAAAAAAAAAAGGACTGGTTTGAGAATTAATTATTTTAGTAACTTCATTTTTTACAAAAAAATAAAAACAGTAGTGTGACAATTTTTGTTTTTTTTTATTAAAACAACTTACTGATAATTGAGACCTTAGTTAATAGGTCTATTACAGTACTTTGGAGTTCATGACTACAAATTTAAAAAAATGAATGCGATTAATTATGTTTAAGGGTCTTGCTAACAAGTGTTTTTAGGGCACAAGTAAATGATAAAAAAATTTGAAGAGTACAAGACACTTTTCACTAAATTTAATGCATTTTTACTGACATTAATACACTTTTTAATATTTTTACATATTTTCAAAACACTTTATACACACTTACTAATATTCAACAATGCATAAAGGGCTTTGTTAACATTCGCCTATTAGTATTTGGTGTATGCTGATTTAATAGCTTAAAGTTATAAGGGAATTAATTATAGTGAATGCGATTGCAGATTAAATAAAATAATAATAATAATGTTACACTGATTGAGAAGTGTATTTTTAGTTTTGATTTAATGTCATTGCAGATGGCTGGGACAAATGAAGCCATGGAAATGTTTCAGATGTGATTCTAAGTGCAGCTGAAGTCATGCTATTATATTTTTGTAAATCTAAATTATAGTTTTTGGTTAAATTACATTTTTTTATCTTTATAATTTGACTTAAATTTTATTTTATTATTTTAATTTAAATAATATTAAATCTAAACTTTAGGTTTAGTTTTAATTTGATCATTCTGTTCAAATGAGACGTTCAAATTAGCTAAATTTAACATGTGTCATTCACATGATTTATACACATACAAAACTAATAATAATAATAACAATAATTTGAACGGAATGATCAAAATAAAATTAAATTTAAAGCTTAGAAATATTATTCAAATTAAAATTCAAGGATAAAAGTAAAATTTTAGACAAATTATAGAGATGAAATGTGTGATTTACCAAATGCGTTTTTGTTTGACAATACTAGTGTTTAGTGGTGGTGATGTCTGTAACGGCTGCAACTAGTTTTTTTTGCCTAGGCGATTTATAAGATACATATATGGCACCCCTTAAAATAAATTAGTGGGTATGTCCATTCGATAGGTATGCTATTAAATCTGTAAAATATAAATTTTGATTTTGATTTTAAAATGTTTATGTTGTGTATTATGTTGGTGGGAGTGGGGTGCAAACCACTGTTGGTAATTCACAATGAGAGGTTTAAAACTGAACCAAACTGAATTTCAATTCACTCAAAATAATTCTGAGAAAAACAAACAAACAGAGCACTCTTCATTTTCTTCTCCTACATACATATTACTCTGATACATTAGCTATTTACAGATAAACTAGCAGTGTGAACACATTTAATGCAAATGCAGCTATCAGTGTTAAAGCATTTAATGCGTATACAGCTATCAGTGTGAACACATTTAATGCAAATGCAGCTACCAGTGTTAAAGCATTTAATGCGTATACAGCTATCAGTATGAACGCATTGAATGCAACTACGGCTATTGGTATGAAAGCATTAAATGCTACGCCTACAATCGTTGAAGCAATCTTTGAGCACTTATTTGTTTTGATGGTTATCAAGCTTATTTTCCAACATCCCCCCTTAAGCTTGATTCTCCATGTGGTTTCATCCCGAGCATTATCTTCATTCTGTTGAACATATCATTTTTCAATGGCTTCGTGAAAATATCTGCAAGCTGATCTTGAGATTTGCAAAGAAATAATTCCACCTCTTTATTTTTGACATGCTCTCAGATGAAATGATAGCGGGTGTCAATATGCTTACTTCTTTCATGATAAATTGGGTTCTTTGCCAATGCAATTGCTGAGCGATTATCAACATAGATCTCAGTGGGTTTTTCTTGTGGAAATCCCAAATGCTTCAGCATGTTCCGTAACCATATTGCATGACACACAGCTAAGTTGGCTACAACATACTCAGCTTCGCAAGTTGATAATGTCACAATGGCTTGCTTCTTGGACGATCATGTGAAGGTTGTTTTTTCCATAAAGAAAGTAAATCCCGTAGTACTTTTCCGTTCATCCAAGTCACGTCCCCAGTTGCTATCTGAATAGCCAACAAGACTGAAATTATCAGTTGGTTTATAGAATAAATCATCATCGACTGTACCTTTGATGCAGCGAAGAATCCTCTTTGCTGCATAAAGGTGTGACTGATCCGGTGTTTCCATATATCTGTTGATCAGTCCTACTTCATAGAGTATGTATGGCCTGGTGCAAGTAAGATAGCGAAGACTTTCAACTAGGCTCTTGAAATAAGTTGGATCCACATCACCTGCCTTCGTACCTTTTTTCAGCTCCACTCCACTGTCTACAGGAGTGTTCACTGGATTGCAATTTTCCATTCCACATCTCTTGAGAATTTCCTTGGCATAGCCACTTTAGGAAATAAAAGTTCCATCTTTTCTTTGTGTCACTTCAATGCCGAGAAAATGAGCCATCAATCCAATATCTATCATTTCAAATTCTTGGACCATGTTTCTTTTAAAATCTTTGAACATGGCTGGATTGTTTCCAGTGAAAATTAGATCATCAACATAAAGACAAGCAAGCAACATGCTTCCATCAACTTCCTTCTTCAAATATAGTCTGTGCTCATATGGACATTTTTCAAAATCATTGTCATGAAAATACTGATCAATTCTAGTATTCCGTGCACGCGGAGCTTGCTTTAATCCATAAAGTGCTTTATTCAATTTGTACACTTTGTCTTCATGTCCATTCTGAACATACCCCGAAGGTTGTTCAATATAGATTTCTTCTTCAAGGAAACCATTAAGAAATGCAGATTTCACATTAAGTTGATAAATCTGCCACTTGTGCTTGGCGGCTAAAGAAATCATTAGCTTGATAGTCTCCAACCAGGCAAGTGGAGCAAACACCTCTCCATAATCAATTCCAGCTCTCTACTTGTAACCTTTTGCTACTAACCTTGCCTTATAGCGTTGCACTTCGCCTTGTGCATTCCTCTTTGTCTTATATATCCATTTCACTCCAATGATTTTGTGCCCCTCCGGTAGACTGGTAAGCTTCCATGTGTCATTTTTCTCAATGGCATGAATTTCTTCATCCATTGCTTTCTTCCATTTATCTTCTTGGATGGCTTCTGAGAAAGTAAGTGGATCACTATCTACAAGTAGGCAGAACAAATTTAGATCTGCTTCCTTTGTAGCTTCATATATCTCTTGCAAATTTCTCATTGGTCTTGATTGTTTGAAAAAACTATCATCTGATGATGCTGATGATGATGATGATGCAGCACTTCTGTGAGAAACTGGCGATCTAGGTGCCAGTATTCTATGTGGAGGAGTTTGTGGCTCATCTTGAACTTCTCTTGTAATTTCAACTGGAGCTTTCGATGTTTCATCTTCAAGAATGAGTTTTGCATCTTTAACAACTTCATCTTGATTCCAGCTTCAAGCTTCTTCTTCTTCAAATATCACATCTTTACTCATGATCACCTGTCTGGTAATGGGATTATACAACTTGTATCCCATTGTTCTGTCTCTATATCTGACAAGGATATATTTTTCTCCCTTATCATTGAGCTTGGTTCTTCTTGCTTCTGGAATCTTGGTGTATGCAACACACTAAAATATTCTGAGATGATTGACACTTGGCTTATGTGAACTCCAAGCTTCTTCTAGAGTCCTAGAATGAAGGCTCCTGGTTGGATATCTGTTCAATAGATACACAGCACATGATACAACTTCAGCCCAAAATTGTTTAGGTAGTCCATTTCCTTTCAACATGCTCCTTGCCATATCCAAGATTGTGCAATTCTTCCTTTCAGCAACACCATTCAGTTGTGGCGTATAGGATGGTGTTGTTTGATGCTTGATTCCATGCTCTTTGCAATAATTCTCAAAAGCATCTGGTGTATATTCTCCACCTTGATATGATCGCAATGTCTTGATGTAGTAGCCGCTTTGCTTCTCTACAAAAACTTTGAATTCTTTGAAGATACTGAACACCTCCAATTTTTTTTTAAGAAAATACACCCATGTCTTCCGGCTATAATCATCAATGAAGGTGAGAAAATATCTATTCTGTCCATTTGACATTGGCTTCAATGTACCATACACATCAGTGTGCACTAGCTCCAACAGCTTTGTTGCTCTCTACTTCACTTCTTTGGCAAAGCTAGTTCTGTGATGCTTGCCAAGAATGCAGCTTTCACAAACCTCATTAGTATGAGCAATATGAGGGAGCCATTTCACCATATTCTTGCTTGACAACAACTTCAAGCTTCCAAAGTTGAGATGTCCAAACCTCAAATGCCATAGCTAGTCTTTGTCTTTGATGGTAGCATTTAAACACTTCGCAGCATCATGTTGGATGTTCAATGCAAACATCTGATTCTTGGACATTCTCACCCAAGCGATCAAATTACCATGATTGTCTTTGATGGTAAGATGACAATCTTTCATGCTGATGTCGTATCCTTTCTCTAAGAGTTGTCCCATACTCAAAATGTTGTTCTTCATGGCAGGAACATAATAAATATTGGAGATGTAATCATGATCTCCATTCTTGAGCTTGATCAAAATATTACCTCTTCCTTTCACTGGAGTCTTTGAAGAATCACCAAATGAGACTTGTGCTTATACAGTCTCGTCAAGCTTCAACGAACAACTCTCTTTTACCACACATGTGATTACTAGCTCCCGAATCTAGATACCAAACATTGTTTTGGTTTTCAGTGTCTCCATGGTGGACAAACAGGACTGTAGGTCCAACTTTGTTTGTTTCCTGCTCAGTAAAATTTGCTTGCTCTCCGGTTTTGTTGTTGCTCTACTTCGGCATTCATTGCTGTAATGCCCAAACTTGTGGCACTAGTAGCACTGAACATTGCTTTTGTCAAATCCTGGTCGGTTGTTGTAACCACCTCCTCTACCTCTTGCTCTTCCTCTTAGAGCAAAGTATGGTTGACTTCTTCCTCCTCTGGTTGCTACTGCTGAAATCTTCTCAAAACTTGACTCATCAATGCCTTGATAGAGTAGATACAAGGCCTTTTTATCTCTCTTCCTTGAATCTTTTAATGCCGTGTTCTGAGCTTCATTTAAATTTCCTTCATCTTCGAGAGTAGCTGGTTCGTTATATCCTCGATCCACTAACTCCCACAAATCTTGTGAGCCTAGTAGGACTTGCATTTGAATACTCTAATTTTCATGGTTCTCCTTGTTGAGTTTTGGAAACTGGAGCTGAAAGAAGTTGTTTGTGTTGGCCATTGGTTGTCTTTAAAAAACTACAATTTTTTAGGATGGAATTTGAAAATTCTAACCATACAGATGTGTTCAGAATATTTCAAATAGCTGGAAAGCACTATTGGATCACCAAAAACGGACTTCAAACGGCTCAGATCTAACAAAAATAATTCACTACAACATATAAGACTTTTGGCGACCAATTATTTTAGTCCCTAAAACTATTATTTTAGTCTCTAAATGGTTTTTGTGACAAAATTAATTTTGTCACTAAAAAAGTCACTAAAAGTGCGTCTAGAAAAGTCTTTAGCGACCAATTTTTGAAAATGTCCCCAAAAATGACAATTAGTGACCAATTTTATATTGTTACAAAATGTTTGATTTTACAAGACTAAACATTTGGTCACTAATACTTCGTCATAAAATGTCCCAATTTGGTCGCAAAAAACAAAATAATGACACTTTTAATGACTATGATATTTGGTCGCTAAAAGACATATAACTTTCTCTACAACACATTTTCGTCGCTAAAAATCAAAGTTAAATTTTGTAATCATTTAATCTCATAGCTAAAATGCACAAAATTAAATGTCATCCAATCATATTAAAAAAAATTTGACATCCACATATCAAACCCACTCTATTCCCAAACCATAATGAGTATATAGAAAGTAAATTTGACAAAAATTAAAACTAAAAGTTTCCAAATTCAGATCAAAGTAGTAATAGTTCAAATGAAGAATAGCAACAATACAATAGTTTCTACAAAGAAAATATCTAAAAAAGAATTTTCTTAACATCAATATCAGGCTTTATATCAGACAGGCTTGACACAAGAGGCTTCAAGCTGTACTTAGGTGTGACACCCTTTGGACATCCCTGCAACCCAAAATTCAAAAAGAAGAATCAAATAATAAGAATCAACACAACATAACCTCATTAAATAATCAATAGTCATTCATAATCAAATAAGTTACAAATAATGAAAAAACACGTTATCTCAGTGTACTTGAAGTATTAGTGAGCTATAATAAGAATCAACACAATAAGGTTATCATAATCCAAGCACGTTATCATAATCAAATGTTCTAAATAACAAACACACTAAATTTATAACTATGACAGATCTATCTAGAGCAAAAGGTACTCACTATGATGGTAAATCAGAAGTAAAACCTCCCCGACTAATCTGTTGCAGCACCAAATCAAGCTTGGCATTGACCTCTACGCTATTAGACTCCAAGTTGTGCACTCTTGCATTCAGTTCCTCATTGATTCTCCGTTGCTCTTCAAGCTCCCTTCTAGTTTCCTCATTTTCTATCTCAAGAGCAACACGAGTACGTCGACCAGATGCTGTTGTACTAGGTTTAGGACCATGTCCTAAACCACTTATGTAGCCAGACTTACGCCCAAACACCTCAATGGAAAGCTGCTCATCAGATAGTGGGCTAGATCCATCTTCTATAGCTTCATTCTCCCGCTCTTTAAGTTTTTTCTACAATTGCTCATGAAATTAAATATAGTCATTTTATATCTACATTGTAACAGAGCAACTGAAGACATTGATTTTCCTATGTACTTATCCTAGAGAGAACATAATAATGGTAGAGAAAGGACCATAATCTAGTGGCAGGTCTAATATTCTAACTGAATTTTCTAACTTTAAAGTAGCATTTCCCAAAAGCTGAATTTTCTAACTTTAAAGTATTAATAGGTCTAATATTCTCTTCAAACATGCGTTTTTAGATGCCATGCCATCCTTGTTTTTAGGTACCAGAGAACCTACAGAAGCATATCAATCATAAGTTTTATTATTCAAGCTTAGCAAACATTAATAGTGTCTAATTTAACCATAAGAAATGCTTAGGAATTAATAGTGTCTGATTTAACCATAAGAAATGCTGGCCAATGAGGTTGAGAAATCATTTTTTGTTGTGTTTGATCTCAAGGATCTTAACAAACATTTAAGAACTCTGTTGCAATCTTCTTTCTGCTGAAGCCAGTTCTGTAATAGAAGAGCTCAAAGTTTATTTCAGCCCATTGCAGAATTGCCCTAGAGCTTAGCTTTTGTTTTGAATGGAAATGGCTTTCTTCCAAGAAGTTGTTTAAGTTAGGTCATTGCAACTACGTCGGTAAGAAAATCTGAGCTGTTCATCAAAGTCTGACCTAAATTTTTGTTTCCACTCTATTTTTCATAATGTTCAGGTTGTTTGGTTTAAAAAAATAAAAAATAAATAAATGAATAGATCGATATGTACCAAATGGACAAAAATATTATATTTAATTACTTTTTGTTATCAATTTTTTTCAGTGTTAAAAGATAAATGACTAATACTATGTATTTTACAATAACGTATATCATATTACTATGAAAATGAACTACCTTCACACTAAAGATCAAATACAAAATTTAAGTAATACAAAAGAACTTCAAAAGTGAGAAAAATCTCAAATAAAGCAATATAAAATAAAATCTGAACACAAGTGCGAGTAATTGAAACAGTCACTAGTGAGGTTTCAAATCTTGTCAACTCCCTTTCTCATCCCAAAAGATAAGAAAATATATAGTTTGTACAAAAAAAAAATGAAAGAAAAAGAAAAAAAACAAAAACAAAAACAAAGTATGGTTAAACTAACATATGGGAAGGGATTATGTTATTCTTCAATGCAATTGTTTTGGACAAGAACAAGGAACAGATTATGACTGCAAATATTCACTGGATCAAGCATGACATAGTTTATGGTCTCAAGACCAAGTTGGACCAAGATGGATTATTAGGTCAGTGCCTATACAGTTAAAGCTCCTACCAAACCTTAGCCTTGCAACAACAATGCTGCAAATATTCAAATCATACCATTTTGTCTCATAAACTTTCACTCCAATATTTCCAAACTTAAAACAGGTGATCTAGTCCTAATCATTTACATTCATAATCATTTACATTGTTCATTTTTAGTGCTAAAGATTCACAACACATGAGCCTTAGACAAGTAATCATTAACAGGAAAATACTTATATTTAACATTAGAAAATTCTTACATGTCTAATTTCAGCTTCATTATGGACCCATGCTTGCCTTTTCTGACTAAAGTGTGTCTTGTGATACAAATCAACAAGTCCAAGCTCCTTTCCATCCTTGTCTCGCTGTCAAAACCTTTATAGTTAGTATCCTATGGAGTACATACATCACCAAATAAAAGAAATAAAAAAAGTGCCGCGTAGACCCTATGATTTAAAGGTCAGTTGTTTACCTCATCGTATTGCACCTTTCTAAATGCCTTTGAGCCAGCTGTATGGACGACTTTAAGCTCAAACCGATTTTCCTTGTTTTTCTGACATTTCTCCTGCATGAAGTGTAAAAATATATTCAAAATAAATCGAGTCCATATGCCCAAATGCTTAGTAATAGCAGCAGCTACATGCATAGCAGCAGCCTCCGCCACAGCAGCAGGTATAGCATCATCAGCAGCCCAGTACAAGCAGCCTACACAAGAGCTGCAGCCTCACCACAAGTGTGTGCAAGTGCATTACAAGTGTGTTCAACAGTTACCTGGTACGTCTTATCATCCCATAATTGACACAGGTATCACCACACCTCTTTTTTGATATCTTCATGTGGGTTTGCAAGGGCTGATTCCATCGTAGGGAAACTTCTAAAATGTTGGCGTAGATTAAAGCGGTAGGTCTTGTACCGGAGTTTCATCATTCCAAGGATAGAAGCAATAGCGTAAGGTTCATTACTAAAAATGAAACCTTCCTACCATACCAATAAAATTAAACACTTCAAAACATTAAGCAACATAATTCATAAACTAAAAGGGAATATTAAACTAGACTAAAAAAAAACTATCTTACTCGAAGGTATGCAATTAGCGTTTATTTATCCTCAGGGCTAATAAAACTCCACTTAGGCACATTTTGTGGGGCAAATTGCCTAGTGACGATCCCCAACTCGGTGGTGAATTTATCAGACCATGGTCCCAATGGATTCCCAGTAATCCTACAAATTTCAACATCCAATCGCTTCCCTTGACTTTTTATCTTGAGTAATGCAAGGCTTCGTGACTTCCCACGTCCTTTCTTACACTCTGTTGTATCTATTAAAAACAACATATAGAAAAAACACATCAATGTCTAACATATGCATTGGATGAAAAGAATAAACAACCAACCAAAAAAGAATATAAAACTAAAATATTTACAAACCTACCAGCAATACAACAATCCGTGCTAGAAGTATCCAAGTATGAGGCTTGTGATGTAACTTCATGCATAGATGCTGATGCTGATGCAGTTGCAGATGTTGATGCAGATGTTATTGGGGGCACAAACTTTGACGTAAATGAAGGAATTGACTGAATAGATGTGGATGCAAAAGATGTAGCTGCTAATTTGTTAGGCACATAACCTCCCTGTTGTAACAGCGCCCGCGTGGGCCTCGTGCTACAGTTCGGACTCGATTTGTGTCACGGTTCTTAATCTGAACCAAAGAGTCCAAATCTGGCAAATCGTTTTGAGAAAACAGATTTTTGAAAAAGTAGTGCCAAACATGGACTGCTTTGCCAGATACAGAGTCGCCACCTAAATATTTTAAAATGGGGAAATTTAGGAAACCCTGACTCGGTGCCGAAGGCCACATGTCCGTCATCACCGGAGTTGTCTCGGCTCGGGAGCTTGGGTACGATCGGGGAAGGTCAGCTATGAGCACCCCCTTTCGTCCGGTCCGAAGACCGGCCTCTACTAACCGTGATATCCATTTTTGAAAACTTTATGTGTTCTTATTCCAATTATTAGCCTAGAATTACTATGTTATGCGCGCAGCAAACAAGTATAGACTAGATTGCCTAATTTGGAAATAAACATTGCATATCCGTTCGGTTTAAAAATGCTTCGGAATTTGCTACTCGCAAGTAGGCTAAAATACGGATTTCAACGAGTTTTTCCAACTCAAACAATCCAACCTTCACCCACAGGCATTCGAAACAGTTTAACACATAAGCATCTAGCCACATGTTAAGCATGCTGTTATGGCAACATTCACACTCGTGCGATATGCTAAAGCGGAAATACTTACATAGTACTCCGTGCCAAAACAAAGAACTTGTTAGCAATCATGCATGATCCAAGTCCATGTGAAGTGCCTAATGCATCGCATACAAAATGTCGCTAAGATAGGCTCGGCTAATCCTAGACATGTCATGTGAAAATGCACGATTATCACGTATTCAGTTTGAAAATTGAAGTATTGATGCAATTAGCGTGATGTACCGAGCCTAATGCATGCAATACAAATGCATGGATGCACACATGCATAGCATAAGGTATGCTAATTTAAACATGCCCTAATACTAACCATCAAAGCAGGTAAGTAAAAGGGAAGAAAGAAGCGGGGATTGGAAGACATTCACACACCCACACACACTTATTACAGATTTGCCCTCGCTCGGAGGGACCGAATAAATATTACAAATTAACTAACTACGCAAGCTAATTAATATTACAAATTAACTAATTTAATTAACAAATTAAATTAAATTAATTAAAGCAGGAAAGCGTCTCGGGAGACGCGCCACCATGCGCAAGCTGCCTCTGTTTTCCTTCCTTTCCTCCTCTGGAGGCTGTCAAAGCCTCAGGACTACATCCTTGGACAGAGGGGATCATCACCGGCTGAATGAAACCTCCACCGGCAGTGTAATATGGCCATCGGCACAAAATAGGGTCTGTCGGTAGAGAAAATTGTGCCGGTCGGCACATTACACTGCCGGTCGGCAGAGTATTCCTGCAGAACCTGCAACTCACAGCAACAGAGGGCAAAACAAGGCATGACAGCACAATTCAAAGCATGTATGCACCAATCATGTCTCTTATCATTGTGATGACTCAAAGGGACATGTGCCTCGGTTCTCGGACCACCAATCACGCATTTCCATGCATGATGGCCCAAGGAGCCAAGCATGCAACTTTGGTTTCAAATGCATGCAAACCAATCAAACAAATTAGGCCCAATTCCTATCACCAATTCAAGGAACAAGGGCATGCATGCAAGATGCAATGCAACCTAGGCATACAAGCTAAGGATGCAACATGGCATGGCAAAACACTTATGCAAGCATACAAGCATGCATATGGCAATACAAATGAGTGCAAAGATGGACTTAAACATGAATTAGACGACTCTAAAATAGGCCTAAAACAGTAGCCAAAAGTGCTAAAGAGTGAGAGCTAAATGGCATGCACACACACATGCACATAAGGGCCAACACTTAAGCACAAAACAAGCAACATTCAAGCACACTTGAAAGGAGGGATCATGGACTAATTAGCATGCAACATGAGCCCTAAAATCATGTTATAAAATGATGCCAAATCAAGTTATAAATCAAGCCAAAACATGCAAAGAGTAGTCCAAGTGTTCAAGGCAAATCAATAATGCATTGAACTACACTTATCATGACCAAACATGGCATGCATTAAACAACTAAAAACAGATTTTTAGCATGTTAAAACAAGGCCAAAGGACTCCTTAGATGGCATCTAAGTGGCCCAAATTCAAAGGCATACATCATGACCAAAACATGGAGCATTGCAACACATGCTTCCAAAGCATTAAAGAGGCATGCAAGGCAATCAAACAAGCATGGAAATGGGACTGAAATGACATATAGAATGATCCCAAATCACCAAAACAATGCAAAGATGGCATGCTACACATGCACATACTCAAGGCCAACAAGCCCAAATACAAAGGAGCTATATAATGCATGCTAAAATCAACCCAAATACTTATGGACAGACCTAGAACATGGCAAAATAAGCACATAATCTTCACAAGACTAAGCCTAAAACATGCTCCAACAAAGGCTAACAACCTAGACATGTTAAGGCACAAATATGGCATTACAAGGCAACTATGCTAAACATGCATGGAGTTCCAAAACCAACTTTAAATCATGTTATATCATGGATATATAAGCATGAAAAACAAACCAAATATGCTCAACACACACTCAAGCATAGGCTTCCTTAAGAGGCCAAAATATGCCCTTTTCAAGGACAACAAGGAGAGGGGGTGGCCCTCTCCTTCTTGGGACTTCAAAGCATCATCTTCACCACTGAAATCCCTCAAGATTTCAGTGGTGAAGAGACCTCAACACCAAAATCCCGGAGTTAACACAAAATGGCTTAAAATGAGGCCTTTTGAGGCCTAAGGGTGGTCAACACCCCTCAAACAACAAAACACTCTTAATAAACAATAAAGAGGGCTTAAAAATAGAACTTGTTTATGTTATACAATAATCACAAAAACAGCTCTAAGATAGGTATAAAATTGATGCAAGAATGGGGAATAAAGGTGTAAGTTTCTTACCCTTGTAGTCCTCTTCAACAAGGATGCTCCAATGGCCTCCTTTGGCTCCAAATCAGTCAAGAAACTCAAGAACAACCCCTTAGAACTCTAATCTCAAGAGGAAGGTGAAACACTAGGTGTTTGTGTGCAATAGTAAGGCACAAAACACCTAGTGTGCAAAAATGGGAGGGAAAGAGAGATAGATTGTGTATGTCTAACCCTAACCCTAGAAAACCAGAGCTCTCCTCTGTCTTTTCTCTCTAAAATGTCTAAGCCTCTCTTCCCTTTTCCTTAGAGAGAGTCCTCTCTATAAGCCTCTTGTAAAGCTTACCAAACAAGCTTTGCAAGAGGGAGATCCCTCCATACACGTGTATGGAGGGGAGCAAAAGTTATACAGCTGTCCAAAAATATCTGCAAAAGCAGATGAACAGCAATCGGCCGGCAAAAAATGCCATCTTGGCCAAACAAAGTGCCGACTGGCACAAAAAAGTGCTGACCGGCAACAAATAGTGCCGACCGGCAAACTATTTTGCCGGTGGCAGCAAAAACCAGCCGGTGGCATCTAGCCACTGCCGGTGAAGGGTGGGGATGGTCTACAAGCCCCACTCTGCCTCTCAAAGGCAAGATGCAAGTGTTTGGTGCAAAACCAGACACTAAACGGTCGAGTTCGGGGATCCTGAGGCGGGGCGCGCGAGCCGAGACCTCCGGGAACTCCAAACGAACACAAACATGGATAATCACCGAGTGTTCAAACGGTGACGTCCAAGTCTTGAGGACGGTCAAAAATGGGGTGTCTACAGTTGCCCCTCTTTGACAGAACTCGAAAGTCATAACAATGACGGGAGTGAATGTCAAAGCCCAGAGACGACCCATTTTTGACAAGGCCGAAGACTTAGACAAACATGCAATACAAATAAGATATGCGCCCGGAGGCAGGGGCAAAATGCAAGACAATGCACGGAGCCGAGCATAACTTATGATCATGCAAAGAAAGCTGTAACGAAGCAAACATGCAACAGTTTTAAGCTATCATACCAAACTACACTACAATGCAGAAAGGATGTAAGAGAATTATGGAATTCTCAATACGTCTCACTCGGGAGATACAATACCTGTGCGGCTCGTCTGGTTGCACCAGCTCCAAATGAACCGTACATACAATATCGTGCCTGCAAAGCAAACAAACTTAACAGGTACAATATGGTTAGCAACATGCATGACAATGCAAATGTGGATGCAAAACGAAATGCAATATATACAAAACAATGTATAAACAATGCAAATGCAGATGCAATGTAATTGAAACAATGCAAGCTACATGCAAAGCAATTGAATCGTGATCCAATCACGAGCGGTTCGAAACCACACCTATGTCAAATAGATTGATGGAGGTAACAAGTCTGTCTACCATAGAACGGTCAACTGAACTATGAGTATTGTAGACAGACGCAAGAACAAGCATTGGGTGGAATTGACATAAGTGGGGAAACAACCCGCTGGAGGAAGGACTACGATCCTAATGCCGGATGCAAAAATTACACTACAATGTAATGGATAGATATGGCACGCAGGCCAAACCAAATCTTGCCTAGGAAAGGCATGCATACATACAAGCCATGTGTAACACAGAAAAGGTGCCGCAACCCTCAACCAACATATCAACGTGGAATCGGCGCGATACACATACAGAACTGTGTTCTAACATGAAAAGTAAGGGCACATACCAGACCAAGCTCAACATGGAAAGGCGCAAGCCAAAGGCGGAAGGTGATGCAATGAATGCATGCAATCTACAATGCAATATCTACAAATATGCAATGGAATGGATATGGATACAATGGATATGGCACGCAAGCCAAACCAAATCTTGCCTAGGAAAGGCATGCACACATACGAGCCATGTGTAACACAGAAAAGGTGCCGCAACCCTCAACCAACATATCAACGTGGAATCGGCGCGATACACATACAGAACTGTGTTTTAACATGAAATGTAAGGACACATACCAGACCAAGCTCAAACTGGAAAGGCGCAAGCCATAGGCGGAAGGTGATGCAATGAATGCATGCAAACTACAATGCAAATGCAAGACAATGCAAATATGCAATGACTATGATTGCAACTTTCCCTATCTTACCAACAGGGTGATATACTAGGTTGGTTCAGTATCCAGAACTGAGGCGTAGACATGCCGCCTCAACCTATGGGGCTTCCATACAGATTTCAAGCCGAGGGTAAACCTCTGGGTATTTAAACCAGACTTTAGTCTCGGAACTCCCGAACCTTTGCGTTCTAGGCATAAGCCGTTCGAACTCTAGTTTCCACCGTCCCAGTTGGTCTTCTAGGAACTCATCGCAAGCACAGACAGGTGGCTTTACCAGACCACCGAAAAGTCGTTCGGGCACGACAAACACCGAAGGAATTACACCTTCAGAGGATTTAAGGTCTCCTAGACCGGAATGCAAAATGTATGCATGACAATGCATGTTTTTGGTTTTTTTTTTTTGAAATGCAAATGATGCATGAAATGCATGTTGCATGGAATGCGCGACAACACGCGGCTCTCGAAGTGTACGACAATGCGAACACTAAAGGTCTTACACCTTCCAAGGATTTAAGGTCTCCTAGACCGTACGTGTTTAAGGTCTCGCCAGACCGCGCGTGTTTAAGGTCTCGCCAGACCGCGCGATTGCACGATGGTATGATGCGCAAAGTAGCGCAATGCGTTAGGCAACGCGAGTGCACAAGACAGTGCGATGGAATGCATGCAAAATGCAATGAGATGCGCAAAACAGCGCGAACAATTTTGAAATGCACAAAACAGTGCGATGCGCAGAACAGCGCGAGGTTTGAAATGCACAAAACAGTGCAATGCGCAGAACAGCGCGAACAATACAATGCACAAAACAGTGCGATGCGCAGAACAGCGCGAGGAAAATACAATGCACTAACAAGTGCAAGTAAGGTGCGCAAGATAGCGCGAACAAATGCAATGCACTAACAAGTGCAATTGAGGTGCGCAAGATAGCGCGAACAAATGCAATGCACTAACAAGTGCAATGCCAAGTGTGACGTGCATGCCACACGGAGTGTAAATGGGCTTGAATGCGCAACAACGCACGTATTCCGGAATGCATGACAATGCATGGAATGGAAATGCAATGATGATGCATGAGAAATGTGCACGACAATGCAAAGGGGTGCGTGTTGCAACGCATGTAACACGTGCATAACAATGCAAATGTGTGGCGCGTGATAGCGCGATGTAATGCACCGAAGTAGTGTGATGAGTTCGTGCAACACACATGGGGCAACTTTTGAATTCAAAAAGGATACAAAAAGGATACACCTTGTACGAATTCGAGTGCCACGCACTGGAGACACGGCCCGCGGTCAGAACGGAGGCCGGTTGAGCGTCGGAGATGCACTTTCTTGCACTTTCTTGAGCTATGAAGACCACAAACTTCTCAAATGGCCTAAACAAGGCTGTGGGAACCCCACCGGCAGTAAGGGGAGGCCACCGGCTGGCCATCGGCACAAAAACAATTCTATCGGCACAAAAAAGTGCCGGCCGGCACAAAACATTGCCGGCCGGCAAACAGTTGCTGAATCGGGGCAGTTCTGTCTTTTCACCTCGAGTGTTATAAAATAGGGTTTCAAAACCCTATTCTTCACTTTTCCACCGCCGAAAATTCTTGCCCTCTCTCTCTAGAGTGCTTCTCTCTCATTTTTCGCCCGTTTCTTCGCGTTCTACGCCCGTTTCGTCGTCGGATTCGCGATCCTCTTCGCGTTTCGGACATTTTCCACCGATCACATTCTCGTTTCGGTGCCTCGTTCGGCGTTCTCGCCTTCTCGGGGTTTGTTCCCCTCACTTTCCTCTTCATTTCCGTGCCTCTTCACATTCCGGCCTTCCCGGCCATTTTCGACCCTCTCGGGAGTTGACTTTTCAGTTGACTCTTCATATTCCGGCTCGGTTTTCCTTTTCCGGCCATTTTCACACCACTCTCTACATGGCGGACGACATTCCACGTGGCGGGACTCCCCCGGACCACGAGATGGACCCCGGGGTCGAGCTCTTACCACTGAGCGAGCGCCCGTTCGACCCGGCGACCTACCGGCCGGCGATCCACGTTCTGCCCCCAGACGGCCTGCGTCAGTTCCGGAGCTTCGAGAGGTACGCGCCCCCTGAGTTACTGCTACGCGAGCCTACCTCCCACCTTTCATTCGGCACTCCCGAGGTAACTCTTCATCTTCTGCTTTACTTTCTGCAATGTAGGATACAAAACTGCCATAGTTAGCTGTATTCTTTAATTGCTGAAATCTGATATTGCCGTAGACCGTAGTTGACTGTAAACATACATACAACTGATATCTGCTTGAGACTGACACATGCACACACACTGCACTAGCCCTGAATCACTCAAACACACGGCACTCACTGTATTCTACTGCACACACACTGGTACCCAGTATTTGTCTGAATCTGTCAAACTTGCATACATGCCACATCTATTCTGAAACACCTAAACACGCTGACACAGCACACGTATTTTACTGTAAGCACACCGGCACCCGATATTTGCCTGAAACTGACAAACTTGCACACATGCTATATCTGTCTTTTCAAAACTGCATTTTGAATGTTGTCTTGCCATTGTCATTTTCTGTTTACAGGAGGGTTCCCATACCATTCGCGGGTATGGGAATACTGGTGCGCGGGAGTGGTATGACGAGCTCCCTGATGCGGTCCAGCGCATCGTGGACCGAGCGGGCTTCGGCACCTTCTGCCGAGGGCTCTCTAGGCTCTCCACATGCAGACCTCTCCTTGCTGCTTTGGCGGAGAGGTGGTGGGACACCACCGATTCTTTCCATTTCTCTGCTACAGGGGATATGACGATGACCCCTCATGACTTCTCGATGCTCACAGGCATCGGGGTAGGGGGTGATCCGATCCCCTTTGACATAGCGATGGATGAGTGGACCGCCGCTCAGGTTCATTTACTGGGGGAGGCCCCTCCGCTAGCTCGCCCAGGCTTCGTCCGCTATTCCTGGTTCGAGGCACAGTTCAGGGTCCTGCCCGCATTGGGGGAGGAGACTCAGATGACCGAGGAGGACGTGGAGAGGTATGCTCGGGGCTTCCTCATGTTCCTGTTCGGGACTACTATCTTCGCCGACCGGGCGAACACCGTGCCTCTCTGCCTTCTCAGCGCACTGGTGGACGTCCGAGACATTCTGCACTTCGATTGGGGCGGCGCTGCTCTGGCCACCTTGTACGGATATATGAGCTCGGCTTCTCGCGGCAGCGGCCAGCTGCTCGGAGGTTACTGGCGAGCTTGGGAGGTACATTCCTTCTCCGCTTTTTCATTCCTGTCCGATATTCTCTGTACTCTGTACACTGCACACACTGCGGTCTGCTTTACACTCACTGTATACTGTACACACGGCACACACATACATTCTGCTTTGCACTGACTGTACACTGCTCACACTGTACACTGCACACAATACACGGCTCAACACACGGCTCTGCCATTTCTGCTTTATTCTGTATAGCCTGCTTTATTTGATGGTCATACTGACATCTGTTTTGCAGTTGTGGGTTTATGCCTACTTCCCTAGGCTTGCACCTGTGCCAGTTGCGGAGCCTCCTCCGGCTGTTCCCTTCTCGAGTCGCTTTGACGGGGGATGCACCCGGCGACCACGGGAGACGTTCGGCTTCTTCCGCCGATATTTCGACACCATCACCCCGGCTGAGGTATGCTTTACTTACAGTTCATTTAGCTTCGCTTTCCCACTGCATGTTTCAATAACAGTAGATAACAAATTGTCTGCCACTTTCAGATCACATGGCGGCCATGGGCTTCCTTGCCATCGGCGATGCGGGGTCGGTTCCCTGGTGCTGAGGAGACCTCGCGTTTCCGGATTTTGCTGGAGGGCCCGGTCTGTCGGGCTTGGTACCTGGGGGAGCGTTTTCTACGCCAGACCCTTGGGTTACCTGAGCAGATAGTCCCGGCCCACCCTCCTGCAGAGATGAGGGAGACCGAGGGGCTGACCACTGAGCAGTTGGATGATTACTCCATCGGCTGGGAGGAGGCCGGCTTCCGAGGCACCGGCGACTATCAGGAGTACGTGCGGACGTACCTGATGCGACCTTTGAGCGGCCGTCGAGCAGAGGGGGCCAGGCCTGTAGCATCGGCGGCTGGGGCCGGAGCAGGAGCAGGGGCCGGATCTTCGAGGAGGGCCCGGGTCCGTGGCAGGGGCGGAGTACGGGGTGGACGAGGAGCTGGGTGGCCTGCCCTTCCTGCTGTACTGACTTTTCAGGGGCAGGGTGGGGCGACCTATCAGATCCCCTTCGCCCCTCCACCAGCTGGTCATGAGTTCACTGACATCCCCGACCTTCCGCCGGTATGTATCATTGCACTTCGTACAGTTATTTCATTTCAGTCTACTTGATATTCCACAGAATACTAATGCATCTGATACCTTTGCAGGCTTCCTCTGAGTACACCCGTCAGTCGTTGGCGATGAATGCCTCGATGATGGGGATGCTCCAGCGGACATTTGACCTCCTGGCTGTCTACAGCATACCGGTATGTCCTTCTGACACTGGCCTCAAACCATTCATACACTGCTTCGCATAATCTGATGCACGGCACAACACCTGATACACTGATCTCACAGCATCTGATACACTACATACACTGCATTCTGCACTGTACTCTATACTGACAAACTGCTCACGGCATTCATACACTGTATTCACACACTGCATTCTGCATTGCTAAACTGCTCACGGCATTCATACACTGTACTCGACGTTGCATTCTGCACTGATAAACTGTCTACAGTATACTGATACATTTCACTTTTGTGTACTTTTTCAGCCTCCTTTCCAGATTCCCATGGCAGGAGGTGCTCCAGCTAGACCTGCTGTCCCTGCTCGGGGGAGAGACGAGGAGGGCAGGATATTTCCCCGCACTAGGGGAGGGCGGACTCACGTCGGGAGTAGCTCGCGAGCTCCAGTTCTGGACGACGATGACGACAACGACGAGGAGTCAGAGGCGGAGGCAGGGTCATCGGAGGAGGAGACCGGAGACGGTTCTAGCTCGGGCTCTGATGACGACGCTGTTGATGCTCCTGGACCCTCGTCCAGGAAGAGGACCAGGACAGACTGACGGCCCTTCGGAGTGCTTGACACAGATGCAGATTTTTGCTATCTTTTCCTCTTTGTACTTTTCTTTTTGGTTGGTAGATAGATTACCTTGTACTGCCACAGGCAGATTTTGTTTTCAAAGCTTGTACATTTGAAAAGATAATGAAATGAAACGGACTTTTTATCTGAAAAAGTGCTTACATTTACACATTTCATGCATTGCATCGCATCTCATCATGTTACACCTCAATGTAAATGGAATTGATTGGTTGTCTGAAAATTAAACGCTTGCACTGTAATAATCAGATAACTAAACAGCCAACAGCAAAATAACCCAAGCAACCCACTGCCTGATTCTGGACACACAGCCCTTTCTCTACTGGGGATTAATCTGCACACAGTCCATAACACAGCGTTCGGTTCATTCTGCACACGGCAAATTCTGAACAAACGGCCCAATCTAACAGGACGGACCTCAAAAGTGGAACCTGTTGGAGTCAGAACACGCTCAAATGTAGAGAATGGCACAGCATTCTTGAGCATAAATGATTTTCGAGATTGAATGAGGGTTTTTCAAATCGGGATATCGAGCCTACAACTGAACACAGCGGGGAAGACTCAAATATAGGCACACGACCTAACACAACGAGACACGCTCGGAAAAGACCTAAAACAAAGGTTGAGGTAAACAAAACCAAAGACACGACATAAAGACGCGTAAACGAAGACGGGGGACCTCAGATCACGAGGAGCCAGTTCAATCTGGGTATTGTTTCCCACCCTTTCTGATTTGTGATTCTCACATCACTCGGCTCTCAAGCTCGGATTTTCTCTCAAAACCCTTTTCCTCACTTTTCTCTCAACTTACACCTCTCTATTCTTCAATCTCTCATTTTTCATCCCTCCCCGGGGTGATTGATGGATGAATAGGAAGTTGCGGGTTCACGCCCGATGCCGTTAGCTCACCGCCATTTCTTCTGGCGGGCAGAGCGCTCTTCTGGCAAGTACGTCGGTGACGGGGGAAAGACAGAACGCCTGGCTCAACTGTGCCCCTAGTTCATCATTTTAACCATTCTTTGTTTTTGCTTTCTACTAAAACAGTTTTGATCAAAATGAGAGTCGGATTAACGTACTCGTTCGATTTTTGATTTGAAAGGCATGCAAGTCAAGCTGCAAGCACTGAAAGTTTTCCTTTTTGGATCCAAGACAGTGGTCCAGTTTTGGAAAATGGAATAGTTTTCGAGAAAATAGTCAACCTCAGTAAAAATTTTCAAAAACTATTTTTGCAAACGGCTGATGCTCAACAAGCATGGAACTTACTCTTCGAGATGCGCAACCTCGGATCGGAGGTAATGGAAAATTGCCCCCTTGCTCGAAGAGAGCTGCATGGCAACGGAACGTTGCCCCTTGTTTGCACGGCACCGCAGCGCGTTGAATGGCAACGGAAAGTTGCCCCTTGTCTGAATGGCACCGTAGCGCATTGAATGGCAACGGAAAGTTGCCCCTTGTTTGAATGGCACCGCAGCACATTGTAGTCAGTCTTCACAGTGAAGGTCACAACCAAACTCTCAGATACAGAGAAGGCAAAGATGATCAAAACCATTACATGGACACAATTGATTTTAGAGGTGTTTATGGCTGGACTTCAGAATGAAGTTGCCTATGTATCCCAAACATGGGAATCAAGCCTTACGTAGTTCCGGGTTAAGGTACACTCGGGTATTTAACCTCTCCTTTTTAGGCTCTAACTTTTGCCAAGGCGCCCGATGCGGGTTTTCGACCTTGCGAGCTTTGTTTTTCTTTTCTTTTCAATTCTTTTCATTTCTTTTCTTTTCATTGATTTTCCTTTTTTGTTCTTTTCTTTCTCTTTTTTTTTTCTTTTTTCTTCTTTTTTCTTTTTTTGTTCTTTTTCTTCTTTTTCTTGCTCTAACTTTTGCCTGGGTCGCCCTTCCGGGTTTTCGGCCCAGCGAGCCTCTCAAGGGTAAAAGTGTAGCTTGGTCCATGCCAAATGGTTATAGGGTTTCGAAGCCATCCATATCCAGGAGAGTGGCTGTTGATTTGCAAGAGGACTCATCTTCAGCTCTTCGAGCATATCTGACATTTTTGCCCCTAGTTCGAGAGGTACTTCCGTTCTAGCTTTGCAAGCTCATTCTGATCTTCTGATCTTTTTGATCTGACTTTCCTGGCCTCTTGTTCGAGGGCTGCTTCAAATCTGGCCACACAGGCCTCACATCGTAGTTGACCGTTGAACCTTCTGAATTCAAGTTCAAGGTTTGGGAGCGAAGGGGTTGAGTTTCGAGGCTGAGGGCGATCCTAGGCTGCACAATCTCAAGAGCGATTGCACACAGGTCTTCGCAGGACCGCGCAAAACATTTTGTTTTTGAAAGTTTTTAAGAAAGCGACAGATCGCTCGTGCTAAAGACAGTGTGGGACCAATCTGGATCAAGCCAGGGTCCTTCTCAGTACTCACGCTAACAAGCATGATTTCATTCATTAAGGGCTTAGCATGCCTCTCTTTCTCTCAAATGATCAAAATTTTGCAAATCCCGAGGAATTCCTTCCTCTTCGTTTTCGCCGCAGTGTTCAAAAAAAGTTTTGAAAAAAAAACTTAGGTCGATATAATGATTTCAAGGCACAGAAAAGGCAGGCGAAGAGCACTGTCATTCCATTCAATACTTCTGGCACAACTGGCACACGGCAGAAGCAAACACAAGAGTGTGAAAATCACTGCTGTTCATTCAAATCTGTTGGCATAACTGGCTCCAAGGCAGAAACAGACTCAAAAGGACAAACACAAAGCAAAATAGTGATATCCGAAGTAACACCCCCGGAATCACCCGACTTCAACAAAACAGGACTGACTCGATACAACAAGACAGACCCGACTGACTTAGCATGAAAAGACTGACCCAATACAAAACGACAAGACTGACCCAATACCCAAGTCAGAAAGTACAAAACTAACATTCACAAATGCTCAAAACAGTGCGTGCCATACACCATATCTGGAGTAAACTGAGTGCCGCCCGCAGGTGGTCCAACCTTTGATCACATCACATTATCCCCCCACAAGTTCACTGATCAAGTGTCGATAGACTTCGCAGGACCTGGTGCGGGGATGACCCCGTTGTCAATCAAATTTTGTATCTCGTGGTGGAGACGGACGCAACTGTCGGTGTCATGACCGGTTTGTTGATGGAAAGCACAGTACTTAGTCGGGTCATGTTTTGGAGGGAGAGGATCGGGTAAAGGCCGTTGCTCTAACGGTTTCAGATGTCCTTTCCTGAGTAGGATCCCCAGGGCTTTAGACAAAGACATATAGAGTGGGGTGAAAACCCTCTTGCCTCGGGGCAGATAGTCTGAAGTTCGGGGGTTTGAAGTGGATGCACCAACAAAGGGGGTGGCTGCTCTTGGTGTGGTGGTGGTGACCATGCCCACTTCAGATGATCTTGCAGCTGCGTCACCGCTGGTGGTCACATTCGAACTGCGGGAAAATGCCCTCCTGGGCTGCTCCTTATCCTGGTCAAACAGACCTTGCCTCATTGCATCTTCGATTTGTACCCCCATATCGTGTAAATCTGAGAAAGTGGGAAAGTGGATTACAATCATTCTCTGCATTAGCTTAGGCTGGAGATTGCGCACAATCATCCGTATTTGATCCTTATCTGTTGGCCTAATGGTCATCATTGAGGCCTTGGCTCTCCAGCGGGCCACGAATTCTGAGAAGCTCTCCTTAGGCTCCTGCCTCGTCGTCTCAAGATCACGGGTCGTAATCTCGATTTGTGTATTGTATGAATATTGTGCGACGAAGGCCTCAGCCATCTCGTCCCAACTTCTCTTGACGTCATCCTCCAATTTGGCATACCATGCGGCCGCTACACCTGACAGGGTCCGGCCAAATAAAGATAGCTTCTGCAGTCTAGTGAGGCCCATTGGCCTTAGGACGTCTGAAAATAGTCGTAGGTGCACCATGGGATCCCCAGACCCGTCAAAACGATCAATTTGTGGCATCTTAAACCGATCTGGCAGCGTCACGGCTGCGTCAGTGTATCCGTCTCCAATGTCCGGAATGGACTTCACACCTTGAGATTTCTTGAACAGCTTTTCAAGCTTGTGCATTTTTAATGCCACGGGCTCCACCTCGGGCTCGAAGGGAGAATCTGATTGGTTGATAGGAGTGGGTGCCTTGGAGAGTTGAGGCAGAATCGGGGGTGGAGCTGGCCCGACTGGAATGTCCGTATCATCCTGAACATGGGTTGCCTCCCCGAGTATGGGAACTCTTGGTGGGGGAGGAGCCTGGTGCGAAGTAGATACTCCAGTTTGCTGCTCCAATCTGGCAATTGTCTCTGCCTGTTGCTTGGCGAATTCTGCTTGACGGACAGTGTCTTGCTGCATGGATTTCATACTATCCTGGAGTTGGCGCACCATCTCTTCCAGACTCGACATACTGTTCTAATCTAACTGAGTAACCGGTATATCTGTGTCGGCAATAGGCTCGGAAATCTCAGCCCGACTGCTCAAAGATCACTGATCTGGTAGCTGTTGTACTGGTGGTCTGTGCCTGACTAGCCTGCTCTGGCCCTGATTACCCTTGAACTGAGTCTCTGACCTGACAAAGTCTATCAGCACAAGTCCGATGAACCTCGGGAGATATCGGAGCCTTCTGAAGCTATGGTTCCAGGACTACCTTGCAAAAGGGAAAACAGAGAGCATCTCAGCCTAATTTCACTGGAACAGATTTGAGCATACTAGGATGAATGTACCCAATACTGATCACTGTTTCCCAAATATCTGCCTGTAAACTGATACCCTCAGGTAAAACTGATTCCCCAAATACTGATGTTGATGCCCACAGGCCTGATGCCCAGACTTGTAAACTGGTATATGCATTCCTGTGGAGATACACTCTAAAAGCACATAGCAAGTAAGGAGAGCCAAAACACCCCTATGTTGGGGTAGGGTTTCCCTGTCCTATTTTGTCAGGAGCTAGGGTTTCACTACGCACACAGCGGTTTCAAACAACCTAACATCGGGTGAGCAACCTGTCCTAGTTTGGAATGGTCACTATGGATTTCAATATGCACTAGGTCGAATGGTCAAAAAGGGTGCCCCGGTAAACCGGGGTTTGTGTTCCCATGCTGTCAGAGCCCATAACCGGTCAGCCTTATGGTCATGCCTTGACAAGACAAGCCTCCAGCAAACCGTTCAGGAATGGCAGATGGCAAACACTGTGTTCCTAGGCGCACCAATGCACATGCAATGCAAAGAGATACATAAATGAAATCAAAATAGGATATCACGAGTTCGAGTCAAACTCTCTAAAAATCCCCAGCAGAGTCGCCAGAAACTGTAACAGCGCCCGCGTGGGCCTCGTGCTACAGTTCGGACTCGATTTGTGTCACGGTTCTTAATCTGAACCAAAGAGTCCAAATCTGGCAAATCGTTTTGAGAAAACAGATTTTTGAAAAAGTAGTGCCAAACATGGACTGCTTTGCCAGATACAGAGTCGCCACCTAAATATTTTAAAATGGGGAAATTTAGGAAATCCTGACTCGGTGCCGAAGGCCACATGTCCGTCATCACCGGAGTTGTCTCGGCTCGGGAGCTTGGGTACGATCGGGGAAGGTCAGCTATGAGCACCCCCTTTCGCCCGGTCCGAAGACCGGCCTCTACTAACCGTGATATCCATTTTTGAAAACTTTATGTGTTCTTATTCCAATTATTAGCCTAGAATTACTATGTTATGCGCGCAGCAAACAAGTATAGACTAGATTGCCTAATTTGGAAATAAACATTGCATATCCGTTCGGTTTAAAAATGCTTCGGAATTTGCTACTCGCAAGTAGGCTAAAATACGGATTTCAACGAGTTTTTCCAACTCAAACAATCCAACCTTCACCCACAGGCATTCGAAACAGTTTAACACATAAGCATCTAGCCACATGTTAAGCATGCTGTTATGGCAACATTCACACTCGTGCGATATGCTAAAGCGGAAATACTTACATAGTACTCCGTGCCAAAACAAAGAACTTGTTAGCAATCATGCATGATCCAAGTCCATGTGAAGTGCCTAATGCATCGCATACAAAATGTCGCTAAGATAGGCTCGGCTAATCCTAGACATGTCATGTGAAAATGCACGATTATCACGTATTCAGTTTGAAAATTGAAGTATTGATGCAATTAGCGTGATGTACCGAGCCTAATGCATGCAATACAAATGCATGGATGCACACATGCATAGCATAAGGTATGCTAATTTAAACATGCCCTAATACTAACCATCAAAGCAGGTAAGTAAAAGGAAAGAAAGAAGCGGGGATTGGAAGACATTCACACACCCACACACACTTATTACAGATTTGCCCTCGCTCGGAGGGACCGAATAAATATTACAAATTAACTAACTACGCAAGCTAATTAATATTACAAATTAACTAATTTAATTAACAAATTAAATTAAATTAATTAAAGCAGGAAAGCGTCTCGGGAGACGCGCCACCATGCGCAAGCTGCCTCTGTTTTCCTTCCTTTCCTCCTCTGGAGGCTGTCAAAGCCTCAGGACTACATCCTTGGACAGAGGGGATCATCACCGGCTGAATGAAACCTCCACCGGCAGTGTAATATGGCCATCGGCACAAAATAGGGTCTGTCGGTAGAGAAAATTGTGCCGGTCGGCACATTACACTGCCGGTCGGCAGAGTATTCCTGCAGAACCTGCAACTCACAGCAACAGAGGGCAAAACAAGGCATGACAGCACAATTCAAAGCATGTATGCACCAATCATGTCTCTTATCATTGTGATGACTCAAAGGGACATGTGCCTCGGTTCTCGGACCACCAATCACGCATTTCCATGCATGATGGCCCAAGGAGCCAAGCATGCAACTTTGGTTTCAAATGCATGCAAACCAATCAAACAAATTAGGCCCAATTCCTATCACCAATTCAAGGAACAAGGGCATGCATGCAAGATGCAATGCAACCTAGGCATACAAGCTAAGGATGCAACATGGCATGGCAAAACACTTATGCAAGCATACAAGCATGCATATGGCAATACAAATGAGTGCAAAGATGGACTTAAACATGAATTAGACGACTCTAAAATAGGCCTAAAACAGTAGCCAAAAGTGCTAAAGAGTGAGAGCTAAATGGCATGCACACACACATGCACATAAGGGCCAACACTTAAGCACAAAACAAGCAACATTCAAGCACACTTGAAAGGAGGGATCATGGACTAATTAGCATGCAACATGAGCCCTAAAATCATGTTATAAAATGATGCCAAATCAAGTTATAAATCAAGCCAAAACATGCAAAGAGTAGTCCAAGTGTTCAAGGCAAATCAATAATGCATTGAACTACACTTATCATGACCAAACATGGCATGCATTAAACAACTAAAAACAGATTTTTAGCATGTTAAAACAAGGCCAAAGGACTCCTTAGATGGCATCTAAGTGGCCCAAATTCAAAGGCATACATCATGACCAAAACATGGAGCATTGCAACACATGCTTCCAAAGCATTAAAGAGGCATGCAAGGCAATCAAACAAGCATGGAAATGGGACTGAAATGACATATAGAATGATCCCAAATCACCAAAACAATGCAAAGATGGCATGCTACACATGCACATACTCAAGGCCAACAAGCCCAAATACAAAGGAGCTATATAATGCATGCTAAAATCAACCCAAATACTTATGGACAGACCTAGAACATGGCAAAATAAGCACATAATCTTCACAAGACTAAGCCTAAAACATGCTCCAACAAAGGCTAACAACCTAGACATGTTAAGGCACAAATATGGCATTACAAGGCAACTATGCTAAACATGCATGGAGTTCCAAAACCAACTTTAAATCATGTTATATCATGGATATATAAGCATGAAAAACAAACCAAATATGCTCAACACACACTCAAGCATAGGCTTCCTTAAGAGGCCAAAATATGCCCTTTTCAAGGACAACAAGGAGAGGGGGTGGCCCTCTCCTTCTTGGGACTTCAAAGCATCATCTTCACCACTGAAATCCCTCAAGATTTCAGTGGTGAAGAGACCTCAACACCAAAATCCCGGAGTTAACACAAAATGGCTTAAAATGAGGCCTTTTGAGGCCTAAGGGTGGTCAACACCCCTCAAACAACAAAACACTCTTAATAAACAATAAAGAGGGCTTAAAAATAGAACTTTTTTATGTTATACAATAATCACAAAAATAGCTCTAAGATAGGTATAAAATTGATGCAAGAATGGGGAATAAAGGTGTAAGTTTCTTACCCTTGTAGTCCTCTTCAACAAGGATGCTCCAATGGCCTCCTTTGGCTCCAAATCAGTCAAGAAACTCAAGAACAACCCCTTAGAACTCTAATCTCAAGAGGAAGGTGAAACACTAGGTGTTTGTGTGCAATAGTAAGGCACAAAACACCTAGTGTGCAAAAATGGGAGGGAAAGAGAGATAGATTGTGTATGTCTAACCCTAACCCTAGAAAACCAGAGCTCTCCTCTGTCTTTTCTCTCTAAAATGTCTAAGCCTCTCTTCCCTTTTCCTTAGAGAGAGTCCTCTCTATAAGCCTCTTGTAAAGCTTACCAAACAAGCTTTGCAAGAGGGAGATCCCTCCATACACGTGTATGGAGGGGAGCAAAAGTTATACAGCTGTCCAAAAATATCTGCAAAAGCAGATGAACAGCAATCGGCCGGCAAAAAATGCCATCTTGGCCAAACAAAGTGCCGACCGGCACAAAAAAGTGCTGACCGGCAACAAATAGTGCCGACCGGCAAACTATTTTGCCGGTGGCAGCAAAAACCAGCCGGTGGCATCTAGCCACTGCCGGTGAAGGGTGGGGATGGTCTACAAGCCCCACTCTGCCTCTCAAAGGCAAGATGCAAGTGTTTGGTGCAAAACCAGACACTAAACGGTCGAGTTCGGGGATCCTGAGGCGGGGCGCGCGAGCCGAGACCTCCGGGAACTCCAAACGAACACAAACATGGATAATCACCGAGTGTTCAAACGGTGACGTCCAAGTCTTGAGGACGGTCAAAAATGGGGTGTCTACACCTGTCCTCTACCTCTAAAAATCAATAACAAGAACAATAAAATGGTTTCAGCTGTCTTACATAGAAATGTCTAGTGTATCTATAGGATGATCTTAGTAGGTTTAGTAATATAAAATGGTTTCAACTGTCTTACATAGAAATGAAGTTTCTGAACAAATTTTGCAGCCTTCTACTTAGATGAAAAAGATAAACTCTACATTTTCCTGCTCTATTTTCCAATTCTATTGCTAACTTCCAAAACTTTGGACTGAATCTCCTATATCTTTATCATAACACTTGAACTGGTGCTTCATCCTTGTGATCAGCTGTAACTATAATTGATTAAGATTACAGCTATCACATGTGGGTCCACTTTCATTGTAAGTAAGTGATAAAAAATATTATAAAAAAAAATGTGGCTGTAACAAGGCTCTTCAAATTTATTTTGAATGTAATGTGAGTTGCATTTAGAATAAATTTAATTTATACATTTTTAAATTATGAATACTTTTTAAATGAAAATTCTAAACACATAACATTACTTTACTATATCAAATTCCAAATGAAATACAAAGGCCAGGTCTGTGCAGGAAATTAGTGTTGCAAAGCCACTTCAGCTGTCTTTTTTTTTTTTTTTTTTTCTGCCATACCTTTCTTGGCGAAGTTTTTCTGCCATAGGATCCAGTGGCACTTCCTTCACTACTTCAAGAATTTTTTCCTTCTGTACACTCGCTTTTGCATTTGTCTTCTTGAGGACCTTTTCTGCAGTAGCTGCAGGTGCCGGTGCCTAAACATATCACATGAAAAACAACAAAAGCCAAGTGAGGATAATAAATAACAAAACAGCAACAAATAATACATACAATGCCATTACAATTCATATGAATTCTGAAATGCAGAAAACAACAACAGATCCATTTATTTTCTTAGGTCATCAACTGTTGTTGGCTACAAGTACGTCTTTCAATTGGCCTTTATTGATAGTACCTTAACAGATTCCGTTGCACGCTTCCTCCATAGATCAGCTTTCCGAGTTTCAAATTCCTCTCTACTCATGATGGGGGGTCCAGGATTGATGCCCATCCTAAAATCCGCAAGATCCCTAAAATCCACAAGAAAATTAGTCAAATTGTTTTGAAAAAGGATAACATTACATTAAAGGCTAAATAGATGATAAAAAAAATGTAAAGCCCATTTCATTGCTGATAGTCAAATGATCATACATCATAACAATTATTGAACCATAAAAGCTTCAAATGATTCATAAACATAGAACTTGGTTAAAGACTCTTCCAATACAACTAAAAACTTTTGGAGTACACTATCAGCCGCAAAGAGCAAATGGATTTGGTACTCATGAACAAGCATAGAGAATCCAATTCACAAACAGAACTATGTAGACCACCATCTAAGATTTTAAAAAATAAATAAACAAATAAGAGAAAAAAAATTTAACAAAATAGTATCTTTTCTCAAGCTTTTTCATCTTAAAGGACAAATATGATAACGTTGGAAACAAGACAAAGTATTAAAATGAAATAAGCAACAAAACAAAGGACACTTTTTTTGACAAGAAAACTTGAAATGGAAATAAGCAATAGCAATTATAAATCTTACATGATGTTAAAATGGAAATCATTTGGAAACAAGACAAAATATTCATCGATAGATATAATCTTCATCAATTTCATCTTCCGGATCACTATCATCATCAATCATATCATCATCAACTTGATCATCCATGTTAGTGTCATCATCATCCGCATTATTATCATTAATGAGCACTTCATCATCAACTTCAAGTTCCTCCTCGTGAAATTCGCCAGTAATGTCAACACATATCATTTCCATGTCTTCTTTGCATAATTCTATGGGTTGATCATCAATGTGCACCACATCCCCAAGTCCATACGACTCAAATTGTTGGTATGGTTCATCTTTGTCTTTATCTTCCTCTTCCGCTTCCTCTTCATCCTCTTTCACTAAGATGTCATAAATAGCCCGTGGTAATACTCTTTGTACAACTCGATAATTATTGCCCCACTTCGTATCTTTCAAATAAAACACTTGTTCCGCTTGGCATGCTAACACAAATGGTTCATCTTTGTACCAAGTCTTCGTAACATTTACACTAATGTAGTTAAACTCATCAACTTTTATTCCAATTTTTTCGTTACCAACATCCCACCAATTACACGTAAAAAGAAACACACTATTCCCACCTAGATATTTCAACTCAATTATCTCTCTAATAACACCATAAAAATCAATAGGTTTCCCTTTATGATCTCCCTTCACAACCACGCCACTATTTTGAGTTTTTCGGTACATGTCATAATCTTGAGTGCGAAACCGAATCCCGTTGATGATACAACCATTGTAGCGTGTCACTCGGTAATCGAGACCTCGAGCTAAGTTCATAAGTTGATTGGAAGCATCCATTGTCCCTTCAACTTGCGGCTTTGTGACCTAATTCCATTGTTAATATGAAATGCATTAGCATACACTTAAATTCATTATTTCAATACACAAATAATGTTCAAAAATTATAACTCTTACGTATTTTAGAAACCATGTATGGAACTCTGATTCTAGCCTCTCTTGCATATTTGTCAAACCTTGTCCTTCAAGTTCATCCATGTATTGCCTATAAATTATAACAACATTATTCGACACAAATGGTTGTGAAAATAATATAATTCAAAAAGTAAAATATTCTAGTCAATATAATCATATGGTAGTTTACTTACAGCATATATGGTCGAACTTCATCACAATTATTCAACACGTACAATCAAACTTTTTTCAAATCCACTCAATTCAACACATCATTAATTGCAGCTCCTAATCCACGAACGTTTTGCCTAAATACAAACAAGTTTCCATCTTGTGCTGCCTCAATAGGCCCATCATAGTTTCGTTCAGGTCTATTAAATCTTGTCTCACCTTCATGGAAGTACATAGAGCAAAAAGTGAGAGCCTCATTGTCAATGTAACCTTCAGCAATAGATCCTTCTGGACGAGCTTTGTTGCGCACATAACCCTTAAGAATATGCATGTACCTTTCAAATCCATACATCCACCGGTATTGCACCGGTCCTGCAAGGATTGCTTCACGCGATAAGTGAATGGATAAATGAATCATAATATCAAAAAAAGATGGTGGAAATATCTTCTCGAGCTTGCACAAAATTAAAACAATATCTTTCTCAAGTTGTTCTAAGACATCAACTCTCAATGTCTTTGACGATAACTCTTTAAAGAACAAGCTAAACTCAATTAATGCCTTGCTCACATCCTTTTTCAAACATCCACGTAGAGCAATAGGAAGCAATCTTTGCAAGATAACATGGCAATCATGGCTTTTCAACCCCGTAATTCGACAGTCACTAATGTTCACACAATGTGATATGTTTGATGCATAGCTATTTGGCAATTTAATTGAACTCAAGAATTTACAAAAGTTCCTCTTTTCAGTTGGAGACAACATGAAGCAAGCAGGAGGTAGGAATGTTTGGCCATGTACTTCCCTTGGATGTAATTCAAGCCTTATACCCATATCCATTAGATCAAGACGAGCCTTGTATGTGTCCTTGGTTTTTCCATCAATGTTCATCAATGTTCCTAGAACACTATCACATACATTTTTTTCAATGTGCATAACATCAAGGTTGTGACGAACTTTGAGGGTTTTCCAATAAGGTAAATCAAAGAAAATGCTCCTCCTTGTCCAATTTAAATATTGAGGAGAACGTTTTCACTTCTTCCCACGGTGATCTATTTTCCCAAATAATGATGGGTCTATATGCCCCAATTGACCCAAGACCTCCTCTCCTGACAACAACTTAGGTTCTAACCTAAGCTCTGGCTCACCATTGAATGACTTGCTTGTTCGCAAAAAATGATCATGAGGCAAAAAACCATGATGTCCCATGTAACAAGTTTTTCTACAATGATGCAAGTATTGGTGAGATGCATTCTCATTGCATGACGGACAAGCCAATTTGCCTTTGGTGCTCCAACCGGATAAATTACCATACGCAGGAAAGTCATTGATAGTCCATAATAATGCCGCACGCAATTGAAAATTAGAGCCACTTGATGCATCGTAGGTCTCTACCCCTACCTCCCATAACTCATTTAGCTCATCTATTAGCGGTCGTAAAAACACATCAATGTCAAATCCAGGAGCTCTACGCCCAGGAATAAGCAAAGGCATCATAAAAAATGGATCTTTCATGCATTTCCAGGGTGGCAAATTGTACGGGATAATAAAAACTGGCCATATGCTATATGAGGTACTCATATTCCCAAATGGATTGAAGCCGTCACTTGCTAATCCGAGCCTAACATTTCGAGGATCTTTGGCGAATGACTCATGCTTTTTGTCAAAGTCTTTCCATGCTTCAGAGTCCGCCGGATGGCGCATTACATTTTTCTCCTCTACGCGTTTATCTTTGTGCCACCTCATATCAGTAGCTGTCTTCCTTGATATAAATAACCTTTGTAGCCTTGGTTTTAAAGGAAAGTACCGCAAAACCTTGTGAGGGATCTTTTTACCTTTACCTTCACCTTTATGAAATTTGTATCTAGGCTCCTTGCAAGTAGGGCATTTATCTTCATTTTCATACTCCTTCCAAAAAAGTACACAATCGTTCTTGCATACATGTATTTTTTGATAATCAAGGTCCAAATCTCGAAGTATTTGTTTAACTTCATTGTATGAGCATGGAAGTGTTTCACCGATGGGAAGTGCATCCTTCAACAGTTCTAGCATCATCGTGAGTGATTTGTTGCTCCATTTATTGAGCACCTTTATATGTAGCAGCTTAACAATGAATGATAATTTGGAATATCGCTGGCAATTCGGATACAATTCTTGTTCTGCATCCCTCATTAATCTTGCAAATGTATTTCCTTTACTACCATGAGCACCAGACAAGTCAAGATTACGACTACTAGATGCTTCCCCAGTATAAGCATATGTGGATGGCCCACTATGTATGTCATGGACAATTTCTCGCACCTCAGTATTGGGAGAATTTGATTTCTCTGTCACATCATTGAAATATTCGTCATTTTCATTTTCTGAGGGATCACTATCATTCAACTCAAAATCTTCCCCATGATACACCCACCTAGTGTAAGTTGTGACAACCCCATATGCAAACAAATGAATTTCAACTTCATCTATGGTTTTTTGGATATGGTTGTTGCATCTATTACACGGACACCAAATCTTACTCGTCCCTGATTTCATATGATCACGAGCAAACATGATAAATTCTTTTACCCCATCAATGTATTGATGTAACCTTCTATTATGAAGTTGCATCCAACTCCTATCCATCCCGAAATCCCTATTACAAAGTACACAAAGACATTATCCTTCAATTCCAATATCTTGTTACTTTCTATATGTGGTCTTAAATGAGGAACACAACTAAATTCTTGAAGAAGTTTCACTAATATGTATATCTACTTTTGACTATGTGATTCATATCTATGTTTTGACAAACAAAAATTCAGGGATGTATTGCCAAGGCACACTACATAAAACAAAAGCAAAAGCAAAACATCAGGACACATAATAACATTGATAACAATCATATCCTCACTTTAAAAAATAAATAAATAAATAATCGCAATGTTAAGTTAAATAAGGTCATAAATCAAATAAGGTCAAACCTTATAAAGAGAATAAAGGTTTGGCAATGTTAAGTCCAAGTGTAATGGCTATAACATACCAAATGGCTTTCTATAGGAGGCTGGTGATTACGGCAGTAAAATCCAACAAGTAAAGAAAGAAAAACAAAACATAATTTGCAAACATGCATACATACACTAGAAACAAGTAGAGAAAGAAAAACATAACATAAAGCTGAAGGAGAAGAGTAAGAGCGCTTTCGGGAGCTGTGATTTGGGTGTGCTGGGCAAAACGTGCTTAAGATCTTGGACAATACCATTTCGGCTAGTTGGGATTGAAGATGTTGAATCTAAGCGTGTTTTGATTGAATTGCCTGGAGTTTTAAGGGATAAGAAGCAACAGGAGGAGATTAAGACGAATTCTGGGTGTTTTGATTAATTAGGTTTAAAAACCTCATAACTACAAAAGTTTCTTCCTCTCTAAATATTATTTAATACTTTCATATATACCATGGTATTATATTTTTGACTAATAAAAATCTGTGTTTTGTTAAATATTTTTGGTTGGTTGATTTTTTTCTGCATAAACAATACCCAAAAAAAAAAAAAAAAAAAACATAACAACCCTTCCAAAAAATAAATAAATAAAAAAAGTAACTAAAAAAATTATAAAAAAAAAAGCTAAAAAAATATTTAATTTTTTGACACATCCCTACATATAACCAACCACCCTTCAAAAAAAAAAAAAACCAAACACAACCCAACGAATAAAATAAAAGAAAAAAATAACGACCAAACCAACACAACCCGACAAATAGAAAAGAAAAAAAAAGTGATTGATTTGATGTGTATGAGAGAGAGAGTGATTTTGGAAAATAGATAACCAAACAAAATTTTGAGATTTTTTTTGGAAAAATTTGTTTTGTTTGATTACTCTTAAAAATTTGTTTGTAGAGAATTTTTCCCAAAACTTTTTCTGAAAAATAAACCAAACAATCCCTATGGATAAAATTAAATAAGAAAATGAAAGACTAACTATCCAACTCTCTTAGTGTTTCCTGTTACTTTATCAAAGTCTATCAGTAAGTTTTCATACGGCCTTTATGTTTGATTCCAAATTATTTGCCAAATCTTGATATTTTTTTACCGTACTTCTCTTTTCTTTTCTGCTTTCCATTCCCTACAAGTCACTTCCATTTTGGAACTTTGGTTCACACATGAACCAAGGTTTGAAACCTGTACTTTCTAGGCTTGAAATCATATAAGCTTTACGTATACTTTACATTGTAATTTATTGTATATGTTGTTATATTCTTTTCGATCTGTCTTTTTTATTTCTAAATTCATGTTCATTGGCTCTTAATCTCCGTACATTTTCGTTATTGTTCTTCTTTGTCACTACGGTTGTGCTTATTTTTGCTACTTTTGTGATCACTGTGATCTTTGCTCCTATCAGTCCCTTCATTTCAACTAGATTATAATGTCATTACTTTGTTAATTTCAAAACATTTCTCACATTATTGGAGGTAGACCCCATTTTGTCCTTGGAATGATTAATCAAAATTCCACACAAGGATGAGAAAAGTCCATGAAAGGCAAATTGAGGAAATTCCAACAATGCTCCTATTCAATTATATGTACCAAGTTTAGAATCACAAAAATAAAGATCTTTTCTAGTTCAAAGCGAAGTTGAAAATGTGAAATCACGGGTAATTTTCAAGACGATTGTGCTCTCTCCACACTAACTAGAAAAACAACTTGAGTAATTTTTAAGCTTCAATGATATTTCATGTTATATTAGAGTTTGGCATTACTTTTATTTATTTATTTATTTAGGGAAATCAGATCCTTGTCAAGGATCTTCACCTCTTCCCGAAGATGTTCCAGCCAACACAAAACCGGGAACATATATGGCCTAGTTCTTTTAACAAACCTGAGTTAAATTAAAATTTCACATCAAGAGGATTGAGAAATACCTATAATTAAAATTCACATCAAAATGATGAAATAAAGAAAAATCAAACAGAATGAGTTAAATGAATTTTATTAATTTGACATTAAAACTAATTTTTGGCTACACTCTATATTAAAAACTCAATACTACTTGAAGGATCGAGAAATACCTTGATAGAGAGTGAATTAACCAATCGATGTCTTCAAAGTAGCAGAAATCTGCAAAAAATGAAGAAGAAGGTGAAGAATCAACCTATAGAAAAACTGCATCCATGACAATGTGCAGGCCAATCGAACAAAAATGTGAACTACTTATTGTGTTTTTCATAGATCTACAATATATATATATACATATGTATATGTATAGGCAGAGATATATATATATATATAGAGAGAGAGAGAGACGCACCAAATCTACAGAAAATGTGAAGAACAAGGTAGATCTACTGAAGCTTGTAGATCTCAAACTGATCTGCAATGGAGCTCGAAATGGACAGAGCGAAGACCTACAATGAAGCTTGCGATGGAGCTTGACAAATAGAGAGAGAAGTTTTTACACATCGTGAAGCTTGGATACGGTTTTCAGTGTGTATTTGCATCAGGTGAGGTTTTGTAATTTTTCATTATTTGGTCCCTAAAAAATGCCAATAATATGTGTTGACGACCAAAATTATTGGTCTCAAAAAGTTACACAGCATAACAGGAAATATCAAGAGTCATTTTGGTAGTTTTATAAGTAAATTATCACAAGTTTAGTTTTGTCTCTAAAAGATTATTTTTAGGGACTAAATTTAATTAGTCCTTAAATATTAGTCGCTAAAAGACTAATTCCTTGTAGTGATTGAACGGTTCAGATTGGCTGAATCTGAGACATCGAGAAGCACCGGATAATTTTCTAGAACGGATGACGTTAGCGTGACATCAACGGCTTGACGGCATGGCTCGACTCGTCTGCGGATTGGCGGTGCGGCTCAGCTGCGGCTCGGCTTGTGGCTCAGTTCGACGGCTCAGCGTGCGGCTTAGCTCGGCTCGTGGCTGTAATTGTTTGTCAAAAACCACTAATTTGAGTTGCTGCTGCCAAGTTTCGAACCGTTGTCGTGTACTTTAGAAGTGAGACTTAACCACTTTTCCAAATAACTTGGTTTGGTCTTAAGTCTCAAGTTATATTATTTAACTTGATCCTTTTGCACTCTATCTCCGTCGTCTTCTTCTTCTAGTTCGCATGTGCAGCGCGTGAGCAGATGGTCGCTCGTGGGAACGGCGTCAGTGGTTCGCTTGGCACGTGCGGAGTCTTCCGAGATCCGTTTTCAACGCAGTTTTCACGGTTGTGCTCATATCATCAGGTACTTCAAGCTGATGTGATCAAAAATGGATTTCGACTACTTTGATTTTTGGGCAATTTTTGAAAACACACTATGTTTTCCCGAAAACACACAAAATCGGCTCTGATACCACTGTTGATGGGAGTGGAGTGCAAACAACTATTGGTGATTCATAATGAGAGGTTTAAAACTGCACCAAACTGAAATTCAATTCACTCAAAATAATTCTAAGAAAACAAATAAACAGAGCACTCTTCCTTTTCTTTCTCCCACACACATATTACTCTGATACATTAGCTATTTATAGATAAACTAGCAGTGTGAACACATTTAATGCACATACAGCTATCAATATGAAAGCATTTAATGCGTAAACGGCTATCAGTGTGAACGCATTGAATGCATTGAATGCAACTACGGCTGTTGGTATGAAAGCATTAAATGGTAAGCCTACAATCGTTGAAGCAATCTCTGAGCACTTATTTGTTTTGATGGTTATCAAGCTTATTTTCCAACATATTGTTGTAGCAGTAAAAGATGTTGTTTTTCTCAAATCTAATGTTATGAGTTCAAGCCCTATTTACTTTATCAAATAGTTTTTTTTTTTTTAAATAATTATCCTAGGGGTATTTTGGAAAAATTCAAAATATGAGACATATTTGTGTCTACACCATGAGAAGCTTTTACATATTAATAGTAATAAAAATAATAGTGAGTGTGTGCTCACTTGATGAAAGTACTATTAAATTTGTAAAACATATATGTTGCGGGCTGATGAAATGGTAAATATGTTGTTTTCATTATCAAAGGCCATGAGTTAAAGTTTCATTCACTTCATTATATAATTTTTTGTTTGAAAAAACTATTATAGGGATATTTTTAAAAAATAAAAAATATAAGAGAAATTTGTGTCAACACCATTAGAAGCCTCACATATATAGTTGTACAGATAGATAGAAGATAGATAGAGATAATTGCACATTTCTCAACTTTCTACTTAATTAAATAAATAAATTGCCTCTTAAAATTGTATTGGAGTATGAATTTGGGTAAAAAATTTGTCCCATGTGTCATAGTTTTATATTTATCAAATACTAACTCAACTGCTCCTCCATAAAAATTAGGAAAAATATCACATCAATGATATTTTTTGAAAATAATTATCAATCAGTGGTGAATTTTATGAATGTTAATAATTAAAATCATAAATATTTTTACAAATTGACAATTAATTATTTTTTCAACTTATTTCTGATTTATAATTTCTCCTATAAATTAAACTCTGTTTGGTTTTAAATTTTTAAATATAATTGTTGATTTTTTATTTTTTTATTTTTTTTTATTTTTGTGATTTTAGTGATTTTTTTAATATTTAATCAAACTTATTACTTTTTTGATGCGCGTGAACTAAAAAATTATAAAAAAAAAAATTGTTAAAAAAATTCACTATATACAAAAAATTTAGTCTTTTTTATATGTTTTTGTATTTATGATTCTTTTTTTTAGAATAATCAACAAATATTTTACGTTTTTAGATGAAACTAGGTTATGTGTATGTAAATGGTAAAGTAAAAAATTTACTAAAACACACAGTACACAAAAAATAAAAAATAAATAAATAAAAAAACTAAAAAATTGTATTTGAAAATTCAAAACCAAACAAAGTGAATTATTTTAGGTTATTTTCGCTAATTTACAATTTTTACACATGTTTGGCCCATTTGGGGTCTAAAATACATGTGTCTATTACAATTGGATAGTTATTGATCTAGATAATAAGGATTACTATTTTTATCTTGTTATTTTTAGAGACATCCGGAGGTGTTAATTGACAATTAATGTGGAGCACTTATTAATTTTTTTTTAATTGTTTATATAAGACTTGTTTGGCCTGGGATAAAAAAAATCATTTTTTGAATAAATCAAAAAAACAAAACTTGTTTTTCTTGAGTTAACAAAATTGTTACAAAATGTCAACTTTCTCATCACTAGCAAAAAAATATATTTGTTTTAGCAATTAACAAACACATCAAATTTTTTGAAATTCTAAAAAAAGCAAAAGCTAAACTAAAAATATATTTGCCAAAATTTCACCATAATTGGTTGATTGTTATTTGTGTTTTTGTATGTAGATATATTACCCATTTTTGTCACCATTTCATATCACCTATATATGACTGAGAGGGTAATTTTTGGGAAAGAATTGGGCCGAGCTGTGAATTGGGCCTTGCGGCCCAAAGTGTGAAGGAATCGGTAAGAAGCCGTAGTGATATTTCGGCCCAGTAGAGGCATAGATACTCCGGTCCAGGAGAAGTGTAGTTATTCCGGCCCAGGAGAGGTGTGGTTACTCCGGTCCAAGAATGTGTAAAGCAACTCCGGTCCGGTGGCAATTTGAAGTAAGTCCGGCCTTACATTTAGTCCAGTCGTGTCATAATTTGGTTAGGTCGGTCAGAACTTACTACTTGGAAGTTTGATCTAAACACACCATGGTTGAACAGGGGAAAGCCGAGATAAGGAGTTGGAGGAGAAGACCGAGCTAAGGACAGTTCGGCCTTCTCTGTGGCTCTGCATAGCCAAGCTTATTTCGGTCATATAGTAGTTCGGCCATGGTGAAAACCATCCCACTTGGTTTAAGCAGTGGGGGAGGGTGTAAAAGGATAAGCATTATCCTTAGGAGTATGAATCCTAGGAGGACTCTGCATGGAGAAATACAAGTCCTATTAGGATTGTGCCACAGGAAACTTATAAAAGCTCACAAACATCACCTTGGAGGAGGTAATTGAACACAATTTTTTCTGAGAACATAGAGCTTTGTCTATTTGTCAAGTTTTCTGACTTAGGCATCGGAGAGGTTTCCGGCACACACCCGCCGGCTAGCTCAAGTTTGTGTTTTCAGGTGACAAAGCGACGTTGTACGGAGGAGCGTGGACTTGGTCAACAGGATTTTACGAGGAGAATTATTTCCTCCCCGTACAATTGGCGCCGTCTGTGGGAACAAACAGACAAGAACAAAAACCTCTTGACTAAGCTTCTCCTTTTCTCAATCAATGGCACACATTGAAGAACTACCGCAGTCCGCCGTCGACGGGCTAACTCCAGACGGGGGCGCAAGGCGAGAAGGATTACCCTCTGTCCCTCCTATGGCAGATCTGGAGCCCCAACAACATAATTCCAGGAGGAGTGGCAGGGGAAGGCGGAATAACAGCCCTCGTCACTCTCAAAGTCCTACCAGGCAAAGGAGGAGGATTGATCCTGAAGCCCTGGACGATCGCGTGAAGGAGCAAGATGAACTAATTCGGAAGATGGCGGCGGACATGGAGGCTTTGAAACGCCAGATGAAGACTAAAGATGTGGCGACAGGAGAGGGGCGCAAGCACAAGACGCCCCCTCGCCACTCAGAGAATCGTAGTAGGAATACTACACCCTCCCACGGAGAAAGCAGAAGCCTCAGGACAGGCGACACTCATTCCTTATCCTCCAGAACTCGTCACTCCAGGTCTGAGAGGACGAGATCCGAAAGATCATACACTGAAGGAAGCACGTATTGGCCTTCGCACTCACACCAAACCAGATCTAGACAGACAGAGCTGCCCAGGTCATCCGACTTACGAACCGTGCTCGAAGAAAAAGCACGATGCAAGGAGGATGCCAGGGCACGTGATCCACACAGAGTCTCTGCCTTACAACGGTTGGCTCCTTGGACGCATGGAAGCGTCGAGGTTGGAATGCCAATACCGCACCCAGCATATGAACCAACGGACAAAGCCTTAGCAAGACTACAGACTTCGCCGTTTGTTCCCGCAATTGAAAACGCAACCCTACCATCAGGCTTCCTTCAGCCGAAATTCACTACATATGAAGGGAAGACGGACCCGTATTCACACTTGAGCCATTTTCGCCAAGTCATGGCTGTGTACAGGCGAAACGAGGCCTTAATGTGTATACTCTTCCCGTCAAGCCTTGGCGACCTAGGCTTGACTTGGTTCGAAAAGCTCCCAGAGGGCAGCATAGCCTCCTGGGCCCAATTGGCAGAAGCGTTCGTAACAAGGTTTCGAACAAACACTAAAACACCGGTGGAGATAGACCAGTTACTCTCCATCGACATGGGTGAAAAAGAGACCCTCAGATCTTACAACAGTCGCTACTGGGAGACATTCAACCAGATTGGAGACTGCCCCACCAATCTAGCCATTGCGCAGTATAAAAGAGGCCTTCCAGTCGGAAACAGACTAAGGGACTCGATCACTATGACGCCACCCCTTACCATGGAAGCCCTGATGGAGAGAGTGCATCAGCACATCAGGGTAGAAGAGGATGGCGCACGTGCCAAAGTAAAATCTAGCGCAACCGCGGTACCAGAAAAGAGGACCTCAGCAAAGGTCAATGCAGTAGATCGGCAGAATAAAAACGGGCGTGGCAGACGAGATAACGGAGAAGACCCAGACAAAAGATGGTTGAGAATCCGCACTGCCATAACAACGGTGTTCAAAAAACCAATATATCGGATTCTGAGCGAAATAAAAGACGAGCCTTTTGTCAAGTGGCCAGCCAAGCTAGGGGAAGCTCAGAAAAATTACGACGACAGATCACGGTGCACCTTCCACAAAGAAAAGGGGCACCGAACTGAGAATTGCACGCCACTGAGACAGCACTTGGAAGAATTGGTAACAGCAGGCCACTTGGACAAATACATTGAAGGAGGGACGCAACCGGCCCCCCAAGACCATAACAACCATCCCAACGAATGCCAATCGACGCACCGCCTCAAGGTATTATCAATGTCATACATGGAGTTTTTGAACCTGAGCGCGTATGCGAGCTCAGAGGATCAATTAAAAAGGCTGAGCACTTTAGAGAAGTGCTAGGTGCCCAACCAGCCACCAAGAAAGGGAAGACAGAGGCAACAAACGTCATGTCTTTTTTGGATAAAGACCTGGATCGAATATACTGTCCTCACAATGATGCTCTGGTTGTCACTCTCCGAGTCAAAGATTTTGACGTCAAGCGGATTCTGATTGACCAGGGTAGTTCATGTGAGATCATGTACTACGAAACATTCAAACAGTTGAAGCTACAAGACAAAGACTTAGCGCCTGCAGTTTCTCCCCTAATTGGATTCAACTCCATACCAGAATGGCCCGTCGGCAAAATAATTCTTCCGGTCAGAGCGGGAAGCGTAACAAAACAAGTGGAGTTCTGGGTATTGAAGGTCCCCTCTACTTACAACATCATCTTGGGCAGAACATGGCTGCATGCCATGCGTTCGGTAGCGTCATCCTACCATCAGGTAATAAGGTTCCCCAACGACACCGGTATAATTGAAAAAGTCTATGGAGATCAGATCATGTCAAAACAATGTTTCGCCACGGTGAATGGCAGCCGCGCTGCCAAAGGATATGTTCATTCGGTGGAAGAACCAGAAAGTAATGAACTATTCACGGACGTCGGTAAAGAGGCTGATCAGAAAGCGGTGGAGGAATTGGTGGAGGTAAAAATAGATGAGAAGAACCCGAATAAGTTCTTCTTGCTTGGCTCATCGTTATCCAGCGCTGAGAGATTAGAGGTCTTGGAATTCTTGACCTCTAACATCGAAGTGTTTGCCTGGACGCCCTACGACATGCCAGGCATTGATCCAAACTTCATCAGTCACCAACTCAATGTCCACCCATCCGCCAGACCAGTCATCCAACGCACACGTAGATCGGCACTCCACCACGCCGAAATAGTGGCAGAAGAGGTAGGCAACCTGCTGGAGGCAGGAGCAATAAGAGAAGTGCACTACCCAAGATGGATCTCCAACACAGTCGTAGTGCCAAAAAAGAATGGTAAATGGCGTGTCTGCGTCGACTACAAAATAGTCAACAAGGCGTGCCCAAAAGATAGCTTTCCTCTACCAAGGATAGATCAACTGGTGGACCTAACGGCAGGGCATAACCGACTTAGCTTCCTGGATGCATACAGAGGCTACCACCAGATCGCCATGCATGAACCAGACCAGGAGGTCACATCCTTCACGACACCAAGGGGATTATATTGCTACAAGGTCATGCCCTTTGGCCTAAAGAACGCAGGGGCGACATTCCAACGGATGGTCACCAAGATGTTTGAACCATTGTTAGGCAGAACAATGGAGGCCTACATCGACGACATGGTGGTCAAAAGCAAGGATGAGAATGACCATCTTAAAGATCTAGGCGAGATGTTCCAGATCCTGAAGAAACACAAGTTGCGCCTCAATGCGTCCAAATGCGCATTCGGAGTTGGATCTGGCAAATTCTTGGGCTTCCTGGTGACCAACCGAGGTGTAGAAGCAGACCCCTCTTAGATTAAAGCAATCCAGGAGTTGGAGAGACTAAACTCAGTCAAAGAAGTACAGCATCTCACCGGTATGGCAGCTGCGCTCTACCGGTTCATAAGCAGGTCATCAGACAGACTACGACCATTCTTCCAAGCTTTAAAGGCCAAATTTGAGTGGGATGAAGAATGCGACCGAGCTCTGGAAAGCTTGAAGGAGTACATGTCTTCCCCACCACTACTTGTTACTCCAGTACCTGGTGAAGAACTCTTTTTGTACCTGGCAGTCTCTCAGCACGCAGTCAGCGCAGTGTTGGTTCATGCAGAAGGAATACAACACTTACCCATCTTTTATGTCAGCAAGACATTGTTGGGAGCCGAAACAAGGTACTTGCCCTTGGAGAAACTAGCACTAGCATTAATGATGGCATCCAGAAAATTGGCGCACTACTTTCACGCCCACACCATAGTCGTCCTCACAGCCTTTCCACTAAAAGCTCTGTTTGAAAGGGCGAACTTTAGTGGGCGAATTTTGAAGTGGGCAGTAGAGTTGGGACAATTCGACATCAAGTTCCAACCCAAGACCGCAATAAAAGCCCAATCTTTGGCAGACTTCGTCGCAGAGTTTACTCCTGGAAGTCATCATATCTGCCCAGTCGACTTAACTGACACAACCGAACTAGGGACAGAAGTTGACGCCGGAATAGCGCAACCCTTAGTAGAAGGTAGTCAATCAAGCACCAGGGCAGACCATACTAAGGACAACAAGGAAGAGACAAACAAAGGCTCACCAGCAGTTCAAACAGAGGATGAAGGGCAGATAGCCAACATGGACCTTGAAGAAAACACCATTCTAGACCCCATGACATCATCTGATCCTTCCACTTGCTGGAAGTTATTCGTTGGAGAGATGTGGAAGCTCTTTGTCGATGGAGCATCCAACCGACATGGTGCAGGGCTTGGCATAGTCCTCATCTCTCCAGACGGCCTGGTTGTAGAGCAAGCAATCAACCTTGGCTTCCCAGCATCCAACAATGAAGCGGAGTATGAGGCGCTTCTCACAGGACTCAAGTCGGCATACTACATGAAGGCCACCGAACTAATGGTATACAGTGACTCTTTGCTGGTGGTAAACCAAATTTCTGGCGAATACGAAGCAAAGGACGACAGAATGGCCAAGTACCAAGAGTTAGTCAGAACAGAGATCAAGAAATTTGATGTAGTAAGGATAGAACAAATTGGCAGGGAGGAAAACAGCCGAGCGGACGAACTAGCAGGCCTTGCCTCAATGGCAGATACATCAATCCCTCATCCATTACTCATCAACTTCTTACCAAGACCAAGCATAGAAGACCCCGAAGCAGAAGAAGTATGTTGCACAGAATTAGGCCCTTCTTGGATGGATCCCATCATCCTGTTCCTAAAAGACGGCATCCTACCGGAAGAGAAAAAAGAAGCCAACAGAATAAGGGCAAAGTCACAGCGATTTTGGCTATCTCCATCTCTGGCATTATACAAGAAGTCATTCTCTGGGCCTTACCTCAAGTGCGTTCATCCCAGCAAAGTAGAAGCATTCTTGTTTGAAATACACGAAGGGGTGTGTGGAAGTCATCAAGGGGGAAGGTCGCTCGCTTACAAGGCTATTTCGCAAGGATATTGGTGGCCCTATATGCAAGCAGACTCAGAGAAATATGTGAAAAAGTGTGAGAAATGCCAAAAATTCGCGCACCAAATACATCAACCAACAAGAGAACTCCTACCACTGACAAGCCCATGGCCTTTCGCAATGTGGGGCTTGGACATAGTAGGACCACTTCCAACAGCGCTCGGTGGCAGGAAGTTCTTTCTCGCAGCAACAGACTACTTCACAAAGTGGGTGGAAGCAGAAGCGTTGGCATCAATCAAAGAAAAAGACGTGAAGAAGTTTGTTTGGCAAAATATCATCACTCGGTTTGGCATACCAAAAGCACTGATCTCAGACAATGGTACTCAGTTCGACGGCAGAATCTTCAGAAGCTTTTATGAAGAGTACAAGATAGAGTTCTACAATTCTACACTGGCATATCCTCAAGCAAATGGGCAAGCAGAAGCATCAAATAAAGTTGTCTTGGATGGACTAAAGAAAAGGCTAGAGAAAGCAAAAGGCAAGTGGGCGGAGGAACTTCCTCATGTTTTATGGGCTTACCGCACCACACCTCGGCGATCAACAGGAGAAACACCATTCTCCTTAGCCTACGGAATGGAAACAGTAATCCCACTAGAAGTTGGCCTCCCCACAATTCGAAGCGAGAATTTTGATCCTGACTTGAATGGAGAAGCCATAACATTGGAACTGGACCTTGCAGAGGAAAGAAGGGAAAGAGCACTGGTTCACATCGCCTCATACCAACGAGAGTTAATCAGAAAATACAGCAAAAAGGTCCACCCGAGACAATTCAAGATTGGAGATTGGGTACTGCGCAAAGTAATGGGAAACACCTCAAACCCAGGAGATGGCAAGTTAGGCCCAAACTGGGAAGGTCCTTATAAGGTGGTTGGGTTAGCAGGCAAAGGGGCATACCACCTAGAAGACAAGGATGGCAAAGCAATCCCTAGGCCATGGAACACGGCCAATCTCAAGTTATTTTACTTTTAGCTTTTCTTTTTTCAAACATGTGTAATTTTTTCTTCCTTCAATAAAACAAGCAATTCTTTTCAGCACAAGATGTTCTTTATAAAAGTTAGCCTTAGTAAAGATTAGGTATATTGCAAGCATTGTTCTAAGTTGGCTGGAAAAAACTAACTTAGAGGTTGGCTGGAATAAACCAACACTTGTTACTCTTCAGCCGAAGTAAGTGCAAGGCTGAAGAGTGGTTGGCTGGAATAAACCAACACTTGTTACTCTTCAGCCAAAGTAAGTGCATGGCTGAAGAGTGGTTGGCTGGAATAAACCAACTCTTGTTACTCTTCAGCCGAAGTAAGTGCAAGGCTGAAGAGTGGTTGGCTGGAATAAACCAACTCTTGTTACTCTTCAGCCGAAGTAAGTGCATGGCTGAAGAGTGGTTGGCTGGAATAAACCAACTCTTGTTACTCTTCAGCCGAAGTAAGTGCAAGGCTGAAGAGTGGTTGGCTGGAATAAACCAACTCTTACTCTTCAGCCGAAGTAAGTGCAAGGCTGAAGAGTGGTTGGCTGGAATAAACCAACACTTGTTACTCTTCAGCCGAAGTAAGAGCATGGCTGAAGAGTGGTTGGCTGGAATAAACCAACTCTTGTTACTCTTCAGCCAAAGTAAGTGCAAGGCTAAAGAGTGGTTGGCTGGAGTAAACCAACACCTGTTACTCTTCAGCCGAAGTAAGTGCATGGTTGAAGAGTGGTTGGCTGGAAAAAACAAACACTTGTTATTCTTCAGCCGAAGTAAGTACATGGCTGAAGAATGGTTGGCTGGAATAAACCAACACTTGTTACTCTTCAGCTAAAATAAGTGCAAGGCTGAAGAGTGGTTGGCTGGAATAAACCAACACTTCTTACTCTTCAGCCGAAGTAAGTGCAAGGCTGAAGCTGGATCGGCTAGATTAAACACTTTGTACTCCTCAGCCGAAGTAATTATATCAGCTAAGGAGTGGTTGGCTAGTAAGCGTAGTTTAACCAGCCAAAATCGAAATAACAGTTGGAGTAACTGAAGGCATTACAAAGTACAAACATACATATCAGAACCGGAACAAGAGTTGAAGCAAAATTTTTCATTCATTGAAACTATCACAAAGGAGGTTCATAGTTCGGTTTCAACGGCAAAGAGCAACAATGAAAAGAAGAAAAAATCAAGAAAAAAGATCTTCAATCTCGGCGTCAAAAGCTGCATCACCATCAACTTGAAGACCGGTTTCTTGAGGGAGCTCATTCACAATAGGGAGAGTCACTTCGGCTGGAACCACGGTTTCACTGGGAAGACCAACTGTTAGGTCTTCCACAATGGGCTCCGACCGAACTGGCTGGTCCACATTATCGACCGGAGTATCTTCAGAAATGGAGTCATCGGATTCTGACTCTTCCAGAAACTCTTGTTGCAGAGCATTGGCGTAGTCCGCAAGAGAGCTCGGTATAAAATAGGCTGGAGGCTGAAAACCTCGGTCTGTGGATCAAGGCCGAGCTTCTCAACGGCCGCCCTCCAGCCGCACTTGAAGAACAACTCCTTGGCGGCATCGCACTGTTTCACATATGCTTCCTCCGCCTTCTTGTAACCCTGCTTGTAACCCTGCTTTTCGGCCGCCTCCACGCTCTTTTTTAGTTGGCTTATTTCGGTATCTTTTCTCTTTTCAAGTTTTACCAGCTCGCGCAGATATTTGTCCTTCATAGCAATAGCCACTTTCTGCCTCTCTGCCTCGGCCGAACTAACCAGATCGGCAAGACAGCCGTTCTCCGCTTGTAGCTCGGCCATTTTCTTTTCGGCTTCATCTAGCTCGGCCGCTTTTGCTTCGGCTTCAGCCATTGCCTGCCTTGTGGTTTTTCCACGCTCCTGGACTTTCTTGTAAGTTACGTTGTTCTTCTGTAAGGCCTGACAAAACGAAGAGTCTCTTGAGCCGAAGTAAAAGTTGGAAAATTCAAACAAGAAAAAACGGACAGAGCTACTTACCAAAATCATGGACTTCGATGTAGACCGGATGGACTTCATCTCGGTGTTCAATTGCTTGAGGTGGTGCTCCATGTCCTTGGGGAGGCACACACTTTTGGCCAGATTAAAATCCAATAGATGATCTTTTTCGGCAACAATCGAATCAGTAGCTTTGATGTCTCGGTCGTTGAAGGTCAGCTGCGAAGCCCATTTCGAAGATTCTGCTCGGTCAGTTTGCTCCGGTTGGAGGGCAGGTTGAGGACTTTGGGGGATGGTTTCAACCTCATCAACAAGTTGTTGTTCGGTCGATGTAGATCGGGCGCGTTTTGGGGGGCAAGAAGAAGGCTGCTGAGAAGGAAGGGCCACAACGGCGGGCTGCGTTTCTGTGGATGGTTGCACTTCGGCCCTTGTTGTTGCGGTCAGAAGGGCCCTAACTCTGCTTTTCTTCTCCATCTCTTCTTCAGCAGTTAATGGGACAAGTCGTATTTCGAGTAAGGTTGGGTCCGGTTCTGGTGCTTCCTCAAGAAGGAAATCGGTCACTCGGGCTTTTCGACGACCGCTATATCTGTAGGTCGGTTCAAAGTTTAGAAGCTTGGCCCAACTTCTTTCTTTACACCGTAGTGCGGCTCGCAATATCGCGAGGTTGGGATAGCTATATAGGGAACGGAGGTGGGCGAAATCTGCAAAAGGAGAACTGTTAGTTCGGTTAATAGACTAAAAAACCGAAATAATAAAAATACAAGGAAGAAGACCAAAGTCAAATTACCGGGCTCTCCCTTTTTCCAATTTATGGGCCGGCCAGGAATTTGGGCTTGAAAATCCTCAAAGTTCCCAGAGACCCAGAAAAAATCATCGTCATTAAGGTCTTTGTCCGGTGTGTGTTTAACTATCTTCCCTCGGCGGCGGCGAATCCTAAGGTAATAGACCCACCCAGCATCTTTTGAGCCGATGGAGTATTGGTGGAAAATTTCGGCCAGGCCAAGGTTTAGTCCGGTTTGGTGGTTTAGTGCGGCTATTCCCATAATAATGCGGTATGTATTTGTGGACAGTTGGGTAGGGCATAACCTAGTCTGCCTAAGAAATTCACAGATCAATGGTTGGACGGGGAACCGTAGTCCGGTTTCTATTATGGATTGAAGGGTAAAAGGGACGAAGCCTTCTTTTTCCCACGGAATAACGTCTTTTTCGGCCAACATCAGATGAACATCATCAGGAATATGGTAATCTTTCCTAAATTCGGCCATGCCACCAGGTGTCTTAACTAGATACCTATACTTACCCATCTGATGTATAATTTACTTATAATTTATATCGGTGCAAAAATCGTGCTCAGTAGCTCGGTTGAGCGCACGCAGGAGTGCCTGGGTAACCTAAGTCTGCAAAGTAGGAAACAGAGGGGGTTAAAGCACTAATCGTTGGACCGTGCTACAATTCAAAAGCAAGGTATAAAAGCCCTACTTCGGCCTCATAAACTGGTTCTACCTCGGTTCATCAAGAGGTTTGGTAGCTCGGTTTGAGCAGGTTACTCGTCAGACCGGTTTATCGTCTAGGGGCAGCCTTCTGAGTTCGGTCTAAAAAACTAAGAAAGCTGGCTTAGTCCCCAAGGCCTAAAACGGTTGTGGTGTGAATAAAGTTGCTTCGGTTAAGCCTCTAAGGGCAGCTTTCTGAGTTCGATTTAGAAACTAAGAAAGCTGGCTTGGCCCCAAAAGCTTAGTTCGGTTGAAAACTGAGGTTCCTAGTTTGATATGTTCAAAACTCGGTGATCTTATTTCGGCTAAAATGAATCAGGCGTTGGTGACTCTTTGAGACTTTCAAGTTCTAGTTCGGTTATTGACTGCAGTGATCTACCTGTTTAAAGCAAACAGGATCCTAGTTCGGTTACTATGTGATTTTGGATCTAAGACTGGTTTTCTACATAATAGTTCATACACACTTGAAGTTCTACTGGTTTTTTTCATAAAAGTACAGAAGCAAAAACAAAAATATATAAGTATGTTTTGCAAAAACATGGAAAGCAAGATGCGAAAAGCAAAACAGAGAGAGGAGAATGGATTTACTTACCAGATTGAAGAAAAGGAGACTGGAGATGGAAGAGTGGAAACAAAAGCAGTCTTTAGAAGCAACGGAAGAACAGTAAAAACACAGAGAGAGAAGATGAAGAATGGAAGGTGAATGATTCAAGAAAAAGAAAGGTTATTTTGTGAAAGAGGAGAGAGAAAAAAGCAGCAAAAAGGGGCGGGACTGTTCAAAAAGTTCGAAGTACGAAGGCGGCGTGATAACAGCTCACAGCCTATCAGAGCCCGCCACGTGGCAAGGGAATGGGAAGCGGTACAGTCGTAATTGAAGAGACGTTTTGACCGGATAAAAGCAGCGCTCGGAGTAGAACTAGCTCGGCTGGATACGCTGAAGGGTTTTTATCTCGGCTGGAAAGACTTGTAGAACTTCAGCTCGGTTGAAGGATTTGTAATCTCAGTCATGCTGTGCAGATGAAATTAAGGGGCAATTGAGAGGGTAATTTTTGGGAAAGAATTGGGCCGAGCTGTGAATTGGGCCCTGCGGCCCAAAGTGTGAAGGAATCGGTAAGAAGCCGTAGTGATATTTCGGCCCAGTAGAGGCATAGATACTCCGGTCCAGGAGAAGTGTAGTTATTCCGGCCCAGGAGAGGTGTGGTTACTCCGGTTCAAGAATGTGTAAAGCAACTCCGGTCCGGTGGCAATTTGCAGTAAGTCCGGCCTTATATTTAGTCCGGTCGTGTCATAATTTGGTTAGGTCGGTCAGAACTTGCTACTTGGAAGTTTGATCTAAACACACCATGGTTGAACAGGGGAAAGCCGAGATAAGGAGTTGGAGGAGAAGACCGAGCTAAGGACAGTTCGGCCTTCTCTGTGGCTCTGCATAGCCAAGCTTATTTCGGTCATATAGTAGTTCGGCCATGGTGAAAACCATCCCACTTGGTTTAAGCAGTGGGGGAGGGTGTAAAAGGATAAGCATTATCCTTAGGAGTACGAATCCTAGGAGGACTCTACATGGAGAAATACAAGTCCTATTAGGATTGTGCCACAGGAAACTTATAAAAGCTCACAAACATCACCTTGGAGGAGGTAATTGAACACAATTTTTTCTGAGAACATAGAGCTTTGTCTATTTGTCAAGTTTTCTGACTTAGGCATCGGAGAGGTTTCCGGCACACACCCGCCGGCTAGCTCACGTTTGTGTTTTCAGGTGACAAAGCGACGTCGTACGGAGGAGCGTGGACTTGGTCAACAGGATTTTACGAGGAGAATTATTTCCTCCCCGTACAATGACAATATTAATTAGGGCAAATTATAGATTTGCTTAAAATATAAATTGCTCCCTATGATTTGAAAAAATTACAAATACCCCCTTGTTATAATTCTTTATTTTACAGAATTAATTAAAAAAATAAATTCATAATTGCTCTCCTATACAATAATAAAATTACCTTAGTTATTAATTGAAACATATTTCTAAATTATTAAAAAGTGTTAATTGATTTAATAATTTATTAATAAAAAGGACAATTTGTTATGAAATAAAAAATTTCAGGGGATTGAATATAATTTCCAGAATCAAAGGGGCGATTCGTAGTTTAATTAAACCTCAGGGAGTGTATTTATAATTTACCCTATTAATTACTATTATTAATACTTTAATCATAATAATTCATATAATTTAGGGAAAATGCTATCATACTACAAATTTTCATAACATTAATCACAAAATACATATATAATAAAATTTTTAAAATTTTGTGTTTGATATTGTAAAAATTTATGGTTTGGTTTTAATATTTTTTATTATATCAATTTATGACAAAATTAAACATGTTATGATTGATATTATGAAATTTCATAATAAAATTATATATTTTGTAATAAGGGTACACACCATAGGAAAACCCATAATTTAGTGATGCAAATAGTGTGTTTCGTTTGTGTTTTGAGATAAAAAATTAAAAAAAAAAATTAAATTTTTTTTGAAGAGAGTTTATAAATTTTTTTGGTTTGTTAGTTGTATATTTTGAAAATAATTTTGAAATTTGAGAATTTGAAATGATTTGATGTTCAAAAAATGTAGTGGTGTTCAAAAAAAAAATATTGTAGTAGCATTTCTTTTTGGATAGGTATGGCTTCTGTCCAGTCTGGGATCGGATTGGACCGTGCTGTTGGGCCTGTGGGACCCCATCACGGGTCCCGTTTTGATAATCTGAACCGTTCAATGTGTAAAACTCGTCGAGTACTATATGCTTGTAAACAATCACGTTGATTGGATATCGATAGTTATATGATCAAATCAATTTCGTATTAAAAAAATTGGACGATGAACAAATTAACGGTTGACAAAAAACTGTTTTGATCACATAGCTATCGATATCCGATCAACATGATTTTTTACAGGTATATAGTACTCAACAATTTCTACACATTAAACGGTTCAGATTATCAAAACGGGACCCGTGATGGGCCCCCACGAGCCCAACAACACTTCCAGTCCGATCCCAGACTGGACAGAAGCCATACCCTTTCTGGATAATGCGTCGGAATTTGACATTTATTTATTTATTCAGTTGTGGGAGAGGATACTTTAAGTGGGGCAAGGGAATCTTTCTTAAAGTGCATCTCGAACAACAATTAGTGAAACTAATAAGTTAAAATTTACTTTTAATTTTTAATGAGTCACTTTTCAAAATACATTCAAATAATAATTAGTGTGTTTGGTTTTAATTTTTTAAATTTAGTTTTTTTTAATTAATTTTTTTATTTTTTTGTTTTTGAGTGAATGTTTTTAAAATTTTAAACAATTTTTTTACTTTTTTAGATGCACCTTACTTAGATATATCTAAATAATAAAATATTTATGAAAAAATATTTTAAAAAATTAGTGTATTTTTGGTATTTAATGATTTTTTTAAAAAAAATTCACAAATATTATACATTTTAAGTGTATTTATGTTAGGTATGTCTAAAAATTTAAAAATTGCTTCAAATATAAAAATAAAAAAAATCAGTAAAAACAACAAAAAAATACAAAAATGAAAAAGTAAAATTTCCTAAAAAAGTAAATTCTAAAAACTGAAACCAATTACTTTAGCTTCTTTTTAATTTTTTTTTTTTTAATGATACATGATATATTGCATGATTCCCACAAACAGGACAAAAATAAGCATATAAGAAATCAACAAAATTACTACTGAAAAAAAGTATGAAACTAGTGAATAGTTCCTCGGTGTGTCAAATAAAATAACCATGGAGGCAAAGCTCCACCTTTTTCGGTTGATATCCCTGTCCACTTCGTGTAAATAAGGAGATCACGATTTGTTAATCCCAAAGGTTGGTCTAATGAGTGCAATTTAGGATTTAGGAGTATTCTTTTTTTAAAATTTTAAGTTCAACTTTCATTAAGAGTAATTCGCTTCTTGAGACCAAGCCCGCGAGCTTTGCCAAATCTACGTAGAGGGAGCTTTTTTTGTGAATCTCTGGATTAATCGAAGTACGTATAAACTGATCTAGATACTCGGTTATCAAAAACAAAAACGAAGAGTTGTCCTTTTCATTAAGAATTAACGTCATAAGAAAGTTTCATCTTTAATGCATGAAACCTGTTAGGCAATCGTAACTATATTTAAAAAATAAAATTTGAAGATAAAATTATGTTTGAGTACCAAACACCAAAACAAAATAAATAATCAATTAAATTAAAATAACAGATTCTATTTTATTACTAAAACAAAATAAAATCTAGAAAAAAAAATAGAAATGTGGATTTAATAAAAATCAGAAAGCAGGAAAAATAATTACAGAAATAAATTTTTTGAAATGATCAAGGCTAGTGTTCAACACTATTTTCTTAAAGACAGATTCGTCATCCCGACAGTACTTTCGAAATTTGGACGACTATCTCTCAAGATAAAATGTTTCATGACAAACAGTAGCAACACTACAAATTGATTGTCCAGGGAACACGCTCTATGTTTATACTCTCTCACAAAGAAAACAAATGTAGAAATATGCAGGAAGAAAAAAAAGAAGAAAAAGGCATGAAAATTGAATGCCTAGAACAAATGGAGGACTACCTATTTATAACAGAAATGGTGACTGTTTGGGTAAAAAGAAAAAGCCATGAACTTGTTTGGGTTAGAGAGAAAAGCTAATAAGGGGTGTGACTGTTCAGACCAAACTGTTAACGTTCAGAAATGTTGGGGTCAATTCATAAATAATTTTGAACAGAAATTTAAATTCCTAACATTAAGAATTTAATTTTCAAAAAATAAAATTCAAAACCTTCTGGCCCAAAAAGTTAAATATTGAGCCGCCCAAGTCCAATTAGAGCAGGTGGCGATAGTGCACATTTGTGTTTGTTTTTTAGTTCAATAGGTCTAGTCCATAACCTTCCACTGCACAAAACTTAGGTATCCTTTGAGGTCCACCACAAGATCCGAGCTCAAGTTTTTTAAACACACACACCTAGCCAAGCAATGTGGGATAAGTTTTTCCTCATACTTTATGGGGAACCCACCAAGTCACCATTTTCATGGAGCACACTTTGGTATCGATTTTCTATTCATCCGATAATGATTTTGAACAATCAAATATACGACGTGAATAGCAATGCGGTGAAGAATGCATTGCCACATGGACCCGCCAAATTCAGTGCATGGGTCCCACCTCAAATATATTCCAAAGTTACGAAAAAAATATGTTTTTCCCAAAATCATTTCTAGAAAAACCAAGGATAATTTTGTCTTTTTGGTATGTTTGATCAACGGAATTAACGGTGAGGGAATTAATAATCCATGAGATCAGAGTAGGATTTGTTATCTAACTGGATTAGTGAGATGCATAATTTCCTCTTATCCACATTTGTTTTGTAACAAATATAAAAATATATAATCTCAATTACATGTATGTTTTGCATTATTAGTTATAGGATTAAAAAATTCATCAATTTTGTTGGATAGAATGACCATTGGAATCTAATCCGAATAATAAAATTCGCAACCAAACAGCAAAATGTGAGTTTTTTGAATTAATAATTTCAGTCATATACTATAGTCCGCCCAATCAAGCGAGCCCTTAAAATATTGATATGGAAAATACACTAGTAGCCATTATAATTTCAATTTTATATAATTTTTAGTAGTTGTAATCATAATTGATTCAATTTTTACCTATATTTTTTATTTTGTCTCAATTTGCGTACATGGGCGACATATGTCATACTTATTGGGACAAAATTATAAACTTAATCAATGCAATAAGTTAATCTCAACCAACTTAATGGTGATTTCCTATCAAAAACCCTAATAGTATTATCAGTTAGATTAAATTAATGCAAAATTTAAAATCAAAAGTCAAAATTAAACTAATTGAAAGTGTAAGAATCAAAATCACATAATATATATATATATATATATATATATATATATATTTATAAGGACTATTAATTTAATTTGCCCTTAATAGTTGGGGCAAAATGAAAGAACTACCGCCTACCCAACAGGTCACCTCTGCCGCCAACACACCTTTCCCGGGGAGAGACTAGTGTCACGCCCCGACAATTTATGTGACACAAGGAGCAGCGTGGGCAAGATGCTGAAGGCGCTGGAAGGTTCTGGAATGGGGGAGACCAACCTAGAGTATGCTGGAAGACTCTAGAATGTGGTAGAAGGGTCTGGAGTGGCGCGGAAGATTCCGGAATGTGGAAGAGCCTTGGAGTGTCCAGAAGAGTCTGGATGGGTCTAGAACATCCTAGATTATCTTGGAGAAGCCTACCATGTACTACACTAGTGTAAGAGAGTTCTAGATTGTAGTAGATAGGGTAGTTGTCCTAGATAGTTCTATGGAATGTTCTAGATGAGAGTTTGTAGCCCTTGGATCAAAATGATCTGAGCCGTCCATTAAGGAGGGGGATGGCTATATAAGGGTGGGGGGTCTCATTTGCTAGGCACCTAGAGACCTGGAGATCCAAGAGAGCTCTAAGAGTGAAGCACTTGTGAGTGTGAGAGTGAGAGCCTTGTAAGCTTTGTACACGACTATACTTGTAAAAGTTAACTTGTATAGTGAAGGCATTCTTCCACCTAAACTGTGTGTGTTAGTGTGGTTGAGTGGCATTCTTCCACCTAAACTGCGTGTGTTAGTGTGGTTGAGTGGATAAGGCTGACTTAGGTGCAACCAAGAGGGTTGAGAGGCATCTAAGGCCGCACGGTAGGCTTGCAAAGTCTAAGTCTGTGACACTAGGGAGGGTAAAGAATGCCACCACCACTACAATACCACAACGACAACCATCTCCACAACAATCAACTGCTCTGCCTCACCTACATTGCTGCCGCGACGCCACCATCTCTATTACCCTATTATCACCACCGGCACAAATTCTAAATTAATTCAATGACTAGCACATTAATTTCAAGGGCACAACTAAATATATGAAAACATTTTTTACAAAAAAATATATATAGCTTTTTGCATAGAAAATGTTTTTCGTTTCTATTGAAATAAACAAAGCTTGCACAAACTGTTCTTCAATATCTAGCTAATACAAAGTCGCATATCTGCTATATATGTATCTGTGAAAAATACATGTAAATATTGATGGATATGTATTCATGTGTAGATGAATAAAGGCCTCATTGTTACAGCAAATTAATAACTCCAACAAATGGTGAGCAACGTCAATATTCAGGGCAGATTCTTATGCACTTTTCAGCGTCACAAAGCTTGACACATTTATCATCACCACTTAGCATCTTGAGATCACTTTCCCTACAACGAATCCACCAGCAACCAAGCAATGTTAATGAAGAAAAACCAACGAACAAACTCATGCACACAAACAGATAAGTCGATCGTTGTTTCTTAGTAAATGGATCCCCAATCAATTGGATCCTATTGTTAACGTTGTTGTTTATAACCTCTTCTTGACCGCTTGCTTGTTCCAATCTCTGCTCGTATTCTTGGTAATGTTGCCAATTTATTTCTTGTTGGTCGAGTGATCTTTTGTACTTGATTCCGATCACGAGCAACGCGCAGAGGTTGAGAGCAGAGGCGATGAAGGAGAGGATGAAGGGAAACCACCAGTCTTGACATTTGACAGAGGATGAGGCATTTGAGACCACCGTGAATATCACTCCCTGGAAGATGAAGTAAAAATTTGCTAGTTGGAAAGCTGTTGATTGCAGCTTCTGTATTCTATCTTCTTGCTTCTCAATTATAGTTTGCATTTCTTGTCTGTTTCTTTCTAGTTGTTCAATTCTTTCGTTTTGATTCATGGTTTTTTTTTGGAGAGAGAGAGAGAATAACAAATGAGGAACACTTTGAGGCTGTCACATTATTAAGAGAAATTCAACATGACACGTGTTGTGATACATTTCATCATCACTATGTTTACATTTTTTTTAATTTTTTATGGAACGTCATCACTATTTTTTTTTTAAATAATATTTTGGAATATATGAAGAGTATCTGATTATAACAATTTTATTAATTTTTTATCATTTATTTATTTATTTATTTTTGTTGACAATCTTATTAAAGTGGGGTTAAAAGTTTAATTTTAAAACTTTTAAGGCAATGGTCTCATGCTTTATTCTTTTTAGTCTTAAAAAGATAATAACAATTTAAAATATTATATTACTCATATTTATTTATTTATCTGTTTATGTTGCTTATTTATTTACGTATTATTTATCTATTTATTTATTTATCCATATTTCATCATTATATCTGTCTATCTATTTGTATCCCTATCACCACCGTGGCAGTCACCAACGAAATTTTCAACGCTTGCAATTTGCAAATTTCCCGACGATCAGTCGCCGACAGTCTGACAAGATAATACTAGGATGCTGCCACCACATTGTGTGTCTGGGGATACACCTCATCGCCAATTTTTTTTTTTTTTTTTTTTTTTTTTTGGTATGGGTCGCCATCACTATGTTATTAGAAAAATATTATAAACAATTCCTGAGACTGTTATTCGTATTAAAAAATTATTTTAAAAATATATTAAAAAATATATATATATATATATATATATAAAGTATTTTAAGATACATAAAAAGTGTATTATGGTTATAAATATTTTGTCATTTTGTGTTATATATTGACAACCTTATTATGTTGAATTATATTTAGAAAACAGTAATGATTTAGAATATTAATTTTGATATTTTAATAGAACACAAATGACACGGTAAGGAAAAAAAAAAAACAAATCAAAACTAAAACATCACATCACAGTGGATGGAGTCAACTACTAACTTATTAGAGCCGACTTTAGAACTCAAGAATTAAAACTCTAAAACATTTTTTTTAGAAAATGACTTCTCTCCCAAAAGAAACCATGAGGACCTCTTATGTTTTCTAAATTAAAATTTTAAATTTTGTCTACTCATTAATGACTTAAATGTTGAGTTGAATTTTTTTTACTTTAAAATTAAATTTATAACTGTAAAAAATCCTGATAATTTAATTACAAAAACAAATCATTCCTACTGGAGAACCAAATTAGCAACAGACTCGGTTCTTACATTAGATTGTAATGACGTTTTGCAATAATTTTTTATGACCTAATAATGACGTGGTGTGGACAACGGTTGATTACCTAATAATTTTTTTTTTTTTTTTTTTTTGGGTAAGGTGGGGAAAATGATACAGTAATTTTGCTATAATTTTTTTGGTAACCATTTAGCTTTAAAATGAAAAGACCATGATGTTTAATATTAAAATTCCACAAGCAACTTTTTTATTTTGGGATAAATTATAAATTTAGACATTTTAAATTCTATTCCTTACGTCATATCTGATTTTAATTAGTATATATGATTAGCAAGTGACTATGAATATTCAGAATTTATTATGTAGGGGGTCAGTCTAATATAACTGTACTTTAGAAAAAAAATTCCAGTAAATAAAACTAAGAAAAAAAAACAAATTCTATGCACAATTAAACTAGTATCGTAAGAGTGATTTAAATGAAATTGTTTAATATTAAAGCAGTCTTGTTCTTTTCTTTCAATGCAATTATTGAAGGAAGAAGTTAACAAAATGCTAATTATCGTCTATTAATGTTGGTATATGTATAAAATATATATATATATATATATATGAAAAATTGATATACAGATATATTTTTTTTTGTTGGTGTTAATATATATATATATATATCATATATACATTAACAGTTGGATTATTTTTTATTGAAAATGATATATAAACCGACTTTTTAGACCTAGTAATATATCAACAATATAGAGCAACACATCATTTGATTTAAAATGTGAGTCTAACTTTTTTTTTTTTTCTCTAAATAGTAATACCTTTTTTTATTTTATTTTGCAAGGTTAGTTTGCAGCTAAACGGTCTACATGCATAGATTGACTTTGTCCAAGTCTCAAGTCTCTGCTAAGAATTTGGAATAAATGTTGAATATAAAGTTAATAATATACGATCGGATCATTATTAAATGGAAAAAAAAAAAAAAAATTCATTGTAGTAAAAACTATGTGATTTGATAATTGTTTAGTTAATTTCATTTCTAGTTTTATTTGTTGGTAATGCCGTATAATTTTTATTTATAGTTCGTAACGTCAGTTATATTTTATTCATATTTTATCTTTCTTTTTTTTTAATTTCTATCTAAATTCATGATTTAAACACATCATAAATATAAAAAGTTCTAAGTAAAAAATAAGCATATGTTAAAAAGCTTTTTGTATAAGACAACACAAGAAATATATTTTTAAAAATGTTTGGCTTGTAAATCGATGGGCAAATTACATCGCAAATTTTGCTTCTTACCGTATTTTGATATTTGTTATTTCAATTGTGATCATTTTTGTTAATTTCATACCTTGCCGATCAATACTGGGTGGAATGTATTGTTTCGCCTGAAATTATTGCATATTTTGCGGCATTATAAAAACCTTAAAACACGAGGGTGATGGAAGATTGGGAAATTCCATCATGCATTATATATTGCATATACCAGATATAACCTTGTTTCGGCTTGTAGCTATGTGTAGCTCAATTATCATCTCATTATTAATAATAATAATAATAATAATACAATTCGAAATTCAACAAAAATATATATATTGGCAAAAGAGTTTGTTAAACCGATATCGTTGTCAGAATGTAAACGATTGGGATTAAAATTATACTTAACAAGAGTTAGATTATGAAACCTCTTACAAGAAGCAGTCAATCCCTTCCAAAAGGCCAATTTCAGTTATTGTAATTTAAAAAATAAATACATATGGATGATATGTCACTTTCGGAGAGAGATGTTTATATGCTATACTACAATGCTCATGATTTGACTAAATTACAAAATTCTTCTCATTTTTGGGTTTTAGGAAGTTTATAGTAATACCACACACTTATAATTTTTGTCTAAAATTATATTCAGAAATATCAATTAACGGCTAATATTCATTTTATATAGGATCTTATACTATATACCAATTTAATTTCTACCAAGTAAAATTTTGGAAATAAAACTTGGAATTCTTAAGATTTCTGAGGAAGTTTATACATCGGCTCATTTTTATCCCTTTTTTTTTTTTCTTCAATTGTTTTCATCTATGCCTATCCTTTTACTCATTTTTTCTTCTTGGTCAACCTTTCTCTATTTTTCCAGGAAATTATTGAAGTATGCTTGACGAAAAGTAATAAATGTAAATTCAATTTTGTGTGTTAAAATGTTTGGTAATTTAGAGAGCGAATGAATGCTCCAATAATATAATTAAGATATGTTAAATGAATAATATGTGTTTATATATGTAAAAACTTGACCTAGATAAACGGTATGGTCCATTTTTAATTATTTTTAGTCACTAGTTCAATTATCATTTTTAATTCGTTTAATAAAACTTCATTTATGAACTACAGATAAAATAAAAGTTAAAATTATTTTGGCATTCCATTTTTTATGGCAGCAATTTTACTCACATGCAGTCAGAGTTTCAAATATGAACCTACTTTCTAAAACAAATCGGAATCACAACTAGCTCTTTTTTCAGTATCTTTTTATAAAAAAAAAATGGATTAGCAAGTTTGTAATAAATACAAAAAGTTTATAGTTTGAATTGAAAAAAAAATAAAAAAAAATAAAAAATTAAATTGTCCCCCAAGGAGCACAAAGCTACAGTTTTATGAGAGAAATGTCTATTTTACTGGATTCTCTCATTTGAAAGCACAAAAACAAGAAATCTAGTTGACAAAATTAAAACCTATAAAAATACATTTTTCCCATTAAGATATAGTGTCTTTTTTAACACAAACTCTGCTTAGTCCTTTCATCGTCTTTTTAGAAAATACAAAAAATACTGTATACGAAGGTGTTCCGGATAGTCTCAAAACACCAACAAAACATTAGGAAGAACCTAATTAAGATGATAGTTTGGGTGCAAGTATCATTACGATGGACATAATTTAGTATTTTGTCCTATTGACAATTTGGTATATGCCATAAATTTTAATCCTAGATGTCCCATTCAAAAGCATATCTGAATTGAGGTTCGTCATTTTATGGAGAGTATTGTTATTTAAGATAAAAAAATTAGATTTAATTTTTAAGCTTAATGATGTGACAATCAATTAAAATATTAAGATAGTAATTTCTCATATTTTTTCTAATTATCAACTAATTATATTACTTAAATATCATTAAATCTATAAAATAGATCTTAAAAAAATAAATTTATATATCATTTTTCTATGAAAGGGCAATTTATCAAGATGAGACCAAGTCACATTCAACTAGATCTAGGAGTAGACTTTTCAATTTAAAGCTGGATTTGCCTATAGATGGAACTATTATGTAGGTTGATGTATATATTAAATTCACTCAGGTTTGATTGGTTAAAATTTTGTTCAACTCAATTATTTAAAATTTTCATTTCGTTCAATTTTGAAACTCGTTTAATTTTAAGTAAATTACATTATTAGCTCTCATAGTTTAAGTAAAATATGACTTTAATCTATGCAATTTCCTTTTGAACAATTTGAATTATATATATATTTTTAGTTTTGTTACGATGTTTTCTTTTGTTAATGTTCTGAACTAAAAAAATCAAGTGCAAAACTAGAGTGACTAAAGTGTTATTTAAAAGAAATTATGGAACCACCAGTGAAATTGTTCAAATTATTCAAATTAAAATTATGAAGATCTAAGTGAAATTTCGCTTAAATTAAAGGAATCATCAGGGTAATTTACATTTCAATTTTCTATATTCAACTCAAACTTTGTTTGATATTATATATCTGTGTAAGAAAATAAGTTATTTGAACTCATTAAAAAGTAAACTTGATTTAAATAAATATTTTTTAATTATAGAAATTTCTTTACGCACAGGATGATGGATAGATGTAGGGAGTGGTTCGTGTTGGTTCGTGTTTATATATGTAATTAAAGTATGTTATAAAATGTACATACAAACATGTAACAAAAGTAGTTAAAAAAAAATACATGTAACAAAAGAGTTGCTTTTTTTTTTTTTTTTTCTGAGCAGACGAAAGAGTCTTGTTAAGTATTCAATGTATGTAGGTATTGTTAAGGGGTGATGCTATGGTACATTTAGGTGTACCATACATTTAGTTATGAACTTATATGATTTTATATCATAACCTATACCATATTAGTCATAACTATCACCATATTAACTCATAACTTAGTTATATTCAATTATTTACTTATACCATATTACTTCATAACCAGGTCATTAAAAGTGACCTGCTAAACAGGTCACTTTTTATAGTTATGAGTTAAAATCATATTTTTTCATAACTATAATCAAATTGATCATAACTTAGCTATAACTACATCTCATAACCAACACCATTTTGTTCATAACTAATATCACATATTTCATAACCACATCTCATAACCAACACCATTTTAGTCATAACTAATATCACATATTTCATAATCATAATCACATATCTCATAACCAACACTACTTTGATCATAACAAATATCACATATCTCATAACTATTGATCACATATCTCATAACCACATCTCATAACCAATCCCTTTGAGTCATAACCAACATCACATATCTTATAACCACTAGTCACATATCTCATAACCAACACCTTTTTGTCATAACTAATATCACATATCTCATAACCACTAATCACACATCTCATAACTACTACCCACATACATCATAACCAGATCTCATAACCAATCCCTTTGAGTCATAACCAACATCACATATCTCATAACCACTAGTTACATATCTCATAACCAACACCTTTTTGTCATGACCAATATCACATATTTCATAACCACTAATCACATATTTTATAATTAACACATTTTTGCTCATAACCACATCACTTTGATCATAACCAACATCACATATCTCATAACTACTAGTCACATATCTAATAACCAACATCACATATCTCACAATCACTAGTCACATAACCAATATCTCATAACTCATAACCATTAATACATATAGCATAACCACACCCTTTGACACTACTTTGCTCATAACCATTACCCACATATCTCATAACCACTAACACATATAGCATAACCAAATTCCATTTGACACCACTTTGCTCATAACCATTACCCACATATCTCATAACTACTAACACATATAGCATAACCAAATACCCTTTGACACCACTTTGCTCATAACCATTACTCACATATCGCATAACCACTCATAACTATTACCCACATATCTCATAACCACTAACACATGTAGCATAACCAAATACCCTTTGACACCACTTTGCTCATAACCATTACCCATATATCTCATAACCACTCATAACCATTACCCACATATCTCATAACCACTAACACATATAGTATAACCAAACACCCTTTGACACCACTTTACTCATAACCATTACCCACATATCTCATAACCACTCATAACCATTACCCACATATCTCATAACCACTAACACATATAGCATAACCAAACACCCTTTGACACCACTTTGCTCATAACCATTATCCACATATCTCATAACCACTCATAACCATTATCCACATATCTCATAACCACTCATAACCATTATCCACATATCTCATAACCACTAACACATATACCATAACCAAACATCCTTTGGCACCACTTTACTCATAACCATTACCCACATATCTCATAACCACTAGCACATATAGCATAACCAAACACCTTTTGACACCACTTTGCTCATAACTATTACCCACATATCTCATAACCACTCATAACCATTACCCACATATCTCATAACCACTAACACATATAGCATAACCAAACACCTTTTGACACCACTTTGCTCATAACTATTACCCACATATCTCATAACCACTAACACGTATAGCATAACCAAATATCCTTTGACACCACTTTGCTCGTAACCATTAGCCACATATCTCATAACCACTAACACATATAGCATAACCAAACACCATTTGACACCACTTTGCTCATAACCATTACCCACATATCTCATAACCACTAACATATATAGCATAACCAAACGCCCTTTGACACCACTTTACTCATAACCATTACCCACATATCTCATAACCAACATCACATATATCATAACTACTAATCACATATCTCATAACCAAACACCTTTTGACTTATAACTATACCACTCTGCTCATAACCAAAATCACATATCTCGTAATCACTAATCATATATCTCATTACCTTTACCCACATATATTATAACCACATCTCATAACTAGCACCCTTTGTTTCGTAATCAATATCACATATATCATAACTACTAATCATATATCTCAGAACCACTACCCACATATAGGGGTATAAATTTAGCCCATGAGCTCGCGGCACACCCCAAGTCTGCTCGTGCCCTGGGTAGGCCTAACTAGGCTTGAGTCTAAACCCAACCTAAGACCCTGAGCTATGTGTTCTAGAGCCCGACCCGACCCTGGTGTGTTATGGAGTGTGACCCATCCCGTGAGATCACCCCGAAATTTTCTTTCTCATCTAGCTCGACCTGACCCCAATGGCTCCTTGCCCCCATTGTCAATGCAATGGTCAAAAATTTGAATCAAAACAATTTGAAAGAGTCATATAACCGTTAATTCCACCAACAATCAATTTTATTTTTTTTTTTATTTTTATATATATAAATTAACTCTTCCCTCCCAAGTCCTATAAATACCACCCCTCTCATATTTTATTTCTCACAACAAATTTGTCTCTCAAACTCTCATTCTCTCTAAACTTTCATACATATACAAATCTTTGGCCATAGTTATGATTTTATCAATTTGTACATATCTTATAGAACTGTTGAAAATGAATATTACGATTTTGTTGTACTGTTTTGCTATCCCAGCTCTCTTCATCTATCAAACATCTCTCTTATTCCTTACTGTCACTGCAGATATCTCTGATGTTCCTTATCGGAAACAACACCATCTTTGACATTATTTTCACAGACGACAAGTCCGTTCAGTCTCTCTTACTCATATTCCCTTTCCTTTCGCTCTATTGGTTAATTTTCTCTAACTCTCATTTTCTGTTCCATGGCTATAAGTCATGGATTAAATTATTTGATTATTGTCATTACATTCTGTGTTTATCTGTATCATTAGAGATCCCGATTGGTGATTAAATTATTTAAAAAATTTAGATGTTTTTGTTACACCAATTAGTGGATAGTTACATAATTTTTGGTTAATGTTATGAAATTTTGGAAATTAGTTACGACATTTGTGATTTTCTAGAATTTTAAACAATTTCGTTACGCCAATTAGTGATGCAGTTATGTATTTTCTATTTTATATCACAAAACTTTGTGACTTGATTAGAATATTATGGTCTGTTTGGTAACTATTCCGTTTTTAGTTTTCAGTTTATATTTATAAAAATTTTAAAAGCTGTAAAAGGCCTGTCACCTTTCTTTATCCTTTTCATTGTTGTAAAAGGCCAAGACCCTAGATTGAGAAGGGTGTACCAACTGAACTCTTCAAGATGAAAAAAAATAAAATTTTCGAATCATAGAACATCGATGATAAAAGTAAACAAGAGGTCGACAATAACAAGGCATGCTACCAATTAGTTCCAATTAACGTTTTGGTGGCAAATGCTACTGTGCAAAGAATTGTCAGAGCTAAAATGATGGTTTGGCCATTTTCAAGAGAATATTTTATGGGAAAAGACGATTGAATAATGGCATTCAATTTTCTATATGCACTTGCTGTTGCGCATTTGCTTCGAAAATGAGTGAAAACACTAAACAAAATGGCTTCATAGCCTTTGCTAGAAATTTATACAAAACAAATATCCATCAAAATACTAACAGATTTAAGTCCATACAACAAAACAAATATCCATCAACCATCGTTTAAGAGTATTTATACAAAATACTAACAAATTTAAGTCCTCAATTTTTTTTTTTTAAAAAAATCTTAGTTTAGAATATTTTTCTGCAGCCTTTTTTTTTTTTTTTTTTTTGTTACTAAAAATCATGAACTAATTTTTTGTGGTAGAGGAAAGGGAGCGGCAATAGTGGTGAAGATGGTGGATAAAAGATGATGGTGATGGTGATGGTCATGGTCATGGTGAAAGAGATTAGTAGTGAAGTTGTGGTAGTGGTAGTGTAAATGGAGTGACAGGGGTGAAGGAGAGGTAATGGTAGTAGTAGTGGCAGTAGTGGTAGTGGTGGTAATGAAGTGATGGCGATGGCAGTAGTAATGGTAGTCGTAGAGGTGAAGTGGCGACAGTAGAAGTAGTGGTGGTGGTGGAATAGTGTTTGTAGTAGTGGTGAAGGTGGTAGAGGAGATGGGTGGTGAGAGAGATAAATGAGTGAGAGATAAATAAAAGAGAGAGAGGAGAGGGAGAGACAGAGTGATGAGCGAGAGAGAGAGAGAGAGAGAGAAAGAACGTAAACACAGTGGGAGAGAGAGAGAGAACAACGCAAACAGAGAAAACGAGAGTGAGAGAGTGAACAACGCAAACACATTGGAAGAGATAGAGAGAGAAAGAAAAAGAGATAGAGAGTGAGAGACAAAAAAGAGACATAGAGAGAAGAGAGATGAACGAGAGAGATAGAGAGAGATAGAGAGAAGAGAGATGAGCGAGAGAGACATAAAGAGAAGAGAGATGAACGAGAGAGACAGAGAGAAAGATAGAGAGAAGAGAGATGAGCGAGAGAGATAAAGAGAAGAGAGATGAACGAAAGAGACAGAGAGAGAAAAGAGATGAGAAAAGAGATGAGAGAAGAGATAGATGAGTGAGAGACACAGAGAGAGATAGATAGACAGACAGACAGACAGAGAAGAGTGATGATTGAGAGAGAGAAAGAGAAGAGAGAAATGAAGGAAGATAAAAAAATGGATGAAAATATATAGACAAAGAGAGAGAGAGAGAGAGAGAGAGAGAGAGAGAGAGCGAAAAGAGATAAACGAGAGAGAGAGAGACAAAGAGAGATGAGCGAGAGAGCGAGAGAGATAAAGAAAAGAGAGACAGAGAGAGAAGAGAGATGAGAGAGATAAAGAGAAGAAAGATGGACGAGAGACACAGAGAGAAAGAGAGACAGACAGACAGACAGAGAAGAGTGATGAATGATGAGTGAGAGAGAGAAAGAGAAGAGAGACAGAGACATAGAGAGAAAGAAAGAGACAGACAGACAAAGAAGAGTGATGAGTGAGAGAAAGAGAGATAAGAGAGACAGAGACACATAGAGAAAGAGAGAGACAGACAGACAGACAGAGAAGAGTTATGAGTAAGAGAGAGAAAGAGAAGAGAGATAGAGACAGAGAGATAGAAAGATGAAAAAATGAGTGAAAGGAGAAATGTTCAAAAGAGTAAGACGACGTCGTTTTTATTTTTTTTATTTTTTCTTTTTGTAACAGAAAAATACCATTGCATTTATTTAAACCATTTTATGACTATATATATATGAAACCGTCTCAAAGCCACAATATATATATATATATATATATATATATATATATATTTTAAACTTTTTTTTTTTTGCAACGGTACGTTTTACGATCGCACAAAACTTTTTCTTTTTTTTTTTCGACTGCAGCTGGTACTGTCGCAAATACTCTTTTTTTTTTTGCGACAGCAATTTCTGTCATCGCAAATACTCTATTTTTTTGCGATGCCAAGTTATGTCGTCTCAAAAAGTCACATTTTTTTGAGACGGTAAGTTCTGACGTCTCCAAAAGTCACATTTTTTGCGATGACAAGTTGTGCCGTCTCAAAAAGTCACATTTTTTAGCGACGGCAAGTTGTGCCGTCTCAAAAAGTCACATTTTTTGAGATGGCAAGTTGTGCCGTCTCTAAAAGTCATATTTTTTGCGACAGCAAGTTGTGCCATCGCAAAAAGTCATTTTTTGCGACGGCAAATGTGACGTCGCAAAAAGTTCCGCCTCATAAGCCCACTTTTCTTGTAGTGTGGTGTGGTTATGAGATATGTGATTAGTGGTTATGAGTAAAGTGGTGTGGTTATGAGCCAAAGAATGTTGGTTGTGAGATATGTGATTAGTGGTTATAAGTAAAGTGGTATGGTTATGAGCCAAAGAGTATTGATTATGAGATATATGACTAATGGTTATGAGATATGTGATGTTAATTATGATCAAAGTGGTGTGACAATGAGCCAAAGGGTGTTATGAGATATGTGATTAGTGGTTATGATATATGTGATGTTAGTTATGAGCCAAAGAGTGTTGGTTATGAGATATGTGGGTAATGGTTATGAGATATGTAATTGTTGTTTATGAGATATGTGATTTTGGTTATGAGCAAAGTGGTGTAGTTATGAGTCAAAAGAGTGTTTGGTTATGAGATATGTGATTATTAGTTATAAGATATGTGATATTGGTTATGATCAAAGTGATGTGGTTATGAGCAAAAGGGTATTGATTATCAGATATGTAATGTTGGTTATGAGTCAAAGGGGGATTGGTTATAAGATGTGGTTATGAGTTATATGGGTAGTAGTTATGAGATATGTGATTAACGTTATGAGATATGTGATATTGGTTATGATCAAAGTGGTGTGATTATGAGCTAAAGGATATTGGTTATGAGATGTAGTTATGAGATATGTGATTGTAGTTATGAAATATATGATATTGGTTATCAACAAAATGGTGCTGGTTATGAGATATGTGATGTTAATTATGATCAAAGTGGTGTGACTATGAGCCAAAGGGTGTTATGAGATATGTGATTAGTGGTTATGATATATGTGATGTTAGTTATGAGCCAAAGAGTGTTGGTTATGAGATATGTGGGTAATGGTTATGAGATATGTAATTGTTGTTTATGAGATATGTGATTTTGGTTATGAGCAAAGTGGTGTAGTTATGAGTCAAAAGAGTGTTTGGTTATGAGATATGTGATTATTAGTTATAAGATATGTGATATTGGTTATGATCAAAGTGATGTGGTTATGAGCAAAAGGGTGTTGATTATCAGATATGTAATGTTGGTTATGAGTCAAAGGGGGATTGGTTATAAGATGTGGTTATGAGTTATATGGGTAGTAGTTATGTGATATGTGATTAACGTTATGAGACATGTGATATTGGTTATGATCAAAGTGGTGTGATTATGAGCTAAAGGATATTGGTTATGAGATGTAGTTATGAGATATGTGATTGTAGTTATGAAATATATGATATTGGTTATCAACAAAATGGTGTTGGTTATGAGATATGTGATGTTAATTATGATCAAAGTGGTGTGACTATGAGCCAAAGGGTGTTATGAGATATGTGATTAGTGGTTATGATATATGTGATGTTAGTTATGAGCCAAAGAGTGTTGGTTATGAGATATGTGGGTAATGGTTATGAGATATGTGATTGTTGTTTATGAGATATGTGATTTTGGTTATGAGCAAAGTGGTGTGGTTATGAGTCAAAAGAGTGTTTGGTTATGAGATATGTGATTATTAGTTATAAGATATGTGATATTGGTTATGATCAAAGTGACGTGGTTATGAGCAAAAGGGTGTTGATTATGAGATATGTAATGTTGGTTATGAGTCAAAGGGGGATTGGTTATAAGATGTGGTTATGAGTTATATGGGTAGTAGTTATGAGATATGTGATTAATGTTATGAGATATGTGATATTGGTTATGATCAAAGTGGTGTGATTATGAGCTAAAGAATATTGGTTATGAGATGTAGTTATGAGATATGTGATTGTAGTTATGAAATATATGATATTGGTTATCAACAAAATGGTACCGGTTATGAGATGTGGTTATGAGATATGTGATGAGAGCTCATAACTAAGTTATGATTAATTTGATTTTAGTTATGAACAAATATGATTTTGGCTCATAACTATAAAAAGTGACCTGCTTACCAGGTCACTTTTAATGATGTGGCTCAATCTGAACCATTGATTTTTTATGTACCATACATTTTTTAAACAAAATGTACTATAGACTTTCCCATTGTTAAGTACTCAATGTATGTAGGTAAAGAGTCATGAGCGTTTAGAATTTGGTAGATATTATATGTACTTATATATTATAAGAAGTTATGGTCTTGGACATGACAATTGTGATTGGTGAAAAGAATGAATCTATGATTTAGTGCTGAGTGTATTGTCACTTGATGCCCCAACATCACCTAATAACTTTTCATATATTCTACTCGTTTAGTGCTGAGTGTATTGTTACTTGATGCCCCAATATCACCTAAGAATTTTTCATATATTCTACTCGTATAGTATGGAAGTGAAAAAAATAATAAAAAGAGGAGTGAAATAAAGTGAAAATAGGTGCAGTTGCTTTAGGCCTTGGCCTTCAACTCACTTTGTTCAAACTTTAAAAAGATTTTTTTAAAAATTAAAATCTCATAAAAATTGAGATAATTGAAATATTAATAATAAAAATGACTCTAAGGCCAAAGTTGAGGATATTGGCGTAATTTATCCTTAAAGTTATTTTTGAAACAAGAAATGACAAAAATTTCAAATGAATAGACACGATTGTTATGAACAAACGTGTATTTTGAGAGTTTCTATAAATTCAACAGAAAAGATGTTAGTCAGTATTGGATTTTCAATAAATAGAGGTATCCAAATAAAGATTTCTTTGATTCTTATACACAGTTTTGTAGAAGTGTTATAGGTCCACTGCAATTTAAAAAAATAAAAAGTCCAGAAAGTTTGGGATTTTATTGATACTGGGGATGAGAATATAATCCAATATAATATCAACTATCGTGGGCTAACCTGGGTTTAAAATGACCCAATATGAGTTGCGTTGGAACTTGAATTGGTTGAATTTTAGAATTTTTTTATAAAAAAAATTTGAAACTAATATGACAAAAATAAACTTAAGAACAAGAAGATAATTTTGAGTTTATAAAAAATATTTTGTCCCAGAAAAAGAAAAAAAAAAATGGGACATTTATTCTTAAATCTTGCTTCACCTACTTCTGCTCTACTTAATCCAAACTATTTTCTTATAGGGACTAGATGGTACTATTGGGCCTGTGAAGGCTCACCACGGGTCCTATTTCGATAATCTAAACCGTTTAATATGTAAAAGTCATTGAGTACTATATGCCTTTAAAACATCATGTTGATCGGATATTGATAGCTACATGATCAAGTCAGTTTTGTATAAACAAAAATGGACAGTGAAAAAATAAACGGTTGACAAAAATTTCGTTCGATGAGACAGTTATCGATATCCAATTAATGTGATTTTTTACATGCATATAGTACTTAACAAGTTCTACACATTGAGCGGTTTGGATTATTGAAACGGGACCCGTGGTAGGCCCCCATGAGCCTAACAGTACCCTCTAGTCAGACTAGAGGGAAGCCCGGCCGTTTCTTATATTCTAATAAACCTTATGAGTGACATAATTATCAAAATACTTCTAATAATAATAGAGTGAAACACGCATTAATGTTCACATTAACAATGTGAATGTTCCATAATGTGAATATTTATATTGTCAACGTAAACATTCACACTATTAAATTTATTTAATGTGAATGTTCACATCACTAACATGTTTGTTTGGTGGGATTAAGCCATGGGATAGGATTATATCCGGTGGATAGAATAATCTGTTGTTTGGTTCAAAAATTTTGCACTAGACTATATTGGATTGTTCTATCCCATTGGGGGGGGGGGGAACACAAATCTTTGGGTAACTCATCCCATGTAATTAGATGGTAAAATTACATTTTCGACTCTCAACTATTTAATATCTTCTTAAAAATAAATTTTATTATTAGATTATTTCTTTTAATAATTATTTATTTTAATAATCATATGGCATTAATTATACTTAATAAAATAAAATAAAATTTAAAAATCTCAGCTACAAATTAAAATAAATTTATGTAATTTTTATTAATATTCTATTTATTTAATTTTATAAAAGTTTTAGTAAAAAACTTAAATAAAATTTATAAGTTAGATTTAATATTCTTATTATTTAGTAAACAATTCAAAAGGGTAAAATGGTGTTTTGAGCATTTATCCTGTTCCATAATATCCAAACAAACATAGGATTTAATAAAATAGTCAAATTCAGACATCTAATCGTATGACTAAACAAAATACAAATTCCATCCAACCAAATAGTTCGGGGATAATGTATCCTAGGACTAATAGTCCAGTGGATTACAATCTCTCCTTATCTAATCCGTCCAAACAAACAAAGCTAAGAGTCCAAAAAAAATTTGTAAAGATAAAATTGTCTATAAAATACCTTAAAAATAAAAATAAAGATTTTGTGGATCAAATATCTATTGAAATACAGGAATAAATTTTGGATTAATTGAAATATAAATACTTGAAAATAGAATTTTCTAATAAATTCTTCATTAAAAAAAAATCATTGTAAATAATGAGTGTTTTTGCTGTATTCATTTTTTTATTCACCCACTAGTTTTTGGAAATTTTTAAGAAAATAAATAATAAAAACCCAACCAAACAAAGCTCTTAACTTCACAGTACTAAATGGCGGTTGAAACCAACCAATAAGATTTTTATATTTTAATTGAAAAAAAAATTAAAGAAAGAATAAATAATAGTGCTGGAGTGTGTAATTAAAAAGATTATTAGTTAAAAAAAAAATTGCTATTTGTTAGCAAAAATTTGACTGACAAGTACAGATTAATATATTATTGTTTGAGATAATTCAATACCTATATATACATGCCACACTAAATAGTATTGTTGGCCGGGAAAGGCAGATGAGGGGAGTGGCTGGAAAAGAGATGGCAGAGGTAGAATGGCAACGGGGCGGGGCGGGGTGGGCCGGGGATGCCACTTCCCGTCCCCAATCCCCGATGACAAAAAACTCCCCGGCCCCGGCCCCGATCCCCGACGGGGAACCCATCTCCTCCACCATCCCCGCCCCCTAACGGGGATCGGGTTTCCCCGACCCCGAAAAATCTCCGCCAGATCTGTTCTAACACACACAAGAACAACAATAAAAAAATGTAAGAGGGAGGGAGGGAGGGAGGTGAGAGACGTGGTTCTCAATTCTAAACAACAGATTCAAAAACCAGTTAAAAAAAAAAGAAAAAAGAAAAAAGAAAAAACAAATTCAAAAACAGATCTACCACAAATTTGTTCATCAACAGACGCAATTCCCAATTCTCAATAACAGATCTACAACAAATTTGTTCATCAACAATAATCATCAAAAAAATGTAATCTATATATGAACAACACTCGATCAACAACTTTAAAAAAAAAAAAAAAAAAAAATTTGTTCATCAACAACAGATTTGTTGATTATACACACACACACACACATATATATATAGAGAGAGTTGTTCAGATCCGTGGCTTGACGGTTCACGGACCACGATCTGTTAAATCGGTGGCTTGACGGTTTAGATCGGTGGGTTCAGCTTGGTGGTTTCGCGTCGGTGGCTTCATGATTCAGATCGGTGGCTTCATGGTGGTGGATCTGGATGATGATGACGATGATGAGAGCGAGTGAGGGAGAGGGAGAGAGAGAGTAAAAGTAAGAGAAAGACGGAGGGAGATGAGAGACGCAGTGACTCTGAGAGTGAGTGAGGCAAAGGGAGAGAGAGAGTAAGAGGGACGGAGATGAGAGACCCAGTGAGTGTGAGTGAGAGGAGGTTTGGTGAAATCCGAGTGAGTGAGGGAGGGAAAGGGAGAGAGAAAGTAAAGGAAGGGAAATGAGACGCACAGTGAGTGTTAGAGGAGGGTTGGGTTTATATATATAGGAGGGGTAAAATGGTAATTTTATTTCGGGGACTAACGGGGACGAGGACGGGGACGGGTCGGGGACGGGGCTGGGACACTTATCCCCGTCCCCGGCCCAAAATTGATCGGGAATTAATTTTTAAATACCATCCCCGTCCCATTGAGGATATTTTTCGGGAAAAAACCGCCTAATTCGGGGTCGGGGGATCAAGTCCCCGTCGGGCCGGGTTCAAATTGCCATCCCTAGGCAGAGGGGACATATAATGGTGTAACTTTGGTCTATTGGCCCAGCAGTCTACCTGAAGCCCGTCAGTAGTTTGGTGTAGCCCAGCCTAGACTCAAGCTTAGCCTGAGACCCTAAGCTTGAGTAGCTTGTTTTGAAATCTGACTTATCAACTCGCTCAAGGCCAACTTGAAGCCCAACCCACTTGGCCCCCCTAAGACTTGGTGTTATTTTTTGTGGAAAAAAAAATTACAAATTAAAAAAATGGTCAGGCCCAAATCGCCAGCCCGCTCGAGGCTAGAGTACCCCTTGAGGTTGGACCTGTGTTTAATTTTTTGGTCCGTAGACCGACTCAACTTTACCTGAATTTTGGCGAGAGTCCACGGTGTCTGACAGTGGGGTGGACCAGACCAAATTTACACTCCTAGGGATACGGCTTCAGATAGGCTTCATGGTGGTAGGAGTAGGGTAATGGCGGCCATGGTAACCGCCGTTGATAAGGTTGGGAGGGAAAAATGGTGTAAATTAAGAATTTGCTTGAGAACACAGTGGTAATTTGATAAAAAAAACATAATTGTAATTATAAAAAACTGGTGTGTGATGAAAAGAATTGTAGTGTTCAAATAAAAACTCTTTTAAAAATTAAAAATTTATCAATATGACTTATATATTCAAAAAAGCCACCACATTATTCTTGAATGAAACTCTATGTGAATATTCTAATAGGAGATTATGTTCCTTTTGGTCATTTGATATATATAATTTTATTTATTTATTTAATTATTTTTTACATTCGAGGTGATAATGAGTTTAGGGGTTTTTAATTAGACTAATTCTAATGAACTGTGTTTTTAACAAATAAATAAATGTTAATACAAGGTCAATAAATATAAGTTAGTTTCTCTGTTCAGATTTTTTTAATTCTAATTGATTGATTAAAATGATAAATAATAAATAAATGTTAATACAAAGGTCAATGATATCAAGTGGTCCAATTAAAAAAATAATATCCAATTTTGGGGGCTATTTAGCATCGAGACCATGTCAAATGGTAAACATATGCTTACATTTGAACTTGGAAGCATCATGCACTCACATTTAATAATATATATATTTTTTTTTAAAAACAATATTTATAAGGAAAAAATGTAGAATCTTGCCATCTCACCTAGAATTCCAATTTTATCGGCGGGTCCTTAAATCAATTGTAGTCTTCCATTACCTATCGTAGTTGGCATGTTATAAAAAAAAAATAAAAAAGTCAAAAAATTATTAAAAAAAATAAAAAGAGTTATCTTTATTCACAAATTAAAAATAAAAAAAATTAATTTACACAAAAACAATACAATCCAACTTTACACATGTGATGGTACTGAAGTGATGGGGAAAATTACATACATACATTGTGGTACAAATTACAAATTAGATATATATATTCATTATGTTAGAGGGTGCTGTTGGGCCCATGGGGGCCCACCACGGGTTCCATTTTGATAATCCGAACCATCAATGTATAGAACTCGTCGAGTGCTATATGCCTATAAAAAATCATGGTGATCGGATATTGATAGCTATGTGATCAAATTAGATTTTTTTTAGCCATTTATTTTTCACCTTCCATTTTTTTCATACAAAACTATTTTGATCACATAACTATTGATATCCGATCAACGTGATGTTTTACAGCCATATAGTACTCAACGAGTTCTACACATTGATTGGTTCCATTTATCGAAACGGGACATGTGGTGGGCCCCAATGGGCTCAACAGTACCCGCGAAGCCTCATGCTATATATATGTTCTGTAGTTATCACCATTTGCAGGGCAATCCGTACTGTCCTTCAATCAGCACTGTCACTGAGTCTAGGACATAGGAGTAATAATGTAATTTTGTTAGTTTATACAATATTTTAATACACATTTTTACGTAAAAAGACAAAAAGTTATCCCAAACACATCTTTTTGGAGAAAATTACCAAAAAATCCTATTTCAGGTCTTCTATACCAATTAGTCTATGTTTTTTTATTTTTATTTTACTAAATCCTAAAGTTTACACTTTTAGACTCAGAGGTCCTATTTTCAGTTTTATTATATATATATATATATTTTTTTTTGACCATTTTACCGTTATATATAGCTTGTTGTTTGAATATCATACTTGGGAAGTTCGTAATCTGCGTTTGGATTCCAGATTCTTTGCAATTTCTGATTTCCCTTTGCCATTTGCGATTTGTGAAGCTTCAAATTGGCGCGATTTGCAATTTCTGAAGCTATAGATTGGGCGTGATTTTGCGATTATTGAAGCTCTAAATTTTGCGCGATTTCGATTTGCGATTATGTCTGGTTTTCAATCGATATTATGGAGAATGTTAGTTTTTGTTTGAGATTGTTATTGTGATTTGTTATGTTCTTCATTGTTCTTTGTCGTTTTTCATCGTTTATGACCAATTGATTACAATGATGTTTATGTCATGTGATTAGTGATTGATTTGTTATTGTGATAAAATCATTGTGTTCATGTGAAATTTTGAATGATGAAATTTTGTTGCATCAGCGTTTGAACAAGCTATTGTTAAGCATTTACAATGATGTTCATGATGAAATTTTGTTGCATCGGTATATGAATTTTATAATTAAAGTTTTATGTAAGTGTGTATACTGTGAGCTTAGAATTTGTTGTATGTGGTGTGTATGATGATAAACATAGGATTTATGATTGTTTGTTGAGGAGGTAGGGTTTTTTTATTTTATTTTTTATGATGTGAATATTTGAACTATTTAAAAAGTCATGATGCAATTTGAACAAGCTGTTGTTGAGCATTTAGTGAATTGGAAGTTCACATTATCAGTATATGAGTTGTACAATTGAAATTGTATGTATGAGTGCATGTTGTGGGCTTAGAATTTGTTGTATGTAGTAAGTATGATGATAAATGTAGGGTTTATGATTATTTGTTGAGGAGGTAGAGTTTTTTTTGTATGATGTGAATATTTGAACTATTTAAAAATCCTGATACATTTCACTGTGTTAGTAAATCTTCACACATATGAATGTGATTCAATATTCAAATTATTTTATGTACTATTGATGATTTTGCAGTGTGATACGAGACAAATGGATTTTTTCATGTTATTGCTGTGCTGCTATGGGTAAAACATGTTTGTGATAAATGTGGTACAATCATTTTCTTTTGACCAGTTAGTGAAATGTGTGTGTAACAAATGGTGTGATTTGTTTGTTGATTCAATCACTATGTTTTACCAACTGCCGGGGTATAAGAATTGTCATTTGGATAACAATGAGGAATTGCAAAACATGTTATTACTTGGTAAATCAATTGGAGTTGAACAAATTGATGTTGTTGTTGAGCAAAAATTAGGCATCGATAGGCTTAGTAGTTTAGTAAATCCATGCATTGAACATGAGGATCAAACAAATTTGCTTTGTAGATATTGTGCACACATTGAGAAGGTTCTTTTTTTGTCTTCAGTTTGGGCAAATGGTATTATGCATGTTGGTTAATGTTTTACAAGAGGAGTATTTAAGGTTTTATGCAAATATGCAATGTAATGTGGGTTTAAATTCAAATATTTGAAGAACGATTCAGAACGAATTGTTGTATGCTCACATAGAGATGATAGGGGATGTTTATGGTCTGTGCAGGGTAGGGCCCAAAGAGCAAACCAATTTTTCTACCTTAAGATTGAAGATACATAGTTGTGGTGTTGATGTTCGTACTTCAAAAAATCTGAAGTAGGGACAGACCACATAGTTGTGGCTCAGTTCTGATTTGGTGTCAAATGCTGTATATGAGCATGTTAGGGACAGACCACTAACGCCCCCGCTGATGTGGCATATACTTTCAATGCAAACTATGGACTTGATATCAGCTACCATGTAGCATGGTTAGGTGTTGAGAAAGCGAGAAAGGCTATGCATAGTGATTACTTAACATCGTTTGATCAACTGAGATGGTACGATGATGCTTTTAAGCGTTATAATCTGGGAAGTCATATCACTATTGGCTATGATTTTAAGATTAGTCAATTTAAAAGGTTTTATGTAGCATTCGCTACGTGAATCAATGGCTTCAAATATCGTCGGCCTTTGCTTTTTCTTGATGGAACATTTCTAAAAGGGAGATACAAAGGGCAGTTGCTTGCAATGACAGCTAAATACAGTAACCAAGATTTGTTTAGCTTTTTGATATGACGTTTTACATTTGTTTACTTTTTGTGTCTCTGTTGTGATTATTAACATTGGTTTTCTTTTTAGGATTATTTCCGGTAGCCTTTGCAACAGTTGATTCGGAGAGTGAATCGAATTGGTCATAGTTTTTATATGAACTGTCAAAAGTAATTGCTAATGATAGATGCATGATGTTTGTATCTGATCGTAACCTAGGGCTTCTGGAAGCAATGCCAAAGGCATTCCCATCAGCATATCATGGATGGTGTTTACAACACCTAAAGAATAATTTTAGGGACAAGTTGAAGGGTATGGAGAATGGTTTCAAGGAACACTTAATAGGGAAGTTGGATGATGGTGCATATGAGCCTATTGGGATGGATTTTCATGCATTACTAGAAGAGTTGAAGAGTGAGGGGAAGCAACGAGCATATAACTTCTTGTCAGGATTAGAACCTGAACATTGGGCAAATGCTTACTTTAAGTAAAGTGTGTACAATTATGTATTTCATGGAATATAATGATGGTTATATATACATCGTTTATATTTTTGTGTTGTTATAATAATGTGAAATGTCACATACAGTATTAAAATGTGACAATTTTTGCTGTCATGTGTTAGGGGACAACGATATGGTGAAATGACATTCAATGCTGTTGAGACTAACTTCTAGGATTCATTCAATACTAGTAGGTCATGGAATGTGAGTAAAGCTAATGATGATGTGTTCAAGGTGCATTTGTTTCCATTAGTTACGATTGATATTGGAAGTCGTGTTTGTTTTTGCTACCAGTGGCAAGTAAATGGATTTCCTTGTGAACATGTTGTTGTGGCTATCCAAAGGAGTGCATATAATTTTAATGATTGTGTTAAAAAATATTTTCATGTAGAAAATTATCGGGAAACATATGCAGTGGCTATTTTTTCGATACCATATGTGGAGAAACTAGCTTTTTCCTCTAGCGATTTTATCATATTACCTCTAATTGTAAAACAGCCAGTTGGTAGGCTGAGAAAGAGTAGAATACCATCTCGAGAGGAAAAGTAAGTCAAATTAGGTGTGGTAGATGTGGAAAGATAGGCAGGCACAATCGGAAGTCGTGTAAAGAGCTAATACAGAGTATATTGGTTGATGTGTTGGTGAACACTGTGAATTTCATATTCAGTTTTGAACATTTATAATGCTTTTTTTTTGTTTTAGATAAGTAAAATACCATTGTGAATGTTACATACATTTGCATTGGATACACATTTTATTAGTTGATGCGTTGGTGTACTTGTTTTGTATTACGATACAATTTTTTAATAAGTAGAGATTCATCCATTATATGTAATTTGTCATTTTGTAGTTTTGTTTTGTTTTTTTTTTTTTTCATTTTGTTATTTATGAAATAGTTTGTTTTTCAGTTTTAGAAAAATAAAATGTTATCTTGTTACATATATACACAATATGTATTGTGTTGGACAATCTTCACTGTATTTGAAAAAATAAATTCTGTTTGTGTACTAAACAATAAACAGAATATAAAAGAAATAAAGGAAATGAGGGAGAATGTTTAATTACAAAAATCAAACTAGAAATAAAATTAAATAAATAAAAAAAATATTTTATTTTGTTACAAAAACAAAATCAAAATATGATTTAAATAATAAAACAGAAAATTAACAACTTACTTGATTAATTTCTTGAACAATATTTGATTAAGTCTAGTGTTTGACACTGTGTCCTTAAGACAAATTCGTCCTCTCCATGGTGCTAACAGAATGCGGACGTCTATCTCCCAGGATGAAATGATCAACAACGAATAAATGCAGCACTATAATTTATTTGCACAACGAACACACTAAGTGTATACACTCTTTCTCACAGAAATTTAATGCAGCAAAATGAAGAGATTATTTGCAGAGGAGAAGTACGAAAATTGTGAATGAATACATCAAATAAGGGCTGCCTATTTATAGATGTAGTGGTGGCTTTTTAATTTGAATTAAACAGGTACCAAACCTGTTTGAACAGGTGCAACATTGTTTCAACAAATAACCGAATCTGTTTGGTTTAATTGCACTGATTTAAATCTGTTTGAATTTAAATTCAAACAGGTATGGGTTTTCCTTGAATTAAACGGACAGATTTTGATTTCTATACAGAAGGTTCGGACAGATTTGAATTTAAACGGTCTGATTTTATTTTACCAAAAAATAAATTAAATTAAAATGTTTTTGGCCCAAAAAGATTAGTATTGGGCCGAACAAGCCCAATCCAACCTCACACCATGCACCCATGCCTAAGCCCAGCCCAGCCCAGCCTGCCCGACTGGACAGATGGCGGCGGCGGCGTGCGCATATATAGTGATTTTTGGGTCCAATGGATCTAGCCCAACTTGCCCATAACCTCTCACCTCCACAAACTTGGGGTGCCCATTGAGGCCCTCCCCAAGTTATAATTCTAAGTTATATAAACCCACAAAATTCTTCCCACCAAACCAATGTGGGACAAGTCTTAATTCAAACTTTAAGGAATTTCCACCAAAAACTCCATTGCCATAGAGCTCACTTTGGCTTCAATTTCCCATTCATCTGATAATGGTTTTGAGCAACCAAATATATCACGTGAATCACAACGTGGCATAGAACGCGTTACCACTTAGACCGGCGAAAATCGACGCATGGGTCCCACCTAAAAATTAGACCAAAGTTTAAGAAAAATTCTATTTTTCCAGAATTTTCAAAACCATTTCTAACAATCCCCCACATGAGCGAAATTTGATGAAAACGGAAATGCAACAATATGCAGAATTTGTCGAAAGAGTATAAATCGAAAATATCTTGCATCGGGATAGGTAGCTTTTGGCCTTAAACCTTTCCTAGTGATAACCTATCGGACTTACTAGCTAACCAATGGACGCGATGCCTTGAATTGTTCAGCTATTTGTGTAAGCCAAGACAATAGATGTCACACAAAATATCTTCTAACACATCGTGGTTCTCACTGTCGTGTTCATTTTGGTCTTGAACGCTCCTGGTTTTCATGAGTGCTTTTAGAGAATTTTCTCTCTTCATTCTCATAGAACTAGCCCCAGTTCGACAATCATATAAGTGATTCTTGTTGTGAGTATCTCCTTATGCTCATCTTGATTTTTATGCCTAAATCAAGATATAAGTAATCATTAAAAGCAAAGCTTATCCTGAGACTCCTGTATACAACACATGTTGTAGATATCACTCTCACCATAGGAATGGGTAGAGAAATTTAATCCCTTGGTGATTTCTGGCGAGCCACACATAACTTAGTTGTCCCTTTGAACTTAGTTCTTGGGATCTCCAGTTATATAAGTAGGGTTACCATTATGATGACTCTTACGTAATAGGCTTTAATCCCATCCCCTTCGATGAACTATATCTTTAGTTAAACATTTTGTTAACGAATCCATAATATTCTCTTTCGATTTTATATAATCTATTGAGATTATTCCATTTGAGAGCAATTGCCTTACGGCATTATGTCGACGACAAACATGTCGTGACTTACGATTATACATATGATTATGTGTTCTGCCTATTGCAGATTGACTATCACAATGAATGCAAATAACTGGCACATGTTTTGGCCACATTGGAATGTCTTCTAAGAAATGACGAAGACATTCTACTTTTTCTCTTACTTTGTCTAAAGCAATGAACTCAGATTCTATTGTGGATCGTGCGACGAATGTTTGTTTCGTGGATTTTCAAGAAACAGTAGTGCTTCCCAGAGTAAAGGCATATCCACTAGTGGATTTTGAATCTTTAGTTTCTGATATCCAATTGACATCACAATAACCTTTGAATACTACTAGATATCGAGTAAAGTTCAAACCATGATCACGGGTAAATCTTAGATATCTAAGAACCCGAATGATCGCTTTCTAATGGTCTTCTCCAAGGTTACTAGTGTACCTACTGAATTTACTGACAGCATAAGCTATATCAGGACGAATACAATTCATTAGGTACATTAGGCTTCCAATGATCTGGGAGTATTTTAACTGAGACACCGCATTACTTTTATTTTTCAATAAATAAGGACTAGTGTTTATAGGTGTTCTAGCTAAATTCATATCATCCTTGATAAATTTACCAAGAATTTTCTCAATATAATGTGATTGAGATAATGCATATCCATAAGATGTTTTAGTAATTTTCATTCCTAATATTACATCTGCGACCCCCATATCTTTCATATCAAATCTTCTATTCAACATTTGCTTAGTTGATTTGATCATATTTTGACTGCTTCCAATGATAAGCACGTCATCCACATAAACACAAAACTATGACATATCCTTGGTCAGTGTTTTTAACATAGACACACTTGTCACATTCGATTATCTTAAACCCATTAGTAAGCATAACATGATCAAATTTTCATGCCATTGCTTAGGTGCTTGTTTTAATCCATAAAGAGATTTTACAAGCCGACAAACTTTCTTTTCTTGCCTCGGTACTACAAAACCTTTGGGTTGTTCCATATAGATCTCTTCATTTAGATCACCGTTTAAGAAAGCTGTCTTAACATCCATTTGATGTATTTCTAAATTATACAATGCTGCTATGGCAATAAGCATGTGGATGGGTGTTATTCTTGTCACAGGAAAATATGTGTCAAAATAGTCCAGACCTTCATTTTGTTTATAACCTTTTACTACAAGTCTTGCTTTATACTTGTCTATTGAACCATCTGCTTTCATTTTTCTCTTGAATATCCACTAATATCCAAGAGGTTTAGAACCAAGTGGAAGATCCACCAATTTCCAAGTATGATTTTGCATAATTGATTCAATTTCATTATTAACAGCCTTTTTCCACAAAAGTGCTTCAGGATCTGTCATTGCTTCCTTAAAGCTTTGAGGTTCATTTGCTAACAGGTATGTTAGAAAATCTAGACCAAAGGATTTTAATGTTCTTGCTCTCTTACTTCGTCTTGGTTCATCATCAGTTAAATCCTGTTGGTCAAGACCATTACTATTGTCATTAGTCTCTTGACTTTGTGTACAATCATAAGTTCTTTTCTGTGAACTTAATTCCTGTCCTTTCTTGTAAGGAAAGACATGTTCAAAAAATACAGCATTCCTTGACTTTATAATAGTAGTTACATTTATATCAGGTATTTCTAATTTACAAGTCAGAAACCGATATGCACTACTATTATAAGCATAACCAATAAACACACAATCTACTATTTTTGGTTCAATCTTAGTTTTTTTAGGAACAGGAACTTCAACTTTTGCCAAACACCCCCACACTTTTAAGTATTTGTAGGAAGGTGGTCGACCTTTCCACAAATCATAAGGAATGCTATTAGTTTTGTTGTGGGGTATTCTGTTAAGAACATAATTAGCAGACAATATTGTTTCCCCCCACAAGTTCTGCGGTAAGCCTGAACTTAGTAACATGACATTCATCATTTCTTTAAGGGTTCTATTCTTCTTTTCAGCAATTCCATTTTGCTGTGGAGAATAGAGTGCTGTTGTTTGGTGAATAATGCCATGTTGTGCACAAAATTCATTTAATGGTGCATCATATTCACCACCCCTATCACTTCTAACCATTTTAATGGTTTTTTCAAGTTGATTTTCAACTTCTGTTTTGTAGCGTTTAAACATTTCTAAGGCTTCATCTTTGCTTCTAAGTAAGTATACATAACAATATCTTGTGCAATCATCGATAAATGTTATGAAATACTTTTTGCCTCCTCTAGTTTGAATAAATTTAAGATCACATACGTCAATATGAATTAATTCTAGAGGTTTGGTTTTTCTTTCAACCGATTTAAATGGAGCCTTAGTTAGTTTCGCTTTTACACAAATTTCACATTTGTGATTAGGATCAATTTCAAACTTTGGTATATAATCCAAACCAATTAATCTATGCAAAGCATCAAAATTCACATGTCCTAATCTACCATACCATAAATTCGACTCAAGAATATAAGCAAAACATGTGTTATTCTTATTAATAGCAACTTTTGGTACAACCGGCATTACATCCAATTTGAAGAGACAATCACTCATGTATCTCTTATCAACATACATACCACTCTTTGATAATACAAATTTATCAGACTCAAATACAAGCTTAAAACCATTTTTACTTAACAAAGAGCCAGAAACCAAATTCTTCCTGATGTCAGGTACATGCAATACGTTGTTGAGGGTAAGTTCTTTGCTTGATGTCATCTTCAAGATCGCCTTTCCTTGTCCAGCCACAGTAGAAGTAGAAGAATTTCCCATGAAAAGTTGTTCACCATTTGCAGCCTCATTATAAGTAGTGAACATCTTCTTGTCTGTACAAATATGACGAGTTACCCCAGTGTCAACCCATCATTCCTTGAGATTTTTAACCAAATTAGCCTCAGGCACCACAACAGAGAGGTTTATGTCATTTACCCCGTCAGAGATGTAATTTAATTCTGTCACATTAGCTTGATTGGTGGTCTTCTTGCTTGTAGTTCCGTGATCCTTCTTAGGGCGGCGGCAGTCAGAAGCTCGATGTCTAGTCTTGCCACAATTATAGCATTTTCTTTTGAACTTCTTGTTGCCATTGTTGTCGCCTTGTTTAGAACCATCTCCAGTAAACTTTCTCTTTTTGTTATGTGTTTTGTGAACTTGTTCAACCACATTAGCCTTGGACTCAATAGAATTTTTCCTATTCCTCTTTTCAACCTTTCGGTTATCTTCCTCAATTCTCAATCTTACAATCACCTCATCCATGGCCATCTCCTTGAGCTTATGTTTTAAATAATTTTTGAAATCTTTCCAAGCGGTGGTAACTTTTCCACTAAAGCAGTGACTTGGAAAGACTCGCTAAGAGACATATCTTTAGAATGAATATCATGCAAAATTATTTGAAAATTTTAAACTTGAGAAATTACGGTTTAGGAGTCTACCATAACGAAGTCCAGAAATTTACCGACAACAAATTTCTTGGTGCCGGCATCCTTTGTCTTGTATTTTTTCTCCAAAGAATCCCCATAATTCTTTTGCTGTTTTTAGAGGGCTATAAACATTATACAACATGTTATCAAGGCCATTGAGGATGTAGTTTCTGCACAGAAAATCTGAATGTTTCCAAGCACCTACAGCGGCAACAAGTTGCCGGTCACTTTTACCCTCTTTAAGTGCTGGAGCCTCTTCAAGGAGAAACTGGGCCAAATTTAGAGTTGTAAGATAGAACAACATTTTCTGCTGTCATCTCTTAAACTTAGTACCGTTAATTTTTTTCAGTTTTTCTCCATGATTTATCGAAACTTGAACATGGTTCTGGATATGGACCGAAGTCGTTGTAATGATCGGATTTGGAGTACTACTTTCAGGAGCCATTATATCTGATTACAAAAAGCAGAAAAAACCAAAACACAAATTAATTTTCTAGTTACTAAAACCAGAAAATAAATTATAATACAAAATAATTTTATTTTCCTTGTTACTAAAACTAGAAAAATAAAATACCATACTAATTTTCTGTAACACAAATTAATATTCTGCAATTGTTAATGACACCAGTATATTACTAGTAGTTGTCAAAAAAAATAAACAGTATATTACTACTATCTGTCAAACAGTATATTACTACTATTTGTTTTCCAACCAGAATATTACTTTGTGAAAACACAGAAAATTAAATACAATGAAGACACTAAAAAATATTCTATCTTAAGATTGTTGGACAATTTTCACTGTATTTGAAAAAATAAATTCTGTTTGTGTACTAAACAACAAACAGAATATAAAAGAAATAAAGGAAATGAGGGAGAATGTTTGATTACAAAAATCAAACTAGAAATAAAATTAAATAAATAAAAACAGATTTTATTTTGTTACAAAAACAAAATCAACATTTGATCTAAATAAATAAAACAGAAAATTAACAACTTACTTGATTAATTTCTTGAACAACATTCTGATCAAGTACAGTGTTGACACTGTGTCATTAAGACAGATTCATCCTCTCCACGGTGCTAACAGAATGTGGACGTCTATCTCCCAGGATAAAATGATTAACAACGAATAAATGCAGTACTACAATTTATTCGCACAATGGACACACTAAGTGTATACACTTTTTCTCACAGAAATTTAATGCAGCAAAATGCAGAGATTATTTGCAGAGGAGAGGTACGAAAATTGTGAATGAATACATCAAATGAGGGTTGCCTATTTATGGATGTAGTGGTGGCTTTTCAATTTGAATTAAACAGGTACCAAACCTGTTTGAACAGGTGCAACACTGTTTCAATAGATAACCGAATCTGTTTGGTTTAATTTGCACAGATTTAAATTTGTTTGAATTTAAATTCAAACAGGTATAGGTTTTTCTTGAATTAAACGGACAGATTTTGAAATTTGTACAGAAGGTTCGGACGGATTTGAATTTAAATGGTCTGATTTTATTTTACAAAAAAAAAAATTAAATTCAAATGTTTAAGCCCAACTCAACCTTACACCACGCACCCGCGCCGAAGCCCAGGCCTAGGCCTAGCCCGCCTGACCGACCAGATGGCGGCGGCGCGCGAGTGTGGTGATTTTTGGGTCTAATGGGTCTAGCCCAATTTGCCCATAACCTCTCCCTTCTACAAACTTAGGGTGCCCCTTGGGGCCCTCCCCAAGTTATAATTCCAAGCTATATAAACCTACAAAATTCTTTCCACCAAACCAATGTAGGACAAGCCTTAATTCAAACTTTAAGTAATTTCCATCAAAAACTCCATTTCCATGGAGCTCACTTTGGCTTTAATTTTCCATTCACCTGATAATGGTTTTGAGCAACCAAATATACCACGTGAATCACAACGTGGCATAGAACGCGTTACCACTTAGACCCGCGAAAATCGACGCATGGGTCCCACCTAAAAATTAGACCAAAATTTAAGAAAAATTCTGTTGTTTCAGAATTTTCAAAACCATTTCTAACGTGTTGATGGGTGTGGAATATGATATATGTTTTTGAACAGATTTGAGGTGTGGTAGATGTAAAAAGATGGGCAGCCACAATTTGTTTTAGATAAATAGCATACTATTGTGAGTGTTACATACATTGTAGAAAAGTTACATATATTCCCAATATGTGTTGGCAAGATGAGCATATGATATACATATGTGAACTTTCACATTCATATTAAAACTACATTTCTTGGTAGACAAAATATGTATAGCTATTCATATCAACGACTTTGTGGAATCATTGTTTACTAACTAATAATGCCCAAGTTCACATGTTAGTGACTGGTATATCATATACAAAAACATATTGTACTTAGACAAAACCTGATGTTAACATTGTGTCATCAATGCATCAAAAGAAAATGGTGGGATGTGAAAATATGAATTTTAGTTATCAGATGCATCTTCCTTGGTGTCAACAACAAAAATTGCATGATTTGTTCTTTCAGGAATGCTTCGACTAACACAGCTCTCATAGCAAACCAAGCTTCCTTGTCCAGCATAGGTTCAATCGGTTCATGATGGGCATGTTGCCTCATTATGTAGCAAAGTGCAACTCCACAATTAAGACTACAGGGAAAATAAAAAAAGAAAAAAAAATTCAATACATTCTTATGTTCACAATGGTTGTAGGTACTATGTCAATGAGAGTATTAATTGTAAATACTCACAATTTTGGATCTTGTGAGGACATGCAGCAACTGATTACAATGGCTTGACATAGTCTGAGGGTGCTAATGTATCTGTCATATCTGATGTTGAGAGTAATTTCTAAATATGTGATTTGATATATGTTTTCTATGATTGTGAATATGTGAATATGATTAGATGTGTAGAATAGATAATATTTTACCTGCATTGACGTGTAACTCAACATGTACATTTTTGCATATTATAGAATGAAATATTGAAATTACCACTATGCTTGCTTGAGCTAGGTGTATGTCTTCAAAACCATCTCTGGGCCTTATTGAATTGTAGTACTTCCACACTCTATTACCCATGTCGCTTACTACTATGGTCCAATGATACTTAAAGTGGAGTGAAAAGTTCAAATATTGGTACTAATTTGCATGCTTAATGTGAGGATCAATGAGTTTAGTTCGTAGTTCTACATTTTCATGTTTAATCATGCTCTGTAAACATTAACAACACATTGTGAGTAATGAGTTTTATAAATAAGGGATCAAACTTGTTTTTAATTCAAGATGAAAAAAATAAAATAACAAATTATACCAAATACAAGTTGTTGAAAAAGAATGATTTGTCAAATTGTTGTGAATCTGTCATCATTGATTCATGGTTGCTTCTTAAAATTTTCGCATATGCATCTATGACCTGTATATATTTAATGTTAATGTGATTATGATATGAATGTTAATATATATATATATAACCTTTAATGCACAATGTACAAAGCACCATACATTGTTTGTTATGGACTTGTCTTGTATTATTGACTCAAGATCTTCATAGAAAACATTAGTCCCCTTACTATTCCTCGCCAAACAGTTAACCTACATTTAGAATTTAGGTAAAATAAGACAAGGATGGTATGTAAAGATATAGAAGTCGTTTGAAATATGCTTACCCGTAACCTCTAGTTTTATGCATATTTCGTAGCTTTTGCTTGTCCTGTTCAGATATGAGCTTCCAAACCTCATATTTGTTGGTCAACCTAAACTTATTGTGCTTAGGACGCTTAAAGTGTCGAAGCTTGTGCAAATAGGCTTTAAAATCTAGATCTACAACTTCACATTGCTTCTCACTGTCATTTTGTTCCAAAATTTTCAACTTTCTTTTATGTTTATCACCCTTTTTGTCTTGATATTCAAAATCAAGCAACTTCGGTTCTTTTCTTTTTTTGATTTTAATGCGCTTCACCAAAGATGTTGGAGTTTTTTGGGTCTTCTTATTCAAATTTTGCTTCAGTTCCACATCCATAGTCTCCTAGTTTACCTGTTGTGTGACAACATGTACTATATCATCATCAATTTTATATTCTGGCATAGTTTTCTCAAGTTGTAGTATAGTCTTCTCAATTTGGAAGTCAATTATGGAGTTGTTTTTCCTTTCTATCTTAGCATTCTTATTATCAATTTCAAGTCTGATAGAGGACAGCTCATTCTAAGCTGTTGGATTCTCCTTCTGGTTACATATTAATGTTTCCAGCTCTAAGATGATTTTGTCTTTCATGTCATTTGCTGCCTACAGATTCTGGTTCTCAATTTATAGTTTCTTGATGAGGTCCAATGCTTTTTAATGGTCTGCAATCATTTTATCTATAATGTTGTCCTGAGCAACCTTTGACACAATGACTTGATGCAACCCATGCGCATGTAGATATGCAATAGTCTCTGCACCTTCCTCAATATTGGCTTCATCACATGCACTGCTCTGAAATTGTGCTTCATTGCCAAACTCTCCATCATATGTCACATCAATGTCATCCTCTGGTATGCTAGCACTCGTGTCCATTTCTTCCACAAATTTAACGTGACGATCCACATTAGTTTGAAATTGTAGTTGAAAAAGCTAGAGATCCCCTAGATGTTAATTTGTGATTATGTATCAATTTTAAGCAGTAAACAGCAATCACAATCAAACAATCAAGACAAATTGATACAATGATTTTACGTGGAAAAATCACAATTGGAGCGCCTCCAATTGTGATAAAAAAAAATCATGGGCCAAAGCCACATAACAATCTACTAAGAAAACATAAACGAATTACACAAGTATACTCTCAATTACCTAGCGAATCTACGCCCGAATCAAACCGACCTCTATGTGCCTCTTCCAGCCCTATCTTCACATTGGAATTGTTTTGCCCAACATTGAATCCACAACTCTGATGTCGAATCACGACAATGAGCCACTCTGGAATACACCAAAGCTTCAGGCCCGAATTCCACGGAATCCACTGAAGAACAACACTCTCTTTTGTATTGAACAAAACAAACAATCCTTTAATGTATACTTTTCAAACCATGAGTTAAACTCAAACAAACATCAAAGAAACTAACAAAGAAGCTGCAGATATAAACTCTAATATCCAAGAAGAAGATCTGGAAGCTATAATCCTAAACTTGGACAAAACACATATTTATAAAAAGTAGGGCCGCGATGCTTGCTTGAGTGAAGGAATTCTAGCTCGAACAAGGAGACTAAAACGCGTGTTTTTCCAAGAGTCTTCGCTCGAGCCACCTCAAGCCACCAAAGTGTCGCTTGAGCGAGAAATGCAACTTCCCAGTATTTTTACAGTCAGCGAAAACTTCTGGGACCAAAGATTCTTCGCTCGAGTGCACACTCCTTTACTCAAGCGACCAAACAACTTCGATTGCAATTTCACTCGATCCCCGACATAGTTAGCGAAGCGGCAAACATGAAAGAATTAACTTCTGAAACTTCTCTGCAAGACACAATTTGGGTTGGATTCGCATCTAAAAACTCATAGTCTCACTGAAATAAAAGTTGAACAAAATTACAACTGAAAGAAGTTTTGGCAAACAGGTCACCAAGAATAAAAACCTAACAGTAGTTAATTGCCCAACTCTACATTGTATGTCTCATTAATGTCATCCTCTTGTATGCCAGTACTCATGTCCATTTCTTCCTCAGTTTTGACTTCATGATGAAGAATACTTTGAGGTGCATCTTTTTGATTCTCCTCATCCCGAATTATTTTATGCGTAAACAGTGTGCCCTTATGGTCTGTCGGTATAAGTTTCTCTTTGTAAACCTGGTAATAGAGATTGTTGTTAGTTTTAGTACAATAAATAATATTATTCACATTGGATAATGTTGGTATCTAGCATCATCATCATTGATTGACGACAAAGACAAATTCTTCACATTTTTGTGAAGTTTTGTTAGATTCTGTTACCCAAAAAGCAACCTAAGAGGGGGTGAATTAGGTTTCAACAAAATAAGTTAAATAATACCCAATAAAAATTACAAACTAATACAACAATTAGAACAGTAGAAAAATTAGATAATTATCACAAATAATATCAGATAAATATGGCAGTGCGAGCAAATTAAAGAGATAGGAGAAGAGAATGCAAACACAATTTATAGTGGTTTGGCTTCAACCAAGCCAACATCCACTCCTCAACCTTTACTTGAGATTTTTCATTATCTTCTAGCTCTGCAAGGGTGCTAGCAACCTCTTAACACATGGAGCAATCCTCCACATATTCTAGCTTTACAGGTTTGCTAGAAACCTTAATTTCCCTAGCTTTATAGGCTTGCTAGAAACCTTAATTTCCCTAGCTTTACAGGCTTGCTAGTGACCTTTACAAGATGAGCATGTTGTTTTTTTCTTTCAAAGAAAGCTTACAATAAATATCTCTCGCAAATGGATATACAACAGTGAAGCTCTCAGATTTTTGGTAAAACCTCTCAAAGGCAAATATGCTTAAGGCTAAGCTTTATGTGTCTTTTCTAAAGGAAAAATAATCAAACAACAATGGAGAATACTTCAAATAAATCTAAGGATAAGTTTGAGACTGATGAAAAAATCAAACAAATTTTCTTGGCTCAAGTCTCTCTGATTTTTTCTGATAACCTCTCACAGGTAGATAACCTTAAGGCTAAAAACTCAGTGTTTGATTTTCTGAAGGATGAATGTAATACTCAGATGAAGATCACTTTAGGAACTTAGAGAAGATGAAATATATGAGTGATGAATGATATGAAAATGTTTTGCTTGTTGTCTCTATTCTTCCTTTCTTCAGCAGGAGCACTTTTATTTATTTAAGAAGAAATTCATCGACCGTTATCTGTTGCATGTGTTGAGAAGATTGAGTGAGATTTTGATTAAATCTACTCTACTCAAACTTGCATTTCCCATACATGATTAGATGTTGAAGGAGTTAAAAGATGGGTCTGAATATTGACAAGTATTTTGAAAAAGAGCCATTGTAGCACAGAGTGGTCGTCCACCCGAATGTCCTATATGAAGATTTGTTCTTGGTGGTCATCTATCTGGACGTCCTCCCGGATGTCCACCTGGATGTCCGATCAAGTCACGGTTGTCAAGGATGTCATCTGCGGTCGTCGAGCATACTGCTAGTCTGACAACTAGAGTGAAGCTGGACTGAACTGGAGTGAAACGGTCTGATTTTGGCCTAGCCGGTGGTCCCCCTGGACATCTACCCAGTGTATTTTCAACCTTCTTTCTTTTGGCTGCTTCTGCTGCTACTGCTTGCTGTTGCTGTTTGCTGTTTCTTATAGGACTTCTTTAACACTTGTTTTAAGCTTCTTTTTGGCCTTAAAAAACATAGTTAAACACTAAGATAATCATAGATTATAATGATTTAATCAAATAATAAATTTTCAATTATAATCCATGAAAACAAAATCAAAACAATGCTTCTGCTACTGTTGCTTGCTGTTGTGTTCTACTGCTGTGTTCTTGCTTGTTTGAGATGAAATTTTGGTCTCTAATAAACATAAATTAGACAAAATGAGGATGAATTATGATGTTAAATTAATTATCATATTTCAAACAATTTAACTCTTCAATTAAATCAAAACAAAATCATCAAAATCAATGTTATTTATGCTATGACTAACAGATTCCATTTGAGAAACCGAGGTGCTGCATTTCCCAATATTGGTTCCATTATTTTGGTACGCTCACGCAGCCAATACTACATAAAATGTACCAAATTGTCAACTATATGATTAAACATTTTCAATGTAAGATGAGGATTAGATTCCAAACATTCACAATGGGAAGAGTTATACTTCAAACATGAATGTTAAAACAAAACCTTGACAATGTGACTCAACATAACCAATGTAACATGGGAAACAAACTCCAAATATTCACAATGAAAAGATTCATATTTCAAACACAAATGTTAGCAATATGACAATTCACTCAACGTAATCAATGAAATGTCAAAACAAATTTCAAACACTAACAATGGTGTTTTGAGTCTATTGGAATCTCAACAATATGGCTTAACATAATCGATGTAACAATGAAAATATACTCCAATCATTTACAATGTGAAGATTCATACTTGAAACACGAATGTCAATGATGGAATATCGATAATGTGACTAAACATAATTAATATAACATGGATAACAAACTCTAAACATTCACAATAAGTTTTTTTTTTTAATTTATTTATTTATTTTTTTATAATCAAATTGAAAACTCATCAAATTTGAATTTTATGAAAATTTAAAAAGAAGAACTGGAAATAAATTTTCTTTATTAAAATTGATGAAATATGAAATTTGGGATACAAAAAAATATTAAAAAAGATTTTGATGAAATGATTGAACCAATTCATTTCAAATCAAACTTTTTACTTAAATTTTGAGTCAAATTAGATCAAAAAATTAGTGAAGGACTGGAGATAATCTTGCCCTTCCAAACAGAAAGTAAAAAATACAATGATTTTTTTTTCTTTACTCACCTAATATTTCCAAGGAAAACTAAAATTGGAAGAGAGAGTTTATTTATTTATTTATTTTCCTTGACTTTAAACAAGAGTTTATAAAACTAAACATCAATTAAACTAAATTCACACAACTTCATGTCTAGATCATGCACAAAACGTATTTCTATATATACATATAGACAAAGTGTGTGGGTGAAAATCTGACCACACTGCCTGCTTAGTGATCAACTGGAGAGCACAGGCAGAATAGATGGCTTCAGCAACCTGTAATAGAAAGAAAAGGCTCCTGCGGTGGTTCTTCCACCTGGGGGCACTCCGACGATCAAGTCAGTATATCTCTCAAAGATAATCAAGTGCAAAACTTAATACTCAAAACATAAATTGCATACCTTAGACCCACGGGGGTGCCTCTCTTTTATAATATATTCAATCCAAGTCCTACTAGAAGTATGACTTCTATGAACTCCAATTTAGTGCTTACTTTGGACTCTTTAAGAGATAAAGATAAACTCCCTAAGAGCTTTATCCTTATCTTGGTTAAGTCCTCCCTTCGTCTTAGGACTCTTGTCCCTTATTCGCTTATCTCGGATTCCGATATCTTCGGAGTTAACCTCGGCCTCGCCGAGATCATCTCGGCGTCACGACCAGGACACGTGGCACCTCGGCTGACATGTCGGCGTCACCATGCCACGTGTTGGTATTCAGAAAATATATCCCCACAACTTCCCCCTAGGTTCTATTACCTCGGCATTCTGAGGTGATGGAACCTATATCGATATTTCGACATTTCTTTTCTGAGTAATGGCTCAAAAACTGTTTAGCCGAGATAATCCACTTCCAGCCGATGTATTCTCTTCGGAGAACAAGGTTTCGAACGTACTCTCCCACGCGCATGAGCTGTCATGCATATCTAACCGTTCTTTTCACGTGTATTGTCTTCATTGGAGCGTGTTTGTGACGCGCCTGAAAGCTGTCTGTCATTTGTCTGCGCTGTCTGACGCGTGTGTTGCTCTAGGCGTAATAAATGCCCTATTTTTGCCGCCGTTTCACGTTTTTGACAAAACTTTTCCTTGCCTCTTTCTTTCTTCACTTTTTCATTCTGATTTCTTGCTCTTTCTCTTTGCAAAAGCTCTTTCGAATCTGCCATTGTTTTAACTCGAAGTTCTGCGATTTTTTGTCCCTTCACCTTAGCGAAGTTTCCTCCGTTTCGTTGTGCCTGCAATCGTTACCATTTCTCGGCGTCGTTCTTTCCGACTTCATTTGTTCTGGTAAGGCCCTGTTTTCTTTACTCCCAATCTTTTTATGTGTTTTTACCATTACTGCTTTGTTGCTCGATTTCTCTTATATTTTGAACATTTGCACTGTTTCAACACTTTTCTTGCCATAATTCTTGACCTTTATCCCTTTGTATTCTTCGTGTTTCTGATAGTCCATCTTTGTTCTTGAATCTGAAACTTCGTCTTTGTTTTCTCTTTTTTTGTATCTGTCCCAGATCTGTGCCTTCGATCTTGATCTTTATAGTTCTTAGGCTTGGGACTTGTGTGTAGAACCTTCAAGTTTTTAGGGAAAACCGAAACAAGCCTTATCAGTCCTTTCCTAGGCCTTTGTCGAGGTTTTTGCAATCCTTCTAAAACGCCCATCTTCTGAAACACACTCCTCTTTGTTTAGGCCGACATAATGGGTATGTGGAGGCATAGGGTAAATACCCCAACAAAACTCGAATACTTTAGTCAGGAATTCTCTATCCCAGCCGATGTTCACCTTAAGCTAGCTGGGGATGATGATACCATCATGCCCACAGACCATACGATGCCCTTTCCTATAGTTGCCTTTACTGAATGTGGACTTCGGCTTCCACTTGATCCCTTGTTTCGTGAAGTTCTTTATTTTTACAAGCTGAACCCCATGCAACTTACCATCAACTCCTATAGGGTGATTAACGGTATTATAGCTTTAGCTAGGCAGGAGAATCTTAGGATCACCCTGGCCGACCTTCAGTACTGTTATACAATGTGCCCCCTCAACCTGAAGGAAAGGGGCTTTGTTTATTACCTTAAGCCAAGGTCTACCGAGTTCAAAATTGTAGCCGACCTCCCAGACTCTAACAAGGGGGCTGGGGATGACTTTGTTATTGCTTCGGGAAATTGGGAATTTGGCCTAGACGAAGATGTCCATCTATTCCCTCTTCCTCGATCAGTTAAAGAGGGCAAGGGTAAGAGCCCAGTGCCAACACTTAGTTGTTTTTATTTAAGTCTTTAAAATTTTGTCTGTTTCTAATGTCTGTTTACTTGTCCTGCAGATCTTCATCAACCACCAAAGAACTTCCGTCAATCCTTCTTCCCTGGAAAGGACTTAAAGAAGCTTCTTGGTCTTCCTATCCACAAGCGCAAGGCTCCCTTGTTGCTAAATTTCATTCCGACATATAAATCCACATTACCCGACGTCCCAAAAAAGAAGAAAAAGATTCTTTCCCCACCAACTGCCACAACTGTAGCCGCGTCTTCATCCCGAACAGATCAAGGATCCACCTCTGACCCAGCCGATCTTCCATCCACTTCGCCCCCCTACTTAATACCAATTCCAGAACGTAAACGTCGACGAAGACTTGTAAAGACTGCCGAGATGGCTCGTCCAAGGCCTGTTGTTCAAGATCTTCTTGCCGACCTTCCAACCGACGCTGATGCTGTACCATCGCATGCGATGCCCCCACCAAAGCCGAAGAGAGTAAAAAAGGCTCAGCCCAAAGCCAAGGCCACTGACGCCGAGGCTGAGGATGCTTTGCCTATCTCTCGACTGGCTGAGAGCAAAAAGACTACCTCTGCTTCCACAAAAAGATCCGCTGAGACCCAACCCTCGGGGTCCACACAATCAAAGAGGCCAAGGTCATCGTCTGCGACGACCTCGGCGTCGAAGAAGCCCGACGTTCCATGGGCCCCAGAACTAACTTTGGAAGATAGGCCTATTATGGCCAGTGAAAGTGCCGACGATATTAACGTTGGTGTCGCCCTCAGCACTGCTCTTCTCCTTCCAAAGGATTTGGAACGAAATGCTGAGCTCAGCGAGTATGAGAATTACGCTCTCATGCTCCAACACTCCGTTCAAGTAAGTGTTCCTGTTTGCACTTGTGATTTTTCCTTCTGTTTCTTACTGAGAATATTTTCTAACACTTCTGTTTTTCTTCAGGCCATTCAGCACGCCCATTCATTTTCAATGCAATCTTTTGAAAATCGGCAAAGATTGGTTGATATGAAGAGGGAAGCATCTTCCATGAAGAAGGAGATCAAATCTCTTGAATCAAAGATGAGAAAACTGGAGGACCAGGCCGAGGCTGCGACTAAGGCTCAGCAGTTGGCTGAAGAGAAAGTGGAGTCTGCTGAGGCTATCCGAAAAGTAGCTGTAGCTGAAGCTGAAAAGAAGGAGGCCGAAGTGAAAAAGGCCCAGGCTGAGAAGGAGCTCTAGCAGGCTTTGGCCACCAAGGAGGCCGAAGTCAAAGAGGCTGATGAAAAGGCCTATGCCCAGGGTATGGCCGACGTCACAGAGGATTATAAAGTTCAAGTCAGGCAGGCATGCAACAGGGGGTTTTCCCTTGGTTGGATGTCCCTGATAAAAAAACTTGATCTCCCTGTTGACTCGCCCTTTCGTAATGCCGATGCCATTCCTTTACCATTTCCTCCTCCAAGTCAGGTTGAAGACGAATCAGAGACTGAGGCTGATGCCGAGGATGAGGATGAAGGGAAAAATGATGATGAGGCCTTGGTGAGAAAACCCAAGGATGTTGCTGAAACTAAGTCCCCTCCTCCTGCTGAGCAAGTGATGGATTTAACCTTGGATGGGGAGGGTGATGAGGTTGGGGAGGTACCCAAGGAAATTGCCATCGGGCAACTATCATCCGACCTTCTTTTGGCTGAAAGAAATCTGGACAATACGCTGGCTGAGATTGATGCTGAGATTGAAGCAGAAAAGGTTGCCAAGGAGGTTCCACCAGAATCGTCCGAGGTCCCAGTCCCTGCAGCTGCTAATATTGAAGAGTCTTGATTTAAAATGTTTTTTGTACTTTTTCCTTCTTTTTCTGCACTTTGCACTTTGTACTCTCTTTTAATTTCTGGACAATGCAAAACTCCTTCTTATGGCCGACGTAGTTTTTTCTATATGTAACTGCAACTGTTCTTTTTATGAATGTTTTTAATCTTCTGATGTTCTGTTGATTGCTTCTGCATAGTTCTATACTTAGAAATTTTTGCATGCTTTTTCATTTTGCTTCCTTTGTGTAATCTTCTCGGGGTTATATACCTCGGGTATAACTATAAAACTTTTACTTCGGCAACATACTGACCTGCAAACTTTTCATAAATTTTAACAAGTATAAAACATATACTACTTAATGTAAACTTTGCAAGTTTCTTCTCAAGTTTCAACAAGTATTGAACAGTGATCTCGGTCTAACCTACTTGTAAATTGCTACAAATTTCAACAAGTGTTTAAATAATATACTTATCCTTTACTTCAACCTGTAAATTTCTGTATACCTCAGCGGGTGATCATATGTCGGTTTAACATAAACTTGTAAATTGCTACAAATTTCAACAAGTGTTAAGCATCTTCCTTAGGGTTAAGCAACCCACATATTGCTATGAGAACTTAAGCAATAACCTCGGCTTAATTCCAACTTGTAAATTGCTACAAATTTTAACAAGTGAATTAAGGAATAATCTCGGCTTAACTTTAACTTGTAAATTGCTACAAATTTCAACAAGTGAGGATAAGGAATAATCTCGGCTTAATTCCAACTTGTAAATTGCTACAAATTTCAACAAGTGAATTAAGGAATAATCTCGGCTTAATTCCAACTTGTAAATTGCTACAAATTTTAACAAGTGAAGATAAGGAATCAGCTTAATTCCAACTTGTAAATTGCTACAAATTTCAACAAGTGAATTAAGGAATAATCTCGGCTTAACTTCAACTTGTAAATTGCTACAAATTTCAACAAGTGAATTAAGGAATAATCTCTGCCTTTTCATTGCCCCAATGTGAACCTGAGTTTGACTTGGGTTCACATTAATTGCGTTTTCAATAAACATCAATGCATAACTTTATCAATCATATGTGTCGAAAGAATTCTGAAAAGACTTTATTGATGATATCGGCCAAAAAATGATGCACATCTAATGATAGAAAAATTTCAAATTACAAGTATTCCAAGGTCTGGGCAATGATTTGCCCTCATTGTCCTCAAGTCGATAAGCTCCATTGCCTAATACTGAAGTAATACTGTAGGGTCCTTCCCAGTTTGGGCCAAGCTTGCCTTCCCTGGGATCCTTCTTGTTCCCGACGACTTTTCTCAGGACTAGGTCGCCGACTTGAAAATCTCTTGGATTGACCTTCTTGTTGTAAGCTCTGGCAAGCTGTTGCTGGTATACTGCAAGCTGAATTGCAGCTTTCTCTCTTCGTTCTTCCAACAAATCCAGATCTCGGGCTAAGAGTGCGTCATTGGTGCCATTCTCTACTCCCTGGGTTCTGATCCCTGGGATGCCGATCTCCAATGGGATGACTGCTTCTGTGCCATAAGCCATGGCAAAGGGGGATTCTCCTGTTGATCTTCTCGGCGTAGTCCGATATGCCCAAAGTACGTTGGGCAACTCGTCTACCCACTTTCCTTTTGCTGCCTGCAGCCTCTTCTTTATTCCATCCAGAATTACTTTGTTGGATGCCTCTGCTTGCCTATTGCTTTGAGGAAAATTTGGTGTTGAGAAATAATTCTTGATTTTGAATTTTGCACAAAAGTTCTTGATGAGTTTGCTGTCAAACTGTGTTCCGTTGTCGGCAACTATTGCTCTTGGAATCCCAAATCTGGTGATAATGTTTCTCCATATAAAATTCTTGACGTCCACATCTCGGATTTTGGCAAGAGGTTCTGCCTCTATCCATTTTGTAAAGTAGTCTGTTGCTACCAGCAAGTATTTTCTCTACCCAGTTGCCTGGGGAAGTTGTCCAACCAGATCCATGCCCCATTGGGCAAACGGCCAAGGGCTGGATACTGGGTTCAGATCAGCAGCTGGCTGATGTATCAAAGGTGCAAACCTTTGGCATTGTTCACACTTCTTCACATAGGCTTCGGCATCCTTTTGCATGTAGGGCCACCAATACCCCTGGGTAATGGCCCTGTGGGCTAATGATCTGCCCCCAGCATGGCTTCCACAAATTCCTTCATTTCGTAAAGAAAATCTTCAACCTGCAAAGGGTGTACGCACCTTAAAAGCGGCCCAGTGAAGGACCTCCTGTAGAGATGGCCTTCTGCTGTTAGACTGAATCTGGCCGACTTCAGTCTGATTTTATGTGCTTCCTTATGGTCTTCTGGCAGCTTCCCCTCTTTTAGGAATACAATGATTGCATCCATCCAACTTGGTCCCAAGTCTACGCACATTGCTTCTTGTTCGGTGCTCTGTTTATCTATGCTCGGGGCCGACATGTAGTCGATCATAATTGTCCTTGTTTATCCAGTTTGAATTGAACTGGCCAGGTTAGCCAACGCGTCGGCGTGGGTGTTGTCATCTCGGCTAACTTGGAGTAATCTGCAGTTCTGAAATAGGGCTGCCAATCCGATGACTTCTTTTGCGTATGCCGACATTCTTTCGTCCCTGGCTGCAAATTCTCCTGTTGACTTGTTAACAATGAGTTGTGAATCACAAAAAACAATTACCTCATCTGCTTCTGCTGCTGCTGCCAGCTTTAGCCCTGCAATTAATGCTTTATATTCTGCCTCATTGTTTGAGGCTTTGAACCCCAAACGGATGGACTGTTATACTATTTCTCCATCTGGAGATATCAGCAGTACTCCTGCCCCTGCTCCCTGGCGGTTTGAACTTCCATCGACGAATAGTCTGAATGTATCGCCGATGTAGATGCTGCAAGGTCTGAGCTTCTCCTTCTCTTGCTTTTTTGTCTTTGGCTGGGATTCTTTTTGCTTGTTGGGACAATGCTCATCTTCGCTCGACGGAGCCCGATGTGCAATGGTTTCAGGTGTGAGTTCTGCGACGAAGTCGGCCAAAACTTGACCCTTTATTGCTGTTCTCGGCCTGAACTCCAGGTCAAACTGGCCCAGGGTTACAGCCCATCTTGCTATCCTTCCTGTTAAGTCTCCTTGTTGTAACAAGGATTTCAGTGGGTGCTCTGTTAGGACCACAATCTTGTGTGCCTGAAAGTAATGGTTCAACTTCTTTGAAGCCATTACTAAGGCTAGCATTAATTTTTCCAGTGGTAGGTATCTTGTTTCTGCGTCGGCCAAAGTTTTACTTACATAGTAAACAGCCTTTTGCTCTCCTTTTTCCTCTCGGATTAGTACTGCACTGATTGCGTGTTCTGAGACTGCTAAGTACAAAAACAGTTCCTCCCCTGGTACTGGGTTGGAAAGAACCGGAGTTGTGGTCAAGTACTTTTTTAGGTCGGTTAAGGCGGCTTCACATTCTTCTGTCCATAGGAAGTCTGTGGCTTTTCTCACCAGGTTGAAGAAGGGTCTGCACTTATCTGAGCTTCTGCTGATGAATCTGTTTAGGGCTGCGGCCCTTCCAGTAAGCATTTGAACTTACTTTGCCGATGTCGGGCTCTGTAGTTCTAGGATGGCCTTGATTTGGTCTGGGCTGGCCTCAATGCCTTTTCTTGTTACTAGATACCCCAAAAATTTACCTGATCCAACTCCAAAGGCGCACTTCGAGGCGTTGAGTCGGAGCCGATATCTTTTGAGTATGTCGAAGACCTCTTTTAGGTCGGCAAGATGGCCCTTTGATTCCTTGGCCTTCACGACCATGTCGTCGATGTAGACTTCTATTGTTTTGCCAATCAGGTGCTTAAACATCTTTGTCACTAACCTCTGATAGGTTGCTCCTGCGTTTTTCAACCCAAAAGGCATTACCTTGTAACAGTACAGGCCTTTAGGGGTGATGAACGCGGTCTTCTCCTCGTCTGGAGGGTACATGGCAATCTGGTGGTACCCTCTGTATGCATCTAGAAAACTCATCCTTTCATGTCCTGAAGTAGCATCTACCAGTTGGTCGATCTTGGACAGAGGAAAGCTATCTTTGGGGCAGGCTTTGTTGAGGCTGGTAAAGTCTACACAAACCCTCCATTTGCCATTCTTCTTTTTTACTACTACTGTGTTGGACAGCCATGTTGGGTACTGAACTTCTCGGATGGCCCTGGCCTCCAGGAGTCTGTCTATCTCTTCTTCTACTGCTTCGACGTGCATCAGCGTCGGTCTTCTGGCTCGTTGAATCATAGGTTTTGCCGACCTGTCGACGTTCAGTCTGTGGCAAGTGACCTCGGGGTCAATGCCAGGCATTTCGTAAGGTGTCCAGGCGAACACCTCTATGTTTGCCCTCAAAAAATCTTCCAGTTCTCTTTCTTCTTCTCTAGCTAAGCCTGAGCCGAGAAGAAAGAAGCGCTCTTCGTCGTCCTCTTGGTCGAAAATTTTTTTTAGTGCCTCTTCGCTCTTTTCGGCTGGTTCTTTCCCGACGTCTTCTAGGACCTCCATGTCGTCATCTTCAACTTCTGCTTTCCTTGGCTCCCGTATACTACAGGTGGACTTCATTGCTGTCATGGAGCAATTTTTTGCTTGCAGTTGATCTCCTCTGACTTCTTCAATCCCATGCTCTGTTGGGAATCGTAGTAGTTGATGCAACGTTGAGGGAACTGCCCCCATTGCATGCAACCACGGCCTTCCCAAAATGATGTTGTATGGTGAGGGCGTGTCAATTACCAGAAATTCCGTCTTGATCTTCTTAGTGCCGGCTTGTACTTCCAAGCTTGTTGCGCCCAGTGGCCATGTCGGCGTTCCATTAAAGCCGACCATCGGGCCGCTGGATTGTTCTAAGTCATCAGGGTGAAGGCCCAGCTCCTTGTAACATCTGACATACATGATGTCACAAGAGCTGCCTTAATCTATTAGGATGCGTTTCACTTGGCACTCCCCTACCTGGAGGGATACTACCAAGGCATCATTATGCGGATGTTGGACCAATTCCAGGTCGGCTTCAGTAAAGGCTATCATCGGCCCTTGGCATTCTTCTGGCCGATGTCTCTTCTCCCCGACTTGGTAGACATGCTGTAAATGTCTTACCCTCTGGGTCTCCCCTCTGACTTCGTTTTTGTTGACCCTTGAGTGGATCACATTAACCACCCTCGGTCCTCCTGCTTGTGGTAGCTGTGCTGGGGGAGGCGGTGCTGCTGGTGCTTGAGGCAACCTTGCCTGTTCTTCCCTTGTCCTGGCTTCATCGACCAGGTCCCTCAGAAGGCCTTGTCTCACCAGGTCCTCCAAGTGTGCTTTCAAGGCTCTGCAACCTTGAGTTGGGTGCCCTTCTTCATTGTGATAGGCACATCGTCTACCAACGTTCCTTCCCATGAATTCCCCTGGTGCTCTTGCCGGGGCCCTGAAATAAGGTTGGTTTCGAATTTGATCTAGGACTTTATGGATTGGGATTCAGAATACCGTCGTTACTGCCTGTTTACTTCTCAATTCTGTTTCTTGTTTGGTCGGCCCATTGTTGCCTCAGCCTCGCTTCGGCGAGCCGTTTTCCTTTTCTTGCTTTATCTCTTTGTTTCCCGATGTATCTTCTTCGGCTCTGGCATACTTCTCAATTCTTGCCATGAGTTCTTCCATGCTTTTTGGCAATGTTTTTGCCAAAGACTTCCGTAGTGGGCAGTCATCTTTCAGGCCGTTCTTGAAAGACACGACCGCTACCTCTTGGTTGCATTCGGGTATTCGGTTGAACACCTCGTAGTACCTCTTCGCATAGGCCCTAAGGCCTTCTTCCTTGGTGATTCTTAGAGCCATCAAAGCATCAACCCTCAGGGGTTGCAGCTTGTTGGTCACGAACCTGGCCACAAACATCTCGGCCAGGCCTTCCCATGTCTTTACGCTCCCCTTTGGTAATTTATGAAACCAATCAGATGCAATTTCCCCAAAGAATGAGGGGAATACTTTGCAGAGCAACGGCTCGTTCCCGCTATATAACGCCATTGAATTCAGGTATAGTCCAACATTAAAGTTTGGATCTGACTTACCATCATAAATTTGAAACCTCGGCATACTGAATCTCTTTGGTGGTTCGAATTTGTCCAGTTCCACCGAGAAGGCTGTCTTCAGCTTTACTGGGGAGTTTACCTCAGCTTCAACATTCTGCTGTCTCCTTCTGAGGTAGTCCTTCAGGTCTTCTTTGCTCCTCCCTGGAGCTCGGCTGTCTATGGATTTTAGTCTTTTTGGTATACTGCTTTCGGCCTCGTGGTGGGCCCGTTTGGATCTTTCTCCATGGGTTGCGTCAAAGCAGAGTGCTTGCCTTTGAACATGCCGATGTTCTTTGGGCTCTGGATTCTTCATGTGGTGCGTCCTTCGGGACTCCTCTTGCATCGGCTCTTCTCGTCCGACTTCCCTGGAAGGCCGGTGAGAATGCCTTCCGCTCCTGGTATGCTGAGGGACGTCGGGGATTGTTTTTCTTTCGCCCTTCTTGGCGTTGGCTGCTGGCATCGGCGTATCTTGCAGCGGGTATGGTGGTTACATAACATTATTCTGCATCATGAAGTTGACGACTGACTGAAGGTCTGCCAACTTGTTCGCCAATTCTTTTACTTCCTCATCCCTCCGTAGGCATCTGTCCCTCCATACCTGGAGGTTATCTTCATTGTAGTACTTTCCTTGGTCTGTCCTTTTTGACGTGTCGCCCTCTTGGATGACGTCTTTCTCTCTGTGACCCTAGTCACGGGCTTCTGTATTGTGGTTGTCTCCTTCAATGTCAAGGTCAATTGGTTTGCCACTCCCAGCGGGAGCGTCATCCCCAATATTTTTCTGCTGTCCGTTACTGGCCATCTATTCTTCCTTCGTTCCCACAGACGGCGCCAAATTGTGTGGGTAAAAATCTGACCACACTGCCTGCTTAGTGATCAACTGGAGAGCACAGGCAGAATAGATGGCTTCAGCAACCTGTAATAGAAAGAAAAGGCTCCGGCGGTGGTTCTTCCACCCGGGGGCACTCCGACGATCAAGTCAGTATATCTCTCAAAGATAATCAAGTGCAAAACTTAATACTCAAAACATAAATTGCATAGCTTAGACCCACGGGGGTGCCTCTCTTTTATAATATATTCAATCCAAGTCCTACTAGAAGTATGACTTCTATGAACTCCAATTTAGTGCTTACTTTGGACTCTTTAAGAGATAAAGATAAACTCCCTAAGAGCTTTATCCTTATCTTGGTTAAGTCCCCCCTTCGTCTTAGGACTCTTGTCCCTTATTCGCTTATCTCGGATTCCGATATCTTCGGAGTTAACCTCGGCCTCGCCGAGATCATCTCAGCGTCACGACCAGGACACGTGGCACCTCGGCTGACACGTTGGCGTCACCATGCCACGTGTTGGTATTCAGAAAATATATCCCCACACAAAGAATTTTTTTAAAAAATGGGTACCTGATGGTGACCAGGTTCCGGCACTCAAGTGATGGGTTCTGGTTCACCCTCGAAGTTGGTCCTCCCCACAAGAAAACGCAAGCCCCTGAGAAGAGATCGAAACAAGTGCAAAGCATAATCAAAAACAAAAAACAAAAACAAAAGCAAAAACAAATAACGTTCTTTTAAAGAGAAAGAGATTGGTAGGGAAAGAGACTCAGCTTGAACCTATACAAGAAAGAGGATGTGTCCCTAACCCCTCTAATAAAGATTTGCTCTGCATTCTGATCAGTCCCCCTCCTGAATTCGATCCTCGAGTAATCGATGAAGTGATACGGCTTCAATACAAGGTTGGTGTCGTGGTTGCCGACGAATATTTTGAGAAGAGAAGATCTCAATGAATCGGTACATGTTTGCTGAAACTTTCTCGCACTTATTTCTCTTCGTTCGTAGGGGTCGAGCGTGATGATCTCGCCATAGCATCCCTCCGGCGATTGGCTCCGTTTCTCTCGAATCTCCATCTCGACACCGGACATGTTGATTAGCTCGGTGACTATTGTGAATGGAGTAGCAGTTGGCATTTTTTGGCAAATACAGTAACTAATAACTGAAATTTAAAGATGTTATAAAATTAAAGCAAGAGAAGAGAAAATGAGAGATACAACATGTCTATTACTTTTCAATCTTATCCATATCAAAACATCTAGCAAACATTTGCTAATATAGGCAAAATTTTGATAGATACAACATGTGAATTTGGAGAAGTTGGTGGAAATAAGAAGTTAGTGAAAGAAGTGAAAATGGTGAGGTTGGAGGAATTGTTGAGTTGGAGAGGTCTAAATTTAAATAAAAATTTAGATACCAAAAAAATTGGAGACCTCTGTGTTTATATAGCATATGAGCCCTTCCACTACCGTCCATGTAATGCCGTTGCAATTGCTCATTTCGACATATTTATTTATAACAAATACTACAATTGATTATAATTAAGAACTAGTGGTAACCCGTGATATGTACGGACAAGTAACAAAAGGTGATAAACAATACTAAATATGTTAAAAATTAATAATAAAATTTTACGATATTAATTTAGATAGGTACTTAAATAATAGATTTGATTGATCTCAACTAAAAGGGAGAGATCAAAGTGAAATTCTATAAATATATGATAAAAATAAAAATAAATTAAGTTTGAATTTGAAGATAAATTATAAGAATATAGAAAGTCAAAATCAGATAAATTCTAGAAAAAGAATAAACTTAATTGAAAATTAAGAGTAAGAGTAGATCCTATACATATGAGACAAAGATTTAAAAAAAAAAAATCCAGTGTAAATGTGAAGAAAAAATATAAGAATGTAGAACGAGAAATTTAGATAAATCCTAGAAAAATGAGGTAGAGAGAAATTAGTAAATATCAAATGAAGATTGAAAAAAAAAAATTGAAGTTGAAATTTAAAAATTCAAAAATAATATAAGATAAACTTGATAAGAAAAACAACATTTAATATAACTCTAATAATAGAAGAACTGGAGAGAATAGTAGTTTAAAAATTAGATAAGAGTAAAATCCTACCTATAATTTTTTAAAATTTGTAAAAAAAGAACTCGAAAATAAGAACCGTAATAAGTTAAAAATTATATAAGAGTTAAATGCCATCTATAATTTTTTATTATTTAAATTTTGAGTAGTTAAAAATTAAACATTTATGTTATCTTATTATATTAATTTTAACTCTTTTTTTAACAGTTTTTGTATTGTAAAGCTATTTAATTACAAACAAAATTCAAGTATCACTTTTAATTTTTTTTTATTTTTTTGTGTGTGTCTATAACCTTTAAATTTCAACAACTTTTGTATTTTCAAGCTACTAAATAAAAAATAAATAAATAAATTTGCATCAAATTTTTTTTTTAACATTTTAGTTAGTTTTATTTTTAGTTTATATTATATGATAATATAATCATTCATTTTAAATACAATAAAATCTTAACCATAGAATGCCCATGACATGAATATTTTTACGGCAGTGACACGTGAATATAAAATTCAACAGTCATAGAAAAAAATTTCTTACCTATGATTTTTGTCTAAAAACATAAAACATATTTATTAAATTTTAAAATTTTGATCATTAATATGTAATGTGTTTATAATTTCAACACAAACATAATTGAATAATAATTGTTTTTTTTCTAAGAAATTAACCAAACTTTTATTGAAGTATTCACATATTGAATCCAAACTGTTTAAAAATTACATGACATTCAATAATGTAATTGAAATTAACTATTAAATATTAATTAAGTAAAAACATGTATATTGAGTTTTTGCTCTTCGAATGGATGCAAATGACCTTGTCTACAATTGGTTTTCATTATATATATATTGAAAAATCTAAAAATCCCCTAGATGTTGATTTGTGATTATGTATCAATTTTAAGCAGTATATAACAATCCCAATCAAACAATCAAGACAAATCGACACAACGATTTTACGTAGAAAAATCACAATTGGACATCTCCAATTGTGAAAAAATCACAGGCAACAGCCACAAAACAATCCACTAAGAAAATATAAAAGAATTACACAGGTATACTTTCAATTACCTAGCGAATCCACGCCTGAATTGAACCAACCTCTATGTGCCTTTTCCAACCCCGTCTTCACCTCGGAATTGTCTTGACGATGAGCCATTTCAAAATCCACCAAAACTTCAGGCTCAAATTCTTCAGAATCCACCGAAGAACAACTCTCTCTTTTATGTAGAACAAACAAATAATCTTTTTATGTGTACTCTTTAAACCATGAGTTGAATACTCAATCAAAGCATCAAAGAAAACTAGTAAAATATCCCCAGATATAAACCCTAGAATCCAAGAAGAAGATCTGGAGAAGTAATCTTAAAATCTGACAGAAACATGTACTTATAGAAATTTGAATCGCGATGCTCGCTCGAGCGAGGAACCAAAAACGCGTGTTTTTCCATAAGTGGCTTCGCTTGAGCCACGCATCCTTCGCTCGAGCGTACATTCATCTCTTTCAGGTTTTTTGGGAGACGCAGCCTTCGCTCGAGCGAGCACTCCTTCTCTCGAGCGAGCAAGGGCGGACATGCAACTTCGAATGCAATTTTTCATTTTGCTTCGGGGGCGCTGCCCCGGACCCGCCAAGGAGCGCTATCCCGGACTAGCTCGATCCCCGTCATAATCAGCAAAATGGCAATCTTAAAAGTATTAACATCACAAACTTTTCTGCAAGGCACAATTCGGGTTGGATTCGCATCTAAACACTCATAGTCTCACTGAAATAAAAAGTGCAAAAACAAATACAACTTAAAGGAGTTTTGTCAAACGGGGTTGCCAAGAATAAAAACCTAACATATATATATTATGAGTTGAAAACAAAGTAATTTATTTGTATATTCATTAAGGATTTTGAAATCCAATCTTGTGCTTCAAATATTCCTTTGAGCAGATGACTTTTTACTGCAAAAGAAAACCTTATTATTTAAAAACTTAATCCCACTCACTACATATATGCAAAGAAACAAATTCACACTCATGAAGATCTCAAATAAAAAAAATAAAAATATAAGCAAAAATATTTTAGAGCTACTATATAATTAAATTTATTTACGTTTGAATTTAAATTGAGTGTCCTCTTTATAAATTATAACAAAATCAAACACATAAATTAATATAATTGAAAAACAAAATATAATAAAAAAATAAATGAGATTGAATAAAAACTTCTTTCAAATTCGTGAATGTGTTTCAAATACTCTTCTCGATTGGTATAATTCTTCTTAAAAAAACTGGAAAACATCACTTTTTATATTGGTCTTTTAGCCCTTTGTTGCCATTACTACTTTTTTCATGTACATTATAGTTGTAAATTTTTTAAAAAATGATTAATAAATTTTGGAGGCATAAGTGCATTTACTACATTATTTTAATTTCAACAACTAACTTAGATTATGAAGAAAAAAAAATTAAATACCCCAAATAAATTAAAACTAAAACAAACAAAAAAATCTACAAAAGAAAAAATATAACAAAAAACATAATATAAGATTTCAAATATATATTTCTTTTCACATAAGAAAAATCTTGCATAATTGGTTAAATCACCTGTTTAATTTCTCTACGACGTTCTTCTGTTCTCCAATATTTTTGCCCAATTTCATATTGTTACGGAAGTAAGGTTTTGAAATTTATAGTTTAATTAATTTTATTTATTTATTTATTTATTTTTGAAATATCTTTGAGTAGGATATAAATTTGATGAAGGAATTTGAATTAGAATCAAACTCATATTTTATCTATAAAATATTTTGAAAAGATCCTATACATATGATATTATATATATCCATGTCCTAAGTAATTAAAAAGTGAAATAAAATATATTAAAAAGGAGAAAAAAAATAGGAAAATAGAATAAGAGAAGAATAGATATGTCACGTAGGAAAGAGTTTAATGAGATGTTAGGATTGAGAATTTAGAATTTTTTAAGAGATCACTACATTTGGTATTTTTGCCCAATTTCATATTGTCATGGAAGTAAGGTTTGGAAATTTATAGTTTAATTAATTTTTTTTTTTTTGAAATATCTTTGAGTAGGATATAAATTTAATAAAGGAATTTGAATTAGAGTCAAACTCATTTTTTATCTATAAATATTTTGAAAAAAATCCTATCCATATGATATTATATATATCTATACCCTAAGTAATTCCAAAGAAGGATTGCCCTGTTACCTCGCTGGATTATCGCCCAATTCGTCTGATTAGGTCGATGTACAAAATGCTCACCAAGGTGCTTGCAAATAGAGTAAATAAAGTCTTACCTAGGGTGGTTAGCAATGTCCAATCAGCATTTCTGAAGGGTAGGAACATCTTGGATGGGTTCTGATCGCTAATGAAGTTGTTGACTGGTGGAAAAGGAGCCATAAGAAAGGGGTCATTCTAAAACTTGATTTCCAAAAGGCGTATGACTCTGTAAATTGGGGATTTCTGCTGCATATGTTGCAAAATTTCGGTTTCGGTTCTCGGTTTGTTGGGTGGATTAAGGAGTGCATTTCTTTGGCAAGAATATTAGTGTTAGTGAATGGGTCGCCTACGAATGAATTTTGTCCTGAAAAGGGGCTTCGTTAGGGAGATCCACTAACCCTTTTTCTCTTTGTTGTTGTGGCTGAGGCATTGAACATTTTAATGCTCAAAGCCAGGAACTTGGCCATAATCAGAGGTGTCAAGATAGGAATTGGAGAGAAGGTTTTATCGCACTTACGGTTTGCTGATGACATAGTTATATTCTGTGAAGCTGACAGGGATGAGATCTTGACAGTCAAAAGAATTCTTCGGTGCTTTGAGTTAATGTCTAGGCTCAAAACTAATTTCCATAAAAGTCATGTTTGTGGGGTGGGTGTGGAGGACAGTGTAACAGAGAGCTTTGTTGATATTCTAAGATGCAAGAGTCAAAAACTTCCGTTCACATACTTAGGATTACCTTTGGGGGCAAGTCCTAGAAGACTATCTACTTGGAAGCCAGTTATTGATAAGTTTAAACTTAAGTTGCAATCATGGAAAAGAAAGCTTCTCTCCTATGGAGGTAGAGTCACCTTAATTAAAGCAGTGCTAAATAGTTTACCGGTATGCTATCTCTCTTTATTTAAAATGCCAGAAGGTGTGGCAAAGGTACTTGATAGGGTGCAAGAAGCCTTCTTATGGAGAGGTGGGGATTTGAAACGAAAATTGCACATGGTAAAGTGGGGAGAAATAACGAAAAGAAGGCTTATTGAAGGCTTGGATATTAAGGATATTAGAGAATTCAATGATTGTTTGCTAGCAAAATCGTTGTGGAGATTTGGTATGGAGGACAAGGCAATGTGGAAGATAGTTTTATATGCTAAGTACGCATCATCAGGTAGGACCTGGTTTCCTTTTGTGAAGGAGTCATGTAGACTGTCCATTGTGTGGGGAGGAATCTTAGCAGTGGCTAGGCGTAATTCAAGTCTAGGAAATTTTTACTTAGCAAACTGCAAGATAATTCCAAGGAATGGGTCTAAAATTCGATTCTGGGTTAATACTTGGTTTGGCAGTCACAGTTTGTGTTTAGAATTCCCAAGACTTTATTCTTTGTCTGTTGAGAAGGAGGTTTCTTCGTCTACCATTGTGGAAAGGAAAAGCCAGTCAAATGAATATGTATTTAATTTTCGCAGAGAGCTCAGAGCTTGGGAGATGGATGAGCTGGGTTAACTGTCACGACTCAAACCCGTCCCTATGGGTTTAGCACCGTAACCGGCCAGTAATCCAAGATTACCGAAGGCCTGCTTAACAGTAGTACAGTAAGACAGAGTACAGGGGCTGGCGGAAGCTAATACAGTAAATAAACAGTGTCCAATGAGCTGTGACAGTCTGTATGCAAAAAGACTTCATTCAAATATATACAGTCAGACAAAACAGTATGTACATATATACATTCATTCAGTTCAGGGACCTAATCCCTATTAAACAGTACGGTAACAGTCTATACAGCTATGCAAAATAGATACAGAGACAAACGGGGAAATTAAAAACACCCCTAAGCCGTAGCTTGACAGGCTCGGAACCTCGCATTGAGGCACATAGGTTGGCTCGACAAAACTGGAGTTTACCCCGACGCTCCTAGCTGCGGTCTAGTGCCTGGACACCTACATATATATATGAGCAGTGAGCTAAGGCCCAGTGAATAACACAATGCGTAAAGGGGTTAAGAACGCATGTCCTTACAGTAATGAAAACAGTTCATTAAATCAGTATTTCAGTCATTCAGTCGATACAGTCATATGTGGTACATCCGTTAGCATAACAGTACAATGAACAGTAGGTCTTGAAAGACCGAACAGTAAATGATGGCCATCAGTCAGTAACAGTAGTGGTTCCAATGAGGGAACCGACAGAGATCTCTGTAACAGTAACAGTAAACAGTAGTTGCTAAGGATGCCACAATACAGTTCAGAATATAGGACATACATTCATTCAATTAACAGTAATAGTTCAGAAAGCAGTACAGTTCAATTTTTCAGAAGATAATCATTTTGAACATATCTTTACACAGTTGTTACTCACAGAGTTCTGGGCTACAGTAAAGCTAGAGCGCATCCCCAGTCGCCAACCCTACACAGTTACAGATTGAACACACACTAAGTTACACAGTTGGGAAAATAATAACTTAATCCCTAATTTGCCTCGGTGTGTTCTACATCTATGTCCTCATTAAGATGCCTTAAACTAGGCCTAAGAATGCCTAGGATGAGATGAGGATGCAAAGATGCATTTTAAAAGCATTTTCAGACTTTTCAGAAAACAGGGGTCACGCTCGAGCGTAGGTTACTCCGCTCGAGCGGACATGCAGACAAAGGTTTTCGCTCGAGCGTAGACTTACCCGCTCGAGCGTTCTGCAAAACAGTCAAAAGTGCTGGACAGGCGAAAATCACGCTCGATTGGGCGCTCGACACCCGCTCGAGCATGAGACACAATGTCCCGTTCGAGCGTCAATTATTCCGCTCGAGCGGACTTCAAAACAGAACAAAATACTGGGAGCACGATTTCCACGCTCGAGCACCAGTCACCCCGCTCGAGCGTGAGTCCAAATTCTGGAAATTCCAGATTTGAACCTCAAGCTCAAAACCAAGTTTTAAACCATAAATTTCGATCCTCTTGGGCCAATTTTCCAGAAAACACATCAAAACTCATACTTTAACATGATTCAAAGCTCAATTTGTAAAATCAAAGCCCAAGAGTGTTTCAAATAAATCCAATTCAAACCAATTTTCATGAATATGAAGAACATGCAAACATGCATGAATTTAAATCATTTCAAAACTTCAATTTGATGCTCTAAGGAGCCAATTGTTCCAAAAACAAGATGAAAACATGGACTTAACATAACCATGTGCATGCATGAGACAATTCTCCATGGAATCAACTCAACATTCAACATTCAACAATTCAAACATGCATGCATGGAATGAGCTCCAATTCAACATTAATGAACCAATTCGTGACTTAACCCTTCAATTAGACATGAACCATGCAAGAGTCAACTTAAACACAATAATGAGGGGTTGAATTTCCTTACCTAGGTCTTCAATTACAAGAGTAAAAGTTCAATTAAGCAAATCTCCTGCAAATTCTCCAAGTCTCCAAGCTAGACTCTCACTTCAACTCAATTCCCTCACTCTCACTCTCTTGGTCGGTTGTGTGCAAGAAATAGAAGAAGAAATGTTTTGTTTACAAGTCTCACAATGTGTAAGATAGTGGCCACTAGTAGGGCAAGGTTGTAATTAAGTCTAAGTTGTGCAATTTAACTTCATTAATCTAATTTAATCATAGCAAATCAATTTTCAGATAAATATGCCATAAAATCCTATAAATTCTAACTAACACAGAACATTAATCAATTTCAGATTCAGCCGCCGATAAGGCCTTCAATTCGCCATTTAACCATAAAAACACGAACAAATCAATTAACAATCAACAGATAGGAAATGCATTTAAACAGATACAGTCAATCAATCAGTTTTAGCTTTCAGTCAGTCAATTCAGTATTTCAATCAGTTCAATTACTTCAGTTATCAATTACAATCAGTCTCATTTTAGCAGTAATCGGTAGTTAATCAGTAAATAGTGACGAGGGTTGTTACATTAACTTTGTGCTAGGTTAGATGCAAAGAATTTTGATTTCTCTGGGGAGGAGGACAGACTATGTTGGAAACCATCTCCTTCTGGTGATTTTTCGGTTGATTCTCTTTGTGGGGATATATTTTCTAAGTCCCAACACGTGGCCAAGGTGATGCCGACGTGTCAATCGAGGTGCCACGTGTCCAGGTTATGACGCCGAGGTGATCTCAGTTAGGCCGAGGTTATCTCCGAAGATATCGGAATACGAGATAAGCGGATAAGGTACAAGAGTCCAGGATAAGCACTGAGCAGAAGTCCATTGAAGTTAGACTTCTGTGGGGACTAGGATTGCGGTAACTATAAAAGAAAGGCACCCCCGATGGGTCTAAGGTACGCAATTATATTCTGAACAGTGAGTTTAACACTATTGATTATCTTTGAGAGATATACTGACTTGATCGTTGGAGTGCCCCCGGGTGGACGAACCACTGCCGGAATCTTCTCTTTCTGTTACAGGTCAGCCAGGTGTCATCTATTCTGCCAGTGCTCTCCAGCTGAATACTGAGTTGGCAGTGTGATCGGAAATTCACTCACATAATTTGGCATCGTCTGTGGAAAAGAAAGGAGAATAGATGGCCAGTGACGAACAGAAGGATAAGATTGGGGACAAAATCCCTGCTATGAGTGGAAAACACGTTGACCCAAACGTAGAAGAAGATGGTCGCAATGAGGAGACTCAGAACCAGAATCACGACAAGAAAGACATCGGCCAGGATGATGATGTACCAAAGAAACTAGATCGAAGCGGATACTACAACGAGGACGACCTCTAGGTATGGAAGGATAGATGCCTGCGGAGGGACGAAGAGGTGAAAGAAATGGCAAACAAGTTGGTAGACTTGCAATCGGTCGTCAATTTTATGATGCAAAGTAATGTCATGCAGCCACCATACCCGTTGTAGGATACGTCGGTTCCAGCGGCCAATGGCTAGAAGGAAGGATAGAAGCCAATCCCAATAGCCCCTCAGCACACCAGAAGCGAAAAACACTCTCATCGGCCTTCAAGGGAGGTCGGGCAGGGAGAGTCGAGGAAAGAAGAGTCACGAAGGACACATCGAAGTAAAGAAGCAGACCCAAGAGAACATCGGCACGTTCAAAGGCAGGAGCTGTGCTTCGACACAACTCATAGAGAAAGGTCGAAAAGGGCCTACAACGAAGCTGAAAGTAATATCGCATTTCGATGATTTGTTCCAATTCAAGTAATCCAACCTTCACCCACAGACATTCAGGCAGTTATATCACATAAGCAGTTAGTCTCATGGCAAGCATGCTATCATAGCAACACTAACACACATGCAAGATGCTGAAGCGAAAACACTTGCAGTGTACTCCGAGCCAAAACAATAGCTAGTTAGTAATCAATGCATGATCCTAGCTATGTTAAAATGGCTAATGCAACACATGCAAAATGCAACTAGAAATAGGCACGGCTATTCTAAAATGGCATATGAAATGCAACTTATAAATCATGTATTCAAGTAGGAATTAAATACAATGCAGTTAGCATGAGGTGCCGAGCCCGGTGCATGTAATACAGATGAATGGATGCAAACATGCGAGCATAGGAATGCTAATTGAAATATGACCTAGAACTAACCATTGAAATCAAGTAAGTAAAAGGGAGAAAGACGTGGGATTGGAAGACATTCACACACTCACGCATACTTATTACAAAATTGTGCCCTCTTGACGGAGGGTCCGAATAAATAATACAAACCAACTAATTAGTTAACTACCTTAGCTAATTAATTATAACAAAACCCTAACTAATTAAGCAAATTAATTAAGTTACAAAACAGACTAAGTATGAAAACTAAAGAGGCTTCCACAACTTCGCCTCGGAATGATTGAATGATGCATGCTCGATCGCCTCACTCGGAAACCCGTTGCCATGCCTCATGTTGCCTCTATTTGCACTATTCTGCAGCTCTGAGAACTGTGAAAATACCTGTGATGCTTCTGAACCACTCCATGGCCATGCTGAGAGGCCATTGACCAAATGGTGAAGCCATCAGCCAAAGGAAAGGTGTCATCGACTACTTATAAGGCTATCGGCCAAACACTTTTAGCCGATCGGCACATCAGATAGCCGATCGGCCATCTCTTCCTGTAAAATGCTCATTTTCCTACAGCAGAGGACAAACAGAGGTATGGCAATACATTTGCAAGACAATGTTTGCAACTACACCCCTTATCATATTTAAGACTCAAAGGTGTGTAGTGCTCGACCCTCGGGCCACTAATCACGCATTTCGATGCATGATGGCCAAAAGAGCCAAGTGTGCAACAATCAATATGGAATAAATGCACAAAACACATGAATGCCTCACACTCTATCATGTTGGATCAATAGTGTCGGCGACCGAGGATTTGAGGCGCATTTCGTCACTTCAAGTACGAAAAGTCCCTCAATCCTCATGTTTGGTTTGACAACCCAAACCAAACATAACGCAATGTACACGACAAGGAGGAACTATACAATGGAACGACGTTAGTGGTATGTAAACAACTCTAATGCAATATGAGCATGCAAGTAACCATGCAAACAACTCAAGCATACAACAAGTATACATCAATGCCATACAATACAACTAATATGCAATAAGCATGCAACCTAAACATGTGAACATGCAACATAATAGGCGTTCAGCAACAAGCATGCGACAACATGCAATGCGATAAGTATACAACAACACACAAACCGCATGATCCATGGGCTTATACAAAAAATGCATAGGCCTCAGCCATACCAAAAACAGTAACCAAAATGCGAAGAAATGAAAACAAAAGCACATGCAAGCTTGCATACACTTTGGTCGCCAAATAAGGCATGAAGATACAAACTCTTAAGAGCACTTAAAGAGTAAAAAGCATACAAGTGTGACAACACTACATGCTCTGAAATGATGCTAGGAATGATGCCAAATCACACAAATAAATCAAGCATAACATGCAAGAAAGCTCAAGGCTTAAGGCTAGATAAGGAGCTTGTACTAAGGTCACATGAGTCAAGCCCCAAAGAGCCAAGGACAACCCAAACAGTTCTAGATCTTGCTAAAAGGAGTCTAAAACATGTAAGGGCCAAAGCTAAAATAAGCCAACACGAAGGGCGTAAAGCATAATGCAAGTAAGGCCAACAAAGGGGATTGCACTACACCTATTACAACCAAGCATGGCATGACTTAATCAATTAAAAACAGAGTTGTGGCATGTCAAAATAAGCCCAAAAATCCATTGAGATGGCATGCACAATGATCCAATCATGAGGCATAAAACACCAACTCTTCAAAGCTTTGAAAGGATGACAAATGCAAGTGTATGGCTACACTACATGGACTGAAATCACATATGAGATGATGCCAAATCATGAAAAGGGGTCCAAGTAGTGCATGCTAATGACTCGGACACTCAAAGCCAACAAGCTAGAATGTTTGGTAGCTATACAAAGCAATGCATGTATGATCAAAACAACATGAAACAGAGCTTTAGCATGCTAAAATATGAATAAAAGCTCCTTTGGGTCGAGCCAAAATCTTGCTAAAACCATAGCTTAAAGCACAAAGCATGTTAAGGCAATAGAGAAGATTACACTACAAGTGTATGGTGCATGCAAGAGACCACTAAACCAACCTTAGACAGAGGTATAGCATGACAAAATAACACCAGATACTTGCTGAAATGAAACCAAAATAAGCTAAGCAAACATGTTACTATTATGAGCCATCAAAGCAAGCAAATGAGACACAAGGAGATAGAGGTGTCCCTCTCCTATACAAGACTTCAAAACCACCTTTCCACCACTAAAAATCCTCTGGATTTCAATGGTAGAAAGGTCAAAGCAAGATGGTTCCAAAGCTCAAAAGGAAAGGCACAAAATGAGGCCAAATAAGGCCTGAGAGGGGGTAGACTACCCCCAACCAAAAAGTGACCTTAAACAAACATCTCAAGCACACAAAAATAGAACTTTTTGTAGTTTAGAGTTAAGCTTAAAACAATATGCAAGTAGATCTAAAAGCTTAAGCAAGAATGGGGGATCAAAAGGTTAAGAGCTCACCCTTGTAGAACTTCTTCAAGAACACACCTCCAGCAGGTTTTTTGAGCTCAAACCAGCCCAAGAACACCAAAACCAACTCCTAAGGATCTCAGCAACCAAAGGATGGTATGTTACTAGGTGTTGTAGTGCAAAAGTGAAGACAAAACACCCATTTTAGGCACAAACACACACACACAAATAGAGAGAGAGATATATATATATATATATATATTCTATATCAGTTTTTTGAACCCCTGAGAAGGGAGGAGGAGCTCCCTTCTTATAGGAATTCAATTCCAAAGCTTTTTGGAGAAGCTAGAACAAGGTGCAAATCCATACACGTGTATGAAGGATGGGAATTGTGCATGCCAGCTATGACAGTTGGTATAAAATATCTGCATAAAGCAGATGAACAGGGCTCGGCCAGAAAATATGGCCGATCAACCAACATAAGTGCCGACCGACCAAAAAAAGTATCGATCGGCCAAAACTCTTGACCGATGGCAAGAAAACAAGGTCGATGGTTTCATGCCTTGGCCGATGGGTTGAGGGGATGGCCAACAAACGACCCTCTTCCCTCAGAAGCAAAAACACAAGTGCTTGGTCCACAACCAAGCACAAAATAGACAAGTTGAGAGATCTTGAGACAAGGTGCGTGACCGAGACCCCCGAGAACTGAAAACGAACACGAGCATGGATGATCATCGAGTGTTCAAACGATGACGTCCAAGTCTTGAGGACGGTCAAAAATGGGGTGTCTACATAGATGTAATTATGAAAAATGATAATCAACTAATTACTTTCAAGCAAGATTTTGTGGGAATCAGAAATAACCCATGCGGTAATATAAATAATTAGCAATGTTCAACAAGTTTAATAGTCACATAAAATCTAATTCATAGTGAGAAAAGGATATTAGGCACATGCAACACATTCCATCTTTGCTCCATTTTTTCAGATAAAAAATAATAATCACATGTAGCAACCAACCACAAATAATCAAAATTTACAATTTATATATTATGTGCCACATTAGTCAAGACTTGGGAATTAAAGTCAATAAAATATTTCAATCACAAAAATTAAAAAACAAACAAGAATATCATCAAATCAGGATTATAATTGGATTTAGGGAGACTTGAGAGATCCATGACTATGACGGTGACTCTAATTTTTTTTTTTAAATTTTATTTGATTTTTTAAGTGACCTCTCTAGGAGAGGGAAAGTCTGTGCCTCTTCTTACAAATGTGAGAGAGAGAGAGAGAGAGTCATGTTTGAAAGCAACTCAAGCAAGCATAAACATATTTTCGATGATTTGAATGACCAATACATGTGTATAGATCTTGGATTTGTGGAGGGAATTGTGAATACTATAGTCATTAATGTATACAAGGTTATTGTAAATCAATCATGTAAGGTTTCCAAATTTGGCCAAATTATACAAAAAGAGAATCCATTACTGAACAATTCTGATAAAAAATTGTGAGTTCATTAGTCAGGAGAAGAGAAAGGTGACCTTAGTGCTTTGATGATCCTCAAAACACCATATGAGCTTTTAGTCAACAACAAAAGATGAATATATAAATAAATAAAAGATGTGATAGAATCCATTTAAAGAAAGAATAAAATAAAAAAACTAGAAGACACTAACTTTGAAATTTTACCAGAAGGGAAGCCAAACTCTGCCTCAAATAGAGGGACCCAAGAAAAAACCTCACCCAACCTGCGAAAGGAATATTTTTAGGGCCCCATCACAAGGCTCAACGAGTATATAAACCAACTCAACCCATGCATCAATATCATTAATCTCAATGAAGCATTTAAACAAACACTTGCAAAACATTATATAAAATCACAACATAAATACAGGAAAAGAAAATCACAACTATCCCTTTATATATTAAAATTGTTGAAAATTAATAAATTCATGGGTTAGAAGATTACAGCATCAGATTGTATCAAGTTTTATGCGTAAAACCAGATCATAAACAAGTGACAAAATAGAGGTATTGTGTGTGTTTTATGAGTGAGAAAGAGAGAATACCTAATAAACTCTGATTATAGAGGATAATACTCAAAAATCAGCTTAATCTAGCTTCAAACAACCTTTGAATTAATATGAACTCCAAGATTGTTGAAGAGGTTAAAACACCACAGATCTGTAGCAAAGAAATCACTCATTTAATAGTGTTATACAATAGATTGAGTTTAAAATACCAATGGGTTGTCAATGGCTATTTGATTACTTATCCCATAATTTAAGTGCAATGGGATATTCCTTTTTCACTATAATCCTAATTTTCAATAGTCAAATAAAAACAAAAGATCACAGAACACTATTTTGCATGTTAAAAAAAGGAAACCCAATTCACACATTTATCAAAATCACCAAAATCATTTAATTTGGGATGTAATTTCTACCTATGTTAAGGAGGATAAGTTTTAAAAGGTTAAATTGAGATATTACTGAATTGAAACAAACCCCAATTTGCATATTTGGATGAGTTGTATAAGAACAGAGCAACGATCTTCTTCTCTCCAACTTCTGCATAAGGAGCCAAAATTCAAAGACATGTCTTGAAAGAAAGAAAAAAAAGTTGTTTGTATGGCATTTTCCAAAAAGCATACATTCACATCCATATTGGTGGTCATACTTTCAACAGTCATGCATCACATTATAATAACCGAAGAGAAACATCTTCAGTTCCATGAAACTAAGCATGCACTTCAATAAGGCACTGACACATAGACAAGGGCCAGTGTTCAACCGTAGGGCAATAAAAATAAAAATAAAAATAAAAGAAGGTAAATTACACTCACCTCTCATGACGCACATTTTTTACAAAATTACAATGAACTTTCTTAATATTTTATGTACATAACACTTAGATCATTTTTCATTAGTAATTCATTAGTCATATGATTTTTTTGACAAGTAGATGGTATATTTAAAAAAAAAAAAAAGAAGGCAGCTCCAGGGAATGCAACCCATATAGGATGTGCCAAAGGAAAAGAAAAAAAAAAAAAAAAACTGCAATTAAGAAACCAAGCCAATATGTCTTATTTTAACTAGAAAAGTGAATAATCTAAATAACAATAAAATTAGTTAAGACCTTCTCAAATTTCTCTTATTAGGATCAAGGAGGGAAGACTAATAAGAAATAGTATCTTGTGTAATGAGTAAACTTGTGTATCATTCCTATCTGTATACACACAAGTGTATTTGTTATACAAAATACAAAATTAACTTTAATTAGTCTATCATTTCCATATGAACACAAGTGTATTTGTTATACAAGATACAAAATCAACCTTATTTTGTTTACAACTCATATATAATATACCAGATTTCTGTTAAATGATGATAATGACGTACAAATAAGAAGTCTATACCAACAGTATGCTTCAATGGAATAACATATTTTAGATTCCTATTCTTGAACCAATTCTAGAATAATATATATATATATATATATATATAAAGCTAACATATTTGTAGATAATTCATTTTTTCTTATTTCGTTTTTATTTATTTATTTATGTTTTTATCTCAACTCATATATATGAAAATAATTATGTGATTATAACATTCAGATTTTATATAATCGAAGGGGAAAAATTCACCAATTTTAGCAACTGCCCGAGTCTCATTTTGTTAATACTAGGATGATCAGAATGATGGAGAGAAAAAAGATTTGTGGTGTCGGTGACGGCAGTTGATTGACCTTCATCCGAACCCCTTTCGTTTACCATGATGGTGGAAAATGGTGAAATGAGGCAGAAGAAAAAAGCTAGTTTTGTTAAACCTGCTTTGATACCATGTGAAATAGAGGAGAAAATATTCTGCCTTGAATGAATATTGAATCTGAGTATACAGCTTTATATAAGTGACATCCTATGATTGTGCTAAGCATCCTAGGAATCCCATCTATAATAGGTATCTTAAAGATTTACAATAAATACAATGCATATCTATTTCCTAGTTTATCCCATTAATATTGGGATAGCCTTTATCTTCTTAACATGTATGCAGTTCTTACTCAGAAAATAAATTCTTACGTAAGGTTAATTCTCAACAAACATCAGTCGGCAAATCACTCCATTTACACTCTTATCACACTATTTTCATTTTTTATTTGGATCAAACCTATGGCATAGATCAATCATCACCCCATGTATATATCCTATATTTTACTTTTGATTTAAAACCAATTAGTCACGTATAGAGTACACCAGCACTGTTAAATTAATTGTCCTTTATAAAATTTGTATAACACACTACAGGAAATATATGATTTAACGGCGTTTATTTAACGGCGTTTTTTAAAACGCCACTATTTATAATATTTAACGACGTTTTGTCAACGTCGCATTTTGTTTTAATTAAAACGGCACCGTTTTAAGTAATAGAAGTCGTTTAAAAAGCGCCTTGGAATGTTTTAACACTGCTGCTCAAATCTCTCACCAACTTATTTCAACCTGAGAAACTCTGCAGTCTCATAGAAACCGATCCCCCAAATCTGACTCACTCGCTCTCTCTCTCTCTCTCTCTCTAGGTCCTTCAGCTCCTTCAACTCGATTCAACCTTCTTCAGCTCGATGATTCATCATTCGGTCGATCCAATCTCAGAATGATTTTGATTTCGAAGCTCCACCGCCACCGCCACCACCATCTGCATCGTCTACTAACCATCTGCACAATTTCGATTTCAATCCAATCTCAGTTTCATCGATTCTTCTCTCTCTCTCTCTCTCTCTCTCTCTCTCTCTCTTCCTTCGGTCGATTCTTCTCCTAGGGTTTACAATCTTGAATCTCCTCCTAGGGTTTGGATCAACTCTCCTCTTGCCTGACTTGCCCCTTGCGATTTAATGCAGTAAATTCTCTCTCTGCTCATGAAGTTCATATTTAATTATAAATTTGTTGTGAGAGATTTGAATTTGAATCCATGTGTTCATTCGAATATGAATTTATAGTTATCACATCGTGAATTCAATCTGTAATGCTATGATGTTGAACTTGAGTGATTGCTTCCTCATGAATTTGTTGATACAATATTAGCATTTTAGCATTGTTCAACTTTAACTACCTTTGATGTTTGCTCTAAGTTTATATTGCAAGGCTTCCTATTCTTGACCAAAACAATGTAGACAGATTTTCATAGCACTTTATATTGCTCATTCTGTGTTTTTGCTATTAGTGGATGCAGAATTTTTTCTTTGTGAAACAGGGGCCTTTACCTTTATGATTTTTCTTTGTTCCAGCTGTTCATCTTTATGTATGGTATCCATCTTCATATACCCCTTTTCCCTCATCTATATTTGCTTTTATTTTATGGTGTATGCTTTTTGTACATAGTTTAATTTATAGGGACTAGTTTTTTTTAAAATTTTGAGTCTTCATTGTAATAACACCTATCAGGTTATGGTTAATATACACTACAGGCAATGAGTTAATAACAGTTTATGCTTATTTAGACAAATCACATAACATAAATATAAATTGGTGTGAATTTTTTGTACATCATATCCAACATGAACAATATACAAAGTGCAATAAGAAATGATGTAAGTTAAGTTTTGTTTTTAATGTTATGATATCTTGTTAAGTTAAGTTTGTGTGTATTAGCTATGTGTGTATATATCTTTGTGTGTTCAAGAGTATTTGTGTCTTTTGTGGGAGCAGCCACGGCAAGCAGAGCAGCTACCCAGCTGATGTCGAACTTAGCAAGGAATTGGTATTGTTTTCATGAAACTTTAATGGCCTTGTTTTTCTTCGATTTTTATGGTCTATTTATTTCAAATGGATTTATCTATTTTCTTGCATAGACTTTGTTACAAAATGTTTTTTGCCTAATTTGACTTTGGTCTCTTGAAGGTTTCAAGGAACATTGATGAGGTCTATGGAGGAGATAGCATAGGCCTCATGGGTTTGTAAATAGTAATTGTTTAATCCTATAGAAAAATTGGTGGCTGCACATTTTTGACATCTTTTTCTTCACAAATGAAAGTTCTGCATCTAGTTTTTGTTAATTTATTTTATCTTATTTTTGGGATTGGAGTAGGTAAGAATTTGAGCTCTGCATAAAAAGCTCTTTTCCTCCCTTTTTTTAATGGCTGAAGATCTCTGTTTTTTTCCATAAGGTAATTCTGTTTCATTTACTAATCACCTTTTTTTTTTTGAAGTGCAGGGTTGTTCTTTGATATTGGAAATAAGATTTGTATTATTAGATATAGTGCACCCTACATCTAATGGAAATAAGATTTGTATTATTGATTTTTTTCCCCATTATGTTAACGACTGAAAAGTTTGGTTAAACTTAGTAATAAAATTCTATACATTCACTGTTGCAGGGTTCGGTGAATTACGTATGTCTCCATTGTGTTAAACCAAGTATGGCTATGTCTACCTTTGCAATTCACATCCTCGGTGATGTGCCTTCCTCTCCACCTGCTGGGATTCTCTAGGTTTTTTTTTTCTTTTTCTTTTTTTCTTTCCTTTTCTTTTCTTATTTTTTTCATCTTCCTCCTCCATTTCTCATGGCTACAAGAAGCTCTCTCCCTCTATTTTTTTCACCTTTGCAGCAACAGCAAGCAGTACCTATGGTTGCTAATTCTCTCTCTCTCCAATAAAACCCCATTTCTTTATCTAACTATAATTGATTTTTGAAATCAAACCCAAATGGATTCGAGGCAGCAGTCGTGGGTTTACTGAGCAGATTTGGTGGATTTGAGGCTACAACGGTGGTGGATTTATGAAGCAGATCTGTGGGTTTGAGGTGGCTACCGTGAAATCTAAATCTTGCTACATCTTCCTATGAGGTCTTTCAATGCCCATTAAAACTACTTAAAACCATACTAGTATTTATGCTTAAAGATTTGAATAAATGAGTTCTATGAGATTTTTCATGTTCTTTTGTGTATAGATCCATAAACATAAAGCCAAGCAAGAACCCTCCCAAAAAAAAAAAAAATTGTCTTCCCTATATTAAGTAGTAAAGCCAATGTTGTAAATTGATATGACACTGATCTAAAACTTCAAAATCAACAAACACAGTTTGGTTCTTCAAAATCATGAAGAGATTATAGCAGCCAGGTAATATTTTGTGCTTGTCATTTCGAAGTTTCTAATCATTTGTCTCAATTGAGGTGTTTTGTCATTTTTGTTACTGAATTGAGAATATTGATTGTACCTCTGGAATGCAGTTTGTAGTGCAGCGAAAAAACAAACACTGCAATGGGCTGCTTGGACACGTCAAGAGGAGGAAAGCTTCTGCACTGCATTGCGGCAAGTTGGCAAGGCATTTTTTGCTGACATGGTTTTTGGTTTTTGGAATTATTTCTTACGATATATCCTGACTCATATGATGTCTTTTAACAGAATTTCGACTTTGTCTTGATGACAAAAAATTCTAAAGATACTAATGCTACAATGCTTCAATGGTAACCAGAAACTATGCCCTCTACGTAATGTCTATTTTATATATTTTGGTAACTCTGCAAATTTCTCTTAAACTGGCAACATGTATGTGCACCTATGTTTCTTTATTTTTTATTATATTTCTAAGGAGATGTAGTGATGTTGAATGAACTTATGTAGGGGTTATTCTGTTGAATGAAGCCCTCATCTAATTGAGTAGGTTTCATCTTCAACTGCCTAGGTGGGATGTACTTTAAGACTACCATTAAAGACTCTGAATAAGAGTTGTAGAGTTGTCCAAGTAATACTGGAAGTTATTTTTGTTATAAATAATCATACCTTGTAAAATGTCTGGAGATTGTATTGTGTTTCTTTGGTTGTGGGCATTTCTTCTATGATTGTGGAATTTCACTTCGTTCTCGAATAATAATTTTATATTCCAAGTCTTTTGCTGTAAATAGCAGTTTTTGTGAATTTCCCCCATGTTTACACTGAAAAAGAAATCCATCTTCCAAACATTCTTTGAGGTGTTCTCCCCCCTCAATTTCGGTCATTTTCTCTTTAATTTCATTCCCCCCCAGGACAGTTGTGAAAAAATGGTATACTCATTGAAGATATGTTTTTTTTTTTTCTCTCTCTATTCATTTATTAGCTCGGCTGGTAAGATATGTTAGAATTTATATTATTAATGTGTGCATGATTTTTCTGCCAACCCTGAGTAATCCCTTAACCTGCTTGCCTATTCAAGAGTGAATGAATTTGTGTATAAAACTTGTAATATGGAACATAGCACATTTTTTGTTTTATTTTTTTATACCTTTCTCTCTGTGATCACTTGTTCTAAAATTAATTCTTAGATATTTGAGTACATAATTAAAAATAATAATTATAATTCTTTCCATTTATCAGTGATCTAGATGGTCAAATACTCTTGCTCCCATTTTTTGTTTCTTTAGGATTCTGCCATAGCATCTCTATATTGGTTTCTAATTTTAAAATCTTTGTTGAACATATTATATATATGATCTGATTCGTTGTGCGAAGTATAATATGAAAGCTTTATGTAATTTTTTTTGAAATCTTTATTATGTGAGATTGTTACTTACATATTGTGTTTGCTGAATTGTCATCTACTGAGCCTCTTGGCATTATGTGAGATTGTAAGATTGTTACTTACATATTATGTAATTTTTTTTGAAATCTTTATTCTTTCTTCTTTTTTGTAGTAGTTGTGGAGTTTATGTGAAGCATTTATCGGTTATGCTTCGCTACTTCCAGGTTGCAGAAATCCTTAAGGATTGGCCTTCGTGGTATCGCAATTGCCGTGCTGTGGATGTTCTAAATGTGCTGTTCTAAAAAAAAATGTAGAGTGCTCGTTCTATAATTAATTTGCCCATTAATAGATTGTTAAATTAAGCATCCCAAGATAACAAATGCTTTCCACTTTGTTCTAGAGAGCAATTGTTATGAAATTTCACATATTAGCAAGTGAAGTAAATTAAGATAATTGTTGTATATAGGTCTATTAACGCAAGTCTTGCCCAATCCTTTTCTACTAGTTCTCTGTATTCATGTTACAATTTAATGCAATTGATTATGCCTTTTGTAGAAATTGGGTTGAGATGAAATTTGGTGATTATGGTGTACTCTTTATTCCTTGAATTAATTTCTTTATGCTCAGGTTTCTTGGGAATAACAAATTAGCCGGTACCCTTCCTGCCCAAATGAGTACATCTCTCCTGAATATGTAAGTATTTCTTATATAACCATTCATAGCTTAATTTAAACACATGTAAATGGGTGTTATCAACAAACTTCTTTTGTAAGTTTTGAAGTTCATTCCTTCTTTGGTCTATAACAATTATCAACAAACTGAAACTGACAGTTTCTACATTGACTTGTACCCTTGAAACTGAAACTGACATTGTGATTTGCTGGGGTGTAATATGTAGTAATTTAGTGGCCAATAACTTCACAGTGGAAAGTTCAAACAATAGGTGATTCTCTCCCTGCTGTATGCTTTTGTTTTTATTACATACGATTCTGAACATTCAGTGAAACAACAACACTAAATGAAAGTTAGTTTCTTTCCCGTTAAATTGTTTTAGTATTGAACAACATGAGTTGGTTACCAACACCTGCTTGAGCAGTCAAACATACGTGACAGTGCTGCTGAATGCAATAGTTTTTTGAACTTTTCATGATGCTGATGTGTGCTCAATATGTTGATGTTGTAATTTGATGATAAATTTTGAACTATTACAACACAATAATTTCAAGTATTTTATGAATTAATCTCTTGCACTTGATTTTAGAAAAAAATGGGACAGTGAATGAATTTGTTCATTTTAGTCAAGGAATAAAAATGGGACAGGTATTTAATTATTATTTATTTATTTGGGAAGTACTTCTGTGGTTCTAATGAGGAACACTTTTGGCTATGAGAGCTCTTTCACTGTAACATTGCTTTTCTTTCTATGTGGCGGGGATTGCTGCCGTTTATTTAAATATGCATTGCACTCTGATCAGAAAGAAGTGAATGAAGATAATGGGCAGGAAGCATGCATTAGAAATCTCTGTAAGGAAGAAGATGGCGAGAATATGATATCTTATGGTTATTAGAGAGACAAGTAAATTAGAGATCTTGGATGCAGTTAGATGCATCACGGAAGAAAGAACTTTAGCTTGGTTTTTTTAAAGATTTCTGTAGTAGATTGAAGACTCTGATCAAGTTGTTTTTGCACTTACAAGTAACAAAGTAGGATATGATCTTGATTTACAACTTCCAAGTCAAAAGTCATTCTTTAGAATAGTGGAAGAGAATTGTGGACTCAAAGAAAGCTTGAAACAAGTAATGTAGACAACTTAGTTGGCTTCTCTTTGTGGAAAACTCTAAAAAGTTGTAGATTGTCTCAGGCAACTTGTAGAGATGTTTGTCTGTAAATGTGATGGTGTTTCTAGAGGGAGAGAGAGAGAGAGAGAGAGAGGTAGAGGTCATGAAGATGGTGGGTCAGTTGAGAGGAGGAAAAAGTTGCAGTGGGTCAACTTCTTGTATACTTCGGATGTGTACTTGCACTATAAAACAGTGATTGAGCTCTATGTCTCTCTTTTTCCCTTCTCCTTCCCCTTCCCTTCTCCATTCTTATGTGCCTAATTAGATGGGTTGATTATATTAGAAAAGACCAACGATAAAGTGGGAGGGTTGCAGGGTTCTAGATAATGAGGGGCTGACTCAAAGGATAATGTTTGGTTAAAGTAAAAAGTATTTCAGCTCATTCAGTACAGGGCTGGAAATTGTTGTTGAGTTGTCTATGATAATAACTTTCTTACTTTGACTAACAAATTCTAATGCTTGTATTAGGAGATGTTTCATCTTCTTTTATGATTTAATATTTCTCCCAAAGCTCCAGATAACATGATATTAGTGGCGAAGTTATTTGCTACTGTTATATGTTTGCATCGTGCTCAGCTGATGAGATCCATTTAATGACAGAATAACAAAATTTAATGCCCCATCTTCCATGCTTTCCCGGTTTTTAATTACTCTACCATTGGCTCTCTATATACGTATGCCTTTTAGAAATCCCCTATAGTCATAGAAGTATTAATTATGTGTATCTGTGTTGTTGTTCCCTGCCAAACATCATGTTTTGTTTTACTTTTTGTTATTTATTGTCAAACTTGAGCCATTTTTGTGTTTGATTTGTAGAATCTGTTAAGTGGATCTCTGTCTGTCTGTCAAATAGTTTAACTGATACAAATGTTGCCTTGTTACATATTTTACCTTTAGCCTTATGTTGCATCTGAACCAAGACCTTGAACAAGATGAATCTCGAAGTTTCAGGCATCAATTGAGTTCATCAATAACCAACTCCCCTCCAGGTAATGCCTTCTGGGATTAATTTCCCTTATTTTTCAGTTTGTGAGAGTGTTAGTGTCTTCTCGTTTGAGTTATAATTTCTTGATCCTTTTTCTAGTTTATTTATCTGCTTTTTGACTTAAAAACTGAGTTGCTACCCACATTCCTGGCAGGTAGCTGGCCTCAGTTTGGCAGCCCTATAGAGCATAATCCTCTGCAAACTCTTAGCCATTCCCTTGGTTTCAGTTCTATGAGCCCTACAATTGGTAATAATTATCAAACATAGTCCAAAAATTGATCCAATATACCCAACAGTACCTTTCTAAGGCAATTAAGAATCAGAGAGAAGCTAGGCCCAATAAAGGTGGTATATGTCATTATAGGTGGTATTTGATAGCACATGTATATACTACATTTGTGAGAGAGAGAGAGAGAGAGAGAGCAGGGGAAGTTCACAGTTGGGAGAGAGAGCGATATAGAGAGAAACGTAGGCGGAGAAGGATCATGGTATTGGACGTGAGTTGTTATCCTATGCGGTTAGGCTTATAGTACTGCTGACTCTGTTTGGTTTAGAGTTTAGGTTTTAGATCTATTAAGACATGATGTTTGCTTAATGTTTAATAGTGAGTCAATTCAACAAATAAAAGAATAGATAACATGTAGAAAAGAGAGATGTGAAGTACTGGTCTAGAGCCTGTGATCACTCTATTTCTGAGTGCAGATTGCACAAGCTCTGTGATCACTTTGATGCTTCAATATGCAGATTGCAAAGTGGTCCAGAGCCTCCCCATTAGGACTAACTATTATACTGGTCCATGGAAGAATTCTTGCTGCTCACCAATCAAATGGCATAAAGTAGATGAGTTTCAAACTCAACTTCTTATTTCATGCCCTTTCTTCTGAAGTCTCAGTACAAATAGTGGACTAGACACTCAATCATGCACATGCCACTTTTATTGAGGGACAAATAAATTAAATTGTGGCTGATGGGGATCTAGCCACTTGAATATACTCAATGGCAGGGACATGCTAGTTATTTTACAGCATTGGCTATTTAATAAAGGATTGAAGCATTTAAATAAGATAACCTTGTTATTGTTTTGTTTTGGTAAATCTGATTTCAGTATATGTTCTGATGCAGGCGTGTAGACCAGTGAAGATTAACAATGAACTCTCTCATCAATTTGAATTTAACTCATCCAAGCTTGAAATTTATGTTATAAGCAGGAATATATTTTTGAGTTGGGGATAATTTTCTTGGTAGTAATTTGCCATCTCTTGTATAGTTGGATCCATCATTATAGCTCAACACTTTTCTCTACTAATGTCTTTGCTAAAACATGATTTTTGGATATGTTATTTTGTGCTTAATGGTGATTAGATATTAAATTGAATGGAAAAGTGAATTAATGTTGCATTTTGAATGGGAATTATTATTTCATACTAGTGCTATTTTGTAGTTTTATTTATAAGTATTTTTTGGTTCAATCACATAAAATTAGCACAATTTAAAAATTAAAAAAAAAAAAGACTGTCACGGCGTTTCTAAAAACGTAGCTAAAGGATTTTTTAAAAAGAGATACGACGGCGTTTTAAAAACGTCGCTAAATAGCATGGTGACGTCACGGATAGAACTTTTAGCGGCGTTTTTATAAAACGCCGCCTATAGTCATATAGCGACGTTTTTGAAGCGCCACAAAGTTATAGCGACGGCCGCATCTTCGGCGTTTGGTGTTAAACGTCACGAAAGGATTTTATGGCGTTTTTTGGACCTATAGCGGCGTTTTTTAAACGCCGCTAAAACCCTCATTTCCAGCAGTGACACTACTCAAAATAACCGTAGAGAAATTAAGAAACAAGTAACAGAGTTGATCAACAGCATTAAGTTTCTTTGTTTTCCCTTGGTTTCTATTTGCTTTTCAAGCATCCACTTAATCAACTATGGATCATTCAATCTAATATCCCACTCCAATCAAGAAACAACAGCCGCAATACTGGTGAGGAGGAGAGGATTAAAGAAAGGTTTACTTTAGTAAAGTTGGAGGTGGAGAGAAGACTGAAGAGGTGAATAAACTGCAAGCTAGCCTTGGTATGAAGGGTGTATCATATCCCACAAAGAAGACAGTTGGGGTTTGTCACAAATAGTATACTTCTTGGCTCCACTCTGGTCTACACTCCCACATGAATATCCTGTCTACTCCAGCACATCATGGCTTCAATGGATTCTCTCACTTTGAAATCCCTGCACCAAATTTGTTAGTAGACTTTCATATTGCCTCTTCAATCTTGATTGCATCACATTCAAATAGGTTTTTCAATACAATAGATTAGGGCTTTGAATACATACACAATCAGGGACCAAATATACATACAAATACATACACAATCAATGGATTAGGGCTTTAAAACAAATGAGAGAGAAAGAAAAATGAGGAAAAATTTTGTGAAACCACTAAAGTCAAACCCATTTAGGACACCAAACCCATGAAACTTTAGAAATCAAACCACTTCAACCAAGCCCATTTTTCGAAATCAACACAAAATTAAATTGAAGAAATTATAAAAACCCTAGAGCAAGATTCAAAAAGGGGGAAATAGAGAAAGGGGGACAGAGAGAGAGAGAGACCGAGGGCAAAGGCTAGAGAAGGGGAGAGAGACAGACAGACAGACAGACACACCGAAAGTGAGAGAGAGAGAGAGAGAGAGAGAGAGAGAACTTGTGAGGATGCGGCAGTGGCGGTGGCATGCGACACTGGTCTACAATGAGGTGAGATGGGGTGAGGTTTGGTGGTCACAGACTCTGTGTATGAGAGAGAGAGAGAGAGAGAGAGAGAGAGAGAGAGAGAGAAAGGAGGTGTAAACTCAAACAGGGCGTCAATATTAATTGACTTTAGCAACTAAACTAGTAATTTGTAAGCAATTAGTAATATGCAATAACTAAAAAACTTGTTGATCTGTATATTAATAACGGTGACCAAAGTAGTAGTCGCCAAAAGTGGATATTCGCCGACTATTTTTCTGGTAGCTAAAGAATAACGGTAAAAATAGGTCGGTTATTTGGCGACTAAACTTTCTTTTGTCGGCAATAATAAATATACAACAACTAAAACAGAATTTAGTGGCCTAAAATCTAGCCTTACGCCGACTGATAAATTTTTAGTCGCCAAAAGGTGGCATATTCAGCTACTAAATTTTTTTTAGTCGCCAATAAGTAATATTTCTCGACTAAAAAAATTTAGCAGTTGTAGCCTGAACAAACACTGACTAACGCTCTTTTTAGTCACCAAAAAGTTAACTTTTGGCAACAAAATTCCTTTTTGTCGTCAATTTTGGTCGCCAAAAGTGTAAATTGTTGTAGTGTATAAAAAAAGGTGGAGTAATGAAGTGAAGCATGGATAGTTGTGTACAAAAAAATTTATTTATTTATTTATAAATAATTTTTTTCACATTTTAAATAAGAAAATAGATATCAATTTTGGTCCTTATATTTTTATTTAGATCAATTTTAACTTTTAATAAATTTTATGCCAATTTGGTACAATTAATGTTACCGTTTGTGTTTTACGAAAAATGATCACTGAAGATTAACTCACCGAGTTGAGCAAATTTATTATTTTCTCTAAAAGAATGGCATATGTCACTTACATGCATATTTGTCATTAGAAAATGCTAAAATTAGGGCAAATCACACTTTTAGTCCCTCTATTTTTGCTATTGTGTTCATTTTGATTTTTGTAATTTCAATTAAATCAATTTTAACTTTGGATTTTTTTTATTTTGTCTCAAATTGATCCAATTGATAGCATGTTATATTGAGTTCAATTTATTTTTTGACATTAGATAGCATGGGAAGTTTTTAATTTAGTGGCATTTCTCAAAATGTCATATCGTATACTTTTTACTTAATGCCATAAAAGTAACTTACACGTACTTAGTTTAGTGACATATTTTAAAAAATGCCATCACTGCTACAGTTTGGTGGCATTTGTTGATAAATGTCATGAAAATAATTTATTGTGTCATTCTTTTATAAAATGCCATAAAATTGATGGTATTAGATCACCTTTTTTTTTTTTGGTAATGATGTGGCACTTCTTTATTAAAATGTCACTATAGCCTTTTATGTTTGTGACTCTGTGACATTTTTCTAAAACATGCCACTAAATATTATTTTTGTGGCATTTTCTAAAAACATGTCACTAGTGTAGTGCCACTAAAGTGTGTTTTCGTTGTAGTGTTGTGACATTTATTTATTAAAATGTCACTAGAACCTTTTATGTTTGTCGTTTTGTGACATTTTTCAAAAATGTGCCACTAAATATGATTTTTATGACATTTTCTAAAAAGATGTCACTAGTACAGTGTCATTAAAATGTGTTTTTGTTGTAGTGAATGTGGCATAATTGAAGATGTTTTTGAATTATTTTAATTTCTATAATGAGTGAAGTCAATAATAATGTCATAATTAGTATTTGTATACTAGTTAGTATATTAATTAATGTATGTAGTACACCAGGAGAAAAATAGAAAAAAGTGATGAGAATAGAAGGGAATAGATAAAGAGGTAAAAGAGAGAGAGAGAGAGAGAGAGAGAGAGAGAGAGAGAGAGAGAGAGAGTTGTGGAGGAATTAATTAATTTAAAGGTTTTGTTAATATTGTCTTAAGACACATATTAAGATTTTTTTTCTTCTTCTACTTTTACATTATGCATAAAAGTGAGTATAATAAAAAATATCTAATACTTTTAAGTTTCTTTAGGCACATATTAACAAAATCCTTAATTTAAAAAGGGTTATATTAACAAGTGGATCAGAGGCATTAGTTAAAGCGTAATAAATATAAGGGTAAATTACAAATATAGCTCTTAAGATTTAATTAAAATATAAATTACCTGATGTGGTTTGAAAAATTACAAAAACCTCTTTGTTAGTGTTTCTTATGTAACAGAATTAATCAAAAAAATGAAATTCATAATTGATTTCTTATACAATAATAAAATTACCTAAATTATTAATTGAAACATATTTCTAACATCATTAAAAACTGTTAATTGACTTGATATTTTATTAATAAAAGGGACGATTTGTTATGAAATAATAAATCTCAGGGGATGGAATGTAATTTCTAAAACCATAGAAGGCGATTCGTATTTTAATCCAGGGTGTATTTGTAATTTACCCTAAATATAATTAGATACATTGAAAGATTTCATAATAAATGCACTTAAATGTATAGAAAAAAATGAACAACTCATTATTTATTCGGTAGTGCTACATACATTAATTAGTGTATTAGCTAGTGTACTAATTGATGTACCAAAACTAGTTATGACATTATTGTTGATCTCACTCATTATGCAAATTATAAATACCAAAAATCTCTTAAATTATATCACATTATCAATTAGTACACTAGTTAGTATACTAATTGGTATATTTAACATTATTCTTATTTATTCTTACAATTTTAATGTTAATCATAAATGTTTACAATGCATTTTTTAATGACTGTTTTAACCTTGACTTTTTGTAAAAACAAATTAATTACTTTTGTTGAGAATATGAGCTCACCTTTTAATTTTTAATTTCAATTTCTGAATTCATTTTTTTTATTTGACTTCAATGATGAACTCAATGTTTAATTTTTTTAAAACAAAGTATTATAAAAATAAATATTCAAGATAAAAATTAATTTTGGTATGAAAAATAAGTTAACATAATTGCTAATAATTTTAAAAAAAAAACTTTTTTTTTTGGGAATAAAAAACTCTTTCAAAGATAAATGAAGAGTTATGTTTGATGTATAAAAAAATTTAGCAAATATAACAGAGTTTAAAAAATATATATAGATTAATGAAATATCAAGTTAGGTTATTTTTGTCATTTGCAATATTGTTGACTTATTTTATGACATACTTTATTACTTTAAATGTTAGTTCAAAAAATTTTGTTAGTGAGCTCATTAAACAATAATATTTGTTATCATAAAATAAATACTACTGTAAGCAAATACTATCCTTAAGAAAACGGATAAAAGAAATAACTAACAAACAACCATACAAGTGTTGGTTTTGAAAAAAAAAAATTATTTTTAATATACCAGATAAGTGTTAACTTTAACAACAATTTTTTTTTAAAATTTTTTTTTAAATTTTTATCTCTCCCCAAGAACTTTCCACTGAGAGAAAAAAATATTCATCAAAACATGAAACTCACGCCAAGTATTTGTTTATTGGAATGGTCAAAGTTAGTGTGTTTATTGATTAAAACTTCGTTATATTTCGAAATAAAAAATATGTATTCCGAAATAGAAAAATATGTATTTATTTAAGTTTAGCATTTAAGTTTAGAGTGGTGAGATATTGTATTCACAGTGGATGCCATATTCTACCATTCACAATTCAATATCGTTTTGTATGTTCGCTGAAGATGCAATTAGGGGGAGAAATGTTATACTTATATTTTTAATAAATTTTTTTATTCATACAGAAAATTTATATAAAAATATTATTTTTTTTAAATGAAAGTTATCTACATAGATATTTGGTTTTAAAGTAAAAAATTCACATTGATTCATATCATTTTGTATAAATTTTCTTTATGTATATTATTACCCATTTTTAGTTCTTTTCATAGGTATTGATAATAATATTGGTGGTTTAAGCCTTTGTTTGAGAAGAATTAATTTAACTTCGCTTTTTAGCTTTTTGGTTAATTTAGCCTGGCTTAGGCTTCGTTTAGAAAGTGAGTTGACTTTTTAATTTTTTGACTTTTTTGCTATTTTAGTTTGGAGATAAAAAGTTTGTTTGGATTAGATCTTTTTTGACTTTTTTGAGTTTTCTAAGATAAAAAGTAAAATGATTTTTTGTGACTAATTTAGCCAAATTAGCTTATATGCCAAACGAAGGTTAAATTAGTTTCGTTTGGAAAGAGCTTTTGATTTTTTTTTTTCTAATTTGGATGTGATGGTTGTGAGAGAAAAAATAAAATATTTATAGTTTAGATTTGATATTTTGTCTTATTAACTTATTTAGGCTTTGTTTGGGAATATGTTATTTTAATAACATTTTAATTTTTTATGAAAAGATGTGCACCAAAGTAGAAAGAGTGATGTAACAATTTATAATGATTTTTTTAACTTTTTAACTAAAATATGAACCTCCAAACGAGGCCTTAGTCTATTTTATTTTTTGTTTTATACTTATTTAATCATTTGAGCTCTTGCCAAAAGGAGATGTAAGTTTTTTCATTTGTCTCAAATTCTGATCCAACATATAATCTCATTTGAACTACATGGAACGATGTGAATATTACCTTAAAAAAAGATTGAGGATGAGTTTGGATCCACTTACTAACGTCATAATTTTTATTTTCTCAGTCCATCTAGTATAGAATTAAAAAATAAAATATTTTTAAAAAAAATCTAAAAAAAGTGCTATTTTTAACCTTTTTTAAAACCTTTCTTTTCAATTTTTTATTTTTTATTTTTTATTTTCTAGTTGGTCTACTGAATAGGTCCTAAAAAAAATCACAAAAAAAAAAAAAAAAACCATTAAAAATTGACCGCAAATTCTTTTTTTGCTTGCCTAGCAAGGAACTTAAGTAATCCCACGCCCATTAATGTTGCGAATGAGTGGACAAAAGGACAAGGGTTGAAAGTATGAAAAATCAATTGACAGACATCACCAGTGACTTCACACTGTTTGCCAACTTATATTTTGACAAGAATAATGTTTTAGAGCACTGAATTGAGAGCTCTAGAACATCATTAATGATGTGGCATAGTGGTCCCCACCAAAGTGATGTAATGTTTTAGCTTGAGTTTGTTTGTTTGTTTGTTTGTTTTTTTTTTTTTTTTAAGCTCATTAGAGCTATTAGTGATCCAAAAATTAGTGGGATGAATTACCACTCTTTTGACAAATAAAAATATTAGAGATTTTAAAAATTTTACTGAAAATTCTATTAGATATGACACATTGTATGGATTCTACATTCATATGAGATATTTGATAAAAATTTTGATAAAAATTTTAAAATCTCTAGTATTACTCTTTAGCAAAAATAATCAATAAAGATAAATAAACAATGTTGAAATAATTAATAAAATAAAATGTCACATCTTATACATCAATTGATTACTTTTTCTCTCATAATTATTTATTCAATTATAAAAAAAGAATTCACAAATCAAATTTCAAACTTAAATTTTTTTTTTCATCTCATAAAATAGTAGTTCTAGTTGTAACTTATAACTATTAACAAGGAAATATTACGAGTATGACGTAATTATAAAAATTAAGGGTAAATTACATTTACATTTGTTGAGATTTTGAAGATAATAGTTTTACATTTTTGATGTAATTATACTGATATTTTTTTAGTAAAATTAAAGAATCGAAACTAATGTAGATGGTGAATAGATATTGAAATAAACAAAAATAAATATATTTTAGTTTAAAAAAAATTAATAATATTATTTTTTTTCATTCACACAATTAACAAATTATTAATAAAAAAAGTCCACTTATTATATGAATTAAAATTTTAAAATATTTTCTCTAAAACAATAAGCACCAGCGTTTAGTTTTGTAGACAAGAAGGTCAACTAGCAATCTAACCGTAAGTCCAACGGAATATAAAATATATATTTAAAAATTAGCATATGACCTATGCAAAAAATAAAATAAAATATTATTTATAAGGATAAATTAAAAATACATCTTGTGAATTTTGCTTAAAAGAAATTATATTCTATCCCTTCAAATTTTTAATTGTATGATAAATAACTTATTTTTTTAACAAATTATCAAGTAAATTAACTATTTTTAATGATATCATAAATATATTTTAATTAACAATTCAGATAATTTTATTATTATATAAAAGAGTAGTTAGAAATTTTATTTTTTCTATTAATATTGTTAAATAAAAAATTTTGACAATGAGATATTTTAAATTTTAAAATCCTAGAGACAAATTATATCATATAATATAAAGAAAAGGGTCTTTCTAACATACAAATGTTGTGGAAGCTCCATTATTCCAATTCTGATTAAAAAAAAGAATAAAAACTTTCGTGTTGCCCTAAATAAACCATTTTCGTATGAAAAATGCTTGGGAGCACTAATTAGTGCTCCCACTAATTAGGTGGCAGTGGGTCCCGCCATTAATGATGTGATGTTTTGGTCTTGGAGTTGTGTTTTTTTTTTTTTTTTTTTACTTTTTTAATGCATTAGTGCTATTAGTGGTGATATTTTTAGTGGGATGAATCATTGTTGTTTTCGTATTACCCTAACCCTTATTACCCAGCAGATCTAAAGAATCGTAAAGCCACAGCAGCCCTAGCATAGTGATTATTACATTCCATCAGCGGCAGCAGCTTTTATTTTTTTTGGGAGGGGTGGTTCAGCGGCAGCAGTTTTGTGAGTAAAATAATTATTTTTTAAAATAGTGATTATATTTTTAAATTCATTAAGCCTCCGTTTGGGAAGTGGGTTGGCTTTTTGGCTTTTTGGCTTTTTTGGCTATTTTAGCCTGGGCTAAAAAGCTTGGTTTGGGAAGGGCTTTTTGGCTTTTTGACTTTTTTGACTTTTTTTGTGAGAGAAGAATGTAATGATTATAGGTTGGATGTGATGTTTTGTTTGTTATGGCTAAAATAGCCTATTTTGTTTTTTGTGGCTAAAATAGCCAAAAAAGCCTGAAAAAGCCCTTGCCAAACGGAGGCTAAGAATGATTGATTGGATATTAATTTTGTGAGTAAATTATTTATTTTTTAATATAGTGATTATATTTCTAAATTGATTAAGAATAATTGTATTCATTAGGTTTTGGATATTAGCTTTGTGAGTAAATCATTTATTTTTTAACATAGTGATTATATTTTTAACTTGATTAAAAATGATTGTATTCATTAAGTTCACATAAAATATTAATTATTGATGATGATTTGATATTGATGGTAATGATTAGATTATTTTTTATAAATGGGGTTTTTTAACTCACTATATTAAAAAAAAATATAGTTATGCTTAATTTGTGATTGGATTTTTAATTCACTATGCTTATGCTTTTTGATAAAAACAAATAATTGTATTTTTATTTTTTAAAATGATTATGTTTTTTTGCACTCCATTTTGATAAGCATACTACTCCTACAGTTACAACTACTCCTGCAGCTATAAATCCATCTCCAGTTGTTCCAGTGAGTTAGCTGCAGTTACATAGTTAGTTAGTTTGTTATATCTGTTGTCACTCTGAGTGTATAAATATCTGTAATAGTTGATTGAATGAAATAAGAAAGATGAGTTCATATTCTTGTTATGGTATTAGAGCCATTTAAGCTCTCACAAGCAAACACAAGAAAACAATGGCAGATTTATCTTCATCATCTTCATCACTGTCTTTACTACCAAATCTTACTCTCTTAATCTCAAACTTCAGTTCATTGGCTACAGTGAAGCTTGTGTTGGAAAATTTGAATTTAAATTTACTCCAATGGTTGTATCTCTTGAGATGAAATGGTGTGTCCTTTTAAAGGATCACAACCTTTCTAAAGAGTCACATAGATGTCTTTATATTCCATCTCCCCCACTTCATTTAGTATGGGGAATTGCCATTCTTCTTCACTTTGCATTTATTCTTCATATTGCCTGAGTCTAATTTTCCTATAAAGAGAGTTCATGCATAGCAAAGTTCGCTAGGCTTGCAATAGTAGTGCTGCTAGTGCAAGACATTGATCGTTGTATCCTGGGAGATAGACGTCCATTGAATCCTAAGCACCGGTGGGAGGACGAATCTGTCTTAAGGAAAGAGTGTCACACACTCGACTCGATCAGGTTTTATCCTTTTTATGTACTGTAAGTTTTATCACGTTATTATGTTGATATATTTCAGTTTTTGGTTTTGCCTAAAAAGCATTTATATATTTTTAATTTATAGTTTCCTTATAGTTTGGTACTATTTTTTCTAACAATCTTAAGACAGATTCGTCTTTTGGGAAAATATAAAATTTTGATTAGTGTAAATAGAAACACAACCCAAACAAAGGAGAATTTCCTGGGAATTCCAGCAGTATATTCATTGTTACTGTTTGTTTGTTTAATTTTCCAAAAATGAAGAGAGGATTTCATTTCCTTCCTGTATGAATAAGGATATTAGGTTTTATATATGATCAAGATCATATGGTGATTTCATTGGAGACGGGTTACACTGGATTATCACTCTTTAAGTGGTTATTACTAATAGTTGCAGGCAGTTACTAATAGAAATTCTAATTATATAGGCACCTTTTCAAGTTGAAAGACATGTTTTCAGAATTTTCAAATTCTGAAAATTCAGACTAATGGGTGTGTTCTTTCATATAGCAAACTCTTTTGGGTGTTATTCAGTCATGTTATTGTTCCTTATATATGGTAGGAGTGAGCAGGCTTCAGTTTGGTTCGATTTTGAAATTCTATGAAATTTGAAACCCAATCAAACCACCAAAATCTTGGAACCAAATCGAACAAAAGCACGGTTCGATTCGGTTTGGAAATACAGTTTTTATAAATGTTGTCATAGTAACAAATGATCCCTTGTAGTTTCCAGCACAATATTGAATCTTTGAAGAACTTGAAACTGTATGATAAATACCCTCTGCGTTTAAGTGTGAATCGGGTTCAGTGGCTATGGCTGTTAAGGAAAAATGAACTTGTGGCCTTCACCTACGAAGTTACATTTGTGAAGAGTGATATCAAATGGCCATCTAGATGGGATGCTTATTTTTTTTAAGAAAAAAAAAAAGGAAAAAAAAAATTATGTTACACGTAGCATGCATGCTACTTTTCTACCCTTTGTGTTAATCATGAAGAAGAATATATATACACCACTTTGATTCAGATATATACTTGTGTCTGCTTATTTAAATAAATGTTCTCATTGGATATGACATGATTAATTTTTATTTGAGAAATACTATGGATTTAAATTTTTTAATTGTTAGAATTTCAATTTTGTAAATTTGTTTATAAATTAATATCTCAAGTTCCTCTTACAGAAAGGTACAAATATTTGACAAATATTTTGTGAAAGTTTTTAAGAATGTGTTTTAAAATCAAAATATGATTTTAATTACTAAAATCTGGTATGATTTTTGGTTTGTGAATTCTTGAAACTTGAGAAAATATAAAGTATATGTTATATACTTGGGAAAAATTTATGAATGTAATTTAAAACCAAGTGCATGGTTTATTGATGTCATTTACCTAAGGGTGTGTTAATTTGGAATGAATTTTATGCCATCATGTTGCCATATTTTATTTTATTTTTAAATATTGTGTGATATGTGTTATTTTTGATTGATTTAATTTCAGTGCTATATATGGGATTTAATTAGAGTTTATTTAAAAGTTTGTGAACTTTTAATTAAATTGTGGTGGTGCTACTACCAATGGATTTCTTTTGAAATATTATATAAGCAATCATTACACTACAACAAGTTGGGCCTTGAGTGACGAAATTTTTTTGTCTTCAAAGAGCTAATTTCGTCACTATAGATATTTGTGAGGAAATATTTTCGTCACCGGTTTCGTCATTGAACGTTTGTCACTAAAAACCAACGTGACGAAAAATAATTTCGTCACCAATGAAATTACTTCAGCGACGAAATTTGTTGTCACCAATAAAACAACATTTTGTCACAAAAAATTCTCATTTTCGTCACCAAATAGTTTTTCAATACCATATTTATAACTTTAGTTGACGAATAAATTTGTCACGCATGTTGATCATTAATGAGGAAATAATTTCGTCACAATAAGATGTAAAGATGACGAAATTTTTCGTCTTCAAAAGTCATAATTTTGTCACCAATAAAACAATATTTTGTCGCCAAAAATTTTTATTTTCGTCACCAAATAGTTATTCAGTACCATATTTATAACTTTAGTTGACGAATAAATTTGTCACGCATGTTGATCATTGATGAGGAAATAATTTCGTCACAATAAGATGTAAAGGTGACGAAATTTTTCGTCTTCAAAAGTCATAATTTTGTCACCAATAAAACAACATTTTGTTGCCAAAAATTCTCATTTTCGTCACCAAATAATTATTCAGTACCATATTTATAATTTTAGTTGACGAATAAATTTGTCACGCATGTTGATCATTGATGAAGAAATAATTTCGTCACAATAAGATGTAAAGGTGACGAAATTTTTCGTCTTCAAAAGTCATATATGGGTGACGAAATATATTTCGTCACAAATATATATATACGTGACGAAATTTTTAGTCACCAAATAACAAAATAAATAAAAACTTTCATATATAAACTTCAGTAAATTTTGTCACCAAAAAAGTTTATTAGTGACGAATAATCACTTTGTCATAATAACAAGTACAAATGACGAAACAAATTCATCACTAAACTTGTTCCATATTTTATATTCAATTTAAATTATTATTTCACAAATATCCCTGCTCATATCCCAATAGCCTTTTAATTGTACTAAGAAATCCACTAGCTATTATACAGCACTCCACAAAAAAATTCACTAAACAATTTATTTTATAAATCAAAATATATCCATCAAACAACCTTAATAATAATCCATTAAGTATCACAAAAAAACTATCAAAGTAAATCCCAAAATAAACTAACGTGGAGTCCAAAAAAAATCAACACTCAATCTTAATTTGCAACTACAACTAAGCTTCAGTTTAGGAAAAAAATTCAACAGTTGATCCTCATTTGCAAGTATGCTTCTGAACGTCATCAAAATCAATCTACAAAAAAAATAAACAAGGCAAACATTAGCATAGAATGTATATATATAAAGTTTATTATAATAGCAAAGTTTTATTATAAACTTAAAGCCAAATATCAGAAACTTAACAAATATACAGAACTGTTCTGAAGATCACAAGCTTGAAGTTATTTGAATAGAAATATCAAATTTTTTGTAATGATATTGCTGGCAATTTTGAGGGCAATCATTGGCATCTCAACATCCTATATTTCCAACATGACTTTAAAATCTTACATCTCCATCCATATAATTTATGCCTAAACAATTTTCCATCTAGTTCCGTTGCTAATAAAGGGTGAGAAAATGACACAACATAAAAAAAATTTAACCTATGTAGTTTCCACTGTTTTAGCTTCCCAAATGTGAACATCTCAACTCAAGCAACCCAAAGTTGTATTAGTCTAAGCATAGTGCATATTTAGTAACTTTAGTATGATGAAAAAAATCAAGGACCCAAGCTATTGTTTTCATTTCGTATTCTATTCACAGAACTAACAGATTATGTAAAACAAAATAGAGAAACATTAAGAATGTTCGGGAAGAGAAAGACTGACCCTTTTTTTTCTGAGAGCAGAGTGACCACACCAAAGATGAAGAACATGAGAAGCATTCCAGAGTGCTCAAAATCGTTCATGTGAGATGGGTTCAAGACACCGTTGACAAAGAACTTGAGGTGCGTAGAATTCAAAAGTTCTATGTACATATCAATAAAAGCACCAATTGCTATAATGTGAGAACGAAGGGGAGAGAGAGAGAGGAAACTGAGTATTGGGTAGTTTTTTTTGAGCAACCAAGTATTGGGTAGTTGATTGAGGGAGAAACTGGAAAACGTGGGATGTGATTTTTTTTTTTTTCGGTCAAATCATCTAATTTACACGTGGACATGGTAGAGGCTTCATGACACCAAAATTGGTGTTGGCTTTTAATAATCGAATAGATAATACACACTGCTATACGTATTATTTTGTTTTAACATTGATTGCTTCCTTTTTTTTTTTTTTTTTTTTTGATCAACAAAAACTTTATTGATGAAAGAACCTTACAAGAAGGAGAAAATACATCAATAAAGGGGACAAGAAAGGACAGGGGAGAGGGGGATGATGCACAGCACCAAAACCAAACTGTTGGTGACAGACCAACAAGAACACAAAAAACACAACAGACAGCAGGATAAAACGCACACAGCAAGCTACCCATCCCAGCAAAGGTATATAGAAAATATACATCACCACGCCTACAATTAGATTCACATCCAAAACTGAAGCAAAATTACCCAGACCAGCTGCCTAGCAGATCTGTCCACTCACACAGCATAGAGATACAACCAGCAAAGCAGAATGATAGCAACAGCAGAGCATACAGATACCAACAGCAGAGCATACAGATACTTGTGACTTAGGCTATACAGATACCAACATCCATAGATAGAAACACACCTAACAGCAGGCTATTATCTGACTTAGTTTTGTCTCTACTTTGGTTCGTGTGTATTTTAACTAGGGTCATGCTAAGTAAGAATTTTGATAATGAATCTATTTTCATTAAATACATCTTCAAACTTGTTAAATCTTAGTTAATAAGTAGTCAAACTATTGTACTTTAACTAGTATATACTAACCAACATGAGAAAAATAAAATGATAAAGCGAGCGAGACTTACCAAAAAGGCGACGTACGAGTTCATGGGATACCTCATCCTCTAAATTGTCCTTTGAAACCTTGCTTCTTAAGAAACTCCATGATGCTTGATGTGATCTCAAAATGCTCGTCAATCGACCCATTCATCTTCCCTATCTCTTTATTTTGTGCTTGAATTTCCTCTCTTTGTACTTGAATTTCATGTTTCTGTGCTGTAATTTCCTCTTTATGTGACTGAATTTCCTCTTTTTGTGACTGAATTTTCTCTTTTTGTGACTGAATTTGCTCCTTTTGCTCTTGTATTTCCATCTGTAGACGCCTCACATAGTCACTGTCAGTCGAAGCACTGGTAGTCCTGACAGAGAAGGAACGCCTCAACCCGAGTCCTTTAACATATCCCGACCTTGGCTTTAGCACCTTCACAGATAGCTCCTCCGGAGTAATTGGAACCACACCAGGTCGGGAGCAATGTTCAGCTTGGATCTTTATCATATTATCCTGTCATTTAAAAAAAAAAAAATTAGAAAAATGAATAAAGATACATTTAAAATTGCAATCATCCTAATACAAAAGGTAAATATACATACATAATTCTCTTCGCACTCCGGAGAAATCCACTGCTTTGTGACATCATTAAAGTGTGTAGATTTGTAAACACATGGCAACTCTGGCAGTTGGCCCCCATTTGCAATTGTCTGATTTTTTTTGTTCAACTAGTAAGTTAAATAAGAATGATGGTAGTAGAATCATCTTTAAAAAAAAAAACCGAAAAAAAAATTAAAGAAGACCCACCGCCTCGTGCACCCTAACTGGGAGAGATTTTGACCCACACCTATGCTTCGTCTTCAATTGATTTCTATTGTCAATGTTAGCATTTGATTGCTTCTACAAGGAGGAAGTTCCAATAGAAAAATATATATATTAGGAAGACAAGGTAATTGTCAACAATAAATAAACATAAGAAAAGTTTACCAGCCAATTGGTATCATTCCACTTCTTGTCAATCAAGTTTTTCCATTTCTCGAGGTCACATTCAGGCGGTGGGTGGCTTCTAGCATACTCCTCTCCCTTAGCACTTTTAAGGTTCAGGTATTTTTTTCGTAGTCTGTAGGTGTAGCTGCTCAAGCTCCGTCCACACTTTGTTGCCACCGCTTTGCTAACATTTGTGGAGTCACCTTCCATGTCAAATTGATCCTAGCAACAGGCACAAATCTTGTAAGTCATAATTAATTATATTACATTAATTCAATCAATTATGTAAAACTTTTACCGTTAGACGCTGAAACATAGGTGCCGTAACTTCTTCGTTGACATGTTTCCACCTGCGAATGCTAAAGTCTGGCAAGTGTGTTCGGACCTCAACACCAATTTTGGAGACTAATTGAGAGGCATGATCCCCCACTGGTGCACGATACTCCTGTGGTATAGGAACTTTGAGCTTTCCATCTTTTTGAACTATTGCTTGAACCTTCAACCCGCGTGTCAAGCCACGAGGGTGTCTAGTAGGCACTGTTTTAAAGACATAACATTGACTGGTTAGCAATTAATTAAAGCGAAATCATAAAAGCAATATAAGTAACTTTTTTTACACATTGAACGGTTCTACACAAATACAAGAAAAAGATTGCTAAGTTTGCATTAAAGATAATGTGCTTCTTAGGTACGTAGTTTACCTTTTGCTCATCTCCTAAAATTTCCATTTATGCAGATGGAAAATACATAAAATGGAGAAATATTATGTTCAAGACACAGTAGCTGTAAATAAACTAAGTATGACAATAATGATTTGGTACAACAAAAAGAAAATACACCTTAAAAACACAATTAGTACTTCTCATCAAACCTCTCCACATGAAAGGGTCAGATTGAACACCAGTAGTGGGGGAAGATGATATGGGATATGCCAATTTGAGAAAATTTCAACTTCAAAGGCAACGCTAGAAGAAGTGGCCTATCGATCTGTGCCTGTTTTAGAATTGCAGTTCTTTGTTCTAGCTTCGGTTGTGATCTCTTAAGAGGTTCTAGTTTCTGTCATGTGCTCTTAGAGTGGTGAATTCAAGCGGCGTATGCATGTAAAACTTCATTCTTCATTTGATTCTCCCTTGTGGTGCTGGTTGCAATTTGTACGGATTCTGTGTACCGAATGAGACAATCATCAATGTTTGCCATCGAATGTAGTCAATTTGTTTCTGGATTTTGCTTCTTCCTTTCATTGCATTTTTTGACTCCCTGTTTAGGTTTTGGGTTAACTTGTTTCTGGTTTTTCTAAATTTTGTATTTATTTATAGCTTTGGAATTGCCAAGCAGGGCAGAGGTATGAGAAAAATGTTCAATACTGAGACCTTAATCTAAGAAGCATGTTGGTAGGGGTGGACATAAACCAGGCCGGAATCAAGTTATTAGACTTCGAGCCATGTGAAGCACAATGCCATTTCCAAGTTCTTTAACAGCAAAGAATTATATATATATTTTGTAGCTGGAATATCAGTTGTAATGGCACCACTGGTTTTCTTAGCTAGAATCGCTAGAAGCAATTAATTCACTGTGACTGAACAGGGAAAAGAAGTGTAACCTATGAAAGAGACATTTGAGCACCATTTCCAAAATTGAATCAGAAACTTAATAAATTTTCAGCAACGCAAAAAATATTACTCATTGCACGATACACGGTTTCAAATTCCATATCACAAAATCATCCAATTAGACAAATAAGCAGCCACTCACATAAATAGCCAACTGATGGTGCTAAGCAAACAACTAAACATAGCTTCTGTTAATGGACACCAACTAAACAATACTGATAGAGCATTCATCCTCCATTACTGAGAATCATCAAGCCACACAGTAGTATAGATCAACAAACAGCAATAATAAACAACACCAAGACAGAGCAGCAATAGTAGGTCTTATCAAAAGCAAAACAGAACAGCCCCATGCTACCATAGACTCCACCCATCTCAGCAACAATCCATATCAGCAGCAAAGGAGACTTGAACACCTCTATTTAAATGTTGTCACTAATAAATTTTTATTTATTAACAGATTACAAAAATATGTTCTATAAAGATGCTTTGAGATATATAAAATTATCAATAATTAAATGAAACTATGATCGTTTGTGAAGATCATGAAGATCATTGTTGAATGTTTTAAATGAATGTTTAAGCCTTGATGTTCTTTAATATATTCTTCCTATCTAGTTGGGGTGCATAGGCACTAATTACATTAATTATACTTTCTCCATTACAAGTTTAATTAGCATTATTATGTCTCCTATTTTTGTTATCTGTTTAGTTTCTCGTAAACATGCTATATTAATTTTCCTTCTAATCATAGTATCTACTAATACCAGTCTTACTTGTTAGTGTACAAACATACCAAGTTGCCAATTTAAACCAACAACTCTGGTCTAACTTCTTTACCCACGGTCGTCTAGGAAAGTGCAGGGACCCTTCCCAATTTTTCATTACACCTGATCACTGACGCAATGCCCCTTGCCCATTTTTTTGAAGTGTCTGAGCAGGTGCAGCTCATTGCTTACAGAGAATGCCCCTATCCCTAATGCAAGAACACCCTAGCCCTTACAAACATGAAATCTATCCTTAGAAGCCTAAGGCAGGGGCCATTGCTTAGAGAAAAAGAAACAAAATATTAAATGAAATAATTGCTCTCTCAATTCAAGAGATCAACAGTTGTCTCCATATTTAAAGCGGGAAAAGATGTCTTTCTGGTTGAAGAAGAAATTGGAGAGAGAGAGGTAGGACCATATTCTTCTGCAGTTTCAGATAATCAAAGATTATTAGAAATATGTATGCAATACGACACAACGGACTCCAAATTCTGAAAATCTTTACTCTGAAATATGGAGTCGAATTCTTGAAATTGACATGAATAACTGTTTTCAAAGAAAGTATCATTGGCTTGATTTTTACTTGATCCTTAATTTGAAATGGGCATCCATATTCCATCAAAACAAAGTCAGCCAATACTACCATGCTTAACTGCACAAACTCTAACTAAAATATTTATCCTAACCATCAAGTTGTGCCAAAAACATGAATAACCCTTCCAGTACCAATCTGTTTCATTAAACATAACCTGCAATGGCAACAACAATGGCAATGGATTGGATGCCACATCTTTATCACAACCTGTTTTGAGTTTCCAGAACGTCCGGAAGGACTTCTACCACTCCTAGCCATAATCTGTTGCTTTCAATCCTCTACCACTGTTATTTTTTCTGTTTTTGTTTTTATTTTTGTTTTTGTTGTTTTTTCAAATTTGTAGGAACCAAATAGAGAAAGAAGCAACTACCTAGCTTAGTCGTAATACTCAATTGTGGTCTATATTTGTTCTTCTTTATACTAAAATTATTTTACTCATTTCTCATGAATTTCCAAACACTGCTACAGACATGACCATAGACCATAACCAAAATAATAGAGATTTGCCCAAAATTGAATGAGCCCAAATGAAGGTAGGAAAATAGGATTTTGATGGAACAAGTAATAGAGATATTTGCTAGAAAAAATAAGTTGTTGATTTGAGGAATAAAAAAAAATTGAGCTTTTTTCTGCAGTAAATTTTTTTGATGAAAAACGGAGCTACTAAGGTGAAGTGCTTGCCCACATGGCTTTAATGTGATACAATAAGTTTTTGTTTAATTGTAGTGATAGACTTTTTCATGCCATTGTAAGTCACAAAATATCTGCTTAGTGAACTCATAAAACATGATTATAGTAAAGATTTTAAAGGGAACATGATTTGTTTAATTGAACTATTTTATTTTCTTAAATTCTAGAGCTTTGTTTTTCTCAATAAGGAATTCAATGACAGCCATGACTACTTAATCATTGTTTCTCAAACTAACTTAACAAAGAGGGTCTTAAAAATGCTTTCTTCTGCAGTCTTGATTTAGGTAGGCAGTTTTTACATATATGATTTGCTCTAACTAACTAACTAAGATTAACTAACTAAGTTTGTTACAGATCAGTTACAGAATCTATTGAGAATCAGTTGGAATCTGCTGAGAATCAGTTGTAGATTTGTTATATACAAATGATCTCATGTACACAGACTAGATGCTTGTATTGGTCTCTCATCATGAACACCAATAGTTGACTTCACTACAGGAAAAAGAGGATGTGGTGGCGTTTTTATAGCGACGTTTATTTAAACGTCACTGTTATGAGTATTTAACGGCGTTTTATAAAGCGCCGCCTATTCTATTTCACAAAACGACACCGTTTTATAATGGGAGGCGTTTAGAAACGCCTCCGAATGCGGTAGCCACACGCGCCTCTTTTTTTGTTTTCCTTTTTTTTTTTTTTTGAACCATATTTGAATCTGAATACATACGGACAGATCTCTCCCCCCCTCTCTCTCTCTCTCTCTCAACCCTTAATACATACGGACAGATCTCTGTCTCTCTCTCTCAACCCTCTCTAAGCTCTATCGAAGATTCAGATCGATTCAAATCGAAGCTCCATCGAACTTTCAAATCTATGCTTCATCGAAGATTCAGATTGAAGCTCCATCGCCTGCGATTTCGAAGCTCCATTGAAGCGATTTCGAAGATTCAGATCTGAACTCTGACCCGTCGATTACTCGCATTTCAACCTCCATTGAATAGTCTACTTTGTTTCTGAACTGTAATCGGTACTCGCTCTCTCTCTCTGTCTCGCTCTATTTCTGGTTTTTGGGAAAAATGAAGACTGTCTAGCTCTCTGTTGCTGAACTGTAAGAGACAATGCTTGCTTTCCTTTGTATTCGGGATTAACATTTAAGATTGTCTAGCTCTCTGATTAATATTTTTCACTTACTCAAACAGAGCATAAGTATTCAATTTGATTTAATTTTTGAAGATTTTTTGAAATTTAAGTTACATTCCCTATTTCATATTGATTTAGTTTTCCTATTTTATATGTTTTTGTTTTATAAACTAGGGTTAATTTAATATAAATAATGATATGAATAATTTTTTTTTTTACTTTTTTTTTCAATCTATGAGATACCAAAAATTCATTGGAGAGCCAAGCTTCAGAATGTGCCTTGCTAATCCATCCTTAATCCAAGACTTTGAGGTTCACAAGTGTAGGTACAAAATTCAAAACCTACTAAGAGAGTAGTCAATACATTTATTAGCAAGGCCATTTTATGATCAAACTTGGAATATAACAGTTGATATTGACTGATATATGACTATATCATTGATACTGATATATATTTCGATACTGTTAGTTATTTGAAACCTTGAACCTAACGGCCTATCTTACGGGTTGCCTATTTGGGCTCCAAGCCCAAGAGGCGACTCCAAAATAGGAGTGTTATGCACCATCTTCTAAGTCAATCCTGGACATCATTTGCATTGATGCCAATTGGAAAGGACCCTCTTGTTCTTAAGCGGGCAATTTAAAGGAGCATTTTTTTCCTCTTTGTATATATATATAGAGAGAGATAGATGGTTAGATATGATAAACACATATACAGATGAATATTATGATAACTGGAAATTGTAGGATGGAAATTAGGTTGGTGATAAGAGCTGTTTTATGTTTTGATCGCTCTTATAGTAGTGAAATGGTCTCTGTGAAGACAGTAATCTTGTTTGTCTCTAAAATTTGGTGATTAGCACCACTTTTGGTCATGGGAAGATATAATGTTATTGCATTGTTGACTCTTCCTACTAGTTGCCAAAAGCTTTTGTGAAAAATTATTAACTAGAAAGAAAGGAGAAACTTGGCTTTTAAAAGCTCTTTGTGGGGTAGATCTATGTAATTTGTTATTATGTTTATTTGAAACACTAACGCACCATAAAATTGTGCCCAGAGGTGAGTGAATATTCCAAGTTTGATCATATTAATACAAATTTTAATGTTAACAATTGATTACTTGGTCATTGAATACAACAGTTGCTCATTCTTTAATGAGTACCCATTATCATTTTCATTGATGCCCTGTTTGTTTGAAGTCATAAGTAAGTGAGGTAACAATGCCCTTCCTCACTCTTCATTATGATTTTTGAACTAAAATTAGACTTTTCATTATGATGTTAGAAATTATAGGTTTATTTTGTTCAATAAAAAAAAACTTTCATTCTGGTCCTCTTTTCTTTTTAATCCTCTCTTTGTCAATGTTTTGCCAGCAAAGGTGTGCCAGTCTCTTCATAGGGTATTTGATTTTGTTAATTGTTACTAATTTATTTGATCTCAATTCCTTTATCTTACTCTCCTATAATCTTTGTTTTTGTGAAATATATGTGTATATATATAGTGCTTGATGAATCTTTTTTCCGTAATGATCAATTATTGTGATATTAACCATGGATTGCCCCCTTGAATATGATAATAGGGTGATTTTGTCTGTGAATTGTTAATTTAGTTGGTCTCAATTACCCTCAGAAAAAAATTCATTTATTTTTTGTGCTTTATTTTTTAGTAGCGCGTTTATGTTTATGTTGGGTTTTGAATTTTTCAAGAAACTATGATTGTCTTTCTCATTGGATGTTCATCAAAACTATGACTAAGTTTATAGATTTTTCACTTTCTCTTGAGTTCCAAGAGTCTGACTTTGGTAGTTTATGTGTCCTTGTATGAGCATTAATTTAGAAGCAAAGCAATTTCTTATCACATCTTATGTTGTGCTTTTAGTTGATAAAAATAATTTTGTTCTATCATATGATTGTGGTTGTGGTTGTGATTGTGATTGTGAATGTGATTCCTCATTTGGTGGCTGCTCTTTGGTGTTTTTTGAATCATCATCAGAAGTATTCGAGCTTTGGTACAGTTATTGGTTTGGGTAGTGGGTTTGAACTTCCCACATCCATGAGTTCCTGCCAAAATTATTCTATTATTGATGGATTTGAGAGAGCAATGTATTTCTTGAATCTATAATAATCTATCAAGAGCATTGTAGAAACTTTTGGTTTCTTCATTAATATGCTTCATACTAGATATGCTTCTAGTATGCTTGATAGTGCTAATTTAGATTGCACTACCGGGATGCAATCATTAATGGTGCATGCATGCATAAATAGCCTTAGACCCGTCCAAGAATCTTCATTAGAGATACCTAGTCATCTTTGATGAAGCTCTTCTTGGATTGTCCAGTTTGGACAGTTCAGGAGCACAAGTCTGTATTGTAATTAGTAGTTCTACTGCTGATAGTCCATCTCGTAGAGATTTCGTGTAGCAACTCCTTGTGTTCTCCGAGTGCATACTAGACAAGGTGTAGCAGTACACCTAGTCTATGTCGTGTATTTGGAGAACCATGGGGAGATGCTGCCGAAATTTTGTTAGAGATGAACAAAGCGGTATGAACTGCTTTTTACAATATAGACCGTGCATTCCTGAATGGGAAAGTAGGATGAACCAACATATTAGAGACCAGTTAGAGGTGAATGATGTCATGTCGCATGCATTATAAGGTACTTAATTGAGGTTGAGATTAATTAAAATTGAATCGTAATTTTAAACTTTGTTGATTTGGCAGTGACATTTGTAGTGTAAGACGGAGTCAGATGGATAAAAGTTGGATAAATCAACATAGGTTGCACCCGGAATACATACAAGGGGTTAAGGAATTTATTAAATTTGCATGCGAAAATAAGCCATTGTTGAATGAAGTCACATGCCCATGTAAACGGTGTCGTAATGTCAAATTGGTGGAGAAAGGCCTGTTAGGGGAACATTTAATGATCAACGGGTTTCTTCCAAGTTACACCAGTTGGATTTTTCATGGGGAGAATTTGTCATCGCCTGTGCCACACAATGTGAATGTCGGGCAAACTGATTCGAACGATGGTGATGAAACTTATGAAATGCTATACGAAGGATTTGGACTTCCTCCACCAAGCTTTATTCACGAGGCAGCAAGTTCTGGTATTAAACAAGGTCCAGATGAGAAAACCGAAAAATTCTTCAGTTTATTGAAAGAGGCCGAAAGAGAGTTGTATCCTGAGTGTCAGAAGTTTTCAACGCTCTCATTTATTGTTCGGTTATTGCACATCAAGTGCCTTAGTGGATGGAGTGACAAGTCTTTCATGATGTTGCTTGAGCTTTTGAAGGATTCGTTCCCAAAGGGTGAAACTTTGCCAAAGTCATTTTATGCAACAAGGAAACTTCTTAGGGACTTGGGCCTCGATTATCATAAGGTACATGCATGCCCAAGGGATTGTTCACTATATTGGAAGGAAACAGCTGGTATGGATGATTGCATAGTGTGTCATATGCCTAGATACAAACAGTTTGAGGGGGAGGAGAATGATGTTAAGAAGAAGCAACAAAGAATTCCGCATAAGATTGTTAGATACTTTCCATTGATTCCAAGGCTTCAAAGATTGTTTATGTCATCCAAAACATCTTCTTTAATGAGATGGCATGCTGAGGGCCGAATTGATGACGGCAAAATGAGACATCCTGCTGACTCTCCAGTTTGGAAAAATGTTGATAATTTGTATCCCAAGTTTGCGAGTGAGCCTCGCAATGTCCGACTGGGTTTAGCGGCGGATGGATTCAATCCATTCAAGGCAATGAATGTCTCTCATAGCAGTTGGCCAGTTATTATAATGCCATACAATTTGCCACCATGGTTGTGCATGAAGCAGCCTCATATGATGATGACATTGCTCATTGATGGTCCTTCTTCACCTGGAAATAATATTGACGTCTACTTACGCCTTGTAGTAGATGAATTGAAAGAACTGTGGGAAAACGGTGTTGACACGTATGATGCGGAAACTAATCAGATGTTCCGAATGCATGCTGTGTTATTGTGGACTATAAATGATTTTCCTGCCTATGCAATTTTGTCTGGGTGGAGCACGAAAGGCGCTTTAGCTTGTCCTTGTTGTAACACACATACTCGTTCTCGATATTTGAAGAACGGAAGGAAATTATGTTACATGGGGCATCGTCGCTGGTTGAATGGGGGTCACAAATTTCGGAAAGCTAGTGCGTCTTTTGATGGCACTTGTGAATTCGAATCATGTCCAACTCGGTTATCAGGGGCTAATGTGCTACAACAGCTAGGCCCTAAGTTCAAATTGAATTCTAAGCGTCAACAATCTAGCAAACGGAATAGAAAGGGGAAAGAAAAGGAGGAAAATGAGGGCTCGGGTCATAATTGGAAGAAGAAGAGTATTTTCTTTGAGCTATCATATTGGGAGCATAATTTGATTCGCCACAATCTTGATGTGATGCACATTGAAAAGAACGTGTGTGATAATGTATTGTGGACGATATTAAATGTTGATGGGAAAGGGAAGGACAATTTAAATACTCGTCGAGATTTGCAAGATATGGGAATTCGGAAGGCACTACATCCTCAGAAAAGGGTTGGGAACAAGTATTATTTGCCTCCTGCATGTTTTGCCATGAACAATAGAGAGAAAAGTCTATTCTGCACACTTCTAAAGAATATCAAAGTTCCAGATGGTTACGCATCCAATATTTCTCGTCGGGTTAACCTCAAACAACGGAGCATATCTGGACTGAAAAGTCATGATAACCATATACTCATGCAACAAATACTTCCAATAGCAGTGAGAAATTTGTTACCGAAGAAAGTGGTTGAACCATTAATTGAGTTAAGCAATTTCTTCAGGCATTTGTGTTTCAAAACCCTAGAGGTGGATGATCTAAATCGTCTTCAGTCCCAAATCGCTCTTACACTTTGCCATCTTGAGAGAATTTTTCCTCCATCATTTTTCGATATAATGGAGCACTTACCCATTCACCTAGCAGAGGAAGCGAAGATTGCCGGTCCAGTGCAATATCGATGGATGTACTTTATAGAAAGGTGTGTAATCTACTCCAATGTCCATTTTGTATATATTTGATTGTTTATACTTGGAAGTCATGTATGCATCTTTTTGTTGATAGGTACCTTATGACACTTAAATCATACATGCGTAATCGAAGTCATCCTGAAGGTTCAATTGCACAGGGATACTTGGTCGAAGAATGTATGACATTTTGCTCAAGGTACTTGCATGATGTTGAGTCGAAATTGCATCGACCGTTAAGGAATTGCGATGTTAGTGACAGTCCTGAGATATTAATGGGGCGGGCTTTAGGAAAAGGAAAAGGGTTTGTTCTTGATAACACAACATGGGTACAGGCTCATCGGTATATGTTATTTAACATTGCTGCGGTTGTCCCATATCGAGAGTAAGATAGATGCAACCTTCGTCTCATTGTGAATGTATTTATACCAACTATAATTATCGTGCATTTTACAAGTAGTTTAATTGTGTAGGGAACATCGTGAATTTATTAAGCGGTCACATCGTCGTCTCAGAGATTATGATGTGGATCGTCGTCACAATGATGAGTTTCCCAAATGGTTCAATTCTCATGTAAGTGCATGTTAAGCACAAGTCTTCTATATTTTTTCAATCCATGTGCTTCTATATTTTTGAAGTTGTTAATTGATGTTTAATATTGATAACTTTCTTTGAAAAATAGGTTGCTGAGCTATTAGCTACTGAAAATGTAGCGTTGTCAGAAGAGATTAAAATTTTGGCTTTGGGACCCAGCCGAAAGGCCACCAGATTTAATGGGTATATAATTAATGGTACTAGGTATCATACTAAGAGTTGTGAGTTGAGAAGAAAAACTCAGAATAGTGGGGTTATGGTGAAGGCAAAGACTTCTAGCTATGCAAGTGCCAAAGACATTAATCCAGTGGAAGGTGATGTAGCGTACTATGGATATGTGACAGATATTATTGAATTGTATTACTCACACGACCATAGATACATGTTATTCATGTGTAACTGGATTGATAACAATAAGGGACTCAAGCAGGATGATTTTGGTTTTACACTTGTTAATTTTAATCACTTGTTATATGCGAAGAAACAAGACAGTGATGAGCCATTCATCCTAGCATCTCAAGCACAACAAGTCTTTTATGTTAATGATTCTGTTGATGAAGATTGGAATGTTGTACTCAAGATGAAACCTAGAGACTTGTATGAGGTGTGTGGAGAACAACCAACTATTGATGAAGGACTACATCACAACGAAGTGGAAGGATTTGGTGATCAAGAGTTAGATGTAGCTTCCTTCACTTGTGAGGAGGATATGGATTGGGTTAGGCAGGGTATTGATGGAACAACTGTTGATGAAACTATTGGACCTCTTGAAGCATCGACAGAGGCACAATTTGAAGATGACGAAGAACTGATATGATATTGTAATTGGCAGCATATTCACTTTTACATTTGTATTTTCTGTATGGATATTCATATTAATAAAATCTTTGCTTTTGTACCTTTGTACCTTTCTTTAAATGGCCATTTTTACCTTTCATGTACTCTTATTTTGTTTTGAATGCAGTAGATATTTATAGATTATCATGTCCTTACTCTTATGTTTGTAGTTTTTTTATAGATATTATCTATGAGTTCTAGCTTCGACCATTCTTCTAGTGAAAGTGAGCAATCAAGCTCTAGTAGTTCTAGTTCAGATGAGACTCAGAACACACTCAAGATGAAAGTCATACCCGATCCACCGGCATCATGGCATCCACCAGGCAGTCTTCCTACCACATCACGTAGCGGTAGTACATCACATGGCTCTGTTTCAGCTGGTATGTATCAACTTTGCTTGATATTTTCTTATGGTGTTTTTGAGTTAGATTTGTAGTCCTATCTATCATACATCATGCATAACAATAAATTATGTACATCATGCATAACAATAAAAATGATAGTGGATAATTGCATTTGAAATCCCTGTATCGACTTATTTTCATTGATGTTTATTTTGGTTTTTCTGCCCATATTTAGAGTGTCATGTTTACCACTCTGTTTTGTTTGTCCTTGTGTATTTGGTTTTTAGGTGGATAAAAGTGAACAAAGCTATCTGGTAGTTTATTTAACTGTAATTTAAGGTGTTTTATTCAGTGATTTTAGCTCCAGTTGATACTCTGGTAGTCATCTTAGGGGTTATCTGGGGCGCAGTAGGTTCCACCACATAGACCTTTTTTGGTTCATAGTAGAACCAATGCCTGTTTGGAGAGAAAACAAGCCTTTTTTTGTGTGTGTCCATTTTGCCTGCTTCGACTTGAATTAATCCAGGAGCAGAAGGAATTTTCATGGACTTGATTTGTGCCTCCTCTGTTTTTTGTCATTTTCAAATGTAGAGGTATATAGTTTAGTTCTTGGAGAGCATAATAGCAATGTAGAGGAATTTTCATGGACTTGATTTGACAAATAACATATCTTATTAATTACAATACTTGCTCTTATTAAATATAGGTTCACCTTTCAAAGAAAGAGAAGAAGAATAAGAAGAAGAAGAAGAACTAACAAGGTAAACGTACTAATATCACTGGTTCGTGGTTTATGTTCATTTGATTTGTAAGGCAGCAGCATTAGTGAAACAGCTATTAGTAGCAGCAGCATGAGCTGCAGCTGCAAGTAGTCCAATGTGCATGCTATCACTAGATAAATTTGACAGTTCGCTGCTGTTTTTGTCGAACTTTGTTTGCTTGATGCAAGAATGCTATGCTTAGGTGCTAGACTGTTCATGACTGCCATGGTTAGACTGCTATGCTTGACTGTTTTTGTCCACACTCTCTCTGTTTATGGTTTTTATGTTTTTAGAAGAGCTTGTGTTGTGTGGGTTTGTTTAGGTGTGTGTGTGTGTGAAGAAGATGTGTGATTTTGTTTGATGCAAATATCATGAAAAGAAGTTACATGGTTGTTTGATGAAGATGTGTGAAGAAGATGTGTGATTTTGTGTGAAGAAGATGTGTGATTTTGTTTGATGCAAATATCATGAAAAGATGTGTGATTTTGCCCATGGAGCGGGCTCATTTACCAGTGTTCTAAGGCAATTTTTGTTGTTACTACTGCATGTGGGTCTTATGAATGTTCCAATCTTATCCTTTGCTTCTTCTTTATTTATCTAGTAATCTGTTCTCCCTGGGAATTCTTTCAGGGGCAAAGCAATATCTGTATTTCTAGTTTCATCCAGTCATTTTGGGAAAACAACCATATTAGAAGCTACCTCTTTGGTAATTGTTTGTGCAAAATGTAGTAGAATCCTCTCACTTTCCCCCCTTAATTTAAAAGCTGGCGCAAGCCAATCTCTCCCAACAATATTTTTTTCATTGTTTTATAAGGTTTTGCTACATGTTTTTATCCTTCTTCCGTGTTAATATAATTGCTGATTTTTGTTCAGTTGATTGTTTTAATTTCTTTTAACATTTCATACTGTGATAATACAGTGAATAACAGTTCTCAACTTACATTTGGTGCGAATATGATTGCTGCTTCAGGTGCTGGTGCTGTCACAGAAATTGCAGCAAATCCACTGTGGGTTGTTAAGACCAGACTCCAAGGAGGTTGGATCTTGTTATATGCAGTTTCTTTCTAACCTATTGAAGTAGATTAGTGAATGCTTTTAGTTTCTCCGTGCTTGACTTGAAAACAAATACTTGTATCTATAACTTGTGTTTGTATTACTATTGCAGAATTCTGTAGTTGTAATTAATTTTGTTGGAGAATGTTCTAAAATTAGATTACCTTCGATTTCCATGAACCAATTTTCCAGAATTCTGTAGTTGTAATTCTGTAGTTGGACCAATTTTGTTGGACCAATTTTGTTGGAGAATGTATCTATAACTTGCTGCAATTTTGTTGGAGAAGAAAATTTCCATGAACCAATTTTGTTGGAGAATGTATCTATAACTTGTGTTTGTATTACTATTGCAGAATTCTGTAGTTGTAATTAATTTCATCCAGATAAGCAGTTATAAAATTAGATTACCTTCGATTTCCATGAACCAATTTTCCTTCCATAAAATTTCAAACTTCAAGGTGAATGATGTATAACTTGATATCCAATGTTGCTATGAGCACAAATTGTTAGGGATATTAGTTTACCCAATGTTATATTGCGTAGATGATGGGCACAGAGTGCTTGATAGGTAGATTAAGTTTTTGTACTTTGATGGCCACCTGCTTTTGTCAATTTAATCCAAGATTGCTATAGGTACTAGTTTGGATGAAAATTGAATTCTATGAAGGTGATCTTATGGATGTGGTTGGATGAGAGGTGAAGTCATCACTATGTTTATTATGGTAGGTTGTTATATGATGGAGCTTTTTGTTTAATACAAAATGAATAGGACAGTGGCACCCCAGATGCTATGAAATCAGAGGGGAATGATTCACTTGACACTTTTATCAAACAGGCAATAGGGAAAGAGCCTCCCCTTTCTTTCTCAAGGACAGGAGACAACCCAGTATGTTTCATAGAGCTGGAATCACTCCCAGTTTGTTTCCTTCTGGCAAAAGCTACATGGACAATGTAAAAACATGGTTTTTGGATTTGTATATGTTATTTTGTGGGTAATGGTGATTGGATATTAATTGAATGAGAAACTGAATTAATGCTTTATTTGTTATTTGAATGGGAGTTACTATTTTATCTGTTAGTTTTATCACAGGTATTTGAATGGGAGTTAATATTTTGTACGTTAGTTTTATTACAAGTATTTTTTTATTAATTGAATGAGAAACCAAATTCAATATTTTCTTACAGGTATTCTTTTTAATTTAATCAAATAAAATTAGCACAATCTCACCCAAAAAAAAAAAAAAAAAAAAAAAAAAAAAAAAAAGATATGACGGCGTTTCTACAAACGCCTCCTAAACCCTCAATAGTAACGGTCATATTTTTTACACAGATACAACGGCGTTTTAAAAACGTCGCTAAATATCGTTGGTGACGTCAGCGTGTGTATAGTGAGACATTTTGCGGCGTTTTTTAAAACGCCTCCTATACTAATATCACGACGTTTTTAAAACGTCGCAAAGCTACAGCGACGGCTGCAGCTTCGACGTTTGGTACTAAACGCCACAAAATGAATTAACGGCGTTTTTGACAGATATAGCGGCGTTTTTAAAACGCCGCTAAAAGCCCTATTTCCAGCAGTGCTTGCAACTATCATACACACCAGAGTGAGCAGATCTCCTATATGCACCTGCAGTAGCTGAAGATATAGCAGAGGCATCAGATGTAGTAGGTGCAGCTGATATAGATGTTGGTGTATCTGCTGCTTGGGTTTGCTGAAACTGGGCAGTGGTTGGTTCTAGTATACCTAATGCTATTATTGGGGTTCTATGCACCTTTAGCTGAGCTATACTGTAGGGCATGATGCAACTGTGCTATGGTCTAAAATCTGGGACTATTATAGTGAGCTATTTGTTACTGCTGTACATTTTGCTACAGCTAGAATGTTGTTTATTTTTGCCTTGTACAGTTGGTTATTTGTTGGAGTTTTCGGTTGCTCCTCCTAAATTGTTTGTTTTTATTTTTGTTTGCTGTCTATATTTCCTTATTTTATGGCCCCTCTTTGTCTGTATGGGGTTTGATTTGGTCATGTTCTAGGGTTTAGGCTTTTTATTTTTTTTAGCAGCGTTTTAGTCTTTGTCCTGTTGTTATTAGGGCCTGAGGTATACCCCTTGTATATGTTATATATTTCATTGTCTTAATTTACACCTGATCACCTAAAAAAGACAGTTTTTCTTGAAATTAGCTCAATGGTTGTACTTCTAAATTTCCTATGTAGGCAAATGATTACCAAGTTCCCAAATAATTTCTCCTTCTTCAATGTTTTTGTTCAAAGAACTAGGAATGCTTGAAAACTAAGAGCATCTCCAATAGAGATGTTAACTTTGTGTGTTATATGACAAAAAATTACAAGTGAGACCAAAACTAAAATAAAAAATAAAAAATCAATCCCTATGAAACAAATTGCTTGAAATTTTTTGCACCATAGAATTATATTAAAACAAAGAATTTGTTTAGCTTAGTAAAATTCAGTATCTTACCGACACTAGATTGGGGGGCTGCCTCCCTCGGTGCCTCCATATCGACATCAAGTGGCTGTGAGTGTTGAGTATCCACATTGTCATGTAAATCCCCATTTGGAACAACAATTGCCTCGTGCGAAGGTTGAAGAGATGACTGCGCCAATCGTTTTGGTGGCATTGGTAAGCCCTAAAAAACATAATACAAAAGCGTAAACAATAAATACATAAAAATGGATAAGTAAAGATATGTATATGGAAACCCATCAAGGCCACTGTTGATATTTGTAATCTGATCCAGTCCACTCCTTTTCTTCCCAAGACTGGTCCTGACAAGTGGTTGCTTTGAATATTTTTAAAATGGTCAGGTAAAGGGTGTTGTCACTCAAAAACCTGTAGGCAAGTTGAGTGGTTGAGTGGTTGTGAGCTACCAGTAGTTCTAATATCTTTAATTGGTTTTCCTAATTGTGTGCTTTGCAAGTTGTCAATCTGGTGTTTCCAACATGGTCAAATTATGTCTTAATTCGTTATACATTTGTGTTCCAGCTAACTTACTCCTACAGTTTGTTTTGGTATGCATATTGTTGTATGTAGGATGTATATTTTCTAGTTTTATTTTATGACTTATTCATCCAATAAAGTATACGGAAATATAAAGATAGTATTAACAAAGCATCGTTAACAAATATATAGCTATCGGTGACATAATAAAAAAAAATGAATGGCCATACATATAGTACCTCATCGTCAACACTTTCAAAGGACTCAGCATCAGTGTCATCCTCATGATCTGACGGTATGTAGTCATCATCATCTACCCTAATTTTCTTTCCCTTTTGATGAACACGATTGGGCTGAGTAGAACCCATCAAAGAAGTTGCTATACGCTTCAATTGTAGAGCATCCATTTTCTTATTATTCTTCTTGATTGTCTTATATCTTTCCATTTCGTACTCTGTTCGCTTCTGTTTCGCTAGAAAACCTGGTTTGATCCATTGTTTCTCCCCTTTGGCCATTTGGTTAACTAAAAAGCATAAATTGATATCAAACATGAAATATAAAGCATAATTTTACTTGAAGAGACGCAACAAAATATAGCATAACCATGTAATGCATTAAAAACATATGTCCATACAGAAACCTAAAAAAAACAAAAACTACATATCATAATCCATATCAGGTTCCATATCAAGATCCATATCATCATCAAGTACGCCAAGTTCTTCATCTTCTTCATCATCTCTACCATCTCTCTTTGTTTTATTTGAAATAACCTCAGCTTCAATATCATCCCTATGAAATCGAATAATATCTTCAATGTTGATCGGGACAACTGAGTTAATGTTTTCTTGTTGGAATGCATCATTAAATTCTGGTTGATCTGGTGGTTCTCCATCACCAACCTCTGGCACATCAAACACACCTCTATGTTGGACCCGTTGCACGACTTGCCAAGGTTGCCCCCATTTGGTGTCATTCAGGTAGAACACTAGCTTAGCTTGACTAGGCAAGATAAAAGGGTCAGATTGATACCATCGGCTTGTGACATCGATGCTTGTGCAATATGTGTCAGCTCGTACTGTTCTACTTCTACCAGTGTTACCGGTGTTGTACCATTCACATTGAAACAAAACAACTTTATTTTGACACATGTACTCAAATTCCCAAATATTGCACAAGTGACCGTAGAATTCGTGCATCTCTCCCTTGTAGTCCCCTTCGGTAAGCACACCACTGTTTTGACTCTTACGACGATTGTCTAATTCCTTCGTGTGGAATCTGACACCATTGATTATACAACCCGAGTACTCTTTCACTAGCAAATTAGGACCATTCGCTAAGGACCACAATTCTTCGGTTGCTTCTGGTGCCTCATCAACTCTCAATCTATTTATCTACATCCACATGCAATGTGCAACACTTGAATTATGTTAGTAATGTTTGTATTTTATACAAGCCTAATAGTGTTTGGCCAATTGTGAATATTAAAAATGACTTACATATTCTTTGAACCACTTTGGAAATTCCTTCTGTTGTATCTGAGTTATATCTTGTCCACTGGGAATTTGTAACAAATTCTTGTGTTCCCTACTCAAATAGATTTGGTTAATGTGTGAAATACTACTATTATTAATGACTAATAACATGATAATTGTTAAAATATATATAATTATAAGAAACACGTACTGAAGATACTTCTCTATCTCAGGGCTATTGTATAATAAGAACCAATGAGCAATATCACGAAGTTCCTGTGACATCTCAACATGCTTTCTGATTTGGCCAATAGGACGAGCAGTTTCGGTGAATATTATCAAACCTTCACGACGGACTCCATAATCTTCATTTCGTGCATCTCGATTATGCACGGTTTCAATCCCTTCAAGGTACATTGAGCAAAAAGTAATGCACTCCTTGACAATGTAAGCCTCTGCAATAGAACCTTCTGGTCGAGCTCGATTGGTGACAAACTTTTTCAAAGATCCGAGAAACCTTGAAGAGATAACCAATTAGGAGTATGGTTAGGCACACAACATAATCTATACCTTTCATTTGAAAGTACAATTTTAGAATTACCTTTCAATCGGGTACATCCACCGATATTGCACAGGTCCTCCGAGAATAGTCTCACGTGGCAAGTGAATGGCCAAATGAACCATCACATCGAAGAAGGCTGGAGGAAAGATCTTTTCAAACTTACATAGTATGAGTACTATACGTTCCTCTAATTTCTCCATTTCACTTCGTTTCAGTGTCCTTGAGCATAGATCTTGGAAGAAGCTACCTAACTCAAAAAGTGCTGTACTGATCTCTTTATCTACGTAACCACGCATCCCAATAGGAAGAATCCGTTGTATAAGTACATGGCAGTCGTGGCTTTTCAATCCTGTTAATCTACCATTTTTTGCATTTACTGATCTCGAAATGTTTGCCGCGTACCCATCTGGATACTTGACTGATTTCAAGAATTCAAAGAAACCCTCTCTCTCTTTAGGGGTCAATGAGAAGCTGGCTCGCGGCTTCACATATGATCCATCGGGATTTGTTGTCAGCCACAATTCTTTCCTTATATTCATGTCTTCTAAATCCATTCGTGCCTTATCTGTATCCTTGTTCTTTCCATCAATTCCCAACATCGTTCCAAAAACATTTTCACTAAAGTTCTTCTCCACATGCATGACATCAATGTTGTGTCGAAGCCTCCTTTTCTTCCAATACGGTAGCTCATACAAGATGCTTACCTTTGTCCAATTTGGGTTCTGACGAGGTCTTTTCCTGTTGCTTGGATGTTTTCCATATGTGACGCCCGTCACGCTGCCCAATTGTTCTTCAATCTTTTCTATCGGTATCACCAAAGATCTCTTCCGTTTTTCATGCTTGCCATTATATGCTCTACTCTTTCGCCTTTCTAGGTGGTCATCAGGCAAGTAGCATCGATGGTTACTGTACGCAGTCTTACTTCTTAAAGATTCAAAATATGGCTCATCATTGCAAGTGTAACAAGAGTAATGACCCTTTGTTCTCCATCCAGAAATGTCACCAAATGCGGGCCAATCATGTATCGTCCACAGCAAAGCTGCACGCATGCAGAAAGTCTCACCAGTCGAGGCATCATAGGTTAATGTACCATTTTTCCATAATTCATTCAATTCTTCCACTAAAGGTCTCATGTAGACATCAATATCAATTCCTGGTTGTGATTCACCAGGAATAAGTAATGACAACATGAAAAATGGGTCCTTCATAGCCAACCACGGTGGCAAGTTGTACGGAATGAGTACGACAGGCCACAAACTATATGAGTTATTCATATTTCCGAAAGGGTTGAAACCATCAGTAGCCAACCCTAGCCTCACATTCCGAGGCTCCAAGGCAAATTCAGGATGTTGTGTATCGAATTCCTTCCACTCATCACTATCTGCAGGATGCCTCAATACACCGTCATCTAGACGTTTTTCCTTGAACCATTTCATATCCTCGGCTCTCTTCCTCGACATGTACAACCTTTTCAATCTCGGTGTTAACGGGAAGTATCGAAGAACCTTACGAGAGATCTTCTTACCTCTACCATGATTTGTCTTGTATCTAGAAGCCTTACAATTTGGACATTTATCCAATGTTGCATTCCCCTTCCAAAAGAGCACACAATCGTTTACACAAGCATCAATGAGCTCGTATGACAAACCCAATTCACGTAGTATTTTTTTAGCTTCATAAGTTGACTTTGGAACCAAATTATCCTTCGGTAAAAGTTTTGTTAAAAACTCTAGCATCATGTCAACTGACTTATTACTCCAATGGTTTGTTACCTTCATATTAAGTATCTCGATGACAAATTTTAACAAAGTATAATTTGTGCAACCTGGGTACACCTCACGTTTGGCATCATTCAATAATTTATCAAAAGTGCGAACCTCCTCCTCTTGAGTTGTATTAGTTGATTCCCCTCTTATTCGATCTTCCACTAAGGCATCAATACCTCCCAAAACCTCATTGCCCTCAACGGGTATATCATGATGATAAGCCTCGTTTGATTCACGGGGTTCCCCATGCACGTGCCAGATAGTGTAAGTTGCAATAATCCCATGTTGCAGCAAATGAATTTGGACAATTTGAAATTTTTGACGAACAACATTCACACACTTTCGACAAGGGCACAAAATTTTACCATCTCGATCGATAACCGCCATTGCAAAACGGAGAAATGATATTACCCCATCATTATATGCCCGACTTATCCTTCCATCAACTGTGCTACCTAATGCAATCCAACTCTTGTCCATGTCTGACTATGCCGAGTTAATTAAAGTTAGGTGAATAGGACAAATTTTATATAGAAAAATATATATATATATTTCAATTAAAAAAAATTTCAAGTCCAATGATTATACTGAGTTATATAAATTACAACCACACATAAATCAAGTGAGAAAATAGCCAAAGCAATTTAGCGTAAACAGAAGAAGTATTCACAACCAAAACATAAACCACAGCAAAATAACCATCAATAAGAAGACAAATATCATAAGTCCGAGAAAATTTAACCAATAAAACAGTGAGCTGAGAGTAAAAAGCAGATAACATGGCACAGAAAGAAAACCCACAATATGCCACATTGAGTTTCTAAAGCAGTCAATTTAAGTACTCAAATATCCAAATGCAAAATGATATGATTGAACTACACGTATTTGGAAAAATATATATATGCCCCGAATACCAGAATTGACAAATCTATCAACTAAATTGGGATATTGAAAAAATAAGACATTGGGAAACAATAACTATTCTGGCTCACATTTCACTCGGTAAACAAAATGTGATTAAATTTTGCAAAGGAACTTAATAATGTACTTGAGGAGCTATGCATATAAGAAATGAACAATGCCAATATAATTGATAGCCACATGCGACAATTCCAATGAATGCCCCGAGACTATAATTTAGTACTTAGCCTGTAATTGCAGTTAGTACTCTGTTTGATTTTCTCTTTACTCAACTATATACGAAGTCCAGAGAAGTTAAATCAACATATGCTAATTTAAGGGTGTAATATTCCAATTTTCATTAAATTGATAGTTGTGAGAGAAAAAATAATTAATTAATATGTAATATATAATATTTTATCTTATTGATTATTTTAATATTTTTTATTTTTATTGACTATTTTAGCCAAAATCTATCATCCCAAACATATAGACTCAAACTCCCCTAAAAACTTAGAAATGCACATGAGAGAGAGGACTGGGGCCACTGTTTTGTTTGGGAAGTGTTGGATTGGAGATGATAACAGTGAATGGTTTGTAAGAAAAAGTTGAAAACCCTTGAAAGAGAGAATAATTCCTTCATGGAGCCAAGGGGCTGTGAACTGTTACTCACTGTTTTAGATAATTCAAAGTATACAGATTTTGGATGCAAAGCTAAGGGTCATAAGCGGCGCAAATAAATTATTTTAGCCAAATAAATAAAGAAAAAAGATTCACACTCTACCCTATATCAGTACACGATATAATATAGTATAAAAATTATATAAATTTATAAATTTTATAAATATATTGACTTTTTTTTAATAAAAAAAAATCAACAAAAGAAAAGTTTCTTGATGAAAATTGCAGATATACAAAGAGAGTGTACAATATACAGATACATCAATAAGAAAATCCATAGATAAATGCATCAAACTGAAACACAAATGAAAGACAAATTAGAATATGATATCAGAACACCAAAAGCAAGATATTAATCTTAGAACATTAAAAAGATATTCACTTCAAGTAGACAAAGCTCAAAGATATCATATTAGTTTTAAAAATACTATAAAAAATAATGAGGAAATGACTAAGATTCCCAGTTGGAAGCAAATTAATTAATAAATGGAGATCATTTCAATTTAAACACTCCTTGTTTTGTTGAAAATGATTCAATGATAATTTTAGATAAATAAATGGAGATCATGTAAATTCAATAAAAAATGATTCAATGATAGTTGCAACAAACTCTCTAATGATATATAACAAGAGCTAACATTCTGCTTCCAATGAAGAATTCTGCTACGATTAAAGCTAGAATCCCAAGTCTACAACCAACTCTGTAATGATATATAAAAGAGCTCTAATTCTGTTAACATTCCATCAAGCCTATATATTATAGAACTAAGAATTCTAGTGAAATTAAAACTAGTTTTGAAGTTTCAAATGAACATGAATATAAGTATTTTGGTGGGGATTAACCTTTCACAGACAAGATTGCAGAGGTTAGCTGGGATATCAGGTTGTTCATAAACTAATTTTGTTGGCTTGTTCCTGTTTGGAGTTTGAAGTGAACAAGGAGGCACATAGACACCAACCTTGTCACAATTTGACAAAGCTCAACCATGTCTTCAATTCCTATCTCCTATCTCTTATCCTCACGTACAAAATAATGGGTTTGTTTTGTTCTAATAACTAAATTAATTGAAATGGGAAGGAAACTGGTATGCTTGATTGAAATGTTTGATCCATTTCAATCAAACACTTCACCAACCAGACTCCAAACAGGAACACACCAACAAAAACTAAGAACAACAACCAACACACAGCATCAGTAACATACAGGGACAACAGACACACACAGATCAGAAACAGATCAGCCAAGAATCTGCAACAGAGCAAACAAAAAATCACGACCAGAGCAGACAAAAACCAGCAACATAGCAGACAAAAACCAGCAACATAGCAGACAAAAACCAGCGACAGAGCACCCAAAAACTAACAACAGATCAGTAACACACAGGAACAGATCAGCAACTTATTTGATGCATATTCCAATATACAAAGATTCATGATTAGGAAGATCTAACTCCCAAACAAGCATTGACACTAGATAATGTTTATGATGATGTTTACGGAGCTGATATGGGATCACCTTCAAGCCAAGGCCCCAAGCTAGACCTTTTGTCCAAAAAACATTTAGAAAAAAAATTGGGATTGTGTTCTTTCTGGATAGGTGATTCTACTCTTCAATGTTCTTAAAGATTGAAGAGTTGCTGCCTTGAGTCAATGCTTAAGGCTCCAACCAGGTCAAAACTATGGGTACTCTGCTCTGACATATGGAGAAAGGCATATGTATGAATTAGAATATGACAGACTTCCACATTTCATTTTATCAGACCAACTCAGTGGAGATCCTAGCCACTAGGAGGAATTCCACCAGAAGTACAACATAAGATTATCTAGGGGGTAATACTTAAGGTGAATTGGTATACCCTTGGAGGAATTCCACCAAAAGCATCTGAAGTTTACAAAATACCCAGGGCCAATAAAAATCAACATTGGTTTGCCCAATTTGCAACAAAATTTCAATAACATTTGACCCCTTCATGTACTTAACTTTGCCGCTACCTTCTACTACCACTCGGACAATGACAGTAACCGTATTTTATGGTGATGGGAGTGGTCTTCCAACGCAATACACTGTTACTCTCCTAAAACATGGCTGCTGTAAAGATCTCAGTCAGGCTCTGAGTACTACATGCTGCTTAAGGAGCGATGAAAGCCTGTTGCTTGCAGAGGTAATTTATATCTTCTTGACTTCTATTATATATTTACTAATCTGTTGCTAATTCTTTATGTATTAGTCTTCTGAAGCCCTGGATTTTTAATATGCAGGTTTACGAACATCGAACATATCGATATTTAGAGAACCCTTCGGAACCATTACCTTCTATAAAAGATGATGAACATATTGTAGCCTACGGGCTTCCAAAGCGGGCAGAATTAACAAGACTAGAGATATGTCATCGATACTTGGAAAAGTGAGTTCTCATTCTTGAATCCTTAGTTGTTACGTTTCCACTTGGCTAAGATTCAAAAATCTTGAATCCTATCATGCCTTGTGTGTTTGGTCTTTATTGGGTAGAGTTGACATGTCTGAATGAGTCTATGGTTTTTATTTCCTTGTTAGGGATGCCAAATTGCCTAGTTGCATAGATGCTCTGATTGATCTTTTTAGTTTTTTGGTCTGAAGGCAATGAACTACATTATAGGAATAACCCTTGAACAAAAAGCCAAAAAGGAAGGAAAAGTAATAAAAAAAGTGAATGAAGGTGGGATGTAACCCAGGTCTGAAGTCTGGTTGCTGTGTACTAGGATAGATGACACCTTTGTTTTAAGTAAACATTTATTAGGTTTAAGACTTTTTCCTTGTAACTAAAGCATCATTGCTTTCCAGATGTTTGTCAGATAATTTCAAGGGCAGTGAGAGGAAACTTTTGTTGACACCACTGGTTACTTATCTGGAGGACACACAAACTGGAGCTGACATTGATCTTGCTATTAGTAGAGTGTTGTCCCCATTGAGAAAGAAAACTTTTTTTAGTTCAACTATTGTTCATAGTGGCAAGGAAAATGGCTCTGCTGTGGAAGCTATTGATGAATCAGCAAACATCTACGCTACCCATTCTGGACCTGGAAACCAGTCAATGGACAGCTTAGAACTGGAAGAAATGTCCTACAGGGAGTTGAGCTTTCAGCTCTGCATAACAGATAACAGAGGTTTGAACTGCAGGCCTATTTCAAAGGATTCACTCATAAAAACTGGTCAACTGGTTAAAGTTATGTTGGATTGGACTGATAAAGAACACAAATTATATGATTCCAGCTACTTAAAGGATGTTCCTGAGGTTCACAAGACCAAGCTTACTGTGAAGAAAACTCGACAAGAAGCTATCTCTTTATTTTCATGCTTGGATGCATTTTTAAATGAGGAACCTTTAGGGCCTGATGACATGTGGTAGAACACTTTTAATGCTTTTGACCAGCTGAATTGCATATTTTCAGAGCAATTCACCTCAAGTATTACTGCCTCATTTTTTGTTGTTTCAAAATTTCAATGTAGGTACTGCCCTCGTAAAATTTGTGGGTAGGGAGGATGCATCAACATTTTAAACTAGAAAAATTCAGCCTTCCCATTGGAAACATATTCTGTCTATACAAAAACCACATGCTACAGAAACAAATTACAATACGAAAATTTCCTACATTTATGCTAATTATAACCATGCTTATAAGTTATATCAATATAAACGTGACAAAGCTGCTTCTGAAATGGGTATTGAATCCCGTATAGATTATAAATTTCTTGAACATCATTACATTTCAAGTTCTAAACAGTGGAAATAAGTTGGAGAGGAAGCGATAGAGAGATTGAGGATGTTAATGATCAAAGGCTATGGTATATAAAGCTTCAAGATAAACACTGTCACATCTTTATGTAGACAGCTGGGGAAAAAAAACGGCAATTTTAATGTAAGAAGTAAACAAAATAAGCCTATCAAGTACATGGCAACAATGTTTTATTGATCATGAAGTATTTGGAGTATTTGGAAATGCCAACAATAACTTGAGGCTTCTGATCTCATTTACAACAATTGAAAAAATAAGACTGTCAACACAGCAACCGACTGCCTTCCCCTGGTTCTATCATACAACCACCTCAAACAAGACTCTTCGTAACCAATAAAATAAACCATAGTGCAAATTAAGTATGATTAATATTGCAATAAAATTAGTACAAAAGCTAACAACATTCGAACTTACTCATATCCAGGATAAGATAAAAGCAATATTAAGAGGGTGAAATAGTATAGAAAAGATATCTGAAAAGACACAAAATTAAATAGTAACTGAACAACCAAACATAGCAAGCTTGTGAAAATCAAACATGTGAATTTTAAAAACAAAAGTTCAACAAAAGTAATTTTCTCAGGGGAAAAAATTAACACAATCAACCATAAAAATACTAATTTTAAGTAATAGAATCATTGTTAAGCTTTAAGAGAATCAAAACGTGTTACAATTTAAAGATCACGTACATGCGGACAGGCCTCTAAGGACTATGATCAAGATAAAGACAAAATAACTAAACCAACTTGATATTTTGGCATCATCACCATAAAGAAAAGCTTTCGATTTTTTCAGTTGCAACTAGTATTTGGGACACTACTTGATTCAAATGGTTCTTACAAAGACCGAATATATCTAATTAAATTTCAAATTCAACAGTCCATCTTTCAAAATTAAGGAAAAATAATTATTGCACAAATTTCAGTCCCTAGACCTCCCATTCTAGAAAATAGATCTGTTTTAATCTTTTCTCTGTTCATCCTCACATACAGCTTTCCAATTAAGCTCCATTCCAGAAAACGTAATATGTAATGGGTATAGAACTATATCAGCAATTTGAAGGAAAAAAAAAATACACAATCTGAAAAAAAATAAAAAATAAAGAGAAGATGCCCACAGCCAACTAAAACAAAGGCAAGAAATAATTGCAGTAGCAAAGCATCAGGCATGTACAAGAATCCTCAAATAGCCATGTACAAAGATCCTCAAATAGCCATGTACAAGGATCCTCAAATAGCGAATCAGGAGGATGATCACAGAAGCAAAGGAATCAATCGATATCAGTAAGTAATCAATTTTATTTTTTTATGAATAACCTAAGTAGAAAAACCTATAAAATAAACAGATATTAAACAAACATTCAAATATAGAGAGGAGTTGAACCCTAATTTTATTAAAAATACAGAGAAACAATCCAAATTATATGAAATATTCAAATTTAGTCAAGGGCTTTTACTAAATTCAAACTCTTAATTATAATCAATAGGACATTCATTCTCAAGTTTATAGCAGAAAACTTGCTGGAAAGAATAAAATACAGCATTAATTCTGAAAATTAATTTCGAAAATTAGGGAAAACAGAGATAGAGAAATAGAGAAATTGAGTGAGAGAGAGAGGGGGAGAGAGAAAGAGGACCCATACCTGATGGAAGAGAACACACAGCAGTAAAGGAGATACGACGTCTGTGGCGACACTGAAGGAGGAAAACAGGGACGGCGCTGGAGAAGAATACACTGAAGGGGCGCTGGAGAAGAACACACAGCACTTGTGTTTTGAGAGGGAGAGGGAGAGGGAGAGGGGGAGAGACAGAGATTGATAGGAAAACTATTCGTCAGTTTGTTTTGAGAGGGAGAGACAGAGATAGAGGCCCATGCGAAGACTGATAAAAAAATAATAAAAAAAAAGGAGGGAAAAATAAAACTTATCAAAAAAAAAAAAAAGAGGGAAAAAAAAATCTAGGCAAAAAAAAAAGAAAAAATAATATTTTTTTTTTTATTACCGCTTAATATGTAAAAATTCTTCTTTCAAAATTGGTGGCAAAATAATTCTCACTAAAAGGCCTAAAAATATTAAAAATTATTAGTGACGAAAATATATTTCTCACCAAATGTTCTTAAAATATTCAAAATCAAGTTTTTCAAAAACAAAAAAAAAAATTAGATTACTGGTGACACAAATATATTCCTCATTAATAATATTTTAATTATTGAAAAAAAAAATTCTCACCAAAACTTTCAAAATTTTGGCACCATAAAAAAAAATTAGTGGGAAAAATTTAGGTGACGAAACTTATTTGTTTCTCACCTAAAAGTAAATATTTATTGACGAAAATAAATTTCGTCACCTATTATTTTTCTTTTTTTATTATACGTGACAAAATTTATAATTCCTCATGGATTATTCTTATTTAGTGACGAAATTTGTTTTCTTCACTAATTTTTGTCACCACACCAAAACAGAGAATAAGAGAAAAAGACACCAGAAAAAGAGCAAAGAGAAATCATATACCAAATCATCAAGCAAAGAAGATGTGGCGGTTACCGGCAAGGCTGCTATTGGCGGTGACGATCGACAAGACTAATAGAGGCGACGATGGCGATCGGCATGGTGGAGGAGCAAGAGGTAAGACAAATTAATACCCTATTTTGAGAGAGAGAGATGATAAACAGAAAAAAGGATAAAAAAAATTAATACCTTTTTTTTTTATTGTCGCTCAAAATATCAAAAATTTTCACCAAAATTGGTGACAATATTATTTCCTCATCAAAAGATATCAAAAATATTAAAACGTTTTGGTGACGAAAATATATTCATCACAAATAATTTTATAATTAGTGACAAATTTTTTTGTCACCAAAAGTCCCAAAATTTTGGCGCCACCCAAAAAAAATAACGGGAAAATTTTAAGTGACGAAACTTAAGTTTTCCTCACTTAAAATGAAGTATTTATTGACGAAAATATATTTTGTCACTTATCATTTTTATTTTTTTATTATATGTGACAAAATTTATAAATTCCTCACGAATTATTTTCATTTAGTGACGAATTTTATTTTCTTCACTAGTTTTCGTCACCATAGGTTACTTTTGTTGTAGTGTTAACACTGAAAAATTTAAACATGCTATTTTAAATAATGGTGTTGTTCCATTTAAATTGAAAATAGATTGAGGAATCTTTTGTGTTGATTATTATTTGTTAATAATCAATTGAAAGTTATTTTAAAAGTAACTTTGAATTTTTGTGAGATAGGATGTCTTCTGTCTTTATTTCACTTGTGTGGAAGACTTGGTTTAACCATGAATCATGTTCTTAATGTGGAAGTTTATCTTTTGAATTAGAAGACATAATTCCATTTTTGTCCCAAATATTTTTGAATGAGTTATTATTTGTGTCAGTAACACTTGTCTAGAAATAAATCATGTTGTTTGTGCTAATTTATGTATTATCACCAATGGGGGGAAGAGAGATTAATTAGACAATTATGATTATGTTTGATTTGTTAATCTTGTCCATGTCTACATATGTTGTAGAGTTGACAATTTATGATGTCATTAATATCAATTTGGTATGTGGTATATTATAAATGGATGTTAATTATTTATTAAAGTATTGATAAAAATGTGAACTTATGTGTTTTTACATAAGAGGAATTCTAATTATTCTTTGGAATAAAGACTAAAATTGGTGTGATGACTGATAACTCCATAATGAAATATTATAAGTTAAAATATTTCATGGGTGAAAGACGCTTTGGTAATTGTTGACGTAGTCACCAATACTGGATAAGACAAATAAGATGTAAATGTATTTATTCAGTGATATTTATATTCCATGTTGAGATTGGAATTAAGGGTTGCAGTAAACAAAAAGAAATTAATCATAGCTAAAGAAATGTTATTTGACAAAGTGTTGTGGCCACAACCGGGTTTAGTGGTTTCTTCTTTGTACTGCAAAAGCAAGTTATGAAGTCTAATTGTTTTTAGACAAATTAGTATTGTGATTATATTCACAAAATAGTTTACATCATGTTATTTAGTTCAAGCACGTCAATTAATGATATATTCTGATTTATCTCAAAATTGTGGGGGTGTATTAATATTTTGTATAATTATACATCAACAAGAGGAATTAAGTTTCCTTAGAATGCTTAAAATGTGGGGGTGCTTGGAGGATTTTACCAAAGTAACGGTTCCGATAATAGGTCCACAAAGAATCTCAATTCTTTATATAGGACAAAGTTGGAGTAAAAACAAACAATGGTTTCATTAACTCCGAAGGAACAACTCTATGTTTATTATTTAAATGGGAGTAACATAGAGTAACGATAAGTCTCAATGTAATCAAAGACTTGACAACGTATGACATTTGCTTTTAGTTGTGAATATTGTCTAATGATAATATAATGGATTCACGAACCACTCAATGATATATAACTGAGAAGGTCAAACGGAAAAATAGCGGCCGCTAAACAAAAGTTTGACTAAAAAGCAAATGAGGGAAAGTTTATCGAGGGGAATGTGATTAAAGCCTATTACATCAGAGTCATCATAATGGTAACCCTACTTAGATGACTGGAGATCCCAAGAACTAAGTTCAAAGGGACAACTAAGTTATGTGTGGCTCGCCAGAAATCACTAAAGGAGTCTAACTTCTATCCTTTCCTATGATGAGAGTGATATTTGCAACATGTGTTGTATGTAGGGGACTTAGGGTAAGCTATGCTTTTAATGATCACTTATATCTTGAAATCCCTAGAGGGGTCTCTTTCAAGAGGAGTATTTAAGAGACTCGAAATAAGGATCACCTATATGAGTATGAAGGGGCCGCTTCTATGAGAATTGATAAGGCTAAATTTTCTAAAGCACTCATGAAACATCAGGACTTGCCCAAGGCCAAAATGGGCACAATCGTGAGAACTAAACTGTGTTTGGAGATATTCTGTGTGAATTCTATTGTCTTGGCTTACACAAACGGCTGAACAGTTCAAGGCATCACGTCCACTGATTAGCTAGTAAGTCCGATAGGCTTTTACTAGGGAAGGTTCAAAGCCGAAAGCTACCTATCCCAATGCAGGATATTTCCATAATGTACTCTCTCTTTGTCTGCATGTTGTTGCATGTCCTTTCCGTAAATTTCATTCATGTGGGGGATTGTTGGAAAATTTGAATTTAAATTTACTCCAATGGTTGTATCTCTTGAGATGAAATGGTGTGTCCTTTTAAAGGATCACAACCTTTCTAAAGAGTCACATAGATGTCTTTATATTCCATCTCCCCCACTTCATTTAGTATGGGGAAATTGCCATTCTTCTTCACTTTGCATTTATTCTTCATATTGCCTGAGTCTAATTTTCCTATAAAGAGAGTTCATGCATAGCAAAGTTCGCTAGGCTTGCAATAGTAGTGCTGCTAGTGCAAGACATTGATCGTTGTATCCTGGGAGATAGACGTCCATTGAATCCTAAGCACCGGTGGGAGGACGAATCTGTCTTAAGGAAAGAGTGTCACACACTCGACTCGATCAGGTTTTATCCTTTTTATGTACTGTAAGTTTTATCACGTTATTATGTTGATATATTTCAGTTTTTGGTTTTGCCTAAAAAGCATTTATATATTTTTAATTTATAGTTTCCTTATAGTTTGGTACTATTTTTTCTAACAGCTTGATTCTACAAACTTTCTCATCTGGAAAAACCAGATGCAAAATGTTCTTCGAGCAACTAATTTTCTCAGTTTTGTGACTGAATTTGTTCCATGTCCATCTCCAAATGTTCTTGATTCATCTGGTAAAACCATTCCAAATCTTGAATTTGAGAAATGGCAGATCATCAATACTCATCTCCTCAGTTGCATTACTACAACACTTTCTGCTTCTGTATTCTCTTCAATTCTTCACCTTCATCATTGTTCTGAGGTTTGGACTGCAATTGAGAAGAGATTCACTTCTCTTCTCTCGATCACACATTCATCAACTCAAGCACAAACTTCAGAGCCTTACAAAGAAAGGATTTACAATGGAAAAGTATCTTCAACAGATCAGAGAAATCTCAGATCAATTAAGTCTTGCATCTTCGATTGTTGATGATGAAGATTTGGCTCTCCTTACTTTGAATGGTCTACCTAAGGATATGATGCATTCAAAACTACCATTCGTGCTAGTGCTGAAGCCATTACAATGGCAGATTTGTCTGCCTTGTTATGTTCCGAAGCCATACTTATGGAAAATAAGGTCAAACAAGCTCTTGGAGATACAATTGCTCCCTATACTGTAACCAAGAGATCTGAGTCTAGTCCTTCCTTTTCACATTTTTCTTAACATAGAGGTCACTGTGTATCCAATCGAGGTCGACATCAATTTCATGGTTCTCGAGGTGGTAGATATCGTGGTGGTAGTCGATCATATCGTTATGATAGTGGTAGAGGCAGATCTGGAAATTTCTTTTCTACTAGTTCAGGTTATCAGATCTGTGGTGTTCTTGGTTATAATGCCCTTGACTGTTGGTCCAGAACGGATCCAAATTATCAATCTTACTATCACACAACCTATTCTCCTAATTCTGCTCCATTTGTTCGAGCATATGCTGCACTGACACCTTCTGCTTCTTCTTCCATTCCTACCACTACTCCTTGGTATGTTGATTCGGCTACTACAAGTCATATCACCAATGACTTAAGCAACCTTCAGGCCTGCCAGCCTTATCAAGGCACAGATCAGGTTATAGTAGGTAATGGTCAGACCCTACCTATTCATCACATTGGTAAGGGTCTCTTGCTTACACCTCAGTGCTCTCTTCATCTCAATGATATGCTTCATGTTTCTCATATTTCTTCCAATCTTTTATCTGATCATAAGTTTACTAAGGACAGTAATTGTTCAGTTACATTTGATGCTAACTCTTTTGTCATTCAGGACAAAATTTCGAACCTCTGCATAAAGGCTCTAATCATCATGGACTTTACCAGTTTGCATCCTTTTCTTCTTTTCCTCATCCTCAAGCCTGCATTGCTTACTCTCCTTCTCAAGTCTCTATGTCCACTTGGCATTAAAGACTTGGCCATCATTTTTCTCTGAAAATGCAGCATATTGTCAAACATTTACCTGTTGTAATAAAAAATAATAGTGTTGAATTTTCATGCACTCCTTGTAATGTTGCTAAGATCCATAGACTACCTTTTAAACTTTCTACTACTACTGTTAATAGGCCCTTTCTCTTGCTCATAGTGATGTATGGGGCCCCTTTCATGCTTCTACTTCTGGATTTAAATACTATCTCTTGTTTGTGGATAACTTTACTCGATTTACTTGGATTTACCCTTTGCATATCAAAAGTGAAGTTTTTCCACTTTCCTTTCTTTTAAAGCTTATGATGAAACTCAGTTTGCTACTCCTCTTCAAATCTTAAGAACTGATAATGGTATTGAGTTTGTCAACAAACAAATGGATGCCTGTTTGACTCACCATGGTGTTATTCATCAACTTAGCTGTCCTTACACTCCTAAGAAAAATGGCATAGCTGAGAGAAAACATCAACATATCACTGAGACTGCCATTACACTATTATCTCAATCTTCTATGCTTGTTTCTTTTTGGTTTGATGTTGTTGCTACTGCTGTTTTTCTTATTAATAGACTGCCTAGCCTATCTCTTGGCCATAAGTCTCCTTTTGAACTTTTGTTTCACACTGTGCCAGATTATTCTTTCCTCAAGGTGTTTGGGTGTCAATGTTTTCCCTGGCTTCGCCCTTATGTTTCTCACAAACTTCAACCTCGATCCACTCCTTGTGTGTTTATTGGTTACCATCCTACTACTAAAGGTTATAGATGCTTAGATCCATTGACAGGAAAAATACATATGTCTAGGCATGTTTTGTTCATTGAGTCTTGCTTTTCCTTTTGCACATATTTCTAACACACCATCTTCTTCTTCTTCTTCTTCTTCTTCTTCTTCTTCTTCTTTTTCTTCTTCTGGTCTGCCTTCTTTCTTTTCACCAGAGTCTGCTTCTTCTAAACCTATTTCTCTTAATCCTCACTTGACTTCTACTTTTGCTGCTTCTTTACCTTTCTCTATACCTCATTCTGGTCCTCATACTTCTGCTTTTATACCCACTTTTTCTAGTCTGGAACCTGCTATCTTTGCTCATGTAGTTTCCATACCTGCTATTTCTGCTTCTGCAGTTTCCATGTCTGCTATCTCTGCTCTTGCAGTTTCCACACCTATTAATTCCATTTCTATTGATTTGCCTTAGTTCCTCCTTCTATTTCTCCTTCTTCTCTGTAGAAATTTCATCATATGGTTACAAGATCTAAAGCAGCTCAAGCTCACTTTACTCGGACTGCTTCTCAGCCACCTCTTACTAATCTGTCTCTAACTGAGCCCTTAACTGCTGCAGAGGCTTTAAAATCTCTCATTTGGGTTTAGGCCATGAATGAGGAATTTTAGGCTCTCCATACACAGGGTACTTGGGATTTAGTTATTTTACCTTCCTCTAAATCCTATATTGGTTGCAAATGGGTTTTTCGCATTAAGAAAAACTCTGATGGTTCTATTGTTTGTTACAAGGCTAGGTTAGTGGCTAAGGGTTATCTTCAACAAGAGGGCCTAGATTACCAAGAAACCTTTAGTCCAGTGGCTAAGCAACCTACAATTCGAATTTTACTTTGTTTGGTTCTTCAGAATAATTGGCCTCTTAAACAATTGGACATATCTAATGCATTCCTTCATGGCCACTTGGAAGAAAAAGTTTATATGGATCAACCTCAAGAATTCATTGATTCTTCTTATCCTACACATGTATGCAAATTAAAGAAGGCACTTTATGGTTTGAAACAAACTCCCCGAGCTTGGTATTCTACATTTTCTTCCTTCTTGCTCTCTCAAGGGTTTGTTCTCGGTCATGTTGATTCCTCTTTGTTTGTCAGAAAAACAGCTACCTCCATCACTATTCTTCTTATATATGTGGATGATATCTTGTTAATTGGGAGTGATTCTATTGTTCTTCATGATCTTGTTCATCAAATGCATCAAGCATTCTTTATGAAAGAATTAGGAGATATCTCTTACTTCTTGGGTATCTCAGTTCATGCTTCTTCTGAGGGTTATTTTTTATCACAGTAGAAGTATGCCTTTGATCTGTTGCTCAAAGCTAGCATGGTTGGCTGCAAGCCATGCTTTACTCCTATGGCTCTCAAACCTGCTCTTTCTACGGCAGATGACCATCCTTATTCTCAGCCTTCTTTCTATAGAAGCCTAGTTGGTGTACTTCAATTTTTAACCATCACCAGACCTGATATTACTTTGCTTGTCAACCAAGCTTGTCAGCATATGCATGCCCCTACAGTTGGACACTTCTCTTTCCTCAAAAGGCTTCTTCGATATGTGAAAGGCACCCTTACTCAGGGGCTGCAATTTAGCTCAGGTCTCTTTGTCTTCATGCCTATTCTGACTCCAACTAGGCAGGCGACTGTGTGGATAGGAGGTCTACCTCAGGGTTTTGTGTTTATCTTGGGCCTAACCTTATTTCTTGGTCTGCTAAAAAACAGGCCACTGTTTCTAGATCCTCCACTGAAGCCGAATATAGGACATTAGCTCATACTGCTGCTGAACTATGTTGGATTCAACAGTTGCTCAAAGATCTCTATGTTCATTGTTCTGATATTCTAGTCCTTTGGTGTGATAATGTGTCTGCAACGGCTCTTGCTTCCAACCTTGTTTTCCACTATCACTCCAAACACATCGAAATTGATCGTCATTTCATTCGTGAGCGTGTTATGTCTAAACAACTTGGTCTCTGCTATATTCCTACAGCTGATCAAATAGCCAATATCTTTACTAAGCTCCTTTCTTCAGCTCAGTTTCACTATCTTAAAGACAAGTTGTTGGTGTTTCCTTACCCTATCAACTTGATGGGGACTGATAAGCATACTACTCCTATAGTTACAACTACTCTTGCAGTTACAAATCCATCTCCAATTGTTCCTGTTAGTTAGCTGCAGTTACATAGTTAGTTAGTTTGTTATATCTGTTGTAACTCTGAGTGTATAAATATTTGTAATACTTGATTGAATGAAATAAGAAAGATGAGTTCATATTCTTGTTACATTTAATATGTGTTTTTTGAAAAAGAAAAAAAAAAGATTGTATTCATTTTTTTTTTTAATACAATCACACGATGATTGTATTTTTAGTCTACGTTTGTGGGGGAAAAAAAAAAGATTGTATTCATGTTTGATGATGATTGGATTGTATTTTGTGATTGTAATTAAAACTTTGTTTACTTTTCAATATTTTATTTTTAATCTATGTTTTTTGGAAAAAAAAATTAGATTGTATTCATTAGATTCACATAAAGTACGCACTATTGATGGTAATGATTAGATTATTTTTTGTAATTGTATTTTTTAACTCACATTATTTTTTAGAAAAAAATGGTTGTGCTTAATTTGTGATTGGGTTTTTAACTGACTATGCTTTTTAATACAAAAAAATAATTGTATTTTTTAATTATCAGGTGACTTCATTGCTTTTTTTTTTTTTATTGGGAAAAATGTGATTGTCTTTTTTTATACTTCATTTTGATTCCACGGTGATTTTATTTTTTAAATGATTATGTTTTTTTACACTCCATTTAATATGTGTTTTTGGAAACAAGAAAAAGATTGTGTTCATGTTTTTATTGATGGTAATAATTAGATTATTTTTTTGTAATTGGGATTTTTAACTCACTGTATTTTTCAAAAAAAAAAAATGGGTTTTTAACTCACTATTCTTTTTTATACAAAAAAAAATAATAATAATTGCATTTTTTAATTATCAAGTGACTTCATTGCTTCTTCTTTTTTTATGAGGAAAAATCTGATTGTGTTTTTTTAAACTCCATTTTTATCACACGGTGATTTTATTTTTTTAAATGATTACGTTTTTTTACACTCCATTTAATATGTGTTTTTGGTAAAAAAAATTGTATTCGTGTTTTTTTAATACAATCACACGGTGATTGCATTTTTAGTCTATGTTTTTTTGAAAACAAAATAAATTGTATTCATGTTTTTTGAATACAATCACACGGTGATTGTATTTTTGGTCTATGTTGTTTGAAAAAATATATATATATTGTATTTATTAGATTCACATAAAGTAGTCACTATATTTATAATAATAAAAAAAATTGTTGTGATTTTTAACTATCAATTAACTTAATTAGTATAATTTTTTTCAAAAAAAATAATTTTATTTTTTAAATACCAATTGACTTCACTGTTTTTCAATAAGGTGATTGTATTTTTACACTCTATTTGATTGATGATGATTGGATTGCATTTTATGATTGTGATTGGACTTAATTTATTTTTCAATACGATGATTGTATTTTTAATCTATATTTTTTGAAAATACAAATAGATTCACTACAAGAAACTACACTTTTGGCGACTAATGTTTTAGTCGCCAAAAGCATCGATTTTGGTCGCCGAAGATATTCCCCGACCAAAACTTTTAGTCGCTGGCTTTGTCGCAGATACATTGTCGGCGAAGGTAGTGGTGACTAAAACAAATTTAGTCGCCATAAGTCCAACACAAATGGCGACTAATATGTTGGTAGGCAAAAGTATAGGGTATTAGCGACTAAAAGTGGTTTAGTCGCGGATGAGTGACATTGGTGACTAATATCTTAGTCGCCCAAAGGGTGCATCAATTCATAACTAACATTTTCAGCTACTATATCTTTTGTCGCCAAAAAATTTAAAAAAAATCTACGGCGACCAAATTACTAGTCGCCAAAAGTGTTATTTTTTAGCTACTAAATTTTTAGTCGCGGAAAGGTTGGTTATTCTTTAGCTACTACAGATTTTCGTCGCGTATGACATAATTAATTACGTTTTGGTGACTAAATATTTAGTCGCCAAAAGTGTTCTGAGTTTTACCTACTACAAATTAGTCGCCAAAATTGTTTTCAATTTATTTTGGCTACTAAATATTTAGTCGCCAAAAATTTTTTTACTTTTTGCTACTAAACAATTTGTCGCCAAAACTTTTTTGCATTTTGTTTTAGCTACTAAATGTTTAGTCGCCAAAATATTTATTTCTTTTTTTGGCTACCAATTGTTTTGTCACCAAAAATATCAATTTTTTTTTGTTTTGTTTTTTCCATTTTAATAAATTTGTTCACAACCTGTATGTATTCATCACAACCTGTAATAGGTACACAAACAAATCAATATATATATATATATATATATTATCACCTATTCCGTAATGCATGTTTCACTTACAACCATCAAATAAAAAAGAACAACTTACAATATAAACTTATATACAAACCAACTAATATATTCCAATTACGAATAATAACGTCATACATTCCAAATGTCCTACCAAAATAATGTCCTCTACACACAACATTTTTACTATACTATGCATTGTAATGACCATTTGGCATGGTACAAATTACCATGGTAATATGTACCACGACAAAAGGTAGTCTAAATATATCACTAGAGCAATTAATACAAGTTCCAAAAATACTATGTACCCCGCCAAAAATTATATGTACGATTCATCCAAATTCCACACAAAAAGTAGAGGACGACCAAAAACTTTCCAATGTTGCACAACTGTGAATTATCTTCTGGACAAAAAAAATAGAAGATCCACATGTCAATGCCAATAGCCATCTACACAACAAAAATTACACCCATCAGTTCCATTGTAAACAAAAATTTTCAACAAAAAGTTATAACCATCTACAAAACACAAATTGCAAGGATGTCAATTGTAATTGAAATTGTATTTAGGGTTACTTTGAATTTAGGAAGTATTTGTTAAAAAAATTTCAGTATTCAAACTAGGACACATAAAATGAGATAGAGAGAGGATTAGGAAATTTCAAAGAATCAGTTTACAACACTTCGTATTTCAGCTTTATCCATCATACGTGCATGCTCTTTCCACTCCAACCCCAACATGGTGCTCACTTGGTCTTACAGAAAATCTAAGATCTAAAACATTTTCAATGACAATATGGTTGAAAATGTGGAAAGGTATGTACTGTGTACCGTATTGTATTAGAATACAACTTACTGCACTTGAAAACTCAATGCAAACGTATGTACTGTGTAACATTTACGTTGGCTTATAGAACAAAGTGAGATTAAATGTCTTGGTTTCGTCAAAATCTTGGCAATCATGATCAAAAGTCACAAATAGGTTACAATGATAAAATGGGTTCGGTTGAGTTGAGAGTTTATTCAACTTCAGTGTACAATGTAAAGAAATTTCCCAAGTTAGGCATGAGCCCCAAGTCAAGTTTAGTCTAAAGTATAAACATATATATATTTTTTTCATAAAACTAAATATTTTGAGATGCTTATAGAATATATATATTTATAAGCTGTAATATATAAGCTTTAATATATATTTATAAGCTTTATGGCATTTGTCGTGGCAACTCCCAACGTACGCGTGGTAATTACGTCCCATCTGACCCCACAGGTTCTATTTGACATGAGGAAGGTACCCGTGGCATCCATAGAGTGCTTCGGGGGCTGCTTCCAATTTTCGGCCCTCAAAGGCCTTTTTCGGCTAAGTTTATGGTGTTTTTCACGCCAACTCCCAACGCACATGTGGTAATTACGTCCCGTATGTCCCTGCAGGTCCTATTTGACATGAGAAACCTACTCGTGCCATTCCTACAGTGGTTCGGGGGCTGCTTCCTATTGATGATGATAATTAGATTATATTTTGTAATTAGATTTTTTAACTCACTGTATTTTTTTTATAAAAATGGTTGTACTTTTTAACTATTAATTAGCTTAATTTCTGATTGGGTTTTTAACTCACTATGTTTTTTGGGGAAAAAAAAAAATTGTATTTTTTAATTATCAATTGATTTCATTGCTTTTTTTTAATTACCTTAATTTGTGATTGTGTTTTTTTACATTCCTTTTTTATCACAGGGTGATTTTATTTTTTTAACGATTGTTTTTTTTCTACACTCCATTTAATTAGTGTTTTTTGAAAGGAAAGAAAAAAGGATTGTATTTATTTTTTTTGAATACAATTACACGATGACTGTATTTTTAATTTATGTTTTTTGAAAAAAAGTAATTAGATTGTATTTATTAGGTTCACATAAAATACCCACTAGATTGTGCACCGTGTGTAACCTTTGTTTTAAATATTGATTGGTCCGAAAAATGTTTATATCTTTTAGAAGGTAAATATATATATATATATATATATATAGATATATGTAAGTGTAACATTTTATAACTACATAATATATGTGTTGTTTATCAATTATAATACTAATTATCATGTTGACAATATAGAAATGCTGATAGAAGACCCACAACAATTTACATTTTAGTTTACTTTGTTTTATTTATTCAGTGAATTCTGAACAAACATAATAAATTCTTATTTTTATTACTTTAATTATGCAGTGTCTATATTTTCTTTTAAAATTACGTATATTTTAATGCAACAATTTAAAAATATGTTTGACATAATCATAAATAGTTTTTTTAAAATTTAATCCCGTGTATAGCACGGGTAATATGCTAATTTAAATAAATCTAAAGTAGTGTATTTTTTTATAAATAAGATACATAATATTTATATTCATTTTTTTGAAAATTTTACCAATAAATCCCATAAGAGAGAATGTTGATCCGATTGGTCCTATGTTTTTTTTTTTTTTTTTTTTTGAACCATTTAGTTATGTTTAATTTGGTAATGAATATTTATTTGATTTGGTGATGTTAAAGTTTATAGTTCTACCTTGATATGAGATTCCTTTTAGATTTACTGATGTTTTACTTGTGGGATTTGGGGGAGTAATGTATGCATCATTTCCATTAAGAACTGATTTGGGATAAGTGTCTCACAATGGTAGGGTTCCAATTGTTCATGATTAACGTCGAATTTACTAATGTTTGACTTGTTTTCATCACCTTCAAACACACCAGGTTAAAACTAGCTATGGAGAGATAATGAATCTCTTTGCTGGACTATAAAATTGTTTCCATATTCTCTTTGCCATAAGCATAAATCCCACTATATATATATATATATAGAGAGAGAGAGAGAGAATGGGTTCGAGATTCATGTCAGAGAAGCCTCATGCACCAACCGTTTCTGAAAGTCTACTGTGAGTAATGTTATTGTAAAGATATGTTCATATGAATTATGTTCTAAATGAAATTTGATAAGTTATGATTTTTGAAATGATATTATTTACGCAAACGAATGTTCTATGTTTGAAATCTATTATAGCATCCATAGTTAGTCCTAAGTCATGGAGGACGACATGTTAATGCAGGTCTATGATATATGTGTGATTAGGAGATCTCGTTAGCCACTTCATTATGGTGATATGTGTTTAATCGGTATCCGGAATCGATTACTCTAGTTGGATGACGATGTGATATGTTCTATTGGATGTACCATTATTTTGTTCGGATATGAGAATTGATTTTGTTATGATCTGTTTTATGAATATGATATGTTCGGAATTCGTTTACTAACCTCTTTACATTAATGTTATTCACTGGGTTTTAACTCACTGTTTGTGTATATATATATGCAGGTGAGCGTGTGCAGGACCAGGCTTGAGGGCTTCTGTCCGACTTTTGTTTTGTCAAGCCAATCACCGTGCCTCATATGGAGGTTCCTGAAAGTTAATGTGATCAAAATGTTTTGTGACCAAGTTTTAAGCTCTTAATGTCTTTTGTTTACTTTGTATACAGGGCTAAGTCCCTTTTTGTTGTATCTACATTTGGTTGGTGTAATGATGATGTTATGATATATGTATCTAAATGCTTAAAGTTTTATGTCTCATATAAGTCAGCACAGCTCATTAGACAATTATATTTATGTATTTGCATCCGCTAGTCCTTTATTTTGTTAATTTGTTTCAAAGGCTATAGGTAATCTTAGGATTACTGGCCAGTTACGACGCTAAACCTATAGGGGGCGAATTTGGGTCGTGATACCTATTGTGCATTCTTTGGATAGATTTGTAATTTATACATTTTAGAAAACCCATTATACCCCTATTTGATGTCAACCACATGCGGAAACAATGGATATTAACGTAATTAACATTAGGTCAGGACTTATTAGTTCATAAAATAAATTGTAAGATTAAATGGTTTAAAAGATCTGATTTTTAGATTTGTTGGTGCTTCACTCTTAATTTTTTGCCATTTTGTCTCTTATAAATGAAAATTTTATTTGTAAATTTGTAAGTTACTAACAATCAACCTATATTATGCATCGAATAAAATGAATAAATGATAAATTTTATTAAATTTTTGTATATAACTATAAATTTCACATTATATATTTTATATTAAAGTAATATGTAATTTTTAAATAACTATTAAAAATTTGTAGTAATAATCAAGCTTAAATTGCATTGATTTTTTTTTTTTTTTTATACAGGAAAATCCATCAACTTTTTCGCAGATTCAAGGCAGCGCCCCTTGCAGAGATCACCAAAGTGTCCTGTTATCCGTTCAAAGTAAGAAAATTATAACTTGAGAACTTGTCCCGACCTCCCAAGACAAGCACCGCTTAAGTCAGGATTCGCGCAGTGGAGGAGTATTGGACATACACCAAGTGTTGTGATAACAACAACTTGAGGTTAAACCTCCTAACCAACTGTACTACGTGCAAGAGATTGGCTCAAGTGGTTGCAAACTTGAGACCTTTGGTCTTAACCCCTAGGCCTTTACCAAGTTGCCAAACACCCCTGGGTTACATTGAAAAATGTTAGTCTCAATATGTATGTCTTAAAGTTGTACTATTATACTCAAATCATGCTAATAAATTTTAGAAAAATGCTTGAGGCCTCAAAATTTAGAGGCTTCAATGCCTCGATTTTTTTATTTTTTTATTTTTGCTGTGTTGGTTTGATTTCTTTTTTTTTTTTTTTTTTTTGCAAGGGTGGTTATTAGGAATGGCAACGGGGCAGGGCGGGGCCAAGGATCACACTCCCCGTCCTCGATCCCCAATGGTGAAAATTCCCCCGGCCTCGATCCCCGATGAGAAACCTATCACCCTCCTCGTCCCCACCCCCGCCCCCGCCCCCGCCCCCGCTCCCTCCCCCTAACGGGGATCGATTTACCCGACCCCTAAAATCCTCGGCCAAAAAAAAAAAAAAGAGAGGAGCAAAATAGTAGCTCTCATCATCATCAACATCAACAACTATAGTCTACAAAATCATCATCAATGATCATCATCATCAACATCAACAACAAAAAAATGTATATCTATATCTATATCTATATATACATATATATATATATATATATCTCAGATCGGAAGAACAATGAGAGAGGGCGACCAGTGGTGGTAGATCTAGAGATGAGGTAGCAAACGGAGGTGAGAGAGAGAGAGTGGTGGTGGTGTCGCTGACGGTGGTGCGATCAACGACTGCCAGTGGAGCTCAAAAATGTTCATCGTGGCTCAGATCTGGAAGGAGCTCTCCGTCACCGATCTATCTCTAGACTTCTCCGCGGCTTAAATCTGGAAGGTGAGAGAGTTGAGAATGCCTCTCCGTGGCTTAAATCTAGAAGGTGAGAGAGTAGAGAATGCTTTTTGACTAAAGGGAGAAGAAAGAGAATTCATCTCTCTCACAGAGAGTAAAGGGAGAAGAAAGAGAGACAGAGTGAGACAGTTGAGAATACTTTTTGACTAAGTCCTTGAGAACCTACGTACCTAAACATATATATTATATATATATATATATGGGACATTCAGGGCTGTTCGCGGCGGGGCCAGGTCTGGGAAAGCTATCACTATCCCTGGCCCAAAAATTATTGGGGATTAAATTTTTAATACCATCCCCGACCCTATGGGGATAATTTTCGAGGAAAATCCGTTCTAATCGGGGTCGGGGGATCGGGTCCCCCGTCAGGCCGGGTTTAAATTGCCATCCCTAGTGGTTATCTGTAGGGGTGTGCTAAAAAACTAGACATCCCACACCAACTCAACTTGTGTGGTTTGATAAGATGAGTGAATTGGGTTGGATTGGTTTGGTGATAAAATTAACTAATCAGTTAGGCTATCGGTTAAAATTTGTTAATTCCATACAGTTTTGTATGAGTCCCTACTATATTTTTATTTCAATTTCCTCCAAGTCTTCCTAATTTGAAATAAAAATATAGTAGGAACTTGTACAAAACTATATAAATTAACAAATTTTAACCAGTAACTTAACTAATCAATCAATTTCATCACTAAACCAGTCCAACCCAACTCACTCACCTTATCAAACCACACAGGCTGACTTGGTGTGAGATGTCTAGTTTTTTAGCACACGTACATATAATTACGCTTTCAAAAAAAAAAAAAATCAAACCAACACAACAAAAAAGAGAAGAAAAGAAAAAAAAAAAACCAAATCAAACCAACACAGCGAAAATTAAAAAAAAAATGATACAAGACATTCGAGTCTTAAAATTTTGAAGTTTCTAGCACGACTGTAAATTTTAATCGTATTTAATGAATAAAATTTTATAATTTAGGCGAATAAGCTTTTTTGGTACATCTCGCGGTCGAAGATTGGCTATAGCCAATAGGCTAGTAGTAACTTGGCTACAGCGAAGCACTTACCAAGTGCGAAGGAAAGGGCCGTCGCCACTTGAGCCTCATGTTGGGGAGCTCGCACGTACGGTCCTTATGGGGCAGTAGCGCTTTATTTTTAACAGCAGTGATTGATACCATTAATTTTACACCATTAAATCAACTTAAAAAAAAAAAAAATAAGGGCAAAACATCATCACGTGAGACTCATACCTACATTAGAATTATTAGTGCTCCTCTTTTAATGGTCTCAATCGTTTTTTATTTTTTATTTGAGCAAGAACCATTCAGTTTTACTTTTTTATTAGAAATTTACTTACTTTGTGTTTTGTTGGAGGATTTGAAAAAAAAAATTAAAAAAATTAAAAAATATATTTATAAAATTAAGAAAATATAAATATATTTTATCTATTTTTTTCTTTTCAATTTTCAAATCTTTTTCTAACTACCTCAATCGAACACAGTGTTAGAGAAAATTGTTGAAAATTCTGATCTAAAGAGGACATAAGGCATTAGGTTTCATAAGTAGTTTTTCTTTGTGAGAAATAGACTCTTTGTAAAATATTATGATGAGAAGTACATTTTATTATTTTGAAAGACATTTTATTTTTAGTTTTACCCAAGGTTCTAAATATCGGCCGATACGTGTCGTACCGGCCGGTTCGTACCTGAAAATTGAAGTGCCGAGGCTGGTATACCAGCGAGAATGAAATTTGCGTCCGTAACGGTCGATTCCCGATACGTATCGGCCTGAATCCGATACGTGAGCGATACAGTTCCGATACACGTATTCTATCGTTGGTACAGCTGAAAATTGAGCAAAGCACCTGCAAAAATAATTGAGCAAAGCAAAGCACCTGCAAAAGAAAAAATAATTGAGCAAAGCACCTGCAAAAGCAAAAATAATCGAGCAAAGTACTTGCAAAAACAAAAGCAAATAAAGAAAAGGAAGGGAACAGACTCACGAACTCAAACCTTTCACTTCAATTTTTTTTTCTTCTTCAAGCAATACACACACAGACTCACGAACCACCATAAATTTGTAACAACCTTCAAAGAAAAACCCTCAATCGGACCAAACCCAAATCCATCTTCCAGGGGCATCGATCTTGTAAAGTGTTGCAGGGAGAAGCATTGAATCAAACCCAAACCGATCACCGCTTTCAAGCTTCTTCATTGAAAGTGTGTTCTCTCATGCTTTGTTTATATATTTGTCATGCTCTGTTTTTCTTTTGGCTGAATAAGTTATGCTTTTGCTTGTTAAGTTGTTGTGCTCAGTTTATAACTTGTTTTGTTTGTTTGTTTGTTTGTTTTTTTTTTTTTTTTGTGGTTATTTATTATTTGTATTATGGTATGTAATGGAAACGGAATATATTTTAATATGTATTTATGATTGTTCAAATATTTATACATATTGGTTTTTTTTTTCCTTCTGTTTTGTAGTTGATGTTAGGTCCCTTAGTCTTGTCAATCCTGCGAACAAACTTGAGTTGTTGAGTTGTAATTTTCTATTCTATTTTATGTTCCTCCCTCGAGTGAAGAGTGCGTATGGTAAAAAACCTAAGAGTGATGAATGTGAGCTCGAGCGAAAATTGCGTGGCTCGAGCGAAGAAGTGCGTCTGTATAAAAACCTGAAAGAGATGATTGTACGCTCGAGCACAGGTTGCGTGGCTCAAGCGAAGCCACTTGTGGAAATCACGCGAGATAAGTTCCTCGCTCGAGTGAGAGAGTCTTCGCTCGAGCGAGCTCCGCAGTTTCAGATTTCTATAAGTATCTGTTTTAATCCTAAACTAGGATTAGGTTTTTTGAGATCCACTTTAAGGTTTTCCAAGGTTTTCTTTGAGAGTAGTTTTTCTAGTTTTCCTTGATATTATTGAGTGGGCTTTTAACCTATGATCTGAGATACATACATCAAGGAGTTTGTTTCTTCATAATTAAGAGTATTCTTCTTCGGTGGAATCCGGAGATTCAAGCGTGGAGCATCAAAGGAGGTTGATACTGCACGTGGTCGTTGATTCGACATTAGAGGTTGTAGATTCAACTTCATAATGATCATTTCCGAGACGAAGGCTGTGGTGAAAGAGTTACAGAAGGTTTGAAGACAAATTTGATGCGTTTGGTAATTTGTTGGTTATCTTTGTAATCTTTCTTTCTTCATAGTGGATTGATTAGTGGTGTTTCGCCTGTGGTTTTTTATTATAATTGGAGGTGTTTCAATTATGATTTTTCCATGTAAAAATCGTTTGTGTCAATTTATTGTGTTTCGAAAACAACAATCTAAACTACTTTCGTAAGTGCTTGTTGATTTAGATTGTGTGTTTTGATTAATTGGGAATTGGTGGAATTAAATTTTTACCTAATCACAAATCACTTAGGATTTTCAGTTGATTTAAGCCATTGTTGTGTGGTTATATTATGGTATGGGATGGAGATATTTTAATATATATATATATATATATATATATTTATGATTGTTCAAATATTTATATATTTTGTTTTTTTTTTTCCCTTTTTTTTGTTTTATAGTTGATTTAAGCCACAGTTTTGTGGTTATATTATGGTATGGGATGGGAGATATTTTGATATATATATATATTTATGATTGTTCAAATATTTATATATATATATATATATATATTATTATTTTTTTTTCTTAGCAATGTACCTGTAGAATATATTAAAAGTTTAACATATATGTCAAATAAAAGCTTGAGACTAAAATAAATACATATCATTTAGTTGAAAATGAGTCAAAAGTGCCTCTACATATCAAAATTTTGATTAAAATGTGATAAATTAAAGGCAAAAAGAGTCAAAAAAAAATACATAAAATTGAGTTTTAGAGGAAATTTTACAGCCGCGATGCTCGATACCCGATACGTACCGGTTGATACTGCCGATACCGATACTCCGCGATCGATACCGTTACGTTACCCGATACCGCGATTTAGAACTATGATTTTACCCCTTAATCTATCCATTAAACTTTTTTATCTATTTAATTTTTTTATTATCCGTTCAAATATTTTATTGTTTAATTTTTTGAATTATCTGTTCAAATATTTTAGTTTTTTTGATTATCTGTTTAATTTTTTTATATATAATCTATCTGTTTAAAAACTATCCGGTGAATCTTATCTGTTAATTTTTTTATATAGTCTGTCCACTAAAAACACTATCTGTTGAAATATCTGTGTCGGTTTGAACAAATCTGAGCCATTTTTGGATAGATCTATATCACAGGAAGTCCTATCTGTCAATAACACAGATATATACACATCTCTTATATTCATAAAACAACAAATCAAGGCAAGAAAATTGATATATACAAACATATATATAGAGAGAGAGAGATGTGAAAAATGAAATAGTGTAGTGGCGTCTCGATCAGAGCGAGGCGGCGGACAGCGGTTTTGTAGCCGCTGGTGAAGATCCAGAGAGTGGCGTTCTTAGCGCTGCGATCGCTGCCGGAAACGGGTGCATCGACGGAGGAGCAAGAGATGGCTTATCGACCCGGTCAGGCAACCCATGAGAGAACCGAGAAGAAACTCTTGACTAAATTGATTTATTTCTCTTGAGACACCACTTCTTCTTCGACGAATTCAATCGAAGCCCTACGCAACCTTCTGGCGACGACACACAAGCTCTCATAGCTCTCTAGAAAGAGAGAAATCAAAAATAAAATAAAATAAATTCACAAATCCATCACCACTCTTTCAATCAGAAATCGCATTGATTAGTACAATCTGTAGAGAGAAGAGAACATCGATCGCCGGTGGAGGTTGTTTTCTCTTTTCTTATCTATAAATGTATGTAATTTTCGGAGCTAAGAAAGAAGAAATTGAGATGTGATTGTGGAGAGAGAGAGAGCGATTGGAAAGTGCTTATTACAGTGTGACGGCAGTTGGGTACGTAATATATAATAGTTTGGACATTTTGCACCGGCACATCTTTATGATAAAATATTTTAAAGTGCGGAGTTTTGGACAAATAAAATTCAAATTTTGGTTTATGGGCCGACAGTGCCCAATAACTTTTTAATCAATGTTTATTATATTCAATTTAAATTTTATTATTTTATTATTAATTTTTAAGTTTATAAGTCTAATTTAATTTTGTAATAAATGTTTTTTTTTTTTTTTGGGTTACATTTGTTATAAATCTATTGAAAAATATGATCTGAGAGTATTAGAAATTTTGTTGTGTAATTAAAAAAAATGATAAAATAAAAAGCTTATTGTGAAACATATAGTTGATAAAAAGTAAAATCAAAAGTAAAAAATATTTTCACTGAATTTGTGTTATGCATTAAAATTTGTATTTATCTATTTATAAGAAGGGGTGTGCTTTATAAATACTCAAAACAATGGTCAGTTAACTCAGGAAAACAAAAAAATTAACAATAAAAAAAAACTACTCACTTCTCACATAGATAAAGAGTTTGACATTATCACAGATTAGTAGTCCACTCCCAATGTGAGGAGAAAGTAGTTTATAAAAGGGAACAACTTTTTTTTAGTCCAAAAAAGGATAAGACAGTGCTGTTGAGTCTCAATAAATCCGGCTTGAACAGCGTTTCGATAATTCAAATTGTTGAATATATAGAGCATGTTGTCCGATCAAATCACAAACACAAATGCAATCTTATCAAATGACTATCGATATTTAATCAACATGATTTTTTTATAAAAATGATACATTCGACGAGTTTTACACAGTGAACAGTTTGATTTATCAAGATGAGCCTAAAGTCACGCCCACCGCGATCCAAAAGTACCATCCAATCCAATTCCAAATTGGAAAGAAGCTGCTCTCTTTATAAAATAACCTGTTAAGGTTTTATATATTTACTCAAAAAATAATTGACAAAATAGTGATAAATTTCATGCCACTTACATATTTCTTTTCAAAAATTGAAACTATTTATTATTGATTAAAACTAATGTGGAAGAAGTATAATAAAGGAGAATTCGAATAACTATTAAAATTCAAAAGGAAAATAAATAAATAATAAATAACAACATGACACGTGTATTTTTTAAACTTGAACTTCAGCAACCTTATAACATTTTGTAATAATAAAAAGTATATATAATAAATATTTGATAACAGATTAAAACAATTATTTAAGAGAAAAAAATGTAATGAACTAAAATCTAAGGGTGATAACCGAGTCGAATAATTAACTATTTAAGCTTAATTTAAAAACTTTAATAATGAATTTTAAAATTTATTTAACTTTGATTCGTTAAATTTTTAGTCCGATCTTAAATGAGTTTTTATTGAACCGAGTTTAAATAGTTTGATATTTTTATATAGTTTTAGATTTATCGAATTGAGATAAATGACCAATTGACTATTCAAGTTTGATTTAATTTTTTTTAATGAATTTTAAAATATGTTTAAACTAATTAATTTATTTAATAAATTGAGCTCGAATGAATTTTTAACGAATCTAATAACAACCGAGCTCTCGAACTGTTTAATTCATATATGTCCCTCCAAAAATCTTTAGGTAAACAATAGAATTATAGAATCATCCTTAGAAAACCGAACAAGGAAGGAATTTTTTTTTTTTTTTTTTTTAATAAAAACTTTAGAAACCTGATAGGAGGGTTCTGTAATTTCATAAAATCTGAAGTAGGTCAATGTAATTTACGGAAAAAGGGATTCATTTATGATTTTTTGTTGCAATTACACTACATTTCATCATTATTCTTGTTTGGTGCAAGTGTTTTTTGGATGCATTGAAATATGGATGGTTGCTTTGCTTCTCCAATTTGGTATAATTGTGACATAGATGGTTCGGTCGAAGATGCTTTGTTAGCCTCTGTGATTGATAATTGAAGACACCACACTTACTAATTTTCTTTGGCTGGAAATTGTTGCGACTTGAATTGACTAGAGAAACTCTTTTAGATTGCTGAGAGCATCCCCCAAATATGTTACTTATATTTTCTTCAAATTTTACTTAAAAAGTGAACTCATCTAATAAACTCTTTCATAGCCAAAAAGTCATTATAAATTGTCACATTACTCTTTCTCTAATTTTCTGCACATATTTTTATAAAAAGGTAAAAAGTCATCTAAAATAGCTAATTCCCAAATACACTACTGTATGGGTGTTGTTTGTGTGGAGATCACAAAAAGCAACAGCTAAATTTTTCTAGAGGAGATGATGCTGTATTTTAGAAAGAGTAGCGGTGGGTACAAATGCGATACATTTGCAATTTTACATTTAAATTTTTTGGTGATTGAGAGTTGTTATGATGAATGAGAAAATGGTTCATCTGGTATTGGATTTGACAGTTATTAGATCAACAGATATGAAGGACATTCTTAGAAAAAGAAAAAAAAAAAGTGTGATAGTGTTCACACCAAATTAAGTGTACACTTTATATAATACTAAAAGTGGTGGCACACGTGATGCATATATATATATATATGAATGAATTTAAAGTCTGAGAACTGAAACAATTTTTCAATTGAGTAAATAGTATGGTAAATGCAATATTTTGGTTTTCATGTTTGGCTCCAAAGTTTGTGAAACCGAATCTAGGCGGTGGGTGCAAATGTGTGGTAAGATAGAGCAACAGCCATAACATAGCAAACCAATAGAAGTAGCTCCAGCAGATTCAAAGCTGCAGTCACAGCATAGCAAAGTTATAGTAGCAGCTCCAGCAGTCACGTGTGAATTACCAAGGCTAGGCAGTTAGTTTGTTAGAGATTAACTATAGTTTAGTTAGACGGTTATGGTTAGGTTAAGTGCATCAGTCTTGTACATATACTATCTCCTCAGTTTAATGTAGATTCATTCAGAAAATCAGTAAAGTTGATATATTCTTGTTTTCTCTTTATGGTATCAAAGCATTAGGCTCTTCCGAGCTTCGATCCTTCAGAAAAGGTCATCAATGGCTTCTCCAAACACCACACCTGCAGCATCATCCTTCTTTTCTTCTTCTATGTCTTCATTTATCACAGTGCCTTCAAATCTCACATTATCTTAGTGCCTTTGTCACTACAAAGCTTGACTCATCAAATTACATAGTGTGGAAAAGTCAATTGTAGAACATCTTGCGAGCAACAAAGCTTATTGGTTATGTGGATGGATCTGAAGCATAGTTCTAAATATCGGCCGGTACGGTACGTACCGGCCGATTTGTACCGGAAAATTGGAGTGGCGATACGGATATGGACCGGTATACCGGTGTGACTGAAAATCGCAGCTGTAGCGTCCGATTCGCGGTACGTATCGTCCTGAATCCGATACATGCAACCATACAGTTCTGATACGGATTTGCCATGGCCGGTACGGATGAAATTAGAGCAGAGAATCTTCAGCGAAAGCAAAAATAATCGTCGGTTACATACGAAATTGGGGCAGAGCAGAAAACCTCCTGAAATTTGTGATGTTTGATGCTCTGTTTTGCAAGTTGATTCTTTGGGCTGTTGTGCTCTGTTTTGTTGTTGGGCAAGCACACCAATATGCAACTTGCAAGCTTCTTTGTTTTCCTTATACTCTGTTACTATTGGAGAGAGAGATGCATGCGCAGAGAGAAAGAGGAGGTGCCCAGAGTCCCCCGTTGGTTTGGTGTGTCTTTACATTTTTTCCAACCCAAAACCTCTCCCGAGAGAGAGAGAGAGATGAATGGCAATGGGTGTATCTAGCGAGAGAAAAGTTGGTGGTGTGTGTAGATGTTGTCTGTGTGCCGTGTGTCATGTGCATGTGTGTGCTGGGTGTGTGTGTTGGGTATGTGCAGTATAGTAATATATCATAAGGCTGGACTTGCAAGCTTCTATACTCTGTTACTATTTTTGTTTCATATATCAATATTATTATTATTATTATTATTATTATTTTTGTTATGTTTTTCTATTTCGTAATTTCTTTTTTAGGCCACTGTTTTTCTGCATCTTTTAAGCCACTATTTCTACACCTTTTTAAGCCACTGATTTTCTGTTGTTTATACATCTATGTCACTTTTTATATTAATATATATATATATATATATATTCTCAGTTGAGCAAGAGAAAAAAAACAAAAATAATAAATATTAAAATCAAAATCTTCATCTGTCAAAAGTTTACTATGTTGAAAATGAGACTAAAATAAATACATTTCATTTAGTTGAAAATAGTTAAAAGTGTTCCTACTTATCAAAATTTTGATTAAAATGTGACAAATTAAAACTAAAAGAGTCAAAAAAATGCATAAAATTGAATTTTGGAGGGATTGTTAATGATTTTTAAAATTTCACGGACGCGACACCCGAATCCCGATACGTACCGGTCGATACTACCGATACCGATACTCCGCGATCGATACCGTTACGTTACCCGATACCGCGATTTAGAACTATGATCTGAGGTATGTCCTCCATCAGTTGTGTTAGATTCTAACAATCTTGAAGTCTTGAATTCAAATTACACCTTATGAAGCACCATTGATGCTCACCTCTTGAGCTGCAGAACTGCAACTCTTTCTCCATCTATCTTCACAATTGTGATTCATTGTCAAACTAGTCAAGAAGTCTGGAGTGTTCTTGCCAAGAGATTTACCTCTCTTTCAAGATCTCACATCTATCAATTGAAGAATAAACTAAATCAAATTGTTAAGAAAGGATCCGCAATGGAAGAGTATTTGAATCAGTTCAAAATAATATCAGATCAGCTTGCCTTGGCTTCATCACCTGTTGATGATGAAGATTTAGTCCTCTTGATCTTGAATGGACTACCTGAAGAATACAATGCTTTAAAAACCACCATACCAGCTAGGTTAGAACCTATCTCAATGGATCAACTAAGTGCTTTACTTTGTTCAGAATCTATCCATGTGGAATCTACTCTCAAGCATACACATGCTTCAGAAATTCAAAGTTCCTTTGCCTACACTGCTCAAAGGAGTAGCTATTCTCATAGAGGAGGTACTAGAGGCTCCTATAGGGGCAGAGGTGCTTTCAAAGGCAGAGAATGGAGTAGATTTCGAGGTCAGCATAGTCAGTTTCAGAATCAGAGAGGAGGAAGTATTCAATCTCAGAGAGGTAGAGCTACAATAGGCTACAATACACATAGCTACAATACAAACAGTCCTAATGTGACCTGTCAAATTTGTGGAAAAGAAAACCACACTGCTCTAGACTGCTGGTACAGACTAGATGCAACTTTCCAGGCTCAATCTCAGAATCATTACTCTAGTTCTTCATCCTCTACGAGTCATCCTAAGGCATATGTTGCAGCCAACACAGTTCCACAATCTAAAGCTAGCTAGTTTCTTGATTCTAGAGTTATAACTCACATGACACATGATCTGAATAATCTCTCTCTATATCAATTTTTTCATGGCTCAGATCAGGTAGCAATAAGTGATGGAAACACAATTCCTATTGCTCATACTAGTAAAAGACTCCTTCCAACTCTCTTATTTCCATTCTAACTTAATAAACTACTTCATGTTCTTACTCTTTTCTCAAATTTACTTTCAGTTCATCAATTGACCATGAACAACCATTGTACTATTACTTTTGATGAAGATTCTTTTACTATCCAGGACAAAAGTACTCAGAGAGTTCTGTATAGAGGCGGCTACTCAAATGGACTATATCCATTCAGTCCATCCTCTGATTCTATTGCCTCTCCTATTCCGCTACTCCAGCTCCTTCAAATTAGCATTTTTGCCTTGGCCATCCTTCAAACAAGAAGTTTCATCACATCATTGCTCATCATCACTTAGGACCTACATCTTCATTTTTGTCTAATAAGGGCTCTAGTTTATGTGAACATTGTTATGTGCCAAGAGCCAAAGGTTACCTTTTTGTTTGTCAAATTCTACTGTAAATAAGCCTTTAGCTCTTATTCATATTGATGTTTGGGGCCCCTTTTCTCCCTCTATTTCAGGCTTTAAATACTATGTGATGTTTATTGATAATTTTAGCAAGTTGACTTAGCTCTTTTCTCTTCATTATAAGAGTGAAGTTTTTTCCAAATTTCTAGAGTTCAAAGCTTTTGTTGAGACACAATTCTCTACTAAACTTCAAGTTTTAAGGAGTGGGGGTGACTATCTAAGTACTCAATTTCAAGGTTTTCTTAAACAAAAAAGGATTGAACATCAGTTGACCTATCTTCATACACTTTCTCAAAATGGTGTGGCTGAGAGAAAACATAGGCATCTCATTGAAACCACAATTACTCCCATGCATCACTATTCCTTTCCTTTAATCTACTGGTTTGATGCTCTTGCCACTGTAGTATTTCTGATTAACAGACATCCTGCTCTCAAACTCAACAATTCTACCCCTTATGAGGTTCTGTTCAAACAAAAACCTGACTACCAATTCTTAAGGTCTTTTGGATGCAAGTGTTATCCTTGGCTGAAGCCCTATACTACTCATAAACTCCAACCAAGATCCATACCTTATGTTTTCATTAGCTATTAACCTTTTATTAAAGGTATAGACACTACAAAAAATTAAGATTTTAGAGACCAAAATTTGGGGACAAAATTACTTTTTAGGGACTAAATATTTTTGTTGTAAAAAGTGTTGTTATTATATTTTTAAAAACAAAAATTAGACAATAGTGATGGATTATTATCTTTTTGGGACCAAATTTTTTGTGTCAAAAAATAAACCATTTTGAGACCAAATTATTTTGTCCTTAAAAGTTTATTTATTAATGACATTTTCAACATTTTGTCGCTAAAAGCCTTATTTTTGACTTTTCAGGGATGATCTTTTAGCGATTATCCTCATGACGATAGAAATTGATCCTTAAATGTCTTTTGTAACAAAATTTTCACTTTTAAAGACCAAAACACTTGGTTTCTAAAACTCTTCTATGTTGTAGTGAGATGTCTTGATTCTCAATCAGGCAAAGTTTACATCTCAAGACATGTAGTCTTTGATGAGTCTTGTTTTCCTTTTAAGGCTTTTTCTTCTTCTGCTTCATCTACAGTTTCTCAGTTGGTTAACTTTTTCTCTTCTTGCTTCCATTGTTCACTTCGAACCTCAAACCTATTCTAAGGCTACCTCATCTTCTACTTGGCAGGCCGCTATGCTTGATGAATATGCAGCTCTTCAAAAGTAAGGTACATAGACCTTAGTCTCTTTACCACATGGCAAACAGGCCATTAGTTGCAAATGGGTTTATGGGTTGAAAAAGAATTTAAATGGCACAATAGCTAGACATAAAGCTAGACTAGTTGCCAAAGGCTTTCTCAAAACTAAGGGAATGAATTATCATGAGACTTTTAGTCCTGTGGCTAAACAACTAACTATCAGAATTCTTTTGTGCCTTGCTCTCCATTTTGATTAGCCAATCAAGCAGCTTGACATTTCTAATGCTTTCCTAATAAGGTTCTTGAAGAAGAAATGTACGTGGTCCAACCACAGGGTTTTAATCATGCTACTCAACCTCATCTTGTTTGCAAATTAAACATAGCTCTTTATGGCTTAAAATAAGCCCCTAAAGCTTAGTTCTCTACTTTCTCAACTTTTCTCCTCTCTCAGAATTTTGTTCCTAGTCAATGTGACTCATCTTTGTTTGTCCAAAAGACTTCTAATTCTATTACCATTTTACTCATATATGTGGATGATATCCTTCTCACTGGCAGTGACCCTCTTTATATTGCTTCTTTGATTCAACAAATGCATGCCACTTTTTCTATGAAAGAACTAGGATTTATTAACTACTTTCTTGGTATTTATGTCACCAAGTTCTCTACTGGATATGTTCTTTCTCAACAGAAGTATGCTTCAGAGATTCTAGCCAAAGCAGGCATAGGTGATTGCAAGTCTTACTCCTCTCTCATGGCTACTAAAACTTCTATTCTTTCTTCTAATGCTAACTTACCTTTTAGTCAACCATCTTTTTACAGAAGTTTAGTAGGTGTTCTTCAATAACTAACTATCACTAGATCAGATCTTGCCTTTGTGGTTAATTATGTCTGCCAATTCATGCAAGCAACCATTGAATAGTTGTTTTGCCTCTGTAAAAAGGTTGCTCAGATATCCTAAAGGCACATTAGGCCATGGTCTTCATTTCTCTGGTGGTCTTCTTATTCTTAATGCCTACTCTGACTTAGACTAGGCAAAAAATGTGCTTGATAGAAGGTCCACTACTGGGTATTGTGTTTACCTTGGTCCCAACTTAATTTCTTGGTCAACCAAGAAGCAGCCAATTGTGTCTAGGTCTTCCTCAGAGGCCGAATATAGAGCCTTAGCTCAGACCTCGGTTGTACTTAGTTGGCTTGATATGTTGTTGGCATAGCTTCACATTCCTGTGCATATTTCCACTATTTGGTGTGACAACTTATCTGTTATTGCTATGTCTCACAATCTTATGTTTCATGCTCGAACTAAGCACATTGATGTAGATTATCATTTTGTTCGATAGAGAGTTGCAGCCAAGAAGCTTCACATCTGTCACATTCCTACCACTGATCAAATAGCAGACATTTTCACCAAACCTTTGTCTATGGCTAGGTTTCAGTACCTTCAAAGCAAACTCTTAGTTCTTCCCAGTCTTCTGAGTTTGAGGGGGCATGATAAGATAGAGCAGCAGCCACAACATAGCAAAGCTATAGTAGTAGGTCCAACAGATTCAAAGCTGCAATCATAGCATAGCACAGCTATAGCAGCAGCTCCACCAGTCATGTGTGAATTACCAAGGCCAGGCAGTTAGTTTGTTAGAGATTAACTATAGTTTAGTTAGACGGTTATGGTTAGGTTAAGTGTATTAGTCTTGTATATATACTATCTTCTCAGTATAATATAGATTCATTCAAAAAATCAATAAAGTTGATATATTCTTGTTTACTCTTTAATGCGATGCGAAAGATAAAAGGAGAACTTATATTTTAATTGCAGAAATCGAATCCATGAATCGCTTATACTTTCTTCATTTGTCCTGATTTCTATTTGGTTGAATGTTTTCTTCACTGTGTTAAGAATTGGAAAAATCATATCAAATTATATCTTTCAAATCTGTCTATAGCTATAGCAATGTGCAATTTAGAAGGCCAGATGAAACTTGACAGCAACGAAAATGGAAAATACTTTGCTCAGCAAAGCCACCATTAATTAATGGGAAAAGTTATCTTCTTTTTCTAGCAAAAAATGAACCGTAAAGAGGAGAACATGGCCTTCTCAAACATTTTTTGGGGTAGGTCCGAAGAGGTGACGTGTTCCTTGTCACATGGCAAGGCACACGGTGAAGACGGTTCATCAAAACCATTTATGAGTAAATGGGAACTTGACGTCGTTTTCGAATTCGTGGAATGGACAATTAAAGAAGTAAATGTGGGTTTCCTTAAAATGAGTTGCTCCACATTGAAACTTTAAGAGAGCTTTTGTGAGTATATAAGCTCTTAGTGCACTAACTTGGGTTGGGCCCCAAGGGACATACCAAGTTTGTAGAATGAATGAGTTATTGACAAAATGAACCTTAGTCTAAACCACCACACACGCGCGCGCGCGCCGCTACCGCCGTCCGTCAGACTGGGCGCAAGTATGGGTTGTGGGTCGAGTCGGTTCTTATATTAATTTTTTACACAAATTCAATTAAATTTTTCCAAAAATTATTGTAGGAAATTAATTCAAATTTGAACTCAAAATTTTTGTCCAAACAAACCTTCTCTAGTCTAATATTCCAACAGTTTAAACTGCTCTAAAACAGTTTTAAAACTGCCAAGCTAAACCGAACATATTTATTACCAGCCCAAACAGGTTCAAAACTGGGTTCAAACAGTTTTTGCACCTGTTCAGTTTGAAACATACCTTTTTAGGTTTGATTTCATACCTGTTCGGGCAGTTTGTGTTGCCTATAAATTCAGATCATTCCGGCAGTCATTCTCATCTGAAAAACAGTTTGAAAATTACTTTTTTGATGTCCAATTTTCTGTTCTGTTGCATATATTCTTCATATTAGTTTTTAGGAAAATCAAAGAGAGTATAGAACACAGGTTCTAGTTCGCCGAACAAATTGTTTGGAGTGCTACTTCAAATTGTGAAGATCATTATGTCCTGGGAGATAGATGTCATTTAACCGTAAGCACTGTAGCGGGGCGAATCTGTCTTAAGAACAAAGTGTTGTACACTCGACTAGATCTTTTTATTATTCATTCGGTTTGGTAAAATAATTTCGGTACGTTATTTATTTTATTTGTTTGATTTAGTTTCAATTTATTTATTGTACACAGAAGATTGTTCCAACAATCTTAAGACAGATTCGAATTATTTTGTTTACAGAATTTTTTGTTTGTTTCCCTTTCTCTTTCTTCTTCTTACAGAAATTATTTTCTATGATTTTACAAAATAATATTCTGATTGGAAAACAAATAGTAGTAATATACTGTTTGACAGATAGTAGTAATATACTGTCGATTTTCTTTGACAACTAGTAGTAATATACTGGTGTCATTAACAATTCAGAATATTTATTTGTGAAATTTTGTCAAAAAATAATTTTGGTTTTTAGAAATTATTTCTGAGTGTTCATTAATTGAAATTTTGTTTCAGTTTTTTAAATATTGAAGTGTTATTGAAATTTAATTTTCTGTGGGGAATATAATTTAGTTAAATAAAATTTTATTTTATTTTTGAATTAATTGGAAATAAAAGTTACAATTCTTATTTCTTTTATTTTACAAAATTTATAATTCTGTGGTTTTGGTTTAAGTTTTCTGTGTAGTAAAAAATTTTAATTATAATTTTATTTTATAATTTAGAATTCATGGCTATTATAACTGGTCAAACTAATGCCTAAACAAGTACTAGTGTGGTAGCTGTAATTGCTCCAATCCCTTTTATTGTGACTGTGCCAATCAATCATGGTGAGAAGCTAAAGAAGTTCTCAGGAACTGATTTTAAAATATGGCAACATAAAATATTGTTCTATCTTACAACTCTGAACCTGACTCGTTTTCTCCGTGAGAATGCTCCTACTTTGAACAAGGATGAAACTGACTGGCAAGTGGTTGCTACAGTCGATGCCTGGAAACATGCTGATTTCCTTTGTAGGAACTATATCTTGAACGGACTTGACAATATATTATACAACGTCTACAGTCCAATCAAAACAACAAAGGAACTTTGAGAGTTTTTGGAGAAAAAGTACAAAACGGAAGATGGCGGCTTAAAAAAAATTTGTGATTGGCAAATTCCTGGATTTTGTGATAGTGATTTTAAGACTGTGATCAGCCAAGTTCAAATCTCCAACTCATTCTGCATGACATTCACGCAGAAGGCATGTCTCTCAGTGAATCCTTCCAAGTTGCAGCCTTAATTGAAAAATTACCACAAAGTTGGAAGGAGTTCAAGAACTACCTCAAACACAAGCGCAAAGAAATGTCTTTAGAGGAATTAATTGTGCATTTGAGAATTGAGGAGGACAACCGCAATTCAGAGAAGCGGGCTGGTAAACATCCAATGGAGTCTAAGGCAAATGTGGTGGAACATGCTCCAAAAACAAAGAAACGGAAGTTTTCTGGAGAAAGTTCATCACAAGGCTCTAAAAGAGGGAAAACTAAAAAGTACAAGTTTAATAGCAAGTGTTGCATCTGTAACAATGAAGGACATCGAGCCAAATATTGCCGTAACAAAGGCAAAAGTAAAAGCAAAATAAGAACAAGCAAGAAGCCCGCTCAAGCCCATATGACCGAAGTGGACAATATTTCCAATGGTGTAGATGACATCAATCTTTCTGTAGTTGTTTCTGAGGCAAATCTTGTCGGAAATCCTAAGGAATGGTGAGTGGACACTGGCGCTACTCGCCACATTTATGCCGACAAAAAGATGTTCACATCTTCTTCTACAGTGGACATCGGTGAACAACTTTTTATAGGCAACTCCTCAACTTCCAAAGTTAAAAGACAATGAAAGATTGTACTTAGATAGAATTCACCAGTCCAATTCCTACAGCAATCACCCATCGGCTCACTTGTGTCCAACCTGGTTCAGGAACAATCATCTACTTCCAGTCCAGCACAAGACCAGTCACCTATTCCAATGGCACAGTATCCCCCGGCCAGTATGGAGGAACTAATGCATCATTTGCAACAGACAGTCAAGACACTGCAGCATGACGCGGTCCATCAAGTGGAGGTTACGGCCCGTCAGGCCAAGGTTATAACCACACTACAACAACAACAATCGTAACCAACAGCGGCCTCTACATCACATGTACCTACCGTAGCTATCCCTGTGCCTAGTGCCGCTACTAATATTGCTAATGTCCAAGAAAACCAGGGCAATCCAACAGAGCCAATCCTAGCATGAGCTTCCAAAGCACCGGTTTATCAGACCGAGGCACCATTTGAATTCAAAGTCGATCCAACTGTGCTCAAAGTCAACAAATTAGAGAAGTTGTTCAAGAGAGCACAAGGGGTTAACTCTATCCCGAACATAGAGGATGAATACATTGATTTTGCAATTACATTGTCGGATCTGTTTAAGATGCCACACATTGATCGTTTTGACGGCTCTTGGGATCCAATTATTCACTTGCGAATGTTTTTTGATATCTTACAGCCGATGGGATTAACTAGACCACGAGAGCTATCTCTCTTTGGTCGCACCATGTCGGGTATAGCGGCCATTTGGTATGCTAAGTTGGAAGATTTCGTCAAACAAAATTGGTAGGAGATGGCCAAAGCCTTCATTGCTCAGTACTCTTACAATACGCAAATTGAGGTCACAACTCGTGATCTCGAGACAACCCATCAAGAGCCGAATGAGGGTTTCTCTGAGTTTGTGACAAAATTTGATAATGACCACGAGACCTTCCGAGAAGGATCAGATAAGAATGGTTGTTCGGAATCTACATGGCAAGTTGCTACAGAAGATGATTGTTCTACCTCTATTTGCCTTTATAGAGCTTCAGGAAATAGGGGTTCAAATCGAGGATGCCATCAAAAAAGGGATCATTGTGAAAGATATTGAGCCTTTGAAAAAAAATGTTGTTTGCAGTTCCAATGCTACTACCAGTGGTAGCACAACTGCGAAATGCTCAGAAGTAAACACTGTCACTAGTCCCATCAAAAACCATTTTCCTGGTAATAGCCAAAAGCCAACCACTTTAACTCGGCCCCAAACCCAAAATTTCCATCCTCTTTACATAAGTCTCTCTCAAGCCTTGAAAATTCTACTAAAAAAAGGGCACCTAGAGCTTCTAGAACCCCAACCCCTCTTAAATCCTCTTCCACCAAGACATGACCCCGCTAAATACTGTGTCTGTCATCAACAGCACATTCATGATACAAACCGCTACATCCACCCCCGTCATAAGATTCAGGATTTTATTAATGAAGAGATCATAGTTCCACCAAAAAGACCTCAGGCCACCACTAACCCATTATCTTCACTCCTCAACCTATTGCATACACTACCATCTACCTACAACCCCAGCATATACATCACCCTAGTCCATTTATCCAAGCCTGAGGTGTTCATTCCAGAAAGCACTAACTTGTGTATGATGAATGCATTTGAACCCCAATCGTCTCAAACCCATGAACCCACTACTTTTGAGCTAATAAGTATAATTGAAGATTTGTAGAGAACTGTGGCAGATCTAGCCTTTAGGATATTGGCTTCATCATTAACCACATCACATACCAGAAATTTTACGTCAAAAGGCTTCCCAATCTTGAGACGGGCTGCATTTGAAGAAGGCCAACTTGAAGCCATCTCAAGTCTGGGTGATCACATGTCAACAACAAATGGGCCTCACTCCGATATAGTCACCCAATCTCTTGGCAAAGCTGAAGCCAGTGGCAAGAACAAGGTTGAGGCAAGCATCGATCCCTATGAACATCTTCAATGGGCTATTAAGGCTTTGAAGGTCAAAGGGTTGAACAAACAGCAAGTGCTTGCAGTTGTTGCAAAGATTATGGATGACACGTTTGTCGTTCAGGTTGGGGGCATTTTGAATCCAGGGATAAACCATAAAAAGGGCTACCATACCAGAAACGCCCCTTTCAGCTACAATCCTACACTCGTAAGAGATCATCAAACCCAGTCAACACCCATCAATCCTATCAGGATTGGTAACCGCATCTTCAATCCCCTTTACATGACCTTATCCAAAGCTCTCTAAATCCGCATATGATAAGGCCATCTCAAACCCTTTGACCCTCGGCCTCTTCCTAATCTCCTTCCAGCCAAGTATAATGCTGCTAAGTACTACGCCTTCCATCAACAAACCGGTCATGACACCGATGGTTGTTTTGTCTTCACCATGAAGTTCAAGATCTGATTGACAAAAAGATCATCACTCCACCGAGTCCTACAAAGTCTATCGATACTGGATGAATGAACTTGGGGGGATAACGCGAATGGTTCTGTGATCAAGGATGAACCACCTGCTGATGGCGCTCATTTTACTCCAAATGTGGTGGATGTCATGCATTGTTTTAGGACTTTGAAAATGTTGTTTCTTTTACTTTCAGACTTAGGTATTGAGTCAGTCTTGTTGTATTGAGTCAGTCTTGTTGTGTCATAGGTTGGTGGTTTCAGGGGTGTTACCTCGAACATCGTTGTCTTGTTTTGTTTGTCTTTTATACTCTTTCTTTTGAGTCTGTTTTTATCATTAAACCAATTATGCTAGAAGTTCTGAATGAAACAACAGTAATTTTCACATACTTTTCTGTGCCTTTAAATCATTGCATTGACCAAAGTTTTTCAAAACTTTTCTACACTACGATGAAAATAAAGAGGGTGGAATTCCTCCAGATTCGTAAAAATTTGATCAATTGAGAGGAAGAGAGGCGTGTTAAGCCCTTAATGAATGAGATCATATTTGTTAATATGAGTACTAAGGAAGATCCTGGCTTGGTCCAAATTGGTTCTACATTGTCTTCAGAGGAGCACGAGTGACTGGTCGCTTTATTAAAAGATTGCAAAAAATGTTTTTGCTTGGTCTTACGAAGACATGCTTGTAATTGATCTTGAGATTGTACAACATAGGATCACTCTTGGCCTCAAGACTCAACCCCTTTGCTTTCAAACCTTGATTCAGAATGTTCAACGATCAACCAAAATATGTGGCATGCATAGCCGGATTCGAAGCATCCCTTGAACTAGGGGTAAGAATGTCATTTATGATCAAAGGAAGCTAACATAGCTGGATGAGAAGCAGTGCTTGAACTAGGGGCAAAAAAGGTTAGATATGCTCGAAGATTCAAAATTGGGTCATTTCTCAAGCTAATGGAGATTGGCAAGAAAGCCAAATCCCAGAACCTAAGAGAAAATTTTTTTTATTGAAGGACAATCGAGTTCCTATCCACAACACTAGGGGAAATTTTAGACCCAATTGGATGGGCCCTTATATCATCAGAGAGTATTTAGTCAGGGACATCAGCCATTCTCGTGGATCCAGATGGCTTAGAGATCCTACAACCAATCAACATTGACAAGTTAACTCTTCTATCCTTGAGAGGCTCGCTGGGCTGAAAATCTATAAGGGCGACCCAGGCAAAAGTTAGAGCAAGAAAAAGAGAAAAGAGGAAAATAAGAAATGAAAACAAAGAAAAAGAAATGAAAAATGAAAAAATAAGAAAAAGAAAGAAAAATAGCTCGCAAGGTTGAAAACCTAAAAGGGCGGCTTTGGCAAAAGTTAAAGCGTAAAAATAGAGTGTTAATACCCGAGTGTACCTAATCCGAGAACTACGTAAGGCCTGATTCTCATCTTTGAGATACGTAGGCAACTTCATCCTAAAGTTCGGTCCCGACCATTTTCAGCTTGTTGGTCTTATCCATGTTGATTGGTTGATCCTTGTTTAACTCGGCTATCTTATCCATGTCCAATTGGCGCATCTTCATTCAAACTCGGTTGTCCTATTCCGTTAAAAGATTCAGCTGCAAGACAACTCAAGATCAAATCTGAGGTTGTGCATCTCAAGAGTTAATTCCACATTGGTTAAGCAGTGGCCATATTTGCAAAAATAGTTTTTGAGAATTTTTAGTGAAGTTGACTAATTTTCTCGAAAATTATTTCATTTTTCCAAAATCGAACCATTTCTTGGATCCAAAAAAAGAAAAATTTTCAGTGCTCATAGCCTGACTTACATAATTTCAAAGCAGAAAGTTGAACAAGCAGGTTAATCTAACTCTCATGTTGGTCAAAATTATTTTAGCAAAAAAGCCAAAAATAAAAAATAGTCAAAATGATGAACTAGGGGCACAATAGAATCAAGTTTTCTATCTTTTCCGTGTTGTCAGTGGACTCGCCAGAAAGGGCACAACTAAAGCTAGCCACAGGGGCCAAAAACTCTCGCATCCTCCAAGTAGTGAGGTATCGAGCCAAGTGTGAAGCACGAACTAGAAATCAAGTTGGATATTCGACCCCCTCTCATAAGGTCCACAACTTCCAACTTATCCATCAACCACACCTGGGAAGGGATAAAAAATAAGAGAGATTAAAGAATAGAGAAATGTGCACCAAGAGAAAAAGTAAGGAAAATGGTTTTTCAGAGAAAATAGAGATTGAAGGCCAAAGTGATGTGAGAGCATAAATAAGAAAGGTGGGAAACAATACCTGGAGAAGCAGGCTCCCCATGAACTGAGAGGTCTCCCACCGGTGGTAAATATCCAAATGTTGTGTTTGTTGTTTTTGTTTATCTCGATTCTTGTTTTGAGTCGTTTCGAGTGTAAATAGACTTGCTTAGATTGTTTTTACTTTGTTTTTCCTTTTTTGAGTTATGGTGTACCATGGTCAGTCGTAGGCTCAATACCCGGTTAAGAACTCAGTCTTGGTTTCAATTGCAAAATAAATCGTTTTGTGCTTAGAGTGTTGTGTCATTCCCATCATGATGTGCAAAATAGGATTCTTTCTTTTATAAATGACAGGGTCCAACCCCGATCAAGAGGGTGTAACTGAACAAGGACCTATCTGGAGTTACATAGGTTTCAAACTACAAAGCAAAAAAAAATAGGGAAAACTGGAGCATTTGAGTTTGTTTTAACTTTAGCAATTTCCGAGATTGCATTCCAGAGACACCTTTCAGGCCTTGTCATTTCTCCGAAGTATGAGTGTACCTCGACATCAAGTTCAAGCTTGATTCAAGTTAGAATGGTGATCAGAAGTGCTCTCCCTGAGCACCGTTTCCTTGCCAGATGCGTATTAGCTGTGTTTGCAATGAGTTCCTAAGAGACCAATTGCGATGGTGGAAACAAGAGTTCGAATTGCGATGCCTAGAACACAAATGTTCGGAATTTTCGAGACTAAAGTCTAGTTTAAATACCCAGGGATATATCCTTGGCTTGAAATCTTTATGGCAACCCCATAGGTTGAGGTAGTGTGTATGCACCTCAATTCTTGATACTGAACCAACCTAGTCTGTCACCCCGTTAGAGAATAGGGAAAGTTGTGAATATGATCAAGGAGGAAAGCTGCATCCATGGCTTCTACGTGTAGGAGTTACGCCTTGCCAGCATTTGAGGGCCTTTGAACTGTAAGTTGAAGGTAAGAGTTCGAAGAACACAAGAAGGAGATCCCCGTCAGAGTAAAGTGGTTCATCACCACTCGCCCCATGAGGTGCTTTCTAAAGCGTCGCCTTGTTTGTTTATTGCATTCTCTAAACATCATTCATTACATTGTTTGTCACATGTATTTTATCATCGCACTTATTGCATTCATTTGCATCTTGCATTATCTTGTATCGTTTATCCTTTTACGCTGAACAGCATTTTAGGATTATTCTCCCTCGAGGCTTTTCTCAAGATGCGTGGAACGTGACCTTGAGCGGTTTTTTCAAGACCTCTTCTCATGATTTTAGCGTGGTTACAGTATTCCTTTCCTCACACGATTTCAGCGTGTTTAAAATTTATCTCAGGACGCGTGAGACGCAACCTTGAGCGGTTTTTTAGGACCTCTTCTCACGATTTCAGCGTGGTTTGAGTGTTCCATTCCTCACACGATTTCAGTGTGTTTGGAATTTATCTTAGGACGCATGAAACGCGACCCTGAGCGGTTTTCTCAGGACCTCTTCAGACGATTTCAGCATGATTTAAGTGTTCCCTTCTTCATACGATTTCAGCATGTTTGGAATTTATCTCAGGACACGTGGAATGCGAACCTGAGCGATTTTCTCAGGACCTATTCTCATGATTTCAGCGTGCTTTGAGCGTTCCCTTCCTCACACGATTTCGGCGTGTTTGGAATTTATCTTAGGAAGCGTAGAACATGACCCAAAGCAGTTTTCTCAGGACCTCTTCTCACGATTTTAACGTGGTTTGAATGTTCCCTTCCTCACACAATTTCAACGTCTTTAGAATTTATCTCAGGACGCGTGGAACGCGACCCTAAGCGATTTTCTTAGGACCTCTTCTCATGATGTCAACATGGTTTGAGTGTTTCCTTCCTCACACAATCTCAACATGTTTGGAATTTATCTTAAGACGTATGGAACGCGACCCTGAGCGATTTTCTTAAGACTTCTTCTTACGATTTCAGCGTGGTTTGAATGTTCCCTTCCTCACACAATTTCAGCTTGTTTAAAATTTATCTCAGGACGCATGAGGTGCGACTCTAAGTTGTAGGCCTTTTCTCACGATTTTAGCGTAGTTTGAGTGTTCTCTCCCTCTCACGATTTCAACATGTTTGAGATTTGTTCTTTCTCCTCTCGTGATTCCAGCGTGGTTGAAGTATGTCACCTTATTCATGTACTACATTATCCATCGCATCCATTATATCATACCATTTTATCTCTTGCATCATTTCCATGTTAAGCTTAGTCTGGTATGGGCCCATACCTTTCCTTCGTTGAAACATGGTTTTGTCATGTGTAAGTACCCATGCTGCGCTGAGACCAGAATTGAGGGTGTCAACACATTTTTTTGTGTTAGACGTGATTTATTTTGTGTCCAGGCCTTTTATAGGTAAAATGTGGTTCGGCCTACGCCTTATTCACTACATCCATTGCATCCATTGCATCGTATTTTGTCTTGTTACATTCAGCATTTAGGATCATTATCTTTTCCTAGCAGATCATTCCTCACTTATATCATACCAACCAATTACTTGTACTCTTTTTCTTTCTACAAAAAACATAATTTTGCATGTGCTCGCATCCCTTTCATGTTAAAACATGGTTCTGTTATGTGCAAGCATCCATGCTGCGCTGAGGCCAGTATTGAGGATGTAGGCACTTAGCCTGTGTTATGCATCGCTTAGCTGTACCCACTTCTTTTCTATATAAAACCTAGTTTGATTTTGCATCGCCATCCCTTTATGATATTCGTGTATTTTGCACAGCTTGTGGTTTAATTATTTCGTTATATCATTTTCATTATTTTTTTGCATTGTGTATTATTTGCATCATATCCCTGAACTACGTTGGTTTGATTCCTTGCAAAGGGATACGTAGGAAACCCTCGGGTTCAACCAACTACATCTTCATTTTGTTTGTTTGCCCAAGTCTTACGGCCTTGTCAAAATTGGTCATCTTCAGGCTTTGACATTCACTCACGTCATTTCATGACTTCGAGCTTTATCAAAGAAGGGCAACTGTAGACACCCCATTTTTTACCGCCCTTACGACTTGGGCACCACTGATTGATCACCCGATGATGAATGCATATGCTTGTCCAAATCCTTGAAGTCCTCAGCAGGAAACCTTAGTTTAAACCTACAAACCTTGTGCATTGTTTTGAACCAAAATAGTGGTTTTTCAGGCCTGAGCATCCGGGGACCTGCAGATCCACTAGTGTGGCCTGCCGCCCACTTGTGTAAATTTTCAGATCTTTTTGTCAACTGTCTCCACAGATGCATGCACTACACCAGCTGTGTCTGTATAGATATTTTTGAGGTGGTCTCATATATTTCTATATTTATCTCTCTGCATTTCTCTCTCTCTCTTTCTCTCTCTCTCTCTCTCTCTCTCTTGCAACCTACATAACCTTTGCTTAGACACTCTAAACCAAACCTTGAGAGATCGTCGCTGAGGTGCTTAAGCTTGTATTTTATCACTTGAGAGTGTGAAATTAGTGGTTTGGAAATTCAAGAGATCATTCATCTTTAAGAGGTATACATTCTAGTTCTTTTGTACCATCTCTTTCTCATCTTTCCTTGCTATTTTTGAGTTGCTTCTCACCTGTACTTTTGGCCTAAAACTCGTGGTTTAAAGCCATTAAAGGTAAAGGGGTGGATCACCCTTCTTTGAACCTGGCTTTTACCCTTGTGTTTCCCACCTTTTTATCAACTTTAGTTAAGCTTTTTACCACTATTTTTTAAAGGTTTTCAGAGGCTAAAAATCATATTTTGAAGTTCCAAAAATGGAGGGGGTAGCCTCCCCTCCTTGTGTTTGTTTACTAGCTTACTTGCTCCATGTTTTTAGCTTACCCTTTTAGCTGTTTTTACTTCGATTCCAGCACTGTTTTAGTGTAAATTAGGACTATTTGTAAGACTTAGCTTCATTCATGCTTTGTATAGTATGCTTGTAGTGTAATAGACCTCATAGGCTTGTTGGTTTAAGCCTTAGCCACAAACCTATTTGAGTTGATAGCATTTATTTCTTGCTTTTCATACTTGTGTTCACCTCTAAGAATCTCTACAATCTTCTTCCTTTTTTGGCTTTTTCTCTTTGTTTTGAGAGTTGCTCCAAAAGGAGTGTTGTTTAAGTTTGAATGGTGATATTGTGCTTAATGGTTTAAACCCTTTGGAGGTTCAGTACCAATGGAATGATCATCCTCTTATGCCTAAAATAATATTTGGTGTGGTACTCCCCTCCTTTAATGGACTTAAAGCTCATTATTAGACTTAATTGACTAATAAATGGAAGGTAATTTAAAAAGGGATAATCAATGGTTTAAAAATGGGACAAGATAATAAAATGATTTGGGTTCAATCAGACATTAATTGAACTCATTGAGTCTTCAGTCGTTTCATACTTGTTAGTGATGAAAACAGTTCAAGAATCAATGTCAACCGCTTCCATTGATCAATATCATGATAGTGGGGGGGTTCGTGAGTCTTTAATTGTGCATTTATTGAAATTGTATCCCTTAGTTCGTAAGTCATCACGCAATGAATTTGCGCTGATTGATGGCTTGCGAATCAAGCCTATCCCTCCTTTGAGCTATTTGATGATAAGGAAATGTAGGGTGGACAAACATCCCCTGAGGATGCTCTGTTTGTACTCTGTTGCAACAAGAGAAACACAACATTAGTGGCTAGCAGGCCACCATTACTCGGCGGCAGGCCACTATTAGTGGGCGGTTAGCCACCACTTTTGGCCTACCAGCCACCTTTTTCAACCAGGCAGTACCACTTTTTTAACAGAGCAGAGCAGAGGCTAAGGTGTAAAAACAGTGCGGAGGCATTCTCGGTGGGAGAAATTCATGTGCATGCATAACCTGTTACATTTGTTAATGTTGTACAACTTGTAATTAATTTCTTCGTTAATTAATTCTGCAATGTAACTAGTTAGCTAGTTTAATTAGTTAATTTGTATTAATTAGTTAGGGTAGCCAATTGATTTAATTTTGTGTTGTAATTATTTAATTAGCTAGAATAGTTAGCTAATTTGTAGTGTTGTAATAATTAGTAAATTAGGGCTGGTTTGGGATCTACTAAAAAAAATAAAAAGTCAAAAAGTTACTCAAAAAGTTAAAAAAGTTATCACTATTCATCAAAAAAATATATTAAAAAATTAATATATAAATATTAAAAAATAATTCAACTTTTCGGCCCATCAGTCAAACCAACTGCCAAGAAAGGAAAAAAAAAATTATTTTATAAGCATTCACTAAGTGACATCGGAAAAGTTGGGCTCGTGGGGGCCCACCATAGGTCCATTTTTGATAATTCGAACCATTCAATATGTAGAACTTGTCTAGTATTATATGCCTATAAAAAATCACGTCTACCGGATATCGCTAGCAACATGATCAAATCAGTTTTGTATAAATAATGAATGGTGTTATAGTTAACAGTTGACAAAAAAAACTAACACGATCTGATAGTTATCGATATCCAATCAACGTGAGTTTTTTACAAGCATATAGTACTGGACGAGTTCTACACATTGAACGGTTCCGATTAGAAAAAAAGAACCCGTAATGGGCCCCCACGAGCCAAACAACATCGTCCAATCAAAGCCCGAAAAGGAGGCAATATTTTTCTAGGTACTCATCCCAACCGACTGACTGCCTATTTGTACGGCCTAATATACTATCTTCTCCTACACACTTATTTATAAAATTTTTTAATATACATTTTTTCATAAAAAGTCAAAAAATTAACCCAAACATCCATATTTTTTTCCTCAATTTTTTAGTCCAAAAAGACAAAAAGTGCACTTATTTAGGACACCCCAAACAAGCCCTTAGTTAATTACTTAGTGTAGCTGATTTATTTTGGGTATTATAGTAGTTAGTTAATTAGGTAATTAATTAGCTAGTCCATTTATACAGACCTTCCTACGCAAGGGCAATTTGCAATAAGCGTGTATGTCTTCCGACCCCACGTCTTTCTCCCTGTTATTTATTTGCTTATGATGGATAGTGTAGCACATCATGTTTCTTTTAGCATTTCCCATGTTCGCATCCATTTGTCTTGCATGAATCGAGGCTCGGTTCATCATTGTAATAAGCATTGTCATTTATTACTTTGTTGAAAATGTGTTTAAACCGCATGCTATCAAATTAATTCACATGTCATAATTAGTGGTTGAGCCTATTAATTGGATTTTTGCCTGTTTTGCATTAGGCATCTTCCATTAGTTAGGATCATGTATTTTTTTCTAGCTAGTTTCTCTTTTGGCTCGCCTCGAGAATTGGTGTAAGCTTTTATTTGCTTTAGCATATCGCATGCATGTGATTGTTGTCATATCAAGCATGATTACCATAAGACTAAGTGCTTAAGTGATATACTTGTTTGAGTGTCTGTGGATGAAGGCTAATTGCTTAAATTGGGATAGTTTAATTAATGTGAATATGAGATCACTTTTTCAAATGGCACTTATTCAAAACAATTTTCAAACAAACATTAAATCAAAGTGTTCCAACTTTTATAAATTAGTCTATACTTGTGTGCATCACATAGTAAATTAGCCTAAATAATTGGAACAAGAGCATATAATGTAAATAAAAATCAATCTTTAATCGGGTGAGTGGGGTGCTCAATTCATGATCTTTCCCTTTTGTACCTAAGTTCTCGAGCCGAGACATTTTGGTGATGACGGATAAGTGGCCTTTGACACAAGCCTCGGATTTCCTAAATTTTTCAAAAATATTTAGGTGGTGACTCTATATCTAGCAAAGCAGTCCATTTTTGACATTTTTATTCAAAATCGATTTTTCAAAAAGAATTGTCGGATTTTGACTCATTTGTGCTTATCTATTTCACATTACATTTGTGGAATCAGATTCAGAACCACTGGAGTTCGAACTGTAGGGCTAGTCATATCCGAAAGGAGCACAAAAAGTCGAGCTATAGTTTCTGGCAACTCTGCTAGGGATTTTAAAGAACTTGACTCGAACTTCACGATGTGAAATTTTATTTACACTTATATGTTCTTTAGATTGTATTTGTATTACTGCACTTAAGTCACTGTGTTTGCCAGATGAATGAGATCTTGAAAATGTCAGCTTAACAAATGGTGGACCAGATGAACGACCTTTGGGCTGAAAAATTTTTGGACAAGCATGTTTTCAATGGCCTTTTTGATGACAGAAGTTGCACTCATCCATGGAAACCCGAGACTTGGGCTTACTACCAACCTGAAATAAAGGAGAAGGTGGGGTAAGCAAGAGCAGATGAGTGGCAAAAACTAACTGGGAAGCAGGAGCACCATGAGCCACCTTAAACCGAGTTTCTTCCACAATAAGCTCACAGACAGCACTATCCACAGAAGGCAAAGGAGACCGATGAAGAATAGCTCTCCTAAGTGGCTCAAATTGATCACGAAAGGCCATAAGAAATTGAACCAGATGTTGTTTCTCCTGATACTTTGTATAACTGTCAAGTAATTGCAAATCTGATAGTTCCATCAAAGCAAGCTGATCCCAATAAGTAATCATCTCATTATAGAACTCCTGAATGGACTTATCTTTCTGACTAGCACTGCGAATAGACATCTCAAGTTCATACTGTTTTACAAAGTTAGACACAAGGTACATAGATTTCAAAAAGTCCCAAAATTGTTTAGAAGTAGAATATTTGGAAAAATTCATACCAATGGTAGTTTGAACTGAATTATGAAACCAAATAAGAATTTGTACATTTTCCTTATCTCATTTAGCAACATCGGCCTCAGTTTCTTGGGATTCCGTAGGTCTAATAGCCACACCAATAACATAGTTCCACATGCCTTTGCCCATTATAAAATTTTTCATTACATGAGACCAATAGGAATAATTGGTACCATCTAACTTAGTGGTGATAGCTTGCAATTTATCATTAGCCATAGTACTATAATTAAGCAACACGGTAAAATCAAAGCAGAGAGACAATTACACAACCAGAGTTACTATTGCTATAATTAAAGAACTCGTGAGGTCAAACTTATAATAACCAGACCCAATCACCATCAAATAGCAATCAGAAAGAGAACCAAGGCAAAACACATAATGAGAGAGAGAGAGAACTGAACCTAAATCCAGAAGGCGAAGTCAAGCAATCAGACCTTACTTTGATCGTATGAACTAAATGGAGAGACATAAAGATTACCAATCAGAGTCACACAGAGAATTGATCGAACCAGAGGTAAAGAGCTTCGATCAAACCAGATGAACCAGTTGAGGGATCGAGCTTCGAAGTACGATAAAGAGAACAGAGGTTGCAATGATCAATGATGATCTGCGAAAGGTATGCTAACCTGTGTAACTTGGCTCTGATACCATGATAACTGATAAGAAAACTTAGATTACGATTAATCAAAATGAGTACAAATATATAAAACCCAAAGCTAATAGAATGAAACCCTAACAACCTAAAGGACTAACTATCCTTAATGAATAATATAAACTACAATTCACAATAATATAGTTCCATATCAAAATCATTTTGCAAAGAAGCATGCTTCACAAACATATGTTTACATAGTACTCCATTTTGTTTGCTGCAACAACACTGCTTTTGAAGATAGGTTTCTCTCTCTCTCTCTCTCTCTCTCTCTCTCTCTTCGCCCCCTTCTCCTGCGCAAAGTAGTTATGGTTTGAAATTAGATGATGGGATAGGACCATCATTCTTATAAGAATAATGGGAGCATTATATTCTCATATGAATTCCACTCTTCTTTCTTTTTCTTTTTTTTATATTGCTTGTCTTTTGGTTTGAGTTCTAAAATATTGCAGAACTACATAGACTCGGGTATGGGTTATCCCGACCCCATGAAACCTCAAATTTAAGGGTGCTCAAACTCAGTGAAAAAAATGGTCATATTTTTATATTTTAATCTATTATATTAGATAAAATAGTATTATATGTAACATATACTAAAAAAATATTTTACTCATTTTATACCGAGTACTTTTGTAAGAAGGGATGAAGAGTAAACACCCATGTCTAAGTGTTGGGTGTCTAATGCAAGTATTTGATTTATTTTGAACAAGTCTATGTAACACAGTTGCAGAATAAGCCAAACAAGAATAAGTGGAGAGAATCCTATACAATTGGTTAGGTTTCCATGATATATACAGGTTGTTTATTCTACACTACTAGAAAATACACTTTTGGCGACCATTTTTGCCGACTAAAAATATTTTGGTAGCCAAAAGTTGTGGAATTGGCGGCCAAAAATTATGTTAGTCGGCAAAAGTACAATATTTAGCTACTAATTTTTTTTAGTCGGGATATATTGATTATTAGCGACTAAAAAAAATTTAGTCGCTAAAAATTCCACAATTGGGGACTAAAAAAATATTTTAGTCGCTATATAGTTAGTTTTGGCTACTAAAATTATTTAGTCGCCGAATGAAAAACAAAAATTACTTTTTATCTTTTGGTCGCCAAAAATTTATTTTCAGCGACAAAAAAATATTTTAATCGTTGTATAGTTAGTTTTGGCTACTAAAATTATTTAGTCGCCAAATGAGAAACAAAAATTTACTTTTTATCTTTGGCGACCAAAAGTAAGGTCGCCAAAAATATTATTTCACGACTAAAAAATTTTTAGTCACCAAAAAACTAAAATATTTTGGAGGGATTTAAGAAATTTAATTGGCGACCAACATATTTAGTAACCAATTGTGTAAAATGACAGCATATATATATATATATATATATATATTTTGTTTCCAAACCAAACTCTCTCTCAGCCTCTCCCTTTCCATCTCCCTCTATCTTTTATCTACTCCTCTCCCATTCCTCTCTCACCATTGCTCCACCAACTATGGAACAGCTCTCCTCTATCACTCCTTCTCTCGTTCGCCAACAACCAGAGCACCGATTCACCTCCTTGTTGGTCACCATCACCTAAGATCGATCACCCACAGAAGCTCGATCGGTGGCTCATCCATCACCTACGGAGTGCACGGGTGTGTGTGTGTGTGTGTGTGTGTGTGTGTGTGTGTGTGTGCGTGCTGGGAGCTTAAGAGGTGATGTAAATCCCTTTGACTTAAAACATTTGAGAAGTAAAGAAAAAGAGAAAGGAAGAGAGAACACCAAGAGAGAGAGAGAGAGAGCTTACCTTCATCTTGCTGAAGGAATTTTGATGGAAAGCTTAGAGGAAAGGCTAAGGTTAAAGAAAGGAAGAACGACAATGAAGAAAAGGGAAAAATTATCAAGAGATTATCAATTTAGTTGCCAAAAATATAGGCATGAGGGTGAAAAATTGGGCAGGAGAATATAATCTTTTAGTGACTAATACAATTTAGTCGCAGATATCAAAACGACGTCGTTTTGATATCTAAATGTACTAACGGACAATGGCCGACCAAATTTAGTCGCCAAATAACGATGATATTTTTATGGTTACTTGTTGGCGACCAAACAATTTTGTCGGAACATGTTAAGTTTTAGCGACCAAAAAAAATATTCGTCGTTGTATATTCATTTTTTCTGACCAAAAAAAATTAGTTGCCAAATTAGTACTTTTGGCGACTAATATTTTAGTCGTCATTGATTAATATTTGGCTACCAATAATTTCAGTCGTTATATTTTAAGATTTTGTGACAGAAAATGAATTTAGTCGCTAAAGGCTAAATTCTTTTAGAGGGAAATCACTTATTGGCACCCACCCATGTTCTCTGTTTACGCACAACAATGCGTTCAAATCTCTCACACTAATTCTCCTTCACCACCTCACCTCACCTCACCTCACCGTAGACCACTACCATTGGCGCAGATTGCCACGGCCACCGCCGCAAATCCCCACTGCCGTCGATGATCCTCCTCTGTTCTCTCTCTCTCTCTCTCTCTCTCTCTCTCTCTCTCTCTCTCTCCTCTAAACACCCACCGTCGTCGATGATCCTCCTCATTCTCCTCCTCCACTGGTGCCTCCGCCAAATCCGAGAAGATCGTCGAGATCTAAATCGAATTTGAATCCTAGGTTGAGATCTAGCTGTCGTGAGCGATCCACAGCGACACAATAGCTTCCAAATCCTACGACAAGATCACCGATACCTGCGACGACCTCATCCTCCAGGCACACGAACTACCCCTCCTTCTATTCCATTATTGATCTCTCTTCTTATCAAACCCTAATTTACTCTCTCTCTCTCTCTCTCTCTCTAGGTTTCAATGTAGGGGATTACATTCCAGGACAAATGGCCTTACTTGATTCATCTTCTAGGCCACATCTACATCGACGGCATATGAGTTGATTTTGTATGACTATATTGTTCGGTGTCATTGATTTGGGGTTTTACGATGGTTTTAAGGTTTATGTATATATATATATATGTTTTGTATTGCAACTATAGTGCTCGATTTTTATGGAAATCGATACCTTCGTGGGTTCAATTGGAGTCAAGAGACTAGAGATCTTGTAGCCTCTTTCTCTGGTGAGTTTGCATCTACGCCTATTTTTGCATACATTGTTATGTTCTTGTTGAAAAAGTACACCATAGGAAAACATTGTCTAAATATATTTTTTATTTATGGACTACATGTGCTTTTTATGTTTGTTGAATTGCCCTTCTATATTTAATTTAAATGGCAATTGCAACTTTTTCCTCTCAATGGTAGTGGTAGGTATAATTTAAATGTTAGTTGCACCCATTGCTTAGATGAAGCCAAATCACTGGAAATGGTTCATAAGTTGTGTCAAATGTATCTGTCTTACTTTTATCAATTACTGAATGATTTATACAATCAATGTTATACATATTTTTGTATTGATTTGCATCTTGGAGGATTCTTGTAGAGCAAAAGCTTTCGATTTCATTTGTTATCGAAGATATAGGATATTGTTTCTTACAATTAGAAATTTGAATAAAGCTCATGTAAAATTACACTATAATATATTAATAGTCTTAAGCCATTGTTCTGTTGAGTTATTCTAATGAACAGATGATAATTTTGAATTTGGGGTATCAACAGCTAACAATGTCTCAAGGATTTTCATATCTATCATTTACATAAACAACTGTTCTTTGCTTCTTCCCATTTGCACATTCCAGAAGCTGAGCGGTTTGTATGTCTTCTTGTATTTAATTTTTAATAGGTAAAGGACCAGATTCATGAAGCTGGATTTTACGTTGATGTTGATACAACCGACAGAAAAATTTAGAAAAAAGTGAGCTTACAACTCCCATTCTAGGCCTCAATTTTTTGAACGGCGAAAAAGAAGATCTTTATTGATGAAACCTACAAAAATGACAAGGATACATCAATAAAGAGGAGCTCGAAGCTAACACAAGCTAGGAGCTCCAGTTGGCAAGGAGCCAACAAGAAAAAGAGAAGAGAAAGGGAACCAAATACACGTGGCCAATTACAACACCAGATTACAAAATGCAGCCAGCAAGCAAACCAGGTAGCAGATCACACTGGCAGCAGCAAACCAGGTAACCGAATACACCTGGCCATTGACACAGGTTTATACAGACAGCAGCCAAACAGACAGCAATGGCCAATTACAACACAGAGTTACAAAATGCTCGAAGCTAACCCAAACAGACGGCAATGGCCAGACAGCAGACCAGAATTACCCAGACAGCAAACCAGACATCAAACCACAGCACTACCCAGACAGAGATACACAGCTGCAAACCAGATAGAGATACACAGCTGCAAACCAAGCAGATAGAATTACACAGCAGCAAGCAACTCAGAAATACACAGCAGAATTGCACTACCCAAAAAACCTGAACATATCAAATAGCAACTCAAGAGCGTATGCAGTGCCTAACACCTGAAGCGTTGAAGAGAAAATCATTGATGGAGAATGGAAAGTGTTTGGAAGAGGACTTTAACCATATCGCTAACCTGATGATGATGAGTTCCTGCAGCTGCTGGGTGTTAAGTTGGGAGGCTTGAAAGAGACACTCATTTCTGATCTTCCAAATGGACCAGAGGGTGACCAAAGGGATGGCACGCCAGATTTTCCTCTCCTTTTTCTTGCAATTGAACCCTGCCCACCACTGCAGCAGGTTTTCAACAGAGGCAAGAACCACCCAGAGAATACCCCACCAATGTAATAGCCCAGTCCAAACTTTCCACACCAAAGGGCAGTGAATGAGAACATGCTGGACAGTTTCATGCTGCGATTTACAGAAAAGACATGAGGTGGAAGCCGACCTATCCAAGACACCGATCCGTTGCAAGAAGACAGAAGTTTTAACCTTGTGTTTCCAAGCGAGCCAACCGAAGAATTGTATTTTGGGAGGCAGATAGTTGAGCCAAACCAAACCACTAAAGTGAACAATGTTACCCAAGGCAAGATTAGAATGATTGTAAAGAGTGGAAACGAAAGACTTGCTAGGGTGAAGGGCTGCCCACACAGCTCTGTCAGCAACTTCAAGATTCAAGGTAGGGGGAGCAGCTATGGTGGTAATAAGCCTGTGGAGTTCATCATTTTCCCATTCGAAGAGGGCTCTCCTGAAAGTAAATAGCCAAATGGAAGAGGAGTGTGACACAAAGTCCTTGAGAAAACCTTCCTTACTATTGGACAGTTGAAAAAGTCTGGGGAATGCATCTTTGAGGCAGAGACCCCCACACCATTGATCGTACCAAAATGTAATACGACAGCCATTCCCCACTTTTAGATGAAGATTACTAATATAGAACAATAGGAGAGGCTCATGCTTATCTGCTGCTGCCACTATGCCACCCCAGATATTAGAATGATGAATGCTGGAACAAAGGTTTGGAAGCCAAGACCCTCCTAGGAACTTATATTTACTACATAAGACCCTCTTCCATAGTGAATCATGGTCTAAGGCAAATCTCCACCACCATTTGAGTAGTAAACATACATTCATATCCCTTATTCTTTTGATGCCCAATCCTCCTTGCTTTATGCTTGTTGTTACCTCCGACCACTTAACAAGATGTATTTTCCTCTTTAGATCTGGGCCTCCCCAAAGAAATGAAGCTTGAATTTTATCTAACTCCTTGGCTACGCCTTCAGGTAGCTTAAACAGAGATAAGAAAAATACAGGCAAGCTTGACAACACTGCCTTCACCAGAGTCAACCTCCCGGCATAGGAGAGAAACCTCATTTTCCACCCGGCAAGCCTCAATTTGAATTTATCTACTATTGGTTTCCACATCCTTTTTCTTTTGGGATTAGCTCCCAGCAGCAATCCAAGATACTTGAGTGGTAAACTTTGAGTCTTGCAATTCAACAGAGATGCAAACTCCTCCAGAGTATTGCCAGGAATACCAACCCCGCAAAGCACGCTCTTATGATAGTTGATTTTGAGACCTGACACTACTTCAAAGCACCTTAAGATCCTTTGCAAAGTGAGAACTTCCGATAACTCTGCTTCACAGAACAAAAGAGAATCATCTGCAAATTGGAGATGAGATAGCTGAACTTGGTTATTTCCAATGACGACCCCTTTGAGCAAATTCAACTCCCGAGCTCGGAGGAGGAGGATGTTAAGAGCTTCAACAACCATATTAAAGAGGAAAAGGGATAAAGGATCTCCTTGTCTAAGACCTTTCTGAGGATTGAATTCCTTAGTTGGAGAGCCGTTTACGAGGATTGAAATTCTAGAAGTAGAAACACATTCCTTGATCCAGGAATTCCATTTGGGACCAAACCCAAAGTTTGATAACATTGAGAAAAGGAAATCCCAATTGACCGAGTCGAAGGCCTTTTCGAAATCCAGCTTAAACAGCAGCCCAGATTTCCTGGATTTGAGCCAATTGTCTACAACTTCATTAGCAACCAAAACTCCATCCAAAATGTTCCTGCCTCCCAGAAAAGCTGATTGTGAGTCACCAATGATCCCAGGCATAACTTTTTTGAGCCTGGAAGCAAGAACTTTAGAGAGAATTTTGTACACAAAACCGACAAGGCTTATAGGCCTAAACTCATTTAAGGTGACAGCTTTTTCTTTCTTCGGAATCAGTGTGATGAATGTACTGTTGAAGCAATTTGGTAATCTACCATACTGTTACCATGAAAGTTTTTACCTATAATACTAAAGAACAATGCTCGCTTGTGCAATTTATTTAGCTTTAATGAACTCTTTTGGTATCTTGTAAAGCTGTCTAATTGGATCCTGAAGGCATTTCTTCCCTAAGTGCTGACTAAGCACTCTTTTTTAGGTTAATAAACTTAATTTTAAGTTCACACATATTTATTGACTGGTGAGATTACTCAAGTACATGCCAATATCCAGATTATTTTTAAAAACACACTTTTATTCCCTCTTCTACTTATAAGCCCAATCATACAATCCCTTCTCTTGTGCATTCCAAAATAGAGAAACATAATTATTGTCCAGCTCATTCGGAAAATATTGCCCTTGACTATATTTTGGGGTCATTAATTTTTTCTTGTTAAGCTAATAACTGATGCTTCATTTATGACCAATTGCATCTAATAACAATTTACCATGGCTTGGACTTCCTTGGATCAACTCCAAACTGTTTATTGATACTTGAACTCACTATCCATCCCAAATACCATATCACCCAACAACTTTTATTCATTGCCCGTTTGTCATGTTGCCATTTAAGTTGATTTTAATGTTAAAATTGAAGATACAAATTTATGTTGGTTCTTCTGTACTTTATCTTTCAATTTTGTTCTCATTAAAGAAGAAAAGAAAGGAATTTTTCTTTGGACATCAACTTAAGAATTTTTGATATCCAAAATTTTAAACTTTCATTTTTGATTTCCAAGAGAGTAATACTCTTATATTGAGAGTTTTGGCTCCGTGCAGATACGAGAAGTTCAGCTAGCACAATACAATGAGAATTTCAAGATACGAGAAGCTCAACTAGAGTAATACTTTTCTAATAAGGTTTCATTGAGCTGGATACCAGTCAAGTTTGAATAGTTTGTTTATTTACAACTTTACATGTATCTGCATACGTATTGACTGTATGTGTGCCTTGGCAATTGTAAAGTGAATTGAATGGGTGTGTATGAAAAATATTTGATAGACTACTAGTTATATTTTTTTATTGATGGACATGGATAAAAATTTAAAACATAATAACAAGTATTTGTTATGTTTTAAATTTTAATGCTAGATGGATGTGAATTTGATGATTATATAGATTACAAGCGGATTTTTAATTGAAAGAATATGTAGTTTGGAATTACTTGTGGATGAAAACTTATAATAGTTGATGACTTTAATTAAACAGGTGTAGGATTTGATGATTTATATATTTTGTTGAATATTCATAATTCAGGTGAATTGTTGATTTAAATGATTATTGCAAATTACAAATTATATTGAATGGATTTGATGAATTATTATGAATTACATATTTGTTTTGTTGGATGTTGGCACAAACATTCCTTTTGGTAACCAAATTTTTTGGTCGTGGAATGTGACATTTGGCGACCAAAATTTTTGGTTGTGGTATGTCACAATTGGCGACCAAACGTTTTGGTCGTGGAATGTGATAATTGGCGACCAAACTTTTTGGTTATAAAATGTGACAATTGCCGACTAACATGTTTGGTCAGGAAAATATCACTTTTCGCAACCAAAGTGTTTTACCTACTAAATGGATTAGTCGTAGCAATGATATATTTAGCGACCAAAAATTTAGTCGGCAAATCTAACTTTTTCCCGACTAACAAAAGTTTTAGTCGCTAATTGCTTTTGCCAACCCTCAATTGGCGACCAAAAAAATTAGTCGCGAATAACTTTTGCCGACTAAAAATAGACTTTTGTTGACTAAATTTTTAGTCGGCAAAAATGTGATTTCTTGTAGTGCTAGCTGTAATAATTAAATAATTATTTTACTTGTGCAAAACCAATTACGGAACCAGATACAAACCTCTCATGTAGGTGTGAGACTCACAAAAAGATGAGATTAACCTCATGTGAGAGGAATGTTTCCAGTTATGTGATCGATTTCTGTGATCCTAGACTTTTTCATAATTAAATTTTGTGAACTCATTACTCTGTGTGTTGAAAATATAAGAATTCAGTACCAGTCTAGGAATTCATGATAGGTTTCTAGATGCTAGCAAAACATGGTGAGCACTAATAATAAATAAAATACAAATCAAACATGTGCAAAGTAGAGACTTGTAGAGACGTATGACCCAAAGGCCATACAGAGCTCCTAAAGAGACATTAAGAAAACTCTTTATGATAAACTTCTTCCTTGTGTAATTCACAAGTGAACACCTACCTCTTTATTTAGAGGTTTTTGGATACGTCAAGACTCAAACATTAAACCTAGGCATGTATCTTCACTTGTACTTATATCAATACACATTGAACCGAAACGTGTGACTCTTACAATCCCAAGACTCTAATACACGAACACAACATTATAGTGTATTTAACATAAATTCTAAATTAAGTCCAACATCTAGGCACCACCACAGACTGATGAGCGACATGCATGCAAGACCAAAGCTGTGAAGGCAAGCATGGCAGAAACCGTCATCCAGATGTACGTGTACCTTTGGTACACGACGAACATATCAGGTTTCTGTTGCTTCTCTTTTCGCCTTGAGGATGACCTGGGCAGATCAAAAGCCATGTATCCTGGCCTGTGCAGGCCATCAGTGTCATCCATGTCTATGTCTATCTGCTGACTTTCAAGCAAAACCATCTCTTCATAATTGTCCTGCTGGTCCATTAAGTTCAGGTCATACTGATATTGCGTACGGATATATTTGATGATGGTGGTTGCGAAATTGAGGGCAAAGACAAAGGCAATCAACACAGAAAGGCAGAAAGGTTTCCACCAACTGCTACATTTGAGGGCTGAGGGTTTGGAAATTGACAGGAAAATAATGGATTGGAAGGCGATGTAGAACATGGCTAGGTGCATAGCCCTTGTTTCAAGGTACTGGACTCGTTTCTCTTGTTTACCATTGATGAATGTCAATTCTTTGTAGTTGTTACTCACTTTGCGCCACTTTGCATCCATCTCCAGGGTGGGCTGGATGTTATTAGTCCACATGCTTTGATCGACTTCTTCAGAGCTTGAACTCCGTCTTCACCTTATGGGTATGCAATTCCACGACACCCTTTTTGGCAAATCTGCCAAAAACTCGATTAATAAAATCAGAAGCCAGGTTTAGAGAAACTTTTCTTTTTGCAAAGGGCAGCCAATAGAAGAGTTTATCAGTTCTTTTAATAGAGGCTGTTCACTTGGGCAATAAGGAAATGGTTTCTTCTAGGAAGGGGAAACAACCAGTTTGTTTCATTGCGGTTTCGGGTGGATTTTCCAGGGTTTTCATCTTTGATACCATGGGATCTATTTATACTTATTATATACAAAGGAGGAAGTAACTAGAAGCTTTCTTTAATTTTTGAATAACTTGGAGATAAGCATAAAGTCATCGGGTTATTTTTTAAAGTTCTTATTGCATTAGAGAATGTACATTGGCCTGTCAAAGGCTAAAATAGAGGTTAATAAAACGTTTGGGGAGAACTTTGGCTTTTTGAACTTTTCTTCCTCTAGTTGGGTAAAAGTTTTTGAGAAAATTGGAGAAAAATAAGAAGAATATAAAATAATTGCAAAACGGTTGAAAATTAAAAAATAAATAAATAAATAAATAATTTATTGCAGTATAGATGTAAACTCGAAATTAATTAACATGTTTACAATTACATTTTTACTTTTCCCATTTTGATCTCAATCTCTCTCTTTCGCTACACTCTAGTAGCCGACCACTTGTGCTCTACTCTTCCTGACCACCAATCACCCTTCAACAACCCTCCCCAGTGGCACTAACTACCCTTGTTCAACCTTCTCTAATGGTTGGCCACCCCTGTTCCACCCTTTCCAACCATCGACTGTATAAACATAAAAGCACCGTCTTTTTTGTCATAATTATAATTTTTAAGACATCCTAGATATTTAACACAATAAAAAAATATACAGTAGCTTATTTAACCAAACATGTGTAATTGTTTATTGGATAGATTATTAAAAATTGTACCAAATGTATTTACAACTTATTTAAAATTTTCTTAGTTCATTTATAAAACTATAATTATAAAAGCTAACTTAGAAATGGTACCAAACAAGCCTGAAATGACGGAATATTACTCAATTTTTTATATATGTAATAAAAATGACTTCTGAAATTTATTTTTAATTTGTAAGACGAAAACAAGAGACGGGAAAGTAAAAACTGTGTGTCGCTCTCAAATAGAATACAACATCATGTTTAGTAAGAGAGCATAATACAGCCCAGCTTATTATACCCTCTATTTGTTGTCCCCGTGCTGTGACAAAAAAAGTACACCAAAATCAATCTATTTTATCTTCTTCTTCTTCTCCTTCTTCTTCTTCTTCACTCATATTATTGTTGTTGGGTTTGTAGTAGCATGGAGGTGGTGGTATTGTGGTGGTGAGTGGTAGTGGTTTTGTCACGGTGGATAATATGTGACAAAAGTGGTGGCAATAGTAACAATAATGATAGTGGAATTGATAAAAGTGTTGTGGTCAGTGACACTAATAGTAGTGGTAATACTGTTAGAAAATTGTAATGAACTGGTGATGGTGTTGGCAATGGTAGTGTTGGGGTAATTGTGGCATCAACAATGGATGGTAGCGGTGATAAGATGGTCATGGGGCCCAATAGGGCTTTTGACAAATATTTGGCTTGTAAGATTGGGCTACGTGGATATTTTGAGTTTTTTAATTTTTAGGCTAGGCCTGAGATGAACAATTGTCTATGTATAAAATATTATTTTTATTTTTATATTATATATTAACAAAATAAATATAATAGATAAGAAAATTATATATACTTTTAAATCCAAACATTTTTTAAAGCTAATTAGTTTTGTTGATTGACAATACAATTTTGAAGGAAGTGAACCATGTTTATTTTGTACATGTTTTCCGTATTGTGAGTGTTCATTTTTTAAAGCTAATTAATGGATTGATGGTGATGGTGGCGATAGTAGAGTGATAGTGGTGGCAAAAGTGGTTGAGATAATGGTAAGGTAAGGAGGTGGTGGTAATAATAGAGTGGCGATAATAGTAGTAATGGAGGTGGATGGGTGGTGACGATGGTGGCAGGAGCAGAACTAAAAAATTGACTCAATGAGGGTCAAATTACGATTCTTATGTATTCTCTAGGGAATTTTTTGATATATATAATAGTAGGGGTGGAACAATTTCAAAAGTATAGTTGACGTATATAATTTTTCTAATTTACTTGTTACTATTTAATACTTTTTGTTCTGGTAATTTTTTTAAAATTTTATTTTCTTATTATAAAAAAATTCTAATTAAATTTACTTGGACTTTATAGTAATACTCAAAATTTTGTAGAGGCCCAAGTTTTATTTTTTATTTTTTATGCGGAGGTAGCCAAGGCCCTACCAGTCCCCTGGTAGGTCTGACCCTGGATGGTGGTAATAGTAGAATTCGGATCTTCGGTCGCACTCCCCTGTTGCACTCTGCTGTCGCCCTCCAAAACGACGTCGTTTTGGAGGGTTTTTTTTTTTTTCTTTTTCTTCTTTCTCTTCGGTCTGTGTCTGTGTTTGGTTTTTGAAGAAAACCAGAGGAGAGGAGAGGGGAGGGGAGGGGAAGAAGAGAGAGAGGAAGGGAGAAGAAGAGTTGAAGCAATCTGGAACAAAAACCAATTCATCAAAATCCAAATTCAAAAAAACCCAATTCATCAATTTCTTAAACCAATTTCAAATCAGATTTCAGATTTCAAATCTGTAAAAAAAAATCAGATTTCAACAAACATCATCATCAACAAACCCAGAAAAAAAAATCTGATTTGAAATTGGTAAAAAAAATTTCAAACCCAAATTTCAAATTTCAACAAAAATCTGATTTCAACAAACAAATTTCAAACCCAAAATTCAAGCTGTGTAAAAAAAAAAAAGGGGATCAGATTTCAACAAACATCATCAACAAACCCAGAAAAAAAAAATCTGATCAGAGAGAGGAGGAGGAAGTTGAGAGTTGCCGTGGTGGTGATGGTGGTGGGTCCCGTCCTCTGCGGTGGTGATGGTGGTGGGTTCCGTCCTCTTCCTTCTTCTCCCCTCTTCTTCTCCCTTCCTCTCTCTCTTCTTCCCCTCCCCTCCCCTCCCCTCTCCTCTCCTCTGGTTTTCTTCAAAAACCAAACACAGACACAGACCGAAGAGAAAGAAGAAAAAGAAAAGAAAGAAAAAAAAAAAAAACCCTTCAAAACGACGTCGTTTTGGAGGGCCGAGTGCGACAGGCGAGTGCGACCGAAGATCCGAATTCGGTAATAGTATAGCAGATCTAGGGGAGTACAGAGCCTATAAAAATTTGAAAATTATCGTGTATTATATTAAAAGATTTAAAATATGGTGAATTACAGTAATTGTCCCTATAATTTTTATAATTGTAGATATTATTAGATTTTTTAAGGACGAAATCATCAATTTGATAAAATATAAATTAGTTTGATAAAAATAAATGTCAAAAAATTATTTTTGAATTTTTAAAAATTATTTCTAGCTACTAAAGATAAAATTATATAAAATGGATAAATCTTTTAGATATTTATTTATTTTTTTACCAAATTAATTTTTATTATCTATTTGGATGATGATCATGTAAAATTAATTTTTAAAAATTAATCATGTAATTTTTATTAATTTTTTTATCAATTTTACATAATTTTATTTTTGGTTGGTAGAAATAATTTTTAAAAAAAAAAATAAATATTTTTTTGACATTTATTTTTGTCAAATTAATTTATACTTTATTAATTGTTCTTGTTTGAAATAAGATTCAAAATTCATGATCAAATGTGTCACAATTAAAAAGTTAGGGATTAAAATAATATAAGTTCTAAATTATAGAGACTATTAATATAATTTATCCTTTAAAATAATTTAAAATTATAAAAATTTACATCTCTAAATATATTTCCGTACTCCCATAATAATAATTCTGCATCCATCTCGTGCTAGGTGGTGAAATGAAACATTAACGATGTATTTGGACAGTAAGAGGGAGAACTTGGGGCGTGTTTCATTGGATAGATTAGAGTATAAGATTGACATTATTAATTTATGGGTTTAATTATTTTATATTTGTTTGAACATTTTGATTTAGGATTCTTAATTCAATAGATAACTAATCCAACAAGTTTATAGGATTATTAATAATAGGATAGGGGTGGAATTATTAATCCAATGAATAATTTATCCTATTAATCCAATTGAATAGTGAATATCACACTAATTTGATAGAATTATTAATACATCACTATTAATCTTGTGAATCAAACATAATTTTATAGTTTTAAGAAGCTCTATAATAATAATCATGCATCCATGTCGTGATTAACAATGCATTTGGATGGCAAAAGGGAGAACACTTATGTTATGTTTGGCTAAAAAATTTGGAGAAAGATTTAAAAATAGAAAAGAAAAAGTAATGTGAAATTAAGTAAAATTTAAGTATATTTTATTTATATTTCACTTATTTATATTTTTTTTTTTTTGAATCTCTCAATCAAGTATAGTATTACATTTTTAATAAGTTCTTCGAACAGAATTTATTAATTAACTAAAGGTGGAATAAATGATGAGATCAGGGCATATACTGTATAGTCTTGTCCCACAGCAAGGGAATTGAATGGAATAAATTATCAGATCGGCAAGAAGGTACCTAAAAATTTTAAAAAAGAAAAATGGCATCAAGGGGTGCTTGCCGTTGACCCGATGCATGTGATAATTTTATCTTTTCAAAATAATATTTATTAATATTTAGTAATTATTTAAAAATTAGTTATACCTCCCCCAAAAGTTAGGGCCCATGGGTTTAAAATTTTGTACTACTTACGTGTATATATTTATTGTATATATTTTTTAGGAGGTGAATCTCCTCTGGTCCTTAATATGGGGCGGCGGGTGTTGTTTGGACCCATGAATTCTATCATAAGTTTCTTTTTTATAATTTGAACGGTTTATTTTATCGGTTATTTCACGTATATCAATCACCAGAAAAAAAATAGATCAATCTAATAATTGTAACCTATTTAATTTATCGTGTTTGTCACAAAAAAAATAAATGATCTATTTTTAAAAACACAATTGTAGTTTATTTTTATAGTGGCAAATGGAACAAATTAAATAGATTACGATTATCGGATGAATTTAATTTTTTTTTTTTTTTTTTGTGATTGATATACATGAAGTGCCCGACAAAATAAACGGCTTAGATCATTAAAATGGGACCTGTGGTGGACCTCATGGGCCCGAACAGTGCCCTCTAGTCTGGATTAAGGACTGAAGAGATTACAGGTCTATTTTTTACTAATTTGCAATATCTTCATATTGTATTTGGATCATAAATTTAAAAAATTAAAATATATATATATATATGAAAATTTAATTTATATTTCATTAACATTGTTTTCACCTTCTTCTTCTCCCTCTCTTTTTTAGTTTTTATAATTTTTTTTTTAAATTCATAATTCAAATACAGTCTTATATTACTATGTAATTTTGATTTTCTTGTCTCTAACTCGGGGAATCTATAATGAAAGCCAATTAAATAGTTTCACTTCACAATCCAAAATGGGATCTTCGAGGAAATCCGTCGATTAAATTCCCAATCTATCGCGAGTTGGAAATTACTCACGATGATTATGAGAAAACAAGAGGCTTGATATATATATGTTGAATATTAATAATAATATTCATTGTTTAGCAATGAACTCATTGCCTACTTTAGTGTATTGGATTACATGTGCATATGTTTAATTCACTCTGTGTGCTTCTGACTCATTAATCTATTTTGTTCTATAAATTGAAGTAGGAAAGGTTGCTTAGCTCTTTTACCAACTTTATTTACGTATCGTCATTAATTTTGTGCAATGTGAAATGAAATAAAATACTTATTCTACTTGTCTGCCATCTCTGCAATTTTATCCCTCAATTTGAAAATTGTGTTGTTTGAAAATAGTAAAAATTGTTAGCTTTCAACTGAAAGTTTCATTCTTTGAAAACATTGAAATTTTAGTGGTATTCAAATTGACATTTTTTATCCCTAAGTTAAAATAAGTATCTATTGTTTACAACTACATTTAATTTTACCGTACATTTTGTTTGATAAATTTTAATAAGAGCAAAAATATAAATTTTATGAAAGATGGATTTCTAAATCAGAAGTAATTGAACTTCAAATTTTCAAAAACATCCATCTTCTATCTATCATATAAAACTAGAGTTGGTACCCTAAAATCTCTACTATTTTCCATGCCAAGTGGAATTTTGTATTAGAGAGACTTACTTGTAAGTCCTAATAGGTGAAATTATCTAATAGGTCTTATGATAATTAATGAGTTTTTTTATCAAACATTATTTTTTAAAAAATGTCACTAATCGTTTAAAAATTTTGTCATAAAAAATCATTAATTATAAATTTTTTGCGACCGTTTAAAAAAAAGTATCACAAAATACGTCACTAATTTTTAACTTTCAACGACAAGTTGAAAAATTTGTCACTAATTATAACTTTTAGCAACAATTTTTAAAATCGTGACAAAAAAAAAGTCAATAATTGTCAATTTTTAGCGACAAGTAAAAAATCGACAAAAAAAAAATTTTTAACGACGATTTTATTAGGACTTGCTAGAAATTAAGTCTAATTATTAAGATTTGTTGGTAGTTTACCATTTTGTATCTCTAAGATATCCTTTATTATAGCTTAAAAATTCATCAACAGTCCATAAAATAATATTGTTTCATAATTGTTGCTTGCTTGGATTTTTAAAATTTTATCTATTAATAGAATACAAAAATAATATTTTGTTTATTTATATAATACACAAATACTTATGTAATCCACGCATATGAGTAGGTAGAATATGCCGGCACTAACTTTGCTGTCTTGAAGCCATTATTAATACAAATATACAATTACCATTAATTAAAGGACTAATTATCAAAAACCAATTAAAATAATTCAGTTAATTTAAAGAAGCCTACATTACTAAAAGGTGAATTAGTAAGAGAAAGATTAGGAATGAATAGGTTAGAGGAAAGAAAAATCAAAATAAAAATGTGTTATAAGAAGGGTAAATTTAAAAAATAATATGACGCAGTATATTTCACACACTCTAACAAAACAAGGTAACTGTTGAGTAATTCTATCTTCATATACCAATTTTCCTCAATTCACATACTTGAATGAAATTTTTCTTTAATACAAGTTTGTTCTAGAATAAAAATACCATAATACCCTAATCTTCTTCTACCTAAACCCTAAAACACCACAACCATCCTCCATCATCAACGCCATCTCTCTCCTCCACCATCTCTTCCCTCATTGCCCTTTTCCCCTTCTATCTACAACCACCTTCCACCTAAACCATATACTCCCCCACAAACCCTCTACCTGAACCACTCACTTTCGAGGTTGGCTGTGGAGGTCTAGGATACAAGGGAATGAGCTAGGAGTGGTGGTGGTAGTTACAATGAATGGTTGAGATTGGCAGCAACAGTGGCGAAGGAGGGTTGGCGGGATAGAAGAAAAGTTAAAGTTTCAAAATTAAAGATGAGAACAGTATTGGAATAAAGAGATGTGTACTCACTTTTGACGTTAAATGTGGAGATCTAGGATATAAGGGAATGAGTTAGGAGTGGCAGTGGTAGTGACAATGAAGGGTTGAGATTGGTGGCAACAGTGACAAAGGAGGGTTGGATGGATGAAAGAAAAATTAGTTTTAAAATTAAAGATGAGAGCATTATTAGAATAAAGATATATTTATTGAGATTTTTTATTTTTTAATGTATGTATTGAAAATGTGTTCATTAAGTGTGTGCACTAAGAAAAATTAGTGTGTGAAAATATGATTACCTATAACTGTTAGTGCTGGAGTCTTTTGGTTCAAAAATAACCTTTGAAATTTTAGAGGACTTTAACTAGAAAAATTTAGGACAAAATACAGATCAGTGGTACATTGAAAAAAATTACAAAGTCATGAAGAAGTTTAGGGCCGCGTTTGGTTTGAGTGTGAAATCATGATTCCACACTCAAAATTTTCAAAACGCTTTTCAAAATTTATAAGCAAACACACAACTCAAAATTACTCAAAACTCAATTAAAAAATTAATTTTAAAATTCATAACCTAACACACAACTCAAAATTCTTTTCAAAACTCAAAACCCAAACTCTTTATTGAAAGTGGTTAGTGATGAGATTGTTAAATTATTTTTATAAGAAATCTAAAAATAATAATTTCTATATTAAAAAATGTCTAAAACAAATATTTTTTTTCCAAATAACAGATTGCAATTACACAAAAAATAAAAATAAAAATTATACTATTCCAGTCAACTAGCCGAACGTTTGGGAGGATGTCCAAGAGAACGACCAGGTAGACCCAATCTGCTCTTTTCAAAATTCAAAAACTCCAAAACTCTTTTCCAAACTCTTTTCATGACTATTTTCAAAACTCATAACCAAACAAATTTTCTTTTGAAGACTTAACTCACAATTCCACACTCAGATCACAATTCCATTTTTGGGAATTATATTTCCAAAACTAAACCAGACATAACATAAGATTGTAATTATTATTATTAATATTTATAAAATTTATCACTCAATTCAAAAATTAATTTCAAAACTCATAACCAAACACACAATTCAAAATTACTCAAAACTCAATTTAAAAATTAATTTCAAAACTCATAACCAAACACATAACTCAAAACTCTTTTCAAAATTCAAAACTCAAAACTAAAACTCTTTATTGAAGATCGTTAGTGATGAAATTGTAAATTATTTTTATAAAAAAATCTAAAAAAAATAATTTCTATATTAAAAAATATCTAAAACAAATTTTTTTTTTCAAATAACAAATTGCAATTACAAAAAAAAAATAAAAAAAAAATTACACAGTTCCAGTCAACCGGCCGAACGTCGGGGAGGATGTTGGGTAGACCCAATCCGCTTTTTTCAAAATTCAAAAACTCCAAAACTCTTTTCCAAACACTTTTCATAACTCTTTTCAAAATTTATAGCCAGACAAATTTTCTTTTCAAGACTCAACTCACAATTTCACACTCAAATCATAATTTCATTTTTGGAATAATAATTCTAAAACTAAACCAAACGTAACATAAGATTCTAATTATTAATATTTATAAAATCCATCATTGATTTGTAATATTTTTTTAAAAAAAATATCAGTAATGTGATATTTTCCCAAAAATTTATTCTTATTTATACTAATAAAAAATTTTCATGGGAGCTATAGCCAAATCTCCTTGCAAGTAATGATCAAATTGGATGAAGTATTAGTAATTCAAAATATTGATTTTTAAAATAAAATAAATAAATTTTAGAGAAAGTAATGTAAGATTTTTTTGTATATTAAAAGAGTAAGTCAACTATAAGATGAGACTATAGAAAAATGCCTCGCAAGTGTCAAGGAAGATTAAAAACAAAATTATGACAAACTTTACTTTTAATATTTGTTTATTTGATTAGATAGGCACCACATGTATTGTTTATTTGTGTAGTAATTCTCATCCCATTTTTAAAAAATATAATTGAAAATTCAACTGATTATTTATTTATTTATTGGCATATTAGTTTACTTGTACGATATCATTGTCAGAATGTAAATGGTTGGGACAAGAATTAGATGATGTAAACTGTTACTTCTTAGAAGAAGCAACCCATCCCAGACATAGGGGGCGTGTAGCATGACACGCCGCAGTAAGGTTCATATTATTTATAAAAAAAATTAAGTTAATTAGATATGTATAATTTTATGAGCAAATCCTAATTATTTTAAAATATATTATTAAAATTAGAAAAAATTATTTATAAGTCCTATTAGGGAGACTTATACTATATAGTCCTACTAAAAAATTTATATTCCCATAAGTCTTGTGTGAAGTTTGTTGACACATTTACCCTTAATATTAGTTATTAATATCATAAATAATGATAAAACCATATATAAAAAATTGAATGTTACCATAAATTAAGTTTGTGAAACGTAACGTGACACCTATATAAACGTAACGTAACGTGACCATATCAAATGGAACATTACATAAACCTACATAAACGTAACGTGACGTAACACCTACATAAACGTAACGTGACGTAACACCTACATAAACGTAACGTGACGTGACACCTACATAAACGTAACGTGACATCTACATAAACGTAATGTAACGTGTCATGTTTTACGTTTCGCAAACTTACTAAGCTTTTGATTTTTTTAATTGAATGTGAAAATGTTATTTTCTATGATAACATTCAATTTCTTATATATGACTTTGCCATTATAGTATAATAGTATATTAATATCATTTATTTACAACTCATAGGATCTTGTGGAATATATTTCAATCTAAATAGGACTTGAAACTCTATAAGAAATTACACAAGGCTTAACATAGTATAAGTATCCGAAATAAGACTTATAAATAAGTCTCCCTTAAAATTATTCTAACCGTTTATTTTTTAAAAAATAAATATAATCTCATTTTAAAATTATAAAAATCTAAATAATTTTTTTTTTAAATAATCTATTTAACAAACTTTACAATATAAGCTATTCATATCAATGATATGCACTCAAGACAAGACCCAATCAGCCCGTATTGTGCTTTATACACAGACCTCCCTCCCCAATCCCACTCCAAATCCATTTCAAAGTCAAATCATTCTTTTCATTAAAAATAAAAAATAAAAATAAAAATAAAAATTTTTACAGTCACTTTCTGAAAGAGATGTTTATATGGTTTTTAAACTTTTTGATTTGACTTAATTATAAATTTTTGGATGGCATAGCAAATTCTTGTCTAGTTTGTTAGGACCATACGGGTAATATTATGATACATATCTTCAAAAAATACGTATTATGTGTATTTTTGTTACTCATTTTTATACTATCCATATTTTAAAATATTAGTTTCTTATTTTATTTTTTATTATCTTAAAATATTAGTCATTTTTCAAAAATCAGGACTAAAATAATATAAATTTCTTATTTTACCGTTATTTTAAATTTATTAATATCACAAAAAGTATAATTATGACAATTGATATTTTTAAATAAATAATTATACTATCAGAAAAGTTAAATTCCTCAAAATAAACTATTATTTTGAGACGGATGGAGTAATAAATGTTACGTATTATTTTTAAAAAATGTTTAAGACCCATAAAAAAGCTCTCATAAGTATTCACAATGATGTGGTATTATGTGTCAATTTTTGATTTGTTACACATCCGTACAACTCTCTTGTCACATTATTGTGAGTGGATTTGTGAATCTAAGGCCCCGTTTGTTTTAGGTTATAGAGAGGGTATTGGGACTAGTAAGACCTTGGTATTACTAATGCCCTTATTTGTTTGCAGAGATAGCCTTGAGACTATTAGTCCCTTGGTATTACTAATACATTTGGAAGGGAGATTGGTAAGGAGAAGGTAGAGATGGTATTAGACAATAGTGAGGGGATTAGAAATTTTTTTATTTTTTATATATTGAGAATTTTTTTTAAATATAATGTTTAATTTTTTATATTTTTTTATATTTTTTTATTATTTTATATAAAAATAATTTAACAATTCCTCATTATTAATCCCCTCACTATCAATCCCCTCACTAACAATCCCCCCACTAACAATCCTCTCACTATTAATCCCCTCACTACCAATCCCCTCCATTCTATCTCCCAAAACAAACGAGGCCTAAAAGTGTAGATCTTTAGCATTGCTCATTATTTTTAGTAGAGTTATGATAATTTGTGTTTTAGAAATAAATTTACGAATTTTGTGATAATGTTACATATTTTAGTGTTAATGCTACATAATTTTTTATTCAAAAATACTTAGATAAAAAAATATATAATATTTTTACAAAAATGCATAAAATTATTATAAAATGTATAATTTTATTTTTAAATCATAAATTATTACAATTCTATTAAAAAATTATATAATATTTACCACAAAAATTCATAAAAAGTGTAGACAATAGAATTTCCCCTAGGAAGGTTATACACGGTTCTCTATTCCTATTCTTTCGACTTCATTTTCCTATTTAAAATTAGGGCGCTGATTGAGGGCCCGAGGCTTCGGGGCTCGAATGCCCCGAAATGTCATTTTAGGTAAAAAAAAAAAAAAAAAAAAAGGAAAAAAGAAAGAAAAAAAAAAACAGTTTCCAAAAATAGAAATTAGGGATATTAGGGCCAACTTTTTTAGGGCCACCAATCATTTTCCTTAAAATTATTTGTCTATTAGATGATGAGTAGAGTTGACAAACCAGAAAGTCTACGGTGGGCTTCCTTATGCGGGTATATTATATTCCTCCTATTATAAATTGGCATAATTTTATTATAAATTAACATAACAAAATATTAAAAACTTTATGATTGAAGTTACAAAAATTATGATTTAATTACGATATTTTTTATTACGTTAATGGTTGATGTTATGATATTTTATGATAAAATTACGTCAATTTGGGATATGTAACCCTAAAGAGGTGCACACCATAGATGGGTTTGGGCGAATTAGTATTATACATTAAAACCTCTAATGTAAACTCTTTCTTTATGAAAAATGTTTAAGACTTACAAAAAAAATTTACAATTTAATTCATGACGATGTAACATGATATATGTTAATTTTTAATTTGTCATATATTCAATTTTGTAGAACATACCTTTCTTACCATATGATTGTAGGTAAATTCAAATTGTGAATTCATGACATTAATCTTTGTTTATTTGATAAATAGATTTAAGCAAGATGGGTTAATACGAATTGGACAAATTAACTCGGTCAATTGATTGGTGGTGTACGGGGAGGAAATAATTCTCCTCGTATAATCCTGTTGACCAAGTCCACGCTCCTCCGTACGACGTCGCTTTGTCACCTGAAAACACAAACGTGAGCTAGCCGGCGGGTGTGTGCCGGAAACCTCTCCGATGCCTAAGTCAGAAAACTTGACAAATAGACAAAGCTCTAAGTTCTCAGAAAGATTGTGTTCAATTACCTCCTCCAAGGTGATGCTTGTAGGCTTTTATAAGTTTCCCGTGGGGCAATCCTGGTAGGACTTGTATTTCTCCATGCAGAGTCCTCCTAGGATTCATTCTCCTAAGGATAATGCTTATCCTTTTACACCCTCCCCCACTGCTTAAACCAAGTGGGATGGTTTTCTCAATAGCCGAACTACCATACGACCGAAATAACACTGGCTATGCTGAGCCACAGAGAAGGCCGAACTATCCTTAGTTCGGTCTTCTCTTTTAACTCATTACTTCGGCTGCCCCTGTTCAACCTTGGTATTGCTTAGATCAAACTTCCAAGTAAAAAGTTCTGACTGACTTATCCAGAGTGTGTCACGACCGGACTAATTCCGAAACCGGTCTTCCCAGAACATACAGCGACCAGACTAACTCTGAGACCGACCTGACTGTGAGTTGCCTCCAGACCGGAGTAGTTTTACTCTTCTTTGGGCCGAAGTAACTATCTCTTCTTGAGCCGGAGTAATTTCACTTCCTTGGGTCGAAGTAACTTTGCCCTTCTGGGCCGGAGTATCTATTGCGGCCTTCTTACTTACTTTTACGCGTTTTGGGCCTCGATGCCCAACTCGCAGCTCGGCCTAATTTTTCCCAAAAATTACCCTCTCAATTGCCCCTTAATTCCATCTGCATAGCATGATTGGGATTACCAGTCCATCAGCCGAGCTGTCGTCGTTTTAAGCTATTCCAGCCGAGCTAAAAAAACCCTCGAATTTCTCAGCCGAGCTAATTTTACTCCGGGCCCTGTTTAGTCCGGTCAAAAACGTCTCTTCAATCATAGCGTCTGTAACGCTTCCCATTCCAGTGACACGTGGCAGGCTCTGATTGGCTAAGGACAGCTGTCACGCCGTCTTCGTGTTTCGTGAATTTGAAACAGTTCCCGCCCTTTTTGCTTTTACACAGGACAGTCCCTTTCATTTTTCGACTTACTCACTCTATTGCTGTTCATCTTCTCTCTCTGAGCCTTTGCTTTTTAAATCATTTTCAAGCTCGTGTTTCTTCGTTTGCTGTGACCGTTCCATCTGTAGTTCCTTCTTCGATCTGGTAAGTAAATTCATTCTCTTCTTCTGTTTTCGCTTATGTTGCTTTCCATGCTTTCGCGAAACATTTCTTCCATTTTTGCTATGCTTCTGTATTTTTACGAAAAAACCAGTAGAACTCATGAGTATATGTCATATACCCTAGAGAAAACTCGATTTTGATCCAGAATCACATCCCAACCGAACTAGAATACGGTTTGTGTTATGTATGTAGATAGATTCAGAAAACAACCGAACTAGAACTTGTAGGAATATCAGTAGTTTCTTCTGAACCACTCTAGCCGAGATAAGATCACCGAACAAGCTTACATATACCGAACTAAGCTTTTGGGGCCCAGCCGGTTTTCTTCGTTCTTAAACCAAACTCGGAAAGCCGCCCCTAGAGGCTTAACCGAAGTAACTCTTATTCACACTACAACCGATTTAGGCCTTGGGGCTAAACCAGCTTTCTTAGTTTTTTAGACCGAACTCGGAAAGCTGCCCCTAGATGATAAACCGGTCTAATCTGCTCAACACCGAGCTAACAAACCTTCTGATGAACCGAGGTAGAACCAGCCCACTAAGCCGAAGTAGGATTTGCATATCTTGCTTATGATTTGTAGCGCGGTCCAACGATCTGTGCTTAACCCCTTTGTTTTCTACTTTGCAGACTTAGGTTGCCCAGGCACTCCTACGTGTGCTCAACCGAGCTACTGAGCCTAGTTTTTGTACCGAAATAATTTATTCATAAATTATACAACAAATGGGTAAGTATAGATATTTAGTTGAAACCCCTGGTGGCATGGCCGAATTTAGGCAAGATTACCAGATTCCTGATGATGTCCATCTGACGTTGGCCGAAAAAGATGCTACCCCCTGGAACAATGAAGGCTTCGTCCCCTTTACCCTTCAATCCATAATAGAAACCGGACTACGGTTTCCTGTCCAACCGCTAATCTGCGAATTTCTTAGACAGACTAGGTTATGTCCCACCCAACTATCCACCAATACATATCGTATTATAATGGGGATAGCCGCATTAAACCACCAAACCGGACTAAATCTTGGTCTGGCCGAGATCTTTCATCAATACTCTATTGGCTCAAAGAATGCTGGGTGGGTCTACTACCTTAGAATTCGCCGCCGTCGAGAGAAGATAATTAAACACACTCCGGATAAAGATCTTAATGATGATGATTTCTTTTGGGTCTCTGGGAACTTTGAGGATTTTCAAGCTCAAATTCCTGGCCGACCTATAAATTGGAAAATGGGAGAGCCTGGTAATTTTACTTCGGTCTTCTGCTTTGTAAGTTATCTCGGTTGTTTAGTCTATTAGCCGAACTAACACTTCTCTTTTTTGCAGATTTCGCCCATCTCCATTCCTTGTATAGCTATCCCAACCTCGGAGTCTTGCGAGCCGCATTTCGGATTAAAGAAAGAGATTGGGCCAAGCTTCTAAATTTCGAACCGACCTACCGTTACAGCGGTCGACGGAAAGCAAAGGTAACCGATTTTCTTCTCGAGGAAGACCCAGCACCGGACCCAACTTTGCCCGAGATAAGACTTGTCCCACTAACAGCTGAAGAAGAAATGGCAAAGAAAAGCAGAGTTAGGGCCCTCCTGACCGCAACAACCAGGGCCGAAGTAACACCAACTACTGAGGTGCAGCCCGCCGTCGTGGCCCTTCCTTCACAACGGCCTTCTTCATCTCGCCCTTCAAAACGCGCCCGATCTACGTCAGCCGAACAGCAACTTGTTGATGAAGTCGAATCCGTCCCCCAAAGTCCTCATCCTGCCTCCCAACCAGAGCAAACTGACCGAGCTCGATCTCCGAAGTGGGCTCCGCCTTTGATCTTCAACGACCAAAACATCAAAGCCACTGACTCGGTCGTGGCTGAAAAAGACCACCAACTGGCCTTTAACCTAGCCAAAAGTGTGTGCCTCCCCAAGGACATGGAGCACCACTTGAAGCAACTGAACACCGAAATGAAATCAATTCGGTCTGCTTCCAAGTCCATGATCTTGGTAAGTAGCTCTGTCTGTTTTTTTCTGTCTAAATTTTTCAAACTTTTACTTCGGCTGAGAGGAAATCTTTGTATTGCCAGGCCTTGCAAAAGAACAATATTACTTATAGGAAAGTCCAAGAACTCCGCAAAACCACAAGGCAGGCGATGGCGGAGGCCGAAGCAAAGGCGGCCGAACTACTACAAGCCGAAAAGAGAATGGCCGAGCTAGAAGCGGAGAACGGCCGTCTTGCCGATCTAGTTAATTCGGCGGAAGCGGAGAAGCAGAAAGCTGCCATCGTTATGAAGGACAAGTATTTGCGGGAGTTGTTGAAGCTTGAGAAGAGAAAGGACGCCGAAATAAGCGAACTGAAAAAGAACACGGAGGCGGTCGAAAAGGATGGGTACAAGCGGGGTTACAAGGAGGCGGAAGATGCCTACGTCAAACAATGCGACGCCGCCAAGGAGCTCTTCTTCAAGTGCGGCTGGAGGGGGGCTGTGGAGAAGCTCTGTCATGATGAGCAGACCGAGGTCTTCGACCCTCCAGCCTACTTTATACCGAAGTCCCTGGCGGCGTATGCAGACGCCTTGCAGCAGGAGTTTCTGGAGGACACAGACACTGATGACTCCTCTGCTCCTGAGGACCTTCCGGTTGATAATGTGGACCAGCCAGTTCGGTCGGAGCCCGCTGTGGAGGACTTGACAGTTGATCTTCCCAGGGAAACCGTGATTCCAGCCGAAGTGGCTTTCCCGATTGTGAATGAGCTCCCTTCGGAAACCGGTCTGCGAGTTGATGGTGACGCTGAGTTTGACGCCGAGATAAATGAACTTTTCTCTTAATTTTTTCTTCTCTTTGTAACCGAAGTATGCCCATGTAATGACTTCTTGTTGAATGAAAATTTTTACGCAACTCTTATCCCGGTTGTTGTGTGTATGCTTGCATTTGTAATGTCTTCTATTACTCCAAGTGTTATTTCGGTTTTTGGTTGGTTAAACTATACTTAGCAGCCAACCACTCCTTAGCCGACATAATTACTTCGGCTGAGGAGTACTAAGTGTTGGTTTAATCCAGCCAACCACTCTTCAGCCTTGCACTTACTTCGGCTGAAGAGTAACAAGAGTTGGTTTATTCCAGCCAACCACTCTTCAGCCTTACACTTACTTCGGCTGAAGAGTAACAAGAGTTGGTAACCACTCTTCAGCCTTGCACTTACTTCGGCTGAAAAGCAACAAGTGTTGGTTTATTCCAGCCAACCACTCTTCAGCCTTACACTTACTTCGGCTGAAGAGTAACAAGCGTTGGTTTATTCCAGCCAACCACTCTTCAGCCTTGCACTTACTTCGGCTGAAGAGTAACTAGAGTTGGTTTATTCCAGCCAACCACTCTTCAGCCATACACTTACTTTGGCTGAAGAGTAACAAGAGTTGGTTTATTCCAGCCAACCACTCTTCAGCTTTGCACTTACTTCGGCTGAAGAGTAACTAGAGTTGGTTTATTCCAGCCAACTATTGAAGTTAGTTTTTCCAGCCAACTTTTAGTATTTGGTTATTCCGACCAAATGTCCTGCAGCCTGGATCCTTATCCTGGGCTTAGGAAGGGTGTTGGTTTAATCCAGCCAACCTCTAAGTTAGTTTTTCCAGCTAACTTAGAATGGAATGCTTGCAATATACTTAAGTCTTGAAAGCTAACTTTTACAAAGAGTAATCTGTGCTAAAAAGAATCTCATTTTTATTGAAAGGAAGAGAAAATTACATAATGTTTGAAAAAGAAAAGCTAAAAGTAAAATATCTTGAGATTGGCCGTATTCCATGGCCTAGGGGTTGCCTTGCCATCCTTGTCTTCTAGGTGGTATGCCCCTTTGCCGGCTAACCCAACCACCTTATAAGGACCTTCCCAATTTGGGCCTAACTTGCCGTCTCCTGGGACCAAGGTGTTTCCCATTACTTTGCGCAGTACCCAATCGCCAATTTTGAATTGTCTTGGATGAACCTTTTTGCTGTATTTTTTGATTAACTCTCGTTGGTATGAGGCGATGTGGACCAACGCTCTTTCTCTTCTTTCTTCTGCAAGGTTGAGTTCTAAGGCTATGGCTTCTCCATTTAAGTCTGGATCAAAATTTTCGCTTCGAATTGTAGGGAGGCCAACTTCTAGTGGGATCACTGCTTCCATGCCATAGGCTAAGGAAAATGGTGTTTCTCCAGTTGATCGCCGAGGTGTGGTGCGGTAAGCCCATAAAACATGAGGAAGTTCATCCGCCCACTTGCCTTTTGCTTTCTCTAGCCTTTTCTTTAGTCCATCCAAGACGACTTTATTTGATGCTTCAGCCTGCCCATTTGCTTGGGGATATGCCGGTGTGGAATTGTAGAACTCTATCTTATATTCTTCACAAAAGCTTCTAAAGATCCTGCCGTCGAACTGAGTTCCATTGTCTGAGATCAGTGCTTTTGGTATGCCAAACCGAGTGATAATATTCTGCCAAACAAACTTCTTCACATCTTTTTCTTTGATTGATGCCAATGCTTCTGCTTCCACCCACTTTGTGAAGTAGTCTGTTGCTGCGAGAAAGAATTTTCTGCCACCGGGCGCTGTTGGAAGTGGTCCTACTATGTCCAAGCCCCACATTGCGAAAGGCCATGGGCTAGTTAAGGGTAGGAGTTCTCTTGCTGGTTGATGTATTTGGTGTGCGAATTTCTGGCATTTTTCACACTTCTTCACATATTTTTCTGAGTCTGCTTGCATATATGGCCACCAATATCCTTGCGAAATAGCCCTGTAAGCGAGCGACCTTCCCCCTTGATGACTTCCACATACCCCTTCGTGTATTTCAAACAGGAATGCTTCTACTTTGCTGGGATGAACGCACTTGAGGTAAGGCCCAGAGAACGACTTCTTGTATAATGCCAAAGATGGAGATAGCCAAAATCGTTGCGACTTTGCCCTTATTCTGTTGGCTTCCTTTTTCTCTTCTGGTAGGATGCCGTCTTTAAGGAACAGGATGATGGGATCCATCCAAGAAGGGCCTAATTCTGCGCAACACACTTCCTCTGCTTCGGGGTCTTCTATGCTTGGTTTTGGTAAGAAGTCGACGAGTAATGGATGAGGGATCGATGTATCTGCCATTGAGGCAAGGCCTGCTAGCTCGTCCGCTCGGCTGTTTTCCTCCCTGCCAATTTGTTCTATCCTTACCACATCAAACTTCTTGATCTCCGTTCTGACTAGCTCTTGGTACTTGGCCATTCTGTCATCCTTTGCTTCGTATTCGCCAGAAATTTGGTTTACCACCAGCAGAGAGTCACTGTACACCATTAGTTCGGTTGCCTTCATGAAGTGTGCCGATTTGAGTCCTGCGAGAAGCGCCTCATACTCCGCTTCATTGTTGGATGCTGGGAAGCCAAGGTTGATTGCTTGCTCTATAACCAGGCCGTCTGGAGAGATGAGGACTATGCCAAGCCCTGCACCATGTCGGTTGGATGCTCCATCCACAAAGAGCTTCCACATCTCCCCAATGAATAGTTTCCAGCAGGTGGAAGGGTCAGACGATGCCGTGGGGTCAAGGATGGTGTTTTCTTCAAAGTCCATATTGGCTGTCTGCCCTTCGTCTTCTGTTTGAACTGCTGGTGAGCCTTTGTTCGTCTCTTCCTTGTTGTCCTTGGTGTGGTTTGCCTTTGTGCTTGATGGACTACCTTCCACTAGGGGTTGCGCTATTCCGGCGTTAACTTCCGTCCCTGGTTCGGTTAATGGACCACCTTCCACTAGGGGTTGCGCTATTCCGGCGTCAACTTCCGTCCCTAGTTCGGTTGTGTCAGTCAGGTCGACTGGGCAGATATGATGACTTCCAGGGGTAAATTCTGCGACGAAGTCTGCCAAAGATTGGGCTTTTATTGCTGTCTTGGGTTGGAATTTGATGTCGAATTGTCTTAACTCCACCGCCCACTTCAAAATTCGCCCACTGAAGTTCGCCCTTTCAAACAGAGCTTTTAGTGGAAAGGCCGTGAGGACGACTATGGTGTGGGCATGAAAGTAGTGCGCCAATTTTCTGGATGCCATCATTAATGCTAATGCTAGTTTCTCCAATGGTAAGTACCTTGTTTCGGCTCCCAACAATGTCTTGCTGACATAAAAGATGGGCAAGTGTTGTATTCCTTCTGCACGAACCAACACTGCGCTGACCGCGTGTTGAGAGACTGCTAGGTACAAAAAGAGTTCTTCACCAGGTACTGGAGTAACAAGTAGTGGTGGGGAAGACATGTATTCCTTCAAGCTTTCCAGAGCTCGGTCGCATTCTTCATCCCACTCAAACTTGGCCTTTAAAGCTTGGAAGAACGGTCGTAGTCTGTCCGACGATCTGCTTATGAACCGGTTGAGTGCAGCCGCCATACCAGTGAGATGCTGTACTTCTTTGACTGAGTTTGGTCTCTCCAATTCCTGGATTGCTTTGATCTGAGAGGGGTCGGCTTCGATACCTCGGTTGGTCACCAGGAAGCCCAAGAATTTGCCAGATCCAACTCCGAATGCGCATTTGGACGCGTTGAGGCGCAGCTTGTGTTTCTTCAGGATCTGGAACATCTCGCCTAGATCTTTAAGATGGTTATTCTCATCCTTGCTTTTGACCACCATGTCGTCGATGTAAGCCTCCATTGTTCTGCCTAACAATGGTTCAAACATCTTGGTGACCATTCTTTGGAATGTCGCCCCTGCGTTCTTTAGGCCAAAGGGCATGACCTTGTAACAATATAACCCCCTTGGTGTTGTGAAGGAGGTGACCTCTTGGTCTGGTTCATGCATGGCGATCTGGTGGTAGCCTCTGTATGCATCCAGGAAGCTAAGACGGTTATGCCATGCCGTTAGGTCCACCAGTTGATCTATCATTGGTAGAGGAAAGCTATCTTTTGGGCACGCCTTGTTGACTGTTTTGTAGTCGACGCAGACACGCCATTTACCATTCTTTTTCGGCACTACGACTGTGTTGGAGATCCATCTTGGGTAGTGCACTTCTCTTATTGCTCCTGCTTCCAGCAAGTTGCCTACCTCTTCTGCCACTATTTCGGCGTGGTGGAGTGCCGATCTGCGTGTGCGTTGAATGACTGGTCTGGCGGATGGGTGGACATTGAGTTGGTGACTGATGAAGTTTGGATCAATGCCTGGCATGTCGTAAGGTGTCCAGGCAAACACTTCGATATTGGAGGTCAAGAATTCCAAGACCTCTAATCTCTCAGCGCTGGACAACGATGAGCCAAGCAAGAAGAACTTATCCGGGTTCTTCTCATCTATTTTTACCTCCACCAAGTCTTCCACTGCTTTTTGATGGCAGGTTGGGCACTCAATATTTCCCTAAAGTGCTCAGCCTTCTTGATTGAACCTCTGAGTTCACATACGCGCTCAAGTTCAAAAACTCCATGAATTACATTGATAATGCCTTGGGGTGGTGCATCGATTGGCATTCTATTGGGATGGTCATTATGATCTTGGGGGGCCGGTTGCGCTCCTCCTTCAATGTATTCGTCCAAGTGGCCTGCTGCCACCAATTCTTCCAAGTGCTGTCTCAGTGGCATGCAATTCTCAGTTCGGTGCCCCTTTTCTTTGTGGAAGGTGCACCGTGATCTGTCATCGTAATTTTTCTGACCTTCCCCTAGCTTGGCTGGCCACTTGACAAAAGGCTTGTCTTTTATTTCGCTCAGAATCCGATATATTGGTTTTTTGAACACCGTTGTTATAGCAGTGCGGATTCTCAACCATCTTTTGTCTGGGTCTTCTCCGTTATCTCGTCTGCCACGTCCGTTCTTGTTACTTCGGTCAACCGTGTTGACCTTGGCAGGGGTTTTCTTTTCTGGTGCTGCGGTCGTGCTTGATTTTGCTTTAGCACGCGCGCCATCCTCTTCTACCCTGATGTGCTGATGCACTCTTTCCATCAGGGCCTCCATGGTGAGGGGTGGCGTCATGGTGATCGAGTCCCTTAGTCGATTCCCTACTGGTAGGCCTCTTTTATACTGCGCAATGGCTAGATTGGTGGGGCAGTCTCCAATCTGGTTGAATGTCTCCCAGTAGCGACTGTTGTAAGATCTGAGGGTCTCTTTTTCACCCATGTCGATGGAGAGTAATTGGTCTATTTCCACCGGCGTTTTAGTATTTGTCCGAAACCTTGTTACGAACGCTTCTGCCAATTGGGCCCAGGAGGCTATGCTGCCCTCTGGGAGTTTTTCAAACCAAGTCAAGCCTAGGTCGCCCAGACTTGATGGGAAGAGTATGCACATTAAGGCCTCGTTTCGCCTGTACACAGCCATGACTTGGCGAAAGTGGCTCAAGTGTGAATACGGGTCCGTCTTCCCTTCATATGTATTGAATTTCGGCTGAAGGAAGCCTGATGGTAGGGGCGCGTTTTCGATCGCTGGGACAAACGGCGAAGTCTGTAGTCTTGCCAATGCCTTGTCTGTTGGTTCGTAGGCCGGTCGCGGTATTGGCATTCCAACCTCGACGCTTCCGTGCGTCCGAGGATCCAACCGTTGTAAGGCCGAAACTCGGTGTGGATCTCTTGCCCTGGCATCCTCCTTGCATCGTGCTTTTTCTTCTAGCACGGTTCGTAAGTCGGATGACCTGGGTAGCTCGGTTTGTCTGGATCTGGTTTGGTGTGAATGTGAAGGCCAATACGTGCTTCCTTCAGTGTATGATCTTTCGGATCTCGTCCTCTCAGACCTGGAGTGACGAGTCCTTGAAGATAAGGAGTGAGTGTCACCTGTCCTGAGGCTTCTGCTCTCTCCTTGGGAGGGTGTAGTATTCCTACTACGACTCTCTGAGTGGCGAGGGGGCGTCTTGTGCTTGCGCCCCTCTCCTGTCGCCACATCTTTGGTCTTCATCTGGCGTTTCAAGGCCTCCATGTCCGCCGCCATCTTCCGAATTAGTTCATCTTGTTCCTTTACGCGATCTTCTAGGGCTTGAGGATCAATCCTCCTCCTTTGCCTGTCAGGACTTTGAGAGTGATGAGGGCTGCTATTTCGCCTTCCCCTGCCACTCCTCCTGGAATTATGTTGTTGGGGCTCCAGATCTGCCATAGGAGGGACAGAGGGTAATCCTTCGCGCCTTGCGCCCCCCTCTGGAGTTAGTCCGTCGACGGCGGACTGCGGCAAGTCTTCAATGTGTGCCATTGAATGAGAAAATGAGAAGCTTAGTCAAGAGGTTTTTGTTCTTGTCTGTTCTTCCCACAGACGGCGCCAATTGTACGGGGAGGAAATAATTCTCCTTGTATAATCCTGTTGACCAAGTCCACGCTCCTCCGTACGACGTCGCTTTGTCACCTGAAAACACAAACGTGAGCTAGCCGGCGGGTGTGTGCCGGAAACCTCTCCGATGCCTAAGTCAGAAAACTTGACAAATAGACAAAGCTCTAAGTTCTCAGAAAGATTGTGTTCAATTACCTCCTCCAAGGTGATGCTTGTAGGCTTTTATAAGTTTCCCGTGGCGCAATCCTGGTAGGACTTGTATTTCTCCATGCAGAGTCCTCCTAGGATTCATTCTCCTAAGGATAATGCTTATCCTTTTACACCCTCCCCCACTGCTTAAACCAAGTGGGATGGTTTTCTCAATAGCCGAACTACCATACGACCGAAATAACACTGGCTATGCTGAGCCACAGAGAAGGCCGAACTATCCTTAGTTCGGTCTTCTCTTTTAACTCATTATTTCGGCTGCTCCTGTTCAACCTTGGTATTGCTTAGATCAAACTTCCAAGTAAAAAGTTCTGACTGACTTATCCAGAGTGTGTCACGATCGGACTAATTCCGAAACCGGTCTTCCCAGAACATATAGCGACCAGACTAACTCTGAGACCGACCTGACTGTGAGTTGCCTCCAGACCGGAGTAGTTTTACTCTTCTTTGGGCCGAAGTAACTATCTCTTCTTGAGCCGGAGTAATTTCACTTCCTTGGGTCGAAGTAACTTTGCCCTTCTGGGCCGGAGTATCTATTGCGGCCTTCTTACTTACTTTTACGCGTTTTGGGCCTCGATGCCCAACTCGCAGCTCGGCCCAATTTTTCCAAAAATTACCCTCTCAGGTGGTGATAGCGGTTGGGGTGATGAGGGGTTTCTTGTTTTATTGCTTATTTTTATACAAATCTAATGCGTATCTTGTTTTGAAAAACATTTTTTAGAACATAATTTTTGTAGAGTAGTTTTTTATTTAATATTTGATTGTGATGTTAAAATTAATGTATTAATAGTTATTTTATGCAAAGGGTAAGTTATCAATAAATTCTAATAGTTGGATTTAATTCTCATCAAGTCCTATTAAAAATAAGCTTTTCTAAAATTTTTGTTAAAAATAATTTTTTTGTGATGATTTTTTACGTGTCACTAAAAGTTAATAATTGGTGACTTTTTTGTCACTGTTTTTATAACTTGTCACTAAAACTTACAATTAGTGACTTTTTCTGTGATAAATTTTTCAAATTTCGCTGAAAGTTTAAAATTAGGAACCTTTTTTTGTGATCATTTTTTTAAACTTTCGCTAAAACTAATAATTAGTGATATTTTTTATAACAAAATCTTCAAACTGTCATTAAAAATTAATAATTAGTAACTTTTTTAATAGTATTTGATGAAAAATATCATTAATTATCATAAGAATTATTGGACAATAAATTCACTTCTTAAGACCTATACGTAAGTCTCTTATTATTAATTGTGGTAGTAAGTCTCTTATTATTAATTGTGGTAGTAAGGTGGTTGCGGTAGTGGTACGAGTGGTGGTGATATAGTGGTGTAATGGTAGTAGTAGTGGTGTGGGGTTGGTAGCGGTAAGGTAGTGACACAGTAACAAATTAAGGCTTCGTTTGGGAAGCCATAGTTTGGGCTTTTTTGGCTAATTTAGCCACAAAAAATAAAATAGGCTATTTTAGCCATAACAAACAAAACATCACATCCAACCCATAATCATTACATTCTTCTCTCACAAAAAAATTCAAAAAAGCCAAAAAGCCAAAAAGTCCTTCCCAAACCAAGCTTTTAAGCCCAGGCTAAAATAGCCAAAAAAGCCAAAAAGCCAAAAAGCCAACCCACTTCCCAAACGGAGGCTAAGGTGTTAGAGACAAAGTTTAGGAATAAAACCCCTTTTTAAGATGAAATATGTTAGTTTTCAAAATTTTATTGTTATATTTTTAGCGACAAAATTGAATATTTAATAATGAATTACTATTTTTTTGAGGGTCAAATTTTTTGTCTAAAAAATAAACCTTTTGGAATAAATTGTTTTGTCCTTAAAAATACATTCATTAACAATATTTTTAAAATTTTGTCGCTAAAAGTCTTGTTTTGTCTTTTTAAAATGACCTTTTTGTGGCGACTAGAATTGGTATTTTAATATTTTTTGTGACAAATAATCACTTTTGAGATAAATAAATTTAATCCTGAAAATTGTAATATATTGTGGTGTGGTGATAGTGATAATTTGGGGGGTATTAATAAGATTTTATTGTAAAGTGTATAATATTTTTTACCAAAATAAACTTATTTTTTATTAATCACAAAAACTTTTAAAATATAAAAATATTTTTTACCCTAGCAAATAGAATGTATAGTTTAAAGTTACAAAAATATTTATTATTATTATTATTATTATTATTATTATATGTCTCTATTGACTAAAGTCAAACATCTAAAAATCGTTATGCTCGACATATTTTATAATATAAAAAATATCTATGATAATTTTGACATTAAAATCTTAAGTAATATATTTCTCAATAAATATATCTAGTAACTTGTTAAAAAATCATCTTTAATTTAATTACACAATTTAATTTTGACAAGCTTTATAGTTGACTTATCATAATTGATACAAGTAAAATGAGCACAGAAGCAATCAAGTTTTATGATAGTTGACTTGTCATAAAGTAATATCAAATTTTGTGAATTTATTTTTAAGAATGTCACATCAAATGTAGATAATATTTTCACAAATAAAATTAGATGCAAAATAAGAGGCGTAAATACATCAATTTTTTAGCATTAAATCTCACCCATACAACACACCACTTTAAGAAATTTTAGGAAAAAAAAACTCTAAAAGATCCTCCGTGAAAAAAAAATTGCATAAATGACACATGAATATGAAACAAAAAAGGTAACAAACAATACAAATATAAGAATAGAATAAACTCTGCCGACATACACATATATATAACAAAAAATCACAAATAGCAAGCACAATTAATCAATATTTGATAAAACGAAACTACCAAATTATTTTCAAACTTTTGTTATATTATTAATTTGGAGGTGCTAACCTCTATAATTTTGAGAGTATGAATTTTAATAATTTTAAATTGAAAAATAAAGAAAGAATAAATCACTGTGTTCGGTTTTAATTTTTTGAATTCAATTTTCTAAAAATTAAATTTTTTATTTTTCGTATTTTTTGTTTTTAGTGAATATTTTTAAAATTTTAAGTAATTTTTTTTTTTAACCTTTGTAAATGCATATACTTAGATATATCTAAGAAGTAAAATATCTGTAAATACATATTTTAAAAAATTAATAAATACACAAGAATACGAAAAATGTACTGAATTTTCATTTTTTTTTATATTTTTGATATTTAGTGAATTTTTTAAAGATTTTTTTCACAAATATTAAACTTTTTAAGTGTATTTATGTTAGGTGTATCTAAAAATTAAAAAAATTACTTAAAATATTATAAAAATTTAGTGAATTTTTTTTTTTAATTTTCTAAAAAGTGAATTTAGAAAACCCAAACCAAATTATTGAAGTTAAGTGAATATTATTGTTGCTGTAAGTAGTTATTCAATAACTTGTATTGTCTAAAACACACTTCAGCCAATCCAATGCTTGGTTTGGTAATAACTATTGCCTAATAAAAATTGTGAAGATTAACAAGCAAGAAATATTTATTTTATTATATAAAACACACATCAATTCTTTTTTTTTTTCATTCATCAAAAGACTAAAAAATTTAGGCGAATTTACATCTCATGAGGCAACTCCAAAAACTATAAAGTTTATAATTTTAGTTTTTAATATTTATAAAATTTACCATTAATTTGAAATATTTTCAAAACTTCAACTGATTTGAAATTACTCAAAAATGTAAATATAAAAATTTAAAATATATTGCATTTGCACTTACTCATGATCTATATATAATAGGCAAACAACACTTGAAATGAAATATATGCTTATTTAAAGAGAGCTGATATTTTTATTCTACTTTACTTCGAATGTACTTTTTCTTCTTTGTCTTATTATATATAATTACATTAATAACTTTAAAATTTTAGTTTTTTCAGATAATGTATTTTATGTGAAAGAGTATTAATATAATTATATATAATAAAGACAAAGAAAAAAATGTATTTAGGTCTCGTTTGGGAACATACTTTTTTAGTAATTTTTTGATTAAAATATGATGTAAAAAAAACTAGTATGTTTGGGATGACTTTTTGATTTTTTACGAAAAGATGTGCAAAAAGTAGAGAGAAAAAGAAATCTTTGACTTTTTAATATAAGTTATTGGCTTTTTAATTTTTTAATAACTTCTTGACTTTTTGACTAAACTAACCGCTTCCCAAACGAGGCCTTAGGATAAAGTTAAATAGGAATAACAGCTTCCCTTGTTTAAATTGTTCCACCAATATGCACACATATATATTTTTTGTTAACAAAAAAGTAAGGCCTTAGAATAATACTATATGCACCAATTAATATATTAACTAATGTATTAATAAATGATGTGATATAATTTTAAAAGTTTTAAATACTTGTAATTTGTATAATAAGTGGGGTCAATAACGATAACATAACATTAGTTGATACATTAATGTGTACGCTAATGGGTGCATATAACAGTATTGAATATCTAATTATTAGCATTTCAGAGGTAGACAAAAAGACAACAGTGGTGCTATATATACCAATTAGTGTACTACTTAGTGTACCAACACTAGTTATGACAATATTATTGACCTTACTCATTAATCATATTACAAATACCCAAAATCTTTTAAATTATGTCATATCATCAATTGGTATATTAGTTAATATATTAATTAGTGTATATAGCATTATTTAAAAGCCAAAGCATAAATCGGCAACAAAGAAGACACAGTAATTGAACTTACAAGGAAATGCTTCAAACATACTTTTCCTTAAATTTAAAAATAAGATCATTTATAGTTTTATTTTTGAATAATACTATATGTACTAATTGCTATATTAATTAATATACTAAGAGATGATGTGATATAATTTTAGAAGTTTTAAATAATTATAATTTGTATAATGGCTGAGGTTAATAATGTCATAAGGTATATTGGTATACTTGTTGGTATACCAATTGGTGTATATAGTACCACCATTTATTTTTTATTTTTTATTTTTTAAACACAGCTTTCCAAATTACTTTCTTTACATCTCTAAGCCCCTGCCAAACCATCAGTGAGACTTTGTGGTAAGAAAAGTTATGATATTTATAATAATAATTATGAATTATAATAATATAATAACCTTTCCTAATTTAAATCATTATGTTTTAGTTTTTCATGGACTATAAAACCCCTTGGTTATTATGTGTGATGAATCTACTTGTGATATTAGAAAGTCAATTTGTTGAATTTCATTAAGGCCTATGGATGCAAGATATTGGGCCACATGGTGCTAACATTTTGACTGCAAAAGGGCTGACAATTTTTAGCCTTTTGAAAGTTTTGGGCCACAAAATCTAGCTTGTATTGGGCCACAAACTGGCCTTGGTCGGTTGTTCATATAATGGCCTTCAGAAGAAATTAGGAGACCCGTATGGGTGGTCCATTATACAAGTCACAAATGGGCTAAAATTTAGCCACTAAATTTTGGAGCCTGTTGAAGTTAATAATTGGGCCACAGAATCTAGTCAAATTTGAAAATCAATTATATATTTTGTTAGAATTCAGATTTGAAGAGTATATTCGGGATGTCAGAGAATTGAATTTTTAAATAAATTTTCTTTTAATAAAAAAATGTGTAAAAAAATAAAAGGAATGGGTCAACTTTTTATAGTGATTTCTGGTTTTATAATTTTTTTTTGAAGGTTTCCAAATTGGAAAATATTTTTTTCATGAGGCAGTTAAATTTTATTCTCTTTTCAAGTAAACAATTTTCAAATTGCAAGCTAAAAAAATACAAAATTTGGCCAAAATTGAGGTACACAATTTTAAATTTGAAGGGTTAAAAAAACTCAAATTGATGGCAATAAAATTACAAGTCATTTCTATATATTCACTATTTTTTTTTTTATAGCACAAAAGTTTTATTATATGTTCAAATAAAAAAATCATCCCGGCTAGGTAGCTCGAGGTGCCAAATTTATTTATTTATTTTTCCTTCAGTAACCTAGCATCTGGGTAGGTCAAGATTTGCCTTCATGTCCATGAGTGATTTGGGCTCGCCAATTCCAATAGTGTGAAGAAAAGAATGAGAGAGAAGAGAAATGGTGGGTCGTCATTACAGAAATAGTGGGTCTTCATTCTCCTGATATTGGTTTTCATCTTGCTTAGTGTTCTTTCTCTCTCTCTCTCTCTGGGTCTTCATTACAGAGACAAATCTCTGCAATTTTTTTTTTTTTTTTTTTGAACAGACAAAGTGGGTTTGATTCATGAAGTTGAAGAAGAAGAAGAAGAAGAAGAAGAAGAGATTCATCAAATTATTTATCTCCAACCCAGATCCAGATATATGAAGCAAGAATTTTCACAGAAGCAACAAAACCCAACAAGAATTTCCTCTTTCTTCAGAAAAGAAATCAAAATCAAAATCAAAATAAAAATAAATCCCACTGCCACAGTCATAGCCACAAATCATTCACTAATTGCTGGGACTTTCATCGTTCAACGAGGTTTCAATCAGCTCAAATATCTTTTTTTTTTTGGGGGGGGGGGTGTCAAAAAATAGATGAGTTCAGACAAAATCAAACCCACATCATAGAGAGAAATAAAAGGTGAGAGTGATGTGAGTGTTTGAATAGAGGAATTGGGGTGGCTGCTGTGCGGGGGTGCACAACAGCCACTGCTTTGCAGCCAATTGGGTCCTTTTCGGGGCCCATTTTGATAATCCAAGCCGTTCACATTTTAGAATACATCAAGTAGAACATACCTATAAAAAATTAAGTTAATCGGATATCGTTTACCCGTTCATCCACCCACATTTGTATTCAGTTTAATACTTTAAATTACAATTGTTATTTATTTTTGTAGATCCAAATGTGAGTGAATGAATGGATAAACGATATCCGATTAACTTGATTTTTTATAGGTATGTCCTACTTGATGCATTCTAAAATGTGAACGGTTTGGATTAACAAAATGGGCCCCGAAAAAGGCCCAATTGACTGCACAGTAGTGGCTGTTGTGCACCGCCGCACAGCAGCCACCTCAATTCCTTGAATAGAGATAGAGAGAAGAGAAGATAGAGAGGAGAAAAAAAGAAGAGAGAAGAGAGAAAATATTTAGGCCACTCGAGCCAAAAAAAATTCGAATTACGAAACTTTGTCCTAAAAAAATTATTTCATTGCATTCATATATGAAAGACCTTGTAATAGAAGGTGACATAATACATCACATCACACTTTACCAAGATGCATGACATCATTCTTTGATGGCAAAGGTGTTTCTCTTTTTGATATTATACATAGAAAAATGATTTTTCTCCTGGAAAATCATTCCCCGAATCCCCCGAAATCAAGAGAGAGAGAGGGAGAAAGAGAGAGGAGAGGAGAGAGGGAAACAGAGAGAGAGAGAGGGAGAGAAGAGAGGAGAACAGAAAGAGGAGGAGAAGAGAGAATGGGGGGGAATGCAGAGAGAGAGAAAGAGAGGCCCCTCCGTCTCTACCGATAGCCCGATCGATCATCGCAGCTCGTCCGATCGTCGCAGCTCGTCGCAGATCGCCCCGCCTCGGCCTCGGCCTCGGCCTCCGTCGTCGATCGCCCCGCCTCCGCCCCAGCCCGATTTTGATAGCCCCTCCAGTTCTTCTTCTTCCTTCTCTTCTTCTTCTTCTTCTTCTTCTTCCTTCGTCTTTTTTGATTTTCTTCTTCTGAAAAAAAAAAAATCAAAACGACAAAAACGACGTCGTTTTGATTTCGGGGGATTCGGGGAAGGGCAGATTTGAGCTACCAATCACTTCTGACATATATATACGTAACCCCGAAAAAAAAAAAACTATTCAAGTCTTTCTTTTCTTTTTTTTTCTTAATAAACCTAGGTATTTGGATCAACCTTTCAAACCAACGAATTGAAAGATAAAAATTAATAATTAAAAATATAGTTATATGCACTTCGATTAATTTTGAGATCATGAAATTAATTACTCAGTAAAGTTTCACCAGTGGCATTGCCAAGATTTTAATTTATGGGAGGCACCATTAATTCTTAGCAACATCGATTACGAAACTTAACTAATTCAATTTTCATTTAGTGATAGAATGATGAGAGATTAACGTGATGTCAAAAATATTATGTCTGTTAGATATATTTGAATTAACCAATATTTTTTTTTATTTGCTATATTTTAGTTACTAAATATGATAATAATCACAATTTAAAATGTAATAACATGCATAAAAAAAAAAGAAAAGAAAAGAAGAAGATAGATGTGGAGGAAAACAAGAGAGAAATGAGAGATAGAAATAATTATAAGAGAATGTTTTTATAAAATTAAACATTTATAATGGTAAATTATAAAAAAATTATTAAAAAGAAAAAGAAAAAAAAAGAAAAGAAAGATAAGATATAAACATTTTAAAACATATTTGAAATTAAAAGAGAGTTAAATGAAAAAACAAATTCTAATTAGAGGTAAAAGTGTAATTTTTAAAAAATGAGGGGAGTATGTGGCCTCAGACCGTATGTATCTCTATCCCTGAGTTCCAGTGATCTTATATAAGCTATTTCTATCTCATATATTAAGACTAAAAACAATACCAAATACTCAAAAAAATAAATAAATAAATAAAAGAAAAAAAAAACAATTGTATTACATAAACTGCACCAAACAAGGACATCCTCTCGAGATGCCGATAGGTTTCCCATATATCTTGGTAAGATAATGCTTGAGTCATCTCAGACATTGTGATTTTCCTTGGGTTTGACCAATGAATCAAAAGAAGAAAGAGAAATGAATCACAACCCAAAGTCTCCACAAAAAATTTATTAATGGTAGATTTTAGGGTAAATTATATCAATCTCCCGAATTTTTTTGACAATTACAAAAAGCTCTAAAGTTTCTGAAATTATCAATGAGTCGCTAATGAGGAGATGGAATCTGCTCAGGTTAACAAAAAAAGAAAAAAAAACAAAGTTTGTTTCAATTCATATTTTGATTCTTAATTCTATTTTATAGACATGAATATGACAAAATTATCCATGATTATTATGTATTAAAGATCAAGACAGAAGTAGCTAAAAAGTGCTCTTCATTTTATAAGTTAGTTATTTTAGTTGATTTTTTAATTATTTTAACGAAGTTAAAAAAGTTGTATTAGGAAGATTTTTTTTTAAAAAAAAAAAATTTATTTGATGATTGTAAAATAAAAAAATAAAATAATTATATTTTGAATGTGACATTTTTAAAAGATAGAGCCTTTCACCGACTCGAATGAAGCCTCGTGTTCTGTAGTGTAACAAGTGATCGGTGGTGGATCTTGATTTCATTCAATTCTGGACCATTAGTTTTCTTCTATGGCTGATCTTCTTCAACAAATTAAGATTTGAAACTTACTTAACGACATTCCCAATGAAAATATTTTTTTGTCTTTTTTTTTTATTTTAATATCAGAAAAAAAAAAAAAGGGATGCCAGCATTTTTGTGCCCAAGCCTTGGGATAGTCAATTGCCATCTAATTTAATCCAATCCATAGGAAGGGATCCACCACCGAGACATTAGTGGAGTTCATCGATCACTCCCAATAAAGCTAAGTTTCAATCAGAGTACAATACGAGATTTTTGCGAAAAACCACTGGAATATATCCAGGGCCAGCTTTGAAATTTTGAGAGCCTAAAGCGAACTTAAAATAGGGGACTTGTGCTACATATTTAAAAGGACAAATTTCACTTTACCTCCTATGGTTTAGGCTATATGCGGATTATTCTTTTGACTTTCGAATATCACCACATAACTCCCTGTGATTGATAGAATAAAGTGCACCGTTAACACTGTTAATGACAGACATAAAAAGACCAATTTACCCTTGTATATATAACCCTTACAATGAAGTTAAAATCATTATGCTTGATCATCAAACAAAATCATCAATCTAGAGAAAGAAACAAAGAAAGAAAGAGCAAGATCTAGAAAAAAGAAGAAAGAAATGGAGAAAAGAAGGAAAATCATCTCATATGTATGTATGAGATGATTGTGATTTGGTGGACCTTCATCACAGCTTTTCACGTCCTTGATTTCAAGAGATCACCTTGCTGATTGTGATTTGGTTGACCTACCACTCTATGGCCCTTGACAGGAATACGAGTGAATACCATTCGCACAGTGGTTGGTAAGGATTAAACCACAGAAGAGAGAAATTCATACTCCGAGAGAACCCTATTCGACTTCCGTAGACTGAATTCATTACCAACAGGTGGACGAGGAATTGAATGAACTTCTACTCAATAGTCAATCAATTCGTATCCCCAATTCGGGGGCGTAGCCCAGAGCACGAGAGGGGTAAACAATATCATCTCATATGTACATATATAAAAAGAGAGTAAAATCATCAAACAAAAGTCCTCCTCTCATGTATATATATAATCTTCTTTGGTTTCAATGAAGATCCAGAAAAAAGAAAGAAGAAATGGAGCAAGTTAGTAAACTTTCCAGTGGAATTCAATGTATATAATTTGTGGTTATATATATGTATATATGTATATATATATAATCTTCTTTGATTTCATTATATGTATATATATAATCTCCGACTTTCCATTTTCTTCAATTGAAGATGAAACCTAGTAAAGCAGATGAAGAGGATGAGGAAGTGATGAAACCCAGTAAAAGCTCTTTCTATTTTTTGGTGTTCATGAATTATGATTGTAGTTTAGGATTGGAAATAAAATTGAATTTCTCATTTGGGGCTTTGGGTTTTGATCTAAATTTTATGATTTCTTTATTTGATGAATATAAAGATAAAAGCATCACAAGCGAGGATGATGAAGATGAAGAAAATCAAAATCAAAACCAAAACCATTAACGGTGATAGGTGATGATTTTGAAATCAAAATAAAATTCATTCTGCTTTTATTTTTTCATTCTGCTTTTATTTTTTGATTTTGAAATCCAGATCTGATGATGAAGATGAAGAAAATAATATGAGGATATTCTTTGAAAATTGATGATGAAGATAAGGATATTTTGGTCTTTTCATTGTGAGGGAACATCATCAGCTCATGCCCACTTACATTACGCTCGCGTGCACTACACAACAGGTTAGAATACACAAAAAAGCTAACGGTGCATATTGCTCCATCAACCACAGGGGGTTATGTGGTGATATTCGAAAGTCAGGGAGGTAATCCGCCCATGGCCTAAACCATAAGGGGTAAACTGAAGTTTGCCCTATTAAAAAATATATAAATTTTTTATCAAAAGATTATATGTACAATTTTTTTTTCTTTTTCCTATTTGAAAGTGCATCTTAAAATGCAACTAAAATTTACTTAAATATATAACAAAATGAACAAAAAGGAAAAAAATTATTTAAGTATAACAAAGTTCACATTAACAAAAAGGATCAAAATATAAATTAGAGTACCAAATAAAAAGTGAACAAAAACAAAGTATCACTTGAACTAATTCTTCTATTCTTTGTTTATTTTTTCTTTTTTTATTTCCAGAATTATATTTTCTATGAATCATGACATGTTTGATACAATTTACCAAAAATCACTACAATCATCATAGTACTAATTTAATCCTTACCCATTACAAATCAAATAATCAATCACTACAAGAATTAGCACATTTGGCGACCACTTTTGGCGACTAAACAAAATTTAGTCGCCAAAAAGTTGACTTTGGGCGGCTAAAATATGCCTTAGTTGGCGTTGGTACAATTTTTAGCTGCTAAAATTTTTTAGTAGGGAAATATTATTTATTGGCGACTAAATTACTTTTTTGTCGGCAAAAGTGACCCTTTTGGCGACTACAAAATTTATTAGTGGCGTCTCAATTTTAGGCTACTAATTTTTTTTTTAGTCGTTATATATGAATTTTTGCCTGCAAAATAAATGGTAGTAGCCAAAAATAGATATATTTTTTTGGTTAATCTTTAGCGACTAAAAAATTTAGTGGGCAAATACAATTTTTTTCCGACCAAATGGAGATTTAGTTGCCAAATATACATTTGGCGACTAATAAAATAGTCACTATTTCTTTTCCTATGGCTACCAAATAGGATAGTCGCCCATAATAACACTTTTGCTGACAAAACTTTCTTTTAGTCGCTAAATCTTCAAAAATTTTAGGGCGCGCATGAGGACTCTCTTAATGCTACCTGCCCCTTGCTCTGTTACACACAACAACATTCAAACCTCAGAATCAGACACCAAACTGAAGAGACAAACACCTTACCGCAACCCACCGTACGGAAGACATTGCCACGGCCACGACCATTATCACCACCGCAAAACACCATCGGCAAAACCACAGATCTCAGGTTCCCTCTCTCTCTCCCTCTCTCTCTCTCCTTCGCTCGCTCTCTCGCTGTTGGTGTGTCTGTCTGTTATCTCTCTCTCACTCTCTCTCTCTCCATCTGTTTCCCTCTTTTCTGATTGTGGCTTTAGGATTTTATATGCTTAATTTATACTCGATTCAGTTGGTTTATATGCTTGATTCAGTTGATTTATTCTCTCAATCTCGCTCTCTATTGAACCAATTTCAATACATCATTGTCTTGGTTTATATGCTTGATTTAGGTGCATTTATTGCTCATTTTTGAAATGGGTTTGTCCATATGATGATTGTCCCCCAAACTAGAGTTAAGAATGTAATCTCAGCAGTGATTTTTTCATTGTAAAGGAATTAACTTAGGACCTAAACCAGAGTTCTGAAATGGGTTTGTGCATTTACTGTTCATTTCTGAAATGGGTTTATTATTATTATTATTATTATTATTATTATTATACACTTTCAAAGAAACACCTGATATGGTCGAAAAAATCTAGGATCAGCATTATTGCTCTACATTACCCTTGTTTACCCTATCTAGCATTTCTTTTTTCTTTTTTTGTTGGTATACACAAGCATATGCAAGGAAGGAAGAAAGAAAGAAAAAAATAAAATAAAACAAACCTATGGAAAAATCAATCTCAATTTCAATTTCAAGAGTTTTCAAATTAACTCCATCTAGTTAAGCGTGTCTTTGTCCCATTATTGTTTCCAAAGGTGGTCAATGTTGAAGCACAAAAGGGTTGTTCATGCAACTTGAGGTCCATGAAAAGAAAGGTTTTGTCACTTTTTTATAATGTATATTAGGGGTGTGCATAATACCGCCGAAACTGCACCGAACCGCACCGCTAAGGCAAATTCGTTATTATTTGCCAATCGAACCGCCGGTTTTTGGTAAGAAAAATGGCAAATTCTAGTGACACTTTTATCAATCCGCCGGTTTCTATTTTTCTTCCAAACCGCACCGATCCGCACCGCTATTAAATCATGTTTTATCAGATTCTAAAAAATTTTTTTTACTTAAGTTTGCTTGTTGTTCTATATCTTAGAATATAGTATTACATTACTGCTCGAGGGGAATTCAAGATGTCAGTAATCCAAAATAAAATTGGATTCCAATTCACTTTTCAATCTTTTTTTTTCTGGCCATGTTGCAAACTTGCATCAGCTCACTTTTCAATCTAAATATTTTTCAACAGTAAACATTTTCAATATATTGTAAACCCTGAATGATATTAATTTTATGTATTGTATTTGATCATTGTAGCTTCCACAGATGTTTGTAATGAACTGATGGTATAGTCGTTGTTATTATCATGTTGTTGCTACACTTGCTGCATCAGAAGAAAGCTTCGCAAGATGCTTAACATCACGCTATCTCTCATCTTTTTTTTACTCTTTGATTTAAGTTTTGTAATTTGAATTATATTTTTTATAAACCGCCAATCCGCCCGAACCGCCAAGGCAAATCTACCATTATTTGCCAACCGAACCGCCGATTTTTGATAAGAAAAATGGCAAATTCTAGTGACATTTTTATCAATCCCCCACCCGTCATATGGTTTCTATTTTTCCTTCAAACCGCACCGACTCGCACCGCGCACACCCCTAATGTATATGAATAGGCATTTAGAAAGTTAAAACTATAGACTTAAAAGTAGAAATAGAAGCAGTTTGATTTATTAAAGCATTTGTTTGTAAAGCATTTGTTTTTTGTTTTTATTTTTTATTTTTTATGTTGTTCATTTTATGGTTATCAAACTATTTCCTAATATGGTGGCAGACAATCCATAAGTTTTTCTTATACTATATATCTACTTTTGGAATTTATCAGGTTCTGATTTTTTGTTTTTATTTTATTTTATTTACTAAAAACCAAAAAACAAAAACCATGTTTGGTGCACATGTTTTCAAAACATGTATTAAAAAAAAACATATTTCTTATTTTTTGTAGACAGAAAACACGAAATTGACAACATTATTTATAGAATTGAAATTCTCAGGCTCTAATTTTTGGTCCTTTTCCAAGATTTGCCCTATGATATACTGATGTAGGAGTTGGATGTAACAAACGTACGTGAACTTGAAGATTTTCTTATCAACGAGTGCATGTATGTGGTAGGTAATCCATCTTTGCTTCCTCATCTGACAACATGCTAGTTTTGAGATATACTACCACCCAACTAAAATCTGCTTAGTTGCCAACATGGCAAGGAAGAAGTGGTGGTTTACCTCTCTCTGTCTGTCTCTCTTCTTTAAATCTATGTTTTTGGGGGTGTTCACTTGTGACTTAGACAGAAACTATTTATTAGTTTAATAACACTTCGATTCGTGCCATTTTTTTTTGTTTTTGTTTTCAATGACAAAACTAGTAATCTAGGTTTTGAAAGTGTCTCGAGCTCTGGATGATGACCCTTCATTTGGTGTTGTACAATTATTACTTTGCTTTACAATGTTATTAAGAATAGCTAGGTCAGTGGCATCACTAGAGGCATTGTCTCATCTCACTTAACCTCTTGGTTGGTTGTAGAAGGTTTATATTAGATTGGAACGCTTTGTCCTTTGCTTAGATGCAAATGCAACACTTTAGCAGTCCATGATTGTCATTGTTAACATATAATATATCTCCACTACCATGTATACATATAATATATACCCCCACTAGACCTTGTATCTGTAAAGGCCACAATGCGTAGCTGTAAAGGCCACCACTTTCACTTTAGCTTTAGCCTATCTCAATGTAATTACCAGGCATCCGATTCCATTTGTCTCCTTCTCCTCTCTATAAAGAGAGGGAGCTCACTCTTGTATTTATACAGAAACATAATACAACTACATCAATTCTTCAATTCAGTCTCTCTCTGTTCTCTTCCTCCTTTCCAATCTTTCATGGTATCAGAGCCCAGAAATACAATTCTGGCATCCCTCATTTTTGGTACTTAGTTCCGTACACAGTGGACTATACCAAACAGCTCGGAATCTCCTTACGATTCCAACGCCACCAAGCCCATCACCAGAAAAGCCCTCACGTGCTCTCACGCGCCGATTCTTTGCTCGGCGCGTCTCTGCCTCCGTTGCCACTCTCACACGCGCTGCCACGCGCCTTCCACCCGGCCCTGTCGTGCGCCGCACCTGCTACCGTGCACCCGCGTGCGCCGTTCGTCTACCGTGAGCCGCGCGTGCGCCGTTCCGCTATTGTGCACCCGCGTGCGCCATTCTGCTAACATACGCTGCCAGCCCCCTCTGCTACCGTGCGCCGCCCGTTATCCCTGCTAACGTGCGCCGCTGACATCATTTTTCATCCTGCTGACATCATCCCTACACAGCCCACCTTTCCTAGCTATTTTCGACCTTCCGGACTCACTGGTACACTCTGTTTTACCTAATTTTGCTCCTACAGGTCTCTCCCTATCTATTTAGCCCTACTCCACTACTATTATGGATCGTCCTGATGCCTCCCATCCCATTTCCGTTATTTTGGATGGTTCCAACTATGTTCTATGGGCCCAAGCCATGTCTTCCTTCCTCAAAGGAAAGAAGCTCTGGCGAATTATCACCGGGGACATGACCCAACCGGTCAAAGACACTGCTGAAACCACTGTCTCTCCTGCTACTCCTACATATGAAGATCGCCTTGAGGAATGGGACAGTAAGAATTACCAAATCATTACCTGGTTTCGCAATACTTCTGTTACCTCTATCAGTCTTCAGTTTGGCCGCTTTCAGCTTGACTCTGTCACTACTCCTGCAAAAGACATCTGGGATTTTTTGAAAGAACGATACCAGACTACTGGTCTTGCTCATCAATATCAACTTCAGAGCCAACTTCATCGGATGCGCCAAGAATCTAGTCAGTCCATCAATGACTTCCTTTCTTAAATGTACTCCGTTTGGGACCAGCTTGCTCTTTCCGAACCGACTTGGCCTCACCAAGAAGATGCTGTTTTATTTATTGCTTATCGTAATCAGCAAAGGTTGGTGCACTTTCTCATGGCTCTCACTTCATCTTTCGAGCCCGTACGTGCCTCTCTTCTTCATCGCCATCCCTTGCCCACTCTGGAACAAGCTATTTCTGAGTTGCTATCAGAAGAGACTCGTCTTGGTACTCTCCAAACTCATCATGTGGACTCTGTTCTTGCCACTCCCCCGTACCGGCCATCATTCCCCCAGCGGACCACTGCCTGTCTCTACTGTCAGAATCGGGGCCTTCCTTCCACACATCTCCTGGTCAATTGCCCAGTCAGAACCTGCCGATATTGCAACAAACTTAGTCCTGGTCATCTGCAACAGGACTGTTTTCGCCATCCATCCCGCTCATCCTCCAACAGCCACTCTTCTCGCGGTGGTTCTTCTCGGGGGAGCTTTCATCGTTCCAGGACTCCATCTCATTCTGGGAATCAGTCTCCTCACACCGCCACTGCTGCTACTGCCGCTGAGGGTTTTTCTGACTCTCCGGCTCCGTCTACCCCTCTCTTCTCTCCAACAGATGTCGAGGCCATGTTCAAACACCTTCTCTCCCCTTCTGGTACACCTCCTCCTACTGCTCTGTCTGTAATTCCAGGTAACTCTTCTTGGTATTTTGATTCTGCCTGTTGTAATCATATGACCTCCAGTTCAACTATATTTTCTTCCATCTCTTCATCTCCTCATATTCCCTCAATTCAAACTGTTGATGGTTCTCTCATGACTGTCCGTCATCTTGGTACTGTTTCCACATCTTCTTTAACTTTACCTCAAGTTTATCATATCCCTGCTCTTACTTTAAACCTTATCTCTATTGGTCAATTATGTGAACTTGGTCTAACTGTCACCTTTTCTGCTACTCATTGTTTGGTGCAGGACCCTCAGACGAGGCAGACTATTGGGATCGGCCGTAAGCACGGACGTCTCTATGAGCTCATTCACCTTCATGTTCCTGCCTCTCCTTAGATCGCTGCTCCTGCATCTGCTTCCTCATTATCTCCTTTTCATCTTTGGCATTGTCGCTTAGGACATATTTCTATTACTCGCTTAAAGTCTTTGGTTTCTAGTGGACAATTGGGTCATGTAATTCCAGATACTTTCGATTGTATACCTTGTCAACTTGCCAAACAACCTGCTTTATCATTCAATAAAAGTACTTCTGTTTCCAGTGCACCTTTTGATCTTATACATTCGGATATTTGGGGCCCTTCCCCTACCACTACTATGGGGGGATCTCGTTATTTTGTTGTTTTCATTGATGATTTTTCACGGTTTACTTGGATTTTTCTCATGAAAACTCGGTCTGACCTCAAAACCCTTTATTATCGCTTTGCCCAAATGATCCACACCCAATTTTCCAAAACCATCAAACTTTTTCGCTCCGACAATGCTATGGAATATCGGGATTCAGATTTCCTTTCTTTTCTTCAGAGTCATGGTACACTGCCTCATCGTTCCTGTGCTGGCACGTCCCAGCAAAATGGCCGTGCTGAACGGAAACATAGGCATATTCTTGACACTACTCGTGCTCTCCTTCTTTCTTCTTCCTGCCCTGAAAACTTTTGAGGGGAAGCTGCCCTCACTGCTGTCTACACTATCAATTGTGCTCCTTCCCCTGTCATCCACAATCAAGCTCCCTTTGAACGTCTGCATGGCACTCCCCCTCCCTATGCTAATCTTCGGGTTTTTGGCTCTGCCTGCTTTGTTCTCCTTCAATCTCATGAACGCACCAAGCTTGAACCGCGTTCTCGTCTTTGTTGCTTTCTTGGGTATGGAATTGAACATAAAGGTTTTCGCTGTTGGGACCCTCTCTCTAAACGTCTTCGTATCTCCCGCCATGTCGTTTTTTGGGAGCACCAAATGTTTTCCTCCCTATCCTCCTTTCACTTACCTGCACCTTCCACTAATGTACTGTTTACTAATCCTTCCATCGATCTCTTCTCTGATGATTTTGATACAGGTCCCTCCGTCATTGAGACGCCCTTGCTCACTCCTGCTCCCGACCAGACTGCTCTCCCTGAAGGTCCACCTCTCCCTGCATCACCTTCTTCTCCGCCGGTTCTTCCTCCCACCGATCCTCCTACGGGTCGACCACACCGGGTAACTCAACCTCCTATCCACCTTCGTGATTATATTGTTGGGTCTGCTGCCTTTTCTACTTATGAACCTACCTCCTATCGTGAGGCTTGTACTAATCCTCTTTGGCAGCAAGCTATGACTGATGAACTTCAGGCTTTGGACAAAACTCATACTTGGGATCTTGTTGACCTTCCTCCTGGCAAAACTGCGATTGGCTGCAAATGGGTTTACAAAATCAAGACTCATTCTGATGGCTCTATTGAACGCTACAAAGCTCGTCTTGTTGCCAAGGGTTTCAACCAGGAATATGGGATTGATTATGAGGAAACCTTCTCCCCTGTTGCTCGGCTTACCTCTGTTCGCAGTTTACTGGCTGTTGCTGCTGCTCGCCACTGGGAGCTTTTTCAAATGGATGTCAAAAATGCCTTCCTCAATGGTAATCTTCTTGAGGAGGTCTACATGCAACCTCCACCTGGGTCTACTTTTCCCCCTCATAAGGTTTGCAAACTACACCGTGCCCTCTATGGCCTCAAGCAAGCACCCCGTGCCTGGTTTGCTAAGTTCAGTTCTACCATTCATGACTTCGAGTTCACTTCTAGCTCCTATGACTCTGCTCTTTTTATACGGACTACTCCTCATGGTACCACTCTTCTCCTTCTGTATGTGGATGATATGATTATCACTGGTAATGATGCAGCTGGTATTCTCCACCTCAAACGTTTTCTCCACCGTCAGTTTGAGATGAAGGACCTTGGTACTCTCAACTACTTTTTAGGCCTTGAAGTCTCTCATGATTCTACTGGCTCTTATTTATCTCAGGCCAAATATCCATCTAATCTTCTGGCTCATGCTGGTCTTACTGATTGCAAAACTACATCTACTCCAGTTGATCCTCAGATTCGTCTCACTCCTCTCGACGGGGCTCTCCTCCCTGATGCTACTCTTTATCGTCAGCTCGTCGGTAGTCTTGTGTATCTCACAGTGACTCGACCTGACATTGCCTATGTTGTTCACATTGTTAGTCAGTACATGTCGGCTCCTCGCACTCCCTACTATACTGCTCTACTCCACATCCTTCGCTACATCAAAGGCACCCTGTTCCATGGCCTTCACTACTCTGCTTCCTCATCTCTTGAACTGCGTGCCTTCTCTGATGCTGATTGGGCTGGGGATCCTACGGATCGACGCTCCACCACGGGATTTTGTTTCTTCTTAGGGGATTCTCTTCTTACTTGGCGTAGCAAAAAACAATCCGTCACTGCCCGTTCTAGCACCGAAGCTGAATACCGAGCCCTTGCTGATACTACTCAGGAACTTCTCTGGCTTCGCTGGCTCCTCACTGATATGGGTATTTCCTCTTCCGGCGCTACCGCTCTTTATTGTGACAATCAGAGTGCCATTCAGATTGCTCACAATGATGTTTTTCATGATCGCACCAAGCACATTGAGATTGATTGCCATTTCATTCGACAACATGTTACACGTGGTACTGTTCATCTTCTCCCCATTGCTTCTGCCGATCAACCTGCTGATATTTTCACCAAGGCTCATCCTCCTGGGCGCTTCCGTGATCTCGTTTCCAAACTCAACTTGGTCGATGCCTACCCTCCTTGAGTTTGTGGGGGGCTGTTAACATATAATATATCTCCACTACCATGTATACATATAATATATACCCCCACTAGACCTTGTATCTGTAAAGGCCACAATGCGTAGCTGTAAAGGCCACCACTTTCACTTTAGCTTTAGCCTATCTCAATGTAATTACCAGGCATCCGATTCCATTTGTCTCCTTCTCCTCTCTATAAAGAGAGGGAGCTCACTCTTGTATTTATACAGAAACATAATACAACTACATCAATTCTTCAATTCAGTCTCTCTCTGTTCTCTTCCTCCTTTCCAATCTTTCAGTCATAATTTGTGGCAAAGCTAAAACAAAGGTTGCAAAATTTAGACTTGCATTATAAGGACTATTCATATGGGTGAGTAGTATTGAGTGGATGGCTGCAGCTCTGCCTTTACTTCATATGCATGGAAAAACTTCCCTTCTACTGATTGAAATTAGCTTTTTTGTCAGAAAAATGGACCCTTCAATGAGAATCTTCACGTAATGAACAACATTTTTAGTGAAGGCACAACTCCAAAGCATGATATTCCTTAGAGAGGGTACAACTTTTTATAGCCCTGTAGATCAACCTTAGATTTATATTGTGTTAGACCTAACATCATTGCAAGACATTATGCGGGCAGCCCTCTTTGTGAAGGATCTCAGGGAAAGAGATGGGATCCCTGATGTTCAACGAGCGGCTCGGTTTCGATATGGCAAAGTGACACTACCTGAGGTGGGTTTAATCCAAAGGTTGATCGCTCATTTCTTTTAAGGGAAAGAAGTTCAGTATTTCATTACCATCTTTGTAGATAAGGGATGATTATGAGAATAGATGCAAGAAAATAGGACAGGCACTATCCTCTTCTGCAATTCTATTTTACATGAATTTTTTTTTTTTTTTTTCAAATTTCAGGTCAATGGTTCTATACGGAAGTTATTGAAACGTGGAAAGGACCTTGGTGATTCCTTGATAGCTGTTGTCATTTGAAACTTGAAGATCATTCAAGTGTGTAGTATTATTTTTGCATATGGCTTTCTATTCTACATGATTTAACAGTTTTGGGGAAGCTATAAAAGTGCATGATCAAAGAAATTGTTTTTGTTGGGACCAAGTAGACAATGTGCTCTTGGACCACTAGGACTGAAGTTTAAAATTTCTACATTTGTCCTGGTTAGATCATCTACTACTGCTTCACTTAATAAACTTCATTCTTCTTTTTAATTTTTTTTCTATTTACCTAAAGCAAAAATAAAATTAAAACTTGGAGGTGAATAGGGTCTGATGGTTAATTTTTAGAGGGAAAATGTTAGTTTTTAAGATGTAAGATAGGGCTGTTTTAGTGGCAATGAGATTATATCATGCGCTTTTTCAGTAATACATTCCCTTGTTTCAATCTGAATTTTAATATGATGCTTTAGAGTAATGTCTTTATCATACCTATAGGACAGATCCAAGGTCATAGTTATGGATGGAAATGGTACTCGCTCCAAGGGCATTGCAAGATCACTGAGGAAACTCGGGCTTAAGGCAAGTGAAGTTTAAATTATCAATTATCATCTTCTATATTTGCCACAAAGAGACTAAGCTTATAAGTAAACCATTCATGAATTAAGAAAATAAGATTCAATGATACGAAGCACTCTTACTATTGGAATGTGTCCCACATTGCCTAGACTTGCCCCATCTGTGCTGGTTACAAGGCTTCAGATTCCTTCTCCTTAATACCTGGGTTTTAAGGAGAAATATGGGTTGAACTTTTCAATTTGGTATTTGAGTCGAATACGTCCTAAACTTAGTCCAAAAAAGGCATTTCGGGGGCGAAAATTCAAAACAGTCCTCAAATACGCCTTACACTTAGTCAAAAAACTTGCAACACTTAGTTAAAAAAGCAACAACTTTATTAAAATAACATCTACATATTCTAATAATTGCCTTTATATATATATAGGACAAAGAAATTACATATTACATTGTTTGTCCAGTTGGTTTGAATAAATATTGCATGATATATATGCTTTCTTTTATTTCCAAGAAGATATTTCTCGATTGTTCTACCTTAAATGCATGTTAGAACATGTTCCATATGGCTGACTGAATTGATATTTTGTAACCAATTCTAATATTTTGTTTTTTATTTTTCTTTGTAGATGGTTTTGTTGTGTGGACTTGTAGATAATCCATATTGGTGTATGGAAAAGAATTTTCACTTTTGTGTAGAACTAATATAATACTTTTGTTGTCCTCAGCTTTTGTGTAGTTCATTATTACTGATACAAAAAACTTTTGGCAATTAACAAATAACGACTATCATGGTATATAGATCACCTTCTGTCGTGGTACATATATACCATTTGTCGGTGTACATATAGGACATTTTGTCATGGTCCATAGAAAACTTTTGTTGTGGTACATATATCATCTTTTGTTGTGGTACAGATTACGATGGTAATTTGTACCATGCCAGATGGTAATTTCGCTTGGTAGTAAATGTATTTTTTTATATACGGATGGCTTTGATTTTTGTATGATATATTTTGTATGAAATTATTATTTTAGTTTGAACAATAGTTGATTTGTATGGACTTTGATATTAATGTATTTATTTTTGGTATACGAATGCAAATTGTGGAATGATTGATAGTATGTATTATTTTATTTTTATACGTATAACAGGTTGCATTGTATATAGACAGGTTGTGGAGAAATTATTATTTCGTGATAAAACATAATATCATGTTTTTGGCGACTAAACAATTAGTAGCTAAAAAGAAATTGGGAAAAGACATTTGGCGACTAAAAGTTTTGTAACAAAAAAAAAAAGACATTTGGCGACTAAAAGTTTTGTAGCAAAAAAAAAAAAAAAAAAAAAAAGAAAGACATTTGGCGACTAAAACTTTAGTAGCCAAAAGAAAATCAAACATTTGGCGACTAAAATATTTCATAGCTAAAAACAAAAAGCTAAATTATAAACATACTTTTGCCAACTAAAATTTTAGTAGCAAAAAATGTAGAACTTTAGGCGACTAAATATTTAGTAGCCAAAAGAGGAACTCTTTGGGGACTAAACATTTAGTAGCCAAAGATGGAGACTTTTGGTCAAATTTTTAGTAGCCAAAAAAGAACTCTTTACCGACTAAAATTTTAGTAGCTAAAAAGGTGGGACTTTAGGCGACTAAAAGTTTGGTTGCCGAAAAGGGTCTAAGTTAATTTAATGTCCAACCTTTTGGCGACTAAATATTTAGTCAGCAAATGAATACATTTGGCGACTAAAATAATTTTAGTCGCCAATTAGCTTTCCCGACTACTCTTTGGCTACTAATTTTGCAACCAAAAAATTTAGTTGCTAAAGACCTTCGGCGACTAAAAATTTAGTCGCCAAAAGTGAAAATTCTTGTAGTGTCCCCCCCTCCCCGCCCACCGGTGAAGCGAAATTATTAGGTACTTAACCTAACTCTGATACCATGTTAGAATAGTAGAGAGAGAGAGGAAGTAATATGTATGGTATTGTATTCAATGTATTAATTAATCCTATACAATAGAAGACCTGTATATATAGACTAAGAAAGAGTATCCTACTAAAAACCTAATTATGAGAAAGAGTATCTTACAAGAAACTTATGGCTATTCCTAAATATATCTAGGAAATCAATACCTAATATATTTAGGAATACCACATATATATTAACAAATACAACAAGAGAAAACTTAGAAAGGCAATAAAAATTTAGAAAAATACTATTTCTAGTCTAATAAATATTTATAATCCTTTATTTGAAAATATTAGAACAGTTTGGTAAAAAAAAAAATGCATGGATATAATAGAAATAGTCTAATAAATATTTATAATCCTTTATTTGAAAATATTAGAACAGTTTGGTAAAAAAAAAAAATGCATGGATATAATAGAAGGGTAATAACTAAAATAGAACAAAACAACCACTAGTTGGAAATCAATTTTGAGAAAGAAAAAAAAATGTGACTGAACTTGAAAAAATATTATGAATTGTGTGTTTTATATATTAGAAAAAATATAAATATAATTTACAAATAAATCCATTTACAATGTTTATATAATAGAATAAATATAAATATAATTTACAAATAAACCCATTTACAAATGTTTAAGAACTTTAAGGAGATGTATTGTGAGAGGGTAATTTTTGGTAAAAATTGGGCCGAGCTATGTGGTGGGCTTCGTGGCCCAAAGCACCAAGGACTTGGTGAAGAGGCCGCAAGGTTATTCCGGCCCAGGAGAGATAAAAGATACTCCGGCCCAAGCTGTTAAAGTTACTCCGGTTCAAGAACGATAGATTTATTCCGAGATGTTGACTTACTACGGTCAAAAGAGATGAAGTTACTTCGGCTAAGGAATCGTAAAGCTGCTTCGGTTTGGACAACTTGAGTTAGTACGGTCCCAAGAAAGGTAGTCCGGTCATGATGAATTCAGGGTAGGTCGGTCGGAATGTAGCTACTCAGTAGATCGGTCCAAGCATACCACGGTTCGTGTATGAGAGAACCGAGATATGGTGTAGCATGACGAAAAACCAAACTACTGTTAGTACGGCCCACTTTGTGGGCCGTATAGCCAATTTTACTTCAGTCACATGGAAGTTCGGCCATAGAGAAAACCATCCCACTTGGTTTAAAGCAGTGGGGGAGGGTGTTAAAGGATAAGCATTATCCTTTGAAGTATGAATCCTAGGAGGACTCTGCATGGAGAAATACAAGTCCTACTAGGATTGTGCCACGGGAAACTTATAAAAGCCTATAAACATCACCTTGGAGAAGGTAATTGAACACAATTCTTTCTGAAAGCATAAAACTTTGTCTATTTGTCAAGCTTACTGACTTAGGCATCGGAGAGGTTTCCGGCACACACCCGCCGGCTAGCTCACGTTTGTGTTTTCAGGTGATAAAGCGACGTCGTACGGAGGAGCGTGGACTTAGTCAACAGGATTATACGAGGAGAATTATTTCCTCCCCGTACAATTGGCGCCGTCTGTGGGAAGAACAGACAAGAACAAAAACCTCTTGACTAAGCTTCTCCTTTTTCTCAAATCAATGGCACACATTGAAGAACTACCGCAGTCTGCCGTCGACGGGCTAACTCCTGACGGGGACGCAAGGCGAGAAGGATTACCCTCTGTCCCTCCTATGGCGGATCTGGAGCCCCAACAACATGGCTCCAGGAGGAGTGGCAGGGGAAGGCGGAATAGCAGCCCTCGTCACTCTCAAAGTCCTGACAGGCAAAGGAGGAGGATTGATCCACAAGCCCTGGAAGATCGCGTAGATGAACTAATTCGGAAGATGGCGGCGGACATGGAAGCATTAAAACGCCAGATGAAGACTAAAGAGGTGGTGACAGGAGAGGGGCGCAAGCACAAGACGCCCCCTCGCCACTCAGAGAATCGTAGTAGGAATACTACACCCTCCCAAGGAGAGAGCAGAAGCCTCAGGACAGGCGACACTCACTCCTTATCTTCAAGGACTCGTCACTCCAGGTCTGAGAGGACGAGATCCGAAAGATCATACACTAAAGGAAGCACGTATTGGCCTTCACATTCACATCAAACCAGATCTAGACAAACGGAGCTGCCCAGGTCATCCGACTTACGAACCGTGCTCGAAGAAAAAGCACGATGCAAGGAGGATGCCAGGGCAAGGGATCCACACCGAGTTTCGGCCTTACAACGGTTGGCTCCTCGGACGCATGGAAGCGTCGAGGTTGGAATGCCAATACCGCGACCGGCCTACGAACCAACAGACAAGGCATTAGCAAGACTACAGACTTCGCCGTTTGTCCCGGCGATCGAAAACGCGCCCCTACCATCAGGCTTCCTTCAGCCGAAATTCAATACATATGAAGGGAAGACGGACCTATATTCACACCTGAGCCACTTTCGCCAAGTCATGGCTGTGTACAGGCGAAACGAGGCCTTAATGTGCATACTCTTCCCGTCAAGTCTGGGCGACCTAGGCTTGACTTGGTTCAAAAAGCTCCCAGAGGGCAGCATAGCCTCCTGGGCCCAATTGGCGGAAGCGTTCGTAACGAGGTTTCGGACAAATACTAAAACACCGGTGGAGATAGACCAGTTACTCTCCATCGACATGGGTGAAAAAGAGACCCTCAGATCTTACAACAGTCGCTACTGGGAGACATTCAACCAGATTGGAGACTGCCCCACCAATCTAGCCATTGCGCAATATAAAAGAGGCCTACCAGTAGGGAACCGACTAAGGGATTCAATTACCATGACGCCACCCCTCACCATAGAGGCCCTGATGGAGAGAGTGCATCAGCACATCAGGGTAGAAGAGGATGGCGCACGTACAAAAGCAAAATCTAGTGCAGCCGTAGTACCAGAAAAGAAGACCTCAGCAAAGGTCAATACAGTAGATCGGCAGAATAAAAACGGACGTGGCAGACGAGATAACGGAGAAGACCCAGACAAAAGATGGTTGAGAATCCGCACTGCCATAACAACGGTGTTCAAAAAACCAATATATCGGATTCTAAGCGAAATAAAAGACGAGCCATTTGTCAAGTGGCCAGCCAAGCTAGGGGAAGCTCAGAAGAATTACGACGACAGATCACGGTGCACCTTCCATAAAGAAAAGGGGCACCGAACTGAGAATTGCACGCCACTGAGACAGCACTTGGAAGAATTGGTGGCAGCAGGCCACTTGGACAAATACATTGAAGGAGGAGCGCAACCGGCCCCCCAAGATCATAATGACCACCCCAATAGAATGCCAATCGATGCACCACCTCAAGGCATTATCAATGTAATTCATGGAGTTTTTGAACCTGAGCGCGTATGCGAGCTCAGAGGTTCAATCAAGAAGGCTGAGCACTTTAGGGAAATATTAAGTGCCCAACCTGCCATCAAGAAGGGGAGGACAGAGGCAACGTCATGTCCTTTTCGGATAAGGACGTGGAACGAATTTATTGCCCCCATAATGATGCCCTGGTTGTCACTCTCCGAGTCAAGGATTTTGACGTCAAGCGGATTCTGATTGACCAGGGTAGTTCATGTGAGATCATGTATTACGACACATTCAAGCAACTAAAGCTGCAAGACAAAGACCTGGCACCTGCAGTTTCTCCCCTGATTGGATTCAACTCCATGCCAGAGTGGCCTATCGGCAAAATAATCCTTCCAGTCAGAGCAGGAAGTGTAACAAAACAAGTTGAGTTCTGGGTATTGAAGGTCCCCTCCACCTACAACATCATCCTGAGCAGAACATGGCTGCATGCCATGCGTTCAGTAGCGTCATCATACCATCAGGTAATGCGGTTCCCCAATGACACCGGTATAATTGAAGAAGTCTATGGCGATCAGATCATGTCAAAACAATGCTTCGCCACAGCAAATGGAAGCCGAGCTACCAAAGGATACGTTCATTCGGTGGAAGAACCAGAGAGTAATGAACTATTCGCGGACGTCGGCAAAGAGGCTGATCAGAAAGCGGTGGAGGACTTGGTGGAGGTAAAAATAGATGAGAAGAACCCGGATAAGTTCTTCTTGCTTGGCTCATCGTTGTCCAGCACTGAGAGATCAGAGGTCTTGGAATTCTTGACCTCTAATATCGAAGTGTTTGCCTGGACGCCCTACGACATGCCAGGTATTGACCTAAACTTCATCAGTCACCAACTCAATGTCCACCCATCCGCCAGACCAGTCATCCAACGCACACGCAGATCGGCACTCCACCACGCCGAAATAGTGGCAGAAGAGGTAGGCAACCTGTTGGAGGCAGGAGCGATAAGGGAAGTGCACTACCCAAGATGGATCTCCAACACAGTTGTAGTACCGAAAAAGAATGGTAAATGGCGTGTCTGCGTCGACTACAAAACAGTCAACAAGGCGTGCCCAAAAGATAGCTTTCCTCTACCAAGAATAGATCAACTGGTGGACCTAACGGCAGGGCATAACCGACTTAGCTTTCTGGATGCATATAGAGGCTACCACCAGATCGCAATGCATGAACCAGACCAGGAGGTCACATCCTTCACAACACCAAGGGGGTTATATTGCTACAAGGTCATGCCCTTTGGCCTAAAGAACGCAGGGGCGACATTCCAAAGGATGGTCACCAAGATGTTCGAACCATTGTTAGGCAGAACAATGGAGCCTTACATCGACGACATGGTGGTCAAAAGCAAGGATGAGAATGACCATCTTAAAGACCTAGACGAGATGTTCCAGATCCTGAAGAAACACAAGTTGCGCCTCAATGCGTCCAAATGCGCATTCGGAGTTGGATCTGGCAAATTCTTGGGCTTCCTGGTGACCAACCGAGGTATAGAAGCAGACCCCTCTCAGATCAAAGCAATCCAGGAGTTGGAGAGACCAAACTCAGTCAAAGAAGTGCAGCATCTAACTGGTATGGCGGCTGCACTCAACCGGTTCATAAGCAGGTCATCAGACAGACTACGACCATTCTTCCAAGCTTTAAAGACCAAGTTTGAGTGGGATGAAGAATGCGACCGAGCTCTGGAAAGCTTGAAGGAATACATGTCTTCCCCACCACTACTTGTTACTCCAGTACCTGGTGAAGAACTCTATTTGTACCTGGCAGTCTCTCAGCACGCAGTCAGCGTAGTGTTGGTTCGTGCAGAAGGAATACAACACTTACCTATCTTTTACGTCAGCAAGACATTATTAGGAGCCGAAACAAGGTACTTGCCCCTGGAGAAACTGGCATTAGCATTAATGATGGCATCCAGAAAATTGGCGCACTACTTTCACGCCCACACCATAGTCGTCCTCACAGCCTTTCCATTAAAAGCTCTGTTTGAAAGGGCGAACTTTAGTGGGCGAATTTTGAAGTGGGCAGTAGAGTTGGGACAATTCGACATTAAGTTCCAACCCAAAACCGCAATAAAAGCCCAATCTTTGGCAGACTTCGTCGCAGAGTTTACTCCTGGAAGTCATCATATCTGCCCAGTCGACCTAACTGACACAACCGAACTAGGGACGGAAGTTGACGCCGGAATAGCGCAACCCCTAGTAGAAGGTAGTCAATCAAGCGCCAAGGCAGACCATACTAAGGACAACAAGGAAGAGACAAACCAAGGCTCACCAGCAGTTCAAACAGAGGACAAAGGACAGACAGCCAACATGGACCTTGAAGAAAACACCATCCTTGACCTCACGACATCGTCTGATCCTTCCACTAGCTGGAAACTATTCGTTGGAGAGATGTGGAAGCTCTTTGTGGATGGAGCATCCAACCGACATGGTGCAGGGCTTGGCATAGTCCTCATCTCTCCAGACGGCCTGGTTATAGAGCAAGCAATCAACCTTGGCTTCCCAGCATCCAACAATGAAGCGGAGTATGAAGTGCTTCTCGCAGGACTCAAGTCGGCACACTTCATGAAAGCAACCGAACTAATGGTATACAGTGACTCTCTGCTGGTGGTAAACCAAATTTCTGGCGAATACGAAGCAAAGGACGACAGAATGGCCAAGTACCAAGAGTTAGTCAGAACAGAGATCAAGAAGTTTGATGTGGTAAGGATAGAACAAATTGGCAGGGAGGAAAACAGCCGAGCGGACGAACTAGCAGGCCTTGCCTCAATGACAGATACATCAATCCCTCATCCATTACTCATTGACTTCTTACCAAGACCAAGCATAGAAGACCCCGAAGCAGAAGAAGTATGTTGCGCAGAATTAGGCCTTTCTTGGATGGATCCCATCATCCTGTTCCTGAAAGATGACGTCCTACCAGAAGAGAAAAAAGAAGCCAACAGAATAAGGGCAAAGTCGCAGCGATTTTGGCTATCTCCATCTTTGGCATTATACAAGAAGTCGTTCTCTGGGCCTTACCTCAAGTGCGTTCATCCCAGCAAAGTAGAAGCATTCCTGTTCGAAATACACGAAGGGGTGTGTGGAAGTCATCAAGGGGGAAGGTCGCTCGCTTACAGGGCTATTTCGCAAGGATATTGGTGGCCATATATGTAAGCAGACTCAGAGAAATATGTGAAGAAGTGTGAAAAATGCCAGAAATTCGCACACCAAATACATCAACCAGCAAGAGAACTCCTACCCTTAACTAGCCCATGGCCTTTCGCAATGTGGGGCTTGGACATAGTAGGACCACTTCCAACAGCACCCGGCGGCAGAAAATTCTTTCTCGCAGCAACAGACTACTTCACAAAGTGGGTGGAAGCAGAAGCATTGGCGTCAATCAAAGAAAAAGACGTAAAGAAGTTTGTTTGGCAGAATATCATCACTCGGTTCGGTATACCAAAAGCACTGATCTCAGACAATAGAACTCAGTTCGACAGCAGAATCTTCAGAAGCTTTTGTGAAGAATACAAGATAGAGTTCTACAATTCCACACCGGCATATCCTCAAGCAAATGGACAAGCTGAAGCATCAAACAAAGTCGTCTTGGATGGACTAAAGAAAAGGCTAGAGAGAGCAAAAGGCAAGTGGGCAGATGAACTTCCTCACGTCTTATGGGCTTACCGCACCACGCCCCGGCGATCAACCGGAGAAACACCATTCTCCTTAGCTTATGGAATGGAAGCAGTGATCCCACTAGAAGTTGGCCTCCCCACAATTCGAAGCGAAAATTTTGATCCAGACTTAAATGGAGAAGCCATAGCCTTAGAACTCGACCTTGCAGAAGAAAGAAGAGAAAGAGCATTAGTCCACATCGCCTCATACCAACAAGAGTTAATCAGAAAATACAGCAAAAAGGTCCATCCAAGACAATTCAAGATTGGGGATTGGGTACTACGCAAAGTAATGAGAAACACCTTGATCCCAGGAGACGGCAAGTTAGGCCCAAATTGGGAAGGTCCTCATAAGGTGGTTGGGTTAGCAGGCAAAGGGGCATACCACCTAGAAGACAAGGATGGCAAGGCAATCCCTAGGCCATGGAATACGGCCAATCTCAAGTTATTTTACTTTTAGCTTTTCTTTTTCAAACATATGTAATTTTCTCTTCCTTCAATAAAATGAGAAATTCTTTTTAGCACAAGTTGTTCCTTGTAAAAGTTAGCTTTAGTAAAGATTAGGTGCATTGCAAGCATTTTTTCATTCTAAGTTAGCCGGAAAAACTAACTCAGAGGTTGGCTGGAATAAACCAACACCCTTCCTAAGCCCAGGATAAGGATCCAGGCTGCAGGACATTTGGTCGGAATAACCAAATACTATAAGTTAGCCGGAAAAACTAACTCAGAGGTTGGCTGGAATAAACCAACACCCTTCCTAAGCCCAGGATAAGGATCCAGGCTGCAGGACATCTGGTCGGAATAACCAAATACTATAAGTTAGCTGGAAAAACTAGCTTCGATGGTTGGCTGGAATAAACCAACTCTTGTTACTCTTCAGCCAAAGTAAGTGTATGGTTGAAGAGTGGTTGGCTGGAATAAACCAACTCTTGTTACTCTTCAGCCGAAGCAAGTGCATGGCTGAAGAGTGGTTGGCTGGAATAAACCAACTCTTGTTACTCTTCAGCCGAAGTAAGTGCATGGCTGAAGAGTGGTTGGCTGGAATAAACCAACTCTTGTTACTCTTCAGCCGAAGTAAAGTGCAAGGCTGAAGAGTGGTTGGCTGGAATAAACCAACTCTTGTTACTCTTCAGCCGAAGTAAAGTGCAAGGCTGAAGAGTGGTTGGCTGGAATAAACCAACTCTTGTGACTCTTCAGCCGAAGTAAGTGCATGGCTGAAGAGTGGTTGGCTGGAATAAACCAACTCTTGTTACTCTTCAGCCGAAGTAAAGTGCAAGGCTGAAGAGTGGTTGGCTGGAATAAACCAACTCTTGTTACTCTTCAGCCGAAGTAAAGTGCAAGGCTGAAGAGTGGTTGACTGGAATAAACCAACTCTTGTTACTCTTCAGCCGAAGTAAGTGCATGGCTGAAGAGTGGCTGGCTGGAATAAACCAACTCTTGTCACTCTTCAGCCGAAGTAAGTGTATGGCAGAAGAGTGGTTGGCTGGAATAAACCAACACTTGTTACTCTTCAGCCGAAGTAAGTGCAAGGCTGAAGAGTGGTTGGCTGGAATAAACCAACTCTTGTTACTCTTCAGCCCAAGTAAGGGTATGGCTGACACTGGACTGGCTAGATTAAACACTCTGTACTCCTCAGCCGATGTGATTATATCGGCTAAGGAGTGGTTGGCTAGTAAGCATATTTTAACCAGCCAAAACCGAAATAGAAGTTGGTATGATATAAGACATTACAAGTGCAAACATACACATCAAAACCGGAGTAAGAGTTGCGTAAAATTTTCATTCAGAGAAAAGTCATTACAAGGGGGCTTAGTTCGGTTACAAAGAAAACAAAAAGTACAAAACCAAGAAAAAAGATCTTCGATTTCGGCGTCGAAGGCAGCATCGGCGTCGACCTGAAGACCGGTTTTGGGCGCGAGGACGTTTTCAGGCGGAAGAGTGGTTTCGGCCGGAACCACGGTTTCACTTGGTCGATCAACAGTTAGATCTTCCACCATAGGCTCCGACCGAACTACCTGGTCTACATTCACAACCGGGGTATCCTCAGTAGCAGAGTCTTCATCTGAGCCTGAGTCCTCAAGGAATTGCTGCTGCATCGCATTGGCGTATTCCAGCAGGGAGTTCGGTATAAAGTAGGCTGGAGGGTCGAAAACCTCGGTCTGAGGATCATGACCGAGCTTCTCAACGGCTCCCCTCCAGCCGCACTTAAAGAAAAGCTCCTTGGCAGCGTTGCATTGTTGGGCGTAAGCATCCTCTGCCCTCTTGAAGCCTTGTTTTTCAGCCTCCTTTGCCCTTTCCTTTATTTCGGCATCCTTCTTTCTTTCAAGTTTTAACAGCTCGCGCAAATACTTGTCCTTCAGAGCAATGGCAGTCTTTTGTTTTTTAGCTTCGGCCGAACTAACCATTCTGGTCAGTCGGCCGACCTCGCCTCGGAGTTCGGCCAGTTCCTTTCTGGCCTCTTCCAGTTCGGCCGATTTCGCCTCTGCTTCAGCCGCTGCTTGCCTAGTCACTTTCCTCAGCTCCAGTACTTTCCTATGGGTGATTTGGTTTTTCTGAATGGCCTGACAAAGCAACAACTTCCCTTTAGCCGAAGAAAAAGATTGAAAAGAAAGAGAGAAAAAAAACAGAAATGCGACCGAAGTTACTAACCAGAATCATTGATTTAGTCGCAGACTGGATGGACTTCAGCTCGGTGGTTAACTGTTTTTGGTGATGCTCCATGTCTTTGGGCAGACACACACTCTTGGCCAGATTGATGGCCAACAGGTGGTCTTTCTCAGCAACAACCGAGTCTGTATCTAGAATGTCTCGGTCGTTGAAAGTTAGTTTCGGTGCCCAGCAGCCGATGGTTCGGTCGGAAGACTCCGGTTGGGGGCTTGGTGGTAAGCTCGGCTGAATAGCAGGTTCTTCATCAACCAAAACTTGTTCGGTTTCGGCAGTTCGGGCACGTTTGGTTCGGCGGGAAGAGGATGGCTGTTGAGAAGGGAGGGCCACAACAGCAGGCTGCGATTGACTGGGAGGCGTTACTTCGGGCCTAGTTGTTTCGGTGAGAAGGGCCCTAACTCTGCTCCTCTTCGCCATCTCTTCTTCAGCAGTTAGTGGGACAAGTCTTATTTCGGGCAAAGTTGGGTCCGGCTCTGGGGCTTCTTCAAGGAGAAAGTCAGTTACTCTTGTTTTTCGGCGACCGCTGTACCGGTAGGTCGGCTCAAAGTTCAGAAGATTTGCCCAACTTCTTTCTTTAATCCGTAGTGCGGCTCGCAAAATTGCAAGGTTTGGATAACTATATAAGGAATGAAGATGGGCGAAATCTGCAAAAAAGAGAAGTGTTAGTTCGGCTAATAGACTAACAAAAACCGAAATAAAATACAAGGAAGAAGACCGAAGTCAAATTACCAGGCTCTCCCTTCTTCCAATTTATAGGTCGGCCAGGAATTTGGGCTTGAAAATCCTCAAAATTCCCAGAGACCCAGAAGAAGTCATCATCATTAAGGTCTTTGTCCGGAGTGTGCTTAATTATCTTCTCTCGGCGGCGGCGGATCCTAAGGTAATAGACCCACCCAGCATCTTTCGAGCCGATGGAATACTGATGGAATATTTCGGCAAGGCCAAGGTTTAAACCGGTTTTGTGGTTTAGGGCGGCTATTCCCATAATAATACGGTATGTATTGGTGGACAGTTGGGTGGGGCATAACCTAGTCTGCCTAAGGAACTCACAGATCAATGGTTGGACAGGAAACCGTAGTCCGGTTTCTATTATGGATTGAAGAGTAAAGGGGACGAAGCCTTCATTATCCCAGGGTGTGATGTCTTTTTCGGCCAAAACCAGCTGGACGTCGTCAGGTATTTGGTAATCTTTCCTGAATTCGGCTAAGCCGCCCGGGGTCTCAACTAGATACCTATACTTACCCATCTGATGTTTAATTTACTTATAAGTTATATCGGTGCAAAAATCGTGCTCAGTAGCTCGGTTGAGCGCACACAGGAGTGCCTGGGTAACCTAAGTCTGCAAAGTAAAAAAACAGAGGGGGGTTAAAGCACTGATCAACGGGCCGTGCTACAATCTAAAAAGCAAGGTATAAAAGCCCTACTTCGGCCTCAAAAAAGCTGGTTCTATCTCGGTTCATCGAAAGGTTTGGATGTTCGGTTTGGGCAGGTTGCCCGGTAAACCGGTTTAACGTCTAGGGGCAGTTTTCTTAGTTCGGTCTAAAAAACTAAGAAAACTGGTTTAGCCCCAAGGCCTAAATCGGTTGCAGAATGAATAAAGTTGCTTCGGTTAAGCCTCTAGGGGCAGCTTTCTGAGTTCGGTTTAGGAACTAAGAAAGCTTGCTGGACCCCAAAAAAGCTTAGTTCGGTTGAAAACCGAGGTTCCTAGTTTGGTATATTCAGATTTCGGCTAAAGTAAAACAGAAGGTTATTTTTTGAAGCTACTGTTGTCTCTACAAGTTTTAGTTCGGCTATTGGCTGAAGTGATCTACCAATATTGGACAAACAGGATCCTAGTTCGGTTGCTATGTGATTTTGGATCTAAGAGTGGTTTTCTACATAATAGTTCATACACACATGGAGTTCTACTGGTTTTTTCATAAAGGTACGAAAGCAAAGCAACAAATGGAGAAAAGTGTTTTCAAAAAAGCATACAAAACAGAAACAGATGATAACACAGGCAAAAGAGCAAGAAGGATACGCTTGCTTACCTGAGTAAGAGAGAAGCTAAGAGATGGAGGCAATGGCAGCAATAGAGGCACGAACACAGCAAGCTCAAAGCTCAAAAGCTCAGGAAACAGAGGAGAAGAGAAAGTGAAGAATGAAAGGTGAAGTGATTCAAGAAAAAGAAAGGTTGTTTTGTGAAAGAAGGGAGAGAAAAAGGCGGCAAAAAGAGGCGGGAATTGTACAAAATTTCTGCAGGGCGGCGTAACAGTTGGCCACGGCTTATCAGAGCCTGCCACGTGTCACTGGAATGGGAAGCGTTACAGACGCTATGATTGAAGAGACGCTTTTTACCGGACAAAACGGAGCCCGAAGTAAAATTTAGCTCGGCTTAAAAGTTCGAGAGTTTTTAGTTCGGCTGGAAAAGCTTAAAACAGGCGCCAGCTCGGCTGATGGACTGGTAATCCCAATCATGCAATGCAGATGGAATTAAGGGGCAATTGAGAGGGTAATTTTTGGAAAAAATTGGGCCGAGCTATGTGGTGGGCTTCGTGGCCCAAAGCACCAAGGACTTGGTGAAGAGGCCGCAAAGTTATTCCGGCCCAGGAGAGATAAAAGATACTCCGGCCCAAGCTGTTAAAGTTACTCCGGTTCAAGAACGATAGATTTATTCCGAGATGTTGACTTACTACGGTCAAAAGAGATGAAGTTACTTCGGCTAAGGAATCGTAAAGCTGCTTCGGTTTGGACAACTTGAGTTAGTACGGTCCCAAGAAAGGTAGTCCGGTCATGATGAATTCAGGGTAGGTCGGTCGGAATGTAGCTACTCAGTAGATCGGTCCAAGCATACCACAGTTCGTGTATGAGAGAACCGAGATATGGTGTAGCATGACGAAAAACCAAACTACTGTTAGTACGGCCCACTTTGTGGGCCGTATAGCCAATTTTACTTCGGTCACATGGAAGTTCGGCCATGGAGAAAACCATCCCACTTGGTTTAAAGCAGTGGGGGAGGGTGTTAAAGGATAAGCATTATCCTTTGGAGTATGAATCCTAGGAGGACTCTGCATGGAGAAATACAAGTCCTACTAGGATTGTGCCACGGGAAACTTATAAAAGCCTATAAACATCACCTTGGAGAAGGTAATTGAACACAATTCTTTCTGAAAGCATAAAACTTTGTCTATTTGTCAAGCTTACTGACTTAGGCATCGGAAAGGTTTCCGGCACACACCCGCCGGCTAGCTCACGTTTGTGTTTTCAGGTGATAAATCGACGTCGTACGGAGGAGCGTGGACTTAGTCAACAGGATTATACGAGGAGAATTATTTCCTTCCCGTACATATTGTATTGCATTGATGGCGGTTCTAGTTGACTTGAATCTTTTGATCAACACCAACAAAACCTTAAAAAGAAAACAAATAAATTTTCTCATTGTTTATTTTCAAAAAATGAGTTTGGAATAATACTGTTGTTAAGTGTTTAAACATGCAAGACTGCGTTTTATTTTTCTTTTTATTTTTATTTTTTTCCCTTTTTTTGGGTTTTTTTATTTCATCTGTTTTCATTCTTTCCCTTCTTATTTTTTTCCTTAATTTTTTTTGTTTCTCTTGCAGCCCAATTTCATCTATTTACCAATATACCACCAAGATGAACATCTTCATACTAATTTGAAGTCAATCTATGACCATTTGCTTCCAAAGCTTTTATGTTCGGTTTGCTTACAATTTGCTCATAAACTCAATTTTATAAAATAATTTTTTTTTTTTTCGATGTAATTGAGCTTGAATTGAGCCCCATTTTGAAAGTATTTTTTTGGATTGTTTTGAAGTGTTTTGAAATTTTCTTTTATGAATTTGAATTAAGAGTGAGTTTGGATATGACTTATTTTTAAATTTTTTTTTGTAAAAAGACATGTAAACAAATATAAAAATAATATGTGATAGAAATAAATTAATCTATCAATAAACAACTTATTTGCCTTGTTGTCAAACTCACACTAAATTTGAGTTGAAATTCTACTGTTAGTGAGTGATTTATGTGATGACCATGATGTTGAATTCAAACCTTCTATCCCGTACCAAAAAAAAAAAAAAAAAAAAACTCCCTTTTATTGACCTTCCTGAAATTCAGTTATTGACTAGTTCGGGTTTGAATCTTCTATATAGTTGACTTTTAGTGGGCATCTTGCTTGGGGCCAAAGTAAACATTTCGTGATTTTATTTTGTTTTTCAATCAACTAATGCAATTGAAATAAGTACCCAAGTTTACCACTGTGGAAAACTTTAGGGATTTTTTTGAGCAATTAATAAAGATAGGATATTCTTGTTCAAACATTAATAATAATAAATAATAAATAAAAAAAGAGAAAGAGAGAGAGAAAGGGGAATTTTTTTTTTTTGAAAGAAAAAAGGTAATGCACTGTTAAAAACTTATTACTCAACTTTTGGTTAAGTCGAATGCCACCAACAAACATCCAACTCACTGCCCAAACTTATTCACTCATTTGGAAAAGAATTTTACAGCCACATTTTTTCTTTAAATTTTTTTTAACCCTCAGTCCTATATTTTTTTTTTGGGTAAAAAGTTTACTAATTAGACTCTTCACACTAAAAAATTTAAAAATTTGATCAAAAATCTGAATTTTTATCATTTTGGCCCAAGAAAATAGTTTTTTTTTATAAATATTTTTTAGTGTATTCTTTTTCAAATTTAATTTAATTTTTTTTTATAATTAAAACAGACACACATCTATACCCAAATTTTAAATAAATACATAAACATTACAAAAAAAAGGCAAGGAAAAAATGTACCTTATAAATATAATCCATTGGCAAGCAATATGCCATTAACTATTGGAGTAAGTATTTGCAACTGGGTGTAGGGTACCATTGTGGAATAAGATTCTCTACAATACTTTCTTGCAATTGCAAGAATGATTGTGTTATGAGCTTAAACCAATGCATTTCAGAATTAAATCACCTACTTAAACTAGTATTGCAAATTTGTACCCAAAGCATATGTCCGTTTCTAGGTTTATTTTTATGATTCAAATTATTTGTACAGTACAAGTCATGAAATAGATCATCTTTGTTAGAATTTAAATTAATTAAAAATTTGTCATCTTGAAGGAATATTGATGTTGTGATTCATTGATTCATCGTCAGCTATGATATCATTGATTCATTGTCATCAGAGTATGAATACATTGCACATTATAAATAAATAATGTAAATAAAGAAGTGCCATCTATATATATTGACAAAGAATGAAAATCAAAACAAAAACAGAAAAAGAAAAAAATATAGATTTGTGTTCACATATACAGTTGCAGTTTGGAATAGCAAATGTTGATTTAAGTGACAAACTAGCGGTCTCTAAAATTTTAAAATTGGAATTCTATGTGGGTATAGAATAAAATAAAACAAAATAAAATTATCAATAATAATCCTTTGTTAAAGAATTATTAAAAGAATAAATTACACAGATACATACATTCATTGTCCCCTCCATCACAACCCCATTCACCACCAGCAATACAAAATTAGTATAAAAATACGCATAGAATTTTAAATATAAACTTGCTTGGGTCATAAAGCATACGAATAATTATACCTGACATCATAGAAAGGGAATTATAGTCATCTATTTTGCAAGATTAATGTGAAACCATATCTAACAAATAGGATATTAAATATATGACCAGATCTACACTAAAATGATAATAAGCCATATACATGACTTAATGCTCAAGAACATAAGGAAGACCCAAATATTAATACGTACATAAAGAAGACCCACATAGATTACTTATTGCACTCGTCAACTTCTTCAATGTCATAGAGATATATAAAGTTGTGTCTGAATACATAAATTTATATGTGCGAATAAATTTAAAATTTCAAATACCTAAGCCTTCTTTGGATCAACTTTTTACTTGCTTTCTAATTGGATTTTAGTTTTCATGGACATCAATTTGTTAAACATTTTATGACTATGGTTTTGGCTTTTTATCAATTGGTAAAACTAAAGGTTAATAAAAATTAGAAAAAAAAAATCTTGATAAATGGACATCTACATAAAAAGTTTCACAATTTTAAAGTTTTAAAATAATTAAGAGTATTTTGATAAACTAGATAGGCCATGGATTATTACTGAGGCACAACTAATGAACTTGTCGTTTTGACAATAAAATCTTGTAAAATAGGAATTTTTGATATTTTAAAAAAAAGAAAAGAAAAAAAGCCCCTAGTATTTTAAGCCCATGTCCCTTATTCTTCTCATACAAGTCCAATTAGTGAGAAAAGAAAAACATTTTTGATCTGTCCAAGCTTTGTTTTCTTTATTTTCGTCCCACAGCAATATATATATATATATATATATATATATATATATGTATATATTAAGAAAAGAAATGCTTCTTGGTTTTCATACATGGAGGGCCCATATCCGGATGAGCAATGTCGCAATGGAACAAGAAAACCAGGCCACAGCTACCAGGCCACATATCAGTGGATCAGCTATGTGCCCAAAGAAAGGAGACCCATTATAAACAGGTTATCATATCAGGCTAAACGGTGCAACCCACCAGGCCCATCATGCTCGGTGGTGGGCCCATATATCCTGGTGAAGCTTCGTGGTCCCTCCTCCAGTTGAAACTCACCAAAGATTTTTGCGTAAGTTTTTAAAAAAAAGTTTACAAATTTGTGGAACATTTTATATATTTTATTGAAAAAAAATTAAGCCGATTATAAAATTATAAGATATTCAATTTATCCCGTTTGTCATAAAAAAAAAATTATTTTTAAAAATACAATTGTTATCCATTACAAACTTGATAAATTGAAAAAGTTACGATTATCAAATTGATTTAATTTTTTTGTAAATAAAATACACAAAGTATCTAATAAAATAAATTATTCAAATTATAAAAACAGAACCGTGGTAACTTTATAAACCCAAATATCGCCTTCCAATCCATTACTTTTTTTTTTTTAATTATTGATTAAAGAATTTATTTAGTAAATCAAATGATCTCATCCCGCGAGCCGACTGCTGGGCAGGACTCTTGCCGTGTTACACATTATCCACTATCATTAAAAATAATAGTGACTATACCATATCTCCAAATATATGGTTACACATTACTCACATTCAAGCACAATAATTCCGAGTTCTTGACTTACGAAAATTTCTTAAAAATACAAATTTAATATTAAAGTGATATATGCATTTATGAACCAACGAGCATTCTAGTAATTTTTTGATTTTATGTAACTGTGAATTATGGTTTGGTCACTAAGTAACATTTACTATAAAATTAAGTTGTAAACAAACCAGTTATTTTTTAGTAATAAAAATCAGAGGGAAAATATTTTATATATTCTATATTGCTTTTGTTTTTGTTTTGTTTTGTTTTTTTTTTTTTATTTGGTCATTCATTCCATACACTTTTCCGCATCAAAACACAAATAGGTTTCCCATACTTGAGAAATTTCTCATTTTAAAGCCAATCTAAGGAACACTGAGGCCCTCAATCTATGGGAAAATGAAAAATCTTACGGGCCACAGTGTCCATGATTTAGATGATAACTCATGATTTAAATAAGTAATAATAAAGAAATTAAAATTATAATATGTATGTAGTGGAAAGAGGGTTTTTTTTTTTTTTAATCTTAAACCTATGGTTATGGATTCAAGTCATACTCACTTCTTTATCTTTTTTTTTTATTTTTTATTTTTTTTTCCAAATAAATTTTTTTGAAATATGTCACGTGGCAAGAGAAACAAAGACTTTAAGATATCAACTGAGACTTTTTGATTAATATAATAGTATAGATGAGAATATATATTCAGGCTCAGTCTGATTATGACAAATTAGATTTAAGATACAAATCAAAATTAAGCAAGCCCTCAAATAAATAAATAAATAATCAATGAAATCAATAATTAAAGAAAATAGATACTAAATTAATAGGGCAAGTCATCAAATACTCTTTTTTATTTATTTAAATAGTGAATTTACAAAAATAATTGGGGCATATAAATAAGATTTAGGACAAAAAGAAAGAGTGTGAGAGTGAGAGAGAAAGGACAATAGTATTCAATGATTGATGCCTTGCCGATTGCTTCGTCGACATTAGAGTTGTCTCAACTTGTTTCTTTGTTGCCGTTAGTTTCGATTTCTCATAGTTTTTTTTTTTTTCATAAATGGTTTCGGTTTGTCATAGTTTCTTCGACAGATTCAAAATCTTGGCAGCAAGAGTGAGACGTGAGGAAATGCTGAAGTTATAGAATTTTATTATTTACAAAATTTACCCAAATTTTTTTATATTCTAATTTAGATCCCGAATTTTTTTGGAGCCCCTTTGTATGGACTGTTTCTGGACTTGTAGAATCTTGGGCTGGGCCTCCATTTTAGGCTATTGTTATTTTATGAACTAATAATATTTTGGGCTCTTAAATTTTGATAAATTTTGGGGATTTTTATGGGCCAGTCCTGTTTTCAAGGATTATTATCCAACATGTTTTTAATGAAGACTCTTTTACCCATAGGTCCTGAACATTTTTGTTTATTTCATTTTGGTTCTCATAGTTTATATCCATATTTGTGAGATGGAAGATGAAAAATGAAAATAAAAAGAAGCGCTCTCTCTCTACACATTTCTTCATCAACGACCATTGCCATCTCCACCATTGCCAACCACCGCCGTCTCCACTATCGTCATTGTCGGCGACCTCAACCGGCATCTTCTTCCACTTTCACCATTGCTTCTATCTCTACCGACGTCTTCGCCTCCACCTTCACTGTCGTTGCCGACCACTGCTGCCTTCACCTCCATAGTCGTTGTCGCCTCCACCTTTAGATCTAGGATCTATGCTCTTTGTTTCTCTCTCTCTCTCTCTCTGTGTGCATATTGGGGGGAAGATCCTAGTGATAAATTTGTTTAAACCAGTGATAAATCAGTGACAAATTTGTTTAAATCAGTGATACACTAATGATAAGTTTGTTTTTGTGAATTTATCACTGTTTAAACCAATAATAAGTTTGTTTTTGTGAATTTATCACTGAAATTTGTCATTGTTTAAACCAGTGATAAGTTTGTTTTTGTGAATTTATCACTATTTAAATAAGTTTGTTTTTGTGAATTTATCACTGAAATTTTTGAGTTATAGTGTTGAGTGTAGGGGTAACAGTAGAAAACACTGTTTGAACCAGTGATAAATTTATCACTGTTGAATATTTTGTAAATTTGTTTTTGTGAATTAGTAAGTGAGTGTGTATGTATATGAGTATGTTTATCAGTGATAAATTTATCACTACTAAATTATTGTGAATTTGTTTTTGTGAATTACTAAGTGTGGATGTGATTTTGTGAATTAATGAGTGAATGTGTATGTATGTGAGTATGAGAGAACAAATTGAATAATATATAAGGAACAAAAGGAAGACAACATATAGGGAAGGGCTCACAGGGGAGAACTCGTGAACAGTTTTTTTGTTTTACGCATATGATGTGATATTAAAAGATAAAATTGGAAACGGAAATAAGACAAGACTTGGCCGGTATTAATTTACTTCTATGGGACTGGCTGGCAAGTCCCCCTAAATTTTGGGAGCCCAAGGTGGCTAGCTGCCTTGCTCGCATTGGACCAGGGCCGGGCCTACTAATAATCACATGAGTTTTCAGGTTAGCATGTGCAAGACCATCGGGCCCATCATGTTCACTGGAGGGCCCATTTATATGCCCATGAAGCTTCCCGGTCCCCTCACTTCTCACCAAAAATTCAGAGTCAAAAAAACAAATAAATAAAAATAAAAAACTGACCAAACTATCAAAGAAAGAAAGATCTTACTTGTACTACATGTAGTACAACAACGACGACATGCTTAGAAAGTGTCCAATCATATGTGTACTACATCTACTATTACTATTACCACTACAATCTAATAATGCATGCTCCAAACTTTTTATATATTCATATTTTTTAATTAAAGAATTTACGTGTACATCATAATAGATAAATTTATTATCAATAAATCTATAATAGTTAATAATAGTTTTTATTAAATACTATTAAAAAAATATTAATAATTGTTAATTTTCAATAATAATTTTAAAATTGTCACAAAAAATATTACTAATTATAAATTTTAGTGACTGTGTAAAAAAATTATCATAAAAAAGGTCACTTGTTTTTAACTTTTAGCGATAGTTTGAAAAATTCGTCACAGAAAAACGTTACTAATTGTAAGTTTTAGCAACAATTTATAAAAATTATGAAAAAAGTCATTAATTATCAATTTTTAACGGCATATGCAAAAAATAATTTCTAACAACTATTTTATTGTGACTTATTTTTAATAGAATTTAATAGGAATTAAATTCAATTATTAAGATCTATGAATAGCTTGTCTTTTTATAATCTGCTGCTAAATCTTCTATTTTATTTTTAGTTTTTAAATTATGATATGAAACTTTTATACACATGTTCTAACAAAAAAAAATAAAATAAAATAAAAATTCCAGTTTACAAAACGAGTTGGTTTTTCTCCAATCCTTGAGTAGACTGGATAGGTGTAGTCCGGTTTTGGATTCAATATGGCTCCTATTGTGATGATTTAATTCATTCATATGGTAGAATATTGTGTATAATACTTATGTAAAGAGTCAATCTTTTTATAATACTTATGTAAAGAGTCAATCTTTTTACAAAATATATTACTAACTTTTCTTCCGTTCAAGACTGGACAGGAGAAAAGCCAAGCATGGTACTTATTAAAAGGAAAATAATTTACAAACATAATTTATATATATAAAATTTAGTCACATTTTTGTAATTTTAAATCACAATAAAAATATTCTCTCGAAATAAAAAAAATAAAAATAAAAACTATATGTAGGAAAATTTAGTTGTACATAACCTTTTTGTTTGAAAGAAGTGGTTTTATGGCATTTTACAACGTGAAACTATCGGAAAAATGGGTTTTTTTTGTGACTTTAATTAAATATTAAAGTGGGTCTCAGCCATTTATTGTGTTAGGTCTAAGTGGGTCTAAATATTTTGTAATGAGATCTTTACACCACAAAAAAAAAAAAAAAAAATGACACAAAATCATTGAGAATTGAATGAGAAATTGCCTCAGTGGGATTAGTGTGTATAATATGTTTGTAACTCCAGCAACATTGCAAAGGTTAATGGTGTATTAGTGACTAGCCATAAAGGCAGGTTAATGGTGCATTAGTGACCAGTCATAAAGGTTGGAGGCTCCTCCTCTCTTCCTTATACATGTATAAATTGAGACCCTCCTGTCTAGTCTCAACACAGAAATTCTTGCTTCCATTTTACAAGTCAGTTTGCCAGAAAGTTTCTATAGTGAGAGAGTGCTGCCACGGTTTTTGTTCACTAAGTTAAATAGAGAGTGCTTCTGCCATAGATGGTTTTTAACGTCGTATCTTGGGAGACAGACGATGGAATTCCTCAAGCACTCAACCCGTGATGTCATGACCCGCTCCTCGTACCCAAGGGTTAAGCATTATGATGGCCAGTAACTGAAGTTATCTCCGACCAATTGTTAAATAAATTACTAAACGCGAGCGGAAAAATATTTAAGTGATGATACCAAAATAATCATTGGAGTTTTTATTTTTATAACAAAATTTATTAACCAAAAAGACCGATTTTTACAATAAAGAATATAATTATAAATACTATAAAATTATTCTGTGTGTCTATTCCACAGCCCCGCGTCCAAGACTCTCCAAAAACTATTTCTGAATTGCATTGTTTCTTAAAAATTGGTAAACAACTATAAGCACATGACAGAGTGAGAAATATTATACTAAGAGTATAATTACCATGGATAAGCTTTAGGCTTACAGCAAATACAATAGAATACTTTTCTATTAGAGTAAATAAGTTGCTTATATTATAACAGAAATCCGTTTCAGAAATCATATGTTATTATACTAAAATATATAACCATAGCCACGGTGCAGAACAGAACAGAGGTTAATGGATTCATGACAATACAGAGGTACGGATTCAAGAGGTGGCTCATACGGATTCTAGAGGTGGCTCATACGGATTCTAGAGGTGGCTTCTACAATAGTATAGTACTTAGCTCTGCATAGCACTTTGCTTCGCACCGAACAGAGGTCAATAGATTCATGACAATACAGAGGTATGGATTCAAGAGGTGGCTCATACGGATTATAGAGGTGACTCCCACAATAATGTAGCACTTATCTTCCGTACAACACTTTGCTCCGCACAAAACAGATGTCAATAGATCCATGATAACAGAGGACCACAAAGTGACCAAACAGAGGCCAATGGTTATTTAAGTCTCCCAAGGCATGAGACTCCCGTGGTGGTCCTTACCACAAATAAATATTCATATAATCATAGTCAAATAATTATTAAAAGTTAAACAAACATATCCATGGCTTTCAATTTAAGCAAATAGAGTTCAGAAAATAATCCATGTAATTGAAACATTAATATAACTTATAAAATATGAATTACTTCAAATAAATTATGGTAACTCAAAATATACATAAAATATATTACGGTGACTCAAGGTATAATATAACTCACCTCAAAATTTATACCTCATTCTTTCTTTCTACTATCAAAGACCTTCTTGCCTTTCAGTATTTTCTTTCCCTTTCTTTATTTGTTTTTCCTTCCTTTTGTTCACAATGCCACTCCTCCTTTTATATAAGGTGCAGTACTTTCTCAGTACTTTCTCAGCAAGCTTTAGGTGACACGTGGCCACACCACGTAACCCCCCTATTTAGCTGCTATCATTAAGCTCTACATTTGTAGCTTATCCCCCTCAAATAGATAAGTTTAGCTTAGTTGCTAAATTATACTTGGGCCCAATTACTAAGGGAATTACATAACTAGTTTTCTCTTCTTTTTTTTTTTTAGCTTTAATTAATCGTACATAAAATTATATATTTCTCATTTATAATTAAATAATACTAATATAAAATTTAAGGAACAACTTAAATTTTCGGGTTGTTACATGTGAGGCGGCGAAAATTTGTTTTAAGAAAACAGCTACCATGCAGGCTTCGATTTGCTTTCTTTACCATTTTAATCTATTGGGTATTTATGTTATAATTTAGTTGTAATTCTCAACATGTATTCTTGGTATATAATTTTGATTTATTCGTAAATCTATTTATTTAATTTCACAATTTGGACAACAAGCTTAAAACAGATTTTTATATTTTCCCATGAAAGTGGCCAAATAGATTCACATGATAGATGTACCCAGTTTAATCATAATTAATATTTATGCTTGTTGCTGTGTTATTGTCAATGTGTTTCAATTTCTTTCAATTCATATATTTAGTGTGCCAAACATATTCTTGATTGTACATGTTGCCATGTTATTCTTACTTGAAAGTCAAACTTAGTCTACTACATAAGTTGGTGTACCCACACTACAACAAAACTAACTATTTACGGCATCATATTTACGGCATGCATTAAATGCATGTCGTAGTTAGTACATTCTACGACATTGTTTTTTTTTTTTTTTTGCAAGCCGTTAATGTTCTGTCAATAACAGCATACATACCATGTAAGTCGTTAATTCATATATTTATGGCATACAAAAGCATGCTGTAAAAAATATATGCTTTCACGACTTACAAAAATATGTCGTAAAATATTTGTACTTAAGACGACATACATTTCATGTTGTAAAATATTATAACTTTACATGACATGCTAATGAATGTCGTGAAAAATTCTTTAAAAAAAAATAAAAAATTCAATCCGATTTTTTAATGACATGCAAAAGTATGCTGTAAAAAATGTATATTTTCATGGCATACAAAATTATGTTATAAAATATTTGCACTTAAGACAACATACATTTCATGTCATAAAATATTAAATTTTATAGTTTTTTTGAATTTAGTAATTTTTTTAGAAAATTAAAAAATATTTTCCTTCTGAGTATATGAAAATTATTTGAATTTAAAAAGTAAAAAAAGAAATTATCTAAAAACTTATGCCACACTCCCTCTCATTTTAGATCCATACCTGTTTTTGTCCCAAACCCTCTCATTCTCTAGAGAAATTATATTTTAATTATAAATAATACAAACAAAATTTTAAATGTTCTTAAATATTTATAAATTTTTAGTAAATATGAGAAATTTTTATTTCCAACAAACTAGAAATTCTAGGTATAATTTAGATTTTTTTTTTAATACAAAAATAATTTATAAACTTATATCACTATTTACATCATTCTAATACCTCTCTCTCTCTCTCTCTCTCTCTCTCTCTCTCTCTCTCTCTCTTTCCATCGGCGTCTCACACAAACACACGAGCACCACCACCGACCACCACCAGCCACTGTCCCTCCGATCACCACCAATATCGTCTGAGCTGGGAGTTCGATTTCGAATGCAACAGAGAACTTTTGTAAAGAACTCTCAAGACTCACACACACACACTCTCTCTCTCATCCATTTTGTCGAACAGGTAAACTATATTGCTTTACATATATATGTATATATATATGGTTTCTAATTTATGATTATTTCTTAATTTTACCATATCTTAATTTGATTAATCTGTTCTTCTTCACAGATCTATGTATAGGGTTAGAAATTAAGCTCCAAATTAAGTAGGGGCTTAAGTGTTGAAAAAAGAGCATGGGCTAAAGCCCAAAGGCAACAGAGGGCCGAAGCTGGTCTGACCCGTTGAGGGTCTAAACGTACTCCACGAAGGAAAATGCCTAAGTCAAGTTGTAGAGGCCACACATGCACGGTCAAGCTGCGGAGGGAACACTTGTAGCGGTCAAGTTACTGAGGAAAAGAGAAAGTCGAAGCAACTAAGTTACAGAGGTGACACTTGCAACGGCCAAGTTACGGAGGCACTTTGTCTCAGCACTGCCATTCTAAGTATTGTCGGTTCCACTACCACTTGGAGTTGCTGAGGAAAGGAGAGAACCAAAGCAATTAAGTTGCAGAGGCATTACTTGTAGCTCCCAAGTTGCAGAGGCACTTTGTCGGTGCTATCTCCAATATTATTGGTTTTGCTATTTGAACTTGCCACAGGAAATGATTGTCGCAGCAACTATAGCCGCCGCAACCAATTTGTGAAGGGAACATGCCGCCAAGATGATAGCAGCCTTTGGGAAAATCTTTCCCTCTGCAAGTATAGACTAATGCTTGGCGCTGATAGCAGGCCCCAAAGTTCATTACCTTGGCGTTGATAGCAGGCCTCAAGACTTACTGGTTGGAGCTGATAGCAGGCCTAGAGATACCAGTATACCGCAGCAACCCCGTGAAGATAGGAGCATGGTAACTCGAGCACAAGGGACTCTCTTTCCATTTACCTAGGTCATGAACCTGCCTTAGTCGCACAAGTAGGACTAAAGAAGCTCCCTTGGGCTTGGTACTAAGGCATAACATGGTTGATAGCAGGCTTGGCTGTGGCTTTCGCCCTAGGAAGTTAGGGAGTTTGTGGTTAGGTAGCTAAGAGTGGAGGCTTCGCTGAGGTGAACACGAACAAAGCTGATAGCAAGCTATGGAGTCCTGATAATGCATGTACTGGCGAAATAGAATTGAGAAGGCAAGTGCAGCAGCAAGGTTTACCGCTACAAGTGAACTTGTTGAGGTTCAAGTTGAGAAGGCAAGTGCAGTGGCAAACACTCCCGCCGCAATTGCAATTGCTGAGGCTCAAAAGGAAGTTGCAACGCCAAACACTCCTGTCGTAACTGCACTTGATGAGGCACAAAAAGGTAGTTGCAGAGGCAAACAGAGAGTACATAGTACATGCAGAGGGACATATGGTACTTTCAACCTGGTGGCTCAAGGTAGAATATTCTGTGTGATCCTTAGGGACACCTGTCATCTCTTTATTTGACCACTTGGGGTCTTCTTAGTACCAAGGAAAAGCCTATAAATAAGACCCATTTCCCAAGGTTCAAGGAGAGGAATTTTGGGGATTTGAGGAGAGATGCTACCCATTTGTGCACTACCTTTGTCTTCTTCTTGAGTTACTTGCTTCACCTTCACCCAACTGCTCACTCTCCAACTTCCTAGACAGTTGCTACTACTCATTCTCCAGCCACTTCCACCATTTCTGTACCATTAACGTAGTCTTGCCTCTCCAATCACCTTCTTAATCTCGAACCCTCCTACATTTCTAGCAGCTTCACTAGGGAGGCTGCTTTGTTGATGGTTCATACCTGCAGTGGCTTACACACTTCATTGGAAAAGATGGCAGAGGATGAAGTTCAGCAACCCCCACGGCAGCAAGGCTCTTCCAATGGTGGAGCAGCACATGCTGAGGACCATGACCATAGTGTTGTGGTTGAGGCAGTCCAGTCACTTAAGGATATGCAGAAGGAGATCCTAGCAACTTTATAAACCCTCACTGAGGCTATTATGGCCATGGCTTCTAGACTAGCTCCAGTGCAAGCGCCTCCACCTGTAGTAGTCCCAAACCCAGTGCCTAACCTGTTCTCTGGGATTCAAGCTCTGATCCAGGTGCCTCCGGTAGTACCCCAGGCAAACAGTACGGCTGCTGGTTTCGCTACCCAAGAGCAGATTGGACCATTCCAGCCCACTCACTTTGTTACTCTAGCCGATGTACAAGCTATGCTCGAGCAAGAGCGTATTAAGAAGCAATTACCATCTCTTCCCGACCTAGATGTGAAGCCCCCATACTCTCAGGAGATATTGGTCGTGCCATACCCAATTGGGTATACAGTACCCAAGTTTATCAAGTTTGATGGAAAACAAGGCAATGCTAGAGAACATGTGGTGAGGTTCATTGAAACTCTTGGTGTCTATGGTAGTGACCACTCTCTATGCCTTTGGGAGTTCTCTAGATCACTCACTGAAAAGGCTTACAACTGGTATGTGAAGTTGGCCTCCAACTCGATTAAGAGTTGGGAGGAGATAGTGAACAAGTTCCATAAGAAGTTTTTCCAAGTCCAAGAGAGAGTTACAACCCTCACACATAGGCGAGATGTCCAAAAAGAAAGTGAAGATATACTGGACTATGTTAAGCGGTTCCAGGATAAGGCTATTGACTGTTATGAACCAGTGGATAAGGCCCACTTAGTCAGCATATGTGTGGAGGGTGCCATATACGACTACAAAATTTTCTTGGTGAACCATAATTTTCCTACCTTTTCAGCCTTGATTGAAGTAGCTAGGAACCTTAGTACCACTGGTCCTTTGCATAGATCTCGTGACAGTCACCATTACTCTCGTAATAGCAGAGTTGCTGCGGTAATCTCCTCAAAAGGGAGCCGATCGCAAGGGGAGGCATCATCCTCTCGGAAAAGGAAGAGTTATGAGGACAAAAATCCATATCCTTGCAGCCTTGAGAACGTCAAAGTCTTGGTTAAAGAATGGGTGGCCGATGGTGAACTTACTTTTCCCTCGGTTGATGTTCCTCCAACCAAGAAGGACAAAGAAAGCCTAGATTATTGTATCTATCACAGAGCCACCAGACACCCTACTAGGGGCTGTTGGACTTTGAAAAGTATCTTCAAGAAGAAAGTTGCAGTAAATGAGCTAAAGTTCAAAGACGGCGGTAATCATGATGTAAGAAAGGACCTTTATTTTAACCACAAGGAGACGGGGAAGAATGTACATATGATTGGCTATCTTGGGCCTGTGCGGGATCAAGTGCACATGGCGTCTTACTATGATGAGTTAGAAGAAATTGCAACTGGCCAGCTCCCTGAAACAGTACCTGCGGAGGCAAAACTCACAAAAGATACTCATGATCAGGTTATGCAAAACTCTGTTAAGTTTTGCACCTTCTTTGACCAGCCGGGGCTGAGCCAAGCCGCCAGGTTGGAAGCAACAAAGGCCCTCATCAACATCTCTGAAGTGCATCATCCTAAAGTTGCTGAGGCTAAGGAGTATGTGCCTCAGTGCATCTAGGAAGATTATGGGGCCATTACTTTTTTAGAGGTAGAAAGAGCATACCCATTTCCTTGTAACCGTTCTCTTTTTGCCACAACTTACATCAATGATGTGGAGTTTAAGTGTGCTTTCCTTGATGTCGGAGTGTCTATAAACATCATCACTACTGACACCTTTGCGAAGGCCGGTATCCCCGAGTCCAGGATGGTTCGCCAACCTATTATTGTAACGGGTTTTGGTGGTGAAAAAAAAGTGACTAAGGGACATGTTGTTAGACTTATTTATTTTGATGATTTATTTAATTATGTTTTAATTTATTTGAAAGGGAAAATAGAATCTAAAATTTATTCTGATGATTTATCTGAAAGAGAAAAATAGAATCAAAATTTATTTTGTCCCATTATTTCTCACCTAAACCTTTATTCAAAATGTTGTTAGAATGTATTTAATATTTGATTAAATCAGGAGTTCAGACAGGCCAAAACAAAGGTTCAAACAGCCTAGCACGGCAACAGGCCAAAAGGTTCAAGTGGAAGATATTCAAATTAGTAATGATGGAACTACAACGGCTATAAATGTTCAAAAGGCCAAAAGGTTCAAGTGGAAGATATTCAAATTTGTAATGATGGAGTGGAAGATATTCAAATTGGTAATGATGGAAGTACAACGGCTATAAATAGTTATAAATTCAAATGACTACAATGGCTATAAACGGCTATAAATTCAAATGAATATAACGGCTATAAACGGCTATAATTTTCATTATATATACCAAAGCCTCTAATATAAACAAGTGACAAAAAATCAGAAAATATTCTTTGATCTATAATCACTCACATCTATTTTTAGAAATTATACACTGAGCGTTATAGCATTAAGTTCATCTTTCCTGTGTGAGATTTACAGAAAAATCAAAGCTTCATTTTATATATCTATCTTTGAGAGATATTTATTGTAAGCGTTCTTTGAAAGCAAAAATACCATTTCATCTTGTAAAAGTGTTGCAAACACTGTGTTCTTCAAATTTTGAGAGTGATTGTGAATCACCTAAGATTTGCAAGGGTTTGGGCTTGTGAAGTCTGTGTAAAATCCGTGGAGGATTGCTCCATTTGTAAAGAGGTTGCTAGCACCCCCGTGAAGCTAGAAGATATTGGAAAATCTCAAGTGAAACTTGAGGAGTGGATGTAGGCTTGGTTGAAGCCGAACCACTACAAATCTGTTTGTCTCATCTTCCCTAATCTCTTTACTTTCCTACTACTGCTATAACTATCTAATATTCATGTGTTAATCATTTGATTTACCCTGTATGTTAGTTATACTTCATTGTTATTTTGCTTGATCATTTACTGCTAAGTTCATCATTGTGCTTGTTAATAATTTGTTGTATTAGTAGTTAATTTTATTGGGGTATTATTATTAATTTTAATTTGCAGAAACCTAATTTAACCCCTCTTAGGTTGCTTTTTGGGTAACACATGTTGTAGTGGACTTAGCAGTTGGCGAGATCCGCTCCGCAACTAAGTTCCGTGTGATTAAAGCGGACACAAATTACCACATGATACTTGGCAAAGCTTAGATGTACTGATATGGGGCTATCCCGTTGAGTTATCACCAATGCGTAAAGATAAAGTTGGGAAAGTGCATAGTGACCATATATGCATCTGACAAGCCATTTGGAGTAGAGGAGACACATTATTCTGATACAGTTTTCTTTACTGAGCTTTCAACTGATGAAACTCCAAGAACTGGTAAGGTTACAGGGGTAAAGTTGCTGAAGTGGGAAGACATTCGAGATGTAGAGGCTGCTCCAGACAACAGTTGGCACAAGAGGAGTAGCAAGTCCACAAGCCCTCTGCCCAAGAGTGTTAAGGTGCGTGAGGGCGGCAAGACAGTTTACTACCTATGACAGTCTTGGGGGCCAAACTTCATGCCCTGGGAGAATGGCCCCGAGACCAACAAATATCATGGTGACGAATTCCAAGAAGGGTTAGTGGAGACCCTTGAGCTCACTTCTGAGTGTATGCAAGATAGACCCAAACCGTAGCAGGAAGTACTTGTTGAGGTAAACCTCAGTGACTTATCAGGGCAGAGCAAGCCCGTGTTTATCAGCAATACAATGGCTCCAGTAGCTAAGGCAGAATTGATAACACTACTGAAGTGGTACAGTGACGTCTTTGCTTGGACATACGATGAGATGCCTGGTCTTCACCCATTCCTTGTCACCCATTACCTTGACAATTTTCCCAACTCTGAGCCAATAATGCTCGAAAGTATCACCCTAACCTTGAGGCAAAGATTAAGGAAGAGGTAGAGAAGTTGCGGAGGGCCAAGTTCACTGAGCCTATACAGTACCCAACTTGGCTAGCAAATATTGTGTCTGTGAAGAAGAAGAACGGTCATATTAGCGTCTGCGTAGACTTTCGTGACTTGAACAAGGCCTGCCCGAAAGATGAGTTTTCATTACCTCATGTTAACACACTTGTCGATGCTATTGCGAGCCATCAGATGTTCTCCTTCGTGGACAGGTTCAATGGTTATTACCAGATCAAAATAGCGCCAGAAAACGCAGAAAAGACAGCTTTCAGAACGCCCTTAGGAAATTTTTTCTATACAGTGGTGCCCTTCGGTTTAAAAAATGCAAGGGTAATCTATCAACGGGCTATGACTGCAGTGTTCCATGATATGTTACATCACGAAGTAGAAGTGTATGTGGATGACCTGGTGGTAAAGTCTACTAAAGCAAATCGGCACCTCTGCGATTTGGAAAAAGTTTTTCAGCGTTGTCAAAAATTCTGCTTAAAGATGAACCCTCTCAAGTGTGCCTTTGGAGTTACCGTAGGCAAGTTCCTTGGCTTTCTGGTACACCAATAGGGGATTGAAGTCGACGGGGATAAGATCAAGTCAATCATGGAGATGCTACCATCACACTCTCAAAAAGCCTTGAATAAATTCATAAGCAAAGTGTCATACCTTAGGAGGTTCATCCCAGCTCTTGCTGAGATAACCTTTTTTCCTTTGGGACACTGCTGAAAGGGAATCACAAGTTTGAATGGTTACAAGAACACCAACAGGCATTCGATATGGTGAAGCAAACACTTACCTCTCCACTTACAATGATTGCCCCACAATCTGAAAAGCCTCTGCTACTATACCTTACCTCTATACCTTGGTCTATTGGAGCTTTACTTGTCCAAGACATAGACGGCGTGGAGAAGCCGATCTATTATATCAGTCGCAAATTCAATGGTGCTGAATCACGGTATACCACAATCGAGAGACATTGCTTAGCTTTAATCTTCACCGCGTAGAATTTGCGCCATTATTTTTTGGTACACTCGATCCAGGTTATGACCAGGAGTGATCTAGTCCGCTACTTACTGAGCAAGCCCGCTATGACTGGAAGAATGGCAAGATGGCTTTTGGTTCTAGCAGAATATGACATAACATGTGTTACTCCTAAGGCTATCAAGAGCCATGGACTTGAAGACTTGCTAACACAATTCCCATATGGTGAACATGAACCTGCAGAGGTATCCCTACTTGGTAAGGTCCATGTCTCAACAGCAGTGGTTGAGACTTATTGGGATTTAAAATTTGATGGAGCCTCTGGAGTTGGGAAAGGTGGAATTGATATAACACTAACTAGTCAAGAAGGAGAGAAGTTTCATCTATCATATAAGATTGACTTTGAATGTTTAAACAATGAGGTTGAATATGAGGCATTGATACTAGGTCTAATTACTGCCCAAAAGAAGGGCCTCTGCAAGTTGAAAATTTGGGATGACTCCAAGTTAGTTGTCAAGCAAATAATGGGTGATTTTTCCTTGAAGGAGCCTCTGTTAGCCCCATACCGAAATATCGTCCAGAAGTTGCTCACCGAGTTTGATGATGTCCAGATTCAGCACACCCCTCGAACACAACCATTTCCCCGATGCCTTGGCTACACTGGGGACAAAGGTGGATATATCAGATGATAGTATAGCCATCGTCATCGAAAAAAGAATAACACTAGTAGTATTAGTTGAAGACTATACAGTCCAAGATGCTGAGGGACGGAAAACAGATATAATCCAACGGTTGAAAACAGGCTAAGGGAACAATCAGGCCAGCAAAACTTGCATAATTCCTGCTCCTCAAAGGAGAATTATAATTTCGCGGTCCCAACAACCTGCTAACAAGGTGCATTGGTAGACAAGAAGCAACTTACAGACTTAAGCAGATCCATGTTAAGTCCTGCAGAGATGGAGATATCAGTCTATACCGACGAATACAGAGGCAAGGGTATTACTGGCCAGAGATGGAAAAAGAAAGTACTAAGTTGTAGAGGCAATGTGCAAAATGTCAGTCCCATCCTAAGGAAGAAGAAGTCCATTTCTTAAGTAGTAAAGAATGGAGACAACCATATATTGACTACCTTGGAAATGGCACACTGCCTGAGAACAAAGCCGATGCAATCAGAGTTAAGAGACGGGCCCTCCGCTTCTTTCTTGACCAAGGCAAGCTGTATTGCAGAAGATTTGAAGGGGAACCTCTAGTGTGTTTATCAAAAGATGAGGCAAATGAAGTGCTGAGGGAAGTCCACAAGACAGATCATCAAGGAGGGCAGCGATTTTATGGACATCTCATTCACCTCGACTACTATTGGCTGACAATGGAAGAAGATGTCAAAATCTTTTTAAGAAGACGCCAATTCTGGCAGAAGTTTGGGAGCTTGATACATACACCGGCGATTGAACTGCACAACATCAAGACTCCTTACCCATTTTATACTTGGGCATTTGACTTGGTAGGTCTTATAACGCAGCAATCCAAAGGCCATAGATGGATACTTGCAACGACAGAAGTTAGCACCAAGTGGGTAGAGGTTATACTAATGAGAAAAATAGATGGGGCAAGAGCGGCCAACTTCATCAAGGAAAACATAATCTGTAGGTTTGGCATACCCAAAATAATGTTGTCTGACAATGGAACTCCCTTTGTAAGTCGCCATGTAGGAAGACTGCTGGATGCCTACTAGATTAAGCACCACAAGTCTAGTCTATACTATCCTCAAGGGAACGGACAAGCTGAGGCAACCAATAAAACTCTCATTCGAATATTGAGTAAAATGATGGATGAAGCAGAGGGCACATGGTCTAAACAACTCCATGTAGCACTTTGGGCATATTGAACGTCAAAGAGGAGGCCAACTTAGGCAACCCCATTTTCCCTAGTATATGGGTTTGAAGCTGTGTTACCAGTTGAGTTGGTAGTACCCTCAGCAAGAATGGCTATGTCAGCACACTTAGTTCCAGACAGCAGAAAGAACGACATAGAGGTAGCCGAAGAAAAAAGGCATCAAGCCTCACGGGCAATGGAAAAATATCATCAGTCCATAGCTCGCGCCTACAATCAGTCTGTTCAACACAGGGAGTTCAAGGAGGGAGACTTGGTATGGAAGATAGTGGACGCAATCATGTAGGAGCAACCAATTCCCAAGTTCTCACCCAAATAGGAAGGCCCCTATAAAGTTGCTGAGGCAAGCAGCAGCGGGTATTACAAGTTGACAAGAGTAAATGATGGGTTCAGAACTAGCCGTATCAATGCCAAGTATGTCAAAGAGCATTTTCCTTAATTTCTTTTGTTCAGAAAAAAGAGTTATAAGTTTCTTTGTTAATACTTTCAAAACAAAGTGTAAAGAAAGTGTCATACACTTAGTAAACTTGTTACCCTTGTAAACACTTAGTGCGAGGAAAGTTTTTTATACTTAGTGAAATTTTAGCCTTGTAAAAACTTAGTCATGGTGAAGTTCTGTTCATAGCAAGAGTATTGCTTATCCTTAGAAGTTATGTAAAGACAATGAAAAGAAGACAGTGAAGTAAAATTCGACTACTTAGTATCTTTGTTCCGCATAAACATCAAAGTTTTCCACAACATGATGTAGACACCCCATTTTTGACTGCCTTTAAGACTTGGGCGTTACTGATGGTTTATTTGGTGATGAAAGTTGTGCAGTGCAAAGGTTCGATTTCTTCAGCAAGAGGAGAGTCAAATCCTAACCTCACACCCCATTCTTTGGACTAAAACTATTTTGAATGGTTTTTAGACTTTAAAACCCTCTCTTTCAAAATATTTTTGAAAAGAAGTTCCTACGATGTTCCGACGCTCGCATTTTGTTAAATGTTGCGCTTTTCAGTAAACCGAGCGAGGACAAAGTGGAAATGAATGAAAGAGAGATTAAATCATTGAAAAATCTTTCAAAACACCTTGTTTAGGGGTTTGGAGTTGAAGAAAAGAGGAGAAGAGGAAAGAAACCAAGTTGGAGAAGAAGCTGGGTATGAATCGCTAAGAGAAAGTCGAGCAGTCCTCGCTAAATCAGGCCTACTTGTCTATGCACTTGTATTTAAGCTATGAGGCCACCACCGTTGGAAATAAGACTTATGGGGCTTCATTTTACACTCTAGAATCTCCTAAAACCGAGTCCGAATGGGAGAGATATGGTTGGTTGAAGTTGGGCATCATTTCGGTTGGACTGAAACTGAGCGGCTTCACCAAAACATGGATAACTTTTTTCACGGTTGGAATTTTGATGCAAGGATACCACCATTGGAAATCTTACTTCCGGGGCTTCAATTTGGACACAAGAATTACCTAAAAAGGAGTTCATATGAAGGAGTTATTCCCATTTGAAGTTGGGCCTGAAAAACAGATTTTGTTGACCGATCGGCCAAAAAAGTTGCAGATAAGTGGCAGATCGGCACAAAAGATGGCCGATCGGCCAAGAGTGACCCAATCTCAGTTTTTTTGAAGGTATTTCATCTCCAGCTGTTTCCAGCAAGCTCCAGCTGTCCCTAGCTTAGATATTTCGAGCAATCTTGATATTTTGCTATATATGGAGCCAAATATCTCATTTCTAAAGGGTTAGAACCTTGAAGCAAATTTTGGGAGCTTCTCACACTAAAAAGTCCTCTCTCTCTAGAAATTTCAAAGCCAAATCTCTGTCTCTCTCTGTAGTTTTCTCTCTCTCTTGCCCTCTTGTGCATAGAAGTAGAGAAACATGCCTAGTTTGCCTATGCATCCTTGATCAAAGTTGCCTATCTTTGGGAGGAGGTTGCTTGAAGCTTACTTGGGACTTTGTTTGAGCTCCAAAACGTGTTTTGGCTCAGATTTTGGGCTGGTTTTGCAGCTGTGCATCAAGGGTAAGATCTCCCTCTTTTAAGCTCATTTTTGTACACTATTTTGGCCACCTTTGCATGCTTGTTTTGCCACCCTTTCAATTTGTTTTTGGCTTGGTTTTGAACTGAAGAAAGGTCTATTTTTCAGTCCTAAAAATGATGGTTTAAGCCTTGTTTGGCTAGGGGGTTGTCTCTCCCTTTTGTTCCTTAGCTTGTATAGCTTTTGAGCCATCTTCCAAGGCCTTTCAAAACAACTTTTCGTGCCTTTTTAACCACTGAAATCTAGAAGATTTTCAGTGGTAAAAACCCGGTTTTGAGGGCCCAAATAGGAGAGGGTGGTCCCCTCTCCTCTTGTCTTGCTTGCTAGTGTTGATGGCCAACCAAAAGGGCATGTGTTTTTACTTCTTTGTGGCTTTGTTCAAGCACTTTTTTGTGACTTTTAGGACCTTCCATAACTCTGTTTTAGGCTGGTTTGGTCACCTCTTGCATGCTTATTGCACTTGTAGTGTAAATCCTCTTTGCTAGCCTTGTTAGCCTTACAAAGTAGCATGCTTTTGTGGTTTGAATTAGCTTAGTTCAAGTATGTTTTTGGTGTTATTTTGTCATGTTATAACTCTGATTTTGATTGGTAGACTCACTCCTTGCATGGTTTATACAGTTGTAGTGTGTTTCTCACAAACTAGTCTTGTATGATTCATGAAGTAGCATGCCTTTCTAGCATGATTTGATTCTATTTCAGCATGTTTTTGGTGATATTTTGCCATTTCATACCCCTGTTAAGGTTTGGTTTGGTTGGCCCTTGCATGCTCCATGCACTTGTAGCGCAATTCCATGAATTAGCCTAATGTGTACCATGCTTTAACATGTCATTCTAGCATGATTTTGACTTAACTCTAAGAAGATTTTGGTCATGTTTTAGCATGATTAAGCTCTGATTTTTGTTGTTTTGGTCATGCATGCCATGATTTGTATAGCTAGGGTTCATTCTAGCTTGTTAACTTTGTACATCAAGTCCACTAGCATGCATTGCTTGATCTATTTGAATGATTTGGCATCATTTTTTATGTGATTTCAGAGCATGTTTCATTGCCATGCACTCACTTCTTTTCACTACAAGAAATTACATTTTTCGCAACGCAAGAAAATATGTTGCTAAAAGGGAAAATTCGTTGGCAAAGAGTTTTGCCGACGCACAAAGCTACGTTGGCAACCCGTAGACAAAAGTGAGTCGGCAAAAGTTTTTGTCGACAAAATTATCATTGTGTTGGTAAAAGTAATGCCTTTAGCGACGAACATAGTCGTCGATAAAAGCCTTCATCCATCGTCGGCAATTTACCTTGCGTCGGTAAAAGTCATTCAAATATGATGATTGTGTGGCACTTTTCGCGACACAAATTTGCATGGACAAAAAATATACTTTTAGCAACAAAATATGCGTCGGCAAAAGTAAACTTTTGGCGGCACATTTACGTTGGTAAATGTTGCCATTTGCCGACGATTTGTTTGTCGTTAATGCTTTACTTTTGCCAACGACAAATTGACATTGGCAAAAAATACACTTCTACCAGCACAATATGAGTGGGCAAAAGTAAACTTTTAGCGACACATTTACGTCGGTAAATGTTGCCATTTGCCAACGATTTGGTCGTCGATAAAGCTTTACTTTTGGCAACGACAAATTGGCATTGGCAAAAAATACACTTTTAGCAACATAATATGAGTGGGCAAAAATAAACTTTTGGCTACACATTTACCGACAAGTTGTTTGTCGAGAAAGCTTTACTTTTTGGCAACGACAAATTTGTAGCGGCAAAAAAAATTGAAAATCATATATATTTTTTTATAAGATTTACATATTTACAAGAGACATCCCTCAGACACTACTATTACAAACAAATAACATTGATATTAAATCACCTAAAGTTGATGTGTAGGCAAAAAAAATACTACTGAAAAATATGCTTTTGGAAGCGTTGTATAAAACCTAAAAGGGTAAACTCACTAAAATACTCAAATACATCCAAATTGTGAACCCATAGTAAAAATAGCAGATAACAAAATGAAAACATGAAACTATCAACCCAAATTTGCAGCAGACCAGCATCTAGCAGTAGCCCGCTTCACAGCAACATTGCAGCAGCAGCAGCCGCCGCCCAGCAAAATTCTGCAGCAGCACACCGGCAGCAACAGCAGAAGACCAGCAGACCAGCAGCAGTAGCAGACCAGCAACAGACCAGCAGCAGCAGAATTAAAGGTACCAGTAGCTGCATCAAACACATAAAAAACACAAAAACGGCGGCGAAATACCAGGGCACATGTTTACATTATTCGATATATCCAAAATAGAAAAGGGATAAATAAATAAAGAAGGCGAAGAAAATAATCCCAAACAATGATGCGAATGATGGAAGTGTGGCATAAATAGTAATGAGCGGGAAATCTGCAGTTCTAAGAAGTTAATCACGAACTTGGAAATTTATATCACATTGTCTTTTGTATAAGTTTCCTTTTCCCCAAACGATGGCTGAAGCCAAAACAAAAGAAAGCAAAGATCACAAATGCACCTTTCTCAAACACCCCACACCTATCCTATCTTTAGCCAATAACGTTAGAAGAGTCTTGGGAGGAGCATCATGTATAAGCATAAAAGTTTCACATCGAGCTGCTACATTCTTAGCTAGGCGATCAGCACAAATATTAGTTTCCCTCTATATCAAATTCAACTCACAGACACAGACATTCCTAAGAAAGTGTAAAGTCCATATTTGCACTATTGTTACAATGTAATGAAGATGAACTCTTATGATTACATGGATTAAAAAAATGGATGCATTATTGTTAGAACTTACATCGTTCCTGCCACACGGGTACTGACATGAGTCATGTTGGCTGGGATAAGTTTTGGTAGACCAAAATCTGAAATTTGGGTGTCAAGTCTTTCTCGAGGAGAATATTGCTAGCTTTGATATCTCAATGAACGATATGTGGTCGCACAACAAAGTTTGGTCAGTATGGGATTGATTTTTGGTTCCCTTCAAACAAAGAAAAAGGAAATAAGGCATCAATGACTGATTCTATAAGATTATCAATAAAAAATAACATAGATAAAGTCAAAGTGGCAACCTGAAAGTGGCAAAAGAGCAATAGAACCATTATCATCAAGATGTAACTCTGCTTTTACAAGCTTTGCAGTTATAAAATACATGAAAAGGGAGTCATAAGCAATCAGAAATTGAACAATTACAAGTAGGATATGGTGCAAAACAATCTAGTAGAAAAATTCTAGAGTACATGACAAAAGCTAGCATCAGCAGCCACACGTCTTTCCAGTAATATGCAGCCATTTAAACAAATAGTCTATCATTATCAAATAGTTCATCTTGCTAAATAACATCCACTGCCACAACTTGTAATCCCTAAAACATGGGTTTACAGGTGGATATTTTGATCACGGGAGTTACTTCTTGATATAAAGGAGATTTTAATTACAACAACCATAGAAGATGTATTAAGAGAACTACAAATTAATATAATAGTTTATAAGATTCTCATGAAACTTACAATGGGCCAGTAAGGTAGCCAAAAATGTGCATCCGAGCTGAGGGACTGTACTTGGATACATATATTGTCCCACAAAGGCGTCTCAATGCTTGAACTTCCATCAACAAGAGCAGAAATACAGATTGCCAAACCCTGTATCTATATTTTACAGTGCGCAAATGAGAATGAGATTTATGAAAGAAAGGATATTTGAACCCCCAGTTAAGTAGCTGACAATAGTGGAGTATTGTAAAGGCCCAGAGACCAATGGTGCCTCTTTATATGCATAAAACCAAGTTGTGACCAGCAACAATGTTGTCCACACCACAGCCAACACATAAAAATGACTGAAGAATTTCTGAGGTACAGTGAATTTCTGCAAATCAACAATTTAACAGAGACATTTATTATGGATATATGAATAACTTCAGCAGAAAAATGTACTTGAAAGCTTCAAATATGTGTATATATATAATTAGAGGAACATAGTACGGTTGACCATGCTTGGACATATGACACACTAATCATGGAAACTAAAAGATGAGAATATAAACTATATCCATGACAACAGAAAAACTCAAAAACTAAAAATTAGATGGGGTGAGGAGAGGGAAAGGAAAGAGAGAAAAAAGAAAAATGGGGAAGGATTAACATTTATACTTGAATAAAATTACAAGTTTTCATCTCTAATACAATTATATTTGAGTTTCCATCAAATTGTAACTAGTTTGTCTACTCACCACTTTTTGGTAATTTTTCTTAAAATAAATAGTCACAATGACAACTTGAATAATAAGATTCCTAAGAGGATTAAAAATTCATAACACCACAAAAATTCCATGTCTAGAAAATTAAGAAAAAAAAACGGTCCTCAAAAGAAATCTGAAATCACTATTATCATGGACAAAAACCCAAAAGATCAAAAAGGTTAAATGATAAGTAGTACTAGAATATAGAATATAATGCAGATAAAATTATCCCAAACAAGAAGAGGAGGTAAAAGTACCAATTGGAGTGCAAGTCATAGCGAACCAAATCAATCCCAACTAGGTTGGCACCCATAAGGCCGATCAATCATATGCTAGCACACCATCAAGAGTTGGTGAGAAACCAACCACAAACACCGAAGCCAGCCTCACCCAAGCATAAGAAAACCAAAACTAACAAACTAACACACATAAACAAAGACAAAAAACACCAACAAACACAATATCAGCAGCATGAGCACCAAAAAAATAGCAGCCAGAGCACACAACATCAGCAGCCAGAGCAGCCAACAAACACCAAGGAATGAACACCATAGCAGCCAGCAGCAGACATACAAACCAACAACCACCAGGGAATGAACACCACAGCATCACAGCAGACAAACAAACCAATAACCACCAGAGCAGACAGCATTGCACAGCACAAATAATCAGACTAACTCTGCTTCAAACAAGTCTCGGTGGTGGAATATGATAAATCTGTCATTCATGATGCAAGGAAAGAACATATGTCCGGGTAACAATTGATGTCATCTTGAAGAGAAATAAAGAATTTGGGCATACAATAGATACTTAAATAGTCCATTGTCGTTCACTTAGAAGTTGAGATGAGTGCATTGCATTTGAAAGCATTTGAATATATGTACAACTACTCTTTTGCAAGTGTTAAGAAAAACTACACAAATACAATTTCACAATGACAGCTTTAATTTATAGGATAGAAAGATTATATACGTATCTACAGCCTACTAGATTTCTCCTAATTCTACTAGAAAAAAGACTCAGAAATAGAGAATTTTGGCTATTTGACAATTAAGACTTTTCTATACCCAATAAAATCACAAATAACAATCCAATAATACAGCTTGACTAAAAAAAAAAATGAAAAAAATCCCTGGATAGATCCATACTTCTACAACCCAAATCTAGCAAAATTGAAAGTAACAAAACCACCCTTAACTACTAAACCAAATAAAGCCTAAATAAACATGTCATATAGTCATGAACTAATGAGAAACATGAAATGAACACTCATGTTGATCCTACACTTAATTACAGAAGTCCAAGTGCAGTCCATGTAAAATTGGAGCCTTGCCCCTTTTTAGAATATTATGAACTAGACATCCATGTCCTATTGCATTTACCTAAGCTAATGTACCACATTATGCATTACAATGCAACTTCTCAATCATGAACATCTAACATGGAAATATATCAGTCATATATTGCAGGAAATTAATCTCGCCACATCGATGTTAGATGAACAATAAAGTGAAAAAAAGAAAATATTGGCACCTAGGTGTTGAATCAACTGTCAAGTAACCACTTGGGTCCTTTGCCATGGGAATCCCGAGTGATTTGAAGATTTTAATGTCTTTGTGAATGGAGTTAGATTTGAGTCCAAAATTCTTTGGAATCTTTCTCCATTTTATAAACTACAAAACCATACCTTCTTAGGCATTGTCTCTCCTCCATCTAATATTGACTGAATACAGGTTACACTATACTATACTACTCTCCAATATTGACTGAACACAGGTTGCTGTCATTATGTAGTTGGGCAGCCAGTGAACACAAAATCATGGTCCAGTTATTGTCTTCCTCTCTCAACCTAGATTTAGAATTGTCTATACATTCCAATCATCCAAAAACTAGCCTTAATTCAAAACCATCCAAAAAGAACTATCTTTAAGTTATAATTGTCCAAAAAGTTATAAACTACCCAAAAACTATATCATATATAAGTTTCTAAACAAAGTGTTGTTAAAAAAAATCCTATAGTCAAATAAGTGTTGTTGTTCTGCAGTATACGGAGAAGCCACCATCCAATAAATTAGGATTTGACAGCTGAAACATTTTATAACTAGCATATTCATCTTTATAATTGAACAAAATCATTAACAGATCAGATCAACTAAATCCATGTCTGATCTGTTAACAATCAGACCTATTAGATTCTGATAGTAAGTGAATAATCACATTTCAACCACAAATTATTGGATTAGATTCAGCTTAGAATACAGTCCATTGATGGGCCTAGTCTCAGGTTTATATTCCTTTTCATTTTAAGACAAATTTTCCAAGGAGATCTTGTATTTCTGATTTGCCTCACCGCCACCAATGATGCTAGTTATAGTTGTATCAGTGACCAATTAAGGTGCTTAAAAAGATAAAATCCACATCAGGGACGTTCTTAGTTAGCTCGCAAAAAAATAATCCCAAGTCTACCACTACAAACTCAAGTGTTATTCACAACGTTCATTCAGAATCTTATAGCATGGACTTAGGGCCATATTCTAATTAAATGAGAGGAAAAGCAGAGGGTAATCAAAATATGAAAATACCTTGTGTATGCTGATATTATTCCATCTTTAGCGAAACTATCTTCTTGTGTGCCAATCTCATGCAAATATAGACAAACAGGATTGCTGCAAGACTGCACCAAAAAAATTTCAATCCTCACCTATAACCAATAGTCCAATTTCCAATCAATAATTCAGAAATCATGCCACATTTCTCAGTCAGGCATGACAATACTTTGTGATTCCAAAGCATGCCCTGCAAAATGAAATCCCAACACCTACATAAGAGAATACAAAATAGAGCATAAATCTTGAATGTAGCCATTTCCCACCTCAATGATCTACCATCCAAGGTAAACCCATGCACTGATTGAATACATCGAACCGCTTCCTCCTCCTTTGAGTAAGTAATATATCTGGGATAGAAATCACGTTTAAGAACAGAACAGTTGTAGTGAAGTAATGGAACAAAAATATGTCAACAAGCCAGTATCAACATACAACTAGATCAAAAGTAGAAATAAACTGCATCTTCAGATTAGGCGGTTTCCTTGTACATATGAACTAATAGAATAAGCAAGAGATTGAAATGAACAAGCAATGTTTGACATAAACATTTTGAAGTATTTATCACTCAATTTCACTTCTCAAGGAAGATAAAAATAAATACATAAACAAAAACTAGCAATAATGAAAACACTTAGACTTACACACTACAAGTATTGTTTGCAAAATGTTGAATAGCACCAGCTGCTGTCCGAGATATAGACACCTTCAGCACCTTTCCATACTGACCAAAATACTCTCTCTGCTGGAGAAGCTGCTAATAAAATGATAAAACTGTTAATGAACAGACCTATACCCCTGTTGTGATAGGTGGTAAGGGGGAGAGGGAGAGAGAGAGAGAGAGAGAGAGCAGAAAAGTACACACGTCTTCATCTGCCAGATTAAGAGGTAACCTCACAATGTAGACAAGATTTCGTTGAATCACTCGCACACTGCTAAGTTGCTTTCTTCCTTCAGATGTTTTACCTTTTGCCTTTTGTGGCTTTACTTTTCTCTCCATATTCATCTCAAAAAAATGAAATATCAGAGATTAGATTCATATCTAAAAGAAGTTAGAAAACTTGGGAAAATTTGGGGCAGATTCTGCAGAGAATGCATGTTAATATCAGAGACAAGCTAGTTTGTGTACATACAAAGAAATGCAAAAGCCTAAAAAGTTACTGAAAATGAAAGACCTAAACATTTCATGAACCAAACACTGTATGACATCAAGTGAGACTTGAAATTCAACTCAAACACATAAAAATCTTCACAATACTGATAAATTCAAATAAAATCTAACCCTAAAGAAGTGTTGAAAACAATTCAAATGAGGCAAAGACCTAAACAGGACATTTCTAGCAAGAAACAGAACAAGGTTCAAACACTCTGCTCCCGAAAGTCAAATTTCAAGACCAAACAATCACAAGATTCGATGAAATCCGATCCACATAATTGGAAAACTTTGAAATGCCAAAAATAAAACCAATTCTACAGTGAAAACAATGGATCGCTCACTAGACTAGCAAAATATATTGAAAACGATACGAAAACTTTGACCAAAAAAAGTTGAAAGTGGAGTCTAACACTATGGCATCAACATAAGACTCTATATAACTTGCTTTAGTCCATTTGAAAAATAAATCCATCAAATGATTAACATTTTCACCTCATCAAATTATGTAATGACAAATGCCAAATAAAGACATTAAAATCTTACCAAGAAACCCAAGAGAGAGAAGCAAAGCAATGAAAGCGAATGGCAATCCTACCAAGAAACCCAATGGCCTGCAATCTGCCATTTAAATTTATCTCTCTCTCTCTCTCGCTTCCCTTTCTTTGTTGTTTGTTTGATTCTCTTCTCTCTACTCCTGCAGATTTTGTTACATTGAAGGAAAGCCTTCCACTGCGGAACAAAGAAAAAATTCAAAAAATAAAATAAAAATAAAAAACTCAGTGATTAGAGAGAGGAAGGGAAGAAAAGATGTCAAAACCGTTTCCTCTTATTGTGGAAGATAATATATAAATTAAGGTAAAAAATTAATGTGATAGTAATATTATCTCATCATTAACACGTAAAAATTAAGATAAATAAATTTTTTCTAAAAACAAATAACATAAACAAGTAAATTTTTCTATTGCATTACTGACCTGAATTTTCAGTTACTGTAAAACCTGGCACCTTCAGAATTCTATCTTTGTAGCTGAAAGCATATGGGTTTTAAGTGAATATATTCGTGTTCATATTTTCAACAAGTCTAATAGTTATACTTTGGTTTACAAATACCATTGGGAAGATTTCATTAATTACCTGTGCTTGAACTCACTTCACATTGTGAACTTTCACAAGTATCAACTTTGTCATGATTGATATAAACCTTAAAACTTGCCAAGAGAAACTTAGCATGAAGGAAACCATATGAAACCATAGCAAAAATAACCATTCAAAGTCCTATATGACAAGAACAGGCAAGTTAATTCGCTATGTTTTGATATGGAGGAATAAAATAAAATAAACCAATTTCATTGGCAATAAATGTCATAAGCACATGAACATAATAAGTTTTATCTTATAGGCATATTGTCAAACACAATGTATGCAAGGTATACATATTGATAAACACTGATTTAATACACAAACGTACAAATCCAATACCAACATCTGCAAACAAAAGAAATTGAAAAATATGAACCCAAGTAAGAAACAAGTATTCATAGTGCTCTCCAAGTGATTGTAGGATGTCACTCACCTTGACAATCAATGTTGTAGCATCGAACATGTTTGGAGTGTCTACCCCATTGAGATAAGCTTTGATTTCTGGGATACCAGGTCCAGCCGCAGTGGGTGTGAAACACACACAGAGAACAGCAGCAACCATGGTCAGAATAAAATTAACACCAGTAAAAAATATAAATCCCATCAGGTACCTGCATACACCAAGATGATTGCCAAAGCATTTCTCAATTCCCAGCTCTAGCCAAGGTAAACATTTTTTTTTGGTGGAGGATATTTGAGAATTATCTGTTAGCTGAAAATATTTCAAATGAGTTTCTTAATTTAGTGCAAGGATATAATAATACCTTTCTTCTTCTATGTAGCGAACCACGGAGAGATGCTTGTACCCTGCAATATTCTCGACTGCAAGATTGATGAACGTGGCAATTATGCCAGTTAGAAGCCCAACAAGGAAAGCCAGCGTCCATTTTAAGAAAATATACTGCAATACTTGGACTTTTGATCTGCTTCTCCAGTCATGCTTGAAGAGATCATTCTCATTGATCCTGTATAAAAAGAATTTGCTGCATAAAGAAGAATGTGAAGAAGAAAAAGGAACATTAGAATCCAAGAATAGAGTAAGATGTTTTTACTCATAGTCCAAGCTCTCAATATGAGAGACCTCTTCATGAGTTGTAATAATGGATTAGCATGGGTGAGTTGTAATAGATAAGCTCTGGAAAATAGGCAAGTAACAGGAGCACCGGTCGGTCTTGGAAAAGTGATGAAATTTGTCTTCTTCTATTATGTATGTGGATGATTTGAAGCCCACGTGCCCAAAATCTGCAAGGAAAGAGTTAGAAACCAAGCAAACAGGAGCGTTATATCACTGGAGGCGGCAGCGGTATACCACTCTTACACACTTTTTATATATGTTATAGATATATATCAACATAAATTACATATATAAAGCAGGAAAGGAAGATGAAAACATACTTTTAACCATGATCTTTCTTGCGATAGGGAAATTGAAGAGTGAGGAGGAGGCATGAAACCTTAAAGATTTGGGTTTAGTTTGAAATTTAAGAGATGTGACAATATTGGGGTGGGGAGTTACAGAGGAACCGAACCAAACTCCTGTATGTGTAGAGAGTAACATTGTGGATGCCTTGAAGCTCTGCTCATGATACACTATCAGGAGCTTTTAGATACTCATACTTTTTCAAGCATATATATATAGGTCATTAACAAATAAATTCATATCAATTCCATAAATAGATTATAATCAGCAGGTAGCTTTGGTAACTAGTATCCATGTTAAGCTAGATTACCTCTCCTGCAGCATAGTCAATCAGAAAAACCTTGGTCAGCATCTTTAGTGGATGTTGCAGAAGTTTCACGTATCATAAGTGCTGATTCAGCAAGTTCTTCATCAGCTAGATTGGCAGTATGCACGCCTCACAGCAACGTTGCAGTAGCAGTAGCAGCAGCCAGCAGAATTAAAGATGAAGAACATCTAAGCAACAACGTAATCACTATTGTAGTGTGTTACCGAGTGGAAGCAATAAAGATGAAGCCATATTTTCTTTCTTTTGGTAACAAAAATTGAATTTCAACGCAATCACTATTATTGTAGTCAAACAATAATTCTATATTTAGAATTTAGTATGTTCAAATTTGTAAATCTACACTTACAAGGATAGATGCTTTTGATTTTATTAAAATCAAAACTTTACACACAACAACAAATGAATAGCATTAACTAATTAAATATGCACAATAATTTAATAATCAAAGATGGATAGTTGCTAAGTGTTAAAGTAGACTTGAATAAATGAGAAGTCAAAAACTGAAACTAGAAAATAGATTTAATTTTCATATGTAGCATTTCACATTATGGAAGGAAAGGGAGTTCAAAATAATATTAAAAGGACAAAAGCTTAAAACACTGATTAGATATTATAATATTCTATAAAGTAGCATGTATAGCGATCCCGGGTTTACCCTTGTTGTACAGTGATCCGGACATGTGTCCGTGGATGTTGGTAGTTGTTTATTATCTTGTTTGCATCCTCTTTACTTTGTATATTGAGTTATAGGATGTGTTGGGCAGGTTTGTTACAGGTTGGTTGTGTTTGGGAGCCTAGTGCTGCCGCCCAGATTTTTGGACCTTCGCTCGAGCGAGGAGTTGGTCGCTCGAGCGAGAGTTGAGTTCGTGCCTGGTGGATCGAGCCAGAGTGGCTTCGCTCGAGCGAGCGATTGCGTCTGGTTCTGGACCTGAGAGCTGCACTTCTTGGCTCGAGCGAGTTTTCTTCGCTCGAGCGGTCTAGTTTGTTCTTCGCTCGAGCGAGAAGTCTGTCGCTTGAGCGTGCGTCTGGTTGCAGACCTGAGGGTTTGAGTTGTTAGCTCGAGCGAGCATTCTTTCGCTCGAGCGCACTTCTGAGTTTTCAGCTCGAGCGAGAACTTCTTGGCTCGAGCGAGAGTTTTCTGTGTCTGGTCGCTCGAGCGACAAAGGCTTTGCTCGAGCGAGCGTGTTTTATATCAGCGGTCAGTAGCGTTTTTGAACATCAGTTTTTCACTTTCTTTTTCTTTCAAACCCTAGATCCGAGACTCTCTCTCTCTAAACCTACACTCTCTCTAAGATTTGATCTTCCTAGAGTGTGAATCTAGCCTAGGGCCTTTGTTAAAAAGATAGAGCGCGTTGAGAGCTTCGACTTAATCTGAAAAAGTTTGGATTTGGAGCACCTTGATCTTCGAGTCTTCATCTCCTTTTGGGCTCAAACTTCAAGGTAGGGATATCCTACTCCTCTCTATGGATTTTGTCTTTAAATTTTAGTATTTTGAGATGTTGGGGTTGGTTTGGTAATTTGGTGAAAGTTTGGGGCTTTTGTGTTATTTTACAAAAGTTGGGGTTTTATTCATAATAAACCTAGATGCATGTTTGGCATAGAGAAATGGAATAAATGTTGAATCATTGGTGAAAATGGGACCTGAGGGTTGAAATGTCAATTATGGATAATGACCTAATTACATTGTTTGATTAATTGGGATAATTAATTGTGAGAAATGAGGAAATGAAATGTTGATTGAATATCCATTTGTGCATTTATTTTCTGTTTAGAAATAATTGCTTTGGGCTATCGGTGGAGGATAGTCGTGATTGTTGTAGATAATGCATGATGATTAGGTAAACGGAAACTAATCAATGGAATGTGTCATGGAATGTGACGGTTGATAGAATACATTAACTGTATGTATTGAGTGATTGTATATAGAACCAATGTGTTTGTATACGTTATGTGTAGAGGAGGAGATGGGGGATGTACTCCGCGGTTTAGGGGAAGATGGGGGATGTACCTCTAAACCGGATAGTGTTGGGAGAAGATAGGGGATGAACTCCGTAGATACAGCTCATATGCTTGTCTAGAGAAGTGAAGATAGAGCTCATATGCTTATCTTTGTGAAATGTGGATACAGCTTATATGCTTGTCTGTGAATGTGGGATATAGTTTTTATACATATCTGTTGAGAATGTGGATAGAGCTTATATGCCTATCTGTTGAAAAAGGGAAAATGAAAAGTAACTTGGACTCATAAGTCGAATGACATAAATATGTGATTTATGTGAATGTATCAGTGTTGGCCATCTATCAATTGCTAATCTTTTAGTCATTGTTCATGGTTGGTTTAGTGTATTTCTACTGGGCTGTGGCTCACCCTATATGGGAATATCATTTTCAGGTACAGGTAGCATGCCACCTCCAAGGACATAGCTTGGGAGACTAGAGGCGGACATACTTTTGTCGTTTTACTTTTGATGTATTACATGTAAATTCAAGCCAAGGGCTTAATGTGTAAATGAGTTAGTACTCTTTTGTTGTAACCAAGTGTTAACTTGGAAAGCTGTAAGCCCATAGGGCATTTGCTTTTGTTGTTAACATGTAATACTTTTGTAATGGAACTCTGATAAATGGAAGAATGTGGAACTTTTACATATCAATGCATATCTTTATTGATGGGTTTAATGTTGTTATTTTGAGGGCGTTACAACTTGGTATCAGAGCGTACTGGGTTCGAATACTTTGGGTACGTGGGAAGTGATTAGTGTCACAATGGGTTTGTCTCGCTTGATAGAGACTTAGATGTAGTGCTATATGCTACGTGCTTAATTGGTAACATGCTTATGTGACTATGTGGGTATGGGATTTAGTTTCTAGGATGTTGATTGGATCCTTGGGTTTCTGGGAGTCTTGTTGGAAAAGCACTTGATCAATGCTATTTCTAACCGGAACTCTAGTAACGCCTCGGGACTATCATTATCCGGAAATGAAATTCGTAAGTGCCTATGTGTTTGTGTGCTTACGTGGAGTGAATTACAGTTGTCCATGCACTAGGACGTGGGTGTTTAGTTTCGGCACATTTGTGAATGTGCTAATGTTCTGTGTTACCTTTATTAGGATGTCAGGGCGAGGAAGAGGTGCTAGGCGTGGTAGACCTGCGAGGCAGGAAGTACCGTTACCGGGTGAGATTCCGGCAGTGCAGGAGGGAGTTGGCCAGGCCAATGTGGCCGAGCCAGCAGGTCAGCAGGCTATGGGTGCCTTGGCCAGAGAGATAGCAGGAGCTTTGGGTATTCTTAGAGCTGGGAATCAGGCAGCTGAGGCAGGGCCTTCTTTCTTGAAGAGGGAGTTTTTCCGGTCTAATCCGGATGAGTTTATCGGGGATCTGAAGGAGCCACTGAAGGCTGATGAGTGGCTAGAGCAAATGAGTAAGACGTTTGAGATGCTTGGCATCGAGGACGGAGCACTGAAAGTGACCTTGGCATCCTTCCAACTGAAGGGAGATGCGGGTCAATGGTGGAAGTACGAGAAGGCTCGTGTTGGTGGTACTTGGGAGGCGTTTGTGAATGCTTTTCAGGAGAGGTTTTTGTCTGCAGCAGCTAGGGAGAAGCTGAGGGACCAGTTTAGCCGGCTTAAACAGCAGGGCTCGTCAGTGGCCGAGTTTGAGGCTACTTTTACCAGTCTGTCCAGGTTTGCACCGGAACTAGTGGCGTCTGAGGAACGCCATTGCTATGAGTTTGAGCGGAAGTTGAGGCGGGGCCTCAAGTTGAGAGTTGGTGGGTCTTATATCCGAGAGTATAGACACCTGGTAGATGCTGCTGCTTATATGGAAATTATGATGCAGGAAGAGGAGGAAGAATAGATGGGCTCCAAGAGGAGCCAGGATGGTCAGGGTGATGGCAGGAGACAGAGGGGTTATAACCCTCAGCAGTCTCAGGGAGCAGTTTCTAGATCGACCTTTCCAGTGCCGAGTGCAGGCTCGGGGAGAGGCAATCAGGAGGAGTTTGCTTGTTACAAGTGTGGCCAGCTGGGTCACAAGGTTTCAGTTTGCCCGCAGAAGGGTGGGGGTCAGAGAGCTGCTTCTTCTTCAGCTAGACCGCAGAGTCAGAGTTTGGGCAGGGGGCAGCCCTTGTCTTGTTATCAGTGTGGACTGCCTGGGCACCTGAAGAGGTTTTGCCCGCAGTTGAGTGCCACTTCAGGAGCGTCTGGTTCTAGGCAGACGCAGGGTTTTCAGCCGGCTCAGTCTGTGCAGGCCTCGAGGGCCAATCCGGGAGCTTCGTCATCCCAGTCTGTGCAGCAGTCTTTTGCTCCGAGGGGTGAGCAGGTAGACCAGGGGTCTACGGGGCGCGTGTATGCTGTTACCGCGCAGGATTTAGTACCGGCTCCATCGGTAGTGAGAGGTACTTTTCTGTTTTGCAACTCGGTTGCTAATGTGTTGATAGACACGGGTGCATCTCATTCTTTTGTATCTGCTGCATTTGCATCTGTTTTGAAATTGGAGTTAGCACAGTTAGCATCTCCTATTTGTGTGGTATCGCCTTTGGGTGGTGAGTTGATCCTGAAACAGGGTGTTAGAGGTTGTGATATAGAGGTCGCCGACTATAGGCTTCCTTTTCCGTTCGTTGTCATGCCTATGAAGGGCTTTGATGTTATTTTGGGTATGGACTGGCTATCGTCATACCGGGCTGTTATCGATTGCTACCGCCAGAGGGTCACGTTATGTACCTTGAGCGGGGAGTGGTTCCATTTCTTGGGAGACCGGGTTGGTTGTGTGTTGCCACCGGGGTATGATTCGCGAGGGCGAAGTGAGCTTAGTAGTCTACTTGCCAGCTTTGAGAGTGGTGAGAGTGGTGAGACCCAGCTTGTGTTGCCGAGGGTGGTTTGTGAGTATTCGGATGTCTTTCCCGAAGACCTTGTTAATTTGCCACCTCACCGAGAGATAGAGTTCTCTATTGATTTAGTGCCCGGCACGGCGCCGATTTCTATGGCACCTTACCGTTTTGCTCCAGCAGAGTTGGTTGAGTTGAAAGTTTAGCTCCAGGAATTGCTAGATGAGGGCTTTGTTCGCCCTAGTGTTTCGCCGTGGGGAGCACCGGCCCTCTTTGCTAAAAAGAAAGATGGTCCCTTGAGATTGTGTATTGACTACCGGAAGTTGAATCGGGCTACGGTTAAGAATAAGTATCCTATGCCCCGTATAGATGACCTGTTTGACCAGTTGAAGGGTTCCCGTTGTTTCTCTAAGATAGACTTGAGATCGGGTTACCACCAGTTGAGGGTCAGGGAGGAGGATGTTCCTAAGACGGCATTCCGTACGCGGTATGGCCATTACGAGTTTCTAGTGATGCCATTCGGGCTTACCAATGCACCGGCAGTCTTTATGGACTTGATGAACCAGATCTTCCGGGAATTCTTGGATCGATTTGTAGTCGTTTTCGTGGACGACATTCTTATCTATTCGCCTACTGAGGAGGAGCACGAGGAACACTTGAGAGTGGTGCTTGAGTTACTTAGAGCCCATAGGCTATATGCCAAGTTTGGGAAGTGTGAGTTCTGGCTGAGGGAAGTCAAATTCTTAGGCCACGTGGTATCCGGGGAAGGGGTGTCTGTTGATACATCCAAGGTTGAGGCAGTGCAAGATTGGGCACAGCCAAAGAGTGTGTTTGAGATCCGCAGTTTTCTGGGATTAGCTGGGTATTACCGTCGGTTTGTGAAAGATTTCTCCAGGTTAGCGTCACCGTTGACTAGACTGACTCGGAAGGGAGTCAAGTTTGTGTGGAGTGAGACTTGTGAAAAGTCGTTCCAAGAGCTGAAAGTTAGATTGACCACCGCTCCGGTGTTGATTATTCCGGAGAGAGGGTTGGGTTATGCGGTTTATTGTGATGCCTCACGAGAGGGTTTGGGTTGTGTGTTGATGCAAGAGGGGAAAGTGGTAGCTTATGGCTCACGTCAGTTGAAAATACACGAGAAGAATTACCCCACACACGACCTAGAGTTAGCAGCAGTGATCTTTGCCTTGAAAATTTGGAGGCACTACCTTTATGGCGAGATGTTCGAGGTATTCTCGGATCACAAGAGTTTGAAGTATCTGTTTACCCAGAGAGACTTGAATCTGAGGCAGAGGAGATGGATGGAGTTCATCGAGGATTATGATTTTGAGTTGCACTATCATCCGGGAAAGGCCAATGTAGTGGCCGATGCCCTTAGTAGGAAATCCATTAGTAATGTAGCTTGTATAGCCATCCGGGAATGGGAGATGTTGGGAGCACTTGGCGAGTTTAATTTGCTACTGGACGAATCTGTTGAGGCTGCGGCCTTGTTTTCTGTTGTTGCGCAGCCTACACTTGTGACTAGAGTGTTAGAGGCACAGAGAGGTGACCTTGAGGTAGAATCCCTCCGAGAGAAGATCTCCAGTGGGAAAGTTGAGAAGGGTTTGACGGTGTATCCCGACCTGAGTGTGAGATACCGAGACCGTTTGTTTGTACCGGAGTCTTGCCGAGAGGAGGTACTCCGAGAGTTTCACCATTCGTGCCTTGCGGTGCATCCGGGAGGTACTAAGATGTATCAGGATTTGGGTCGCCAGTTTTGGTGGCGGGGTATGAAGAGAGATGTGGCTGTTTTCGTATCGAAGTGCCTTACTTGCCAACAAGTGAAGGCCGAGCATCAGAGGCCAGCGGGTTTGTTACAACCCTTGCCTATTGTCGAGTGGAAGTGGGAGCATGTCACTATGGACTTCGTTGTAGGTCTTCCGAGGACTCAGCGGGGTAGTGATGCTATTTGGGTGGTTGTAGACCGGTTGACTAAGTCGGCGCACTTTATTCCTATGCGCGTGAGAGATTCGGTAGATCATCTTGCCGACTTGTATATTCGGGACATAGTGAGATTGCACGGGGTCCCAGTGACGATCGTCTCAGATAGAGATCCTCGTTTTACTGCTAGGTTGTGGCAGAGCTTGCAGAGTGCCTTGGGCACTAAGTTGACCTTTAGTACGGCCTATCATCCTCAGACTGACGGGCAGTCCGAGCGTACTATTCAGATCCTTGAGGATATGCTTCGGGGTTGTGTCCTTGACTTTAGCGGGACGTGGGAGAGGTACTTGCCATTGGTAGAGTTTGCCTATAGCAACAGTTTTCAGTCCAGCATCGGTATGGCACCGTTTGAGGCCTTGTATGGCCGACCGTGTAGGTCTCCAGTTTGTTGGGCCGAGGTGGGTGATGCACCTTTGTTGGGTCCGGAGTTGGTTAGGGAGACGACGAAGAAAGTTGAGCTTATCCGTAGGAGGCTTGTTACAGCCCAGAGTCGACAAAAGAGTTATGCCGACCGTAGAAGGAGGCCTTTGGCGTTTGAGGTAGGTGATCATGTCTTTCTGAAGATATCACCTAGGCGAGGTTTAATGAGGTTTGGGAAGAGTGGGAAGTTATCCCCTCGGTTTATTGGTCCTTTTGAGATCCTTGAGAGGATTGGCGAGGTTGCTTATCGGTTAGCCTTACCGCCGCAGTTGTCCGGAGTTCATGACGTGTTTCATGTGAGTATGCTTCGGAAGTATGAGCCAGATCCATCACATGTGTTGGATTGGACCGATTTAGAGGTAGGTGAGGATGCCTCGTATGAGGAGAGACCGGTTCGGGTCTTGGATAGGCGGGATCAGGTCCTGCGTGGCAAGACCATTCCTTTGGTGAAAGTCTTGTGGAAACATCACGGAGTGGAGGAAGCCACTTGGGAACGTGAGTTGGAAGTCCGCGAAAAATATCCGGACTTGTTTGTTGATATGTAATCTTGTATTTAAATTTTGAACTATTGTTGAACTTAAGAGCTTTTATATATGTCTTAAGTTATGAAACATTGAAAATGTTTTGGTTTATTGGAAGTATGTTTTGGAACTTGCCTCATATGGAAGTTGAATGTAACACTATATATGTTGAATATATTGTTGAAATTGGAAAGATAATGCGTAATGTTGAAAGTACATATGTTGTTTACATATTGTGAAATGCCTTTTGTTAAAGGGATGGGATGATCGGTAATGGGTCGAATTGTTGAATGTTAAAATGTAGCATTGTTTAAAATGGAGAAAAACTTGTTTTTGAAAACTTGTGCTTAATTTCGGGGACGAAATTCTTTAAGGGGGGGAGGTTATAGCGATCCCGAGTTTACCCTTGTTGTACAGTGATCCGGACATGTGTCCGTGGATGTTGGTAGTTGTTTATTATCTTGTTTGCATCCTCTTTACTTTGTATATTGAGTTATAGGATGTGTTGGGCAGGTTTGTTACAGGTTGGTTGTGTTTGGGAGCCTAGTGCTGCTGCCCAGATTTTTGGACCTTCACTCGAGCGAGGAGTTGGTCGCTCGAGCGAGAGTTGAGTTCGTGCCCGGTGGATCGAGCCAGAGTGGCTTCGCTCGAGCGAGCGATTGCATCTGGTTCTGGACCTGAGAGCTGCACTTATTGGCTCGAGCGAGTTTTCTTCGCTCGAGGGTTTTGGTTTGTTCTTCACTCGAGCGAGAAGTCTGTCGCTCGAGCGTGCTTCTGGTTGCAGACCTGAGGGTTTGAGTTGTTAGCTCGAGCGAGCATTCTTTCGCTCGAGCGCACTTCTGAGTTTTCGGCTCGAGCGAGAACTTCTTGGCTCGAGCGAGAGTTTTCTGTGTCTGGTCGCTCGAGCGACAAAGGCTTCGCTCGAGCGAGCGTGTTTTATATTAGCGGTTAGTAGCGTTTTTGAACATCAGTTTTTCACTTTCTTTTTCTTTCAAACCCTAGATCCGAGACTCTCTCTCTCTAAACCTACACTCTCTCTAAGATTTGATCTTCCTAGATGTGAATCTAGCCTAGGGCCTTTGTTAAAAAGATAGAGGGCGTTGAGAGCTTCGACTTAATCTGAAAAAGTTTGGATTTGGAGCACGTTGATCTTCGAGTCTTCATCTCCTTTTTGGCTCAAACTTCGAGGTAGGGATATCCTACTCCTCTCTATGGATTTTGTCTTTAAATTTTAGTATTTTGAGATGTTGGGGTTGGTTTGGTAATTTGGTGAAAGTTTGGGGCTTTTGTGTTGTTTTACAAAAGTTGGGGTTTTATTCATAATAAACCTAGATGCATGTTTGGCATAGAGAAATGGAATAAATGTTGAATCATTGGTGAAAATGGGACCTAAGGGTTGAAATGTCAATTATGGATAATGACCTAATTACATTGTTTGTTTAATTGGGATAATTAATTGTGAGAAATAAGGAAATGAAATGTTGATTGAATATCCATTTGTGCATTTATTTTCTGTTTAGAAATAATTGATTTGGGCTATCGGTGGAGGATAGTCGTGATTGTTGTAGACAATGCATGATGATTAGGTAAATGGAAACTAATCAATGGAATGTGTCATGGAATGTGACGGTTGATAGAATACATTAACTGTATGTATTGAGTGATTGTATATAGAACCAATGTGTTTGTATACGTTATGTGTAGAGGAGGAGATGGGGGATGTACTCCGCGGTTTAGGGGAAGATGGGGATGTACCTCTAAACCGGATAGTGTTGGGAGAAGATAGGGGATGAACTCCGTAGATACAGCTCATATGCTTGTCTAGAGAAGTGAAGATAGAGCTCATATGCTTATCTTTGTGAAATGTGGATACAGCTTATATGCTTGTCTGTGAATGTGGGATATAGTTTTTATACATATCTGTTGAGAATGTGGATAGAGCTTATATGCCTATCTGTTGAAAAAGGGAAAATGAAAAGTAACTTGGACTCATAAGTCGTATGACATAAATATGTGATTTATGTGAATGCATCAGTGTTGGCCATCTATCAATTGCTAATCTTTTAGTCATTGTTCATGGTTGGTTTAGTGTATTTCTACTGGGCTGTGGCTCACCCTATATGGGAATATCATTTTCAGGTACAGGTAGCATGCCACCTCCAAGGACATAGCTTGGGAGGCTAGAGGCGGACATACTTTTGTCGTTTTACTTTTGATGTATTACATGTAAATTCAAGCCAAGGGCTTAATGTGTAAATGAGTTAGTACTCTTTTGTTGTAACCAAGTGTTAACTTGGAAAGCTGTAAGCCCATAGGGCATTTGCTTTTGTTGTTAACATGTAATACTTTTGTAATGGAACTCTGATAAATGGAAGAATGTGGAACTTTTACATATCAATGCATATCTTTATTGATGGGTTTAATGTTGTTATTTTGAGGGCGTTACAGCATGAATTGTGAATATAGATTGAAAAACATGTAAATATTCTTGGGCCCCATGAAACCATGATAAATGAAGTATCTAGCAAGAACTATGAACCTGTAATGGCATAGAAGTGATGATAACTAGAAGAAACTTTAATAATTTCCTTGGAAAGTCTTGAAACTTTGAGGGGCTCCTGCATTAATAATACAACCAAATTACATGGTCAATTCAAAAGGAACTCCCTAGGAAACATTACAAATAACAATCTAAACAATCACATCTCTTTTTCCTTTTTATTGGTACTAAAATAGTCGAAGAAGATAGTGAGTGAAGTTAACCAAAATAAGCAGAAGTAGAAAAATAATATGTAGTTTGAGTGGGGAATTTATGCAAACATGTGTGAAGCATTGTAAAAAAACACAACCAAAACTATGCCATCATCAAATAACATGACCGTCTTCATAAATATGCCTTATTTTAACCCATAACAATGCACAATGAAAAAGGGTTTAATTTTACCAACATCAGCCAAGCAATCACACACAACCATATAAATCATGTCAAAAAGTCCTACCTAGAAGATAACATACATACTCTTAACAAACATTTTATCATCTTGTAATTCATACCCTAAGGCTACTCATCATACCCATGCTTCCATCCATTATGGTCCTTCAGCACCATCCACAGCACAGCCTGCAAGGGTACCATCAATCAGAAACTACTTTACTGCACAATCATCCAATAGCTGGTTGCTACCTGTATTCACAAGAAATGCCCCTGCATAAATCAAGGCACTCCCCTGTAAGTGCAAGTTATAGGAATCACAATATTTTTCTTTATAAAATAAATGTACTAAATGGAAGAAACCCTGGAACGTACCAGGCTTTATATGCTGCAAACAATCTGCATTAATAATTTGAATTGTTTTGTTTGTCAAAGCACAGTGAAGAGAAATAAGGTCACTTGCAGCAAGTAAATCATTAAGGGTATCCATTCTTTGGGCAGGAGGGAACATCATTGAGGATCTACTCAACTTTCCTTTTCCCTGCATGAATGTAATTAAGGAAAAAATTAATTAGATGACACATTTCATTTTTCCTGTGTAACGTAATTAAGGGTAATTAATTAGATTAAGTCATATATATTAGAGGACAAATATCCAATACATGACAGGAACATCAAATTCAAAAAGCCAAAAATAAGCACATCTAGTTCTCAAATAACATATATTTAATGCCTCTGGTAATACATATAAACAAAACTTAATGTACTAACAACACTTCGCTGAAAAAGATTACTAGCACTTGAGATTCTTCTCAACTTGTTGCTTTTACAAAAAACCTCTAAGATTTCCAAAGATCAATAGACTAGATGCTCTCAAATGACAACTCTAATCAATTCAGTCACATATAACTATTTCTTAGTTCCAAGACAATAGATTGAACAACTCTAATACCTAACTAGGCCTGTCTCTTGTTGGGAATTTTATAGAGCTTTAATTTAATTTTCGAAGTCAAGCTATTTCAGAAAACTACAGAACGAAATCTCATTGAATTTTCTTATTTCCTTTTCTCAGCAACCAAACAAAAAATGAACTACAACAGAGCAAGAAGAAGAAAAAAAAAACGCAGCAAATCAAAGCTATAAAAAAGTGATTAATCAACTTACTCTCAGAGCTCAATCATTACAGATCCCGGACTAGAACCCCCGCAAAATCCAACGAAACAAACAGCTGAACATAAAAAAAAATATATAATTTAACAACACATCAAATTGAACATGAATTCTGAAAAAATAAAGAAGGAACAGATTGCATCAATCAATAAAAACTAATACAGAGAAAAATTCAAACAAATAAATAAATAAAGCCAGAAATTGATTAGAGAACAGGGGCTAAAATTCAAAAGAAGAAGTTGAAGAGAGTACCTTCAAGATTCACGTCAGTCATATTACTGTGAGAGAGAGATAGGGAGAGCGAAGAGACTGATCAGTGTTTATGACGGGGCTCGGGTAAATATAAGGAAAAGGGGGAAAAACTATAAATGTTAGGGTTTACCGAGAGAGAGAAATAGGAGGATATACATACCAGTTATTATGGAGAGGCCGGTGACGACAAAAAGCCATGCTCACCGGCAGTGGTGACGGAAGGAGAGAGGAGATGAGTTGTGCGAAGGTGGGGAGAACTAAGGAAGGAGATGAATCTCACGCAGAAAGTCAGTAGAGTTGGCTATGAAAAACAACTCAACACAATTTTTAGGTTTTTTTTTCTTTCTTTTTTTTTGAAAAAATTAAAATTAATTTGAGAGCAATAAAAATCAAAACTATATTTTTAAAATTTTAAAAAGCATTTATGACTTAAAAGATAAAATTATACAAAAATAATAAGTATTTTTTATTTTTTCACCCAATTGTTTTTCGTTTTTTAGAAAAAGAAAATTGAAACTAGTTTCTGAAAATAAAATCCAACATATTGAAATTGATAATCTAACCACATTCTTTGAAAAAAGTTTAAATTATCTCCAATTAGTCATCTCAACTTAAAAATGTGTTTGAGCTTAATGGGTTCATTTTGTGATCTAATTCAATAATCACTTTAATTTTACAATTCAGTAACTAGAATATTTAAAACTCGTTGAAAAGTTATAATAAAAACACAATCACTAAATTACTTTATTTCACTAGCAAAATTTTTACCGACGAATAGTGTTATCGTCGCTAAATGGTTAACTCTTTGCTCACGCAAATTTGTCGTTGCCAGAAGTAAGCACACTAATAGCAACGCTCATTGTGTTGCTAAAATACAAGTCCCGTAGCTAAAAGTTTTGAAATTGTGGCGCCAACTAAAAATTTTGGCGCTTAGTGAATGTTATGTTTTTTTAGCGACGATAGCAAATTGCGTTGGTAAAGGTATACTTTTACCAACGAAATTGATCACTGTGTCGTCAAAAATATACTTTTGGCGATGAAAAATTGACGTCGTCGCCAAAAGTAGTCGCCAAAAGTGCAATTTCTTGTAGTGTTTACTCTTTCAATGCGTTGAAGGGTTGGTCCTTTATACTTTGAACATGAGCCTTTGCATATGCCTTCATGCCTAAGCTTGCGAGCTATCACTTCAATGTGTATTTACGGTTATTTTGCCATGATATAACTTTAATTTTTGTTGGAGAAGCCATCTCATGCTTGGTCTTGATAGGTGTAGTGTAATCCACCTTATTTGCCTTGCATCCATCATGCCTTATGCCCTTCATGCTAGCTTATTTTGGCTTCTGTCCATACATGTTTTAGACTCATTTTAACATGTTCTAGGACTATTTTGGGTTGCCCTTTCCATATGCTTCATGTTTTGCATAGCTATGGTGCAAGTGCTTATGCTAGGTGCAAATGCTTATGCTAGCTTCAAGCTGTGAGCCTTCTAGCATGCCATGCTTTTGTTGTTTGAATGATTTGGCATCATTTCATACCTAATTTCAGAGCATATAGTGTGGCTATATTCTTACATTTACATTTGTCACTCATTGAGCACTTTTGAGAGTTGTGCTCTTAGGCCTAGTTGATGGGCCAATGCATGTGCATGCATTGTCTTGCTTATCATGTTGTGCATGCGATGTTTGCATAGTAGAGTCTTGCATTTCATGCCACTTTAGCACTGAAAATCTGCCATCCTCCTCATTTCTTCACTTTTGATTTGTTTTGAGGATTGGTTAGTCTTGAGTTTGAGCTTAATGCAAGGGATTGAGACTTGTGCTTAAATGGCTTCAACCCTCTTTTGAGGGTTACTCCTAGTCAAAGGCATTGGTCTCTCCCATGCCTTAAATCATTCTCTTTGATAGACCTCTCTCTCGTTAGAGGACTCTCATAGTTGGACAAGTTGATTAATGAATGGATTGGTAATGTTAAAATGTGTAAACAAAATCAATCAAGTAAAATATGCCAAGGTAAGCATGTCGCATGTGTGCATTGCATTGTGTTCAACCGGACGTTATGTTGAACACAAAGTGAATTGGTCCATTTCATACTTGAAGTGGTGAAAATGGGCCAATCCCATTTTGTCTCCATTGCCTTTGATTATCCATGATAAGGTGATGGTCCAAGTGTCTTGTTTGTCATGCATTTATTGAAATTGTGCAACTTGGCCTCTTTAGCCATCATGCATTGAGATGCGTGATTGGTGGCTCGAGAGCCGAGAACTACACACCTTTGAGCCTTAGACATGATGGGGGGTGTAGTTCCACACACATTTTCTTGCAAATACATTGCCATGCCTCTGTTTGTGCTCTGTTGTAGCAAAAAGAAGAGTTTGCAGGAAGAGATGGCCGGTCAGCTATCTAGCGTGCCGATTGGCTACCAATAATTGGCCGATAGCCTTGAAATTGGTCGATGACCCTTATTCTTTGGCCGATGGCCACACCTTTTGGCCGACTACCTCTCAGATGGTTCCTAAGGTAGGTCAGAAGCACTATGGAAGTTGGCATAATTTTCAGAGGTGCAGAAGTGTGCAAACAGAGGCAACATGAGGCATGGTAACGGATTTCCGAGCGAGGCGATCGAGCATGCATCTTTGAAGTCTCAGAACTGAACTGAGACTTTGTAATCTGTAATTAGCTTTACTTGTTAGTTAGTTTTTGAATTTGTAATTAAACTAGCTATTTTGTTAATTAATCAGCGTGTTGTAATAATTAGCTTAGTGTTAGCTAGTTATTCAATTTGATTATGTAATAATTAATTTAATTAGCTTAGATTAGCTAGTTAGCTTCTTATTCGGACCCTCCGTCGAGAGGGCGCGTTTTTGTAATAAGTGTGCATGAGTGTGTGAATGTCTTCTAACCCACGTCTTTCTCCCTTTTACTTAACCACTTTAGATGGTTAGTTTAGGACATATTTCAATTAGCATCCTTATGTTTGCATGTTTGCATCCATTCATCTGTCTTGCATGCACTGGGCTCGGCGCATCATACTAACTGCATTATATTTTAAATACATTTACTAGAATACGTGTTCAACAGCATGTTATCAAGTTGCATCTCATATGCCATCTTTGAATAGCCGAGCCTATTTCTAGTAGCATTTTGTATGTGTTGCATTAGCCATCTTAATATAAACCAGGATCATGCATTAATTACTAACTAGCTACTGTTTTGGCTTAGAGTACTAGGTAAGCTTTTATACTTTAGCATCTTGCATGTATGTAAGTATTGCCATGTTAGCATGCTTGCCATGAGGCTAACTGCTTAAGTGTTAAATTGCATGAATGCCTATGGATGAAGGTTGGATTGCTTGAATTGGAACAATTCATCAAAATGCGAGTTTTAAGCTCACTCGAGGGTGGCAAAATCTTGTTTTCTTAAGCCCACTTGAGGGTGAAAAATCCACCTCTTAGCCTACTTGCGGGTAGCAACTTCAAACTATTTTCAAACAAGCATGAAATGTTTTGTTCCAACTTAGGCGATCTAGTCTATACTTGTGTGCGGTGCGCATCACATAGTAATGCTAGCTAATGAACCGGAATAAGAACACATGTGTTTTCAAAAACAAAATATCATGTTAGTAAAGGCCGATCTTTGATCGGGTGAGCGGGAGTGCTCATTGCATAACCTTCCCCTCTGGTACCCAAGTTCCCAAGCCGAGGCGACTTTGGTGATGACAGACACGTGGCCTTAGGCACGAGTCAGGGTTTCCTAAATTTTTCAAAACAAAATATTTAGGTGGCGACTCTGTATCTGGCAAAGCAGTCCATGTTTGACACTTCTTTATAAAAATCAATTTTCGAAAATGATTTGCCAGATTTGGACTCTTTGGTGATTTAGCGGTCTCACATTGCACTTTGTGAGATTAGATTCAGAACCATGACATTGAATCTAAACTGTAGTAGCTAATGAACAAAACGGATTTTGCGCCTTTTGCGCATGGAGCCTGGACGTTTGGGGCACATCTACAGTTTCTGGTGACTCTGCTGGGGAGTTTGGAGAACTTGACTCGAATTCATGATATCTTGTTTTGATTACACTTATATGTCTCTTTGCATTGCATTTGCATTGGTGCGCCTAGGATACCGTGTTTGCCGTATGTTATTCCTAAACAGTTTGTCAGAGGCTTGCTTTAAGAAGCGTGCCATAAGGCTGACCGGTTGCGGGCTCTGCCACGACGAGAACACAAACCTCAGTTTTTACCGGGGCACCCTTTTTGACCATTCGACCTAGTGCATATCGAAAACTGTAGTGACCATTCCAAGCTAGGACAGGTTGCTTACCCGATTATAGGTTGTTTGAAACTGCTGCGTGCGTAATGAAACCCTAGCTCTTGAGAAAATAGGATAGGGAAACCCTACCCCAACATAGGGGTGTTTTGGCTCTTAGTTGCTTGCTATGTGCTTTTAGAGTGCGTCTCTACAGGAATGCATGTCTCAGTTTTCAAGTCTGAGTATCGGCCTGAGGATATCAATTTACAGGCAGAATTTTGGGCAGAATTCAGTAAAGAGTGCAGTCATTCAGTTGTGCTCATATCTGTTTTGGTGAAATCAGGCTGAGATGCTGTCTGTTTTCTCTTTTGCTAGGTAGTCTTGGAACCATAGCTTCAGAAGGCTCCAATATCCCCCGAGTACACCGGACTTGTATTGATAGACTTTGTTAGGTCAGAGATTCAGTTCAAGGGCAACCAGTGTTTCCTTCGCTGAGGCAGGGTAAAAAGGCCAATCAGGGCTCACCGGTACAATTGATCCGTCAGTCATCAGCCACATTACCTTTGCTCAAACCCAACAGGTCGTGATGGCACAGGGTTCGGAAGAATTTGTGGCCGTGATAGCAGCGTTAAATTAGGGAACTACCATGTAGGATGAGACCAGTGTTGAAACGCAACGCCCATCTGGGGCATCTGCCTCACATCCAGCTTCGGGACCCCAACCGAACTTTGACCCACTTCCGCCAGCTGAAGATTTACAAGGTCTAGATCCTCGAGAAGGGTTGGCTCAGGCCCGAGTTTTCAGACCCCTGGTGCAGCCTAATGAGAGGCTTTATCCCCTATTCAACCGCGGTGAAAATTAGGAACCTTAAGAAGCAATTCAAAAAGGCACAGGGCTTTAACTTCATTCCTAACATTGAGGATGGGTACATCGAGGCTGCCGTACGGCTCCCAGACAGATTCAAAATGCCACATATTGACCGTTTCGACGGGTCTGGAGATCCTATGGTACATATCTGACTTTTCTTGGATGTCCTGAAGCCGATGGGTTTGACTAAGCCACAGAAACTCTCTCTGTATGAAAGAACCCTGTCGGGTATAGCAGCCGCTTGGTATGCCAAGTTGGAGAATACAGTGAAACAGAACTGGGAAGAGTTGGCTGAGGCCTTTGTTGATCAGTATTCCTACAATACCCAAGTTGAAATGACCATGCAAGAGCTTAAAATGACCATGCAAGAGCTTGAAACAACCCACCAGAACCCATCAGAGCCTTTTGTGGAATTTATTGCAAGGTGGAGAGCAAAGGCAGCACAGATGACAGATCGCCCTTCTGAGAGGGATCAAGTGCGGATAGTGGTGCGAAACCTTGAGGGTGATATGTTGCAAAAGTTGATAGTCGCTCCACTATTCACTTTCAAAAGTTTGCATGAAGTAGGGGTTCAGGTAGAGAATGCGTTCAACAGTGGGATCATTCCCAGAACAAGTGAACTGACAAGGAGGGCTATTTCAGGGAGTACCAATGCTGGTAGTAGCACTATTCCCAAACCCATTGAGATCAATACAGTCGCCACAGCCGACCCTTTTGCCAATCCAAGCCTACAAATAGCTAGCCCGACCCGAGCTCAGGGTAGAACTTTCACCCCTCTCTATATGAGCCTAACCAGTGCACTAAAAGTCTTGATGTAAAGAGGGCATCTCAAACCCCTTGATCCTCAACCTCTGCCTGACCCACTCCCTGCCAGGCATAACCCCTCCAAATACTGCATGTATCATCAACAGCGCGGTCATGGCACCGATCGTTGCTACCGTCTTCGTCATGAGGTTCAAAATCTCATCGACAACCGGACTATAGCTCCACCTCCAGACCCCAATGACCAAACATCTCCTGCCTACCTCAACCTGATCCATATATTGCCATCTGCCTACAACCCGAGCATATACATCACCCCGATTCATTTACCCAAGCCTGAGATGTTTATCTTGGAAAGTATGGACTTATGCATGATGGGTTCATCTGAAACCCAATTATATCAAACCCGTAAACCCACTATTTTTGAGCTGATGAAAATGATTGAAGATCTTCAGAGAACTGTGGCAGATCTGGCCTTTGGGATATTGGCTCCGTCATCGACCACATCGCATGCCAGAAGTTTCACGCCAAAAGGCTCCCCAATCTTAGGACAGGTTGCATTGGAAGAAGGCCAATCTCTTAGCATAGTGGAGGCCAGTGGTAAAAACAAGGTAGGGGCAGGCATTGGTCCCCATGAACACCTTCAGTAGGCTGTTAAGGCTTTGAAAGCCGAAGGGCTGAACAAACAGCAAGTGATTGCAGTTGTTGTACAAATTGTGGATGGCACTTTTGCCACTCAGGATGAGAGCACTCTGAATCAAGGGGCAAGCCGGAAAAAGGATGTTGTACCAGAAACCCCATTTTCAGCTCCAATCCTACACTCGGAAGAGATCATCAAAAGTTAGCACCTGCCGACCCTTTCGCCGGTACATCCAACACAACCTCACAAACCTCAAAGTACCCACCCCGAGGCCAGAGGTTCTTCACCCCGCTTTATATGTCCTTATCCAAAGCCATGGGTGTGTTGATCAAAAAAGGCCATCTGAAGCCCCTGGAGCCACGGCCATTACCAGAAAAACTTCCTCCCTCTCATGATCCGGCCAAGTACTGTGCCTTCCATCAATAAATCGATCATGGCACTAATAGTTGTTACCGTCTTCGCCACAAAATACAAGATCTGATTGACAATGAGGTCATCATCGCACCAGGCTCTGCAAAGTCTATCGACACTGGATCAATGAACTTGGGGGATAATGTGATCATTTGATCGGGGGATGAACCACCTGCGGATGGCGCTCATTTTATTCCAGATATGGTGGATGGCATGCACTGTTTTGAGCAATGTACAAATGCTGTTAATTTTACTTTCTGACTTGGGTATTGGGTCAGTATTGTTGTGTTGTATTGAGTTAGTCCTTTTGTACTGAGTTAATCGAGTCTGTCTTGTTGTATTGAGTTAGTCTTGTTGTGTTGGGGTCGGGTGATTTCGGGGGTGTTACCTCAGACATCACTATGATGTTTTGTGTTTGTCTTTTACATTCTTTTGTGTCTGTTTCTGCCATGAGGCCAGTTGCGCCAGAAGATTTGAATGAAACAACAGTGATTTTCACACTCTTGTGTTGGCTTCTGCCTTGTGCCAGAAGTTTTGAATAAGATAACAGTATTTGACTAAAAAAACTGTGTCTTTTCTGTGCCTTGAAATCATTGTATTGACCTAAGTTTTTCAAAACTTTTTGAACATTGTGATGAAAACAAAGAGGAAGGAATTCCTCGCGATTTGCAAAAATTTGATCAACTGAGAGAAAGAGAGGCATGCTAAGCCCTTAATGAATGAGATCATGCTCGTTAATGTGAGTACTAAGAAGGATCCTGGCTTAATCCAGATTGGTTCTACATTGTCTTCAGCGCGAGCGACTAGTCGCTTTCTTAAAAGATTTCAAAAATGTTTTGCGCCGTCCTGTGAAGACCCGTGTGGAATCGCTCTTGAGATTGTGTAGAATATGATCGCTCTTAGCCTCGAGACTCAACCCCTTTGCTTTCAAACCTTGAACTTAGATTCAGAATGTTCAACGGTTAACCATCAATGTGAGGCGGTATGGCTAGATTTGAAGCAATCCCCGAACTAGGGGTTAGAAAGTCAGATCAAGAAGGTTAGATATGATCAAAAGAAAGCTTGTAAAGCTGGATGAGAAGCAGCCCTTGAACTAGGGGCAAAAAAATGTCAGATGTGCTCGAAGAGTCAAAAATTGGGACATTTCTCAAGCTAACAAAGATCGGCAGGAATGCCAAATCCCAGAAGGGAGAAGAGAAGAAAATATTGCTGAAGGACAACTGAGTTCCTATCCACAACACTAGGGGTAAATTCAGCCCCCATCGGATGGACTCCTACATCATTAGTAAACAGCAGCCATTCTCCTGGATTCAGATGGTTCGAGATCCTAAAAAAACCATTTGACATGGACAAAGCTACACTTTTACCCTTGAGAGGCTCGCTAGGCTGAAAACCCGGAAGGGCGACCCAGGCAAAAGTTAGAGCAAGACAAAAAAAAGAAAAATGGAAAGAATGAAGAAAAGATGAAAAAAAAAGAAATAAAAAGATGAAAAGAAATGAAAGGAAAAGAAAAACAAAGCTCGCAAAGTTGAAAACCCGGAAGGGCGGCCTTGGCAAAAGTTAGAGCACAAAAGGAGAGGTTAATACACGAGTGTACCTTAACCCCGAACTACATAAGGCTTGATTCCCATCTGTTGGATATGTAGGCAACTACGTTCTGAAGTCCAGCCATAAACACTTCCAAATCGATTGTGTCCATGTAATAGTTCTGATCATCTTTGTCTTCTCTGTATCTGAGAGTTCGGTTGTGATCGTCACTTTGGGGACTGATTACAATGCGCTGTGGTGCCATTCAGACAAGGGGCAACTTTCTGTTGCCTTGAGTTGCCATTCAAACAAGGGGCAAATTTCCGTTGCTGTGTAGTGCCATTTAAATAAGGGGCAATTTTCCATTGTTTTGGATCTGAGGTTGTACATCTCAAGGGTAAATTCTGTGTTAGTCGAGCAGTGGCCATTTGTAAAAATAGTTTTTGAGAGTTTTTAATGAGGTTGACTAATTCTCTAAAAAATTATTCTATTTTTCCAAAATTGGACCATTTATTAGACCCAAAAAAGGAAAATTTTCAGTGCTCATAGCCTGACCTGCATGATTTTAAATCAAAAAATTGAACAAGCATGTTAATCTAACTCTCATGTTAGTCAAAATTGTTTTAGTAGAAAACCAAAACAAAAAATGGTCAAAACGATGAACTAGGGGCACAGTTGAGTCAGGCTTCCTGTCTGTTCCCCCGTTGTCAGCATACTTGCCAGAAAGGGCATCATACTTGCCAGAAAAGGGCACAACTGAAGCTAACAGCAAAGGGCTGAGAGCTCTCTCATATCCTCCAAGCAACGAGGTATCAAGCTAAGTGCGAAGCACGAAATGGAATGGATCAGGATATTCCACTCCCTCATCTAGACAGGTCTGATCACATCCATATTGGCCAAGGGTGTCGTTAACCGCTGTCAGTTATGGATCTACTGCACATCCTGTCGCAACCCCTTTGTGGGAAAGCTCACTGTTGTGAGCAAAAAAATAAAAAAATTTGGTAGAATACCAAGGACAAGAGCCCGCGACTTCCTGTTTATTCATCAACCACCCAGGGGAGGGATAAAAAATAAGAGAGATTGAAGAATAGAGAGATGTGTGCTGAGAGAAAAAATGAGAAAATGTCTTTTTCAGAAAACAAGAGATTGAGTGCCCGAGTGATGTGAGAATCACAGATGAGAAATGGTGGGAAACAATACCCGAAGAAATTGGCTCCTCGCGAACTGAGAGGTCTCTTGCCATTGGAACACATCTGAGTGTTGTGTGTGTGTTTTTTTGTTTGTCTCGATTCTTGTTTTGAGTCGTTTTGAGTGTCTATAGATGTGTTTAGGTTGTTTACCTTGTCTTTTCTCTTTGTTGAGTCGCTTTGGCTGTGGTCAGTCGTAGGCTCAATACCCGGTTTAGAACTCATGTTTTGATTTCATTTCAAAAACAAATCATTTTGTGCTCAGAGTGCTGTGCCATTCTCCACATATGTACAAAACAGGATTTGTTCCTTCATAAAACTGCGGGGTTCAACCCAGATCATGTGAGAACAGTAAAACCAGGACCTATCTGAAGCTATATAGGTTTCGGATTGCAAAGCAAAAGAAAAGAAAATCGAAGCATCTGAGTGTGTTTCAACTTTAGAAAATTCCGAGATTGAATTCCGGATGTACCTCTTCAAGCCTTGTTAATGCTTCGAAGTATGAGTGTGCCTCTACCTCAAGCTCAAGCTTAAACTTGTTTCAAGTCAGAATGGCAATTAAAGCAGCAGCAGATGTTATCTATCGCCAATATGAACAGGGTGTACCATTTTTGAGCTGAGCGTGTTGCAAAGTCCTCTGAGAGGTAAATCGGAGGCACCAAAGTACATTTTTGATGCCCCTCTATTGCATAGAATGTGCACTTTCATATACACTTCTGTTGCATGCGTGTCGCGCATCGTTATGATTCATGCATAGAATATGCTTGCTTTCGATTTCGCATAGAATATGCTTTGCTTTCAATCATTGCATAGAATATGCTTTCCATGTTGCATAGAAAATGCACTCTTCCATACTTGCATAGAAAATGCTCGTATCTTTTGCATAGAAAATGTATTCTTCCTCATTTGCATAGAAAATGCATTTTATCGCACTTTTTTGCATCTTACTTGCATAGAAAATGCATTTTATCGCACTGTCTTGTGCACTTACACTTTGTATCTCACTCGCACTGTTTTGTGCAGTTTACACTCGCCCTCTCTTGCGCATTGCACTGTTTTATGCAGTTTATACTCGCGCTCTCTTGCACATTGCACTGTTTTGTGCAGTTTACACTCGCGCTTTCTTATGCATTGCGCTATTTTGTGCAGTTTACACTCGCGCTCTCTTGTGCATCGCACTGTTTTGTGCAGTTTACACTCGCGCTCTCTTGTGCATCGCACTGTTTTATGCAGTTTACACTCGCGCTTTCTTGTGCATCGCACTGTTTTGTGCAGTTTACACTCGCGCTTTCTTGCGCACCGCACTGTTTTGTGTAGTTTTATACTCGCGCTTTCTTGCGCATCACACTATCTTGTGCATTTCATTACATGCTCTCATCTTGCATAGAAAATGCTTGTAGCACTTCTTAGTGCATTACATTGTTCCCGCTTTCGTGCGCATCTTACTTGCACTTGTTAGTGCATTGCATTGCACTGTCTTGTGCATTCACTCGGTCTGGGAGACCTTAAATCCTCCGGTCTAGGAGACCTTAAATCTTGTATTTTTGCTCGTGCTTTCTTGCGCATCGCACTGTCTTGTGCACCTTCATCGCGTTGTCTTGCGCACCCTTTGTCTTAGCACTGTCTTGTGCACACCCCTGCATAGCACTGTTTTGTGCATTCACTCTTGCATCGCACTGTTTTGTGCATCTTGTTAGCACTGTCTTGTGCACTCGTCCAGTCTAGGAGACCTTAAATCCTCTAAAGGTGCAATTCCTTTGGTGTTTATCGTCCCCAAATGACTTTCAGTGGTCTGGTATAGCCACCTGCCTGTGTTTGCGGTGAGTTCCTAGGAGACCAACTGAGACGGTGGAAACTAGAGTTCGAATGGCTCATGCCTAGAACGCAAAGGTTCGGGATTTTCAAGTCTAAAGTCTGGTTTAAATACCCAGAGGCGTATCCCCGGCTTGAAATCTGTATGGAAGCCCCATAGATTGAGATAACACGTGTGCGCCTCAATTCTGGATACTGAACCAACCTAGTCTGTCACCCTGTTAGAGAATAGGGAAAGCTGCGACCATAGTCAGGGAGAAAAGTAGTACCTGTGATTTGGAAACGCAACCAAGGAAAATGGAAAGATTCCCCAGCAGCATGAGGTAGGTCATTGCCAATTGCCCCTGTAAAGTACCTTCGCTTCCTAACTACTACATCATCTAGTATGTCTATTGCATTGTACATAGCATCTATCGCATGCATTTACTGCATTATCCATTGTATCGCCTACATCCTTTCCATGTTAAGCTTAGTCTGGCATGTGCCCATACTTTTCGCGTTAAAGCATGGTTCTATGATTATGTGTGCGCGCCTATTTCACTAAGAGAATTGTGGTCTGAGGGTGTTGGTACCTTTTCTGTGTTAGACGTGGTCTGTTTTGTGTCTATGCCTTTTCTAGGCAAAATGTGGTTTGGCCGCGCGCCTTATTCAATTCATCCATTGCATCCATTGTATCATATTTTGTTTTGTTGCATTCAGCATTTAGGATCATGATCTTTCCTCAACAGATCATTCCACACATATATAATGCCACCCAATTACTTGTATTCTTTTTACGAAACACATAGTTATGTTTGTGCATGTACCTATTCCACTAAGAGAATTGTGGTTAGAGCGCTCCAGCACCTTTTCTATGTTACATGTAGTTTGATTTTGCATCTCCATCCCTTGATGATATTTGTGTGCTTTTGTACTGCTTGTGGTTTGATGATTCAAATACATTGTATATTATTACATTGTTTTGTTGCATTATGTATCATTTTGCATCCTACCCCTGAACTACGTTAGTTTGATTCCTTGCAAAGGGATACGTAGGCAGCCTGTGGGTTCAACCAACTGCATCTGTTTTTTGTTTGTTTGTCAAAGTTTTCGGCCTTGTCAAAAATGGATCGTCTCTGGGCTTTGACATTCACTCACGTCATTTCATGATTTCGAGCTCTGTCAAAGAGGGACAACTGTAGATAGCCCATTTTTGACCGCCCTTAAGACTTGGGCGCTACTAATGGTTTATTTGGTGATGAAAGTTGTGCAGTGCAAAGGTTCGATTCTTCGGCAAGAGGAGAGTCAAATCCTAACCTCACACTCCATTCTTTGGACTAAAACTATTTTGAATGGTTTTTAGACTTTAAAACCCTCTCTTTCAAAATATTTTTGAAAAGAAGTTCCTACGATGTTCCGACGCTCACATTTTGTTAAATGTTGTGCTTTTCGGTAAACCGAGCGAGGATAAAGTGGAAATGAATGAAAGAGAGATGAAATCATTGAAAAATCTTTCAAGACACCTTGTTTAGGGGTTTGGAGTTGAAGAAAAGAGGAGAAGAGGGAAGAAATCAAGTTGGAGAAGAAGATGGGTATGAATCGCTAAGAGAAAGTCGAGCGGTCCTCGCTAAATCAGGCCTATCGGCCAAAAAAGTTGCAGATAAGTGGCAGATCGGCACAAAAGATGGCCGATCGGCCAAGAGTGACCCAATCTCAGTTTTTTTGAAGATATTTCATCTCCAGCTGTTTCCAGCAAGCTCCAGCTGTCCTTAGCTTAGATATTTCGAGCAATCTTGATATTTTGCTATATATGGAGCCAAATATCTCATTTCTAAAGGGTTAGAACCTTGAAGCAAATTTTGGGAGCTTCTCACACTAAAAAGTCCTCTCTCTCTAGAAATTTCAGAGCCAAATTTCTGCCTCTCTCTCTAGTTTTGTCTTTCTCTCTTGCCCTCTCGTGCATAGAAGTAGAGAAACATGCCTAGTTTGCCTATGCATCCTTGATCAAAGTTGCCTATCTTTGGGAGGAGGTTGCTTGAAGCTTACTTGGGACTTTGTTTGAGCTCCAAAAGGTGTTTTGGCTCAGATTTTGGGCTGGTTTTGCAGCTGTGCATCGAGGGTAAGATCTCCCAATTTTAAGCTCATTTTTGTACACTATCTTGGCCACCTTTACATGCTTGTTTTGCCACCCTTTCAATTTGTTTTTGGCTTGGTTTTGAACTGAAGAAAGGTCTATTTTTCAGTCCTAAAAATGATGGTTTAAGCCTTGTTTGGCTAGGGGGTTGTCTCTCCCTTTTGTTCCTTAGCTTGTATAGCTTTTGAGCCATCTTCCAAGGCCTTTCAAAACAAATTTTCGTTCCCTTTTAACCACTAAAATCCAAAGGATTTTTAGTGGTAAAAACCCTATTTTGAGGGCCCAAATAGGAGAGGATGGTCCCCTCTTATCTTGTCTTGCTTGCTAGAGTTGATGGCCAACCAAAAGGGCACGTGTTTTTACTTCTTTGTGGCTTTGTTCAAGCACTTTTTTGTGACTTTTAGGACCTTCCATAACTCTGTTTTAGGCTGGTTTGGTCACCTCTTGCATGCTTATTGCACTTGTAGTGTAAATCCTCTTTGCTAACCTTGTTAGCCTTACAAAGTAGCATGGTTTTGTGGTTTGAATTAGCTTAGTTCAAGCATATTTTTGGTGTTATTTTGACATGTTATAACTCTAATTTTGATTGGTGGACTCACTCCTTGCATGGTTTATACACTTGTAGTGTATTTCTCACAAACTAGTCTTGTATGCTTCATGAAGTAGCATGCCTTTCTAGCATGATTTGATTCTATTTCAGCATGTTTTTGGTGAAATTTTGCATGTCATACCTCTGTTAAGGTTTGGTTTGGTTGGCCCTTGCATGCTCCATGCACTTGTAGTGCAATTCCATGAATTAGCCTAATGTGTATCATGCTTTAACATGTCATTCTAGCATGATTTTGGCTTAACTCTAAGAAAATTTTGGTCATGTTTTAGCATTCTTAAGCTCTGATTTTTGTTGTTTTGGTCATGCATGCCATGATTTGTATAGCTAGGGTTCATTCTAGCTTGTTAGCTTTGTGCATCAAGTCCACTAGCACGCATTGCTTGACCTATTTGAATGATTTGGCATCATTTTTTATGTGATTTCAGAGCATGTTTCATTTCCATGCACTCACATCTTTTACTCTTTCAATGCATTGAAGGGTTGGTCCTTTATGCCTTGAACATGAGCCTTTGCGTATGCCTTCATGCCTAGCTTGCGAGCTATCATTTCAATGTGTATTTGGGGTTATTTTTCCATGATACAGCTCTGATTTTTGTTGGCGAAGCCATCTCATGCTTGGTCTTGATAGGTGTAGTGTAATCCACCTTATTTGCCTTGCATCCATCATGCCCTATGCTCTTCATGCTAGCATATTTTGGCTTCCTTCCATACATGTTTTAGACTCATTTTAACATGTTCTAGGACTTTTTTGGGTTGCCCTTGCCATATGCTTCATGTTTTGCATAGTTATGGTGCAAGTGCTTTGCTAGCTTCAAGCTTTGAGCCTTCTAGCATGTTGTTTGAATGGTTTGGCATCATTTCATACCTAATTTCAGAGCATATAGTGTGGCTATATTCTTACATTTACATTTGTCACTCATTGAGTACTTTTGAGAGTTGTGCTCTTAGGCCTAGTTGATGGGCCAATGCATGTGCATGTATTGTCTTGCTTATCATGCTATCATTTCAGTCCATTTTAGCCACTGTTTTGGGCCTGTGTGAGGTCTGTTTGGAGTTAGTTTAGTCAATTGAGCATTGTATTGCATGGTCCTAGTGTAAAGCTCTTCACTAGTTTCAACGCTTAAGTGTTCTAGCATGTTGTGCATGCGATGTTTGCATAGTAGAGTCTTGCATTTCATGCCACTTTAGCACTGAAAATCTGCCATCCTCCTCATTTCTTCACTTTTGATTTTTTTTGAGGATTGGTTAGTCTTGAGTTTGAGTTTAATGCAAGGGATTGAGACTTGTGCTTAAATGGCTTCAACCCTCTTTTGAGGGTTACTCCTAGTCAAAGGCATTGGTCTCTCCCATGCCTTAAACCATTCTCTTTGATAGACCTCTCTCTCGTTAGAGGACTCTCATAGTTGGACAAGTTGATTAATGAATGGATTGGTAATGTTAAAATGTGTAAACAAAATCAATTAAGTAAAATATGCCAAGATAAGCATGTCGCATGTGTGCATTGCATTGTGTTCAACCGGACGTTATGTTGAACACAAAGTGAATTGGTCCATTTCATACTTGAAGTGGTGAAAATGGGCCAATCCCCTTTTGTCTCCATTGCCTTTGATTATTCATGATAAGGTGATGGTCCAAGTGTCTTGTTTGTCATGCATTTATTGAAATTGTGCAACTTGGCCTCTTTGGCCATCATGCATTGAGATGCGTGATTGGTGGCTCGAGAGCCGAGAACTACACACCTTTAAGCCTTAGACATGATGAGGGGTGTAGTTACACACACATTTTCTTGCAAATACATTGCCATGCCTCTGTTTGTGCTCTGTTGCAGCAAAAAGAAGAGTTTACAGGAAGAGATGGCCGGTCGGCTATCTAGTGTGCCGATCGGCTACCAATAATTGGCCGATAGCCTTGAAATTGGTCGATGACCCTTATTCTTTGGACGATGGCCACACCTTTTGGCCGACTACCTCTCAGATGGTTCCTAAGGTAGGTCAGAAGCACTATGGAAGTTGGCACAATTTTCAGAGGTGCAGAAGTGTGCAAACAGAGGCAACATGAGGCATGGTAACGGATTTCCAAGCGAGGCGATCGAGCATGTATCTTTGAACTCTCAGAACTGAGTTGAGGCTTTGTAATCTGTAATTAGCTTTACTTGTTAGTTAGTTTTTAAATTTGTAATTAAACTAACTAATTTGTTAATTAGTCAGCTTGTTGTAATAATTAACTTAGTGTTAGCTAGTTATTCAATTTGATTATGCAATAATTAATTTAATTAGCTTAGATTAGCTAGTTAGCTTCTTATTCGGACCCTCCGTCGAGAGGACGCATTTTTGTAATAAGTGTGCGTGAGTGTGTGAATGTTTTCCAACCCCACGTCTTTCTCCCTTTTACTTAACCACTTTCGATGGTTAGTTTAGGACATATTTCAATTAGCATCCTTATGTTTGCATATTTGCATCCATTCATCTGTCTTCCATGCACTGTGCTCGGTACATCATACTAACTGCATTATATTTTAAATACATTTACTAGAATACGTGTTCAACAGCATGTTATCAAGTTGCATCTCATATGCCATCTTAGAATAGCCGAGCCTATTTCTAGTTGCATTTTGCATGTGTTGCATTAGCCGTCTTAACATAAACTAGGATCATGCATTGATTACTAACTAGCTATTGTTTTAGCTCGGAGTACTAGGTAAGCTTTTAAGCTTTAGCATCTTGCATGTATGTAAGTATTGCCATGTTAGCATGCTTGCCATGAGACTAATTGCTTAAGTGTTAAATTGCATGAATGCCTGTGGATGAAGGTTGGATTGCTTGAATTGGAACAATTCATCAAAATACGAGTTTTAAGCCCACTCAAGGGTGGCAAAATCTTGTTTTCTTAAGCCCACTTGAGGGTGAAAAATCCACCTCTCAGCCTACTTGCGGGTAGCAACTTCAAACCATTTTCAAACAAGCATGAAATATTTTGTTCCAACTTAGGCGATCTAGTCTATACTTGTGTGCGGTGCGCATCACATAGTAATGCTAGCTAATGAACCGGGATAAGAACACATGTGTTTTCAAAAACAAAATATCATGTTAGTAAAGGCCGATCTTTGATTGGGCGAGCGGGGGTGCTCATTGCATGACCTTCCCCTCTCGTACCCAAGTTCCCGAGCCGAGGCAACTTTGGTGATGACAGACAGATGGCCTTAGGCACGAGTCAGGGTTTCCTAAATTTTCCAAAACAAAATATTTAGGTGGCGACTCTGTATCTGGCAAAGCAGTCTATGTTTAGCACTTCTTTATAAAAATCAATTTTCCAAAATAATTTGTCGGATTTGGACTCTTTGGTGATTTATCGGTCTCACATTGCACTTTGTGAGATTAGATTCAAAACCATGACATTGAGTCTGAACTGTAGTAGCTAATGAACAAAACAGATTTCACGCATTTCACGCGTGGAGCCGGGACGTTTGGGCACGTCTACACATGATTACAATGTTTGAAAGAAAAAAAAAAAAGACAGCAAAAGTACAAAGAAAATGAGCCATAACCGAGTTACACTAAATCAAATCAAACCCTTCATGAGGGAGTCCATTAGGGTCACATCCCTAGGCAGCTAAGCAACCAGCGCAGAGTCTTTCTCTTTGAACCGAGCCAGGTTCTATCGATGCTGCTCCAAGGCACCCTCACACTCCTTGATAGTCTCTTCCAAAGATGCAATCATCGTGACATTATCTGCATGTTCAAGGAAACCATCGATGGCCTAAAGCCTATCCCTCATCCACGATAGGTCCAAACCGTTCCTCTCAAAGCCTCTTAGGTTAGCCTCAACACCTTCCACGAACTTGCTGGGGGTTGTTAGAATCTTCTTAGCAGAAAAGTCGCGAATGAAGCTGGCAAGTGACTCCAGCAGCGCTGTCTGCACCATAGATCCAAGAACGTTAAAAGTAATAAAGGTATCGGGGTGCAGTGCCTGGATGTAGGCAAGAGTGGGAGCAACTTTAGAGGAGATCCAATAACTTAGAAAAAAAACTTTCCTTGAGGACTGAGACGACTCTCTCACACTGCCGCCGGCTTCAATTACTGGAGGGAGACTGGTAGAGGGACCAAAGGTCTAAGGGTGGCGCACCTACCCTGAAGATGATTGCCCAACAACATTAGAGTGAGTAGATGCTGGGTGGCAACCAGGGCAAACTGGCCTCGTGAGAAAGGCCAAAGCTACCTACACCATCATATCGCTTCGAAAAGAGGCAGTCATATGATAGTCCTCGACATTCAGATCTGGCACAACAGTGGTGTCCATGCCCACATAAAAGTCTCGTGATCCCCCAAGATTAGCTGTCACCTTAGGGAAGTGAGTAGGGTAGAGATAAGTGAGCCGCTCAGAAGTTGCTAAGGCAACTGGGTCAGAAGCATTAGCAACAACAGTAGTACCATGAGCGGCCAGATTGACAGCTGCCTCTGCAAGTTGAGCCAAACTTGGGGGTTCCACAGCAGGAACAGCCGCTACATCTGCACCTCCCTCAACAACTTGAACATTGGGGAGTGGAACCAGTGAAGACTTAGTGGACTGGGAAGAACACCCAGACACAACTCCCAAGGGAGGTGGTGCAATTTCTAGTGGCTCTCTTACGCCACGATCCTCTCTCAGAGTCTCTGGAACAAAATCATCTCTGCCAACAGAGGAACGGTCAGAGTGAACAGAATCAGTAGGGTTTGGACATTCTGCACCCTCAGCAACCATACCATCTGCTGCAACTTCCGCAACGAGAGGACTTGTTCATTTTCTACAACCTCAGCAACTGGCTCAGCCTCAATAGTTAGTTCGGCCTCAGCACTCGATTCTTCTTCAACATCTGGAAGTACCATCCTACGGGTTCTAAATCTTGTAACCCTTGAAGCAATGGGAAGGTTGTCGTCGTCATTTGAATCTGAGGAAATTTCGATGGTAGTAGAAGAACCTCTAGGGCCCAAAGGCGGTATGGCCTATGGGCCCTAAAAAGGAAAAAGACCATGAAATTACTACAATAAATGTAAAAAGCCCAAGGAAGTAATGCAAAATATTTTCCAAGTATAAGTACCTTTCGGAGTCTCTTCCTACTTGGTGAGACACGCGCCTCAGCAACTGATGTCACTGCCTCCTAGGTTGCCTTCAGTCTGGAACAAGTCATGCGCGCTATTACACTAATTAGGGGAAGAGCAACTTGTAGGTGTTGGACGAACATTGCCCCACTCCTCTGCTGCAAGTAGGGACAGAAGCTTGAAATGAAAAAATACACTGGTCTGCTTCTCGCGACCAGAGAGGAGACAAAGGGATAAGTCAGGTTGCGGAATAGGTTCCACTGTAGGGACGAATGGAGCACTGTTGCAAAAGTTGAAAAAAGAGTTGAGGTTGTGGTGCCAGAATAGCCTGTTACTGGGAGTAAAGGTACCTTCTCGTCCAAGTAAAGGCAACTCCATGAGGCCTAAGCCTTCCGCGAGTATGGCGGTGTAGTTACAAGCAAACCTCTGGAAACTCTGATGAAAATATATTTGAGGCGAAGGGCCGTGGGGGATGCCCTGGTCCATGCCGAATTGCCTAAGGACCCTATCTGGGTGGTAGACAACATTGGACATGCCCTCCTCATTCCATACTGGCAGAAACCCGGGGCGTATCATGGCAGCCAGTAGAAGGGAGTTGGCCTGGACGTTGTCAAGGGAGAAATCAACATGACAAGCCTCTGAGAAATAAAATGGGACAATAGAATGCCTGGAAGAAGTTGGGTAAAATAGCAGAACCTACACTCCTCCATACGATCAACATAATCCACGGAGGGTCTGTTGGTGCCAAGACCAGACCACCGGGAGATGTAAGAGAGGGATTGATGCACTTGTCTTGTGACAGGTCGACCTTCTGCATCTAGAATAGGACGACTCTCAACGTCAAGGACTTCGTCAGTGAAGAAGGGCTCATGCTCTTTAGGGACGGAGCCTATAGCAGGGAATTGCTTGTAGAAGAAGGTAGTCAGGAACTGAGTGTGTACAAAGCTCCATACATCATAATGGCCTATGGACCTCTCCATGTCCGAGTGAATAAGGTCAAGGCGGAAGTATAAGTTCCCTAAGAAGAGGGGAGCTAGAAGGATCTGATTGCCGCTGTAGAGTTTAACAGCCAGAGGGAACACCAGAGGATTGATACTCTCAGTAGGGTTGCTAGAGAGAACAAAAAAAGAGATGAAATAACTGACAAAGGCAGTTAGGTATAAGTCACCACAGTAGCCCGGCCCAACTATAGAGTTGCGGTTCTCCCCTGTAATGTCGCCCACAATCAATTGCAGGTCCTTGAAGAAATGTTTCAGCTAGGAAAGGTAGGTGGTCTTGTCCCTCTTGGGCCTCTCCTGGAGCAATTCCCCAGTCTTAAGGACGTACCAAAAGCCATACTTCCGAGCCTCTCAAAAGGCACTTTGGAGGGAAGTGACGGCAGTTTATTCTGCAAAATCATGATCGCTAGATCGAAGGGGTGGTCTCCATGGGTACTCAAGAGCAGAAGAACGGTAACATCTTCGAGGGTTGGGGTTATCTCCTCCCATGCCAGGGCAAATGTGTGGGTGTCGCGGCTCCAGCGGGAGATAACCATAAAAGGGTTGGTCTGTACCTTGCGCATGGATAACTCCCTCAAAATCAAAACGACATTGATGAGATGAACATCCCTCAAGCGCTGCTCGAAGCCGTCATCCTCAATGATGTCATCAACCCAGAGGGACCAGTCTACTGGAGGGCCCGAGTGAGTACGATAGCCGATGCATGAATGAGGAAAGTCACCACGCTCCATGCGAAATCGCAGCACAGAGACTGGGTTCACCATGTCAGCGTCATCTAAAGTAACCTCACCAAAAGAGAGCAGAGGCTCCTCTAAAGGAAGGGTATCAGGGACGAAGGAGTCAATTGCCTTCTAGAAGGGGTCATCCAACCGTCCGAAGTACGGGGCCCTCCTCCACTCAGTAGGGGGTGGGGCAACCCTGTCGGGTAGAAACCTTGTGCTAGCCATGAGGAAGAATAAAGAAAAGAAATAAGACTTTGGAAGGTGGGGCCAAGGAAGAGAAACAGTTATGGAGACAGGAAAGTGTGTTATGGCAGAAGTAAGGGACCAGTGGACCCAAAAGGCACTATTTATAGAGAGAACAACAAAAGGGCGCTAACACGTTTCCCTAGGCCATCAGTCAAAAGGTGTCTTTTTAGATCCATTATGACACTACAGAAAATCGACACAACATTTGACCCAACCGACGTAACCCCTGGATTACTTGCTGAAGTCATGCATGCGTGGTAACAAAGGGCGTGTCCCCTACGCGTGCATGGGGCAAAATGTAGAGGGTCAGAAATTAAGCTCCAAATTAAGTAGGGGCCTAAGTGTTGAGGTTGCCACAGGAATGAAAAAGGAGCATGGGCTAAAGCCCAAGGGAAGTGGGCCAACAGAGGGCCGAAGTAGGTCCAACCCGCTGAGGGTCCAAACGGACTCCACGAAGGAAAATGCCTAAGTCAAGTTGCAGAGGCAACACATGCAACGGTCAAGCTGCAGAGGCAACACTTGCAGCGGTCAAGTTGCCTCAATAATGTCGGTTCAGCCGCTATCTGAAGTTGCTGAGGAAAAGAGAAAGCCGAAGCAACTAAGTTACAGAGGCGACACTTGCGATGGCCAAGTTGCGGAGGCACTTTGTCTTAGCGCTACCATTCCAAATAAGAGAACCAAAGCAACTAAGTTGCAGAGGCATTACTTACAGCTCCCAAGTTGTAGAGGCACTTTGTCGGTGCCAACTCCAATATTGTCGATTTTGCCATTTGAACTTGCCACAGAAACGACTGTCGTAGCAACTATAGCCGTCATAACCAATTTACAAAGGGAACATCCTGCCACGGTGATAACAGCCTTTGGTAAAAGCTTTCCCTCTGCAAGTAGAGGCTAATGCTTAGCGTTGATAGCAGGCCCCAAAGTTCATTACCTTGGCGCTGATAGCAAGCCCCAAGACTTACTGGTTGGAGCTAATAGCAGGACCAGAGATACCAGTATACTGCGGCAACCCAGCGAAGATAGGAGTAGAGCAGCCCAAGTGCAAGGGACTCCCTTTCCATTTACCTAGGTCATGAACCTGCCTTAGTCGCACAGGCAGGACTAAGGAAGCCTCCTTGGGCTTGGTACTAAGGCACAACATGGCTGATAGCAGGCTTGGCTGTGGCGTTCGCCCTGAGAAGTTAGGAAGTTTGTGCTTAGGTGGCTAAAGCTGGAGGCTTAGCTGAGGTGAACTCGAACATAGCTGATAGCAGGCTATGGTGTCTTGAGAATACATGTACTGGCTAAATAGAACTGAAAAGGCAAGTGCAGCAGCAAGGTTTACTGCTGCATGTGCACTTGCTGAGGTTCAAGCTGAGAAGGCAAGTGCAGTGGCAAACACTCCTGCTGCAATTGCACTTGTTGAGGCTCAAAAGGAGTTGCAGCGCCAAACACTCCCATTACAGCTACACTTACTGAAGCACAAAAAAGTAGTTGCGGAGGCAAACAAATAGTACATAATACATGCAGAGGAACACATGGCACCTTCAGCCTGGTGGCTCAAGGCAGAATATTCTGTGTGATCCTTAGGAACACTTGTCTTCTCTCTATTTGGCCACTTGGTGTCCTCTTGGTACCAAGGAAAAGCCTATAAATAGGAGTCATTTCCTAAGGTTCAAGGAGAGAAATTTTGGGGATTTTGGGGGAGATGCTGCCCATTTGTGCACTGCCTTTGTCTTGTTCTTGAGCTACTTGATTCACTCTCACCCAACTGTTCACTCTCTAACTTCCCAAACAGTTGTTGCTACTCATTCTCTAGCCACTTCCATCATTCCTGGACTATTAACATAGTTTTGCCTCTCTAATCACCTTTTTAACCTCGAACCCCCCTACAATTTGTAGTTTAAATTACACGAATCCAGATCTCTCTGTGTATGTACATATATTTAATTGTGTGGATGAGTAATATGTCATGTATATATATGTGTGTGTGTTTCTGAAGATGAATTGTTGTGTTGTGTCTGTTCAATTGACTTGATTTACATTTTGAATTTATGAAGATTGTTTGAATTGATTTTGGCTTTGTGCTGTAATTTGTTATATTTTGCCCTAATTAGTTGAAAGTTATGAGTAGAAATTGGGATGACTATTTAATTGTGCTTCAATTTGTATTTTGATTGAAGCGATTATGAATAAATTGAGATAAATGAAAATTTCCACACTGCAAAAAAATTTCTTTTTTGCGACGGCAAAATGTCGTCGCAAATACCCAAAACGCCGTCTCAAAAGCTTTTTTGTGACGGCAACTGGCTTTTAGCAACGGCAAAAGGAGGGTCGCAACAAAGGGGGTTGCTAAAGGCCTTTAGCGACGGTGTAACGCCGTCGCAAAATATAAGCGACGGCAAAAAAGCCTTCTTGCGACGGAAAAATACTGTCAGCATTAATACGTAGAAATCTGAAGTTTTTGAGACGACACTGTGGTGCCGTCGCTAAAATGGTTATTTGCAACGGCAAAAATACCGTCGCTAAATGGTTATTTGAGACCGCAAACATGTCGTCTCTAAAAATATTATTTGCGACGGTGAAGAATACCGTCGCTAAAGGCCTTTTGTTTCAACTAATTAATAATGCCAATATCTTTTGCGACGGCTATACTACCATCGCAAAAAACTTGGTTTTAATTTTTTTTGAGACAGTGTGGTGCCGTCTCAAAAAAAAAAAATGCAATAAAATTATTAAAAATATGAAAATTACCTATATTAAATGAAAATAACTAAAAAAAATCGATAATTACATAATAATATAAAAATTCTTGTATATAAATAAAAATTCATCCATAATTAAAGTATTCTTCCATTCATAACAACACATCAGCAAAATTATCCCACCACATAATGTTGCATAATACATACATAATGTTGTTCACAAATCTAAATAACATAAATCAAAAATAAAAGTTTTCGTCATGATTCTTCTGTGGGTTACAAAAACAAAAGTTTGTCGCAATCTTCACACGCCTGCATTTCAAAAGAAGCAAACTGCTACTCAGTAAATATCTGAAAATAAAAAATAAAAATAATTAATGACAATATAATTATGTGTTAATATTTTAATTAAAAAAAACATAAAAAATTAACTACTATATAATTACAAAGATAGTTAAGTAAATAATTTTGGCTAGATAGAAATCCGACCCTAACTCCCAAACCGAGAACCTGATTCGAGTCCCGTCTTCTCCCACAAGTCTCTCGTGCCTAGGCGGTTGTGTATGCCAAGTTTTGTGCTAAACCGACGTCGTTTGGTGATTTTGGGGTGTCAACACCTCGAATTCAAACTTCTTAAGAAACTAGTTTGCCTAGACCGAAATACAGCTCTAACTCCCAAACGGGGAACCCGATTCGAGCCCCGTCTTCTCCCACAAGTCTCTTGTGCCTAGGCGGTCGTGTGTGCCAAGTTTTGTGCTAAACCGACCCATTTTGGTGATTTTGGGGCGTTAACACCTCGAATTCAAGTTTCTTAAGGAACTAGTTTACCTAAACCGAAATACGGCTCGATCTCCTAAATCGAGAACCCGATTCGAGTCCCGTCTTCTCCCACAAGTCTTACGTACCTAGGTAGTCGTGTGTGCCAAGTTTCGTGCCAATCCGACCCCGTTTGGTGATTTTGGGGCGTCAACACCTCGAATTCAAGTTTCTTAAGGAACTAGGTTGCCTAGATCGAAATACGGCTCTAACTCCCAAACCGGGAACCTGATTGGAGTCTCGTCATCTCCCACAAGTTTCTCATGCCTAGGCGGTCATGTGTGTCAAGTCTCGTGCTAAACTGACCCCTTTTGGTGATTTTGGGACGTCAACACCTCGAATTAAATTTTCTTAAGGAACTAGTTTGCCTAGAGTGATATCCGACTCTAACTCCCAAGCCGGGAACCCAATTGGAGTGCCGTTTTCTCTGACAAGTCTCTCGTGCCTAGGCGGTCGTGTGTGCCAAGTTTTGTCCCAATCCGATCCCGTTTGGTGATTTTGGGGCGTCAACACCTCGAATTCAAGTTTCTTAAGGAACTTGTTGGCCTAGAGTGATATCCGACTCTAACTCCCAAATCGGGAACCCGATTCGAGCCCCGTCTTCTCCCACAAGTCTCTCGTGCCTAGGCGGTCGTGTGTGCCAAGTTTCGTGCTAAACTGACCCCTTTTGGTGATTTTGGGGCGTCAACACCCCGAATTCAAGTTTCTTAAGGAACTAGTTTGCCTAGAGTGATATCCGACTCTAACTCCCAAACCGGGACTGGATTGGAGTCCCGTCTTCTTCCACAAGTCTCTCGTGCATAGGCGGTCGTGTGTGCCAAGTTTTGTGCCAATCCGACCCCGTTTGGTGATTTTGGGGCGTCAACACCTCGAATTCAAGTTTCTTAAGGAACTTGTTTGCCTAAAGTGGTATCCGACTCTAACTCCCAAATCGGGAATCCGATTCGAGCCCCGTCTTCTCTCACAAGTCTCTCGTGCCTAGGCGGTCGTCTGTGCCAAGTTTCATGCTAAACTAACCCCTTTTGGTGATTTTGGGGCGTCAACACCTCGAATTCAAGTGTCTTTGCCTAGAGTGATATCCGACTCTAACTCCCAAACTGGGAACCCGATTGGAGTCCCGTCTTCTCCCACAAGTCTCTCGTGCCTAGGCGGTCGTGTGTGCCAAGTTTAGTGCTAAACCGACCCCTTTTGGTGATTTTGGGGCATCAACACCTGGAATTCAAGTTTGTTAAGGAATTAGTTTGCCTAGAGTGATATCTGACTCTTACTCCCAAACCGGGAACCCGATTGCAGTCTCGTCTTCTTCCACAAGTCTCTCGTACCTAGGCGGTCGTGTGTACCATGTTTCGTGCCAATCCGACCCCGTTTGGTGATTTTGGGGTGTCAACACCTCGAATTCAAGTTTCTTAATGAACTAGTTTGCCTAGACCGAAATACGACTCTAACTCCCAAATCTTCTCCCACAAGTATCTTATGCCTAGACGGTCGTGTGTGCCAAGTTTCGTGCCAATCGACCCCGTTTGGTGATTTTGGGGCGTTAACACCTCAAATTCAAGTTTTTTAAGGAACTTGTTTGCCTAGACCGAAATATGGCTCTAACTCCCAAACCGGGAACCCGATTGGAGTCCCATCTTCTCCCACAAGCCTCTCCTACCCAGGCGGTCGTGTGTGCCAAGTTTCGTGCCAATCCAATCCCGTTTGGTGATTTTGGGGTGCCAACACCTCGAATTCAAGTTTCTTAAGGAACTTATTTGCCTAGAGTGATATCCGACTCTAACTCCCAAACCGGGAACCCGATTGGAGTCCCATCTTCTCCCACAAGTCTCTTATGCCTAGGCGGTCGTGTGTGCCAAGTTTCATGCTAAACCGACCCCTTTTGGTGATTTTGGGGCGTCAACACCTCGAATTCAAGTTTCTTAAAGTACTAGTTTGCCTAGAGTGAAATCCGTCTCTAACTCCTAATCCAGGAACCCGATTGGAGTCCCCTCTTCTCCCACAAGTCTCTTAGCTTAGAATGCAAAGATACACTTTAGCTTGGAATGTAAAGATACATTTTATACCTGATCTTCTAGTGGTGATATATATGGATTCTCGTCTTCTGCAGATTCCCTAAATGCCCGGTGGCCACTCGATGCATCAGGAGCCTATGATAGTCAATGCATAATGTGTTAATCATATTCGAATTTTATACATAATGTTGTGTGAAAATTTATCTATCAAACAATTTAATTTATATCGAACCTATCTGTTGGGATCCACACTTGCCCCCTGTGACACAAAGGCCATCATCTCAGCTCTCAACTGCTGTAAATGTGTAGTGAACTCTGCTCTCATCTCCTCCCTCAGCTCCTCCCTCAACTCATCCCTTAGCTTCGCACGAACCTGCTGGGTGATCTGAACAATAGTCGATGGCTAGGGTGTTGACTGTGATGGCCCAGCACCATCTTTATACACTGCTCTCCGAGGCACAATTCTCCCGTATGTGCGACAATATCCATGTCCGTCATGACCTATCAACTCATGGAAAATGGCATTCCTAGCCTCCAAAGTCCGACAATCCTCAGGTAGCATAGAGAGTTGGCCATTAAACTTATCTTGTATTGAATAAGACATACAAGTATATGCCAAAATTAAGATGGTTGACACACAAAAAATAAAAAATAAACTTTAAATACAATCAAAGGTGTTTGGAAACTACCAAGGTCTAGATAACCTCTGGGTCATCTGCTCTACGTGTCATAAGCCAAACATTCATCTTATCAATAGACTTCCCCTTATTGGTCATCTACATTTTTTTAGAAATATGAAAATTAGAATCCAAATAATTTGCAAATATATAATGTTTATTTGAGCGAAAGTAACGCCCTGTGGTATGAGCTATGCCGTGAGCTCGCCGATTTGTGGCATTCCTAGTTTCAATTTTCTGTAACAGGTTCAACAAATGTAAGTATATAAATATGATTTGTATGTTTACATATCATACATATAACTTATTTGTATACCTCAACATCGAAAGTACGCCAATACTCCACAAGTTCTTCCCACTGGCTTGGCACAATGTGCAAAGGAACATCATCCTTCAGATTTGGATCAGAACTTCTAGGCTTAAAATACTTAGACTTAATCTTATTCTTGTGATCATTCCATATGCTGTTACAGTTTTTCATGTAGATTGGCTTGTACTCCTCTGGACATATATTCAAATTGCCCTATAAAACACAATTTCAAAGTTTAAATAATAATAACACAATTTTGGAATTTCAATTTTTGGACAAAAATATACTTTTACCTTCACATCCTTCCAGATAGCATCAAGAATATCATTAGGCACAGTGTTCCAGTCAAGATAAGTAAGAGGAACAATGTTACCATTTCGCACAATAATGCCAAGTTGAGTAGTTAACTTAGACACGTTATCCCCTATTGGACAGTAATTTTCATCAAATTGTATGTCCAACTTTGTACCAGTACCCCACTCCCTAATGCCCTTGGCACATCCTCTACCACGCCTACTCAAGGTTGATGAAGAACTAACATGACCTGCGAGATACAATAAGAATAAACAATATGCAATGATAATAAACAAATGCAAATTTAAATAATGTCAATACAAATCAATTTCTTATACCTGAGGTACGTTGTGAAGAAGTCGAAGGGTCTGAAAAATACAATGAAAATAAACAAGTTATATGTAATGAGAACAAATAAATATATATTTAAATAATTTTCATACAAATCAAAGCAAATTTATATACCTGCGGATGGCTCATAAGTCGATGACTCTAGTCGGGATGATAGCTGATGCGGTGCCATTGATGGTGGACGCACCGATGGTAAGCCTAGAGGCTGAGTAGATGATAGCTACTGTGGTGCCACTGATGGTGGTCGATGCGGTGGCACTAATGGCCCCTCTGATGGTGCTCGTTGTGATGCCTCCTCTAATGGTGGTGCCACTGATAGTGGATGCACCAATGGTAGGCGTGGAGGCTGAGTAGACGATAGCTGTTGTGGTGCCACTGATGGTGGTCGATGCGGCGGCAGTAATGGTGCTCGCTGTGATGCCTCCTCTAATGGTGGTGCCACTAATAGTGGTCGCTGCAGTGGCTGTTCAGATAGTGGTGGCACTAATGGCCCTTCTGATGGTGGTCGATGTGATGTCAACTCTGATGGTGGTGCCGCTGATGTCCTCTTACGTACCACATCGAACATCATGCGTAGGGGATCATCAGGCTTCCTCTTCCTTGCCATAATAATCTACAAGTGTCGTGACATTAATTGACATTAGAAACGTAGAGAATGGTTTTGAATCAACTATAATATGACATTAATTGAACTAATACAATTACAAAGACAAAGTAAATTAAGAAACTGAACGTTAACTATAACCTTGGCCTGAATTCAATTACTGATGTTTATTAAATATCAGTCTATTTCTACATCAAGTGTTTCTCCTTCTGCGACTTCCCTCACCCAACCGACTTCTTCATCACGGAGCATTATGTTTTCTTCTAATTGTTGGCTCATATATGGCTCGATTTCTGGGTCAGTCGAATTTATATCAAATAAACCTCTTTGAGACATCTTTACCACCACTTGCCAGTCTGGTTCTAACGGGTCTGCAACATACCAAACTTGCTCTGCTTGGGATGCCAAGATGAAAGGTTCATTGGTAATTCGATCATCTTGGTACAACAAATGATTGAAGTTGACCAACGTGAAATTGAAGACATCTTGTATCTTCCCATGAATGTTGTCAATCCAATCACACTTAAACAACACATGCTTCTTCTCATTGGAATATCGAATCTCAACAATATCTATCAATTGTCCATAATAGTACACAGACCCCACATGAGGATTCTTGTATTTCCGACTAGCATAACTTATGGTATCTGCCTTCACAGCTACACCACAATTTTGTGTGGCTCGACGGTCATGCATGGCCTTTACTCGATACCGAAACCCATTCATTATATACCCGTTGAACCTCCTTACGAGGTTATGAGGACCATTTGCCAATACAATAATCTCTTCAGAAAATGTGACATCACTAGTCCTACGCAAAGTGTGAACCTATTTTAAAAAATAAAAATTGTAAAATTTAAAATGTAGTTCGACTTAGGTAAATAGAATCTGTAGATTTAAATACATACATGTTCCTTGAACCAAATGTGAAAAGTTTCAAAATGTTCACGCCGAAGCTGATGATCGTCAACACGAGGCATTTTGACCTTAAGTTCTTCAAGGTGTTTGCTGTGTAGATTGAAATTTTATCAAAAAACAAAATTTGGTTCAAAATTCAATGAAACATAATAAAATATTGAGTGAGTGACATAACTTACTTTATGAATGGTTGAACCGCGGATGTATTGAATAAGACATATCGATGAGTTTGTATCCAAGAAGTATTATCAAGATAAAAGCTTGTGATTTCACCAACAGCACAACCCAAATTATCATCACCACTGTAGTTCCTCACGGGTCAATTAGATTTGGTTTCCACATCATTAAGATATTGTGCACAAAAATTCATGCATTCTTCCATAAGATATCGTTTAGCAATTGAACTTTCTGGATGAGTTCTATTACACACATATTGCTTCAAAGTAAGAAGATACTTTTCAATTGGATACATCCATCGAAACTGAATCACTCCACCCAATAATGCTTCGTCAGCTAGATGTATAGGCAAATGCTCCATTATATCAAAAAAAAGTAGGAGGAAATATTTTCTCTAGATGACAAAGTGTTACGGCGATACGATCTTGAATATATTGCAAATCCATCGCACAATTCACTTTGGAACACAATTGTCTAAAGAAATTGCCCAATTCAATCAAAGGTTTAATTACATTCTTCGGTAATGATCCTTGAATGGCCAATGGAATTAGTTGTTGCATCAGAATATGACTATCGTGGCTCTTAAAACCCCAAATACTTCTATCATGTAAGCGCACGCGACGCGATATATTGGATGAATACCCGTCGGGAACTCTAACTTCCTTCAATACTTTCAAGAACAAATCTTTCTCATCCTTGGTCATCATGAATTGTGCCGGTGGTAAATAAGTTTTATTCAACCCTCTTAACTACAAATGTAGGAGTTTTCTAATATTCATTTCTTGTAAATCACGCCGAGCATTAACACCATCCTTCGATTTTCCTGTAACCCCTAATATTGTCCACAACACATTGTCACGAACATTCTTCTCTATATGCATCACATCGAGGTTGTGTCTTATTAGATTGTGCTCCCAATATGGCAGTTCATAGAAGATACTCTTTTTCTTCCAGCTATGAGTGCGATGTCCAGCTTTCTCCTTCTCTACTTGTCTCCTATGCCTCTCCTTAAGGTCATCCCTCTTGTATTGGGTTAAAATACCCTCATATTCTAATTGTAGCAGCATCTCAGTTCCAGACAACAATTTTGGTTTGAATCTGACTTCCCAACTACCATCAAATGATACTTTATCCTTTTGGAATTTATGGCCACTAGGTAAAAATCTGCAATAACCCAAGTATGATTGTTTCCTACTATGCTTCAACCAACACGATGTAGTTTCCCTATTGCAACAAGGACATGCATATTCGCCTTTAGTGCTCCATCCTGACAAGTTTGCATATGCAGGAAAATCACTAATTGTCCACAGTAAAGCTGCATGCATTTAAAACATTTGATTTGTTGATGCATCAAATGTGGAGACACCGTCATTCCATAGTTCTTTCAACTCCTTAATCAACTTTTGCATATATACATCAATCTTGTCACTAGGTCCTTCCGGGCCGTTAATAAGCACAGATAAAATTAGAAATGGTTGTTTCATGCACATCTATGGCGGCAAGTTGTATGGAATGAGTATAATAGGCCAAGTGCTATGAACTATGTTCATCGTCCTGAATAGGTTAAAACCATCAGATGCTAAGCCAAGCCTTACACTTCAGCAATCATTACTAAAGTCAATATTCCGACGCTCAAAATCTCTCCATGCAAGGGAGTCTGTAGGATGCCTAAAGACACCGTCATTAGTTCATTCCTCTGCATGCCATCTCATTAACTTAGCCATCTTGGCTAACATAAACAACCTCTGCAACCTTGGCTTTAAAGGAAAATACCTCATTTGTTTTGCAGCTATTTATTTGCCACCGTTATGAGGACTATTTGAACCACCATCACCATTTGATTTCCATCTTGAACTATTGCATATGACATATTTATCAAGACCGGCGTCCTCGTTTCGAAACAACATGCAACTGTTGGGACATGCATCCCACGTCTCATACGTGAAGCCCAAATATGTTGTGACCTTTTGAGCTTTATAATATGAGTCTAGGAGTTTCACACCCAACGGGAATGCCTCATTCAATAACTCAAGCAACATGTCAACAGACTTGTCTGTCCACTGATTAAGAACCTTCAAATGTAGAAGTCGAACAATGAATGACAAAGATGTGAACTTTTGACAACTCGGATACAATTCACTTTGTGCATCTTGAAGAAGTTTGAAATACTTTGCAGTCTCTACATTTGGACCGAACTGGGGTTCAGATGCATAGGGATCAGGTGCCTGTGGTTCATTACCCTCAACACTTGTACCGACATGTGGATTTCCCATAGCCCCTTGTATCATTCCAACCATATCGTCCCCAATGTCTAAATTAGCCAATGTTTCATTCTCTCGATTACCATGCAGAGATATGTAAGATTCCCCATGATTAATCCAATGTTTGTACTTTTTTAAAAAATCATTCAAAATCAAATGCTCCCGTACACCCTCTCGTACAAGATGGAATAGATTCTCACATTTTCTACACGGACAACTAATCATCGAACCTTCAACCCTATTGGTGTAGGCAAACACAAGGAATTGATCAATCCCATTAATGTATTCCCTCGACATCCTATTTGGCAAATCAATCCAACTCTTATCCATCATATGTACTTCCCTCAAATGCACACTTCACTTCTTTTGTAATCTTCTTAACAATATATATAAATATATTTAAATGCCAGTCATTTTCCACATGCATATGTCTTTCCCACTATTAATTTGCTTCAGGCAAACTTACTGGGAGATATATATCTCACATGCAAAACAAATATGCCCTAGAAAAAAATATAATTACAACAAATGTAAGAGTCATATTGAGATGTAAGGGTAAAAATATAATTACAAGACATAATATCACATATTAATTATCCTAAGGGAAGAGGGGATTGGTGGGCTTCGAATCCCGATTAGTGAGGAAACAACCAAGGGCCTGCGCTATTGGGCCAAATGATATCCTCAGATAGTTCGTAGTTGGTTTACAATATGTTCATCAATTTGAAACTAACCAATGTTGGACAGGTCACAGTAATAAGTTAAGGGTGCATTAGATGTGATCGTGCCTTTTGTTATTCAACCGAAGATAAAAAAAACACGCCGATCCCTTCTGATGCTTCGGTAATTAAAGATCCAGCGGTCGCGCTTAGCATGGCTACATCCGTTTCACTGCCGGCTGACAAGGCGACTTTCTGGGCGAAGCCGAATCTGGTTTCAATAGCATTGGCCGCGCAATCGGCATTTTTGGTATAAATCTTGACTTTGTCTTTTCACTTTGTGCAAATACTATTTTGGTCTTAACTTCCTGTTTTGCAGACCGTCGGAAGGATAGCAAAGATGGGCCGTCGCTATCATGACGCCATCGAACAGCTCGACCGTCTTCAAACGGTAGTTGAGGACCAAAGGAGAAGGGCCGAGTTTGAGGCTTTAAGGGTGAAGATGGAAGGCGCGCAAGCCGAAGCTGAGATGGAGAGGGCACGGAATGCAGAGGAACTGAGATTAGCCGCCGAGAGGAGGGCGGACGCGAGCGAGGGGGCGCTGAAACTGGCCCAGGAGGCAGTCTCCAAACTGGAGGCTGAGTTGGAGGAAGTAAAGAAGGCGAAGGAAGCAGCCGACTTGGAGGCTTCTAAGGCATTAGAGACCAGGAAAAGTGTTGCCCTTGCCGAATATGTAGACGAAGTCTCCAAATTTGAAAATCGAGGATTCAAACACGGCTGGCTCAAAGCCCTTGCTGCTACTGATGTGACATTGGCTATGCCAATTCCATACGAGCAAGTGGATATTGAGCCGCTAGAGTCTAACTCCGAGGATTAATTTGGGCCACACCTTTTTTTGCTTGCTGTTTTAGGAGTTTTCGAATGTATTTTTACAGTTTTTTGTTTGGTAATTTTCATGTGTAAAATGGCGACAATTTGTGCCCAATTTCCTAATGAAATTTCCTTTTTTGCCTTGTTGTTATTTGTGCTAGCTTTTGTTATTGATGAATGATATTGTTGTTGATTGCGAGATGGCTACACTTTGTTTTTAATGCTAAGTATCGATCGGCATTAGGCATCAACACTTGGCCAATCAGATTAATAAATATACCCTTGCTCCAGCTTGTGCACGAGTTTCGTTAGCCGAATAGGCCTAGTTCGTGGAATGCCTACGGCATAAATCTATCGGCATCGGGCTTAAATACTTGGCCGATCAGATTAATAAATCTGCCCTTACCCCAGTTAGTGCACGAGCTTCGTTAGCCGAATAGGCCTAGTTCGTGGAATGGCTGTGGCATAAATCTATTGGCATCGGGCTTAAATACTTGGCCGATCAAATTAATCAATCTACCCTTGCCCCAGCTAGTGCACGAGCTTCGTTAGCCGAATAGGCCTAGTTCGTGGAATGGCTGCGACATAAATCTATCGGCATCGGGCTTAAATACTTGGCCGATCAAATTAATCAATCTGCCCTTACCCCAGCTAGTGCACAAGCTTCGTTAGCCGAATAGGCCTAGTTCGTGGAATGGCTGCGGTATAAATCTATCGACATCGGGCTTAAATACATGGACGATCAGATTAATCAATCTGCCCTTACCCCGGCCAGTGCACGAGCTTCGTTAGCCGAATAGGCCTAGTTCATGGAATGGCTGCGGCATAAATCTATCGGCATCGGGCTTAAATACTTGGCCGATCAGATTAATCAATCTACCCTTGTCCCAGCCAGTGCACGAGCTTCGTTAGCCGAATAGGCCTAGTTCGTGGAATGGCTGCGGTATAAATCTATTGGCATTGGGCTTAAATACTTGGCCAATCAGATTAATTAATCTGCCCTTGCCCCAGCCAGTGCACGAGCTTCGTTAGTCGAATAGGCCTAGTTCGTGGAATGGCTGCGGCATAAATCTATCGGCATCGAGCTTAAATACTTGGCCGATCAAATTAATCAATCTGCCCTTGCCCTAGCCAGTGCATGAGCTTCGTTAGCCAAATAGGCCTAGTTCGTGGAATGGCTGCGGCATAAATCTATCGGCATCGGGCTTAAATACTTGGCCGATCAGATTAATCAATCTGCCCTTGCCCCAGCCAGTGCACGAGCTTCGTTAGCCGAATAGGCCTAGTTCGTGGAATGGCTATGGCATAAATCTATTGGCATCGGGCTTAAATACTTGGCTAATCAGATTAATCAATCTGCCTTTGCCCCGGCCAATGCACGAGCTTCGTTAGCCGAATAGGCCTAGTTCATGGAATGGTTGCGGCATAAATCTATCGGCATCGAGCTTCTGGCGTTTGGCATTAATGGCGTCGCCTCGGGGGCGCTGCATACCTACGAATAAATAGGGTGAGTTCGTGCCAGTGAGTCCACTTATTTTTATTCAGGCTCGATTTGAACTAGCTTTGGGCAAGAGCGAATGTCAAACAGACTGTTTTTCAACAGCAGAGGAGAAGGACGAACGCTGGCTGAGCTAGATACTGCGATGAATCGCAGCAGCAAGCCTACGCGCACGGGAGGAAGGATGCCTAAGGAAAGGGAAAAACATCAACCTCCAAGCCGTCGAACAGATCACCCCGAAGAGAGAAGCAGCAATGGGGAAGCTCCCCGCGACCACGACCGAGGAATAAGCCAGACGCGACGCAACGACCATTGAGTTTTGCGGTGTTCGTGGGGAATAAACCGATGATTGAGGCGGATTCCATCGTTAATGATCCGAGTGTAGCGGTCGAGTTCGCTCGACAGATCTTTCCACCGGAAGTCCATCAATTGATGGTTGGACGACAAGATTTCGAAGTGTTTCGAAAAGGTATCCATGAGGTGGTGAAGGGGCTGTACACCATCTACGAAGCCGGCATGCGCCTGCGCGCCGCGCCGGGGGAGATGAAGAAAATGGACGAACGGATCCGTAGTTTGGAGGCTTGTGCAGAGAAAGCTGAGCGTGAGCTTAGGGAGCTTAGGAAGGCTAAAGCTGTCGAGCCGCATGCGGTGGGTCAATCTAACCCGATTGTGGAGGAGAGGGTGACCCAACGGCTATTGAGTCATGCCATCACCGACTGAGATACGGCAAGCATGTTCGTCGTAGAAAATGCGAGGGCCAAGGGTTATGAGCAAGGCTTCCATGCTGGCCAGAAGGTTGGGATCGACAAAACGAAAGAGAAACTTACAGAGGAGGTCTGCCGATGCGACACTTTAGGCCACAGAGGCTCTCCGAGCAAAGGGTGTCGATTCGGTATTGCCGCTGGAGCATCGTGAACATTTTTCCTTTTCCGCATTTGAAGTCAAAAAGAACAACAATGAGGGAGACGCTACACAAAAATATTCGTTGTAATGTTCAAATGCGGATTGCATCTAAAATTATGTAATTATTGGTTGGTCGAATAAAAAGATTTTATTTTCAATGTTTTGTTATAATTTTTGTTCGGCACACACATGCTTGCATGTGTTTTATTGTATAAATGTTTGAATAAACGTATTTCAGATGATTGAATGGACATTGATCGGCCTGATTTATTAAGTTACGCACGGCCCGAACATCCACAAAGGGTGCTCCGAATCCGAAGGCTTACTCGGCCCAATGACGTCATGCGCCGATGGGGCTCCGAATCTAGAGTTTTTTTCGGCCCAAAGACGTCATGCACTGAAGGGGCTCCGAATCCGGAGACTTTGTTCGGCCAATCGTGATATCCACGAAGGGCACTCTGAATCCGGAGGCTTTTTCGGCCCAAGGACATCATACAACGATGGGGCTCCGAATCCGGAGACTTTGTTCGGCCAATAGTGATATCCATGAAGGGCGCTCCGAATCCAGAGGGTTTTTCGGCCCAAGGACGTCATGCGCCGATGGGGCTTCGAATCTGGAGACTTTGTTCGGCCAATCGTGATATCCACGAAGGGCGCTCTGAATCTTGAGGCTTTTTCGGCCCAAAGACGTCATGCGCCGATAGGGCTCCGAATCAAGAGACTTTGTTCGGCCAATCGTGATATCCACGAAGGGCGCTCCGAATCCGAAGGCTTTTTGGCCAATCGTTATATCCATGAAGGGCGCTCCGAATCCGGAGGCTTTTTCGGCCCAAAGACGTCATGCGCCGATGGAGTTCTGAATCCGAAGACTTCGTTCAGCCAATCGTGATATCCCCGAAAGGCGCTCCGAATCCGGAGGCTTTTTGGCCAATCGTGATATCCACGAAGGGCACTCTTAATCCGGAGGCTTTTTTGCCAATCGTGATATCCACGAAAGGCGCTCTTAATCTGGAGGCTTTTTCGGCCCAAAGACGTCATGTGCCAATGGGGCTCCGAATCCGGAGACTTTGTTCGGCTAATCGTGATATCCGCAAAAGGCGCTCCGAATCCGGAAGCTTTTCGGTCAATTTTTCGGCCCAAAGACGTCATGCGCCGATGGGACTCCGGATCCAGAGACTTTGTTCGGCCAATCGTGATATCCACGAAGTGCGCTCTGAATCCGGAGTCTTTTTCGGCCCAAAGACGTCATGGGCCGATGGGGCTCCGAATCCGGAGACTTTGTTCAGCCAATCGTGATATCCACGAAGGGCGCTCCGGATCCGGAGGCTTTTTCAGAACACCGTTGAACTGCAATTTGTAGTGAATAAATAGGGATCTTTGTATTACAGAAAAAGAGATGTACATGGCGAACCGTTCAGAACAAGCATCATGTCCCACAAGTCGGGTCAATGATAAAATTTGCGTAAATGCATGGAATTCCAAGGTCGTGGCAGACTCCTTCCTGACATGTCTTTGAACCAATATGCCCCTACTCCTGCGATTGAATCAATCTGATAGGGGCCATCCCAGTTAGGACCTAATTTTCCATCGGCCGGTTTCTTGGCTACTGGAAGTACCTTCTTCAGGACCAACTCTCCTGGTGTGTAGTGGTGCAAGGGAACTCGTTGATTATATGACTTAGCAAGCTGCTATTGATACCGCACCATGGATGCGAGGGCACGGTCTCTTCGTTCTTCAATTAGAACCAAATCCAAGGCCAGCATCATGTCGTTTCGGCCCATATCAAAAACTATCGATTTCAAGGTTGGGAGGCCGATCTCCAGAGGCATGATTTCTTGGGTTCCAAAGTATAGAGCAAACGGCGTTTTCTCAGTAGACTGCCTCGGCGTAATTCGATGAGCCCACAACACACTCGGCAATTCTTCGACCCATTTTCCTTTAGCTTTCTCTAGCCTCTTTTTGATGCCGTCCAAGATGGATTAGTTAGAGGCTTCAGCCTGACCATTGCTTTGCGGATAAGCTGGCATGGAAAAGTAAGGCCATATACCATGCTTGCTGCACAGTTCTTGGCAGACGCCACAATCGAACTGGGTGCCGTTGTCTGAGATAAGTGCTCTCGGAATGCCGAACCGTGTTATGATGTTTCTCCAAACAAAACGCTTCACGTCGGTATCTCGGATGTGGGTTAGTGCCTCCGCTTCTACCCATTTTGTAAAATAATCTGTCGTGACAATCAAAAATCGCTTGTTACCCAGGGCCCGAGGCAGTGGTCCGACGATGTCAAGTCCCCATTGGGCGAACGGCCAAGGACTGGTTATGGAGCTCAGGTCTTCAGTAGGTAGGTGGGTCAAAGGAGAGGACTTCTGGCACTATTCACACTTTTTCACGTAGCCTTCGGCATCCACTCTCATTGTCGGCCAGTAATACCCCTGTGTCACGACTTGATGGACCAAGGACTGCCCGCCAGAATGGGCGCCACAACTGCTTTCATGTATTTCAGTCAAAAGTTCTTCGACTTTGTCCGGGTGTACACATTCCAAGTATGGACCAGACAGGGATTTTTTATGAAGCCTTCCTTGCGGATCCAAGTAGTATCGCAGGGCTTTGTTTCGCAGCTTGTGCGCTTCTTTCTTGTCCTCTGGGAGCTGTTCAGAAGACAGGAATGCGGCAATGGGATCCATCCAACTCGGTCCAGACTCTATAACATTGACCTAGACTTCCTCTGGAGGGCCAATGTTGGGCTCTGGGATGAAACCTACTTCGATGGTTCGTTTAATCTCTAAGTTGATAGCGGAGGCTAGGCAGGCAAGGGCATCCGCATGTGTGTTCTGATCACGTGTTATCTGGTTCAATTCATGATGGTCGAATTTTGCCAGCAAGGAGTTGGCCATTTTCATATAAGCTGCCATACGGTCGTTTCTTGCCGCGTACTCCCCCTTTAGCTGATTGATCACTAGTTTTGAATCACAAAATACAAGCAAACGCCGAGCACCCAGAACATGTGTATTCCGCAAACCGGCTAGAAGGGTTTCATATTCGGCTTCATTGTTTAACGCTTCGAAGCCGAGCTTGACGGCCTGCTCAATTATTGCACCGTCGGGAGCCATGATTACAACTCCGCCTCCGCTGCCCTGCTAATTGGATGATCCATCATAGTACAACTGCCAGATGTCTCCAACATAAATTCTCCAGTTGGGCTCCGGACAAATCTCATCGAGCTTGAAATTGGCAAGACCCCCGGTGAATTCGGCAATAAAATCGGCAAGTACCTATCCCTTGATTGAGGTTCTGGGTAGAAACTGAATGTCGTACTGGCCGAGTTCGAGAGCCCACTTTGAAACACGTCATGATGCTTCTACACTTCGTAGTACTGATCGAAGGGGATAATCTGTTAGCACCCCAATGCTAAGGCCTTGGAAGTAATGCATCAGTTTTCTTGCCACCATGACTAGGGCTGGGATGAGTTTTTCCAGCAAAAGGTACCGTGTTTCGGCATCAACCATTGCCTTGCTCACATAATACACTGGTCGCTGCTCCCCTAGCTCTTCCTTTATCAGTACGGCACTGACGACCCTGTCAGAAATTGTTAGATACAAAATGAGCGGGTTACCAGCAGCGGGTGTTGTCAAGAGTGGTACTGAGCAGAGGTAGGTCTTAAGTCACTTGAAAGCGCCTTCACGTTCGGCGAACCATTCAAAAGCCTTTCCCTGCCATAGTGTATGAAAGAATTGTTGGCAATGATCTGTAGACTGACTGATGAACCTGTTGAGTGTGGCGGCCATCCCCATCAACTTTTGAACCTCTTTTACTGAACGAGGAGAGCCAAGTTCCAAGATTGCTGTGATTTGCCTCGGGTTGGCCTCGATTCCTCGGTGGTTGACAATGTAACCCAAGAACTTGCCAGAGCCGATCCCAAACGCACATTTGGAAGCATTCAGCTTCATTCCATATTTGCGTAGAATGTTGAATGTCTTTTCTAGATTGGCTATATGATTATGTTCTTCCTTGGACTTGACCACCATATCGTCAATGTACACTTCCATAGTGTGGCCGAGTTGCTCCTTGAACATGGCGGTGACCAGTCTTTGTTAGGTTGCCCCTGTATTCTTCAGCCCAAAAGGCATAACTTTGTAGCAGTAGGTTCCTCTTGGGGTGAGGAATGCAGTTTTGTCCTGGTGCTCTGGATGCATGGCGATTTGATGGTAGCCTCTATAAGTATCGAGGAAGCTCATACATTGATGGCATGCCGTCGCGTCTATAAGTTGGTCGATTCTGGGTAGGGGAAAACAATCCTTGGGGCAGGCTTTGTTTAGGTCCATGAAATCGACGCACACTTGCCAAATCTCGTTTTTCTTCTTCACCACCACTGTATTAGAGAGCCATGTAGGGTAGGTCACTTCCCTAATTGCCCCGGCGTCAAGCAGCCTGTCAACCTCCTTAACAACGGTGGCAGTGTGCTCTGCGGCTGACCGTTGGCTTTTCTGAATGATCAGCTTGCACTTAGGATCGACATTCAAATGGTGCTGTGAAACTGACAGATCTATACCCGGCATCTCATACGGAGTCCACGCAAAGACATCGAGGTTGCTGAGCAGGAAAGAGATTAGCTGCTGTCTGTCAGCCTAATTCAGGGAGGCGCCAACCATGAAGAACTTGTCTAGGCTTCCATCGATTTCAACTCGGTCTAAGCCTTCCGTGGCCTTTTCATTTGGGAGCTGCCCAACATCGTCAAGGCTCTCTCGATCCAGCACCTCAATGGAATTCACCTGTAGTTCCTTTGGTATTTTTTCAGCAAAGAGATAACATGCTTGTGCCAATTTCTGGGAGCCATGAATTTGCTCAATACCGCCTTCTGTCGAGAAGCGTAGCAGCTGATGATAGGTGCTTGGCACGGCCCGTATAGTATACAACTAGGATTGCCCCATGATGAGATTATACGACGACAGCAGCTTGACAACCAAGAATTCCACATCCACTGTTCGGGAACCTACTCGAATGGGTAGTCTGATTTTCCCAATGGGTACTCTGGATTGGCATTGAAGCCGAATAGTGGATAAGGGGCCGGAGAGAGATCCGATTCGAAGAAGCCGAGTTTGGTAAATGTCTTATAGTACATAATCTCCGATGTGCTCCCTGGATCAATAAGTACGCGCTCAACTGTGAATCGGTTTACGCGTAACTCAATTATCAAGGGATCAATGTGGGGCAGTGTTACTCCAGCCAAATTCGAATCATCAAAAGTAATAACCTCGGCTTCATGGGGCCGTTTAGCCAGAGTGAGTCGGTCTTGAGGGTTAGACTTCGACTGAATCGAATGCACCGCCGATGACATTGGCAGGCTGTATATCATGTGGATCACGCCGAGCGGGGGTGAATCCTGTCTCAAGGCTTTTGCTTTGGTTGGGTTTCCTTTTCGAACGTACTGTTGTAGCCGGCCATCTTGTACCAATTTCTCCAAGAGGTCCTTTAGTGCATAACAACTATCAGTATCATGGCCATGGTCCTTGTGGTACTCACACTGTCTATCCCGTCTTCTCGTGTTGGGTGGTCCCAGACTGCTCGGAAATATTCTGCACATCAAAGCCTCATCATCCGCATGTAGTGTCATGGCTTGCGTTTAATGGCGGATGTGATCGGTGGGGTCTGATTTACCGTCACACAAGGTGAATGACGGTGCTTTGAATTTCTTAGGTAGCACTGCCTTTGCAATCCATCGCACAGAAGGATCGTGTTGATCTTCATCCGAACTGTTTCTTCTTCGCTTATGCCTTATACGGGGACTCCCTTCAAAAGAACTGGAAGTTTTAGATCGCCCCTTCTTCCTGGGCTCTGGGGATAACGAGTCGGAGTCGCTATCAGTGTCGTCTTGTCGGGCTCGAGGTCGTCGACCACCTACCTTCGGAGATCGTTCCGGATTTAGGCGTACAACTTGTTTGGACTTCGCCACTTCCAAGGCCAGATCTTCACAAAGACGTTCGTTCTCAGCGATCATGTTCTCCAACCTCTGTTCATTTTGCTTTTCTTGTTCCTTGATCACCTGCATTGTCTCATGCTCCGAAGTTGAGGCTGAGCCAAAGTTCAAGGCACGTCTTGAGGCGATAGTCTCCGGTCCAAGCATGTTTGTTGGAGTGAGGTCGTCTCTTTGCGTGGTTTCATCAGTGACTATTGGAGGATCTTCTGTTACGCCTGCCATGGATATATCTGAGTATTCCCACAGACGGCACCAATTGTGGAGAAGTGGTTTAGGAATACTCTTTTGATCCTGGGAAACGCTAGCGATCCTCTTCTAGTCACCTGAAAAGGGATAAACACTCCGGTCGGGGGTGCCGGAATTAGCACTCCGGCGGGCAAGTCAGTCTCTAATCTCTGAATTGCTTATATTTTAAGTAAAGTATAATAATTCTCACATACCTCTTACTGGCTGATATTCTTCTATTTATATCCTTTCTCTCTTGGGCCTCGAGATTAGGCCCACTTTCTGTTCGTCATTCGGCTTCCTTTGTAGCAAATTGCTTTTTACTCGGCCCTTGCCCTATTCGGCTATTTGACTGTAGGGTAGGATTTGGATGTGGGATGAAGCCAAATACTATACATACATTCCAGTTCCCCAAGTTCATATGCTAGACCTATTTACGACCCCCATTATTCGGCCCCCACAATTAAAAATAAATAAAATAAAATAAAAAAATGAGGAATTACATGCTGCTAGTTACTATTGCATAGATGATTATATACTAGATTAATTCACATGTTTTTGTGACATCTAAATTTTTAATTTAATTCAATACCATGATGATATCAATCACTCGTGAGTAGGCAATATATATATACACATATATAATAATAATAATAATAATAATAATAATAATAATAATAATAATAATAATAATAATAATAATAATAATAATAATAATAATAATAATAAATAATGAGTAATTAATAAATAGAATTCCTTATTATATCAACAAAAAAAAAAGGTGCATTAGTGGAAGCTTGTGGTTTAAAAACAATAAAAATAAAAAAAATATACAAATATTTGAGTAAGCGGTAAGTGATATTGTATAGTTTGGTGGTGAGATTTTTGGACGTGAACCTAGTTAATAATCATTAAGAAAAAAAAATGTAACTTTACTGAAGAGTAATAACTCTTAAAATGGTAAAAAGGTCAAGGATTTAGTGGCTGGTAAAAAAGACAAGGGGTTAGTGGCTTTTAGAAAAATTCATGGGGTAATAATACATGTGGCATCACTTCCCCTAACTAACAGAGTAGAAACATGGTCGAGAAAGAGAGCAACATGGCAATCATAGAGCTTAGGACTTGCGTAGCAAGCAAGAGAATGGGCCTATAAATAGTGAAGTATCAGTGCAGTAAGCTTCGAAAAAGTAAGGACGAAAAATTTGAACCCATTCGTAGTGAGGAACCAGTGAGCTTTGAGAAGTGAGAGAGCATAGTTAGGAGTTGTAGTAGAAAATTCAAAGTTAAGGATCAATCTTAAAGTGAGTTATATTATACCTTGAGTTACCATAATATATTTTATGAATGTTTTGAGTTACTACAATTTATTTTATATAATTTATGTTTTATGGTTATGTTAATGTTTCAATTACGTAAATTATTTTCTGAACTTTATTTTCTTTAATTGAAACCCGTGGATATGTTTGTTTAAATTTTAAAAATTATTTAACAAAGATTTTATAAATAATTATATTCTGTAAGTACCACCACGGGAGTTACACACCTTGGGGGACTTAAGTAAACCATTGACCCCTATTTAGCCACCTCGTGGTCCTCTGTTTGTCATGTATCCATTGATCCCTATTTTGATTATCACTCCAGTGACCCCTATTTTGTTTTGTCTTGTATTGTGGTTATAGTTATTTACGTAATTTCTGTATTTCAGTTTCTGCCACTTAATTAATTTGTTTATTCAACTTAAATTATGTTAATGTTTTAGCTTAAATAACTATCCATGGCGATTTTGTGCCCCTATACTCATAGTATAATATTTCTCACTCTGCTATGTTCTTATAGCTGTCACCCCTTTCAGGTGACGAGATTTAGCAGGATCAAGATGGGGACAGTGTTTTTTTTTTTTTTGTACTATCTGTATTTGTAATTGGACATCTGGAATAAAATAAAAGCCTAAATGACTATGTTTGTTTCTTTTTAATAAACATTTGGTACCCAATTGTTTTATTTTAATTTATCCGCTTGCGCTACGACTACAAAATTATTAGAATTATTTTATTTTTATCTTGTTGCAACGCCGAGCCTTTGGGTATCGGGTTTGGGTCCTGACAAAAGTGGTATCAGAGCAATGGTTTTGGGCACAAAAAAAAATACTAATACTAAATTTAATTTCATATTATTATTTGATATTATGGTATGTGTTTTCCAAAAAAAAAAATTAATTAAATTGTCTAACACAAGTAAACCATATTATAAATATTTATGGGCTAAGTTTTTTTGTGGTGTAAGAATGGCAAACCTAATGGAGTTATTTTGGTTCGAGCCACCAGGAGCTCATCTTATTCCAAACTTATTAGAAGGCTGGGGTGATTCGGAGAGTCTTGTTAGGCAAGCCCACCCGACGCTTGACCGACTCATGGGGCGACTCGTGTATTTGCAGGCCGACCCCGATGAGGATTTCTTATTTTGGAGGCTTAGCCAAGGCAGCACTCGTTGTTGGTCTTGCTCTGGACCTAGGACAGCTACATTTTCTGGTCACACCTCTACCCCTGGGCTTTGCGAAGAAAAGAGGACATGCATATCCTAGCAGCCACATTCGCATTACGACACCTCCTTCACAGCACAATGTCCAGACCCCAGTTGTGGACTTCACTGACAGTGTATCATACTTGGAAATACTGGTGCGGATTACCGGACGGGAGTTTTGGGGTTATGATCACGGTATTCCTGTCTACATGGCCCGGGTAGTATGGCGATGCTTTGGAGTAAAGCTCAGTGGGTGGGAGTTTGAGCCCCTCATGCAGAGTGAGTTCGCGGGGTTATTTCATGGGCCAGTTTTCCAGAGCCAGTTCTCATGGTGGCCTAACGGTCCCTTCTAGACATCTGACCAAAAGATCTTTTTTTTCTGACTTGGCCATGATTAGTCTAATCCTTCTGTTTTTGTATTAATAGGATTAGACACTAACTTTTGATTGCATTTTAAGTACGATGTACTTATATGTTTTCTTTTGCATAAGTAAAAATGATATATGTGTTGTTATAGTATCTTGTGAGTCATAGATATGATATCGTGATATGTACTGTTTTAGTATCTTGTGAATCATAGATAATTAAATGTATACTAAATGGTTCAAAAAAAAAAAGGAGGAATTCACTAACCGTTTTCACCTTGTAGTAATGGCTAATGATAGAAATGGAACTAGATCATCGGTCAGTGGTACTGATCCAATAGAGCAAATCATGGAAAGAGCAGTTACTAGTTTTCTGCGAACCCTACAAACCAACATTAATAGCGGATTGCTTGAACGACGAGAAGAGCCAATTACTATAAAACAATTCCAGGACTTGAAACCTACCATATTCACCAGCAGTACAAATCCACTGGTGGCGGAAGCTTTGGGTCAGAGATATGGAGAAAAAATTTTCCGCGCTACCTTGGACAGAAAGGTAGAAGGTGACATTCACCACATTCACCTTCAAAGACGATGCACAAGAATGGTGGCTTCTTACCCTGGAGAAAGACGATATTGTGACTTGGGCAAGATTCTTGGAGGTATTTTATGAAAAATACTTTCCAGATTCGCTGCAAGAACAAAAGGCAGCAAAATTCATATATCTAAGGCAAGAAACCATGACGGTGGCCGAATACGAGAACAAGTTCACGCAACTGGCTCGATTTGTGACATACGTCATCCCCACCGAAACTTGAAAAGCCAGGAAATTCAAAGTAGGATCGGATGCTGAAATCAAGGACAGGCTGGAGGTTTTGAAACTACCAACCTATACGAAGGTGGTGGATTGAGCATACATTGTGGAAAAAGCGATTAAAGCCTTGTTGTCTTAGGAACCAAGCCAAAGGAAGCAATTTTGGGAAAGAGATAGCAGAAGACCTAGTGTCGCGCCTCCCAAAAGGGTAAATACGGGCACAACTAGTTCAACCGGTTCAAGCAATCAAGGTCCTACGAATCCCAAAGGTGGCATCATTCCAACTTGCTCTAATTGTGGAAGGACTCATTGGGGACAATTCCGTCGAGACACGGGAGCATGCTTTAGATGTGGCCAAGTTGACCACTTGTTGAGAGATTGTCAAAGCTTACCAGTCCTACAGTCGGCCCCTCTGAACTAGTCCGAAAACCCGTGGTACCTGGAGGAATGAGGAAGGACCAAAAACGCCAAGGAAGAGCTTGTCTTTGATGGAACTGGAGTCTCTCCCCCTTCATGTGTTATATCCTTTATGACAGCCCAACGACTTCTAAGAAAGGGTTGTTATAGTTGTATCTATTATGTAATCAATACTCAACAAGAGGCCCCCATACTTGATAAAATCCCTATCGTATGAGAATTCTCGGATGTATTTCCTAAAGACCTACCCGGTACCCCAATTGATCGAGAATTCGAATTCACCATTGAAACCCAACCTGGTACACAACCAATCTTAAAAACCCCTTACCGTATGTCCATGACAGAATTAAAAGAGCTGAAAACTCAACTCTAGGAACTTTTGGACAAAGGTTTCATTCGACCAAGTACCTCACGATGGAGAGTTCCAGTACAATTCGTAAAGAAAAAGGATGGCACGATGAGGTTATGCATCGATTACCGTGAACTAAACAAAGTCACCATAAAAAATCGGTACCCTCTGCCACAAATTGATGACTTGTTCGATCAACTGCAAGGCGCTCAAGTATTCTCGAAAATTGACTTGCGTTCTAGCTACTATCAACTAAAAGTCAAAACAGAAAGCATCGAAAAGACTGCCTTCAAAACTCGTTACGGGCACTACGAGTTTCTCGTCATGCCATTTGGCGTCACAGATGCTCCAGCGGTCTTCAAGGACCTCATGAATCGAGTGTTCAAACCCTATCTTGACTAGTTCGTCATTGTCTTCATTGACGACATTTTCATATACTCCAAATCACCAGAAGATCAAGAGCACCACTTGCAAATAGTTCTATAGACACTATGTGATCACAAGCTTTATGCCAAGTTGAAGAAATACGACTTCTGGATCACTAGTGTACACATCCTCGGTCACATCATCAACAAAAATGGCATCTTAGTTGACCCTTAAAAGGTTGCAGCAGTCGTGGATTAGCCACGACCTACTAACGTGTTCAAGATTCGAAGCTTCTTGGGTCTAGCCGGCTATTACCGGTGCTTCGTGCAAGATTTCTCGAAGGTAAGATCACCTTTGACCCAGCTAACTTAGAAGAATGCACCCTTTGAATGGACCGATAAAAAGGAACGTTACTTCCAAGAATTGAATAATAGACTCATGACGGCTCCTGTACTAGCACTTCTTGCGAAAACAGAAGGGTTTGTAATTTATAGTGATGCCTCATACAATGGTTTGAGTTGCATTCTTATGCAAAATGGGAAGGTCATTGCATATGCCTCACATCAACTAAAGACCCATGAGAAGAACTACCTGACCTGCGATCTGGAATTAGCCTCAGTTTTTTTTACCCTCAAAATCTGGTGTCATTATCTCTATGGAGTAACCTATGAAATTACATAGATCACAAGAGTCTCAAATATCTGTTTTCACAGAAAGAATTGAATATGAGGCAACGACGATAGCTAGAATTTATGAAGGACTATGATATAGAGATCCATCACCATCCAGGCAAAGCTAACGTGGTAGCAGACTCGTTGAGTCGAAAAGATTACCAGAAGTTTGGGATGTACCCTCATTCCCGGAAGATTAATGGACTGCTTACCAAAATAATCATGGAACCCGAGCTGATTGAAAAAATTAGAATCTGCCAATGTGAAGATAAACTTTTGAAGAAAAAGTATGAGGAACAAGTAGGCACAAGTAGGCACGCCCAATCCTGACTTCGCAATAAGCAGTGGGATGCTAAAATTTCAGAATCCAATTTGCGTACCCGACCTTCCAGAACTCAAGAAAAAGATATTAGTAGAAGCTCATAGCTCGAAGTTTACGATCCACCCTGGCAATACGAAGATGTATCACGATCTGAATGAACGCTTCTAGTGGACAGGAATGAAGAAAGACATAGCAAGCCACATCTCCAAATGCCTGCATTGTCAACGGGTTGAAGCAAAACATCAGAGACTTGCATGAATGTTGCAACCACTCCCTATTCCTAAATGGAAATGGGAGCACATTACTATAGACTTCATGGTCGGGCTACCGTAATTAATCTCGAAGAATGATGCAATATGGATTATCGTAGATGGATTGACAAAGTCGGCGCATTTTCTACCAATCAGAATCATGCACGCCCTCTCTAAGTTCGTCACTCTATACATTAAGGAAATCATTCGTTTGCACAGCACCCCAGTTTCAATCGTATCCGATAGAGGCCCCCACTTCGTGTTTCATTTCTTGAACAAATTGCAAGAAGCTTTGGGAACCACTCTGAAGTTTAGCACGGCTTATCACCTACAAACCGACGGGTAATCTGAAAGAACAATCCAGACTTTGGAAGATATGTTACGCATGTGTGTGTGCGCGCGCTAGACCTCAAAGGTAATTGGGATAATCACCTACCTTTGGTGGAGTTGGCCTATAATAATAGCTACCATGCAAGCATTGGAATGGCACCATACGAGGCACTATATAGAAGAAAATGTTGATCACCTCTGTGTTGGACGGAAGTCGGAGACATGAAACTGTTAGGCCCGAGATTGTGCAAATAACGAGCGATAAAATTCAACTCATCCAACAATGAATTCGCATTGCCCAGAGTCGCCAGAAAAGCTATGCAGATATACAGAGATGGGACTTAGAATTTCAAATAGGAGATCATGTGTTTCTAAAGATTTCACCAACAAGAGGGGTTATCCGATTTGGAAAATGAGGAAAGTTAAACCCACGTTACATCGGGCCATTCGAGATACTAGAAAGGATTGGTCCTATGGCATATCGCCTTGCGCTTCCACCCAAACTGTCCAATGTCCACAATGTGTTTCACATTTCGATACTTCGTCAATATCTTCAGGATCCAGAGCATGTTGTCGATTATGAGAACCTAAAAGTTCAAGAAGACCTCTCTTATGAAGAACAACCTGTACAGATTCTCAATTGTCATGATCAGGTCCTTCGAAACAAGACCATACCTCTTGTAAAAGTCTTATGGAGAAACCATCATGTCAAAGAAGCAACATGGGAAACTGAAAGCCAAATGCGAACCAAGTACCCACACCTCTTCAAAAAAACAAGGTATGACAAGTTTGAGGACAAACTTCTTTTAAGAAGGAGAGAATGTGACATTCGAATTTTTAATTTAATTCAATACCGTAATGATATCAATCACTCATAAGTAGGCAATATATATATATATAAACAAAAAATAATAATAAATAAATAATGAGTAATTAATAAATAGAATTCCTTATTATATCCACACAAAAAAAAAAGGTGCATTAGTGGAAGCTTGTGGTTTAAAAACAATAAAAATAAAAAATAAAATATTTGAGTAAGCGATAAGTGATGTTGTATAGTTTGGTGGTGAGATTTTTGGACGTGAACCTAGTTAATAATCATTAAAAAAAAAAAAGCACAACTTCACCGAAGAGTAATAACTCTTAGAATGGTAAAAAGGTCAAGGATTTAATCACTAGTAAAAAGGACAAAGGGTTAGTGGCTCTTAGACAAATTCATGGGGTAATAATATATGTGGCATCACTTCCCCTAACCAACAGAGTAGGAACGTGGTTGAGAAAGAGAGCAACGTGGCAATCATAGAGCTTAGGAATTGCGTAGCAAGCAAGAGAATGGGCCTATAAATAGTGAAATATCAGTGCAGTAAGCTTCGAAAAAGTAAGGAGGAAAAACTTGAACCCATTCGTAGTGAGGTACCAATGAGCTTCGAGAAATGAGAGAGTATAGCTGGGAGTTGTAGTAGAGAACTCAAAGTTAACGATCAATCTTAAGGCGAGTTATATTATACCTTGAGTTACCATAATATGTTTTCTATATGTCTTGAGTTACCATAATATATTTTATGAATGTTTTGAGTTACCACAATTTATATTATATAATTTATGTTTTATGGTTATGTTAATGTTTCAATTACGTGGATTATTTTCTAAAATTTATTTGCTTAAATTGAAACCCATGGATATGTTTGTTTAAATTTTAGAAATTATTTGACAAAGATTTTATAAACAATAATGTCTGTAAGTACCACCACGGGAATCTCATGCCTTGGGGGACTTAAATAAACCATTGGCCACCTTGTGGTCCTCTATTTGTCATGGATCCATTGACCCCTATTCTAATTGTCATTCCAGTGACTCCTGTTCTATTTTGTCATGTACTGTGGTTATAGTTATTTACGTAATTTATGTATTTCAGTTTCTGCCACTTAATTAATTTGTTTATTCAACTTAAATTGTATTAATGTTTTAGTTTAAATAACTATTTATAGCTATTTTGTGTCCCTATACTCACAGTATAATATTTCTCACTTTGCTATGTGCTCATAGTTATTACCCCTTTCAAGTGACGAGATTTAGCAGGATCAAAATGGGGGGATAAACCACAGTGTTTTCTTTTTTCTTTTTTTTTTATACTATTTGTATTTCTAATTGGACACCTGGAATAAAATAAAAGTCCAAATGACTATGTTTGTTTCTTTTTAATAAACATTTGATACCAAATTATTTTATTTTAATTTATTTAATTCATCCGCCTGCTCTACGACTACAAAATTATTTGAATTATTTTATTTTTATCTTGTTGCGACGCCGAGCCTTTGGGTACCGGGTTTGGGTCGTGACAATTTTTATTTTCTAGATTTAAATCAATTTTCCATGCTTCTTATTATAGAATTATTTACATGTTAATTACTATAGACTTATTTGCATGTTAATTGCTAGAATAATTTACAAGTTTATTACATGTTTATTGTGATTTAAATTCTATGTAACTGTAGCCTATTAACTTTTAATTTAAGGCTTTGGAGTTATAGAATTTTGTAACTTGTCTAAATTTATGTACATGACTATGGTGTAATTTAATTGGGTGAATTAAAATTTTGAATTAAATTTAATTATTTGGAGTTATGACTATTAAATTTTATTGTAAAGTTTTATTTAATTTGGAGTTACAAATTTTATTTTAAAGTTGAATTTAATTTTGAAGTTTTAGTTTTATTTTGTAACTCTTGCATATTAATTTAATTTATTTATTTAGAGTTATAAGATTACATGATTATTGTTTTGTATAAATTGATATGTAACTCTTGAATAGTAATTTAATTTATTAATTATTGTCAATTAAATTGATATGTAATTCATGGCTAGAAGTTTAATTATTTAGGAGATATAACGTTTTGTCACTTTTGTAATAATTTTATTTTTTTAACTCATCTAGCATGTTAATTGATTAGTTAATTTTCTTATTAATTAGTTTGCTAGATGGTTTCAATTAATTTATTATATTTTCTTTCTACCTAGATTATTTGGTTTGTATTTTTGTTTTGGTTTTTCTGCTAACTTTTTTACAGAAATACCTAAGCGGGGAAAAGAATTATTTGGACTTTAATATTTAAGCAATTTTGCTTGAGATTTAGTAGTGGTTACTTGCCAATTTTTTAAGCAATGTTGTTTGCTTGGCATATTAGAAGCATTTTTTTTTTTTTTTGTTGCTTATCCTTGTTGTAGCAATTTTTTATATTGTTTGTAATTGTTAGCAATTTTATTCTAATTGCTTGTAAGTTTGGAACTGGTTTGTTTTAACCTAGTTCATCCCTTGGAAAATTTAATTCTTAAAATTGTTTATCACGGATTAGTGTAGACACCTCATTTTTGACCTTCCTCAAGACTTGGACATCATCATTTGAATACTCGATGATCATCCATGTTCGTGTTCGTTTTGAGTTCCCGAAGGTCTCGGCTGCGCACCTTGCCTTAGGATCTCTCAACTTGTCTGTTTTGTGCTTGGTTGTGAACCAAGGACTTGTGGTTTTCCTTCTGAGGGAAGAGAGTGGCTTGTTTGCCATCCCCTCAACCCACCGGCCAAAGCTTGAAGCCATCAGCCTTGTTTTCTTGCCATCAGCCAAAAGTGTTGGCCGGTCAGCACTTTTGTTGGTCGGTCGACACTTATTTTGGTCGATCAGCCATATTTTTTGGCCGAGGTCTTTTCTTTGCCTTTTTCAGGTATTGTGCATGCCAGCTGTGCCAGCGGGTGAGCACAGACCCTCCCCTCCATACACGTGTATGGAGGGATTTGAACCAAAGCTTAGTTTCCCTAAGAAGCTTTGAATTGGATTTCTATAAAAGATGAGCCTCCCCTCCCTTTCCAGAGGTTTAGCAAAATAGATATAGAGTTCATATATCCCTCTATCTCTATATCTCTCTCTCTATATTTGTGTGTGTGTTTGTGACCTAAAGTGTATTTTGTTCATACTTTTGCACTATAGCACCTAGTAGAACACCTTCCTTTGGTTGCTGAGGCACTAGGAAGTTGGTTTCAGAGTTCTTGGGTTGGTTTTGATCCAAGGGAGTGGCTGGAGTTGTGTTATTGAAGGTGTTCTTCAAGGGTGAGCAACTAACCTTTTGTTTCTCCATTTTGGCTTAAGCTTTTAGACCTATTTCCACCTTGTTTTAAGCTTAACTATAAATTGAAAAAAGTTCTGATTTTGTATGCTTTAGATGATTGCTTAAGGTCACTTTTTGGTTGGCGGTTGTCTATCCCCTCTTAGGCCTTGTTTGGCCTTGTTTGAAGCCACCTCTTTTGGCCTTTGTTCTTGCTTTGGTTTGATCTTTCTACCATTGAAATCCAGAGGATTTTTAGTGGTGGAAAGGTGGTTCTAGAGTCTTGTATAGGAGAGGGACACCCCTCTCTCCTTGTGTCTCATTTGCTTGTGTTAATGGCTTGTAATGGTAGCATGTTTGCTTAGCATGTTTTGGCTTCATTTCAGCAAGTATTTGGTGTTATTTTTTCATGCTATACCTCTGTCCAAGGTTGATTTAGTGGTCTCTTGCATGCACCATACACTTGTAGTGTAATCCTCTCTATTGCCTTAACACGCTTTGTGCTTTAAACTATGGTTTTAGCATGATTTTGACTCGACCCAAAAGAGCTTTTGTTCATATTTCAGTATGTTAAAGCTCTGTTTCATGTTGTTTTGATCATACATGCATCACTTTGTATAGCTACCATACAGTCTAGCTTGTTAGCTTTGAGGGCCCAAGTCATTAGCATGCACTACTTGGACCTTTTTCCATGATTTGGCATCATCTCATATGTTATTTCAGTCCATGTTTCATGCTCATATACTTGCATTTGCCATCCTTTCAAAGCTTTGAAGAGTTGGTGTCTTATGTCTTAAGGTTTGGTCATTGTGCATGCCTCCATGATTAGGTCCTCGGGATGCCATCTAAGTGGGTTTTTGGACCTATTTTGACATGTCATATCTCTATTTTTCATTGGTTAAGTCACGCCATGTTTGGTTATAATGGGTGCAATGTAATCCCCTTTGTTGACCTTACTTGCATCTTGCCTTCGGTCCTTCATTTTGGCTTGTTTTAGCTTTGGCCCTTGCATGTTTTAGACTCCCTTTAGCATGATCTAGGACTGTTTCGGTTGTCCTTGGCTCTTTGGAGCTTGTTTCATGTGGCCTTAGTGCAAGCTCCTTGGCTAGCCTTAAGCCTTGAGCTTTCTTGCATGTCATACTTGCTTTGATTGGTTGATTTGGCATCACTCCTCAAATTATTTTAGAGCATGTAGTATTATCATACATCCTTGATTGTCACTCTTTAGGTGTGTTTAAGAGTTGCATCTTTATGCTTTAGTCCTTGGGCCAATTTGCATGCATGTTTGCCATGCCTTTTTCATGCTTCATTTCCATCATTTCTTGGCATTTTTCTTGGCATTTTGGCCACTGATTTTGGGCATGGCTGAGGTCTGTCCGTCTTTAGTTTAAGTCCATTTGCCATGATGTTCAAAGTTGCTACTTTACATCATGCTTGCATGTTTGTCCATCTTTACATACCATGCATGTTCGTAGGATTATGGTTGCATTTTGCATGCTTGTTAGCTTGCATTTTGTCACATGCTTGTTTAGGTCGCATTGCATTTGGCATGCTTGTTACTTTAGCCTTGTGTACATGTTTGAGTCATATTGCATTTGGCATGCTTATGATGCATTACATAGCTTTTCCATTGTTGCATACATTGCATTATGTTTGGTTTGGGGTGTCAAACCAAACATGAGGAATGAGGGACGTTTTGTAGTTGAAGTGACGAAACGTGCCTTAACCCTCGGTCGCCGACACTCTTGATCCAACATGATAGAGTTCTAGGCATTCATGTGTTTTTTGTGCATTCATTCCATATTGAATCGCACACATGGCTCCTTTGGCCATCATGCATCGACATGCGTGATCGATGGCCCGAGGGTCGAGAACCATACTCCCTTGAGTTCATGACATGATAGGGAGGGTGTTTGTGCACACATTGCCTTGAAAATGCATTGCCATGCTCTGTTTGTCCTCTGCTACATCAAAACAGCATTCTGCAGGAAGATATGGTTGGCTGGCCATCTTCAGTGCCGATCGGCTAAACATTGTTGGTCGAGATACTCACAAATGGTTGATGACCAATCCCACATGGCTGATGTTCCTATATTTTGGCCAGTGACATCCCACAGTTCTCAGGGAGTGGTTTGGAAGCATCCTTGGGATTTGTGCAGTTTTCAGAGGTGCAAAACAATGCAAACAGAGACAACAAGTGGCATGGCAACCGGTTTCCGAGCGAGGCGATTGAGCATGCATCATTCAATCATCCTGAGGTGGAGCTGTGGCAACCTCTTTAGTTTTCATACTTAGTCTGTTTTGCAACTTAATTGATTTGCTTAATTAGTTAAGAGTTATGTAATAATTAATTAGCTAGGGTAGTTAATTAATTAGTTGATTTGTATTATTCATTCGGACTCTCCATCGAGAGGGAAAATTTTGTAATAAGTGTGAGTGAGTGTGTGAATGTCTTCTAACCCCACATCTTTCTCCCTTTTACTTACCTGCTTTCAATGGTTAGTTTTAGGTCATGTTTCAATTAGCATCCTTATGCTCGCATGTTTGCATCATTCATTTGTATTGCATGCACCAGGCTCGGCGCATCATACTAACCGCATAGTATTTCAATTTCAACTTGAATACGTGTATCGAGTTGTCGCATTTCACATGCCATTCTTAGATAGCCGAGCCAATTTCTAGTTGCATTTTGCATGTGTTGCATTAGGCATCTTAACATAGCTAGGATCATGCATTGATTACTAACTAGCTATTGTTTTGGCTCGGAGTACTAGGTAAGCTTTTATGCTTTAGCATCTTGCACATGTGTAAGTGTTAACATGATCGCATGCTTACCATGAGGCTAATTGCTTATATGATTAACTGTCTGAATGCCTGTGGGTGAAGGTTAGATTACTTGAATTAGAACAATTCATTGAAATGCGAGTTTTAAGCCCACTTGATTGCGGCAAAAATCATGTTTTCTAAGCCCACTCGAGGGTGGCAAAATTCACGTCTTAGCCTACTTGCGAGTAGCACCTTTAAACCATTTTTAAACAAACAAACATGAGATGTTTCGTTCCAATTTAGGCAATCTAGTCTATACTTGTGTATTGTGTGCATCACATAGTAATTCTAGGCTAATAACCGGAATAAGAACGCATGTGTTTTCAAAAATAAGATATCATGTTAGTAAAGGCCGATCTTTGATCGGGCGAGCGGGGGTGCTCATAGATGACCTTCTCCAATCATACCCAAGTTCCCGAGCCGAGGCAACTTTGGTGATGACGGACACGTGGCCTTAGGCACGAGTCAGGGTTTCCTAAATTTCTCAAAATAAAATATTTAGGTGGCGACTCTATATCTGGAAAAGCAGTCCATGTTTGGCATTTCTTTACAAAAATCAATTTTTCAAAACAATTTGCCAAATTTGGACTCTTTGGTGATTTATCAATCTCACTTTACACATTGTGAGATCAGATTAAGAGCCGTGACATTCGAGTCCGAACTGTAGCACAGCACAAAGCCCCTCGGGGCGCGTCTACAGTTTCTAGCGACTCTGCTGGGGATTTAGAGAACTTGACTCGAACTCATAATATCTTGTTTCGATTACACTTATGTGCTTCTTTGTGTTGCATTTGCATTGGTGTGCCTAGGACACCGTGTTTGCCATCTGTTATTCCTGAACGGTTTGTCGGAGGCTCGCTTTGAGAAGCGTACCATAAGGCTGACCGGTTACAGGCTCTGCCACAATGGGAACACAAACCCCGATTTTTATCGGGGCACCCTTTTTCACCATTCGACCTAGTGCATATTCGGAATCCGTAGTGACTATTCCAAAATAGGACAGGTTGTTTACCCGATTATAGGTTGTTTGAAACCACTGTGTGCGTAGTGAAACCCTAGCTCCTGACAAAATAGGACAGGAAAACCCTACCCCTCCATAGGGGTGTTTTGGCTCTCACTTGCTTGCTATGTGCTTTTACAGTGCGTCTTTATAGGAATGCATGTATCAGTCTATAAATCTGGGTATCAGGCCTGCGGGCATCAGTGTTTTAAGAATCAGTTATATCTGCGGGTATCAGATTCAGATTTGGGGCAGTGATTCAGGAACAGTGATCAGTGGTTGAGAACGGTTCATTCAGCATATGTTTTCCAGCTGTGTGTTGTCTTTATTTATGTTGTTATGCTGTCCGTTTTTCTATTCATTATTTCCTTATTATGCTTTATTTATCTTTTTTCTAGGTAGTTTAGCACAATTGCTTCCGACCAAGCAGATATTCCCCAAGCACTCTAGACTAGAGGTCGTAGACTCCATCGATCTGAGGATCTAATAGACGGACAACCAATGCTCCATTCTTTACCCCTAGTTGCTAGACGGAGGTCAGTAAGGCGCAGTGTATCAATACTGCGGTTGCCAGATCAGTGGTCCTTGAGTAGTCAAGTTGAGATTTCCGAGTCTACTGCAGAGACAGATATACCGGTGGTTCAGTTAGATCAGGGCAGTATGGCAGGAATGGAAGAAATGATGTGTCAGCTCGAAGAAAGTATGAAAACCATGCAGCAGGACACTACCTGTCAAGCAGAATTTGCCAAACAATAGGCTGAAGTCATGGACCAAAAGGTAGAGTTAATTACCAGGCTACAGCAGCAAGCCGGAGCATCTACTTCACACCAGGTTCCTCCCTCGCCAAGAGTTCCCATGCCTGGGGAGACAATACACGTCCAGGATGATACGGACGTTCCAACTGGTCCGGCTCCGCCCCCAATCCTACCCCAACCACCCAAAGCACAGACCAACCTGCCAGATTCTCCCTTTGAGTTCGAGGTGGACCCCACGGCACTAAAAGTGAGCAAGCTTGAAAAGCTATTCAAGAAATCTCTGGGTGTGAAGTCCATTCCGGACATTGAGGATGGGTACATCGACTCGGCCGTGACTCTGCCAGACCGATTTAAAATGCCGCACATAGACCGTTTCGATGGGTCTGGGGATCCTATGGTGCACCTATGGCTGTTTTCAGATATCTTAAGGCCGATAGGCCTCTCCAGATTACAGAAGCTTTCCCTATTTGGCCGGACCCTGTCAGGTGTAACGGCTATTTGGTATGCAAAACTGGAAGACTCCGTTAAGAGGAACTGGAAAGAGATGCTTGAGGCCTTCGTGGCTCAATACTCTTACAATACACAGATCGAGATCATAACTCGTGATCTCGAGATGACTAGACAGGAGCCGAATGAGAGCTTTCCGACTTCGTAACCCACTGGAGGGCCAAAGCCTCAATGATGACCATTAGGCCGACTGACAAAGATCAAATACGGATGGTTGTACGCAACCTCCAGCCCAAGCTCATGCAGAGGATGATCGTCCTCCCTCTCCCCACTTTTGCAGATCTACATGAGATTAGGGTGCAGATCGAGGATGCCTTGAAGCAAGGTCTGATTGACAATGACAGAGAGCAGAACAGGAGGACTTTCAACTGCAATACGAATGCAGGCACAAGCAGTGCTGCAGCTGCCAGAGCCTCAGATGTGAGCATGGTCACCGCCACCACCCTAAGAACCCTTACAGCTACACCATTCACCGGCGCATCCGAAAGTAACTCACAAACAACCAAGTACCTACCTCAAGGCCAAAGAACCTTCACTCCATTATACATGCCCCTGTCCAAAGCTCTAGGGGTTTTAATCAAGAAAGGGCACTTGAAACCCCTAGAGCCGTGGTCGTTGCCAGAAACACTTCCCCCCCCTTCCATAACCCAGCTAAATATTGCGCCTTTCACCAACAGCATGGTCACGACACCGACCATTGCTTTAGATTGCGTCACGAGATTCAAGATCTCGTTGACAACAGGGTGATTGTACCTTCGGAAAAACCAAATGTCACAACCAACCCTCTCCCGCCACATAACCAAGCTCCACCTGCCAAACAAATCAATCTTATCGAAACTAGGCTGTATCATATGACCCTAGCCTATATATCACCTCTTCTCACCTACCCAAGTCGGAGGTGTTCATTCCTGACAGCACTGACTTGTGCATGTTGGACATCTCCCGAACCCAACCTGAACCAATGGCGGTGATTATCAAAGATAGGACAGGGATGATTTCGGAGGAAAGTGGGACTGTTGATTCAGGGTCTGAGGAACTTGGGAGCTTTGCCTAGGAGGTATACAATCCGAGTGGCTACATTACGCCAGTAGGCCAGGCCAGGCTAGGCCGAATGTGGAATTGCCAGTGGGGGCAGAAATTTGTGTAGTACGGGAGGATGGATTTGATCAGAGGTTAGATGACTTAGCGGATCTGGAAAAGGACATTGCTAACCTTTAGTTTTTCAACAAACAAGATCCAGGAGACATGATAGTCAACTGGTTTGATTTTGATAGGTCAACAGAGGCTACAGGGTGGCTTGATGACCAACCAGATGTTGTTGAAGAATCTCAGCCAGGACAGGGCCTGTCAGAGACAAGGACATTAGCTGTGGCCGGAAGGGCTGGGAATCAGAACACATCGCCGGAGAGCGCCGATGCCAAGAATTTCGCTTGGGATCTGGGCATTTTGAATACAGGAGATGTTGAACAGCAGGCTGCACTGAAGCAGTTTGAACGGGAAGGAATCGAAGATTCTGAGAGGGCCAGAAAGGCCAAAGCCCCTGTGGGGACTGAACGTGCTGTGTGCACAAGGACAGAGCGTGCTACACGCATATGGATGGAAGGTGCTATGGGTACAAGGATAGTTGTAACGGAGCCGGACAGGTGTCTGTCGGCTACCGATGGCACGTGGTGGGAAGACGACGACTTATGTCTTGCCTACACTGATGAGGACTGGGGGAATAACTAACCGGATGATACCTGGTATATTGGCGAGGTTGACCACATGACTAGGAGTGGGCGGTATTTCAAACCCCCACACCTAGATCAACCAGAGGCGTCCGGAAAAGATAAGGAGGCGGAGAAGCAGAAAGAAAAGCTACTCAAAGAAGAGGCTGTGCTGAAACAGTTAAAAAAGATACAGGCAGACATCTCCATCTGGGGGCTGCTTATGGCTTCACGAGTTCATAGACAAGCTGTCCTATCGGCAATGGATAAGGCCAAACTCTCAATAGACACCACGCCTGAGCAGCTGGTAGGATTGGTTTTTTCGAGAGGGGCTTCCCCGATGTTGACCTTTTCTGACAAGGAACTGCCGCCTGAGGGTGAAAATCATAACAAACCTCTTTACATCTCTGTGGAATGTAGAGACAAGTGGGTACCAGTAGTTTTTGTCGACACAGGATCCGCTATTAACGTATGCCCCGTCGAGGACGGCATATGCAATTGGATTGAAGCTCGCGGACTTTGTGCCGACAACCCAGGTAATAAGGGCATATGACAATACTAGCAGAGAGGTGATGGGGACCGTAAAGATCCAGACTTAGGTTGGTCTAGGACAACACGAGATTGACTTCCATGTCTTGGACGTTCTCGCGACCTTCAATCTACTCCTAGGGCGGCCGTGGCTGCACGAGATGAGGTCGGTCTCTTCCACCCTACATCAGATGTTGAAATGTTCCCACGAGAAGGGGGTTGCTATAGTTTTTGTGAACTCGTCAATCCATCCGCCGCTAGAGGTGTCTACACTAGTTTTGAAAATTGAGCATGGCACGGAGGATATGTTCCTGTCAGGATTTACCCTCGCCGAGGCCTGGGTCGTACAGAACATCTTGGCTGTTGATGAAGGGTTATATGTCAGCGCACAGTCAGTGTACTTCATGAACAAGCTCCAACACATCCCCGGGATGGGATTAGGGAAGACTGGCCGAAAAGGCATTGCAGTATTGGCCGAAGTGCCGCACAACCCGCATACCTTTAGCTTGGGTTATCTGCCCACCAAAGAGGACTGGGTGAGGAAAGGCAAGGAGATGGCTGGAAGAGCCAGAGCAAAGCAGTCGGGAAAGCCTTATGAGTTAATGCACCGACCCATCCAAGGTACCCTAAACGGACGCTTTGGCCGGGAGGGGGAGGATTTTCCATTCTGCGGCTTCCCAGAACCATGGTTGAATGCAGAGAAGTATCGTTTGCCAGGATTTGAGATCTTCTTTGACCTGCAGTTATCCGGGGATGATGCTACCGCAGAGCAGACAGACCCATCAGCTGAGATTGAGCAGTGTAAGGAAGTGGGTTCTGAAAGCACCGAGATTGAAATGGGGGTAGCACTGGCTAGTCTACTATCAGATCCTCCGATCGTACATGAGTGCTTGGGAGATGATCTCTCAGTGTCTATGATTGGGAATGAAGTGGCCGCAAACCCATCTGCAAACATTTTGGATGCGTCCATCGCACCCTCCCTCGTCTGGCAGTACGAGAAGGGATTATTTTCGAGCAGCACCGGGTCAGGTAGTGAGCCGGAATGTGATTCTACCGAGTCTGTAGGGTCGAAATCAAGTTCCAGCTCGTCTGAGTCTGAGTCCGGTATTCCTGGGGGTGACAACCCAGATGCCACAGTCTTGTCTAGGTCATCTTTTTCTTTTTCCTTTGAGTCTGTTGTAACAGAGGAATCAGGCGACTTGGAAGTGATTAATGAGAATGAAATGGCTGTGGTTTTTAAGTATTTTTCTGTGCCTTTGATTTGTTGCATTAATTCAGACTTTCAAAATTTCGATGAAAACGACGGGGAAGAAATTCCTCCGGTTTTGAAATATTTGCTAGAGCAAGAGCAGGAGAGGTTTGTTAAACCCTTGGTTAATGAAATCACTACAGTTAATGTTGGTACTGAGAAGGACCCGCGGTTAGTCCAGTTCGGGTCTACGTTGTTTTCGGATGAGCGTGAGCGCTTAGTCACTTTATTAAAAGATTTCAAAGATGTTTTCGCGTGGTCCTACGAAAACATGCCTGGAATCGATCCTGAGATTGTACAGCACCGGATCCCTCTTGACCCAGAGGCCCGACCCATTAAGTAGAAACTCAGAAGGATCCGCCCGGACTGGGCTCTCAAGATTAAAGAAGAGGTCACCAAGAAAATTGACACAGGGTTCCTGCTGGTATCTGAGTACTCGACTTGGCTGGCCAACATAGTTCCGGTGCCGAAGAAGGATGGCAGGATTCGGGTATGTGTGGATTTCAGGGATTTGAACAAAGCCAGTCCGAAGGACGACATTCCTTTGCCGCATATCGATGAGTTAGTGGACTTCACTACCGGGCATGCACTGCTCTCGTTCATGGATGGATTCTCAGGCTACAATCAGATTCTGATGGCACCCGAAGACTAGGACAAGACTACTTTTACCACCCCGTGGGGGACCTATTGTTATAGGGTAATGCCGTTTGGGCTGAAGAATGCTGGAGCCACTTATCAACGGGCTGTGACCACAATATTGCACGACATGATCCACAAGGAGGTTGAGGTGTACGTGGACGACATGATTGTCAAGTCCAAAGAAAGAGAGGGCCACTACACCGCCTTACAAAAATTCTTTCAATGGATCAGAGAATTTCAGTTGTGGCTGAATCCTCAAAAATGTATGTTTGGTGTTACAGTAGGGAAAATGTTGGGGTTCTTGATTACACAGAGAGGTATCGAAGTCGACCCTTCCAAAATCAAGGCCATCTTAGAAATGCCACCACCGAGGACTGAAAAGGAGGTGTGGGGCTTTCTAGGTAAAGTGCAATTCATAAGACGGTTTATTGCAAAATTAACCTTGACTTGTGAACCACTCTTTGGTCTCTTGAAGAAAGAAAAGAAATTCCAATAGGACGGTCGATGCCAAGCTGCTTTTAAGCAGATCAAGCAATATTTACAAAACCCACCTGTGTTGTCACCGCTTGAGCCGGGGAAACCGTTGATTTTGTACCTTTCAGTGACTGAAACTACAATGGGCTGCATGCTTGCACAGGAGTCTGAGGACAAGGTGGAGAGAGCTATCTACTACCTGAGCAAGAAGATGCTGGATTATGAGAGTCGTTACACTCCACTGGAAAAGGCTTGCTTAGCCTTGGTATGGGCTACCAGGAAGCTGCAGCACTACCTGTTAGCTCACACTGTAATGTTGGTTTCAAGATTAGATCCCATCAAATGTCTCTTCGAGAAACTAGCACTTACGGGTAAGCTAGCTCGTTGGTTGCTTCTGCTTTCCGAATTTGATCTGAAGTATGTGACGCGCAAGTCAGTGAAGGGGAGAGCGGTAGCGGAGTTCCTAGTCGATCACCCAGTGGAAGGGGATGAAGTAGTCGAGTACCTATTCCCAGACGAGGCCATTCTGCATGTCGAAGAAGAATTTTGGACGATGTACTTTGACGGAGCGTCAAACCAATACGAGTATGGAATAGGGGTGTTGCTGATAGCACCCGATAATTCTCGTATTCCTCTAGCATTCAAACTCCGGTTCAAAGTCTCGAACAATGAGGCAGAGTATGAAACGTGTATTGCTGGGCTAGAAGCAGCTCTGGAACTAGGGGCAAAACGGTTGGACGTCATCGGGGACTCGAACCTTGTTGTATCTTAAGCAAAAGGAGATTGGAAAGTCAAAGAAGAAAATATGAGAATATACCACCAGACCTTGGACTTGCTGATTCCACGGTTTGAGAAGCTGAACTTCGCTCATCTACTAAGAGAGAACAACAGGTTCGCAAATTCACTAATAACTCTATCTTCTCTGATAGACATCCCTTTTGGAGTTCGGATGCGTCTGACCATCATCGAATAGAAATTTGCGCTGGCCTACGAGTTGATTTCCGCCATAGACGAGGTACAAGATGAGAACCCCTGGTATTACGATGTTTGAAACTTCTTGGAAAATGAGGTGTATCCACCAGGGGCAAATGCCAAGGATAAAAGGGCAATTCGAAGAATGGCTGCTCAGTTCATTGTCTGTGGAGGGAAGCTATACAAGAGAGGTCATCTCGGGATGCATAAGTTGTGTGTTGATGCCGAAGAGTCCAAATGCCTAATGGAGGCCATCCATGGAGGAGAGTGCGGAGCGCATATGAACGAGGTGATGCTAGCCCGAAAGATCCTTAGAAAACGTAACTACTAGTCCACCATGGAGGAAGATTGTATTGGCTTTGTACGGTGATGCCACAAATGTCAGATCCATGCAAATCGTATGAACATTCCGCCGTCGAAACTATACAACATGACTTCGCCATGGCCATTTTCAGTCTGGGGGATTGATGTGATGGGGGCTGTCACTTCGAAGGGGTCCAATGGGCATGAGTTCATTCTGGTCACGATAGACTATTTCACAAAGTGGGTTGAGGCCCAATATTATGCGGTGTTGAAGGCGTTGCATGTTTCGAAATTCATCAGAAACGACACCATCTGTCGCTACGGAGTCCCGAACGAGATCATTTCAGATAATGGTTCCCACTTCAAGAAGGAAGTGATCGACTTGTTGGAAAAACACAACGTCGCTTTTCATAAGTCATCTACATATCGGCCGCAAACCAACGGAGCAGTTGAGGCCGCCAACAAGAACATCAAGCGTATTTTACAGAAGATGGTGGAAACTTACCGGGACTGGCCAGATAAGCTGCCATTTGCTCTGTGGGGCTACTGGACGTCAATTAGAACTTCTACTGGAGCGACTCCACATTCCTTGGTCTATGGGATGGAGGCCGTTCTACCTATCAAAATTGAAGTTCCGTCATTACGAGTACTGGCTGAGTGTCAGACAGCTGAGGCAGATTGGCAGCAGAGCAGATTCGAGGAACTCATGCTCTTTGATGAGAGAAGGCTGAAAGCACTGTACCATGTTCAAGGTTATCAACAACGAATTGCCAGGGCTTTCAACAAGAAGGTTAAGTCCAGGAATTTGAAAGAAGGAGATTTGGTGCTCAAAGACAACCAAGCTCCCATCCACGACCCTAGGGGCAAGTTCAGACCAAATTGGACTGGTCCTTACATCATCAAGTCTATCTGGTTGGGTGGAGCTGTCGTTCTAATGGACCTAGATGGCCTAGAGTTCTCCTAACCGATCAACATGGACAAGTTAAAGAAATATTTTCCCTAAGTGGCTCGCTAGGCCGAAAACCCGAAAGGGCGACCTAGGCAAAAGTTAGAGCACAAAAAATTTGAAATGATAAAAACTGAGCTCGCAAGGTTGAAAACCCAGAAATGGCAGCCTTGGCAAAAGTTAGAGCGCAAAAGGAGAGAGTTAATACTCGAGTGAACCAAAGCCGAACTACGTAAGGCTTGATTCCCATGTTTGGGATACGTAGGCAACTTCGTCCTAAAGTCCAGCCATAATCACTTCCCCGATCAACTTTATCCATTTGATCATCTCAGTCATCTTCGTCTATTCAGCATTCAAGAGTTCAGTTATGATCTCTGGTGTAGTGTTATTCAGACTAGGGGCAACTTTCCAGTTGCTGAAATCCGGGGTTGTGCATCTCAGTGACAGATCTCAGGCGTGTCCAGTTCTGATCTATATCGAAAATGGTTTTGAAAAGTTTTAATAAAAGTTGATTTTGCTCAAATTAATCTTTTTACAACTTAGACCATTTTTGGACCAATCGGAAAATTTTCAGTGCCACAACCTTCAAATTTTATTGATTTCAATACAAAGTTCTCCTGCTCTTTAATACAAAATTAAAGTTGCTTTTCATTACATTCATAAAGAAAACTTGAAAGTTCTGATTAAAAGCAAATAAATCTAGGGCATAGTCAGGTGTTCCTGCGTCCCCTCCCAGAGCCGGTCGAAGCCTCTGATGCCAAAGTGGGCCCTACCTGTGCCTCTTCATTGAGCCAATCCATGCACTCATCAAAAAGGGTGCAACTGAAAGTGGAAGCGGGGGCCAGAAGCTCTCTCGTCCTCCATGCTACAGCATACCGAGCTAGCTGCGCGCCTCGGACCGGAAATGTAGCAGGGTACTCTATCCCCTCCTTCGGGCAAATCTGACCATGTCCGAACTAGGGCCAGAACCAGAACGGAAAGTAGAAGACACAGTGTGTCATGCCAATCAACTAAATCCTGGGCTGATGGGTCATGCTGTAACTCATTGCCGACAGGTTAAGCCAAGGGCAGCGCCAAGCAATGCGGTCCGCAGACAAACTGCACATCCAACTGTACCACCATCCTTCATCTGGAGCATCGACTAAACGTCGTCGGGAGAAATAGCTGCGAGCTAAATATGCCGGACACGAGTCCACAACTCTCAACTTGTCCATCAACCACACCTGGGGAGGGATGAAAAATGAAAGAATAAAGAATAGAGAGATGTACGTTGAGAGAAAAAGTGAGCAGAAGGTTTTGAGAGAAAAATCGAGCCTGAGGGTTGAGTGATGTGAGATATATATGTGAGATGGGGTGGGAAACATTACCTGCAATAGTAGTGGACTCCCCGCAAACCTAGCCGTCTCCCGGCGATGAAAAGCGTCTAAGCCCATCAATGTCTCGGCCAATGTCATGGCAATGCAGCTTTTGCCCTCTTTCAAGCCCTCGGCAACTTCGATCAAACGAGTGCTAAACCCACCAAAGCTTGGGACAAGTAAGAAATGGGACAGCATGCACAAGCAAAACGCATGTCGTCGATAACCCTGCCAATGATGATCGCCGCGGTCACCAACATCAGAAAACTGACAAACCAAGCTCGGAATGTCCATCTCTCCATTGTGAATCAATGACTGAGCGTCATGCACAGTAAGGCCGCACATCTGTCCTAAGGCTTGGACGTGGCCGAACCAGAACTGAAGCAAGATTTCCTCGTCGCGCTCGGATTCCATTAAAGCTTAGAAATCCTTAAAAGTGGGACACATCTCTTAACCACCAAAACTAAAGACGTGTGTTACCGGATTCCAAAACCTTGTCGCGGCACGAAGGAACGAAAAACGCAGCGAGGTGCGGCCCAGCCTGAACAGTGCATTTATGCCGAAACCCCGAAAATTCAGCCTTTCCGAGCCATCCAAGTTGGCAATCCAAGTTGTGAGATTTTGGGCAAGAAACTCTTCCATTTGGTGCAAATCAGTGTTGAAATGAGGAAAACTATGAAACTGGGGCTTTTATAGAAGATAAGGTGTTGAGTGGAAGACAGGTGTCAACATTCTGGAGGTGCTTGCCATTTTTGGCCGATCGGCCAAAAATAGTGCCGACTGACCATCCTTTTTGGCCGATCGGCTAAAAATGTTGGTCGATGGCCATTTCTTGTGGCCGGTGGTCTTTCCCTTTGGCCGATGGCCTTCCTTCTTGTTCCCTGAGCTGTTTATCTATTGAACATGCTGAGAATTTGTGACTGGCACCACTTCCAATGCCTTCTGGTAATGATTTTGCAAAGTCACACCCGCGTTACTTCGATTTGATTATCGAGTTGTTGTACATTTGCTTATCGAGTTGTATTTCACATGCTTTAAGTCTTTGTTTTGCTTATCGAGTTGTATTTACACTTGGTTAGCTTATCTAGTTCTTTGTTTCGATTATCGAGTTATGTTTGTCGTTAGTCGGTTCACTACCTAATTATTACGATGCAAGTGCTTAATTTTCATACAAAAGTTCAATCTCATTTACATTATTATGTAATGCGATGCGATGCATAGAATGTACAAATGCAACACTTTTTGAGCAAAAATAGCCACTTCATTTTGTAAAAAGTACATAGTTTTGAGAAAATAAAACCTGCCTGAGGCAGTACAATGTGCTCAAACTACCGATAAAAAAAAAAAGAAAGGCAACAAAATGTTTGGACAAAGTAAAAAGAAGAAAAGTAGCAAGTGTCTGGATCAGTATCAGTCATCTCGAGCACAGGAATCCGTCCTGGTCCTCTTCCTGGACGAGGGTCCAGGGTCACCACCGCCATCTCCATAGTCAGAATCTGAGCCATCTCCGGCCTCGCCCTGGGACGACGCCGCCTCCTCGTCAGAATCATCAGAGGAGGGCTCTCGCGAACTGCTCTCAGCATGAGCGTGCCTATGTCTGCCCCGGCTATGGAATGTCATCCCCCGCCTAGCTCCCCCTCCTCCTCAAGCAAGAACAGATGGCCCAGCTGGAGCACCTCCCATGGCCGGAATCTGGAATGGGTCCTGAAAAGGACAAATGGCAAATGCATCAGTTATGCTACGCAAAGCAGAGTATGAATACCAAATACAATGTATGAGTACAGGATATGAATGCTGTGAGCAGTGCATCAATACAGAATGCAGTATATGAGTACAGTGTATGAATGCCGTGAGCAACACTGTGAGCAGTACGTGGGGTATAGTGTATCAGTGCCGTGAGTGCTGTGTATCAAGTGTCGTGTTGATGGTGTGATGCATTAGATTATGTATGAAACAAATTATGCAGAGTTTGAGACTGCGGTTGAAAGAACTTACCGGGATGCCATAGATGGTCAACAGGTCGATGCTCCGCTGCAGCATCCCCATCACAGAGGCAATCAACTCTAGAGACTGGCGAGTGTACTCGACGAAAGCCTGCAAAAGGGTTAAGAGCATCAGTATTCTGTGAAATATCAAGAGAAATGAAATGAAATGGCTGTACAGAATGCAAAGTGTGGTAGTACATACCAGGGTCGAGCCATAGACTCCGACAAGCTCATGATCAGCCGGAGGAGGAGCGATGGGTATCTGGTAAGTCTTCCCACCCTGTCCTTGGCATGTCATCGTCGTAGGCAACTCTGGTCATCTAGCTCCCTGCCCTCTCCGGGACCCACTCCTGCCTCGTGCCGGAGGTGCCCCTGTTCCTGCTGCTGGCACCGCTGGCCTCTCTCTCTAGACTCGGGGAGCACCGGTCAGAGGCCGCATGAGATAAGCCTAGATGTACTCGGCGTAATCGCCCTCATCTCTAAAGCGCCCATAGCTTCAGCCAATCGTGTATTCTCTCATCTCCTCTAAGGTGTACCTCTCAGTGTGCCTCGTGTGGGTAGGAGGAGGTGCTGGAACTGTCTGCTCGGGCACGCCCAAGGTCTGCCGCAAGAAATGCTCCCCAAAGTAACAAGCGCGGCAAACCGGTCCCTCTAACAAGACCCTGAACCGGGCAGTCTCTCGAGCACCGGCATACCGCTCCCGAACTGCATCAGGCAACGGGGCCCGAGGCTGCCAGGTGATCTGCAAATAATACACAATTTGTTATCTACTGTTATTGAGAGTACAATATAAAGCGAAGCTTAAATAAACTGTAATGTTTGACATACCTCAGCTGCGATGATGGTGTCAAAGTAGCGACGGAAGAACATGAAGGACTCCCGTGGCCTCCGCTCGCATCTCACATCGAAGCGGTGGGAAAACGAAACCATAGGGGGCATCTCCTCATCCGGCACTGGGGCAAGCCTAGGAAAGTAGACATACACCCACAACTACAGAATGCAACAGAGCAGATTTGAGTATGCTTATCAGATAAAGCAGTATACAGATAAAGTAGAGTGCAGTATGTGCAGTGTATTGTGTAGTGTGTGTAGTGTACAACCAGTGTAAAGCAGATTGCGTGCGCGCAGTGTGTGTGATGTACAGATGATAAAAATAGAATTGAAAAGACAGAAAAAGAAACATGTACCTCCCAGGCTCGCCAGTAGCCTCCAAGCAACTGCCGGCTGCGGCGGGAGGATGAGCTCATATATCCGTAAAGGGTGGCCAAGCCCGCGCCACCCTAATCGTAGCCGCGGATCTGCGTCACGTCCACAAGGGCGCTCAGTAGGTAAAGGGTGACAATGTTCGCCCGGTCGGCAAAGAGCGTGGTCCCCAGCAAGAACATGATGAAGCCACGGGCATACTGCTCCTCCTCCTCCCGAGTAGTAGGCGCCTGGATTCGGAAGTGATCCTCGAACCATGAGTACCTCATAAGCCCTGACCGGGCAAGAAGCGGCTAAGTGCCGAGCAAGTATAGCTGAGCGGCATCCCACTCATCCATATGTATATCAAAGGGAATCGGATCACCCCCTACTCCGATGCCTGTGAGCATGGAGAAGTCAAAGGGAGTCATCGTCATCTCCCCGGTGGTAGAAAGGTGGAAGGAGTCGGTGGTGTCCCACCACCTCTCCACCAAAGTAGCAAGAAGGGGCCTGCTCGCAGTGAGGCATGAGAGTCCCATGCAAAAGGTCCCAAAGCCGGCCTGGTCGACAATATGGTGAACCGCATCGGGTAGCTCTATATACCATCTTCAAGCGACAATATTTCCATACCCCCGGAAGGCATGGGAATCTCCCTGTGTTCAAAGACAAACAGATGCGAAGCAGTGTCAGATGTACAGTGTTTGAATGCCTTCAGAATTTGGGAAAATGTAGTGTGGGTGCATATGTTCAAGTTTACATAGATATTGGATGGGCTAAGCATACGATGTAACAGTTTGTTTGGGTTATTCAGTTGAAAATGCAGTGTGTGTGCATGTGTTTGGGTGCACTCAGAATTGATGAAAATGCAGTGCGGGTGCATACGTTCAGATTTAAACAGATATCAGGTGTGGGTGTGCTCACAGTGAACTATAGCATGTGATGTATCAGTGTGTCTCAGTTAAGAAGTTAAAGAACAGAATCGACTATCACAGTTATACGTTCTACATTGCAAAAAATAAAACAGAGAAAGAGTGAACCTCAGAAGCGCCGTAGGACAGAAGTGACTCTGGCTCGCGCAGCAAAAGCTCCAGTGGTGCGCCCCGCGCGTAGCTCCTGAAGTGGCGGATGTCGTCGGGAGGCAACACGTGTATCGCTGGTCGGTAAGTCGTCGGATCGAACGGCCGAATGCGAAGAGGTAGGAGCTCAACCTCGGGGTCCACATCCATCTCTGGGGGAGTCCCACCACGTGGAATTTCATCTGTTATCTCAAAAGGAGCGTGAAAATGGCCGAGAATGTGAAAAACGGGCAAGAATGCGAATGGTCAACCCAAAAGTCAACCCCGAAATCATGAAAAATGGGAGAAAAGGTCGGAGTATGGAAAATGCACAAAACCAAGTAAACTCGGGGGGAAACAAACCCCAAGTTATGGAAACCAAGAAAGAAGCACCGAAAACCGAGTTTTGTTCGGTTTAAAATGTGCAAAACGGGAAGGGTTTCGCGAATCGAACAATGAAAAGGGTTCGAATACACAAGAAAAGCAAGGATCTAAGGTTGGGAAATCACCTAGAGAGAAAGAGGAGTGATTTTCAACCAAGAGGAAGTGAGGATATAAGGTGTGGAACCCTATATTTAAAGACCCCTGGCCAAAAGACAAAACTGCCCCGAAACTGCCATTTTTGGCCGGTCGGCCAAATTGTTAGGCAATCGGCTAAATATTTGGCCGATAAGCTTATTTTCTAGCCGATAGATGGCCGATAGACTTTGTTTGTGGTCAATGCACCTCCAACACCCTTGTTTGGGTCAATTATGTGGTTTGGGACCTTCATCCCTCAAGATAGCGCAAGGAAGTACACTTTTGAAGCTTAATCGATCTTGGTGTTGACCTCGAACCGTGTCTTCCATGTACGGCATTCGATGCGCGCGAGGTGTATCCTTTTCGTATCCTTTTGTATATCGCAAAAATTCAAGAATTGCTTTTGAGCATATTATGTTACAATGTTTTGTCATAATTGTAATAAGCGCGCTTGTTATGCGTCTTTCAGCCCTTGCGTCGAGCATGCTTCATCTTGCTTTCGAGTTACATCTCACCATCATGAATAGCATGCCTTTACCGTGCTTCCGTTGAATATGTGCCTCTCTTTGTTATTGCATTGTTACACACATTGCTTGCGTTGTTGTGCATGCTTTACTTGCATGTGTTTATGCACCCCGTTGTTACATTGTTACACACATTGATTGCGTTGCTGCGCATGCTTTACTTACATGTGTTTATGCATCCTTTCGCATTGATACACACATTTCTTGCGTTGTCGCGTATGCTTTACTTACATGTGTTGTCATGCTTTTCCTCGTATTGTTATGCGTATACTTAGGTTGCATTGTTATACACCCCTTGCTGGCGTTGTCGCGCATGTTCTACTTGCATTATCACGCTTGTTTCAGTCGCATTGTTATGCGTACACTTAGGTTGCATTGTTATACACCCCCTTGCTTGCGTTGTTGCGCATGCTTTACTTACATGTGTTTATGCACCCTTTCACATTGTTATACACATTGCTTGCGTTGTCGCGTATGCTTTCCTTACATGTGTTGTCATGCTTTTCCTCGCATTGTTATGCGTACACTTAGGTCGCATTGTTGTGCACCTCTTGCTTGCGCTGTCGCGCATGTTCTACTTGCATTATCACGCTTGTTTCAGTCGCATTGTTATGCGTACACTTAGGTTGCATTGTTATGTACCCCCTTGATTGCGTTGTCGCGCATGTTTTACTTGCATTGTCATGCTTGTTTCAGTTGCATTGCTATGCACCACCTTACTGGCGTTGTCACGCACACTTGTTACATTATCATGCACCTTTTTACTTGCGTTGTCACACACGTCTTGCTCGCATTGTTATGGGTACACTTAGGTTGCATTGTTATGTACCCCTTGCTCGCGTCGTCGCGCATGCCTTTACTTGCATTGTTATGCTCGTTCTACTTGCATTGTTATGCACCTTCTCACTCACATTGTATATGCATGTGTTTATCTCATATTGAAATGATATCTTGATCTAACATTGAACATGTGTTTCTACTATACTATACTTGTTGAGTTTCTTTCTTTTATAGGCATGATATTGTATGTGTGGTTCATTTAAAGTTGGTGAAACCTGCCAGTACTATGTGTACCGATTAATCGGAGGAATTTCAGGTAACACCTTTCCTGTCCTTTGAATTCGCTTTGTTTCGGTTAGAAGTATCCGGGTGCGCTCGGTGTTTGCGCTATACCCTTGTTAGAGGAATTGGGACTTACTCCGATGTTTGTGCTCCCTTTCCTCTCCTGCGTGTGCCACGCGAAAAGATGCTCCCTTTCCTCTCCTGCGTGTGCCACGCCGAGAGATGCTCCATTTCTTCTCCGGCGTGTGCCACGCGGAGAGATGCTCCATTTCCTCTCCTACGTGTGCCACGCGGAGAGATGCTCCATTTTCTCTCCTTCGTGTGCCGCGTTGAGAGATGCTCCCTTTCCTCTCCTGCGTGTGCCACACTGAGAGATGCTCTCTTTCCTCTCATGCGTATGCCGCGCTGAGAGATGTTCCCTTTCCTCTCCTGCGTGTGCCACGCAGAGAGATGCTCCCTTCCCTCTCTTGCGTGTGCTACACTGAGAGTTGTTGTGTTTGGGACTCCGGGTGTCCTCGGTAGTCGCTTTTAGTCTTCTCCGCATGAGACGCAGTGAGAATTGCATAACTTTCTTGCATCCTTTCTGTTGGAATGTGTAGGACTACTCTTTCTTATTCGCTTGCTTAAAATGTTGTATTTGTTTTGCATAAATGCTTTATTACAACTCCCTTTGCATGATCATAAGTTATCCTCTGCATCTTGCATATTATTTGCAACTTGCCCCTGCCTGCGGGCGCATATCTTTGTTATCCTGTACGCTTGTCTGAGTCTTCGGCCTTGTCAAAAATGGGTCATCTCTGGGCTTTGACATTCACTCCCGTCATCTTATGACTTTCGAGTTCTGTCAAAGAGGAGCAACTGTAGACACCCCATTTTTGACCGTCCTCAAGAATTGGACATCATCATTTGAACACTCGATGATCATCCATGTTCGTGTTCGTTTTGAGTTTCCGAAGGTCTCGGTTGCGCACCTTGCCTTAGGATCTCTCAACTTGTCTATTTTGTGCTTGGTTGTGAACCAAGAACTTGTGGTTTTGCTTCTGAGGGAAGAGGGTGGCTTGTTTTCCATCCCCTCAACCCACCGGCCAAGGCTTGAAGCCATCGGCCTTGTTTTCTTGCCATCGACCAAAAATGTTGGCCGATCGGCACTTATTTTGGTCGATCAGCCATATTTTCTGGTCGAGGTCTTTTCTTTGCCTTTTTCAGGCATTATGCATGCCAGTTGTGCCAGCTGGTGAGCACAGACCCTCCCCTCCATACACGTGTATGGTGGGATTTGAACCAAAGCTTAGCTTCTCTAAGAAGCTTTGAATTGGATTTCTATAAGAGAGGAGCCTCCCCTCCCTTTCCAGAGGTTCAGCAAAATAGATGTAGAGTTCATATATCACTCTATCTCTATATCTCTCTCACTCTATATTTGTGTGTGTGTTTGTGACCTAAAGTGTATTTTGTTCATACTTTTGCACTATAGCACCTAGTAGAACACCTTCCTTTGGTTGCTGAGGCACTAGGAAATTGGTTTCAGAGTTCTTGGGTTGGTTTTGATCCAAGGGAGTGGCTGGAGTTGTGTTCTTGAAAGTGTTCTTCAAGGGTGAGCAGCTAACCTTTTGTTTCCCCATTTTGGCTTAAGCTTTTAGACCTATTTGCACCTTGTTTTAAGCTTAACTATAAACTGAAAAAAGTTCTGATTTTGTATGCTTTAGATGATTGCTTAAGGTCACTTTTTGGTTGGGGGTTGTCTAGCCCCTCTTAGGCCTTATTTGGCCTTGTTTGGAGCCACCTCTTTTGGCCTTTGTTCTTGCTTTGGTTTGACCTTTCCACCACTGAAATCCAAAGGAATTTTAGTGGTGGAAAGGTGGTTCTAGAGTCTTGTATAGGAGAGGGACACCCCTCTCTCCTTGTGTCTCATTTGCTTGTGTTAATGGCTTGTAATGGTAGCATGTTTGCTTAGCATGTTTTGGCTTCATTTCAGCAAGTATTTGGTGTTATTTTTTCATGCTATACCTCTGTCCAAGGTTGGTTTAGTGGTCTCTTGCATGCACCATACACTTGTAGTGTAATCCTCTCTATTGCCTTAACACGCTTTGTGCTTTAAACTATGGTTTTAGCATGATTTTGACTCGACCCAAAGGAGCTTTTGTTCATATTTCAGCATGTTAAAGCCCTGTTTCATGTTCTTTTGATCATACATGCATCATTTTGTATAGCTACCATACAGTCTAGCTTGTTAACATTGAGGGTCCAAGTCATTAGCATGCACTACTTTGACCTTTTTCCATGATTTGGCATCATCTCATATGTTATTTTAGTCCATGTTTCATGCTCATATACTTGCATTTGCCATCCTTTCAAAGCTTTGAAGAGTTGGTGTCTTATGCCTTAAGGTTGGGTCATTGTGCATGCCTCCATGATTAGGTCTTCGGGATGCCATCTAAGTGGGTTTTTGGGCCTATTTTGACATGCCATATCTCTGTTTTTCGTTGGTTAAGTCATGCCATGTTTGGTTATAATGGGTGTAGTGTAATCCCCTTTGTTGACCTTACTTGCATCTTGCCTTCGGTCCTTCATTTTGGCTTGTTTTAGCTTTGGCCATTGCATGTTTTAGACTCCCTTTAGCATGATCTAGGACTATTTTGGTTGTCCTTGGCTCTTTGGAGCTTGTTTCATGTGGCCTTAGTACAAGCTCCTTGGCTAGCCTTAAGCCTTGAGCTTTCTTGCATATCGTACTTGCTTTGATTAGTTGATTTGGCATCACTCCTCACATCATTTCAGAGCATGTAGTATTGTCATACATCCTTGTTTGTCACTCTTTAGGTGTGCTTAAGAGTTGCATCTTTATGGTTTAGTCCTTGGGCCAATTTGCATGCATGTTTGCCATGCCTTTTTCATGCTTTATTTCCATCATTTCTTGGCATTTTTCTTGGCATTTTGGCCACTGATTTTGGGCATGACTGAGGTCTGTCCGTCTTTAGTTTAAGTCCATTTGCCATGTTGTTCAAAGTTGCTACTTTACATCATGCTTGCATGTTTGTCCATCTTTGCATACCATGCATGTTCGTAGGATTATGGTTGCATTTTGCATGCTTGTTAGCTTGCATTTTGTCACATGCTTGTTTAGGTCGCATTGCATTTGGCATGCTTGTTACTTTAGCCTTGTGTACATGTTTAAGTCATATTGCATTTGGCTTGCTTATGATGCATTACATAGCTTTTCCATTGTTGCATACATTGCATTATGTTTGGTTTGGGGTGTCAAACCAAACATGAGGAATGAGGGACGTTTCGTACTTGAAGTGACGAAACGTGCCTCAATCCTCAGTCGCCGACACTCTTGATCCAACATGATAGAGTTCTAGGCATCCATGTGTTTTTTGTGCATTCATTCCATATTGAATCGCGCACTTGGCTCCTTTGGCCATCATGCATCGACATGCGTGATCGATGACCCGAGGGTCGAGAACCATACTCCCTTGAGTTCATGACATGATAGGGAGGGTGTTTGTGCACAGATTGCCTTGAAAATGCATTGCCATGCTCTGTTTGTCCTCTGCTGCAGCAAAACAGCATTCTGCAGGAAGATATGGCTGGCTGGCCATCTTCAGTGCCGATCGGCTAAACATTGTTGGCCGAGATCCTCATAAATGGTCAATGACCAATCCCACATGGCCGATGTTCCTATATTTTGGCCGGTGACATCCCACAGTTCTCAAGGAGTGGTTTGGAAGCATCCTTGGGATTTGTGCAGTTTTCAGAGGTGCAAAACAGTGCAAACAGAGGCAACAAGTGGCATGGCAATGGGTTTCGGAGCAAGGCGATCGAGCATGCATCATTCAATCATTCCGAGGCGGAGCTGTTGCAGCCTCTTTAGTTTTCATACTTAGTCTGTTTTGCAACTTAATTCATTTGCTTAATTAGTTAAGAGTTATGTAATAATTAATTAGCTAGGGTAGTTAATTAATTAATTGATTTGTATTATTCATTCAGACCCTCCGTCGAGATGGCGAATTTTGTAATAAGTGTGCGTGAGTGTGTGAATGTCTTCCAACCCCACGTCTTTCTCCCTTTTACTTACCTGCTCTCAATGGTTAGTTTTAGGTCATGTTTCAATTAGCATCCTTATGCTCGCATGTTTGCATCATTCATCTGTATTGCATGCACCAGGCTCGGCGCATCATACTAACCGCATAGTATTTCAATTTCAACTTGAATACGTGTATCGAGTTGTCGCATTTCACATGCCATTCTTAGATAGCCAAGCCTATTTCTAGTTGCATTTTGCATGTGTTGCATTAGGCATCTTAACATAGCTAGGATCATGCATTGATTACTAACTAGCTATTGTTTTGGCTCGGAGTACTAGGTAAGCTTTTATGCTTTAGCATCTTGCACGTGTGTAAGTGTTAACATGATCGTATGCTTACCATGAGGCTAATTGCTTATATGATTAACTGTCTAAATGTCTATGGGTGAAGGTTAAATTACTTGAATTGGAACAATTCATTGAAATGCGAGTTTTAAGCCCACTTGATTACGGCAAAAATCATGTTTTCTAAGCCCTCTCGAGGGTGGCAAAATTCACGTCTTAGCCTACTTGCGAGTAGCACCTTCAAACCATTTTCAAACAAACAAACATGAGATGCTTCGTTCCAATTTAGGCAATCTAGTCTATACTTGTGTGTTGTGCGCATCACATAGTAATTCTAGGCTAATAACCGGAATAAGAACGTATGTGTTTTCAAAAACAAGATATCATGTTAGTAAAGGCCGATCTTTGATCAGGCGAGCAGGGGTGCTCATAGATGACCTTCCCCAATCGTACCCAAGTTCCCGAGCCGAGACAACTTTGGTGATGACAGACACGTGGCCTTAGGCACGAGTCAGGGTTTCCTAAATTCTCCAAAATAAAATATTTAGGTGGCGACTCTGTATCTGGCAAAACAGTCCATGTTTGGCACTTCTTTACAAAAATCAGTTTTCCAAAACGATTTTCCAGATTTGGACTCTTTGGTGATTTATCAATCTCACATTGCACATTGTGAGATTAGATTAAGAACCGTGGCATTCGAGTCCGAACTGTAGCACAGCAAAAAGCCCCTCGGGGCGCGTCTACAATTAGGAGTCAACATGCTCTTGAAAGTTTTGTCAAAAGGTTAATTGGGTTTTAAGTCAGACTGGTGTGACCCCTACAGTCTTCCTGAGAATATTCTTGACCATGTTCGATTATAGGTTAAGTGGTGAGCCTAGTTTTTGAATTAAATTTTCAACTGTGGGATTTTCTAAGGGTTAAGTTTAATTTCTGGAAACACAGAAAGGGATATTTTGTTATATTTTTCAAAAATGGCAATTGTCACCAATGATGCTGCTATTGCTAATGCTAGTGGAGATCTAAACGCTGGGGCAACTGACTTGCCAACCTCAACTGTGACCTTTATGGTCAACCCTGGTGTTACTCCGGGTGTTCCGAGACGACCGCTTAGTCACCATGAGCGCCTAAAGAAATTTGCTAGGGTGAACTTCAAGAGATGACAGCAAAAGATGTTGTTCTACTTGACCACGCTAAACCTTGCAAAGGTTTTGAGTGAAGATCCTCCAGCTATGGCAGAGAATGAGCCAGACAGGCAAAAAGTCATAGCACTTGACACATGGAAGCAGACAAACTATCTTTGCTGAAACTATGTGTTCAACAGCTTGACAGACTCACTTTACAGTGTGTTTTGTGCCAAGAGCTTAGCAAAAGAGTTGGGAATCTTTGAACAAGAAGTACAAGACTGAGGACACCGGGGCAAAGAAATTTGTGGTTGGCCGGTTCTTGGACTTTAAAATGGTAGATTCAAAAATTGTGATAAGCCAAGTCTAGGAGTTCCAAATAATCTTGCATGAAATCTATGCTGAGGGGATGCCTTTGAACGAGTCATTCCAAGTTGCTGTGATCATTGAGAAACTTCCCAATAGTTTGAAGGACTTCAAGAACTATTTGAAGCACAAACGCAAGGAAATGTCAGTTGAAGACCTGATTGTCCGACTCCGAAGTAAGGAGGATAATAGAAAAAAAGGAGGGAGTACTTCCTCAGTGAAGGCCAATGTCATTGAACATGGCAGATCTTCGGGGGTGAGGAAGAAGCCCCTTGTGAACAAGGGCTCAAGGCTGGGGCCAAGGGGTGGTGTTGCAAAGAAGCCAACATATAAGTTGCAGGAACCTAGTTATCGGTTCTTAGGGAAGTGCTACAATTGTGGTAGCAAGGGGTATCGGGCTAGTGACTGCCGCAAGCAGAAGAAACCATACAAGACCAAACCTCGTGTTCAAACCCAAGAGAATGGTGGATTGATACTAGGGCTATACGCCACATCTGCTCTGAAAAGAAGCTGTTTACAACTTTCAACACAAATGGTGAGAAGTTGTTTATGGGAAACTTTGTTACCTCCATTGTTGAGGGGAAAGGAAAGGTGGTCCTGAAGTTGACCTTAGGAAATGAGCTGACCTTGAACGAAGTCCTGTATGTTCCGGACATTCGTAAGAATCTTGTCTCAGGGTCTCTTCTCAACAAACATAGTTTTTGCATGGTCTTCGAGTCTGACAAGGTCATTCTGACCCAGAGCGGAGTGTATGTGAGCAAGGGATATATGTTGGGGGGTATGTCCAAACTCAATGTAATGACTATTATCTCAAAAATGAATAAAGCTGCATCTTCTTCTGCTTACATGCTTGAGTCTTCCAATTTGTGGCATGGTAAACTAGGGCATGTGAACTTTGAATCTTTACGTAGATTAATCAAGTTAGATCACATACCATCTTTTAAGATTAATCCAAAACACAAGTGTGAAACTTATGTTGAAGAGAAGTTGACAAGATCTTCATTTCATTCTATTAAGAGAAGTTCAGAGCCGTCGGACTTAGTGCATAGTAATGTGTGTGACTTAAAGTTCATACAATCACGTGGTGGTAATAAGTACTTCATTACTTTTGTTGATGATTGCACTAAGTATTGTTATGTCTATTTGCTCAAAAGAAAAGATGAGGCTATTGACAAATTTGTTCTTTATAAGAATGAAGTTGAGAATCAATTAGGCTGCAAGATTAAGGCTTTAAGAAGTGATCGTGGTGGTAAGTATAAATCACCGTTTATTGAGATTTGTGATCAATCTGGGATTATCCACCAAATCACGGCGCCTTATTCTCCTCAGTCAAATGGGATTGCTGAGCGGAAGAATAGGATGTTAAAGGAAATGATGAATGCAATGTTGATAAGTTCTGGATTGTCACAAAACATGTGTAGGAAAGCAATTCTATCCACAAATTACATTCTGAATAAAGTACCCTAGAAGAAGGTGGGCAAGACCCCGTATGAGTTATGGAAAGGCATTAATCCTTCTTATAAATTCTTACGAATGTGGGGGTATCTTGCAAAAGTAGCGATACCTACACCCAAACGGGTTAGGATAGGCCTGAAATCCGTGGATTGTATATTCATTGGTTATGCACATAATAGTAGTACAATTCGAAGTTTGATGTATTTGATGAGTTGAAATCTCATGCCATTATTCAGGACAAAGCAAGAAAAAATCTCATGTCATTATTCAGGACAAAGCAAGAAAGTCTGTAAACTTGTCAAATCATTGTATGGTTTGAAGCAAGCGCCTAAACAATGACATGAGAAGTTTGACAATGTAATTGTTGTCAAGTGGGTTTAGAATCAATGAATGTAACAAATGTATTTATGTCAAAGATACTGACTGAGGTTATGTCATTTTGTGTCTATATGTTGACAATATGCTCATTATAGGTAGTAATGATGAAATAATCAAAACTACTAAGAAGTTATTAAACTCTAAGTTTGACATGAAAGATACGGGCATTGCAGATGTTATTCTATGAATTAAGATTACCAGAACATATGGCGAAATTGTACTTTCTCAGTCTCATTATGTTGATAAGATACTTGAGAAGTTGAGTGGATCAGATACGAGTGTGTCACCGACACCTGTAGACTTAAGTCTACATTTTACCAAGAATAATAAAGATAGTGTCTCTCAGTTAGAATATTCTCGGGTTATTGGAAGTTTGATGTGTTTGATGAGTTGTACTAGGCCGGATATAGCCTACTCGATTAGCAAGCTTAGTAGATATACGAGTAATCCCGATACTACTCATTGGAATGGCATTGTGCAGGTGTTAAGGTATTTACGCTACACTCGGGATTATGGGCTGCATTATACTCGATATCCAGCAGTACTAGAAGGCTATAATGACGCGAATTGGATATCAGGTATAAAGGACTCAAAGTCCACTAGTGGATATGTGTTCATTCTTGGTGGGGAAGCCGTGTCATAGAAATCTTTCAAGCAAACGTGTATATCTAAATCAACGATGGAATTAGAGTTTATTGCTTTAGATAAAACAACGGAAGAAACTGAATGGCTTCGCCATTTCACTGAAGATATCCCACGTTGGTCTAAACCTGTGCCAGCTATTTGTATTCATTGTGATAGTCAATATGCAATTGGTAGGGCACAAAGTAATATGTACAATGGAAAGTCTAGACATATCCGTCGTAGACATAATTCCATACGACAACTACTCTCAAATGAAGTTGTCTCTATAGACTATGTAAAGTCTAAGGACAACATTGTGGATCTGCTAACCAAAGGGTTAAATCGAGTATTAGTCGAGACGTCGTCAAAAAGAATAGAGCTGAGGCCTTTGGAAGTTACCTGAATGGAAACCTAACCTAGTTTATTAGAGATCCCCAGATCTAAGTTCAATGGGACAACCTAAGTGCGTGTAACAATGGTATGTCACTATGGGGTTAAAACCCTCCAACCATTCCTTTAAGCAGTGATACCTACGGGGGTGAAGGTTAAGTAAAGCTTTTAATGACTCTTATGTGTTGAGGATTCAAACAGGGTATAGCAGGATACTTTGACGAGTCACCTATGTGACTGTGAAGTGGAGCCGCTTCTAAAAGAATTGGGAAGACCAAAATTCTTTGAAACCACTCGCTGAACCAGACTAGTGCTCAGGGCCATAAGTGAGAACAGAATGGTGGTAGGAGTAATTCCTGTGCGAGATCTATTGTCTCAATTTACTTGAACGGTGTCCGTTTGTTGAGTCATTCAGTCAATTTTTATTCACGTGGGAGATTGTTGGAAAAAATGAGTTTTTGGTGACTTTAATTAAATATTAAAGTGGGCCTTAACCATCTATTGTGTTGGATTCAAGTGGGTCTAGATACTTTGCAATGAGATTTTTACACCATAAAAAGAATGTCAAAAACTCATTGAGAATTAAATGAGAAATTACTTCATGAAGTTAGCTTCATGAAAGAAGTAGTGGGATTAGTGTGTATAATATGTTTGTAACTCCTGCAATATTGTAGAGGTTAATAGTGCATTAGTGACCAGCCATAAAGACAGGTTAATGGTGCATTAGTGACCAACCATAAAGGTTAGAGACTCTTCCTCTCTCTCCTATACATGTATAAATTGAGACCTTTTTGTCTAGTCTCAACACAGAAATTTTTGCTTTCATTTTATAAGTCAGTTTGCCAGAAAGTTCCTACAGTAAGAGAGTGCTGCCACGATTTTTGTTCGCTAAGCTAGACAGAGAGTGCTTCTGCCGTATCTGGTTTTTGACCATTGTATCTTGGAAGACAGACACCAGAATTCCTCAAGCACTCGACCCGTGAGGCAACAGAAATTTATTTTAAGAAAACTGCTACCGTGCAGATTTTGGTTTGCTTTCTTTACCATTTTAATCTATTGGATATTTCTATTGTAATTTAGATGTAATTCTTATATGTTCTTGGTATATAATTTTGATTTATTTGTGAATCTATTTATTTAATTTTACAATTTGGACAGCAGAAACAGCCGCCATTGCTAGTTCTAACTACAATAACTTTCACTGTCGGAGCAGTTGTTGTGTAACCAACAACCTACCATCTCCGGTGAGCCGACGGCCTCGGAAGGTTCTCTGGCACGATGGTCTCCAATGCATTCACTCGCCACAGTGGACACCTTCTCTTGTCACTCTATCTCTTACCCTTCTTGTTTGATTCAACAACTAGTATTGGCTTCGTATATTCTGATCATCAATGGCCATGCTTTCATTGCCCATTGTTAAATTGTCAATTTCAAGCCCAATAATGATACAGGTCAACCCCAATACGCATTGGCTTCTCCGTGGTTTTTCCTTCGTTGGCCTTCATACACATATATTATATGTATCCCACAATTCAAAATCCAGGACAAACTATCAACACAAAATGTAATTTTGTGTAAGGGAAGACTATATATGTATTTGGGATTAGTTGGGGGTAAAGTTTGAGATGAATCATGATCACCTGTTCTCTTTTATGTCTCATTCTCAATTCTGTTAAAAATTTAAAGCGATAAAAAAATGATGCATGAAAGGAATAAATTATCTGAAAAAAAAAAAAAAAAAAAGAAGAAGAAGAAGAAGAAGAAGAAGAAGAAGAAGAAGAAGAAGAAGATAATAATTTTATGACTTGGAGTTAGATGAACAATTATAGAAAAATAATGATATATAAATACAAAGTGTGTATAAAAAAGACTACTAATAAGGGTGATGTGCCTAATTGGTGGACATATATCATTTTAAAATAAGAATAAAAAATCATCAGGATTTTTTATTATTATTTACAAAAAGACCACTATATGATGAAGAAAAATGCTTGGAAGCACTAAAAAATGAGCATTAGGGGGAGCACTAATGATGTGTCAGTGGGCCCTGCTCACTTTCTATGCTTTTTTTTTTTTTTTTTTTTTTTTTGCCATTCCCAATGTATTAGTGCTATTAGTGATGTATTTTTTAGTGGTCTAAATCATTGTTGATATGATGAAATGGTTTTATTAAAAAAAATGGGAGAAGAATATATAACATGTTAGAAAAAGAATATGAAAATGAGTGCAGGTGGCGCATGTTAGCAAAATACCATGTGGTTGATGCAATTGTGTACCGGTAAAAAGGATAACTCACCATGCAACTTGGGTTGTCGTTGTAGCGAGGGAAGATCGGCTACAGGTAGGAGGGGGAGCAGAGATTGAGGGAGCAAAACTGGTTGATATGGCCATTCTGCTTCCCCTCTCTCTCTGAGTAGCAAAGACCGGGGGAAATTTGAAAAATATTATATATTATACTAAATTTATACTAAAAATTTTAAAATTATAAGAGTTCGTACTCTCAAATTTTTTTTAGATAATTTTAAAATTATATAAATAGTTCTCTAATTTTTTAAATTATAGAGTACTCTCCTAAAGTTATAATCCTGAATCTGTTCTTGTTTATAATAATATGATTGATGAAGAAAATAAAACATTAATTATTTATATTAAGTAATTGAAGAATATAAGAGAATATAATAGACGGTGATTGGTGAAGAACCTCAACGGTGGCTTGTTGGGTTATGTAACACCTACGGGTGTAACTTAAGCAGGCTTAATCCGAGCAATCCGAACTCAGCCCGAATTTTTTTACGACTTGGACAAAATATTTTCAAATTCGGTACGGGCTTAGGTAAAAATTCAGGAGCCCGAATTAAATTTGGACAGGTTTTGGTAAAGATATCAAACAACCCGAGTAACTTCAAACCCGAATTATACATATATAGATATATAAAAATATTAAATATATATATATATATATATATATATATATAAATTATTAGTCATTACGTGATATTAAAGTAATTGAGATTGTTAAATTACATTGAATATATATTATACATACAAATAACATAAAATCTTACTTTTTTATTTTTTATTTTCACTCATAAATTGTAAAAATTACTATAGCGACATCTATCTTACATTATATAAATTATTTGTTTTGATGGTATTAATAATTTTTTATATATAAAAAAATATAAATAAAGTTAAATTTTAATAATTTAATAATGTAGTTGTAAAAAAAAAAAGAAAAAAGAAACAATTCGGGCAACTCAGGCAATTCAGGTTTAACTCGGATCAGGCTTGGGCATACGATCTCGAGTTATAATTCAGACTTGGGCAAGCCTAAATAGATCTTAACACAACTTAAACTGCACTTAAATAACTTTTCAATCCGACCAAATCTGCTCGAGTTGCATCCCTAATAACACCTGGTGTTGGACCTTCCACCAATCAAGGTGATGTTATTTGGTTGTTTTGGATTTAGAGCGAGATTCGGTCCGATCCATCATAAATTTGAATGACATTGTTTGGTTTCTTAGACTCCTAATGAGTTTAAATTTTGATAACTCGAATAATTTATTTTGTTAAATATTTTATTTATTTTATTAGAAAAAAGAGAGCTAATTCTATAATTATAATTTATTCAATTTATCATATTTGTTAAAAAAAAAAAAAAACTCGAAAAAGAGTTATTTTGGCAACAAGGCCTCGTTTGGGAAGTAACATTTTTAGTTTAAAAGCTAAAACGTCATAAAAAAAATCAAAAAGTCAATAATTTATATTAAAAAGTCAAAATTTTAATTTTCTCTCTACTTTTTGTACATCTTTTCGTAAAAAATCAAAAAATTATTTCAAACATACTAGTTTTTTGACATCATATTTTAACAAAAAAAAATCAAAAAATTATTTAAAAAGTCTATTCTCAAACATGGCCTTAAAATAGTTAAAAAGTTAAAAATTACTATTTAAAATTTAACTCTTCTCTCTCTAATTTTTGGGCATTTTTACATAAAAAGTCAAAAATAAAAATAAAATAGCCACTTCAGAAAATAACAGTACTTCTGAAATAATATTTTCTTTTCATAGTCATTCAGTCTTTTCATAATGGAGGAATTTACAGATCAGTGTTTATTAAAAAAATTATTTACAAATTAATGATAAATTTTGTTTATATTAAAATATAAAGTGACAAAATTTATACTCAATCAGTAATTAATTTTTTTAAAATCCACTGACCAGTAGGGTGGACATTCGTCGGGTTAGTCAGGTTCGGGCTTGGCCGATACTACATAATAAGAAATTTTGTATTTGTTCAAGTCCAGTCCAACCTTAACATCGGGCCGCTACATTTATCGAAGCTCGGCCTAAAAACTAATTATAAATCCCAAGCTCACCAATCAGGCTATATATTAAAAAAAAAAATTAAACATTGCATAATTAAATTCAATTACACATTATATTTATTAAATAAATATGCTGACATCATTATAAATTGAAAGAATTTATGTATAAATTGAAAGATTTCTTAAAAAAATTCAATCATACATCACCACAAATGTACACTTTAATAAAATTAACAAAGATAAAATTTAGATCTCAACAAAAATATATATTTTTAATATATATAGTTAATTAATTTAATAGCTAGCCGGACCAGGTTAAAAGTATAAATATCAAACCCAATCTATTAATATATTGGGCTGAAAATGTTAGCACATACCGACTCTATGAGCTAAAATAATATTTCCAAAAATAAAAAACCTGAAACGGACAAATTAGACAGGCCAACAGCCGATGCCTACCCCTGCTGGCCATTAATTTCCTTTTTTGTACTCATGTTTAATTCAGCCCAAACCTGGTATAGGTGGTTGAAGGGAGCCAATTTTGATCACACGATGCCGGATTGGGCCGAGCATCAGTTTGGACTTGGACCAGACCTTTTCATGGGCCCAGACCCAACATCATTATGACAAGCCCAGATATTTCTTTACGGCCACTGAGCCTCCGTTTGGGAAGTGGGTTGGCTTTTTAGTTTTTTGGCTTTTTTGGTTATTTTAGCCTGGGCTAAAAAGCTTGGTTTGGGAAGGGCTTTTTGGCTTTTTTGACTTTTTTTGTGAGAGAAGAATGTAATGATTATGAGTTGGATGTGATGTTTTGTTTGTTATGGCTAAAATAGCCTATTTTGTTTTTTGTGGCTAAAATAGCCAAAAAAGCCCAACCAACTTCTTCCCAAACGGTGCCTGAATCAACCATAAATGATCGGCCCATGAAGAAATCTGAATTCTATTTATTCCAAAAAAATATTTGAGTCCAATTTTTCAATATATTTTATTAAATTATTTAGGGTTACAATTTATTCTCAATATCCCTATTTTAATTTTAAAATATTAAAATTAATCTTAAAAACTTTTTAAAAAATATTTCTTTTGTTCACATAAATACAGGAAACACAACCAGGAAACTGGGCATCGATGAAGGAAAAGAAGATGGTGAACTTTGCATTTAGACTTCCAGGACTGAACAAAGTGGGTTTGTTCGGACTTCCAGACCGAACAAATTCACTTTGTTCAGTTTTAAACGTCCGAACAATAATGACGAAAAATAGTTTGTATAAGAAAACAAAGAAATCAATAATTGTACTTTGATATTTATGTGAATACTTACCTTCTCTTTAATGGGTTGCTTCAAAACACTATTTGATTATTAATCTCATCTATTATTTGATTCAGTTCAAACTTTTTTCTATTTGCAAATAAAAATATAATAAAAAAACAATGATGTTAATGATAATGGTGAGTTTGACGGGATGGATTGGAGTTTTAGAGTGAAGAAGAAGAAGAAGAAGAAGAAGAAATAATTGAAACTTGAGAAAGAAGATGAAGAGACAACTTAGGAAAGAAGGTGAAGATATTTGAATAGGAAAAATATGTATAATTGTACGAGTAAGAAATAATCTTCTCGTATAATCCTGTTGATCAAGTTCGCGCTCCTCCAAACGTCGTCATTTTACTCCCTGAAAACACAAACGTGAGCTAGTCAGCGGGTGTATGCCGGATACCTCTCCGATGCCTAAATCAGCAAAATAGACAAAGACAAAAGTTTTGTACATTCGAGAATCAAAATTCTGTTACCTCTCCATAGGTGATATTGTGAGCTTTAATAGGTTCCGTGTGGCACAATCCTAGTAGGATTCTTACTCCTCCATAAAGAGTCCTCCTAGGTATCATATTCCTGAAAAACAATGCTTATCCTTCAACACCTCCCTCACTGCTTAAACCAAGTGAGATGGTTCTACCACGGTTGGACGTCAATACGACCGAGATAACATGGCCATGCTGAAGCCACAGACTAGACCGAGCTCCCACTAGCTCGGTTCTTCCTTTCACTGCGTGTACCTCGGTTTGACATATTCCAACTGGGTTGTCTGAGACCGCACTAACCACAACGAGCTTGGACCGAGCTAACCAATAGCAAGGTTTTGAGGAAAGCTCAACATACTTCGGCCCAAGATGGTTTAACCGAGCTAACTGTCACCGCGCCGACCGAGCTAACCCCCAAGCTCTTTCGGACTGGGCTATCTGCAAGGCTCCTCTGGACCGGACTAATTACAAGGCCCTTTTACTGTGGCCGACAGAATGGCCCATTACCCAGCTTGGCCCAATTTACATATAAATTACCTTCTCAATAATTAATTAAGGTATACTATAAGAAAAAAATAACATTTTATTTTAAAGTTTAATATGTATTGTCCTTATTAATAAATTTACATTAGAGTATAATAAGAATTAAAATTTTAAAATTTAAATTTGACATAATAAGATAATTTTTGGATTCAAACAGAATGACTCATACTTCTCTTACAAATTTCCATACAATAAAGTTTGTTGGAATGTAATGTTTTGACAATGATACAACAATCTCTCCCAAACCTTCATCACTTGTATTTTCTAGTATTTTTTCTCTATTCCTTAATAAATTTTTTGTTTTTTTGATGATTAAAGAAAAAAAAAAACTGTCATACAAATCTAGTTAAGTCATTAAGAAAACTGAAATTTGTAAGGGGATATTTGTTGCAGCTTAAAAAAGTTTATTATAACTTATTTTAATTAGAGAGTCTGGTTGTATGATGCAACTTCTACTTATAATTAATTAGTCAAAAATAGCTTAAACAAATTGAAAATGCTAATTATCTAGAAGTTTGGAGAGAAATACTTTTAACTTATTTCTAATTGTTAATTTTTAACTTCAAATAAGCTACATTAAACCGGACCTAAGCTGCAAATAACTCTATTGTCAATAAAAAAGAAAGACGAAAATTTGCATAACATCAGTCTAATTTTTGAAGGGTTGAGCTTGTCTCTTCCGAACTGGACATCCCGTTCGAGCACAAGATACTCATCAAGTCTGTATTTTTTTTAATAAAACAAATTTCATATTAGATCCAAGTAAAAATCCAACCCAATATTTAGAGAGCGTTTGAGAAGTGATTATTTTAATTAATTTTTTTATTTTTTACAAAAAGACGTGTAAAAAATAAGAGAAATTGTTACGATTGAGTGTTTTGGCTTCTTGAACTGTTCTCTCCTATCTATATCTAGACATTTAAAAAAAAAAAAGAATATATTTAAATGGGAATTACCCAAGTGTTGATTTAAAAAATTGTTTATAAATATATAAAAAAAATTAAATTTTTTATTGATGTATATATATTTTTGAACTTGACTATTCAAGACAAAAAATTAGATCTATTTTCAAGTTTAATGATGTGACAATTAATTAGGATATTAAAGGCAATAATCTATCATATCTTCTTGTACGAGCACAGAAATAATCTTCTCGTATAATCCTGTTGATCAAGTTTGCACTCCTCCAAACGTCGTCGCTTCGCCACCTGAAAACACAAATGTGAGCTAGCTAGCGAGTGTGTACCAGAAACCTCTCCGATGCCTAAGTCAGGCAATATGTATTCCAGAGTAAGAATTGGGATACCTGTCCATAGGTCCTATCATGAGCTTTTATAGATTCTACTTGGCACAATCCTAGTAGGATTCCAACTCTCCTTATAAGAGTCCTCCTAGGAATCACACTCCCAGTGAAGAGTGTCTATCTTGATAACACTCTACTCATTACCAACCAAGTGAGATGGTTTACACAATCCCAGTAGGACTCCAACTCTCCTTAACAGAGTCCTTCTAGGAGTCTCATGCCCAAGGATAATGTTTATCCTTAGAACACCCTCATCACTGCAAGCCAAGTGAGATGACCACTCCCTTATGCTCGGATATACATTCCTGACCGAGCTGCCTTATCTCAGTCCCCTATCGTTCGGGCCGTGTGACCGGAAGCCAATTTATCGAATTGCACCCTGCCGAGCTACACATAGCTCGGCCTTCTCCATGGACAACATCTCGGTCCGATACATGACTACCTTCAGATAGCTAGGTCTAGCCCCCAACAACCCATCTCTAACCGACCTAGTGTCTTCTTAGCCCAAGACCGAGCTACATCAGCTCTTATCTCGACCCATTGCGCGGCCTAACTTCCAAAGAAAACTTTTCATAGCTCGGCCCAATTTGTTCACAAATTACCCTCTCAATTGCCCCTTAATTCCATCTGCGTAGCATGTTTGGGATTATTTTCCTCCAGCCAAACTAAGAACGCCCAACTCTGCCGAGCTAGAAAAGTTGTTTGGTTTCAATTAGTCATGTCAGTTGCTCAGCACGTCCTTCCACTAATCTAGTATGTCTAACACGACGTCATTCCTAGTACACGTGGCGTGCTTCTATTAGCCCCGTTCTCCTGTTACCGCCGTCATGCCAAAAATTTGAATAGTCCCGCCTTTTTGCCTTCAACGTATATCCTTCGAGTTCACAATCGTACGGCGAGTCGTTCTTTCTATGTAACCGGGTTATATGTCTCACTTTTTGTCATCATCTTCCAATTAATGAAAATTTTCGATCTCTTGGCGCGGTTATTGTGTTTCTTTTTCAATATTTTGCATCATTCTGCTAGCATGTCTAGCCAAACTAATTAGCTTGGCTTTACCTGATCCTGCAAACTTTCTTTGGCCGAGATACGCATCTCGGCTGAAGAATCTAAAAAACTTGTTGGTCAAACCTGCCAACCAACTTTGGCTAAGGTAACTGTCATCCCAGACAAAGAGTGCAAAAATTTTGTTGGTCAAACCTGCCAACCTACTTTAGCCGAAGTAACTGTCATTCTGGTCAAAGAGTTCAAAAATTTGTTGGTCAAACCTGCCAACTTACTTTTGTCGAGATAATTGTCATCTCAGTCAAAAAGTGTAAAAATTTTGTTAGTTAAACCTGCCAACCTACTTTGGCCGAGGTAACTGTCATCCCGGTCAAAGAATGTAAAAAATTTGTGTTGGTCAAACCTGCCAACCGCCTTTAGCCTAGATCCTGATCTCGGCTGAAGGGTACAAAAAGTTTTGTTGATCAAACCTGCCAACCACCTTTGCACCCTAGTTGGGCAAGGAGTCAAAAAAATTTTGTTGGTCAAACCTACCAACCGCCTTTAGCCTAGATCTTGATCTCGGCTGAAGGGTGCAAAAAAGTTTTGTTGATCAAACCTGCCAACTGCCTTTGCACCCCAATTGGGCAATGAGTCAAAAAAATTTTGTTGGTCAAACCTGCCAACCGCCTTTAGCATAGATCCTGATCTCGGCTGAAAGGTGCAAAAAAGTCTTGTTGGTCAAACCTGCCAACCGTCTTTGCCCCCCAGTTGGGCAAGGAGTCTAAAATTTTTTTTAAAAAGAGTTGGTCAAACCTGCCAACCCTCTTTGCCCCCTATTGGGCACAAATTTATTAGAAAAAGTTGGTCAAACCTACAAATCCACTTTGCCCCCAATTGGGCAAAGATTTTTACGCAGTCAGTCTTGTCGACCGTATTAACTTTTGTTGAGGGTGTTTTGTCCAACATCGCTGTTTGTATCGAACTCTGCCTTGGTGCGCATCCTATCTTCCTCTACCAAGATGTGTTTGTGTACTCTCTCCATCAGGTCTTCCATAGTAAGAAGCAACGTCATTGTCATTGAATCTCTTAATTTATTGTCAGGTGGCAAACCTTGTTTGTACTGTGCGATTGCTAGGTTTGTAGGGCAATCTCCAATCTGATTAAAAGTCTCCCAATATCGGTTATTGTAGGACCTCAATGTTTCTTTCTCGCCCATGTCTATGGAGCAAAGCTGGCCAATCTCCACTGGCGTCTTGGTGTTTGTTTTGAATCTGGTCACAAATGCCTCCGCTAGTTGTGCCCATGAAGCTATGCTGCCTTCTAACAACCTTTCAAACCATGTTAAACCCAGATTGCCAAGGCTAGAAGGAAACAGAATACACATTAGAACCTCGTTTCGCCGATAGACAGCCATAACCTAGAGAAAATGCATGTAAGGGTCTGACTTCCACTCATAAGTAGTGAATTTGGATTGGTGGAAGCCTGAGGGTAATGGTGCGTTCTCCATCGCCGAAATGAACGCCGAGCTCTACAACCTTGCTAACGCTTTGTCTGTCTGTTCGTAGGCAAGACGTGGTACCGGCATTCCAACCTCGACACTTCCATGTGTCTTAGGAGCCAACCGTTGTAGCACAGAGACTTTGCGGGGGTCGTGAGCCTGAGTGTCTTCTTTCCTTCGAGTCCTTTCCTCTAGCACTATACTTAGGTCCGCCGACCTAGGCAACTCCGTGTGCCTAGATATCGTACGGTGCGAGTATGAGGGCCGATAACTTCTTCTCTCCGTACATGACCTTTTATTCCTCATTCTCTCAGACTTGGAGTAACGAGTCTTAGAGGTTCTTGACCGCGTGTCGCCTGTATTGAGGTTTCTGCTTTCCATATGAGACGATATGACTTGCATGTCACGATCTTCTAAGTGGCGAGAGTGCGCTCTATCTTTGCCCACCTCTTCTTCTGTCACCCTTTTGCCCTTTATCTGGCGGTTCATAGTCTCCATGTCAGCCACCATTCTTCTTATTACCTCGTCTTGCTCCCTTACGCAATCGTCCAGAACCTAGGGATCCATCCTCCGCCTCTATCTATCAAGGCTTTGAGAGCAGCATGGACTCGAGCGTCGTCTTTCTCGTGTGTCTCTCTGTGGGTTCCGTCGCTGGGGATCCAATTCTGCCATGGGCGGAACATAAGGCAAGCCCTCGTGCCTCCCTCCTCCTTCCAGGGTCTGCCCATTAATAGCGGAATGTGGCAAGTCTTCGTTATGTGCCATTGACATTGATTGAAGGAACATTTAATCAAAAGGTTTGTTCTCTGTTGTATTCCCACAGACGGTGCCAATTGTACAAGCACAGAAATAATCTTCTCGTATAATCTTGTTGATCAAGTTTGCACTCCTCCAAACGTCGTCGCTTTGCCACCTGAAAATACAAACGTGAGCTAGCCGGCAGGTGTGTACCGGAAACCTCTCAAACGCCTAAGTCAGCAAATAAACACAAAAGCTCTGCGTATTCTAGAGTAAGAATTAGGATACCTATCCATAAATCCTATCATGAGCTTTTATAGATTCTGCCTAGTACGATCCTAGTAGGATTCCAACTCTCTTTATAAGAGTCCTCCTAGGAATCACACTCCAGTGAAGAGTGTCTATCTTGATAACACTCTACTCACTACCAACCAAGTGAGATGGTTTGCACAATCCCAGTAGGACTCCAACTCTCCTTAACAGAGTCCTTCTAGGAGTCTCATGCCCAAGGATAATGTTTATCCTTAGAACACCTTTATCACTGCAAGCCAAATGAGATGGCCACTCCCTTATGCTCGGATATACATTCCTGACTGAGCTGCCTTATCTTGGTTCCCTATTGTTCGGGCCGTGTAATCGGACGCCAATTTACCGAATTGCACCATGTCGAGCTATACATAGCTTGGCCCTCTCCATTGATAACATCTCGGTCCGATAAAAGATTACCTTCAGATAGCTAGGTCTAGCCCCTAACAATCCATCTCTGACCGACCTAGTGTCTTCTTAGCCCAAGACCGAACTACATCAGCTCTTATATCAGCCCATTGTGCGGCCTAACTTTCAAATAAGACTTTTCATATCTCGGTCCAATTTGTTCACAAATTACCCTCTCACTTCTCTAATTATTAATCAGTCATATCACTTATAAAGTTTAAAAAATGAATTTACAAAGTGAGATTATATATTATTTTTTTAAGATTTACACTGAATAATAATTCCCCTATATTTAATGACTTGCTGGCCTCTTGATATTGTGTGCCAGTAGAGAAACTTCGTAACCTTGTTCCCACAATAATTGTTCGGTGATCATTTTTCTTATCATAATTATTTTATGTATTATGATAAATTAGGCATGCTGAGCTGTTTGGTGTAATTTACATAAGTTATTTATTATTTTATTTTATTTAAAAAAAAATTTCAACCTATTTGATGCAACTACTAGTTTCAGGTTATTAAGCAAAATTAACTTAAATAAACTAAAAAAGATGATTATTTGAAAATTGATGAATGAGTGTTTATTTATTTATTTATTTTGATTATCTATTTTTTAACTTACAGTAAAATGAACTAAACATACCCATTAACCGTGTATGATCGATAAACATCCCGTGATTAGAGTGATGAATTTTATTTGACTGGTTAATGATCACTTGTTGAGATGGGGCATTTGGTCTAGTGAGAAATTCAGAGCTTCAACATTAGCCAATGAAATGATTACGGTCTTTCGTTAGAATTTAACTTACTAACCTAACATCTGATCGTATGACCAAAAAAAAAAAAAATCACTTATTAGGTGTTTGTTAGGAATTAAATAACGTTAAAAATATTAAAATTTTTATACCCATATTTTTATTTAATTTCACATATTTCACACTTTTTATTATGAAATAAAATATTAAAATACACTTTTTGCACATATATAGTAACATTAATGGATGGTGATTAATTTTTTTATTACTATTTAAAATAAAGGATAAATTACATTCATGACTTGATTCAATTATGAATTTTAAAAAAAATATAATAAATCTTGCAAGTTTGACATAATTATAATGACATTTTCCTTTCTAGTAAAGCTAAAGAGATCAAAATTAATACAGATTATGTGAAGACACAAGCTTAAACAAGGTAAACAATATATTTCAGTATCAAAAAAGAATATATCATCATTTTTACATTCATATTACTAACAAATTATTGATAAAAGGGAAACAAAATATTATGTGAATTAAAATTTTAAGAGAACTCAATGAAATTATACCAAACTTATAGACATCAATGTATTTTTTCCAATTTTTAAGGAATGAAAGATCCTACTATTTTAACTAGAGGTGGCAAATGGACATGTTCGGACAGGTTCGGGATGTCAAAACTAGTTGTGCAGTAAAATAACTCAACCCAAATCCGCTTATTTAATAAAAGGGTTTAAACAAATTAAGTTGAGTAGGGTACATGATGAACAAATCACTCCAGCTAACTCATTTACTTTGTTGAACTTTTTTTTTTTTTTTTAATTTCTTTTTTTAAGGATATTAGTGTAGTGGAGAAGATCACAATCCGGTTGGCACGTGATGGTGAAGGTTAAATGAGCAAGATGTTTTTTTTTTTGTTTTTAAAAAGAAAGGAAAATAGCAAGATTAGTTCGATATTACTGTCCAAACAATTTCTTGCAACAGAAGTAAACTAAATAACAACAATAGCGTATTCTAATAGTAAATGAACAAGAATTTAAAAAAGAAAGAAGAAAAAAGAAAAAAAGAAAAAAGGAAAAATAATAAGATTAGTTAGACGATTACTGTCCAAAACAATTTCTTGCATTAAAAGTAAACTAAATAATAGCAATAGCGTACTCTAATCAGTTTATTATGGGAGAAATTCAAGATGTAGATGTTGATCAATCAAATAATTATGAATAAACAAAAATTATTTGAACTCATCCAGGTGGACGGAACAAAAATTAGTGACATGTGAAAAAAAATAAGTTATTATCATCACTAGATAACTGTTTCCTTCAATGATTGCTTTTTCTTTTCTAATTTTTTGATTAATTAATTATTATTTTTTTATGCTGGGAAAGTATAAGATTGCTTTAATATTAAATGATGGTTAAATACCTTTTCCTCTCTCAAAAGTATGCAATTTATGTCATTTTAATTTCTAATAATTGATTTGTATTTAATTTCTCAACCTAACTTTTTTATGTGATAATCAGGGATAAATATAAAAATTCAAGTAAAAAATTACAGTTTTAATCTCTAAAACATGCAACCTAAGTTATTTTGATTCCGAACTATGCACCCATTTAAAGGTGCACACCATAGCATCCATGAAAAAAAAATAATAAAAATAAAAAATACGGCTCAATATACAATGGGCAAAGGGTAGATAGAATTAAAATTTTCAATATTTTTTGATCAGCAAAATTTTCAATATACAAAAAAGTGGTGAAGGTATTTTCACATTAGGAATACTAGGTATCATGAAAAATTTTTCATGAAAGTTTTGTGACCCTTGAATTATATTAGAATAAAGCACCACACACTAATTAAGGTAATCCAAAGATCACAAATTTTTCATGAACATTTTTATAATCCCTAACTTTTCTCTTTTCACATCTCCAAATGTGGACTCGAGTGGAATCATTTTTTAAATGTAATTTATATTCACAATATTGAACAACTCTATATTTTATAGTATTTGTTGTTACATTTGAAGCTTTTTTAAGTAATGTCGCTCCATCCTCCCAGTGTTCCTCAATTGTTGTTTGTTCTCTCTCCCTCTATCTCTCATTAGACAAACTATGAATCAAAACCAAAGAATTGAAGTAGAAAGAAACCAGCAAGAACTGCAAACTGTGAACCAAAACGCAAGAATTCAACCAGAAAGAGACCTGGAAGAAGAAGGAGTGCAAACCATGAATCAAGAGGAAAAAGCTAAACTGGCAAAAAACCTAAAAAAAATGCAAACCATAATTGAGAAGCAGGATGAAAGAATCGAGAAACTCCAATCAACAGCTTTCCAACTAGCAAACTTTTACTTCATCTTCCAAGGAGTGATCTTCACAGTAGTCTCCAATGGCTCATCTGCTGTCAAATGCGACGACTGGTGGTTCCCCTTTCTCCTCTCTCTCATCGCCACCTCGCTCAACCTGTTTGCACTGCTCGTGATCGGAACAAAGTACAAAAGATCACTTGACCATCAAGAAGAAAATTGTCGACATTATCAAGAATACGAGCAGAGATTGCTACAACGAGGAAGTCGTCAACAGGCTGCACAAAACAGGCCGCAACAACAGGCTGCTACAGATCCATTTACAAAGAAAAAACGCTCGGTTTATCTCTTCTTGTGCATGAGTCTTTTCGTTGTCTTCTCTGTATTAACTCTCATTGGTTGCTGGTGGAATCGTTGTAAGGAAATGCATGACGTGAAGAATCTACGAGGCGGTAATGACGATAAATGTGTCAAGCTTTGTGATAGAGAAAGGTGCATAAGAGTCTGCCCCGATTACTGATACTCATATATTATATATATCATCTTTTGTGGGATTCTGATGCTAATAATCAACTCTAATCTGCTAAACATATTTGCAATAATAAGATTGACATGAACATATATATATATATATTGTTTGAAATTTATATTTGCTTAAGAACTTAAAGTCGTCTGTAATACCATCTGTTGTGGGAATCTGATGCTGATGATAAACTCCAATCTGTTAAACATATTTGTAATAGTAAGGTTGAGTTGTACATATATATATATATATATTGTTTAAAATTTATATTTGCATAAAAATTTTAAGTCGTCTGCAAGTAAGTGATGTGTTTGTTTGTCCAATATTTATTGCAACTCGATCCTTTCTGCTTTGCCTTTTATCCAATATGAAACTCTACTTTCCCATACACTCCAACACTATAAGCACATGGAGTAAAATGATCTGTCCCTTGTGTGCAGTGTTAAATGTTCTTCACGCTTCTCTTTTATGGAGTTAGTTAGTGATGCTTTAATGTTAACTTGCATGGCAAGGTCTTTATTCATCTTTTCATGGATCTATATTTACATGTGTTTTCTATAAAAATTTCGTACTATCACCCTCAAAATACATAATTTCATCATAAATTAACATAACAAAAAATATTATAATCAAGCCACAACTTTTACAACATCAACCTCAAAATTGTGAACATTTTGTTATGTTAATTTGTGGTGAAGTTACGCATTTTGTGATTGATGTTACGAAATTTTATGATAAAATTACACATTTTTGTCGTAAGATGCATATGATGTGCACTCCTTTTATATATATATATATATATATATATAAGAACCGCTTAACTGTTTAAGGTTCGTCTTTTCTTTCCGATTTTGTCCTTTTATTTAGAATAATTTATTAATAGTGACATATATGTTGAGTGAATGTTTTTTCGTAATTACATAAACATTCTTAGTGAATTATGCAACAGGTTTTCCTGTAAGTACGCAAACATTCTTAGTCAATTATGAAACATAAATATTTTTTTTAAAATAAATTACAAATACATCCATAAGGTTTGTTTAAAATATGAATTGGTCTTATAATAGTAGAAATTACAACTATCGTATGTTATAAATTTTAAATTAACACAATATTAAGGGGAAAAAAAAACTATTCTCCTATGCAATAACAAATTATCAAAATTGTTTATTAAAAAATATTTCTCATATCATTAAAAACTGTTAATTGACTTAATGATTTATTTATTAACAAAATGGTTAACTTGAAAATATTTTTCCTATTTTTAAAAATTGTTAATTATTTAATGATTTACTTATTAATAAAATTGGTCATTTGTTATGCAAGTATGATTTATGTATTAATAAAATTATTCATTTGTATATGTATATATATATGTATTTCTTTCTACTTCTTTATTTATTCAATAAATTATCTTAGTATTTTTTTTAAATGAGAGAATTATCTTAATATTTGCTTTATATTTATCTATTGAAAAAAATTATACACCATACTTTGTTTTTTTATAAATTTGAAAGAAATATTAAAGACTCATAAATTCACCCAAAATTATACGGTAATAGAATTGTAGTCTACATCATTAGGTGTATAACAAATCAAAAAAAATACATATCATATCACATAATTCTATCATATATCTAATGATTTATTCTATACATTTTTTTTTTTATCAACAAAAGTGAAACTTTATTGATGAAAAAAGATTTGCAAACTATTCTTACATCAATAAAGTAAGAAGGTGCAACAAGTATCATAACTACACTCAACAATCCCAACTAAGTTGACACCGAAAAAATAACACAATCATATGTCAAGATAACACCCAAGATTGGTGAAGATGCAATCAACCAGCCGAGAATAAGAAAATAAAAACAGTAAAGATAACATAATACACCCAACGTAAATTACTCCCAAACTAGCAAATAAACACTCAAAGTAAACATCCCAATCCTAATACTGCTATGTAGCAGCAGTAGACAACTAGGAATAGTAGAATGCACCCAAAGTAACATAAGAGCATCTTCAATGGTTGTTGTTATATTGAGGTTGTTATTGTTATAATTTGGTAATGAATAGTGTTATTTTGTCAAATTATAGCAATGGTGCTCCAATGGTCATTTGCTATCTTTGGCAAATCTCAACCAATTTTCCCTCCAACTTTGTAAGTGTTGTTTGGAGATAGGTTTTTTGTGATTTTATTTTTGTTTTTTGTGACATTTTTTTTACCTGTTTGTTAAAAAAATTATATATTTATATTATTCCCAACTAGACAAATATAAAAAATTTAAAAAAAATGAAAAATTGGGGAAAAAAAATTGAAACATATGTTTAAAAAAATAATTTCAATTGAAACATTCGACCGAATAAGAAATTGAAGCATCTGTTTAAAAAAAAAAATTATTCCCAACAGTTTTGCTTGAATCATCTGTTTAAAAAAAATTGAAACGTTATTTAATTACGTAATTTTTATACGATACCAGAATAAGAAATAATTTAATAATTTCAATTTTTTAATTACATTATTTAAAAAATAAACATTATTTAAACATTATTTAATTACATTATTTAATTTTTATACGTAAACATTATTTAATTACATTATTTGTAAAAAATAATTTCAAATTTTTTTTTTTTAATGTTAAACAAACCAAACAGAGCCCAACGGCTCTTTATTACACCAAAAATAAACATTATATGTTTTGATCAAGACAGATTTTCATCTAGAACAGAGAGGAAACTTCAGAGACAGAGAGAAAGCTTCGGAGAGAAAGACAGAGCTTCGGATCAGAGTGAAGGTCTGGGTGAAGATCTGAGCTTCGGATCAGAGTGAAGATCAAAGCTTCGGATAAACTTCGGCTTCGGATCAGATCGGATCAACTGCAGCTTCGGGTAAACTGTTTTCTCTCTTCAACCCTCATCTTCAACCCTCTTCAGATTGACATCAAATCCAGGTATTTTTCTTTGGATTATTTCAAATTTTAATGGATTATTTGAGAAATTAATGGATTATTTGAGAAATTAATTTCAGATTATTTATGTTCATTCTTCTTCAATATTAGTTCATTCTTGTTCAAGATTATTTCAGAAATTAATGGATCATTCTTGTTCATTCTTGAGAAATTAATTTCAGATTATTAGCCCCCCATCAAATCCAGGTATTTTTGTTCATTCTTGTTCAATATTTTGAAAAATCTGAGAAAGAAAACAGTTTTGTTCATTCTTGTTCAATATTTGAGAAATCTGATTTGTTCATTCTTGTTCAATATTATTTGAGAAATCTGTTTTATTCATTCTTGTTCAATTTTTGATGAATTATTTGAGAAATCTATTTTGTTCATTTTTTGATGAATTATTATTTGAGAAATTTGTTTTGTTCATTCTTGTTCAATATTTTTATATAAAACTTCATGCATTCTGGAAAATCCCAACTGAAAGGGAAGGAGGGAAGGAGGGAAGAAAGAAAACAGTTTCATTTTTGGTGGCTTGGCAGATTTGGCAGCTGCCAAAGTAGTTGCCAAGTTTGGCACTTGATTTGGCAGTTGCCAAATTTGGCAACTACTATAGCATGCCATTGGAGAAGCAATTTTTGCTCAAGCTGCCATATTATGACTTTAGCAGCTGTTATAGCAATGCATTGGAGATGCTCCAACTCCGAATCTTGCAGGTAATCAGCAACAGCAACTAGGACTAGTAGACTACTGACATCAGCAACGTAACTGTCACTACAAGAAATTATATTTTTCATAATACAACAAAATATATTGCTAAAAGGAAAAATTCATCGGCAAAGAGTTTTGCCGACACACAAAGTTATGTCAGCCACCCGTAGGCAATAGTGAATCGGCAAAAGTTTTTGCCGACGAAATTATCATTGTGTTGGTAAAAGTAATGTCTTTAGCAACGAACATAGTCGTTAATAAAAACCTTCATCTATCATCGACAATTTACCTTGCGTTGGTAAAAGTAATTCAAATATAATAATTGTGTGATACTTTTCGCGACACAAATTTGCATGGGCAAAAAATATACTTTTAACAACAAAATATGAGCCAACAAAAGTAAGCTTTTGACGACACATTTACGTCGGTAAATGTTTCCATTTACCCACGATTTGTTTGTTGATAAAACTTTACTTTTGGCAACGACATATTAGTACTGGCAAAAAATGCACTTCTAACAACACAATATGAGTGGGAAAAAATAAACTTTTAGTAACACATTTACCGACAAGTAGTGCGTCGAGAAAGCTTTACTTTCTGGCAACGACAAATTTACAACGGCGAAAATAATTGAAAATCATTTATATATATATATATATATTTATAAGATTTATAGATTTACAAGAGGCATCCCTCAGGAACCACTATTACAAACTAATAACATTGATATGAAATCACCTAAAGTTGATGTGCAGGTAAAAAAACACTGTTGATACTGTTTTTAAAATTAGTGTATAAAACCTAAAAGGCTAAACTCACTAAAATACTCAAATACATCTAAATTGTCAACCCACAGTAGAAACAGCAGATAACAAATTGAAAACATGAAACCAACAAAGACAGGCAAAACGGCACGACAATCACCCACAAACTTACAACAACCCAAATGTCTATTACACATTGACTACCTTGGCTTCCCTAAGCCCTTTTTCTTGTCTTTCAATGGTCCTCTTGGAATTTTACTAAGAACCTTGGCATCAAACACTGCATACTGTTTCTTGATCTTGACCATTGCTTTCTCTGAAAACGAATCAACTTGCTCCTCGTACTTCTTATACAGTACAGGCACCCGTGTGTAGCAACACAAAGGTTGTTTCATCAAAAGCACAATAATTAAGACTAGGTATAGTCTATAAATAAAAACCTACATTTGATATTTCAAAAAAACCAAAAAAAAAAAAGTTTGTTATCATTACATATGTAGAGCAATATCAAGAAATTACAGCAACTTCCCAAAATTGAAGATATCCACAAGCTAGCAATCACCTACTCACCAAAACAGTCTCTCAGAAGACAATAATTAAACACACACATGTAAAGATTGAGCATCACCCTTGGCATACAAAATTCAGCAATTGGTTTAGACCAACTAATGAATTCCAACATCAACAGATTCTAGGAATCAAATTCATTTAGTAAATAGGGCAAAGAAAAAGACCAGCTAAGAAGCATAGACACTTTAAAAAAGTTAAAATAACTTGGAATCTAATAATAAAACGAATACAATGTAAATTTATATTTTGAAAATATGCAAGGCACACCAAATCAAAAATTACTTAAAAAATCAATCTCCAACACCATCTAAGGCCTCGTTTGGAAACAGGCTAATTTAGTAACTTTTTGACTATTTGGCTAAAATATGAGTTTAAAAAAACTAGTATGTTTGGGATGACTTTTTGGCTTATTACGAAAAGATGTACAAAAAATAGAGAGAAAAGAGAATCTTTGACTTTTTGGTATGGGTTGTTGGCTTTTTGGCTAATTTAGTAACTTTTTGACTTTTTGACTAATTTAATAACTTTTTGACTTTTTGGCTAAAAAGTTCGGTTGCCAAACAAGGCCTAAGTCTCTAGTGTCAGCATCACTAGTGTTGTTACCAAATAAATAAATTACCAAAAAAAAAAAAATTTTTGATTCCTAAAAAAAATAACATTAGATATTTCAAAATAACATTATATGTTTTTGTGCTAACAATATATATATTTGAAATGATTTACGCAGAGAACTAAAAAATAAACAATAAATCATACCTTATGGTGGGCTATTTGGGGAAACAAGAATCCCTCTTCCATGAGGCACACATTTGGAGAAACAATAATCATTTACAAGACTCTAAATAAAGACCACTATTAGAAATTTGCAGTAGATCAGCATCTAGTAGCGGCCACCCCATAGCAACATTACAGCAGCAGAAACCCATCAGCCACCAGGGCGACAGCAGCAGCAGCAGCAGACCAGCAAGCAATAGCATCAGCCACTAGCAACATCAGACCAGCAGGGCCTTTTTCCCAAGACCATAAGACCAACAACAACCCTTTTCTTGCCTTTCAATGGTCCTATTGGAATTTTAGTGAGAACCTTGGAATCAAACAATGCATATTGTTTCTTGATCTTGATCCCATATGAATTCCAATAATAAGACACATTGCCTCTACTTTAGAACACCATTTCAGCATTTAAAAAATAGCAAGTCAAATGATTGTTCCAACAACTAAGTTTTCCAAAAGCATACTATGTTTCCAAAAGCTATCAAACATCACACATTTATAACAAGTGCAATATCAAGTTCTCATTTCTGTTTCACATTACTATAATAATCCATATTCCAATTACCATTATGCCAGAAAGTGGAATAAAATTTACCTTGGGTCCCTTCATAGTTAGGTGATCACCTTCACGAATCTCTTAAATATGAATCTTGAAATGAAGCTGAGGATCAAGAGGACATAATACCAACACACTTGCAGACAAAGAACACAACAATAGATCATGAGTTATGCCCAAAAGCTACTATTTATTTGAATTAAACAAAATATAGTTGGAAGTTGCAAGTATATATAAATCGGTTATATATTTTGCTTAGCCATATATTCCATGACTAGAATTAAGTGTGCAGAAATGTCGAGATGATTGGTTTCGAAAGTAATTAACTAAGAGCTGCAAGATTGAGGGAACTCTTCCTTACGATGATTTTTTTTTTTTTTTTTGAGGGGGGGGCGGGGTGGGGTTGAATAAGTCATAAAATAAAACAAGAAAATATACAATATTTCAAAGGGGCATACCCCAGGCCCTAAAACCAGCTATACAGAATTATACGCGGACATATAAAAACAGAGAATAAAAACATGTTCAAGACCATATAAATAAAATAGGGACCCTGTACAAGAGAAGACCACACAAACAGAAAAACAAAGAAAATTAAAATAAAATAAGCACCACGCCCCAAAACAGCAGTTTGTCTTAACCAAATTCTGCAACAATCCAAATAGAGGCATCCAAATGGGTTGTAGCAGAAGTTGTAGCATCCAAAATCACGTACTTCAGCAGCACAGAAAGTTGCAGCAGGAACACTTGGTAACAGAGTAGTACAGTAGCAAAGCTGCTCAACAAATAGCATAGCAGCCATACCAGCAAAACATCTCAATACAAGCAGCATATAGTTGAACATCGCAGCAGCTCAAAATAAGTACACCACTCTCAAATTGACGATCAAAAGTAACTGTAATAGAAGCAGCCATTATTCCAAAAAACAACAGAAAGTAAAAGCATCAGGATGGAAAGCACATGACTGGTGCAGCTTACAGCCTGGTCTCCATGTCTTCTATTTCCTCCATCACCATTAAGCATAGCAGGACCTGAAAAATGGCACTTTAAAAAGTATTGAATCATAGTCAGATTTTACACAACCTGCATCAACAAAGCTCACAACACAATTTATTCCTACATCACTTAACCCACATATATGCATCACACTCATCAAGAAAAGCAGGTAATGAGACAAGCTACACTCAATTTGTGGTCTCACTTTACTCAATCAACTACTATACACATCACAACACTCATGTTTCCTATTGTACCTGCAGAAATTACACATAGAGATAGGCAAGAAAGTGTTAGTGTAAACCCACATGTTTATGGTCTCACAACACTCAACCCACAATTTGGAGAACTCTCTAATCTCACATCCAGCTAATCCTGCTCAATAACAAACAACATTAGTATTATAACACTCCATATATGCTCTCATCACTCAACCCTCTGTATAGATGATCGATAATAAAATGAAAAACAAAATTGCACTCATTAGCTTATGAAAGAAATATTGAGAGAGTGATTGAAAGAGCTAATACACTCTGTGATTCAATTGTGTATTAAACATGAAGAGAAGGCTCCATTATATAGGAGAGCTAATACAACATCATTATGATACAACATTATGAAAGAAAACATATAAAAATAAAAGTAGCCGAAAGTTGAAGGCACTACCTAAAGCACTACAATAAATCATCTGATGGAGAAGCACTAACTATTAAATATATATTAATGATATAAGCATGCTTGGTATTATTATATTAACAAATAGCTTGCTTGATTTCCAATACTCCCCCTCAAGCTACGTTGTAGATATTAATCATTCCCAATTTTTCCGTCAGATCTTCGAAGTGAACGCGAGCAAGAGCTTTTGTGAGAATGTCAGCCTTTTGATAGTTTGTTGGAGTGTAGCTGACTTGAAAAACTCCTTCTTCAATCTTTTCCTTGATAAAGTGTCGATCTATCTCCACGTGTTTCGTTCGATCATGATGAACCGGATTCTTAGCTATACTGATGGCGGCTTGGTTGTCGCAGTATAAAACCATGGGATGCTCAGATGGAACCCGTAATTCTTCTAACATCCTGTTCAACCAGATTCCCTCACAGATACCTAGTGCCATAGCACGAAATTCTGCCTCAGCACTACTACGGGCTACCACTGACTGTTTCTTGCTTCGCCATGTAACCGCGTTCCCCCAAACAAACGAACAATAGCCAGAAGTAGATCTTCGATCAGTCAATGAACCTGCCCAATCTGCATCTGAAAAAATCTCAATTTTTCTATTTGTTGTTCTTTGGAAGAAGAGACCCTTTCCCGGTGTCCTTTTTAGGTACCTCAATATTCTGATCACAGCAGTCATGTGTTTTTCGGTTGGATTATTCATGAATTGACTGACCACACTTACAGAGAAGCCGATGTCTGGCCTTGTATGAGAAAGATAAATGAGTTTTCCCACAAGACGTTGATATCTCCCTTTATCACTTGGTGCACTACCGTCACTTTCTTCCAGTTTGATAGTTGTGTCCATAGGTGTGTCTGCCGGCTTGCATCCTAGCATCCCTGTTTCATTCAGTAAGTCTAGAACGTATTTACGTTGTGAGACTGCTATACCTTTCTTTGACCTAGCAATCTCCATTCCAAGAAAGTACTTAAGGTTTCCAAGATCTTTAATCTCAAATTCCTTTGTTAGGAATTTTTTAAGTAAGCCAATTTCCTCTTCATGATCACCTGTTAGAATTATGTCATCCACATAAACAATGATAATTGCCAATTTCCCTCCTAGGGAGTGCTTCACAAATAATGTATGATCGGATTGACATTGAACAAAACCGTACCCTTTCACTGCCTTAGTGAACCGTTCAAACCAGGCCCTGGGAGATTGTTTGAGACCATACAAGGATTTTTGGAGTCTGCAAACTTTGTTGAAATTTAATGTTGTCTCAAGTCCAGCAGGAATGTCCATGTAAACTTCTTCCTCTAAGTCACCATTGAGAAAGGCATTTTTCACATCAAGTTGGTGAAGTGTCCAATCGAGATTAGCTGCCAAGGATAAAAGTACACGAACAGTGTTGAGCTTGGCAACTGGAGCAAAGGTTTCTTGATAGTCAATGCCATAGGATTGGGAGAATCCTTTGGCGACCAACCGAGCTTTATAACGTTCTACATTACCATCTGCCTTGTGTTTTACTGTGAAAATCCACTTACACCCAACTGGTTTTTTACCTCTTGGAAGATCAGTAATTGCCCAAGTACCATTCTTTTCCAGGGCCCGAACTTCCTCATTGACTGCCGCCTTCCACTTCGGATACTTGAAAGCTTCCTGAATATTCCGAGGAATGGGTATCTCCGTGATGCTAGAAGTGAAGGCACGAAACGAAGGTGATAGCTTATCATAAGAAATAAAGTTCCCAATGGGATGCTGAGTACATGATCTAACTCCTTTTCTCCAAGCTATGGGCATATTAAGAATACTATTTTCTAACTCAGAACTATCAGTACTATCTGTGGGAGGAAGATTGTCACCTGGAATGTTGCTTGGATTAGAACCCGGTTCAGCCTCATGGGATTGTTGAGAAATTGCTCCTTCCTCCGTTTCCTCTTGGATGTGCTCATTATCCCGCAAGTCAACAATGAACTCAGAATTTTCGGCAGGTAAAGATTGATTCAATGACTCAGGAGGTGTGGGATTTTTGGTGGTGATGGATGGCTCACTAAATGACTCAAGGGTCCAAAATTGATATTCCTGGGTTGGAGTCTCCCCCTGAAGAATGATTTTAGGGTAGTAAGACTGGGTTTCAAAAAATGTGACATCCATGGAATTGTAGAATTTCCTTGTGACCGGAGAGTAACACTTATACCCTTTTTGATGTGACGAATACCCAATGAAGATACACTTGAGCGACCTGGGATCAAGTTTACTTCGATACTGTTGATGGATATGAACAAAGACAGAACACCCGAAAATTTTTGGTGGGATAGTGGAGATGAGACGAGTAGTTGGAAAGGATTTTAGGAGAAGTTGACAAGGAGTTTGGAATTGTAGTACCCTAGATGGCATCCTATTGATAAGGTAGGCTGCTATAAGAACAGCTTCCCCCCAGAAGAATTGTGGAACATTTGTGGAAAACATTAGCGATCTAGCAACATCTAACAAATGTCTATTTTTCCGTTCAGCGATGCCATTTTGTTGTGGGGTGTCAACACATGAACTTAAGTGAACTATCCCTTCTTTGGCTAAAAATTCTCCTAGAATGGAGTTGAAATAGTCCCGAGCATTATCAGATTTTAGAATTTGGATTTTTGACTGGAATTGTGTCTGAATCATAATTTGAAAATTTTTGAAAATTTGGCTTGTTTCAGATTTGTCTTTCATGAGGAAGACCCAGGTTAATCTAGTATGATCATCTATGAATGAGACAAACCACCTAGTACCAGTTACATTTTTTATTCTTGATGGACCCCAGATATCACTATGAATTAGTGAGAATGGACGAGACGCTTTATAGGATTGAATGGGAAAATGGGACCGTACATGCTTAGACAATTGACAGATTTCACAATCAAAAGGTTTTGGAGTTTTAAATAATGAAGGAAATAAATGCTTGAGATACATAACATTCGGATGACCTAAGCGATAGTGCCACAACATAATTGCTCTATCGTTATTTTGACACGAAACCGAAAAAGAACTACCACGAATTGCCGTTTGAGGTTGTTCCTGTGGATAGTGGCATTCCTTAAGGATGTAGAGTCCAGAGCATTCCTCAGCATTGCCAATCGTCTTCCCCGAATCCAAATCCTGAAATTCACAATGAGTGGAGAAAAAATTAGTAACACACCTCTTTTCCTTAGTGAGTTTACTAATTGACAATAAATTACAGTCCAAGTCAGGAACAAGGAGAACAGAGTTGAGAATAAGATTCCTAGACAGCACAACTGAACCTATACCAGCAACCTTTGATAGTGAACCATCTGCTATTCGGACCGTTAAATTATTTTGACATGAGCTATATGTATCAAAAATTGTTGCATCTCCCGTCATATGATCAGATGCTCCTGAGTCCACAATCCAAGATTTTTTACGTTTCTTACCAACAGTAAAGGCGTTCAAAGAATTACCTTTGTGAGCCAAGGTTCCGGATCCAATGATGTGGTTGGAAGACGAACCAGATTGTGACTGTAGTAGTTTCTGGAGCATCTCCATTTGCTCCTTGGTGAAAGGGCTTGCTTCAGGTTGTGGTGATCGTTCATTTGTACCTACATGATTACCTCGTCCTTCTTTCTCAAGAGGCTGACGTGGCTTCCAATCTGCTGGCTTTCCATGAATCTTCCAGCAAGTTTCTCTCGAGTGACCCGGCTTTCTACAATGATCACACCAAGGCCTACCTCCTTTATTTTTCTGACGGTTGTCAATAGGAGCGAATTGAGTCTTAAGAGCCGAGCTTTCTGCCATATTCAGTTGTTGATGGGATCCCATCATGAGTTTTTTCCGGCTTTCTTCGCGACGGACTTCAGAGAATGCCTCTCTAAGGCTAGGTAGCGGTTTTACTCCCATAATTCTTCCTCTGATTTCATCAAGATTTGTGTTTAATCCTAACAAGAATGTAAACACACGCTTCCCTTCGACAATCTTTTTATACAACAAACCATCAGCAACACACTGCCAGTTATGAACCTCAAACGTATCAAGTTGACGCCATAGACGAGTAAGGGTATTGAAATATTCAGTTACCGTAAGATTGTCTTGACGTAAATCGTGGAGGGAGCTTTCAAGCTGGATGATTTCAGATGTGTTTTCCTTGTCTGAAAACGTTTCTTTTGCCATGTCCCAGATCTCTTTGGCAGTATCAAATGACAGAAAATTTTCGCCAATGTCAGTGGTCATAGAGTTGACGAGCCACGACATGACCATGTTATTTTCAGCTATCCACCTTTTGTAGGTTGATGCTGTGGTTTCTGGTAGTGCTGAGGCTCCGGTGATGTAGTCGTCTTTCTCCTTTCCCCGTATAAACATTAATATGGATTGAGACCATTGCAAATAATTTTGCCCATTCAGTTTATGGGCGGTGATCGGAAGATGAGAGGTTTCCATTTGATGAGAGGATAAAGATGATGAGATGATAATATCAGAAGAAGAGGAGGATGAGTCGATAGCCATTCCAAAAGCTGGACCGTATTTAGGCATGAAATAGAAGAATAGATTTGAGTAGAAGAGAGAGACAACAAAAATATTGATGATGAGACAGGATTACACCTGCTCTAATACCATGAAAGAAATATTGAGAGAGTGATTGAAAGAGCTAATACACTCTGTGATTCAATTGTGTATTAAACATGAAGAGAAGGCTCCATTATATAGGAGAGCTAATACAACATCATTATGATACAACATTATGAAAGAAAACATATAAAAATAAAAGTAGCCGAAAGTTGAAGGCACTACCTAAAGCACTACAATAAATCATCTGATGGAGAAGCACTAACTATTAAATATATATTAATGATATAAGCATGCTTGGTATTATTATATTAACAAATAGCTTGCTTGATTTCCAATAGCTTACATGATAAATGAGAGTAAGTAACTAAAGCCTTCCACACCAAAAAAAAAAAAAAACTTTAGCCAAGGTGGTTATGGCAATCCAAATTGCTACTCTATACAGCGATTTAGGCATATAATAGTGAATATAAACACATATGGCAAATTGGTATAATCCAACTCCCTTAATCATCCTTTAGTTGTATTAAATCATCATTGATCCTTGGCATGTACTATTAATTATTATATGTATGTGTCAGCACCACTTATGAACTATTCAGAACATCCTTAAATGCCAAGGATGAATGACCAAATAAAGCCCCCTTTAAAGCCAAGTTTGTCAAACACAAGCTTATGTGCAAATGAACCACATATTGGCAATTTGAAGTTAACATAAAAGAGAAAACAACAACTCGTATTACCTTAATTTGTTTCATTTGTGCAAGTGGTCTAGCAATGCTTAGAAGTGAAATAAATGATACAGAATAATGAACATAATATTTAGTGCACATGTTATCATAAGAATGAAAATAAACAATAGGAGAATATATACTTGGACAAAAAATTAAGAATATAGAATAATAGCAATAAATTGGATAATAATTTTATAGTCAATATAAGCACGAGTATATGAATAAAAAAGTCACAACATTGATTTGATTATAGGAAAGACAGAATGTATCACAATAACAAAAGAATGAATGACAGTAACACCCATGCTATCTTATGTTCTTTTCAATCATAATGTTAACTTACAAAAGATATGTAATACAAGTAATAAGTGTTTCAATAAGTGTTAGTTAAGCACCCAAACAGTATAGACCAATGCTAGACATTTACACCCAACCAAATTGTAATTAGACATTGTTTTAAATTAAAATATAAATTATTATAGATTCCACAAATTATAACAGACCTATTATAAGTATAAAAACCTAAAATCAATTTCTCACAAACTAAAACAATATTTAACTATTTTAGGTCCTTTTTTTTTCTTTTTTTTTTTGATTGGCAAAATAAAACTTTTATTGATGAACAAAGGAACTTATTACATCAAGAAAGGAAAAGAGATGAGTGCAAAAAGTATCATAGTGAAACATACCAATCCCAATTAACACTACAAGAAATAACAGTTTTGCCGACCAAAATATTAGTCGCCAAAGGTCACTTTTTTAGTCGCTGATACCAATTAGCAACTAAATTTTTTTGTCGCCAAGTTCGTCACCTAAACCCTGTCGGCAAATGTTTTAGCGACTAAACATGTGTTTGGTCGCTAAAAGTGAAACATTTGGCTACTATTTTATTTAGTCGGCAAAACCTACCTTTTAGCTACTAAATTTGAGTTGGTCAGCAAAGGGCCAATGTTTGGCTACTAAATTATTGGTCGCCAATAGTCAATTATATTTTTTAAAATTATACATTTACCGACCAATGTTTTAGTCGCCAACACTCAAGGAATCGGCAACCAAACCTTTTAGTCGCCAATAGCTTATTCGTGAAAAAATAAATTACACTTTGCTCTTGTGGAGATTCGAACCATCAACCTCCCACACCATAAACCTTATACAACACCCTCTTTCCACTATGCCTCCATAACACCATATGATTTTATATGCAATATATATTATTTATATAGTACATAGACCCGTATTAATGTAAAAGTATATACGTAAAGATAATTATTTTTTATTGAACATAATTTATGTAAAAATAAATTATTTATTAGAAAAAAAAGAGACAACTTTTGGGGACTAAACATAATTTTAGTTGCCAATTTTATACTTTTGGCTACTAATAATATTTTAGTCATTAAAAAATAAAATTCCCGCGCTAAAATTACTACTTTTGGCGACCAAACTTGTTTTTAGTCGCCAAATGCCTCACTTTTGGCTACTAAAATTTTTTTAGTCGGTAAAAGCCTCACTTTTGGCTACCAAATTGTTTTTAGTCGCCAAAGGGCCTAACTTTTGGCTACTAAAACTTTTTTAATCAATAAAAGCCTCACTTTTGGTGACCAAACATCTTTTTAGTCGCCGAATGCCTCACTTTTGACTACTAATTTTTTTTAGTCGCCAAAGGGCCTTACTTTTGGTTACTAAAATTTTTTTAGTCGGTAAAAGCCATATATCAGCGACCAAACAGATTTTTAGTCGCCAAAACCTATGCTTTTGGCTACTAAATTTTTTTAGTTGCCAAAAATCTTTACTTTTGGCTACTAATGCTTTTTTAGTCGCCAAAACCTATACTTTCAGCGACCAAAGGTACTTTTTTAGTCGCCAAAGATGCTTTTTCTTGTAGTGTAATCGCTTGCTAGTACGTCATCAAAAGTTGGTGAGCAACCAACCAAAGCCAATAGAAAAACCAGCACCAAAATCAGCACCTTAAACAACTCTGCAGCAGCAAATATCAGCAGCAGCGGCAACTAGCAGGGATAGCTCTCCAACGGCACCAACAGATGCACTGCAAACTCTGTTTTGAAAGCCTTCTGATCATCTTCCAGCAGCAGCACCCAAAGGCTAACACAATACACACAACAAAAGAATGTAACATATCAGAGAATTGTAATAGTAATTTCTTAGAATATAAAAGAAACAACCTCATACTTAATATTAAGAAAGTGAGTGGTCAAAATAAAATTTCATTCTAAAATACTCTAAAGTTAACGTTTAAAACTACATGTCAATATTTATCTTATTGAACTTATTTAATAATTTAACTGTAATAAAGTGACTAAAGATCCAATTTACAGAGATAAACTTCTCGAAACTCCAGAGAGCGATTCAATCATCAAAAAAAAAAAAAAACTCAATTTATAGAAATCTGAGTTCAAAATCACACAAAACAAAAAAATACACAGATATAAGTACACATTTTTGTTTCAATTTCAATATACAATCAGACAAAACAGACAAATATACAGATTTAAATACACATTTTTGTTTCAATTTCAATATACCTTTCCCGTATCATACATGTTCTAAATGAACAAAAATTTTAACAGCACAACCATAATTTATATTTTTTTCAACAAAAACCGGACAAAAAAATATTGTGAAGTATCAAATCAAGTGATAGGGTCTTCATTGATTTCAATAGTCAATCATTTTTTTGAGGAGTAATTTGATGATTCACACTTATTTTTGTTGTGTTGTTATATCTAAATTGCAAGTCTGAAAATCATTAAAACCTAAATTTAAAATCACAATTCGTCAACCCAGAAACTCTCCAGTTTAAATCTTCACCCCATATACTTAACAAATCATTCACAAAATGCCAACATAATGATAAACCCAATGGAAAAAATGAGGTGCACAAGTGTCCCATTCAAAAACAACTAATCATCCCAAAGCATCAAGAAATCTCAAACTCAAAAAAGTATTAGAAAATAAAAATGCTCCGAAAGATCTCGGAACCCTAGCCCTAATGTGAAACCTCAGAAAACTCATATCGTTCATTTCAAAAAAAATCCCAAAAATCAACATTAAAACATCAAGCAGAGAGTGTACCTTCACTTCACAAAAACAACAAAACATCTAATTAATCGAAGTCAGAATACAAATCTTTGAATTCAAAGAAAAAATTAGGTAGAGAATGCAATATCGAGAGAGATTGAAACCCTTGTCCTGCGGTTTTGCTCCTTTGAACCCTCTTTTTTCTCCATCTCTTTTCGCTTTTGCTCCGTTCCACTCTTCATCTCTTCTCCTGCAGTTATCTATTTTCTTTTAGGGAGCTGTTAAGATGTGCACCTCAATAAGATGTGCACATCATATACACATTTATTTTAAGCCATTAGATTTTTACAAATGAATCTCAACCACTGAATAATTTGATTAGGAATATTGACAACCCCTTCAACCGGTTACCTTTTTTTTCAAATTTTTTCAGTTTTTTTCCCAAACCCCTCTGTTTTTAAGACAGCATGTAGACCCTCCTCTTCGCCCTCGAAGACCATCCCTCGAAGCCATCCCTGTGAAGACGACCCACCCTCGACTTCGCCTGAAGGTATGTCTCTCTCTCTCTCTCTGTGCAACTTTTTTCTCTCCCCCTTTCTCCATGTCCATTCTATGAAACCCTAGACCGCAATCCCTTTCTTTGAAACTATGAGTTCACGTTTATGAACTCACTGGGTTTGTTTATAAAAATAGGAAAATATTAGGTTTAGGTTTTTTATGTTTGTTTGCTTTGATAGTTGTTTTGATTCCCTTCTTCGAAATCCCCTTTTGTTAACCCCCATTTCCTGTATCGATTCTTGCTTCCCATTCTTCAAAGTGCCCCTTTCAGATTTGTATATATAGTAGAAGGATTGTGAAACTCATATCATGAGAAGGATTAGCTATGGTTTTTGCTACAAAGAGAGAACCTGAAGAACATAGACAACATGACCACAATATCAAGAGAGATTGAACACAAAATACTTAAAACCTTTGAGCCAAGAAAGGTGAAGTGTTGTAAGAGTTATCCAATTTTGGGTATTTATAAGATTTATGAGAATGTTGTATTGGTTCAAGGAATCTTCATAGTCAGATTACTTGGTATGACAACTATGACTTTGTAAGAGAAAATGCGGCACAATTGACAACTATTGACATTTTTGCTTTTGTTTTTATAGATGGTGTTTTGGATAACTATCAACTTTTGAGCGTTGTAGGTTTCCATTGTCACAAAAGACATATTGTTCACATTTGATATAGTTGCTTTGAAAGGTATCTGTCGCCTTTTATCATTAGAAAGCACATTGATTTGGGATTTCAGCATCAGCTGTTGTATGAACACAGGAAATTTTCATAGAAAGAGATATAGCGTGAAACAAAATATGGATTCCACGTGTGAAGTCAACCGTGTGTGGGACTCATCCTTTGTCTTACATCTGTGACTGATTATGTGAAAATCATTTATGCACTTGGATTTACTTTTTAATATCCTTAAAAGCTAGGAATGTTCGTGGAAAAGTCTACTTTTAGAGAGATTTTGTATATTTCATGATAAGAATAACATGCGCGACAATGAAATTTTTGAAAATTTAAGCCTCAAATAGAAGCCCACAACACAAATTAGGCTAAGGACATAGTAGCAGTCCTTGAATTCAAAAAACTATGGATGTATTCAAAGTTGTTGTCTTCCCATTTATTTATTTATTTACTTTCCTTTTGTATGTAACTTAGCCTCTTTTTCTTTTTCTTTTTTTAATTGTTTTCTAGTGGTAATCTGCTTTGCAAGTTGTCAAAAAGGTAGACCTACTTGGATTTTTCAGAGGAATGACACATTGACTTCTTGAGAATTTAGTTTAACCATAAAGTGAACATACATGAACCTTTTATCTCAAGTTGGTGATAAGTATCTTATTCAAAAGTAGTACTATAACTGTTTCTAGAAACATAATTTAACACTTCAAATACTTTCTACCCACAATTGTGCCCTCCATTTACCATCGCATGTTTGTGTTTGCTTTTTGATTATTTGTATCGATTGTCAATGTAAAGAGTGTTTTTTTTAGTTGTGTGCACATATTATATGCATAGCAGAGCCAAAGGCGACATTAATTTTCATGATGATGATCACATCATAATGAAAATTTTATGTTAGGTATGAATTTTGGATTTATCAAGGAAAGGGAAATATTGAAACAAATAAATATTTTTGACCTTATTTTCTTCTTTTCCTTTTCTTTTCCTTTGTTGGCCTCCACATATAATCAATGATCCGAACATAATCTTAAAGTTTTCGTATTTGTATTTGCATATCCTGCATTAAACTGTTTTAGGAAGTAAACTTGTTTTTGCCTGAGAAGATGGTTATACTTGTATATTCACATATTCTTGAATATACAAGTTATGAAATTCTTAAGTTCTATTTACAATAAAGTACCCAAAACAGTGTGTGAAATCTGTTACAAAAAAAAAAAACACCAGATTAAGAAGGGCCTGCCGTTATTTTATTTTATAGTAGGTAGAAGGGCCTACTGCTAATATACATATAATTTACAAATATGTGTTTTGTGTCCAGATGCATCACCATATTTCTTGCAAAATAGTTTTCTTTCTTCATGTGTTAGTTCAGCATTGGTTCACTGTTAAGTTATTAAGATTAGGACTCTAAACCAACCGAGTTGACCTAATAGTTGACTTGAGAACCTAATGAATTTTAAAATGTATTTAATTTAATAAGTTGGTCACAACCCATTGAGATATTTAGTTATAACCCAACGTGGTGTTCATCACAATTCATTATAGTGACTTTCTTTTTAATAAAAATGGTCTTTGGAGGATCTTGACCGTTGTGATATTTATTTTTTCATGCATATTCACATACATCTTAACCAGTACCGCATGTTGTTAATTCTTTGAAGGATCTCATCATGCTTCATCCTTAGACAACATAACTCCTCCTGCAAGAGTTTTGCTGAGGTTCTTGAATTGGCTTTTGAAAAACAAGACAAAAGAGAATTAGGAGATGAAGAAAATAATAATGCTGCACTATGAGAAGGAAACTCATAAGTTTGCCATAATTCACAAGGAAATTCACTGTGCTCCCTTAAAATTTTAATTCATATAAAATTTTGTCTCATTTTTCATCTCTTTTACACTAAATATAAAATTTAGCATTGATAATCGATGTGTCTATACAGTATCTATCAGCTTCGATTGCTTTAGCCTTAATAAAAAGGATGTCAAAATATGAATTGAATCGGTTTAGGTTTTTGATGTTTGTTTGCTTTGGTAGTTGTTTTGATTTCATATATATATATATATATATATATACACTTGAAATTTGGCTTGAGTGTGTGAAATCTGATTTGTGGGTAATTGAATTTTGTACTCATGTAACTGATATGAGACTGTAATTTTTTATTTGTTTATTGAAATCTGTTATGTTTGTAACAATTACTCTTGTGCTGGCTCGTTTTTCCTATTAGAAAGAAAATTACAGTGGTTTGGGATGGATTACCTTTAGCAATTGTTTGGGAATTGTGGAAAGTGAGAAACGAATGGATATTTTGATGTTACTGTGACTTAGTTGAATATCCATTTAGTTATTTTTGTTTTTTTTTCATCAAAAGTGTTAAAAAATTATCTCTAATTATTTCATTAAATCTTATGAAGGGAGAGTTATTTTTTTTAGCAAATTGAGAACCAATAAAGTAAATCAAAATTTCATGGGAAAAAAAAATAAGAAGCATTGGAGATGGGTCTGATCAAATTTGATGAAAAAGGGAATTTTGGATAAGAGGAAGGCTTTTAAAAAGATTTTAATGAAATGATTTGAGTAGTTCATATAAAATCAAGTTTTTTTTACTCAAATTTGAAATCAAATTAGTTGAAAAAATTGGTGAAAGGTTGGAGATGCTCTAAAATGGTTTATGAGTTACCTTGGAGACGATGAAATGCCAAAATTTGATACGACTAAGGCCTAAATTAGAAAATCTACAAGGTATTAACAATAGAATAAAAGTTATGAAATGATGAGCTTTTTAACAGTGTATGAGGACACCAATGTCTTACAACTATTTTTGGGATTCTATGTTTGAGGAGCAAATTATTTGTGCAAAGTTCATAGAAATTTAATTTAGCTACCAAGTTGTTATGATTTGAACTTCTAATTGACCATGCAAAGAAGTAAAAATAGGGATATCTATAACTAGTGGTGTGATTTGTAGAACGTGTGTATCTTAATGTGTTGAAATAAACTAGCAAGACGGATAGTTAAAAAGTAAGTTTGTGATGATCGGTATAGGTTGCTTGCATTAGGCTAGGTAGAGAAGCATGCATTGTAGGCATAAGATCAGTCTAAGTGTGATGCTTGTCTTTTATATGAGCCTTGCTTCTTGGGCTCGAGCCTTTGTTTTTTTAAGCTGCAAGGTTTTGTTGTAAGCTGCTTTCCTTGATCTTCGAAGTGAGTCTTAATCCATAAGCCTCAACAGCCTTTTAAATTGATTGTGACATTGTTTGAAAATACAAAAATATGTATTAACAATGAACATGGAGGTAATGCATCTTTTGCTGATATGGCTAGCAAGGTAGGCAATAGAAAGCGCGCTTGCCTAGTAACATCATAATCATATGAACAATTTTTTTATGGGATCATCCACTTCTTTGTTCCACCATTTAGTGTTGTAAAAAAATGGCATGAATTAAAAATTGTCTAATTTCGTCTATTTTCGTTTCTATTCACAATTCCTATTCAAATTCAAGATTCAAGCATAACCTATCAATACTTATTGTTTAATTGACTCGCATTACATGGTGTACTAAACTATTAAATTTTGTCATTTTTCCCTTGTTTTTCCTTTTTTCCCATAAATGCAAGATTCAAATACAATCTAAAGGTATTTTTGTTTAATTGACTCACATGGCATGGGGTACCAAAATCTGTTAAATATTTTTCGTATATAGATTCTTTCTTTTCTCGTCATAATCATTACTTTCCTTAAGTATTGTCTTCTTTACTAACTCTATTTTGATGTTCTGTTTTTGTTTGTCATAGGTCCTCAATTTCTCCATCTTAACGTCAAAATAAACCTATACCTCCAACATCCCTTCCTTCGTAGCGGTTGCATTAGTAGGTCTGCTTTTTAATTTATTTGCTTTTAATTAATAGCAGGGCACTGGCGGGTGTGCTATTTTATTTATTTGTTTCATTTTAAATGATATTAGGGTACTTGCTTCTGTGTTTTTGAATTTTTTTTGCTTTGAATTGGTAGCAAGGCACTGGCTGGTGTGCTTATTTATTTGTTTTTTTTAATGAATAGCAGGGCACTGGCAAGTGTGCTATTTTATTTATTTGTTTCATTTTAATTGATAGTAGGGTACTTGCTTCTGTGTTTTTGAATTTATAGCAAGGCACTGGCTAGTGTGCTTATTTACTTGTTTGATTTTAATGAATAGCAGGGCACTGGCGGGTGTGCTATTTTATTTATTTGTTTCATTGTAATTAATAGTAGGGTAATTGCTTTTGTGTTTTTAAATTTATTTTCTTTGAATTGATAGCAGGGCACTGGCTGGTGTGCTTATTTATTTATTTGATTTTAATGAATAGCAGGGCACTGGCGGGTGTGCTATTTTATTGATTTGTACAATTTTAATTTATAACAGGGCACTGGCAGGTGTGCTTTTTAATTAATTAATTTTATTTTAATTGATAGTAGGGTACTTATAGGTGTGCTTTTTTTATTATTGGCGTATAATTGATAGCAGAGCACTGACTGGTGTGCTTATTTGTTCATTTTCTATAAAGAATTAATAATTGATAGCACAGTATTGGTGGGTGTGCTTTTTTTTTTTTTGTTTGGTTTTAGTTGATAGTAGGGTGCTTGTAGACATGTTCCATTTTTTTTTTTTTTAATTGATTGCAAGGCACTGGCAGGTGTGTTAATTTATTTGTTCTGAAGATTTAATTTATAGCAGCGCAATGGCAGGTGTGTTTTTTAGTTGATTTGTTTCGTTTTAATTGCTAATAGGGTATTTACGAGTGTATATACGATGGATGAACCTGAAAGTAGTAGGCATAAAGAGGTCAATACTGAAATTGATGATCAATTTGCTCCAGATGGAAAGGATGATGTTGTTAATGTGAAAGAAGGGTTAGCTTCCCAAACATATGATAGTTTACGAATGCTTACTAAGGAAGATGTGTTCCAAATGAAATTCAATTCAGAGGATGATGCTTATACTTTCTACAATGCATACACTAAGGTCATCGGTTTTAGCGTACGAAAAAGTAGAAAAAGAATTACTGGAGACAACAAATTTGTAGAGAGTAGGAAATGGGTTTGTTCAAGGGAAGGTGTAAGAGAAAAGAAATACTTGCAACGTGTGGAACGGGTAAGAACTCCTAGGGCAGAAACTAGACTTTTTGTGGTGCCACATTTCGTGTGCGTTACGACAAGACAGTTATGAAATATGTTGTGACCCACTTTGTAGGGGAACACAACCATCCCTTGGCAGCACCACACTGCGTCCCTTTTCTTTGGTCGCATAGGTTTGTAACAAGTGCAGACCAAGCTCAAGCAAAGGCCATGCGCAATGTGGGTATGAAAATGAGTCAGACCATGGATTTTATGGTCCATCAGTCAGGGGGTTATGAGAAGGTGGGGTTCATTCACAGAGATTTGCACAATCAATTCCAAGCTGAGCGCAAAGTACAACTCGCAGAAGGGGATGCAGAGTGTGCGTTAGGATACTTATCAGCTAAATTAGATGCAGATCCATTATTTTTTTTCAAATACATCGTCGATAAGAACAACCGGTTGGACAAGATTTTCTGGGCAGATTGTAGGTCTCCAATGGATTATGCTGCATTTGGTGATGTATTGGTATTTGATACAACTTATCGTACAAATGCATATAAGAAGCCATTTGTAATTCTAGCTGGCGTGAGTAACCATTTCATGACAACTATATTCGGATGTGCTTTGTTGCCTGATGAGACAATGGATATAGCGATCCCGGGTTTACCCTTGTTGTACAGTGATCCGGACATGTGTCCGTAGATGTTGGTAGTTGATTATTATCTTGTTTACATCCTTTTTACTTCGTATTTGAGTTGTAGGATGTGTTGGGCAGGTTTGTTACAGGTTGGTTGAGTTTAGAAACCAAAACTAGCTGCCTAGATTTTGACCTGTCCGCTCGAGCGGGGGTTCTGGCGCTCGAGCGAGAATTGCACCCATCCAGTATTTCATGTGCAGGGTTGGACGCTCGAGCGTGGAGTTAGCCGCTCGAGCGGGGTTGTGTGAGTGCCGCTCGAGCGGGTAGTTGGAAGCTCGAGCGGAGACCTAGTTCTGTAAAAGTTCTGGGAGTGTGTATCCGCCACTCGAGCAGGATTGTTGACGCTCGAGCGGGAGTCTGTGAGTGACGCTCGAGCGGGGTGTTTGACGCTCGAGCGGGGCGACTGGGTTTAAGTTCCGAGTTTTGACTTTTCAAATCACTTTTTCACTTTCTCTTCTCTCTCCTACTTTTCCAAAAACACCATTGTTGAGCCTCTCACTCTAGAACTCTACATTCTCTCTAGGTTTTGATCTAGTATGAGTGATTTGCTCATCTTTGGCCTTTACAAAAAAGTTGTTGATCGTCGAGGGCTACATTTTAATCTGAAAATTTCGGGATTTGGAGCACGTTGGGTTTTGTCATCTTCTCCCTTGGGGCTCCGAATTTGAGGTAGGGATATCCTACTCCTCTCTATGGATTTTATCTTTAAATTTTGGTATTTTGAGATGTTGGGGTTGGTTTGGTAATTTTGTGAAGGTTTGGGGCTTTTGTGTTATTTTACAAAGGTTGGGGTTTTATTTATAATAAACCTAGATGCATGTTTGGTATAGAGAAATGGAATAGATGTTGAATCATTGATGAAAATGGGACCTAAGGGTTGTAATGGTAATTATGAAAAATGACCTAATTACATTGTTTGATTAATTGAGATAATTAATTGTGAGAAATGAGGAAATGAAATGGAATTGTTGAGATTGGGAGTGCATGGGGTTAAAGGGTGTAGTTGAATTGTTTATCACACACCAAATTGAAATGTTGATTGAATATCCATTTGTGCATTTATTTTCTGTTTAAAAATAACTGCTTTGGGCTATCGGTGGAGGATAGTCGTGATTGTTGTAGACAATGCATGATGATTAGGCAAACGGAAACTAATCAATGGAATGTGTCATGGAATTTGACGGTTGATAGAATACATTAACTGTATGTATTGAGTGATTGTATATAGAACCAATGTGTTTGTATACGTTATGTGTAGAGGAGGAGATGGGGGATGTACTCCGCGGTTTAGGGGAAGATGAGGGATGTACCTCTAAACCGGATAGTATTGGGAGAAGATAGGGGATGAACTCCGTAGATACAGCTCATATGCTTGTCTAGAGAAGTGAAGATAGAGCTAATATGCTTATCTTTGTGAAGTGTGGATACAGCTTATATGCTTATCTGTGAATGTGGGATATTGTTGTTATACATATCTGTTGGGAATGTAGATATAGCTTATATGCTTATCTGTGAATGTGGGATATAGTTTTTATGCATATCTGTTGAGATGATGATAGAACTAATATGCTCATCTGTTGAAAAAGGGAAAATGAAAAGTAACTTGGACTCATAAGTCGGATGACATAAAAATGTGATTTAATGTGGATGTATCAGTGCTGGCCATCTATCAATTGCTAATCTTTTAGTCATTGTTCATGGTTGGTTTAGTGTATTTCTACTGGGCTGTGGCTCACCCTATATGGAAATATCATTTTCAGGTACAGGTAGCATGCCACCTCCAAGGTCATAGCTTGGGAGGCTAGAGGCGAGCAGATTGTTGTGGTTTTAGTTCCTTTTTGATGTATTACATGTATATTCAAGCCGAGGGCTTAATGTGTAGATAACTTAGCACTCTTTTGTTGTAACCAAGTGTTAACTTGGAAAGCTGTAAGCCCGTAGGGCATTTTTGCTTTTGTTGTTAACATGTAATACTTTTGTAATGAAACTCTGATGAATAGAAGAATGTGGTTATTGCATTTGTCAATGAATGTCTTATTTGATGGGTTTAATGTTATTTTTTTTGAGGGCGTTACAATGGAGACATACATGTGGGTGTTGGAAATGTTAATGGAGGCCATGGATGGTAAAAGACCCATCTCCGTTGTAACAGATGGTGATAGGGCAATGCGTCAGGCAATCAAAAGAGTTATTCCAAACTGCAGACATCGTTTATGTTCTTGGCATCTGGAGAAAAATGCCTCAACAAATGTCCACATACTAGAATTTACAACTGATTTTGCACAATTGATGTTAAAGAAATGTAAAATTGATGAGTTTGACAATGCCTGGGCTGCTATGGTGAAACAGTACAAGTTGGAGAACAATAACTGGGTGTTGGATATTCATCTGAAGCGTGATAATTGGGCTGAGGCATAACTCCGTGGTCACATGTTCGCTGGAATGAGGAGCACACAACATGTCGAGGGTATGAATGCATATTTCAATATATTCCTAAACCAAAAGGTTAGGCTGTACGAATTTGTAGCGCAATATGATAGGGCTCTTGCTAGAATGCGTGTGAATGAGGCAGAAACAGAATCTAAAACAGAGAACAGTTTCCCGGTTTTGACTACGCCATTGAGAAGTTTGGAGAAACATGCAGCTGAACTCTTTACTCGGAAGATTTTCTCATTGTTTCAACATGAAATCAGGAAAGAGGGTAAATTGTTTGTGATGGAAAGAGTTCAGCTGGAGGATCATCGCACCTACCGTTTTGGTGAGTACAAGGCACCAACATGCACGTGGACGTTTGAGTATTTTCCAGCTGATATCACAATGAAATGTTGTTGCTTGAAGTTTGAGTCGTTTGGCATCCCTTGCTGCCACATGATTGCTGTTATGAAATCTGAACAATTAATGTGTATTCCACCGAGTTGTGTCTTGCAGAGATGGACAAGACGTGGTAGGTCAAGGTGTCAACAGCCAAGTCTTACCCAAATTTGTAGCACCCTAACACAGACAGCTCGGTTTGGTATACTCAGCTCCTGTTTTAGTGAAATGTCATATTATGCCTCACACTCGGACAAAGATTTTGAAGAGGCAAGGGAAATAGCTTTCCAGCTGACATCGCAAATGAAAAAACGTTGGGCAATGAGAAAAGAAGGTAACGCCGAGGCTGGGGACAGAAATATTGCACCCAAACTATATGGCGTTGGTGATCCTAATGTAGTGAAGACCAAAGGGAACCCCGGAGGTACATCTTCTACAGGTAAACCTCCAAAACCAAGGCGGTGTGGGTATTGTAGGTATGGTACTTTCATTGTATGACTTTTTTATATCCTGTTACATGCATATGATTATTAAAATCGTTTATGCATTATTTGCTACTGTAGGAGCATCGGACACACGAAGCGGACGTGTAAAAAATTGGCTTCAAGTAGCCAGAGAGAGGGTAGCAACTCAGACAGTGAACCATTCATGAACACAGAGTTGGATCCCCACACGGATGATTTCGATGAATTGCCAAATTATCCAAATGATCTAGTGTAGTTGACTTTCATGATGAGGCTTATAGTGATCGAAACATTGTTTTTACAAGGAGACATTAGTGGCTAGTAGTTATGTTTTGTTAATGTCTTAGTTGTTTAATATTAGGCATTCTTAATAAATTTCGTAGTTTGGAGATTAATTTTAAAAATAAAGGTGAATAAATTCCAAATTTGTGTGATTGCTGATAAAATAGGGACTCGCTCACGCCATTACTTTACAAACAATCACTGTTAATAATACCGAACTGTCTGTCTTTTTCTTTTGTAGATTTTTTTTAATTGTCTGTTTGCTTGGTAAGAAATGGTGGACATTGCTGTTAGGTGACACATAACTATGCTTATATTGGAATGGTATGGTATCGATGTATAGGGATAATAAGAAGTGATGGAGATGTGCATTGCCTATTTTTTTAATATTTTGACTTGAGTGTTTCTTCCATTGAAATATTTGACTTAATATTTTTTAATATTTTTGACTTAATAAATTTCGTATTTTGGAGATTAATTTGAAAAATAAAGGTGAATAAATTCCAAATTTGTTTGATTGCTGCTAAAATAGGGATTTGCTCATGCCATTACTTTACAAACAATCACTGTTAATAATGCCGAACTATCTCTCTCTTTTTTGTTTGTAGATTTTTTTAATTGTCTGTTTGCTTGGTAAGAAATGGTGGACATTGATGACTCAAATCAATAAGGTTTTATTATATTTGCATTTGTCATTGTATGATTAAAATTTGAATCTCTCCAATGACGTACATATGTTCTAATATGTTTGGATATTACGTAGGTAATTGAAAATGCCACGGAAAAAGACAACAAAAAAAAACGAGTAAAGGAAAAGCGGTAGCTCCTCACGTTGACCTTGGTATTTTTGCTAAACGGGCTATTACAGTAGAGCGGGCTGTCAAGTTGAAGGAGTTAACTCATACTGATATTCCAGCAATTGTGGGCCACTTGCATATCCAAAACCTAATCGAACGGGAAGGGAAGGCCAATGTCAACCTGGTACGGGAATTCTTTGGTAGCATACAAAAGCCAACTAATACAGAGAACTTGATTCTGAAAACAAAACTGATAGGGAAAGATGTGGTGTTCTCCGCGGATTGCATATCAAAATTCTTAGACATTCAGCGACCAACACATGATGACAAAACACAATATCCATACCTTCCTGGTGTTGACCTTCCTAATGAAGCCCAAATTGTTGATGATTTGTACATCGAAGGAGTCATACCACAAGACAAGTATCATGTAAAGTTCCTGAAGCCTGACCTTGCTGTTCTTCATCTTATATTGTGGTACAATCTTGACCCAAGGGGGGTGAAATCCATTTTTGACCATGAACGAGCACTCATGTTGTATGCTGTCCATAATTTCAGCCCTCTAGATGTTCCGAAGATAATTTGGCAAGTTGTGGATTTTGTTGCAAAAGCAAACAATCCACATGCAGCATTACCATTCGTCCTCCTTGTGACTGATATGCTACTTGAGCTTCATGTACCGACTCGACAAGATGATGAATGGAAGGGGCAGATGAGCCACATAGATCGTGGAACATATGGGAAAACACAAGGGCAAAGTCGAAAGCATCGTGAAAGACAAGATCCTACTTCATTGGAGAGCATATAAACTCATTTGTATGAGGCTGTGTCCATATTGAACCGGATGGAGTTGCAGCACAAGAAAGACATGAGGAAGGTCAAGTTAGAACTAAAACAAATGCGGAAAGCCTTTTGTGGTGAAGATTTTGAGAATTCAACTAGTTCTAATGATAGTGAGCAGGAATCTAATCGGTCCAACTATGATGACAGCCAACAAATGGATACAGACAATGATGGTTGAACAAAGTTTGCAATGCCAATGATTTAGCTGACACTGTTACTTTTTTTGCATACAGTGTTACTTTTTTTGTGCGGAAAGTGTTAACTTCTTTTTACAAACAATGTTACTTTTTTGTGCAAACAGTGGTGGTACTTTGTTCATCCTATACTTTTGCGAACAGTATTACTTTTTGTCCCATTTATTATGAAAAGACAATTGAAACAATGTTAGAATTCATGGATGGCTTATGTGATGGACAACATTTGGATGGTTTATGTCAACAATATTATTTAGTATGATTCTTCGACATTTTTGATAGACATGTCCAATTAATTTTTTTTTTTCAATGCCAATGATGTATGTATAGCTTGCTGAAATTTATGGATACCAATCGACTACACAGTTGATACATCGATTCCAAAACTTAGTATGATATTTATGCACGGAATGTGATTAACAAATATAATTCGTTAGATTTCTTAGACGTTCTTTCTTTCTAAGTCGTTGAAGGATACATTAGGTGTTGCTTACTAGCAAGAAATGCAGGTCCTCTGTTACTTTTTTGTAGCAAATACTGTCATTGTTCTTTGCATTTTTAAAATTTGCAAAGAACTACCTTTGCGTGCCTTGTAAGTGGGGAGATGACATGAATTATCACTTTCTCTGCATTAACAATATATTTTTTATATTATTTTTTTTTATTGTTCATTTTTTTTTTTTTTGAGGACATTATTCATTTTATGTGTGCTTTATTAAATGTAAAATTTAGAAAATTTATTAGTTATTTTGTTACTCTGCCAAGGACTAGTCCTCTTACACTCTTGCCATTTGAAATGTGTACATGATAGTATACACTAATAGCACAATTTTAGTTGCACATGAACTGATTATGCAAAAAAAATTATACTGTACCATATATGTAGCAATGCATGGACTTGTAATCCAGTTTTTAAAACAGTTTCCCCACTAACATTTGGTACATGTGTGTAATTTTTGATGGATTGTAAATGTAACAACCAAGAGTAATGTGATACAGTTAAATATCATAAATAGTTTTATCACACCAATCCTGAGCAACAATATAAATTCCATACAAATTGAAACCCTAAAAATAATATGCTTTTTCAATCGTCCACAAAATACTACCAAACTGGGTTAGTTTAGTCATCCATGTTTCTTCAACCATCTAATATGTTCATAATTGTGAATAAGCATAGTGCCAAAAGTACGGTTAGGCGAATCAATCTTTTTTCAACCAGCCATGTTTTCAATCAAACTTTCTTTTTCCTTTTAGCCTTCCGGAGCCTAGAGTACCTGTTACAAAAGAAATTACAGTCAGTAAGTAATCAGCTGAGTTTATGAAGGGCATAAGTTGTTCATGGTTTGGGGACGCACCTCTCTTTGTATTGTTCAAGCCTATTCATAACCTCAATATAAATACGGTTAGACGAATCATTCACTAGGTCAACTAGTAGCCTAAACCTTTCCAGTTTATCAAACTAAGGAAACAAAACAAAAAATATTCCATCAACAATACCATCATATGACATTGTAATAGCAATAGTGTAATTATGTGGTTAACATTGAACAGTCACCTTGTGTACGCCGGTCGGCATAACAACACCTTGCATATACTTCATGACAAACATACCACAGTCATAGCTTCATGACAACATACATATGAATGTCAAATTTGTGTGTAATGTTAATAAGAGACCCAAAGTTGAATAGCAAATGAAGAAATTTTAGAATACCTATCAGTTTTATGTTGGAGACAAGCGTCTTTCAACCTCTCTAATTCAAACTCCTTCACATTTGCAACATAAAGGTCTCCGAAATATTGTTGCAATAACAAATGCATTGTTTCAACCTATGCATGAATATTGTAAAATAGATTGTGTAATTGTTTTTTTTTTTTTTAAATAATATTAAACGACTTACCAATTTCCTTGCCATTAATTCACGACGTTTGTCATTTGTGAGGCTGGGACTCGAGTCGAATATATAAGCCATGCGATGTGCCATATCTATGTTGACACAAAACCAATGTTCTTCATGGTCGTTCACCGGAATATATATCTAAGTGACAATAATAAAAAAAGGGGTCATGCAACGTTGCCCAACCAGCTTAGAAAAATAAAAAACAACAAAATAATGACGACGTTGATACCCTAAAAAACTATGAATAATAAAAATATTTGTAAAATGGAGGGGATATTTATAATAATCTTGCAAAATGGAAGAATGCTTGACACATTACTTCTTGACAGGCATGAAGCTTCCCAGTGTATCGAGACTTCCCAAAATATTCGTCACATAGCTTTGCATGGTCTGCCCCATTCATAATATGTTGCTACAATTGATAATGCACAAGTATATATCAATAAGTATACATGAATAACCAAACATAAACATGACACACTAGATTGCTCACCAATACATATGTGGGAAAGTACCACGTCCTATGACACTTATCGGGGAAGAGCTTTCTTTGTGCATTTGTCAATTGTGCTACAACTAAATTAATAATCTGAAATACATGCATCAAATAATAATTTCAAACCTATACCCTTAAAAATGACATCACATAGCAATATTGATGCATGAAATGAACACATACGGAACCACAAATCCATGTTTTTGGTTGTAATGAGCACAAATCGAATCGGGTGGCAAATTCAATCGGCGTGTAAAACAACTCCATGACCACAATATCCTCACTGCATCATGTACAAATTGAAGAGTTGCACTTATTGGTGATAGAGAGGAACATACAAAAGCAATAAAATTACCTGCTTTCCAAATCCTTATCGAAACAATAAGCCTTCACAATTTGTTCCTTAGCAGATAAAGGACATGGCCTCACAATTTGTGTAGTAGATGACTTGTGAATTTAACCGAACACATAAACAATAAATTGTCAAACTTCTTCCAGTGCATTAAAATAAGGAGATTGGAGATCAAGAACAATAATGAAATTAGTAATAACCTCAATGGCAGTAGCAGATGCTTCAAAATTGAGGCCAAGTAGTTTTCCAAGTAAGTTCAAACTCTAAAACAAATTACAACGAACAATAAATAATGAAAAATCCTAAAATATATTTACAGGAATAGCAACATTGTATAACACATATATTATGTACATGACTTACTTGATCAAGCTTATCCTCCTTTGTATCGAGAGATGAATCTGATTCATCTAAATGAAGCTTTGTCTTGGTTGGTACTTTCTGATTGGCTTTCCTTTTCTTACCAGCAATGGCTGTAAAAGATGACTGTATGTCCACCCGCGCATCCGAATGTTGAGTGCAAGGACCGCCATATGGACCAATAGATGAACTAGATTCATCAATAAGTTGGAGTTTTGGGATTTTCTTTCTTCGGTTGTTGTTCAATCTTACCTTCATTTTGTTCTTCGCTTGTTTGGTTTGCTCATGAAGATGGGCATCCAATTTCAAGATGGATGGTGTGAGCGGAATTCTATTTTCCTCCATGTTCTCTAGTGCTACCACAACATTAGGTTTTGGCGGGAGTGTATTGGTCTCATGTTCAACTGTAGGTACAACCGTAGATTCAACCACAACATTAGGTTTTGGCACGAGTATAGGGCGGACATGTTCAACTATAGGTACAACTGTAGATTCTACCACAACTCCAGGTGCAACTATGCCAGCTTTACATTTACAGTGGTTATGCCCCAGTTCCTGTTGTTTTGACATTTGCAGTGGCTCACATTTTTCCATGACCTTCGGAATGGAAGAATTAGTTATTCCACTTTTAACAATAACAACTAGTTCTTCCAAAACACTCTTCATGTCACAAACAGTTGTCTCAATTTTTGAAATCTGAATATCATTGATATTTTTCATTTCCTCACTTTGTACAAATGGTTGCATTTGCTCGTCAACAACGAAATTAACATCAACCTATTTATATACACATCGTAAACAATTTAGTTTTCCATTTTAACATGAAAAATAACAAACAAAAACCAAACATAAAAGAAAGGATACGCTAAGGATGACCTCCTCATTCTGGTAACCTCCTGAATTTTGGAATAGTTTCAGTGTCGCCTTTATTTCTGCATCACCCCAATCAGCCAAGGAGGGGACCGAACGAGCACGACCAACATCACAACCACTAGGAGCAACACGATCAAAGTAAAACAACTGCATCACAAAAATGTATTAATTTAACATGTACTATGTAATGAAAAACGCATTGAAGTCAAGTATTTCTAACAAAACAATTTGTAATTGGTTAGAAGCATACCATTATAAGAAATAAGCATCCATTTGGTTGTGAGTGACTTTTTGAATTGTACTTGCATAAACCACGAACAAAGAATTGAAGAGTGAACTTTGACCAATTATAATTCTTCATGCCATCCACATTCTGAACGAGGTGAGTGAATGATTGTTTAACAACATCCTTTGTGGTTGGGCATAAGAAGGCACCTAATATGTATAGGGCAAATATCCTCGTAAATTCCTCTCCAGCTTCCTCTGTTTTGGTCAAATACTCTCTCAAAGCATTCAGTTTGATAGCTCCTTGGACAACTCCAAGTTCTTCAAATAGCTTGGGAAATGCCACTGGGAAAGTTTTTTTAGTTCTATTGTTTTGCCTTCGGCAGGAATGCCCAATAACTTGTGAACGTCTAGTTCAGTAAGGAGGAGTCGGCGCCCATGAACATTCAACGAACAAGTTTTGGGATCAAATTTCTGAACCAACCATTCTCAGAGGTCATGATCAAGCTTTGTACATCTGAGATTCAAGAGCCCCCCTAACCCACTACTAGTAACTGCATCACGTTGTTCCATGCTCAATCTTCTTATTATTTTAACAATTGATCTCAAGGCAATTCGTGTTTGGAAATGCCACTGAGAAACAATATAGTGGGTATTAGAATAATTTAAGAAAGACACTTTAAATAACTTCAGAATAGTGTGTGAATCAATTTCTGTGAGAATATGAAAATACAAACATGTTATTACAATGTGTGAAATATGTCATAATTAAACAATAAATTGTTGTTCTCTTTGTATTTCACCTTTCTTGGTTTTGTGGGAAGGGGACCTTCCAACTTCGCTTGCTTATCAACATTCCACCTGTCCATCTCTTTGTACTCCTTGTCTTCCTTCTGTCGGGTTCTCCATTGATGTCCTATGTCCTTCTTCATCTACATTGCGTCAAAAGTAAATATAAGTGATGCAAGTAGAACATAAAAGATAAAGATAATATCAAAATATACAAACAGTATGTGGTAGGTAGGCAATGTGCAAACCGTGTCGGTAACTGTTATTTGTGCTTCTTGCATGCTTTTGTTTTCAACTTTGCTACAGGTTCAACCAAATGTATAATAAGGGCTAATATTTAAACCGAACATAAAACATGTAATTAAAATAATACATTGACTAGTGTGAAGAAATAATACTTGTAGAAGAAGAATGCTGGTGTAAATCGTTTGTGTATGCAAGGTTTGTTGCTTCCTTCGCTCATTGTGTATTGTTATATATTATCTACATAAGCAAAGGTGAAACAATCATATGAGACAAAATCAAGTTAGTAAATGCAAGAAAAGTATACACACCAAAAGACATAATAATAAACACAACCCCTTCCTTAGTTGAGAGATATATACTATGAATACAATAAAAGCAATGTACTGATTAGTTATATTTAGTTGACGCAATAATACAAGCACACACTAGTTGCGGCTGATGACTTGATGGGGACTGTTACTACCGTCTCATGTTTTCTCTAATTTCATGTATTGAAGAACATCTAGTCCTTAAAATATAGTAGACTGATGACTTAATAACAGAAAATCCAAGTACAAGCACACTGAGAGTTAAAATGTAGCACGTCATGTTCTGTGGCACCAAATGCCAAAATTCTATTTTCTATTTCATCTCAAAAAAGGGGAAAGAGAAGGATGAGGAGGAAAGAGAGAGAAAAGAAAAGCAATATAAATTCCATTCTCCAAGTAGAACATTTTGGAATGCATCTTCAAATTGGTCTTTTCCATCCCTCTCCATTTTTTAAGGGAAAATTAGTGAAAATCCCATGGCATTAACTTGTTCCCATGACTTCTTTGTTAATCTGTAAAGTCCCATTTTACAAATTGTTTGGAACCTTAAATAGGTCCTATTTTATAAATTTCTGGAAGTTGGAATCACTTTCTTTGTTTGTTAGGTATAACAAATTCATGATGGTACAATTGGAAACTCAGAAAAAATAACAAAAAAAGAAAAAGTTGTTAAAGCTTGGACTATTTACATCATCACATGACGACCAACGAGGGACGCAGTGGATACCCTTGTTGCCTCGTTGACTTCGGTGAGTTGATTATGGTGAGAGTGGCATTTTGGATCAATGCTCATCTTGAAGGGGTGTTCTTATTCAGTCCAGGATCTGCAACTTGCAGCAAATCAGGTCAAATAATGTTTAAAGTACAGGTGTTGCTGCTGCTGCTTCAAGTTGCTGTGGCTAGATGCTGCTGTTGTTCTTCTCTATTTTGGGCCATTTTTGCTGCTACTAGTTGATACCAAATATATGTAGTTTAGGGGATTGTTGTGGGTAGCTTAGGGGATTGTTGTGGGTAGCTTAGGGGACTGCTGCGGCTGAGTTGTTTTGAGTCTCGGATGGGTATATGTAGCTTATTGACGACCTCTATTGCTCTCATTTTTTAACTCCAAATCATTCTCTTCCAATTCAAGGATTTTACAAATTAATGACTATCATGAATAAAATTTTAAAAATATCTATTCCAGCGACAATGAGGTCTCAATTTCTGGTTTTGTTGCGCTATAAACTAGTCTCTCCCTTCGTACCTTTTTAAAAAAATTTGTGGTTTCACTATGTCTTTGGTTGAGAGTTTGTAGTTATATTGTGATAGATTTGACAATATGGGGTAAGACTATAATCAATGACTATCCTAGCAGAAATTGGGCTTACTTTGTTTCCTCTGTTTTCCCCTGTCTTTTGTGTTGATTTTTTTTTTTTTCATCTATCTCTGTTTTCCCCTGTTTTTTTACTGCACAATCTAAAATTCCTCTCACTTTTCAATGCCAGAGAAATTTAAAACTCTCACCTACCTATTATTGAGAAAAGTAAGAAAAGGATAGTAGAAGATTTTGAAGTTCAGAATTTTCTTATTCGAATGGGTATTGTATATGCAATATGAACAAAAACATGAGTATTTTATCATATTTAACTCATCAAAAACAACTAAGTCTCAAAAAAAAACATGAAACCCTAGACTCAAACAATATGAACAATAAAAACAAACATACTGTAGGTCTCCACAGCATGAAGGTGTTGGCTAATAGTTGTGGTGGCAGCAGTAGCAGCTCTATTGTGGGATCAAACAGTGGCTGATACAAAGACAATATCAGACTGGCGGGGTGTGGGAATCTGAGACCAGCAACGTGAGGGAGAAGACTTATATGCCAAAACCCAAAAATAAGCGTTTCTGTGGGAGTTTTTGGGTGGCCAAATTAAGCATGTTTTGATTTTGTAGGAAGTTTTAATTTGTTTTTTTTGGAAACACGCACAGACTGTGGTGAGTTTTAAGAAGTCTTAAATTAGTTTTTTGGAAACAAAATATGACTATTTTAATGGAGGTAGAGTGTCTCCAGTCCACAATCTAGACTGGACCGTATTGTTTGGACTTTTTGGGGCCCAATTGATCCCATTTTGATAATCAGAAGAAAAAAAAAATTAGGTGTATTTTATTTACAAAAAAAAAATTAGGTCACTAAATTGATCATAATCTTTTCAAATTATCGCATTTGTCATTACAAAAAGTGATAACTTAATTTTAAAAACACCAATTTTGTACATTTTTTGGTGACCACCACGGATTGCTCTATTTTTTTTGTGTTAATGAAATACACAAAATACGCAACAAAATTAATGGTTTGGATTCAATTTTAGAACCCGTGATGGGCCTCACAGGCCCAAACAGTACCCTCAAATCTAAATTATGAGGGGTCGAGGTAATCCACCTTTTTAAATTTGGTGAGGTCAAATAATTATGCAAATTTATTAATATTTTCTTAATTTATATTTTCCACGGACTATTTTTTTTACAATTTTTTTTATTGAAATTTCACTTTTACAAAATATCATTTTTCTCTCAAATTATAACTCAAAAAACAATCCAACCATTGTTCTCTTCATAATATCTACTTTATATCTAAACTATTCGATTTTGCATCAATATTACTCCACCATCAATTACAGTCTATAATAAAATAAAAGTTGTTCATGTGGCACCCAAAATATCAATTAGTTCTTTGAATAAAATGAAGTTTGGAGGTCTAATTGATATTTTATAGATAGTTTGGATGGTAAAATGAAATTTCAAATGCCATTTCCATGTCAGTAACTTTCATTGGATTACAAACAGAAGCTAACAGCGGGGGTAAGATTAATCCAGAATCAAATAAACTAAGTGTAAAATTAATTTTACTAAAATAATAGAGGTTAACTCAATTTTCAGTGATAGTATGAGAGGCAAAATGATATTTCTTTTTTTACCTTTATTAAAATTATTAAATCTTCATATTAAATTATGTTAGCATATTTCTAATAATAAATATTAATTATTATGATATTAATTACATCAACAATTTCTTCATAGATTAAGGGATGGTTTACATTTTGTAAAATGGTAAATTACACCTTCACCTTGCTTACCTATGAATACTTTCTCACATTGGACTTCAAGCTATTATATTCTTTTCACTTTGGTCCAAATTGTAAGAGATGTTATACTTTTGTGACGGAAAATGCGGCATAGGTCAAGTTGACCTACATTTGTACAAAAATGACCAAAATATTATATTCTTTTCACTTTGGTCCAAATTGTAACACATGTTATACTTTTGTGATGGAAAATGCGAGATGGGTCAAGTTGACCTTCATTTGTACGAAGACCTCTGCTACAGACCACCTCAAAATGCAATCCTCCATTGTAGAACACTTCCATTTACCATTTGCCATGACCTATCTATTTTGAAGTGGGAAAACAAAGTTTTCTAAGTTCTAAGAATGTTTAAGAACATTACCGCGGTCATATCAATAATTAAGATTAGTCTATCATAGTCCAAGAGTAATGACTACTTAGAATTCATTGACACCATGAGAATAAGAACCAATGACTTTCTTCTACTTACATTGAAAATTTGATGATTGGTTAATAAAGTTTATGAATGTTTCGAGTTTGAATTGTTCTTGTGACAATTGACCCGGGATCCTTGACGGGAATGCAAATATTGTATGTGTGTTTTGTCAAAGTGAGGTTGAAACAGTGGAACATTTTCTTATTTTTTGCCCTTTTGTTTGGAGGCTTTGGTCAAACATTGTAAAATTGTGGGTCTTCAGTGGGTTATTCCTGGCTCTGTCAATGGAGTGCTACAGTGGTGGTTTGGGTGTAGAATTAAAAAGTCGGAAAAGAAAATTTGGACAGTTATTCCTCTAGCCATTCTCTGGTCCATCTGGAAACACAGAAATAAGAGTGTGTTCCAAGGCATCCAACCGAATTCGGACGAGTTGTGTGTTATTGTGAAGGTGAGAGTAGCAATGTGGATTAAGTCTTCTCCAATGGTTGTGGTGTTCTCTGTTACTGATCTTGTGTATAATATGCAACAAGTGCAGTACTGCATCAGGAATGGAGGCTGAATCTGCTGCTATCTATGCTCTGCTGTTGGACTGCAATGTTGTGCTACTGCTGGTCTGGTTGTGCTACTGCAATGGTGATCTGTGTTAAGTACTGGCTGCAAGTGGGCTGTCTAAGGTAGAATCTGGCTGCATGCACTGGGCTGGGCTGCTGGTTTGCTAAGGTGAGCTTGCTGCTAGGCTGCAAGTCAAGCCCTGTGTGTGATCTAATCCAATCTACTGTGGTTCTGCCTGTGGGGTGTTTTGTGTGTTTGAATCTGTTGGTCTGATGGTGGATGGCTGGTGATCTGCTGGGTAGATGATCTATTACAATGCTAAGGTAGAATCTGGCTGCAAGTTCTGGGCTGGGCTGCTGGTATGCTAAGGTGAGCTTGCTATTAGGCTGCAAGTCCAGTCCTGTGTGTGATCTGATCCAATCTGTTGGGGTTCTGCTGGTATGGTTGTGTTAAGATTGTGGGAGCAATTGGTGCTTTGATGTCTGTTATGCTGCTTCCAGTTATGCTTAAGCTAATCTGCTAGTCTGATGGTGGATGGTTGGTGGTCTGCTGGGCAGAATCTGGCTATAAGTTCTGGGATTGGGATGCTAGTATGGTAAGGTGAGCTTGCTGTTAGGCTGTTAGTCCAAGTACTGTGTGTGATTAAATCTGTTGGTCTGATGGTGAAGGGCTGGTGGACTGCTGGGTAAAATATGGCTGCAAGTTTCTGGGTTGGGCTGCCAGTTTTGCTAAGGTGAGCTTGCTGCTAGGCTGCCAGTATAGGTAGAATCTGTTAGTACTGCTTCTGGCTGAGACCCAGATGAAGCTGGTATGGCCGTGTATTGCTGATCTGCTCTGTCTTGCTGATCAAGGCCACCACTGATCTGTTCTGTTTTGCTGACCTGCTACCAAGGCCACAACTGATCTGTTCTGCTCTGACCCTAAGTGGAATGATTAGTTGAGTCTTTAACTATTTCTTTTAAACCAAAAAAGGAAAATTTCTATATGCACAATCACTTGATATAGATGGGACAACATCTGGTATTGAAGAAAATTGAATCAAGACGGAAACTTCTACCACTCTTGCATATACTGCACAAGAAGTGGCTAGGAGTATATTGAATTTCCATTGCAACAGAATTGGACTTTGGTGGTACTTTATTATGAACTTCAGGAATCTACTTTCTTTTCTCACTAGTGGTTACTACTCACTCCCCTTTCCATCCCATTTAATATACCAACCCATAGACATGCAAACCTCATTAAATTAGATATTATTTTCTCACTAGTGATTCTATTTTTTCCAGGTGTATTGTTTGACACTTATGGGGAGTATTATGAAGATATGAGAGAGTTCCACCAACATCTTCCGTCATTGTTGAAACCTGGTGGGATCTACTCATTTTTTAATGGCCTTTGTGGAGGTAATGCCTTTTTTCATGTTGTTTACTGTCAGTTGTTTTCTCTAGTTTTCCTTGATCTTCAACATGTTTAATCTGTGGACAAGCCAGTACGTTTTACTGATCATATTTCAAGTTTAGATGGTTAGGAAAGTTATGGAAAATTATACTTGAGAGATCTTATGCTCTCTTATGGCTGTTTTGTAGTGTATGACCTTGTGAGTGTATGCTCTGAAGGTAACTGAAACTTGGTTTTATTATATTCACTTTATTAGATCAAGACCCAAGAATGAGTTTAGCATTTACTGTTTGTTTGTAAATGAGTTATAAATTTGACGTATTTGGTTTATTAATTTATTCTTAAACAGAGGATTTATTTACAACTTCACGTACTTTACCACTCATGACTTTGAGCTATACCACTAAAATGTTATCCACTGTATTTATACAAGACATTGGTGCATGTTTTGGTAAATTTGTCTGATAGATGCTAGATCGTTCGCATAAGCTTCTGCATCTCATTGTAGGCTATATAATATATGATGGTTTGAACTTGCAAGATTAAATTTTTGTGGGTTGTTGGTTGAGGCTAATTTTGTTTCTTGAGAATGTAAGGGATGAAATTCTAATTAAATGACAATGGAATGGGAATTTGGGAAATTGCTTCATGCCATATAACTTGTGATGACATGAAGAAATGATGATATAAAGAAATTGGCATGGCATGGCATGGCATGGCATGAGAATCATGGAATCTGTAACATAATATTGATTCAAAAAAAAAAAAAACCATTTTCTGAAAGAGAATTGAACTGACGGAATGTAATTCGGACTCGTAGGCTTCGAGTTTGAGCCGAAAACGCCTTAAACACGGTTGGAAAAAGGCATTCCGGGGGCAAAAATTCAAAACAACCCTCAAACCACCGTGTCGCTCTCACAGACAGCTTCCCCATGACAAATAGGACTTGTGACAACTGACAGAATGTAATCCGGATCCGTAGGTTGAGAGTTAGAGCCGAATACGCTCAAAACTTACTCGAAAAAGGGCGTTCCAGGGGGCAAAAATTCAAAACAGCTCCCGATCCACCGTGTGGCTCTCACGGGTAGCTTCCCCATGCCAAATAGGACTTCTGACAACTGACGGAATGTAATTCAGACCCGTAGGTTGGGAGTTAAAGCCGAATATGCCCAAAACTTACTCGAAAAAAGCGTTTCAGGGGCGAAAATTCGAAACAGCCCCCGAACCATCGTGTGAATCCCACCGGCAGCTTCTCCATGACAAATATGACTTCTGACAACTAACGGAATGTTATTCGGACCCGTAAGTTGGGATTTAGACCTGAATATGCCCAAAACTTACTCAGAAAAGGGCGTTTCCGGGGCCGAAAATTCAAAACAACCCCCGAACCGCCATGTGGCTCTCACGGGCAGCTTCCCCATGAAAAATTGGACTTCTAACAACTGACGGAATGTAATTCGAACCCGTATGTTGGGAGATAGAGCCGAAAATGCCCAAAACTTACTCGAAAAAGGGGCATTCCGGGGGGCAAAAATTCAAAACAGCCCTTGAACAACCGTGTGACTCTCATGGGTAGCTTCCCCATGAGAAATAGGACTTGTGACAACTGACAGAATGTAATTCGGACCCGTAGGTTGCGATTTAGAGCCGAACACGCCCAAAACTTACTCGAAAAAAGCGTTTCGGGCGCGAAAATTCAAAACAGCCCTCGAACCACCGTGTGACTCTCACGAGCAGCTTCCCCATGACAAATAAGACTTGTGACAACTGAAGGAATGTAATTCGGACCCATAGATTGGGATTTACAGCCGAACACGTCCAAAACTTAGTCTAAAAAGGGCGTTTCGGGGGCGAAAATTCAAAATAGCCCCCGAACCGCCATGCGGCTCTCACGGGCAGCTTCTCCATGACAAATAGGACTTGTGACAACTGACAGAATGTAATTCGGACTCGTAGGTTGGGAGTTCGATCCGAATACGCCCAAAACTTACTTGAAAAAGGGCGTTTCGGAAGGGAAAAATCAAAACAACCCCCGAACCACCATGTGACTCTCACGGGCAGCTTCCCCATGATAAATAGGACTTGTGAAAACTGAAGGAATATAATCCAGACCCATAGGTTGGGAGTTAGAGCCGAATACGCCCAAAACTTACTCGAAAAAGGGCGGTTCGGGGGCGAAAATTCAAAACAGCCCCCAAACCACCGTGTGACTCTCACAGGCAGCTTCCCCATGACAAATAGGACTTGTGACAACTGACGGAATATAATTCGGACCCGTTGGTTGGGAGTTAGAGCCGAATACGCCCAAAACTGATAATTGATTCATCATGGAAGGTTGCTTTTGTGATTGAACATACATTTCTACATATTTCCTTTTGTGATTGAACTTTATTTTGGTTATTATTTTTCTCACATGTTCTAATATCTTGAATGAAATGGAACTGACAGACATTAATAAATAGGGATAGTTTTATATCCAATCTAATGATTCAAGTGCTTTTTGCAAACAATTAATGAGCAAGTTGGTAAAAAGAATAGTTTCTATTCACATTAGGCTTTGATATTGGTTTAGCCACATAATTTGGATACATGTTGCATACAAATAGAAGATTGTTACATTAGCTTTATGTTAGTAATAACAGATTTAGTAATGATTGTTCTGCATTTAACAATGTTCCTTATAACAAAAGACTTTAGAAGAACTGATAATTGATTCATCATGGAAGGTTGCTTCTTTGATATGTTATTTGTCACTTGTTCCCAAATTCATTCATGAAGTTGGGCATTTTTAGGTCTAATTCTAATGTTTTTTTGTTTTTTGTAGATGACTTTGTTGCGTGGACTTTCAGAGTAATATTTTGGAGTATGGAGAAGAAATTTCACTTTTGTATAGAACTAATGTAATACTTTTGTCATCCCCGGCTTTTGTGCAGTTCACTATTACTGATACAAAAAACTTTTGGCAGCCAACAGATAATTACTAGCATGGTACATAGATCACCTCTTGTCATTTTACATATATATGATTTTTTCTCGTGGTACATAGATGTACTTTTGTCTTGGTACATACATCACCTTTTGTCGTGGTACAGATTACGATGGTAATTTGTACCATGCCAAATAGTCATTTCACATGGTAGTAAATGTAATTTTTGTATATGGAGGGCTTTGCTTTTTGTATGATTCTATATTTTGTATGAAATTATTATTTTAGTTTGGATAATAGTTGGTTTGTGTGTACTTTGACAGTTAAAGTTATTTATTTTTTGTATACAAAAATTGAGTTTTGAAGTTAGTAACAATAACATTGTTGTCTAATTCACTAATAATGACAAGGAAAGAAAGAGTGAGAGTCGATGAGATAGTTGTAGCAACAACATTTCAGGTAACATTAACATTGACGATAATGACTTTGAAAGAGAGAGAGAGAGGGAGAGAATTATAAAACGAGAAACGTAGTTGGAATGTCATGCGTTTTTGTTAGTGATAATGTTTGAGGTAATGAAAACACAACAACAAAATTACATATAAATGGCAACCGATCAACCAATCAATTACTATTCGAATATTGACTAAATTGATATTAATGATTAGGCTTTTACTAATTCATTGGGAACTATGAATAAGTTGGGAATTAATTGGTTTAGTGTGGCTTATGAAAACTAATTGATTATTGAATCAATTAGGTTTATTATATCAAGGATCTCTACAATCAATTGGACAATCAATTGTGATATTTGAATCTCCCTTATATTCTAATGGATTGTACAATCAATTGTGAAAGTTCAAAACTCTGGCCACTAATCAATTGTGTAATCAATTGTGGTCTTTCAATCCAATCGATTTTGCAATCAATTACGATTTTCCATTCACTCCAATATGCTATACCAATTGATTACACAATCAATTGTGTTTGAAATTTTAAAAATCATAATGTTTTGTTAATGTTGTTACGATTTTCTGGACAAAATTACAATCAACATGCTATGTTATGATTCATTGATAAGAGTTATGATAGTTTGTTGATGTCGTTATGATTGTGGAAAAAAAAGTTATACTTAATGTGTTATAGTTATGATTGATCAGTAAAAGTTATGATTTGTACCACCAAAAGTTATGATTTGTCATGGTGAATCATAATAAAAAATGTTACGATTCAAATGTTATGATTATTAATTACAAATAACTATATTTGTTATGAGTTGTCATTATATTGTTATGATTTATAGTGTCTTTGTTATGACACTTAGGTCAATATTATGACATTGTTATGATTCGTTGTAGTATTGTTATGATATTTGAAAAAAAAGTTATGATTCTTTCTGTAACCTGTTATATGATCGGTTTAGCAGGTCATTTTTTATGATGTGGCACGATATGGACCACACAATAAGTACATATCATATACCATTTTATAAGGTGCACATTGTAGACTTTTCCTTTCTTTTATGATCAGAAGGCAAAGAGTCAAGTGTATTTTGATAGATTTACTTATTTTTTTAATATATTTTTTTTGGTGGTTGGTGCCAGCGTGTTTTACTTTGGTATTTTTTTTATCATACTATTCATGACAAAAATTGTGTGCTGTGAAAATGTTTCTTTTTTTTTGGGTTGTTTGGTGTTTGACGCTCAAAATTTTTATTCTGGCACTACTTTTTTTTTTTCGATTGTACATTTCATCCAATTTTTTTTTAGTTTTTTAGGAAAAAAAAAATTTAAAACTAATTTCTGAAAATAAAAAAAAATATATTAAATGATAATCTAACCACATTTTTTGGAAAAGTTTAAATTATCTCAAATTAGCATCTCAACTTAAGAATGTATTTACGCTTGATGGGATCATTTTGTGATCTAATTCAATGATCACTTTAATTTTACAATTGAATAACTAGGATATTTAAGACTTTTTCAAAAGTTATCATAAAAACACAAATCACTAAATCATCTTGTTTTACTAGTAAAATTTTTACCAACAAACAGTGTTATCGTCACTAAATGTTTAACTCTTTATCCACGCCAACATGTTGTCGCCAAAAGTAAGCATACTAATAGCAACGCTCATTGTGTTGCTAAAAAATAAGCCCTCTAGTTAAAATTTTTGAAATTTTGGCGCCAATCAATAATTTTGGTGCTTAGTGAATGTTATCCTTTTTTAGCAAAGACAGTAAATTGCGTCAGTAAAAGTTTACTTTTACCAACGAAATCCATCACTGTGTCCCCAAAAATATACTTTTAGCTATGAAAAATTGATGTCGTTGCCAAAAATAGTCACCAAAAGTTCAATTTCTTATAGTGTCATTCCTAAACTTTACCTTAAGTATTTTGTGTAATGAAATAATTTATTCAACTTAGAATATTTAAGAATGAATAATAATATCATGGCAATACGTAGCATCCTTTGGTGTCACACCCACCCAACTTAGTAGGTGTTTGGAAAATTGTTATTTTAATAGGTTTTTTAGTTTTTGATTATTTTAGAAGGTTAAAATTTTTGTATTTGGGAAGATAATTAGATTTTTTTTTAGTTGGATGTGATGTTTATGAGAGAAAAAGTGAAATGATTATGAATTTGATGTGACATTTTATTTGAATTTGTTTTTTTTTAATTTTTTTAACCAATTTTATCTTTTAGTATTTTTTTAACAAAAAAATAAACCAAAAAAAAAAACGCTTCCTAAACACCCCCTTAATTCTAAAAAAACTGGCCTGCGTCAAATCATGTGACTACAATTAGAGGAGCCAATTAGGTCACGTGAGCGTAATGGACTGCCCGTTGTGGGCTTGTCCGTATTATGGCCTTGAATGGATTAGGAAGGCCAACTAGGAGGCAATTAGGCTCTGTGAGGTGTCCATGAAGTTAATAATTGGGCCACCCAAACCTAGTCCAAACTTGACCCACGTGGGGCGTGGAAATGTTTTATTTCTGTTCATATAAAACTATCACAATTATCTATACTATGCACAAGTATAAATAAATAATCAAAAAATAATTTTAAAATTAAATAATAATCTTTAAAATTTATCTAGAATATTTAACAAAAATGATTAAGAATCAATTAAATTTTATTCATTTTTATCACAGTTACATATAAGAGATTTTTTTTTATTTTATTCTTATGTCATTAATTATATGCTCTAAGTTCTTAATAACAAAGGAAAAATTACTCATAAATTTCATTTCGAGAAAAGTTATTTTATTTAGTCCTACAAGTTTTCTTTCAAATCAGTTAGTCATTTTTATTTTGAGTATGTTGTATTTCTTTTACTTGGGGGTTTAGAAATTTACTTGTTTGCCCTCATGTATAATTTTGTTTGGATTTTTTATTTTATTTTATTTATTTTTTATGTTGGATGTGCATGAGTAAGGTAAGTTTTTATGTTTCTATTTTTTTTGTAGAAATTTAGTAGAGTAATTTGTAGGTGAATGATGTTACCCCATTTGTGATATTACTAGTGTAATGTTCGTTCCTTTTTGTAGTGTTTGTTCTTATTATAACATTGATATTAATTAACATCCAAATAACTCAAACCACTGACTAACATTACTATATTCCCAATAACCATAACAATGTCAACAAATGGGGGCCATTTCACGTGTGCAAAACACATGTTAATACAAATATCACAATGACAAAATGTGGTTAACAAAAACCACAACGTTACACAACACAATCATTGTTCGGCAACACAAAGTTACACCAACTTGCCAAATGACATCTACACATACATGACCCATAACAAAAATAATGACCACACCACCAAAATCCCAATGTACTCCAAACCCACATTACCATTCACATACATCAACAATATGATACAAACCTATAACATTACCGACCCAACATTACATATAAAAATAGGTAACGATGTTAACAACACAATCAGAATTTTTATTGAAGACGTAAAATAACAACATTGAAACATAAACCTGATGCCACCGTTGACGCAATAAGGAGTGTACAGAGGCCGGTTATATGTCGATAATGTTAACCCAGCGACGGAATGATGTAGTTTTCGATTCTAATCGCTATATTGACAGAAATGGTGTATTTCTAGGACTTGGGGGAATCAAACATTAAAATTGGCAACACAAAGATAGGGTTTAACGTTGCCAAAATTAAATAAACAACAAACAAAACAATCTACACTCATTAACATCGGGAATCCATAATGTTTCCATTTTTGTCTCTTCCGTTTTGATTGGGAAAAAAGGAAAACAGAAAAATACTATAGTAAGTTTTTTGGACTCAAGCGTGATTTCTACATCACCAAATCTCTAATTTACCCATAACATTTGGGATAACATGCACAAAAATATCATTGCCACTCAAATGGAATTTATCAGTGCATAAAATAAAAGACAGGACTAAGGCCCCGTTTGGGGACTTACCTTTTTAGCTAAAAAGTCAAAAAGTTATCCTTTTAGCCAAAAAGCCAACAATTCATATCAAAAAGTCAAATATTCTCTTTTCTCTATACTTTTTGCACATCTTTTCGTAATTAGCCAAAAAGTCATCCCAAACATATAAATTTTTTTTACCTACTTTTTTTAGTCAAATAGCCAAAAAGTTATTAAATTAGCATGTTCCCAAACGAGGCCTAAACGGTTATGATTTGGGATTTATTAGTGTATTACCCAATAACAAACACATGTCATAATTTCATTGGTAAAAATTAAAAAATAAATCACAAAAATTATATTTATGATAAAATATAAATACATTTCGTCTTATGAGTTTCGTAAATTTAATTTATCATATGATAGTGGTAAATTACATTTGTCAATATATTAATTTTTTCATGTTTTGTAAAGTCTAAAAATTTGTCTAGTATCAAAATTATAATTCATGTTATAAAATTTACGTAAAAATGAGGTATGATTCACTTGTGATATTAAATTTGGACTTAACATTAGATTTACGCCAACTTCTCATTCACCTAATCATTAAAAATTGTCTTGGTCTATTCCTAACTTATACGAATCATTTGACCTATCTATTTATTAAATTAGTAAATAGTTATTTGTAAGTATTTTTTATAATAAAAATAAGAAATATGGACATATTTTATGCATTATTAAAAAAATTGAACTTAGTTTTTTTTTTCAAAAAACTATATATTTATGTTTAAAACAATTAAATGAATATATTTATGTATGAAAAAACTATCTAAGATAGAGCCACCCTAAATTGTAAGTCATATTCTAGTCCTAATAAATTTAAATTTTATATTTATCATAGTTTATTAGTTTGTGACTGATATGAACTAATTTGGAGGTTCTAATATTGGATTAAACACTAAAAAGTAGCTAAAAACATTTAGTTCAAGTCGATTTTTTTGCCAATAATTCTTGATTTAAACCTAATTCTTGAAGAATCGTTTAGTTCATGTTTAATCCTTGAGTTACCCACCTATTTATTTAATTTTTAATTAGTAAATATATATATTTTTTTAAATTTATAACAAAAATAGGAAATATGTACATATTTGTTTGGTATGTTTATTAACAATTTTAAAATTAATTAAGAAATTATGTACCTAATCTTAATAGGATAAATTACATTGGTAGTCCCTATATTTTAACTCGTGTTATTTTTGTCCTTTTAATTTTAATTTGTTAGATTTTGACCCTGAATTTATAGTTTTATCTCAATTTGGTCTAATTGTTATAATTGCTAGTTTTTTTTTTATTTATTGAAAATATACACATGAGTAGCATCTATTATACTTTTATAGACAAAATTATAAGCTTGTTCAACTTAGTAAATTAATCTCAACTAATTCAATAACTATTTTCGTTCAAAAACATTAACCGGCATTATCAATTGGACCAAATTGATACAAAATCTAAATTAAAGGTCAAAATCAAACTAATTGAAATTACATAGACCAATTGACACAAGAGACAAAATGCAGAGACTATCGATATAATTTACCCTTCTTAAAATATGTTTAATATTGATTGAATAAATATTAAGATATATTTATATCTGAAAAATAATTTAAGACCAGATCAGACTAAAACTTGAATAAAAAATTGATGGCTTGTTAAAAATATTTAATAATTATGAATTAAAATTTTATCAAGTTTTCATTTAATTTTTTTTCATAATAGAATTATGTTGTTTGATAATTATAATTAATAGTTCTAATTTTTCTTTGTATTTTTTAAAAAATATTATAAAATTATAAAATTATAATTTCTTTTCAACTTTCCTTTTCAATCTCAAATTAGTTGTAACTTGAATTTGGTTAAAATTTATTTTTGACTTCTCATTTACAAAAAATAACAATGAACATAAATTGTTGTATTAAAATTTTATAGTATAAAAGATATCTAATATTTTCATAATGTCTAAGGTCGTTAAATATCGATCCAGAGAAAATTCGATCGAGAGAATTTCTCTGGGCTTCCAGAAAAATTCTAGGAATTTCTCTGGACTTCCCACTTTCCAGAAAAATTCTCTCTAGAGAATTTCTCTCTCCAGAGAAATCTGGGAATTTTATAGAGCTTGGATTAAAAAAGATGAAGTGAATTTCTCTAGAACCCGCACTTTCAAAACCCACCACCACCACCACCACTACCCTCATCTTCATCTCTCTCCTTTAGCTTTCCATAGAAATTCTCTGGATTTCAGAGAAAATTATGAAATTTAGGTCGATTCAGAAGCAAACCCCACAGAAAAATTAATTACTTACCCCCAATTATCAAAATTGGATAAAGCTTAGATCGAAAAGGATAAAGTGAATTTCTCTAGAACCCACTCCTTCAAAACCCACCACCACCACCAACACCCCCCTTCTCTTCATCTCTCTCTTCTGGCTTTCCAGAGAAATTCTTTGGAAATCTAGAGATTCAGAGGTTGATTTTGTAACATAAAGGACACCGAAATCAGTAACAACAACACCCAATTTATGAATCCAAAAGATGAAAATGAATATGATTATACATACATATATATATATATATATATGTGTGTGTGTGTGTGTGTGTATGAAATATGAAGTTCAAATAATTAATTAATAAAAGAAAAGAGGACGAATACCAGAGCCATCCATAGATGGACGGTTAAGATTGGAGAGAGTACGAATACCATCGGTACGCCATAGTCAAATTCAAAGACTTTAAAACAAAAGATAACAAAATTCACCAATTTCTTTAGCCTCAATTAAGGCATATCTTTAGTACCAAAAATCCAGATTGGAGCTCAACTAAGTCATATATATATTTGATCTCAGGAGGTTTTTGGTAAGGTATCTCAAACTCATCTCCTCTCACCATAGTGCCCCTAGGCTGGTTCTGATACCACTTGTCACGGACTGGGCGCTGTCATCTTCCCGAGAAGCTGGCTCCACGAGTGGTACTACATACTCCCGTGCATTATACCCAAGGACCAACCCAGGAGATGCGACAGGGATCTACCCTGCCTGCCTTGCCGCTCACAAACTAATGTGCTTGCAAGGTGCTTGATGTAGAACTCGCATCCCTAATGAGTCGGTATGTGACAACCCACCCAAATCTGGGATTTTGAAAATAAATTTGATATGGTAAACATAAATTAAGGAAGTAATTTGAAATTCTAATTATGTTGGCATAATTTAAGGGTTTAATATAAATATAAAACTATATGAATTTAATTATGAACTAATTAAAATGCAACACATAATGGAACTTAGTATTTTCAATATTTAAAAACTAAAAAAAAAAAATTGAATTGAGAGTTTGAACCTTAAAGAAACCATGTTGAATTGGAATTATATATAGTATAGATTATTTAAAATTTAAATTACTCAATCATAATATATGCAAATCTCTACATATATATATATATATACATATGTTTAGTGTGTATGAAAATAATAAGGTTTGATATTTACATTAAGTAGTAAATGGCCATTGTGAGGGGGGGAAAAATGTTGCAAAATTTTAATTTTATAAATCATTTTATGCTTTATGGTGAAGAATTTAAAATATTTTAATAGAAAATATTTTATGGCAAAATTTTTTGAGTGTGTGATTTATTATTATTATTTTTTAATTGGAAACTCCTTCTTTCTTAAGTGTTTGATTTATTAAGGCTTGGTTTGGGAAGTAGGTTGGCTTTTTGGCTTTTTGGCTATTTTAGCCTGGGCTAAAAAGCTTAGTTTGGGAAGGGCTTTTTGGCTTTTTGGCTTTTTTGACTTTTTTTGTGAGAGAAGAATGTAATGATTATAGGTTGGATGTGATGTTTTGTTTGTTATGGCTAAAATAGCCTATTTTGTTTTTTGTGGCTAAAATAGCCAAAAAAGCCTGAAAACCATCTTGCCAAACAGAGGCTAATTATTATTTTTTTAATTGGAAAACTCTTCCTTTGTTTGATTATGAGGAAATAATGATTTTAGGAATAAAAAATGCATTCTTTGTTTAAAAATGAAAGTGTTTGAGTGTGTGATTTATTAATTATTTTTTAAATTGAAAAATCACAAAATTTAGATTGAACACTTGAAACTCTCTTAAATCTTCTCACTAAAAAACTGATTTTCCTTAATATGTAACTAGTATAATACCCGTGCTATGCACGGGTTAAAATAAATATTTAAAAATTATTTTTTAAATTAAATTATAACAAAAAATTTATTTATAATATAAAATAAAATTTATTTAACATTAATTAGTTCCCATATAATAATTATATTTATGATAAAATATAAATATATTTCGTCTTGATCAATTTTATAATTTTAGTTTTTCAATGTACCAATTATCTCATATCTATTATGTAAAATCAATTACCTTATCAATAAATCAAAATTGAAGAATAAATAAAAAAATAGAGTATCAGTGACCCCAATCTTCAACCCACTCCTCAAATAAGATTTTGATGATTTCAATCCTACTAGGCTGCTAGGTGTAACCTTTAAAATAGTCTCATTAAATATTAGTTAACTATATTTACTAATATTTTAGAGGTTAAACCAATGGAACATTTTGCAAACCCTATAGCCATTTTCTTAATTTGAACTCCATATAGATCATTTTTAATTTTTGATTTTTTATAGTTTTTAATTGTTTTATATTAAAAAAATTTAGAACTAATATACTAAACAAATAAATTAAACTGAATATGTATATAAAACAATTTAACTCTAGCCCACAGATCTAAGTTTTTTTATAGTACATTTTATTGAAAATGTATTAGACCATTTTAATGGCTAGTACCTAAATCTCAATATTTATTCAGTAGGTAACTTGAGCCAGAATGACCACTTGGCTTATAGTTAGCATGGTTCAAATAAAAGGTAATACATGTACTATATGTGAATTTATAATTTTTTTTCCCATTTGTTAATAAATTTATACATAATCCACATTTCAAATAAGAATTTTATAAATTTTTAAGAGTTAATTACAAACTTTAAAAAAAAAAAAAATAGACACGATACGTTATAAATATGTATGAAATAACTTTATTAATAAGCCATTTTTATTAAAAAATTATATACTTAATCAAATAGTTCTTCTAGCATTTGAAAATTTAATATTTATGAATAAATTTAATATTTTCAAATACTCCAAGCATTTTTCAAATTTAAAATTTATGAATAAATTTATGTAATTTAAAAATTTTATACTTTATTAAAACTTTTAGCATTACAAAATCAATAATTAATTTTTATCAAATATGCTTTAAATCTAATCATCAACCTATTTTTTAAACAAAATTTTCTCATTCAAAATTTTGGTAAATATTTATTTAGAAACACTATCCACATGTTAGTGCACCATGTTCATGGTCACTATTAAGCTTATGTAAATGCACCTTGTATTTTTAAAATTTTTAATATTTGACATGACCCATAAAATGGTTATAAATTATAAGTAAAATTTTAAATTATTAACTTAAAATAAGTTATAAATTTATTTGGTGCAATGTAACTTTTGATAATCTATATAACATTTTTATTGTGTAAATATACATAACGCCTCAAAAGTTATTATTAAGACGAAAGATATAAGACTCTTATATTCATATGTATTTAAAGATTTCGAATAAGTTTTTTTTTTTAAAAAAAAAAAAGAAGTTACAAATTGTAATTTTAAAAACCTCAATTTTTTAGCTAAATAAGCTATAAAAATATCAAATAAATTATAATTTAAAATTACAACCAAATAAACTTAGTCACACAATAAAATATAATATAAAAATTGTGGGGATATATTTTCTGAATACCAACACGTGGCATGGTGACGCCGACGTGTCAGCCGAGGTGCCACGTGTCCTGGTCGTGACGCCGAGATAATCTCGGCGAGGCCGAGGTTAACTCCGAAGATATCGGAATCCGAGATAAGTGAATAAGGGACAAGAGTCCTAAGACGAAGAGGAGACTTAACCAAGATAAGGATAAAGCTCTTAGGGAGTTTATCTTTATCTCTTAAAGAGTCCAAAGTAAGCACTAAATTGGAGTTCATAGAAGTCACACTTCTAGTAGGACTTGGATTGAATATATTATAAAAGAGAGGCACCTCCGTGGGTCTAAGGTATGCAATTTATGTTTTGAGTATTAAGTTTTGCACTTGATTATCTTTGAGAGATATACTGACTTGATCGTCGGAGTGCCCCCAGGTGGAAGAACCACCGCCGGAGCCTTTTCTTTCTGTTTCAGGTTGCTGAAGCCATCTATTCTGCCTGTGCTCTCCAGTTGATCACTAAGCAGGCAGTGTGGTCAGATTTTCACCCATACAATTTGGCGCCGTCTGTGGGAACGAAGGAAGAATAGATGGCCAGTAACGGACAGCAGGAAAATATTGGTGATGACGCTCCCACTGGGAGTGGCAGACCAATTGACCTTGACATTGAAGGAGACAACCACAATACAGAAGCCCGTGACTAGGGTCACAGAGAGAAAGACGTCATCTAGGAGGGCGACACGTCAAAAAGGACAGACCAAGGAAAGTACTACAATGAAGATAACCTCTAGGTATGGAGGGACAGATGCCTACGGAGGGATGAGGAAGTAAAAGAATTGGCGAACAAGTTGGCAGACCTTCAGTCAGTCGTCAACTTCATGATGCAGAATAATGTTATGCAGCCACCATACCCGCTGCAAGATACGCCGATGCCAGCAACCAACGCCCAGAAGGGCGAAAGAAAAACAATCCCCGACGTCCCTCAGTATACCAGGAGCGGAAGGCATTCTCACCGGCCTTCCAGGGAAGTCGGACGAGAAGAGCCGAGGCAAGAGGAGTCCCGAAGGACGCACCACATGAAGAATCCAGAGCCCAAAGAACATCGGCATGTTCAAAGGCAAGCACTCTGCTTTGACACAACCCATGGAGAAAGATCCAAACAGGCCCACCACGAGGCCGAAAGCAGTATACCAAAAAGACTAAAATCCATAGACAGCCGAGCTCCAGGGAGGAGCAAAGAAGACCTGAGGGACTACCTCAGAAGGAGACAGCAGAATGTTGAAGCCGAGGTAAACTCCCCAGTAAAGCCGAAGACAGCCTTCTCGGTGGAATTGGACAAATTCGAACCACCAAAGAGATTCAGTATGCCGAGGTTTCAAATTTATGATGGTAAGTCAGATCCAAACTTTCATGTTGGACTATACCTGAATTCAATGGTGTTATATAGCGGGAACGAGCCGTTGCTCTACAAAGTATTCCCCTCATCCTTTGGGGAAATTGCATCGGATTGGTTCCATAAATTACCAAAGGGGAGCGTAAAGACATGGGAAGGCCTGGCCGAGATGTTTGTGGCCAGGTTCGTGACCAACAAGCTGCAACCCCTGAGGGTTGATGCTTTGATGGCTCTAAGAATCACCAAGGAAGAAGGCCTTAGGGCCTATGCGAAGAGGTACTACGAGGTGTTCAACCGCATACCCGAATGCAACCAAGAGGTAGCGGTCGTGTCTTTCAAGAACAGCCTGAAAGATGACTGCCCACTACGGAAGTCTTTGGCAAAAACATTGCCAAAAAGCATGGAAGAACTCATGGCAAGAATTGAGAAGTACGCCAGAGCCGAAGAAGATACATCGGGAAACAAAGAGGTAAAGCAAGAAAAGGGAAACGGCTCGCCGAAGCGAGGCCGAGGCAACAATGGGCCGACCAAACAAGAAACAGAATTGAGAAGTAAACAGGCGGTATTCCGAATCCCAATCCATAAAGTCCTAGATCAAATTGGAAACCAACCTTATTTCAGGGCTCCGGCAAGAGCACCAGGGGAATTCATGGGAAGGAACGTTGGTAGACGATGTGCCTATCACAATGAAGAAGGGCACCCAACTCAAGGTTGCAGAGCCTTGAAAGCACACTTGGAGGACCTGGTGAGACAAGGCCTTCTGAGGGACCTGATCGATGAAGCCAGGACAAGAGAAGAACAGGCAAGGTTGCCTCAAGCACCAGCAGCACTGCCTCCCCCAGCACAGCTACCACAAGTAGGAGGACCGAGGGTGGTTAATGTGATCCACTCAAGGGTCAACAAAAATGAAGTCAGAGGGGAGACCCAGAGGGTAAGACATTTACAGCATGTCTACCAAGTTGGGAAGAAGAGACATCGGCCAGAAGAATGCCAAGGGCCGATGATAGCCTTTACTGAAGCCGACCTGGAATTGGTCCAACATCCGTATAATGGTGCCTTGGTAGTATCCCTCCAGGTAGGGGAGTGCCAAGTGAAACGCATCCTAATAGATCAAGGTAGCTCTTGTGACATCATGTATGTCAGATGTTACAAGGAGCTGGGCCTTCACCCTGATGACTTAGAGCAATCCAGCGGCCCGATGGTCGGCTTTAATGGAACGCCGACATGGCCACTGGGCCCAACAAGCTTGGAAGTACAAGCCGGCACTAAGAAGATCAAGACGGAATTTCTGGTAATTGACACGCCCTCACCATACAACATCATTTTGGAAAGGCCGTGGTTGCATGCAATGGGGGCAGTTCCCTCAACGTTGCATCAACTACTACGATTCCCAATAGAGCATGGGATTGAAGAAGTCAGAGGAGATCAACTGCAAGCAAAAAATTGCTCCATGACAGCAATGAAGTCCACTTGTAGTATACGGGAGCCAAGGAAAGCAGAAGTTGAAGATGAGGACATGGAGGTCCTAGAAGACGTCGGGAAAGAACCAGCCGAAAAGAGCGAAGAGGCACTAAAAAAAATTTTCGTCCAAGAGGGCGACGAAGAGCGCTTCTTTCTTCTCGGCTCAGGCTTAGCTAGAGAAGAAGAAAGAGAACTGCAAGATTTTTTGAGGGCAAACATAGAGGTGTTCGCCTGGACACCTTACGAAATGCCTGGCATTGACCCTGAGGTCACTTGCCACAGACTGAACATCGACAGGTCGGCAAAACCTGTGATTCAACGAGCCAGAAGACCGACGTTGATGCACGTCGAAGCAGTAGAAGAAGAGATAGACAGACTCCTGGAGGCCAGGGCCATCCGAGAAGTTCAGTACCCAACATGGCTGTCCAACACAGTAGTAGTAAAAAAGAAGAATGGCAAATGGAGGGTTTGTGTAGACTTTACCAGCCTCAACAAAGCCTGCCCCAAAGACAGCTTTCCTCTGCCCAAGATCGACCAACTGGTAGATGCTACTTCAGGACATGAAAGGATGAGTTTTCTAGATGCATACAGAGGGTATCACCAGATTGCCATGTACCCTCCAGACGAGGAGAAGACCGCGTTCATCACCCCTAAAGGCCTGTACTGTTACAAGGTAATGCCTTTTGGGTTGAAAAACGCAGGAGCAACCTATCAGAGGTTAGTGACAAAGATGTTTAAGCACCTTATTGGCAAAACAGTAGAAGTCTACATCGACGACATGGTCGTGAAGACCAAGGAATCAAAGGGCCATCTTGCCGACCTAAAAGAGGTCTTCGACATACTCAAAAGATATCGGCTCCGACTCAACGCCTCGAAGTGCGCCTTTGGAGTTGGATCAGGTAAATTTTTGGGGTATCTAGTAACAAGAAAAGGCATTGAGGCCAGCCCAGACCAAATCAAGGCCATCCTAGAACTACGGAGCCCGACATCGGCAAAGCAAGTTCAAATGCTTACTGGAAGGGCCGCAGCCCTAAACAGATTCATCAGCAGAAGCTCAGATAAGTGCAGACCCATCTTCAACCTGGTGAAAAAAGCCACAGACTTCCTATGGACAGAAGAATGTAAAGCCGCCTTAACCGACCTAAAAAAGTACTTAACCACAACTCCGGTTCTTTCCAACCCAGTACCAGGGGAGGAACTGTTTTTGTACTTAGCAGTCTCAGAACACGCAATCAGTGCAGTACTAATCTGAGAGGAAAAAAGGGAGCAAAAGGCTGTTTACTATGTAAGTAAAACTTTGGCCGACGCAGAAACAAGATACCTACAACTGGAAAAATTAATGCTGGCCTTAGTAATGGCTTCAAAGAAGTTGAACCATTACTTTCAGGCACACAAGATTGTGGTCCTAACAGAGCACCCACTGAAATCCTTGTTACAACAAGGAGACTTAACAGGAAGGATAGCAAGATGGGCTGTAACCCTGGGCCAGTTTGACCTGGAGTTCAGGCCGAGAACAACAATAAAGAGTCAAGTTTTGGTCGACTTCGTCGTAGAACTCACACCTGAAACCATCGCACATCGGGCTCCGTCGAGCGAAGATGAGCATTGTCCCAACAAGCAAAAAGAATCCCAGCCAAAGACAAAAAAGCAAGAGAAGGAGAAGCTCAGACCCTGCAGCATCTACATCGGCGATACATTCAGACTATTCGTCGATGGAAGTTCAAACCGCCAGGGAGTAGGGGCAGGAGTACTGCTGATATCTCCAGATGGAGAAATAGTAGAACAGTCCATCCGTTTGGGGTTCAAAGCCTCAAACAATGAGGCAGAATATGAAGCATTAATTGCAAGGCTAAAGCTGGCAGCAGCAGCAGAAGCAGATGAGGTAATTGTTTTTTGTGATTCACAACTCATTGTTAACCAGTCAACAGGAGAATTTGCAGCCAGGGACGAAAGAATGTCGGCATACGCAAAGGAAGTCATCAGATTGGCAGCCCTATTTCAGAACTGCAGATTACTCCAAGTTAGCCGAGATGACAACACCCACACCGACGCGTTGGCTAACCTGGCCAGTTCAATTCAAACTGGAAAAACAAGGACAATTATGATCGACTACAAGTCGGCCTCGAGCATAGATAAACAGAGCACCGAACAAGAAGCAATGTGTGTGGACTTGGGACCAAGCTGGATGGATGCAATCATTGCATTCCTAAAAGAGGGGAAGCTGCCGGAAGACCATAAGGAAGCACATAAAATCAGACTGAAGTCGGCCAGATTCAGTCTAACAGCAGAAGGCCATCTCTACAGGAGGTCCTTCACTGGGCCGCTTTTAAGGTGCGTACACCCTTTGCAGGTTGAAGATTTTCTTTACGAAATTCATGAAGGAATTTGTGGAAGCCATGCTGGGGGCAGATCATTAGCCCACAGGGCCATTACCCAGGGGTATTGGTGGCCATACATGCAAAAGGATGCCGAAGCCTATGTGAAGAAGTGTGAACAATGCCAAAGGTTTGCACCTTTGATACATCAGCCAGCTGCTGATCTGAACCCAGTATCCAGCCCTTGGCCGTTTGCCCAATGGGGCATGGATCTGGTTGGACAACTTCCCCAGGCAACTGGGCAGAGAAAATACTTGCTGGTAGCAACAGACTACTTTACAAAATAGATAGAGGCAGAACCTCTTGCCAAAATCCGAGATGTGGACGTCAAAAATTTTGTATGGAGAAACATTATCACCAGATTTGGGATTTCAAGAGCAATAGTTGCCGACAACGGAACACAGTTTGACAGCAAACTCATCAAGAACTTTTGTGCAAAATTCAAAATCAAGAATTATTTCTCAACACCAAGTTTTCCTCAAAGCAATGGGCAAGCAGAGGCATCCAACAAAGTAATTCTGGATGGAATAAAGAAGAGGCTGCAGGCAGCAAAAGGAAAGTGGGTAGACGAGTTGCCCAACGTACTTTGGGCATATCGGACTACGCCGAGAAGATCAACAGGAGAATCCCCCTTTGCCATGGCTTATGGCACAGAAGTAGTCATCCCATTGGAGATCGGCATCCTAGGGATCAGAACCCAGGGAGTAGAGAATGGCACCAATGACGCACTCTTAGCCCGATATCTGGATTTGTTGGAAGAACGAAGAGAGAAAGCTGCAATTCAGCTGGCAGTATACCAGCAACAGCTTGCTAGAGCTTACAACAAGAAGGTCAATCTAAGAGATTTTCAAGTCGGCGACTTAGTCCTGAGAAAAGTCATCGGGAACAAGAAGGATCCCAGGGAAGGCAAGCTTGGCCCAAACTGGGAAGGACCCTACAGAATTACTTCAGTATTAGGCAATGGAGCTTATCGGCTTGAGGACAATGAGGGCAAAGCATTGCCCAGACCTTGGAATACTTGTAATTTGAAATTTTTCTATCATTAGATGTGCATCATTTTTTGGCCGATATCATCAATAAAGTCTTTTCAGAATTCTTTCAACACATATGATTGATAAAGTTATGCATCGATGTTTATTGAAAACGTAATTAATGTGAACCCAAGTCAAACTTAGGTTCACATTGGGGGCAAAGAAAAGACAGAGATTATTCCTTATCTTCACTTGTTGAAATTTGTAGCAATTTACAAGTTGAAGTTAAGCCGAGATTATTCCTTAATTCACTTGTTGAAATTTGTAGCAATTTACAAGTTGGAATTAAGCTGATTCCTTATCTTCACTTGTTGAAATTTGTAGCAATTTACAAGTTGAAGGTAAGCCAAGATTATTCCTTAATTCACTTGTTGAAATTTGTAGCAATTTACAAGTTGGAATTAAGCTGATTCTTTATCTTCACTTGTTGAAATTTGTAGCAATTTACAAGTTGAAGTTAAGCCGAGATTATTCCTTAATTCACTTGTTGAAATGTGTAGCAATTTACAAGTTGGAATTAAGTTGATTCCTTATCTTCACTTGTTGAAATTTGTAGCAATTTACAAGTTGAAGTTAAGCCGAGATTATTCCTTAATTCACTTGTTAAAATTTGTAGCAATTTACAAGTTGGAATTAAGCCGAGGTTATTGCTTAAGTTCTTATAGCAATATGTGGGTTGCTTAACCCTAAGGAAGATGCTTAACACTTGTTGAAATTTGTAGCAATTTACAAGTTTATGTTAAACCAACATATGATCACCCGCTGAGGTATACAGAAATTTACAGGTTGAAGTAAAGGATAAGTATATTATTTAAACACTTGTTGAAATTTGTAGCAATTTACAAGTAGGTTAGACCGAGATCACTGTTCAATACTTGTTGAAACTTGAGAAGAAACTTGCAAAGTTTACATTAAGTAGTATATGTTTTATACTTGTTAAAATTTATGAAAAGTTTGCAGGTCAGTAATTTGCCGAAGTAAAAGTTTTATAGTTATACCCGAGTTATATAACCCCGAGAAGATTACACAAAGGAAGCAAAATGAAAAAGCATGCAAAAACTTCTAAGTATAGAACTATGCAGAAGCAATCAACAGAACATCAGAAGATTAAAAACATTCATAGAAAGAACAGTTGCAGTTACATATAGAAAAAGATACGTCGGCCATAAGAAGGAGTTTTACATTATCCAGAAATTAAAAGAGAATACAAAGTGCAAAGTGCAGAAAAAGAAGGAAAAAGTACAAAAAACATTTTAAATCAAGACTCTTCAGTATTAGCAGCTGCAAGGACTGGGACGTCGAACGATTCTGGTGGAACCTCCTCGGCAACCTTTTCTGCTTCAATCTCAGCCAGCGTATTGTCCAGATTTCTTTCAGCCAAAAGAAGGTCGGATGATAGTTGCTCGATGGCAATTTCCTTGGGTGCCTCCCCAACCTCATCACCCTCCTCATCCAAGGTTAAATCCATCACTTGCTCAACAAGAGGAGGGGACTTAGTTTCAGCAGCATCCTTGGGTTTTCTCACCAAGGCCTCATCATCATTTTTCCCTTCATCCTCATCCTCGCATCAGCCTCAGTCTCTGACTCATTTTCAGCCTGACTTGGAGGAGGGAATGGTAAAGGAATGGCATCGGCATTACGAAAGGGCGAGTCAACAGGGAGATCAAGTTTTTTTATCAGGGACATCCAACCCAGGGAAAATCCCATGTTGCATGCCTGCCTGACTTGAAGTTTATAATCCTCTGTGACATCGGCCATACCCTGGGCGTAGGCCCTTTCATCAGCCTCTTTGACTTCGGCCTCCTTGGTGGCCAAAGCCTGCTGAAGCTCCTTCTCAGCCTGAGCCTTTTTCACTTCGGCCTCCTTCTTCTCAGCTTCAGCTACTTTTCGGATAGCCTCAGCAGACTCCGCTTTCTCTTCGGCCATCTGCTGGGCCTTAGTAGCCGCATCGGCCTGATCTTCCAGTTTTTTCATCCTTGATTCAAGAGATTTGATCTCTTTCCTCATGGAAGATGCTTCCCTCTTCATATCAACCAATCTTTGCCGATTTTCAAAAGATTGCATTGAAAATGAATGGGCGTGCTGAATGGCCTAAAGAAAAACAGAAGTATTAGAAAATATTCTCAGTAAAAAACAGAAGGAAAAATCACAAGTGCAAACAGGAACACTTACTTGAACGGAGTGTTGGAGCATAAGAGCGTAGTTCTCATACTCACTCAGTTCAGCATTTCGGTCCAAATCCTTCGGAAGGAGAAGAGTAGTGCTGAGGGCAACACCAACGTTGATATCGTTGGCACTTTCACTGGCCATAATAGGCCTATCCTCCAAAGTTAGTTGAGGGGCCCATGGAACGTCGGGCTTCTTGGACGCCGAGGTCGTCGCAGATGATGACCTTGGCCTCTTTGATTGTGTAGACCCCGAGGGTTGGGTCTCAGCAGATCTTTTTGTGGAAACAGAGGTAGTCTTTTTGCTCTCAGCCAGTTGAGAGATAGGCAAAGCATCCTCAGCCTCGGCATCAGTGGCCTTGGCTTTGGGCTGAGCCTTTTTTACTCTCTTCGGCTTTGGTGGGGGCATCGCATGCGTTGGTACAGCATCGGCGTCGGTCGGAAGGTCGGCAAGAAGATCTTGAACGACAGGCCTTGGACGAACCATCTCGGTAGTCTTTACAAGTCTTCGTCGACGTTTACGTTCTGGAATTGGTATCAAGTAGGGGGCCGAAGTGGACGGAAGATCGGCTGGGTCAGAGGTGGATCCTTGATCTGTTCGGGATGAAGACGCGGTTACAGTTGTGGTAGTAGGAGGAGAAAGACTCTTTTTCTTCTTTTTTGGGACGTCGGGTAATGTGGATTTGTATGTTGGAATGAAATTCAGCAACAAGGGAGCCTTGCGCTTGTGGATAGGAAGACCAAAAGCTTCTTTAAGTCTTTTCCAGGGAAGAAGGATTGACGGAAGTTCTTTGGTGGTTGATGAAGATCTGCAGGACAAGTAAACAGACATTAGAAACAGACAAAATTTTAAAGACTTAAATAAAAACAACTAAGTGTTGGCACTGGGCTCTTACCCTTGCCCTCTTTAACTGATCGAGGAAGAGGGAAGAGATGGACATCTTCGTCTGGGCCAAATTCCCAATTTCCCGAAGCAATAACAAAGTCATCCCCAGCCCCCTTGTTAGAGTCTGGGAGGTCGGCTACAATTTTGAACTCGGTAGACCTCGGCTTAAGGTAATAAACAAAGCCCATTTCCTTCAGGTTGAGGGGGCACATTGTATAACAGTACTGAAGGTCGGCCGGGGTGATCCTAAGATTCTCCTGCCTAGCTAAAGCTATAATACCGTTAATCACCCTATAGGAGTTGATGGTAAGTTGCATAGGGTTCAGCTTGTAGAAATAAAGAACTTCACGAAACAAGGGATCAAGTGGAAGCCGAAGTCCACATTCAGTAAAGGCAACTATAGGAAAGGGCATCGTATGGTCTGTGGGCATGATGGTATCATCATCCCCAACTAGCTTAAGGTGAACATCGGCTGGGATAGAGAATTCCTGCCTACAGTATTCAAGTTTTGTTGGGGTATTTACCCTATGCCTCCACATACCCATTACGTCGGCCTAAACAAAGAGGAGTATGTTTCAGAAGAGGGGCGTTTTAGAAGGATTGCAAAAACCTCGCCAAAGGCCTAGGAAAGGACTGATAAGGCTTGTTTCGGTTTTTCCTAAAATTTGAAGGTTCTACACACAAATCCCAAGCCTAAGAACTATAAAGATCAAGATCGAAAGCACAGATCTGGGACAGATACAAAAAAGAGAAAACAAAGACGAAGTTTCAAATTCAAGAACAAAGATGGACTATCAGAAACACGAAGAATACAAAGGGATAAAGGTCAAGAATTATGGCAAGAAAAGTGTTGAAACAGTGCAAATGTTCAAAATATGAGAGAAATCGAGCAACAAAGCAGTAATGGTAAAAACACATAAAAAGATTGGGAGTAAAGGAAACAGGGCCTTACCAGAACAAATGAAGTCGGAAAGAACGACGACGAGAAATGGTAACGATTGCAGGCACAACGAAACGGAGGAAACTTCGCTAAGGTGAAGGGACAAAAAATCGCAGAACTTCGAGTTAGAACAATGGCAGATTCGAAAGAGCTTTTGCAGAGAGAAAGAGCAAGAAATCAGAATGAAAAAGTGAAGAAAGAAAGACGCAAGGAAAAGTTTTGTCAAAAACGTGAAACGGCGGCAAAAATAGGGCATTTATTACGCCTAGAGCAACGCACGCGTCAGACGGCGCAGACAAATGACAGACAGCTTTCAGGCGCGTCACAGACACGCTCCAATGAAGACAATACACGTGAAAAGAACGGTTAGATATGCATGACAGCTCATGCGCGTGGGAGAGTACGTTCGAAACCTTGTTCTCCGAAGAGAATACATCGGCTGGAAGTGGATTATCTCGGCTAAACAGTTTTTTGAGCCATTACTCAGAAAAGAAATGTCGAAATATCGATATAGGTTCCATCACCTCAGAATGCCGAGGTAATAGAACCTAGGGGGCAGTTGTGGGGATATATTTTCTGAATACCAACACGTGGCATGGTGACGCCGACGTGTCAGCCGAGGTGCCACGTGTCCTGGTCGTGACGCCGAGATAATCTCGGCGAGGCCGAGGTTAACTCCGAAGATATCGGAATCCAAGATAAGTGAATAAGGGACAAGAGTCCTAAGACGAAGAGGGGACTTAACCAAGATAAGGATAAAGCTCTTAGGGAGTTTATCTTTATCTTTTAAAGAGTCCAAAGTAAGCACTAAATTGAAGTTCATAGAAGTCATACTTCTAGTAGGACTTGGATTGAATATATTATAAAAGAGAGGCACCCCCGTGGGCCTAAGGTATGCAATTTATGTTTTGAGTATTAAGTTTTGCACTTGATTATCTTTGAGGATATACTAACTTGATCGTCGGAGTGCCCCCGGGTGGAAGAACCACCGCCGGAGCCTTTTCTTTCTGTTTCAGGTTGCTGAAGCCATCTATTCTGCCTGTGCTCTCCAGTTGATCACTAAGCAGGCAGTGTGGTCAGATTTTCACCCATACAAAAATATAATAAGTACAACATTATTTAAGAAAAAGTGCACCAATTATAAAATCTAAAAATTAAAATCAAACCTTATAAAAATTTTGAAATATGAAATTATGGAAATTACAAAACATAAATGCATAAATAATATTATAACCATATGTATCATCCAAAAGAAGAATAAACTTACAATGAAAATTTGTTAATAAATATGCACATTTTCTTAATTGCCTCTGTTATCCATATTTATGTACTTGATAAATATAGATTTTAAACCGTTGAACCTCGGCCGAAGAGATTGAAGATTTATTTTATAAAATACACTTAGATTAAATAAGCACAAAAAATTAACATAATTGTTAGATGCATAATAGAAATAAGGATGTGGGAGGCTAAAGATTAGAAATTGATCTTTATAAGAAAACATAAACTTACAATGAAAAAATTTATCAATTGATTTCTTCACAATTGCTCCACCACTAATAGCTACAATACTTGATGAACACCGACTCTAATTTAACTCGAATCCAATAAGTACAAGAAAGAAGATTTATGAGAGATGTGAATTGTTTCTCATAGTTTGTGATACACAATTTTAAAATTTTAAAATTGATTTAGTCTTCTTTCTTTTTAAACTCATAAATTATGAGAAAATTAGATTTGTTTTTAATAGTTATATGGCACATTTTTGAATTTTGAAATGGGTTAATATACTTTCCTTTTACATTTCATAAATCATTAGATAGTTATACTTTTATTATTGAGAAAGTGTTACCCAATAGATTTTTTTTAAATTTTTTAATAATAAATAAAAATTAATCAAGAACTTAGTATGTGAGTTTGGAAATAAATAAATAAATAAAATGTAATTTTAAAAGCTTACTATATTGAATTTTGAAATGAGCATTATTATAAATTTTGAAAAAGATTTCTATATTACTTATATCATAGATAACGTAACCATTTGAAAAGTTTTTATAAATTTTAGATTCTGTTGAATTGTTTATTATATTTAATGACACATAATTTTCAATCTTGAAATAGAAAATATATATATATATATATATATATTTAAAAAACATAAATTATGGAATAATTAGAGTTTTTTATCATTATAATTAGATTATAGTGAATTGCTTCTATATTAGTAGCACTCAAATTTAAATTTAAAAATAATTGAGCATACTTTCCTTTCAGAAATCGTAATTTATGGAATAATTAGATTTTAATTGTTATTGTTAAATTAGAGTTAACCAATAGACTTTTTTAAAAATAAAAATAATTAGATTTTAGTGAGTTGCTTCCATATATAGTAGAGTTTTATTGTTATGATTAAATAAGAGTTTATCTAATAGAATGTTTTTTATTATTTAAAAATCATAAAATTTAGTTTGAGGGTTTAGAGCTCCCACCACTATTTAAAAAAAGTACTTTTTGTGACCGCTACAAGCCGTCGCAAATAATAAAAAGACAGTTGCAAAAGACTTTTTGCGACGGCCCATGTGACGACAAATAGGGATCGCGAATGTGGGGGTGACAAATACTTTTTACGACCGCAAAATGGCAACCGCAAACTATTTGCAACCGCCTAATCTACCTATAGCGACTAATGTTTTGCCGTCGCAAAAAAAAAAATTTAAAAATGCCTACAATGTATAGCAACCTATATTCTCATATATATATATATATATTCAAATATTATATACAATAAATGTAAAGTGATATTTGCAAAAATTCTAATACTCATGTATTATTTTCCATCACTTCCCTCAACAAAATTATCTTTCTTCAAAAAAAAAAAAAGTGTGCATACAAAATATAAACTTCTATACATGCAAAACAAATATCCATCTACCATCCTTAAAAGTATTTATACAAAATACTAATATATTCAATTACTCAAAAAATAAAAATAAAAAATACCTCAGTTTAGCTCTCAATATCACCCACTCAATCATATCAACTACTCCCTCAACACTATCTGCAAAAATATACATCAATATATTAGTTGACTAACTTGGATGCCAAAACAAAAATGGATACAAAGAGCACATTAATTGACAAAATAATCAACTCCAAGAATATTGAAAAATTACTTGAACTGGATTATCTTCTAATTCAGCTAGACAAATCAGTGATGCTAATTGCATAAAGAACACCCTGCAACAGAAATTTTAAAAATTTGAGTCAGGAATTTTTCTAAGAGTAAGTAACTGTGCTACAGTACCAATTTAACTACAACTGAATTCATAACACAGAACTCATAAAGTAAATGCACAACAGATAAATGATCATAGAGACACATAAAATATTGTTAATTTATATTACATCCCACTAGGGAGCATTCTTCCTTAATCAGGTTGCCAAAGGAGTCCTATATTTGGACATATTGGGAATAAAATTGCCTATGTAATTTACGATACCATGAAACCATTGGACCTGCTTGTATATAAGATGTTCATTAAGGAAAATTTGTGAGTCTAACCATCACATCATACCATATAGAAGCAAAAACTAGATGATAATGCAACAGTACCTTTGACTGCTTCATGAACTCATTCATGACCCTTTTGTAATAATCCTCACAAGAAGAGATTAATTGATCAGCGATATGAAACTAATTAACTACCAGCCAAGTAATTCTATAGGCTTAATACACTTTAGTGTTGTTCCTCAAAATGCGAGGACTTTTACCACAATAATGCTCCAAAATGAACTCCAAATTCTAGATGCATTGGTACACCTTAAACTCAACATAGTAAACCCAAATGCACTGAGAATTATCAAATATAGATAACAATAAGAACTAAGAAATAGTGTACATTCCCAAGATTGTGTTTTAGAACATCTTAGTAGAATTTTCGGTACCATGGGTCCATGAGTCTGAGATATTCATCAATAACAAGTATTACAAAAGATGATAACTTCCTGACATATCATTTTCAAAAAAATAATAATACTACTAATAATAATAATAAGCTCATAATTTTTCAATGTAAACTTACACGTAAAGCCATCTTCTTAAGTTCGTTCATTGCAGAAAACTGCTTCAGGCGTGATAGCACTGCAAAATCAAGAGGTTTATCTGGGGCATCTCTGTCATCAACAATCCATTGGTGGCCTGAGAACAACAAAAAGAACAAAAAAGAAAAAGAGAAAAGAGTCCCTTCATTATGATCACCTCATAGAGATGCAAAGGCTAACCATGCTATTACACAATTAAACCATACTTTCCAACAAAATTCCAACATATGATCTTCCTTTGTAGTGGTGAAGGAAACTTATTACACAAAACTTCATGGGCAGATAGCCTTCTCTTTGGATTTCTGTCAAGCACTCCAAAGAGTAAAATGTACAAAATAACTCCAGCAGTCCATACATCTGTTTCAAGTCCATAGTGCTTATGCAACACCTCTGGCGTAACATAATATGGACTCCCAACCACATCAGAAAAAGATTCACCTAGAAAAAGAGGAAACAAGCAGCAGGTCATGTCAAAATGAGGCCAAACCAAAAAGTTTCACAAGGAAAAGCAAAAGTTGTCTCAATTAGTGTAGAAACAACCGATAGGATGAATAACAAGATAACCAGAGATCATGCACAATAAAAAATAAGAACAAACCATTGATTTGATTTGTCTATGATAAATTATGAGATCTCAACTAACCTTTTTCAAAGAAAACAAAAACAAAAATACTGCCCATTCCCAACAGTCTCTTTAAGTAAAATTGCCACTCACTCATCACCCCTTATATCCTTTTCACATGCATTAAAAATAAATAAATTAAAAAGGTACATTCTATGACAATCAAAACATAATACAAATACTTCTATGATAAATTACTAATCTCATTCATTATCTTATGTTATATTAATTCTATTCATAATCTCATTTTATTATGACCACAAAATCCATACTGATAATCAAACAAGACCTAAAACAAGGAACTGAAGCTAAATGTAACTCAAGTAATTATACCATCGACATAACAGAGATGGAATGCAATGTGCAAATTTTCCTGTGGGGGAAAACTGTGCACAAAATGCAAGAACATGAAATTGAAACTATTAAAACTGATTTAGTGAATGACCTTTGCCAAAACTAGTGTTGTTCTCTAGTTACTAAAACTATTAACAATACAAACTTGAGATATCTCTCTCATTAAGTTCCTAATGCTCTGTTTTCGTGGAAGGATTTATGGAGAGAAGGGAAAGATGAAATATATATATGCCTTGTGTTTCATTCATTTTTTCCTTCCCTTTATTTAGCCTTCTCAAATCTAAGATCCAACTACGACCTAACCTGAGTGAAATGCAAAATTTACACAGTAATATTCGGGTGATTAAAAATAAGTCATATCCAAAAAGCTAAATTTATTTCTTGACTTCCTATCATTTTCCATTCCTTCCTTTCGTTTCTTTTGGTAAATTCCTCCACAAATCTATGAGCCAAACATAACCCATCAGTCTCCAAAGTTCAATTTTAAAGTTCAACTTCAATGTAATATTCAGCTAAACTAGTTTGCTTCAGATTCATATGACACAGTAATATTCAGCTAAACTAGTTTGCTTTAGATTCATATGTCTATGTATACACAATCAAAACAACCAAATATTCAGCTAAACTATTTGTTTAGGAATCAACCAACACAAACCTCAATTAATATCCAGCTAAACTAGTTTGCTTCAATTAATATTCATAAGTTAGAATCAACATGACACAATTAAGAATTGGAAGGTCAAGCGACAACAATTAAGAATTGAATAGTTTAGCTTGTACAAACTAGTTTAGCAAATGAGGAAGGATTGATTCAAACCAAAGCTTCATTGAAAGGTGATCTATGGTTGTGACTAGAGAGAGAGAGAAAGAGAATTAGATTGACAAAAAAGTGATCGAATTACAGTGAGAATGAATTACAATGAGAAAGAGAGTTAGACTGAATGAATGATTCAAAAAGACTCACTGAGTCGAGAAAGAGAAAGAGAGTTCATACTGTTGGTGATCTATAGACCGAAATCGATCACAAGCAATCCCACAGTTCTTGAGAATCGATCACAATCAATTTCTTCGGACGATCGAGTGAGCGAAATCAGATTTCACAATCGAGCGAAATCAGATTCTTCATCACGACCATGGTCTCTTCTTCAAACAATCGAGCGAGCGAAATCAAATTTGGGGGAAATCAGTCGGGAGTGTGAGAGTGAAAACGGTTAGGGCATAGGTATAAGAAAAGGGAAAAATAAATAAAAGAAAAAATTATCAAGGATGTCATTACAAATATTTTTTTTTTGCGACGGTCAAATAATCATTCATAAAAAATTAGTCGCAAAAAGTCACTTTTCTAATAGGGCACAAGCCTCGTCATTAGAAAGACCTTTTTCCTTATATATATAGATATAGATTAGTCAAGCAATTATTCATCTTTGAATAAGTTGTATCGTTTAGTTTAATCAGCATTTGTAATTGTACATTTACTTTGAGAGTTTTTTTTTTTTTTTTGTATTATTTGTTAAACCAATGCTATATCCTCCAAAATTCCCCCCTCCCCCAAAACTCCCTATATGACAAATAATACCAACCAATCAACTCTCTTTAAATTGCTTATCACATCATTAGAAGAAAAAAAATGAGGGGATGGAACATTTTTTATTTTATATATCATATTTAATTGTTGTCATTATGATTGAATTTCATTATAATATCATATATGAATCAAAAAAAATTATTATCTAATCTTACATGCGTATAGTTGGAGCCTTGGTTTCAATTGCTATATATTTTTAAGGGGAAATTTCTTACTGTATGACTTAAACTAATTATAAATAAGTAATAAAGTTTATAAATATTAATAATTAAAATTATAAATTTTGTCATAAATATAAAATAATTATTTTAAATTACCACTAATTAGTAACTTGTCACGACCCAAACCGGCCTCTATGGACTTAGCATTGTAACTGATCAGTAATCCGTGATTACCAAAGGCCTGTTTATCAATAATGACAATAATACAATAAAAAGGGACTAGCAGAAGCCAATCAATAATAGAACATATTGTCCAATGAGCTGTGAGGATTTAACTGAACAAAATAATCTTTTTTATACTTGTATATGCACAACATAAGTCCACAATTCACTTATAGACAAAACAAAACATAAGTTAGGGAATTAAATCCCATTGCCAAAATAGTAGTAACAAAAGTCATAAAACACATGTAATCCTTAATTACAAATCAAAAGGATGAATTCAAGCCACCCAAGCTTTGACACGTGTTGGTTCGGAATCTCGTGGTGAGACACAATTATTGGCTTGACAAAAACAAGATTTGGGTCGACGCCGCTAACTCTGGTTCGCTGCTCGATCACTTACATATATATAATAAATAATGATCTAGAGCCCAGTGAATAACAACTATGTAAAGGGGTTATGAATGATGTCCTTACAATAATTGAAACAATCAATTTATCAATAGATCATTTTCTCAACTAATATCTCATCTCATATCAATCGTTTCGATTCATAATAGTCATGCGTGGTATATCCAATAGCAGAACAATTCAGTAGGTCTTAAAGACCGAACAATTATTTGATGGCCATCAATACAATAAACAATAATTCCAAGAATTCAAACTGACAGAGATCTCCATAACAATAGCAATATGCTATGGATGCCACGGGTACAGTTCAGAAAATAGGCTAATCATTCAATCAGTAAAAAGTCTCAGTTCAAAAAACAATACATTTTATCAATCAGAAAATAATTCCAATTAAACATAGCTGTACAACAGTGTTACTCATGGTGCGCTCCTTGAAATACGTGCTAAGATGTACTAGAAATGCAGCGTTCAACCTAAACAACCAATTTCAAGCACAACAACTCAATACACAGTTCAGTCATTCAGTCGATTACTTATTCGGTTTCTATACGTTATTCACTCGTTTGATTTTAACTTTCATTCTTTATTTCTTTCGTGCCTATAATATGCATATGAATGCAATGCACAGAAAAAACACTTTAAAACTATGCAAGCAGTGGCCCAGAAGGTAGAAAAATAGAGCGAAAACAAATCCAGGGCCTAATCAAAACAGCACGTGTGGGATGCCCAATCCGCACGTGCGGATCCAAGCAGCCTGTACACCATCAACCTTGTTTTTTGCACGTGCAAAACCCCAAGCCGCACGTGCGGCTCTGGGTATGTTTGGTTCGAAAACCTGCCTCATTTTTTAAGTCTTAATTTTTCAATTCCAACTCCATTTTCATGCAATTCAAGACCCAAAACCTTTCATGAACATATTTAACTTTAAACAAAATTATAACTTCAAATCAAAACTAAATTTTCCATGCAAAAGTTTCAAGTTTTATGTTGTAATGAAAGTTCATAGAACTTGTATATTTGAGCTTCAAATCTTCAAGACCCATGGCATTTCCTCTCAATTTTGGACACTCATGTAAGAAAACAAATGTATGATCATGGATTTCATGAAATCTATGCCATGCAACGATCAAACTTTTAGATTCAAAGCATAAAACCATGAAACCATACATATATGAGTTCTAAGTCCAACACTTTGAAGATTTCTTATAAAACCATGCAAGAAATGATGTATTTTGAAACTTCAATCTCATAGCTCAAGAAATCCTTTTGGAAACTTTAGAATCCATGAAGTTCATGCAAGAATTTATATGATATAACAAGAAAATCATGAATTCATGCCATGCATGTAAGATTTATTTCAAACTCTTAACCATGGCTTTCAAAACATGAGATTAGACTTCATGGCTCCTAAAATCATGGATGCATGGGACAAATAACTCTGAAATTCTTACACATTCATGCTCAAAATGGTGATTCTACACAAATGTTCATGCATGTAAGCTAATCTTCCATATTCATCATCTATGAGCTCTCTCTTACATTAACTCCATAATTTCCTTAAATCCAAAGATGAGATGAGTCTAATTCATAAATAAACACTTACCTAGAGCTTGATTTCAGATTATAGGATGGTCTCTTCCTAGCTCTCTTCTTCTTCCTCTTCAAAATCTTGAGCTCTCTCTCTCTAGATGAGTTCTCTCCCTCTCTCTCTCTCTCTCTCTCTATATATATATATATATATATTCTCAACACAGTGAACCAAAGGAATAAAAACATTCCTTCTAAGCACCAGACTATACACACACCCTCACATTTGAATTGCACAACACGTGCAGTCTCATACACACACCCACATTGACTTCTCTACATACACACACCTAGATCTCAGTACACTCACCAGAATTTAATCTCCTACACTCACCATCACAAAATGCCTAAAAACTTACTACACTTGATCGAATTTTAAATCATAAATAGAGCTGAATTAGATACTAATCATGCAACATCTTGGGCAAATACAATTAATCAAAGCTATCATAAAACTCAATTTACTCAAAATAGTTCCAATTAAGGCTTAATCCGTTCACAGATAATTTCAGTAAACTAAATCAATTTCAATTAAACTTATCATAGTGTTCTAAAAATTCCAAATAATTTATTCATGTAACCAATTCTGATTTCGGATACCGATAAGGCTTTCAATTTTCATATCCACACACATCTGTTCACAATATCACAATTAAATTTAAACACATAATTAAATTAATATAATCATGATTTGCATTTTGGGGTCATTACATAACTTCTCCTATTTTTAATTTCAAAATAAAAATATTAAAAATCATGCAAAGTTAAGTTTCAATCCAATTAATAGTCAAATCAAAGTTTAGTAATAATAATTTATTGTTTTATAATAATGTTTTCAATCAAATTAAACTTTCTCAATAGAAAATGAGTAGATATTAGAGGAGGGTAATGCCATGGTACACACCCTCATAGGTAAGTTATGACATTTGTGAGGTTGATTATCACAAATGTCATAACTATAAAAAAAAAAAAAAATAAAAAAAAAAAGAGTTATAACAAACACTACGTAAGATATAATTGAAGAGTTTTAGATAACAACTAAAATAATGTCATAATTAACACCACAACAATTATAATTAAGTTATAATTAACATCACAATAGGCTATAACCAAAGACCCCAAACATCGTAAGTAAGAGATAAAGTACACACATTTTTTGAAGTGTATCATAGTATTCTCCATTGGTAAATAAATAGTTTGGGGTTTTAAGTTATAAAATTATTTTTGAGCATTTATCTAATATTTTTTTACTATTAAAATTTGAAATATTAGGAATTTTAACAAGTAAACAAACTTTCAATGTCTTAAAACTCTAACAAAAACATGTTGAGGGATTTATCTCTGACTTTTGCCTTTATATATTTATTATATACTTTTTATTAGGTAATCTTACTGAGAATGGGTTGCGCAAGTCGTCACTGTTATTCCCCCAGTGGGACTAGAGATGGCAATTTAAAACCGGCCCGATGGGGACCCGACCCCTCGATCCCGAATTGAGCGGGTTTTCCCCGAAAAATACTCCCGACGGGACGGGGATGGTGATTAAAAATTAATCCCCGAACAGATTCGGGCCGGGGACGGGGATCAGTGTTCCAGTCCCGTACCCGGCCCGGCCCCGTCCCCGATCCCCGACCCGATTTTATCCCCGATGTTAAATTACAATTTTACCCTTACATATATATATATATATATATATAAACCAGGTCAGTCCTCAGTCTCTCTCCGCTCTCATTTCTCTCTACCCTTTTTTTTGGTTACAGATAGTTCTCTCTACCCATCTCCGTCTCTCACTGACTACTCTCCCTCTCTCAGATCCACCACTAACGCCGAGCCTCGCACCACCACATCGCAACTCTCATCCACTCCCTCTCTCTCGACGAGCCTCGACACCACAGATGAGATCTTTTTTTCTTTTTTTTTTCAGATCTGTTTCAGATCTGTCTCAGATCTGATTCACAATTTTTTTTATTAGATCTGTTTCAAATCTGTCTCAGATGAGTTGTATTTTCTGATGATGTTGTATTTTCTGATTGTTGATGTTGTATTTTTGGATGATGTTGTTTATGTTGTTGTATTTTCGGATGTTGTTTCAGATCTGTTTCAGACCATTAATAATTTTGTTTCAAATCTGTTTTTAGATGATGTTGTTGTTGTTGTTGATAAGTTGTATTTTCTGAATTTTTTTTTTTTTTTTTTTTAGCCAGGGAATGCTCGGGGTCGGGGAAACCCGATCCCCGTTGGGGGCCGGGGTGGGGGCAGTGATAGGTTCTCCGTCGGGGATCGGGGCCGGGGGAAATTCTACCATCGGGGACGGGGAGTGCAATCCCCGGCCCCGCCCCGCCCCGTTGCCATTCCTAAGTGGGACACACTAAGCCCTAAATTGATCGTTTAAACTATTTACTGTTTTAGAATCCATTAAGTAGTATTAGTAACTTGGGATGTAAAAAATAAGTTAATTAGACATTATTAGACATTAACAACTTTTGATGAGATCATATTTGTATTCAGCTTAATATTTAAAAGAGTAATGATACATAACTCTAATTTGAGAGTTTTAAATGAAACTTTAGTAAAGTGAAAAAGAGAGAGAGTAGAGAGAAGGTTGTGGTTCCCACCTTCACATGAGTACTCTCTACATTATTAGAGTTGTATAGAACTCTCAAATTAGAACTCTCAAGCATTATTATACTCAAAAGATTATGATGAATTATATGATCATTATATGTTTCCTCACTATTTTTTTATTTTTTATTTTTATAAATACTCCTAAATTAAATACATTTAAAATATAAAAATATTAACTAAAATATTAAAATTATTAAAAATAAATAAAAATTCATATAAAAATAATTTTTAAAAAATCAAATCAGACAAATTTCACCGGAGATTTTTATAAGCGTCAACTATGTGATAATCCCTACCTCTTTTACACAACCAGGCCTCTTTTTGCCCATCAAGCATATGATGCTTGGCCAATCACCGTTTTTTTTTTTTTTTTTTTCAAATTTAATTTAATTTTTATCTTGCAAGATTCTTTCCCAATCTTGTTAGTTTAAATTTTTTTTAGACTTTTGCGTAAATCTTAATAGGTAAATTTATTATCTAATAGATTCTATAATTATTAATGACATTTTTTCTTATCAAACACTACTAAAAAATATTATTAATTGTTAATTTTCAATGACAATTTGAAATTTTTGTCACAAAAAATGTCACTAATTATAAATTTTAGAGATAGTTAAAAAAATCGTCACAAAAAAGTCCCTAATTGTTAACTTTTAGTTAAATTTTAATAACAATTTATAAAAATCGTGACAAAAAAAAGTCACTTATTGTCAATTTTTAGCTATATATATAAAAAATTATCACAAAAAATTATTTTTAACAACGATTTTACTAGAATTTATTTTCAATAAGACTTTATGGGAATTAAATCTAACTATTATGACCTAATTGATAGTTTACTCTAAATTGGGATTTTTACAACAATTTTCAAACTCCAATATCATTATGTCACCAATTATTTCAAACACAAGTGATTTCTTTGTACTAATAAAAAATTATAAAATTAATCTGTGTATGTGCAATTAGATACAAAACTCTAAACAAACAAACTGGGCCGCGCTACCCAAAGAATGGTGAGATCAAAAATTGGTAAGAAGTGGCAAATGGACGGTTTAAAATAGGTTATGCATTAAATTACTCAACTCAAATTCATTTATTTAATAAATGGGTTAGGTTAAATTAGCTAGGTATGGGTTGGATAAATTAACTCAATCAACACATTTATTTTATTAAGCTCTTTCTAATGGATGTAAATATATTTTTAAAAATATTTTTTTATATAATTATAAAATTTCTTTCAAAAATATTTTTTTCCTTAATGATTGGAATTTAAATTAAAAAAAGATAATTACTGCAATGACTCAGAATTTTTTTTTTTAAATAGCCAGCGCATAATTTAATTAAGCAAATTTACAAATTTGATTACTGTGTAAATTATGTGCGAAAATAGTTTAGTTTTGTATTTTTTAAAAATAGTTTTCGATCTCAGAAAATTATGAAATTTTTATGTGTTGTTCCCATATGAGTCTAACATATTAGATAAAAATTTCAGAATTAAATGGTGAGTATTTATTTTATGAAAATTCACAAACTAATTGGTATTCAGTTTAATTTATAGCAGAATTTTGTTATTTAAATTTTAATGTTTAGATCATGATTTGGATAGATTTGTTAGGTCTACTTTGATATGTAATTGGGCAATGTTTGGCTTATGAGTGGGAATTTAATTCAAGACCTATGATTTAGATATAATTTAATTTGAGTTTATTTAATTACTCATATTTAACTATTTAACCCTTTTGATTATGTGACTGGTAGTAACCACCTTGGGAGTTGTTATTATTTATTATATAGGATAATAATAAATATTTGTTAGTTGATTTTATGGTGTCTACCATATGGTGAAAAATTATATATTTTTGTAGTGAATAAAATGTGTATATATTTCATGGTGAGCAAAATATTATATTTTGTGATATACAAAAATATTATATTTGTGGTTAAAAAAATTATATCATTTTATAATTTATATTATAAATTCTAAGATATTATTACAAAAATTATATATATATATATGAGAGGGTAATTTCTGGTAAAAATTGGGCCGAGCTATGTGATGGGCTTGATGGCCCAAAGTGCCAAGGACTGGGTGAAAAAGGCGCAAAGTTCCTCCGGCCCAGGAGAAGTATAGTTACTCCGGCCCAGGAGAAGTATAGTTACTCCGGCCCAGGAGAAGTGTAGTTACTCCGGCCCAAGAGAGGTATAGTTACTCCGGCTCAAGAAGGTGTAAAGCTACTCCGGTCCGGAGGCAACTTGAAGTTAGTTCGGCCTCACGTTTAGTACCGGTCGCGACATATTATGGTTAGATCGGTCAGAGCTTGCTACTTGGAAGCTTGGTCTAAACACACTATGGTTGAACAGGAGAAAACCGAGATAAGGAGTAGAAGGAGAAAACCGAACTAAGGATAGTTCGGCCTTCTCTGTGGCTCAACATAGCCAGTGTTATTTCGGTCATATGGTAGTTCAGCCATGATGAAAACCATCCCACTTGGTTTAAGCAGTGGAGGGTGTAAAAGGATAAGCATTATCCTTAGGAGTATGAATCCTAGGAGGACTCTGCATGGAGGAGTACAAGTCCTACTAGGATTGTGCCACAGGAAACTTATAAAAGCTCACAAGCATCACCTTGGAGGAGGTAACAGAACACAACACAATTTTGCTTTCTGAGAACATAGAGCTTTGTCTATTTGTCAAGTTTTCTGATTTAGGCATCGGAGAGGTTTCCGGCACACACCCGCCGGCTAGCTCATGTTTGTGCTTTTAGGTGACAAAGCGACGTCGTACGGAGGAGCGTGGACTTGGTCAGCAGGATTATACGAGGAGAATTATTTCTTCCCCGTACAATTGGCGCCGTCTGTGGGAACAACAGACAAGAACAAAAAACCTCTTGACTAAGCTTCTCCTTTTCTCAATCAATGGCACACATTGAAGAACTACCGCAGTCCGCCGTCGACGGGCTAACTCCAGATGGGGGCGCAAGGCGAGAAGGATTACTCTCTGTTCCTCCTATGGCAGATTTGGAGCCCCAACAACATAACTCCAGGAGGGGTGGCAAGGGAAGGCAGAATAACATTCCTCGTCACTCTCAGAGTCCCGACCAGCAAAGATGGAGGATTGACCCTCAAGCTCTGGAAGACCGCGTAAAAGAGCAAGATGAATTAATAAGAAAGATGGCGGCGGACATAGAGGCCTTGAAACGCCAGATGAATAAAAAAGAAGTGGCGACAGGAGAGGGGCGCAAAAACAAGACGCCCCCTCGCCACTCAGAAAATCGTAGTAGGAATACTACACCCTCACAAGGAGAAAGCAGAAGCCTCAGGATAGGCGACACTCAATCCTTGTCTTCCAGAACTCGTCACTCTAGGTCTGAGAAGACGAGATCTGAGAGATCATACACTGAAGGAAGCACGTATTAGCCTTCACATTCACACCAAACCAGATTTAGACAGACAGAGCTGCCCAGGTCATCCGACTTACGAACCGTGCTCGAAGAAAAAGCACGATGCAAGGAGGATGCCAGGGCAAGGGATCCACACCGAGTTTCGGCCTTACAGCAGTTGGCTCCTCGGACGCATGGAAGCGTCGAGGTTGGAATGCCAATACCGCGACCGGCCTACGAACCAACAGAAAAAGCATTGGCAAGACTACAGACTTCGCCGTTTGTTCCAGCAATCGAAAACGCGCCCCTACCATCAGGCTTCCTTCAACCGAAATTCACTACATATGAAGGGAAGACGGACCCGTATTCACACTTGAGCCACTTTCGCCAAGTCATGGCTGTGTACAGGCGAAACGAGGCTTTAATGTGCATACTCTTCCCATCAAGCCTTGGCGACCTAGGCTTGACTTGGTTCGAAAAGCTCCTAGAGGGCAACATAGCCTCCTGGGCTCAACTGGCAGAAGCATTTGTAACAAGGTTTTGAACAAACACTAAAACGCCGGTGGAGATAGACCAGTTACTCTCCATCGACATGGGGGATAAAGAGACCCTTAGATCCTACAACAGTCGCTACTGGGAAACATTCAATCAGATTGGGGACTGCCCCACCAATCTTGCCATTGTGCAGTATAAAAGAGGCCTTCCAGTAAGGAACAGACTAAGGGATTCGATCACCATGACGCCACCCCTCACCATGGAGGCCCTGATGGAAAGAGTGCATCAGCACATTAGGGTAGAAGAGGATGGCGCACGTGCCAAAGCAAAATCTAGTGCAACCGCAGTACCAGAAAAGAAGACCTCAGCAAAGGTCAATGCAGTAGATCGGCAGAATAAAAACGGGCGTGGCAGACGAGATAACGGAGAAGACCCAGACAAAAGATGGTTGAGAATCCGCACTGCCATAACAACGGTGTTCAAAAAACCAATATATCGGATTCTGAGCGAAATAAGAGATGAGCCTTTTGTCAAGTGGCCAGCCAAGCTAGGGGAAGCTCAGAAAGACTACGACGACAGATCACGGTGCACCTTCCACAAAGAAAAGGGGCACCGAACTGAGAATTGCACGCCGTTGAGGCAACACTTGGAAGAGTTGGTAGCATCAGGTCACTTGGACAAATACATTGAAGGAGGGACACAGCCAGCCCCCCAGGATCATAATAACCCCAATGGAATGCCGATCGACGCCCCACCACAAAGTATTATCAATGTCATACATGGAGTTTTTGAACCTGAGCGCGTATGCGAGCTCAGAGGATCAATCAAAAAGGCTGAGCACTTTAGAGAAGTGCTAAGTGCCCAACCTGCCACCAAGAAAGGGAAGATAGAGGCAACAAACGTCATGTCTTTTTCGGATAAAGACCTGGATCGAATATAATGTCCTCACAATGATGCTCTGGTTGTCACTCTCCGAGTCAAAGATTTTGACGTCAAGCGGATTCTGATTGACCAGGGTAGTTCATGTGAGATCATGTACTACGAAACATTCAAACAGTTGAAGCTGCAAGACAAAGACTTGGCGCCTGCAGTTTCTCCCCTAATTGGATTCAACTCCATGCCAGAATGGCCCGTCGGCAAAATAATTCTTCCGGTCAGAGCAGGAAGCGTAACAAAACAAGTGGAATGCTGGGTATTGAAGGTCCCTCCCACTTACAACATCATCCTGGGCAGAACATGGCTGCATGCCATGCGATCGGTGGCGTCTTCATACCATCAAGTAATGCGGTTCCCCAACGACACCGGTTAAATTGAATAAGTCTATGGAGATCAAATCATGTCAAAGCAATGTTTCGCCACGGTGAATGGCAGCCGCGCCGCCAAAGGATATGTTCATTCGGTGGAAGAACTAGAAAGTAATGAACTATTCACAGGCGTCGGTAAAGAGGCTGATCAGAAAGCGGTGGAGGACTTGGTGGAGGTTAAAATAGATGAGAAGAACCCGGATAAGTTCTTCTTGCTTGGCTCATCGTTGTCCAGCACTGAGAGATTAGAGGTCTTGGAATTCTTGACCTCTAACATCGAAGTGTTCGCCTGGACACCCTACGACATGCCAGGCATTGATCCAAACTTCATCAGTCACCAACTCAATGTCCACCCATCCGCCAGACCAGTCATTCAACGCACACGCAGATCGGCACTCCACCACGCCGAAATAGTGGCAGAAGAAGTAGGCAACCTGCTGGAGGCAGGAGCAATTAGAGAAGTGCACTACCCAAGATGGATCTCCAACACAGTCGTAGTGCCAAAAAAGAATGGTAAATGGCGTGTCTGCGTCGACTACAAAACTGTCAACAAGGCCTGCCCAAAAGATAGCTTTCCTCTACCAAGGATAGATCAACTGGTGGACCTGACGGCAGGGCATAACCGACTTAGCTTTCTGGATGCATACAGAGGCTACCACCAAATCGCCATGCATGAACCAGACCAGGAGGTCACATCCTTTACAACACCAAGGGGATTATATTGCTACAAGGTCATGCCCTTTGGCCTAAAGAACGCAGGGGCGACATTCCAGCGGATGGTCACCAAGATGTTTGAACCATTGTTAGGCAGAACAATGGAGGCTTACATCGACGACATGGTGGTCAAAAGCAAGGACGAGAATGACCATCTTAGGGACTTGGGCGAGATGTTCCAGATCTTAAAGAAACACAAGTTGCGCCTCAATGCGTCCAAATGCACATTCGGAGTTGGATCTGGCAAATTCTTGGGCTTCCTTATGACCAACCGGGGTATAGAAGCAGACCCCTCTCAGATTAAAGCAATCCAGGAGTTGGAGAGACCAAACTCAGTCAAAGAAGTGCAGCATCTCACTGGTATGGCGGCTGCGCTCAACCGGTTCATAAGCAGGTCATCAGACAGACTACGACCATTCTTCCAAGCTTTAAAAGCCAAGTTTGAGTGGGATGAAGAATGCGACCAAGCTCTGGAAAGCTTGAAGGAGTACATGTCTTCCCCACCACTACTTGTTACTCCAGTACCTGGTGAAGAACTCTTTTTGTACCTAGCAGTCTCTCAGCACGCAGTAAGCGCAGTGTTGGTTCGCGCAGAAGGCATACAACACTTGCCCATTTTTTATGTCAGCAAGACGTTATTAGGAGCCGAAACAAGGTACTTGCCCTTGGAAAAATTAGCATTAGCCTTAATGATGGCCTCCAGGAAATTGGCGCACTACTTTCATGCCCACACCATAGTCGTCCTCACAGCCTTTCCACTAAAAGCTCTGTTTGAAAGGGCGAACTTCAGTGGGCGAATTTTGAAGTGGGCAGTAGAGTTGGGACAATTCGACATCAAGTTCCAACCCAAGACCGCAATAAAAGCCCAATCTTTAGCAGACTTTGTCGCAGAGTTTACTCCTGGAAGTCATCATATCTGCCCAGTCGACCTAACTGACACAACCGAACTAGGGACGGAAGTTGACGCCGGAATAGCACAACCCCTAGTAGAAGGTAGTCAATCAAGCACCAAGGCAGACCATACTAAGGACAACAAGGAAGCGACAAACAAAGGCTCACCAACAGTTCAATCAGAGGACGAAGGGCAGACAGCAAACATGGACCTTGAAGAAAACACCATCCTTGACCCCACGACATCATCTGACCCCTCCACTTGCTGGAAGTTATTCGTTGGAGAGATGTGGAAGCTCTTTGTGGATGGAGTATCCAACCGGCATGGTGCAGGACTTGGCATAGTCCTCATCTCCCCAAACGGCCTGGTTGTAGAGCAAGCAATCAACCTTGGCTTCCCAGCATCCAACAATGAAGCGGAGTATGAGGCGCTTCTCGCAGGACTCAAGTCAGCTTACTACATGAAGGCCACCGAACTAATGGTCTACAGCGACTCACAGCTGGTGGTAAATCAAATATCTGGCGACTACGAAGCAAAGGATGACAGAATGGCCAAGGACCAAGAGCTGGTCAGGACAGAGATCAAAAAGTTCGATGTAGTAAGTATAGAACAAATTGGCAAGGAGGAAAACAGCAGAGCAGACGAACTAGCAGGCTTCGCCTCAATGGCAGATGCATCCACCCCTCATCCATTGCTCATCAACTATTTACCAAGTCCAAGCATAGAAGACCCCGAAGCGAAGAAGTATGTTGCGCAGAATTAGGACCCTCTTGGATGGATCCCATCATCCTGTTCCTAAAAGACGGCATCCTACCAGAAGAGAAAAAAGAAGCCAACAGAATAAGGGCGAAGTCGCAGCGATTTTGGCTATCTCCATCTTTGGCATTATACAAGAAGTCATTCTCAGGACCTTACCTAAAGTGCGTTCATCCCAGCAAAGTAGAAGCATTCTTGTTCGAAATACACGAAGGAGTGTGCGGAAGCCATCAAGGGGGAAGGTCGCTAGCTTACAGGGCCATTTCACAAGGTTATTGGTGGCCATACATGCAGGCAGACTCAGAGAAATATGTGAAGAAGTGTGAAAAATGCCAGAAATTCGCACATCAAATACATCAACCAGCCAGAGAACTCCTACCATTGACTAGCCCATGGCCTTTCGCAATGTGGGGTTTGGACATCGTAGGACCACTTCCAACAGCACCCGGCGGCAGGAAGTTCTTTCTCGCGGCAACAGACTACTTCACAAAGTGGGTTGAAGCAGAAGCATTGGCATCAATCAAGGAAAAAGATGTGAAGAAGTTCGTCTGGCAAAACATTATCACTCGATTTGGCATACCAAAGGCCCTAATCTCAGACAATGGCACTCAATTCGACGGAAGAATCTTCAGAAGCTTTTGTGAAGAGTACAAGATAGAGTTCTACAATTCTACACCAGCATATCCTCAAGCGAATGGCCAAGCAGAAGCATCTAATAATGTCGTCTTGGATGGACTAAAGAAAAGGCTAGAAAAGGCAAAAGGCAAGTGGGCGGATGAACTTCCTCATGTTTTATGGGCTTACCGCACCACACCTCGGCGATCAACAGGAGAAACACCATTTTCCTTAGCCTACGGAATGGAAGCAGTAATCCCACTGGAAGTTGGCCTCCCCACAATTCGAAGCGAAAATTTTGATCTAGACTTAAATGGAGAAGCCATAGCTTTAGAACTCGACCTTGCAGAAGAAAGAAGAGAAAGAGCACTGGTTCACATCGCCGCATACCAACGAGAGTTAATCAGAAAATACAACAAAAAGGTGCATCCAAGACAATTCAAGATCGGCGATTGGGTACTGCGCAAAGTAATGGGAAACACCTTGATCCCAGGAGATGGAAAGTTAGGGCCAAACTGGGAAGGACCTTACAAGGTGGTTGGGTTAGCAGGCAAAGGGGCATACCACCTAGAAGACAAGGATGGCAAAGCAATCCCTAGGCCATGGAATACGGCCAATCTCAAGTTGTTTTACTTTTAGCCTTTCTTTTTCAAACATATGTAATTTTTTCTTTCTTCAAATAAAACAAGCAATTCTTTTCAGCACAAGTTGTTCTTTGTAAAAGTTAACTTTAGTAAAGATTAGGTATATTGCAAGCATTCTATTCTAAGTTAGCTGGAAAAACTAACTTAGAGGTTGGCTAGATTGAACCAACACCCTTCCTAAGCACATGATAAGGATCCAGACTGCAGGACGTTTGGTCGGAATAACCAAACATTGTTCTAAGTTAGCTGGAAAAACTAACTTAGAGGTTGGCTGGATTAAACCAACACCCTTCCTAAGCCCAGGATAAGGATCCAGGCTGCAGGACGTTTGGTCGGAATAACCAAATATTGTTCTAAGTTAGCTGAAAAAACTAACTTAGAGGTTGGCTGGATTAAACCAACACCCTTCCTAAGCCCAGGATAAGGATCCAGGCTGCAGGACGTTTTGGTCGGAATAGCCAAACATTGTTCTAAGTTAGCTGGAAAAACTAACTTAGAGGTTGGCTGGAATAAACCAACTCTTGTTACTCTTCAGCCGAAGTAAGGGTATGGCTGAAGAGTGGTTGGCTGGAATAAACCAACACTTGTTACTCTTCAGCCGAAGTAAGGGAATGGCTGAAGAATGGTCGGCTAGAATAAACCAACTCTTTTTACTCTCCAGCCGAAGTAAGGGTATGGCTGAAGAAGTGGTTGGCTGGATTAACCAAACTCTGTGTACTCCTCAGCCGAAGTAATTATGTCGGCTAAGGAGTGGTTGGCTTGTAAGCATAGTTTAACAAGTAAAAACCGAAATAGAAGTTGGAGTATTAGAAGACATTACGAAGTACAGGCATACATATCAGAACCGGAATAAGAGTCCAACAAAATTCTCATTCATTGAAAAGCAAGTACAAGAGGGACATAGCCCGGTTACAAAGAAAAGGTAACAAAAAAGAAGAAAAAATCAAGAGAAAAGTTCTTCAATTTCGGCATCAAAAGCTGCATCACCATCAACTTGAAGACCGGTTTCATGAGGGAGCTCGCTCTCGGTTGCCAGGATAGTTTCGGTTGGAACAACGGTTTCAGTTGGTAGTTCAATTGTCAGGTCTTCCACCGTGGGCTCCAACTGAACTGATGGTTCCGCACTGACAACCGCAGTATCTTCAGAAGCTGAGGAGTCATCGGAATCTGAGTCTTCCAGAAACTCTTGTTGCAGGGCATTGGCATACTCCCCAAGGGAGCTCGGTATGAAGTAAACAGGAGGGTTGAAAACCTCGGTCTGTGGGTCGTGACCGAGCTTCTCAATTGCTGCCCTCCAGCCGCACTTGAAGAACAGCTCCTTGGCAGCATCGCACTGTTTGACATAAGCGTCCTCTGCCTTCTTGTAACCCTGCTTGTAACCCTGCTTTTTGGCTCCCTCCGCGCTCTTTTTCAGTTGAGTTATTTCGGTGTCCTTTCTCTTTTCAAGCTTAACCAACTCGCGTAGATACTTGTCTTTCATAGCAATGGCAGCTTTCTGCTTCTCCGCCTCAGCCGAACTAACCAGATCGGCAAGTCGACCGTTCTCTGCTTGTAGCTCGGCCATTTTCCTTTCGGCTTCTTCAAGCTCGGCCACCTTTGCCTCGGCTTCCGCCATTGCTTGCCTTGTGGTCTTTCTAAGCTCCTGGACTTTCTTGTAAGTAATGTTGTTCTTCTGTAAGGCCTGACAAAACGAAGACTTCTCTTAAGCCGAAGTAAAATTTGGAAAATTTAGACAGAAAAAATGGACAGAGCTACTTACCAAAATCATGGACTTCGATGTAGACCGAATTGACTTCATTTCGGTGTTTAATTGCTTTAGGTGGTGCTCCATGTCCTTGGGGAGGCACACACTTTTGGCCAGGTTAAAGGCCAATTGATGATCTTTTTGAGCAACAACCGAATCAGAATCTTTGATATCTCGGTCGTTGAAGGTTAACTTCGGAGCCCATTTGGAAGATTCTGCTGGGTCAGTTTGCTCCGGTTGGGTAGGTTGAGGACTTTGGGGGATGGATTCAACCTCATCGACAAGTTGCTGTTCGGTCGATGTAGATCGGGCGCATTTAGAAGGGTGAGATGAAGAAGGTTGCTGAGAAGGAAGGGCCACAACGGCAGGCTGTGTTTGTATGGATGGCTGCACTTCGGCCCGGGTTGTTGCAGTCAGAAGGGCCCTAACTCTGTTTTTCTTTGCCATCTCTTCTTCAGCAGTTAATGGGACAAGTCGTATTTCGGGCAAGGTTGGGTCCGGTTCTGGTGCTTCCTCAAGAAGGAAATCGGTCACTCAGGCTTTTCGACGACCCCTATATCTGTAGGTCGGTTCAAAGTTTAGAAGCTTGGCCCAACTTCTTTCTTTGATCCGTAGTGCGGCTCGGAGTGTGTTCAGATTTGGGTAACTGTAATAGGAAGCAAGATGAGCTGGATCTGCAAAAAGGATAACTGTTAGATCGGTTATATCATCCGAAACCGAAGTAAAAGAAAAGCATGTATAAAACCGAAGTAACTATACCAGGTTCTCCTTTCTTCCAATTTATACTTCGGCCTGGGATTGGGGCCTGCTGATCTTCAAAATTGCCCGATACCCAGAAAAAGTCATCATCATTTACATCCTTATCCGGCGTATCTTTTATTATCTTTTCTCTACGACGACGTATCCTAAGGTAATAAACCCAGCCATCATCCTTGGAACCTATGGAGTACTGGTGGAAGATTTCGGCTAAACCGAGGTTCAGGCCTGCTTGGCGGTTTAGCTCGGCTATACCCATTATTATCCGGTATGTATTGGTGGATAGCTGGGTTGGGCACAGTCTGGTTTGCCTAAGGAATTCGCAAATTAAAGGTTGGACTGGGAACCTTAGTCCGGTCTCTATTATAGAAAGCAGAGTAAAAGGTACAAAGCCTGTTTCGCCCCATGGTATGATGTCCTTTTTGGCTAGGGTAAGGTGTACATCGTCTGGAATGCCATAATCCCTTCGGAATTCGGCCATACCACCAGGGGTCTCAACTAAATACCTATACTTACCCATTTGTGGTATAAATTAAGAATAAATTAGATCGGTGCAAGAGTTGTGTTCAATAGCTCGGTTGAGCGCATGGAGGAGTGCCTGGGCAACCTAATTCTGCAAAGTAGAAAACAAAGGGGTTAAGCACAGATCGTTGGACCGTGCTACAAATTAAAAGAAAGGTAAAGAACCCTACTTCGGCTCTACGGACGGGTTCTATCTCGGTTCAGCAAAATACTGGGTAGCTCGGTTTGAGCTTAAGGCCCGCAAGATCGGGTCTATTTATAAGGTTGGTTGCCTCGGTTTGAACTATGAAGTTTTGTCACTTCGGTTGAGCCCCTAGGGGCAGCTTTCTGAGTTTGGTTCAGAAACTAAGAAAGCTGGCTTAGCCCCAAGGTTTAGCTCGGTTGAGAGGTACGGGGTTCCTAGTGTAATAAGTGCAAACTTCGTTCGGTGATATTATTCCGGCTAGAGGAAATCAGGAGTTGGTAACTTTCTGAAACTACTGTTATTTCTACAAATGCTAGTTCGGTTATTATCTAAAGTGATCTACCTATATGGGGCAAACAATTCCCTAGTTCGGTTGGAACATGATTTTGGATCAAAATCAAGTTTTTTATGAGATATATAGCATATACTCATACGATGCTACTGGTTTTCCCATGAAAGTACAGGAGCAAAACAAAACTATACAAATGTGTTTTGCAAAAAACATGGAAAGCAAGGTGCAAAAGCAAAACAGAGGAGGGAGAGTGGATTTGCTTACCAGATTAGAGAAGAAAGAACAAGAGATGGAAACAGTCGCAGCTATTAAAAAAATACGAGCTTGGCAGATCAAGAGGAAGAGGCACAGAGAGAGAAGATGAAGAGTAGTAATGGTGGAGTGGTTGATCCAAAGGGCAGAATGTTTGTTTTGTGGAAAGAGAAAGAGAAAGGGCGGGAACTGTTCAAAAATTGTGAAATACGAAGACGGCATTGACAGCTGCCTTCTACGAATGGGAGCGTGCCACGTGTATACGGAAAGGGAAGCGTTGCAGTCGTGGTTGAAGAGAAGTTTTTGACAGGACGAAACAGAGCCCGGAGTAAAAGTAGCTCGGCTTAAAGGATGAAAGGTTTTTAACTCGGCTGGAGAGGTTAAAGGGTTTTTAGCTCGGCTAAAAAGGTTTGAAAACTCTAGCTCGGCCAGTAGACTAGTAATCCCAATCATGCTGTGCAGATGGAATTAAGGGGCAATTGAGAGGGTAATTTTTGGTAAAAATTGGGCCGAGCTATGTGATGGGCTTGATGGCCCAAAGTGCCAAGGACTGGGTGAAAAAGGCGCAAAGTTACTCCGGCCCAGGAGAAGTATAGTTACTCTGGCCCAGGAGAAGTGTAGTTACTCCGGCCCAGGAGAGGTATAGTTACTCCGGCTCAAGAAGGTGTAAAGCTACTCCGGTCCGGAGGCAACTTAAAGTTAGTCCGGCCTCACGTTTAGTACCGGTCGCGACATATTATGGTTAGATCGGTCAGAGCTTGCTACTTGGAAGCTTGGTCTAAACACACTATGGTTGAACAGGAGAAAACCGAGATAAGGAGTAGAAGGAGAAAACCGAACTAAGGATAGTTCGGCCTTCTCTGTGGCTCAGCATAGCCAGTGTTATTTCGGTCATATGGTAGTTCGGCCACGATGAAAACCATCCCACTTGGTTTAAGCAGTGGGGGGTGTAAAAGGATAAGCATTATCCTTAGGAGTATGAATCCTAGGAGGACTCTGCATGGAGGAGTACAAGTCCTACTAGGATTGTGCCACAGGAAACTTATAAAAGCTCACAAGCATCACCTTGGAGGAGGTAACAGAACACAACACAATTTTGCTTTCTGAGAACATAGAGCTTTGTCTATTTGTCAAGTTTTCTGATTTAGGCATCGGAGAGGTTTCCGGCACACACCCGCCGGCTAGCTCACGTTTGTGCTTTCAGGTGACAAAGCGACGTCGTACGGAGGAGCGTGGACTTGGTCAATAAGATTATACGAGGAGAATTATTTCTTCCCCGTACATATATATATATATATATATATATATATAATTTTGAAAAACAAACTCATGTGAGTGACCCCTTTTATCCTTACCATCATTTCTCCTTCCTTTCCATTTCATTTCAATTGTGTAGCTTGAGTTGACAGACCCCTCTGCCCCTCTCTCTCTCTCTCCCCGTCTCTCTCTTCCTTTCTCTTTTTTCTATTTTTGCTCAAACTTTGAGTTTAGAGTGGGAGTCTTTAGACTGAAATTTTGTAAAAATTTTATAAATGAAAGTCGGAGAGCTCGTCATGATCTTCGCAATAGTGATCTCGGATTCATGATCGGACAATGTTTGAATTTTTAGATTTGTTTTTCTTCATATCTAATGTAAGGACTTTCTTCATATTTTTACATTAAAATTATGTTAGGGTTATTTTGAGAAAATATATCATTATAAAAGGTATTGTATATATATATATTCAGATTTTTGTTTGGTAATTTTTAGAAGAAAAATTATGTTGAAATGTTAAGAATATTGACATTTTGAGATTGATTTGAAAAAATCATTTTGTGTTGATAATTTTGTAAAATAAATTCCAAAATAAAATTTAATAGTTGTATAAATTATCTCCACATCATATTATGATTAGATGATTTATTTTGAGAAATATAAAATTGAATTTTTTTTTCATCTTTGATTTAGAATTTATTTTTGAGAAAAATAAATTAATATTGAAGAATATAGAGTAAATGCTTAAGTAGGAATTATAGAGTTGCTTTAGGATTAAAAACTTTAAAATGTTATATTCATGATATTTTATAAAAGATGATATGTTGATGATTAAGTTGCGTTCATTTTTATGAAAATAAAAATGTGAAATGTAGATTTTTAAACTCATAACCTTAAAAATGCTACTATTGGGCATATTTCGTAATTTTTAATGTAAATATCATGTTGGTTAAGTAATTTTAGAAAAAGTACTGAAATTGTTATTGGTAGAGAATTTGATAAAAATATTACCTCTTTAAATAGCTTGGCATAAAAAATGGTTATGTTGAAATATAGTTATGTTTGAGGGATGGGGCATGTAAAGTTGGATTTGGTATTATTAATTTGAAATTTTTTTAATATAATAAACTTACTAATTTAGTGGATAAATTAGTTTTGGTTGAAAGGTTATATCCGTTATAGTTAAAAGTGTGTTATTAAGATTTATACCATAACTTTTGATATAGTAGAATGGAAATAGTAATATTTAATAAGTAGGGATTTCCTTTGAGTTATATATCTGTTTTTGCAAGATCTAGATGATTTTCAAAATCATCGTTTGATTTATTTTGCAAATTTATTATTCATTCAAGAAGATGAGAATTTTTTTTGAAAGTGGGTTTATTTTCTTATTCCTTTTAAAATAGAAATTGAGGGTTTTGAACTATGAGGATTGAAGAGAGATGTTTCTGGTGACTTTCTTTCAATAAATGAAGATAAGTGGTTTTGGTGAGAAAATTTAGAAATTAGGGGTTTTTAGGAAAGACGTTGACAATCTTTGAAGATATTGTTATATTTATTTTGTATGCCAAAATAAATGATATTTGAAAAATTATTTGTTTGTTTAAATATAAATGATGGTTTTCATGGAATATGAGAATTGTTGAAGTTTTGGAAATTGTTGTTCAAAATGTTGATATAGTCTTGAAGTGACTAAATGGTTGAGATTACTCTAAGTGTACGAATTTTGTTGTCCCATGGATGAATTGGAATAAAAGTATTTATATTTATCTTGAGAAATTATATTGAAATAAGAAATGAGAATTTTGATCACAATGAGAATATTGTGTGGAAGTATTGAAAGTGGAAGAAATATTGCATTGTACTATTAATCATTGCATTGGCATATCAATTAATTTGATAATGATGGTTTTGAAATTTGATTTGAAAACTTTGCATTGAGAAATAAATGTTGGGAAATAAGTTTTCATCAAATAATTTTAGGGTAAATACGGTGGTAAGACTTGTAAGGTGGTGCAGATTACAAGTGTCGAGCCTTCCAGTTGATATTGGTAAAAATGACAGATTACAAGTGTCGAACCTTCCAGTTAATACTGGTAAAAATAACAAATTGGTAGCACTTGTATAGTCTACTTGCAGACACCAGACTAGGGATTACCTGAGTCGTATTTACCATATTGAAATTTTATTGAAATTGTTGAATTAATGTGTTTTCAAAATGGCATTGTGCGTAAAATTTTCAAAAGATAAGAAAAATATTTTGAGTATAACATGACATGTGCATTCATCTCATAAGACCGTATAAAATGGATTTCATAAATTGTTTAATTATTTGATTCAATTAATAATGAGATAATTGAATGAATTAAAAATGATGTCCTTTTGTTATTGAAACTTGTTTATTTATTTAAGTTAACTTGTTGTGTTTAATTAAATAAATTGGATTTAAGAGATTATGCAATAAAATCATATGATTTTGACATGAAATGATTTCACGTATATGTATGAGTATTTTGGTATCCGCATATCTTCTAATGTTTTAATATGAGATTGCTTGGTGAGCTAGTGGTTGCTCACCCCCTGCTTGTACATGTGTACAGGGAATGCTTTTCGGATTTAAAGATCAAACAATGGTTTTTACTATTTCATAAGTGTAATGTAGTGATGGATTGTACTACTTCATTTGTTATTTGGCTGAGTGCTATTTTTTTGTAAAGAGTAGTGTCCTCTCTTTTATTGTAAGTCTCAGGACATTTCTTTTATTTGTCTGTAAATGTCATTGTTGTATAACGAGAGGGAATATGTATATTTAATTATTCATCATTTTCATCAAAGGATGAAATGTTATTTGTAAATAGACTTAATTAATGAATATTGATAAGGTTATTCGAGTAATAAAATACAGAGCGTTACAATTACCAATTAATCAATGATTATTAAAACTGAATATAATGAGCGATAATCAATTAAGCATGTTTGATAATTACGATTTATATTACTTCAAAAAATTAAGTATATTTTAAAATGTAGGCTTAAAGTTAAATTTTTTTTAATTGATATGAAATTACTTAATTCTGACGTAATTTATAAATACTAAATACAAATATCAACATACACTATTATATACTTATCATCACCGCTGCCACCACCACAATCATTACTACTATCACCTCCGCATCCACCACTACTGCAACGCCCCGACCCTTTACACGTCATCGATATTGTCCGCTTTGGGTTACGCCCGCACGGATTTGTTCTTCCCAGTGGGTCACCCATCCTAGAACTACTCCAGCCTAAGCACGCTTAACTGGGGAGTTCTAATAGGGATTTCACCACTTGGGAAAAGGCCTCGATGCTATATAAGGGTCTAGATTTTTACTTTTATAGCCCAAGAACTTCCCCTCCATTCCCAATGTGGGACACCGGGGCCTTACAATCCACTCCCCATAAGGCTGCACGTCCCCGTGCAGTAGCCTGCCAGCTCGCAAGCCCGCCCACATGCACCGAGAGACGCCAGGGGCCCACACTCGCTACTCCGGAGAGTCGGCTCTGATACCATTTGTAACGCCCCGACCCTTTACACGTCATCGATATTGTCCGCTTTGCGTCACGCCCGCACAGATTTGTTCTTCCCAGTGGGTCACCCATCCTATAACTACTCCAGCCTAAGCATGCTTAACTGGGGAGTTCTAATAGGGAATTCACCACTTGGGAAAAGGCCTCGATGCTATATAAGGGTCTAGGTTTTTACTTTTATAGCCCAAGAAATCCCCCTCCATCCCCGGTGTCAACGCCCCAACTTCCAGGCCGTTAAATAAGTACAATATTACCACACAAACAGGATAGATAACCAAAACATCTTAATATACATATATAACCAGAGTTCGTATCACGGATCATTCATTTATTTTCCATTGCAGGATTACAAAACATTGAAAACAAAAACAACTAGTCTAAGTCTTCAAATGAACCACCGCTCCAACACTTCATCGTATTTGCCTTTGCAATAACTTTCATCATTATAACTGCTTCACCACCTGGCATGACACGCCATGAGCTTGGAATTCCCAGTAAAACACACACATCCCCATATCTTCTATCAACCAATCAACCATACATAGGACAAATTGGGTAACATAACATGCAAAATTACAACAAGGTTCTATGAATTAGGAGTTTGCCTAGACATCTATGATCCCCCAAAGAGATCCTTCTACCCAACCACAAAGCTGAACACCGGATTACTCAGACTCCCCCCTTTGTTGCTTTGCAGACCTTACCACCTATGCCCACCTCCTGGTTATTTACCGGTTAGTGACATTGATGGATCTCAAAAGGGACGGCCAAACAAGTGGGCTCGCTTACACCCTGCACATACCACACCAAATCGTGCCTAGGGCTCGCTTACACCCTGCACATATCATACCAAAAGGCTCGCTTACACCCTGAAACCACCGCATAGAGTCTGAATACATTCGTGTCAACCTAGGGGCTTGTTTAGACCGCTTGCACAAGACTTAACTCATTTGGTTTTAATTCCATTCACATGTTCAATACATAAATCATTCTGAAGCACAAGGGTGAACGTCATCCACTACCAACCCTTTTCCATTCTGATATTGGCAAGGGCTGAAGCATCCCTCCAGGTCACTGGTGTTCCACCTTTACTTGCTGACACGTAAGGCATCTGGCTACGGATTGAGCCACATCTTTTTGTATTCCGTTCCACCAGTAGTGGCGTTGTAAGTCTTTGGTACATTTTCGTCCCTCCTGGGTGTACTACGAACACTGATGTCTCACTTCGGAATGATAAGTATTGGGACATTAGTCAATCTCCTCTTGAGTTCTTGAAAGGATCGTTCACATGCGATGCTTCATTTCAATCATATTTTACCTTTTTTTTGCATTGGACGAGTTATCGGCTTAGCCAGTTCGGAAAAGTCTTGAATAAACCGTCGATAATAACCGGCCAGTCCTAAGAAACTACGAACTTCAATTACTAAGGTTGGCTGTTTCCAATCTAATACTACTTCTACCTTGGCCGGGTCCACTGCAATCCCATGCTCAGACACTACGTGTCCTGAAAATTTGACTTCCTTTAACCAGAACACCCAGCAAGTTGATTATGCCATCGCATCTTATGATTTGTCATGCTCAGAGACTCCTCTCTATCCCCCTTAAATTGGAAACACCTCCCGTCAAGTGTGTAAGTCGTCACCATTTTCTGGTAGCAATCAATCACCGTTCAGTGGGCAGATAGCCACTCCATACCTAAGATTATGTCAAAATCGAACATGTCCATGACCACAAGGTCGCAAATCAAGTGTAAACCTGACACTTCTAATTCGCACTGACACTTTCTCTCAAAGGTGATGCGATACTTGAAGTAGTTTTTAAATGTTCACATTCAAGACCTAACGATTTATCACATGGTGTTTTTTTTTTTTTTTAAAGAAAATGGTGCACCATAATCAAATAGAGCGTGAACCCAAGAATTATAGAGTACAATGTTGCCTCTAATTACTAAAGGGTCTTTGTCCTCTTCCTCTGATAGTAGGGTCCAGTCCCTATTCGAACTTTTTTTTTTTCTCAATTGACCCAATTGTTCCAGAATTTGGTTTCCAATGTGGCTAAAGATTTTAGCCGCGGGTATTGGTCCATTCTTAGGGTTTCAATTACATGATACTTCATTCTTGTTGCGCTACTGCTCCCGAGCTCATATGTTATCGCTTGTCTCGGTGTAGCCGTTGGCTCGAGTGTGGTTCATTATTTATTTATTTATTTATTTATTTATTTATTTTCTTTCTTTTTGTGCATAGAACGGGTAAAGTATAAGTTGGAGTCTATTAATGGAGACAATTCCCTAGGGTAATCAGCTAATCTTAAAGTTGGTTTAATTATCCTACGGTGTTTAAAGCAATAAGATCAAGTAATAAATAACGAATATAGGGAAGCACACAACACAACTTCTCATCCATATGTATACATTTATAGGCAAAATAATAACCACAAGACTTTTAAAACTGGATTAATAAAAGGAATACAAAGTGGAGATGGAAAATATGAAGTGGTTATAGTAATTGCATCAATTACTACAAGGATCATCAGAAATACGGATGGATTATGGTTTAAGACTTTTATGTGATCAAGAGTATAGAGGTAGTGACTCAGTTAGATATTTAACTTGAAACTGCGTCGGCTATCCGCGTTTCAAACTGAATATCTAAGATTCGTCACTGAACAAGGAAATTGCAACTTTCAGAAAGATTCTCGTACAAGATTGCATAATCAAGGCTCAAGGTTATCAATCTAGCGAACGGTAGAATTGAAAAATATAAAGTAAGACCAGATGGTAATGACTTAATCTTGAAAGTGAATGACATCAAACAAGGTTACAAATATGAGATGAAGGTATGACGATCGATAGAAGACTCGTAGAACTAATAGTATCCCCTACTCCTATATTGTATCTAATGCTCAACACGTTGCCCTGTTCAACGTTAAAACCACTTCCTTTCGTAGGTGATCGTCAAATCGTTTGAAGTCAGAACACGTGGGTAAGGGTTGAACCTAAGCTCTGATACCATTCTGTAACGCCCCAACTTCCAGGCCGTTAAATAAGTACAATATTACCACACAAATAGGATAGATAACCAAAACATCTTAATATACATATATAACCAGAGTTAGTATCACGGATCATTCGTTTATTTTCCATTGCAGGATTACAAAACATTGAAAACAAAAACAACTAGTCTAAGTCTTCAAATGAACCACCGCTCCAACACTTCATCGTATTTGCCTTTGCAATAACTTTCATCATTATAACTGCTTCACCACCTGGCATGACACGCCATGAGCTTGGAATGCCCAGTAAAACACACACATCCCCATATCTTTTATCAACCAATCAACCATACATAGGACAAATTGGGTAACATAACATGCAAAATTACAACAAGGTTCTATAAATTAGGAGTTTGCCTAGACATCTAAGATCCCCCAAAGAGATCCTTCTACCCAACCACAAGGCTGAACACTGGATTACTCAGACTCCCCCTTTTGCTGCTTTGCAGACCTTACCACCTATGCCCACCTCCTAGTTATTTACCAGTTAGTGACATTGATGGACCTCAAAAGGGACGGCCAAACAAGTGGGCTCGTTTACACCGAAATCATGCCTAGGGCTCGCTTACACCCTGCACATACCATACCAAATCGTGCCTAGGGCTCGCTTACACCCTGCACATATTATACCAAAGGGCTCGCTTACACCCTGAAACCACCGCATAGAGTCTGAATACATCCGTGTCAACCTAGGGGCTCGTTTAGACCGCTTGTGCAAGACTTAACTCATTTAGTTTTAATTCCATTCACATGTTCAATACATAAATCATTCTGAAGCACAAGGGTGAACGTCATCCACTACCAACCCCTTTCCATTCTGATATTGGCAAGGGCTGAAGCATCCCTCCAGGTCACTGGTGTTCCGCCTTTACTTGCTGATACGTAAGGCATCTGGCTACAGATTGAGCCACATCTTTTTGTATTCCGTTCCACCAGTAGTGGCGTTGTAAGTCTTTGGTACATTTTCGTCCCTCCTGGGTGTACTGCGAACACTGACGTCTCACTTCGGAATGATGAGTATTGGGACATTAGTCAATCTCCTCTTGAGTTCTTGAAAGGATCGTTCACATGCGATGCTTCATTCCAATCATATTTTACCCTTTTTTGCATTGGACGAGTCATCGGCTTGGCCAGTTCGGAAAAGTCTTGAATAAACCGTCGATAATAACCGGCCAGTCCTAAGAAACTACGAACTTCAATTACTAAGGTTGGCTGTTTCCAATCTAATACTACTTCTACCTTGGCCGGGTCCACTGCAATCCCATGCTCAGACACTACGTATCCCGAAAATTTGACTTCCTTTAACCAGAACACCCAGCAAGTTGATTATGCCATCGCATCTTATGATTTGTCATGCTCAGAGACTCCTCTGGGTCTACCTCTAACTTTCGCTGTCGGTGATGATGATTATGTTTTCTTTAAAAAAAAAATTCAGCCCTGCTGAGGTATCATTTGTTTTGGAAAGAAAGGAAAATTATCGCTTCGATATATCGGACCTTTCGAGATACTTTAGAAAATTGGAAAGGTTGCGTACAAATTGGCTTTACCCCCGTAATTGGCTGGAGTACATGCTGTTTCTCACATATCTATGCTGCGAAAGTACATAATGCACCTTTCTCACATCATCAACTGGGAAGAAATCCAACTTAACAAGAACGCCAGCTTTGAGGAGGGACCAGTAGCAATTACGGACAAACAAGAAAAGAACTTGCGAGGAAGACTAATTCAACTTCTTAAGATACTCTAGCATCACTATGATATTGAAGAGTTCACTTAGAAATGTGAAGACGCGGTGTGGGCAAATTATTCACAACTATTTGAGACGTGACGTACGATTTAATTTCGAGAACGAAATTTATTTAAGGGGGGTAGGTTGTAGAGACCCTAATTTTTGGTAATTACACTTGATACCCTAAGCCTTAGGTTAATTACATTTTAATCCCAAATTTTATAAAATTTTACAAAATGGTCCAAGAAGGAATTATTTTTCTGTATTTTATTTTATATTATAATTAAATCATAGAATGCCATTTTTATATTTGGAAATACCCTAACACTTGGCTTTTATTTATGTACCTCCTAGTTTCTAAATTAATTCATCAAATTTATTTTTAACCTAATTGAATATTTATTAGTTCTTTGAATTTTTATTATTTTCTTTGAACCTTTATTATTTAATTGAGAAAATAAATATCTTTAAATAAATATCTACACATATCTTTAAATAAATAGTTTTATTATTTATTTTAATACTTATTTGAGCAATGGAAAAATATCTAGATTTTTATGCTTTTTCTTAGTCATTAAGCTAGCCCTATTTCATAGCTTATAAATTGAGAACTTTGTCTCAATTTTCACCACACATTTTCAACAGCCTAGGGAGAGGGTGAGAGGGTGAAAGTGTGATCAAAGGAAGTAGAGAAGAAGAAGAAGACAAAAAATAATAATAAGGGTGACTCTCAAAAAGGTAAGAACATACCCCTCCTTTGTCTTCTCCAATTCTTTCACCATCTCCTTCTATTGTCTAATATGCCTCTTGTGTTGCAAATTAATGGCAAATAGGGTTTTTGGTGTATTTTGAAGTGTGGTTATGATCAATTGCCTTTGTCTTACAAATTTGTGAAATTAGGCATTGCTGCAACTTCCCTAATTTAAAATAACTATCAAATCTATTTAATTCCCAAATCTGAATTTATGGTAGGATATTTGGTGTGTTTAGAGTTTGTGAAAATTTTATTAGCTCCAAATTGTTTGTTTTTAGGGCTTGGATAAATTGTTGAAAAATCTGGTCCTGAATCTCTGAAAAACAGTCCACTTTTAGCAATTTTATAAAACTCTAGAAAAATCACCTCATGTTGGCTCTTCTATCAAAATTTAGAACTCTGAGTCCTCTTTCCAACAGATTTTATTTGAGTGAAAACCATCAGGTAGATTGAGAGAAAAGTTAGTTTCCCCAAAGGGTGACAAATCTGGACAGATTTTCAAATATAGTTTGTAGATGAATTTGTGGAGGTACTGTGCAACTTCTGAAAATTGGAACTGAAACTAGACAGATTGAATATTGTTTCTGTGCAATTTCAGCCCCTAATTTGACCTATAAGTATTTTTACCAAAGCGTTCTTGTTAGCCCTGCAGAACCGAACAGTGCTGGAAATGGTGTTTTGTTGTGTTGTTTGTCTCTAAGTATTTTAAAGCATGCCTAACGTTATTTTCTTGCCTTACCATACCTATGTATGATTATCATGGGCTACATTTCATTTCTTATGTTTGTCTCATGCTCTTTTATATTACTGAATTACCGAATGTGACTAGCTTGCTTGGCAAAAGATCTAATAAATGGGAAATGGAAAGGGGTTGGTAGTGGGTGACGTTCACCCTTGTGCTTCAGAATGATTTATGTATTGAACATGTGAATGGAATTAAAACCAAATGAGTTAAGTCTTGCGCAAGCGGTCTAAACGAGCCCCTAGGTTGACATGGATGTATTCAGACTCTATGCGGTGGTTTCAGGGTGTAAGCGAGCCCTTTGGTATGATATGTGCAGGGTGTAAGCGAGCCCTAGGCACGATTTGGTATGGTATGTGCAGGGTGTAAGCGAGCCCTAGGCACGATTTGGGTGTAAGCGAGCCCACTTGTTTGGCCGTCCCTTTTGAGGTCCATCAATGTCACTAACCGGTAAATAACCAGGAGGTGGGCATAGGTGGTAAGGTCTGCAAAGCAGCAAAAGGGGGAGTCTGAGTAATCCGGTGTTCAGCCTTGTGGTTGGGTAGAAGGATCTCTTTGGGAGATCTTAGATGTCTAGGAAAACTCCTAATTCATAGAACCTTGTTGTAATTTTGCATGTTACGTTACCCAATTTGTCCTATGTATGCACTACAAGAAAATGCAGAATTGGCGACCAAAATAAGTATTTTCGTCGTTGAAAGTAGTACCAATGGCGACTAAAGTCAGTTTTGTCGCCAAACCTGAGCACTTTTGCCGACTAAAGCACTTTAGTCGCCGAATATAGGCCTTTTAGCGACTAAAAGTCAGTTTAGTCGCCGAATATAGGAGTTTCAACGACTGAAAAAATTTTAGTAGCTAAAAGGCACGGTTTTTGGCGACTAAAAGCATTTAGTAGCCAAAACTATAGGTTTTGGCGACTAAAAACTACTTTAGTCGCCGAATATAGGTGTTTTACCGACAAACAAATTTTTTGTAGCCAAAAGTAAAGGTTTTTGGCTACTAAAAAAAATTTAGTAGCTAAAAGTGGACAAATGGCGACTAAAACTGAGTTTAGTCGGCAAAAGTGGAGCTTTTGGCGACTAAAAATCAGTTTAGTCGCCGAAAGTTGTTTTTTTGGGCGGAAATTCTGCATTTAGCGACAAAATTGCATTTAGTAGCCAAAAAGCATAGAATTGGCGACTAAAATTCATATTTAGTCGCCAAAAGTGCTCCCCTATTTTTTTTTAGTAAATACTTTATTTTTTTCTTAAAATATATTAAATAAAAATAATTATTTATGTATATATTGTTTTCTATTAATATTGGTCAATATATTATATAAATAATATATGTTGCAATTATATACATGTGATGTTCTTGTGGCGTAGTGGGTAGAGTGTTGGTAAAGGTTTACAAAGGCTGGGACGTTAGTGGTTCGAAACCTGGGAGTAGCAAAGGTTGAATTTTTTTTTTCGGAAAAATGCTTTCAGCGACTAAACTTTTTCGTCGCCAAATGTGTTGTTTTGGGCGACTAATGAGTTTAGTCGGCGATTCATGACCTATTGGCGACTAAAATAGTTGTCGCTAAATGGATAATTTGAAAAAGTGGAATTGAGTATTGGCGACTAAAAGTTTTGTCGCTGAAGACCTGACTTTTTGCCGACTAAAACGTTTTTAGTCGCCAAAACCTTGGGCGACCATTTATTGGCGACAACACTGGCGACAAAAAAAATCAGTCGGGAAGGTATTAAAGTGACTTTTGGCGACTAAAAATGGACCTTTGGCGACTAAAAATTTAGTCGCCAAAGGTGATTTTTGTTGTAGTGATGGTTGATTGGTTGATAGAAGATATAGGGATGTGTGTGTTTTACTGGGCATTCCAAGCTCATGGCGTGTCATGCCAGGTGGTGAAGTAGTTATAATGATAAAAGTTATTGCAAAGGCAAATACGATGAAGTGTTGGAGCGGTGGTTCATTTGAAGACTTAGACTAGTTGTTTTTGTTTTCAATGTTTTGTAATCCTGCAATGGAAAATAAACGAATGATCCGTGATACTAACTCTGGTTATATATGCATATTAAGATGTTTTGGTTATCTATCCTATTTGTGTGGTAATATTGTACTTATTTAACGGCCTGGAAGTTGGGACGTTACAACTACCACTACTGCCACCGCCACTAGTGGCGAAGCCAGAAAATCAAATTAGATGGGGCACTTATTAATTACAATATTGAAAATTTTTGCAAAAATATTTCACACAAGTTTTTATGATTGATTTCGAGAAATATCAAAAAAATAACATTATTTATAACTAGTATATCATGGATAATATAAAAAAATATAGATATAAGTCTTAAAATAAATTATATAATGATAAATTATTTTTTTATACAAAAACTGATTAAAAATTCAAGGGTAAAATACACTTACATCCCCTGAGATTTGGGTTTAATACAAATCACTCCCTGACATTTGAGAAATTACACTAAGCCCCCTGTCATTATAATTATTTAGACGGAATGAAGATATTGAACTCATGCACTCTCTCTCTCTTTTTGCTTTGCTTTACTTTCTCTTTTTTTTTTTTTTTTGCCTTTCCTTTACTTTTTTTTAATGTAATTTTCTCTGTTTTTCTACTAGAAGTTGTTATCATTTATATAAGCAGGGGAGTTTGTGAAATGAAATTATTAACCACAAGGGTGGGAATATAATTTCAAAGACATCAGGGAGTGGATAGTAATTAGACCGAACCTCAAGGAGTGTTAATGTAATTTACCCAAAATTCAATATAATGGTAATACCACGTTATCATTAGTATGTGATATCACTAGCTAATAGTAAATAAATATATAGAGAGTAAATCTCACATGTCAAATGTAGCTAACAATCTAATAAATTTCATATCTTTATAGTGAGATTATTTATGCTTGCATGTCAATAACAATGACATCACCGTTACATTCAAAAAAATTTATAAAATTTTCATAAATAATATGGTTTATATTAGTCTCTTCATTTTTAATCAAAATAACCATTACTGTTCTCATAATTTTTAAAATGTCATTGACATTTCATTCTAATAATATTATTGTAATTTTTTTTATTTAAAATATTTTCTTCATATTTGCAAAAAAAAAAAAAAAAAAAAACCAAAATCCACTGAGGGCCCGTGAACCCCTTGTCCTCACTTCCCTCTGTCACTGACCGCCACTACTACTATTACCACATTTATCACCACTACCATTGTTGTCATTAGTATCACTATCATTTGGTTACTATCACCCCTATCATTTCTAACATCACTATAACAACCAATGCAATTTTCACTTTTATGGCTATTGTCATTGTTGTCACAACTACCTCATCATTTTGCCACCACAATAACCACCATAACCATTATTACTATAACTATTGTCACCATTGTTATAATTACCACCACCATTGCATCACTGTCACCACCTTCTTCTTTTTTATTTATTTAATTATTTTATTTTTTTATTATTATTATCTCCACAACATTACCCTTCCACTATCACCACAATCACAATCACTTTCGTTTTTTTTTTTTTTTTTGAACTAATCTCCATCATTATTGTCTTTGGTGCCATAACTAACACTGCCACTGCCTCCTCCAACACCACCAACTCACCATCACAAAATAAAAATTAAAAGATATAATTTAAAAGTAAAAAATTTTAAATTTGAACTTAAACATATCAAATAATTTATCTTAGTTCAGTACTTAATTTTTTATCAAATAATTTTTTAATTTATAAATTTTAATATTCAATTTTCAATTTTATCAAACATTATATTAATTTTAAATTTATTTTTCACCATGTGATATCAGCACTGGTTCGATTCTTGTACATTCTATTTTTTTAAGAGTAAATTACAAATACACCTCCTGAGATTTGCTTAAAATACGAATTACTTCATGTGGTTTGAAAAATTATAAATACCTCCCTGTTAAAAAAATTTATTTAACAGAATGAATAATGTTTTGTAGCTCGAAACTTTTCTCCCCGAATCCTCTGAATGCCCAAAACGACGTCATTTTGGGCATTTTCCTTTTTCTTTTTTTCTTTTTTTCTTTTTTTTCTTCTATTTTCCAGTCTAAAACGCAGAGAGGAAGAGGGAGAGAAAGAGAGAAGAAGAGGGGAAAAGAGAAAGAGAGAGAAAGAGAAGAGAGGTTCGTCGATCGCCGATCGTCGCCCAGCCCGGTCGTCGTCGCAGCCCAGCCCAGTTTTCGTCGTCGCAGCCTAGCCCCGTCGTCGCCTCTGCCCCCTGCCTCCACCTCCGCCCCCCTCCTCTGCCTCCACCTCTGCCTAAGCCCCCCTCTGGTTGATGTTGGTTCCTCCTTTCCTTCTTCTTCTTTCTTCTTCTTTTCAAATTCGGGGGATTCAGGAGAGGGCTTTTTCGAGCTACCAATCAAGATTCTAATAGAATTAATTGAAAAAGTGAAATTTCTAACTATTCACCTATACAATAATAAAATTATTTGAATTATTAATTGAAATAAAATTTTAACATTATTCAAAACTGTTAATTAACTTGATGATTTATTAATAAAATGACGTATTTATTATGAAATTAGAAACTTTAAAGAATATAATGTAATTTTTAAAATTACAAAGAATAATTTGTAATTTAAATAAATTTCAAATGATGTGTTTATAATTTATTCTTTTTAAAAACATTCCTAACTGGATCTAGCAAGACTGCATGATTCACTCATAATTGATAATGTCCAATTAAAAACCCTTTTAACCCACTAAAGAATTGATTATCCAATTATAACCAACAAAAAAAATTAAACATATCTAAATCCGTCAAACAATAGACGGGTTGACAGTTCAGCCTGGCATTGCATGTCTCTGATTTTCTAGGGTTTCTCTCTCCGGTGTTTCGAAAAGTTAGTACAAAATTAATTTTTGAACTTTCTAATTTTTTTTTTTTTGTAACTTTTTGATTAATAAAATTAAAAAATCAAAAAATTTACTTTTTTAATTTGTCGCCAAAAGACTCCTCTCTCTTGGGGAAGATTCGGGAGACAACCAGTCATTAATTTATATCTCTACAAACAAAGAAAATTTTTACAAATAAATAAATAATTAACTTATCTACAATACCAACGTTACATCCTCAGTATTATTTATTATTATTATTTTATCTTTTACAAAGAAAATTTTTAGAATAAATTAATTAATATTTCACTTATCTACTTACTCAATATTTTATTTTATTTTTAGATTCATAAAATAAATATATAGAGAAATTACTTAACATACATATAAATAAAAGAGTATTGGCTCTTAACATTTCCAGTGCATCTACATGAAGTTTCACTTCACTTATCTCAGAGCTGAAATTAAAGATCCTATGGGACTTGGGCTCCGTTTGGGAACAGGTTAATTTAGTAATTTTTTAGTTATTTGGCTAAAATATGAGCTAAAAAAAATTACTAGTATGTTTCGGATGACTTTTTGGCTTTTTATGAAAAGATGTGCAAAAAAGTAGAGAGAAAAGAGAATCTTTGACTTTTTAGTATGGGTTGTTGACTTTTTGACTAATTTAATAACTTTTTGACTTTTTAGCTAAAATAAAGGGTTCCCAAACGAGGCTTAGAGTACTAAAAAATTAATTTAACTTCAACAAAAAAAATTATAGAAATTTGAGCTCAGACTTTAATGTTGTATTTGATTAAAAAATTATTAAAAATAAAAAAATTTTAAAAAAAATAAAATATAAATAAAATATATTTATATTTCATCTAATTTTACATAATTTTTTCTCTCTTTTTATAATTTTTTTTTTAAAATTTTCTAACCAAATACACCCTAACGGAAAAATTCAAAAATCTTACTACTAAACCTTAACTTTCTGTAGGGATCAACGTTACGTCATTTTCCACTTGCTCAATATCAACCTCACATCATCATTATTATTAGAAAAATGCTTGGGAGCACTAATTAGTGCTCCCACTAATTAGGTGGTAGTGGGTCTCGTCATGAATGATGTGATGTTTTGGTCTTGGAGTTGTAATTTTTTTTTATTTTTTTTATTTTTTTAATGCATTAATATTATTAGTAGTGATGTTTTTAATGGGATGAATCATTGTTGTTATTATTATTAGGGAAGTAGTTGTGACCTCCAATCCTCACACCCCATCACCTTCCACACACACATATCAAGGGTGGTGATCGGAGGAGAGAGAGAAGAAAAAAAAAAAAAAAAAATTAACCAACCAAAAAGAGAGATGAAATGATAGGACTGCCTCCTTATGGGTCCAAGTCATTTTCCTTATTATTATTATTGTTTCTGTTTTTTACTTTACATCCCCCAACCCTCTTCTGCACGAACCGTTGCATGATTGGTTGTGGTGCCGTGCCGTTAATTGATTATTTGTCCGTAAATCAATCAATTAATCATTAATAAACAAACAAAAAGAATTATTTAGGGTGTGGGGAGGTATTATATGTGTTAATTATTATATTAATATATATTATAATATTATTAATTTAAAATTATGACTTTATTTATTATATAAATTATAAAAGTTTAAAATTTTTAAAATTATTTCATATTATCTATTAAATATACTAAGGGGCGTTTTGAGAATAAAATAAAAAGCTAGTCTTTTAGCTTTTTTAACCAAAAAAAATCACAAAAAATTCACAAAAAAAAAAAAACTAGCATTTTTAGCCAAAAAATTAAAAAATTAGCTTTTAACTAACTTTTCAAAATACCCCTAATTAATATATCAATTGATATATAACATAGTTTTTGGCCTGATTAAGAGAGAATGATTTGATTTAAAATGAGAAATATCATTTTAGTGGTAGATTTAAAAAATTATTATGAAGTAATGATAAATTTTATAAATATTAATAATTAAAATATATAAACATTCTATAATTATTTTTATAAATTACCTATGTATTTTTTTTTCCTAACTATTATCTACAGCTTCATAAAGTTTAAAATTAAGGCGTGGTTTGGGAACAATTTAAATAAACAACTTATTTACTTATTTGTTATAAGTTGCCGTACCATTTCTTTATATTTTTTGAGCAAACTCCAAATCATCTTCCTGATAACTTTAAGTTTCGTTTTGTTTTAGATTTTTGGCTAAAAAAGTACAAAAAGATAAAATTGATTGTATAAGCCAATGAGATAAAATGTCATATCTAAAATATAATCATTATACTTTTTTCTCAGAAAAGTTTAAAAAGCCAAACCAAACGAAGCTAAAAAAGCCAAGCTAACAAAATCCCAACGCAAAAAAATCAACTAAAAAAACCAATGCCAGACGAAGATTAAGTCATAACCAATATTATAATAGTTCATAACCAAATACCACAAAAACTTGTAATTCGGCATATGGTACATTCTTTTTTTTTTTTGGTGCATTATAGTATTTCCTAAATTATATATATATATAAAGGGAAAGACTAAAAGATATGTATCATATGCACCTTATAATTATAGAAGAAAATAGTAACATTTTATACCTTCTGAGTCATAACTAAAAAAAATTTAAAAAGCCATAATCAAATATACAAAAGTTATAATCAAAATCTCAAAATAATATCATAATTAAAGAAAAATGACGTAAATAAAGATATATATGATATAGGATGTATATAATAAAATTCTTCATATAAAAATTATACCCCTTCCCAAATGTTTGCATTGCTAATAAAATATTGTTGACAATACCTTATAACCGCCGCTTATGCAAAAAGAAATTTTCAACATTAATATTGATAAATCACACTTGAGATAAATTATGTGACGGAAAAAATTAAGTAGATTTGCCATTATATTAATTGAGAAGGATATGCAAAATGAAAAAAAAAGTACCTTTGCATTTTATAAAGACAAAATAAAGTTTAAATAAAATACAGAGTAAAAAAGTAAATGCTAATAGTGTTCGAATTTATAAAGGCCTCCTTAAATTTTTGACGTGCGTTTGGCTGTCGGCCTGAGGACTCATCTTTGTTGATTTAGGGCCTGCTCAGGCTATTGCTTTTCCGTAAATTCAACTGGTTTCCTATCTTAAAGAATAAAAAAAATTAAATTAAAATGTCACATGCACGTAATCTATAAATCATCTGATAGCATATATAGCAATGTATATGGAGATTTTTTTATTTTTTTAAAATTTATTTTGGTCTTAGAGAGGCAGTTTTTAAGTCGACTCCAAACTGTGGCTTGAAGGAAAGAGGTGTGCATGCGCTTCGGTGTGATTTGGGAGTGAAATTATAAATTAAATTATAAATGACAAATTGATAAATAATTAAATCACGGTTTATTCAATTTAGGTAGTTTTAATTTTTTAGTTGATTGAATAATAATCTTAAACAATTATAATACTAATTTGCATAATATTTTTTTATTTATATAATACTAATTTTACATAATAATTTTCATACATATAACACTAATTTGTAACAAATTTTGTATCTTAAATCTCTATTACACTAATTTTTACTTCAATATTTTACTATGGGTAAAAGAAATATATATATTAACTATAACAGAGTGAGACAGTTTCGAAAACGAATTTTAAATTTTAAATCACGAATAGTGGGCGGATTGGTGCGGATTGAGTGGTTTGGTACGGATTGAGAAGTATTTTGCACAGTCTTAATTAGCACCATAGTCTCCATTTGGAAATTGATTATTCTAGTTTTTTTTTTTTTTAATCTTTTTACAAAAAATGTGTAAAAAATAAAGGAGTGATGGAATAATTTATAGTGATTTTTTGACTTTTTTACTATAAACCCAAGTCCCCCAACGGGACCTTAGTTGTCGAAGTGATTGTATTCAACTCATATAGAGAAGAGATTGATATCCTTAATCGTTCAATATATGATGATTGAAAGAAAAGAAAAAATAGAGAAAATTTCAATTCGGGAGTAATTTTAAAAAATAATTATAAATTAGTGATAAGTTTTATAAATATTAATAATTTAAAACAAACTTTTTCATGAATTCGTAATAAAATTTTGAAACCACCACTGATGAATAATTTCTCCTAAAAAAAATATTGACACAATAATAATAATAATAATAATAATAATAAGCGAAAAGATCCTATATGCACCTTTAATAGTATGCACCTCGTAATAATACCATAAAAAATTAATATAATTTTTTGCAAAATGATATAATTTTTTACATCACAAAAAAGTATAACTTTTTATTTATCATAAATTAATTTTTTCTACAGGATCGTATAATTTTGTCATTTGTCATTCTAAGATACACACCATAAATTGTCATTTGTTAACTTATATAATAAAGCGACACAATAAATACTATAAAACTCATTGTTTTCACTATAAAAATTATAAATTAATTGATAATTTTTCTCTTTCTTCTTTCTTCTCCCATAGTTATATTATCAAAAATGATACATTCTTCTAATTTAGAAGTTCTAAAAGAGCACTAATAATGTAGAAAATCAACACAAAAAAAGGACCAAAATATCACATCATATGATACCCAAACACCAATTAGAACTATTAAAACTCTTAATTTAGAACTCCTAATCTTTTTTCTTATATTATATATGTCTCTTTTTAGGAACACATATAGTCTTTCTCTAATAATAATTAGTGGGTGCACGCGATACGTGTGCAATGCAGATAGCTAATACTAAAAATAAATAATAAAGAATTTAATATTATACTATGTATATTGCTTAAATGATAAGTATGTTTTTAATGGAATCCAAAATCTTGGGTTCAAAACTTGCTTATGCTATATAATAATTTTTTTATTTTAACATATATAAAATGGTCACATGACATGAAGAGAAGAATATTTCACTAAATCAATTTAGATTTTCACTTAATAATAATATAGATAAATAGATAAACGTGCACCAAAAAACAGCTCATAGCAGATCTTGCTGCATAGTAAAGACTCGGGTTTTGATTTAGACCACTAAATCAACAGCACTACTGCCAGTTCTAATGAGCTGGCAGGGAAAGAAGAAAAAAAAAACAAGGTAAAACATCACATCAGGAGATGAGTCTTACTAAGGCCTTGTTTGGTAGAGCTGTGGGAAAGTGCTTATAGCTTATGCCTTAACAGCTTATACCTTATAACTATGAACATAAACTGATTTCTGACTTATAAATTAAGCATCTCCTGCTCCACTCAAAGAATAAGCTGATTTCTGACTTACAAAAAAGCTATAAACTGTATTGTTAAGCTAAACCAAACACATCAAAATAGCTTAAATTAAGCTAAAAGTTGAAATAAGCAGCTTTTAAGCTGCACCAAACAGACACTAATTAGAACTCTCCTAGAACTTCCAAATTAGTGGTCTTAAACATTTTTCGCCAACAATGATGCATCTCTCTAATTTTAGAGCTCTAATTGAACTCTAATGATATGGAAAATCCAAAAAAAAAAAGACCAAAACGTCACATGATAACGAGACCCACCTCTTATTAGAGCCCACCTCCTATTAGAGCTCTTAGAACTCCTATATAGAGCTTTAAAACATTTTTCATTTTTCGCAAAGACCCCTTCCTAGGCGAACCTGCGATATAAAAAAATAAATGCCAAATGAGATATTAGCCACAATATACATACATATATTTTGAGACTATTTGATTCTCAAATATCTCATAAAACTATACAAACAGGGATAACAAATGATGTGGCTGTTAAAAAAAAAATTATTATTAATTATAAAAATATTAGGGAATTTTTTTTTAAAAGTCTTTGATATTAAGAGTGTGTTTGGTTTGCATTTTAAGATGAATTTTCAAAAAAGCAAATTTAGGAGAGAGTTTAGAAATTTTTTTGGTTTGTTTGGTTATATATTTTGAAAATAGTTCGAGAGTTTGAGATGATTTAATATTTTGTTTTAGTTGAGTAGATGGCATTGTTTCGGAAGCTGATTTTTTTGATTTTTTTTGGTTTTTTTCACTAAAAGACAAAATAGTTACAAAACCAAAAAAAAATAAATCCAAACAAAATATCACATCAAACCCCATAATCATATCATTTTTTCTCTCACAAACATCACATCCAATCACAAAAAAACCTAACTATCTTCCCAAACACAAAAAAAAAATTCTCTAATAATATCTTACAATTAAAAAAATCTACAAAAAAACCCACTTTCCAAACACCCATGATGTATGTAAGAGCAAAAGTGATTGAGAAGGAGACATGAGAGAGAAAAAGCAATTGATTGATGTGTAATAAAGAGAGAAGTAATTTCAAAATTTTTTGAGAAAATTTGTAACCAAACATGTTTTTTGAAATTTTCTTCCAAAAATATGTTTCAAAATACAAATCAAATGCACCCTAAAATTTTATAAGATAAAGGATATACAATATTTTCATAATAGTTAATGTCCCTCAATATTTTCACAGAGAAAGTTTGATTAAGAGAAATTTTGCCTGACTTAGAAAAATTTAGCTCTGACTCAAAGAAATTTCAATTTTTACGGAGAAATTTTGAAATTTCTGTGTGATTACACCAAAGAAATTGAAAATTAAAATTTCTCTGACTAGGGTGAAATTTTTCTGAATTGAATTTTCTTTGTGAAAATGTTGAGGGATCTTGGCTAATAAAAAAAATATCTTAAACCTTTCCTACTACACAAAGTTAGAGAGGGATTTTTCACTAATTTTGTGTAGTAAGAGAGGTTCAATTTTTTTTTTTTTTTTAATTAGCTAAGATCCCTCGATATTTTCATAAAGAAAATTCGACTTAGAGAAATTTATATGAAAATTGAAATTTCTCTGAGTCGAATTTTCTCTATAAAAATATTGAGGAACCTTAACTACTATGAAAATATTGTATGTCATTTACTTTATAAAAATTTCAATATCAGAGACCTTAAAAAAAAAAAAATCCATTTTTGTTGTTTTTTGTTTTCGTTTTTGTTTTTGTTTTTTTGGGTAAATCACATTGACACCCCCTGAGATTTATGTTTATTACAGTTCCCCCCTTACCTTTTAAAAATTACAACCCCCCTCCCTAGGTTTAAAGTTTCATTACAGATTACTTCCTCTAGAAATTTAATTTTTTTAAATACTAATTTCGCCTTCTCTGGGTAAATTATATTGACACCCCTCGCATTTTAGAAATTATAATCCTCTCCCCAAGATTTAAAGTAGCAATACCAATTGCCCCATCGGTTAGTATTAGTTGGAAAAAAAATTAATTGGAAAAAAATTTTGTTAGTCAAATTTTTAAATTTCTGTTTAAAAATCAACATAAACTCATTTTTTGAATTTACGTTTTTTTCTTAAATTTACAAATTGAGACAACTATTTATAAACTAAAAAAATTATCAAACAAGTTTTTATGACAGTTTTTAAAATTTTTGTAAATATAAATTGAAAACCGAAAACGAAATGGTTACTGAACAGGCCTCAGATGGTAAAAATGTCATAAAATTAACAAATAATTAAATAAGTTATTAACGTAAGAAACAATTTATCAAAAGATTTTTAAGTTATGTATGGTTTGATTTTTAGAATTTTTTTTTAAAAAATTAAAATTAATTTGGTTAAGAAATAAAAAATAAAAAAATAATTATCATTTTTATATAATTTTTATCTTTCAAGTGTAATAAACATAAACCTCAAGGGGTGTCAGTGTAATTTTTATCTTATGTCGGTTTTTAAACTGAAATTTAAAAATTTGACTAACAAAAAAAAATTTCAATAATTTTTTTTTTCAAATAATTTTTTTTTCCAATTAATTTTTTTTCAATGAATTTTTTTTTGACTAATACTAACTGATGGGGCAATTGGTAATGCTACTTTAAACCTTGGGGAGGGGATTGTAATTTCTAAAATGTGAGGGGTGTCAATGTAATTTATCCAGTGAGGACAAAATTACTATTTAAAAAAAATTAAATTGCTAGATGAAGCAATATATAATAAAACTTTAAACTTTAGAGGGAATGTAATTTTTAAAAGGTGAGGAAAAACTATAATAAATATAAATATCAAGGGGTGTCAATGTAATTTACCATTGTTTTTTTTTTTTTTTTTTTTTGCCTGGTGTTCTACAACTTGTGTAATACAGAGATTAACTCCGCATCAGCTTATTAAAAAAACAAACCAATCTCACAAATTAGAATGAAGGCTCAGAGAAATTCAAAATCTCAAATCTTGCATCAATATCTCGATTCACTTTGATAGTCGATTGAGACTTCGTGAAAATCTAAATCAATTCGCAGAGAGAGAAAAGAAACTTGTCTGACTTTAACAGTTCGTTTGGTTTGAACGATTTGAAGATAAAAGAAAAGAAATCAAGAGAAATAGAAAGAAATAAGTTTCAGAAACTATTCTATAAGTTAAGAAGATCACGTGGCCATGTGCTAAATTCAAACAAATTGATGTCCAGATCATGAACAAAACGTATATATATGGAAAAAAAATAAAAAATAATGAATACCGGATGATAGTCTGTACTCAAGCGATCTCTTCTTCAGCCATATCCTGGTAGTTGTTTCTTCCCATAAGAAAACGCAGTCCGCTGAGAAGAAAAAAACCGAAACAAAATCAGAATAGTACTAAAAACACAAAATAACCAGAATTGAATACATATATATATATATATATAATTTTAAATTTTTTTTTTTTTTTTTTAAATTTCATTTCCAACGGAGAGAGAGATTGGTAGGGAGAGAGAGAGATTGGTAGGGAAAGAGAGGCTGTACTTGATCCTATGCATGAGACACGGAGAGGTGTCTCTATGGCCTATGATGAGCAGGTTTCCATTCTCATGCTTGAACACGATCCTGGAGTAGTCAACCAAGTCACAGGGCTTCAATATACGACCGGTGTCAACGCCGCCGACGAAAATTTTCAGTACAGAAGACCTTAAGGATTCGACACACCGTCTATTAATCTTTGTAGCACTGATTTCCCTGTGTTGGTTTAAGGCCAGCGTGATGGTATCTCCATACTGGCCCTCCGGTGCTGTGCTACGGCACTCACAAATCACGATTTCCTCACCGGCCCTGTTTTCCAGTTTGGTTACAACAGTGAGTGGTAGAGGCATTTCACAAGTTCCACTTCCAATTGAAACGATATCAATGAAAATCTCTTAGAGATACCCTCTGTATCTCTCTGCTCTTTTAAAATGTGAATTGGAAATAATTAATAAAGAAAAAAAAAAAAATGAACAACTCATCCTTACACTGTCCATAATGGATGTTAATATAATATAATATTGCTAATTGTTTAGATATAGATGCTTTCTCTTTTCACTTTATTCTTTCGGTGATTACCAATCATCCTTTGGTATCCAATGTACATTTCCTCTCTCTATAAAGAGAGAGTTCACTCTTGTAAAGAAAACACACATAATAGACAGAAACCATTTTGCTCTCTAGCTTCTCTCATTCATTGCTCTCTAGCTTCTCTCTCAAACTAAACTTACATGGTATCAGAGCACATCAACCTGTGCGAAATTTTCTCCTGAGTCCAACGGCACCAAGCCCGTTCTCAGAAAAGCCAACACGCGCCCACACGCGCCACCCTTAGCCTCTGCGCGTCAACACGACCGCCACCACTCTCACACGCGCCCACACGCGCCAACTCCTGTCGCTCACTTCCGCCACGCGCCCACACGCGCCCACACGTCCGCGGCTCCCATACGCCGCGCCTGCTACCGTACGCGTACCGTGCGCCGCTTTGCTAGTGTGCACCCGCGTGCGCCAAACCAGCTACCGTGAGCCGCGCCTGCGCCTGTCTGCTAACGTGCGCCGTTGCCTTCCTGCTAACGTGCTCCTCCCTGCACTCTGCTAACGTGCGCCGCTGACATCATTGCTGACATCATCTCTGTCCAGCATACCTTTCCTTGCTATTTTCGACCTTCCGGACTCACTGGTACACTCTGTTTTACCTAATTTTGCTCCTACGGATCTATTTCTATTACTTTAACCCTACTCAACTAGTATTATGGATCGTCATGATGCCTCCCATCCCATTTCCGTCATTTTAAATGGTTCAAACTATGTTCTGTGGGCCCAAGCTATGTCCTCTTTCCTCAAAGGCAAGAAGCTCTGGCGAATTGTCACCGGGGATGTGGCTAAACCAGTAAAAGACAGTGTCACTACTGAAACTCCTGTTCATACTGCTACATATGAAGACCGACTTGAGGAATGGGACAGTAAGAATTACCAAATCATTACCTGGTTTCGTAATACCTCTATTACCTCTATCAGTCTTCAATTTGGCCGCTTTCAGCTTGACTCTGTAACTACTCCTGCGAAAGACATCTGGGAGTTTTTGAAAGAACGATACCAGACTACTGGTCTTGCCCATCAATATCAACTTCAGAACCAACTTCACCGCATGCGCCAAGAATCCACTCAGTCCATTAATGACTTCCTTGCTCAAATATACTCTGTTTGGGATCAGCTTGCTCTTTCCGAACCAGCATGGCATGACCCCGAAGATGCCGTTTTATTTACTATCCATCGCAACCAGCAAAGGTTGGTGCAATTTCTCATGGCTCTTACCTCATCCTTTGAGCCCGTACGTGCCTCTCTGCTTCATCGCCATCCATTGCCCACTCTTGAACAAGCAATTTCTGAGTTGCTATCCGAGGAGACTCGTCTAGGTACTCTTCAAACTCATCATGTGGACTCTGTTCTTGCCACTCCTCCGTCCCGGCCATCATTTCCCCAGCGGACTACTGCTTGCCTCTACTGTCAGAATCGGGGCCTTCCTTCAACCCATCTCCTGGTCCATTGCCCCGTCAGATCCTGCCGCTACTGCAACAAACTTGGTCCTGGTCATCTGCAACAGGATTGTTTTCGCAATCCCTCTCGCTCATCCTCCAATAGCCACTCCTCTCGCGGTGGCTCTTCCCGGGGAAACTTTCACCGTTCCGGCAATCAGTCTCATCACACTGCTGCTGCTGCTTCCGGGAATCAGTCTCATCCCACTGACACTGCCACCTCTGCCGGGTTCTCTGAGTCCCCTACTCCATCTACCCCTCGCTTTTCTCCAACAGATGTAGAGGCCATGCTCAAACAGCTTCTCTCCCCATCTGGTACACCTCCTCCTACTGCTTTGTCTGTCATTCCAGGTAACTCTTCTTGGTATTTTGACTCTGCCTGTTGTAATCATATGACCTCTAGTTCTACTATTTTTTCTTCCTTATCTTCCTCTCCTCATATTCCCTCAATACATACTGCTGATGGTTCTCTCATGTCTGTTCGTCATGTTGGTACTGTTTCCACCTCTTCTTTATCCATACCTCACGTTTATCATATCCCTGCTCTTACCTTAAACCTTATTTCCATTGGTCAATTATGTGAACTTGGTCTAACTGTCACATTTTCTGCTACTAATTGTTTGGTACAGGACCCTCAGACAGGGCAGACTATTGGGATCGGCCGTAAGCATGGACGTCTCTATGAACTCATTCACCTTCATGTTCCTGCCTCTCCTCAAATTGCTGCACCTACATCTCCTTCCTCATTATCTCCCTTTCATCTTTGGCATTGTCGCTTAGGGCATATTTCTGTTAATCGCTTAAGGTCTTTGGTTTCTAGTGGACAGTTGGGTCATGTAATTCCCGATAATTTCGATTGTATACCCTGTCAACTTGCCAAACAACCTGCTTTATCATTTAATAAAAGTACTTCTGTTTCTCTTGCACCTTTTGATCTTATACATTCGGACATTTGGGGACCCTCACCTACTACTACTATGGGGGGATCCCGCTATTTTGTTGTTTTTATTGATGATTTTTCCCGGTTTACTTGGCTTTTTCTCATGAAACATAGGTCTGAATTGAAACACATTTATTATCGTTTTGCACAAATGGTCCACACCCAATTCTCCAAAACCATCAAAATTTTTCGCTCTGACAATGCTATGGAATATCGGGATTCAGATTTTCTTTCCTTTCTTCAGCATCATGGTACATTGCCTCATCGTTCCTGTGCTGGCACATCCCAGCAAAATGGCCGCGCTGAACGGAAACATAGGCATATTCTTGACACTACTCGCGCTCTCCTTCTCTCTTCTTCCTGCCCTGAAAACTTTTGGGGAGAAGCTGCCCTCACTGCTGTTTACACTATCAACTGTGCTCCTACACCTGTCATCCATAATCAAACTCCCTTTGAACGTCTGCATGGCACTCCCCCTCCGTACGCCAATCTCCGGGTTTTTGGCTCTGCCTGCTTTGTTCTACTTCAATCCCATGAACACACCAAGCTTGAACCTCGCTCTCGTCTTTGTTGTTTTCTTGGGTATGGCATTGAACATAAAGGCTTCCGCTGTTGGGATCCTCTCTCTAAACGTCTTCGTATCTCCCGCCATGTCGTTTTCTGGGAACACCAAATGTTTTCCTCGCTATCATCTTTTCACTTACCCGGACTTTCCACTATTGCACTATTTACTAATCCTTCCATCGATCTTTTCTCTGCTGATTTTGATACAGGTTCCTCCTCCATCGAGACGCCCTTGCTCACCCCTGATCCTGTCCAGCCTGCTCTACCTGAAGGTCTACCTCTTGCCACCACACCTCCTTCTCCACCGGCTCTTCCTCTCACCGATCCTCCTCCGGGTCGACCACGCCGGGTAACTCAACCTCCTATCCATCTTCGTGATTATATTGTTGGATCTGCTGCCTTCTCTACTTATGAACCTACCTCCTATCGTGAGGCTTGTACTAATCCTCTTTGGCAGCAAGCTATGACTGATGAACTCCATGCCTTGGATAAAGCTCATACTTGGGATCTTGTTGATCTTCCTCCTGGCAAGACTGCAATTGGCTGCAAATGGGTTTACAAAATCAAAACACATTCTGATGGCTCTATTGAACGCTACAAAGCTCGTCTTGTTGCCAAGGGCTTCAACCAAGAATATGGCATTGATTATGAGGAGACATTCTCTCCTGTTGCTCGGCTTACATCTGTTCGCAGTTTACTTGCTGTTGCTACTGCTCGCCACTGGGGGCTCTTTCAGATGGATGTCAAAAATGCTTTCCTCAATGGTCATCTCCTTGAGGAGGTCTACATGCAACCTCCACCTGGGTACACTTTTCCACCTCATCAGGTTTGCAAACTACAGCGTGCTCTCTATGGTCTCAAGCAAGCACCTCGTGCTTGGTTTGCTACGTTCAGTTCTACCATTCTTGCCTTCGGATTCACCTCTAGTCCCTATGACTCTGCTCTCTTTATACGGACTACTTCTAATGGTACTACTCTTCTTCTTCTGTATGTGGATGATATGATTATCACTGGTAATGATACAGCTGGTATTCTCCACCTCAAACAATTTCTCCACCAACAATTTGAGATGAAGGACCTTGGTACTCTTAACTACTTCTTAGGCCTTGAAGTATCGCATGATTCTACTGGTTCCTATCTGTCCCAGGCCAAATATGCATCCGATCTTCTGGCTCGTGCTGGTCTTACTGATTGCAAAACTGCCTCTACTCCGATTGATCCTCAGATTCGTCTCACTCCTCTTGATGGCACTCTTCTCTCTGATGCTACTCTTTATCGCCAGCTCGTCGGCAGTCTTGTCTATCTCACAGTCACTCGTCCTGACATTGCCTATGCTGTTCACATTGTCAGTCAGTACATGTCGGCTCCTCGCACTCCCCACTATACTGCTCTACTCCGCATCCTTCGCTACCTCAAAGGCACTCTGTTCCATGGTCTTCACTTCTCGGCTTCTTCCTCTCTTGACCTACGTGCCTTTTCCGATGCTGATTGGGCTGGGGATCCTACGGATCGACGCTCCACCACGGGATTCTGCTTCTTCTTAGGGGATTCTCTTCTTGCTTGGCGTAGCAAAAAACAATCTCTCACTGCCCGCTCTAGCACCGAAGCTGAATACCGAGCTCTTGCTGATACTACTCAGGAACTTCTCTGGCTTCGCTGGCTCCTTGCTGATATGGGAGTTTCCTCATCTACTCCTACCCCTCTCTACTGTGACAATCGGAGTGCTATTCAGATTGCTCACAATGATGTTTTTCATGATCGCACCAAACATATTGAGATTGATTGTCATTTCATTCGCCAGCATGTTACTTGTGGAACTGTTCATCTTCTTCCTATTGCTTCAGTCGATCAACCCGCTGATATCTTCACTAAGGCTCATCCTCCTGGCCGCTTTAATGATCTTGTTTCCAAACTCAACTTGGTAGATGCTTTCCCTCCTTGAGTTTGCGGGGGGCTGTTAATATAATATAATATTGCTAATTGTTTAGATATAGATGCTTTCTCTTTTCACTTTATTCTTTCGGTGATTACCAATCATCCTTTGGTATCCAATGTACATTTCCTCTCTCTATAAAGAGAGAGTTCACTCTTGTAAAGAAAACACACATAATAGACAGAAACCATTTTGCTCTCTAGCTTCTCTCATTCATTGCTCTCTAGCTTCTCTCTCAAACTAAACTTACAATGGAGACAAGGATATCCTCATCGATGTTATCGTTATGAAATGATTATGGAAAATATTAGGGTTTAATAAAATATTAGGGTTTATTATATGGGGAAAATTACCAAAAAATCCTATTTCAGATTCTTTTATACTAATCAGTCCATGGTTTTTATTTTTATTTTATTAAATCCTAAAGTTTACACTTCTAGACCCGGAGGTCCTGTTTTCCATTTTATTTTTTTGACCATTTTACCCTTATATATATAATTTCTTGTTTGAATATGATTTTTGGGAAGTCAGCGATCTATGACCTGTATATATTCAATGTTAATGTGATTATGATGTGAATGTTAATATATATAACCTTTAACGCACAATGTACAAAGCACCATACATTGTTTGTTATGGACTTGTCTTGAATTATTAACTCAAGATCGTCATAGAAAATATAAGTGTCATTGGTGGTTCCTCGCCAAACAATTAACCTACATTTAGAATTTAGATATAATAAGACAAGGATGGTATGCAAAGACAGAGAAGTTGTTTGAAATATGCTTACCCGTAACCTCAATTTTTATGCATATTCCTTATCTTTTGTTTGTCCTATTCAAATATGATCTTCCAAATCTCATATTTGTTGGTCAACCTAAACTTATTATGCTTAGGACGCTTAACATCTCGAAGCTTGTGCAAATAGTCTTCAAAATATGGATCTACAATTTCACATTGCTTCTCAGTGTCATTTTGTTCCAAATTTTTCAACTTTTTTTTTTCTGTTTGCCACCTTTTTTGTCTTGATATTCAAAATCAGGCAACTTCAATTCTTTCCTTTTTTTTGATTTTGATGTGCTTCACCAAAAATGTAGGTGTTTTTTGGGTGTTTTTTCAAATTTTGCTTCAGTTCCACATCTATAGCCTCATGGTTTATCTATTGTGTGACAACATGTATTGCATCATTATCAATTTTATCTTCTAACATAGTTTTCTCAAGTTAGAGTATAGTCTTCTCAATTTGGAGGTCAATTATGGAGTTACTTTGCCTTTCTATCTCAACATTCTTATTATCAATTGTAAGTTTGACAGAGGACAACTCATTCTGAGCTGTTGGATTCTCCTTCTGGTTACATATTAGTGTTTCCAGCTCCAAGATGATTTTGTCTTTCATGTCATTTGCTGCCTGCAGATTTTGGTTCTCAATTTGTAGTTTTGATGAGGTCCAATGCTTTTTGATGGTCAGCGACCATTTTCTCTATAATGTTGTCCTAAGCAACCTTTGACACAATGACTTGATGCACCCCATGTGCATGTAGATATGCAAGAGTCTCTGCACCTTCCTCAATATTGGCTTCATCATGTTCATTGCTCTGAAATTGTACTGCATTGCCAAACTTAGTATCAAATGTCACATCAATGTCATTTTTTTGTATGCTAGGACTCATGTCTATTTCTTCCACAATTTTAACGTGATGATCCACACTAGTCTAAAATTGTAGTTGATTGCCCAATTCTACATTGTATGTCTCATCAATTTCATCCTCTTGTATGCTCATGTTCATTTCTTCCTCAATTTTGACTTCATGATGAATAATACTTTCAGATACATCTTTTTAATTCTCTTTTTCCCGAATTATTGTATGTGTCAACAGTATGCTCTCACGGTCTGTTAGTATGAGTTTCTCTATATAAACCTAGTAATAGAGATTACTGTTAGTTTTAGTACAATTAATAATATTATTCACATTAGATAATGTTGGTATCTAACCTCATCATCATTGATTGACGAGAAAGACAAATTCTTCACATTCTTGTGAAGTTTTGTTAGATTCCATTTGAGAAATCGAAGTGCTGCATTTTGCAAAATTGGTTCCACTATTTTGGTACGCTCACACAGCCAATACTACATAAAATGTAACAAATTGTCAACTATATGATTGAACATTTTCAATGTAAGATGAAAATTAGATTACAAACATTCACAATGTGAAGACTTACACTTCAAATATGAATGTCAAAACAAAACCTTGATAATGTGACTCAACATAATCAATGTAACATGGAAAACAAACTCCAAACATTTACAATTTGAATATTCATACTTCAAACACAAATGTTAGCAATATGACAATTCACTCAATGTAATCGATGAAATGTCAAAACAAATTTTAAACACTAACAATGGTGTTTTGAGTCTATTGGAATATCAACAATATGGCTCAACATAATCAATGTAACAATGAAACTAGACTCCAATCATTTACAATGTAAAGATTCACACTTGAAACACAAATGTCAACGATGAAATATCAATAATGAGACTCAACATAATCAATGTAACATGGATAACAAACTCTAAACATTCACAATGAGAAGATTCATACTTCAAACACAAATGTCAACAATGGAATCTTGACAATGTGATCATTCACCCAACATAATCAATGTGATGTAAATATTGGAATATGAAGTATATGATTGAACATTTTCAATGTAAGATGAAAATTAGACTCCAAACATTCACAATGGGAAGACTTATACTTAAAACATGAATGTCAAAACAAAATCTTGATAATGTGACTCAACATAATCAATTAATATACATGTCGAAAAAAAATTATGATTATAAACTAATGTGAATGTATCGTTTCAGACGTACACATTAATATTTATGTGAGTGAATGTTGTATTACATACCATTAAAGCTATAACACAGCCAGTCACTTATTCTGGACATCGATGATGAAGTTCAATGGAATTCATTAATGTGGACTTGATGGTTTCTGCCCAATCATATTCCCTCATCTTGTCCAAATGCTCCATGTGTTGATAGTATGCCCATCCAATTGTCTCGCCGGTTGTGGAGTAAAAGAGCTTTAAACAAGCATGCAAACTTATCAACTTAGCAACCTCCTCATTATCTGATTTCTTTCTCCCAACCAATGCGTCATCGATCAAAGATCGGATATTTTTCGATGTAAGCCTCTATGTGTCCTTGCACTTCTTGCCGATAAGTCCAAATGTTGGTTTCAAACCATATGCAGTTTCCATTGGCACAGATCTACAGTCTACTCCAAAAATTAATTTGATGTCATATGCAAACAATTTGACAGATTTGGGGCCAATTTTGAAAGAATTTGATGCAGGGTTGTATGTCTCTATGATCTTTGTTATCACATTATCATATTTCATGCATGATGATAGTTCAATTTTTGTGTTTATCAGTGCATCAAACATCATCCAAAATGGAGTTCTCTTCAAACATTTCAGCTACCCATCAGTGAACTTCGTTGTCGACATCAACTTTACCAGGCCAGTCATGTTTGAACGGTAGTTCACTTTGTTCATATCGACATTGGGTTTCACATCAGCTGGAGCTGTCTCTTCCTCATGGGTTTGTTCTTTTTTTATTTTTGTCTTTGGTGTTGATATAACATCTGTCAACAAAATGTTAAACAAAAATAAAGACAAGACATTAAGAGGAATGAGTAATTAACAGTACTATTAAAATGAATATTGATGAGCACCAAATTTCATAATATCACTCATAGATAATATGTAAAGAATTAGAGAATATGGCAACATCTAAAAATTATTTTGAATGAAAAATATAAATATTGGAATATGAACTATATGATTGAACATTTTCAATGTAAGATGAAAATTAGACTCCAAACATTTACAATGTGAACATTCATACTTGAAACACAAAATTTCAACGATGGAATATCGATAATGTGACTCAACATAATCAATGTAACATGAATAATAAACTCTAAACATTCACAATGAGAAAATTCATGCTTCAAACGCGAATGTCAATAATGAAATTTTGACAATGTGAACATTCACTCAACATAATCAATGTGACGTGAAAAATAGACTCCAAATACTAACAATGAGAAAATTCCTACTCAAAAACAATTAGCACATTATTTTGAATGAAAAATGTGAATATTGGAATATCAACTATATAATTGAACATTTTCAATGCAAGATAAAAATTAGACTCCAAACATTCACAATGGGAAGACTTATACTTCAATCATTAATGTCAAACCAAAATCTTGACAATGTGACTCAACATAATTAATGTAACACGGATAATAAACTCCAAACATTCACAATGAGAAGATTCATACTTCAAACACAAATGTTAGCAATGTGACAATTCACTCAACATAATCAATGAAATGTTAAAACAAATTCTAAATACTAACAATGGTGTTCTAAGTCTATTGTAATCTCAACAATATGGATTAACATAATCGATGTAGCAATGGAAATAGACTCCAATCATTTACAATGTGAACATTCATACTTGAAATACAAAATGTCAACGATGGAAAACAAAAATTCAAACATTCACAATAAGAAGCAGAGCATTCATAAATATTCCTAAATGTTGAGTCCCTAAACACTAAAGTTGAAAAACAGAGCATTCATAAAAGTGACATGAAAAATAAAGCATTCATAAATAAGAAAATTCTAATATATAAATTTCAAAGGCTAAATGTCGAATCAATAAACATTAAACATCAAACATTAAAATGTGAATATTCAGGTTTTAATGAAAGAATATGAACTAGTGGATTTAATTTCAAAAAATAATATGAAATTGAAGAAAACAACTTACTTTTGTTCACCATTGGAGTGAGGATCGCAATTCTCGGAATGAACAGTTATCGGCGATCTCAGTTGTCGGAATGAACAATACTCGCCGATCGTAAGGTTTTTGTCGAATAAGAAGGAATTCAACGTTAGGGTTTTAATTTGGGGGAAAACAAAATTGTAGAGTTCAAAGAAAAAAGGCGCCTATGATATTATATGAACATAAGGGTAATATTGTCTTTTTTACCTAGGACAGGACTAAGTGGAATATTAGAATAAATTTTGGACTAATTGGAACATAAGTAATTAAAGATGGATTTATGGAAAAAGCTCATTTATTATATGTACCTTATAATTAAAAATAATAATAATATAATTTTATACTTTTGAATCATAATTAAAAATAATAAAAAAAATCATAATTAAACATTACTTGAGGCATAACCAAATATATTAAAATAATATATAACTAAAAAGAAAATTAATCATAATTAAAGAAAAAAATGATATAACTAAATGTACATATGATAAAGAGTGTTTATTGTAAAAAATTTCAATGATTATACGAATTAAAATAAATGATTCATTCATACATTTTTTCTCTCCAAATAATGTTACAAGTAAAATTTTAAAAAATTAACCCACACTTGAATGTTTTTTTTAAAACTTTTCTTACATACATTCTGTTTTGTCAATTCATTCAAGCCATTGTGAGAGAGAAAAATTATATAAATATAGCGCTGTTCAAGAATTTATTATTAAATAATTATTACAATTTTTTGTGTAACATAGTGAAAATTTTCCATTATAATATAAGAATGAATATAATTACAACCTTCCTAGTCAACCATGTGGATCAAGATCCGCTCCTTATTCTCTCATTGCCTTCTTACTTGCTAGGACATTAGGCTTACTTTTGGGCCTAATTTCAATGATCCGAACCATTTACATTTTAAAATTTGTTGAGTATATCATACTTATAAAAAATAAAATTGATCAGATATCAGAAACTATGCGTTCGGTTCATCGAATTAAAAAATCATTTTTTTAAAAAAAAATTTAATAAACAGTTTTCTGAACACATGCTTTTTGATATCCGATCAATTTGATTTTTTACAAGTATGATGTACTCAACAAATCTTAAAATGTGAATGGTTCGGATTATCGAAATTGGGCTCAAAAGTGGGCCTAATGACGCAGCAAGTAGAGAGGCAAGGAGAGAAAGTAAGGAGAGGATCTGATTCCAACCATGTCTCCATTGGGACCTCACCAATCACGAATGGAACCTAAGGGTTCTTTTGGAAAGTGAGTTGGCTTTTTGGCTATTTTAGCCTGAGATTAAAAAACCTCGTTTGGGAAGGCTTTTTTGGTTTTTTTATAAGAGAAATAATGTAATGATTATGGGTTAGATGTGATGTTTTGTCTTGTTAGGTTAAAAAAACATATTTTGTCTTTTTGTGACTAAAATAGCCCCAAACCCAACCCAACCCAACCCTTCTTCCCAAATGAAGCCTAAATAAGTTCGGGTAAATTACATTAATACCTACTAAGGTTATTATTTAACACAAATTTTCCTTTACATTTAAAAAATTATACTTACCACCTTTTAGATTAAAATAACATATTTATTTTTTAGTTTTATACATGTAAAATAATAAAATAATACCGATATTTTATTCATGACATTTTAAAAGAAATAACAATCATCTTCTTTGATTTAACTCACACAAAAAATTGAGTTTTTTTTTTATTTTTATTTTTACTAAATTTATTTAATATTTTAAGAAATTTTTTATTTTTTAAATACACCTAATCTAAATATACTTAAGAAATATAATATTTTGTGATTTTCTTTTTAAATTTACCAAATAAAAAAAATACAAAAATACTAAATTTTAATACATTATCTTATTTTGTTGTATTCAATAAATTTTTTATAAATTTTTTTTGTACAAATTTTATATTTCTTAAATTTTTAATCTAGATATAATGATAGAAATAAAAATGAAAAATTATATTCATATATAAAAATTTATACAAAAAATATCATAAAAGGGCAAGCTAGTCATTTAAAAAAATTTAGAACATGACATTAGCAATTTAGGAGATAATTTGTAATAAGATTACAAACTTCATAGAGGAACATGTAGGTTGTGTTTGGTAAAACTTTCCAAAACTAATTCTATCCTTACATTCTAATCCTATATTTGGTAGGAGTTTCAAATTATGATTACAAATTTCAAAACATATTTAAAAAATATGTGTAATAAATTAGACAATTTTCAAATTTTTAGTCTACCCAGTCGTCCCACTCAAACATCTTTCGAAATGTCAGTCGGTCGTCCGGCTGGTCTTCGTCAATTGCCTTTGCATTATCATCCGCTTATATGTTGAACTTTGTTTCTCTGGGTTTTGATGTAGACTTTCAACAACTCTCTTTATTCTTTATTTATTTATTTACTTTTACCATGTTTGTCTACAGATATTCCTTCCTCTGGCTCTGCACTCCCCCTAGTACTCCATTGAAGAGAATGGGTTGGTATATATTGTGTTTTCTAACCCATTGCCTAAACACCTACTTGCATATGTGTTACAGTTTTTGCATCTCTATGCTCTGTATTTTTTGAAAAATTATTAAATTTTATTGAAGTATTACATGATATTATTTACATATTATTTTCAAAATATGAAAAATTATAATATAATTCAAATGGGTTATTTTTTATTTTTTAGTTATTTAACATAGGTGAGTTGTTAGGGAAAATCCGTGATTCCCCACAAGTAAATCAATCAATGGGAATAAAAACTAATGCGGAAAAATTAAATCAAAGGCAACACAAGAATTTTACGTGGTTCCCTCAATGTGAGGTACGTCCACGGGATCGAAATCCGATTCCACTATCAACCAAATAAGTTCCAAACGATTACAAACGAGACACTAATGGTCTCACAAAACCACCCTTAGGTGAATTCCAAATAATCACAAATAAACAAAGAGGAAAGACCTCACCAAATAGATGAACCAAAATCTTCAGAATCAGAGTTGAAAAAGACCCAAAATAATTAATCCAAACCAAGCTTCAAAAAATCAAAATTGAACCAATATGTAAATCGTCGGCACGGAAGCAATCTGCACACACTTCACCTCTGGGCAAACAAATTAATTAGGCTACTGCTCTACTTCACACTGCGGCACACATAAAACAATATATATATATATATATATATTGTGAATTTAGGATTTTGTAATCAAATCTTAATTGTTACCAAATTAGATTGGGTCTCCTCAAATATAATATATAAAAATATATTATACTAAACCAAGCCAAATTAAAACTCTTTTAATAAACTAATTGGGTCCCACACTTCAATAAGGAGGTATATCCCAACAATTCTCCCCCTACCGACTTAGGTGGAGACATCAACCATACCCGCCAAAGTTCGACACTTTAAATGTTTGTCCCTCGACAAAGTCTTTGTCAACATATCTGAAATATTATCATCTGTGTGAACCTTTTCGAGTTGTAACAATTTCGAATCTAACACATCACGAATCCAATGGTATCTCACATCAATGTGTTTCGATCTCGAATGAAAAGTAGAATTTTTACTCAAGTGAATAGCACTTTGACTATCACAATAAAGCACATACTTTTCTTGCTTCAAACCCAACTCTTGCAAAAATTTCTTCAACCATAACTCTTCTTTGCAAGCTTCTGTAATTGCAATAAATTCAGCTTCGGTAGTTGAGAGAGCAACACATTTTTGTAATTTAGACTGCCATGCCACAGCTCCCCCTGCAAAAGTCATCAAATACCCCGAAGTAGATTTCCGAGAATCAACATCACCAGCCATGTCAGAATCTGTGAACCCATCAAGCATCGGCTTACCATCCCCAAAACACAAACATACCTTCGAAGTCCCTCGAAGATATCTTAGAATCCATTTTACCGCTGCCCAATGTTCTTTACCCGGATTAGAGAGAAAACGACTCACCACACCAACGGCGTGAGCAATATCCGGCCTTGTACAAACCATGGCGTACATCAAAGAACCAACTGCTGAAGCATAAGGAACTTTCTGCATCTCTTCCTTGTCTTTCTCACTTGTAGGACATTGATTCGAACTAAGCTTGAAATGACCCGCAAGTGGACAACCAACCGGCTTTGCTTTATCCATATTGAACCTCTCAAGAACTTTCTCAATGTAGCTTTCTTGAGACAACCAAATCAGCCCCTCTTTGCGATCACGAACAATTTTCATACCAAGAATTTGCTCTGCCGGTCCCAAATCTTTCATAGCAAAAGACTTGCTCAACTCCAATTTCAACCTGTTTATCATGGTAGAATCTTGACCCACAATTAACATGTCATCAACATAAAGCAAAAGAATAATAAATTTACCATCCGGGAAATTTTTCACAAACACACAATGGTCCGAAGTGGTTTTAGAAAAACCATTATTCATCATGAAAGAGTCAAATTTTTTGTACCATTGCCGCGGGGCTTGCTTGAGGCCATACAAACTTTTCTTCAATTTGCAAACAAATTTCTCTTTCCCTTTCTCTACAAAACCTTCCGGTTGCTCCATGTAAATTTCTTCTTCAAGGTCACCATGAAGAAATGCGGTCTTCACATCAAGTTGCTCAACTTCAAGGTTCATACTTGCAGCCATGCCAAGTACAACCCGAATAGAAGACATCTTTACAACCGGTGAGAAAATCTCATCAAAATCAATACCTTTCTTTTGCCCAAAACCTTTCACAACAAGACGTGCTTTGTACCTCAGATTCTTGCCATCATTCTTCAATTTGAAGACCCACTTATTTCTCAGAATTTTTCTCCCTTTAGGCAACTTCACTAAATCATAAGTCTGGTTTTCACGCAAGGAATTCATCTCCTCTTCCATGGCCTTTTTCCAATCACCTTTCTTTGCATGCTCAATTGCTTCTTGGTAGCTCTCAGGCTCCCCTTGATCAGAAATCAACACAAATTCATTGGAAGGATACTTTCTTGAAGGTTGTCGGTCCCTTGTAGATTTTCTTAACTCAAGTTGTGGTGGCGATTCTTGAGTTGGATGCTCTTCCTCAATTTCTGGCTCAAGTTCATTAGGATTAGCATCATCCTCTAACTCTTCAATAGGTGGCTGCACATCTCCCCCATTTTCATCATCAACTGAAAATGAAGGAGATAGATCCATATCAATGAGATCACTAGTTTTTGGCTCCGGTTGATCACCTTTGCCAAAGTCTTCAATTGTTTGGTCTTCAAGAAACACAACATCACGGCTTCGAATGACTTTCTTGTCGACCGGATCCCACAATCTATACCCAAACTCATCACGTCCATAGCCAAGAAAAATACATTGTCTTGACTTGCTATCAAGCTTGGACCTCTCGTCTTTTGGAATGTGAACAAAGGCTCGGCAACCAAACACTCTCAAGTGCTCATAAGATACATCTTTACCGGTCCAAACTCTTTCTGGAACATCACCATTCAAAGGATAGGAAGGAGACAAATTGATCACGTCAACCGCTGTCTTCAATGCCTCACCCCAAAAGGATCTTGGCAATTTAGCTTGTGAAAGCAAACACCTTATTCTTTCCACAATGGTGCGGTTCATCCTCTCAGCAACTCCATTTTGTTGAGGAGTCTTCTTAACTGTCTTTTGATGCCGAATACCTTGGCTGCGACAATACTCATCAAATGGCCCAATGTATTCACCACCATTGTCTGATCGGATGCACTTCAATTTCTGCCCTGTTTCTCTTTCAACCATGGCCTGAAAATGCTTAAATACTTCTAGAACTTGATCTTTAGCTTTTAGTAGAAAAACCCAAACTTTCCTTGAATAATCATCAATGAAAGTAACAAAATAAAGTGCACCACTATGTGTTCTAACTTTTAAAGGACCACAAACATCAGAATGAATCAACTCCAAAACATTTTCTTTTCTAGAAACAACATTTTTATGAAAAGAAACTCTATGTTGTTTACCCGCCAAACAATGAACACAAGTTTTAAGATGTGTACCTTTCAAACCGGGTAGAAACTCTTTCTTGAACAATACTTGCAGCCCCTTTTCACTCATGTGCCCAAGTCGCCTGTGCCACAATTCAGTAGAAGTATCATCTTCAAATGCGTTGACAACACCTTTACAAATTTTTCCTTGCATCGAATAAAGTGTATGAGTCTTCTTGCACTTAGCCACCACCAAGGAACCTTTTGTGAACTTCCATATTCCATCACCAAATTTGTTGTTGTAGCCTTCATCATCTAGCTTCCCAGTAGAGATCAAATTGAGGCGAATGTCGGGAACATGCCTCACATCTTTAAGCAACAACTTGCAGCCCAAATTTGTTTCCAAGCAAACATCACCCATACCAATAATCTTGGACAAACCTTCATTACCCATTCGAACAGAACCATAATCTCCTGCAGTGTAGGTAGTGAAGAAATCAACTCGAGAAGTCACATGAAAAGAAGCACCGGAATCAATCACCCAATTGCTCTCTTGGCCCACAAAATTGATACAATCATCTTCACAAACGACCATGAGATCACCATTGGTAGTAACTGCTGTTGTGTCTTCTTGCTTCTTATCCACACTTTTATCACGCCTTTTCTCCTTATTGTTGAGCTTTCGGCATTCCCGCTTCATGTGCCCTTTCTCATGGCAATAATAGCACTCAATGTCTTTCTTTGAAAAAGAACCATCTTTCGATTTGTCACGGCTTTGATCACGACCATGAGGAGTCTTACTCCTCCTCCTTGTTTTGCTTCGGCCTCTCACAACGAATGCTTCCGAATGAGAGGAACCTGCTGATTTTCTTCTAGTTTCTTCATTCAACAGGCTACTAGTGACTTGGCCCATTGTGACAACTCCATCGGGCGCTGAATTACTGACGGTCACAACCAAAGTCTCCCAACTTTCGGGCAAAGAACTAAGTAGCATCAAAGCCTGCAACTCATCATCAAAAACAATTTTCATAGAAGCAAGTTGGTTAACAATACTCTTTATTTCATTCAGATGTTCCGGAATAGGGCTGCCCTCTTTATATTTTAAATTAACCAACTTACGAAACAGAAAAGCTTTATTTGTGGCTGATTTCCTATCATAAAGGCCCTCTAATTTTTTCCATAAATCATGTGCTGAAGTTTTAGTAGCAACATGATGAAACACACTGTCATCAATCCATTGACGGATAACACCAACGGCTTTTCGATTAAGCCTATTCCATTCATCATCTTTCATGCCCTCGGGTTTGCTACTATCACCCTCAATGGGTCCATACAAATCTTTACAAAATAATAGGTCCTCCATTTTAGTTTTCCAAGTTACCCAATTACTTCCATTGAAGCTAGACATACGTCCCACATTCCCCTCCATTGATTTACACAAATAATTAAACCCAAATAAACCGTATGCTCTGATACCAGTTGTTAGGGAAAATCCGTGATTCCCCACAAGTAAATCAATCAATGGGAATAAAAACTAATGCGGAAAAATTAAATCAAAGGCAACACAAGAATTTTACGTGGTTCCCTCAATGTGAGGTACGTCCACGGGATCGAAATCCGATTCCACTATCAACCAAATAAGTTCCAAACGATTACAAACGAGACACTAATGGTCTCACAAAACCACCCTTAGGTGAATTCCAAATAATCACAAATAAACAAAGAGGAAAGACCTCACCAAATAGATGAACCAAAATCTTCAGAATCAGAGTTGAAGAAGACCCAAAATAATTAATCCAAACCAAGCTTCAAAAAACCAAAATTGAACCAATATGTAAATCGTCGGCACGGAAGCAATCTGCACACACTTCACCTCTGGGCAAACAAATTAATTAGGCTACTGCTCTACTTCACACTGCGGCACACATAAAACAATATATATATATATATATATTGTGAATTTAGGATTTTGTAATCAAATCTTAATTGTTACCAAATTAGATTGGGTCTCCTCAAATATAATATATAAAAATATATTATACTAAACCAAGCTAAATTAAAACTCTTTTAATAAACTAATTGGGTCCCACACTTCAATAAGGAGGTATATCCCAACATGAGCTACTATGCATGTTATGCTCATAAATTTTTTGGTTACGTAATTAGCGTAGATAATGTTACTCTAGCATTGTGCTCTAAGACTATTGAATAATTAATATTTCTTTAAAATATGTTTGAATCATGGATTTAAAAAAGGAAATAGTAAAACTATGTTAATGAAATATAAGTTAAATATTTTACTATTTTCTCTTTTTATATTCTTATCTAAATTTATGATCAAACACAACATTAATGACCTATTATATGTGCTTTTGTAAGTTATTTATTTATTATCAACACCGACAATTTTTTTTTGTAAAGGAAGAGGGTGAGGTGAGGGATTGAGGAAACTGCCCCATTCCGGACCCATCTCAGTGATATGGTATGTCGGTAATTTAAATAGTTTATTTTGTAAAATTTGTTAAATAGATCACTTGTACAAAAAATTAAAATAAATAAAAATTGAATACTAATAGTTACTTGGACCATTTATACATGTGATGAGATCACAATTTTCTCAACTTGATCCTAATTGAACTCGAAGGAAGCCTTGTAATTTTCTAAAAATTATTTATTCTGAAGCTCAAGCTCAAGCTCATTCAAACATATTCACTATCTTTCAAACAGCTTTGACTTAAATAAGGTCTCGTTTGGGAACAGGATAATTTAGTAATTTTTTTGACTATTTAGCTAAAATATGAGCTAAAAAAAATTAGTATGTTTGGAATGACTTTTTGACTTTTTACGAAAAGATGTGCAAAAAGTAGAGAGAAAAGAGAATTTTTGACTTTTTGGTATAGATTGTTAGTTTTTTGATTTTTTTAGTGACTTTTTGACTTTTTGACTAAATGGGTCTCTTCCTAAACGAGGCCTAATAATTTAAAAAGTAGTTGTATTGGAAATATATATATATATTTAATAAAAAAAAATTGAGTTATAACTTATTTTTTAGATGAAGATGCTTTGCGAGAAGAAGAAGCCACCACGAAAGGGATGGAATCTCACATAGTAGATACCTTTTCACCAATGTTTTGTCTTCAACTAATGATAATCTCTTGAATATTATCTATTAGACCAATCAATTAAGAAATAAATTTAAGGAGAAAAAAAAAACTATTTTGGTTGGTTTGATGAGAAAAATTATCGTATTGTAAAGGACAGATATATATATTTTTATTATAAAAGCAAGTGATTGCATGAAGGGCCATTCAAGTTGATTACTACCCTTTCCTCTAATCATCATTATATTCCTCAATTTTGATCCTCTCGTCACTTTTTATAAGGTTTTTTTTTTTTGGATCTAAGGTCAAATATATATATATATATATAAATTTTGAGAAAAATGAAATTATTAGTAATAAAATTTTTGTATTGCTATTTTGGGGTTTGATATTGTTAGGATTCTATAATAAAAAAATGATATAAAAGGTTAAATATGGTGAGGCCAATTATTATTTTTTTATTCTTAAATGACTAATATTCCTTCAAGAAAGTGAGATTCTCATAAAAAAATAAAAGGAAAAATTTATATTTAGTGTCTTTGGTTTGAGTTTTCTGAATTAAGTTTTTTGAAAATTGAATTTTTTTGTTTTTCGTATTTTTTTGTTTTTAATAAATATTTTTAAAATTGAGATTCTACACTTTCATTCTAATCCTATGTTTGGTAAGAGTTTTCAAATCATGATTACAAATCAATTTCAAAACACATTTAGAAAACATGTTTGGTAAACCAAACAATTTTCAAATTTTTGGTCTAGTCAGTCGTTCGACCAGTTGACCGAAATAGTACTTTTTTATTTATTATTTATTTTTTATGTTTTTGTGGTGAGATTTAGGCAGTCGTGATTGAATTGAACCTACCCATAGCGGATGAGCATTTAACATGAAGCTTCTTCCTATTTCTTGAATATACAAATTGTTTGTTTTTGATATTTTTTAAATGTATCAATTATTTTTTTAAATCAAAATGATAAATTATTTTTTTGAATTGAATTTTAAAAAAAATTTGGTTGTGAGTTTTGAATAGAATTTTCAATAGAGTTTTGAGTTGTGTATTTGTTTATGAGTTATGAGTTTTGGAATGAAGTTTTGAAAACTCTTTTCAAAACTCATAACCAAATAACTTTTCTCATTTTATGTGGGTGTTTGAAAAGTTACTATTTTAATAGGATATTTTAGTTTTTGACTATTTTAGAAGGCTAAAATTTTTGTGTTTAGGAAGATAGTTGGATTTTTTTTGTAGTTGGATGTGATGTTTGTGAGATAAAAAATGAAATGATTATGGATTTGATGTGACATTTTGTCTTATTATCTTTTAGTGCTATTTTAGCCAAAAAACTGCTTCCCAAACATCCCATATATGTCACATCAAAAATTTAAAACTCAATTCAAAACTATTTTCAAAACTTATAACTAAACAAATTTTATCTTTTCAAATAATAATTTCGAAACTTACAAATTCAAAATACAACTCTATTTTCAAATTATAATTTTAAAACTCTACCAAATACTACCGTAATTTTTTAAATATAAGGAAGAAATTTGTATTAAATAAAACTTCCAGGTGTCAGTGCAATTTACCCAATAACTTTTCAATTTCCTCGTATCAAAAAGGAAAATTTGATTTGTCATTATTTCATTATTTTTTATTTGATTTTGTTATTTTTAATTTATATTCTATTGATGTAGTGTTAGCGTTAAAAAATTTCACCCTAATTATTTGAAAATATCCAGATATTATAAACAAATTAATAAAAGTTTCACAAATTAAATTAATCTCATATTATTATATCAAAATAGAAACAAAAAAATACTTTATTTTTAATTAAAATTATAAAAAAAAACTGTATTAACCTTCAAATTTTATTTTACTTATTTTTTTAATTTGTTAGATGGAATTAAAAAAAATGTACATTTCAAAAAATTTACTTCTTTTTTGTTTTTTTGAAGACTGTGTGAGAAAAAAAATGTAACGATTATTGAATTGACCTATTTTTTTTTCATAAATGCACCTACAAAATAAACCATTTAAATTGTCAAAATAAAACATATGATAAACTCCATGAACCTCTCAAATTAACTTGATATAAGTACAACCCCATTTACAATGGGAATTAGCATTTGCGGCGGTGCACTTGTCGTCTCAAAAAGTGATTTTTCGCGACGACACAACTTGCCGTCAACTTGCCGTCACGAAAAAGGTGAATTTTTGCGACGGCACAATTTGTTGTAACGAAATAATAGAGTATTTGCGACGACAAAAAATGTTGTCGCGAAAAAGGAGAGTACTTGCGACGGCAAAAATTGTTGTCGCAAAAGAAGGAGAGTATTTGAAATGATAGAGATTGCTGTCGCGAAAAATAGCGTTTTTGCGGAGGCACCAGCTGCAGTTACAAAAAAAAAAAAAAAAGAGTGAGTTTTTTGCGACTATGATAGGCACCATTGTAAAAGAAAAAAAGTAAAAAAGAAAATATTGTGGCTTTGAGACGACTTCATACATATACATTCACAAAATGGTTTGAATAAATGCAACGGTATTTTTTTATCGCAAAAAAAATTAAAAACAAACGACGTCCTCTTACTCTTTTGATATAACATTTCTCTTTTCACTTATTTTTTTATCTTCCTGTCTCTCTGTCTCTGTTTCTCTCTTCTCTTTCTCTTTCTCTTTCTCTTTCTCACTCATTACTCTTCTCTATCTCTCTCTCTCTCTTGTTTCTCGCTCATCTCTCTTCTCTCTCTGTGTCTCTCGCTCATCTCTCTTCTCTTATCTCTTTCACTCATTTTTATTCTCTCGCCCATCTCTCTTCTCTCTATCTCTCTCTGTGTCTCTCTCGCTCACATCTCTTCTCTCTCTATCTCTCTCTTTTTCTATATCTCTCTCTCTCGTTCATCTCTTTTCGCTCTCTTTCTCCCTCTCTCTCTCTCTTTGTCTATTTTTCGTTCATCTCTTGTTTATCTCTCTTTTTCTGTCTTTCTCTCTCTATCTCTTTCTCTCTCTATCTCTCTATCTCACTTATCACTCTTCTTTCTCTCTTTATCTCTTTGTTTATCTGTCTGTTTTTCTGTCTGTCTTTCTCTTTCTCCTCTCTTCTCTATTTATCGAGCTCCCTCTCGATTTATCGATCCACTACAAGAAAATACACTTTTAACGACCACTTTGTCTCTCTCTCTCTCTCTCATCACTCTGTCTCTCTCTCTGTCTCTCTGTCTCTCTCTCTCTTCTCTATCTGTCTTTTATTCATCTCTCTCTCTCACCACCCACTCCTCTACCACCTTCACCACTACTACAAATGCCATTCTACTACCACCACTACTACCACTGTTGCCAATCCACTTCTACGACTACCACTACTACCACCATTGCCACCACTCCACTACTACCACCACCACTACTGCCACTACTACTACCATTACATGTCCTCCACCACTGCCACTTCATCTCCTCTACCACTACCACAACTTCACTACTAATCTCCTTCGCCATCACCACCACCACCGCCACCACCTCTTATCTACCACCTTCATCACTATTGTCGCTCCCTCTCCTCTACCACAAAAAATTAGTTCCTGATTTTTAGTAACAAAAAAAAAAATGGGCCGCAAAAAAAATATTTTTCATTAACCACAAAAAATTAATTTTATTTTAACAGAAAATATTTTTCATTAAAATATTACCCTTACTTCTACCAAATAAAAAAATAATAATTTTTTTCATTAAAATAAAAGTGAAACAAATAAATTTTCAACCTTAGTAACTAAAATAAAAAAAAATCAAAAATCAAAAAATAAAATTCATTAACTACAAAAAATAAAATTATTTTAACAAAAAATAAATAAAATCCCATAAGTGTGATTAATATAAATTCTCAGAAATAGTCCAAAATTCCCAATTTTTCCAAATTTCCTTAACCCCTTTGGCGCCTATAATTTCTTTTTCCCTTTTCTCTCATTTTCACGTTCAAATCTCTCTCTCTCTCTCTCTCTCTCTCTCTCTCTCTCTCTCTCTCTCACCATCTTCATCTCCATCTCCATCTCCATCTCCATCTCCATCTCCATCTTCGCGTTACTCATCTCACTCTCATTCCGACTTCTCCACTGGAAAGAGCTCGAATTTGCAGAGCATCAATGTCGAAGCACACTTTAATATAAGGAACCAGGGATTCTAGAGAGCTCGAATTTGCTGAGCATGTTGTTGCCCTCGTAAACCCTAACATTGGTATGTATTCTCTTGTCTCTCTCTCTTTCACACACTTTATTTATTTATATTTTATTTTTTGTATCTTCAAGGCTTGAATCTCATGCTCTAGGTCGATGACCCTATATGATCTCCAAATTCGCGCTTAATCTCCAAATTCGACTCCCTCAAGTAAAAGCTCCCTCCTTTGTTTCATGGTTTATATATGTGTTTGCTTAATTTACTCTTTGAATTTTTTCTTTTCACCTTCATTTTTGTTCTACATCTATTCTTTGTCTTTTATTACATTCACTAAACTTGATTGAATTCGTTGTTACTGTTTGTATATATATATATATATATATATGTTAATTTGTGTTGATTTGTGATTTTGTGTTTTTGATTTAGGGTTTTCATCATTTCATTATAATTTTTTTTTGATTAATTCCTATGAAATTTTTATCCCAATATATGTGGAACTAGGTGTTTTTTCTTCTTCTTCTTCTTCTTCTTCTTCTTCTTCTTCTTCTTCTTCTTCCTCTTGCCCTTTTGATTTAGGGGTTTCATGATTTTGTTTTCATTATAAAAAAAAATTGATTAATTTCTTTTTGGAAGAATTACGATAAATTTGGCTCACTTAATCAAAATCAAAGTAAAATTATTAGTTGCAAAATTCTAAAATTATTACTCCCCCAAATGAGTTTACAGAGAAAATTGTAACTGTTACTCCCACAAATGGGTTTTATAGAGTAACTTGCATATAACTTAAAATTTTGCATATCATAGTATTGTTTTCATTATTTTTTTGATCAACAGTTTTATATGTGCTTGATTTCATGAAGTAGTACATATATTTATGTATTTCATTATTTTTGTTTTATATGGTCTTTGAAAAATTTCTTCTATTGCTACTAAATTAATTAGTTGAACATTTTCTTTCAAGTGTTTGTCTATCCAATATCCATCATACTTACAGAGCTTGGAAGGCTCAGCTTAATTGATTGGAGTTGAGTGAGTTGATCAAAGTGAGATTGGCTTTGTTGTTCAAGCATAATAAGAGGTATTACATGTGATTTTGTTAAGTGCATCATATGCTTTATGTAGGATGGTGCTGGTCTGGTAGGAAAAATGCTTTTTGCTCAGCAAGGGAAGACACTTGATTATGATCTCCCAGTGTTCGTCTTAATCACACAAAGAAAGATGTAATTTATTTTTCACTTGTTTGATTGATCAAGAAATCACTAAGATTGTATTTGGATCTTAAATTTGTGAATAATTTTGTGATTAAAAAAATGAAATGAAAGAAAAATAAAACACAACGAACATTTTTTTGTCCCATCCTGAGTGACAAGAGATTGAATCCTGAAATAGGATCCCATGTCTAGTTAAAAAATATGTTTGTCATGTTGACTTGTGCACTCTCACAATTACTATCAATTTTTAAATTTTAAAAATGTGTCATGAGGTAAAATTAATTTAAATAAGTTGAAAAAATTAATTATTAGAAGTTAAAAAACTTGGCCATTTTGTTTTCTTTTACTTTTTGAAACCTAACTATTTTGTTTTTTTTTTGAAACCTAGCTTTAACAATACCACCTTGAATTGTTGGACATAATATTCGTTTTTATTGCTTCAATCTACAGTTTTCTATGGCCTTGCTCTTTTCCTTAAAAAATATTGTAAAAAATCTGACAATAAATCTGTTAATGATACCCCTACCACTTGTGACATTTGTTTAAACTAGAATGTTGGTGCTCAATGGAAACATCTGATGATTGCATCCGATTTTAGTATTTTTCAACATGCTTTTATATAGGTTGTCTCATTAGGATTTTGATGTAACCGATTGTTCACTACAAGAAAAAACACCTTTGGCGACTAAATTTTTAGTCGCCAAAGGTCCTATTTTAGTCGCCAAATGTCAAAATTTCACTTGTCCCGACTAAAAAGTTTAGTCACCCGTGTTGTCGCCAATAAATGGTCGCGAATTCCTTTGGCGACTAAAATACTGTTTGTCGCCAATATGTATGTCTTCAGCGACTAAAGATTTCGTCGCCAATAGTCAATTTCTTTATTGGAAATTATACCTTTGCCGACTAAACTGTTAGTCGCCAATAGTTCATTTTTTATTTTATTATTTATACCTTTGGCGACCATTCACTTTAGTCGCTGAAAGTGTTTTCAGAAAAAAAAAAATTTTGCCTCCGCTGCTCCCAACAGGTTTCGAACTTGCGCCAAACCCTTTGCACAACACTCCCTCCACTCTGCCAGTATATCATCACATGATCATATTTGCAATATATATTATTTATATACTATATTAACCGCAATTAATACAAAATAATATTTATAAATATAATTTTTTTAATTCAATATAATTTTTGTCAAAAAATAAATTATTTGCTAAAAAAAAAATTAGGCGACTTTTGGCGACTAAAACCATTTTTTAGTCGCTAATTGTATTATTTTGGGCTACTAATTATTTATTTGTCGCTAAAAAACAAGTTCTCAATTAAAAATCAGCACTTTTGGCGACTATCCAGAAATTTTGTTGCCAAAACCACTACTTTGGGCTACTAAAATGGATTTTCGTCGGCAAAACCCCCACTTTCAGCGACTAAATTGTTTTTAGTTGCCAAAACTGCTATAATCAGCGACTAAACCTGTTTTTTGTCGCCAAAACCGTAACTTTTCGCTACTAAAGTATTTTAGTCGCCAAAAACTGTGACTTTTGGCTACGAAACAAAGTTTAGTCGCTAAAAACCCTATATTCGGTGACTAAACTTCATTTTAGTCGCTAAAACCCTGCTTTTCGGCGACTATACTCTTTTAGTCGCTAAAACCTTGCTTTTCGGCGACTAATTCCATTTTAGTCGCCATTTCATGCACTTTCAGCGACGAATTTTTTTTTTTTAGTCGCCGTTTGTGTTTTTTGTTGTAGTGGTTATAGAATTACAAGTCTTGTTGGTTGCTAGAGATAATCTCCAGGTTTGTTTTTTGTGTTCTCTTGCTCTCTATTATTGATTTTGGTTTCGATTTTTTTCCCTAGACTTCTTGTTTTTCAAATGGCAGGATTGGTTTTGAGTTTTCAGTGGTTTTCATTTTGGATTTGACCACGACTCTGTTAATTCTATAAGGCTTTTTTTTACATCGATTTCGTATTTCATAAAGTAATTGAATTTGTTGTTCTTTCCATGCATGCGTTCGTTTTGCTTTTTCATTGGTTTTCTTTCTGTATCTGAATCTAAAAGGTATTTCACTACTTCAGTAGAGAGTCTTAGAGGGGATGAAGAAGCAGATAGGATCAAATACGCAATGATACAATATTAATAGGACATACTCAGTTCTATATCTTTACATTGTTGGTTCCAATATATATATATATATATATATATAATTTTGAAAGCAAGTGTTCACTTCTTTGTTCCGATTGGCTAATTTTCTTAGTATCTACTATTTCTAAATTACTATTGCATATAAAACTACCTCATCACATTCTAACCATGTGATCTAAATTAGCCTACTCCAATTGCCAAATTTTCTTAGTATCTACTACTTCTATACATTACTTTTATATTTTCCTAACTCCCTCTATCTTTGGATATTTATAGACTAGAACTGAAGGGTTCCATTCTCTAGGGGTCTATTAATCATTAAAGAAGTTACTGAAGCATGAGGGTGTTTTAGGATTCTACAAGTAAGTTTTGATTAAATTTCATGTTCATCTTTTGATATATTTCCCAGACAATGTTACTTATGAAAAAAGAAAAAAACTTGACAATGTTGCTTAAACTCATGTTTTATTCTCTCTTTTAGAGGAAATGGAGCTAGTGTCCTTCGGATTGTTCCCTATGCAGGATTACATTTCATGACATATGAGCAGTATCGCGTTTAGATCTTGAACAATTACTCTGCCTTGGGAACGGGCCCCATTATAGATCTTTTAGCGAGTTCAGTAGCCGGAGGAACAACAGTTTTATGCACATATCCCTTAGATTTGGCTCGTACTAAACTTGCTTATCAGGTAAGTTGCTCATGTATATATTTTTGGATTTTTTTTTCCATTTATATCACTAATGTCAACTATATGTGACACTTAAAAGCATTAATCTAATTTTAGGAACACATTTTTTTATTAGCTCTAGTGTTTTACATTGTGATATTTCATCGATGCATATGTAGATTTTTTAGTATATGCACAATATGTCGTCTCAATGATCAACTATCTAAATATGTCATAAAAGGGTCAGTGTGATGAGAAAATGATTAGCACGAATCTAGTTCCTTAAGAAACTTAGAATTCGAGGTGTTGATGCCCCAAAATCACCAAACAGCGTCGGATTAGCACGAAACTTGGCACACATGACCGCCTTGGCACGAGAGACTTGTGGGAGAAGATGAGACTCAAATCGGGTTCTCGGTTTGGGAGTTAGAGTTAGATTTCGGTCTAGACAAACTAGGTCTTTAAAAAACTTAGAATTTGAGGTGTTGACGCCCAAAAATCACCAAACGGCGTCAGATTATCATGAAATTTGGCACACACGACCACCTAGGCACGAGAGACTTGTGGGAGAAGACAGGACTCGAATCGAGTTCCCGATTTGGGAGTTATAGCCAAATTTCGGTTTAGGCAAACTAGTTCTTTAAGAAACTTAGAATTCAAGGTGTTGACGCCCCAAAATCACCACATCGGATTAGTACGAAAACTTGGCACACACAACCGCCTTGGAACGAGAGACTTGTGGGAGAAGACGGGACTCAAATCAGGTTCCCGATTTGGGAGTTAGAGCCAAATTTCAGTTTAGGCAAACTAGTTCCTTAAGAAACTTAGAATTCGAGATGTTAACTCCCCAAAATCACTTAACGGCGTCGGATTAGTACAAAACTTGGCACACATGACCATCTAGGCACAAGAGACTTGTGGGAGAAGACGGGACTCAAATCGGGTTCTCGTTTTGGGAGTTAGAGCCAAATTTCGGTCTAAACAAATTAGTTTCTTAAGAAACTTAGAATTTGAGGTGTTGATGCCCCAAAATAACCAAATGGCGTCGGATTAGCACGAAACTTGGCACACACGACCGCTTTTGCACGAGAGACTTGTGGGAGAAGACGAGACTCGAATCGGGTTTCCGGTTTGGGAGTTAGAGCTGGATTTCGGTCTAGGCAAAATTATTTACTTAATTATATTTGTAATTGTATAATAGTTAGATTTTTATGTTTTTTTGTAATTAACATATTAACACATAATTATATTGTCATTAATTATTTTTGTTTTTTGTTTTCAGATATTTCTCGAGTAGGAGCTTGCTTCTTGTGGAATGTATGCTCGTGAAGAATGCGACCAACTTTTGTTTTTGTTACCCACGGAGAATGATGAGGAAAACTTTTGTTTTTGATTTATGTTATTTTGAATTGTAAACAACATTATGTATTTAAACATTATATATGTATTATGGAACATTATGTAGTGGGGTAATTTTGCTGATGTGTAGTTATGAATGCAAGAATATTTTATTATGGAGAAATTGTTATTTCTATACAGAATTTTTTATATTATTATGCAATTATTGGTTACTTTTTTAATTTTTTTTATTTAATACAGGTAATTTTAATATTTTTAATAATTTTTTTATTGTTATTATTATTTTTTTGCGACGGCACCACACGTCGCAAAAAACATTACAACTAAAATGTATTTTTTTTTGCGACATAGGCAATGCCGTTGCAAAAGAAATTGGTGACAAGAGTCATGCCGTCGCAACAAAAAAACATTTTGCGACAACATTTTTTTGCCGTCTCAAATAAAACTTTTAGTGACAGTACAACATTGCCGTCGCAAAAGATTTCAATTTTTTACATATTATAGGCGATAGTAAAATGCTGTTGCAAATGGCAACATTTGCCGTTGCAAAAAAAAGGCGACGACGTCATGCCGTCACTAAAACGTTTTAGCAACGCCCTCTGTTGTGACACTCATTTTGTCGTCGCTAAAAGTCATTTTTTGTTTCTAAAAGTTTTTTGAGACGGTATTAGGAGTATTAGCAACGACATTTTGGCATAGCAAAAAACTAAAATTTTTGTAGTGACTCCTCCATTGTAAGGCCTGCATTTATTTTAGTTTAAGGATAAACTACAAATACACTTTTTAAGATTTGTAAAAAAATATGGATTCTCTACTCATATTCTCAAAATTACAAATATCTTATTTTTAGAAGATTTCTTGCAATTGACTTAACAAAAAAATAAAAATTACCCAAATAGCCTCTGATATCAAAATAAAATTATCGTATTATTCTCATTTTCATTCACTCATTACCAAATCTCTTTCCATGTCATCATAATATTCTTTAACCCTCCTCGACGGAACGACAAATGTTTGTAGACAATAACTACAATAGTGCTGTTCAAGAGTGAGAGAAGATGGTGCAATGATTGAGCAAAATAAACTAGGCTCGTTAGTTATTATAATTAGGCCTCGTTTGGGAACAGGCTAATTTAGTAACTTTTTGACTATTTGGCTAAAAAGGTAGGTAAAAAAAACTTGTATGTTTGGGATGACTTTTTGGCTAATTACGAAAATATGTGCAAAAAATAGAGAGAAAAGAGAATCTTTGACTTTTTGGTATGAGTTGTTGGTTTTTTGGCTAATTTAGTAACTTTTTGCCTAATTGACCAAAAAAGTAAGTCCCCAAACGGGGCCTTAGTATCATCATAATTTAAGTCACTCTAAATAGCTATTATAAGGCTAGTTATATTTGAAAAAACTTGACAGGCTCTGTAAATAATTTGTGTGTATTAATAGTTAAAATAAAAAGTAAGATTAGATTATGAAGATAAAAAAACGAATCAGGTAAAATAAAAAATATATATTTTTTATATATTTTAACTAGTAAAAAACCAAAAGTTTGTTTAAAATTATTCCCCAAATTTGTTTACTTTAACTTGAATTAAAGTGAGAAGAAATTGATATAGGAAGCTTCCCCCCTGTCTCTTCCTTTGACCAGTCATGATGGTCGCATTATTATATGCAAATCAAATAGGTTTGTTGAGTCATAAAACATCAGAGTACAATAGCCCTGTTTGGTAGAGCTGTGGGAAAGTGCTTATAGCTTATGCCTAAACAGCTTATAACTTATAACTTTCAGCTTAAGCTGATTTTCAGCTTATTCTTAAAGCATCTCCTGCCCCACTCAAAGAATAAGCTGATTTCTGACTTCCACAAAGCTATAAGCTATAAGCTATAAACTAAACTAAACACATCAAAATAACTTAAATTAAGCTGAAAGCTGAAATAAGCTGTAAATAATTTCTGCCAAACAGGCACAATACGTGTTTCTAAATTTTCATGCCTTTCATTCGGCCATCTCATTGGTGTGTAACATATATAAATTATGATATTTACAAAATTAATTATCACAAATGATCATAATTAAATCTTTTAGATTGTGTTTGGTTGAAAGATTTGAAAAGATAAATAGAAATAGAAAAATAAATAAAATGAGAAATAACTGATAGGATTCGAAATACAAGTAATGTTTGGTTGAGTTAAAAAATGGAGAAATAAAAAAGCCTAAGAAATGGAGAAAAAAAGGAGAGCTGAGTGAACCTAAAAGACAAAAAGTATTTTTTTTTATTTTTTATTTTTTTCTCATCAAATCTTTCAACCAAATATAACCTTAAAGATATAACTAAAAAAAATTGAGTCATAACCAAATACATAAGGTATAACTAAAGATATTTTAAATCATAATCAATATTATAATAAATCATAACTATCACTATAAATATAACCAAGTGCAAACTAATACCATAATAGATTATTACTAAATAGTACAAGCGTGGTAACTAAGACATGGCATCCAAATCTAAAATAGTGTTTGTGATAGAATTTACCATTCATTAATAAATTATCAATAACAAGATTCCTCTGTTGTTTTTTTGTTTTTGGATTTCCCATGTCTGTTGGGTTTGGCGTGCGCGAAACTTGCTTTAGGATGCAATCATTTATATAATTAATAAACCCTGATTGAGACCCCTAGTTCAGCGCCCTCCACACACATGTGAGGGTTGGTTATTGGTGAAAAAGAAAAAAAAATAAAAAAAAAATTTGGCCAATCAGCAGCATTGGGGGTGCTGGGATTCTCCCCCAGTAAAGGTCTTAATCTTTTTTGATAATTAATAATTGACATATAGATAAAGATAAAATTATAATAATCTATTTTGACTTCTAACGAAGACCCATTTTATGTGATCGTAAGCTTCTTCAATGCTATAAGATTAAAGAATTTCTTTTATATATAGAGTCAAAAATACCCGTTTTTATTTTCCTCAATTTCACCCTTAATTTTTCTTCTATTCTTTTTATTCTTAGAAAATGGGGATAGATTCTTGGTGAGACGGCACTGTTTATAGAGTATGCATTGAGCTTGTCTAATCCGCACAGTTCATTCTTAGTCGACGGTCCACATTGGTCCAAATCTACGGCTGAAGTTGACCTGCCAAGTTCATCAAATACGGACTCCTCCGCAGGAATCAGGATCCCCTCCGCAGTGGCGGGACTATTATCGTACTAATCTTTTTTTTCAACTGATTAATCATAGCCAACCAAATTTGGATTAGTCATTGCCGACCGTATTGGATGCATGCTTTCACATGTCGACGATTGGGGTACAAGGAATTGGAGAATGAATTTGTTCAAACAATTTTTTGTGTGTAAATAATTTATAAAATATAATTAGTCTAAATATAAAAATTTCATATCTAAAAATTATAATTACTCCATTCAAAAGAGTAAATTCTATTTAGGGGTGCAATTTGGACAGACTTAATTCGAACAATTTGTGCCTAGCCTATTTTTTGTAAGGATTCAGCAAAATATTTTTAAATTCAGTACGGATTTAAGTAAAGATTCAAGAACTTGAATTAATTCGGACGAGCTTGGATAAAGATATTGAATAACTCGAAACCTGTGTTACATATATATATACATATAAATTAATAGCCGATGGATGACATTAAAGTAATTTAAATCATTAGATCATACTGAATATATATTATATACACAAGTAATACATTCTCTCATAAATTGTAAAAATCACCATAACAACATCTCCCTTACATTGTATAAATTATTTATTTTAATATAATTAATTATTTTTATTAAAAAAATATAAATTGAGTCTAATTTTAACAAATTAATTAACTTCGTTGCACTACAAACAGAAAAGAAAAATTAAAATTTATATGCAATTTGATCAACTCAGACAACTCGGGTTAAACTTGGGCCAGCTTTGGACAAACAAACTTGGGTTATAATTCGGATTTAGATAGGCTTAGGTAGCTCTTAGTACAACTTGAACGGAGTTTGAATAACATCTCAATTCTTCTCAACTCATCTGAATTGTCCTCCTAATGTCACTATTCTAAGGGGTTGTTTGGGATGATCTAAATAAGTACACTTTTTGACTTTTTATGAAATATGGGTTGGGTTTGGGTTGGGTTTGAAGTGATGTGTTAGAGAGGTGATGTGACTTAAATAAGATGATGTGACTTAAATAGGATAGTGACTTTTTGACTTTTTGTCTTTTTCAAGACATGCCAAACTTGGCCTAAATCAATCAAAATATGAGTATTATTTAAACATTTTTAAACATGTTTTTTTTTTTTTTGATACATCGGAAAGGAAAATTAAGTAACATTTTTAAACATGTAAACAAAATCAAACTTAAAAAAAAAAAAAAAAAAAAAATGTAACCATGTTGGTGTTTCGAGAGTAGCTAGCTTAGTACTCGGTTCAAAAAAAAAAAAAAAAAAAAAAAAAAAAAAAAAAAAGCAAACAAAGTATAAGTAATTTTAGAACATCAATATCACGCTCAACAAATTTTGAATTAAATTAATCTTAAAAAGTTAATTTTTTTTAAAAATTTTATCTAACATTTTTTTGTATGTGCACTTACAGCAGACTATCTATTCTAAAATTAAATTTTATAAAATATTCATTTTGTATTGTTAAAAAACAATAGGAGAAGTTATTAATTTTGTATTATTTATATATATATATATATATATGCAGTGTCATATTCTTTTAAAGAAAATTAAGGATTGGTTTGGGATATTCTAAAAAAGTATACTTTTTGACTTATTGGCTTATATGAGTTGGGTTTGGATTGGGTTTGATGTGATGTGTTAGAGAGGTAATTTGATTTAAATAAAATGATGTGACTTAAATAGGATAATGACTTTTTAACTTTTTGTATTATTTAATAGATGCCAATTGTGTCAAGCAGCGGACTATCTCATCTTCACGTTCTCAAAAGAAAAAACAATATGTAATATTCTAGAGTAATACGATTTGTATTGTAAATATATTAGTTCATATTCTTAAAAAAAAAAAAAAAAAAAAATTGTAGTCGACGGGTAAATAACCGGGTGATCAACTACTTAGTGATGTCAGTTTTGCCTTTGGGTGGTCAATCACTTAGGGGTGGTTTGAGATGATCCAAATAAATGTATTTTTTGACTTTTTATGAAACATAAATTGTGTATGAGTTGGGTTTAAAGTGATGTGTTAGAGATGTGATGTGATTTAAATAAAATGATGTGATTTAAATAGGATATAGTGATTTTTTGACTTTTTAACTTTTTTAGAGTATCCCAAACAAGACTTTAGTGAAAAAATAATAAAACAATATATAACTTGTGAACAGTACAACGGTACATCAAGCAATGTACTGTAATAATCACAAATTTCGTAAATATGTAGCGAGGTTGATAAAATACTCTTTTGGCAACTTAGTAAAAAGCTATGTTTGTAGCTTATTTGTTAAAAAAGTTAGGTTGGCTTTTTTTAGTAAGGAGTCATTTGAAAAGTCCGAAAAAGTCACATATAAAATTACAATTATCTTTTATGGTTTTTTTTTTGTTTGTAATATTTACATGGGTGAAAATATGAATTTTTTATATTGGATTGAGATAGTTTAGTTATTTTATTGTGATGTGACATCATAAATAAATATTAATAAAAAAAATCAAAAGCAATTTTTTATCAACTTTTCAAATCATTTTTCTAAAAAAGCTAAAAGCTTGATTAAAAGTTAAAAGTCAGCTTTTAACTATTTTTTCAAAACACACGAAATCTTGTGAAAGTTGATTTTTCTATTTTGCACTATATTTTAATTTTAATCTAAAAATGAGTTTGACGAGACTAATGTGAATGTTATTAGAGCATCATAATCAAACTTGGTAAAATCTTTTTTTAGCTAAAAAACTTTAAAAAAATCAAATTCATTAAACTCGTTTGCAGCTTGTCAAAATTTATGATTACTACAGTATCTCATTATAACAAGCGAGGTACTGTTCATTGCTAAATTAGTGTTACCGAATGTCCACTCGGAAGTTCGGTCGGTCAACGGCAAATTTTTTTTTTTTTTTTCTTAAGAATTGTTTGGCTGATAACTTATCAATTTAATAAAAAAAGAAAGACTAATAAACACAATAAGAAAATAATATTTTAATAAGATTAAGTTAAAATAGAAAGTTTGATACAATAGGAGGTGACTAGCTAAAATAGTAATATAGTTTTAATTTGACTAAAAATTTGAAAAGGTTAGTGTGAATGCTCTTAGATACAAGAAAAGTAAGATGTAACGACGTTGATTTGACGGCGTTTAAAAAATTGCCTTACCGTTTTAACTTCCGAAGGCATTTTTAAACGCCTTTAAATGTTTTTCTCTTTTTTCTTTTTTTTTTAATGTATACTTAAATAGCTCATTCTCTCTCTCTCTCTCTCTCTCTCTCTACCCTTGATTTCACTCTCTCTTGCTTCAAGCCCTTTCGTTTCTCTCGATTCAAATCCCTTCATTTATTAATCGATTAATCTGCAACCCTTCTCTTCAAGTATTCGATTCACCCTTTCGTTTATTCGATTCAAATATTCATAGATCGTCGATTCACAGATCATAATGTGCCATCTTGAGTTTGCGTTCGAGTTCGCAGGTCTTTCTTCATGGTAAGTGTTAATCAGTCTCATCTCTATCTTCTCACATTCAAGTTCGATTGAAGATGAAACTTACTGATGGAATCATTCGATTCAGGTATGCTAGGTTTCATCTACTTTATCATTCTTAGGTCAGATTGATTGAAGGTCTGTTGATCGATTGAAGGTGATTTCGAAGTTCAACCTTCTTCAGCTCGGTGATTCAATCTCAGATTCATTCGGCGATTTCGAAGTTCTCTCTCGATTTCAAAGCTCGGTGATTCAATCTCAAATTCATCCGGCGAGGAGAATAAGCACCATCATCTACTAAGGTGAGCACCATCGCTTCAGCAAATCTCAAGCCCTATATATATATATATCTCTCTCTCAAGTTCTTCCTTCCCGTCGATTTTTCTCCTAGGGTTTTCAATCAATGTTTTGAAGAAGTTTAATCTCTGTTTTTTATTGATCAGTTTGGATTGATCAATCAGTGTTTTACACATCTCATTTATTTTTCCCCAGATCACCAGAACTGATTTTTCAACCAGTGTTCTGTATTTTTCACTCTCTGTTTTTTTTATTACCCTGTTTTAAACCCTAAATCAGCATCAACAATATTAGCCTGTTTTTTTCCTTTGCTGATCTGATTTTTGGTTCCAATTCTAATGTATACACATATTATAATTTTATTAATGGCATTGTTGTTAGGGTTGCATAGTTTAATGGCTCTTGCTGATTTTTAAGAGTTAAGTTTGTGAATCTTTTGTACTTATTCCAGTTACAAGATTAGGGGCTTTAAGCAGGAAATAAGAGTGAAAGATACGACTGAAAATGGAACTTACTATCTACATACAAATAAATATGGAAATCAATTGTTCCAATGAGTAATAGATAAAAAGATTATGAATAATGAATGATAGAATGCTGCCAAGCTTACAAATTAATATATTTACAGATTCTCATTAGTAAAACTCAGTGGCCATGTGGTCATGATTGTCTTGATTTCTCTTTTGGAAAAAATGTTCCCCAGTAGCATAATGATTCTATAAATAAGGAGCATAATTTCCAAGAGAAAATTTAATGTAATCACGCTATGACTAAAAGTCTTACAATAGATATCACTAGGTGATTATGAATGACATACAGGGTAATATGTCATGATTTCATGCTGTTTTTATTATTTTGGTTTTTACTGAAGCTTTGATTTTTGTTTGTTTTTTCCCTCAACTATGCAACACTCAGGTACTTTTGGACTCATAATTAAACATAGCTTTATGCTTTATGCACAAATATATCCTTCATTTTCAGTGGCCAGCTAATGTTACTCTGTTTTATGTAGGTTAGTATGAGCATGCGAGTACACATGTTTATGTGCATACCTGGATTTCTATTTCCAGCATCACTTCAAGTAATGAATCACTTCAAGTATGCATCCTTCAAATTTCAGTTGATACTTGTTACTTGGGTGGATGAGTAGCTTTAGTGATCAATATCTTAAATCTTTGTAAACTTAAATGGATTGAGCTTGGCTGCCCCTGAATGTCTACTTGGTTACTAAGCCTAGTGTACGGGAAATAAATAAACCTTCTCGTATAATCCTGTTGATCAAGTCTGCGCTCCTCCGTATGACGTCGCTTTATTACCTGAAAACACAAACGTGAGCTAACCGGCGGGTGTGTGCCGGAAACCTCTCCGATGCCTAAGTCAGTAAGCTTGACAAATAGACAAAAGCTCTGTGTATTCAGAAAATAAAGTTGTGTTACCTCTCCAAAGGTGTTGTGTGTGAGCTTTTATAGGTTTCGTGTGGCACAATCCTAGTAGGACTTTTACTTCTCCATGCAGAGTCCTCCTAAGATTCATACTCCTGAAAGATAATGCTTATCCTTCAACACCCCCCTCACTGCTTAAACCAAGTGAGATGGTTCTACCATGGTAGGTTTCTAATAGGACCGAGGTAATCATGGCTATGTTGACCCGCAGAGTAGGCCGAACTATCCTTAGTTCGGTTTTTCCTTTCACTACACCTTATCTCAATTCTCTCATGTACAAACCATGGTGTGATTAGACCGAGCTACCGAATAGTAAGGTTCTGACCGTTCTAACCACAATACGCTATGACCGGGCTAACTCTGAGACCGGACTAACTTCAAAGCGTCTTTAGACCGGACTAACTTCAAGTCTCCTCCGGACCGGACTAGCTTCGGGGCTCTAGGACCAGACTAACTTCAAAGCCTTTTTACTCAGCCCTTCGTATTGTGGCCCATGACGGCCCATTACCCAGCTTGGCCCAATTTTCATATAAATTACCCTCTCAATTGCCCCTTAATTCCATCTGCGTAGCATGATAGGGATTACCTGTTTTATCAGCCGAGCTAAGGTTTTTAAGCCTTTCCAACCGAGCTAAAACCTTTTAGCTTTTCCAACCGAGCTAAAACCCTTTAGCCTGTCCAACCGAGCTAAATTCATGCCGGGCTCTAGCTATCCGATCAAAACGTCTCTTCAATCACAGCAACTGAATCGCTTTTTATTCCAATGACACGTGGCAGACGCCGATTGGCTCAATGCAGCTGTCACGCCGCCTTCATACTCCGTGTTTTTTGAACAGTCCCGCCCAAATTTTGGGCTTTCTAACAAAAACAAATCCCAAGGCAAAAATCCCCCACTTTTACTATTCATCCTCTTCCTTCTCTCTGAGTTCTCACTGTTCTTCGTCTTCTGAAAGAGCTCGTGTTTTGCTGCTGCCTTTTGCTTCCATCCTCTAAGCTCTTTGATCTTTATCAGGTAAGTACTGCACCTCTATCTTGCTTTCCTTGTTTTCGTACTTTGTTTTGTGGTCTTTGCATTTGCTTTCTCTCATTCTTGGCACACTGTTTCTGTTTTTGCAAAACATATATTCTTGATCCACCTTGCGTTTTCTAGGAAAAACTTCATAAGAACCTCATGAACTTCATGAAGTAATCTATAAAACAGTGTTTGATCCACAATTACCATCTAACCGAACTAAAAAGTAGTTTATAGTCAATGTCCTTCTATCAGAGACTTTAATTGAACTAGCACTCCATGTAGGTACCAGTAGTTTGAATAAGTCAAACCACTTTTAGCCGAGGTAAACGAACCGAACTAAGTCCATACGTAGCATAATGAAACCTTATCATTCGACCGAGCTAGGTCTTTGGGGCTAAGCCAGCTTTCTAAGTTTTTAGACCGAACTCAGAAAGCTGCCCCTAGAGGCTTAACCGATCTGACTGAGCCTTCTCTTTAACCGAGATAACAAATCGCTTTGCCAAGACCAAGCTATCGAACCGCCTGCTTAATCCAAGCTACTAAGCATCTTGTTGAAACCGAGATAGAACCTATAACATCCCACACACCCGAAGTAGGACTCCTATTCTTGCTTTTATTTTGTAGCACGGTCCAATGACCTGTGCTTAACCCCTTTGTTTTCCACTTTGCAAACTTAGGTTGCCCAGGCACTCCACTGCGCGCCCAGCCGAGCTACTGAGCACAATTTTGCGACCAAACTAATTTATCCATAATTTAAAAAATAAATGGGGAAGTATAGGTTTTTGGTAGAAACCCTTGGTGGCCTGGTCGAATTCCGAAGGGATTACAACATCCCTGACGACGTCTAACTTACTCTGGCCGAACAAGATACCCTTCCATGGGGAAAATAGGGCTATGTACCTTTCACCCTCCTATCAATAATAGAAACCGGACGAAGATTCCCCGTTCAACCCTTGATTTGTGAATTTCTAAGACAAACCAGAATATGCCCAACTCAGCTTTCCACCAATTCTTATCGTATAATAATGGGTATAGCCGAACTAAACCGCCGAGCCGGTCTTAACCTTGGTCTAGCCGAAATATTCCACCAATACTCCATTGGATCCAAAGATGACAGCTGGGTCTACTACCTTAGGATACGCCGTCGCAGAGAAAAAATAATAAAAGATACGCCGGATAAGGACTTAAACAATGATGACTTTTTCTGGGTGTCTGGCAATTTTGAAGACCAGCAAGCCCAGATCCCTGGCCGAAGTATAAACTGGAATAAAGGAGAACCTGGTATAATTACTTCGGTTTTTGGTATGCTTTACTCTATTTCGGTTACCTGCTCCAGAACCGAACTAACAGTTTGTCTTCTTTATGCAGATTCAGCCCATCTTCAATCACTTTACAGCTACCCCAATCTAGGCACTCTCCGCGCCGCACTACAGTATCCAGAACGGAGTTGGGCCAAGCTGTTAAATTTTGAACCGACATACAGATACAGAGGCCGCCGAAAGGCGAGAGTGACCGACTTCCTGCTAGAGGAGGCCCCCGAACCGGACCCAACCTTGCCACAAATTAGACTAATCCCACTGACCGCCGAAGAAGAAATGGCCAAGAGAAACAGAGTCAGGGCCCTCTTGACCGAGACAAACATGGCCGAGGTACCACCACCAAACCAAACTCAAGAGACCGTGGTGGCCCTTCCTTCTCAACAACCTTCTTCATCACGCCGAACTAAACGCGCCCGGACTACGCAAACCGAACAACGGTTAGTTGATGAAGATGAAACCACCCTACCACCGAGCCACCCACCGAGTCCGCAACTAGAGCCATCTGACCGAGCTACCTCCAAGTGGGCACCGAAGCTCACTTATCAGAACCGAGATATTGAGGAAACTGATTCGGTGGTTGCTGAGAAGGATCACATACTGGCCTTCAATCTTGCCAAAAGTGTGTGCCTTCCAAAGGACATGGAGCACCACAATCAGCTAAACACCGAGCTGAAGGCCATCTGGTCTTCAACAAAATCCATGATCCTGGTAGGTAGCACTCTCTTTTGCTTTTGTACCTTTCAAATTCTTCCTACTTTCAGCTCAGCTAAAAAGGAAAGTTTCTATTATATTGTAGGCCATTCAGAAGAACCACATTGCACACAAGCGGATGTTGGAGCTTAGGAGAATGTCAAGGGAGGCCATGGCAGAGGCCGAAGCCAAAACCACCGAGCTCAAACAGGAACAAGTGAGGACGGCCGAGTTGGAGGCCGAGGTGACTCGTCTGACAGGCCTAGTTGCTTCGGCTGATGCTGACAGACAGAGAGCCCTAACCGAGATGAAAGATAAGTATTTGCGAGAACTGGCGAAACTTGAGGGTGTCAAGGACGCCGAAATAAACGTTTTGAAGAAGAAAGCTGAAGATGCCGAGGTGAAGGGCTTCAAGGAAGGCGAAGTTGCATACATCCAGCAGTGTGAAGCCGCGAAGGACTTGTTCTTCAAGTGCGGCTGGAGGGGTGCCGTGGAGCAGCTCGATTGCGATCCCGACACCGAGGTCTTCAATGCTCCTCAGTATTTTATTCCGGCCACACTGGCGGAGTATGCAGCCGATCTACAAAAGCAATTCCTTGAAGCGTCTGACGACGATGATGAAGAGAATGAGCCAACTGACACTCCGGTAGTCAACAAGCAAGGCAACGGTCAACCAACTCGGTTGGAGCCAACGTTTGAAGACCTAACTGTTGAGCCGCCGACTGACACCGTGCTGCCAGTTGCTACTGAGGCTGATCTTCCATCTGTAACCGGTGTTCAGGTTGATATTGAAGCCGATCTTGAAGACCTTTTTAATTAATTTGTATTTTTTTCTTTTTCTTTTTTTTACTTCGACTTGTAACCGGGCTAGGAGCCCTTCCTTTGTAATTGCTCTGAACTTGATCAATGAAAATCATCTTTTCTGTTACAACATTTTTTTCGGTTTGAACTGTATGTTTATACTTGTAATGACTTTTCCATGATCTTTTCACTTCCAACTGTTATCTCGGTTTAAATTTCTGTTTGAGCTTGCTTTCTTATAGTAGCGTGGCCGAGATACTTTATTCTGGTCTCAGCGGAGCAATCTGACTGAGCTTACTAGCTAACCACTCTTTAACCGATGTCCTTACTTCAGCTAAAGAGTACTAAGAGTTGGTTTAATCCAGCCAACCACTCTTTTAGCCGATGTCCTTACTCGGCTAAAGAGTACTAAGAGTTGGTTTAATCCAGCCAACCACTCTTTAGCCGATGTCCTTACTTCGGCTAAAGAGTACTAAGAGTTGGTTTAATCCAGCCAACCACTCTTTTAGCCGATGTCCTTACTTTGGCTAAAGAGTACTAAAAGTTGGTTTAATCCAGCCAACCACTCTTTAGCCGATGTCCTTATTTCGGCTAAAGAGTACTAAGAGTTGGTTTAATCCAGCCAACCACTCTTTTAGCCGATGTCCTTACTTTGGCTAAAGAGTACTAAGAGTTGGTTTAATCCAGCCAACCTCTAAGTTAGTTTTTCCAGCCAACCTAGAATAAAATGTTTGGTTATTCCGACCAAACGTCCTGCAGCCTGGATCCTTATCCTAGGCTTAGGAGGGGTGTTGGTTTAATCCAGCCAATCTCTAAGTTAGTTTTTCCAGCCAACTTAGAATAAAATGTTTGGTTATTCTGACCAAACGTCCTGCAGCCTGGATCCTTATCCTGGGCTTAGGAGGGGTGTTGGTTTAATCCAGCTAACCTCTAAGTTAGTTTTCCAGCTAACTTAGAATAAAATGTTTGGTTATTCCGACCAAACGTCCTGCAGCCTGAATCCTTATCCTGGGCTTAGGAGGGGTGTTGGTTTAATCCAGCCAACCTCTAAGTTAGTTTTTCCAGCCAACTTAGAATAAAATGTTTGGCTATTCCGACCAAACGTTCTGCAGCCTGTATCCTTATCCTGGGCTTAGGAGGGGTGTTGGTTTTTCCAGCCAACCTATAGATTGGTTTTTCCAGCCAACCTTACTTTTGATGTCCCTAACTCACGAATACAATCTCATACAAAAAACAACTATGCTGAAAAGAATTGACTTTGCTTTATTGAGAGAAAAGAAAATTACACATACTCGTAAAAAAAACTAAAAATAAAATAGTTTGAGATTGGCAGTGTTCCATGGCCTTGGAATGGCTTTGCCGTCCTCATCTTCCAGGTGGTATGCCCCTTTGCCGGCTAATCCGACCACTTTGTAAGGTCCTTCCCAATTGGGCCCTAACTTGCCATCTCCTGGTATCAATGTGTTTCCCATCACTTTGCGCAGTACCCAATCTCCGATTTTGAATTGTCTTGGATGCACTGTTTTGTTGTTTTTCCTGGATAACTCTTGTTGGTATGAGGCAATATGAACCAGTGCTCTTTCTCTTCTTTCTTCCGCAAGGTCGAGCTCCAATGTTATGGCTTCTCCATTTAAGTTTGGATCAAAATTTTCGCTTCTAATTGTGGGGAGGCCGACTTCCAGTGGGATTACTGCTTCCATTCCGTAGGCTAAGGAGAATGGTGTTTCTCCTGTTGATCGTCGAGGTGTGGTGCGGTAAGCCCATAAAACATGAGGAAGTTCTTCTGCCCACTTGCCTTTGGCTTTCTCCAACCTTTTCTTCAACCCATCCAAGACTACCTTGTTTGAAGCTTCTGTCTGTCCATTTGTTTGGGGATATGCCGGTGTAGAATTATAGAACTCTATCTTGTACTCTTCACAAAAGCCTCTGAAGATTCTGCCGTCGAACTGAGTGCCATTGTCTGAGATTAGGGCTTTTGGTATGCCAAACCGAGTGATGATATTCTGCCAGACGAACTTCTTTACATCTTTTTCCTTGATTGATGCCAATGCTTCTGCTTCCACCCACTTTGTGAAATAGTCCGTTGCTGCGAGAAAGAACTTCCTGTTTCCGGGCGCTGTTGGAAGTGGTCCTACTATGTCCAAGCCCCACATTGCAAAGGGCCATGGGCTGGTCAATGGTAGGAGTTCTCTGGCCGGCTGATGTATTTGATGTGCGAACTTCTGACACTTCTCGCATTTCTTCACATACTTCTCCGTGTCTGCTTGCATGTATGGCCACCAGTATCCTTGTGAAATGGCTCTGTAAGCTAATGATCTTCCTCCTTGGTGGCTTTCGTACACCCCTTCGTGTATCTCGTATAAGAATGCTTCTACTTTGCTGGGGTGGACACACTTTAGATAGGGTCCTGAGAATGACTTTTTGTATAATGCCAGAGATGGGGAGAGCCAAAATCGCTGTGACTTTGCTCTAATTTTGTTGGCTTCTTTCTTTTCTTCTGATAGAACGCCATCTTTCAAGAATAGTATGATGGGATCCATCCATGAGGGGCCTAGATCGGCGCAACATACTTCTTCTGCCTCGGGGTCTTCGATGCTTGGTCTTGGTAAGTAGTCGATGAGCAACGGATGAGGGATGGAAGTATCTGCCATTGAAGCGAAGCCTGCTAGTTCGTCTGCTCTACTGTTTTCCTCCCTGCCAATCTGTTCTATCCTCACTACTTCAAATTTCTTGATCTCTATTCTGACCAACTCTTGGTACTTGGCCATCCTATCATCCTTTGCTTCATAGTCGCCAGAAATTTGGTTTACCACCAGCTGTGAGTCGCTGTAGACCATTAGTTCGGTGGTCTTCATGTAGAATGCTGTTTTGAGTCCTGTAAGAAGTGCTTCATACTCCGCTTCGTTGTTTGATGCTGGGAAGCTAAGGTTGATTGCTTGCTCCACAACCAGGCCGTCTGGTGAGATTAGGACTATGCCAAGACTTGCACCATGTCGGTTGGATGCTCCATCCACAAAGAGCTTCCACATCTCTCCAACGAACAATTTCCAGCAAGTGGAGGGTCAAATGATGCCGTGGGGTCAAGAATGTTGCTGGTGTTTTCTTCAAGATCCATGCTTGCGGTCTGCCCCTCGCTATCTGATTGTACCAAGTCTTTATTTGTTGGTGAGTCTTGGTTCGATGTAGCTTGGTTTGCTTCTTCCTTGCTATCTTTAGTCTGGTCTGCCATGGGATCTGATTGAATATCCTACACCAGGGGTTGTGCTATTCCGGCGTCAATTTCTATTCCTGGTTTGGTTGTATTAGTTAGGTCGACTAGGCAGATATGATGACTTCCTGGGGTGAATTCTGCGACAAAGTCTGCCAAAGCTTGGGCCTTTATCGCGGTCCTGGGTTGGAATTTGATGTCGAACTGCCCCAACTCAACTGCCTACTTTAAGATTCGCCCAGAAAAGTTTGCCCTCTCAAATAAAGCTTTTAATGGGAAAGCTGTGAGGACGATTATAGTGTGGGCGTGAAAGTAGTGTGATAACTTTCTTGAGGCCATTATCAGGGCCAGTGCTAATTTTTCTAGTGGCAAATACCTTGTTTCGGCTCCCAGCAATGTCTTGCTGACATAATAGATGGGCAGATGTTGAATTCCTTCCGCACGGACCAACACTGCGCTAATTGCATGCTGAGAGACTGCCAGGTACAGGAAGAGTTCTTCTCCAGGTATTGGGGTGACCAGCAATGGTGGAGAAGACATGTATTCTTTCAAGCTTTCCAGAGCTTGGTCGCATTCTTCGTCCCATTCGAACTTGGCTTTTAGTGCATGGAAGAATGGTCGTAGTCTGTCTGATGACCGGCTTATGAACCGATTGAGCGCAGCTGCCATGCCAGTGAGATGCTGTACTTTTTTTACTGAGTTTGGTCTCTCCAAATCCTGGATTGCTTTGATCTGGGAGAGGTCTGCTTCTATACCCCGGTTAGTCACAAGGAAGCCTAGGAATTTGCCAGATCCTACTCCGAATGCACACTTAGATGCATTGAGGCGCAACTTGTGCTTCTTCAGAATTTCAAACATCTCTCGTAGGTCCTTGAGATGGTTATTCTCATCCTTGCTTTTGACCACCATGTCGTCGATGTAAGCCTCCATCATTCTACCTAACAATGGTTCAAACATCTTGGTGACCATTCGTTGAAATGTTGTCCCTGCGTTCTTTAGGCCAAAGGGCATGACCTTGTAACAGTATAGTCCTCTTGGAGTTGTAAAGGATGTGACCTCCTGGTCTGGTTCATACATGGCGATTTGATGGTAGCCTCTGTATGCATCCAGAAAGCTGAGTTGGTTGTGCCCCGCCGTTAGGTCGACCAGTTGATTTATTCGTGGTAGAGGGAAGCTGTCTTTCGGACATGCCTTATTGACTATTTTGTAGTCGACACAGACACGCCACTTGCCATTCTTCTTTGGCACCACGACTGTGTTGGAGATCCATCTTGGGTAGTGCACCTCTCTGATTGCTCCTGCCTCCAGCAGGTTTCCTACTTCTTCCGCCATTATCTCGGCATGGTGGAGTGTCGATCTACGGGTGCATTGAATGATTGGTCTGGCGGTTGGGTAGACATTGAGTTGGTGACAGATGAAGTTGGGATCAATGCTTGGCATGTCGTATGGTGTCCAGGAAAACACTTCGATATTAGAGGTTAAAAATTCCATGACCTCTAATCTCTCAGTGCTGGACAACGACGAACCGAGCAAAAAGAACTTATCCGGATTCTTTTCATCTATTCTTACCTCTACCAAGTCCTCCACCGCTTTTTGATCAGGCACTTTGCCGACATCTGCGAATAGCTCATTGCTCTCAAGTTCTTCCACCGAATGAACGTATCCTTTGGCAGCGCGGCTGCCATTCACCGTGACGAAGCATTGCTTCGACATGATCTGATCTCCATAGACTTTTTCAATTATCCCGGTATTGTTGGGGAACCGCATTACTTGGTGGTAGGATGACACCACCGATCGCATGGCATGCAGCCATGTTCTGCCCAAGATGATGTTGTAAGTGGAGGGGACCTTCAATACCCAGAACTCCACTTGTTTCGTCACGCTTCCTGCTCTGACTGGAAGAATTATTTTGCCGACGGGCCATTCTGGCATGGAGTTGAATCTAATTAGGGGAGATACGGCAGGCCCAAAGTCTTTGTCTTGTAACTTTAATTGTTTAAATGTTTCGTAGTACATGATTTCACATGAACTACCCTGGTCAATCAGAATCCGCTTGACGTCAAAATCCTTGACTCGGAGAGTGACGACTAGGGCATTATTGTGAGGGCAATATATCCGTTCCAAGTCTTTATCCGAAAAAGACATGACGTTTGTGGCCTCTGTCTTCCCCTTCTTGATGGCAGGTTGGGCACTTAGCACCTCTCTAAAGTGTTCAGCCTTTTTGATTGATCCCCTGAGCTCACATACACGCTCAGGTTCAAAGACTCCATGTATCACATTGATAATGCCTTGAGGTGGGGCGTCGACTGGCATCCCGTTGGGGTTATTATGGTCCTGGGGGGCTGGTTGCATCCCTCCTTCAATGTATCTATCCAAGTGTCCTGCTGCCACCAACTCCTCCAGGTGCTATCTCAATGGCGTGCAATTCTCAGTGCGGTGCCCCTTTTCTTTATGAAAGGTGCACCGTGATCTTTCGTCATAGTCCTTCTGCGCTTCCCCTAGTTTGGCTGGCCATCTGACGAAAGGCTCATCTTTTATTTCACTTAGAATTCGGTAGATCGGTTTCTTGAATACCGTGGTTATGGCCGTGTGGACCCTCAACCATCTTTTATCCGGGTCCTCTCCGTTGTCTCGCCTGCCACGTCCGTTTCTGTTCTGACAATCTACCGTATTGACCTTTGCTGAGGTCTTCTTTTCTAGTGCTATGGTCGTGCCAGATTTTGTTTTGGCACGTGCGCCATCCTCTTCTACCCTGATGTGTTGATGCACTCTTTCCATCAAGGCTTCCATGGTGAGGGGTGGTGTCATGGTGATTGAGTCCCTTAGTCTATTCCCGACTGGAAGGCCCCTTTTGTACTGTGCAATGACGAGATTGGTGGGGCAGTCCCCAATCTGGTTGAATGTCTCCCAGTAGCGACTATTGTAGGACCTTAATGTCTCTTTTTCGCCCATGTCGATGGAGAGTAGTTGGTCAATTTCCACCGGGGTTTTGGTGTTTGTTCTGAATCTTGTGACGAATGCCTCCGCCAATTGTGCCCAGGAGGCTATGCTGCCTTCTGGAAGTTTTTCAAACCAAGTCAAGCCTAGATCACCAAGGCTTGACGGGAAGAGGATGCACATTAGAGCCTCGTTTCGCCGATATACCGCCATAACTTGGCAGAAGTGGCTTAAGTGAATGTAGGGGTTCGTCTTCCCTTCATACGTGGTGAATTTGGGTTGAAGGAACCCTATAGGAAGGGGCGCGTTTTCAATTGCCGGAACGAACGGCGAGGTCTGCAGCCTTGCTAATGCTTTGTCCGTTAGTTCGTAGACAGGGCGTGGTAATGGCATTCCAACCTCGACGCTTCCATGCGATCGAGGAGCCAATCGTTGAAGGGTAGAAACTCTGCGAGGGTCGCGCGCCCTGGTGTCCTCCTTCCATCGTGCCTTTTCTTCCAGCATGATCCACAAATCGGATGATTTGGGCAACTCCGTCTGTTTGGATGATGTCTGGTACGAGTGCGAGGGTCGGTAGGTACTTCCCTCTGTGTAAGACCTCAATGATCTCGTTCTCTCAGACATGGAGTAACGAGTTCTGAAGGTTCTAGACTGAGTATCGCCTGTCCTAAGGCTTCTACTCTCTGCTTGTGACGGTGTGGAATACCTTCCACGGTCTTTTGAGCGGCGAGGGGGCGTCTTGTTTTTGCGCCCCTCTCCTGTCACCACTCCTTTTCCCTTTATTTGGCGCTTCAAGGCCTCCATGTCCGCTGCCATCTTTCTTATTAATTCGTTTTGCTCCTTCACGCGGTCCTCCAGAACTTGAAGATCAATCCTCCGCCTTTGCCTGTCAGGACTTTGTGAATAAGAGTGATAGGGGCTGGTAGTTTGCCTTCCCCTCGTATCCCTCCTGGAGTTATGTTGTTAGGGCTCCAAGTCCGTTATGGGAGGGATAGAAGGTAATCTTTCATGCCTTGCACCCCCATCTGGTGTTTGCCCGTCGATGGCGAACTGTGGTAATTCTTCATTGTGCGCCATTGTTCCTAAAGAGGTAAAGCTTGATCAAGAGGTTTTGTCCTGTTTGTTTTTCCCACAGACGGCGCCAATTGTACGGGAAAGAAATAAACCTTCTCGTATAATCCTGTTGATCAAGTCTGCGCTCCTCCGTATGACGTCGCTTTATTACCTGAAAACACAAACGTGAGCTAACCGGCGGGTGTGTGCCGGAAACCTCTTCGATGCCTAAGTCAGTAAGCTTGACAAATAGACAAAAGCTCTGTGTATTCAGAAAACAAAGTTGTGTTACCTCTCCAAAGGTGTTGTGTGTGAGCTTTTATAGGTTTCGTGTGGCACAATCCTAGTAGGACTTTTACTTCTCCATGCAGAGTCCTCCTAGGATTCATACTCCTGAAAGATAATGCTTATCCTTCAACACCCCCTCACTGCTTAAACCAAGTGAGATGGTTCTACCATGGTAGGTTTCTAATAGGACCGAGGTAATCATGGCTATGTTGACCCGCAGAGTAGGCCAAACTATCCCTAGTTCGGTTCTTCCTTTCACTACACCTTATCTCGGTTCTCTCATGTACAAACCATGGTGTGATTAGACCGAGCTACCGAATAGTAAGATTCTGATCGTTCTAACCACAATACGCTATGACCGGGCTAACTCTGAGACCGGACTAACTTCAAAGCGTCTTTAGACCGGACTAACTTCAAGTCTCCTCCGGACCGGACTAGCTTCAGGGCCCTAGGACCGGACTAACTTCAAAGCCTTTTTACTCAGCCCTTCGTATTGTGGCCAATGACGGCCCATTACCCAGCTCGGCCCAATTTTCATATAAATTACCCTCTCACCTAGTAACCAATGTATAATTGTTTTGAAATATGCCTGAACCTGTTTATTCTGTTCACAACATGCCCATGAATGTCTAATTGGGTACTCAATTTCATAATTGACCTAAATGGAGCTCACATCAAAATTCCAACTATAAAAAGAGATATGATCAAAATAGTGAAAGGTGTTTACACTTTCTGAATTTTGGGGTTTTGATCAAGTTTAAGCAAGAATCACTCCTGGTTGATGTTTAACTCCTCAATGTTCAAAATAGTCAATTCTAATGCAAAATAACAAGTTTAAATATACTGAAGAAGTAATAATGAATCAGTAAATATAATTAAAACGTTTTTGAAATTTGGATCGTTACGCTTTAGCTATATACCTTGCCCGTGTTAAGTTTGTACTTTCCACGTGTAGGAGGAATCCAACCAATGTGGACTGATTTTGTAGGCCTATGATCCCTAGTAAATTATCATACAAAAACTTTGACTAGTACCCAAGAGAGCCTTAGAGGGGTTGGCTGTTTTGGACCAGCAGTCTCTAACTTTCATATTCTCCTCAAAAGATTTAAGGGGCTGATTCCGATCTAATTGTCAAACCAAAACAAGGTATTGAACCCATTCTTAACTAGGACTTTCAAATACTTGTTAAAGAGGTATTTCTCTTCAAGTAAGGCTTTCAAGATGGTATAAGCCCTTTCCGATTAAGAGTTGTTCTTATAGTACTAGACATTAATGACTCTCGATCTCAAAAACTCTTTTTCACTAGATGCTGTCCTTTTCCAGGAAAATGAAAATGCTGTAACAGCATCAAAGGACTAAAGAGGAATTCTGGAATGATAAAAGGAACATCATTCATGTGAAATAGCTGAGTATAAGCAATTAAAGTCTTTAAATAGGAACAATGTTGAATTCTTCACATCAAATGTATATATACAGCAGTAGAAGAGTATTCATACAATCATATTGAACAACCACAATGATAATATTTTTCAGTCGCACTGAAGTCAACAGGGTATCATCTTATGTCAACAATAATAGGTATGCCTTCATTATTTGAACCATTTATCAATTTGTGCCAGTTAAGCTCCAAGGCCCAATATGAGAATCTAAGTTTATTTTGTTTTTTGTAGTTCCTTGCTGTTCAAATGTTGAGCGGAGACATGGTGCCTCACCCTCAGGTATTTGTTATAGTTATTTAACCGAGAATGGTATGCATTCATCTTATATATTTATAATGCTGAATGATTCTTAATATGATGGATAGCCAAATACCTTCTATGGTGATTCAAATTCTGTACACATTTAACGACATCTAGTATTTAAGAAATTTTTGTTGCATGTTCTTGTCCGTTAACTTTGATGAACTTGCACAACTAACTAGTTATCTTGATTATTGTCCTCTCATCCATGGCTGTGGTGGTTGTTTTTGCTGAAGTTTATCATTGATACTATATTCTTTGTTCAGTCTTGTACAGGGAAAACCTTTGTTCAATCGTTTCGAGCATGGATGCTTTGCCATTCTACTTCATTTGTTGTGAATTGAGATCTGTGTATACAGATAGTGTTGAGTATAATACATCATCACTATCGGTGCTCTCTCCTGTCTTTCTCTCATTCACTCTCTAGTTGAAATAACATACAAAATCTCATGCTTTTATGAATTTCTGTAATGCTTTCTTTCACTTTATGTGGCCCACAATGCAAACACCTAATTATTGAAGTTTGTCAATTAAGATTATATATTGATTTTTTTTGTACTTATTTGAATCTGAGACTATCATATATAGAATCAAGTTAATAGATAGTATTATCAAGGGTTTTTATTTTGACATTGTTTCTTGTATGAAAGAGGAGAGCATGTTTCGCCTGAAGATTCCTTTGAAGTAAAGTGAAGGAAACATATTGCTACACTAGTTCCGATATTGTCAAGGTAGTCATTTACTATCTTCATTACTTTGGAAAATTATTAGTCAACAAATTCATGCTCTGTGCTGAGCATGAATATGTTTAAAATATTTTGTTTTCAGAATTTTATATTCATATGAATCTGAAATATTTAATCCAACATTATTCTACTGATATGCCTTTTTCTTCTATGATTTTAGGAGTTCAATGAGTATGACAGAGAACCAGCTAAATACTTCAAGCAATATAAAGGAATCAAACCCAGGACAGGGGCACCATAGTCTTGTGATATCAGCTATGAACGATTTCTTGGGCCTGAGGTTTGTTCCAATTTTCTTTTCAATTTTTGCTTCTTTTAAAATCACGATGTATGTTAGTGGAATGATGACTCCAACACATCTCCGAATTTGATAAACATATTTTGGGTTGATTTGAAAGTCATGCTGAAAGTACTATATGGTTTTATTCTTGTTTTATTTTTGGAGATGGTTTTTTTCTCACTCTCTTGCTCTCTCTTTCTCTTAGAGGATCGAATCTGTTTTATTTTTTCCCTTTTCCTGCTTTTATCAATTTCACACATGCACCTATAAGCTTCTTCCAAGTGACAATCCAATCTTCAAGATTTCAAATCCTTTCGAAGACATGTGTCCCTTTGTTGAATAACACATTATTTTGATTTTTGACAGGGAATTGATTGCAGAGTCCTCGTTGAAATTTTTCTTTAAGTAGGAAGCGAGTTTACTTTCATTTTCCTTGATGAGGGTTCTGGTTTTGATTGCCAGCCTGTTGCATTAGGGCTTATGATAAAGCTGCAATCAAGTGTAATGGCAAGGAGGCTGTCATCAACTTCTATCCCAACATCTATGAAGATGAGCTCAAATCTACTAGTAATTATAGTACTGAATAATACTGATGCCAATTCTGTATAATGTTTGTTTTTTCAAAGTGTTTCTGAATCAAATTTGATTGTTATATATCTGTTTCCCAATATCTCCCAAAAATGCTGCACCGGACCATAACTTAGATTTGAGCTTGGGTAGTTCGACCTCAAAACACAAAAACAGCCGAGAATTGGGAAATGAAATCCAAAATGTTGATCAGTTGGATCAGCATCGTACTACCATACCATTTGAAGCAGATTGGCACAACTGGGCATTTAGGCCACAGGTACAAAGAAACTGCTTAGTTTAATTTCGTTAATTTCTTTAATTGAACTATTTATTCTAATAATATTAATAATTTCCACAACTTATATTAATGTGAACCCAGCTCAATATTCAACAAGAACCATATAGAATTAATTCCTATAGAAGAGAAGGGTACAATGAGACCGAGACAGTGCAACTTCTGAGCCAAACCCACATTCAATCTCCGAGTTCACTGAGACCCGGGCAATTCGTCGAGGAGAGTGAAAACTCAATGCTTCACATGTTTTCACCCTCATCAAACTATCAAGTCTGTATTGAAACCCATTTCATGAGTTGGGTATAACTGGGTTAATTAATTAGATCGGCTAATAAATTGTTTTAATCTCGTGGTTCTAGGTTCAGTATCCTAGCAACAGCAGCAATGGAAGTCAAATTGGAGCCACCACCGGAGGCAAGCACCTCTCCCTGTCAATGAGCAACAATCAGCAAAGGCTGTTCATCAATGCTTTGCAATTGTTTGCAGCTGCTGCAGCATCATCAGGATTCTCACAACAGATAACTACCCGACCCCAAAATTGGCTACACCAGAAAAATGGGTTTTACTCTCTGATGAGACCCCCTTAACCGAACTTTTTGTTTTTTGCTTTTTAAATCGTTATGTAACAAGGCCTTCCGAGTTTGTAAGCATGTAAAGATTAACGCTTTGAGCTTAAATTTCTTCTTTTCCAGTCTCAGAATAGTATGTCAAACCCAAGTCACGAGTACATAACTTGGTTTCAATATCTGATGAGATAAATTCAACATTTGCATAATCAGGATCTAAATATTCATGCGTTCTATTTTATATTTGTGATTCGTTTATGTGCTCCTAAAACCGTATATATGTATTATTATTTAGGCTGCCCTCTTATTTATTATTACATCAATAGCAGGTCCTTGTCCATATTTAAATAATAATAATAATATCACGGCATTTCTCAAAACATCACATAAATTCTAAAGCTAATGGTCAGTTTTTTTAAAAAAAAAATACAATGGCATTTTGAAAATGTTGCTAAAATCAAAGCGACGTCATAGGGTGAGACATTTGGTGGCGTTTTGAAAAAAGCTGCTTATAGTAATATAACGATGTTTTTAAAAAGTTATAAAGTTATAGCGACGGCCGCATTATAGGTGTTTGGTATTAAACGTCACAAAAAGAATTAGTGACGTTTATTGTATCTATAGCGGTGTTTTTAAAACGCCGCTAAATGTCATTTGTCCGGCAGTGTAGGCACTACTCAAGCATCGCTAGCTTAAATGGATCCACACAGATACTGAAAACATAAGACAAACTTATTTTAAAATAAAGGGTAAATTATAAATACACCTTTTGAAGTTTTCTTAAAATATAGATTGTTTCATATAGTTTGAAAAATTATAAATACTCTTTTATTAGAATTTTTTATTTTACAGAATTAATTAAAAAAATGAAATTTATAATTACTCTTCTATACAATAATAAAATTACATAAATTATTAATTGAAACATATTTTTAATATCATTAAAAATGATTAATTGATTTGATAATTTATTAATAAAATAGGCAATTTGTTATGAAATTAGAAACCTTAGGAGTGTGGAATGTAATTTTTAAAACTATAAGGGGGCGATTCATATTTTAATCAAATCTCATGAAGTGTATTTGTAATTTACCCTAAAATAAATAAAGGGGCAAGTATTCATAAATTTATCTTTACTTGTTCCTAGTTGTTTTGGGATTTACTTATTTTTTTTATCTATTTTTGTTTTTAATGAATTTTTTTTTAAAAATTTAAAAATTTAGGGTTGCATTTGGTAGTGTTTTAAAATTATGATTTGATAATAGAATTATATTTTGAGTTTATGAGTTTTGGTATTGTGATTTGAGTGAGGAAAATTTGTTTGGTTATAAATTTGGAATTGAGTTTGAATCGAGCGATGTGACGTATGATATTTGATTCAAAAATTTACAATTCATAACCAAACACACAACCAAAAATTCTATTCAAAACTCATAAAAAAAATTTAAAAAAAATTTCAAAATATTTTTTTATTAAAAATATAAAAATAACAGGTGTAAAAAAAAAAAAACCAAATACTATTCCGGTCAACCGGTCGGACATTCAGGAGAATGATCGGGTAGACGTGTTTTGAAAAGTGGGTGTGAAATCAATTTTTAAAAACTGTAAACAAACATCATACTGAAACAAAAGGGTGGAATCACACTTTGAAAGTCTAACCAAACATAGCTTAGGTTTTTTAGATTCAACTTGACAAGGCGAACCGAAAAATTATAATTATTATAAAAAAAAAAATCAGAAGAGATAAAAATAAGCAATCGTTTTTAGCTTATTTTGCTTTTTAATTAATTTATTTTTTTTGAAATTTTTTTTAAAAAAAACTTTTTAGATTTGTCTCAACAAGATGGATCGAAAGAAAAAAAAAATTGGCATAATCTTGAAAAAAAATCACTAAAGACCAAAAAATTCAAAAAAAAAGTTGGCTTTTTTTGGGTTGCCAAAAGCGGCAGTCTAAATTATTTTTTATATTCTAATAAGTCTTATGAATATCTCTAATAATAGGGCTTGACTTCTCTTAAGTTGTCATCTCAACTTGAAAGAGCGTTTGGATTTGATAGGCCCATTTTAGAATCGATTTCAGTGATCCAAACCGTTTAATAAAAAAATTTAAGATAATTGGACGTCGATAACTGTATATTTGAATCATATTTGTTTTAAGAAAATGGACGACAAATATAATTCAAGAATTACTACCTATTTTTTTGTAATACAAATTTGATTTAAACATATAGCTAGCGATATCTGGTCATCTTGAATTTTTGCACTAATATTCTACTCAACGAGTGCTAAAAAGTGAATGGTTCGAATCATCGAAACGAGACTTGTAATGGGCTCCACGGTCTCCTCAAGTTCTTTCATATTGAGATGTGAACATGAGAGAAACCTAATCACTAATAACAATAGAGTGAATCGTGTATTAATGTTCACATTGATAATGTAAATATTTCATGATATAAACATTCACATTGTCAATGTGAACATTCACAATGTCAAATTTATTTAATATGAATGTTTACATCACCAAATTGCTAAGGGTTTAAAAAATATTTATAAGGGTAAAATTGTTCATAAAATACCTTAAATATGATAATTAGCATTTGATGAATCAAATATCTAAAATAATATATTTATTGTAATATAAAAATATCTTATGGACTAATTGAAATACAAGGATTTGAAAGAAAATTTTCTAATAAATTTACTATTAAATGAATAAATAGAATTTAATATTAAATTAATACGACAATTGAATTATGTTATAATGTTGTTACTCTTGTAGGAAAATACATAGTTTAATAGGCAAGCTTATTTTAAAATAAATAAATTTTAATATTAAATTAATACGACACTTGAATTATGTTTATCTTCTCTATGGTCATAATGTTAAAGAAAATCTATTTCCAAATTTTTTTTTGCTCTCCGTACACACATTTAATAAAATAAATTTTTATTATAATTTTATCATAAAACAAAATGACCATAATGGATATTAATACACTCTAAATATTAAAACTTAATTTTTTCTATACACATATTTTATAATATTTTTTTGGAAAAATAAAAAACTAAAACCTTGTTCTTCTTTTTTCTCACATCCTCCATTGCTATACTCTATTGTCGTCCATTATTTGTCATAAAATCCTTTGATATTTCTTCAGTTTTTGTTCCCTGAGTTTGTGTAAGTTCATAGTGTTAGAGAAAATATGTGATTCCCTACAAGTAAATCAATCAATAGGAATAAAAATTAATGCAGAAAAATTAAATCAAAAGCAATATAAGAATTTTACGTGGTTCCCTCAATGTGATGTACGTCCACGAGATCAAAATCCGATTCTACTATCAACCAAATAAGTTTCCAAACGATTACAAATGAGACATGAATGGTCTCACAAAACCACCCTTAGGTGAATTCCAAATAATCACAAATAAATAAAAGGAAAGATCTCACCAAATAAACGAATAAAAATCTTCAAAACTAGAATTGTAGAAGACCAAAAATAATAGACCAAATTAGCTTTGTAAGCACCAATCAAAACTTGAAACCCATGAAATTTCCAAGCACCAGGATCAAGAAAACCACACCCACTGAATAGAGTCTTTCTTTTGCTGCCGCCGTGGAATCAAACGGCTACCTCTTTCTGTTTTCTCACACCCAAAAAACAAACAATACCAATTATATATTGTGAATTTAGAATTTTTTTTTCAAAATTTTAGTTGTTTCCAAACCGAATTGAATCTCTAAAAATTAGATATAATATATTAAAATATATTATACCTAAACCAAACAAAATTAAAATTCTTTTAACAAACCAATTGGGTCCCACACTCCAATAAGGAGATATACCCAACAATTCTCTCCCTATCGACTTAGGTGGAGATATCAACTATACCCGCCAAAGTTCGACACTTCAAATGTTTGTCCCACGACAAAGTCTTTGTCAACATATCCGAAATATTATCGTCTATGTGAACCTTTTCGAGTTATAACAATTTCGAATCTAACATATCACGAATCCAATGGTATCTCACATCAATGTGTTTTGATCTCGAATGAAAAGTAGAATTTTTACTTAAGTGAATAGTACTTTGACTATCACAATAAAGCACATATTTTTCTTGCTTCAAACCCAACCCTTGCAAAAATTTCTTCAACCATAACTCTTCTTTGCAAGCTTCCGTAATAGTAATAAATTCAGTTTCGGTAGTTGAGAGGGCAACACATTTTTGTAATTTAGATTTCCATGCCACAGCTCCCCCTGCAAATGTTATCAAATACCCCGAAGTAGATTTTCTAGAATCAATATCACCAGCCATGTCAGAATCTGTGAACCCATCAAGCATCGTCTTACCATTCCCAAAATACAAACACACCTTCGAAGTCCCTCGAAGATATCTTAGAATCCATTTTACCGCTACCTAATGTTCTTTACCTAGATTAGAGAGAAAACGACTCACCACACCAACAGCGTGAGCAACATCCGGCCTTATACAAAACATGGCGTACATCAAAGAACCAACTGCTGAAGCATAAGGAATTTTTAACATCTCTTCCTTGTCTTCTTCACTTGTAGGACATTGATTCGAATTAAGCTTGAAGTAACCCGCAAGTGGACAACCAACCGGCTTTGCTTTTTTCATGTTGAACCTCTCAAGAACTTTTGCAATGTAGCTTTCTTGAGACAACCAAATCAGTCCTTCTTTGCGATCACGAACAATTTTCATACCAAATATTTGCTTTGCCAGTCCCAAATCTTTCATAGCAAAAGACTTGCTCAACTCCAATTTCAACCTGTTTATCATGGTAGAATCTTGACCCACAATTAACATGTCATCAACATAAAGCAAAAGAATAATAAATTTACCATCCGAAAAATTTTTCACATACACACAATGGTTTTAGAAAAACCATTATTCATCATGAAAGAGTCAAATTTTTTGTACCATTGCCGCGGGGCTTGCTTGAGGCCATACAAACTTTTTTTCAATTTGCAAACAAATTTCTCTTTCCCTTTCTCCATAAAACCTTCTGGTTGCTCCATGTAAATTTCTTCTTCAAGATCACTATGAAGAAATGCGGTCTTCACATCAAGTTGTTCAACTTCAAGGTTCATACTTGCAGCCATGCCAAGTACAACCCGAATAGATGACATCTTCACAACCGGCGAGAAAATCTCATCAAAGTCAATACCTTTCTTTTACCCAAAGCCTTTCACAATAAGGCGTGCTTTGTTCCTTAAATTCTCGTCATCATTCTTCAATTTGAAAACCCACGTATTTTTTAGAATTTTCCTCCCCTTAGGCAACTTCACTAAATCATAAGTGTGATTTTCAAGTAAGGAATTCATCTCCTCTTCTATGGCCTTTTTTCAATCACATTTCTTTGCATGCTCAATTACTTCTTGATATCTCTCGGGCTCCCCTTGATCTGAAATCAACACAAATTCATTGGGATGATACTTTCTTGAAGGTTGTCAGTCCCTTGTAGATTTTCTTAACTCAAGTTGTGGTGGCGGTTCTTGAGTTAGATACTCTTCCTCAATTTCTGGCTCAACTTCATTAGGATTAGCATCATCCTCCACATCTTCAATATGTGGCTGCACATCTTCCTCATTTTCATCATCCACCGAAGATGAAGGAGATGGATCCATGTCAATGAGATCACTAGTTTTTGGCTTCGGTTGATCACCTTTGCCAAAGTCTTCAATTGTTTGGTCTTCAAGAAACACAACATCACGGCTTCGAATAACTTTCTTGTCGACCGGATCTCATAATCTATAGCCAAATTCATCACGCCCATAGCCAAGAAAAATGCATTGTCTTGACTTACTATCAAGCTTGGACTTCTCATCTTTTGGAATGTGAACAAAAGCTCGACATCCAAACACTCTCAAGTGCTCATAAGATACATCTTTTCCAGTCCAAACTCTTTCAGGAACATCACCATTCAAAGAATAGGAAGGAGACAAATTGATTATGTCAACTGCTGTCCTCATTGCCTCACCCTAAAAGGATCTTGGCAATTTAGCTTGTAAAAGCAAACACCTTGTTCTTTCCACAATGGTGTGGTTCATCCTCTCGGCAACGCCATTTTGTTGAGGAGGCTTCTTAACTGTCTTTTGGTACCGAATACCTTGGCTGCGACAATACTCATCAAATGGCCCAATGTATTTACCACTATTGTCTGATCGGATGCACTTTAATTTCTACTCTGTTTCTTTTTCAACCATGGCCTGAAAATGTTTAAATACTTATAGCACTTGATCTTTAATTTTTAGGAGAAAAGCCCAAACTTTCCTTGAATAATCATCAATGAAAGTAACAAAATAAAGTGCACCACTATATGTTCTAACTTTCAAAGGACCACAAACAACCGAATGAATCAAACTTTTTCTTTTCTAGAAGTAACATTTTTCTGAAAATAAACTCTATGTTGTTTACCCGTCAAACAATGAACACAAGTTTTAAGATGTGTACCTTTCAAACCAGGTAGAAGCTCTTTCTTGAACAAAACTTGTAACCCCTTTTCACTCATGTGCCCAAGTCCCTTGTGCCACAATTCAGTAGAAGTATCATCTTCAAGTACATTGATAACACCTTTACAAATTTTTGCTTGCATCGAATAAAGTGTATAAGTCTTCTTGCACTTAGCCACCACCAAAGAACCTTTTGTGAGCTTCCATGTTCCATCACCAAATTTGTTGTTGAAGCCCTCATCATCTAGCTTCCCAATAGAGATCAAATTGAGGTGAATGTCGGGAACATGCCTCACATCTTTAAGCAACAACTTGCAGCCCAAATTTGTTTCCAAGCAAACATGACCCATGCCAATAATCTTGGACAAACCTTTATTACCCATTCAAACAGAACCATAATCTCCTTTGGTGTAGGTAGTGAAGAAATCAACTCAAGAAGTCACATGAAAAGAAGCACTGGAATCAATCACCCAATTGCTCTCTTGGCCCACAAAATTGATACAATCATCTTTACAAACAACCATGAGATCACCATTGGTAGTAACTGCTGTTGTGTCTTCTTGCTTCTTATCAACACTTTTGTCACGTCTTTTCTCCTTGTTTTTAAGCTTTCGGCATTCTCGCTTTATGTGCCATTTCTCGTGGCAATAATAGCACTCAATGTCTTTCTTTGAAAAAGAACCATCTTTTGATTTGTTACGGCTTTGATCACGACCATGAGGAGTCTTACTCCTCCCCCTTGTTTTGCTTCGACCTCTCACAACAAATGCTTTCGAATGAGAGGAATCGGCTGATTTTCTTCTAGTTTCTTCATTCAACAAGCTATTAGTGACTTGGCCCATTGTGACAACTCCATCAGGTGCCGAATTACTAACTGTCACAACCAAAGTTTCCCAGCTTTCAGGCAAAGAACTAAGTAGCATTAAAGCCTACAACTCATCATCAAAAACAATTTTCATAGAAGCAAGTTGATTAACAATACTCTTTATTTCATTCAGATGTTCTGGAATAGGGCTGCCCTCTTTATATTTTAAATTAACCAACTTATGAAACAGAAAAACTTTATTTGTGACTGATTTCCTATTATAAAGGCCTTCTAATTTTTTTCATAAATCATGTGCTGAAGTTTCAGTAGCAACATGATGAAACACACTATCATCAATCCATTGACGGATAACACCAACGGCTTTTCGATTAAGCCTATTCCATTTATCATCTTTCATACACTTGGGTTTGCCACTATCACCCTCAATGAGTCCATACAAATCTTTACAAAATAATAGGTCCTCCATTTTAGTTTTCCAAGTTATCCAATTACTTTCATTGAAGCTAGACATGCGACGCACATTCCCCTCCATTGATTTACACAAATAAATAAATCTCAATAAATCGTAAGCTCTGATATCAGTTGTTAAGGAAAATATGTTCATTGCTTTTATCATTTTGAAAATAAATCGTATGTTCATTGTTTTGAAAATTCTTCAATTCAGGGACACTCGGGCTTATATGGACAGAGAGATGGCGAAAGAAATGTGAAGAATCTGGGGAGTGTCAGAGGTCGGAAGAGTTGATTACAAAATCATTTATTGTGGGAAACTTAAGAGTCCTAATTTGAAGAGTAAGGTCATGAAATGAGATGGTATTAAACATGAATTTAGTGCAGAGATTGTGATTTTAAGAACTCTAAAAATGAGTGTACCGAATCAAATGGAGCAAGTAGTCCAATCGAGGTTTGTGAGTGATGGATGATGATGATGATACCGACTTCAATCAGCTGTATATAAACCATGCAATGGTAGAGAGAGAGTAGGAATTAAGGAAAATGCTATAGAGAGGTTCATAAATCACGCATTTATGATTGAAGAGAAACACGGTGGATTTGGCTCAAATCCTAAAAAAGGAAAATAAAATAATGTGGTGTGTGTACAAATTATGAGTTAACGCTATAATTAAAACATTTAATGTGTGGAATGAGAATAACAATATATGATTAAATTCATATGCGTGTGAACTGAGATATAATATGTATAGAGACTAAAAAAGTGTATAGAAATAGAATTTCTCATAATGTTGTCACTCTTGTAACTTGTAAGAGTTAGAAAATTAGGTATTTATGAGATGATCCTATTTATCATATTTATTTACTTATAAGTTCTACTCTTCTTTTTTTTTTTTTCACTGATTATTATCCCTAATAAGTGTTGGGGTAAAATAAATATTTTATGACTTATTGGTGTATTAAAAAAGTATACATGACTTATAAGTAATTATCACATAGGTCTATCACATAATTTTTCCAAAAAAATATAGCATGTTGTAAATCTTTAAAAACAAATAATAAAGAAATATATAAATATAAGGGAAATGTTTTAAGGTCCCTGATATTAAGATTTTATAAGATAAATGATATACAATATTTTTATAGTAGTTAAGATTCCTTAACATTTTCACAGAGAAAATTTGATTTAGAGAAATTTTGTCCGACTCAGAGAAATTTCAATTTTTACAGAGAAATTTTAAAATTTCTTTGTGATTATACCAGAGAAATTTCTCTGAGTCGGGGCTGAAATTTCTCTAAGTCAGGTAAAATTTCTCTATGTCAAATTTTTTGTGTGAAAATATTGATGGATCTTAGCTAATAAAAACAAATATATTGGACCACTCTTACTACACAAAGTTGAAGAGGGATGTTTCAATAATTTTTTCTAAATATAAATATGCGTTTATAGAAGTACAATTATTTTAAACATTTAATTATGTAAGAAGACATATAAATAATATTAAAAAATAGAGGTCTTGTTAACAAGTGATTTTGGAAATTACATTAATCACATCTAAAATGATTGTACAATTTTTATTATATTAACTTTTATGCAGAATGTACAATTTTTAAATTTCTCAAAAACCTTAAGGGCATACATTAACAAAATCTTATAAGTTTAAGGTGTTTGTTGTGATAATGCGCAGCTTTGAAAGAATCGTTTGTTTTTTTTTTTTAAAGTTTATCAACAAAAAAAATAAAAATAAAAATATGTTCTAAAAATGAGCCATATACTCTAGTAAGAAGAGGAATAGACCAAATGAATTTGAATGTCGACACAATGCTGACGCGATACTCATATGATATGAATAAAATAGTTTTTATTTATTTATTTTTATTTTATTTTTTTATCAAAGATAACGTTAATATGTTAGTAAAATTATAGTAAAATTTAAAGATTTGTTACTACTCCATCAGCTTTAATCTCTAACTTCTTACTCATTATATCCTAAAGTGTGACTATTAGACCATTAGACAATACCCCAATATCTCAATAAAATAACTTTTAGTTACCAAAAAAGAATAGCTTTCGAAAGAGGAAAGTTCATGTTTTTATTATTATTTTTCGACTTTGCTAAGGTAAGTTGCTAAATGGGAGGTCATTTTTCACTAGAATTGATTTAAAATTAGAATTCTAGGTGAGATGGTAAGATTCTATTTTTTTTTGGTACAAAATAAGATAAAAAACAGGTTTGCCAAATATATATATATATATATATATAATTAACAAATTCTACTTTACTTTGAAAATTACTTTTAAGTCTTGTCATATTTTAATATTGACAATTAAATTTAATTTACCATTAGTAATTTGATGTTTTTTCACTGCACTAATGATGCCATTGATCGGGCGCAAATTTAATAAAGACGATTAAATTTAATTTGCCATTAGTAATTTGATTTTTTTTCATTGCGCTAATGATGCCATTGATCGGGCGCAAACGAGCTGAACTTTTGAGTGTTCAAACTTGTTTATCATGAATTACTTCAGCTCGAGTTCGAACTGAGCCCGAGTCGAGGCTAAATAATCACGCTTGAGCTCGGTCTATTTAAGAAACTTGAACTCAACTCAAGCCAACTCGATTACATAAATACAACGAGCTCAAGCTTGAGCTTGAAAAAAATAATTAAACTAAAATTAATTTACTTTTTAAGCTAAAAAATAAAAGATTATGAGCAAAATATACAAAAAAATACTTACATTAATAATAAATTTTATTAATCAAGTATATAAATTTACACAAAATACATAAATCTTCCTGAGAGTTCAATTAAGCCGTGTTTGGATTATGAATTTAAGTAAGGATTTAAAAAGTGATAAAAAAAAATGCGTAAAAAGTATGAAAAATATTATTATATTTTACTCATATTTTTCCTGTCTCTTTACAAATGTCTATCAAAATTTATGAAACAAACGCAAGCTTAATGATTAAGAATCTCTTATGAATTATGTTGAATTGGGTTCCTGGTTTTTGATGCATGGGGGCTCTGTACAGTGACCCAACCGAACCCAACCCAACGCATCCCATCGCTCCTCAAACAAAATTCAAACTGCAAACCAGCCCATCTAGCAGTGGATCAGCTATTGTTATCAGGTTATTGGCCTAGCCTGTTTACGCCCATCAGGCCCATCATATTAGCTGGAGGGCCCATATGCTCATGCACCTTCGTGGTCCCCTCAGTTAGGTCTGGTTTGATAACTCAATCTTTTAATTAAAATATCAAAAAACTATTAAAAAATTTAAAAGTTAACAATTTATATTAAAAAATTTTAAAAAAAAATTCTATTTACTTTTTGTATATTTTTTTTTATAAAAAATCAAAAAATTATTTTAAATATATTAATTGTTTTACTTAATATTTAATTAAAAAATTATTAAAATAATATATTCTTAAACGAAATCTCAACCAATAATTCACCAAAGATTCAATAAAATAAAAACAAATAAATTGAGGATCATCAAACGAGCGAACAAAGATCTTCCTTGTACTGCATGTACTACAACAGCTACGACCTACTTAAAAAGTGCCCAATCACATATGTACTACTTCTACTACTCTTGTCTAATAATTCATGAAAAAATGTTTAAGGGTCATAATTTTTTGGGTCATAATGGCTCAAAACTGTTAAAACGATGTCGTTTTGAGTGCAAAACATGCCAAAACGACGTCGTTTTGATAGTTTTGAGCCATTGTGATCACAAAAATTGTGACCCTCTAGCATTGTTGTAATTCATGCTCGATACTATTTATAATTTACTTTCTCTAGATATATATTTTTTTATAATTCTTATTATGCTTCCGTTTGGAAAGTGGGTTGATTTTTTGATTTTTTGACTTTTTTAGTTATTTTAACTTAAGCTAAAAAGTTTGATTTGAGAAGGATTTTTTGAATTTTTGACTTTTTTGACTTTTTTTTGTGAGAGAATAGTGTAATGATTATGGGTTGGATGTGATATTTTATTTCTTGTGACTAAAATAACCTATTTTATCTTTTGTGGCTAAAATAATCAAAAAAAACCTTTTTGGCTCTTGCCAAACGGAGCCATATATAGTTATTATTCTTATTTTATTTTATTCTAAATATATTTTTATTTTATGCATAATAAAGATAAAGAATAAATGTATTTAGAACAAAATAAATTGTGAATAACAACTGCCTTATAATTTTGGTACTAAATCTTCTGATATTTATTTTTATTTTTTTAATATTTCAAAATACTCACATTTAATTAATGTAAATATTTTAAGATAGAGAAACAAATCACTTGATTACATTCATTTTTTTAAAAGATAAATATAAATTAATTAATTTTTGTCACATATATAATAACCTATAATATAAACGGATTAGATTATCAAAATTAGATTACAATCGGGCAAAAAGCCCAAACTACACTGCTCACAATAGCCTATAATATAAACAAATTAGATCATCAAAATTTCTATCCACAAAATTCAAATAGTGTCATTTTTGCAATTTTTTTTTGAGCGGCAAAAATTAGTTATTAATTATTAAATTAGCACTTATGAAAGTTAGTTTACTTTTTTAATTCAACTACTTTAGAAAAATTGAACCCATAATGTTCTCTAAGGACAAAAGGAAAGTTATGACGGTTAATTAAATTAAGTCTAATTGGTTGTGTGATTTCTGTAATCTAAAATTACACTACCAAATCTTTTTAATTGAAATAGAAATCACAGCAGATCATTATGTATAAAAATTCTATTGGTATAATATTAATTTTGTTTGAAAGATTTGGTTTATCTATGCGTAATATCACAACTTTGCATCTAAAACATTCACTGAACTTTTTTACATAGTGAAACAGCCACCATTGCTAGTTCTAACTACAGCAACTTTCACCGCCGGAGCAACAGTTGTGTAACCAACAGCCTCCCATCTCCGGTGAGCCGACGGCCTCGGAAGGTTCTCCGGCACGACGGTCTCCAATGCATTCTCTCGCCACGGTGGACACCTTCTCTTGTCGCTCCATCTATTACCCTTCTGGTTTGGTTCAACAACTAGTACTGGCTTCATATTCTGATCATCAATGGCCATGCTTTCATTGCCCATTGTTAAATTGTCGATTTCAAGTCCAATTATGATACATGTCAACCCCAATACGCATTGGCTTCTCCATGATCTTTCCTTCTTTGGCCTTCATACACATATATTATAAGTATCCCACAATACAAAATTCAAGGACAATCTACCAACACAAAATGTAATTATGTGTAAGGGGAGACAATATATGTATTTGGGATTAGTTGGGGGTAAAGTTTCAGATGAATCAAGATCACCTAATCTCTTTTATGTCTCATTTTCTATTCTGTAAAAATTTTAAGGAGATAAAGAATGATACATGAAAGGAATAGATGATCTGAATTCCAAAAAATAGAAGGTAATTTCCATAACTTGTGGTTAGATGAACAATTATTTAAAAACAATGATATACAAATACAAAGTGTGTACAAAAAAATTACTAAGGGATGATGTGCTTAATTTGTGGACATAATTCATTTTAAAATAAAAAAAAACGTCAAGATTTTTTTTTATGATTTACAAAAGACCACTATATGATGAAATGGTTTTAAAAAAAGGGAGAAGAATATATATAACACGACAGCAAAAAGAACATGAAAATGAGTGCAGGTAGCGCATGTTAGCAAAAGAGCATATGGTTGATGCTATAGTGCACCGGTGAAAAGGATAACTTACCATGCAACCTGGGTTGTCTTTGCAGTGAGGGAAGATGGGCTAGAGGTAGGAGGGGGAGGGGAGAGATTGAGGCAGCAACTGCTTGATATGGCCATTCTCTCTCTCTCTCTCTCTCTCTCTCTGAATTGTAATAGTTGCAAAGACAAGAGGAGGAGTGCTTGAGTTATATAGCATGGTGCGCATGTTAAAAGTGAACAGTTTGGTTACGGTAAGTGGGACAAGGACCTCAGCGGTGGCTCCTTGGGTTAGTATTATGCAACACGTGGGGTTGGACCCTTCAATCAAGGAGACGGCAGACCGACTCTAAACCCCGTTAGCCAAAAAATGACTGGTAAGTAAAACAAAAACTAAAAAAAAAAAAATTATTTTTTAATCAATTAAATTAATTTTTAAAAGAAAAATATTATAAAATATAAATAAAAAATAAAATATTTTTTTATGATAAGCCACATATATATATACACACATAGTGTTGACGTGATATTTATAAATATTTAAAAAAAAATTATATTATTAAATAATATTTTTATACGACCATATAGATAGAGAAGCAATCATACTTCATCTTTAAAGGATCGATCATTGAAAACCTGGAGAATGAATTTGGCAGGGGGAATAAAGTTTTGCCTAATTTCCAATACTAAGGGCTGTTTTGGTAATATGCATAAAAAGTTAAAAGTCAGTTTTTAATTCATTTTAAGTCATATAACCTTTAAGAAATTCTATTTCTACACACCTAATTAACTTGTCACACACCCTTAATGAAATTTTAATTTAATAACAATTATATCCTAAATTAAAATGATCATAATAGACATCTAGCAACACCCATAATATTATATGAAAAAATTCTATATACACATTTTTTAAGAATAAAAAAATCTCAATGTATATATTTGGAGTTAAAAAAATAAATTCTAATTTTTCCTATTATTGTCACTTTGAATAAGTGGAGTCAAGATTTTCATTAAATTACCGCATAAATTTGCATTATCTAAGATCAAATTCTATTTGTTTTTTTCAAAATTTCCTTCTTCCCTTTTCATTTCCTAACCCACCGAGCACGTACCTATAACATTTTTTTTTTTCTTCAACCAAGTAACAGAGAAGATCTATTAAAACTGTAAAGCATAACACAAAGCTAAAGGGCATTAGAGACCCAACGAACTGGCAAGGTGCCATTAAGAAAGGCTTTTGCAGTCCAATAGGCAGCCTCGTTTGGCTCAGGTAATTCAATTTATCAAGAATGTAAAATCAATTCACTATAAACCATTCCAATTCCTTTATTTTTATGCAAAATAACAAAAGCTAGATAAAGAATCCAAATTAATAAGAACATTTAGAAACCTAAAATTGGAAAACAGAAAAATAAACATCGGGTTCTCAAAACCATAAATTTGCAAATGTGAAAGTTGGGTAAATCAAAAGTGTGTGGAAAGGATGGTTAAGTGATATGTATACAATAGTTATGAGTGAAGGATATAATTGTAATTTTCAGTGTGTGGATTAAAAAAATTAATTAATTAATTAATTAATAGGTATGTATATTTCGAAAAGATGTGCTCTAAGCTAATCAAGTATGTGAAATAGAATTTCCCATAACCTTTTGCATGAAACAATAAAAAAAGTCAAAAAAAAAATAAAAAATCAACTTTTAACTAAATTTCTAAAACAACCCTACCTACGCATAAATAATAAAAATAAAAAAGACAAAATATCTATAGTTTTAAAGAGTATGTTAGAAGCTATAAATTACAACGTTAAGATGCAAAATATGTCAAATGCTCAATTTGTCTCCTTTTTTGGAGTTATTTTTATTTGGTGATTTTAAAATAAAGGTAAATTCTCTCCGACCTTTAATTTAGATTTAAACTCATGAGATATATTATTAGTTTCGTTTTGATAATTTTGATTATTTATTTTATTAAATATTTTAGATATTTTATTAATAGGAAATAATTAAATTAATTTGATCGTAACGTTTTGCTTTGAAACTCGTTTGCTTGACGCCTTGTACCACCCATTTTGTCCTACTGTTTTTTTTTTTTTTTTGTTTGGAACAACATTTTGTCCTACTGTGGACGCGTGTTGAATGGGTCACACAATGTGCGCCGGGGAAATTGGTTGGATTTCTCTGTGGGTCTCTTTGGTTACGATCTTCTTACCTACTTTTCAGTTTTTTTAAAGTCAACACACACCCAAAAAAATAAAAAATTAAAATTGATTACCTAAATATAAATTTTAATCAATAATTGTGAAAAAATAAAAATGTTTTAACTTTTTTATCTTTGTTTTGTTAATTGTTAAAAAATAGGTTAAGCTTGATAGAGTTTTGCAAATATAATTTGAGAGTATGAGTTGTATTTTGAATTTGTAAGTTGTGAAATTATGATTTGAGTGTAGAAAATTTGTTTGGTTATCGTTTTTGAATTGAGTGTTGAATTGAATGTGAAATTGAATTTTGAAAATTTGATTTGACATGTGATGTAAAAAAATTTGTTTGGTTATGAGTTTTAGAAAGAATTTTCAAAACTTAATTTAAATTGTTATAACTTATAACAAAACACGCTACTTTTACACTATTGAAAATTCTGATCAACACTCATAACCAAACTCTTTTTAAAATTCAATTAAAAAAATTTATTATTAACAAAAAATAACATTAATCAATTTTTTAATTGAAAATACTACAAAGGAAATATTTTTTTTCAAAATAAATATTCAAAAAATTTAAATCATAAATATTTAAATATTCTAAAAAATTTAATAAGTAAAAAATTAAAATAAATATTCAAAAAATTTAAATCGTAAAAATTTAAATAATTTAAATATTCAAAAAATTTAAATAATTTAAAATGTTAATATTTTAAATTTAAAAACAACTTCGCATTCAAATCGTAACCATACACATAAAACAAAACTCAATTAAAAAACTATTTTTAAAACTCATAACCAAACACATAACTCGAAACTTCATACTACTTTCACAATTCTACACTCAAATCGTAACCCAATACATAACAAAAAAATTAAAATATTTAAAAATATTTTTATAAAATAGAGTTTGAATTTATTTTTATAAAATAGTTTAAAATTTAAAAATTAAAATCGTAATATTTTGAAATTAAAATATTTAAAAATATTCAAAAAATTAAAAAAATCGTAACATATTTAAATATTAAAATATTTAAAATCTTAACAAAATTAAAATATTGATTTGAATTGAGTTTTGAAAAGAGTTTTGAATTATGTGTTTGGTAATGAGTTTTGAAAAATAATGATTATGTTTTGAATTGAGTTTTGAGAAATACGTATAGAATTACGATTTGAAAACTCAAAACAAATAAAACATTCAAATCAATGGGTAGAATTATAATTTGGGAGTTGTGCTAAACTGTGCCTATATTTTTAAAATTTTTGTTGTCTTTAATTAAAATTTTGTTGTCTTTGTATGTAATAAGATTTTCATAAATTTAATTCAATTTACTAATATTATTACACTAATTATACAAAATAAAACCAAATCGTATATGACCCGTGCTATGTGTGGGAGGGACAGAAAAGAATAGAATCCCTCAACTAATTTCACATGCATTAAAATTGAAAAAATTGAATGATGAGAATACTCTCCCATTCTCTTTCTTTAATTAACTAGCATATTATGGACGGGATAAAATAATATATTATTTAATAAAAATATGATACTTATATTTAATTTTTTAAAAATTTGTAAAATAAAAGTAAAATAAAAGTTAGTCAATTGAGATTTTCTTAATTGTTTAAAATTAAGAAAATTTAAAAAATTAGTATGAGATATTGATCATAAGATTTTTTACTAAAAATTTCATTTTACTTATATAAATGAGAGTATAAGATTCATTTTATGTATGTGAAACAATTCATTTTTTTTTCCTCGATGTGAGATTATAAAATAAAAGTTAAATGAAAGTTAACTAATGAAGATTTTCTTAATTGTTTAAAAGTTAACAATTGTTTGGACGAAGAATTTATTTCGAATCAAATAATCTTAACCGTTTAATCTTTAATTATGTCAATCTTTAATTTATTTCGAATCAAACAAATTTAACCAATATGTTTTGTTAAAATCGTAGTTGAACCAGCGAATTAGTCAAACCGAAAATGGTTCACCCTATCGGCTAGGTCAAAGGATCACCCAACTTATACAAAAATTAATTAATTAAAACTTTTAAATTTTATTTTAATTTTAAAATTTAAACTATCTTGAACTAAAACATATACAACACTATAATATTAAATGGGAGCATAAGGTTTATATAGTAAAATAACCCATTTTTTTCTTCTTTTTCTTGATGCGGGATTGTAAAATAAAAGTTAACAGTTGTTTGAACGAGAAGTTCATTTCTAATTAAGTAATCTCAGTTGTTCAATTTTTAATAAGGTCAATCTTAATTTGTTTCAAATCAAACAAAATTAAGCAATATATTTTAATAAAACAGCTAAAACTATGATTAAACTAGTGAATCAATCAAACTGAAAATGATTCAGTCTAATCGGCTAAGTCAAAAGACCAACCAATTTACAACAAAATTAATTAATTAAAACCTTTAAATTTTATTTTAAAATTTAAACCATCTTGAATTGAAACATGCACAATATTATAATAGTAAATGAGAGTATAAGATTCGCTTTATATAAGTAAAACAATTCACTTTTTATTTTTTTTCTCGATATGAGATTATAATTATTTTAAAGTTAAATATTATAAGAGTTTCAAAATCCCATACAATTTTTTTTTTTAAAATCAAAACATCTATGTGAGATTATAAAATAAAAGTTAAATTAAAGTTAATCAATAGAGATTTTCTTAATTATTTAAAATTAAGAAAATAAAAAAAAATAGTATTGATTGTAGGGCATCTCAATAAAAATTTTCTTTTGCTTATATAAATGGGAGTACAAGATTCACTTTTTATATAAGTGAAACAATTCACATTTTCATTATTTTCCCAATGTGGGATAGTAAAATAAATGTTAAATGGAAGTTAACCAATGGAGATTTTTTAATTATTTAAAATTAAGAAATTTCAATAATTTATATAAATTGAAACATAAGATTTCACTTTATGTAAATGAAACAATTTATTTTTTTTTCTTTCCCGATGTGGGATAGTAAAATAAAAAGTAAATAGAAGCAAGTCAATGAGAATTTTCTTAATTGTTTAAAATTAAGGGTTGGTTTGGCATGTTTGAAAAAAGTCAAAAAGTGACTATCCTATTTAAGTCACATCATCCTATTTAAGTCACATCACCTCTCTAACCTATCACTTCAAACCCAACCCAAACCTAATCCATATTTCATAAAAAGTCAAAAAGTGTACTTATTTAGATCATTCAAAACAATCCCTAAGAAAATTCAATAATCTTATAACGAGGGTTTGGGGCTTGTAGATGACTTATTCCTTAAAATTTCTTTTATAAGATTCATTTTATATAAGTGAAATAATTCACTTTTTATTTTTTTTCCTGATGTGGGATTGTAATATTTTAAATAAGTGAAATAACTCACTTTTTATTTCTTTTCTTTATGTGGGATTGTAATTATTTTAAAGTTAAATATTATGAGAGTTTTAAAATCTCATGCAAAATTATTTTAAAAATAAAAAACTATGTGGAATTGTAAAATACAAGCTCTCACAAGGCTGCTCACTAAATGGGATGGAAGTATAAAATTCATTTTATATGTGTAAAACAATTTATTTTTTTTCCTCCTTTTCCAATGTGGAATTATAAAATAAAAATTAGGCAATGAAATCAATAAAATTAGTATGAGATGTTAAAACTCTCCTAAGACTCCTCACTAAAAACTCCACTTTCTTTATATAATATATAAATTAGTTCTTCTTCAATTTAGAATGTTGGAAACATATAAAGATCAACACAAAATTATGATTTTTATGCTAGTGATTTTAGTGCATCCCAAGACTTTTGAAAAATGAAAACCAACTACTATTCTATGATTTTTATTACAGAAACCGAACTTGGATTCAAGTAGGTATACTTTATTTATTTTAATACTATCAGAAGAACATAAATACATGAGCAATTCTAGTAGACAATCTTGTCAAACATCATGCACACTTGTTTTGGCAGCTTTTATTTGCAGATTTCACTTTGTTTTAATTTACGGTATTTTTATCATTCGAATAAATTGTTTGAATATCAATGATAAAGTATGGTTTCGTTCGGAAGTTGAAATTCGAACACTAAAATTGTGTGAATTGAGAATTTTTTTTGAGATATTGAAACTCTTACAAGACTGTTTATTAAATGAGAATGAGAGTATAAGATTTTTTTTATATGAGTAAAATAATTTTTTTTTTCGATGTGGGATTGCCAAATAAAAATTAACCAATAGAAATTTTTTTAATTATTTAAATTTATCTTTTAATCAAAAAAATTAAAAATTAAAATTGAAATAATAAAACTCCCATAAAATTTATGGGTTAAAAAAAGGGTAATGATACATCTCACTAAAAATGGTGCTCTAAAACACCACTAATGAGTTGGTAAGTACTTTAAATAAATAATAAAAAAAAAAACAAAACACCAGCAATGAACTCCGTCCATTACCACATCGCTAATAATACTTTTAGGCCATGTTTGATTCACAACACTAATAGTGAGGTATTAATAATCCTATTAAATTAGTGTGGTATTAGTTATCCCACCCCTACCCCATTACTAATAATCCTACAAATTTGTTGGATTAATTATCCATTGGATTAATAATCCTAAACTAAAATGTCAAAACAAACATAGGATGATTGGGCCCACGGATTAATAATCTCAATCCTATGCTTTAATCCTTCCAATCAAACATGCCAAAAGAGGCATCCTTTAGCTAGAGCTCACCCAAAAGCAAAAGTAGCCACAAACTACCCTTACTTCAATCTTGTTCTTAAACAATATTTTAAGATATTCATAAACTGATCCCACTTGATTGGAAAATATAATGTTTCATGACAAACATAATGGAAAATAAGGACATATTTAATTTTTTCAAAACACATTTACCGTATCTTAGGAGAGGTTATTTGTGATATTGAAGTAATACTTCAAACCATTCATCTCATGACACTAGTCATATTATCTCTCCAAACAATAAGTCTATAAACCAAGAAAAATACTCAAAAATTGTTACAAAATTTTAGATTGATGATGTAGATCTAATCTTTTTTTTGCGGACGCATTCTATGAATGAATCTTAGCCTTAGATTTTATATTATGAGAAAATTTTGAATTTTTTTTCTAGGTTTATAGATCCACTACTCTCCAAAATCAATACAAAAATGAGTTTCACTATTTTAAACAATAAAAATAAAATTGAGATATCACATGAATTAGCCTAAGACTAGCAAAAAAAATTTACATATCATTGACAACAATTCAAAAGCTGAGGTTTGAATATTGAAAAGAAAGTCTCAAATTCATCTAAATCAAGCTTGAACAGCTTGTATGTACGTAGTCTTTGAAACAAACAGGTCTTATATTTGAATCCCACACAATTGGAAAACCACTTAGTTTAAGATTTTCTAGCATGGTATGGGCTAAGTATTATAAGCCAACTTTTGACAATAGTTTTCCTAATTGCTTTTAAGGTTGTTAATGAATAATATATACAATAATGTTTTGATTAATTAAACAATAAAAACTAAGTCCGCTCACGTCCCTACGTCGTTTTCTATTTCTATCCGTTTTTACTCTATACTATAACTATAATTGGGTTGGACAAATAATTTTTTAATAATTTTTTTTGTTCACTTTTTAAAAAAATATATATATAAAAATAAGATTGATCAGAAAAATTTTAAAAAAAATAAAAAATCACTAAAGACCCAATTTTTTTTAAATATATATTTTTGTCTTTTGTTAATTTTTTTATTTATTTAATTGTTTCAAAGTTAGTTTGTTCTACCTAAAAAGTTTTTTTTAAAAAAAATTGATACAAATTTAAAAAACAAAAATCACTAAATAAAAAATAACTCAGAATTAATATATATATATATATATATATGTATATATATATATATATATAATTTTTTTAGTTATTGGGCAGGAAAAATTAAGAGGGCGGTGAGGACAGAACAAAAACGAGAAGTTGTCAATGTAATTTTCACCCTTACTTGATTCTTAGGAAATGTGGTATTTTAGTATTTTTAACCTAATTCATCATGCGGTTTTATTTTTTTTTTAATTTGTTTTATTTTTTTCGTTTTTTAAAAAATGACTAAAAATTAATTTAAAGATAAATTTAAAAATCTAAACACTAGTCATTTTCATATGATTCTATTTCTGTTCGTTTTTACTCTCTACTATAACTGTAATTGGGTTTGACAAATAATTTTTTTTGTTCACTTTTTTTTAAAAAAAAACAAAATTGATCAGAGAAGTTAAAAAATAAAATAAAAAATCATTAAAGACCCAATTTTTTTTAAATATATTTTTTTTATGTTTTGTTAATTTTTTTATTTAATTGTTTCAAAATTAGTTTGTTCTGCCTAAAAATTTTTTTAAAAAAATGATACAATTTTTTTTAAAAAAATGACTAAATAAAAATAACTCAGAATATATATATATATATATATATAATTTTAGTTATTGGGCAGGAAAAATTAAGAGGGTGGTGAGAACAGAGCAAAAATGAGAAGTTGTCAATGTAATTATCACCCTTACTTGATTCTTAGGAAAGTTGGTATTTTAGTATTTTTAATCTAATTCATCACGTGGTTTTATTTTTTTTGAATTTGTTTTCATTTTTCTTTTTTTCAAAAATGACTAAAAATTAATTTAAAGATAAATTTAAAAATCTAAAAACTAGTAATTTTCATGTGATTCTCTTTTTTATGTCAAAATCATTTTTTTTTTAAATTTTAAAATATCCTTTTTGTAAATTTTTTGTTTTTTTTTGGGTGAATGGGCATCTCCAAGTAAATGTTTGGGAAAATTACACATTGTATCTCTATGCTTTACATCAGTCTCACTTTCCCTTGTAATCTTTTAATTCTCGCAATCAATCCCTAAATTTCGAGTCAAGTTCCAATTGGGCTGGTCGTATAATTTTGTTTCAAACTTTAACGGAAGGACTAAAGTGGAAAGGCAAAAATCAAATTTTGGTGAAAGTACAAGGGTGTCAAAAATTAAAGTGAGATTTTAATAAAAATTTGAAGTAATTAAGTGTAATTAATACTATCATGTAGTTGTTCTCTGTAAATTTTCAAAATGCTATTATACAAATGAAATCTATTATAACTTGTCTCGAAATTTGAAGAATTAATGAAAATAATTAAAAGTGAAAAGGTAAAATTAAATATAAAATTTAGAGGTGCAAAAGTGAAATTTATCCTAAATGCTTTTAATTTCTTCTAGGAATGGACGGTGCCTCTATTTACACACCACCTTTCATCTCAAAGCATACCATTAATTAGTTTTTTTTTTTATTACAATTTTAACCTTAGATAAAATGACCACAAAGAACAAAGGATTGTGATACACACTATTTGTATAATTACCATAAAGAACAATAATGAATATAATACACATCAAGAATCTCAAACGTTCCTTACATATTTTGTCTCTCAAGAATCCAAAAACCCCAAAACAAAAACCCAAAACCCTTAAAAGAAACAACCAAAAATATACATATTATTGAAGATTTTGATTGGATTGAATGATTGAGGCATCTGGCGATACTAGTTTAAAACAATGGAGCAAGTAAAAGGTTATTTTTTCATTCTTTTTTTTTTTCATTTTTATGTACTTGCTGAATGGTAAACCGTTTGTATTAGTTTGGTTATCCAAAGTCGAATAGTATATTCATGTTCAACTATCCAAAGCCGTACAAATTGTATTTGTTCAATTTACTAGTGTCAAACAAACTCCAATGTTTTGGTTTGTACGTATCGAACACACAAAATCTGTTTGGCTACTAATAGTCGAACGTATCTGCTTTGTTCGACTCTGTACTGCTGAACACGTACAACAATTTTTATTTTTTTTTTGCTTTTTCCAAAACTGTGCATCCACGGAATGCAGTAATGTTGGATCCGAGTGCCTTGTTGACTACACGAGTCAATTTATTACTAATGAGGTAGTCTCATGTCGAAAATTAGTATATATATATATATATATATATTTTTCCCTACAGGTTTAATGACTTTGGTTAATTTGACATGTAGGTTTTCAAGAGCAAAAAAGAATTGCTCAGTTAGGTACGGGATGTTAGAAGGAAAAATGGTTTTGTGATTGTCATCAAGACATCAGACTATGGTGGTAGTCACAGGACACCAAGGATATATCTTGCCTGTGAGAGAAGTGGTCAATACAAAGCTCATAAGAAATTAAAAGGAGATGATTCAAACAAAAAATTGTGAAGATAACGGATACAAAGAAATGCGGGGGTCCCTTTGAGTTGAGGGCTCATAAGTTGATGATTAATGATGATTGGATGGTAGATGTAGCATGTGGAATACATAACCATGCTCCTGCTAAACATTTTGAAGGACATTCATTTGCAGGGAGATTATCTGAGGGGGAAACATCATTATTAGTGGATATGTCTAAAAGCATGGTCAGACCAAAAGAGATTTTGGTTACCTTGAAACAAAATGATGCTTTGAATGTAACCACTGTGAAAACCATTTACAATGTACGTCAAAGAAATAATGTTATTGAGAAAGCTAGGAGATCACAGATACAACAATTGTTGGGTAAATTAGAAAAGCATAATTACATTGAGCAGGATAAGTGTGACAACAACACGATAAGTATCACAGACTTGTTTTGGGCACATCCTGTCAGTTTAGATTTGCTCTGTTCATTTTCAAAGGTGTTGATCATGGACTGCACATATAAGACAAATCGATATTGTCTTCCTCTTCTTGAGATAGTTGGTATGACATCCACTGATATATCATTCTCTATAGCCTTTCAATTTGAGTGGATTGATAACTACGTTTGGGTGTTAACTACATTGCGTAGTCTCTTGGATAACATTGCTATTCCTGAGGTTATTGTCACGGACAGGGAGCTTGCTTTGATGAATGCTATTGACAGGGTATTTTCTACATCTCGATATTTATTATGCTGATGGCATATTAGAAAATATTTGAGAGTAAGGAGAAATGGGACAAGTTTATCTCTTCATGGAATGTCTTAGTACTTTCCTCAACTGAGCTTGAATACAATGAACGCCTTGCTATGCTACTTGCAGATTTTGATACATATCCTGAGACAATGCAATACGTGTCACAAAGTTAGTTAATTTCATATGAGAAAAAGTTTGTTGCCGTATAGATAGATAGTTGTATGCACTTCGGAAATGTTACAACAAACAGGTAATATATATTTGTCTACCTCACACTATTAGTCATTATCGTTTTGATTATTTGAACTTAATTATGTTAATTGTTTCCATTGTACATAGGGCTGAAAGTGCACATGCAAATCTTAAACGGCAACTTGGTTCTAACCAAGTCAATTTTGAGTATTCTTGGACCAAGATTCATAGTTTGCTTGAGTTACAACATGTTGATATTAAGGCATCGTTTGATAAGAGTTTAACCGTTGTACAACACCAGTTCAAACCATCCCATTTTAGAGAGCTCCGAAGCAATATCTCTATTACTGCATTAGATCATGTCTTAGCGGAGAGTAAGCGAGCGGATGATGTTAGCATTGATGCTTCAGTATGTGGATGTGTTGTTCGACGAACACACGGGTTACCTTGTGCCCATGAAATTGCGGATTACATCCGACAGGGTCGTCCAATACCACTTGATAGCATTAACCCACACTGGAGGACTCTTGAGATAGTACAAAAGTTAAAGAATGATAAAGTGGAAAGTTTGATCTCATACTTAAGCGATTCAATGCATCTGATTATACTATGAAGTTGGAAATTCTGCATAAGTTATGAGAGATTGCAAATCCGCAAAGTACTTTTCTAATTGAGTCGGATGTGAAGCCCAACCTTCGAGGTAAGGGACATAAGAAGCTCTTTAGTACTGATGGATCTGATGGCCTCCGAGGAAACGGACTAGTGAGTATCTCCTTAGCCTGATCAACATCAGCAGCAGCATCATCATCCCCTGAACCATTATCAACTACATCATCTTCCAAGATCTGAGGTGCTTCCTCCAACATAATATCATCACCCTGACCCTGACCTCGACCTTGACCTCGACCTCGGCCACAAGGAGGATTTGTTAATACACGACGTCGTCTCTCTGAGGCAGTGGATGGAATACGCGAAAGGTCATCACCCCGACCTCTACCCCGACCCTGACCTCGACCTCGGCCATGAGCAGGATTTGTTAATGCACGACGTCGTCTCTTTGAGGCAGTGGGTGGAATACGCGAAGGGTCATCAATTTCTGAAAAAGAAACAGAAAACAATAAAGTTAACAGAAGTAACACAAATCATTTATGTTAAAATACTCACAATCATTCAAATTCTTGTTTCTTTAAGTTCGAAATAACCCATCATTTTTACTTTTGTGTAGAAACAATTTTTGAAACTGTAAAACAAAGCAAACTTTTTAGTCTTTTAAAAAAATGTAAGTTGCATTGAAAAAATATTCCTAAAACAGTTTAAAAATGAATTTTCTACATTTTTTTTTTTGGAAAAATAAAAACAAAGAATTAGAAGTTGTAATTTCTTCACAGTGACTTGTTTTGTAAAATTGATTAGGACTGCATACCAACATTGGGTAACATCCTTGCTTTAAAAAATAATTACAAAAAAAAAAAAAAAAAACAACAACAAAATTAAGCAGATCCTAGTATGGAAAACATAGCACAGAAGTAACACTCTATTTGATTATGTGAAAGCATAATAAATTGATTTTATGAAAGCATAGTAGCTATACAATCTATTTGAGTTAGAGGATTACAAAGCTAACACTCTATTTGATTATGTGAGAAACGGTGAGAAAGATAACACTCTTATTTTGCTTGTTTTGTTTTCTCACAAAAAGTGGTGAGTTTTGGTGAGAAACATGATGGTTGGTTATAAAGATCAACTTAAAGAAAGGGATGCTCTTTCTCGTATTATTTAATATATGAATATGAATGGGTTATTTGTTATTAAAACCATTCTAGCCTTGCTCAAACTGTTAAGTCAAGAGTCAGTTGATTTTCAGTAAATGATTTATAGGAGCTGAATATTTTTTTTTAATATTTTTTATGTAATGTATTATTCTAAATTCAGTTGGTTACTTTTGTTCCCACAGTATTCCATTTCATCAGAGGAATTGGTCTGGCCCTCTAGCTAATGTTCACAACAAAGAAATCAATAAGACAAAAAAAAAAAAAAAACACATATAATGTTCAACAGTACAACATCGAACATGTTGTTAGTGTTCAACATTCTAGATTTGAATTATTAAGATGTCGAACATGTTCGACACTAAGATGTCGAACATGTTCGACAATAATAGACCGAACAAATTGCTATTGTTCGAAAGTCAAGTGTCAAACGACATGTTGTTCGACAGAAATCGACCGTACAGATGTTAGGGGTTCGAAATTCCAGTGTCGAGCGGTTCGAAAATTGAATCATTCAAATATAAATTTAATGGAAATGAAAAAAAGTACATAAAACCCTAAAATCTAAGCCAAATGAGAACTTTGCATCTCCAATGTGGAGTTGTTTCCAACTGTGTTGAGCACCACCGATGACGTCTTTGATGAGAAAAAAATGAATTGAACAATGTGTCTTCACCATTGCTTTAACCTGGTTGAGAATAGGTCTTCATTGGTTTAAATAGAGAATGAGGGGAAGATGAAAGATTGTGGGTAGGTGGGTGGGGTGTGTGAGTGAGTGAGGGTAAAGATGGAAGATTATGGATAGATTGTGGGCGGGGTGTGTGAGTAAGGGTAAAGATAGAAAATTGTGGTGTGTATTGCGCAAAACATTTATTTATCAAATTACTAAAGGTGTGCCTAAAGTAACGGTTTGCCTTGAAATAAAATGTGGTGTGTAAATAGAGGCACCCTGAATGGACCTTTTTTTAAAAACAAAATAAAAAAAAAAATTCATTTGACAACTTCATGCTAGTCGTGAGTTTCTCTATTTTGTTTTCTTTTGCCTTAGCTATTGTATATGATTGACTGAATAGAATATGTTGCGCCAACTTAGACGGTGGTGCTAAACGTACTAATAAGTAACTAATGTTAGTTATGATATTATTATTGACTCCAATCATTAATCACATTATAAAATATCAAAAACCTTTTAAATTATGGCATATCATCAATTGGTATACTAGTTAGTACACTAATTGGTGTATATAGTATTATTCCAACTTAAATCATATCGGAAAAAGATTTTGAGATTCTTAAAAAAAAAAAAAAATCGTAATTTTACTTAAAATATTAACAAGATAAATTATGTATTAATCTTGAATTTATGATAAATTTAATTCTATAAAATTTAATTTTTTTTATCATATTATTATGAGTAAATTTAAAAATTCAAATTATAGAATCCTAACCGTCCTCGTTTGGATAATATTTTTCTCTAATGAAGCATTCTTGGGCCAAGCTTTCATCTATGTAATGCTTAGAATGTAATTTTCTTCACTTATTAATATATTTTGTCTTTTTGATCAAACAAAAATAAAAAGAGTTCAAAAGATTAAAAATGAGTTCAAAAGATTAAAAATGAGTAATAAAAAGATGAAAACATAAGACGTATATGAATGTTTTGATGTTTTGCTTTTATTACATTCAGAAGTTAAATTATATATATTTATATATAGCTACAAAAAGTGTTTAATTAATGTAATTGGATCGGACAAGACGAAAACAAGGTAGGAATCAGTTTTTTTTAGAGTTAATTATATTTTTAACTCTTATAATTTGATTTAAATTTTACTTTGGTTTTTATTATTTTAAATTGAACAATTTGATCCTTGTACTTTAAATCTAATTTTAGTTTAGTAATTTTTTTTTTTTTTTGGTTATGTAGGATATCTTGAACCAGTTTACGCGCACCAGACTAAGCCCCTACAACCCGAACAAGCAGTTTAGTACTTTTGTTCAAGTTGTAGGTTGGAATTAAAGATTTTGGAACATTTGTCAGTCTCCTAAAGTATACACGTTGAAAACATTACCGAAAATTTGGATAGAAGAATCAAATTAAAGCAGGACCTAAAGTGAAAGTACTAAATTATTTAAATTAAAACCATAAGAACCAAATTATATATCTTAGGAGATATGATGGAATAAGAAAAAGTTATTAAGTGCTGCAGAGGCACCGGATAATACACGCACTAATCCATGATCAAACACAAAATCGTAAACTCTATCCTTTCACCAATCACAGAACTATTTCCACCAATCACTGGACTCTTAAGCATCGCTTGTCCATTCCAAGACTCCCAAATAACTTCTCTAGAATAAAGGTGGAGCCGAAACAAATTGTTTTGCCTACGTAAGAGTGAAAAAATTGATCAAATCAAAGGTTTGATAAGAAAGCTAGTGAATTTGTGTTCAAAGCTTACCTTTCGAGAGGAACAATATGGTTGGTGGTCACCAGTCTACTTTGAATTATGAACAGATAAATGAAAGTCTTGTGTTTTTATGCAATTGTAGATCCATTTGCTTACATTTATTTAGCTTAAATCTTAAAAGTATACGTTTATGCGTTTGTAGTTAAAATAATAATAATAATAATAATAATAATAATAATAATAATAATAATAATAATAATTTTGATTCAACTTTTGAGTTTTTAGCTTAAAAAACTCAAAATAAATTTAATGAGGGTCTTTGACTTAGGGTTGTGTCGCACCACTTAATGATGTGAGGTTGAGGATTTAAATTTTATGAAGAAGAATTTTAATACGAAAGAAAATGATTTTGAATTAAGCTATTATTTTGACAATGCCTAGAGCTGTCATTAGCTTGATCTATTAAAAAATGCAGAAAATAATGGTTTATTTTTAAAAAACACTTGTCGTCCTTTTTTTTTTTTTAGATAAACGTGATAAAATGAAAAAATTACGATTATTGAATCGATTTAATTTTTTCATAAATAATATACACAAAAAATTTTACAAAATGGACAGTTCAGATACCTACGAGCCTGAACAGTTATATCACATAAACAATTAGCCTCATGACAAGCATGCTGTCATGGCAATACTCACACGCATGCAAGGATGCTAAAGCATAAGCACTTACCGAGTACTCCGAGCCAAAACAGAAACTAGTTAGTAATCAAATGCATGATCCTAGTTCATGTTAAGACGGCTAATGCAACACATGCAAAGATGCAACTATAATAGGCTCGGCTACCCTAAGAATGGCATATGAGATGCGACAGTTCAATACATGTATTCAACTTGGAATTGAAATACAATGCAGTTAGTATGATGCGCCGAGCCCGGTGCATGCAATACAGATGAATGATGCAAACATGCGAGCATAAGGATGCTAATTGAAATATGCCCTAGTACTAACCATCAAAAGCAGGTAAGTAAAAGGGAGAAATAAGTGGGGATTGGAAGACATGCATCACACACACGCACGCTTATTACAGTTGTGCCCTCACTCGGAGGGTCCGAATAAATGATACATACCGAATAAATAATTAACTACTCTAGCTAATTAAATATTACAAACCCTTAACCAATTAATCAACTTAATTAAGCTAATAAAGCAGTAAAACAGCCCCGGGAAGAGGGATGAATGCATGCTCAGATTGGCTTCACTCGGAAACCCAATGCCATGCCACTATTGCTTCTGTTTACATTGTTTTGCACCTCTGAAAACTGCATAAGTCTCCAGGATGCTTCTGAACCACCTTCTGAGCACTGTGGAAGGTCACCGGCCAAGAGTAAAGGCCACCGGCCATCCATCGACCATGGATATTGATATCGGCCACAAATGTTTGGTCGATCGGCACTGTAGATGGCCGACCGGCCATGTCTTCCTGTAGAAACCTGTTTTGACAGCAACAGAGGATAGACAAGGCATGTCAATGCATTTCAAAGCAAATGTTTGCACAACCACACTCCATATCATGTTTAAAACTCAAGAGAGTATGGTGCTCGACCCTCGGACCACCATGCATGATGGCCCAAGAGGCCAAGTTGTGCATTTTGATTTCAAATGACATGCAAACCAAATAAACACATAAAGCCCAACCTCTATCATACTCAATTCAAGAGGCAAAGCATGCATGCTCTATGCAATGCAACCTAGGCATGGAGGCTAAGTATGCAACATGAACATGAGGGCAAGTATGCAAGTTAGCAAACATGCAAAGTGTAATCTTAACCATGCAAGCATGCAAGATGCAACATGGACAACATGTTAAGTACAATTCATGCCAAATGCATTACAACCTAAGCATGCAAAGGTGCAATGTATCAAACATGCAAAATGCAATGTAACAAGCATGGAACGAGGCCAAATATGCAACAACACATAGGGCAAGCATGCAACAACATGCTAGAATGGTCTTAAACTAATTTGGGCAGCTCTCAACTAGGCCCAAAACAGTGGCCAAATGCTAAGGAAATGGGGGCCAAGTACACATACAATCATGCATGCAAATGGACCAACACTTAAGCATAAAGGAGGGACTCTTAAGCACACTTAAAAGAGATGAACATGGACACATGGCATGCATACTAAGCTCTGAAATTATGTTAGAAAATGTGCCAATCCAACTAAACAAATCAAGCAAAACATGATCATGGCTTTACACACTCAAGGCCTACAAGCTAGAATGCAAAGAGACTATACAAAACATGTTGAGCATGACCAAAGCAACTGAAAATAGAGCTATAGCATACTAAAACATGCATAAAAGCTTCACAAAGCTTGGCCAAAATCATGCTAGAACAAGGGTCAAAGCCTAAAGCATGTTAAGGCAAATTCATGGCATTACAAGACAAGTATGCAAGGCATGCATGGTGTGTCTAAACCAAGTAAAAACAGTGCTATATCATGGAAAAATAAGCACAAATAACACTTAAGACATGGCCAACATGAACTTAAAAATGGTGCTCACACATGAGGCTAAAATGGCACTTTTTGAAGACAACAAGGAGAAGGGATGGCCCTCTCCTTCTTAGGACCTTAAGACACCATCTCCACCACTGAAATCCCTCAAGATTTCAGTGGTGAGGAGGCCCAAACAAGGTGGTCCCGGAGCTCACCAAAATAGCACAAAATGGGGGCCAAACAAGGCCTAGGAGGGGTCAAACAACCCCAAACAACAAAGTGACCTTAAACAACTATTTAAAGCACTCAAAAATAAGACTTTTTTCAGTTTATGATAAAGCCCAAAACAGCATGAAAGACAGGCTAAAAGTGTGTGCAAAAACGGAGAATAAGGAGGGTAAGGAGTGTTACCCTTGTAGCCAAGAAGCTCCAGCAGCTTATGGACCAAAAATGTAGGCCTTCAACCTCTGAAAATCAGCTCCAAGAACCTTAGAGTGATGGAGGAAGCGTGTGGTTGTGAGGTGGTGTGTAAATGGGTCAAGAACCAATACTTGTGGAGCTTGGATATAGAGATATAGAGAGATACAACTCTTGTATGCCTTAGACCAATTGTTGAAACCCTTGCAATGGAAGATGAGCTCTTCTTTTATAGAGGAAGAAGGGTCCAAGCTTCTCTTAGAAGCTTGGAGCAAAAGGGCCAAGAGGGCTAAGCTTTTTGGAGAAGCTAGACAAAAGGGCCAAGCTTCTCGGAGAAGCTAGACAAAAGGGCCAAGCTTCTCGGAGAAGCTAGGCAAAGGGTTCAAGCTTCTTGGAGAAGCTAGGCAAAGGGTTCAAGAGGTTCAAGCTTCCTCAAGAAGCTAAACCAAGGGTTCAAAAGGTTCAAGCTTCCTCAAGAAGCTAGAACTAAGGGTTCAAAAGTTCAAGCTTCCTCAAGAAGCTAAAACCAAGGGTTCAAAAGGTTCAAACCCCCTCAAGAAAAGGTCTCGGCCAGAAAAAGTGGCCGATTGACCAAAATCAGTGGCCGGCCGACCAAACACAATGCCGACCAACCATCAATAGTGCTGACCGGCCATCACCAATGGCCGGTGGCAAGGAAACAAGGCCGATGGCCTCAAGCCATGGCCGATGAGGTGTGGGGACGGCCTACAAGCTATTTCCCACCCTCAGAAGCAAAACAACAAGTGTTTGATGCAAAACCATACACAAAACAAACAAGTCGAGAGGTCTTGAGGTAAGGCGCGTAGCCAAAACCTCCGAGAACTCAAGACGAACACAAACAAGGGTAATCATCGAGTGTTCAAACGATGACGTCCAAGTCTTAAGGACGGTCAAAAATGGGGTGTCTACAGTTGCCCCTCTTTAACAGAACTCGAAAGTCATAAAAATGACGGGAGTGAATGTCAAAGCCCAGAGACGACCCATTTTTGATCAGGCTGAAGACTTAGACAAAGCATACAAGCAGCAGACAAAGATTTGAGCCCGAGGGCAGGGGCAAAATGCAAGACAATGCACAAAGCCTGAGCATAACTTATGATCATGCAAGAAACATAGGGACGTATCCCGGTGTTTCGGAAAGGTATAAGCATTGGAACGTATTCCAAATGCTCTTAACCAAAGAGGGAGAAACATAGGGACGTATCCCAGTGTTTCGGAAAGAGAGGGAAACGTAGGGACGTATTCCGGTGTTTCGGAAAGGTATAAGCATTGGAACGTATTCCAAATGCTCTTAACCAAAGAGGGAGAAAACATAGGGACGTATCCCGGTATTTCGAAATGAAGGAGAAACATAGGGACGTATCCCAGTGTTTCAGAGTTGTTCAAGCACCGGAACGTATTCCAAATGCTCTTAACCAAAGAGGGAGAAACATAGGGACATATCCCGGTGTTTCGAAAAAAGAAAGAGAAACATAGGGACATATCCCAGTGTTTCAGAGTGTTTCAAGCACTGGAACGTATTCCAAATGCTCTTAACCAAAGAGGGAGAAACATAGGGACGTATCCCGGTGTTTCGGAAAGGTATAAGCATTGGAACGTATTCCAAATTCTCTTAACCAAGGAGGGAGAAACATAGGGACGTATCCCGGTGTTTCGGAAAGGTATAAGCATTGGAACGTATTCCAAATGCTCTTAACCAAAGGGGGAGAAACATAGGGACGTATCCCAGTGTTTCAAAATGGTTCAAGCATTGGAACGTATTCCAAATGCTCTTAACCAAAGGGGGAGAAACATAGGGACGTATCCCAGTGTTTCAGAATGAGAAAAGAAAATATAGGGACGTATCCCGGTGTTTCAGAATGAAGGACAAACATAGGGACGTATCCCGGTATTTCGGAAAGAATGAGAAACATATGGACGTATCCCGGTGTTTCGGAAAGAAGGGAGAAGAAACATAGGGACGTATCCCGGTATTTCGGAACGGAATGAGAAACATAGGGACGTATCCCGGTGTTTCGGAAAAGAAGAAGAAACATAGGGACGTGTCCCGGTGTTTCAGAAAGGAATGAGAAACATAGGGACGTATCCCGGTGTTTTGGAAAGATAGAAAGATAGGGACGTATCCTGGTGTTTCGGAAATAAGGAGAAACATAGGGACGTATCCCGGTGTTTCGGAGAGAGAGAAACGTAGGGACGTATCCCGGTGTTTCGAAAAGGTATAAGCATTGGAACGTATTCCAAATGCTCTTAACCAAAGGGGAGAAGCATAGGAACGTATCCCGGTGTTTCAGAGAGGTAGAGAAACATAGGGACGTATCCTGGTGTTTCAGAAAGGCGGAAAAGGGCGTGCATAACAATGCGTGACTAAGCAAGTGAAGAGGTGCATGACAATGCAAATAAAATGTGCATAACAATGCAGGTGTAATGGTGCATAACAATGCTAGATAGATGTGCATAACAATGCAACGAATGGTGTGCGTAACAATGCGAGAAATGGTGTGCATAACGATGCGATGAATGTGCAACTTCAAAAGCGCATTTGAAACAAAATGTCGAATAAGGAAATACAAGCCTTAACGAGACCAAATCCAAACGCGACCTCCGATTTACCTCTTGGAGGGGTTTGTAACACACTCCGCTTGAAAAGGGTACACCCTGTTTATATTGGCGAGAGATAACATCTGCTACTACTTTAATTGCCATTCTGACTTGAAGCAGGCTTAAGCTTGGAGTAGAGGCACATTCATTCTTCGGAGCACTGACAAGGCCTGAAGAGGTATATCCGGAGTACAATCACGGAATTTGCTGAAGGTGAAACACACTCAGATGCTTCGATTTTTCCTCTTTTTTTTTGCTTTGTAGTCTGGAACCCATATAGCTTCAAATAGGTCCTTGTTTTACTGTTCTCACATGACCTGGGTTGAACCCTGCGGTTTTTATGAAAGAACAATTCTTGTTTTGCACAAATGTGGAGAATGGTACAGCACTCTGAGCACAAAACGATTTATTTTTGAAATTGAGAATGAGTTCTCGACCGGGTATTGAGCCTACAACTGACCACAGCCAAAACGACTCAAAAATGGAAAACAAAGGTAAAATAACCTAAACACAACAAGACACGCTCGGAATGACTCAAAATAAGAATCGAGACAAACAAAAACACAAACACAACACTCGGATGTGTTACAAAGGCAAGAGACCTCTCGATGCACGAGGAGCCAGTTTCTCCGGGTATTGTTTCCCGCCCTTCCTCATTTGTGATTCTCACATCACTCGGCCCTCAAGCTCTGTTTTTCTTAAAAAGCCATTTTCTCACTTTTTCTCTCAACGCACATCTCTCTATTCTTCAATCTCTCATTTTTTATCCCTCCCCTGGGTGGTTGATGGATAAACAAGAAATTGCGGGCTCTTGTCCCTAGCTTGCTGCTAGATTCTTTTTCTTCCGCTCACAGCCAGTGAACTTCCCTACAAAGGGGTTGCGCTACGACTAGGTGTGTAGCAAATCTACAGTTGACATGGGTTGACGATGCTCCGCTGGGGAGTTTGGACGTGATCAAATCTGTCCAAATGAGGGAATGGAATATCCCGCTCCATTTCCAGCTCGTGCTTCACATTTGGCTTGATACCTCGTTGCTCGGAGGATGTGAGAGCTTTCTGCCCTTTACTGACAGCTTCAGCTGTGCCCTTTCTGGCAGGTAGAGTGCCCCTTCTTGGCAAGTATGGTGCCCTTTCTGGAAAATGCATTGACAACAAGGAAAAGACAGGAAGCCTGACTCAACTGTGCCCCTAGTTCATCATTTTGACCATTTTTTATTTTGGTTTTCTACTAAAACAGTTTTGATCAGCATAAGAGTTTAATTAACATGCTTGTTCAACTTTTTGATTTAAAATCATGCGAGTTAGGTTATGAGCACTGAAAATTTTTCTTTTTTGGGTCTAAGAAAAAGGTTCAATTTTGGGAAAAAAAATGGAATAATTTTCGAGAAAATTAGTCAACCTCAGTAAAAATTCTCAAAAACTATTTTTGCAAACGGCCAATGCTCAACAAGCACGGAACCTACTCTTGAGATGCACAACCTCGGATCTGAAGGAAAATTGCCCCTTGCTCGAAGAGAGCTGCATGGAAACGGAAAGTTGCCCATTGTTTGAATGGCACCGCAGCGCTTTGTATGGCAACGAAAAGTTGCCCCTTGTCTACAGTGAGTGACGATCACAACCAAACTCTTAGATATAAAGAAGGCAAAGATGATCAAAACCATTACATGGACACAATCAATTGTAAAAGTGTTTGCGGCTGGACTTCAGAATGAAGTTGCCTACGTATCCCAAATATGGGAATCAAGTCTTACATAGTTCGGGGTTAAGGTACACTCGGGTATTAACCTCTCCTTTTACGCTCTAACTTTTGCCAAGGCCGCCCTTTCTGGGTTTTCAACCTTGCGAGCTTTGTTTTTCTTTTCTTTTCAATTCTTCTCTTTTTTTCATTTTTTTTTTGTCTTTTCTTTTTCAAATCTTTTCATCTTTTCTCTTCTCTTTTCTTTTGCATTTTTTCTCTTTTTTTTGTATTTTTCTCTTGCTCTAACTTTTGCCTGGGTCGCCCTTCCGGGTTTTCGGCCCAACGAGTGTCTCAAAGGGTAAAAGTGTAACAAGTCCATGCCAAATGGTTTTAGGGTTTTGAAGCCATTTGTATCCAGGAGAGTGGCCGCTGTTCGCTGATGATGTAGACGTCCATCTGGGGGGTGAATTTGCCCCTAGTGTTGTGGATATGAACTCAGTTGTTCTTCAATAATGCTTTTTTCTTTCCTCCCTTCTGGGATTTGGCATTCTTGCCGTTCTTCATCTTTCACTCTTCGAGCACATTTGAAATTCTTTTGCCCCTAGTTCGAGGGGTGCTTTTGATTGAGCTTTGCAAGCTTCCTTTGATCACAACTGATCTTCTTGATCTGACTTTGGTGCCTCTTGTTCGAAGGCTGCTTTAAATCTGGCCACACAGGCCTCACATTGATGGTTGACCATTGATCATTCTGATCCCAAGTCCAAGGTTTTGAGAGCAAAGGGCTTGAATCTTGAGGCTGAGAGCGATCCTAGGCTGCACAATCTCAAGAGCGATTCTGCACAAGTCTTCGCAGGACCGTGCAAAATATATTTTTTTTGAATTTTTTTTTTTTAAGAAAACGACAAATCGCTCGCGCTGAAGACAGTGTAGACCCAATCTGGATCAAGCTAGGATCCTTCTCAGTACTCACATTAACAAGCATGATCTCATTCATTAAGGGCTTAGCACGCCTCTCTTTCTCTCAATTGATCAAATTTTGCAAAACCCGAGGAATTCCTTCCTCTTCGTTTTTATCACAATGTTTCGAAAAAAGTTTTGGAAAACTTAGGTCGATGCAATGAATTCAAGGCACAGAAAAGACACAGCTTCTAGTCAAATACTACCATCTCATTTAGAATTTCTAGCATAACTGGCACACGGCAGAAGCTAACACAAGAGTGTGAAAATCACTGCTGTTCCATTCAGATCTGTTTGCGTAACTGGTTCCAAGGCAGAAACAGACTCAAAAGAAAGTAAAAAGGCAAACACAAAACAAACAAGTGATGTCCGAGGTAACACCCCCGAAATCACCCGACTCTAACAAAACAGGACTGACTCGATACAACAAGACAGACCCGACTGACTCAGTATGAAAAGACTAACTCAATACAAAACGACAAGACTGACCCAATACCCAAGTCAGAAAGTACAAAACTAGCATTCGCAAGTCCTCAAAACAGTGCGTGCCAAATGCCATATCTGGAGTAAACTGAGTGCCGCTCGCAGGTGGTTCATCCCCCGATCACATATTCGTACTATCCTCCAAGTTCACTGATCCAGTGGTGATAGACTTTGCTGAGCTGGTGCGGCAATGACCTCGTTGTCAATCAGATTTTGTATCTTGTGACGAAGACGGACGCAACTGTCAGTGTCATGACCAGTTTGTTGATGGAAAGCATAGTACTTATCCGGGTCATGCTTTGCAGGGAAAGGGTTGGGTAGAGGCCGTTGTTCTAACGGTTTCAGATGTCCTTTCCTGAGTAAGACCCCTAGGGCTTTAGACAAAGGCATATAGAGTGGGGTGAAAACCCTCTTGCCTCGGGGTAGATAGTCCGATGTTCGGGGGTTTGGATTGGATGCACCAACAAAGGGGGTGGCTGTTCTTGGTGTGGTGGTGTAGACGTCCCCGAACGCCCCGGGAGGGTCGAGTCCCCCCCGTTCCGTTCGATATTGGGCTCACTACAGCTCAGGACTCTCAATTTTGTCATGGTTCTAAATCTGAACCAAAGAGTCCAAATCCGGCAAATCGTTTTGAGAAAACAGATTTTGAAAGAAGTGCCAAACATGGACTGCTTTGCCAGATACAGAGTCGCCACCTAAATATTTTATTTTGGGAAAATTTAGGAAATCCTAACTCGTTTGCCTAAGCCCACGTGTCCGTCATCACCAAAGTTGCCTCGGCTCGGGAACTTGGGTACGATTGGGGAAGGTCACTTCGTGAGCACCCCCGCTCGCCCGATCAAAGATCGGCCTCTACTAACCATGATATCTATTTTTGAAAACATTATGTGTTCTTATTCCGGTTATTAGCCTAGATTTACTATGTGATGCACACAGCATACAAGTATAGACAGGGTCGCCTGAATTGGAACGAAACATTTCATGTTTGTTTGTTTGAAAATGGTTTGATGGTGCTACTCGCAAGTAAGCTAAGACGTGGATTTGCCACCCTCAGGTGGGCTTAGGAAACATGATTTTGCCACTATCTAGTGGGCTTAAAACACACATTTGATGAATTGTTCCAATCCAAATAACCCAACCTTCACCCACAGGCATTCAGGCAGTTATCACATAAGCAATTAGCCTCATGGTAAGCATGCTATCATGGCAGTCACTCACACGTATGCAAGGATGCTAAAGCATAAAACTTACCGAGTACTCCAAGCCAAAACAGAAACTAATTAGAAATCCATGCATGATCCTAATTATACAGAAATACCTAATGCAACACATGCAAAAATGCAACTATAGCAGGCTCGGCTATCCTAAACATGGCATATGAAATGCTACAGCCAACATGTATTCAACTTGAAATTGAAAATACAATGCAGTTAGTATGATGTGCCGAGCCTGGTGCATGCAAAACAGATGAATGAATGCAAACATGCTATCATACTGTATGCTAATTGAAACATGCCCTAATCTAACCATCATAAGCTGATAAATAAAAGGGAGAAAGACGTGGGGTTGGAAGGCATACATCACACACACGCACACTTATTACAATTGTGCCCTCGCTCGGAGGGTCCAAATAAATAATATACAGTCCCGAATAAATATTACAGTCCAAATAAGTACAGAATTCTAATTGATTAACAAATTAAACTAAGAAAGCTGTAAACTAGCATGCAAGCTAGGGACTGCCTCGACTCCGCTCCGGATGATGAATGATGCATGCTCGGGTTGCTTGGCACGGAAATCCATTGCGATGCCCCAATTAGCCTCTGTTTGCAATTGTTCTTGGAATGCGTGCCAAGCTCCGGAAGGCTGCTGATTCTTGATTTGCTGCAACAGAGAGCAATAAAGGGGCATGGCAAAGTATTTTCACATATGTATGCATGACTACTCGTCAGGGAGTGTAGTCCTCGATCCTCGTGCCACCAATCACGCATCTCGATGCCTGATGGTCGAGGAGTCGAATTGCACGACTCAATATGAAATGAATGCACATGAAAACACAACAGGGCCTAGACTCCATCATGGATTATCCGGAGTGTCGGCGACCAAGGAATTGAGACACGTTCCGTCACTTGGAGTACGAAACGTCCCTCGTTTCCCGTGCTTGGTCTAACTCCTATCCCAAGCACAATGCGATATGCATGACATGCATGAATGCAATCCTAACATGCAACCTAGCATACACAATGCTATGAAATGGCATACACAATGCACGAGGTAACAAGGCATACACAATGCTCTAACATGCAACCTAGCATACGCAATGCTATGAAATGAAATGGCATACATAATGCATAATGGACTTACACCAATATGAGTGGACCTCGGCCACACTCACATCAGAGGCCATTAGATGAAAATGAGACACTCGAGATGCGTGTACACGTGCACGCAAACCGAGGACCGAACCTAAGGCACAAATGCCACTCTAACAAAGCATGGAAAGGTATGAAACATGATATGCAAACATGCAAATTTTAGTACCAAAATATGATACAAAACAGCCCCAGAACATGGAAACATGGCACCCGATACATGGAATGAGACCCGAAATGCAAAACTAGGCACACGCAATGGCCTATAGCTATACGAAGCATGCACTATTTGATCATGAAGGATGAAGACAGATTCAAGGCAGTCCAAAAAAAAGCATATTTACAGTTTTAAGCAAGGCCAAACAATGGACACAAATAGGGCTAAACCAATATGCAAAAATGGCCCTAAATGTGAGATAAAGAAGCAAGTCATGGTTTCTGGCCTCAAACAAGAGAGGGTCCTTCAACAATGTTGAAGAGGGACCCAAAAAATGGCATTTTACAGTTTATGATCAAACCCAAAACAGTGCACATGCGAGCTTAAAATACTATGCAAAATAAGGCCTAAAAAGAGGTTTAAACACAAAGAGCAAGAAGGGAAGCTCAAACAGCAAAAGACCCTTGATCAAACATGAAGAGGGGGTCAAAATAAGGCTATTTACAGTTCGGACCAGAGCCCAAAAATATAAGCACAAAGGGCTAACAAAACATGCAAATATGAGGCCAAAAGAGGGATATAAAGGAAAGTGGAAAATGGAAGCCTCAAACAGTGATGATCCCTTCAATAATGTTGAATAAGGGCTCAAAATAAGCCACTTTACAGTTTATGACAGAGCTCAAAACATTTTACACGTAGGCCAAAAATACTACACAAGAAATAGGCATACCAGAGAGGTAAAGAAGCAAGTGAAAAAATGAAGCCTCAAACAGTGAGAGGCCCTTAAACAAATATGAAAAAGAGCTCAAAAAAATGCTATTTTCAGTTAGGGTCGAAGCCCAAAAGTGTAAGTAAGAATGGCTAAGAAAGCATACAAAATAAGCTTAAAAAGAGGGAAAAAGTGGCTCACCCTTGAAAACCAAACTTTTGCAACCTATTGGCCTGAGAAAAGGTGCCTCCTAAGCTCTGAGAAGATCTTCCAAGCTGCTGGAATGGAGTGGTGGTATGGTGCTATGTGATGGTGTAGAAATGGGTGTAGGATTTAAGAGGCTTGGAGGGTTAAAGTGTAGAGAGAGAGAGATACAACCCAAGAGGCTTAAACAAAATTTTCTAACCCCCAAAACCAGCTGGGAGTGCTGGTTATATAGACAAAAAGGGTGGAAAAGAGGGGGAAAAATGGGGGGGAAAACAATTCAAGTTTCCCCCCAAAAGGCCAAACCCTCGGACATAAGGCCTAGAGGAAAACAAAATTCACTTCTAGGACACACTTGGGGAGGGGGTTATGGCCGGCTAGCTAAAAAGGGCAAAAAAGTCATTTCACCAGCTAGGTGGCCGGCCTGCTAGATTTTCTGGCCGGCCTGCTACTTTTAGGACAAAAAAAAATGGGCTACCGGAAATAAAAGTGGCCGGTGGGTGATTGAGAAGTCCAATGGTGGCCATTCAAGTGTCCAAATTTAAGCCCCGGAAGTTAGCTTTCCAATGGCGCAAACCTTGCATTAAAATTCCTCCTGTGGAAAGAGTTATTCTAGTTTCCGTGAAGCCGCGCAGATTCGGTCCCAACCGGAGTGATTGTAACAACCCTCATGCTGTTTACTGATTAATGACTGATTGATTACCGATAATCACCGATTACTGCTAAACGGAACTGATAATGACTGATAACTGACTGATAATTGAACTGATTAAAATACTGAACTGACTGACCGAAATTTAAACTGAATTAAATGAATACATCTGTTTGAATTGCATTCTATCTGTTTGACTGTATGATTATCTGTTCATGCTTATATGTTTAAACTGCTAATTGAAGGCCTTATCGGCGGCCGAATCCGGAATTGGTCAGTGTTTTATGATCCTCATAATTAATGTAATTTTATGGTATAATTATCTGAAAACCGATTAGGTATGATTAAATTAGATTAAAATAAGCCAATTAAAGAGTTTGACGTAATTACACTTTTGCCATCTAGTGAGGCCTTTGTTTACTCATATTTGAGCCTTGTGTATGCTTTATCAAAACATTTCTTCAGCCATATTTTGAGCACACCACCGAACTAGAGAGAGAGGAAGTGAGAGAGTGGAATTGTTCTAGAGAATTGGCTTGAAAGGCTTGAAGAGATCATAGGAGATTTGCCTAATTGGACTCCTAAACCTTGAATACAAGCTCTAGGTAAGGATTTCATCTTCTTATTCTTGTGTTTGAACTGGTTCTTGCATGGTTCATGTCTAGTTGTAGAGCTAAGTCATGAATTGGTCCATTAATGGTGAATTGAAGCTCAATCTTTGCATGCATGTTAGAATTGTTGGATTTTGAGTTGAGTTCATGGAAAAAGGTTACATGCATGTTCATAATTTTGTAATGGTCCATGTTTTCACCATGTTTTGAAAAGAATTGGCTCCTTAGAGCATCACATTGGAGCTTCAAAATGGTTTGAATTCATGCATGTTTGCATGTTCTTCTTCTTCTTGAAAATTGTTTGAAATTGGGTTTGAATAAAACACCCTTGGGCTTTGATTTCCCAAATTGAGTTTTGAATCATGTTATTCTATGTGTCTATAAATGTTTTCCAGAAAATGGGCCCAAGAGGATCGGTTTTAATGCTTTTGAACTTGGTTTTTGGCTTGGAGGTGCAATCTGGAATTTCCAGATTCTGCACTTCCGCTCGAGCGGAGGAAGTGCCGCTCGAGCGTAGAATTCGAGCATTCGGTATTTCTGCACTGTTTTGCAGTCCGCTCGAGCGGAGGATTGGGCGCTCGAGCGGAGTCATGTCTCACGCTCGAGCGGGCATCGAGCGGAGATTTCACCCATCCAGTACTTTTACAGTAAGCTCGAGCGGGAAAGTTTACGCTCGAGCGTGTACCTTTGTTGCATGTCCGCTCGAGCGGGGAAACCTGAGCTCGAGCGGAACTCTATTTTTCTGAAAATGCTTTTAAATGTACATCTTTGCATCCTCATCCCATTCTAGGCATTCTTAGGCCTAGTTTAAGGCATCTTGTTGAGGATATAGATGTAGAACACACCGAGGCATTAGGAATTAAGTTATTACCGTTCCCAATTGGGTAGCTTAGTGTGTGTTCAATCTGTTAACTGTGTAGGGTTGGCGACTGGGGAGACACACTCTAGCATACTGTAGCGCAAACTCTGTGAGTAACAATTGTGTAAAGATATGTTCAACTGATATCTTTTGAATACTGAACTGAACTGTTTACTGAACTGGTATTACTGAATGAATGTATGTCCTTTATTTCTGAACTGTACTGTGGCATCCTTAGTACCTACTGTTTACTGTTACTGTTACTGTTACAGAGATCTCTGTCTGTTCCCTCGTGGAGCCACTACTGTTTACTGATTGATGGCCATCATTACTGTTCGGTCTTTTAAGACCTACTGTTACTGTTATGCTAATGGATGTACCACATATGACTGTTTACTGTACTGAACAACTGAAATACTGATTGAATTGAACTGTTTTCATTACTGTAAGGACATTCATTCTAAACCCCTTTACGCTTTATGTTATTCACTGGGCTTTAGCTCACTACTCATATATATATGTAGGTGTACAGGCACCAGATCGGAGCTAGGAGCGTCAGGGTAACTCCAGTTTTGTCAAGCCAGCCTTTGTGCCTCACTGCGAGGTTCCGAGTTGCCATGCTATGGCTTTGGGGTGTTTTGTTTGTTTTCCCCCGCCTGTCTTCATACTGTCTAACTATTCTGTATAAACTGAATGTTTACCGTATTGTTATCCAGGGATTAGGTCCCTGTACTGTGTGACTGTAAATTCTGTATAGACCGTACTGTTTGTATGTATGAATGCATGAAAAATCTTTTTGGCATACAGACCGTCACAGCTCATTGGACATTGTTTAATTACTGTTTTGGCTTCCGCCAGGCCCTGTACTTTGTTTTACTGTATTACTGTTCAGCAGGCCTTTTGACTCTCTCCTTGCTGAAGAAATTAAACCTTTGCCCTGCACATCTTCCAAAACCATCAGCCGCGTCCGAGTCTTAAAGGCGGTCAAAAATAGGGTATCTACAGGTGGTAGCGACCATGCCCACTTCGGAAGATCTTGCAGCTGCATCACCACTGGTGGTCGCATTCGAACTGCGGTTGAATACCCTCTTGGGCTGCTCCCTGTCATTGTCAATCAAACCCTGCTTCAAGGCATCCTCAATCTGTACTCCCATCTCATGCAAATCTGAAAAGGTGGGAAAGGGGAGAACGATCATCTTCTGCATGAGCTTAGGTTGGACGTTGCACACAACCATCCGAATCTGATCTTTGTCAGTTGGCCTAATGGTCATCATTGAGGCCTTGGCCCTCCACCGGGTTACAAAATCGGAGAAACCCTCATTTGGCTCCTGCCTATTCGTCTCGAGATCAGGGGTTGTAATCTCAATTTGTGTATTGTAGGAGTATTGATCGACGAAAGCCTCGGCCATCTCATCCCAATTCCTCTTAACATCGTCTTCTAATTTTGCATACCGGATAGCTGTTACACCCGACAGGGTCCGGCCGAATAAAGAAAGCTTTTGTAGTCTGGTGAGGCCCATCGGCCTTAGAATGTCTGAAAACAACCGTAGATGCACCATGGGATCCCCAGATCCGTCAAAGTGGTCAACTTGTGGCATCTTGAATCTGTCCGGCAGCGTCACAGCTGCGTCGGTATACCCGTCCTCAATGTCCGGAATGGACTTCACACCTTGAGATTTCTTGAACAGCTTTTCAAGCTTGCTCACTTTTAATGCCGTGGGGTCCACCTCGAACTCGAAGGGAGAATCCGGTTGATTGATAGGAGTGGGTGCCTTGGATAGTTGAGGTAGAATCGGGGGCAGAGTCGGCCCCGTTGGGATGTTTGTATCCTCCTGGACATTCTGAACATTCGCTGTCTCCCCGGGTATTGGGACTCTTGGTGGGGGAGGAGCTTGGTGCGAAGCAGATGCCCCGGCTTGCTGCTGTAGCCTGGTGATTGTCTCTGCCTGTTGGGCTATGACTACGGTCTGTTGCTTGGCGAATTATACTTGACGAACAGTATCTTGCTGCATGGCTTTCATACTATCCTGGAGTTGGCGCACCATCTCTTCCAGACCAGACATATTGTCCTGATCTAACTGAGCAACCGGTATATCTGTGTCTGCAGTAGGCTCGGAAATCTCAACCCAACTGCTCAAAGATCACTGATCTGGTAGTTGTTGTACTGGTGGTCTGTGCCTGACTAGCCTTCTCTGGCCCTGATTATCCTTGAACTGAGTCTCTGACCTGACAAAGTCTATCAACACAAATCCAATGTACCCGGGGGATAGCAGAGCCTTCTGAAGCTATGATTCCAGGACTACCCTAGCAAAAAAAAAAAACATACAGCATCTCAGCCCAATTTTTGAAATAGATATGAGCATAGTAGGATGACTATGCCGTCTACTGAATTCTGCCCCAAAATTCTGCCTGTAAACCGATACCCTCAGGTAAACTGAATCCCAAAATACTAAACTGGTGCATGTAGGCCTGATGCCCAAACTTGCAAACTGATACATGCATTCCCTGTAGAGGCCAACTCTAAAGCACATAACAGATAAGTGAGAGCCAAAACACCCCTATGTTGGGGTAGGGCTTCCCTGTCCCATTTTGTCAGGAGCTAGGGTTTCACTACGCACGCAGCGGTTTCAAACAACCTACAATCGGGTAAGCAACCCGTCCTAGTTTGGAATGGTCACTATGGATTCCGAATATGCACTAGGTCGAATGGTCAAAGAGGGTGCCCCGGTAACAACCGGGATTTGTGCTCCCATACTGGTAGAGCCCATAACTGGTCAACCTTATGGCATGCTTTGACAAAGCAAGCCTCCGGCAAACCGTTCAGGAATAGCAAATGGCAAACACAGTGTCCTAGGCGCACTAATGCACATGCAATACAAAGAAACACATAAGTGTAATCAAAATAGGATATCATGAGTTCGAGTCAAGCTCTCTAAATCCCCAGCAGAGTCGCCAGAAACTGTAAACGTCCCCGAACATCCCGGAGGGAAATCCCCGTTCTGTTCAATTCGGGCTCACTATAGTTCGGACTCAAATTTTCATGGTTCTCAATCTGAACCAAAGAGTCCAAATCCGGCAAATCGTTCTGAGAAAAATAGATTTTTAGAAAAGAAGTGCCAAACATGGACTGCTTTGCCAGATACAAAGTCGCCACCCAAATATTTTATTTTGGGGGAATTTAGAAAACCCTGACTCGTGCCTAAGGCCACGTGTCCGTCATCACCAAAGTTGCCTCGGCTCGGGAACTTGGGTACGATTGGGGAAGGTCAGCTATGAGCACCCCCGCTCGCCCGATCAAAGATCGGCCTCTACTAACCATAATATCTAGTTTTTGAAAACACATGCGTTCTTATTTTGGTTAATTAGCCTAGAATTACTATGTCATGCGCGCAGCAAAACAAGTATAGACTAGATCGCCTAATTTGGAACAAAGCATTGCATATCCGTTTATTTGGAAAATGGTTTGAAGTTTGCTACTCGCAAGTAGGCTAAAATACAGATTTCAATGAATTGTCCCAATTCAAGCAATCCAACCTTCACCCACAGGCGTTCAGGCAGTTATATCACATAAACAATTAGCCTCATGGCAAGCATGCTGTCATGGCAACACTCACACGCATGCAAGGATGCTAAAGCATAAGCACTTACCGAGTACTTCGAGCCAAAACAGAAACTAGTTAGTAATCAAATGCATGATCCTAGTTCATGTTAAGACGGCTAATGCAACACATGCAAAGATGCAACTATAATAGGCTTGGCTACCCTAAGAATGGCATATGAGATGCGACAGTTCAATACATGTATTCAACTTGGAATTGAAATACAATGCAGTTAGTATGATGCGCCGAGCCCGATGCATGCAATACAGATGAATGATGCAAACATGCGAGCATAAGGATGCTAATTGAAATATGCCCTAGTACTAACCATCAAAAGCAAGTAAGTAAAAGTGAGAAAGAAGTGGGGATTGGAAGACATGCATCACACACACGCACGCTTATTACAGTTGTGCCCTCACTCGGAGAGTCCGAATAAATGATACATACCGAATAAATAATTAACTACTCTAGCTAATCAAATATTACAAGCCCTTAACCAATTAATCAACTTAATTAAGCTAATAAAGTAGTAAAACAGTCCAGGGAAGAGGGATGAATGCATGGTCGGATTGGCTTCGCTCGGAAACCCAATGCCATGCCACTGTTGCCTCTGTTTACACTGTTTTGCACCTCTGAAAACTGCATAAGTCTCCAGGATGCTTCTAAACCACCTTCTGAGCACTGTGGAAGGTCACCGGCCAAGAGTAAAGGCCACCGGCCATCCATCGACCATAGATATTGATATCGGCCACAAATGTTTGGTTGATCGGCACTGTAGATGGCCGACCGGCCATGTCTTCCTGCAGAAACCTGTTTTGACAGCAGCAGAGGACAGACAAGGCAAGGCAATGCATTTCAAAGCAAATGTTTGCACAACCACACTCCATATCATGTTTAAGACTCAAGGGAGTATGGTGCTCGACCCTCGGACCACCAATCACACATTTCCATGCATGATGGCCCAAGAGGCCAAGTTGTGCATTTTGATTTCAAATGACATGCAAACCAAATAAACACATAAAGCCCAACCTCTGGCATACTCAATTCAAGAGGCAAAGCATGCATGCTCTATGCAATGCAACCTAGGCATGGAGGCTAAGTATGCAACATGAACATGAGGGCAAGTATGCAAGTTAGCAAACATGCAAAGTGTAATCTTAACCATGCAAGCATGCAAGATGCAACATGGACAACATGTTAAGTACAATTCATGCCAAATGCATTACAACCTAAGCATGCAAAGGTGCAATGTATCAAACATGCAAAATGCAATGTAACAAGCATGGAACGAGGCCGAATATGCAACAACACATAGGGCAAGCATGCAACAACATGCTAGAATGGTCTTAAACTAATTTGGGCAGCTCTCAACTAGGCCCAAAACAGTGGCCAAATGCTAAGGAAATGGGGGCCAAGTACACATACAATCATGCATGCAAATAGACCAACACTTAAGCATAAAGGAGGGACTCTTAAGCACACTTAAAAGAGATGAACATGGACACATGGCATGCATACTAAGCTCTGAAATTATGTCCGAAAACGTGCCAAACCAACTAAACAAATCAAGCAAAACATGCTCATGGCTTTACACACTCAAGGCCTACAAGCTAGAATGCAAAGAGACTATACAAAATATGTTGAGCATGACCAAAGCAACTGGAAATAGAGCTAAAACATACTAAAACATGCATAAAAGCTTCACAAATCTTGGCCAAAATCATGCTAGAACAAGGGTCAAAGCCTAAAGCATGTTAAGGCAAATTCATGGCATTACAAGACAAGTATGCAAGGCATGCATGGTGTGTCTAAACCAAGTAAAAACAGTGCTATATCATGGAAAAATAAGCACAAATAACACTTAAGACATGGCCAACATTAACTTAAAAATGGTGCTCACACATGAGGCTAAAATGGCACTTTTTGAAGACAACAAGGAGAAGGGATGGCCCTCTCTGTCTTAGGACCTTAAGACACCATCCCCACCACTGAAATCCATCAAGATTTCAGTGGTGAGGAGGCCCAAACAAGGTGGTCCCAGAGCTCACCAAAATAGCACAAAATGGGGGCCAAATAAGGCCTAGGAGGGGTCAAACAACCCCAAACAACAAAGTGACCTTAAACAACTATTTAAAGCACTCAAAAACAAGACTTTTTTCAGTTTATGACAAAGCCCAAAACAGCATGAAAGACAGGCTAAAAGTGTGTGCAAAAACAGAGAATAAAGAGGGTAAGGAGTGTTACCCTTGCAGCCAAGAAGCTCCAGCAGCTTATGGACCAAAAATTTAGGCCTTCAACCTCTGAAAACCAGCTCCAAGAACCTTAGAGTGATGGAGGAAGCGTGTGGTTGTGAGGTGGTGTGTAAAGGGGTCAAGAACCAACACTTGTGGAGCTTGGATGTAGAGATATAGAGAGATACAACTCTTGTTTGCCTTAGACCAATTGTTGGAACCCTTGTAATGGAAGAGGAGCTCTTCTTTTATAGAGGAAGAAGGGTCCAAGCTTCTCTTAGAAGCTTGGAGCAAAAGGGCCAAGAAGGCCAATCTTCTTGGAGAAGCTAGACAAAAGGGCTAAGCTTCTCGGAGAAGCTAGGCAAAAGGGCCAAGCTTCTTAGAGAAGCTAGACAAAGGGTTCAAGCTTCTTGGAGAAGCTAGACAAAGGGTTCAAGAGGTTCAAGCTTCCTCAAGAAGCTAAAACCAAGGGTTCAAAAGGTTCAAGCTTCCTCAAGAAGCTAAAACCAAGGGTTCAAAAGGTTCAAATCCCCTCAAGAAAAGGTCTCGGCCAGAAAAAGTGGCCGATTGACCAAAATTAGTGGTCGGCTGACCAAACACAATGCCGACCGACCATCAATAGTGCCGACCGGCCATCACCAATGGCTGGTGGCAAGGAAACAAGGCCGGTGGCCTCAAGCCATGGCCGGTGAGGTGTGGGGATGGCCTACAAGCTATTTCCCACCCTCAGAAGCAAAACAACAAGTGCTTGATGCAAAACCAAACACAAAACAAACAAGTCGAGAGGTCTTGAGGTAAGGGGCGTAGCCGAAACCTCCGAGAACTCAAGACGAACACAAACAAGGGTAATCATCGAGTGTTCAAACGATGACGTCCAAGTCTTAAGGACGGTCAAAAATGGGTTGTCTACACCAGGGCAGCAGCAATTGTGATGAGAACAGTGAGAAACACGATGGACACAGGGCGAACTGTGGTGTGCACCATCCATTAGCCAAGCATTAACATATTTGAAGCTTTTGATCTTCACAAGATCATTGCTCTAATGATTTAATTTGGTTTCTAAATTTATAATTACAGAACCACTATTTTGGATTTGTAGCTATTTCTTTTAAAATGAGGAGGTGAAGAAATATATGTTGGTCCATTAGGACGCCATTCTTCCCATCTAATCAAGTACTTTGAAGTAAGGCTGATATATGCATTAGACCATCCAAACTTCCTGTGTTTTTTCTTAAGGTAATAATATAACCATATTTTCTTTAGGGTATCAATGGAGTTTGTAAAATTAAAGATAGTTATAATCATGGATGTTAGAGATGACTTCACTAGCATAGGAAGCAGTTCTTGGGGTGAACTTTGCTAATGTGTACAACAACTCAGAACTATATAGGTATGGCCATCTTACATTATCTGAACAAATTTTTTTTTTTTCAACATCTAGTTCAAATTCAAACTAATCTAAATTTTGAAAAAAAGGTTAATATTGAAGTAAAAAATGTGACAAGCATCAAAAAATTTCCATGAGAAGAGCGATCTATATCCTGGCACTAACACTGTATGATAACTAATCAGGAGAAACAAAAACTTAATCAAGGAGCTCAGTACACCTCCTCCGGACTCAAGAGATCTATATTTCCCCACTCAATACTCTTAGTCTTTCTTTATCCAATGTATGGAATGCCTATGGAAACAACAATTGTCATACTGGCGAAACCCACCATACGCTGCAGTGAGATTCTTGTTCGTAACATTCATAGCTCTGCTGTTCGGGACAATCTTCTGGGATCTTGGCTCCAAAAGGTACATTACTATAGAAATGCCACAAAGCTATTGTATCCAATTTTCAAAAGTGTTTCCTTATTCCGCTGTTCCCAAATTAATTCAATTGTTTTGGAATTGCAGGGAAACACAACAAGATATCTTCAACACAATGGGTTCTATGTATGCTGTTGTTCTATTTCTTGGTGTACAGAATGCCAGTTCAGTGCAGCCAGTAGTTGCTATTGAGAGAACAGTCTTCTACAGGGAAAAAACAGCTAGAATCAGAAAAAATACTATGATCAGAAAAAATACAACTCTCTTAACCTAAAAGAGATGCCCCTCATCTATTTATAAGTATAGAATTAGGGTTACACGGAAGCAACATGGGAATTACGAAAGTACCCAAAAAAAATTCGACCTAGGTAAACCCCCCTGGACCTCCTCTCCCTTGGGGGAAGCCCCACAAATCCCCTATTCGACCCAGTATTTGAGTGAATAGTAGTTATTAGGGTCCATCGACCCAATATTTGATTGAGTTTCACATAATGTTAAAAAATTACAATTTCAACGCATATTTCTATTTTTCTTCACCATTGGGGGATGAGTTTATCTTTTCATGGTTGTTCTAACCATCATAAATTACTCTATATAAATTGTTCGTGCCTTATTTGATATTCATTCAGGATTAAGCTTTGATATTCATTCAGTATTAAGTTGTGGAGTCATTTAGACAGAAAGTATCAGTCACAGTTTTGATTCATTAGGCACATAGACCATAACGTGGCCTTTGTGTTATTTTAATTGTTGTATCTTAAGAAATAAACGTCGATTACAAATTCATAAACACCATAATAAGTGACAAATTATGTTTTAAGGACATAGTTTTCTTTTCTTTGTACACTAGCTTTGATCACTTTGTCAATTCTGTTGTTTGCAATTTCCATTTTTTCAGTTCTGTAAGTTTTCCGATTTTTTGGGAACAATTTAATTTTGTGTTTGTTTATATGAAAGACAATGTCGTTTTTTGCTTTACCGAATAGTTACTGCGCTCAGTTTCTGTATTACAAAACACAATACTCTATAAATCACTGTTTTCCCCAAAAAAGTATCAACCAAAAAACAAAAGAACTAAAAAAAAATAATAAAAAGTATCAAGAAAATCAGTACGTACCAACAATTGCTAGAAGCTTTTCAAATAATCGCTCAGAATTTCCCCTTTTTATTGCACTTTGTATTAGTTCATTACATATGGATGAGTTATATTACATGGACTCAATGCCCTACAAAAACTTAACTTACACTACATTCAGAGTCAATGCTAAACTTAACTCGGCCTTGTTTGGGAACAAGCTAATTTAGTAATTTTTTGGCTATTTGGCTAAAATATGAGCTAAAAAAAACTAGTATGTTTGGGATGACTTTTTGGCTTTTTACGAAAAGATGTGCAAAAAGTAGAGAAAAAAGAGAATCTTTGACTTTTTGGTATGGGTTGTTGGCTTTTTGGCTAATTTAGTAACGTTTTGACTTTTTGGTTAAAATAGAAGGTTCCCAAACAAGGCCTGAGTACTATTAAAAAACGATGATATTTTTGCGAAGATTTATTTATTTTGTATGAAATTATTATCTTTTCTAAAAGTTAAATGCCTTGATTGAATAGGCAAAGATGAATCCAAAGAGCACAACTATCCCAACTATAATGACTGCGACATATCCCACAAAGTCATGTTTAAAATCAAAGTAATTCCTTATGAATTCTTCAACAGTCCCGCCTGTGTCAATCGTTCTTGAACGTCTCCAAACTGTGAAGCAACCAATCCATAGAGAGTCCAAGAGACTGGGCAAATGTAATAGTATCACCTCCACCACACCGGAATTCTCTGTTATGATCATAAGAAAATAAGAAAAAAGAAAAATGCTTAGATCCTTTCTGAGTTGTTATCTCTCATGATGTTAAAAGTTGAATGTTTTAAAATAAATTGAACTTACTGTTTTTGGAACAATAAATCCGAAGAAAAGGTTCCATATTATATAGAAGGCGGATGAGACTATGGAAGCAATGTTGTGGTTAGGAGTTACTGCTACCGTCATCATCCCATAGAAAGTGAAGTATATATAACAAGGTGAAGTACATGAAAAATAGATACCATAAGAACTTGACAACTGTCCACTCAAATCTAATCATGGCATAATTGAGAGTCTGAATAAAAATGTATGGGAGCTCGATCACAACCTGTGAAACAAAATGCTAATTAATGAAATATCTTGAAATTTTAAAAGAAAGTTTCACACTCACACTTTATAGTAAACAGTTTTTATTTTGATCCAAGTTCATCCAAGTAATAGTGACTGTTTCCCCAGTCTAAAGCGGGCGTTTCCATTATTAGTGGAAAGGGCATTCCTATCCACACAACCATGGATTACCAAATTTTTTTTATAAAAAATTTAAATATTTCAATGTAACCCCTGCCTTTTGTTATTTCTAAATCCCAAATTTTCTATTAGGGAAACACTTAAATGACAAATGCATTTGGCTGGAGGAATTTCACATAAAAATAAAAATAAAAATAATTATATGTCCAAAAGCATATGGCAATGTTGAATACATTAGCCTTGGACGTGGCTCTATTCTGGGGTGAACCACGTAAATCCTTATGTTTTTGTGTGTGTTATTTGTTTCATTCGTTTTTTCTTTCTTGTTTGTTATTTCATGTCTTACCGATCTTGATTAGGAATGATGAATTCCTAACATCAACGTCCATTGCGCGGCAGTTAGAAAAGCCATTTATTCAATGTTCCACCTATTTATGAGTGATTGAAACCATGACTTTAAATATCAGTCGATACGTATTATATCGACTCATACATTTTGGGATTTTATTTTTTTAACATTGATATACCTTGATATACTAGTTGAAATGAAAATATGAAAATCACAAAGGTGTATAGGCCGATTTTGATATGTATCAATTTGTAGCTGATTCACATCGATTCAACAACCATAAAAGCTCTTTTTTGCATGATTTAAAAAAAATCATGATGGTAACACCCAATTCTCGATAAATATGCTCAACATTCTCACTATTATTACATCACGATCGATAATATTATTTCTTTCGATATTATTATTTAAAATCATGGTCGAAAAAGAAAAGAAAAGAAAATTCTGTCACAAAATGTTTTGACTATGGTACATACTAAAATCTCAAGAAATGGAATGATTTATTCATTATTTTATTTTATTAATGATTTTAAGTCTCCATTGACCACTTTGAGGAAAACAAACACGAGTGTTCTTTGTTTGGCAAGCAAGTGTTATTTGAGCTTCAAGAATTTATTTTATTAATGACTTTAGGTCTCCATTGACCACTTTGAGAAAAACAAACACAAGTGTTCTTTGTTTGGCAAGCAAGTATTGTTTGAGCTTCAAGAATTTATTTTATTAATGACTTTAGGTCTGCATTGACCACTTTGAGGAAAACAAACACCAGTGTTCTTTGTTTGGCAAGCAAATATTGTTAGAGCTTCAAGAAAAGAAAGCCACCAAAAGCCACCAACGCCCTTTTGACTTGTAATTCCTCCAAATTCAGTGAACAAATTAAACAAATATTTTTTTTCATATCACTATATACTTTACCAGTGACTTTTCATTATAGTTAAAACTCTGTTTGGTTTAAATTATTAAAAAAAACAAAACTCTGTTTGGTTTCAACTAATAAAGTTTTCAGTAATTAAAAAAAAATATTACTTTTAATTTTAAAAAGTTAACAATTTGAAAGAAGCAATAATAATAATAATAATAATTAAGGACCCACTCAGCTTTCTCAATAATGAAAATTTTTATTTTTTTAACATTTATTAAAGGGTGGATTACATCAACGGTTCCTATAGTTTAGGGCTTGTGTCACTTTGGTTCCTGACTTTTCAATTGTGACACATTTGACCATGAATTTTGAATTTTGTTCCAAAAAAGGACAATTGAAGATACTATAGGATTTTTCAAGGGCAAATTCGTCAATTTGATAAAATATAAATTAATTTGACAAAAATAAATATCAAAAAATTATTTTTGAATTTTTTAAAATTATTTCTACCTACTAAAGATAAAATTATACAAAATTGATAAATCTTTTAGACATTTATTTTTTATTTTTTTTTACCAAATTAATTTTTATTATGTATTTGGATGATGATCATGTAAAATTAATTTTTAAAAATTAATCATGTAATTTTTATGATTTTTTATCAATTTTACATAATTTTATCTTTGGTGGTTAGAAATAATTTTTTAAAATTTTAAAATATTTTTTTAACATTTATTTTTGTCAAATTAATTTATATTTTATCAAATTGACGATTTTGCCCTTGAAATTAAGCAATGGTATGTTCAATTGTCCTTAGTTGAAACAAGATTCAAAATTCAAGGTCAAATGTGTCATAATTAAAAAGTCAGGATTTAAATGACAGGAGCCTCAAACTATAGGGACTATTGGTATAATTTACCCGTTATTAAATGAATCAGTTCTTCAGTAAACAAAATTTCTTTAAAAAAGTACAAATATATATATATATATATATATACACACATAAATATACTATTGAAAAAACAATCACCAAATCGGCTTTAAAGCTTATTCAGCTGGATTTCATTTCACCCAAAACTAAAAGTAGCCACAAATAATTCCTTAGGTTGTGTTTGTTAAATAACATTTTAAAAGAGTCATGATATACAAATACAAAAAAGTGGTTTTTTTTAAATAAATAAATAAATAAAACTGTTAAAAAGAGTTTGGAACTATTTTTACGATTGAAATATATAAAAAGAGTTTAAAAATTTATGAAAAGTATATTGTATTTTATTTTATCTCAGTGAAAAAAATAATATATATATATATATATACAATAAGTTAATTACATTTTTTATCAAATACTGTATAATAAAAAAAGTCACTAATTGTTAATTTTCAATGACAATTTGAAATTTGTCACAAAAATGTCACTAATTATAAGTTTTAGCGACAATTTAAAAAAAATCGTCACAAAAAAGTTATTAATTTTTAACTTTCAATGATAGATTAAAAAATTTGTCACATAAAAACATCATTAATTGTAAATTTTAGCGACAATTTATAAAAATCGTAACAAAAAGTCACTAATTATCAATTTTTAGCGACATATGCAAAAAATGTCACAAAAAATTATTTTTAGTGACGATTTTATTAAGACTTATTTTCCATAGGACTTAATGGGAATGAAGTCTAACTATTATGACCTATTGGTAATTTATCCGTAAGCTAATTATACTTTTCACCACTGTAGTTTGACACAAATTTCACTTTAATTCTTATACTTTTAATTTGAACAATTTGGCCCCTACGATTTATATTTTAATTTGTTCTTTCCATCTAAATTTTTATTATTTTTGTTTATGTGTACACCCTTAAAAAATTGACAAGTATTCCATAATTGTTAATTTTAACCTTTAATTTGGATGGCATAGCCAAATTGAAACTATATTTAAAATGTAGGAATTAAATTATTTAATTTGAAACTATAGAAATTAATAAAGTAAAATTTAAATCAAACTAAAAAGTGTAATTAACCCTAAACAAAACTGGTTTGTGTATGTAATGTTTCATGACATATGTAATGGAACATACCGATAACATTTTTATTACTATTTAACCATGTGCTTGAAATTAATTCAAAAGCTCACATTCAAACAAGAACAGTGTCATTTAAAAATAATCATGCTATGCTTCAACGGCTTGTACGTAATGTCAAAGCCTTGAATCCCACGTAATTATTTAATTACTAGTTAAGATTTTATAACATGTGATGAGCTGAGTCAAATAAGATAATAGTATTAATTTTGTAACACATTTCAATTGAGTGGATATGATTCTCTTTGAGTCAGCTATAAACTTTTACAATAAATTTTTAAATAAATAACATATTAGTCTTAATCCTTAAGACGAGAATCAGCTCTAAACTTTTACAATAAATTTTTAAATAAATAACATATTAAGTGTTAATTCTTAAGACAATCTCCAATAATGGTTCACCAAATGGTTCATTAAATTTTAATTTAATGAAAAAATTCACTTTTTTTTTTTTTAGTTGTTCTAACTCAGCACCAAATCTTTTATCAAATTCAGGATTTATCAAATTTTTCATCAAATTAAGAGTAAATATGTCTTTCATCAAATCATTGTTCATATTCATTGGATTTTTACTACCGAATGTCTCTCCAGATGACCACCTCAATACAAAAATTTGTGATAAAATTATACTGGCCAGTCGACCGGACATCCATCTAATCGACTAGTATTCTAATGAAACTTTAAAAACATTCTTGATATCCAATGAAATTTATGTTAAATTTTTCTCAAATGTAATATAAAAAAAAATAAATCGTTGAAGTTGCCCTAAGAGGGCAGTACTAATGAGATACAAATGATACAACTATCTCGACCTGACCCGAGCATCATTGTACAGTTTCGCAGTCATATGCTTTAAAATAAGAAAAGAAAATGAAAATCCCGTGTTTATATACAATTGCACAAATATTTCATAGGAATTACATAATATTAAATTGTTAGGCCCATTTGTTTTCATAACTTATTTTAGCTTTAATTTTAAGCAGAAAATATAACAATAACATTTTAGTTTAAAATCAATTCGGATTAAGGGTTAGTGCAAAACTCAGCAGTAGTCGGATAAGTGAAAAATGTTGGGGTAAACTAGAAAGATTTGGGTAGAGCCGGATCTAAGTGTTGGTTAGGTAAGCATCTCATGGTAAAAGAAGTAGTTATGAACTTTGTAGACCATCCTCATGGGGTGGTGAAGTCAGGGACCCAATTGGTAGGGAAAAAAATTATTAATTATAAATTTTAGCGATAGTTTAAAAAAATCGTTACAAAAAAGTCATTAACTTTTAATTTTCAGCAATAGTTTAAAAAATTCGTCACAAAAAAAGTCTTTAATTGTAAATTTTAGCGAAAATTTATAAAAATCGTGACAAAATTAAGTCACTAATTATCAATTTTTAGCGACATGCAAACATTCATCACAAAAAATTATTTTTAGTGACGATTTTACTAAGACTTGTTTTTAATAGAACTTTATTAGAATTTAATCAAACTATTAAGACCTATTCGTAGTTTATCCGTAAGTTAATTATACTTTTCACTTCAGTAGTTTGACTTAAATTTCACTTTAATTCTTATATTTTTAATTTGAACAATTTAGCCCCCTACAATTTATATTTCAATTTGTTCTTTCCATCTAAATTTTTTATTAATTTTGTTTATATGCACACCCTTAGAAAATTGACAAGTATTTCATAATTGTTAATTTTAACTTTTAATTTGGATGGAATAGCCAAATTAAAACTACACTTAAAGAGTAAGGATTAAATTATTTAATTTAAAATTATAAAAATTAAAGTAATATTTAAATCAAACTAAAAAGTGTAATTAACCCTAAACAAAACTGGCTTGTGTATGTAATGGAACATACCGACAACATTTTTTTTATTATTTATTTTTCAAGCCACATTATTGACCATGTTCTTGACATAAATTCAAAAGTTCACATTCAAACAAGAACAGTGACATTGAAAAGAAAGTCTCTCTATTCGTTAAAATCATGCTTCAACAGTTTGTACGTTAAAATCATGCTTCAACAGTTTGTACGTAGTATCTAGTCTTTGGCCTTGAATCCCACGTGCTAGTTTAAGATTTTATAACATGTGATGATTGTTTTATAACATGTGATGGTTATTAATTTTGTAACACATTTCAATGGAGTGGATATGATTCTCTTTGAGTCAGCTCTAAACTTTTACAATAAATTTTTAAATAAACAACATATTAAGTCTAACAGTAATGATTCACAGTATTAATTTTGTTATTATAATAATGTACTAATAATATGATAAGGAGAAAAAAAAAAATCAAGATCAAAATATCGCTTCACAGTAGGTGGGATCTACTATCAACTCATTAGAGCTGATTTTAAAATTCAAGAATTAGAGCTCTAAATCATTTTTCTAAGTCTAATCTCTAGGAGAAGAGAATCAGCTCTAAACTTTTACAATAATTTTTAAATAAATAACATATTCTTAAGCTATGTTTGGTTTTGACTTTTTGGCTAAAAAAAGTACAAAAGATAAAATTGACTACATAAGTCAATAAGACAAAATGTCACATCTAAACCATAATCATTACACTTTTTCTCTCATAAAAGTCAAAAAAGCCCAAAACAAAAACCAAACGAGCCTAAAAAAGCTAGGCTAAAATAGCCAAAAAGTCAAAAAGTCAGGTTATTTTAGCTCTTCCCAAACGAAGACTTAATCCTTAAGACAATCTCCAATAATGGTTCCCCAAATGGTTCATCAAATTTATTTGATGAAAAAAATTCATTTTTTGTTGTTTCAACTTAGCATCAAATCTTTTATCAAATTTAGGATTTATCAAATCTTTTATCAAATTGAGGATACTGTTCATATTCTTTGAATTTTTACCATTGGATGCCTCTCTGGATGATCGCCTCAAGGCAAAAGTCAGTGAAAAAATTACACAGGCTGGTCGATAGGCTGGACATTTGCCTAGTCAACCAGTATTCTGATGAAACTTTAAAAACTTTCGTTAGAACACTTGATATTAAATTAAACTTATATTTAAATTTTTATTCAAATTTAATAAAATAAAATAAAAAAAAAGACAAACAGTTAAAGATTAGGACAGTACTAATGAGATATAAATGACATGACTATTAAAAGATTCAACAATGATAGGTGGCTTGAAAAAACATGGCTCGAATGGGTTCAAAACACCCAAAACGATGACTATTAAAAGATTCAACAATGATAGGTGACCTGAAAAAACATGACTCGAATGACTCAAAACACCCAAAATGACGTCGTTTTAAGTATAAAACGACGTCATTTTAATACATTCGAACCATTTGAACCACAAAAATTCGAGCCACCAAACATCTTTCTAAAAGATTTACCCAAATCTTTTGACTCGACCTGACCCGAGCATCATTGTACAGTTTCGAAATCATATGCTTTAAAATAAGAAAAGGAAATGAAAATCCTGCGTTTATATACAATTGCACAAATATTTCATAGGAATTACATAATATTTTCATAGGAATTACATAATATTAAATTGTTAGGCGCATTTGTTTTCATAACTTATTTTAGCTCTAATTTTAAAATTATATGTTTATTTAAATAGAAAATATAACAATACTTTAATTTAAAATCATTTGGGATTAAAAGTCAACACAAGACTCAACAACAGTCGGACAAATGAAAAATGTTGGAGTTAACTAAAAAAATTTGAATAGAGCCGGATCTAAGTGTTGTCTAGGTAAGCATCTTGTAGTAAGAGGATTCAAATTGATTATATTTCACCTCTTCATCAAATAAAGACTATCAAACAATTCACAATCATGATCCTTGCAAATCAAATCATTCATATAATATACAAAAAGAAACTCAACTAGGCCGATTTACAAAAATGATGTCCAAACCCAGTCAACCAACCATTTTTTGAAGCGTCGAGCTGAACTGGATGAGACTTTTCCAAGATCAATAATCTTAAGCCTATTGCCTTGAGTGTTAACAAAAATACCTTCTCTCACCATTCATTCAAAAGAATTTTTTTAAAAAAAATATCCAAAAAAAAAAAATGTAAAGGTAGCGGAGGGATGATTAGATTGAAATAATTTTGTATTTAAGGAAAACAAAGTGGGCATTTCTAATAACAACGCTGCTGTAGACCTCTAATTAGAGGTGCAGCCGTACAGCTCTAGTGAGCTGTCAAGTAATAAAAAAAAATAAAAAATAAAAAACAACAACAACAACAGTGAAGTAAAAGACAAAAGAAGGGGAAGAAAAAGACAAATTAGAGCTCTATTAGTGGTCTTTTTTTAGAGGTCTGAATCATTTTTCTTCTAATAACAATATACAATCATATTTTTGTATATAATTTTTTAAAAATGATATGACTTGTTGTAAGTTTTTTATTTTCAATTAAAACACTTATCAAGATTATCATATTTTAAATATAAAAAAATAAGTGATACAGAATAACAATAATAAAATAAAATATATAAAATTTATATACAGAATAATGTGATTGTATTGAGACTTATCATTTTAAAATAAAGTACCTATTTAAATCTTATTAATATATTATTATGGTTTCTATAAATAAATTTTTTCTTTAAAAAATGATATTAACAAATCATTATAATTTTAAAATTATTTCGAAGAAAGGAAATTACATCAACACTTGCATCACACACCATCATATGGAAATCTACATTTGACACTTCTCACTTCAAAATCAATATATATATTGCATAGCCTCTCTTATATCATGGCATCATATTCCTTCAATCGCCAAACCAAACACTCCTTCAAAAATACAGCTTCACAATAAGAAACAGAGCAAGATACATATACCCATAAGTTGTTCAACTCTTGAACTGAAAAAGATTGAAATTTTTCTCAACCTTTTTGATAATGGAGAGTGGTGATAATATACTGAGAGCGAGTAGTCCTCGTTTGAGTAGTTCCAACCTATGGAGGAATGATGGGAGAGAAGTTTTCTCACATTCTTCTCGCGATGAAGACGACGAAGAAGCTCTAAAATGGGCTGCTCTCGAGAAATTACCCACTTTTGTGAGGATTCAGAGAGGTATACTGACCGAAGAAGGCGGCAAACCGAGAGAGATTGACATCAAAAAGCTTGGAGTGATTGAGAGAAAGAATCTGTTGGAGAGGCTCGTGAAAATCGCTGAGGATGACAATGAGAAGTTCTTGTTGAAGCTCAAGAAACGCATTGACAGGTAATTTCCTCTTATGTTGTGTTTGGTTGGGGGATTTGAGGAGCGATTTGGAAAGAGAAATAGAAAAGGTAGGTGAAATGTGAATAAAACATGTCTATATTTCACCTAGTTTCACACACCTTTTCCCTTTCCAAATTCCTTCCCAAATTCCCCAACCAAACACAGCATTAGTAATCCAATATTAAGAACAAATATTATGTTAGAACTGATAGAAAACAAATTAATTAGAACAAATCAATTAGTATATAATTTATGATTTTGTAATGTTGTGAGAGTATGAGAGTGGCGGTGTTACAGTTTTAAAACTGTTTCTTATTACTATTCGTCTAGTGTTCACAAAGACTAAAAGAAATTTGAATCAAGTCAGGAACCAAGTTTCTAAAAATTAATATAAAAATAGGGATTTTTTGTTATAAAATTTGGTAAATAGAGAATAGAATAGTTTTTGATAAATAGACAACAGAATAGTACCACGTGATGGTGTTCAAAACTTGCATGGATCATAAATAAATTACACAAATATTTCTTATTAATTAAAAAATAATAATATTATAAATTCATACTTAACTATTTAGAAATTATTCAAAATTGTCATCTTGTTCACACTACACAAATTCAATCTCAACGGTACAACTCTCATTTGGGATAAATTTGGATAGTTAGGGTTCATAGCATTTTTCATTAAAAAATTCCGAAACAATTCCTCCCCTTTTATACCTTGTCTATTATTTTCAATTTTTAGAATCACTTAATCATTTAATAAAGAAACAATTACATAAAATAATTAGGATCATATGTATCAAATAATAAATTCATCATATAATTTCATTCAAACTATTGTACTTATATTATATTTTATGAATTTAAGTGATTAATTTTATATAGATAAACTTAATTGGTAATTAAATTAACTTGCTATGCAACCTTTCTTCCTTCTCCTTCCCTGCAAAACTTCACCATCCACCCCAACACAGCCATGGAATTTGGAAAACCTAAGGTGTGTTTAGTTGGGGGATTTAGAGAGAAATTTGAAAAGAAAAATGAAAAAGATGTGTGAAATTAAATGAAATATAGATATATTTTATTCTCTTTCACTTATTTTTTTCAATTCTCTTTCCAAATCACTCGTCAAATCCCTAACCAAAAACAGGATAGCTAAAACACATTGCTCCTCTAGCAAATCCAGTGGAATCATAGTTCCATTGCCACAACAAACCTACTAGAATCACAGAGCCATGGAAAACCAACCCGAACACACTACTCGTGAAGAAGTGCAATTGGAGCACCACCAACCAAACCTCCCTCTTCCACAAGGCCCCTGAATCACACCCAATACCCAACATTTTATATCACATTTTCTGCCATTGTTGTCACAATATTTGTGTTTCAACATTTTGTTTATTGATTTACTACACTAACAATCTCAACATTAATTTTTTTTTTCTTTTTTTTTTTTCAGAGTTGGGGTTGATCTTCCCACCATTGAAGTCCGGTTCAAGCATTTGAATGTCGACGCAGAAGCTTATGCTGGCAGTCGAGCACTTCCAACAATTCTCAACTTCTCCATTAATATTTTTGAGGTGAATTTTCTCAATCAGATCACATAAACATGTTCATATCTGTGTTGTAATTTGTAAATTGAACTAACCCTGTTTTCTCTCTCTGTTTCTCTCTGTTCTGAAAAGGGGTTCTTGAATTACCTCCATGTTCTTCCAAGTAGGAAGAAACCATTAACAATCCTTCATGATGTCAGTGGAATCATCAAGCCTGGCAGGTGAGAATAAAAATGGAGTTGGGTTTGTTTTTGTTTTTTTTGTTTTAATTTTTTGTGTTTTCCGAAAGAAAAGCAATAATGACAGTTCAAAAACACTCACCATTTTTATTTTTATGCGAAAACAAATTTTTGGTATTTTTTAAAAAGCGAATTGTTTCCAAAAAATAAAGTCTTTAAAACTATTTAGAAAGTAGTTTGCTAAACAGGTTTGTCTGTTACAGACTCACTAAGCTAAGTATCCTAGTTCTCATATCATTGACCTTGTTTTGCAGAATGACATTGCTCTTAGGCCCACCAAGCTCTGGGAAGACCTCATTGCTTCTAGCTTTGAGTGGAAAACTTGGTTCAGATCTAAAAGTAAGACAGCTATGAGTTCAATTTTTTCAAAACCAAATGTTGGGGGCTTGTTTTATCTTGTGATTTTACAGAAATCTTGTTCTGAGGTGTCTTGTATTCAATAAGTTTAGGAGCACATAAATCAACATAGAACTGCCAGAGAAAATAAATGGTTGGATAGGATAGGATTTTAAAAGATGTTCGCCATCAACAAATCTTGTAAAATCTTATCCATCCATATCTTTCCGTGTCAGGTTTTGTATTTGGTTTATGCATGTTTAGAATTGTTGTATTTTTACTGTACACTTAGATTTATTGTAAGACCTAACTGATTGCCTAGCCATATTTCAACATGTTACAATGTCAAAATATCATATTTTGATAGACCCACTCCAGCAGTGCATACAAATCTGATGGCAAAAAAATTACAGGTTTCGGGGACAGTAACATACAATGGGCATGGAATGAATGAGTTTGTTCCGCAGAGGACATCAGCTTACATAAGTCAGCATGACCTTCATATAGGAGAATTGACAGTGAGAGAGACACTGGCTTTCTCAGCAAGATGTCAAGGAGTTGGACCTCACTATGGTCAGTTAGATTCAATGGGTGTTGCCGTTTTTATGATTTGGTTCTGATAATTGAACTGCATCTGAATCGGTTTATTTGAATCTGAAAATTTTGCAGACATGTTAACAGAATTGTCTAGGAGAGAGAAGGAAGCAAACATTAAGCCTGATCCAGATCTTGATATGTATATGAAAGTAAGGGAATAACTGAAGATCAATTATTTTGTTTGGTTGTGTTTTCATTTTCTTACTTTTTGGAAACAAAACAAAGAAAAGTTCGAAAACATCCATTTTTTCATTTATGCTAAAACAGTACACTTTCTGGTATTTCCTAGAAAGTGGATTGTTTTCAAAAAATTCTCCAAAAAACGATTTTCTGTAACAATTTGCCAAACAAATTGAATGCTTTCTTGAGCCATAAGATCTTTTCTTCCGAATGTAGTTCTTGTGAATTGCTTTTCTGTTTTGTATATCTAACTATACTTTTGTAATCATTCAGGCAGCATCACTAGAAGGGCAGAGGGCTAATCTGGTCACAGATTATGTTATTAAGGTGTTTGCTTGAAATCCTCTTAAATGACAAATCTGGTTTAAAATTTTAAAAATAATAAAAATAAAAATAAAAATAAAAATACATACAAAATTTGATATGTATCCTTTCTGCTTTTCCAAATTCGCAGATTTTGGGACTGGAAGTTTGTGCTGACACTATGGTGGGTGATGAAATGCGGCGAGGTATATCTGGTGGGCAGAAAAAGCGAGTCACAACAGGTAATTACTTAACCCACTAACTTCATGTTACACAATTACGCATTTTTTAGATTATTACCTATTTTGATGAAATATGATACAGGGGAGATGCTGGTTGGACCAGCCAGAGCGCTCTTCATGGATGAGATATCGACTGGCTTGGACAGTTCTACAACTTATCAAATTGTGAACTCAATCAGGCAATCCATCCATATCCTTCAAGGAACTGCTGTTATCTCTCTCCTCCAGCCGGCACCAGAAACTTACAACTTATTTGATGACATAATTCTCCTCTCAGACGGGAAAATTGTGTATGAAGGCCCCCGCGAAAATGTGCTAGAGTTCTTTGAATACATGGGCTTCAAGTGTCCTGAGAGGAAAGGAGTCGCAGACTTTTTACAAGAAGTAATTTATTGAACTCAAATGTTCATCAATACAGTATTTCGTAATGGTTTAGAAAACACTGGACTTTAAAGTACTGAAAATGTTTTCGGTTGGAATCACAGGTGACATCAAAGAAAGATCAAGAGCAGTACTGGGAAAAGAAAGATGAGCCATATAATTTTGTTACTGTCAAGGAATTTTCAGAGGCATTTCAGTCATTTCACGTTGGTCTGAAACTAGGAGATGAGCTTGATGTTCCATTTGACAAAGCCAAGAGCCACCCTGCAGCTTTAACAACTAAGAAGTATGGTGTTAGTAAAAAGGAACTGTTGAACGCTCTCATATCCAGAGAATACTTGCTCATGAAAAGGAATTCATTTTTCTACATATTCAAGTTGACTCAAGTGAGTACATTTCAAAGCAAAAGCATGAAACTTTCACATCACATTTATGAAATAATTTTGGAAGTTTTGTTCTAACTCACATCAATGTGTCTGTTTCAGCTTATTCTTACAGCAATAATTACAATGACTGTATTTCTTAGAACTAAGATGCCCAAGAAAACAATAGAAGATGGAACGATTTTCATGAGCGCTCTGTTCTTTAGTGTCCTCATGATTATGTTTAATGGGTTTGCGGAGTTAGTCATGACCATCTTGAAGCTTCCCACCTTCTACAAGCAAAGAGACCTTCTCTTCTTTCCGGCTTGGGCTTACTCTTTACCCACATGGATCCTCAAGATCCCGATAACTTTTATAGAAGTCAGTATTTGGGTGTTCACAACTTACTATGTCATAGGATTTGATCCACATGTCGGAAGGTAATGATGTGTGACTGTAGTTTCGGCTTTGGTTTCAAGACCTTCATTTCATAATCTGATAGATTTCTTATTGGCAGGTTGTTCAAAATGTACCTTCTAATGCTATGCATTAACCAGATGGCTTCTGCACTGTTCCGTCTCATGGGGTCATTAGGAAGGAATATGATTGTGGCAAACACATTTGGCTCATTTGCATTACTTGCAGTTATTGTATTGGGTGGATTTATCTTGTCAAGAGGTATAGAAAGTGCAACATAATATGACACACAAGCATGCACTCGCACATTTTCTTGTGGTTGATGTGACACTAATTTTACTGTATTAACTGCTTTCTTTGCCTCAGATGATATAAAGAAATGGTGGATATGGGGTTACTGGTTCTCACCTATGATGTATGTACAGAACGCTATAGCAGTGAATGAATTTCTTGGGGACAGTTGGAGACATGTAAGCATCATGATTGTGAGCTTTGACTACAAGAAACCTAAGGAAATCATCAAAAAAATTGATTAAGATGATCTTAACTTGGGGAAAATCTTTGTGTTACAGGTTCCTGCTGATTCAACGGAATCATTAGGTGTAATAATCATGAAGTCTCGTGGGTTATTTCCCGAAGCATACTGGTATTGGCTTGGAGTAGGAGTTTCAATTGGATATATTTTTCTGTTCAATTCCCTTTTCACTCTGGCTCTCGCTTATCTCAAGCGTGAGTAACCATTCTTTCATTTTGAATATTGAATTTTTTCCCTTTACTTGGCGATCATTTGTTCTAATGAGTAATAAATGAGTCAATATGATGCAGCATTTGGGAAGCCTCAGGCTGTTCTATCTGAAGAAATACTGGCAGAAAGAAATGCTTGTAAAACAGGAGAGATTGAGCTATCATCAGGAGGAAAGAGACCTGTAGGTGGGTCACTAATTAGCATCATATTGTGCTTTCATTTCTGGTTTGCAAGTTTTCTGGCAATGACATACTCAAACCATCATTATGCAGAAATGGGAGATGACGTTCAAAGAAGTGTATTGTCCACCTCAATGTCTTCAAGACTAGGCAGTATTAGTGAAGTTTCCAAAAACAGGAAGCGGGGAATGGTTCTTCCTTTCGAACCTCTTTCCATCACATTCGATGACATCAAATATGCAGTAGATATGCCACAGGTATCTTTGAGTTTTATGGATAGGATAGTAAATATAGTACTTGCATTTGAGTACTGAAATTGTTACCGTGCTTCTAGGAAATGAAAGCTCAAGGTATTCCTGAAGACCGGCTAGAACTTCTGAAAGGTGTGAGTGGTGCTTTCAGGCCTGGAATTCTTACAGCTCTAATGGGTGTTAGTGGGGCTGGTAAGACCACTCTAATGGATGTGCTGGCTGGTAGAAAAACTGGTGGATATATTGAGGGAAGGATCATGATATCAGGGTACCCAAAGAAGCAAGAAACATTCGCTCGTGTAGCAGGATATTGTGAGCAAACTGACATTCACTCTCCTCATGTAACAGTTTATGAGTCCTTGCAATTCTCTGCTTGGCTCCGGTTGCCTCCTGGTGTTGATTCTGCCTCCAAAAAAGTGAGTCCTAATCATAGAGTTTGAACACCAAGATGACCTCGGTATCTTTTTTCAATTTTGGGCATAATAAGATGTTAGTATTAATGATGAATTGCAGATATTTGTCGATGAGGTCATGGAGCTTGTTGAGCTAACCCCGTTAAGGGAAGCACTTGTTGGGTTGCCTGGCGTGGATGGTCTTTCAACCGAACAACGCAAGAGGTTGACAATTGCAGTTGAACTCATAGCCAACCCATCCATAATATTCATGGATGAACCAACCTCGGGACTTGATGCTAGGGCAGCAGCAATTGTGATGAGAACAGTGAGAAACACAGTGGACACGGGACGAACTGTGGTGTGCACCATCCATCAGCCAAGCATTGACATATTTGATTCTTTTGATGAGGTAGGCAAGCCTAGTTTGTCTTGATTTCTGATTGATGAACAGTTTCTACATTCATAAGAGATCTAAAGAACATTTATTTCGGATTTACAGCTATTTCTTCTAAAACGAGGAGGTGAAGAAATATATGTTGGTCCATTAGGCCGCCAGTCTTCCCATCTGATCAAGTACTTTGAAGTAAGGCTGATATGCACATGATACCATTCAAACTTCCTGCGTTTCTACTTATGTAGGTACTAATATAATCATCTTATATTTCGTTTAGGGTATCAACAGAGTTAGTAAAATTACAGATGGTTATAATCCAGCAACATGGATGTTAGAGGTGACTTCAGCAGCACAGGAAGCAGCTCTTGGAGTAAACTTTACAGAGGTGTACAAGAAATCGGAACTATATAGGTATCGACTCTCTTACATTATCAAAGCAAAATTTTGTTGTAACTCGTTGAAACTAGTCTAAATTTTGAAAAAAAAAATGTCTGCAATGGACTAAAATTGTGACAAGCATAAATAATCTTCCATGTGACTAATCAGGAGAAACAAAGACTTAATCAAGGAACTCAATACACCTCCACCGGACTTAAAAGATCTATATTTCCCCACTCAATACTCTCAGTCTTTCTTCACCCAATGTATGTCTTGCCTATGGAAACAACACTTGTCGTACTGGCGAAACCCGCCATACAGTGCAGTGAGATTCTTGTTCACAACATTCATAGCTCTTCTGTTCGGAACAATCTTCTGGGATCTTGGCTCCAAAAGGTACATTTGTAGAGAAATGCCACAAAGCCGTTGTATCCAATTTTCAAAGTGTTTCCTTATTCCATAGTTCATAAATTAATTCAAGTGTTTCGGAATTGCAGGGGAAAACAACAGGATATCTTCAATGCAATGGGTTCTATGTATTGCGCTGTGCTATTTATTGGTTCACAAAATGCTGGTTCAGTGCAGCCAGTAGTTGCTATTGAGAGAACAGTCTTTTACAGGGAAAGAGCAGCCGGAATGTATTCAGCATTGCCATATGCTTTTGGACAGGTAATTATTGTATTTTCATATGAAATTCCCCAAACAAAATGCATTTGTCATTTAAGTGCCTCCCTAATAGAAAATATGGGATTTAGAAATAACCGAAGATAGGGATTACATTGAAATATTGTTATTAAAAAAATAAAAGAATAAAAAAGAATTCTGGTAATCCATGATTGTGTGAATACAAATGCCCTTTCCACTTGTTAAAATAAAATATATATATATATATATATATAACTAATGGAAGCGCCCGCTTTTGACTAAACATTGACTAGTACTTGCATGAACTTGGATCAAATAAGAACTGTTTACTATAACGTGAAAGTGCAATTGGAAACTTTCTTTTAAAATTTCAAGATATTTCATTGATTATCATTTTGTGTTTACAGGTTGTGATTGAGCTCCCATACATTTTTATTCAGACTCTCACATATGGAGTCATAGTTTATGCCATGATTGGATTTGAGTGGACCGTTGCCAAGTTCTTATGGTATCTGTTTTTCATGTACTTCACCCTGTTATACTTTACTTTCTATGGGATGATGACAGTGGCAGTAACTCCCAACCACAACATTGCTTCCATAGTCTCATCCGCCTTCTATATAATATGGAATCTTTTCTCTGGATTTATCATTCCTAAAACAGTAAGTTCAATTGATTTCAAGACATTCAACTTTCACAAGATAACAAGATAACAACTACTCAAACGGATCTAAACAATTTTCCTTCTTTTTTTTTTTTTCTTTTCCCTTCTATCATGACAGAGAATTCCAGTGTGGTGGCGGTGGTTCTATTACATTTCCCCGGTCTCTTGGACTCTCTATGGGCTGGTTGCCTCCCAGTTTGGAGACATTCAAGAAAAGCTTGACACTGGCGAAACAGTTGAAGAATTCGTAAGGAATTTCTATGATTTTAAGCATGACTTCGTGGGATATGTAGCCATGATTATAGTTGGGATCGCTGTGCTCTTTGGATTCATCTTTGCCTATTCAATCAGGGCGTTTAACTTCCAGAAAAGATAATAGTTTCATATAGAATAAATAAATCTTCGCCAAAAAGATCATCATCCCGCGATAGTTTTTGTCAACATGTGATGTACATTGAAGGAATTTTTTTTTATTTATTTCATTTTCATTTTTTAGTTCCATCAGCTTTTGAGTTCTGTTTTGCTTATTTTGATTTTGTCGATGTAACGTAATTCATCTATATGTAATGTAATGAACTGATACAAAGTGCAATAAAAAAGGGAAAATTTTAGCAGTTATTTGAAAAGCTTCTTGCAATTGTATGTATTGATTTTCTTGGTACTTTTTATGTTTTGTTTTCCTTTTGGTTGATTACTTTTATGTTCAGTGGATTCCATTTGAACTGGGCTGCTGGTAATTGTCTCTAATAATGAAGGGGTAAACTGTACTTTTCACCCGTGTTATTAGCAATTGCCATTGATGTCTTTGTTATTATTATTATTATTATTTTTAACAATTGGTTGTTGAGGAACAAGAAAATGAAAAACTATAAAGTGCAACAATAAAATTCGAATCAGACAAACACACCTAGTAAAGGTCCCGTCAACCCCTTATATTAAGGCAGTGATTCAGCTGCCCTAAAAATATAATGAAAATTTAAGCAAACAATCATCACTGAAATCCTGCACCTTTTTTCTTGTTCTTGCAAGGTTCTGTTTTTTTTTTTTTTTTTTTGGCAAAAGATAAGAACTTCAACTTCAGTTTTTCTTCTTCTTACTAAGTTCTTAATGATGATTTACAAAAGCATGCACTAGTTGTCATAAGAAAAGCGACTCATACTTTACTATAAAACCATGCCAATAATGTTGAAAACAATTATGCAATTGTAATCACATTTAGGTATATCATCTAACATGACACCTTACATGACTGTATCTAAATGTGATGGAACTGAACAAGATTTGAGATACAAATACAAGGTCAATTATTGAGAAAATAAAAGAAGATTACTCAGTAACCATCACAGCTTTCATTACCCCAATTCAACATTGAAACATCAGCACAATGGTGTCCATAATTCAACTTTCCATGAGGGTCTAAACTAAGGCTGGAACAAGACATTAAAAAGTCAGGGAAAACAACAGCATCAGTTTAACAATGATGTCAACAAACTAAAATCCCAAGGGCCTAAAATTAGGCCCCAAAAAAAAAAAAAAAAAAAAAAAAAAAAAAAATCAAAATCAAAATCAAAATCAAAATGTGCTGCCGCCGCATATCATACAGTTGGACAACAGTTCTCTCCCAACATCTGAAGTACAAGTTAGGAATTGTTCAAAAAAGAAAAGTAAAATAAACATTCGTCACCATCTCAAGTTTCCAATTCCAAGCTATCCAAGAAGCTCTGTAATTCCTTCAAACCCTCAGCAGAAATGCTCCGGTGCACCCTTGGACGTGGTGCAACCAAGTTAGGTGGAGGTTGGGACTGGAAACACACAACGACAGCAGCCAAATTGTCACCACTCTTCCTCTTCAAGGCCTCCTCAACCAAATCCTTGCTACACATGGCTGGGTCATTATGCTCCTGAAGTTTTCGTCTAGCAAAATCAACGGCATTTTGGCTCATAAAGACATCCCAGATCCCATCACAGCCTATGATGAGGAACTCGTCGTCTTCTGTTAGTCTTGTGCTCTTCAGTTCAGGCTCTGCACTAAGAGGCCCACCACTGCTACCCTTTAGTTCCTCCATGTGCCAGTCTCCTAGAGCACGAGCAACATTTAGTTGTCCATTGAGGTAACCGTCGTAGACATACCCTCCAGATGCTTCAATACGCTTCCTCTCTTGGGAGCAACCGGGTTTGTGATCCCTTGACATCTCGATTGCTTTGCCCCGGCGACAAAGCACTGCTCGGCAATCTCCGGCATTTGCCACAAACAATGAACTGCCAGAGATAGTCATAAACAAAAAGGAGACGAGCCTCAATTTTACATATACGTAATGTATATATAAATATATTTCAATCATTAAGGACTTTTCACTAGTGTGCATATATTTTTCATAATAGCAAACAAATTATCTCAATGTGAAGTTTAAGTTCAGTTTTATGTGTTCTCCTAACTTCCTCTACTCTTTTTTCATATCTCCAGGGGGGAGGAGTGGGGGAAGCAAAGAGAGATGGAGGCTCAAGAACACAATAACACGCAATTCAATATTGCTGATGTATACTCATTTCAGACCCCATGTGCTCAGATGATAGAACTATTCAACTTTCAAGGATTATTTTCTTCATCAGAAAATTAAGAAAATAAATGAAATTACCAAGGAACTATGAACAACCTTACTATCACAGTTAGAATATTACCTGGATGAACAAAAGTATGAAAAGATGGAAGAGAAAATACAAACTAATGCCACCAAACAGGCTAAAAGATCAATGATAATACATATATGATTGATGGAAAAAACACTAACCTCCCAATAACAAGAGCTGCCAACGCAGTGGTACCAGAAGCTAGGGCAGCATCCAATGAGCAAGCTTCTGCAAAAGCAGTGTCAGTTTGTAGAAATGCTGAAGCAACGGCCCTCTCAATTTCCCTTGGGAAGTCTTCATCCTTGACAATGAATCTTGGCAAATGGTAGCACGCAAAGTCAGCAGCATGCTTTCCTCCATGTCCATCAAAAACCTAATGCAACCACGGACATGTTGACATTGAATGTACTTTGTTAGAATATACAGACAAATGAAGATGCGTCAAACCACTGTTATCATATTCAAATAGTCTGTTTAATGACTTTGCTCAGAATTTGCATGCCAACTACACAAATTTTGACAAGTATATAAGGAATCACTTAGATAGTATCCTGGATCTATTTTCTGGCTTTTAGAAATTAGAAGGAAAAGAGCAAGTAAATAGAACCACTGCATGCATTCCCTCTCTTATACTTTATAAGAACCTCTTGTACAAGTGGGTGTAGGGAGAGATTTAAAGGGTGTATTTAAAAGCCCCCTGAGATGTAGGGTAGCCAGTGAGTTGTAATTTGGGTCAAGCAATTTTGTGTCTTTTATATAGTTTTTGGAATGTCCAAAATACCCCTAATTAGTAAAAGTCCACTAGTTTCCTATTGTGAGTCCAAACCACGATACAATTAGAAGAATTCTAGCAGCGTATAAATATGCATGTAATCTTTTTGTATAACAAAAGATAAGTTTTTAGAACTTGAGATTGGGAGAATACAGATTCACTTGTGATGGTGATGTTGCTATGCATGCCATTATAACTGGTGTATCCATCAGTCTAGTCAGCTATGGTAGTGCAAGGGAGCCATCAAATAGGACATGGTGGTATTCGCCATTGAAAAATGTCAAACCTATTTAATTGATAGAAATGCAGTAATCAATGGCAGTATGCAGATCATCAAGTCAGCAGCATGATGTGGGGTAATTTAACAGAGAGCCTTTTTTACATAACATTGTAGTTGAGCCAGTATCCTGAAAACTTACAGAGATGGGGAAAAAATAAACTGTGAAGGCAGTGATTGTTACAGAGGTGCCACTTGCCTTCACTAACCACACATTCACTTTTTGAGTATGAATTCTTAAAAGTTGAAGAGTCAAATTAAGCACTTGGACTTCTAAATTTATAACTGCCTTAAATCACCAATACCTTGCATGCCCGCTTTATTCTTCCACTTTCAGACCAAAATTAGTCTGATTCAATATTCTATTCCTAATCTAAATATAGTAGTTTGGACCTAATGCTCTCCTAAATAGTTTCCACTTTATCTTAAAGCACTTCCTTGGCTTAACCCACTTCCTTATTTGCCGTCTCATAAAACCCCTTGCTTCATCTCCTACATCACAAACAAACAAGTTTCACATGCTTATGTTCCACACCAACCCCTCCATGTAAGCACTACACGACTGATATAAATTTTGATCCCTAGTCCTTCAAATTTTTTAACCTACCTGATACGTTATATTGCAGTCACCATTCCCTAATGTCGTAGATTCTAGACCCACTTTAGAATTTCATTATTCTTATTCTAGCACACAATTGGAATTTGGAACAAGCAATAAGAACACACTTGGTTAACAAGCAATACTCACCCCCAAGAATTATACATGCATTTTACATGCAGAACAACACTGTTGTTTATCATTATAAAAGCAATAGTGTCATCCTTCCAAAATATCTAAAAACATGTAGTGTCACAAGTACTGCAAGAGAGGGGAAAAAAAATACCCCGTAGAAGGCATTTGGTCCATTGATATTCTTAACCCCATAATCACGCATAAAATTGTCCACACAAAGGTACACATCCTCCATGCTCGAGCGGAACCCAACATCTGCCCACGCTCCAGAGCGAAGCAACGGAATGAACTCAGTCTCACGGACATCTACACCCAATATTGGTTCAACAGAAATACTTGACACCTTTGTCTTCACCTGTTTAAAGCTCTAGTCAAAACCTTAATCCAAATAGCAATTGAATAAAATAGAAATTACAAACAAGTATTCACAAGTGTCATTGATGTAGGCATGCCAAGAGATAGTTTCTTAAGAATTCAAATTCAACTCTAGCACTCCATAAAACCTGCTAAAATATATAATCCGAAAAGAGATCAAAATTATAGTATACAGCATCCAACAAATCAATACAAAACCAACAGTGACCATTCCCACTATAAAAAAGAGAAGAGGTTATGGCTCAAAAAGAACATATCAAGTAAAAAAAAAAAAAAAAAAATTACAAATCATCAATGCCATTTATATTGTAATAACTACACAAGTGAAGGTGGCTAAGAGGCATATTCTCAAAGGTATAGACGGTACCCAAGATCCTTGATATAGAAGCAGAAGATTTGTCATAGTTGTTAAACGCACACCTAGGCACCCACAAAAAGCCCAACGCACAGGCAGGCAAGCTTAGTGCTTCACCTAGGGGCGGACAAGGCACCTTCAAATAGACGCAGGCCTAAGCGCCAGGACTCTGTAGGACAGGCCTCTTTTACATATGCTTATATCGCATGTTTGACTTATTGGGCCAAAAGAAAAAGACCCTTTAATTAGTTTATAGAATTAATATATCGTGCTCCATGATGCAGCTGATCAATTATATATTTCATTTCAAAAACCTTATAAAAGACTAAGCTCTATTTGCCAAAAACCTTTAAAAAGAAAGTAATCTCTCTATGTCTGTCTTCAAAAGCAAAGAGGCACGAGGCACCTTATGTGATATTCATCAATGCCAAAATTAGACTTTGGTACTTCTCCATCACAAGAAGCTACCTATGCTAGCCATCACTTAGATTCAACATATCAAAATAACCATTGATGACTTGCCTAATGTTATGCTTTGTCACTCACCAAAACAATCAAGGGAAATGCTCACTCAATCACGCTACATTGAACTAAAAACGGAATATTTACATAAAAGAATAATTACAAGGCTTCCTAAAACTCTTAATGACCAAAGAATACATAGGGACTCCTTAACATCATTTAGTGTTATGCCAACACAACAAAAGTCCTACGATAAAATTGGTTGGTTCTAGAAAACTCCTACCTCTCTTGGGAATCACTACAAAACCCCTAACAACATCCATGTGCTCTACAACATTCCATAAGATTTCCTATATGTGTGTATGCATTACATGAGGTTCTTATATGTATATACGTATACATTCCATAGGATTTCACTTTATCATTTTCTATGCCTTGAAGCTACTCTATGGGCTTTAGTCATTAGAACAATACACTACAAAACCACCCTAACAAGAGCTTTGTCCTAGTCATCCTTCTATAACAGACTTCTCGCATGTTTTGAATGCTCAAATAACATAAGTGTGTTTGTAGGAAAATGCATATTGTAAAACAAACAACATATCTATTGCAAACTTTCTAATACCTAGTAATTATTAATTAGGTCTTGCTAACAAGTGCCCCTAGGGCACAAGTAAAAGGCAAAAAATTTGAAGAACACAAGACATTTTTCACTAAATTCAATACACTTTTACTAAAATCAATACATTTTTTAACATTTTTACACATTTTCACAAGACCTTTTACACATTTCCTGGCCATGGGGCATTTGTTAGCATTTGCCATATTAATTTGTTCAAATAATGCCCAAGAGTAAGGACCAAGGACTGTATTCGATCTGTCGATCTAAGCCAATTTTGACAAGATATTAGCTAAGTAAGCTAAAAAAACAATAACCATCTAATGAACCTGCAGTGGTAACTTAAAAGTATGGTACTAAAGAAAGCTAAAAAGATGCTGCAAGCAGGTACCTAACTTCCATTAAATACCTTAAAAATAACTAAACTTACAAATCAGAAAGTACACTTTAAAATAAAATAAAGTACCAAGTTAATAAACACGCTAGAATCTTTAAGAAAAATTAATTAGAAGACCAGTGAAACATTAAAACTAAGGCAATCAATATACAACAAACTAGAGACAAAGTCAATTGCAATTTAGACAAACAATAATAAGAGCATCCAAAACAACAATGAGACTACTAATAGTTATTCAATGATTCATAAAAACACAGCCTTCTGAAGAAAGTGATAATGGAATCTCACCAAAGATGAGTGCCGAACCAGCTTCTTACAGGGGGAGGCTCCGACTCGGGAAGTGCTGAAACACTGCCTGTAGGCCGCAGCGAGAGGGTTCGGAGGACGGCCCTCGCTCGAGCTCCCATTTTCCACACCATTCACCCCTTTACTTGCCTCCATTGTCACTATCGAACATCAACATCCTCTGCTTGGAAAAACCCTAATTTTCAAAAATTCCTCCCCACACAGAGAGAAATCAGAGACAAAGACACTAAAAATAGGGGCTTTTATGCGATAATTTGGAGTTTTAGGGCTTGATTTGACTGCTAGGGTTTTAGGACATCAATGTGAATGTATGTATGTATATATCTGTGTTGATTTAGAGAGAGAGAGAGAGAGAGAGAGAGAGAGGTAATGTGAAAGTAGAGGTTTGTGAGTTCGGTTTTTGAAGGGGGGAGGGACACGAAACACTTTTCCCGTTGTGATTGTTTTTGTAGAATAGAGTAAATTACAAACATATCCTTGATTTGCTTAAAATACTTGTGATTTTTAAAAGATAAATGATATACATAAATTTATTTTTTAGATTATTTTTTAAATTTTATAATATGTAAATGATATAATTTATTGCTGATTAGAAAAGATCTAAAAGTCAGTGTTACTTTTAATATTTTAATTAATTTTTATATTATTAAATTTAAAATTTTAATTCAATTTTTTATCTTAAATAACGATATCCTTTTTTAAATTACACATCCTTTTAAATTTTTAATTATATAACGAGTGGTTTTTTTTAATGATAAATTATTAAATTAATTAATAATTTCTAATATTGTTAAAAGTATATTTTAATTAATAATTTTAAGTAATTTTAATATTACATAAAAAAGTAGTCATAAATTTTATTTTATTTTTATTAATTTTATTTAATAAAAAATATTTATAATTTTTAAAATTATAATAGATAATTTATATTTTAAATAAATTTTAAAAAATATAGTATTCATAATTTATTAAATAAAATAATAATAATTTCTCTCGCGTTTCGATTTCGAGGCAACGAACGGCGTCGTGTCACGTCGGAAATTGATGTATGGTCACGTGGCCTTTCGTGGGTAGTGGGAAGATATTTTCCTACGCTTATCAGTTTCGTTTTCGTAAAGGCAGATCTTACGATGGTCTTTTTTCTTTTTTTTTTCTTTTTCTTTTTTTTTTTTTAATCATAGTGCTTGAAACTATTAAAAATGGTGCTCTAAAAGTATTATTAGCGATGTGGTAATGGACGGAGTTCATTGCTGGTGTTTTGTTTTTTTTTTTATTATTTATTTAAAGTACTTACCAACTCATTAGTGGTGTTTTAGAGCACCATTTTTAGTGAGATGTATCATTACCCTTTTTTTAACCCATAAATTTTATGGGAGTTTTATTATTTCAATTTTAATTTTTAATTTTTTTGATTAAAAGATAAATTTAAATAATTAAAAAAATTTCTATTGGTTAATTTTTATTTGGCAATCCCACATCGAAAAAAAAAATTATTTTACTCATATAAAAAAAATCTTATACTCTCATTCTCATTTAATAAACAGTCTTGTAAGAGTTTCAATATCTCAAAAAAAATTCTCAATTCACACAATTTTAGTGTTCGAATTTCAACTTCCGAACGAAACCATACTTTATCATTGATATTCAAACAATTTATTCGAATGATAAAAATACCGTAAATTAAAACAAAGTGAAATCTGCAAATAAAAGCTGCCAAAACAAGTGTGCATGATGTTTGACAAGATTGTCTACTAGAATTGCTCATGTATTTATGTTCTTCTGATAGTATTAAAATAAATAAAGTATACCTACTTGAATCCAAGTTCGGTTTCTGTAATAAAAATCATAGAATAGTAGTTGGTTTTCATTTTTCAAAAGTCTTGGGATGCACTAAAATCACTAGCATAAAAATCATAATTTTGTGTTGATCTTTATATGTTTCCAACATTCTAAATTGAAGAAGAACTAATTTATATATTATATAAAGAAAGTGGAGTTTTTAGTGAGGAGTCTTAGGAGAGTTTTAACATCTCATACTAATTTTATTGATTTCATTGCCTAATTTTTATTTTATAATTCCACATTGGAAAAGGAGGAAAAAAAATAAATTGTTTTACACATATAAAATGAATTTTATACTTCCATCCCATTTAGTGAGCAGCCTTGTGAGAGCTTGTATTTTACAATTCCACATAGTTTTTTATTTTTAAAATAATTTTGCATGAGATTTTAAAACTCTCATAATATTTAACTTTAAAATAATTACAATCCCACATAAAGAAAAGAAATAAAAAGTGAGTTATTTCACTTATTTAAAATATTACAATCCCACATCAGGAAAAAAAATAAAAAGTGAATTATTTCACTTATATAAAATGAATCTTATAAAAGAAATTTTAAGGAATAAGTCATCTACAAGCCCCAAACCCTCGTTATAAGATTATTGAATTTTCTTAGGGATTGTTTTGAATGATCTAAATAAGTACACTTTTTGACTTTTTATGAAATATGGATTAGGTTTGGGTTGGGTTTGAAGTGATAGGTTAGAGAGGTGATGTGACTTAAATAGGATGATGTGACTTAAATAGGATAGTCACTTTTTGACTTTTTTCAAACATGCCAAACCAACCCTTAATTTTAAACAATTAAGAAAATTCTCATTGACTTGCTTCTATTTACTTTTTATTTTACTATCCCACATCGGGAAAGAAAAAAAAATAAATTGTTTCATTTACATAAAGTGAAATCTTATGTTTCAATTTATATAAATTATTGAAATTTCTTAATTTTAAATAATTAAAAAATCTCCATTGGTTAACTTCCATTTAACATTTATTTTACTATCCCACATTGGGAAAATAATGAAAATGTGAATTGTTTCACTTATATAAAAAGTGAATCTTGTACTCCCATTTATATAAGCAAAAGAAAATTTTTATTGAGATGCCCTACAATCAATACTATTTTTTTTTATTTTCTTAATTTTAAATAATTAAGAAAATCTCTATTGATTAACTTTAATTTAACTTTTATTTTATAATCTCACATAGATGTTTTGATTTTAAAAAAAAAAATTGTATGGGATTTTGAAACTCTTATAATATTTAACTTTAAAATAATTATAATCTCATATCGAGAAAAAAAATAAAAAGTGAATTGTTTTACTTATATAAAGCGAATCTTATACTCTCATTTACTATTATAATATTGTGCATGTTTCAATTCAAGATGGTTTAAATTTTAAAATAAAATTTAAAGGTTTTAATTAATTAATTTTGTTGTAAATTGGTTGGTCTTTTGACTTAGCCGATTAGACTGAATCATTTTCAGTTTGATTGATTCACTAGTTTAATCATAGTTTTAGCTGTTTTATTAAAATATATTGCTTAATTTTGTTTGATTTGAAACAAATTAAGATTGACCTTATTAAAAATTGAACAACTGAGATTACTTAATTAGAAATGAACTTCTCGTTCAAACAACTGTTAACTTTTATTTTACAATCCCGCATCAAGAAAAAGAAGAAAAAAATGGGTTATTTTACTATATAAACCTTATGCTCCCATTTAATATTATAGTGTTGTATATGTTTTAGTTCAAGATAGTTTAAATTTTAAAATTAAAATAAAATTTAAAAGTTTTAATTAATTAATTTTTGTATAAGTTGGGTGATCCTTTGACCTAGCCGATAGGGTGAACCATTTTCGGTTTGACTAATTCGCTGGTTCAACTACGATTTTAACAAAACATATTGGTTAAATTTGTTTGATTCGAAATAAATTAAAGATTGACATAATTAAAGATTAAACGGTTAAGATTATTTGATTCGAAATAAATTCTTCGTCCAAACAATTGTTAACTTTTAAACAATTAAGAAAATCTTCATTAGTTAACTTTCATTTAACTTTTATTTTATAATCTCACATCGAGGAAAAAAAAATGAATTGTTTCACATACATAAAATGAATCTTATACTCTCATTTATATAAGTAAAATGAAATTTTTAGTAAAAAATCTTATGATCAATATCTCATACTAATTTTTTAAATTTTCTTAATTTTAAACAATTAAGAAAATCTCAATTGACTAACTTTTATTTTACTTTTATTTTACAAATTTTTAAAAAATTAAATATAAGTATCATATTTTTATTAAATAATATATTATTTTATCCCGTCCATAATATGCTAGTTAATTAAAGAAAGAGAATGGGAGAGTATTCTCATCATTCAATTTTTTCAATTTTAATGCATGTGAAATTAGTTGAGGGATTCTATTCTTTTCTGTCCCTCCCACACATAGCACGGGTCATATACGATTTGGTTTTATTTTGTATAATTAGTGTAATAATATTAGTAAATTGAATTAAATTTATGAAAATCTTATTACATACAAAGACAACAAAATTTTAATTAAAGACAACAAAAATTTTAAAAATATAGGCACAGTTTAGCACAACTCCCAAATTATAATTCTACCCATTGATTTGAATGTTTTATTTGTTTTGAGTTTTCAAATCGTAATTCGTATTTCTCAAAACTCAATTCAAAACATAATCATTATTTTTCAAAACTCATTACCAAACACATAATTCAAAACTCTTTTCAAAACTCAATTCAAATCAATATTTTAATTTTGTTAAGATTTTAAATATTTTAATATTTAAATATGTTACGATTTTTTTAATTTTTTGAATATTTTTAAATATTTTAATTTCAAAATATTACGATTTTAATTTTTAAATTTTAAACTATTTTATAAAAATAAATTCAAACTCTATTTTATAAAAATATTTTTAAATATTTTAATTTTTTTGTTATGTATTGGGTTACGATTTGAGTGTAGAATTGTGAAAGTAGTATGAAGTTTCGAGTTATGTGTTTGGTTATGAGTTTTAAAAATAGTTTTTTAATTGAGTTTTGTTTTATGTGTATGGTTACGATTTGAATGCGAAGTTGTTTTTAAATTTAAAATATTAACATTTTAAATTATTTAAATTTTTTGAATATTTAAATTATTTAAATTTTTACGATTTAAATTTTTTGAATATTTATTTTAATTTTTTACTTATTAAATTTTTTAGAATATTTAAATATTTATGATTTAAATTTTTTGAATATTTATTTTGAAAAAAAATATTTCCTTTGTAGTATTTTCAATTAAAAAATTGATTAATGTTATTTTTTGTTAATAATAAATTTTTTTAATTGAATTTTAAAAAGAGTTTGGTTATGAGTGTTGATCAGAATTTTCAATAGTGTAAAAGTAGCGTGTTTTGTTATAAGTTATAACAATTTAAATTAAGTTTTGAAAATTCTTTCTAAAACTCATAACCAAACAAATTTTTTTACATCACATGTCAAATCAAATTTTCAAAATTCAATTTCACATTCAATTCAACACTCAATTCAAAAACGATAACCAAACAAATTTTCTACACTCAAATCATAATTTCACAACTTACAAATTCAAAATACAACTCATACTCTCAAATTATATTTGCAAAACTCTATCAAGCTTAACCTATTTTTTAACAATTAACAAAACAAAGATAAAAAAGTTAAAACATTTTTATTTTTTCACAATTATTGATTAAAATTTATATTTAGGTAATCAATTTTAATTTTTTATTTTTTTGGGTGTGTGTTGACTTTAAAAAAACTGAAAAGTAGGTAAGAAGATCGTAACCAAAGAGACCCACAGAGAAATCCAACCAATTTCCCCGGCGCACATTGTGTGACCCATTCAACACGCGTCCACAGTAGGACAAAATGTTGTTCCAAACAAAAAAAAAAAAAAAACAGTAGGACAAAATGGGTGGTACAAGGCGTCAAGCAAACGAGTTTCAAAGCAAAACGTTACGATCAAATTAATTTAATTATTTCCTATTAATAAAATATCTAAAATATTTAATAAAATAAATAATCAAAATTATCAAAACGAAACTAATAATATATCTCATGAGTTTAAATCTAAATTAAAGGTCGGAGAGAATTTACCTTTATTTTAAAATCACCAAATAAAAATAACTCCAAAAAAGGAGACAAATTGAGCATTTGACATATTTTGCATCTTAACGTTGTAATTTATAGCTTCTAACATACTCTTTAAAACTATAGATATTTTGTCTTTTTTATTTTTATTATTTATGCGTAGGTAGGGTTGTTTTAGAAATTTAGTTAAAAGTTGATTTTTTATTTTTTTTTTGACTTTTTTTATTGTTTCATGCAAAAGGTTATGGGAAATTCTATTTCACATACTTGATTAGCTTAGAGCACATCTTTTCGAAATATACATACCTATTAATTAATTAATTAATTAATTTTTTTAATCCACACACTGAAAATTACAATTATATCCTTCACTCATAACTATTGTATACATATCACTTAACCATCCTTTCCACACACTTTTGATTTACCCAACTTTCACATTTGCAAATTTATGGTTTTGAGAACCCGATGTTTATTTTTCTGTTTTCCAATTTTAGGTTTCTAAATGTTCTTATTAATTTGGATTCTTTATCTAGCTTTTGTTATTTTGCATAAAAATAAAGGAATTGGAATGGTTTATAGTGAATTGATTTTACATTCTTGATAAATTGAATTACCTGAGCCAAACGAGGCTGCCTATTGGACTGCAAAAGCCTTTCTTAATGGCACCTTGCCAGTTCGTTGGGTCTCTAATGCCCTTTAGCTTTGTGTTATGCTTTACAGTTTTAATAGATCTTCTCTGTTACTTGGTTGAAGAAAAAAAAAAATGTTATAGGTACGTGCTCGGTGGGTTAGGAAATGAAAAGGGAAGAAGGAAATTTTGAAAAAAACAAATAGAATTTGATCTTAGATAATGCAAATTTATGCGGTAATTTAATGAAAATCTTGACTCCACTTATTCAAAGTGACAATAATAGGAAAAATTAGAATTTATTTTTTTAACTCCAAATATATACATTGAGATTTTTTTATTCTTAAAAAATGTGTATATAGAATTTTTTCATATAATATTATGGGTGTTGCTAGATGTCTATTATGATCATTTTAATTTAGGATATAATTGTTATTAAATTAAAATTTCATTAAGGGTGTGTGACAAGTTAATTAGGTGTGTAGAAATAGAATTTCTTAAAGGTTATATGACTTAAAATGAATTAAAAACTGACTTTTAACTTTTTATGCATATTACCAAAACAGCCCTTAGTATTGGAAATTAGGCAAAACTTTATTCCCCCTGCCAAATTCATTCTCCAGGTTTTCAATGATCGATCCTTTAAAGATGAAGTATGATTGCTTCTCTATCTATATGGTCGTATAAAAATATTATTTAATAATATAATTTTTTTTTAAATATTTATAAATATCACGTCAACACTATGTGTGTATATATATATGTGGCTTATCATAAAAAAATATTTTATTTTTTATTTATATTTTATAATATTTTTCTTTTAAAAATTAATTTAATTGATTAAAAAATAATTTTTTTTTTTTTAGTTTTTGTTTTACTTACCAGTCATTTTTTGGCTAACGGGGTTTAGAGTCGGTCTGCCGTCTCCTTGATTGAAGGGTCCAACCCCACGTGTTGCATAATACTAACCCAAGGAGCCACCGCTGAGGTCCTTGTCCCACTTACCGTAACCAAACTGTTCACTTTTAACATGCGCACCATGCTATATAACTCAAGCACTCCTCCTCTTGTCTTTGCAACTATTACAATTCAGAGAGAGAGAGAGAGAGAGAGAGAGAATGGCCATATCAAGCAGTTGCTGCCTCAATCTCTCCCCTCCCCCTCCTACCTCTAGCCCATCTTCCCTCACTGCAAAGACAACCCAGGTTGCATGGTAAGTTATCCTTTTCACCGGTGCACTATAGCATCAACCATATGCTCTTTTGCTAACATGCGCTACCTGCACTCATTTTCATGTTCTTTTTGCTGTCGTGTTATATATATTCTTCTCCCTTTTTTTAAAACCATTTCATCATATAGTGGTCTTTTGTAAATCATAAAAAAAAATCTTGACGTTTTTTTTTATTTTAAAATGAATTATGTCCACAAATTAAGCACATCATCCCTTAGTAATTTTTTTGTACACACTTTGTATTTGTATATCATTGTTTTTAAATAATTGTTCATCTAACCACAAGTTATGGAAATTACCTTCTATTTTTTGGAATTCAGATCATCTATTCCTTTCATGTATCATTCTTTATCTCCTTAAAATTTTTACAGAATAGAAAATGAGACATAAAAGAGATTAGGTGATCTTGATTCATCTGAAACTTTACCCCCAACTAATCCCAAATACATATATTGTCTCCCCTTACACATAATTACATTTTGTGTTGGTAGATTGTCCTTGAATTTTGTATTGTGGGATACTTATAATATATGTGTATGAAGGCCAAAGAAGGAAAGATCATGGAGAAGCCAATGCGTATTGGGGTTGACATGTATCATAATTGGACTTGAAATCGACAATTTAACAATGGGCAATGAAAGCATGGCCATTGATGATCAGAATATGAAGCCAGTACTAGTTGTTGAACCAAACCAGAAGGGTAATAGATGGAGCGACAAGAGAAGGTGTCCACCGTGGCGAGAGAATGCATTGGAGACCGTCGTGCCGGAGAACCTTCCGAGGCCGTCGGCTCACCGGAGATGGGAGGCTGTTGGTTACACAACTGTTGCTCCGGCGGTGAAAGTTGCTGTAGTTAGAACTAGCAATGGTGGCTGTTTCACTATGTAAAAAAGTTCAGTGAATGTTTTAGATGCAAAGTTGTGATATTACGCATAGATAAACCAAATCTTTCAAACAAAATTAATATTATACCAATAGAATTTTTATACATAATGATCTGCTGTGATTTCTATTTCAATTAAAAAGATTTGGTAGTGTAATTTTAGATTACAGAAATCACACAACCAATTAGACTTAATTTAATTAACCGTCATAACTTTCCTTTTGTCCTTAGAGAACATTATGGGTTCAATTTTTCTAAAGTAGTTGAATTAAAAAAGTAAACTAACTTTCATAAGTGCTAATTTAATAATTAATAACTAATTTTTGCCGCTCAAAAAAAAATTGCAAAAATGACACTATTTGAATTTTGTGGATAGAAATTTTGATGATCTAATTTGTTTATATTATAGGCTATTGTGAGCAGTGTAGTTTGGGCTTTTTGCCCGATTGTAATCTAATTTTGATAATCTAATCCGTTTATATTATAGGTTATTATATATGTGACAAAAATTAATTAATTTATATTTATCTTTTAAAAAAATGAATGTAATCAAGTGATTTGTTTCTCTATCTTAAAATATTTACATTAATTAAATGTGAGTATTTTGAAATATTAAAAAAATAAAAATAAATATCAGAAGATTTAGTACCAAAATTATAAGGCAGTTGTTATTCACAATTTATTTTGTTCTAAATACATTTATTCTTTATCTTTATTATGCATAAAATAAAAATATATTTAGAATAAAATAAAATAAGAATAATAACTATATATGGCTCCGTTTGGCAAGAGCCAAAAAGGTTTTTTTTGATTATTTTAGCCACAAAAGATAAAATAGGTTATTTTAGTCACAAGAAATAAAATATCACATCCAACCCATAATCATTACACTATTCTCTCACAAAAAAAAGTCAAAAAAGTCAAAAATTCAAAAAATCCTTCTCAAATCAAACTTTTTAGCTTAAGTTAAAATAACTAAAAAAGTCAAAAAATCAAAAAATCAACCCACTTTCCAAACGGAAGCATAATAAGAATTATAAAAAAATATATATCTAGAGAAAGTAAATTATAAATAGTATCGAGCATGAATTACAACAATGCTAGAGGGTCACAATTTTTGTGATCACAATGGCTCAAAACTATCAAAACGACGTCGTTTTGGCATGTTTTGCACTCAAAACGACATCGTTTTAACAGTTTTGAGCCATTATGACCCAAAAAATTATGACCCTTAAACATTTTTTCATGAATTATTAGACAAGAGTAGTAGAAGTAGTACATATGTGATTGGGCACTTTTTAAGTAGGTCGTAGCTGTTGTAGTACATGCAGTACAAGGAAGATCTTTGTTCGCTCGTTTGATGATCCTCAATTTATTTGTTTTTATTTTATTGAATCTTTGGTGAATTATTGGTTGAGATTTCGTTTAAGAATATATTATTTTAATAATTTTTTAATTAAATATTAAGTAAAACAATTAATATATTTAAAATAATTTTTTGATTTTTTATAAAAAAAAATATACAAAAAGTAAATAGAATTTTTTTTTAAAATTTTTTAATATAAATTGTTAACTTTTAAATTTTTTAATAGTTTTTTGATATTTTAATTAAAAGATTGAGTTATCAAACCAGACCTAACTGAGGGGACCACGAAGGTGCATGAGCATATGGGCCCTCCAGCTAATATGATGGGCCTGATGGGCGTAAACAGGCTAGGCCAATAACCTGATAACAATAGCTGATCCACTGCTAGATGGGCTGGTTTGCAGTTTGAATTTTGTTTGAGGAGCGATGGGATGCGTTGGGTTGGGTTCGGTTGGGTCACTGTACAGAGCCCCCATGCATCAAAAACCAGGAACCCAATTCAACATAATTCATAAGAGATTCTTAATCATTAAGCTTGCGTTTGTTTCATAAATTTTGATAGACATTTGTAAAGAGACAGGAAAAATATGAGTAAAATATAATAATATTTTTCATACTTTTTACGCATTTTTTTTTATCACTTTTTAAATCCTTACTTAAATTCATAATCCAAACACGGCTTAATTGAACTCTCAGGAAGATTTATGTATTTTGTGTAAATTTATATACTTGATTAATAAAATTTATTATTAATGTAAGTATTTTTTTGTATATTTTGCTCATAATCTTTTATTTTTTAGCTTAAAAAGTAAATTAATTTTAGTTTAATTATTTTTTTCAAGCTCAAGCTTGAGCTCGTTGTATTTATGTAATCGAGTTGGCTTGAGTTGAGTTCAAGTTTCTTAAATAGACCGAGCTCAAGCGTGATTATTTAGCCTCGACTCGGGCTCAGTTCGAACTCGAGCTGAAGTAATTCATGATAAACAAGTTTGAACACTCAAAAGTTCAGCTCGTTTGCGCCCGATCAATGGCATCATTAGCGCAATGAAAAAAAATCAAATTACTAATGGCAAATTAAATTTAATCGTCTTTATTAAATTTGCGCCCGATCAATGGCATCATTAGTGCAGTGAAAAAACATCAAATTACTAATGGTAAATTAAATTTAATTGTCAATATTAAAATATGACAAGACTTAAAAGTAATTTTCAAAGTAAAGTAGAATTTGTTAATTATATATATATATATATATATATTTGGCAAACCTGTTTTTTATCTTATTTTGTACCAAAAAAAAATAGAATCTTACCATCTCACCTAGAATTCTAATTTTAAATCAATTCTAGTGAAAAATGACCTCCCATTTAGCAACTTACCTTAGCAAAGTCGAAAAATAATAATAAAAACATGAACTTTCCTCTTTCGAAAGCTATTCTTTTTTGGTAACTAAAAGTTATTTTATTGAGATATTGGGGTATTGTCTAATGGTCTAATAGTCACACTTTAGGATATAATGAGTAAGAAGTTAGAGATTAAAGCTGATGGAGTAGTAACAAATCTTTAAATTTTACTATAATTTTACTAACATATTAACGTTATCTTTGATAAAAAAATAAAATAAAAATAAATAAATAAAAACTATTTTATTCATATCATATGAGTATCGCGTCAGCATTGTGTCGACATTCAAATTCATTTGGTCTATTCCTCTTCTTACTAGAGTATATGGCTCATTTTTAGAACATATTTTTATTTTTATTTTTTTTGTTGATAAACTTTAAAAAAAAAAAACAAACGATTCTTTCAAAGCTGCGCATTATCACAACAAACACCTTAAACTTATAAGATTTTGTTAATGTATGCCCTTAAGGTTTTTGAGAAATTTAAAAATTGTACATTCTGCATAAAAGTTAATATAATAAAAATTGTACAATCATTTTAGATGTGATTAATGTAATTTCCAAAATCACTTGTTAACAAGACCTCTATTTTTTAATATTATTTATATGTCTTCTTACATAATTAAATGTTTAAAATAATTGTACTTCTATAAACGCATATTTATATTTAGAAAAAATTATTGAAACATCCCTCTTCAACTTTGTGTAGTAAGAGTGGTCCAATATATTTGTTTTTATTAGCTAAGATCCATCAATATTTTCACACAAAAAATTTGACATAGAGAAATTTTACCTGACTTAGAGAAATTTCAGCCCCGACTCAGAGAAATTTCTCTGGTATAATCACAAAGAAATTTTAAAATTTCTCTGTAAAAATTGAAATTTCTCTGAGTCGGACAAAATTTCTCTAAATCAAATTTTCTCTGTGAAAATGTTAAGGAATCTTAACTACTATAAAAATATTGTATATCATTTATCTTATAAAATCTTAATATCAGGGACCTTAAAACATTTCCCTTATATTTATATATTTCTTTATTATTTGTTTTTAAAGATTTACAACATGCTATATTTTTTTGGAAAAATTATGTGATAGACCTATGTGATAATTACTTATAAGTCATGTATACTTTTTTAATACACCAATAAGTCATAAAATATTTATTTTACCCCAACACTTATTAGGGATAATAATCAGTGAAAAAAAAAAAAAGAAGAGTAGAACTTATAAGTAAATAAATATGATAAATAGGATCATCTCATAAATACCTAATTTTCTAACTCTTACAAGTTACAAGAGTGACAACATTATGAGAAATTCTATTTCTATACACTTTTTTAGTCTCTATACATATTATATCTCAGTTCACACGCATATGAATTTAATCATATATTGTTATTCTCATTCCACACATTAAATGTTTTAATTATAGCGTTAACTCATAATTTGTACACACACCACATTATTTTATTTTCCTTTTTTAGGATTTGAGCCAAATCCACCGTGTTTCTCTTCAATCATAAATGCGTGATTTATGAACCTCTCTATAGCATTTTCCTTAATTCCTACTCTCTCTCTACCATTGCATGGTTTATATACAGCTGATTGAAGTCGGTATCATCATCATCATCCATCACTCACAAACCTCGATTGGACTACTTGCTCCATTTGATTCGGTACACTCATTTTTAGAGTTCTTAAAATCACAATCTCTGCACTAAATTCATGTTTAATACCATCTCATTTCATGACCTTACTCTTCAAATTAGGACTCTTAAGTTTCCCACAATAAATGATTTTGTAATCAACTCTTCCGACCTCTGACACTCCCCAGATTCTTCACATTTCTTTCGCCATCTCTCTGTCCATATAAGCCCGAGTGTCCCTGAATTGAAGAATTTTCAAAACAATGAACATACGATTTATTTTCAAAATGATAAAAGCAATGAACATATTTTCCTTAACAACTGATATCAGAGCTTACGATTTATTGAGATTTATTTATTTGTGTAAATCAATGGAGGGGAATGTGCGTCGCATGTCTAGCTTCAATGAAAGTAATTGGATAACTTGGAAAACTAAAATGGAGGACCTATTATTTTGTAAAGATTTGTATGGACTCATTGAGGGTGATAGTGGCAAACCCAAGTGTATGAAAGATGATAAATGGAATAGGCTTAATCGAAAAGCCGTTGGTGTTATCCGTCAATGGATTGATGATAGTGTGTTTCATCATGTTGCTACTGAAACTTCAGCACATGATTTATGAAAAAAATTAGAAGGCCTTTATAATAGGAAATCATGTTGCTACTCATTGAGGGTGATTTTTGTTTTTTAAATTTGTATCAATTTTTTTTAAAAAAAACTTTTTAGGTAGAACAAACTAACTTTGAAACAATTAAATAAATAAAAAAATTAACAAAAGACAAAAATATATATTTAAAAAAAATTGGGTCTTTAGTGATTTTTTATTTTTTTTAAAATTTTTCTGATCAATCTTATTTTTATATATATATTTTTTTAAAAAGTGAACAAAAAAAATTATTAAAAAATTATTTGTCCAACCCAATTATAGTTATAGTATAGAGTAAAAACGGATAGAAATAGAAAACGACGTAGGGACGTGAGCGGACTTAGTTTTTATTGTTTAATTAATCAAAACATTATTGTATATATTATTCATTAACAACCTTAAAAGCAATTAGGAAAACTATTGTCAAAAGTTGGCTTATAATACTTAGCCCATACCATGCTAGAAAATCTTAAACTAAGTGGTTTTCCAATTGTGTGGGATTCAAATATAAGACCTGTTTGTTTCAAAGACTACGTACATACAAGCTGTTCAAGCTTGATTTAGATGAATTTGAGACTTTCTTTTCAATATTCAAACCTCAGCTTTTGAATTGTTGTCAATGATATGTAAATTTTTTTTGCTAGTCTTAGGCTAATTCATGTGATATCTCAATTTTATTTTTATTGTTTAAAATAGTGAAACTCATTTTTGTATTGATTTTGGAGAGTAGTGGATCTATAAACCTAGAAAAAAAATTCAAAATTTTCTCATAATATAAAATCTAAGGCTAAGATTCATTCATAGAATGCGTCCGCAAAAAAAAGATTAGATCTACATCATCAATCTAAAATTTTGTAACAATTTTTGAGTATTTTTCTTGGTTTATAGACTTATTGTTTGGAGAGATAATATGACTAGTGTCATGAGATGAATGGTTTGAAGTATTACTTCAATATCACAAATAACCTCTCCTAAGATACGGTAAATGTGTTTTGAAAAAATTAAATATGTCCTTATTTTCCATTATGTTTGTCATGAAACATTATATTTTCCAATCAAGTGGGATCAGTTTATGAATATCTTAAAATATTGTTTAAGAACAAGATTGAAGTAAGGGTAGTTTGTGGCTACTTTTGCTTTTGGGTGAGCTCTAGCTAAAGGATGCCTCTTTTGGCATGTTTGATTGGAAGGATTAAAGCATAGGATTGAGATTATTAATCCGTGGGCCCAATCATCCTATGTTTGTTTTGACATTTTAGTTTAGGATTATTAATCCAATGGATAATTAATCCAACAAATTTGTAGGATTATTAGTAATGGGGTAGGGGTGGGATAACTAATACCACACTAATTTAATAGGATTATTAATACCTCACTATTAGTGTTGTGAATCAAACATGGCCTTTAAGTCTTTCAAAAATTGAAATTTTAGGAAACTATATTTTAAAAAAAGTTTGGAATATCCTTAAATTATTCAAAAAAATTGTGAATGATTTTTTTTTTCTAATATTTTCAGTCAAGTATGGTGATATGAGACAGAAAATATTTGTTTAATTTGGTCATTGAAATTTGACTAGAAGGTCAACAATATTTGCTTGACAAGCAAAGAACACAATGTAGAGTGGAGAGCCACCAACGAACACATAGGGTATCTAAAGCCACCAAAATAATGATCAACCCAACAATAAACCATCTCTCATTTCTTGAGAATTGGAGTATTTAGCGTGGTCAAGTCAAGCCATTTTGTAACGTGTCTTGCACTTTGCACTTTGGAAAATAACAAATTAGTTGAAGGTTGAAATAAAATTTCAAATTAATGATGAAATTTATAAATTTTAATTATTAAGTCAAATATTTGCATATGTATGTAGTTATTGCTAAAAATTTGATCTGATTTGCAATTTCTTCAAAATTTATTCAATAACTTGGGTTAAAATTGTTGCCATGCAAAAAAGAAGCTTCTATAGTAGCTGAACTGACCGGGTATGAATTTTTGACTATGAATTGATTATGGCCTTATTTGGCTAGAAGCTGTTTAGTTAAAATAGTTAATAAAAATAAAATATTATATTTAAATTCATAATGATTTTATTTTTTCTATCATAAACTATTAAATTAACTATAAAAAAATTAACTATTATTTCAAATACAATTTTTTTAATTAGGTTAAATTAGTTAAAAAGTCAAATAACCAATTGAAATAGAATATTTATAAACGGGCCTATATATTGAAATTGGCCTATACGTTAGTGATTTTCATTCCAACTAATATATCACAATGTATGGAGTTTGACAATTGATCTTTAGAATCTAAAAAAAAAATAGATACATTCTGTAATTGTTAAAAAAATAGATTTTTTATTTGTGAAAAAATGACTTTTTAATGAGAACTTTTTTCATAAATCCATCTTTAATTACTTATGTTTCATTAAATCTATATTATTTTTTACTATTCCATTAGCTCCTATTTGAGATAAGAAGACCAAAATACCCTTTTTATCTACTTATGTTCTATTTAGTTCATATTATTTTCTTATGTTTCAATAAGTCCTATGGGTGACATAATTACCAAAATATCCCTAATGTGAATGTTCACACCGTCAATGTGAATGTTCATATCGCCAATGTGTAGGGGCCCGACCCATGTACAATGTGAATATTTACATTGCCCGCGGCCTGTGGGTGGCCCGGGGCGAGCCCGGTCCGGCCCGTGACAATGTGAATATTCACATTGACATATTAACATTCACATTGATAGGGCTGTAAAATTGGCCCGCGAGCTGTAGGCGGCCCGAAGCCCGCCCGTTGCCGGGGCGGACCCGGCCCATTGATAATGTGAATATTCACATTGACATGTTAACATTCACATTGATAAGAGTGTATAATTGACTCGCGTCCCATGGGTGGCCCGAAGCCCGTGGGCGATCCGGGGCGAGCCCGGCCCGGCCCGTGACAATTTGAATATTCACATTGACATATTAACATTCACATTGATAGGAGTGTAAAATTGGCCCGCGGCCCGTGGGCGGCCCGAAGCCCGCCCGCTGCCCGGGGCGGGCCCGGTCCAGCCCGTGACAATGTGAATATTCACATTGACATATTAATATTCACATTGATAGAAGTGTAAAATTGGTCCGCGGCCCGAAGACGACAACCTCGGGTCGGGCCGGTGGGCCTAGGCCTAGGCTCGAGCTTAGACCGGGCTTGGGCAGGCCTGGCCATTTTTTTTTAATTCTTTTTAATTTTTTCTACCAAAATTTTATTATTTTCCACAAAAAAAGACATTGTGCCTCAGGCGGGCAAGGCCTCGGACCGAGCCTTGAATGGGCCTTAAGCGGGCCGATGGGCCGGGCCGGGCTTCAAAATGATGGTCTAGGTCCTAGTCTAGGGTCCCAGACATGCTCGGGCCCGGACCCAAACGAGCCTGCCCCGGGTCGTGGACGGGCTTCGAGCAGCCCACGGGCAGCGGGCCAATTCTACATTCCTATCAATGTGTATGTTAACATGTCAATGTGAATATTCACATTGTCAACGGGCCGGGCCGGGCCTGGCCTACCCCGGGCCGCGGGTGAGCTTCAGGCAGCGAGCAAATTTTACACTTCTATCAATGTTGATGTTAACATGTCAATGTGAATATTCACATTGTCACGGGTCGGGCCAAACTCGCCTCGAGCTGCAGTCGGGCTTCGGGCTGCGGTCCAATTTTACACTCTTATCAATGTGAATGTTAACATGTCAATATGAGTATTCACATTGTCAATGGGCCGAGCCGGCCCGCCCCGCCCCGGGCTGCGGAGGGCTTTTGGCCCCCCATGGGCCGCGGGTCAATTTTATACTCTTATCAATGTGAATGTTAACATGTCAATGTGAATATTCACATTGTCAACAGGCCGGGCCGGGCCTGCCCCGGGCCGCCCATGGACTGTGGGCGGGTTTCGGGCAACCACGGGGCACGGGCCAATTTTATACTCTTATCAATGTGAATGTTAACATGTCAATGTGAATATTCACATTGTCAACAGGCCAGGCCGGGCTCGCCCCGGGCTGCCTACGGGCCGTGGGCGGGTTTTGGGCAGCCACGGGGCGCGGGCCAATTTGATACTCTTATCAATGTGAATATTAACATGTCAATATGAATATTCACATTGTCAACGGGCCAGGCCCGCCCCGGGCCGCCCACGGGCCGTGAGCGGGTTTCGGGCAACTATGGGGCGCTGGCTAATTTTACACTCCTATCAATGTGAATGTTACCATGCCAATGTGAATATTCACATTGTCAACGGGCCGGGCCGAGCCTGTCCCGAGCCGCGGGCGGGCTTTTGGCCGCCCACGGGACGCTGGCCAATTTTATACTCTTATCAATGTAGATGTTAACATGTCAATGTGAATATTCACATTGTCAACGGGCCGAGCCGACCCCGGGCCGCGAGCGGGCTTTTGGCCCCTCGTGGTCCGCGGACCAATTTATACTCTTATCAATGTGAATGTTAATATGTCAACGTGAATATTCACATTGTCAACGGCTCGGACCGGGCCCGCCTCAGGCCGTCCATGGGGCGCGGGCGGGTTTCGCGCCGCCACGGGACGCGGGCCAATTTTACACTCTTATTAATATGAATGTTAACATGTTAATGTGAATATTCACATTGTCAACGGGCCGGGCCGGGCCCGCCCCTAGTTGCAGGCGGGTTTTTGGCCGCCCGTGGGCCGCAGACCAATTTTATACTCTTATCAATGTGAATGTTAACATGTCAACGTGAATATTCACATTGTCAACGGTCCGGACCGGGCCGCCCATGGACTGTGGGCGGGTTTCGCGCCGCCACGGGACGCGGGCCAATTTTACACTCCTATTAATGTGAATGTTAACATGTTAATGTGAATATTCACATTGTCAACGGGCCGGGCTCGCCCCGGCTCGCAGACGGGTTTCGGGCCGCCCACGGGCCAATTTTACATTCCTACCAATGTGAATTTTCAAATATGAATGTTCATATCATAAAATTGTTAACCGTTCAAAAAATATTTATAAGGGTATCAAAATTAAATATAAGGGCATAAGTGTCCAAGAAAATAGTGTAAATCAAGAAAAAAAGATTTTATGGAATAAAACTATACATACATGGGATTAAATGGGTTGAAAAATTTCTTCATAGACTTATTGAGTTAAAACACTTTTAAATAAGATTTATTAATAATTTTTCCCTTTTTGATTTATTATTTTTTAGCTAAAGACAAAAAAGGCTTTTGCATATCAATAAAACAACCCTTTTAGCCCATGGCAAATGGGATATTGAAAGATAGGTCAAAAACCCGATATGTATGAGCTGAAGGACGAAACAACGAAGTTGGGAAAAGTATTTATTACTAGTTGAAGAAAAAGTTTAATAATTTAATTATTAATATTTATAAAAAATTTCACTCATCTGTAATTATTTTTTTTAAATATACACTGAATTTAAATTTCTCCAAAATATAATTTATCCCTTTATTATTTTTATTATTTGTAGATAGTATTTACCCCTTTATTATTAGAGAGACATTTACCAGTTAGCTATAGCTCAGCCCAAAAAGAAATCACTTAAAATAAAAGTATCGACCAAATAAGAAAAGTAATAATAAAAGTATCATGAAAATCAATACATATACCAACAATCAAAAGAAACTTTTCAAATAATTGCTCAGAATTTCCCATATTTTTTTTGCACTTTGCATCAGTTCATTACATGTAGATGAGTTACATTACATGGACTCAATGCCCTAAGTTCTCCTTACGCAAACTTAACTCATTACAAAATCAATATAAGCAGAAAAGAGTTCAAAAGCTGATGGAACTAGAAAAAAAGAATGAAACAAAAAAATAAAATAAAATAAAAATCCTATAATAATGTACATCACACGTTGACAGAAACTATCCCGAAAAGAGTTATTTTTTTGCATAAAATTATTATCTTTTCTGGAAGTTGAATACCCTGATTGAATAGGCAAAGATGAATCCAAAGAGTATGGCTATCCCAGCTATAATAATTGCCACATATCCCACAAAGTCATGTTTAAAATCAAAGTAATTCCTGGCGAATTCTTCAACTGTTTCGCCTGTGTCAAGCGTTCCTTGAATGTCTCCAAACTGTGAAGCAACTAATCCATACAGAGTCCAAGCAACTGGGCAAATGTAATAGCACCACCTCCACCACACCGGTATTCTCTGTCATGATCATAGGACAACAAGAAAAAAGAAAAAAAATGTTTAGATCCTTTTGACTTGTTATCTCTCGTGTTGTGAAAGTTGAATGTTTTGGAATCAATTTAACTTACTGTTTTTGGAATGATGAATCCAGAGAATAGGTTCCATGTTGAATACAAAGCAACTGAGACTATGGAGGCAATGTTCTGGTTGGGAGTTACTGCCACTGTCATCATCCCATAGAAAGTGTAGTGTAACAAGGTGGAGTACATGAAAAACAGATACCATAAGAACTTGGCAACTGTCCACTCAAATCGAATCATGGCGTAAACTATGACTCCATATGAGAGTCTGAACAAAAATGTATGGGAGCTCAATCACAACCTGCAAAACAAAATGATTGTTAAGAAAATTAATGAAATATCTAAAAAATCTTGAAGAAAGTTTTCAATTACACTTCACTTCATAGTTATCAGTTCTTTTGATCCAACTTCATCCAAACAGTAATCAAAGTTTTCCCAATCTAAAATGGGCAACTTTTTATTTTAACAAGAGGAAAGGATGAATGTATGCACACAACCGTGCATTAACCTTTTTTCTTTTGCTTTTTCTTTCTTTTAAATATTTCAATGAATTCCTGGTAATTGGTTATTTCCAAATCCCAAATTTTCTTAGGGAGGTGCTTGAATGACAAATGTATTTTGACTAATTTATTTTACACAAAAATAAAAATAACTACCTGTCCAAATGCATATGACAATACTGAATACATTCTGGTTGCTCTTTCCTTGTAAAAGACTGTTCTCTCAATAGCAACTACGGGCTGCACTGAACCGGTATTTTGTATACCAAGAAATAGCACAGCAGCATACATAGAACCCATTGCGTTGAAGATATCTTGTTGTGCTTCCCTGCAATACCAGAACACAAAAATTAATTTAGGAACTATAAAATGGGGAAACCACTTACCCAAAAAAAAAAAAAAAAATGGCGAAACAATTTTGATAATTGGATGAAACTATTTTCGGCTTTTACTCTACAAATATACCTTTTGGAGCCAAGATCCCAGAAGATAGTCCCAAACAATAGAGCTATGCATGTTGTGAACAAGAATCTCACTGCACTGTATGACGGGTTTCGCCAGCATGACAAGTGTTTTTCCCATAGGCATGCCATGCATTGGATGAAGAAAGTGTTGGAACAATCTTCTGTGTAAAAAATAATGAAACAAATCAAACAAAAACAAAAATAAATTATGTACCGAATTTATTTTACCGAACCGAATAAATGTATAAAATTGAATCCTTAATGGTTTTTAATTTATGTTCCGCAAAGTTTTCTATCAATTGGTATCAGAGCATGGTTCTCAATTCTGATGCATGAAACGTACAAGTATGAATTTCATTTTATGATGATGTTTTGTGTAACAAGTGCAAAACCTTGATTTACACTTGTCTAATTTTATTTTTATTTTTGGCCAATCTTTTATTCTATTGATATTAAAATAAAAATTGAAAATTATTGAACAACTGGTAATTAAGATAATGTCTTATGCACTTATAATGTTTTGTTACACACCTTATGAATTGAAACATTGTTGATCAGCCCAACGGAGGTTCAACACTATGTATGTTTGAACAATTGAGATTATTAGTATAATAAATATAGCAATAAGTTTTTCTACCCAACGGTGATAAACTTCTCACGTGCTTTAGTTAATAAAATAAAATAAGGCACATTGAGTTTTTCTGCCCAATGGTGATAAACTTGTTATGGTCTTAATGATTGTTTTATTTTATTTTATGTTGTTTATTTTTATTAGTTATCTCATTTACTTTTATAAATTGTTAAAATATATTGTTATTCGGCCCAACGGAATGATAACTTGATGTCGTATCTAGCTAATTATGTTTTATAGTTAGATATATTTAATTTGTGGTGTTATTTTTATGACATGTGAAAAGTAGTTTTCTTGATAATATTATGTAAAGGATATTATGTGTTTGCAGTATTGAATCCTACTGCAATTAATAGTTACTTGTCTAGTATTGAAGCTTTGAGTGGAACTACTTTTAAGAAATGGAATGAACAAATTGGAATTGTTTTGGGAATTATGGATTTAGACTATGCATTAAAAGAGCCAGTTTCTACAATGCCTAATGATAGAAGTTTTAAGGAACACGTGGCTTTATATGAAAAATAAGAACGCTCTAACCGCTTAAGTCTAATGATTATGAAAGGATTAATTACGCCTACAATTCAAGGAGCAATCCCTATTTCTGAAAGTGCAGTGAGCTATATGAAATCTATTGAAGAACAATTCATTGGAACTTCCAAATCCCTTTAAAATGATGGAGAGTGTGGTTTGAGACCTTACACTATTTATACTAGTATTTTTCCCATAAAAAAATCCATTAATTCAATGAACTTCATTAAATAGATTAATGTATCTTATACATCCATGATACATAATGCATCTTCTATATTAATGAATTCATTAGATAGATTAATGTATCTTATATATTCATAATAGATATATAATGCATCTCTAAGATTCATTCATAATGAATCTATCACATTCACTACATTGACATTATCTCCATTAGTCTTCTATACATTATGTATATATAGGTGCATTCATCAATGATTAGTCACCATCTAATTGATGTACACGTATCTTACTTAACGAGATGAATCTAGTATAATCATGCATAAGCCACATTAAGCCATATTTAGGAAAAATTCTTACAATCTCCCACGTGGCTTGCATGATTATATTACGTCATTGGATTATCATAATATGATCAGCGTTCTCCCACTAGAAGATTTTACCGTCACCATTAGATTTTGTTCAATGAAATTATTAGTACCAAATCATTGTAGTTAGTGATTTACACATTGATCAAGACTGTACAATGGTTATAGTGTTAATATTTTCCATCAACATGAATAAGTGAATCTTAAATTATAGAGATGACATTAGCAACATAATGGTGATTAATGCTAATTCATCTATAACGATCCCGTTATTTACATCTTCTTCTAAATTGTGCACAAGTATGAAGAATGAAAACAACAAACATAATCATTACTAACAGAAAATGATTATAACATAACATTTATCACGAACATAACACACTAATTTCAAGTTGTCCAAACTGCTAGAATAATGCTGGCATTTATAGGCAAAATAATCTGCCCAAACAGGTTCAATTTTGAACTGAACAGATACAGATTTTGAATGAACAAATGCAGTCCAAAATTCAATAAATCTGTCTGAACTATATGATCTGTCTGAACTGTGCAGTTTCTATCTGTGTAACTGCAGCAGTTATGAGCAGTTAACCTGTTGGAAATTTCGAATCGAGGGAGATAAAAATAGACAGAAAATTAATTCAATTTTTGGCACAAAATTTGAATTTGATTTCATTACAAATTCAAATAAATTTTGTCCAAAAAATTAATATTAGAACCGACTTGACCCCCAACCCACACCCGCGCCCAGCATGGCTCGGCTCGGCTGGTTAGACGGCGGCGAGCGCGTGTATGGTGGTTTGGGCTAAGGTCTACTTTGTCCATAACTCCTTCCTTCTACAAACTTGGGGTGCCCCTTGAGGCCCAACTCAAGTGTTGTCACCTAGAACTTATATACACACATAAGTTCTCTTAATTTTCTAATGTGGGATAACCATTTCAAGGAAACCCACATTTTACTTCTTTAAATGTACATTCCATGAACCCGAAAACGATGTCAAGTTTCCATTCACTCATAAATGTTTTGACGAACCGTCTTCACCGTGTGACTTGCCATGCGGCAAGGAACACGTCACCTCTTTGGACCCACCGCAAAAAATGTGTGGACCCCATTCAATTTTGGGCTCAAAGATGGCCCAAAATAAGCCTATATAAAACCAATTTTCTAACAATCCTCCACATGAATGGAATTTGACAGAGAGAAAATGCAACAACATGATCTAATTACAGAGAGTACAGATATTGGAAATATTCTGCAAAGGATAGGTAGCTTTTGGCTTTGAACCTTCCCTTGTGAGACACTATCGGATTTACTAGCTAACTAGTGAAGATGATTTCTTGAACTGTTCAGCCGTTTGTGTGAACCAAGACAATAGAACTCACACAGTATATTACCAGACATAGTTTAGTTCTCATTATTGTGTTCATTTGGCCCTGAACAACCTGGTGTTTCATAAATGCTTTAGAGAATTGTAGCCCTTCACAAATCTCATAGAATCGGCCCAGTTCACACTCATATAGGTGATTCTTATGAAGAGTATCCTGCCATAGTCCCCTAGGTTTACCTAGATATAAGAATCATTAAAAGTATTACTTAACCTAAAAACGCTACAGACATCACTATTTCATCATAGAAATGGGTAGGAGTTTGACTACCCAGTGATCCTACTGAGTCATACACAACTCGGTTGTCCTTTTGAACCTAGATCTTGGGATCTCCAGTCAACTAAATTGGGTTGCCATTGTGGTAACTCTCATTTAATAGGCTTAAGTCTCATTCCCCTAAATGAATTTTCAACTAACTCTCTTGCTAACCCTTTGGTTAATGGATCCGTTATGTTGTTTTTAGACTTCACATATTCAATAGAAATAATTCCATTAGAGAGTAGTTGTCTCACGGTGTTATGTCGACGACGAATGTGTCGTGACTTACCGTTATACATATGACTCTGTGTGCTCTACCAATTGCTAATTAACTATCACACTGTATGCATATAGCAGGCACCAGTTTTGGCCACATTGGAATATCTTCAAGGAAGTAGCGAAGCCATTTTGCTTCTTTCGCAACTTTATCTAAAGTGATGAATTTTGATTTCATAGTAGACCTAGCTATGCAAGTTTGTTTGGAAGATTTCCAAGATACAGCCGCCTTACCAAGAGTAAAGACATATCCACTGGTGGATTTTGAGTCTCTAGTATCTAATATCCAATTTGTATCATAGTATCCTTCAAGTACTGTTGAATATCTAGTATAATTAAGCCCAATATTACGAGTAAATCTGAGGTATCTTAGAACCCTTATAATTTCTTTCCAGTGTTCTACTCTTGGATTACTCGTATATCTACTTAATTTACTTACTACATAAGCTATATCCGGGCGAGTGCAATTCATCAAGTACATTAAGCTTCCAATAATTTGGACATACTCTAATTGGGAAACACTTTCCTGTACATTCTTAGAAAGAAACAAATTAACATCCACAGGTGTTCTAGCAAGATGATCATCATCTTTGCTAAATTTGTCAAGTATTTTCTCAATGTAATGAGATTGTGACAAAGCATAACCTTCTGATGTTTTGGTAATTTTCATACCAAGAATTACATTAGAAATCCCCATGTCTTTCATGTCAAAATGTTTATTCAATATTTTCTTAGTAGTTTTAATCATGTCATTATTACTACCTATGATGAGCATATCATCTACATAAAGACATACAATAACATAACATTTGTCTGTGCTTTTAATATAAACACATTTGTCATACTCATTAATTTTGAATCTATTTGACATCATTGCTTTGTCAAATTTCTCATGCTATTACTTTAGCGCTTGTTTTAAACCATATAATGAATTAACTAATTTACACATTTTCTTTTCTTTTCCTGGAACAACCAAAAAATCCATCTGGTTGTTCCATGTACATTTCTTCATCTAACTTACCATTTAAGAAAGCGGTTTTCACATCCATTTGATGAATTTCTAGATTGTATAGAGAAGCAATAGCAATTAGCATTCTAATGGATGTTATTCTAGTAACAGGTGAGTATGTGTCAAAGTAATCAAGACTTTCTTTTTGTCTAAAACCTTTGACCACAAGTCTTGCCTTGTATTTGTTAATTGATCAATCTGCTTTCATTTTTCTCTTAAAAATCTACTTGTACCTAAGAGGTTTACAACCTAGTGACAGATCCACCAATTCCCAAGTGTGATTTTGCAGGATGGATTCAACTTCGTTGTTTACAGCTTCTTTCCAAAGGAGTCTCAGGACTGGACATAACTTCTTAAAAAGTTAAGGGCTCATTTTCTAACAAAAATGTTAAAAAATCTGGATCAAAAGATTTTGAGGTTCTAGCACTTTTACTACGCCTAAGTTCCTCTTCCTCATTTTCATCTATCTCTTGCTCTTGTTCTTGATCATGTTCTTGATCCTGACTAGTAATAGCATCATGAGATCTTTTATTATTACTAGTCTCTTATCCAATCTTATTTGGAAATACATGTTCAAAGAAAGATGCATTCCGAGATTCAATAATAGTATTTACATGCATTTCGGAATGTTCTAATTTATGAATCAAAAACCGATATGCATTACTACTATTCTTGGCATAACCAATGAAAATGTAATCAATGGTCTTAGCACCTATCTTAGTCTTTTTAGGACTAGGAATAGCCACTTTAGCCAAACACCCCTATACTTTTAAGTATTTATAAGATGGTACTCTCCCATGCTACATTTCATAAGGTGTTTGATTCTCTTTCTTTCGGGATACTTTATTAAGTATATAATTAGCAGAAAAGTATTGCTTTCCCCGACAAATTCTGAGGTAATCCAGAACTCATTAACATGGCATTCATCATTTCTTTTAAAGTCCTATCTTTCCTTTCAGCAATTCCATTTTGCTAAGGTAAGTAAGGAGCGGTGGTTTGATGAATTATTTCATATTTTTTACAAAATTCACCAAAAGGTGATTCATATTCACCATCTCTATCACTTCTAAGTTTCTTAATTTTTTTACCAAGTTGATTTTCAACTTCATTCTTATATTGAATAAAAGTTTCCAAAGCTTCATCCTTGATTCGAATTAAATAAACATAACTATATCTAGTATAGTCATCTGTGAAAGTGATAAAAAAAAATTTCCCACCTCTAGTTTGAATTGATTTAAAATCACAAATGTCACAATGAATTAATTCAAGTAGTTTCGTACTTCTTTCAATTTAATGAAAATGAGTTTTGGATGATTTTACCTCAACGCAAATTTCACATTTATAATTTGAATCAATGTCAAATTTAGGTAAACATTCCATATTAATTAATCTGCGCAAAAATCCATAATTAACATGTCCAAGTCTACCATACCATAAATTTGAAGACTTAAGCAAGTAGGAGGAAGATGTATTTTTATTAATAACAGAGGGTACAATAGTCATTACATTCATTTTGAAAAAGCCATCAGACATGTAACATTTTCTTATATACATCCCGTTTTTTGTAAGTACAAACTTGTCACTTTCAAAAACTAGCCTAAACTCATTTTTACTCAACAAAGATCCGGAAACAAGGTTCTTACGAATGTTCGGTACATGCAACACATTGTTGAGAGTGAGTTCCTTTCCAGATATCATCTTCAGAATAATCTTTCCTTGTCCTTCAACTTTGGAAGTTGAGGAGTTGCCCATAAAAAGTTGTTTACCGTTGTCCACTGTAGAATAAGATGTGAACATCTTTTTGTTGGCATAGATATGACGAGTAGCACCAGTGTCCATCCACCATTCTTTCTGATTTCCTACAAGGTTTGCCTTGGAAACAACTGTAGAAAGATTTATGTCATCGACACCATTGGAAATTTTGTCCACTTCATTCATATTAGCTTGAGCAAACTTCTTGTTTGTTCTTTTTTTACTTTTGCCTTTGCTTTTGCTACGACAATTTTTGGCCCGATGTCTCTCTTTGTCACAGATGTAACACTTGTCATTAAACTTATACTTTTTAGTTTCCCCTCCTTTAGAGTCTTGTGATGAACTTTCTCCAAAAAACTTCCGTTTCTTTGCTTTTGGTGCATGTTCCACCACATTTGTCTTAGACTCCATTGGATGCTTACCAGCCCGCTTTTTAGAATTGCAATTGTCATCTTCAATCCTCAAACGCACAATCAATTCCTCTAAAGACGTTTCTTTGTGCTTATGTTTGAGGTAGTTCTTGAATTCCTTCCAACCTTGTGGTAATTTCTCAATTAAGGCTACAACTTAGAAGGATTCATTGAGAGACATGTCTTCTACGTGAATGTTATGCAGAATGAGTTGGGGATCTTGAACTTGGCTGCTCACAGTTTTAGAATCAACCATCACAAAGTCCAGGAATTTGCCAACCACAAATTTTTTTGAGCCAATATCTTCTGTTTTGTGCTTTTTCTTCAAAGACTCTCAAAGTTCCTTTGCTGTCTTGATAGGACTGTAGACGTTGTATAATGTGTTGTCAAGTCCGTTCAAGATATAGTTATGGCAAAGGAAATCAGCATGTTTCCAAACATCGACTGCAGCAATCACTTGCCAGTCAATTTCATCCTCCTTCAGAGTAGGAGCATTCTCACGGAGAAAACGAGCTAGGTTCAGAGTTGTAAGATAGATCAACATTTTCTATTGCCATCTTTTAAAATCAGTTCCTGAAAACTTTTCTGGCTTCTCGTCATGATTGACTGGCACAGTCACAACATGAGAGGTTGAAGCAATTGTAGCCACCACACTAGTACTTGTTTGAGCATTAGTTTGACTAGTTTCAGTAGCCATGAATTCTAAATTATAAAACTAAATTATAATTAGAATTTTATACTACATAGAAAATTAAACCATAAACACAAAATTTTAAATTCTGTAATATAAAAGAAATAAGAATTGTAACTTTTATTTTCAATTAATTTGCAAATAAAAATTATTTAAACAAATTAATTCCACACAGAAAAATTATTTCTGTAACACTTCAAAAATTAAAATACTAAAAATAGAATTTTAATTAATGAACACTCAGAAATAATTCTGAAAACCAAAATTAATTTCTAACAAAATTTCACAAATACATATTTTGAATTATTAATGATACCGGTATATTACTACTAGTTGTCAAAGAAAATAGACAGTATATTACTACTATCTGTCAAACAGTATATTACTACTATTTGTTTTTCCAACCAGAATATTATTTTGTAAAACCATAGAAAATAATTTCTGTAAGAAAAAAAAAGAGAAAAGGAAACAAACGAAAAATTCTGCAAATAGAATAATTCGAGTCTGTCTTAAGATTATTGGAACAATCTTTTGTGTCAAAAATAATGAAACAAATCAAAAAAAACAAAAAAAAAAATTACGTACCGAATTTATTTTACTAAACTGAATAAATATTTAAAAGATCAAGTCGAGTGTGTGATACTCTGTCCTTTAGACAGATTGGCTTCGCTACGGTACTTACGGAAAAATGGCGTCTATCTTCCAAGATACAATGATCTTCACAAATTGTAGTAACACCAAACAATTTGTACGGTGAATAAAAACTTGTGTTCTATACTCTCTTTAATTTTTTCCTAAAAACTAATATGAATAGTATTTATGCAAATGAGCAAAACTGGACGGCAAAGTGAAACTTTCAGATTATTTTTGGATGTCCAAACTGCTGGAATGATGCTGGTATTTATAGGCAAAATAATCTGCCCGAATAGGTTCAATTTTGAACCGAACAGGTGCAGATTTTAAATGAACAGATGCAGTCCAAAATTCAACAGATCTGTTCGAATTGTATGATCTGTCTGAACTGTGCAGTTTCTATCTGTGTAACTGAAGCAGTTATGAGCAGTTTCCAGCAATTAACTTGTTGGAAATTTCGAACTGAAGGAGATAAAAATGGACAAAAAATTAATTCAATTTTTGGCACAAAATTTGAATTTGATTTCATTAAAAATTTTGTCAAAAAAATTAATATTAGAACCAACCCCAACCCGCACCCGCGCCCGACACGGCCGGTTTGACGGACAGCGGCGGCAGTGCGTACGTGTGTGGTGGTTTGAGCTAAGGTCCACTTTGTCCATACTCCTTCCTTCTACAAACTTAGGGTGCCCCTTTGGGCCCAACCCAAGTGTTGCTAACTAGAACTTATAAACACACATAAGTTCTCTTAAGTTTTTCAATATGGGATAACCATTTTAAGAAAACTCACATTTTACTTCTTTAAATGTCCATTCCATAAACCCGAAAACGACGTCAAGTTCTCATTCACTCATAAATAGTTTTGACGAACTGTCTTCACCGTGTGACTTGCCACGCGGCAAGGAACACGTTACCTTTTCAGACCCATCCCAAAAGACTCGTGGATCCCACTCAATTTTGGGCTCAAAAATGGCCCAAAATAAGCCTATATAAAACCAATTTTCCAATAGAAAGCCTGCGAGTATTGAGTGGGGAAATATAGATCTTTTGAGCCGGAAGGAGGTGTACTAAGGTCCTTGATTAAGTCTTTGTTTCTCCTGATTAGTCATCATAGGCCATGTTTGTTTGGGCGGACTGGATTAGTATTCCCATGACTAATAGTCCTAGGGCTACCAATCCGTTAGACTATGTATCATATCTTAACTAATAGTCAAGTTTAAAATAATTAATCCGTACTTCAATTGTTTAACCAAACATTGGATTAATAATTTTATTGGACTATTAGTCCAATCTCAAGCTCATGTCCATCCAAACAAACATGGCCATAGAGTGTTAGTGTTGGGAAATAGATCCATATCCAAATGGAAAATTATTTATGCTTGTCACATTTATACTTCAATGTTGACTTTTCTTAGAATTTAGATTAGTTTGAACAAGATGTAGAAACAAAATTTTGTTTTGATTATGTAAGATGGCCATACCTATATAGATCTGAATTCTTGTACACTTCAGCAAAGTTCACCCCAAGAGCTGCTTCCTGTGCTGCTTAAGTCACCTCTAACATCCATGTTGCTGGATTATAACCGTCTTTGATTTTACTAATTCCATTGATACCCTAAAAGAAATATAAGATGATTATGTTAGTACCTAAGCAGAAATACAAACACGGGAAGTTTGAATGGTCTTATGTATATTACCTCAAAGTTCTCGATCAGATGGGCAGCATGACAGCCTAATGGACTAACATATATTTCTTCACCTCCTCGTTTTAGAAGAAATAGCTATGAATCCAAAATATTTATTCTTTAGTTCTCTTATATAAATTTAGAAACTAATTTAAATCATTGGATAATCTTGCAAAAATTACCTACCTCATCAAAAGCATCAAATATGTCAATGCTTAGCTGATACGTAGTGCACACCACAGTTCATCATCTGTCCACCGTGTTTCTCACTGTTCTCATCACAATTGATGCTGCCCTGGTGTCAAGTCCCAAGGTTGGTTCATCCATGAATATTATGGACAGGTTGGCTACGAGCTCTACCGCAATTGTCAACCTTTTGCGTTGTTCAGTCGAAAGACCGTTCACTTCAGGCAACCAAACAAGTGCTTCCTTTAAAGGGGTTAGCTCAACAAGCTCCATGACCTCATCGACAAACATCTGCAATTCATTATTTAGATTAACATTTTAACATGTTTAAAATTGAAAGAAAAATATGCAAGGACTCATCTTGGCATTCAAACTCTATGATTATGGGTCACCTTTTTGCTAGCAGAATCAACGTCAAGAGGCAACCGGAGCCAAGCAGAGTATTGCAAGGACTCGTAAACAGTAACATGAGGGGAGTGAATGTCAGTTTGCTCACAGTATCCTGCTACACGAGCGAATGTCTCTTGTTTCTTTGCGTATCCTGATATCGTGATCCTTCCCTCAATATATCTACCAATTTTCCTACCAGCCAAGACATCCGTCAAAGTGGTCTTTCTAGCCCCACTAACACCCATCAGTGCTGTAAGAAAACCAGGCCTGAAAGCACCGCTCACGCCTTTTAGAAGCTCTAGCCGGTCTTCCAGAATGCCTTGAGCTTTCATTTCCTATAAGTATAGTAACAATTTTAGTATGTGCACAGTCATCAAGATAATCAAGATTAGCATTTTGTGTTCAAACAAGTACTATTTTTTACTTGACTATCCATATACTCAAAGATACCTGTGGCATATCTACTACATATCTGACATCATTGAAGGTGATGGAAAGAGGTTCGAATGAAAGAACCATTCCGCGTTTTCTGTTTTGGCCGACTTCACTAATGTTGTCTACTCTTGAAGTCACTGAAGTCGATGAAGTACTTCTTTGAAGTTCATCTCCCCTCTCGAATAAAGATGCGTTGAGTATGGTATCACCAAAAACTTCCAAACCATAAATGAAGAGCACAATCTGAGAACTAATTAGTGACCCACATGAAGGTCTCTTTCCTCTTGATGATAACTCGATCTCTCCTATTTTACAAGCATTTCTCTCTGCCATGGTTTCTTCAGCCAAAACAGCCCGAGGCTTCCCAAATGCTGCATAATATTGACCCATTAATTATTTACTAGAACAAATTGATCCCCAGGTAACTCTAATCGGAGTTTGTCAAATTTTAAAGCGAAAAATCCAATATTCAAAATGAATGAATGGTTACTCACAGTTGAGATAAGCGAATGCTAGAGTGAAAAGGGAATTGAATAGAAAAATATATCCGATTGAAGCTCTGACTCCAATCCAATACCAGTATGCTTCTGGAAATATCCCGCAAGACTTCAAGACTATTGTGCCTAATGATTCTGTTGAATTTACAAGAACCTATACAAAAAAAGATTTCACAAGTTTAGATCATCTTACTCTAAATCTTTTTCTTTTCTTTTTTGGTGACAATTTTGTTTAGGTTTCTTGCAAGCACACAAACATGATATGCTTACATGTCTCCAACTGCTCCCAAGAAATTCATTCACTGCGATAGCGTTCTGCGCATACATCAAAGGTGAGGCCCAATAACCCATATCCATCATTTCTTTATATTCTCTAAGGCAAAGAAAGCAGTTCTTATAATAAATTTTCAAGTCACATGAACCAGGAGAAAATGTGTGTGCTATGGCGTTCTGCGCATACATCAAAGGTGAGGCCCAATAACCCCATATCCACAATTTATTTATATTCTCCAAGGCAAAGAAAGCAGTTCTTATAATAAATTTTCAAGTCACATGAACCAGGAGAAAATGTGTGTGCTATAGCGTTCTGCGCTTACATCAAAGGTGAGGCCCAATAACCCCATATCCACCATTTCTTTACATTCTCTAAGGCAAAGAAAACAGTTCTTATAATAAATTTTCAAGTCACATGAACCAGGAGAAAATGTGCGTGCACACTTGTATCATATTATGTTTCACTTTCTTTACCTCTTGACAAGATAAATCCACCCAATACAAGAACTCCAAGTAGTGTAAATGAGCCAAAAGTGTTCGCAACAATAATGTTCCGCCCTAATGCCCCAATGAGTCAGAACATTCCAGAAGCCATCTGGTTAATGAATAGAAGCAGAAGGTACATTTTGAATAACCTACCATTAAAAGTTGATCAAATTATTGAAATGAAAATCTTGAAACCAAATCCTAAACTACAGTCACACATCATTACCTTCCGACATTTGGATAAAATCCTATGACATAATAAGTTGTGAAAACCCAAATACCGACTTCTACAAATGTTATTGTGATCTTGAGGATCCATTGAGGTAAAGAGTATGCCCAAGCTGGAAAGAAGAGAAGGTCTCTTTGCTTGTAGAATGTGGAAAGCTTCAAGATGGTCATGGCTAGCTCCACAAACCCATTAAACATAATCATCATGATACTATAGAACATAGCACACAAGAAAACCGTTCCATCTATTGTTGTTTTCTTGGGCATCTCAGTTCTTAGAAATATTGTCATTGCAATAAACGCCATAATAATAAGCTGAAACAAACAACCATTGATGCGAGTTAGAACAAAACTTCCAAATTATTTCATAAATGTGAAGTGGAACTGTGAAAGTTTAATGCTCTACTTTGACATGTACTCACTTGAGTGAATTTGAATATGTAGACAAATGAATTCCTTTTCATGAGCAAGTATTCTCTGGAGACGAGAGCTTTCAACAGTTCCTTCTTACTAACACCATAGTTCTTAGTTGTTAAAGCTGCAGGGTGGCTCTTGGCTTTGTCAAATGGAATGGCAAAGCTCATCTCCTAGTTTTCAGCCAACGTGAAATGATAGAAATGCCTCTACAAATTTGTTGACAGTAACAAAATTATACGACTCATCTCTTTTTGCCCAATACTGCTCTTGATCTTTCTTCGATGTCACCTATGATTCCACCAAAAACATTTTGAGTACTTCAAAAGTCCAGTGTATTCTATACCATAAAAAAGAGAATGTATCTCAAGACACTTGAAGCCCATGTATTCGAAAACTCTAGGACATTTTCGCGGGGGCCTTCATATACAATTTTCCCATCTGAGAGGAGAATTATGTCATCAAACAAGTCATAAGTTCTGGCGTTGGCTGGAGGAGAGAGATAACAGTAGTTCCTTGAAGGATGTGGATGGACTGCTTGATTGAGTTCACAATTTGATAAGTTGTAGAACTGTCGAAGCCAGTTGATATCTTATCCATGAAGAGCACTCTTGCTGGTCCAACCAACATCTCCCCTGTATCATATTTCATCAAAATAGGTAAATATTTTTAAAAAAATTTATGTAATTATCTAACACGAAGTTGGCAGGTTAGGAATTACCTGTCGTGACTCGCTTTTCTGCCCACCAGATATACCTCGCACCATTTCATTACCCATAGTGTCAGCACAAACTTCCAGTCCCAAAATCTGTGAATTTGGAAAACCAGAAAGTATACATATCAAATTTTGTGTGAATTTTATTTTTTCCCCTATGAAATGTCATTTAAGAGAAATTCAATCAAACATCTTAAGAACATAGTCTGTGACCACACTGGCCCTTTGTCCTTCTTGTGATACTGCCTGAATAATTACACGAGCATAGTTAGATATACAAAACAAAAAAAGAAAACAATTTACAAGAATTACATCCAGAAAAAAAAAAAAGGCTCAACAAAATACCGAAATTTGCATATAAAAATAAAACTAAGCAAATGAAAAAAAAACAACCAAACAGAACAGCTATTCCCTTACTTTCATGAAAATATCAAGATCAGCATCAGGCTTTTAATATTTGCTTCTTTTTCTCTTCTAGCCAATTCTGTTAACATGTCTGCAAAATTTTCAAATTCAAACAAACCAATTAAGACCTAGTTCAATTCTCATAACCAAATCCTAAATATGATCAACACCCATTGAATATAATCGACCATAGCGAGCTCCGACCCCTTGACATCTTGCTGAGAAAGCCAATGTTTCTTTCACTGTCAATTCTCCTATATGAAGGTCATGCTGACTTATATAAGTTGATGTTCTTTGCGGAACAAACTCATTCATTCCATGCCCATTGTATGTTACTTTCCCAGAAACCTACAATTTTTTTACTATCAGATTTGTTTTGCTGAAATCAAATGGTTCCAATTGCAAAAAAACAATAAAGAAACTATTAGACACATATATGTGGTTCAATAATATGCCTAAGTCGGGGAGAATATAAAGTTCACTATGTGCCTAACAGGCCATCCATTTCGATAAAAGGCTTTTATAGTAAATTTGAGCGTAGAGTAAAAGTATGACACAACTCACTAAAGATTCATGTTATGAAGCACGGGTGCGGGTATGGATATGGATATGGGTTCGGGTACGATATGGATACGCTGATATGGCAAATTCTTAAAAAAGTAGAGTGCTGGTACGGGTGAGGTACATCAATTTTTTTTAAAAAAAAAATTTCTTAAAATTTATAGCTAAACATCCAACGTACAAATCAAAGTTTCAATATCAAAACTAAAACGAGAACAACTTGTATGAAAATTTATATAACTCTTTATTTTTCTTTTTTGAGTGTCTAAAACAGGATGCAAAAGAGAGTAAAACCACGACTCATGGATAAAAGGTGTTGGAAATAATTACTTGATATTTTCAAAATTGAAAGAAGAATAATAAAGGCTGCAACAAATTCTAGCAGCTGCAAAAAAAATCACCTCACCATACCAGTGTTGTACCCACAGTGTACCGGTGTCGTACCCACGATGTATCCAAATGTATTTGCCATACTCGACATGTATTCGGTGTATCCGATATGCATACCTCCATATCGGTGTGCGTACCCGCACTCGGTAAATACCCGGTACTCGTACGACACCATTTTTGGAGTACCCATGCCTTTAGAAAGATTACAAGATGAAACAAGTCCCCAATTCCATTTTGAGTATGTGTTTTGTAAAATATATTAAAAATTATGCTTTTTGAAGATTAAATTCACTATGCTCCTACTAGCCGGATTGTTTTGAGAAGTTAGTTAAAAATTGACTTTTTTTTTTTTTAAAAAAAAATGTGAAAAAAATAGACAGATGATGTGACCTAAAATAGGCTAAAAGCCAAATTTTAGTTTTTAGCCAAGTTCCCAAAATTGGCCTGCCTTTTGTCTCCGTAAAAGGCCCTTACAATAAATTTGAGTGTCCAGTAAAATTACAAAATTCTTCACAACAAGATTTATATACAATCACAAGATAAAACTGATAGAAAACTTTGCGAAACATAAACTAAAAATCATTAAGGATTCAATTCTATACATGAAAACTATATGAATTTCTACTATACAAAATAAGTGAATACATACTTTGATCCATGATAGTATGAAATCTTCTTGTAAGAAAGAGAAACCTTGAATGGAAGACCTTGATCTTTAAGTTCTTTACTTGTCTAAGATCTTCAAACCACTTCTCTCTCCCTAGGCGATGGGAGCCTTCTTGTGGTGACAAGTTTAGTTTTGTGATGGAGAGTGTGATTTGGGACCTTACACTATTTATACTAGTATTCTTCCCATCAAAGAATTCATTAATTCAATGAACTTCATTAAATAGATTAATGTATCTTACACATTCATGATACATAATGCATCTCTAAGATTCATTCATAATGAATCTATCACATTCAATGCATTGACATTATCTCCATTAGTCTTCTATATATTATGTATATATAGGTGCATTCATCAATGATTAGTCATCATCTAATTGATGTACATGTATCTTACTTAATGAGATGAATCTAGTACAATCATACATAAGCCACATTAAGCCATATTTAGGAAAAATCCTTACAAAAACAAGTCCCCTATTCAATTTTCAGCAATTGTTCTATGAAAAATACTTAAAATTAGTTTGGTGTAAATAAACAGAAAAAGATGTTTTGAAACTTTAAAAATTATTATTTTTTCAACAAAAAAAAAATCAAGATGATGATTGCTTTTGAATTTATTATTATTATTTTTTACCAAATTAATTTTATAATATTTAAAAATAAATAAATTTTAACAACAAAACCAGATATAGTTACTTGGTTTTTAAAAAAAAAAATGAACTAGTAGTTGTTTTCTTACTTTTAGATCTGAATCAAGTTTTCCACCCAAAGCAAGCAGCAATGATGTCTTTCCAGCGCTTGGTGGGGCCAAAAGCAATGTCATTCTGCAAAAACAATATATGAATGGGGTTGAGAACTATGTTGTTAGGTTAATCTATAACAATTAACAGACAATGTGACTTAAAAATCTTATCCCCACCTGCCAGGTTTGAGGATTCCACTAACATCATGAAGGATTGATAATGGTTTCTTCCTACTTGGAAGCACATGCAGGTAATTAAAGAACCCCTTTTAAAACAGAGAGAAACAGAGAGAGAAAACAGGGTTAGTTCAATTTACAAATTACAACACAGATATGAACATGTTTCTGTGATCTAATTGAGAAAATTCACCTCAAAAAGATTAATGGAAAAGTTGAGAACTGTTGGAAGTGCTCTACCGCCAACATAAGCTTCTGCATCGACATTCAAATGCTCGAACCAGACTTCAATGGTGGGAAGATCAATCCTAACTCTGTAAAAATCAGAAAAAACAGAGACACACACAAAAAAAAAAAAATTAATTAAGTGCTTCAAATACAATTACATCAACAACCCAGATCAATTTACAATCTTAAAATCCCCCCCCCCCCCCCCAAAAAAAAAAAAAAAACTTTGTGATTACCTGTCAATGCGTTTCTTGAGCTTCAACAAGAACTTCTCATTGTCATCCTCTGCGATTTTCACAAGCCTCTCCAGCAGATTCTTTCTCTCAATCACCCCAAGCTTTTTGATGTCAATCTCTCTTGCATGGCCTTGTTCTTCAGTCAAAATACCTCTCTGAATCCTCTGATAAGTGGGTAATTTTTCCATAGCAGCCCATTTCAGAGCTTCTTCGTCGTCTTCATCGCAAAAAGATTTTGAGAAAACTTCTCCCCCGCTGTTCCTCCATATGTTGGAACTACTCAAACGAGCACTACTCACTCTCAGTATATTATCACCACCCTCCATTGTCACCGATGTTTCTCAAATTTCTTTTGAGAAATTTGATTGAATCTTTGATGTGTTATTTTTATTTTTTAGAGGAGAAGAACAGATGGGTATCTTTTGGCGTCTCTGCTTCTAGGTGTGGGATTGTGGGTGTCTTTCTTTGTTTCGTGTTGTATTTTGGGGGGAATTGGTTTGGCGGTTAAAGGAATATAACGTGGCTCCGTTTGGCAAGAGTTAAACAGAATTTTTTTTGGTTATTTTAGTCACAAAAGATAAAATAAGTTATTTTAGTCACAAAAAATAAAATATCATATCCAATTCATAATCATTACATTCTTCTCTCATAGAAAAAAGTTAAAAAAGTTAAAAAACTAAAAAATTCTTCCCAAATCAAATTTTTTAACCCAAATTAAAATAATTAAAAAAATTAAAAAATCAACTCACTTCCCAAACAGAGGCTGTATGTATTAACTGCGTGATGTATATATATTGGTTTTGAAGTTACTGTGTGATGTATGTATTGATGTCATTGCCATTGCCAGTGAAAAATTATTTGAAATATCAAAATTGACAAGAAAGAGAGAGTATATATATTAGTTTTGAAGTGAGAGTCTGATGTATGTATTGATGTCATTGGCATTCCCAGTGAAAAAGAGTAATGTTAAAAATTATGAAAAAAAATTATAAAATACATCATGAAAATTTTTCGTCATTTGATTAATGTATAGTCACTACAACAAAAACATACTTTAGTGGCACTACACTAGTGGCATATTTTTAGAAAATGCCACAAAAAATGATATTTAGTGGCACGTTTTTGAAAAATGCCACAAAACGACAAACATAAAAGGCTCTAGTGACATTTCAATGAATAAGTGTCACAAAACTACAACAAAAACATACTTTAGTGGCACTACACTAGTGGCATATTTTTAGAAAATGCCACAAAAATGATATTTAGTGGCACGTTTTTGAAAAATGCCACAAAACGACAAACATAAAAGGCTCTAGTGACATTTCAATGAACAAGTGTCACAACACTACAACAAAAATATATTTTAGTGACACCATACTAGTGGCATGTTCTTAAAAAATGTCACAAAAAGAATATTTGGTGGCATTTTTTAGAAAAATGTCATAGAGTCATAAACATACAAGGCTCTAGTGGCATTTCAATTAAAAAAAGTGTCACTTCACTACAACAAAAATGTCACTATAACAAATTTACACTTTAGTGACACTATACTAGTAGCATGTTTTTAGAATATGCCACCAAAATAAAAATTGGCATTAAATGTTTTAGAAAAATGCCATAGAACCGCAAAACATATAAGGTTCTAGTGGCATTTCAATAAAGAAATGTCACATCAATTTTATGACATTTTACAAAATAATGACACAAAAAATTATGTTCGTGACATTTACCAACAGATGCCACTAAACTTTAGTTGCAATGGCATTTTTTAAAAAATGTCAGGACACTAGGTAGGTGCAAATTACTTTTTATGGCACTTAGGTAAAAAGTGTCATAAAAAATTATTTTATAGCATTTTGAGAAATGCCGCTAAGCCAAAAACTTTCCAAGCTTATAATGACATTTTTGAAAAAACAAAAAATGCCAATATATTTTCTAAATTTTTAAAATGCAGTAAATGATTAAAAATAAATGAATTAAACTCAATACACACTACAGGAAAAGCATATTCGGCGACTAAATTTCCTGACCAAAAAAATTTGGTCGCTGAAAGTATAGTTTTCAGCGACCAAAACAGCATTAGTTGCCAAAAGTAAAGCTTTTTGGCAACTAAACAATTTTAGTAGCTAAAAGTCTACAATTGGCGACTAAAACTAAGTTTGGTCGCTGATTATATGGGTTTTAGTGACTAAAAAATTTTTAGTAGCCCAAAGTAAAGCTTTTTGGCGACTAAAAAAATTTAGTAGCCAAAAGTCTACAATTGGCGACTAAAAATAAGTTTGGTCGCTGATTATATGGGTTTTACCAACTAAAAAAATTTTAGTAGCCAAAAGTAAAGTTTTTTGGTGCCAAAAAAAATTTTAGTAGCCAAAAGTCTACAATTGGCGACTAAAAAATAAGTTTAGTCGCCAAAAGTGTCATTTTTAGCGCGGGAGAACTAAAATCCTAAGGCGGGAATAAAAGTTTTTGGTAACCAAAATTTTGGTAGCTGAAAGTGCATCTCCGGCGACCAAATCCGATTTTGGTCGACAAAAGTTAAGTTTTTTAGTAACTAAAAAACAATTAGTAGCCAAAAGTATAGAATTGGCGACTAAAAATATTTTTTAGTCGCCAAAAGTGGTCTCTTTTTTTTTTTATTTTGGTAGTAAATAGTTTATTTTACATAAATTATGTTCAATAAAATAATTATGTTTATACATATATTTTTATATTAATATGGATGTATGTACTATATAAATAATATATGTTACATATATAATCATGTGGTGGTATGGAGGTGTAGTGGGAAGAGTGTGGTATATAAGGTTTATGGTGCGGAAGGTTGGCGGTTCGAGTCTCCGCAAGAGCGGATCAAATTGTTCTACAACAAATTATCGTCATGAATGGCACTTGATAGCGTCACGAATAGTGCCTACCATGACATTAAAGTGTCATTGAAAGGTTTTAGTCTTAATGGTGTAATGACACTTACAAGTGTCACTAACTCTTTTTTTAATGGCGCTTGATAGTGCCACAAATAATATCTACCATGACATTAAAATGTCATTGAAAGTTTTCAGCCATGATGGTGCAGTGGCACTTGCAAGTATCTACCGTGGCACTCGTATCTACCGTGGCACCGATAGAAGTGGCACTTGTTCAAAATGCCACAAGACCAAAAAATGTCATTAGAAGAATAGTTTTGTGGCACTTTCAAATGTCACTAAACTAAGAAAATGTTGTAGTGAGTATTTTATCGTATGTGTAATTCAAATGTGAAGAATCTTTCATGATCATCTTCATAATATTTTTTTCATGATCCCTACCATTACTCAATGAAAAATTATTTGAAATATCAAAATTGATAAGAAAAAGAGGGTATTTATATTGGTTTTGAAGTCAGAGTGTGATGTATGTATTGTTGTCATTGTCATTTCCAGTGAAAAATTATTTGAAATATTAAAATTGCCAAGAAAGAGAGAGTATATATATTGGTTTTGAATCTAGAGTCTGATGTATCTATTGATGTTATTGCCATTCTTAGTATTAAATTATTTGAAATGTAAAAATTATTTTTTAGTTGCAGAGCGGAGTAATAATTTTATTTTTATGATGAAATAAATTTTGTTTGTATATGGTGTAAGTTCTTGTTATCTGTCAAAATTTAATTAAAAGAGATTTCTCCTACAGATTTACAATTTTTTCAAAAATATTTATAGAATTATGTGTTATTGATATTTTAAAAATAAAATGCTGTTTATAAAGAGTTTTTAGTAAAATTTTGAAATTATGAGGGCCTTAGTCCATGTTTTGTTTGGAAATAAAAAAATTAAAACAAGTTACCTATCATCCTATTTAAAAATTATGTAAATTTTTTTTGATTGTTTTTTAATATTTTATGCTAAAAATACTAATAAGTTTTTTTTTGACTTTTAACCTATTTTAAGTCAGGTCTCTACTTACCATTTTTACACATTTTTTCCAAAAAAAAAAAAAAAAAAAAACCAAAAAACAACTAAAAAGTCAACTTTTTTGACCATCTTCGGAAAATACTCCAAAAGTTTCTACTTTATATAAAGCACACTTTTTGCCAAAATCGTCATTTATTAGTTTGTCTCTTTGTATTTCTTTTTTATTTAATTTATTTAAATTTATTTCCCTTTCTTTTGATTTGAATGAATGGTGAGAGCAAAGGACTTCTTGCTAACACCTCAAAAAAGTGAATATTTTAAGATTACACCTTGTTTGTATGGTTTGAAATACTTTATTGAGAAAATTACAATTTATTATAAATTTAACAAAAAAATTCAGATTACGGAAATTTGTTACAAATATTAATAATTAAAATTATAAATTTTTTCATAAATTTATAATTATTCTTTTAGAAATTTTAATGAATTGTAATTTTCTCTACTTTATTCCTATTTTTTAAAAAATATCCACAAAGCCCATATGGTTTTAAATTAAAGTATATATTTTTGTCTAAATAAAGTCAGAATTGTTTGACACACATGTACTTAGAGTTAGGAATATGTCTTTTTTATTTTTAGTCAAAGTCCTACCTTAAATGTATATTTTTCTATCCTATGACTAATTTTAAAAGATTAGAGGAAAAGTACTACCCGACTATACCACAGTAAATGAATCTTGCCCAAGTTTAGGCCTCGTTTGAGAACAGGCTTTCTTAATAATTTTTTAATTTTTTAGTTAAAATATGATATAAAAAAAATTAGTATGTTTGAAATAATTTTTTTAGTTTTTTACGAAAAAATGTGTAAAAAGTAGAGAGAAAATAGAATTTTTGACTTTTTGATATATATTGTTAACTTTTTTATTTTTTTAATGACTTTTTGACTTTTTAGCTAAAAAAACCACTTGCCAAACGAGGCATTAGTTTGAGGTTTATTAAGCTAGAACGTCAAAAATATAATCAAGCAGTTCACTTTTTTTTTTAAAGTAAAACTCATTAGACATATAATTTTTAAAATTAAAGTTAAAGGGGAACTTAAAATCATATGAGTTAATCGTATTTTAAACAAATTTCAAGTAGCTTATTGATAATTTATCCTGAATTTTATATAATCCCTAACACCTGTTTGGATTGATGCTTTAGAAAGGAAAGTGGAGGATTTGAATAAATAAAGTTAATTAAATTATGTTTGGATTAATATAAGAGAGAAAATACAAACATTTTAAACACTTTACTTATCCTCTTATTAATTAAATATTAGCAGATAGCACACGCGATACGTGTGCAATTCAGATAATTAATAACAAAAATAAATAATAAAGAATTAAATAACATAATATGTATGTTACTTAAGTGATAAGTATGTTCTTAATGAAATTTAAAGTATTGGGTTTAAAACTTACTTATGCACTGTGTGTAATAAATTTTTTTTATTTTATTTTAACATATATAAAGTTACTATGTAATATGAGGAGAAGAAAATTTCACTAAACTAACTAATTATGTAACCAAACAAAATAGAGGAAATTTTTCCTCCCTCTCCCTCTCATCGCAATTGACTCTTCTCATCCATTTCCACTCACCTCAATCCAAAAAAAAAAAAAAAATGGAAAAAAAAAGTGCAATTGGTACCAAACTAACTAATTATATAATCAAACAAGATAGAGGAAAATTTTTCATCCCTCTCCCTCTTATCGCAATTGACTATTCTCATCCATTTCCCCTCACCTCAATCCAAACAGACAAAAAAAAAACCAAAAAAAAAAGTGCAATTGCATTACTTTTTTTTTTAGGGAAACCACATGACTTTGATTGTGTTGTTTTTTTTCTTATCTCAAAGCAGAATAGTAACCACCAACCATATTTTGGGCCAAAGGAAAAGCTAATTTAAAAAAAAAAAAACAAGTATTGAAACAACTCATCCTGTTAGTTAAATATTATGTAACCAAACAAGAGAGGACATTTTTCCTCCCTTTCCCTCTCATCGCAATGGTCTCTTCTCATCCTTGTTTTTTAGTATTTTTTTAAAAAAAATATAAAAATTATGAGAGATCACATAATTTAAAATGGATTAAAAGTTAAAAGATAACTTTAACTATCATCTTAAAATATCGTGTTTTTTTTTTTTTATCCCTTTTTCAAAGCAGAATAGTAACCACCAACCATATTTTGGGGCCAAAGGAAAAGCTTACTTAAAAAAAAAAAAAAAAAAAAGAGAACAAGCATTGAAACAACCCATCCTGATTCCTGTTCAGTTCAATTGTAGCGAATGGGTTTGGGTGAAAAAAAATAAATAAATGAAATTCATACTTGTTAAAAAAATTGAATAGGTTTGATTAGTCGAAAAAAATAAGTAAAAAATGTTGGCACAACCCACTGTTTAGTGCTGATGTTTTAGGATTTTTAACGAACAAATAATTACTAAGTTAGTTAATGTTAACTCAATAAATTTGTAAAGTTCATAAAATTGCTCTTAAAGAGTGACACATGTTGTTCATATGTGCATTTTTCATAATTTTTTTAATAATTGTAATAAATTGAATTAAATTAGGACAAATTCATAAATACATAATCAAAATTGAGTCAATTAAAATTGCATATATCAAAAAGACACAAAGACAAACTATAAGAACTACTGCATAATTTACCCTAAAATTTATTCTTACAAAAAAAATCAATTTTGAGACAAATAAACATATTATATACTAATTCAATTTATATATAATTTTTTCAACTAATCAAACCTATGTAATTTTTTTAACAAAGAATAATGTTTGATCCGCTAATTTTGCACTCTCAATTCTACCCCTAGTAATGTGAAATTAGAGAGGTTAAAGATAAGAGGGAGAAGAGTGTGACCATTTCACATGAGAATTGGCAAATAAGGAATATAATGTTGGACAATCTTCACTGTAATTAAATTAATTAATTCTGTTTGGGTACTAAACGACAAACGGAATATAACAGAAAAATAGGAAAGGAGAGAGAAAGTTTGATTACAAAAATCAAACTAGAAATAGAATTAAATAAATAAAAACAGATTTCATTTTGTTACAAAAACAAAATTAAAATCTGATTTAAATAAATAATAAAACAGAAAATAAATAAATAACTTACTTGATTAATATCTTGAATATTATTCTGATCAAGTCCAGTGTTCGACACTGTCTCCTTAAAACAGATTCGTCCTCTCTACGGTGCTTTCAGAATATGGACGTCTATCTCCCAGGATGAAATGATCAACTATAAATAAATGCAGCACTACAATTTATTTGTTCAACGAACACACTAAGTGTTTACACTATTTCTCACAAAAATTAAATGCAGCAAAATAAAAAATAAATTTGCAGAGGAGAAGTACAAAATTTCTGAATGAAACATCAAATGAGGGATGCCCTATTTATAGATGTATTGGTGGCTGCAAGTTTTGAATTAAATAGGTACAGTACCTGTTTAATTTGAATTAAACAGATACAAATCTGTTTAAGGCACCATTTGGTTTTGAATTTTGAACATATACCCGAATCTGTTGCATAGATAAAACCGGTTTTGGGTTAGAATCTGGACAGATTCGGATCTGTCTAAAACCTGTACAAAATTCTTGAGAGGTGCAACAATTTGAATTCAAAAATTGAAATTAATTTGGCAGAAATTATTTCAAAAAAAATTAAATTAAATTCAAATATTTTTGGCTCAAAAAGATTAGTATTGTGACACCCGAATGTTTTAAATTTAACATTACGATAAAATAAATAAATAAATGATAATAAATAAATGCATAATTTAGGAAATTGGGAATGTTATGGTTAAAGAAATACGTTGTAAAATATTACACATTAAATATTTTAATAAGTGGTAAGTGGTGATTTATAGTTGGGTAGTAAAGTTTTTAGACGTGAAACTAACTTATTATTATACGTAATTTTAAGAATCATTGTGAATTTCTAAAGAAGATAATAATGTTTAAAGTGGTAAATTGGTCAAATGATCAAATAAAAGATATAAATTGGTCAAATGGTCAAGAGATAGAATTCAAACTAATTATTAAATAGTGGATAAGGGTGGACCAACGTATACACGCGTCAAAATTTCGGACCCTTCCGTGACTTCCTACCCACGATTACCCTCCTATAAATAGGAAAAAGTGATATGTTTAAGAGAAAAAAAAAAAAAAAAAAAAAAAAAGGAAAGAGGATGCATGGGTGAGCGTTGTGAGTGGTGGTGGAAAGAAAGGATTAAAGAATTAATTTAATGTGAATTATATTATACTTTAGGTTATCAAAATGTATTTTACTTATATTTTGATTCAAAAATCTATTTTATACAAGTTATGTTTTATTAATATATTTATAAAAGTTATGTTTTAAAAAGGTGTCAGTTACTTGGTTTTATTTCTGAACCCTATTTGCTTAAAAGGAAACCCATGTATATGTTTGTTTATATTTTAAAGAATATTTGGCTATGCCCTTATATGAAAATATATTTTGTGAGTACCACCACGGGAGTTTCATGCCTTGGGGACTTAAATAACCATTGGCTTACTGATTGACCACTTTGTGGTCCAGTGTTTGTCGTGGATCCATTGACCAGTGTAGTGCTTGTCACTTAGTGATATACCGTGGTTATAGTGATTATTTCAGTTTCTGGCACTTAATTAATTTGTGTATTCAACTCAACTCAATTTATAATGTTTCAGCTTAAATAAATATCCATGGCCATTTTGTGCCCCTCATAGTATAATATTTCTTCACTCTGCTATGTGCTTATAGCTGTTACCCCTTTCAGATGACGAGGTTTAGCGGAACCAAGATGGAAAATGAATCGCTATGTTATTTTATTTTTTTTAGATTTCTATCTTTTATTATTAAACTCTTGTAATACAGTGAAGCTCAAATGATTATGTTTTATTTCCTTTTAAATAAACAGTTGGTACCCAGTTATTTATTTTAATTTATTTAATTTATCCGCTTGCGCTGTGACTACAGAATTATCCGAATTATTTTATTTTTATCTTGTTACGACGCTGAGCCTTTGGGTACCGGGTTTGGGTCGTGACAAAAAGTGGTATCAGAGCAATGGTTTTAAAAAATAATAATAATAATAATAAAAATAAAAATAGTAATATATAAATAAAATATATATATATATATAGTACAAGTTTTTAAAATTTTTACGCAAAAAAAAAAAATGTATTAAACTTGCATTATTATGTGATATGTCTAACGCATATAACTCATGTTATATACATGTCTAGGCTAAGTTTTCTCATGTTGTAGGACATGGCAAACCTATTGGAGCTATTCTAGTACGAGCCCCCAGAAGCTCATCTCCTCCTGAACCAATTAGAGGGCTGGGGTGACTCAGAGAGTCTTGTCAGGCAAGCCCATCCAACACTTGACCATCTCATGGAAAGATCCGTTTACTTACAGGCTGACCCCGATGAGGACTTATTATTCTGGAGACTTAGCCGAGGTAGCACTCGTGAAAGGTACATAGGACCGACCCACGTTATTGGTCTTGCTCCGGACATAGAACCACCACATTTTCTGGTCGCACCTCTACCCGTAGGCTTTGTAGAAAGGAGGGGACCTGCATATCCTAGTAGCCACCTTCGCACCACGACACCACCTCCCCAGCACATTGTTTATACCCCAGCTGTGGACTTTACCAACGGTGCATCATACCTAGAGACACCGATACGGATTACTGGACGGGAATTCTGGGATTATGATCACAGTACTCCTGTTTACATGGTTCAGGTAATATGGAGCTGCTTCGGAGTTGAGCTTAATGGGTGAGAGTTTAAGTCCATCATGCAAAGTGAGTTTCCGGGGTTGTTTCATGGACCAGTTTTCCGAAGCCAGTTCTCTTGGTGACCTAATGGACCAGTCTAGATGTCTGACTAGAAGACCTTTTTTGTGAGCTGACCATGAGTAGTCTAATCTTTTTGTATTAGTAGGATTAGACATTAATTTGTGACTACCAGACTAACACCCTATGTATGGTAACAATGATGTATATGTGGTAATATTAACATGATGGTAACACTAATATGAAAGTGGTGATATTAATAGCAAAACTAATACGGTATATATGAATGTGGTAATAATAGAACGAATATGTTATATATGACGTTGTATCAAAATTGTTTTAATGTGATGTCACGCTTATATCATTTTGCCTTGTAGTAATGGCCAACGAAGGAAATGAAAACGGATCATCAGTCAGCGGTACCAACCCGATGGAACAGATCATGGAAAGGGCAGTCACCAACTTTTTACAGGCCTTGCAAAGCAGCATAACCAATGGGACATTAGAAAGATGAGAAGAATCGACTACTATTAAACAATTTCAAGATCTGAAACCCACTACGTTTATCGGCAGTCCAAACCCACTAGTAGCAGAGGCATGGGTCAGGGACATGGAGAAAATCTTCCGCACACTACCTTGCACGGAAAGACAAAAGGTGACTTTTGCCACCTTCACCTTCAAGGACAATGCACAAGGATGGTGGCTCCTTACCCTGGAAAAGGAAGATATTGTGACTTGGGCGTGATTTTTAGAAGTATTCTATGAAAAGTACTTTCCAGATTCACTACGGGAAACAAAAGCGTCAGAATTCACACAGCTAGCCCGGTTCGCGACATATGTCATTCCCACCGAAGCTCGAAAAGCCAGGAAATTTGAAGCAGGGTTGGATCCTAAAATTAAGGACAGGCTGGAGGTTCTGAAACTGCCAACCTATGCGGCGGTGGTAGATCGAGCATATATTGCGGAAAAATGGATTAAAGCCTTGCGATCTGGGGAGCCAAGTTAGAGGAAGCGATTTTGAGAAAGAGATAACAGAAGGCCCAGTGTCGCACCTCCCAAGAGAATAAATACGAGCATAACCAATTCAACCGGTCTAAGCGATCAAAGTCTTACAGACCCTAAAGGTGGCATCATTCCAACTTGCTCTACCTGTGGAAGGACTCATTGGGGACCATGCCGTCAAGATACGAGAGCATGCTTTAGATATGGCCAAGTTGGCCATTTACTGAGAAATTGTCCAAAGCTCGTCCGCCCCTTTAAACCAGTCAGAAAACCCGCAGTACCTGAAGGAGCAAGAAAAGACCAAAAACGCCAAGGAAGAGCTTTTGCCCTGGTACCTGGAAACCCAGAAGTTACTGAAAATGTTGTGTCAGGTACACTCTCTGTTTGTGGTCACTTAGCCCATGTTCTCTTTGACTCTGGTCTAACTCATTCTTTTGTTACACCACACTTTGCTACCAAGTTAGCGCCAACACCCGAACCCTTAGGATACATACTATCTGTGTCTTTTCCTTCTGGAAATTCCGCCCTTAGTACTGATGTATACAAATCTTGCACTGTAACCTTAAAATGTGAAACCTTACACGTAGACTTGATACCCCTTGGCATTAGTACCTTTGATGTAATTTTAGGAATGGATTGGTTAGCTGCTAATCGTGCCTCCATCGATTGTAAAGCCACAAAGGTATTCCTTAGGTCACCAAACCAACTCGAGCTTGTCTTCGAAGGAACTGGAGCCTCTCCCCCTCCCTGTATTATATCCTTCATAACAGTCCAACGACTGCTAAGAAAAGGTTGTTGTGGTTGTATCTGTTATGTGATTGATACTCAACAAGAGACCCCTACACTTGATGCGATCCCCGTAGTTCGAGAATTTTCGGGTGTGTTTCTTGAAGACCTGCTTGGCACCCTAGTTGATCGGGAAATCGAGTTCACCATTGAAACCCAACCTGGTATACAACCAATCTCAAAGACCCCTTACCGCATGTCCATGGCAGAATTGAAAGAACTAAAAACTCAACTCCAAGAACTATTGAATAAAGGCTTCATCCGACCAAGTACCTCACCATGGGGAGCTCCGGTACTGTTCGTAAAGAAAAAGGATGGTACAATGAGGTTATGTATCGACTATCGAGAGCTAAATAAAGTCACCATAAAAAATCGGTACCCCCTGCCACGAATTGACGACTTGTTTGGTCAACTACAAGGCGCCCAAGTGTTCTCAAAAATTGACTTGCGTTCTGGTTACCATCAACTAAAAGTCAAAACGGAAAGCATCGAAAAGGCTACCTTCAGAACCCGTTATGGGCACTACGAGTTCCTCGTCATGCCATTTGGCGTCACCAATGCTCCAGCAGCCTTTATGGACCTCATGAATCGAGTGTTCAAACCCTATCTTGACGATTTCGTCATTGTCTCCATTGACGACATTCTCATATACTCCAAATCGCCAGAAGATCATGAACACCACTTGCGAAAAGTTCTACAGACATTACGTGATCATAAACTTTATGCCAAGTTGAAGAAATGCGAATTTTGGATCACTAGTGTACATTTCCTCTGTCACGTCATTAACAAAGATGGCATTTCAGTTGATCCCCAGAAGGTTATAACAATTGTGGATTGGCCACGACCTACCAACGTATCAGAGATTCGAAGCTTCTTGGGCCTAGCAGGCTATTACCGGCGCTTTGTGCAAGATTTTTCGAAGATAGTTTCACCATTGACCCAGCTAACTCAAAAGAACACACCCTTTGAATGGACGGACAAGCAGGAACGTTGCTTCCAAGAATTGAAGGGCAAACTCGTGACGGCACCAATATTAGCGCTCCCCGCAGAAGCAGAAGGGTTTATAATTTACAGTGATGCCTCGTACAATGGTTTGGGTTGCGTTCTTATGCAAAACGGGAAGGTCATTGCTTATGCCTCTTGCCAACTAAAAACTCACAAAAGGAACTATCCAACTCATGATCTAGAATTGGCTGTGGTGATCTTTGCCCTCAAAATCTGGCGTCATTATCTCTACGGAGTAGCCTGCGAAATCTACACCGATCACAAAAGTCTCAAATATCTGTTTACACAGAATGAATTGAATATGAGGCAACGACGATGGCTAGAATTTATGAAGGACTACGATATAGAGATCCATCATCATCCCGGCAAAGCTAATGTAGTAGCAGACACACTAAGTCAAAAAACGACCAAAAGTCTGGCATGTACCCTCGTTCCCCGCAAGATCCATGGATTGCTCGCCAACATAATCATGGAACCCGAGTTGATGAAAGAAATTAGAGCCCGCCAATGTGAAGATAAACTTTTGAAGAAAAAGTACGAGGAGCAAGGAAACATGCCTGATCCTGACTTTACAATAAGCAATGGGATGCTAAAATTTCGAAATCGAATTTGCGTACCCGATCTCCCAGAACTCAAGAAAAAGATATTGGTAGAAGCTCATAGCTTGAAGGTTGAGATCTATCCTGGCAATGCGAAGATGTATCACGATCTGCAGGAACACTTCTGGTGGACAGGAATGAAAAAAAACATAGCAAACTATGTCTCCAAATGCCTGCGTTGTTAACAAGTTAAAGCAGAGCATCAGAGACCTGCAGGTATGTTGCAGCCACTCCCTATTCCCGAATGGAAATGGGAGCATATTACTATGGATTTCGTGGTCGGGCTACCGCAATCAGTCTCGAAGAATGATGCAATATGGGTTATCGTAGATCGATTGACGAAGTCGGCGCATTTTCTACCAATCAGAATCATGTACTCCCTCTCTAAGTTCGCTACTTTCTACATTAGGGAAATCGTTCGCTTGCACGGCACCCCAGTTTCAATCATATCCGATAGAGACCCCCGTTTCGTGTCTCATTTCTGGAACAAATTACAAGAAGCTTTGGGAACCACCGTAAGGTTTAGCACAGCTTATCACCTGCAAACTGATGGGCAATCTGAAAGGACAATCCAGACTTTGGAAGATATGCTACGTTTGTGCATACTAGACCTCAAAGGTAACTGGGATGATCACCTACCTTTAGTGGAGTTTGTGTATAATAATAGCTACCATGCAAGTATTGGAATGGCACCGTACGAGGTACTGTATGGAAGAAGATGTCGATCACCTCTGTGTTGGACGAAAGTCGGAGACAGAAAATTATTAGGCCCCGAGATCGTGCAAGTAACGAGTGATAAAATTCAACTCATCTAACAACGAATTTGCACTGCCCAGAGCCACCAGAAAAGCTATGCAGATACTCGAAGACGAGACTTAGAATTTCAAATAGGAGATCATGTGTTCCTTAAAATCTCACCGACAAAAGGGGTAATCTGATTTGGAAAACGAGATACTCGAAAGGATTGGTCCGGTAGCATATCGTCTTGCGCTTCCACCCGAATTATCCAGTGTTCATAATGTGTTTCATGTTTCGATGCCTCGTCAATATCTTCGAGACCCAGAGCATGTTGTCAATCATGAGAACCTAGAAGTTCAAGAAGATCTCTCCTACGAAGAGCAACCTGTACAGATTCTCGACCATCGCGACCAGATCCTTCGAAATAAAACTATACCCCTCGTAAAGGTCTTATGGAGAGACTATCGTGTCGAAGAAGCAACATGGGAAACAAAAAGCCAAATGCGAGCCAAATACCCACACCTCTTCGAAAACCAAGGTACGTTAAGTTTTGGGACAAACTTCCTTAAGGAGAGGAGAAATGTGACACCTGAATGTTTTAAATTTAACATTACGATAAAATAAATAAATAAATAATAATAATAATCAAATAAGTATATATATATATATATACATGTAGTGATAATAATAATAAATAAATGCATAATTTAGGAAATTGGGAATGTTATGGTTAAAGAAATACGTTGTAAAATACTACACATTAAATATTTTAATAAGTGGTAAGTGGTGATTTATAGTTGAGTAGTAAGGTTTTTAGACGTGAACCTAACTTATTATTATACGTAATTTTAAGAATCATTGTGGATTTCCAAAGAAGATAATAATGTTTAAAGTGGTAAATTGGTCAAATGGTCAAATAAAAGATATAAATTGGTCAAATGGTCAAGAGATAGAATTCAAACTAATTATTAAATAGTGGATAAGGGTGGACCAACGTACACACGCGTCAAAATTTCGGACCCTTCCGTGACTTCCTACCCACGATTACCCTCCTATAAATAGGAAAGAGTGATATGTTTAAGGAAAAAAAAAAAAGAAGTAGGAAAGAGGACGCACGGGTGAGCATCGTGGGTGGTGGTGGAAAGAAAGGATTAAGGAATTAATTTAAGGTGAGTTATATTATACTTTGGGTTATCAAAATGTATTTTACTTATATTTTAATTCAAAAATCTATTTTATACAAGTTATGTTTTATTAATATATTTATAAAAGTTATGTTTTAAAAAGGTGTCAGTTACTTGGTTTTATTTCTGAACCCTATTTGCTTAAAAGGAAACCCATGTATATGTTTGTTTATATTTTAAAGAATATTTGGCTATGCCCTTATATGAAAATATGTTTTGTGAGTACCACCACGGGAGTCTCATGCCTTGGGGGACTTAAATAACCATTGGCTTACTGATTGACCACTTTGTGGTCCAGTGTTTGTCGTGGATCCATTGACCAGTGTAGTGCTTGTCACTTAGTGATATACCGTGGTTATAGTGATTATTTCAGTTTCTGGCACTTAATTAATTTGTGTATTCAACTCAACTCAATTTATAATGTTTCAGCTTAAATAAATATCCATGACCATTTTGTGCCCCTCATAGTATAATATTTCTTCACTCTGCTATGTGCTTATAGCTGTTACTCTTTTCAGGTGACGAGGTTTAGCGGGACCAAGATGGAAAATGAATTGCTATGTTATTTTGTTTTTTTTAGATTTCTATCTTTTATTATTAAACTCTTGTAATACAGTGAAGCTCAAATGACTATGTTTTATTTCCTTTTAAATAAATAGTTGGTACCCAGTTATTTATTTTAATTTATTTAATTTATCAGCTTGCGCTGTGACTTCAGAATTATTCGAATTATTTTATTTTTATCTTGTTACGACGCTGAGCCTTGGGTACCGGGTTTGGGTCGTGACAAGTATTGGGCCGGACAAGCCCAACCCAACCTCACACCACGCAGTCGTGCCCAGGCCCCAGCCCGCCCGATTGGAGGACGGCGGCGGCGCACGCGTGTGGTGATTTTTGGGTCCAATGGGTCTAGCCCATTTTGTCCATAACCTCCCTCTCTACAAAACTTGGGTATCCCTTGGGGCACACCCCAAGTTCCAATCCCATGCCTTATAAACCCATTCAAAACTTCTCACCAAATCAATGTGGGACAAGCCATTTTTCAATCTTAAGGAATTTCCACCAAAGCTCCATTTCCATGGATCACACTTTGGCTTCAATTTCCCATTCACTCGATAATGGTTTTAAGCAATCAAATATACCACGTGAATCACAACGAGGCATAGAATGCGTTACCACTTTGACCCACGAAAATCAACGCACGGGGCCCACCTAAAAAATAGACCAAACTTAGGAAAAAATTCTAATTTTACCTAGAATTTTCCCAACTATTTCTAATAATCCCCCACATAAATAGAATTTGATGACAATGGAAATGCAACAATATGCAGACTTTATCGAAAGAGTATAAGTCAAAAATATCTTGCATCAGGATAGGTAGCTTTCGGCCTTGAACCTTCCTTAGTGGTAACCTATCGGACTTACTAGCTAACCAATGGATGCGATGCCTTGAAATGTTCAGCCGTTTGTGTAAGCTAAGACAATAAATTTCACACAAAATATCTTTTAACATATCGTGGTTCTCACTGTTGTGTTCATTTTGGCCTTGAACGCTCTTGGTTTTCATGAGTGTTTCTAGAAAATTTAGCCTCTTCATTCTCATAGAACCGACCCCAGTTCAACACTCATATAGGTGATTCTTATTGTGAGTATCTCCTTATACTTGTCTTGATTTTTATGCCTAAATCAAGATATAAGTAATCACTAAAAGCAAAGCTTATCTTTAGACCCCTGCAAACAATACATGTTGCAGATATCACTCTCACCATAGGAATGGGTAAGGAATTTTAATCCATTGGTGATTTCTGGCGAGCCGTACATAACTTAGTTGTCCCTTTGAACTTAGTTCTTGGGATCTCCAGTCATATAAGTAGGGTTACCATTATGATGACTCTTATGTAATAGACTTTAAACCCATCTCCTTCGATGAACTATACACTAGCTCTTTTGTCAAACCTTTTGTTAACGGATCCGCAATATTCTCTTTAAATTTTATATAATCTATTGAGATTATTCCATTTGACAACAATTGCCTTACGGTATTATGTCGACGGCGAATATGTCATGACTTACCGTTATACATATGATTCTGTGCCCTGCCTATTGCAGATTGACTATCGCAATGAATGCAAATAGCTGGCACAGGTTTTGACCACATTGGAATGTCTTCTAAGAAGTGACGAAGCCATTCTGGCTCTTCTCCTACTTTGTCTAAAGCAATGAACTCAGATTCCATTGTGGGTCGTGCGATGCATGTTTGTTTCATGGATTTCCAAGAAACAGCAGCGCCTCCCAGAGTAAAGACATATCCACTTGTGGATTTTGAATCTTTAGTATCCGATATCCAATGATTTGGGAGTATTTTAACTGAGATACTGCATCACCTTTATTTTTTGATATATAAAGACTGATGTCTACAGGTGTTCTAACTACATTCAAATCACCCTTAATAAATTTATCAAGAATTTTCTCAATATAATGAGATTGAGATAACGCATATCCGTCAGATGTTTTAGTAATTTTCATTCCTAATATAACATCTGCAATCCCCATATCTTTCATATCAAATCTTTTGTTAAGCATTTGCTTAGTTGATTTGATCATGTTTTGACTGCTTCCAATGATAACATGTCATCCACATAAAGACAAACTATGACATATCCTTAATCAGTGTTTTTAATATAGACGCATTTGTAACATTCATTTATTTTAAACTCATTAGTGAGCATTGCATGATCAAATTTTTCATGCCATTGCTTAGGTGCTTGTTTTAATCTATAAAGAGACTTTACAAGCCGACAAACTTTCTTTTCTTGCCCTGACACTACAAACCCTTCGGGTTGCTCCATATAGATCTCTTCATTTAGATCACCGTTTAACAAAGCTGTCTTAACATCCATTTGATGTATCTTTAAATTAAACAACGCTGCTATAGCAATAAGCATGAGAATGGATGTTATTCTATTCACAAGGGAATATGTGTCAAAATAGTCCAGACCGTCCTTTTTTCTGTAACCTTTTGCTACAAGTCTTGCTTTATACTTGACTATTGAACCATCTGTTTTCATTTTTCTCTTGAATATCCACTTATATCCAAGAGGTTTAGCACCTGGTGAAAGATCCACCAATTTCCAAGTAAGATTTTGCATAATAGATTCAATTTCATTATTAACAGTCTCTTTCCACAAAGGTGCTTCAGGATCTGTCATTGCTTCCTTAAAGGTTTGAGGTTCATTTTCTAACAGGCATGTCAGAAAATCTGGACCAAAGGATTTTGATGTTCTCGTTCTCTTACTTCGTCTTGGTTCATCATCAGTTAAATCCTGTTGGTCGAGACCATTACTAGTCTCTTGTGTTTGATTGTCATTAATCTCTTGACTTTGTGTATAATCATAAGTTCTTTTATGTGAACTTAACACCTGTCCTTTCTTGTAAGGAAAGACATGTTCAAAAAACACAACATTCTTTGACTCTATAATAGTGTTCACATTTATATCAGGTATTTCTGATTTATAAGTCAGAAACAAATATGCACTACTATTCTGAGCATAACCAATAAACACACAATCTACTATTTTTGGTCCAATCTTAGTCTTTTCAACTTTTGTCAAACACCCCCACACTTTTAAATGTTTGTAGGAAGGTGGTCGACCTTTCCACAATTCATAAGGAGTGCTGTTAGTTTTTTTATGGGGTATTCTGTTAAGAACATAATTAGCAGACAATATTGTTTCCCCCCACAAGTTCTGCGGTAAGCCTGAATTTAGTAACATGGCATTCATCATTTCGTTTAGGGTTTTATTCTTTCTTTCAGCAATTTCATTTTGCTGAGGAGAATAGGGTGCCGTAGTTTGATGAATAATGCCATGTTGTGCATAAAATTCATTTAATGGTGCATCATATTCATCATCCCTATCACTTCTAACCATTTTAATGGTTTTACCAAGTTGATTTTCAACTTTTATTTTGTAGAGTTTAAATATTTCTAAGGGTTCATCTTTACTTCTAAGGTGCCGTTTGGCAAGAGAAGTTCGGGCTATATTAGCCAAATGGAGACAAAAGCTTGTCAGGTGCTTGGCAATAACCAATGCCAAGGTAAATTTACGAAACTACCCCCACATGAAAGAGGGGTATCGCCTCAGCACACAAAGTAAAAAAAAGAACATTTTTCCAAAAAAAACCTTTTTCCAGAAAAAACAAAGAAAGTTGAAAAAAAAAATTAAAAACAGAAATTAGCATTTGCGGTGTAATTTAAAAATAAATAAAACACATGAAAAATCAATTTTCAAAAATAAAAATAAATTAATGTATACAAATACAAATAAAAATAAAAATAAAAATGACAAAAACGTAAATTAAAAAAAAAGAACCACAAAAATACGTCTCATCCAAAAAATAAAAAAATAAAAACAGAAATTAGCATTTTTCAAGTAATTTAAAAATAAATAAAACACATGAAAAATCATTTTTGAAAAATAAAAAAAAATTAATGTATACAAATAAAAATAAATTAAGTCAAAAACGTAAATTAAAAAAAAAAGAACCACAAAAATATGCCTCATCCAAAAAATAAAAAAAATAAAAACAGAAATTAGCATTTGCCACGTAATTTTAAAATAAATAAAACACATGAAAAATCATTTTTGAAAAATAAAAACAAATTAATGTATACAAAAAAAAAGAAGACAAAAACATAAATTAAAAAAAAAAGGAATTCCAATTTAATACGCCTCATCCAAAAAAAAACTAAAAAAAAAGTACAATGACGCTGAAGTAGAGGAAGGAGCTGGGAGTGAAAAACTAAAAACCACAGAAAAAACCATTTTCAAAAAAAAATAACCAAGGTCAAACAAATAAAAAAAATAAAAAAAAACAAAATCAAAATTTATCATGTGCCTCGGTAAGTACATTATGATTTTTTATATCTTTTTAAATAAATTACATGAGAAAACATTTTTCCAAAAAAAACAAACAAGTAAAAAAAAAAAGAACCACAAAAATAAGCCTCATCCAACCAAAAAAAAAATTAAAAACAGAAATTACCATTTGCCACGTAATTCGAAAAAAAATGAAACACAAAAAAACCCATTTTTGAAAAATGAAAACAAATTAATGTATAGAAATAAAAAAAGAAATGACAAAAACGTAAATTAAAAAAAAAAGTACCAAAAAAATTCGCCTCACCCACAAAAATAAGAAATAAAAAAATAAAAACATAATTTAGCATTTATCACGTAATTTAAAAATAAATAAAAACACATGAAAACCCTTTTTTCAAAATAAAAATAAATTAATGTATACCAATAAAAATAAAAATAACAAAAACGTAGATTAAAAAAAAGAACTAAATAATGTATACAAAATCCCAAAAAAAAAAGACAAAAATTAAATTTAAAAAGAAATAAAACCATCAAAAGACGCCTTATACAAAAACATAAATTAAAAAAAATGATAAAAAGACGTCTGATACAAAAAAAAAAAAAAATTCAAAGAAAAAAAAAATAAAAAACGGCAAAATGACGCTAACGTGGAGCATCAACGGCAAGGAGTTGAAATGGGCAAATTATTTGAAGGGCAGTTTGGTCATTTAACATGAATACACCTCACTAAAAAGTCAAAAAAGTTAAAAAGTCTTTCCTAAATCAGATTTTTTAACCTTAGGTAAAAATAGCCAAAAAGCCAACCCACTTCCCAAACGACACCTAAATAAATAAACATAACAATATCTTGTGCAATCATCGATAAATGTTATGAAATACTTTTTGCCTCCTCTAGTTTGAACAAATTTAAGATCACATGCATCTGTATGAATTAATTCTAGAGGTTCCGTTTTCCTTTTAACCAATTTAAATAGAACCTTAGTTAGTTTCGCTTCTACACAAATTTCATATTTATGATTATGATTAATTTCAAACTTTGGTATAATCCAACGTGTTTTAAACTTTAAATTTCAAAAATGACAAAACATACCTTCATTTAATCAGTTTGATTTGTACATAAATAAACTAATTTTATATACATTAAAATGTTCTTGTGAATATATATATATATTTTCCGACTCATGTGCAGAAACTATTCACGACTACGAATTCATACACAGAAATTAAAGAATGAATCAGTAAACCAATAAAGAAAATAGACTTGCCACAAAGATTTCTTAAGAATAAAAATGAAATTAGTTTGTAAAACTATTATTTAACTCAGAATCAAATACTTCCATGTATACTCACGATGAACTATGATAAAGTCAAAAGAACTAACACCTTTTCACAAAGGGTTCAAAATTAAGTGGCTTTCCAAACGAAACCGTAAGTCACGTACAAAATTTATAGATTGTGACCGAGACACAAAGTTACATGATTGATTAACAAAATTAATTTTCTACTTACTAAAACCAAAAAATAAATTATAACATAAAATAATTTTATTTTCCTTGTTACTAAAACTAGAAAAAAAATACCACAATAATTTTCTATGACACCAAATAATATTCTGCAATTGTTAATGACACCAGTATATAACTACTAGTTGTCAAAGAAAATAGACAATATATTACTACTATCTGTCAAATAGTTTATAAATACTATTTGTATTTTCTAACCAGAATATCACTTTGTGAAACACAAAAAATTAAATAAAATAAAGATATAAAAATAAAATCTGTCTTAAGATTGTTGGCCAATATTCACTGTAATTAAATTAATTAATTCTGTTTGGGTACTAAATGACAAATAGAATATAACAGAAAAATAAGAAAGGAGAGAGAAAGTTTGATTACAAAAATCAAATTAGAAATAGAATTAAATAAATAAAAACAGATTTTATTTTGTTACAAAAATAAAATTAAAATCTGATTTAAATAAATAATAAAACAGAAAATAAATAAATAACTTACTTGATTAATATCTTGAATATTATTCTGATCAAGTCCAGTGTTCGACACTGTCTCCTTAAGACAGATTCGTCCTCTCTACGGTACTTTCAAAATATGGACGTCTATCTCCCAGGATGAAATGATTAATTACAAATAAATGCAGCACTACAATTTATCTATTCAACGAACACACCAAGTGTTTACACTATTTCTCACAAAAATTAAATGCAGCAAAATGAAAAATAAATTTGCAGAGGAGAATTACGAATCCTACTTATAGATGTATTGGTAGTTGCAGGTTTTGAATTAAACACTCGCGCCGGGCCCTAGCCCGTTCGACCGGACGGCAGCGACGCGCGTGTGGTGATTTTTGGATCCAATGGGTCTAGCCCATTTTGCCCATAACCTCATTCTCTACAAAACTTGGGTACTCCTTGGGGCACACTCCAAGTTCCAATCCCATATCTTATAAACTCATTCAATACTTCCCACCAAATTAATGTGGGACAAGCCATTTTTCAACCTTAAGGAATTTCCACCAAAACTCCATTTCCATAGAGCACACTTTGGTTTCAATTTCCCATTCACTCGATAATGATTTTAAGCAACCAAATATATCACGTGAATCACAACGCGGCATAGAACGCGTTATCACTTTAACCCGCGAAAATCGACGCACGGAACCACCTAAAAAATAGACCAAACTTTAAAAAAAATTCTAATTTTATCCAAAATTTTCCCAACAATTTCTAACATATAATACCATTTTTTTAACAAATATGAATTTCATTTAATTTGTTTTCGCATAAACCCATTACTGCAACTGAACTCAATGCGAAAACGGTGGGACGTTTCAATACTTATTTATTTTAAGTAGCAGGTGACTTGTACTAAACAGTAAAAGTATCAAGGTGTTAATCCGCATGGTGTTTCAATTTTTTTTTTAAGAAAATGTTATAATTCATAAATTTTCTATCAAATAAATAATTAAATGTCTCACATAAATATATATGAAATGTTTGTTCATTTATTTAGTAAAAAATTTAATATTTCTAACCTTATCTATTTTTTTTAATATAAAGGGTTTGTTTGGCGTAAACTTTTTTGAGACTTTTTGGTTATTTTAGTCACAAAAAAATAAAATATGTTTTTTAGTTCAATAATACAAAACGTCACATCTAATCTATAATCATTATATTTTTTCTTTCACAAAAGTTAAAAAAATCAAAAAATCAATCCCAAACAAGACTATTTAATTTCAAACTAAAATAATCAAAAAAAACTAAAAAATCAAAAAATCAATCCACAACCCAAACCAACCTAAAAAGAGAACCGTTTGGTGCTGTGACAGCACCTTCCCCCCTTCCCTGGGTTAACTTTTAAAACCTTTTATTTGATTACATTTCCTGCTTTTTAGGGATGACAATTTCTTTTCCATACCACTCTTTTCATTTCATGCAAAATTTACCATTCTTAGAGAATCTCCAATGGAGCTGTCAAATTACTTGTCAAAGTTATAATTTGATAAGAGTGACAAAAAGTAGGTCTCCAAAAACTTGCTATTCTACTTGCCAAAGATGGCATATGTCATTTCTGTTTTCAAATTTGACAAGTAGAATAACAACTACCAAACATGCCACATTAGCAAATATGAACAGATTTGTAGCTTCAAATTCAGTTAAAAAAACATAATTGAAACAGTAGAAAACCAAGTAATTTTCAAAATCAATTCCTAATTTCCAGAATCAAACCGAAATTTGAAATATACAGCCAAATTCACAAATTTCATAATAAATTTCGCGATATCACAATAAATTTCATAATTTCATAATCAATTTATGAATAAATTTTAGGATTTTCAGAATAAATATGAATAGATTTCAGAATAAATCTCAGAATTTCAGAATCACACAAATCTCAAAATCAATTTCAAAATCACACAAAGCAAGTTTGAGAATCAATTTTACAAATTGATATAAATTTCATAAACGAATTTAACCGATAAATACCTGGAATGGGTTTGAGGACTTGACTGGAATTGAGCATCTTCTTCAGCCGACTGGACTAGTTGTGGAGATCATAGATCGATGAACGGTTTCAGAATAGAGAGAGACAAATCGGAGAGTATACTAGTTTGAGGACAAAGAGAGAGAGAGAGAGAGAGAGAGAGAGAGAGAGAGAGAGCGAGACAGATCAGAGAGGTTTGAGGAGAGAGAGAGAGACACACACAGATCGGCAAGTATACTGGTTTGAGGAGAAAGAGAAAAAAAAAACAAACCGAAAAGGTTTGAGGACAGAGAGAAAGAGACAGATTGGCCACTGTAGACAAATCAGAGACAGATCGGTAGTGCTGACTACTCTTGAGCTCAAACACAGAGACACAAAGAAACAGAGATGGTTCCATGAGGGAGGAGGAAAAGGGCAGAGGAGAGTGAGAGGGAGAGTGAAGAGAGAGATACAGAGAGGGAGAGAAGCTTCGTCTATAGAGGAGGGTGCGGAAAGAGGGGAGTGAAACTCAAAGTGAGAGAGAAAACCAGTGAACACAACCGTTGTATGTCTTGGAATTGAAAAGATGATTCTAGAGATATAATCTCAATCGTTGATTGAAGGTAGGTGGACGGTGGGGACCTGTGTTGAAATTGAAAAGAGCCGTTGTGCTTTGTTTGCCTCAAATTATATTTAAATTTTTTGGTGGGGTGAGTTATATTTAATTTTTTTTTCCAATTTTTTTTTTGTTTTTTATATTTGTCTTGTCGAGAATAATATAAATATATATATATATATATTTTACAAATAGTTAAAAAAAAGGTCACAAAAGATAAAAAATAAACAAAAATAAAATCACAAAAAAATCTATATGCAAACAACACTTAGAAATTTGGAGAGAGAGTTGATTGAAAATTACCAAAATAGCAAGTGACCATTGGAGTATCATTGCTATAATTTGACAAAATAATACTATTCATTGTCAAATTATAGTAATAGCAATAGTATTAGAGATGCTCTTATAAAAAAACAGAAAATATGATATTTACTTCCTTCGTCTCATTTTTTTCCATTTTCTTCGATTCTGATTATATTAAATAAATACTTTTTCATGTGTAGCACTCATTATTCATCTATCTCATTTGTATATTAGACTTTTTCCATTTTATTCTCACGCCAACAAAGAATAAGGTAGAGACAGGACGCCACAAACCCAACCCTCTCCCCACCATGAATATTCATATTTTTAGCTAAATCGTGATAGGTATAATAAGCAGAGATAGAATTAGGAGAAGTCCATAAGGGGCTATGATCCCTCTGTTTCTGGAAAAAATGCTATTTGTCATAGCACTTTAAATATATATATATATATATATATATATCATTTTATACATAAAATGATCCCCTAATATAGAATATATATATTGAGAGGGTAATTTTTGGGAAAAATTGGGCCGAGCTGATAGTTGGGCATTGAGGCCCAAAACGCGAAGGACTACGTAAAAAGGCCGTACTGAATACTCCGGTCTAGAGGGCAAAGTTACTTCGGCCCAAGGAGGTGAGTTTATTCCGGCTCAAGAAGAGATAGTTGCTTCGGCCCAAGGAAGAGTAAGGCTACTCCGGTCCAGAGACAACTCGGAGTAGGGCCGGTCTTAGAGTTAGTCCGGTCGCAGTATGTTCTGGGGAGACTGGTTTCAGAGTTAGTCCGGTCGTGACTTACAATGGTTAGGTCGATCAGAACTTGTTACTTGGAAGTTTGATCTAAGCACACCAAGGTTGAACAGGGGCAGCCGAAAGGAGAAGACCGAGCTAAGGATAGTTCGGCCTTCTCTGTGGCTCAGCATAGCCAGTGTTATTTCGGCCGTGTGGTAGTTCGGCTATGGAGAAAACCATCCCACTTGGTTTAAGCAGTGGGGGAGGGTGTGAAAGGATAAGCATTATCCTTAAGAGTATGAATCCTAGGAGGACTCTACATGGAGAAATACAAGTCCTACTAGGATTGTGCCATATGAAACTTATAAAAGCTCACAAGCATCACCTTGGAGGAGGTAATTGAACACAATCTTTCTAAGAACTTAGAGCTTTGTCTATTTGTCAAGTTTTCTGACTTAGGCATCGGAGAGGTTTCCGGCACACACCCGCCGGCTAGCTCACGTTTGTGTTTTCAGGTGACAAAGCGACGTCGTACGGAGGAGCGTGGACTTGGTCAACAGGATTATACGAGGAGAATTATTTCCTCCCCGTACATATATATATCTCATTCTTTTCCTATCTTGTATTATCTTTTTATTTTGCACAAAAAAACTTCTTCATCCTATTAAAGATTGTTTCTATGGTATTTAATTTTTTTTTTCTATATATACATACAATTTATATATCATATTATACATACATATGTATTTGTGTATATGGTAAAGAAATTTTTTTTTTTGACCCCTCCAATAATAAAATGTTGGTTTCGTCCTTGGGCACAAGTGCAACATAATGATCCCCATTATCTTCTATTTGATTTCATCCTTCAATTTGAGAAAAATGTGCAGTGTAAAAGTAATCTATTAGTTGTTCCTAATCCTGAGCTGTCCAAAACCTTTGATTAAACTATGATTGCCGACAAACTTTCCGACTTCATGTAACAGCTAATCGGCAAATAGATAATGATGTACTTTGTTTATGAAATTATGGTATTTTAAGATTGTTATTGAATCTTTAATATGTCGAGTGATTTATAAAGAGATAGAAAAGAAAATTGAATGAAGTAGAAATTATCTTTCGCTTCTTTAAACTTGATGAGGATACTGTTTCACATTGTATGAGAGGGACGTCTACTTCTATCTTATAAACGTACTGGTCTCTTCACCTTGTACGAGGCCTTTTCCCCATAGAAGGAACAAAATAGTGAGATTTTGGCCAAAGCAGATAATATTTCCAGGGGTGTTAGAGTCCTCAGGCGATGTGGGAAAGTGTCCTCATCAAAACTTTTTCTTTTACAAATTTTGTACAAATTCAAAATTTGACATAACAGTCAACAGTTTGGTTAGGTTAAAAAATTTCAATGAAAGAAGTAAAATTTTTAAATATTGTGAAAATATTTATGTTTTTTAATCTTAAATGGCTTACACTTCTTCATGACTACACATGGGCAATGAAAATTAGATTTTTGCTTAGTTTAAAAAAATAATTTCAACTTAAGTTGGTAATTATAAATAGCGTTCATATTTCAATCAATTTTAATTGTCAAAATTGTAGACATGAAAAATCACATTTTTATTTATATCAAGATTCATATCCATATTTAAGCTTAAATTTAACTTCTCTATCATTTCGAAAATTTTACATATGATTAAAAAGTCAAAAAGGCAATTTAAAAAATCAAATGACCATTTTTGTTTTTACCCAAACAAAAACATATATATAAATATTTTTAGTGTGGGGAGAGAATCCTAGTTTCCTAGGAGAAAGGAATGAGTTCCTTGCCTGCCAATCAAATCCTAGGAGGGTCCTCCTCTCCTAGTAAAGTGTGGGGGGAAGCTTGGGGTGATTTAGTGATTGTTTGGAATGTTTTATATAAGTGTATTTTTTGATTTTTTATGAAATATGAGTTGGATTTGAAGTGATGTGACTTAAATAAACTGATGTGACTAAAATATGATAGTGACTTTTTGACTTTTTAATTTTTTTTTAAAGATGTCAAACTTAGCCTTAAGAAATTGATTACAAGTTAATTTTTTTAATTTTTTTTTAAATTTTTTATTTTTTTATATGTAACAGATGTAAAAATAATATGAGTTAAATTAATTTTAAACTAGGTTGTCAAATTCATATAAATTCAATCCTTTATTGTCAAAGTCTTGAAGTCAACATTTGTTTCCCTAGTGCTGCATGTACAACTAATGGAGTTACCTATCATAACTACCATGGTTTCACACTGTCATGTCAATTTTATTTTATTTATTTATTTATTTATTTTTATCAAATCACTTATATTTGATAATTTCAAATAAAAAGAAAATTTGAAATTGACCTGGTGTGGTTTGAAATATCGGTGGATTTGTGTAATATATATTAATATATTAAATTTTGGTCCTTTCGATACTAATACAGTTTAATATATCGATTGGAATGAAAATTACAAATATATTGATCAGTTCTCAATACATTAATTGGTTCATAATTGATTTATGAGCCAATTCACAACTAATACAATTGGTTCAATTAGTATAAAGTTGCATAGCTAATAATTTTTACAACAAAATTCAATCGTAATATTCAATTCTCATACATATATTGTTCGAAATTCTAAATTTAGGGGTGAATAATTGATATATCGATCTCCTCAAACTGACCGAACCAATCCGTCACATTTTGGACGGATACGTAATGATGAGTGGACGGTGGGGGATTGATTTTTTCCAAGCCACCTAGTTTTGAACGGATGGTGGATTTGAGGTTCTTTTGGCTGTAATCGAACTGCCAAACCGCGAGCACCCTTAATAATTTGTAAGACTTTGTATTTTAAATTTGTTTAGATATTCTGTTTGTATTTTCAATTAAAAAAGAATTTAAATATTCTGTTGAATATGTTTTGTTGAAAAAGTGTTTTCAACTTGAATATATTTTTTGAATTGAAAAAATAAATGTTTTATTTATCTATATTTTTTGGTTTTTAAATCTAACTCTAAAAATAATAAATAAAAAAGATGATATATGTTGGTTGATTTTTTTTTCAAAAACAGATGTAAATGTAACAATACAGATGCATACAATCTCTACTATTGCTCTGTACATGGCATTGGTTGTTTGAATTATTTTTATATTTTAAGAATCACAGATTGTAAAATACTTTATGTGGATGATGTATGCTGTAATTGTAATATGTAGATCAAAATGCAGTGATTGTAATATTCTAAAATTTTAAATTTTTTTTCTTTGATGAGACATACAGTGATTGTAATATTTTTTTAAGTTATTGACTGTAATACTTTTTTTTTTTTGAAGAAGTGCATAAGTTAAATTATATTAAAAATTTATAAAATTTTAAACTGCTAAACCATCTGCCAATCCACTGAATCCATATCTGCCGAATTGGTAGACAGATATAGATTGATTTTCTTCAATCCGCCAATCTGACAAACGGATGACAGATTAAAAATTTCATAGCTGCAATCAACTTGTGCCCACCCCTACTAAATATTAATACTTCTTCTAACAACATTATTTAAGAAGAAAAAAAAAAAAAATCTAGTATCCCAAAATTCAGATCATCGAATAAATTTTCCTCTAAGTGCAAGGCATGTCACACAAGATGACACGTCTGTGTTAGACACTCAAATCTCTATCACTGTTTGATCAATATTTTAATCGCTTTAGATCTCATATGACGAATCCGGATAGAGATGGCAATCTGAAACCGGCCCGACGGTGACCCGACCCCCCGTCCCCGAATTTAATGGTTATTCACCGAAAAATATCCCCTACGGGCCGGGGACGGTATTTAAAATTTCATCCCCGATGATATCCGGGCCGGGGACGGGGATAGATGTTTCATACCCGGACCCGCCCCGGCCCCGGCCCCGCCCCACTAATTCCCCGAGACGAAATTACCATTTTGTCCTTGCATATATATATATCATATATGCTTGTATTTGATTAGGGTTCCTTTCATTCAGACACCACACCAAACTCCCTCTCACACTGTCACACACGGCGCTCCTCTCCCTCTCTCGCAGCTCGCCACTGGTCTCTCCCTCCTCACCGGCGATCCTCCTCACCGGCAACCCTCCTCACCGGCGATCCTCCATCACCACCGAGCCTCTCACTCACCCACGGCGCTCCTCTCTCTCTCTCTCTCGCTCACCACTGGTCTCTCCCTCTCGCTCGCCACTGGTCTCTCCCTCTCTCTTTCATCTATCACCGCCGAGCCTCCCTCCTCACCGGCGATCCTCCGATCGTCCCTTACCGCCGCTCCTCCGGCTCTCTCTGTTTCGGTATCTCTCTCTCTCTCTCTCTCTAGGGTTTACATATATATATATATATATATATTTGAGTGTTTAGTATTTAGATCTGTAAATATTTTGTATATTTGAGTTTAGATCTGTAAATATTTTGTGCCAACAGCCTCTACATATCTGTAAATATTTAGATCTGTAAATATAGCTCCGTCTACAGATCTGTAAATATTTTCATTTATTTTCATTATTTTTATTTTTATATTCATTTCTTTCGGGGAAGTTATTTTGTATATTTGATTTGGTTGTTTGAATTGCCAGATCTGTGTATTGGATTTGATTTTGTCTGTGAATTGAAACTCTTGTTGTGGCTGATTTGAATGGCTTCCCAATTGTCTCTTTCTTTTTAATTAAAACTATCATATTTTGGTAATGTGCTGTTTGGCTACTGAGTAATTGTAGGGAAAACAATGAAAAGAAACAAAAGTTGGAAATTGAATTTTAGAAGTTATTGAAAAGAAACAAAAGTTGGAAATTGAATTGAATTTTAGTAATGTGCTGTTTGGCTGCTGAGGAATTGGGAAGTAAATAATCTCCAGCAAACGAGCCTGGTTGAATTATTCTGTGTGATTGAACTGAGGCTTAGAATTTTTTGTTTTTTTTTGGAACTTAAAAAACATGAGCATTCTTTTCTTCTCTTTTCCTTGCTTCCTCAGTAGCCAAATGGAGTTGAATGAAAATTTTGTAATTGTTTTAGTGCTGTTTTTTGTTGGGAGAAATTTAAGTTATTTCTGTAGACGGAGCTACTTACTATACTGAGGATATAATTTTTTGGAGGTAGGGAAGCAACTTCAAAGTATGGATTGTTTGTTTCTGAGTTCTTCTGGTTGTCGATAGTCTGCCTTTGAAAATAGAATTGTTCATTTACCTGTATTATGCTGTAGGCAAGTTGTGTTATCTTGTGGGTTGACTTTTGCTTAAAGAAGAAACGGTGTATGTGTAGATATATATGTATGTTTAAAATGTTTAAAGTGTATGTGTAGACATATATGTAGGCAGCAGTCTAATTTGGACATTCAGTCCAACAACAGTAATTTACATTTGATGAAAGATTAAACCTCCCTTTATTTGTGTTTGTTTATTGAAGAAACAGCCCCTATACTTCATCAAGAATATTTAAAAATATGCATGTGGAAGAAAAATGTATCCTAAAATGTATCCACTAATCACACTACTCTTTGTAAGAGAAAGATGATGAGTACTTAATTTGTTTAACGAGACTACTGTTTCTAATTGTTTCAATCATGTCATAATTTGTTTAAAAGATGATGAGTACTTAATTTATTTATATTAATTCAATCCATATTATTTTTATAAAGGTTCAAAATGTCAGATGTTAACTCTGAAGCACCAGTTAACTCTGAAGCACCCGTTAACTCTCAAGTACCATTTGAGAGTGACGCGTCACAACATTCATCGCCACCTACGAACGCACCTATGAACTCACCGTCTCCCCTCTCTAATCAAAATGTTATTGATTTAGAAGAGTCTAATACTACTTGTGGAGGAACTAAAAGAAAATCAAGTGTTGTGTGGGAACATTTTAAAAAACAACAAGTCAATGGGGTGTGGAAGGCAATATGTAATTATTGTAATAAGCATCTAGGAGGTGATTCAAAAAATGGAACAAGGCATTTGCATGATCACCATAAGAGTTGTACTAGGAAGAAAGTGATGGACATAAGGCAAAAAGTGTTAACTAACAACTTTAATAGAGAGATTCCAAAAATGAATTCTTATATCTTTGATCAAGATTTTGCTAGGAAAGAGTTGTCACATGCCATAATCTTGCATGAATATCCCCTCTCTATCGTAGACCATGTTAGTTTTAAACGATATTCAGCAGCACTTCAACCATTGTTTAAAGTGCCTTCTCGAAATACGATAAAGAGTGATATTTTAAAAATTTATGATTATGAGAGGGTGAAGACATTGAGTTTGGTGGAGCATAATAAAAGTAGGGTGGCAATCACAACTGATATGTGGACTGCTAGCAATCAAAAGAAAGGATTCATGGCTGTCACCGCACACTTTATTGATGATTCATGGACATTGCAAAGTCGCATTTTGAGGTATATTTTTGTAAATTTGCAAATCATTTAAAAATTCTATCTTATTCAGTTCAATTTGCATATTAATACTTGTTTATGAACATCATATTTTAGGTTTATTTATGTTCCATGTCCACACACAAAAGAAGTTCTTTGTGATACTTTGCTTGAGTGTTTGATGGATTGGAATATTGATAGAAAAATCTCGACTGTTACTGTTGATAATTGCTCCACAAATGATGCCATGATTACCACGTTGATGGATAAGTTAAGTAATTCATCGCTTTTGTTGGGTGGTACTTTATTTCATATGCGTTGCTGTGCGCATATTTTAAATTTGATAGTGAAAGATGGATTAGATGTCATCCGAGTTGGTGTGGAGAAAATTCGAGAAAGTGTAGCTTATTGGACAGCAACACCAAAAAGAGTAGAAAAATTTGAAGAAACAGTCAATCAATTGCGTATTCCACATACTAAGAAATTAGGACTTGATTGTGCAACTAGGTGGAATTCGACCTACTTGATGCTTCAGACAGCCTTATTGTATAAGGATGTCTTTTCTAGGTAGAAAATTAGAGAGCCCCAATATAAGACTGTGCCAACTGAGCAAGAATGGGAGTTTGCTAGAGAGATTAGTGGGAGGTTTAAGATTTTTTTTTCTATCACTGAGCTGTTTTCTGGTACAAAGTATCCCACAGCCAATGTTTGTTTCCCAGCTTTATGTGAGATTAGGATGACACTGTCTCAATGGCTCTCTTGTGAAATTGAAGTGATCAGAACAATGGCATCAAAAATGGTGGAAAAATTTGATAAATATTGGTTAGTGATACATGGTGTTATTGGGGTTGCAGTTGTACTTGATCCTAGGTATAAGATGAGTGTATTGGAGTTTTATTTTGAAAAACTTTATGGAGACAAAGCTGAAGATGAAGTTGATAGGGTTCGTCATATTTGTTATGATTTGTTGCAAGAGTATCAGCACCGAGTTGGTATGGAGACTGATGTTGTTGTTGGTGACTCTTCTGCTCATCCAGAAATTGTTACAGAGACCCTTTCTGAATTTGATTTGTTTATTAGTAGAAAGAGAAGTAAAAAAATGAAGAATGTAAGATCAGAGTTGGACCATTATTTAGAAGATGATGTTTTGCCGAGAACTTCGGGTTTTGATGTTTTGAATTGGTGGAAAGCTAGTGGACCGAAGTATCCGACTTTACAGGCAATAGCTAGGGACATTTTAGCTATTCCTGTATCCACTGTTGCTTCTGAGTCAGCATTTAGTACTAGTGGAAGGTTGGTGAGTCCACATCGTAGTAGACTTCATCCAAACACATTAGAAGCATTAATGTGTGCACAAAGTTGGTTGTGGGGTGAAGAGATGAAAGGTATTATTTCATCCAGTTTACATATTATTATTTCACTTTTTATTATTTATATTACCATGGAATAATTTCACTATTGAATTTATATTCTTTACTTTTTAGGAAATTCAACATTGGAATCGGTGGGCTATGCAACTATATATGATGATGATGAGATCGAGTCGGATCAGTCATGTGCCACTTTTGTGTTAGTTGTCATCTTTTTTGTTGTAATTAACATTTTCACATTTTATTATTAGTATTAATTATTTATTTTTTTTCCTTTTGTTATTTAACAGGAGTTCAAGTTGAAGGAGATGATGGAAGTTGTGTGGTTTGTATGGGTTTGAAGAAACAATGGAATTGTTTTTTTTGTTGTAATGGATATTTTTATTTTTATTTTTAATTTCAATTTTTGGGTAACCTATCCCTTGCGGGTTGTGCTTGGGATTAATTATTTTATTTGCTACTTGTTGAATTTTCTTGTGTGCTGCTGGACACATGTTTTGGTTGTGTTATTTTGTTCATGTTTTGGTTATGTTATTTTGTTGCTACAGGATGCTTTGTGTGTGGGTTGTGTATGTATGGGCTACTGAATTAATGTTTATTAATGTTTTGTTACAAGATGTTTATTGATATTTATTGATTAGGATGGATGTTGTTACAGATTTATTGATGTTGCTACAGATTTATTGATGATAGCTTTGTTTATGGATGTTGCTGCAGATGATGTTTTTTAAATGGATGTTTATTGATATTTATTGATCTAATTAATTAAAAAAATGATATTCTAACTGATAGATGTAGCTACAGATTTATGGATGTTGCTACAGTTTTAATTAATTAAAAAAATGAAGCTATTAGGGTTGATATTGATAAATTTCAAAATTTATACATCCAGTATTGAAGGGTGATTGAGAATGTTTATTAATGTTTATAGAGTTTTACATTTAAAAAAAAAAAAATCGGGGATTATCCGGGGTCGGGGATCCCCGATCCCCGATCGGGGGCGGGGATGGGGCCGGGATAGGGGTCCCCGTCGGGGATCGGGGACGGGGACGGGGGGAGTATTACTTTCGGGGATCGGGGATCGGGGACGGGGGGGTAGTCCCCGGCCCCGCCCCGCCCCGTTGCCATTCCTAAATCTGGATCCTCAGTCGCCTTTGCTTGTGGCCCTTTCCTGTAGCGCCCCAAAACGACGTCGTTTTGGGGCAATTTTTCAAGAAAAAAAAAATAGAAAAAAGAAGAACAGAGGGAAGAACCCATTAATGGCGTCGAACACAGGAGGAAAATTTTTTTGGGGCAATTTTTCAAGAAAAAAAAAATGGAAAAAAGAAGAACAGAGGGAAGAACCCATTAATGGCGTCGAACACAGGAGGAAATTTTTTGATTGAAATTTTTCCTTTTTTTTTGGGTGTTTTGGGGCAACTTTTCATGGAAAAAAAAAAAAAAAAAAAAACTCAGAAACAGAGAGAAAGAGGAAATTTTTTTTTTTCCTTTTTTTCCTGGGTCGTTTTGGGGCAACTTTTCATGGGAAAAAAAAAAAAAACAAACTCAGAAACAGAGAGAAAGAGGGAAGAAGATGGCTATCACAGGAGGAAATTTTTTTTTTTCCTTTTTTTCTGGATCATTTTGGGGCAACTTTTCATGGAAAAAAAAAAACAAACAAACTCAGAAACAGAGAGGAAGAAGATGGCTATCACAGGCGGAAATTTTTTTTCCCCTTTTTTTTGGGTCGTTTTGGGGCAACTTTTCATGGAAAAAAAAAAAAAAAAACAAACTCAGAAACAGAGAGAAAGAGGGAAGAAGATGGCAGGCAAACCAGGAAGAAGAAAACCAGGAAGAAGAAGAAGAATAAAAAAGAAGAAGAGGAAAAAGAAAACTAGCAAACCCGGTCTCATGTCCTTCTTCATCCGCTTCATCCGTGCTCCTCCCCGCTGCTTTCTTTTTTCTTCCCCCTTCCCTTTCTGAGTTCTGCACTTTTTTTTTTTTTCTTAAAAAGTTGCCCCAAAACGACGTCGTTTTGGGGCGCTACAGGAAAGGGCCACAGGCAAAGGCGATCGAGGATCTGGATTCCTCATATGACCACTTTGATGAAGACAAGCAACTATTATGGAGCTTCTAGAAAGAAAGCTCCAAATTCAATGAACAAAGTTGTTTTTTCAATGCATCTTTCAGTTTAGATTTGGAAAATGAGTTAGACCCCCTCAAGAAAGTATCCCCTTTGACCCCCTCTCTTTTTGATTGGCCAGTTTTTCTTTTTTCTTTTTCTTTTTTTCCTTCTCCCCCAATCACCACCCGCCACGTGTGTGTGTGGGGGTGGTGGGGGTGGTGATTGGAGAGGGTCTCAATCACTTTCCTTTAGATTTTTGCTTTTTTTTTTAATTAATTAATTAATTAAAAAAAGTGTATATAATGCAATGGGAATGACGTTTGGGATTATATCATGGCTTTAGCTTCCAAAACGTCAAATAATGTTTTACTTTCCCACCATTTTCCTAAACTTCCTCGGAAAGAGTTGTGAAATAAAATTTGGCAATAAAATTTGACAAAAATAATGTGATAATACTATTATTAAGTGTATTTGGTTTTAATTTTTTTAATTCAATTTTTTAAAAATTAAGTTTTTTATTTTTCATATATATATATATTTTTTTATTTTTAGTGAATATTTTTAAAATTTTAAATTTTTTTAAAACTTTTTTAGATGCACTTAATTTAGGTGTATCTAAAAAATAAAATATTTGAGAAAAAATATTTTAAAAAATTAATAAATACATAAAAATATGAAAAATATATTGAATTTTAATATTTTTTTTTGTATTTTTGGTATTTAGTGATTTTTTTAAAGATTTTTTTTTACGAAAATTATATTTTTTAAGTGTATTTATGTTAGGTGTGTCTAAGAATTAAAAAAATTACTTAAAATATTAAAAAAATTTAGTAAAAAAATTAAAAACGAAAAACAAAAAAATAGAATTTTCTGAAAAGTATTTTCAAAAAACTGGAAACAAAAATGGTGATTATTATAAATAAATCTATCTTTAATTGAGTTTTATTTTGAAATGAAAAATTTACAATGAATCATATCGTTATGTATATAAATTATGTATGAATTTTTTGTTAAAAAATTCTAAAAATACATAAAATTTATATAAAAAATTTGATAAGAATAATATGATAATATCATTATTATAAGTAATTTTTTTTTTAAAATCAAATATTCATAATAAATCATTTCACTAGGTATGAATTTTTTTATTTATAAAACATTAACTTTTTTAAAACTATTATTATTATTATTATTATTATTATTATTATTATTATTATTTTCTTTTAGTTATCAATATACGTATGAAATTATTTCACTAGGTATGAATTATTATTATTATTATTATTATTGTCCACGGGAGTGCTCGGTCCTCAATGATGGTAAACGTCACACGTGCATTATATTAGTCCCGTGGACAACAAACAACCATGCAGTTTGGATGATCAAAAGGCAGTTGAGTTGCCATTTTGTTTTATTTGACTTTCTTTTTAGTTATTTATTTAGTTTGTTATAATAATTTTCCTTCTAGAAACAGATGTGACATCATGTATATATTTTCTTAAAACTTTGCGATATGCAAATGAGACCCAATAAATTAACATGATAGATTAAATAAAATTGGAAAAACTGTAAAAAATAAATTTCATTTTTTTATTTTATTAATTTAAAATTTAAAATTTAAAATTTATTTTAATATAAATTATTAATCTATTTTTATTAAATAAAATTATCAAAAAATATTTTAATAATCTAATTCAATTACTTTTGAAAATAAAATTTTAAATACCATAGGTCTGCCGGTATGAACACCTTTGTCTTATTCGTCCAAATACTCATAATTGAATCCACCAAGATTTTGAAGACCTTTTTATAGCAAGTCCACTCAATTTTAAAAAAATAATAAAAAATTAAGTGCCTTTTCATTTTAGTTCTGAAATACGTTTAATATTTTTAATTTTTTTTTTAATCTTCAATAGACTTTTCACTTGTGTTACTTGTTTGAAATGCTTAATTAAAATATTAATGTGAAGGATATAAAATCAAAACACATAATTGGTCATAAAAAGTGTAATGATAGGTTGAGATTTATTTTAAATGTAAGCCCTTCTATAACTGGGTTTAATTCCGAACCTTTTTATTATATTTTCTGTAAATAATTTTGTATTCTTAGTATTGCCGTAATTAGATTGTTTGTTAATCCTTGTATTTCTCAGTTGAGAGAAATTATTATGATTGTTGTTATTTGTTCCAATTTTTTTTTTTTTTTGTATTTAATTGGTATCCATCAAATTGGTTTTAATTGTTTATTTATTCTACTCTTGTGGATAATTTTTATTATAAAAAACAGATAATTTTCCCCGTATCTTTCATAGGTATTCTTTTTTATATAATTTGCAATTTTTTTTTTATTATTTATTTTTTTAAATCCTGATCCTACCACTGTTTATACAAAAAGAACATTAGTCTGGTAAAGGACAGTTAGAGTAGGTCAACCTCTTGTAGGACGAGGACATCAGTGATGCGTTAAGATCCTCTAGAGTGATAGAGTGATCTTCTACAGTGAATTAATGAAACCAAGGGTTGAGATCAAGCTCTCACTTAAATGACGTTGTTTTGGTACAGAAATTAAAAAAAAAAAAGAGAAAAACGAAAAAACGTGAAAAGAAAAACGAAGAGAGAGGACACACAACCACCAGAGTTCTTCTCCATCTGAGGCACTCTCTGCTTCACTCCGGTAGCTGCAATCCATTTGTGTACATCACATATTATATAATTTATTTATTTATTTCAATCTCAAACCCACCCCTCTTCTTTACCCCTTAATTACTTCCTCATCCATTACCTCAAGTCATCACAATCAAATACAGATAACATCTTGATCAAATGTGTCAAGCACTACTGTTGGCTACATATTTTGTAAAAGCCAGTTGCAGTTCGACACGTGGCATAGTAAGGGTAATAAAGGAAGGTTATTCAAGCCTTTAATCCTGATCGTACACGTGGCAATAAATATTGGTCCTCACATGATCTGAGTAACACTAGATCAAATAACGGGATGCAAGATGACGTGTCTTCAACGGTTACTCATATTCAAATCCAAGTACAAGAGGGAAGCTCAACTGCCAGTAATGGCGTAATGGAGCTACTTGTAAGGAATCAGCGATCATGGAGGAGCAGTTCGACGGTTCGAAGTGCAGTTCGAAGGTCATCACTGACGAGTATAAATAGCAGGGCAGCCCCCAGAAAGAAGGACGGACTCAGATCATACAAACCAGTCATTTACTTCATATATTTTCTTTTCCAGTCATTTACATTTCCAGTCTTTAAATACCTGTTCTTTAAATACCTGCACTTTAAATACCAGTACTGCACTTCGATTCATAGGAGTAGCTTCAAGTAGATTCAAGTAGATTGCTGTTGTAAACCTCTCTGAGGCTGAGTTCGGACCATTGTAAGTGTTCATTTTTATGAAATACTTCAATTGTTCTTCATATTACTGTTATTTTCTATTAACTTCTCCTAAATCAAGCCACCAGTAAAAGTCCTCTTCATTGAGGCTGAAAAGAACTAAAACACAATCGTCTGATAATTGGTTGGCAATCACCATTTCTGTAAGGACTGATTGATCCTTGCTGGCACGCTCATATTCACAAAAATACCCTTCGAAAAGCCAAAAAGCCAACATATATTTTTGGCACGCCCAGTGGGACTTAATTAAAAATGGCTAGAAGAAGACGACAAGGAGAAAATGAACGTTTCGAAGAAGGCGTGGAAGGAGAGGTAGAAATACCAAATCCAGAGGATAATGTGGTAACACATCCTGTGGAAACTCCTATATTGTCAGAACCTATGGTCGAACAGACCAGTACTTCTGGACAAGAACCATACGTTCATATTATTGGACAAAACCAAGGAATTGGACCATCCACTGTGCCATTTATTCAACCAACAAATCCATGGGATGGTTTAGTAAATGCCATGGGACAACAATTAATGAACACAATGGAAAGGTGGGCAACATCCTTTTTGGATCGAATGAATAACCACCAACCAACAAACACAAGACACACGGAGGAAGTCGTAAATGTCCCCCAACAAAGATTGGCTAGAGAAAAACAGCCTATGCAAGTTAATGGACAGTATAATGGTCAAACTAGTAATCAGAACCATGAAAGACCCTCACCTCAGTCTTGGTATGAACCCATTTCAAGGCCTATAGCAGGCCAAAATGCCTCAATACTTAATAATGAAGCCACACAAGTTGGTGGATCTGGCCAAATACAAGAAACTGGCATAAGAATGGTTACAAATCCCATGTTCGAAGCCATACCTGGCACAAGGGGGTACACTAATCCCTTATTCGAATTTACACCCGGGGGGTTGGAGGGTTTTCCTAAAAATGTCAGAGACACAACACCTGTTCCAGCACCTTTTGCAGGTCCTTTCGCAGGTCAGGCTCAAAGGGGTTACCCACACCCCCAACAGCAACCTGCACCGCAAGGACAACTAGCCCCAAATTTACCGCCTTATGGACCAAGAGGACCACAAGCACAAGTTTGTCCACCAAATCCTGTGTTTGCCCCTCCAGTAGTGGTTCAGCAGGCACAAAATATGGTCCCTAGAGACCAGATTGCTGATATTGTTAGGGAGATATGTGGACCAATGGCTCGGGGGGTCCAGACTCCTATATACAGAAAACCATACCCAGAATGGGTGGATAGGGTACATGAATACCCGAGGGGATTCAGGATACCAGATTTTACCCTTTTTTACGGGACTGGAAATCAATCAACAATAGAACATATTGCTAGGTTTGCTGCTCAATGCGGTGAGTTTACTAACCATGACTATATGAAACTGAGATTATTTCCAAATTCCCTAACAGGGGGAGCATTTGTATGGTACATCAACCTTACACCTGGCTCCATTCAAAATTGGCAACAAATGGAAGAGGCATTTCATGCCCAATTCTTCCAATCAGAGCCAGAAGTATCTATGGCAGATTTGGCTAGATTGAGTCAAAGGCCTGAAGAAAAGGCTACTCAGTTTATTGCCAGATTTAAAAGGGCTCGAAATAAATGTAGAGTTATCCTGCCAGAGCCAGAATTCGTCAGATTGGCTCAAAATGGTTTGGAATTCAGGCTTCGAAAGAAGTTTGATTCAACTGAATTCAGAGATTTGGTCGAACTGACCTATAAGGTGTCTCGATATGAAGCATTATTAGAAGAGGAACAAGATCGAAATAATGCATCATATAAGACATATTATAGAGATCCTAATTATGAAATAGATGCAGCAGAGATTGTAGGCAAAGAACCTGTAATCTGTGAAGCATTAATTCATAAGGATACAATTATAGACCAGCAGTTTAAAAAAAAAGACTTTCACAGAAAATACTCTTTCGATTTAACAAAAGCAGATGACATCTTTGATCATTTGCTCGCGGCTAATTTCCTTAAGTTACCTAAAGGAGTAAAACTACCATCTCCAGATGAACTGAAAGGAAAAGTATACTGTAAATGGCATAATTCTTGGTCTCACTCGACTAAAAACTGCATTGTTTTTCGAGACAGGATCCAAGAACAGATTCGAAAGGGAAGTTTGAAGTTCTCAGTTAAAACAGAAAAAGCCATGGGAATTGACAGTGATCCCTTTCCAGAAGTTGGAGAGGCAGCAGCCAATGTCATCACATCAGACTTTCAGAACTTGTCCTTGACAGAATTGGAGGAAGTCAATGTGCAGATGCATGTTGCTAATCAAACCAACATCAAGAAGAATGCTAGAGGTCCACCAGTTATTGAACAAGGTTTCTCGCACCAGAAGGAACACTCTGATGAAGAATCACTGGATGATGATTCTTTAGAAGCAGCGGTGATGCAGAGAATGTGCCCCAGGTGCAGACTCAGTTACAAGTGGTTGAAGGGGCTCCCAACTGATGGGAAGCAATACTACAGGGATGTTCAGAGACGTCCTAAGTCAACCAATGCTTACAACAAAAGGCCGTATCCGGCTAGTGATAGGCAGAGACCACCAGTGGTTGAGCCTATGGTGAACAGAATGCATGACAAAGGCAAGAAGCTCTTGCATGAATCCAGGCCACATAACTATTATAGAATGGAGAGTAGCCATTCCGAAAGAAAACTGGAGAGAGGTTCAGTCCATGGCATCAGAGCCAGAGATTGGCCCCCTAGGCCAGTTTCACGCAGGACAGAAAATGGTCACCCCTATCGAAGGTCTGAATCAGATTCAAAACATGAGGACAAAACCAAGCACTTACCTTCACGGCCAGTTTCGAAGATGGCTTCGAAGGTGGAAAAGGGCAGTTCAGCGTCTGAATCAGCAAGTTCATGGGTACCTGGAGTCCCAGACTGGTTTGTAATGCAAAACAAACCTAGAGAATTGCCTGTTCGAGGAGATGTTGTAAACCAAGGCAGGATGATCAGGCCTCCTATGGTGGCTCCGAATAACTGGGTACTGCTTAAACACCCAAAGACAAGGGAGCCAGACATGGTCCCAGTCATCTCAAGATCACAGAGGAGAAAAATTCAGCGCAGGTACACCCAGTACCAGAAAGATTTGAAGGAAAGTGAAGAAAATTCTTCACCAGTCAAAACGGAAGGAAGGAAGAACCCAAAGTCAGACCATGCTCCAAAGCTGGTTCCACAGAGCAAAGTGGTCTGCAGCCGAGAACAATTGGCTAAAGTTCATGCCGAACTAACAGTCAGAGAGAAGTCTAGTCTTGTTGGATTGGAGAAGACTCTGATGGAGACAGATAGCGAGACCGAAAAAGAGAGTAGCGTAAGCCAGAAGAAAGAGGTTGTGGAGGAAGAGATGTTCGAAGCCTTCATGGTTGAGCAAACGTTTCTGACTAAAGAACCAGTTGAGAAAGATCCTTCGAATGGATCAATTAGCAATGAAATACCAGAATGCATCATGCATGATGTTTCTGAGGGAGTCGACCAAAGTAACCAAGGGGGGGAACAAGTACAGCCAGCCATCCAGTTTGGCTCGTTTCCCCCAGTCTCAGTGAACATGGTACACATACTACCACAGGAATTCCAAGCTGGAGATGAAAATCAAGAGGGGCAGGAAGCTGATCCAGTCCAGATCTCTAGTGAGGACTCACAAGCAAGTATGGTGCACGATAATTTCGAAATGGTTACCCCGATGGAAGATGAATATGAAAGCGAGGAAGTGGTTAGCATCAATCTATCGTATCCATTCGAGTACCCCTCAGATTCGATGACGCAGCACGTCAGGCCTTTGTACATCAAGGCTTTCTTTGATGGAATACAGCTGAACCGAGTCCTGATAAATAATGGGGCAGCAGTAAACCTACTCCCGAAATCTTCTTTGAAGAAACTAGGGAAAAAGAATCCCAGGTTGATACCAACCAGCACAACCATTGCTGGTTTTGCTGGAGATAAGCAAATGGCTCAGGGGAATCTACCCATTAATTGAAGTGTGGGAACCAGGGATTGTATGACAGCATTCTTCGTAATCGATAGTAATGCTAAATACAATGCTTTGCTTGGAAGGGATTGGATCCACACTAACAAATGTGTGCCTTCTTCTTTACATCAGAAAATCATGATGGCTTTAGGCAATGGAGAGACAGAGGAAATCGATGCAGATCCTCAACCCTTCATAGCCTGTGCAGACTTTGCGGAGGCTAAATTGTATATTGAGGGAGTGACACCTCTCAGTATACTGATAAAAGATGACAGCTCAGCCGAAGTGACGGCTGATGCGGAGGTGACACGCCTGAAGCACTTAGTCCAAAAAGGTGCTGATGAAGAGGTTGTCCTTAGAGATGACAATGATGCCTGGTTATAGGCAAAGAGAGGAACCGCAAGAAGCCAAGTCCTTGGCTTTGATTAAATTTTCAGCATTGGACATAAAAGCAATAGTCCAGAAAGTTCAGGAGCAAGAGAGAGAGGCCATGATAATTGGCTGCAAACAGCAGAAGCAACAGGCTGGAGTCTTGACTCTTGGTAAGTACTGTGCATTGGACATTGAAACAAAAGTCCAGGAGATACAGGAAGAGGAAGCCTTGTGGACAGACTTTGTCTATGAGGAGGAGGACAGAGATATTGAATTGAAGAACCTGGGGGCAGAACCAAGCTTGAAGATCACTTCAAAGGTAGCAGAAACCAGAGGGAGTTCTCATGCACAAGACCCTTTAGAAGAAGTAAATCTAGGGGAAGGTTCTGTACAACAACCCACTTATGTAAGTGCTTGTTTGAATGCTCTGGACAGAAACCAGCTTTTGGTTGTTCTGAAGAAATACAAAGATTGCTTTGCATGGTCTTATAATGAACTACCAGGATTGGACAGGTCATTAGTGGAACATAGGCTCCCTATGAAGCCTAATTTCAGGCCATATAAGCAGAAACCAAGAAGGATGAGTCCAGAAGTAATTCAGAAGGTCAAGGAAGAGATCCTTAGACTCCTCAAGGCAGGTTTTATTAGAACAGCCAGGTATGTCGAGTGGCTATCTAATATTGTGCCTGTAGTCAAGAAGAATGGCAAAATGAGGGTATGTGTCGATTTCAGAAATTTAAATCTGGCAACTCCCAAAGACGAGTACCCTATGCCTATAGTGGATTTACTGGTGGACAGTTCAGCGGGTCACCAAGTCTTGTCAATGATGGATGGGCATTCCGGCTATAACCAAATCTGCATTGCAGAGGAAGATATCCACAAGACAGCATTCAAATGTCCTGGGAATATTGGCACCTTTGAATGGGTTAAAATGCCATTTGGTCTAAAGAATGCTGGAGCTACATATCAAAGAGCCATGAACACTATCTTTCATGATCTTATTGGAGGATATCTGGAATGTTATATTGATGACATTGTGGTTAAATCCCAATCCATGGAAGAGCACCTGTTTCATTTAGAAGCAGCTTTTGAAAGGATGAGGAAGTTCAAGTTAAAGCTTAATCCTCTTAAATGTGCTTTTGGTGTATCATCTGGAAATTTCTTGGGCTATGTTGTTCACAAGAAAGGAATACAGATTGATCAGAATAAAGCCAAAGCAATCATTGAAGCCAAACCCCCATCAAGTAAGAAAGAATTACAAAGGTTCCTTGGGCAGGTTAACTTTCTTCGAAGGTTCATTTCTAACACTGCAGGGAAAACTAAAGTATTTTCTTCCTTGTTAAGGCTGAAAGATGAAGAGGAATTTGTGTGGACAGCAGAGCATCAAATTGCTTTCGAAGGTATCAAGGCCTACTTGGCTAATCTTCCAGTGCTGATGCCACCAAAGGGGAATAAGCCCTTGAAGTTGTACATAGCTGCAGCAGAGGATTCATTGGGAGCTTTCTTAGCCCAAGACAATGAAGAAGGCAAGGAGCAAGCTATTTATTACCTTAGTAGGTTTTTAAATTCTTGTGAATGTAAATATTCAGCTGTTGAAAAGCTGTGTCTTGCTTTGTATTTTGCTGCAATAAAATTAAGATATTATCTTTTGCCTACAACTGTCTTGGTAATTGCAACCACAGATTTGGTTAAATATATGTTATCTAGACCAATGTTGAGGAGAAGAATTGGCAAATGGATACTTGCCTTATCAGAATTTCATCTAGAATATGTCCCTCAAAGGGCAGTAAAAGGGCAGGTTTTAGCCAACTTCTTGGCAGATCATCCATCTCAAACAGAAAGCCAGGAAATAATGGAACTTGGTATGACCAGTGTTGAGCCATGGCAAATGTGGTTCGATGGGTCGAAAGCAAATGGGTTAATTGGAATTGGTATTGTAATCAAGTCTCCACAGGGGACAGAAACTACCCATGGTTTTAGAGTGGATGAAGCTACCTGTTCCAATAACCAGGCTGAATATGAAGCCTTAATTGTGGGACTAGAGATTCTTATCGGATTACAAGTACATGCAGTTGACATATTTGGAGATTCTCAATTGGTAGTTAACCAAGTGAAAGGAATTTTCAAGTGTCAAAGCATAAGTATCCTACCATATTATGTTGTTGCATTACATTTGCTTTCTCAGTTTCAAATAGCAAATGTAACCCATGTTCCAAGATTCTTGAACAATAGAGCCAATGATGTGGCTCAAAAGGCTTCGAACTTCAAGAGAAGGGATAATACCCAACGGGACATAAGCCAAACAACATATCAGAAATTAATTCAACCTTTGAATAAAAGGAATGTGATCTTGGAAGTCAATCATAATGATTTACAAGAACAAGATTGGAGGCATCCAATAATGCAGTACTTGGCTGGTCCATCTTCGAAGGCCAGTAGAAAAGTTAAATTGCAGTCTATGCAATATATGATATATGGTAATGCTCTCTACAAAAGGGGGGGAGATGGCTTATTATTAGAATGTCTAGGCCCGAAAGAAGCATTAACAACCATGGCTGAGGTTCATGAAGGCATCTGCGGTGCTCATCAGCCTGGTGTAAAAATGAGATGGTTGCTTCGAAGGCATTCCTATTATTGGCCAACTATCCTTAAAGACTGCATAGAATATGCAAAGGGGTGTCAGGCATGTCAAAAGCATGGCACAATAAGGCACGTGCCCATAACTGACCTACATACAATAGTGAAGCCTTGGCCATTTAGAGGGTGGGCCATGGACATGATGGGAAAAATACACCCACCTTCTTCGAAGCATCATTGTTTCATTCTAGTGGCCACTGACTACTTCACTAAATGGGTCGAAGCTAAGCCATACAAGGCTATAGACCAAACAGAAGTTATTGGTTTTATTAAAGACTTGATCCATAGATTTGGCATCCCGCAAACCATAACAGTTGATAATGGAACTGTGTTTGATGGGAAAATGGTGAAGGCTTTTGTGGCAGAATTTGGAATTAGCCTTGTTAATTCCACACCCTATTATGCACAAGCTAATGGTCAAGCTGAGTCATCCAATAAGTTTTTGAAAAAAGGAATACAAAAGGTTGTGGATGACAATCCCAGGGATTGGCATAACCTATTATTGGATGTTCTGTGGGCATATAGAACCTCACCGAGGTCAAGCACAGGAGTCACTCCCTATGCCTTGGTGTATGGACATGATGCAGTCTTACCAGTAGAGATTAATGCTAAATCTTTGAGAGTAAGATGTCAAGATCAATTGAATCCTGAGCAATACCATCAAAGTATGTGCTTAGAATTAGAAAGCATAGATGAAGCCAGAATTTTGGCATTAAATAGCATTCTTTTCCAAAAGAAGAAAGCAGCCAAGAATTATAATAAGAAAGTCAAACACATTGGCTTTGATGAAGGAGATTTGGTATGGAAGACAATACTCCCAATTGGGATTAAAAGCCACAAGTTTGGCAAATGGTCACCTAACTGGGAAGGACCATATCAAATTCATAGGGTTCTGCCTTTTGGAGCATACCATTTAAGAAATTTGAATGGTTATGTACATCCCAAAAAGATCAATGGCAGATATTTAAAACCTTATTTTCCAACCATTTGGGAAACACAAGGGATAGAGTGAACACCATATGCAAAAACACAAGCTTGTTCAAGTAGTATTCAAAATATTGTGCTTTCATAAAGAATTAAGTACATTGTGCCACAAATTGGCCCAAAAATCATTACAATGCTTTAGTTGTTTTTGTACAATAGCTTTCCTATTGCTAAGGGAAGGAAATAATTGGATAGCCGCAGCCATGTCTTCTTTTCGATTAGCCAGCCCTTGATTGGTGATGTGCAGTTTCTTATCAGTTCGAACCAAGGCTTGGTTTACTGCGGCTAACTCCTCTTCGAGCTGAGCTTTCTTCTCCAGAAGTTGGACTCGAAAGTGGGAGGCAGAAGAATGTTGTTCTTTCAGAGATGATACTTCGGTATGCACTTGAGAAACAAAGCTCTGGTCCTTATCCAGCTTATCATCCGCAGCCTTAGCAGCATGGCAAATGTTGAGATAAAAATCAATAGTAGCTGCAGCCTGAGATAGGTGACTTGAGACACTCATGGCAGACTGCTCAGCAATGTTACAGCATTGAAGAAACTCATTCCTGATGATAGGCCTTTGTAGAGCCTCGAAGGGGATCCTTGAAAAAGAAGTCAGCAGTTGCAAGCATGTGTCCAAATCTACTGAAGGTACAAAAGGCTTGTTACTGGAGGAAGGAGAACTCTCGAAGATTTCCAATAAGGAGTTAGCCAAGGCTAATGGCTCAGCTTCAGCAGTAGAGGTGGGAGAGGTAGAAGGTATGTCAAAGAGACTAGCTAGTCTTCCTTCAAAAATGTCTACCTCATCCCTTGACATTAAGGGCATAGAGAGTGTTGTGGTGGAAGACGCAAAGGGCTGCATAGGGATGGGAGAAACAGATGGAGCATCTTTGGCAGCCTCTATGGTCTTGGCCACCAGCAAATCAAGAGAAGAGGGACTGGAAGTGGGCATTGGTGATGAACCATGAATTGAAGGGCTACCAGTGTCTTCTGTGGAAGAATCAACTGCCATTGGGAATGGAGTAGCAGTTGGATTTTCTACAAAGGATGGAGAAAGAGCAAGGCTCGAAGGAAAAATAGATTGAGGTAGGTTACGAGCCAAAAAAGGGAGGTATGGCCTTAATCCAAGAAAAGGAGATGCAGGAATACTGGAGTCTAAAGAAGATATGACAAATATAGGCTTTTGAAGTGGAAGCACGACTCGAACAACCCTGACATTCTGCATTTGGTCAAACTCAACCGAAATTGAGGAAGGTCTCATTGGAAAGGTGAGTGCAGTAGTTGTCGCTGCAAAAGGAAGAAATGCAGAACAATGTTAAACTTCAATACCATAAACTGACAAAGCAAAAAACAGCAGAGGTATGAGAGAAATTACTTGTTCCAAAGGCACTGGTACTAATGGGAGAACTGCGGAGAGAATAGTGTCCAGCAGTCCGTTGTTTTCTGGCTAGTTCCCTTCGCAATGCATCAGCAGCAGCAGCTCTCTCTCTTAAAATTTGTTGTTGCCGTCTTTTCTCAGCCCTTTCAAAGACGACTATGGCTTTGGAATATCCTTGTTCCACGGCCTTGGTGGCTGTCTCATGAAGGGGATCTTCAACCAAAGCAGTAGTTGAAGCAGTCATTTTTCTTCTCTTTCCTATGGCTTGGGCAATTGTCTCCGAATCAGAATCCTCATCAAAGCTGGAAGGGGAGATATCAAACTCAGAAGGAGAGACAGTAATCTTTCTTCTCCTTTTTCTTTGAATTGGCTTTGTCTGCCCCACAATTGTTTTCTCAGCTCCTTTAGCCTGAGGTTCGAATCCCTTAAAGATAATCTCCTCTTCTACTTTCTTAATGGTTGTTTCTTCTTGGGGCAAATCAATCGTCTTTTTTCTTCTCATCAAAGGTTCAAGCAGTCTCTGTTTCTTTTGTTTCTGATTACCTTCAACTAAATAAACTTCCATATTACTCACCCACCAACTCTGATATCTCTTCAAAAAGGAGCCGTGAGGTATGAAAGGGATATACTCAAAAGTGGCCAGATCATCCATAAACTTGAAGGTTGCCTCTTCTAGCCTTGACTTTCGAACCTTCAAATCTCTCTTGGTCAGAGTTAGGTTGGTGTTGCTGCAGAGAGGTATTGGAACTCCTTGTGTGAGGCCAAATTGTCTAGCAAATTGAGCAGGACAATAAGGCTCAGCTATGCATTTATAGGCTCTGGGGTTGGTGGTCCCAATAAACAGTTCTCTGGGGATCAGTAGGGAAGCCCACATGTCTTTATGAATAGGCAAGGCACAGAGCCTGTCACTGAGGAAGTGATTCAACCAGGCTGGACCTATGCTAGCTTCGAAGGGACGGAAACGATGATCAGGAAGAGCAGTTGGTAGTTGATGAAAGAAGGAGAAATAAAAAGCAAAAGTAGCTGGATAAAGTGAAGCATTGGCTAGTTTTATGCCATGAGTGAGAGAGTGTAGCCCAGAAAATTTAAGGCATTTGGTTTGTAGTTCAGTAAAATAGGCAAAGAGCCAAAGCTGAAGGATCCAAAATGGTCCCCCTTGACTAGCATCTAAGGGTTTCTCACAAAAGAGGGAACAAACTCTATATACATGACCCAGAATGTATGGGGCTAAGGCTACTCTTTTCTGCAAAACTAAGGCTTTGGCAAGAGGGGCAAATTTAGGCATGATTCTTTGGGAGGAGGTACAAAAAAGAAATTTGCAAAGCCAATATAATAAAAAGGAAAAGAATTCCCTATCAGTTACTGGACCCACTCTTTTGTTCTCGGCTCTAACAAAATCACTGTAAGATGAATTAAGAGAGGGGAGGGAGAAAGGGACTGCCAAATCAGGAAAATCTGGTGTAATGGGGGTACCAATAGGGGAGACTCCTAATAGATGGCAAATATCAAGAACAGTGGGGGCCATCATCCCACATCTGAATTGAAAGAAATTGAAGACGGGGTTCCAAAAGCACAAAGCAGTAGGAACTAGGAAAGGGTCCTCCGAGATAGTTACCCTAGATAATCGAAGGGCATCAAGGAGGCAGAGCTCTTGGAGATCCAGTGTCTTAGCAGGAATGATCCGATCATACCATTCTTGCCATTCCGGTCTTACCGTAGGCCAGCATCGATGAGGACGATTGCTTTTCCAGTTCTTCCAGTCAAGGCCACCTTCATAAAGGAGACGTTGGTCCACCAGACGCGGATAAAAAGTTGGGAGCTCAGTAAGGACTTCCTTGAAAATTGGTCCGAGCACGTAGTCCTGCTGCTCATGATGGCGAGGGACGAAGATACGCCCATCGATAGCACTTTTCTCTCCAGCCTTGTACTTCTCACATTCTGCGTCAATAAGCCTCTTCAAAGCTAAAGATGAGCCTACGCGCTCTGGGACTGGCACTTCTTGCGAAGAAGAAGCCATTGATAATGCACTCTTCAGAAGATGAAGACCGAAGCAAAGAAGAACCGGTAGAGAGAAGGGTTTGTAAAAGGCAAGAGATTTCGGAACACGAAGCGAGAGGGTTTTAAAACCTTTGTGTCCGAAATTGTACCCCGTAAGTCGTTAAGTACTAAAAGTACGAATGCGAGGAATTTCTTCCAAATTGATAGTTTTGGAGGGAAGAGCTTATTCCGGGGATTGGGGCCAGCTTCGAAATGAAATATTTGGCTTCGAAAACAAGATTTTGGCGTCAAAAAATCAAATAACAACGGCTTCGAAATACATAAGTCGGCTTCGAAGCCTAGTATATGCTTAAAAGTGCTAAATTGCTTGATTATGGGTCTGTTTAGGGGTTATGAATCAAAAGTAACGACCTTCGGAGCAAACCCTAGTATTCTCTGAGTATGAGAAATGCTGTTCAGAGTATACTACATGCTTAAAAATGCCTGAATACTCAAAGTATTGGTCTACTTCAAAAATCTAAAGACCTGTTTGAAGGTTATCAGTCAAAATGACAACATTCGAAGCAAACCCTAGGACTCTTTAAGGAATAGGGGCACTGTTCGAAACATCCAAGACTAATCATTGGTTTCTGTATGAGCAAGTGGGAATTGCCATAGGTTGCCCTTCGAAGCCAAAAGAGATCAGTTTAAAATTGATTGGCTATATCAACCATGACCATATATTGGTTACAGTTAGTGTTGAAAAAGTAAAGTCATTGAAATCGAAGTACTAAAATAATATCTGCCAGAATTGTCAATTTTACTCCATGAATTGGACAAAGACATGATTGGTTCTTTTAGTTCTTCATTAAACAGTTGATTCGAAGGATGAGATTGTTCAATTCGAAGTTATGAGTTAGCTTTTAGAGATGAAAGGAAATAGAGTCAAACAGTGTTGAGTACAGAAAGACTTTGTTTATATTAAAGCCAAGATGATTACATTAAGTAACTCTATCTGGGTACAAATTCAAGCTCATAAAAATAAGGAATAGAATAAATAACAAGGTCATGAAATTTTGTCCAGCAATGGTCAATAAATTTCTGTTCTTTCTTTATTATTTCTTCTATCTCTTCTAAAGTTGATTGCATAAGCTGATGAGCTCTCACTTCATAATAGAATTCTTCAGCCTTTGCTTCGAAGGCCTCTTCCCGTGATTTTTGTTCCAATTCATCTATAACCAAATCATCCCAGTACGCAGAATCTTTATTCCTGAAGTCATCGAACTCTTCGATAAAATTCTCTGCTTCATATTGGGCATGAATTCGGAGAGATAAGAGTTGATCCAGATTTTGGATGGTGATCTTAGAATTTCGATGCCAGTAGAGGAGCACTAGGAGTTGGTCCAAAAACAAATGAAGTTCTGCCTGGGCAATAGGGTTGAGAACATGACCTCTAGTCAAGATATCACAAGCCCATTGAAAGTTCTTAAGAGGAATGTCATCCTCAAGAACATTGAAGGGCAGATGGGAGAAAGCCGCGAGCAAAAGTTGAGCTTGCTTTCGCTCGGCTGGAGAAGGGGGTGACGGAGGTTGGTAAGGTGGAAAGACTTTGTCCATTGGAAGGGCAAGTCTTAGTTTTTCTGTCCAGGAAAGGATGGGAGGAGGAGAAGGAAAAGATGATTCTGCTTCAGAAGACAAAGGGGAAGGAGCAGGTGTTTCTATCTCAGAAGATGCAGATGCAGAAGAAGGTGTGGATGCTTCTATTATGGAAGATGGCACGGGAGCAGAAGGAACAAAGGCATTAATGTAGTCAAGCCAATCAGAAGAACAAATCTTCGCCTTTTTGGCTAAAAATGAAGGGGTGTACCCTTGTGCTTCTTCTGGACGCTGGGCAGGGTGCATTATCTTCGTAGGCATGGAAGAAGTATACCAAGCCACAAGCAGATTCTCCTCCAAGCTACGTCGAAGGTCAATGGGCACGTAAGGGTAGACCACTGAGCTTCGAGCGTAGGAGGGAAACTCCAAGGGGTCAGTAAACTCAACAAAATGGTAATTGACTCACTCCCTTAAATCATAAGTCTCAGGAGTTGACCAGCTTGTCCAGCCAGAAGCCCCAGAGGATAAAGAGATCACAGTTTCATCCCATGCAGAGGTCTGTGAAGAAGAGTTTCCTAGCTCCATATTTGCAACTTGTCGAAGCAAAGGCTCGAGGATAGTTCGGTCAGAATACAAAGGGAGCTTAGGGGAAGAACTCTTTGTATCTGTAAGTTTGTAAACCAAGGGATTAAAGGCAATGTGTTCATAGTCCAAAGGTTTATAATCTGCAAAAGCCTCCATTACCTGAATATAGAAGGGCGGGTAAAGGTGGCTAATGAATGCGTGGAGGTTCTTTCGAGGGGAAACAACATCACTCAAAGGCTCTTCATATGCTTGATCAATAGAAAGGGAAGTTGATGCAGCCATAGCCTGTTCGAATACTAAGGTATTGGGATGTTCGACGAGTTAATGCAGATGATCTCCAAATGGATGACGGTTGTGTTTCCAGAATATGGACTCCATACACGTTCTAGAAGCGCGGGAAAACTGCAATCCACTAATATCACCAAGTATTGGGTATATTAGTGCGGGGGGTAATGTTGGCTACATATTTTGTAAAAGCCAGTTGCAGTTCGACACGTGGCATAGTAAGGGTAATAAAGGAAGGTTATTCAAGCCTTTAATCCTGATCGTACACGTGGCAATAAATATTGGTCCTCACATGATCTGAGTAACACTAGATCAAATAACGGGATGCAAGATGACGTGTCTTCAACGGTTACTCATATTCAAATCCAAGTACAAGAGGGAAGCTCAACTGCCAGTAATGACGTAATGGAGCTACTTGTAAGGAAGCATGATCAGCGATCATGGAGGAGCAGTTCGACGGTTCGAAGTGCAGTTCGAAGGTCATCACTGACGAGTATAAATAGCAGGGCAGCCCCCAGAAAGAAGGACGGACTCAGATCATACAAACCAGTCATTTACTTCATATATTTTCTTTTCCAGTCATTTACATTTCCAGTCTTTAAATACTTGTTCTTTAAATACCTGCACTTTAAATACCAGTACTGCACTTCGATTCATAGGAGTAGCTTCAAGTAGATTCAAGTAGATTGCTGTTGTAAACCTCTCTGAGGCTGAGTTCGGACCATTGTAAGTGTTCATTTTTATGAAATACTTCAATTGTTCTTCATATTACTGTTATTTTCTATTAACTTCTCCTAAATCAAGCCACCAGTAAAAGTCCTCTTCATTGAGGCTGAAAAGAACTAAAACACAATCGTCTGATAATTGGTTGGTAATCACCATTTCTGTAAGGACTGATTGATCCTTGCTGGCACGCTCACATTCACAAAAATACCCTTCGAAAAGCCAAAAAGCCAACAACTACTCAAATGCTTAGGGGAAAATGTCCAAATAATTCCTACTTTTTCGATGAAATTTATTTTGAATCCTATTGACACATGAATAAACCCTGTCAACATTGTCCTAACATGACCGTGATGGAAATTTTATTGAAATTCTAGAACGTAAATGATATTCTCCCAACATTTCCCCCTCGTTTTAAGAAGATTTCTAATCTAATCTAATATAAAATCCGTACCGAATCTGAGATCTTTGACCATAACAACCTAAAATTACCAATTTTTTACTCTCTACACTAGCTGTACTACAGTACTCAAAACCACAGAAATTGCAAAAACTGCAAAACAGGAGATTTAGACCTTTTCCTCTTTGGATTTAGTCGCCGACCGCAGCAGATACCGGAGTTTGGAACTTGATTTCCATGCGTTCGCTGCAAAATCAAGGTCAAAAACAATAGAAATACACACATATATCAATATAGATAGAGAAAGAGAGAGAGAGAGAGAGAGAGAGAGAGAGAGATTAGGGCATAGGTTTTGGTACCAGTGGCAGAAGATTGTTCTTTGACAAAGTCCTCCACGAGAGAGAGAATTCGGTTGCGTTTAGTAGAGTTTTTAGAATTATGATTTGAGAATAGAGTTATATTTTGAGTTTGTGAGTTTTGAAATTATGATTTGAATGTAGAAAATTTGTTTGGTTATGAGTTTTGAAATTTTTTTTGAATTGAGTAATGTGACATATGATATTTGATTTAAAAATTTACAACTCAACCAAACACACAATCTAAAATTCTATTCAAAACTTATAAAAAAATTTAAAAAAATTCTCAAAATATTTTTTTTATTTAAAATATAAAAATAATAAGTGTTAAAAAAAAAAAAACACGAACATTGTTTGGAAGAATACAATACACTAGGTACATTTAGAAAAATTACACTAAGAACTTTTTTTTATTTATTCTATATTAGCCACGTTTGAAAAATGTAACACATTTCAAAAAGCAAAATAAATAAATAAATAAATAAGCTCAACAATCAATAAGAGTAAAAACATTTGAACATTACATATTTCGAAAATTCTATAATACAGTTATAACATATTCTCGCAATTTTAAAATTTTATATTTAAAAATAATATATATATATATATATATATAATGAGAAATTCTATAATACACACTTTTAAAATATTTGAATCACTATTCTCGTCGATAGCAAAGTGATGTTGCTATATACTTTCGGGTTATATTATAAAATTTATTAAATAAATTAGTCACCTAAAATATTAGATTAATTATATATTTGAAAGTATTTCATTAGATTAAATTTGTTTTTAAAAAATATGTTGTCTGTTGTTAAAATCACATTTACCAGCTATTTTTTCAAAGATTAATATGATGTAATATATAGTTATCGACTTCTGATTAACTTAATTTTATACAAAAATAATATATTTAACAAACTTATAAAATAAGCAATTTAAATTATTAAAGTAATTTCAAGATAAGCTCACAAAACGCACAACAGGTGCCGCATCTCCATTCTCTGCGTGCAGTACTATTCTCGGCATGCAATACTATTTTGCAAGATAGTTTTACTTACATATTACAATATATATATATATATATATATACGAGTCTTTGTTCGGCTTAGTATTTGATGACCGTGAATATTAGACGAGAGACATGAGTAAACTAAATTTATCTTGAAAATATTTCACTCCGTTAATGACTTCACGAAAGAAGAAAAATGAAACTGCTCTAAATTTTATTTACTTTGCAAATTCTTAGTGTGTGGGTGATTTTCCGATCACACTGCCCGCTTAGTAACCAGCTGGAGAGCACTGGCAGAATAGATGGCACCTGACTGACCTGCAACAGAAATATAAGAATCCCGCGGTGGTTTCGACCACCCGGGGGCACTCCGACGATCAAGTCAGTATATCTCTCAAAGATAAATCAAGTACTAAACTCACAAGCTTGAGTATCAAAAGCATACCTTAGACCCATGGGGGTGCCTCTCTTTTATAGCCAATACAATCCTAGCCCCAATAGGAGCCTGGCCCTAATGGACTTAGGATTACTGCTAATCTGGGACTCCCAGTGGAATTAGGATAAACTCTCTAAGAGTCTTATCTTTACCCAAACTGAAGTCTTCTCTCAATCTAGGATTCTTGTCCTTATCCAAGTTGAGTTCCCTCTTCATTCTAGGACTCTTGTCCCTTATCCGCTTATCTCGGATTCCGATATCTTCGGAGGCAACCTCGGCCTAGCCGAGATCACCTCGGCGTCACGACCAGGACACGTGGCACCTCGGCTAACACATCGGCGTCACCTTGCCACGTGTTGGTACTCAGAAAATATATCCCCACAACTGCCCCCTAGGTTCTATTACCTCGGCATTCTGAGGTGATGGAACCTACACTGTTCGTTCATCTGTGCCCCTCTGTCTGAGATCAAACTTGCCGACCTCAAAGTTCCCTGGACTTCGCTGTCCACTGGTGTCAAGAATCAAGTTTCATGCTTTCCAAACTGCTTGAAATCGCACCTCCTAGCCGAGATTCTGGTTCCTTTAATTCGTAAACTCCAAGAGCTTTGCAACTGCTCCACTCACACTCTCTGGTGAGTTCCCGATTTCCAGTCACCTATTTGACTCCGGCGATTTTCATATCGGCGTTCACTTCACTTTGTAGGTTCATAAACTCTTACTTTTTTATTAAGCTCAATCTTTCATAACTCTTCTGATTTACTTTGAATCTGTTTATTTGCCCTCTGTTGTCTTCTATTTTTGTCTGTTTTCAAGTTTTTGATTTCTTATTGCAAAAATGCCTGGAACTGTTCTTTGTCATATCCGCTTTTTGTTGTTAGCATCATGTCTGGTTCATTACTTTCTTGTTCTTTAAATACTTACTTAGTGCTTGTGTACTTTGCTTTATTTTTGAACTTTGTCGTCTTCTTGACTATTCTTCTCCTTTTTGTTTCATTTAATCCTCTGGCTTTTTCTCTTTCTAGCGCTTTTGCTTATATCCATCATTGTTCCAAGCTTTCAAGCTTCTGCAACTGTCTTTGTTCCTCTCCTCCGGTGAAGCTTATGTGATTCTGTTATTTTCGCATCCGTCGTCAGACTTTGGCAATTCTCATTCAAGCTTCCCTCTTTCTGGTAAGACACTTTTCCTCCTGGTTTTATTTTTTGTTGCTTTCCAAGAAGCTCTGCTTCATTGTTAATCACCATTGCTTGTTTTACCCGTTATTTCCAAATCATCTTCTTGAATACACATTGTTCACACATCTGTTGATGTCTGCCACTGTTCTTGGCTTGACACACCTGTGCAATCCTTTTGTCTTAATTTCCTGATAGCTTCATCACCATTTTTGATTTACGAATTACATTCTTGTTTCTGTTTTCTGTGTCTTTTCCCAGATTTTTTGCTTTCAATCCTTGCTTTCAAAACTTCGAGGTGCCAATCGCCAAGAAGAGCTTTGATCAAACTCTTCAGGAGGTTGATGCTGAGCTCGTGGCTGAGAAGGCTGCTGAGAAGTTCTTTCTAACTGTCTTCTGGGGGTGAGACATAACCTACCGCTGATGCCGAGTAGTTTGCTTCCTTCTTAAAATTGATGCCGAGGTAGCGGTAGAGAAGCTCCTCCAACTGACTGCCGAGGCTGAACCATTGTTGTCCGTCGAAGTAGATTAGTCCGACGTTCTTGCTTTCAGTCCCTAGTTTTTTAAGGTCTTCATTTTTGTACTTGCCAACTTTCTCAGCTCTTAACAAGCTAGTTGGTCATCTCGGTTGATCATATCTTGGAAACGTCTTTCAGTGTTATCTCGGCTATACCAAACTTGTAAATTGCTACAAATTTCAACAAGTGGTAGACTTCATAATCTTCGGTTAACTCATTTTGTAATTTGCTCAAAAATTTCAACAAGTGTTAACATTCCTTGCTCCTTAATTATCATTCCTTCCCCCTACACCTTCTCCATGGCCCCTAATGTGAACGCAAGTTGTACTTAGGATCACATTAGGGAAGTGGGTTTCATGCTGTAGTCACAGACCTGATGTGTTCTTCTTTCGCCGATGTACTAAAACTTCTGGTATTTAATTCACCCCCTTTAGACCCTCTTTCTCTTGGCCTTTGCAAACTATCATCGCTATTTCTTGAAGCATTTATTCCTTTTCACAATTCTGGTCACCACTTCTGGCGTGCATTTAGTGGTTCTAATCAAAACGACGTTTGACTCTGGAGAATCTTTTGCCGACATTTAACTTTGTGCACTCTTTAGCTTGTAAATTCTCTCAGAATTTCAACAAGTGTTAAACATCATTTCGGTTTAACTTCGGTTAAGTATCATCTCAGTTTAACTTCAGTTAAACATCACCTCAGTTTAACTTCGGTTAAACATCATCTCGGCTTAACTTCGGTTAAGCATCATCTCAGTTTTTGAAGTTTTTCTTTTTTTTGTCGCTTGTACTCTTGTACCTTTTTGTTCTCTAGATAATGTAAGCTCTGCATATGGCCGATGTGCCTCCTTGTTCTTCAATGTCTAATTCAACTTTCCTTCTCTGAATGAAGCGCTCTTCGTCGCCCTCCCGGACGAGGATTTTCTTCAGTGTCTCTTTACTCTTTTTGGCTGGCTCCTTGCCGACATCATCTAGGACCTCCATGTCCTCGTCTTCAATCTCTGCCTTCCCTGGTTCCCGAATGTTGCAGGTAGTTTTCATTGCTGCCATGGAGCAATTCTTCGCCTGCAGTTGATCCCCTCTGACTCTTTCAATCCCATGTTCTGTGGAGAACCGCAAATAGTTGATGCAACGTTGAGGGAACTGTCCCCATTGCATGCAACCATCGCCTTCCCAAGATGATGTTATAAGGTGAAGGTGTGTCAATCACGACGAATTCTGTTTTGATCTTCTTCTAACTGCTCTTGCAAGATTCTATACTTAGAATATTGTGCATGCCTTTCATACTTTGCCTCCTTTGTGCAATCTTCTCGGGGTTACATACCTCGGGTATAATAGCTACAAAACTTTTACTTCGGCAAGATACTAACCTGCAAACTTTTCATAAATTCTAACAAGTGTGAAACATATACTACTCAATGTTAACTTTGCAAACTTTTTCTCAAGTTTCAACAAGTGTTTAAACGGTGATCTCGGTCTAGCCTACTTGTAAATTGCTACAAATTTCAACAAGAATTAACATAACAAGTGTTAAACAATAATCTATTTGTAAATTGCTACGAATTTCAACAAGTGTTTAAACAATATACTTAGCTTTTACCTCACCCTGTAAATTGCTGCAAATTTCAACAGATGATCACATGTCGGTTTAACATTATCTTGTAAATTGCTACAAATTTCAACAAGTGTTAAGCATCTTCTTTGGTTGGACCAACCTGTAGATTGCTACAAGTGTGCAAACTATAACCTCGGCTTCACTTCGACTTGTAAATTGCTACAAATTTCAACAAGTGAAAAGAAACAGTAATCTCGGCTTAACTTCAACTTGTAAATTGCTGCAAATTTCAACAAGTGAAGATAAGGAACCATCTCAGCTTAACTTCAACTTGTAAATTGCTACAAATTTCAACAAGTGAAGATAAGGAATCAGCTTAACTCCAACTTGTAAATTGCTACAAATTTCAACAAGTGAAGATAAGGAATCAGCTTAATTCCAACTTGTAAATTGCTACAAATTTCAACAAGTGAATTAAGGAATCAGCTTAACTCCAACTTGTAAATTGCTACAAATTTCAACAAGTGAAGATAAGGAATCATCTCGGCTTAACTTCGATTAAGCATCATCTCGGCTTAACTACGGTTAAGCATCATCTTCGGCTTAACTTCGGTTAAGCATCATCTCGGCTTAACTTCAGTTAAGCATTATCTCGGCTTAACTTTGGTTAAGCATCATCTTCGGCTTAACTACGGTTAAGCATCATCTCGGTTTAACCAACTTGTAAATTGCTACAAATTTCAACAAGTGGTAAACACATTCTTTTTCTCTCTGCCCCCCAGTGTGAACTTAAAATCCACTTGGGTTCTCATCATACATGTAGCTTCGACCTTGTCGCCGAGGTTTAATTCAAGCCAAGGTTGTCGGTCTTGGTTTCTTTATTGATCTTACTTGGCTCCAACCTGAGTTTGATTTTCGGCCTCGCATCGGCGAGCCGTTTCTCTTTTCTTGTTCCGACGCCTTTGTTCCCGGCATGTCCTCCTCGGCCCTAGCATACTTCTCAATTCTGGCCAACTTTAGTCTGATCTTGTGTGTTTCCTCTTTATCTTCTGGGATCTGAGATCTGCTCATTGTGCTCTTCTCTTCTCGGACTCAAGTGCCGAGATCTTGTCTTCTGAAATCTTGGATCTGCTCACTCAGGTTGAGCTCTTCTTTTCTTGGTCCTACTCATCTAGGCCGAGATCATGTCTTCTCGGATCCGGGATCCAGGATCTGGAATCCGGGATCTGCTCACTCAGGATGAGTTCTTCTATGATTGAATGTTATCTCCTTGGGAGCGCTCATGCCCCCTGTCTTTGCATCCCTTCTGGAAGGGTCTTCGTTCCTCCGCAGGTATCTATCCTTCCATACTTGGAGGTTGTCTTCGTTGCTTCGATCTGTTGTCTTTGGTGCGTCACCTTCCTGGCCGGCTTCTTTCACTCCGTGACTTTGGTCACGAGTTTCTGTGTTGCTATTGTCCCCTTCAACGTCGAGGTTGATAGATCTCCCACTTCCAGCAGGAGCATTGTCTCTAATCTGATCCTTCTGTCCATCATTGGCCATCTATTCTTCTTTCTTTCCCACAGACGGCGCCAAATTGTGTGGGTGATTTTCCGACCACACTGTCCGCTTAGTAACCAGCTGGAGAGCACTGGCAGAATAGATGGCACCTGACTGACCTGCAACAGAAATATAAGAATCCCGCGGTGGTTTCGACCACCCGGGGGCACTCCGACGATCAAGTCAGTATATCTCTCAAAGATAAATCAAGTACTAAACTCACAAGCTTGAGTATCAAAAGCATACCTTAGACCCATGGGGGTGCCTCTCTTTTATAGCCAATACAATCCTAGCCCCAATAGGAGCCTGGCCCTAATGGACTTAGGATTACTGCTAATCTGGGACTCCCAGTGGGATTAGGATAAACTCTCTAAGAGTCTTATCTTTACCCAAACTGAAGTCTTCTCTCAATCTAGGATTCTTGTCCTTATCCAAGTTGAGTTCCCTCTTCATTCTAGGACTCTTGTCCCTTATCCGCTTATCTCGGATTCCGATATCTTCGGAGGCAACCTCAGCCTAGCCGAGATCACCTCGGCATCACGACCAGGACACGTGGCACCTCGGCTAACACATCGGCGTCACCTTGCCACGTGTTGGTACTCAGAAAATATATCCCCACACTTAGGTAGGGTAACGTTTGCATTTTTAGTTTATATTTATAAAATTTTTATAAATTAGTTTTTTTTTTATTTTTAGAAAAACAAAAACTGTAAATGTGTTTAGTTTAAACAAAATGTTTGAAAAAATTTAAAAACATAAACTAAAAAATATATTTGTTTACACCTAAAATATTTATATTTCTTTTTTATTATTCATGACAATGGGATCATATACATTATAATTGAAAAAAAATTAATAAAAAAAAAAAATTAGTGTGTTTGGTTTGAGTTTTCTGGATTAAGTTTTTTGAAAACTGAATTTTTAGATTTTCGTATTTTTTTTTTGTTTTTAGTGAATATTTTTAAAATTTTAAACATTTTTTTTTACTTTTTTAGATGCACCTTACTTAGATGTATCTAAAAAGTAAAAAATTTGTAAAAAAATATTTTAAAAAATTAATAAATACATAAAAATACAAAAAATATACTAAATTCTTGTATTTTTTGGTATTTAGTAAATTTTTAAAAGATTTTTTTTTTTACTTTTTAGGTGTATGTATGTTAGGTGTGTCTAAAAAGTAAAAAAATTGCTTAAAATATTAAAAAAATTCAGTAAAAACAAAAAGAATGAAAAATAAGAAAGTAGAATTTTCTGAAAAGTATGTTTTGGAAAAATGGAACCAAGCAAGCTGATTGTTAGTCAAAATTTTAAATTTCTGTTTAAAAATCAACGTAAAGTTACAAACTGAAACAACTATTTATAAACCAAAAAAATTGTCAAACAAGTTTTTCTGACAATTTTTAAAATTTTTGTAAATATAAACTAAAAACTAAAAATTGAAAATGAAATGATTACCAAACAGGTCCTTAGTATTTCCAATCATTTCTAACATAATATTTGTACTTACAGTTTTGTTTATTATTTTGCTAGACTAACAGAAATTACCTATCAATGCATTGCTTGAGCTCAAACAAGTATTTCTCATTGTCATCCTCAGCGATTTTCACGAGTCTCTCCAACAGATTTTTTTCTCTCTTATCACTCCAAACTATTTAATGTCAATCTCTCTCGGTTTGCCTTCTTCTTCAGTCAATATATGTGATAACCGAACCCGTATTATGCTTAATTATACACGTGTTTGTGTGTTTAATATGAATTTGCAAGTTAAGTATGTGAAATATGTGATTTTGGATTTTATATCTGTTGAATGTAGGAAAATCTATTGCAATTAGAACTTTGAACTGAAAATTGAAAGTCATAGAGGCGCGATAAACCAAAACCGACTTCATATTTGTGATTAGCATGATTTTTAGAGCCTTCGATGGAATTTTGTAAAATTAAGATTCGTAATGTTTTAATTAGCCTATATTATATTTATACCTCTCTAGTTCTTGAGTGGATGATTTTTGGTTGGGAAAGCTTTGCTAGAGGAGGAGTTAAAGAGAGAAAAAGAGGAGAAGCAAGAGATTTGATGGAGATTCAAGAGGCAAACCCTAGATTGAGCTAAGGTATGGAAATTTACTTGGAATTCTTGTATATAACTCATATATTGCTTGAAAATATATAGAGATTTGAAGATTTGAAACCCTTTTGGGTTAGAGTTTTGGGTTATGTGTTTATTTGAGCTAAACTAAGAAATTGGAAATTGAATGTTTTGATTTTTCATGATTAGAGTTCAATCTTGTGAATAATGCATGAAACAAACCCTAGATAATTCATGAAAACAAGATTTGTTGAAAGATTGCTCATGTATCATGTATTTTGAATTTGTGTATGTAATGTATGAAATTGTAAAAAGATGAGACCATGAAATTATTGTTGATGCAAGATTGATATGTTTAATGAGGGATGACACTTATATTATGCTTAGTTATCATGTTTTTGAGTTGTTTTTACATGAATTTGGGCTTGGAAATGAGTTTAGGAAGTTTGCATCTTTGAACTATTTTCGGACTGTCTGATTTTGCCCAGACCGCACGAGTGGCCACGGGCACCGCATGAGCAGAACATGAAGAAAAAAAGAGGTTTTCATTCTGCTTTTTGGGCGCTCGAGCGGCCGGTTTTTCCGCTCGAGTGAATTTAGGCCGCACGAGTGGTAAAATTGAGGGCACGTACGGCCGGCCCTATTTCAGTTTATACCTAATAACTTCAAATAGGCATATCGCCCTAATCTGGACTCCGTTTTAGACGATTCTTAAGCCTGAATTCAAGCCCCAGAAGTCTAGTTTCCAATGGTGGTGATCTAACATCCAAATTCTAAGTACACAAATAGATATGCTCAAATTAGTGAAGGTTGTTCATTTTCTTTTAACTGTTTCGTGCCATTTTTTACCCTAACTTAGTTCCCTTTCGCTTCTTGCTATTTTCTTGAACCTTAAATATGTAAACATGATATTTTCAATGGAAAACATATGTGATTATTGTAGGAGACATTAAGTTAAGTCATGAACATTTATGACTATTTAAAATACATTCGTGGCACAAGCTTTGTACGTGAATCACATGTAGAGAAATTTAGTATTAAACACTTGAGACGGATTAAAGAATGGGGAATGATTGAACGGATATGTAATGAATAAATTGATTGAAATTGAAATTAATGTGTTTTGAAATGTTATGCTTGATTATGTTTCTACAGGCTGAGTCGTTAAGGAGTGTCATCCGACCAAGCACTGTGAGTAATTTTCTTTGTAACAGTATTTTCATATGAAATACTCTAGAATTGTGAAACTTATGCTTTGTATAACTTATGTGCCTTGACGAGCGTTTCCGAAATGATAAAATATGCTTGAAATTTTCAGAGTAATTATGCTATGGCAAGTTTCCAAAAGAATATTTGGATAAGAATGAATGAGTCTCCTTTTGAGCGACGATTATGATAAATTGGGAAAATGTGCTTTGACCCTTAGTAACTGTTATTGGTCTATGGTCCGTTGGACGTTTGTATAAGCTGATGATTCGCTATAAACATTTTGTATGATGTCAATCTTTGACGATTGTCCTGTATGGTAATTCAGCAATTAATTAAAGCCTAAATCACGGTGAGCAATTTTTTATAGTATTGTACATATATGTTCTTCGTTGTGCACTTGAGCCATAAATGGTAAATTGTGTCAATGTTGCGTTTTGTTATATGTTAGGCCTGAGGTCGTTTTGATATATGATTGGGCCTGATGCCGTTTTGATATATGATTGGGCCCGAGGCCGTTTTGATATATGATTGGGCTCGAGGCCGTTTTGTTATATGTTGCGCCTGAGGCCGTTTTGATATATGATTGGGCCCGAGGCTGTTTTGATATATGATTGGGCCCGAGGCCATTTTGATATATGATTGGGCCCGAGGCCGTTTTGTTATATGTTGCGCCTGAGGCCGTTTTGATAAATGATTGGGCCTGAGGCCGTTTTGATATATGATTGGGCCCGAGGTTGTTTTGTTATATGTTGGGCCTGAGACCGTTTTGATATATGATTGGGCCCGAGGCCGTTTTGATATATGATTGGGCTCGAGGTTGTTTTGTTATATGTTGGGCCTGAGACCGTTTTGATATATGATTGGGCCCGAGGCCATTTTGTTATATGTTGGGCCTAAGGCCGTTTGGATATATGATTGGGCCCTAGGCCGTTTGGATATATTGGACCCAAGGTCGTTTTGTTATGCATTGGGCCTGAGGCCGTTTTGTTATAAGTTGGGCCCGAGGCCGTTCTGTAAATGTGATTAAAAGAAAAGTATGAACTTCATTATTTGGTAATCTATGGAAGGATCAATGAATGATATTTGATACTATGTGCTTTCGAAACGATTTTTTTAATATGCCAAGGTCTTTATAGTGATTAAATGAAACATAAGGCTCATATATTTAACCCCTTATATGGAGATTACTCATTGGGCTTCTAGCTCACTCCGTTTATTTGTATGTATCTAGGTGAGCATCGGGGAGTTCCACATTGGAGACCTCATCGAAGTTAGCCTTTTATAAAGCCACCCAAGTTGCACCCCTACATCGGCGCTCTAGTGGTGTTTTGCCAAGCTTGAGAAGCTTGGGTTTTGTATAGTCTATGATGTTATAAGTTTTGCTTCTGGGTTATGTATATATAATGTTTGTGTATAAGTGTTATGGCATATGTCATGAAGTGTGATGTGAGATTTAATATGTATGTTTCTGATCATGGCATGTATGTACAGCTCAATGGACTCCTTCTCATTATATGCTTCCATTATGGCCCCATTAATATAAATATTTTGTTTGTTCGTTTGAGGCCTTCGGTAACCCACGGATTACTGGCCGGTTATGATCCAAACTTTTAGGGGCGGGTTCAGGTCATTACAATATACCTCTCTGAATCCGCTGAAAAGTGGGTAATTTCTCGAGAGCAGCCCATTTAAGAGCTTCTTCGTCATCTTCATCACGAGAAGATTGTGAAAAAACTTCCCTGCCACTGTTCCTCCATATGTTGGAATTACTCAAACAAGCACTACCCACTCTCTGATATTACCACCACTGTCCATTATCACTTTTTACTCATAAAAAAATTATGAGTATCTTTTCTATATGTTTCTTGTGGAGTTCTATTTTGGAGGGTCTTTGGCTTGATGTTAAGAGGAAAATGATGGGAGAGACATGGTATATATGTTGGTTTTTCCAAGTGAGAAGTACCCAGTGTTGAAGGTTGAATTCTATATAGATGTGTGTGATGTAAGTGGTGGTGTAATGTAATTGCGATTTGTAGAAAGATAGGAAAAAATGTGTTCGAAGAAAAATGATTTGTAAATAAGAAAGTTTATACGAAAATATATTTAGAATGATGGGATAATGAAATTTTTTTCTAAATGTCATTGATATGGAAATTTATGCAAAATTTGTCACATGATCATGACATTTTGGTAATTAAATTTTATTTCAATGGGTCATTTGTTTCAAAATGTTAACTCTTAAGACAATCATATCATTCAGTACATAATTTTCAATTTTTCTTTTTTATGTTAGGTTTCTCTCAAGTTCGTGGGTATTTGAACCATTTATTTTTGTAAATTATTTCGTATATATTATTTATGAAAAAAATTAAATCGATTCGATAATCATAATCATAATTTTTTTTCATTTTATTACGTTTGTCTTAAAAAAGAAAAAAAGAAAAAAAGATGACAATTGTTTTTTAAAAATAAAACATCATTTTGTGCATTTTTTAATGGATCATGCTAATGACAACCTTAGGCGTTGTCAAACTAATAGGTTAGTTCAAAATCATTTTCCTTCGTATTAAAATTCTTCTCCATAAAATTTAAATATCCAAACCTCACATCATAAATTGGTGTGACACAATCCTAAGTCAAAGGCCTTGGTTAAATTTATTTTGAGCTTTTTAAGCTAAAAACTCAATAGTTGAATCAAAATTATTATCTTAACTACAAACGCATAAACGTATACTTTTAAAATTTAAGCTAAATAAGTGAAAACAAACAGATCTACAATTGCATAAAAACACAGGACTTTTATTTATCTTTTCATGATTCAAAGTAGACTGGTGACCACATACCATATTGTTCCTCTCGACGGTAAGCTTTGGACACAAATTCACTGCTTTCTTAAATTTTTCAAACCTTTCATTTGATCAATTTTTTCACTTTTACATAGGCAAAACAATTTGTTTCGTCTCAACCCTTATCCTAGAGAAGTTATTTGGGAGTCTTGGCATGGACAGATGATGCTCACGAGTCCTATGATTGGTGGAAGGAGTTCTGTGATTAGTGGAAAGATAGAGTTTATGATTTTGTATTTGGTCATGATTAGTGGGTGTATTGTCTGGTGCCTTTCACCACCTAATAACTTTTTCTTATTCCATAATATCTCCTAAGGTATATAATTTGGTTCTTAGTGATTTTAATTTAAATAATTTAGTACTTGCACTTCCGTCTTGTTTTAATTTGATCCCTCTATCTAAATTTTCGTTAATATTTTCAATGTGTATACCTTAGGAGACTTACAAATGTTTCAAAATTTTTAATTTCAACCTACAACTTGAACAAAAAGACTAAACTAAAATTAGATTTAAAGCACACGGATTACATTGTTCAATTTGAAACAAAAAGTAACATTTAGATCAAATTATAAGAATTAAAAATATAATTAACTCTAAAAAAAAAGATTCCTTCCTTGTTTTCATCTTGTCAGATCCAATTATATTAATCAAATACTTTTTGTAGCTATATATATAAATATATATAATTTAGCTTGTTGAATATAATAAAAGCAAAACATCAAAATATTCATATACGTCTTATGTTTTCATCTCTTTATTACGCATTTTCAATCTTTTGAACTCTTTTTGTTTTTGTTTGATCAAAATGACAAAATATATTAATATAAGTGAAGAAAATTACATTCTAAGCATTACATAGATGAAAGCTTGGCCCAAGAATGCTTCATTAATGAAAAATATTATCCAAACGAGGACGGTTAGAAATCTATAATTTGAATTTTCAAATTTATTTACAATAATATGATAAGAAAATTAAATTTTAAATAATTAAATTTATGATAAATTAAAAATTAATAAATAATTTATCTTGTTATTGTCAGTAAATGAATTTTTTTTTCTTTTTTTTTAAGAATCTCAGAATCTTTTTCTGATATGATTTAAGTTCGCACTACTTATTCTATTTAGCCACCGTTTGGTATAAATTAAAATGGGATTTTTTGGCAAAAACAGTCACAAAAAGACAAAATAAGTTTTTTTAACCAAATAAGATAAAATGACACATCTAATCCATAATTATTTTATTTTTTTCTCTTACAAAAATCAAAAAAGTCAGAAAGTCTATCCTAAACGAGGCTTTTTAGCCGCATGCTAAAATAACTAAAAAGTCAAAAAAACAACCCACATCTCAAACTTCAGTCAATCATTTACAACAGCTAAGGGAAAAGACAACAAAATAGAGAACCTCACAACTAGGGGTGGGCATGGGTTGGTTGTGGCCACAAAACCTCCAATCCACCATCCGTCCGCTAGATTGGCGGATTGAAAAAAATCAATCCACGTCCGTCTGCCAATCCGGCAGATGTAGATTGAGCGGATTGGTAGATTAACAGATGGGATACGAATCGGTTTGGTGGTTAAATTTTTATAAATTTTCAATATAATTCAACTTGTGCACTTCCTAAAAAAAAAAAAAATATTGCAGTCAATGACTTAAAAAAGTATTACAATCACTGCATGCCTTATCAAAGAAAGAAAGTTTGAAATTTTATAATATTACAATCACCGCATACCTCATCCACATATTATAATCACATCATGTCTCATCCACATAAAGTGTTACAATTTATGGTTCTAAAAATATAAAAATAATTCAAACCACCAAAGCCATGAACAGAGCAGTAGAAGAAATTGTATGCCTCTGTATTGTTACATATATATTTGTTTTTGAAAACAAAAACTAACCAACATATATCATCTTTTTTCTTTATTATTTTTAGAATCAAATTTAAAAACCAAAAAATATAGATAAATAATACTTTTATTTATTTCAATTCAAAAAATATATTCACGTTGAATTTTTTTTTTAACAGAATATTTAAACTCTTTTTCAATTGAAAACACTAACATAATATCTAAATAAATTGAAAACATAAAGTCTTACAAATTACTAAGGCGGTTTGGCGGTTCGATTGCGGTCAAACGAACCTCAAATCCTCCATCCGTCCAAAACTAGGCGGATTGAAAAAAATCAATCTGCAACCGTCCGCTCGTTATCACACATTCGTCCAGAATACGACGGATTGATTCGGTTCGATCAGTTTAGATGGATCGATATATCCGCTGCTCACCCCTACTGACAACTAACACGAAGTTGTCAAAAAAAAAAAAAAAAAAAAAAAAAAAAAAAAAAAAAAAAGAAAGAAGAAGAAGAAGAAGAAGAAGAAGAAAAAAAAAAGTCCTCACTGGCAACTGAAAACGGGGTCCATTCACAAAAGGAATAAGAAACATTTAGGATAAATTTCACTTTTGCACCTCTAAACTTTATATTTAATTTAATTTTACCTTTTCACTTTAATTATTTTAATTAATTCCTCAAATTTCGAGACAAGTTGTAATAGATTTCATTTGTATAATAATATTTTGAAAATTAACATAGAACAACTACATAATAGTATTAATTACACTTGACTACTTCATACTTTTATTAAAAATTTACTAATTTTTGACACTCTTGTACTTTCGCCAAACTTTGATTTTGGTCTTTTCGCTTGAGTATGTGTGTGTCAAATTTTGAAACAAAATTATATGACTAACCCAATTGTAATTTGACTCAAAATTTAGGGATTGATTGTGAAAATTAAAAGATTACAGGGGAAAGTGAGACTATGTAAAGCATAGATAGAAAATGCAATTTTCCCAAACATTTGGATATGCCCATTCACCCCCCCCCCCCCCAAAAAAAAAGAAAAAAAATACAAAAAGGATATTTTAAAATTAAAAAAAAATGATTTTGACCTAAAAAAAGAATCATATGAAAATGACTGGTGCTTTGATTTTAAATTTATCTTTAAATTAATTTTTAGTCATTTAAAAAAAAAATGAAAACAAATTCAAAATAATAAAACGGCATGATGAATCAGATTAAAAATACTAAAATACCACCTTTACTAAGAATCATGTAATTACATTGACAACCTCTCGCTTTTGCTCTGTCCTCAAACCTCTTAATTTTTCTTGCACAATAACTAAAAAACTTGTATATATTCTAAATTATTTTTTATTTAGTGATTTTTGTTTTTTTAAATTTTGTATCATTTTTTTTAGGTAGAACAAACTAATTTTGAAACAATTAAATAATAAAAATTAGCTAAAGACAAAAAAATATATTTAAAAAAAAATTGAGTCTTTAGTGATTTTTATATATTTTTAAAAATTTTCAGATCAATCTTATTTAAATAAAAAAAAAGTGAAAAAAAAAATTATTAAAAAACTATTTGTCAAACTCAGTTATAGTTATAGTAGAGAGTAAAAACCGATGGAAATAGAAAACGACATAGGGACGTGAGGGGACTTCGGTTTCCTTAGGTTTAGTTTTCGAATTTTGATTTGAGTGTAAAATAGTGATTTAAGTGTAAAGTTGTGAATTAAGTTTTGAAAAGAGAAAATTTTGTTTGGTTATAAATTTTGAAAAAAGTTTTGAATTTTGAATTTTGAAAAGAGTTTTGAGTTTTAAATTATATTTTGAGTTTTAAGTTTTTGAATTTTGAAATTTTTTTTGATTTATTTTTTTATTTTAAATATAAAATTTTTATTCAAATATTTTTTACTTTTAAATATTTTATTTTACTTTGTAAATATTTTAATTTTTTTAATATTTTAAACTCAAAAACACAACTGCGCACTCAAATCGTAACCAAATATATAACTTAAAAATTATTTTAAAAATTATTTTCAAAACTCATAACCAAACACATAACTTAAAACTTAATTTAAAAATTCTTTAAAACTCATAACCAAACACTTTTTAAGACTTTTTTCAAAATTCTATTAAACATAATTTTCAAAAATATATTTTTAATTTGGTCCTTTAAAATTATTTTTTATTTTATATTTTATATTTTTATTTTTGAAGAATTTTTTTATTTTTCCAAAAAATTATGGTGATCCAAATTATTTAAAAAAATTTTAAAAAATAAATATTTAAAATATTAAGAAATTAAAATATGTAAAAATATATTTATAAAATAAAATAAAATATTTAAAATAAAAATTATATTTTTAAAATAAAAATGATTTTTTTAATTTTAAAATATTTAAAATATTTAAAAAAATATAACACATAAATGTATGAAATACAGTGCACATTAAAATAAATAAATAAATATTTAAAATATAAAATATTTACCCTAAAAAAATAAAATTAAGAAAAATTTTAAATATTTAAAAAGGACTCTTTTTTGATAAATCTTATTTGTAAATGTTTTATTCCATAAAACCCAAACTATTTTTGATTATTCCATTAAGTCCATTAATTGTAAAAGGACGAAATAACCCTCTCTCCACTTCTCCCGCGTCTAATCGATTCTGAAAACAAACCCATTCCGATTCCATCTATTCAATCCATAAAATTTCCCAAACAAAATCTCATCGTCGACCCCAGATTCACATCGCCTCACCGTAACCCTAGATTCACATCGCCTCACCATCATCGTCGTCTATCGTCCACTGTCGTTGGCCACTGCTATTCCCCTTCATCTCACCGATGCGAAGGTTTACATCGGAAGGAGGGTGGTTCGTTGTTCCAAAATTCCCGTCGATCGACTGAGTGTATTCCATCGACTACGTGTGGTCCATAGATTTCCGTATCCACCCATCCACCATGAGGAACAAAAGTAAGCAATATCATTCCACCTTCTGTTTTTCAATCATAATGTGATCACCGATGTATATATTTACATTGCCGTATTGTTGTTGTTGTTTTTGAATTTGATTTTGTAAATATTGATAATGTGAACATTCACATTAATGTTCATTAATGGATAAACTCACAGTAATAGACACTGGTGTGAACATTCACATCAGTATATAGTAATGTGAATGTTCACATTACTGTCATTGTTGATGTTGTTGATTGTTGATGTCCTTGATTGTTGATGTCCATAGAACCCCCAATCTTCACCCAAAAATGTGAGGGAATATGATGTAAATATTCACAGTGTGACATCAATGTCAGACTTGTTGGTGTTGTTGGGTGTTGTTGGTTCCATCCTTTGTTTTTCAACAAATTATAACATAATGTGATCACCAATGTATATATTTACATTGCCCTATAACTATTGTTGTTTTTGGAATTGATTTTGTAAACATTGATGATGTGAACATTCACATTAATGTTCATTAATGGATAAATTCACAGTAGTAGACACTAGTGTGAACATTCACATCAATGTATAATAATGTGAATGTTCACATTACTATCATTGTTGATATTGTTGATTGTTGATGTCCATAGAATCCCAAATCTTCATTCAACAATGTGATGGAATATGATGTAAATATTCACATTGTGACATCAATGTCAGACTTGTTGGTGTTGTTGGGTGTTGTTGGTTCCACCCTCTGTTTTTCAGCCAATTATAACATAATGTGATCATCAATGTATATATATACATTGCCCTATAACTATTATTGTTTTTGGAATTGATTTTGTAAATATCGATGATGTGAACATTCAAATTACTATTCATTACTAGATAAACTGACATTAGTATGCACTCATGTTTTCTAAGCCCACTTGAGAGTGGCAAATCCGCGTCTTAGCCTACTTGCGAGTAGCACCTTCAAACCATTTTCAAACAAACAAATATGAGATGTTTTGTTCCAACTTGAGCGATTTAGTCTATACTTATATGCTGTGCGCATCACATAGTAATTCTAGATTAATAACCGGAATAAGAACGGATGTGTTTTCAAAATAACATCTCATATTAGTAGAGGCCGATCTTTGATCGGGCGAGCGTGGGTGCTCATTTCATGACCTTCCCCCCTCGTACCCAAGTTCCCGAGCCGAGGCAACTTTGGTGATGACGGACAAGTGGCCTTAGGCATGAGCCAGGGTTTCCTAAATTTTTCAATAACAAAATATTTAAGTGGCGACTTTGAAATCTGGCAAAGTAGTTCATGTTTGGCGCTTTTTGATTAAAATCGATTTTCCAAAACGATTTTCCGAGTTTGGACTCTTTGGTGACTTATCAGTCTTACATTACACTTTGTGAGATTAGATTCAGAACCGTGACACGAGTCTGAATTGTAGTAGCTAAGAACCACGATTTGCGCCCTCGCGCGGGGAGCGGAGTTCCGGGCGGTCTACAATGTGGGATAACCCATTTCAAGGAAACCCACATTTAATTCTTTAAATGTCCAATTCCACGAACCCGAAAACGACGTCAACTTCCCATTCACTCATAAATGGTTTTGACAAATCGTCTTCACCGTGTAACTTGTCATGCGGCAAGGAATACGTCACCTTTTCGGACCCACTCCAAACGACGTTTGGGGCCTACTTAATTTTGGGCTCAAAGTTCGCCCAAAATAAGCCTTATAAAACCAATTTTCCAACAATCCCTCACATGAATGGAATTTGACAGGGAGAAAATGTAACAACATGATCTAATTACAGAGAGTACAGAAATTGGAAATATTCTGCAAAGGATAGGTAGCTTTTGGCTTTGAACCTTCCCTTGTGAGGCACTATCGGATTTTTTAGCTAACTAGTGAACAGGATGTCTTGAACTGTTCAGCCGTTTGTATAAACCAAGACAATAGAACTCACACAGTATATCGCCAGACACAGTTTAGTTCTCACTATTGTGTTCATTTTGGCCCTAAACAGCCTGGTCTTTTATAAGTGCTCTAGAGAATTTGTAGCCCTTCACAAATCTCATAGAACCAGCCTAGTTCACACTCACATAGGTGATTCTTATAAAGAGTATCCTGCCATACTCCACTAGGTTTACCTAGATATAAGAATCATTAAAATTTTACTTAACCTAAAACGCTGCAAACATCACTATTTCATCGTAGAAATGGGTAGGAGTTAGACTCTCCAGTGATCCTTTTGAGTCATACACAACTCGGTTGTCCCTTTGAACCTAGATCTTGGGATCTCCAGTCAACTAGGTTGGGTTGCCGTTGTGGTAACTCTTATTTAATAGGCTTAAGTCCCATTTCCCTCGATGAATTCTCAACTAATTCTCTTGCTAACCCTTTGGTTAGTGGATCCGCTATGTTGTCTTTAGACCTCACATATTCAATGGAAATAATTCCATTAGAAAGTAGTTGTCTCACGGTGTTATGTCGACGACGAATGTGTCGCGACTTACCGTTATACATATGACTCTGTACTCTACCTATTGCTGATTGACTATCACAATGTATGCAAATAGCAGGCACCAGTTTTGGCCACATTGGAATATCTTCAAGGAAGTGGCGAAGCCATTCTGTCTCTTCCCCTACTTTCTCTAAAGCTATGAATTCTGATTCCATAGTAGACCTAGCAATGCAAGTCTATTTGGAAGATTTCCAAGATACAGAAGCCCCACCAAGCGTAAAGACATACCCATTGGTGGATTTTTAGTCTCTAGTATCCGATATCTAATTTGCATCACAGTATCCTTCAAGTACTATAGGATATTGTAGCACCCGACTTTCTCCGCGCGCCCCCCTTTCGGAGAGGGTGCGAATTGGTCGTCCTATAGTTCGGACTCCTATCACGGTTCTGAATCCAATCTCACAAAGTGCAATGTAAGACTAATAAACACCAAAGAGTCCAATCCCGCAATTGGTTTTGAAAAATCAATTTTGAATTAAAAAACACCAAACATGGACTGCTTTACCAGATACAGAGTCGCCACCTAAATATTTTATTTTGGAGAAATTTAGAAAACCCTGACTCGTGCCAAAAGGCACGTGTCTGTCATCACCAAAGTTGCCTCGGCTCGGGACCTTGGGTACGAGAGGGGAAGGTTCTGAAATGAGCACCCCCGCTCACCCGATCAAAGGATCGGCCTCTACTAAGCATGATATGTTGTTTCATAAACATATATGTTCTTATTCCAGTTTATTAGCTAACTTACTATGTGATGCGCACAACATACAAGTATAGACTCAATTACAAGAATTGGAACAAAATAACTCATGTTTGTTTTCGAAAATGGTTTGAAAATGCCACCCTTACGGTGGGCTAAAGCGCGGATTTGCCACCCTCAAAGTGGGCTTTAAAACAAGGTTTTGCCACTTTGCAAAGTGGGCTTAAAACTCACAATCATCGAGTTGTTCCAATTCAGGCAATCAAGCCTTCATCTATAGGCATTCATACAGTTAAGCATTTAAGCACATAGCCTCATGGCAAGTATGCTAACATGGCAACACTCACACTCATGAAGGATGCTAAAGCGTAAACACTTACAGTGTACTCCAAGCCAAAACAAAAGCTAGTTAGAAATATGGATGATCCTAACTATGTTCAAGATGCCTAATGCAACGCATGTGAAATGCAACTAAAATAGGCTCGGCTATCTAAAATGGCATATGAATGCAACAATTGATACACGTATTCAAGAAAATGAATTGAAATTGCGATGCAGTTTGAATGATGTGCCAAGCATCGGTGCATGCAAGACAAATGAATGATGCACGCATGTGAGCATAAGGTATGCTAATTGAAAATATGCCCTAAAACTAACCATCGAAAGCGGTTAAGTAAAAGGGAGAAAGGAGTGGGGTTGGAAGACATGCACACACACACACGCACGCTTATTACAACATTGCACCCTCTCGACGGAAGGTCCGAATGAATAACAGTTAAGCTAATCTATGCTAAGCTAAACTAACTAATCTAATTAATCTAATTAGACTAATTATTACAACACATAAACTAATTAGCACACTAATTAAATTACAAAACCAAATAAACATGCATGATATTTAAACTAGACTGCCTCAGCTCTGCCTTGGATAATGAGGGATGCAGGCACTCGGTTGCCGCCCCGAAACGCCTTCCGGTTTGCTCTTTAGAGGCTCTGTTTGCAGGGTGTCTCCAAGGAATTTCTGTTGAATCTTACCAAAACACTGCTGAGGAGTGCACCAGTGGCCTGTCGGCCATGAAGAACTGTTGCCAGCCATCTGCTGGCCAAGGATGTGCACTGCCGGCCAATGATGAAGCAGTGCCGGCCATCAGTGTGGCACTGCCGGCCACTGGTATGCTGCAACACCAAACTGCAATAGAGCACAAAATAGAGAAAAGTTGAGGGTCTCCCAAGGATATATATGTACTGTACCACTCTTTATCATCTCAAAACATCAAAGGAGAGGTACCATTGGATCCAAAACCATCAATCAAGCATGCAATACATGATGGCCAATGATTCAATTTGTACAAATTCAATAAATGCAAGACAAACAAGACTCTAGAACCATCTTATCATGGATGATCAAAGGCAATGGAGACAAAGGGAATTGGCTCATTTTCATCACTTTGAGTATAAAATGGCCAATTCACTTTGTGTTCAATATAACGTGCGATTGAACACAATGCAATGCAAATGCAACATGCTTATCTTGGCATGTTTTACTTTATTCAATTCTTGTTTACACATTTTAAGTTACCAAACCATTCTTTAATCGGTTTGTCCAATATGAAAGTCCTCTAATGAGAGGAAGGTCAATCAAAAAATGACTTGAGACATGAGAGAAGCCATGCCTTTGACTAGTAGAAACCCTCAAAAGAAGGTTAAAGCCATTTAAGCACAAGCCTCAATCTCATGGCTTAAGCACAACTTTAAACTAACCAAGCCTCAAAACCAAAATGAAAAATGAAGAAATGAGGAAGGTGACAGAATTTTAGTGCTGAAATGGCATGAAATACAAGATTCTAACATGCAAGCAATTCATGTACAACATGTTAGAAGACTTAAGCATTAAAACTAGTGAAGAGCTTTACACTAGAACCATGCAATACAATGCTTAAATGGTCAAACCAGCTATGGACAGACCTCAAACATGCCAAAATAGTGACCAAAATGTGCTGAGATGGTAGCATGAAAGGCAAGAAAATCATGCTCATACATTGGCTCACAAACAAGGCATAAGGCATAACTCTCAAACACAATGACAGAGTGATATGTGTGAGAGTGTGATAGAGAAATATGCTCTGAAATCACATGATAAATGATGCCAAAACATGCAAACATCACAAGCAAAGCATGCTAAGGGCCTTGAAACACAAAGCTAGTCAAGTCCATTTACACTATAGCTATACAAAGCAAGCCTCATATGACCAAAACCACTCTAAACAGAGTTTAAGCATGTTAAAGCAAGGCCATGCTGGAATGGAGCCAACACATGCTAGAATAATAGGCTAATACATCAAGTATGTTAAGCTAGCATGCATGATTACACTACAAGTGTGAGAAGCAAGTAAGAGGTGACTCAACCAGCCCAAAACAGAGCTATAACATGTCAAAAAAGTCACAAAAACATGCTGAGATAGAGCCTCAAGGAGGTAGAAACACATGCTCAAGTACTAAACCATCAACACATGCAAATGAGAAACGAGGGGAGGCCACCCCCTCCTATTTTGGTCCTCAAAACCAAATTTTTGCCACTGAAAATCCCCTGAATTTTAGTGGTTAAAAGGCCAAAAAGAGATTGTTTTAAAGGCTTTTAAACATGGCACAAAGCTTAGCAAATAAGCCACCAAAGAGAGGGGAACATCCCCAACCCCAAAAGGGCCTCAAACTACCACTTTCAACACTAAAAAATAGAGGTTTTTGTAGTTGACAACTAGGCCAAAAATAGCATGCAAGGTTGGCCAAATCAATGTACAAAAACAAAGCTTAAAAGAGTAAAATGATTACCTTTGAAGCACAGCAACAAATCAGTAACTTCCTTGAGCTAAAACCAACTTTGAGACCTCAAACTAAGCTTCAAGAGACCTTAGCTCCAATATGAGGGTGTTTGGCTTAGAGTGCTAGTGCAAATATGTAGAGAGAGATCACTTTCAAGCCTAAAATATAGAGAGAGAGGATTCTAGAGAGAGAGAGAGAGAATTTTAGTTCAGCTCAATTCTTGTAACCCTTTGCATTCATATAGATGAGCTCTATATATAGGAGATACAAGGAGCCTTCAAACAAATCCAACCCTCCACGTGCATGCAGATGAGCTCATCTGTGCAAACAGTTGTCAAAATATCTGCAAAAATCTCTACTAAAGCATTAGTGGCCGGCCGGCCATCAGTGGTGGCCGGCAGTGGCCTATTGATGGCCGGCAGGGCAAAGCCTATGGCCAGCAGCCCTCACTTATGGCCGGTAGGCCATCAAGGACATCACAAAGCAAAGACCAACACATGGTCCAAAAATGAGACAGAATGGAAATAGGGTTTGGAAGGATCAAACCTAGAGCATTCCGTCGCGAAAGTCGAGTGCTCGATAAGAAATCAAACCTGTTGCTGGATGTACCTACAAGAATATCCAAGTCTTGAGGACGGTCAAAAATGGAGTGTCTACAGTTATCTAGTATAATTAAGCCCAATGTTACGAGTATATCGGAGATATCTAAGAACCCTTATAATAGCTTTCCAGTGTTCTACTCCTAGATTACTCGTATATCTACTTAATTTACTTACTGCATAAGCTATATTTAGGCGAGTGCAGTTCATCAAGTACATTAAGCTTCCAATAATTTGGGTATACTCTAATTGAGAAATACTTTCCTGTACATTATTAGAAAAAAACAAATTAACATCCACAGGTGTTCTACCAAGATGATCGTCATCTTTGCTAAATTTGTCAAGTATTTTCTCAATGTAATGAGATTGTGACAAAGCATAACCTTCTGATGTTTTGGTAATTTTCATACCAAGAATTACATCAACAATGCCCATGTCTTTAATGTCGAAATGTTTATTCAACATTTTCTTGGTAGTTTTAATCATATCATTATTACTACCTATGATGAGCATATCATCTACATAAAGACATACAATGGCATAACATTTGTCTGTGTTTTTAATATAAGCACATTTGTCACACTCATTAATTTTAAATCCATTTGATATCATTGCCTTGTCAAATTTCTCATGCCATTGCTTTGGCGCTTGTTTTAAACCATATAATGATTTAACCAATTTACCCACTTTCTTTTCTTTTCCTAGAACAGAAAAACCTTCTGGTTGTTCCATCTAACTCACCATTTAAGAAAGCGATTTTCACATCTATTTGATGAATTTCAAGGTTGTATAGAGATGCAATGGCAATTAGCATTCTAATGGATTTTATTCTTGTAACCGGTGAGTATGTGTCAAAGTAATCAAGACTTTTTTTTTTTGTTTAAAACCTTTGACTACAAGTCTTGCCTTGTATTTGTCAATTGATCCATCCGCTTTCATTTTTCTTTTGAAAATCTACTTGTACCCAAGAGGTTTACAACCTGGTGGCAAATCCACCAATTCCCAAGTGTGATTTTGCAAGATAGATTCAACTTCACTATTGACAGCTTCTTTCCATAAAAGAGTCTCAGGACTGGACATAGTCTCTTTAAAAGTTAAAAGCTCATTTTCTAACAAAAATGTTAGAAAATCTGAACCAAAAGATTTTGAGATTCTAGCACGTTTACTACGCCTAGGTTCATTTTCCTTATTTTGATCTAACTCTTGCTCTTGTTCTTGATCATGTTTTTTATCTTGACTAGTAATAGCATCATGAGATATTTTATTGTTACTAGTCTCTTGTCCAATCTTATTTGGAAATACATATTCAAACAAAGATGCATTTCAAGATTCAATAATAGCATTTACATGCATTTCAGAATGTTCTGATTTATGAAACAAAAACCAATATGCACTACTATTTTTGGCATAACTAATGAAAATGCAATCAACGGTTTTAGGACCTATCTTAGTCTTTTTAGGACTAGGAATAGCCCTTTTAGCCAAATACCCCCACACTTTTAAGCATTTTTAGGATGGTACTCTTCCATGCCACAATTCACAAGGTGTTTGATTCATTTTCTTTTGGAATTCTTTATTAAGTATATAATTAGCAGAAAGTATTGTTTCTCCCACAAGTTCTAAGGTAATCCAGAACTTATTAACATGGCATTCATCATTTCTTTTAAAGACCTATTTTTCCTTTCAGCAATTCCATTTTGCTGAGGTGAGTAAGGAGCGGTAGTTTGATGAATTATTCCATGTTCTTTACAAAATTCACCAAAAGGTGATTCATATTCACTACCTCTATCATTTCTTAGTTTTTTTATTTTCTTACCAAGTTGATTTTCAACTTTATTCTTATATTGAATGAAAGTTTCCAAAGCTTCATCCTTGGTTCGAATTAAATAAACATAACTATATCTAGTATAGTCATCTATAAAAGTGATAGAATATTTTTTTCCACCTCTAGTTTGAATTGATTTAAAATCACAAATGTCATTATGAATTAATTCAAGTGGTTCCGTACTTCTTTCAATTGAATAAAAAGGAGTTTTGGATAATTTTGCCTCAACGAAAATTTCACATTTATGATTTAAATCAATGTCAAATTTAGGTAAACATTCCATAATAATTAATCTACGTAAAGATCCATAATTAACATGTCCTAGTCTACCATGCCATAAATTTGAAGAATCAAGCAAGTAAGAAGAAGATGTATTTTTATTAATAACTGAGGGTACAACGGTCATTACATTCATCTTGAAAAGGCCATTAGACATGTAATATTTTCCTACATACATCTCATTCTTAGTAAGTACAAATTTATCACTCTCAAACACTAGTCTAAACCCATTCTTGCTCAACAAAGATCCAAAAACAAGATTCTTGCGAATGTCCGGTACATGCAGCACATTGATGAGAGTGAGTTTTTTTCCAGATGTCATCTTGAGAACAATCTTCCCTTGTCCTTCAACTTTGGAAGTTGAGGAGTAGCCCATAAAAAGTTGTTCATTGTTGTCTATTGTAGAATAAGATGTGAACATCTTTTTGTCGACACAAATGTAGCGAGTAGCACTAGTGTCCACCTACCATTCTTTAGGATTTCCGACAAGATTTGCCTTGAAAACTACTGCAGAAAGATTGATGTCATCTACACTATTGAAAATATTGTCCACTTTGGTTATATGGGCTTGAGTAAGTTTCTTGCTTGTTCTTCTTTTGCTTTTGCCTTTGCTACGACAATTTTTGGCCCGATGCCCCTCTTTGTCACAGATGTGACATTTTTCATTAAACTTGTACTTTCTAGTTCCCCCTCCTTTAGAACCTTATGATGAACTTTCTCCAGAATACTTCTGTTTCTTTGCTTTTGGAGCATGTTCCACCACATGTGCCTTAAACTCCATAGGATGCTTACCAGCCCATTTTTCAGAATTGTGGTTTTCCTCCTCAATCCTCAAACGCACAATTAATTCTTCTAAAGACATTTCTCTGCGCTTGTATTTGAGGTAGTTTTTGAATTCCTTCCAGCCTTGTGGTAGTTTATCAGTTAAGGCTGCAAGTTGGAAGGATTCACTGAGAGACATGCCTTCTGTGTGAATGTCATGCAAAATGAGTTGGAGATCTTGAACTTGACTGATCACAGTCGTAGAATCAACTATCACAAAGTTCAGGAATTTGCCAATCACAAATTTCTTTGAGCCGACATCTTTCGTTTTGTACTTTTTCTCGAAAAACTCCCTAAGTTCCTATGCTGTCTTGATAGGAATGTAGATGTTATATAATGTGTTGTCAAGTCCGTTCAAGATGTAGTGCCGGCAAAGGAAATCAGCACGTTTCCAGGTATCGACCGCAGCAACCACTTGCCAGTCAGTTTCATCATCATTCAGAGTAGGAGCATTCTCACGAAGAAAACGAGCCAGGTTCAGAGTTGTGAGATAAAACAACATTTTCTGTTGCTATCTTTTAAAAGCAGTTCCTGAGAACTTCTCTCGCTTCTCACAATGATTGACTGGCACAGTCACAACAGGAGGGGTTGGAGCAATTGCAGCCACCACACTAGTACTTGTTTGGACATTAGTTTCAGTAGCCATGAATTCTAAATTATAAAACAAAATTATAATTAGAATTTTATACTACACAAAAAATTAATCCAAATTCACAGAATTAAATTCTGTAAAAATAAAAGAAATAAGAATGTAACTTTTATTTTTCAATTAATTTGGAAATAAAATAAAATTTTATTTAACTAAATTAATTCCACACAGAAAATTAAATTTCTGTAACACTTTAATAATTAAAATACTGAAATAGAATTTTAATTAATGAACGCTCAGAAAATAATTTCTGAAAACCCAAATTAATTTCTAACAAAATTTCACAAATAAATATTCTGAATTGTTAATGACACCAGTATGTTACTACTAGTTGTCAAAGAAAATAGACAGTATATTACTACAATCTGTCAAACAGTATATTACTACTATTTTTTTTCCAACCAGAATATTATTTTTATAAAACCACAGAAAATAATTTCTGTAAAAAGAAGAAAGAGAAAGGGAAACAAATGAAAAATTCTGTAAATAGAATAATTCGAACCTGTCTTAAGATTGTTGGAACAATCTTCAGTGTAAAAAATAAATTGAAAACTAAATTAAACAAAATAAAATAAATAACTTACATAACTTATTTTACCAAACCGAAGTATAATAAAAAGATTAAGTCAAGTGTATGACACTCTATCCTTAAGACAGATTCACCTCGCTACGGTGCTTACGGTTGTGTGGCGTTTATTTCCAAGAATACAATGATTTTCACAAATTTGTAGTAGCACTCTAAACAAATTTGTCTGGCGAACTAGAACCTTGTGTTCTATACTCTCTTTAATTTTCCTAAAAACTAATATGAAAGGAAATATGCAACAGTGTAGAAAATTGGACAGCAAAAATATAAATTTCAGACTGATTTTCGGATGATGAAAAATGCTAGAATAGATCTGGTTTTATAGACCTGAACAGGTGTTAATTTCAGACTGGAACAGGTGCACTGTTTCGAACAGATGCAGATTGAAAACTGGACAAATTTGAACCTGTAACTGTCTGGGTAGTTTTGAATTTGAATATGTCCGACAGATTGAAAAACTATGTGGATAGTCTTGAATCTGTTTGGTAGTTTAAAAAGCCTATCCAAAATTTGCAACTATAGTGGAATATGGAAGAGGCACAAATTTTGGACAAAAAAAATTTGAATTCAAATTTGGTGCAAAATTCGAATTAATTTTCCCTCAAGAATTTTTGAAAAATTTCAAATGATTTTGTCCAAAAAATTAATATTAGAATCAACCCGACCCATAACCCACACTCGTCCCTGGCACAGTCGATGGTGCACGTACGCGTGTGGTGGTTTAGGCTAAGGTTCACTTTGTCAATAACTCCTTCCTTCTACAAATTTGTCAAGTGTTTTACTCTAGAGCTTATATACATACACAAGCTCTCTTAAAGTTTCAACGTGGGACAACCCATTTCAAGGAAACCCATATTTAATTCTTTAAATGTCCAATTCTATGAACCCGAAAACAACGTCAACTTCTCATTTCCTCATAAATGATTTTGACAAATCGTCTTTACCGTGTAACTTGCCATGCGACAAGGAATACGTCACCTTTTTGGACCCACCCCAAACGACTTTTGGGGCCCACTCAATTTTGGGCTCAAAATAGGCCCAAAATAAGCCTTATAAAACCAATTTTTCAACGCATTATCACTTTTTTCTCATAAAAAATTATGAGTATCTTTTCTATCTAATTCTTGTGGAGTTGTATTTTGGAGGTCTTTGGCTTGATGTTGAGAGGAAAATGATGGGAGTATGTTTGGTTTATCCAAGTGAGAAGTACCCAATGTCAAATCTTGAATTCTATATAGGTCTGTGTGATGTAAAGTGGTGATGTAATGTAATTTCCATTTGTAGAAAGATAGGAAAAAATGTGCTAGAAGAAAAATGATTTGTAAATAAGAATGTTTATACAAAAATATATTTAGAATGATGGGTTAATGAATTTTTTTTCTAAATGTTATTTGAGAGGGTAATTTGTAAACAAATTGGGCCAAGCTAGGAAGAGTCTTCTTTGGGAGTTGGACCGCGTAATGGGCCGAGATAAGGGCTGGTGTAGCTCGGTCTTAGGCCAAGAAGACATCTCATATTTTGGGTTTGGGCCGAACTATAGACCGAGGTATCGGTAGAAAGAGGACCGAGCTAAACGATAGCTCTGCAGGGCGTCATCTCAAAGTCAAGACTGGTAGTAGTGCTTAAAGTATCACAGAGCCGAAGTAACTTAGCCGACCGCAATGTTAGCCGAGGTAAAGATGTCAGCCGAAATAAGTGGGCCTGGTGGTTAGCCGAGGTATTGGTGAGAAAGGATGTCGGGCTTGGTATAGCTCGGCCGGTCTTGGTATAACTCGGCCGAGCGCCATCTACATCATTACTTAAGCGTGTGGCCGAGGTAACTTAGCTCGGTGTGGTTGCAGCAGCTTATTAAAAGGAGGTAGCATCAATGGCGAGGGTCGAGCTATGTATAGCTCGGCAGGGTGGCATCCGTTAGATCGGCTTTCGATCACACGATCCGAAGGGCAGGGGACCGAGATAAATCAGTTCGGGCAGGAATGTATAACCGAGATAAAAGGTTCAGCCATCTCACTTGGCTTGCAGTGATGAGACTCCTAGTAGGACTCTGCTAAGGAGAGTTAGAGTCCTATTGGGATTGTGTAAACCATCTCACTTGGTTGGCAGTGAGTAGGAGTATGACTCCTAGGAGGACTCTGCTAAGGAGAGTATAGTCCTACTAGGATTATGCAAAACCATCTCACTTGGTTGGTAGTGAGTAGGGTGTATGATTCCTAGGAGGACTCTCATAAGGACAGTTGGAATCCTACTAGGATTGTGCTAAAGTAAAGTCTATAAAAGCTCATGATCAGACCTATGTATAGATATCCCAATTCTTACTCTAGAATACACAGAGCTTATTGTCTATTGTCTAGTTGCTGACTTAGGCATCGGAGGGGTTTCCAGCACACACCCGCCGGTTAGCTCACGTTTGTGTTTTCAGGTGGCAAAGCAACATTGTTTGGAGGAGTGCAAACTTGATCAACAAGATCATACGAGAAGGTTTATTTCTTTCCCGTACAATTGGCGCCGTCTGTAGGAAATTCACAAAGAGCAAAACCTCTTGTTCAAGTTTTCCTCTCTAGTTGGAAGCAATGGTGCACAATGAAGACTTTCCGCAATCTGCTATAGATGGGCAAACTCCGGAAGGGGGTGGGAGGCGCGAAGGTTTACCTTCTATCCCACCCATGGCAGAATTAGATCCCCAGCGAAGGAATCCGCGGAGAGAAGCAAGAAGAAGACAGGGCTCAAGTCCACACCGCTCTCGGAGCCCTGATAGACAGAGACGAAGGATGGATCATCAGGTTCTCGAAGATCGCGTAAGAGAGCAAGACGAAGTAATAAGAAGAATAGCGGCTGACATAGAGTTTATGAAGAACAAGATAAAAAGCAAAGAGGTGGCAACAAAAGAGAGGAGCAAAGGCAACACACACTCTTGCCACTCAGAAGATCATGATAGACAAGTCACACTATCACAAACTGAAAGTAGAAGCCTCAGGTCGGGTGATACACAATCAAAAACTTCCAGTATACGCTACTCCAGACCTGAGAGAAAGAAGACTGAAAGGGCTCGAATAAAAGAAGACACTCAGGCTCGTGACCCCCGCAGAGTCTCCGCACTACAACGATTGGCTCCTAGAACACATAGGAGTGTCGAGGTTGGAATTCCAGAACCACGCCTCGCCTATGAACCAGCAGACAAAGCATTAGCAAGGTTGCAGAGCTCACCGTTCATCCCGACAATTGAGGACGCACCATTACCCTTAGGCTTCCATCAGCCTAAATTCATGACTTATGAGGAGGAGTCAGACCCCTACATACACTTCAGCCACTTTCGCCAGGTTATGGCCGTGTATCGACGAAACGAGCCCTTAATGTGTATCATGTTTCCGTCCAGCCTTGGCAACATGGGTTTAGCGTGGTTTGAAAGGTTACCAGAAGGTAGTATAGCCTCATGGGCACAACTAATAGAGGCATTTGTAACCAGATTCAGAATAAACACCAAGATGCCAGTGGAGATTGACCAGCTTCTCTCTATCAGCATGGGCGAGAAAGAAATGTTGAAGTCTTACGACAATCGGTATTGGGAGACCTTCAACCAAGTAACAGATTGTCCTACAAACCTAGCTATTGCACAGTACAAGCAAGGTCTGTTGGTGGGTCATAAATTGAGGGATTCAATAACAATGACGCCACCTCTTACTATGGAAGCCCTGATGGAGCGAGTGCACCAGCACATCTTGGTAGAAGAAGATGGGATACACACCAAGGTAGAGTTCGATATAAACAGCGATATCGGACAGAACACTTTCGGGAAAAGTTAGCACGGCTGGCAAGAAGGACTAACCAAACGCAAAAGTCTTTGCCCGACTAGGGGGCAACCAAGAAGCTTGGCGAGAATGGCCAAGCATTTACCCCTCCTAAGCCCAGGATAAGGATCCAGGCTGCAGGACGTTTGGTTGGAATAACCAAACACTTTACTCTAGGTTGGCCGGATTAACCAACTTAGAGGTTGGCTGGAAAAACCAACACCCCTCCTAAGCCCATGATAAGGATCTAGGTTGCAGGACGTTTGGTCAGAATAACCAAACACTTTACTCTAGGTTGGCCGGAATAACCAACTTAGAGGTTGGCTGGAAAAACCAACACCCCTCGTAAGCCCAGGATAAGGATTCAGACTGCAGGACGTTTGGTCGGAATAACCAAACACTTTACTCTAGGTTGGCCGGAATAACCAACTTAGAGGTTGGCTGGAAAAACCAACACTCATCCTAAGCCCAGGATAAGGATCCAGGCTGCAAGACGTTTGGTCGGAATAACCAAACACTTTACTCTAGGTTGGCCGGAATAACCAACTTAGAGGTTGGCTGGAAAAACCAACACCCCTCCTAAGCCCAGGATAAGGATCCAGGCTGCAGGACGTTTGGTCGGAATAACCAAACACTTTACTCTAGGTTGGCCGGAATAACCAACTTAATGGTTGGCTGGATTAAACCAACTCTTGGTACTCTTCAGCCGAAGTAAGGACATCGGCTAAAGAGTGGTTGTCTGGATTAAACCAACTCTTGGTACTCTTCAGCCGAAGTAAGGACATCGGCTAAAGAGTGGTTGGCTGGATTAAACCAACTCTTGGTACTTTTCAGCCGAAGTAAGGACATCGGCTAAAGAGTGGTTGGCTGGAAAAGCCAACACTTACTTCTCCTAAGCTGAGATAAGGATCTAGGCTGTAGGAACCTGCCCAACAAAATTTCTGAAACTCTTTGGCCGGGATGATGGTTACCTCGGCCAAAACAGGTTGGCAAGGTTCGTATAAACCGAGTTAGTCTGTTCGGCAAGACACAGAAAGAACGACTCGACGTATACAAACTCAAAGGATACATACGTTAAAGGTAAAAAATCAGGGCTATTCAAATTTTTGGCATGGCGATGGTAACAAGGAGAACAAGGATATTGGGGGCACGCCATGTATTCTGGGAATAACGTCGTACCAGATTAGTGGAAGGACATGCTAAGCAACTGACAAGGCTTATTGGAACTGAACAAGCCGTGAAACCAAATAACTTCTTAGCTCGGCTGGAGGAAAAATAATCCCAATCATGCTACGCAGATGGAATTAAGGGGCAATTGAGAGGGTAATTTGTAAACAAATTGGGCCAAGCTAGGAAGAGTCTTCTTTGGGAGTTGGACCGCGTAATGGGCCGAGATAAGGGCTGGTGTAGCTCGGTCTTAGGCTAAGAAGACATCTCATATTTTGGGTTTGGGCCGAACTATAGACCGAGGTATCGGTAGAAAGAGGACCGAGCTAAACGATAGCTCTGCAGGGCGTCATCTCGAAGTCAAGACTAGTAATAGTGCTTAAAGTATCACAGAGCCGAAGTAACTTGGCTGACCGCAATGTTAGCTGAGGTAAAGATGTCAGCCGAAATAAGTGGGCCTGGTGGTTAGCCGAGGTATTGGTGAGAAAGGATGTCGGGCTTGGTATAGCTCGGCCGGTCTTGGTATAACTCGGCCGAGCGCCATCTACATCATTACTTAAGCGTGTGGCCGAGGTAACTTAGCTCGGTGTGGTTGCAGCAGCTTATTAAAAGGAGGTAGTATCAATGGCGAGGGCCGAGCTATGTATAGCTCGGCAGGGTGGCATCAGTTAGATCGGCTTTCGATCACACGGTCCGAAGGGTAGGGGACCGAGATAAATCAATTCAGGAAGGAATGTATAATCGAGATAAAAGGTTCAGCCATCTCACTTGGCTTGCAGTGATGAGACTCCTAGTAGGACTCTGCTAAGGAGAGTTAGAGTCCTACTGAGATTGTGTAAACTATCTCACTTGGTTAGTAGTGAGTAGGAGTATGACTCCTGGGAGGACTCTGCTAAGGAGAGTATAGTCCTACTAGGATTGTGCAAAACCATCTCACTTGGTTGGTAGTGAGTAGGGTGTGTGATTCCTAGGAGGACTCTCATAGGGAGAGTTGGAATCCTACTAAGATTGTGCTAAAGTAAAGTCTATAAAATCTCATGATCAGACCTATGTATAGATATCCCAATTCTTACTCTAGAATACACAGAGCTTATTGTCTATTGTCTAGTTGCTGACTTAGGCATCGGAGGGGTTTCCAGCACACACCCGCCGGTTAGCTCACGTTTGTGTTTTCAGGTGGCAAAGCAACATTGTTTGGAGGAGTGTAAACTTGATCAACAGGATCATACGAGAAGGTTTATTTCTTTCCCGTACATTATTCATATGGAAATTTATGCAAAATTTGTCACATGACCATGACATTTTTGTAATTAAATTTTATTTAAATGGATCATTTGTTTTAAAATGCTAACTCTTGATACAATTACATCATCAAGTATATAATTTTCATTTGTGTGTGTGTGTGAGTGGGTGTTAGGTTTCTCTCAAGTTTAAATATAAACTTGACCGTCATGTTCAGGCTCATGGGTATCTGAATCATTCATTTTGTAAAATCTTCTGTGTAAATTATTTATGAAAAAATTTAATCGATTCGATAATCCTAATATTTTCATTTTATCACGTTTGTCTCAACAACCAAAAAAAAAAAAAAATAGACGACAAGTGTTTTTTAAAAATAAACCATCATTTTCTGCATTTTTTAATAGATCATGCTAATGACAGCTCTAGGCGTTGTCAAAATAATAGCGTAATTCAAAATCATTTTCTTTCATATTAAAATTCTTCTCCATAAAATTTAAATCCCCAACCTCACATTATAAAGCGGTGCGACACAACTCTAAGTCAAAGGCCTTGGTTAAATTTATTTTGAGTTTCACAAGCTAAAAACTCACAAGTTGAATCAAAATTATTATTATTAATAATATTCTTATCATTATTATTATTTTAACTAGAAACGCATAAATGTATACTTTTAAAATTTAAGCTAAATAAGTGAAAACAAACGAATCTACAATTGCATAAAAACACAGGATTTTCATTTATCTTTTCATAATTCAAAGCAGACTGGTGACCACCAACCATATTGTTCCTCTCGAAGGTAAGCTTTGGACATAAATTCACTGCTTTCTTAAAATTTTCAAACCTTTGATTTGATCATTTTTTTCACTCTTACGTAGGCACAACAATTTGTTTCGGCTCCACCCTTATTCTAGAGAAGTTATCCGAGAGTCTTGGAAGAGTAATGTTAGGCATCTTAAAAGAATCATTATGAAAATTTTTATGAAAATTCTCCACCTTTAGATTACATATTTAATAAAACATTAATCAAATGATGAAAAATCTTTGTGAATCGTTTCATGATATTTTTTTTCATAATCTCTAGTATTATTCATCTTAGAATGGACAAGTGCTGCTCAAGAGTCCTGTGATTGGTGGAAGGAGTCCTATGATTAGTGAAAAGATAGTTTACGATTTTGTGTTTGGTCACGGATTAGTGGGTGTATTGTCTGGTGCCTCAGCACCACCTAGTAACTTTTTCTTCTTCCATCATATCCCCTAAGATATATAATTTGGTTCTTGTAGTTTTAATTTAAATAATTTAGTATTTTCACTTTAGGTCCTGTTTTAATTTGATCCCTCTATCCAAATTTTCATTAATGTTTTCAACGTATATATCTTAGGAAACGGATATATATCCCAAAATCTTTAATTCCCACCTGCAACTTGAACAAAAAGACTAAATTGAAATTAGATTTTGAAATATAAGGGTCAAATTGTTCAATTTAAAATAATAAGAAGCATGAAATTTAAATCAAACTATATAAAAATAAAAAATAAAAAATGATTCCTACCTTTTCATCTTGTCCGATCCAATTATATTAATTGAACACTTTTTGTAACTATATATAAATATATATATATAATTTAACTTGTTGAATATAATAACAGAAAAACATCAAAATATCCATATACGTCTTCTGCTTTCATCTTTTTGTTACTCATTTTTAATCTTTTGAACTCTTTTTATTTTTGTTTGATCAAAAAGACAAACAAAAATGTTTCATACTCCCTTTTCCCCCACCCCCTTTGACCCCCTCTCTCTCTCATTGGTTACATTTTCTTCCAATCACCACCCGTCACGTGTGTGTGGGAGTGGTGGGGTAGGTGATTGGAAGAGGTCTCTATCATGGCTCAAAGACAAAATATATTAATAAGTGAAGAAAATTACGTTCTAAGCATTACACAGATGAAAGCTGGGCCCAAGAATGCTCAAGTCCACACCGCTCTCGGAGCCCTGATAGACAGAGACGAAGGATGGATCATCAGGTTCTCGAAGATCGCGTAAGAGAGCAAGACGAAGTAATAAGAAGAATAGCGGCTGACATAGAGTTTATGAAGAACAAGATAAAAAGCAAAGAGGTGGCAACAAAAGAGAGGAGCAAAGGCAACACACACTCTTGCCACTCAGAAGATCATGATAGACAAGTCACACTATCACAAACTGAAAGTAGAAGCCTCAGGTCGGGTGATACACAATCAAAAACTTCCAGTATACGCTACTCCAGACCTGAGAGAAAGAAGACTGAAAGGGCTCGAATAAAAGAAGACACTCAGGCTCGTGACCCCCGCAGAGTCTCCGCACTACAACGATTGGCTCCTAGAACACATAGGAGTGTCGAGGTTGGAATTCCAGAACCACGCCTCGCCTATGAACCAGCAGACAAAGCATTAGCAAGGTTGCAGAGCTCACCGTTCATCCCGACAATTGAGGACGCACCATTACCCTTAGGCTTCCATCAGCCTAAATTCATGACTTATGAGGAGGAGTCAGACCCCTACATACACTTCAGCCACTTTCGCCAGGTTATGGCCGTGTATCGACGAAACGAGCCCTTAATGTGTATCATGTTTCCGTCCAGCCTTGGCAACATGGGTTTAGCGTGGTTTGAAAGGTTACCAGAAGGTAGTATAGCCTCATGGGCACAACTAATAGAGGCATTTGTAACCAGATTCAGAATAAACACCAAGATGCCAGTGGAGATTGACCAGCTTCTCTCTATCAGCATGGGCGAGAAAGAAATGTTGAAGTCTTACGACAATCGGTATTGGGAGACCTTCAACCAAGTAACAGATTGTCCTACAAACCTAGCTATTGCACAGTACAAGCAAGGTCTGTTGGTGGGTCATAAATTGAGGGATTCAATAACAATGACGCCACCTCTTACTATGGAAGCCCTGATGGAGCGAGTGCACCAGCACATCTTGGTAGAAGAAGATGGGATACACACCAAGGTAGAGTTCGATATAAACAGCGATATCGGACAGAACACTTTCGGGAAAAGTTAGCACGGCTGGCAAGAAGGACTAACCAAACGCAAAAGTCTTTGCCCGACTAGGGGGCAACCAAGAAGCTTGGCGAGAATGGCCAAGCATTTACCCCTCCTAAGCCCAGGATAAGGATCCAGGCTGCAGGACGTTTGGTTGGAATAACCAAACACTTTACTCTAGGTTGGCCGGATTAACCAACTTAGAGGTTGGCTGGAAAAACCAACACCCCTCCTAAGCCCATGATAAGGATCTAGGTTGCAGGACGTTTGGTCAGAATAACCAAACACTTTACTCTAGGTTGGCCGGAATAACCAACTTAGAGGTTGGCTGGAAAAACCAACACCCCTCGTAAGCCCAGGATAAGGATTCAGACTGCAGGACGTTTGGTCGGAATAACCAAACACTTTACTCTAGGTTGGCCGGAATAACCAACTTAGAGGTTGGCTGGAAAAACCAACACTTATCCTAAGCCCAGGATAAGGATCCAGGCTGCAAGACGTTTGGTCGGAATAACCAAACACTTTACTCTAGGTTGGCCGGAATAACCAACTTAGAGGTTGGCTGGAAAAACCAACACCCCTCCTAAGCCCAGGATAAGGATCCAGGCTGCAGGACGTTTGGTCGGAATAACCAAACACTTTACTCTAGGTTGGCCGGAATAACCAACTTAATGGTTGGCTGGATTAAACCAACTCTTGGTACTCTTCAGCCGAAGTAAGGACATCGGCTAAAGAGTGGTTGTCTGGATTAAACCAACTCTTGGTACTCTTCAGCCGAAGTAAGGACATCGGCTAAAGAGTGGTTGGCTGGATTAAACCAACTCTTGGTACTTTTCAGCCGAAGTAAGGACATCGGCTAAAGAGTGGTTGGCTGGAAAAGCCAACACTTACTTCTCCTAAGCTGAGATAAGGATCTAGGCTGTAGGAACCTGCCCAACAAAATTTCTGAAACTCTTTGGCCGGGATGATGGTTACCTCGGCCAAAACAGGTTGGCAAGGTTCGTATAAACCGAGTTAGTCTGTTCGGCAAGACACAGAAAGAACGACTCGACGTATACAAACTCAAAGGATACATACGTTAAAGGTAAAAAATCAGGGCTATTCAAATTTTTGGCATGGCGATGGTAACAAGGAGAACAAGGATATTGGGGGCACGCCATGTATTCTGGGAATAACGTCGTACCAGATTAGTGGAAGGACATGCTAAGCAACTGACAAGGCTTATTGGAACTGAACAAGCCGTGAAACCAAATAACTTCTTAGCTCGGCTGGAGGAAAAATAATCCCAATCATGCTACGCAGATGGAATTAAGGGGCAATTGAGAGGGTAATTTGTAAACAAATTGGGCCAAGCTAGGAAGAGTCTTCTTTGGGAGTTGGACCGCGTAATGGGCCGAGATAAGGGCTGGTGTAGCTCGGTCTTAGGCTAAGAAGACATCTCATATTTTGGGTTTGGGCCGAACTATAGACCGAGGTATCGGTAGAAAGAGGACCGAGCTAAACGATAGCTCTGCAGGGCGTCATCTCGAAGTCAAGACTAGTAATAGTGCTTAAAGTATCACAGAGCCGAAGTAACTTGGCTGACCGCAATGTTAGCTGAGGTAAAGATGTCAGCCGAAATAAGTGGGCCTGGTGGTTAGCCGAGGTATTGGTGAGAAAGGATGTCGGGCTTGGTATAGCTCGGCCGGTCTTGGTATAACTCGGCCGAGCGCCATCTACATCATTACTTAAGCGTGTGGCCGAGGTAACTTAGCTCGGTGTGGTTGCAGCAGCTTATTAAAAGGAGGTAGTATCAATGGCGAGGGCCGAGCTATGTATAGCTCGGCAGGGTGGCATCAGTTAGATCGGCTTTCGATCACACGGTCCGAAGGGTAGGGGACCGAGATAAATCAATTCAGGCAGGAATGTATAATCGAGATAAAAGGTTCAGCCATCTCACTTGGCTTGCAGTGATGAGACTCCTAGTAGGACTCTGCTAAGGAGAGTTAGAGTCCTACTGAGATTGTGTAAACTATCTCACTTGGTTAGTAGTGAGTAGGAGTATGACTCCTGGGAGGACTCTGCTAAGGAGAGTATAGTCCTACTAGGATTGTGCAAAACCATCTCACTTGGTTGGTAGTGAGTAGGGTGTGTGATTCCTAGGAGGACTCTCATAGGGAGAGTTGGAATCCTACTAAGATTGTGCTAAAGTAAAGTCTATAAAATCTCATGATCAGACCTATGTATAGATATCCCAATTCTTACTCTAGAATACACAGAGCTTATTGTCTATTGTCTAGTTGCTGACTTAGGCATCGGAGGGGTTTCCAGCACACACCCGCCGGTTAGCTCACGTTTGTGTTTTCAGGTGGCAAAGCAACATTGTTTGGAGGAGTGTAAACTTGATCAACAGGATCATACGAGAAGGTTTATTTCTTTCCCGTACATTATTCATATGGAAATTTATGCAAAATTTGTCACATGACCATGACATTTTTGTAATTAAATTTTATTTAAATGGATCATTTGTTTTAAAATGCTAACTCTTGATACAATTACATCATCAAGTATATAATTTTCATTTGTGTGTGTGTGTGAGTGGGTGTTAGGTTTCTCTCAAGTTTAAATATAAACTTGACCGTCATGTTCAGGCTCATGGGTATCTGAATCATTCATTTTGTAAAATCTTCTGTGTAAATTATTTATGAAAAAATTTAATCGATTCGATAATCCTAATATTTTCATTTTATCACGTTTGTCTCAACAACCAAAAAAAAAAAAAAAATAGACGACAAGTGTTTTTTAAAAATAAACCATCATTTTCTGCATTTTTTAATAGATCATGCTAATGACAGCTCTAGGCGTTGTCAAAATAATAGCGTAATTCAAAATCATTTTCTTTCATATTAAAATTCTTCTCCATAAAATTTAAATCCCCAACCTCACATTATAAAGCGGTGCGACACAACTCTAAGTCAAAGGCCTTGGTTAAATTTATTTTGAGTTTCACAAGCTAAAAACTCACAAGTTGAATCAAAATTATTATTATTAATAATATTCTTATCATTATTATTATTTTAACTAGAAACGCATAAATGTATACTTTTAAAATTTAAGCTAAATAAGTGAAAACAAACGAATCTACAATTGCATAAAAACACAGGATTTTCATTTATCTTTTCATAATTCAAAGCAGACTGGTGACCACCAACCATATTGTTCCTCTCGAAGGTAAGCTTTGGACATAAATTCACTGCTTTCTTAAAATTTTCAAACCTTTGATTTGATCATTTTTTTCACTCTTACGTAGGCACAACAATTTGTTTCGGCTCCACCCTTATTCTAGAGAAGTTATCCGAGAGTCTTGGAAGAGTAATGTTAGGCATCATAAAAGAATCATTATGAAAATTTTTATGAAAATTCTCCATTTTTAGATTACATATTTAATAAAACATTAATCAAATGATGAAAAATCTTTGTGAATCGTTTCATGATATTTTTTTTCATAATCTCTAGTATTATTCATCTTGGAATGGACAAGTACTGCTCAAGAGTCCTGTGATTGGTGGAAGGAGTCCTATGATTAGTGAAAAGATAGTTTACGATTTTGTGTTTGGTCACGGATTAGTGGGTGTATTGTCTGGTGCCTCAGCACCACCTAGTAACTTTTTCTTCTTCCATCATATCCCCTAAGATATATAATTTGGTTCTTGTAGTTTTAATTTAAATAATTTAGTATTTTCACTTTAGGTCCTGTTTTAATTTGATCCCTCTATCCAAATTTTCATTAATGTTTTCAACGTATATATCTTAGGAAACGGATATATATCCCAAAATCTTTAATTCCAACCTGCAACTTGAACAAAAAGACTAAATTGAAATTAGATTTTGAAATATAAGGGTCAAATTGTTCAATTTAAAATAATAAGAAGCATGAAATTTAAATCAAACTATATAAAAATAAAAAATAAAAAATGATTCCTACCTTTTCATCTTGTCCGATCCAATTATATTAATTGAACACTTTTTGTAACTATATATAAATATATATATATATAATTTAACTTGTTGAATATAATAACAGCAAAACATCAAAATATCCATATACGTCTTCTGTTTTCATCTTTTTGTTACTCATTTTTAATCTTTTGAACTCTTATTATTTTTGTTTGATCAAAAAGACAAACAAAAATGTTTCATACCCCCTTTTCCCCCACCCCCTTTGACCCCCTCTCTCTCTCTCATTGGTTACATTTTCTTCCAATCACCGCCCGTCACGTGTGTGTGGGAGTGGTGGGGTAGGTGATTGGAAGAGGTCTCTATCATGGCTCAAAGACAAAATATATTAATAAGTGAAGAAAATTACGTTCTAAGCATTACACAGATGAAAGCTGGGCCCAAGAATGCTTCATTAGTGAAAAATATTATCCAAACGAGGACGGGAGAAATCTATCATTTGAATTTTCAAATTTATTCACAATAATATGATAAAAAAATTAAATTATATATAATTAAATTTATGATCAATTAAAAATTAATACATAATTTATCTTGTTATTGTAAGTAAAATTATAAATTTTTTAATTTTTTTTTTAAGAATCTCAAAATCTTTTCCTGATATGATTTAAGTTGGCACAACATATCTATTCAGTCAATCATATACAACAGCTAAGGCAAAAGAAAACAAAATAGAGAAGTCACAACTAACATGAAGTAGTCAAATGAAAAAAAGAAAAAAAGAGGGTCCATTCACAGAAGAAATTAGAAACATTTATAAATTTCACTTTTTGCACCTCTAAATTTTATATTTAATTTAATTTTAAATTTTCACTTTTAATTATTTTAATTAATTCTTCAAATTTTGAGACAAGTTGTAAATAGTTTGGAATATCCTTAAATTATTCAAAAAAATTATGAACCATTTTTTTCCTAATATTTTCAGTCAAGTATGGTGATATGAGACAGAAAACATTTGTTTAATTTGGTCATTGAAATTTGGCTAGGAAGGTCAACAATATTTGCTTGACAAATAAAGAACACAATATAGAGTGGAGAGCCACCAACGAACACATGGGTTATCTAAAGCCGCCAAAATAGGGATGTTTTAAAATATGGTTAAAAGTTATTTTTTAATTGTTTTTTTTATTTTATTTTATTTTTAAATGTAAGAGGTGATATAACTCAAAATAGATTAAAAATTAATTTTTAACTTTTAACTGGCTTTCTAAATTGGGTCATAATGATCAACCCAACAATAAGCCATCTCTCATTTCTTTTTTTTGGGTGAATAACCATCTCTCATTTCAAGTATAGATCCGTGGTATTTTGTGAAGAATATAGGTAAGTGGAATATTGTGTTGGATGATTGAAGAACAAGAGAAGCATATTAAATAATGATTAGTTAGAAAGTACAAAAAAATAATACTCCGAAAGTATTGAATAATTTCCTCTCATTTCTTGAGATTTGGAGAATTTACCATAGTTAAGTCAAGCCATTTTGTTAGGTGCCTTGCATTTAGGAAGAAAACTTACGGGAAAATAACAAATTAGTTGAAGGTTGAGATAAAATTTTAAATTAATGATAAAATTTATAAATTTTAATTATTAAAGTCATAAAATTTTTCATATGTTTGTAGTTATTGTTAAAAATTTGATCTGATTTGTAATTCTTTCAAAATTTATTTAATACCTTGGGCTATAATCATACAAAAAAAAAGAGCTTCTATAGTAGCATGAATTTGACTATGAATTGATTATGGCCTTGTTTGGCTAAAGGTTATTTGGTTAAAATAGTCAATAAAGATAAAATATCACATTTAATTCTATAATTATTTCACTTTTTTTCATAAAAATCAGCAAATCAATTACAAAAAAAAAATCAATTATCATCCCGAACACAATTTTTTTTAATCAAGCTAAATTAGTTAAAAAGTCAAATAACCAATTAAAATAGCATATTTCCAAACGGAGCCAATATATTGAAATTGGCCTATACGTTAGTGATTTTGGTTCCATCTAATATATCACTATGAATTATATGGAGTTTGGCAATTGATTTTTTAGAATGGGTGAATTATATTAACGGTTCTTATAATTTAGGACTTGTGTCATTTTGGTTCTTAACTTTTTAATTGTGACATATTTGACCATGAATTTTGAATCTTGTTCCAAATAAAGATAATTGAAGATGCCATTACTCAATTTTAAGAGAAAAATCGTTAATTTGATAAAATATAAACTAATTTGACAAAAATAAATGTCAAAAAAATATTTTAAAATTTTTAAAAATATTTTCTAACCACCAAAGATAAAATTATATAAAACTGATAAATCTTTTAGACATTTATTTATTTATTTTACCAAATTAATTTTTATTATGTATTTAAATGATGATCATGTAACAGGTGGTTATTAGACTTTTAATCTATAATCGATATATTTAATAAATGAAATATTTTTAGTTTTGGATTTTTTTGATTTAATGAATTGGTTTAATAATGATATCAAAGTTGTCGCCATATTTGACTTTTGAAAAAATAGAAACTAATATAATAAAAATAAAAACAATCACCAATTGTATGATTATCATCTAAACACATAATAAATATTAATTTGGTAAAATAAATAAATAAATAAAGGTCTAAAAGGTTTATCAATTTTATATAATTTTATCTTTAGTGGATAGAAATTCTTTTTAAAAATTTTAATTTTTTTTTGACATTTATTTTTGTCAAATTAGTATATATTTTATTAAATTGACGACTTTGCCCTTGAAATTGAGTAATAATATCTTCAATTATCCTTATTTGGAATAAAATTTAAAATTTATGGTCAAATGTATCACAATTAAAAAGTTAAGGACTAAAATAACATGAGTTCCAAACTATAGGGACTGTTAATGTAATTTGTTATTTTAAAATCTAAAAAAATAGATACATTTGGTAATTGTTAAAAAAATTGATCTTTTATTTGTGAAAAAATAACTTTTTAATTTTTTTTTTTTTTAGCCAAAAGACAAAAAGGCTTTTGCTAATCAATAAAGCAATGCTTTTAGCCCATGACAGATGGGATATTGAATGGTCGAAACCCCGACATGTATGAGCTGGAGGACTAAAGCTGGGAAAAGTATAAGGGGAAATTACCACCCCAGTGATATTTTCACAGAATTATTAAAAGTTGATGAAAAAAGTTTAATAATTTAATTATTAATATTTATAAAAAATTTCACTCATTTGTAATTATTTTTTTTAAATATACACTGAATTTAAATTTCTCTAATATATAATTTATCCCTTTATTATTATTATTATTATTATTATTAGTAGTAGTAGTAGATAGTATTTACCCCTTTATTATTAGGGAGATCGACTAATAAGTCTTATATTTTAGACTTGTAATTTATATAGTCCCATATTTTTTCTTGTGATCCATTTAGTCCTTTTGGATGTATAATGGCTCATTTACCCGCCACATTGGAGTGTCACATTTGAAAAAAAGTATAATAAAAAGTTTTTTTAGTGTCACATCATACCCGTCACGTTAAAGTATCAAATTTGGAAAGTATACAAAGTGTTTTTAATTTTTTTAGAGTGTCACACCATACCTGCCAAGTTGGAGTATCATGTCACGTTTAAAAAAAGTACACTAAGAAGTTTTTAATTATTTTTAGAGTGTTACATCATACTTTTTACATTGTCACATTTGAGAAAAGTATACTAAGAAGTTTTTATTTTTTTGAAGTGTCACATCATACCTATCACGTTATCACATTTGAAAAAAATTGCACTAAGGAGTTATTTTTTTTCAAAGTGTTACATCATACCTGTCGCGTTGTCACGTTTAAAAAAAGTAGAGTGTCACATCATATCTGTCGCGTTGTTACGTTTGATAAAAGTACACTGATGAGTTTTTATCTTTTTTGAAGTATCACATCATACCTATCACGTTGTCATATTTGAAAAAAATACACTAAAAAGTTATTATTTTTTTTGAAGTGTCACATCATGCATGCCACGTTGTCACATTTGAAAAAAGTATATTAAAAATTTTTTTTTTTAGTGTCACATCATACTCGTCACGTTGTTTCATTTAAAAAACGTACACTGATGAGTTTTTTAATTTTTTTGGAGTGTCACATTGTTGGACTATCATATTAATGCTTGTTACATTGAAATATCACACCATACGTGTCGCATTAATAAAAGGGATAACTATCTACCAAAAAAAGGAAAAATAGGACCACACGAAAAGAAACTACTCACTAATAGAACTTAACAGATCAATAGAAAAAATTTGAGACTAATTGAAATGCTTGTTTGTGAGATGGGATTTAATGATAAATATCCCTTATTATTAAAGAGATAATTATCGTAACTCAGACTAAAAAGAAATCACTTAAAATAAAAGTATCGGCCAAAAAAGAAAAGTAATAATAAAAGTATCAAGAAAATCAATACATATACCAACAATTGAAAGAAAAATTTTCAAATAATTGCTCAGAATTTCCCATTTTTTTATTGCACTTTGTATCAATTCATTACATGTAGATGAGTTACATTACATGGACCCAATGCCCTAAGGTCTACTTACACAAACTTAACTCATTACAAAATCAAAATAAGTAGAAAAGAATTCAAAAGCTGATGGAACCAGAAAAAAAAGAGAATGAAACAAAAAAATAAAATAAAAATCCTATAATAATGTACGTCACACGTTGACAGAAACTATCACGGCTAGAAGATCTTTTTCACAAAGTGTTGTTTTTTTGCATAAAATTATTATCTTTTATGGAAGTTAAATATCCTGATTGAATAGGCAAAGATGAATCCAAAGAGCACAGCTATCCCAGCTATAATAATCGCCACATACCCCACAAAGTTATGTTTAAAATCGTAGAAATTACTGACGAATTCTTCAACTGTTTCCCTTGTTTCGCCTGTGTCAATCTTGCTTTGAATGTCTCCGAACTGTGAAGCAACCAATCCATACAGAGTCCAAGCCATTGGGCAAATGTAATAGTTCCACCTCCACCACACTGGTATTCTCTGTCATGATCATAGGAAAATAAGAAAAAAAAAAGGGAAAAAAAATGTTTAGATCCTTTTGAGTTATTTTTTAACTTGTTATTTCTCGTGTTGAGAAAGTTGAATGTTTTGGAATCAATTTAACTTACTGTTTTTGGAATGACGAATCCAGAGAAAAGGATCCATATTCCATAGAAAGCGGATGAGACTATGGAGGCAATGTTGTGGTTAGGAGTTACTGCCACTGTCATCATCCCGTAAAAAGTGAAGTATAACAAGGTGAAGTACATAAAAAACAGATACCATAAGAACTTGGCAACTGTCCACTCAAATCCAATCATGGCGTAAACTATGACTCCATATATGAGAGTCTGAACAAAAATGTATGGGAGCTCAATCACAACCTGCAAAACAAAATGATTGTCAAGAAAATTAATGAAATATCTAGAAAATCTAGAAGATAGTTTCCAATTACACTTCACTTCATAGTTAACAGTTCTTTTGATCCTACTTCATCCAAACAGTAATCAAAGTTTTCCCAATCTAAAATGGGCAGTTTTTTATTTTAACAAGAGGAAATGATAAATGTATGCACACAACCACGCATTAACCTTTTTTCCTTTTTTTTTCTTTTCCTTTTTTTTTTTAAATATTTCAATGAATTCCTGGTAATTGGTTATTTCCAAATCCCAAATTTTCTTAGGGAGGTGCTTGAATGACAAATGCATTTTGACTGATCTATTTCACATAGAAATAAAAATTAATTACCTGTCCAAAAGCATATGGCAATGCTGAATACATTCCGGCAGCTCTTTCCCTGTAAAAGACTATTCTCTCAATAGCAACTACGGGCTGCACTGAACCGGCATTTTGTATACCAAGAAATAGCACAGCAACATACATAGAACCCATTGCATTGAAGATATCTTGTTGTGTTTCCCTGCAATACCAGAACACAAATTAATTTAGGAATATAAAATGGCGAAACTACTTACCCAAAAACAAAAATGGCGAAACAATTTTGAAAATTGGATAAAACTATTTTTGGCTTTTCCTTTACAAATATACCTTTTGGAGCCGAGATCCCAGAAGATAGTCCCTAACAATAGAGCTATGCATGTTGTGAACAAGAATCTCACTGCATTGTATGGCGGGTTTCGCCAGTATGACAAGTGTTGTTTCCATAGGCAAGCCATGCATTGGATGAAGAAAGCCTGTGAGTATTGAGTGGGGAAATATATATCTTTTGAGCCCGGGGGAGGTGTACTAAGGTCCTTGATTAAGTCTTTGTTTCTCCTGATTAGTCATCATACGGTGTTAGTTCTGGGAAATAGATCCGTATCCAAATGGAAAATTATTTACGCTTGTCACATTTATACTTCAATGTTGACTTTTCTCAAAATTTAGATTAGTTTGAACTAGATGTAGAAACAAAATTTTGTTTTGATTATGTAAGATGGCCATACCTATATAGATCTGAATTCTTGTACACTTCAGCAAAGTTCACCCCAAGAGCTGATTCCTGTGCTGCTGATGTCACCTCTAACATCCATGTTGCTGGATTATAACCAGCTTTGATTTTACTAATTCCATTGATACCCTAAAAGAAATATAAGATGATTATGTTAGTACCTAAGCAGAAACACAAACACGGGAAGTTTGAATGGTCTCATGTTTATTACTTCAAAGTACTCGATCAGATGGGCAGAATGGCGGCCTAATGGACCAACATATATTTCTTCACCTCCTCGTTTAAGAAGAAATAGCTGCGAATCCAAAATATTTGTTCTTTAGTTCTCTTATATAAATTTAGAAACTAATTTAAATTATTGGATCATCAATCTTGTAAAAATTGCCTACCTCATCAAAAGCATCAAATATGTCAATGCTCGGCTGATGGATGGTACACACCACAGTTCGTCCTGTGTCCACTGTGTTTCTCACTGTTCTCATCACAATTGCTGCTGCCCTGGCATCAAGTCCCGAGGTTGGCTCATCCATGAATATTATAGATGGGTTGGCTATGAGCTCCACTGCAATTGTCAACCTCTTGCGTTGTTCAGTCGAAAGACCGTTCACTCCAGGCAACCCAACAAGTGCTTCCTTTAAAGGGGTTAGCTCAACAAGCTCCATGACCTCATCGACAAACATCTGCAATTCATCATTTAGATTAACATTTTAACATGGCTAAAATTGAAAGAAAGATATGCAAGGATTCATCTTGGCATTCAAACTCTATGATTATAGGTCACCTTTTTGCTAGCAGAATCAACGTCAAGAGACAACCGGAGCCAAGCAGAGTATTGCAAGGACTCGTAAACAGTAACATGAGGGGAGTGAATGTCAGTTTGTTCACAGTATCCTGCTACACGAGTGAATGTCTCTTGTTTCTTTGGGTATCCTGATATCGTGATCCTTCCCTCAATATATCCACCAGTTTTCCTACCCGCCAAGACATCCATCAGAGTGGTCTTTCCAGCCCCACTAACACCCATCAGAGTAGTAAGAACTCCAGGCCTGAAAGCACCACTCACACCTTTCAGAAGTTCTAGCCGGTCTTCAGGAATGCCTTGAGCTTTCATTTCCTACAAGTATAGTAACAATTTTAGTATGTGCACAGTCATCAAGATAATCAAGATTAGCACTTTGTGTTCAAACAAATACTACATTTTTACTTGACTATCCATATACTCGAAGATACCTGTGGCATATCTACTGCATATCTGACATCATCGAATGTGATTGAAAGAGGTTCGAATGGAAGAATCATTCCACGCTTCTTCTTTTGGCTAACTTCACTAACGCTGCCTGCTCTTGAAGTCACTGAGGTCGATGAAGCACTTCTTTGAATTTCATCTCCCCTTTCTGCATAAAGATGCGTTGAATATGTTATCACCAAAAACTTGCAAACCATAAATGAAGAGCACAATCTGAGAGCTCATTAGTGACCCACCTGAAAGTCTCTTTTCTCTTGATGATAGCTCAATCTCTCTTGTCTTACTAGCATTTCTCTCTGCCATGGTTTCTTCAGTCAGAATAGCTTGAGGCTTTCCAAATGCTGTATCATATTGACCCCTTAATTACTTAATAGAACAAATTGATCCCCAAGTAACTCTAATTGGGGTTTGTCAAATTTTAAAGTGAAAAATCCAATATTCAAAATGAATGAATGGTTACTCACGGTTGAGATAAGCGAGAGCCAGAGTGAAAAGGGAATTGAACAGAAAAATATATCCAATCGAAGCTCCGACTCCAATCCAATACCAGTATGCTTCTGGAAATAGCCCGCGAGACTTCAAGACTATTACACCTAATGATTCTGTTGAATTTGCAGGAACCTGTAACACAAAAAAATTTCCCAAGTTTAGATCATCTTACTCTAAATCTTTTTCTTTTCTTTTTTTGTGATGATTTTCTTTCGGTTTCTTGCAAGCTCACAAACATGATATGCTTACATGTCTCCAACTGCTCCCAAGAAATTCATTCACTGCTATAGAATTCTGCACATACATCAAAGGTGAGGCCCAATAACCCCATATCCACCATTTCTTTATATTCTCTGAGGCAAAGAAAACAGTTCTTATAATAAAATTCAAGTCACATGAACCAGAAGAAAATGTGTATGCACACTTGTGTCATCTTATGTTTCACTTTCTTTACCTCTTGACAAGATAAATCCACCCAATACAAGAACTCCAAGCAGTGCAAATGAGCCAAAAGTGTTCGCAACAATCATGTTCCGCCCTAATGCCCCAATGAGCCGGAACAGTCCAGAAGCCATCTGATTAATGAATAAAAGCAGAAGGTACATTTTGAACAACCTGCCATTAAAAATTGATCAGATTATTGAAATGAAAATATTGAAACCAAATCCTAAACTACAGTTACACATCATTACCTTCCGACATTTGGATCAAATCCTATGACATAATAAGTTATGAACACCCAAATAACGACTTCCACAAATGTTATTGGGATCTTGAGGATCCATGTGGGTAAAGAGTATGCCCAAGCTGGAAAGAAGAGAAGGTCTCTTTGCTTGTAAAAGGTGGGAAGCTTCAAGATGGTCATGGCTAGCTCCGCATACCCATTAAACATAATCAACATGATACTATAGAACAGAGCACCCATGAAAACCGTTCCATCTGCTGTTGTTTTCTTAGGCATCTCAGTTCTTAGAAATACTGTCATTGCAATAAGCGCAATAATAATAAGCTGAAATAGACAACCATTGATGCAAGTTAGAACAAAACTTCCAAATTATTTCATAACTGTGAAAGTTTAATATTTTGATTTGACATGTACTCACTTGAGTAAATTTGAATATGTAGACAAATGAATTCCTTTTCATGAGCAAGTATTCTCTGGAGGCGAGAGCTTTCAATAGTTCTTTCTTACTAACACCATACTTCTTAGTTGTTAAAGCTGCAGGGTGGCTCTTGGCTTTATCAAATGGAACGGCAAGCTCATCTCCTAGTTTTTGGCCAATGTGAAATGATAGAAATGCCTTTGCAAATTCGTTGACAGTAACAAAATTATACGGCACATCTCTCTTTGCCCAGTACTGCTCTTGATCTTTCTTCGATGTCACCTATGATTCCACCAAAAACATTTTGAGTACTTTAAAATTCCACTATGTTCTAAACCATAAAAAAAAGAAACGTATTTGGAGAACAGTTATAGTTCAAAAAAGTACTTCTTGTAAAAAGTCTGTAACTCCTTTCCTCTCAGGACACTTGAAGCCCATGTATTCGAAAAATTCTAGGACATTTTCGCAGGGGCCTTCATATACAATTTGCCCATCTGAGAGGAGAATTATGTCATCAAACAAGTCATAAGTTTCTGGCGCTGGCTGGAGGAGAGAGATAACAGCAGTTCCTTGAAGGATGTGGATAAACTGCTTGATTGAGTTCACAATTTGATAAGTTGTAGAACTGTCCAAGCCAGTTGATATCTCATCCATGAAGAGTGCTCTTGCTGGTCCAACCAGCATCTCCCCTGTATCATATTTCATCAAAATAGGTAAATATTTTTTTAAAAAATGTGTAATTATCTAACATGAAGTTAGCAGGTTAGGAATTACCTATCGTGACTCGCTTTTTCTGCCCACCAGATATACCTCGCACCATTTCATCACCCACCATAGTGTCAGCACAAACTTCCAGTCCCAAAATCTGTGAATTTGGAAAACCAGAAAGTATACATGTCAAATTTTGTGCGAATTTTGTTTTTTCCCCCATGAAATGTCATTTAAGAGATTCAATCAAACACCTTAAGAACATAGTCTGTGACCACACTGGCCATTTGCCCTTCTAGTGATACTGCCTGAATAATTACAAAAGTATGGTTAGATATAGAAAACAAAAAAAGAAAACAATTCACAAGAATTACATCCATAAGAAAAACATTTATGGTTCAACAAAATATCAAAATTTGCATATAAAAACAAAACTAAGCAAATGAAAAAAGAGAGATGCGTGGTAGCTCGAAAGTCAAGTGGCTCGAATGCCTCGAGTGTCAAAACGACGTGGTTTTGACACTATTTTTTTATCTTTTCTCTCTCTCTCTCATGTGTTTACCATTTCTTTCACCCTCTCTCTGTCATTCCCTCTGTCTCTCCTTTCTCTCTTCTTGTATCTCACTCCATATTCGATGTGCCTTCCTTTTTTCTTTCTCAAATCTGCAATTCATCACCCCCAAAACTCCTTTCTCTCTCCAAACAATTCCTACTCCAATCATCCTGATTTCTGAAATCCGATGGTGAAAGGTCCAAAACTCCAGATCGGTGAAGCTTGATCCGCCATGAACGGAGAGGGAAGCTTGATCCGCCATGGACGGAGAGGGCGAAGCTTGATCTTCATACTCTTCGACTGTGGTTGTTTTGATTTGTTTTGATTTTTTGATTTTTTTTTTTTTTGTGATTTTTTGGGTTATTTTGCAAACTTTTTGATTTTTCTTTTTTTATTTTGATTTTGCAAACTGTGTTGATTTTGTGTGTGCTGATTTCGATCTTCGGTTGAACCATTATTTTTTTGATCTCTTCTTCTTCTTCCTCTTCCTTGGGTTTGAGGAGAGAGAGAGAGAGGGGGGGGGCTGTGTGGCTTTTTCAACAAACCCACAAGGAAAAAGAGAGGGAAGGAAGAAGAGAAAGAAGGAGAGAGAGAGAGAGAGAGAGAGACGGCTGTGAGTCAACAAACCCAAAGGGAAGGAAGAAGAGAAAGAAGGAAAATGTTTGAGGGCCCGAAATGCCTGGCTCGAATGCCCCGAATGCCCAAAACGACGTCGTTTAGGGCATTCCGTTTTTTTTTTTCTTTTTTTTCTTTTTTTCCGCCATTTTCGACCTCTGCAATGTAGAGGAAGAGGGAGAGAAAGAGAGGGAGAAGGAGAGGGAGAGGGAGAGAAAGAGAGAGAGAGGTCGCGTCGCCTGTGCCTCCCGCCGCCGATCGCGTCGCCTCCGCCGATCGCGTCGGCCACCGCCGATCGCGTCTGCCTCACCTCAGCCCCTCCTCCTCCATTTTTTAGGCCCCCTCCGGTCCTTCCTCACCCTCCCCTCCCCTCCCCCTCCTTCCCTTCTTCTTCTTCCTCCTTCTTCTCAAATTCGAGCCAAATTTGGCTCAAAACCCTTTCGGGCTCTGTAGCAGAGCTCGAGAAAGAATGAAGGAGAAGGAAAAAGAATAAAATAAAAATTCGAGCCATTCGGGCTCTCCGTTTTCGAGCTACCGAGCGGGGTCGATGAAAAAAAACAACCAAACAGAACAGTTATTCCCTTACTTTCATGTAAATATCAAGATCAGGATCAGGCTTAATGTTTGCTTCCTTTTCTCTTCTAGCCAATTCTGTTAACATGTCTGCAAAATTTTCAAATTCAAACAAACCAATTAAGACCCAGTTCAATTCTTATAACCAAATATGATCAACACCCATCAAATATAACCGACCATAGCGAGCTCCGACCCCTTGACATCTTGCTGAGAAAGCCAGTGTTTCTCTCACAGTCAATTCTCCTATATGAAGGTCATGCTGACTTATATAAGCTGATGTCCTCTGCGGAACATACTCATTCATTCCATGCCCATTGTATGTTACTTTCCCAGAAACCTGCAATTTTTTTACCATCAAATTTGTTTTGCATAAATCAAATGGTTCCAATTACAAAAAACAATAAAGAGAAACAATTAAACACTTATATGTGGTTTAGTAACATGCCTAAGTGGAAGAATATAAAGTTCACTATGTGCCTAACGGGCCCTCCATCTCGATAAAAGGCTTTTATAGTAAATTTGAGTGTAGAGTAAAAGTACAACACAACTCACTACAAGATTCATGTAAAGATTACAAGATGAAACAAGTCCCCAATTCCATTTTGAGTATGTGTTTTGTAAAATATATTAAAAATTATGCTTTTGGAAGATTAAATTCACTATGCACCCAATAGCCTAATAGTCACGGCCCTCTGCCTCCGTAAAAGGCCCTTACAATAAATTTGAGTGTTCAATAAAATTACAAAACTCTTCACAACAAGATTTATGTAGAATCATAGGATAAAACAAGTCCCCCGTTCAGTTTTCAGAAATTGTTCTATGAAAAATAATTAAATTAGTTTGGTGTAAATAAACAGCAAAAGATGTTTCTAAATTTTTAAACATTATTTTTTTCAAAAAAAAAAAAATCAAAATCAAGATGATGATTGCTTTTGAATTTATTATTATTTTTTTACCAATTAATTTTATAATATTTAAAAATAAATAAATTTTAACAACAAAACCAGAGACTGTTTTTAAAAAATAATGAACTAGTAGTTGTGTTCTTACTTTTAGATCTGAATCAAGTTTTCCACCCAAAGCAAGCAGCAATGATGTCTTTCCAGAGCTTGGAGGGCCCAAAAGCAATGTCATTCTGCAAAAACAATATCAATGGGGTTGAGAACTATGTTGTTAGGTTAATCTATAACAAATAAGAGACAATGGCACTTAAAAATTTTATCCTCACCTGCCAGGGTTGATGATTCCACTAACATCATGAAGGATTGATAATGGTTTCTTCCTACTTGGAAGCACATGGAGGTAATTCAAGAACCCCTTTTTAAAACAGAGAGAAACAGAGAGAGAAAACAGGGTTAGTTCAATTTACAAATTACAACACAGATATGAACATGTTTATGTGATCTAATTGAGAAAATTCACCTCAAAAAAATTAATGGAAAAGTTGAGAATTGTTGGAAGTGCTCTACCACCAACATAAGCTTCTGCATCGACATTCAAATGCTCGAACCGGACTTCAATGGTGGGAAGATCAATCCCAACTCTGTAAAAATCAGAAAAAACAGAGACACAGAATAAATAAATTAAGTGCGTGCTTCAAACAGAATTATATCAACAACCCAGATCAATTTACAATCATAAACCCCCCCTCCCCCCCAAAAAAAAAAGAAAAAGAAAAAGAAAAAAAACTGAGATTACCTGTCAATGCGTTTCTTGAGCTTCAACAAGAACTTCTCATTGTCATCCTCTGCGATTTTCACGAGCCTCTCCAACAGATTCTTTCTCTCCATCACTCCAAGACTTTTTATGTCAATCTCTCTTGCATGGCCTGGTTCTTCAGTCAGAATACCTCTCCGAATCCTCCGATAAGTGGGTAATTTTTCCAGAGCAGCCCATTTCAGAGCATCTTCGTCGTCTTCATCGTGAAAAGATGTTGAGAAAACTTCTCTCCCGCTGTTCCTCCATATGTTGGAACTACTCACTCTCAGTATATTATCACCACCCTCCATTGTCACCAATGTTTCTCAAATTTCTCTAAGATTTGATTGAATCTTTGATGTGTTATTTTTATTTTTTAGAGGAGAAGAACAGATGGGTATCTTTTGGTGCGTCTCTGTTTCTAGGTGTTGGATAGTGGGTATCTTTCTTTGTTTCGTGTTGTATTTTGGAGGGTAATTGGTTTGGTGGTTAAAGGAATATGATGTATGCGAGAGACAAGAAAGAGAGAGTATATATAGAAAATGATGGGAGCTTTTTTGATAAATTCATTTTCTAAGAGTTTTATTTTATCTAATTTATATTTTTTTTGACTATTTTATTAGGTCTAATTTGATATAAGAAGACCAAAATACCATTTTCATCTACTTATGTTCCATTTAGTTCACATTATTTTCTTATGTTTCAATAAGTGTTATGGGTGACATAATTACCAAAATATCCTTAATTAAATGTTCATACCGTCAATATAAATGTTTATATCGTCAATGTGTAAGGGCTAGGCTCATGTCGATCCTCGTGGGTGCCCGGAAAAATTCGAGTCGAGCCGGGCCGGCCCACAAGCCACAAAAATAGGCCCGACCCGGCCCGTTGATAATATGAATATTCACATTGACAAGTTAACATTCACATTGATAGGAGTGTAAAATTGGCCTGCGGCCCGTGGGCGGCCCGAAACCAGTCCGTCGCCCGGGGCGGGCCCGGGCCGGCCCGTTCACAATATGAATATTCACATTGACATATTAACATTAACATTAACATTGACAAGAGTGTAAAATTGACCCATGACCCGTGGGCAGCCCGAAGCCCGGGCCCTGGCCCGGGCTTCGCCGTTGACAATGTAAATATTCACATTGACATGTTAACATTCACATTGATAGGAGTGTAAAATTAGCCCGCGGCCTGTGGCCGACCCGAAACCCGCATGCGGCTCGTGGGCTGCGCTGGGCGGGCCCAGTCCGACCCGTTGATAATGCAAATATTCACATTGACATATTAACATTCACATTGATAAGAGTATAAAATTAGTCCGCGCCCCGCGACTGCCCGAAACTAGCCCACGGCCCGTGGGCGGCCCGGGACGGGCCCGACCCAGCCTGTTGACAATGTGAATATTCACATTGACATATTAACATTCACATTGATAAGAGTGTAAAATTGACTCGCGTCCCATGGGCGGCCTGGAGCGAGCCCAGTCCGGCCCGTTGACAATGTGAATATTCGCATTGACATATTAACATTCACATTGATAGGAGTGTAAAATTGGCCCGTGGCCCGTTGGCGGCCCGAAGCCCTCCCACTGCCCAGGGCGGGCCCGACCCGGCTCGTTGACAATGTGAATATTCACATTGACATATTAACATTAACATTGATAAGAGTGTAAAATTAGCCCATGACCCGTGGGCAACCCGAAGCCCGGCCCCGGGCCGATGCGGGCCCGGCCCGTTGACAACGTGAATATTCACATTGACATGTTAATATTTACATTGATAAGAGTGTAATATTAGCCCGTGCCCCGTAGCTACCCGAAACACGCCCACGGCCCGTGGGCGGCCCGAGGCGGGCCCGGCCCGGCCTGTTGACAATGTGAATATTCACATTGACATGTTAACATTCACATTGATAAGAGTGTAAAATTGACTCGCGTCCCATGGGCGGCCCGAAGCCCGTGAGCGGCCCGGGGTGGCCTGGGTTTGGATCCGGGCCTACCCCGGGCCGCGGGCGAGCTTCGAGCAGCGGACAAGTTTTACACTCCTATCAATGTTAATGTTAACATGTCAATGTGAATATTCACATTGTCACGGGTCGGGCCAAGCCCGCCTCGGGCTGCGATCGGGCTTCGGGCGGCCCACGGGCTGCGGGCCAATTTTACACTTTTATCAATGTGAATGTTAACATGTCAATGTGAATATTCATATTGCCAACGAGCCGGGCCCGCCCTGGCCCAAGGTCGGGCTTCGGGCTGCCCACGGGTCACGGGCCAATTTTACACTCTTATCAATGTGAATGTTAACATGTCAATGTGAATATTCACTTTGTCAACAGGCCGAACCGGGCCCGCCCCGGGCCGCCCACGGACCGTGAACGGGTTTCGGGCAGCCACGGGGCGCGGGCAAATTTTACACTCCTATCAATATGCATGTTAATATGTCAATGTGAATATTTACATTGTCATGGGTCGTGCTTCAAGCCGCCCACGGGCTGCAGGCCAATTTTACACTCTTATCAATGTGAATGTTAACATGTCAATGTGAATATTCACATTGTCAACGGGCCGAGCCGGGCAGCGGGCTGGCTTTTGGCCGTCCATGGGCTGCGGGCCAATTTTATACTCTTATCAATGCGAATGTTAACATGTCAATGTGAATATTCACATTGTCAACGGGCCGGACCGGGCTCGCCCCGGGCCATCCATGGGCCGCGGGCGAGTTTCGTGCCGCCACGGGACAGGGGCCAATTTTACACTCTTATTAATGTGAATGTTAACATGTCAATGTGAATATTCACATTATCAACGGGGCGGGCCGGGCTGAGTCGGGCCCGCCCTGGGCTGCTGTCTAGTTTTATACTCTTATCAATGTGAATGTTAACATGTCAATGTGAACATTCACATTGTCAACAGGCGGGGCCGGGTGGGCAGCTACGAGGCGCGGACTAATTTTACACTCCTATCAATGTGAATGTTAACATGTCAATGTGAATATTCACATTGTCAACGGGCCGGGCCCACCCCGGGCTGCGGGGGGGCTTTTGGCCGCCTATGGGCCGCGGCCCAATTTTATACTCTTATCAATGTGAATGTTAACATGTCAATGTGAATATTCACATTGTCAACGGGCCGGACCGGGCCCACCCCGGGCCGCCCATGGGCCGCGGGCGGGTTTCGCGCCACCACGAGACGGGGGCCAATTTTACACTCCTATTAATGTGAATTTTAACATGTCAATGTGAATATTCACATTGTCAACGGGCCGGGCCCGCCCTGGCTCGCGGGCGGGTTTCGGGCCGCTCACAAGCCAATTTACATTCCTACAAATGTGAATTTTAAAATATGAATGTTCACATCATTAAATTGCTAATCGTTGAAAAAATATTTATAAGGGTATCAAAATTAATTATAAGGGCATAAGTGTCCAAGAAAATAGTGTAAATCAAGAAAATGGACTTTATGGAATAAAACTATACATACATGGGACTAAATGGGTTAAAAAATTCTTTCATGGACTTCTTGGATTAAAACACTTCTAAATTGGACTTATCAATAAAAATCCCAAAAATGATTGAGAGCACTAAAATGTGTGTTTTAATAGCATTATTAATGATATGATAATAGGTAAGAGAGTATATATAGAAAAATGGTTAAGAGTACTAAAAGTTGTGCTCTAATAGCACCACTAATGACGTGGCAGCTACGCCTTGCTTTTTTTTTTTTTTTTTTTGACATTCTCAATATATTAATGTTATTAGTGGCCTTTTTTTTTAGTGGTATAAATTATTATTGGTATATATATTGGTTTTGAAGTGAGTGTGTGATGTATGTATTGATGTCATTGCCATTTAGGAAAATTATTTGTAATGTCAAAATTGTTTTTTAGACGCAGAGTGGAATAATAATTTCATTTTTATGGTGAAATAAATTTCGTTTGTATGTGGTGTAAGTTCCTTTTATCTGTCAAATTTTTATTGAAAGTGATTTTTCTCACAGATTTGCTTGTTTTTAGTTTTTTAAAACACTTTTCAGAAAATTTTACTTTCTTACTTTTTGTATTTTTTTTGTTTTTAATGAATTTTGTGAAAAAATCTTTTAAAAATTCACTAAATACCAAAAATACAATAAAATACGAGAATTCAATATATTTTTCATATTTTTATGTATTTATTAATTTTTTAAAATATTTTTTCACAAATTTTTTACTTTTTAGATACATCTAAGTAAGGTGCATCTAAAAAAAATTTTAAAAAAAAAAAGCTTAAAATTTTAAAAATATTCACTAAAAACAAAAAAAATTACGAAAAATAAAAAACCTCAATTTTCAAAAAACTTAATCCAAAAAACTCACACCAAACACACAATTTTTCCAAAAATATTTTTAGAATTATGTTATTGACATTTTTTAAAATAAAATGATGTTCATAAAGATTTTTAGTAAAATTTTGAAAGCATCAATAGTGGAATGGCTAAAAAAGTATGTTCAGGTGTGTTATATAGCGATCCCAGTTATCCCTTTACTGTTCTGTTGTATTCCGGACTCGGTTCCGTGAAGTTGGTAGTTGTATCTATCTTGTTGTCATCCTTAAATTCCGTTTGTTTGAGTTATAGGATGTGTTGGGCTTGTTTCGAACAGGTGGGTTGAACCTTGGTCTAAAATCTTGTTGCCGGGTTTTTGGTCGTTCCGCTCGAACGGGTCCTTTTGCGCTCGAGCAGATATTGCACACTCCCAATTTTTCGTGTCCCTGCAAAACTTCTGCAGGTGTGATTTTTACGCTCGAGCAGGTTTCCTTACGCTCGAGCGGTGGCACTCGAGCGGGTACTTGAGCGCTCGAGCAGGTAGTACCTTTGGGTGTAAGTTCTAGGAGGGGGAAATCTACGCTCGAGCGGACTGATTTTTGCGCTCGAGCGGATTTACTTTATTCTTGTGTCTTGGCGCTCGAGCGGGCCTTTTTGCGCTCGAGCGGACCTAGTTTTTGTTCTTGACGCTTGAGCGTTGTGTTTTCCGCTCGAGCGGGAATGTCGTATATCAGTTGGCTGTGGGGCAATTTTAAATCACTTTTTCTCATTCTCTCTCTCTTACTTTTCCGAAAAGGCCATTTGAGAGCTTCTCTCTCTAGAACCTTGCCTTCTCTCTAGGTATTGATTTAGTAGGAGTTGTTTCCTCACCTTTGACCCTTACAAAAAAAGTTGTTGATCGTCGAGGGCTATCTTTTGATCCAAGAAACTCGTGGTTTGGAGCAATTTCGTTTTCACCATCTTCTTCGTTGGGTGTCATCTTTTGAGGTAGGGGTTCCTACTCACTCTTATGGTATTTGACCTAGATTTTTAGTTATTTTGATAGAGTGTTGAAGTTGGGAAATTTTGGGACTTAGGGTTTCAAAATGTGTTAAAAAGGGTTTTGTGATTTTGGGCTCATAATATGTATTTTGGGTTTCAAAATGATGATATAGTTGTCTTTTGTTGATATTGGGACCTTTGAGTTAATATTGGAAGTTGGGGGTAAAAGCCCTAATTTGTTGTTCAAAATTAATTGGTGTAATTAATTTGGGAAAATTGTAGCTATATGGAATTGAGTTGGAAATAATGAAATTGACTCATTATATGGTTGAATAGTGGAGTTAGATTTATTAATCGCTCACTTTGGAAAACATTGATATTTTATCTGTTGGAGCTTTTATTATCTGTTTAGAAATAATTGCTTGGGCTACCGATGGAGGGTAGTTTTGATTGTTGTAGACAATGCATGATGATTAGGCAAACTAAAACTAATCAATTGGATATGTCATAGAGTATGACGGTTGATAGAATACATTAACGATATGCATTGAATGATTGCGTATATGACCTTGGTGTATATATGTTGTATGTGTGGGAGGAGATAGGGGATGTACTCCACGGTTTAGGGGAAGATAGGGGATGAACCTTTAAACCGGATGTTGTTTGGGAGGAGATAGGGGATGGACTCCACTGATACAGCTCATATGCTTGTCAGATAAAGTGTTGATACAGCTCATATGCTTGTCATTGGAAGTGTTGATATAGCTAATATGCATATCTATTGAAGTGTGGATACAGCTTGTATGCTTATCTGTTGAGATGTTGATACAACTAATATGTTTATCTATTGTAAAATGGGAAGTGTTTAATATGAGTCATTGTCTCATATAAGTGGTTGGCCAGGTTCTGAGCCATTGATGTAAATTGTGAAATTGATAAGAAATGGAAACTGAAATGAAACATGAACATAGTGGTCATGAAATGGAAATGGGTTATGAATTGGTTTATGAAAATTGGACATTTATCAATTACTAATGTCTTAGTCATTACTCATACTGTGTTTAGCATATCTCTACTGGGCGTTGGCTCACCCTTTATGAGACATTATTTTCAGGTACAGGTAGTATGCCACCTCCAAGGACATAGCTTGGATGATGATGATAGTTGAAGACTATTTTTTTTTCTTTTGTTTATTTTGATGTATTACATGTAAATTCAAGCCAAGGGCTTAATATGTATTGAGTTAGTACTCTTCTTTTTGTAACCAAGTGTTAACTTGGAAAGCTGTAAGCCCATAGGGCATTTGCTTTTGTTGTTAACATGTAATACAGTTGTAAGAATTACTCTGATGAATATAAATGGTTGATTTTTTTTGTATCAATGCATGTCTAAAATGTTAGTTTAATGTTATATTTTTGAGGGTGTTACATGTTATATGACAAAACGTGATAAAAGTGAGACCCAAAAAATATGTGTTAAGATGTGTTAAGAGTTTGTTAATTTTAGAGAGCGAGTGACGGTGCAATGGATGTGTTAAGAATATATATATGTGTATGTGTATATATAATAAATAAAATAAATAAATAATTTAATTTAATCAAAAATTTCAAGCCCAAAATTAAATTTCAAGCCAAAAAAAAAAATCCTTACAAGTAAAAAAAAAAAAAAAATCAGTTGACCGCTGATTGACCAGTCGGACGTCCGGCTGGTCAACCGATCAGACCCAAATTATTATTTTTTTCTTTTTTTTCTTTTCTTGAAGGGTCCGAATGTCTAGAGTGGACTTCCGATTCGACGTCTGGAAGGACTTCTGGCCAGATGTCCGGGAAGATTTCTCCAGACAAACAACTCTCACTCTTTTCTACGTCCCTCCTCTCTCTTTCGCTGGCTAAACCACTAACCACAGCTAACAAAGAAGTTAACAACTGACACTAACACACTTCTTAACACTTTCGCTGTGAACCCAAAAATTACTGTGTCTCCCCTAAATTTTGGCCACTGACACTAACACACTCACTAACACGTTCATTGTGGATGCTCTTTGTTTGGAAATAAAAAATAATAATAATAAAATAAGTTACATCTTATCCTATTTAAAAATTATGTAAATTTTTTTGATTTTTTATTATTATTTTATGCTAAAAATGTTAAGGGAGCTTACATTTAGATCTAAATAGGTGTACTTATTATTTAATAGGTTCTATGATAATTAATGGTATTTTCATCAAATATTATTAAAAAATATCATTAATTTTTAATTTTTAGCGATAGTATGAAAATTTTATTACAAAAAATGTCACTAATTATAAGTTTTAATGATAGTTTAAATCATCACAAAAAAATGTCGCTAATTTTTAACTTTCAGCAATAGTTTAAAAATTTTGTCACAGAAAAACGTTACTAATTATAAGTTTTAGAAACAATTTATAACAACCGCGATAAAAAAATAAAAAATAAAAAAGTTACTAATTATCAATTTTTAACTTTAGCAACATATGTAAAAAATTGTCATAATAATTATTCTTAATGACAATTTTAGTAAAAATTATTTTTAATAAAACTTAATAAAAATTAACTCCAACTATGAGAGCATTCCTATCAAATCACTTATAATAGCTTTTTGCTATTATAAGGGATTGATTCTTCAAAAATTCTTTTCCATTAGATCTCTTACACAATCCCTTAAATTTAGAATTACTACAGTTACTTCTATTTGTGGGGAGTCACTATAGTTCCTTCATATCTGACAGTGGTCGTCCATCCGAATGTCCCAGATAAAATGACCTAAACAAAATTTACTTCAACGGTCGTCGACCCAGACGTCCGGCCAGTCGACCTCCCGGACGTCCGGTCCTGGTTCCTATTGCTTTCTTTCATATTGTACATGTACATTTCCGGCTACCTTTGTGTCTCCATTTTTGACTTTATTTTATATTGTTTTATTATTTTATTATTAAAAAAATATTCAAATTTAAAAATAGTTAAAATATTATTTTAATAGAATATAAAAAAAAATAAAAAAAATTATTGGAAAAAGTAGTTAAAAAAATAACCCTTAAAATAAGAAATGAATTTTTTAATAATATTTTAAGATATACTTTAATAAGCGGATAGGGATACTCTTATAACTAATTTATTAATAATTTACTCAAAATGCAGTGATCATCTGTCCCAGCACTACATATAAAGTTTCTACTTTATATAAAGCACACTTTTTTCCAAAATCCTCGGGTTGTTTTGGGAAGTAAGTTAGTTTTTTAATTTTTTGATTTTTTTAATTATTTAATCTGAAATTAAAAAGTTTGATTTGAAAAATGTTTTTAATTTTTTTGATTTTTTGTGAGAAAATAATGTAATGATTATGGATTGAATGTGATATTTTGTCTTATTGAATTAAAAAACCTGTTTTGTTTTTTTGTTTTGTTTTTTTTTAACTATTTTATCAAAAAAAAAAAAAAAAAAACCCCTAAATCTAGACTTCCCGAACGGAGCCAATTGGTTTGTCTCTTTGTCTTTCTTTTTTATTTTATTTTCATTTATTTATTTTCCTTTCTTTTGATTTGAATGAATGATGAGAGCAAGGGTCTTCTTGCTAACACTTAAAAAAAGTGAATATTTTAAGATTACACCTGGTTTGTATGGTTTTATAATACTTTATTGAGAAAATTACAATTCATTATAAATTTAACCAAAAAAAAAAAATTACAAATATTAATAATTTAAATTATATATTTTTTTCATAAATTTATAATTATTTTTTAGAAATTCTAATGAATTATAATTTTCTCTACTTTATTCCTATTTTCTAAAAATATCCACAAACCCCACATGGTTTTAAACTAAAGAATATTTTTTTGTCCAAATAAATATTTTGAATTAAAATATATATTTTTGTCTAAATAATGTCAGAATTATTTCACACGCATGTACTTAGAGTTAGGAATTTATTTATTTAAGTCAAAATCCTACCTTAAATGTATATTTTTCTTTCGTACCTATGACTAATTTTAAAAGATTAGAGGTAAAGTACTGCCCGACTATACCATAGTCAATGAATCTTGCCCAAGTTTAGTTTGAGGTTTATTAAGTTCAAAACCTCAAAAATATAATCAAGCAGTTCACTTTTTTTTTTTTTAAAGTAAAACGCAATAGACATATAATTTTTAAAATTAAAGTTAAGGAAAACTTAAAATCATACGAGGTAATCTGTATTTTAAACAAATTTTAAGTAACATATTTGCAATTTATCCTTAATTTTATATAACCCCTAATATCTGTTTAGATGGATGGTTTAATAGGGAAAGTGGAGGATTTGAATAGAAAAGGTTAATTAAATTATGTTTGGATTAATATAGGAGAGAAAATACAGACATTTTAAACATTCTACTTACCCACTTATTAATTAAGGCCTCATTTGGAAAGCGACCTGTTTAGTCAAAAAGTAAAAAAATTATTAAAAAAATCAAAAAATCAATAATTTATTCTAAAAAGTCAAACATATTAATTTTTTTTAACTCATATTTTAACTAAATAACTAAAAAATTACTAAATTAATATATTCACAAACGGGACCTAAATATTATGTAACCAAACAAGAGAGAGGAAATTCTTCCTCCTTTTCCTTCTCATCGCAGTTGACTCTTCTCTTCCATTTCACATCATCTCAGTCCAAACAGACAAAAAAATGTTCAATTGCATATAAACCACATGACTTTCTGTTTTTGAACAAATATAAACCACATGACTTTTATTCTGCATTTTTTTTTCTCCCCCGTTGTTCAAAGCAGAATAGTAAGCGCCAGCCATATTTTGGGGCCAAAGCAGAATAAGGTTAAGTTTGGCATCTTTTAAAAAATTTAAAAAATTAAAAAGCCACTATCTTATTTAAGTCATATCATCTTATTTAAGTCACATCATCTCTCTAACACATCACTTCAAACCCAATCCAAATCTAACCCATATTTCATAAAAAGTCAAAAAGTACACTTATTTAGTCTTCCCAAACTTGACCTAAATATTGTGTCGTTTTGATTTTTTGATTTTTAATTAATTTAATTTTGACCCTTAACATGGTAGCATCTTTGCATGTAATTTGGTCTAATTAATAAAGGCATTAGGATTTTTAACGAAAAATAATTACTAAGTCAGTTGATTTTAACTCAGTAAATTTGTAAAGTTTATAAATTTGCTCATAATGAGTGACACATGTTACTCATATGTGCATTTTTCATAATTTTATTAATAATTATAATAAATTGAATTAAATTAGGACAAAGTCATAAATACATAGTCAAAATTGAGTCAATTAAAATTAAATAAACCAAAATGACACAAAGGCCAAATATAAGAATTATTGATATAATTTACCCTAAAATTTATTCTTACAAAAAAAATTAATTTTGAGACAAATAAACATATTATATACTAATTCAATTTATATATAATTTTTTTTTTGTAATTTTTTTAACAAAGGATAATGATTGATTCCCTAATTTTGCATCCTCAATTCTATCTCTAATGATGTGGAATTAGAGAGGTTATAATGAGAGAGAGGAGTATGAGACTATTTCACATGAAAATTGATGAATTAAAAAGAAAAAATTAAAAAATATAACACTACTCTTTTGACAAATATAAATTTCATTTAATTTATTTTCACCCAAACCCATTCACTACAATTGAACTCAATCGGAAAACAGCGGGTTGTTTCAATACTTTTTGTTAAAAAAAAAAGTTTGCTAAGTGTGTGAGTGATTTTCTGATCACACTACCGGCCTAGTAATCAGCTGGAAAAACACTGGCAGAATAGATGGCCTCTAGCTAACCTACAACAAAAAGAGAAGTCTCCGGCGGTGGTTCAACCACCCGGGGGCACTCCGACGATCAAGTCAGTATATCTCTCAAAGATAATCAAGTGCTAAACTCACAAGCTTGAGTATCAAAAGCATACCTTAGACCTATGGGGGTGCCTCTCTTTTATAGCCAACATAAACCTAGTCTTAATAGAAGCCTAACTTCTATGGACTCAGGATTACTACTAATCTTGGACTCCCAGTAAGATTAGGATAAACTCTCTAAGAGTCTTATCTTTACCCAAACTGAAGTCTTCTCCCAATCTAGGACTCTTTTCCATATCTAGGTTGAGTTCCTTTTTCATTCTAGGACTCTTGTCTCTTATCCACTTATCTCGGATTCCGATATCTTCGGAGATAATCTCGGCCTTGCCAAGATCACCTCGGCGTCACGACCAGGACACGTGGCACCTCGGCTGACACGTCGGCGTCACCTTGCCACGTGTTGGTACTCAGAAAATATATCCCCACAACTGCCCCCTAGGTTCTATTACCTCGGCATTCTGAGGTGATGGAACCCACACTGTTCGTTCATCTGTGCCCCTCTGTCAGAGATCAAACTCGCTGACCTCAAAGTTCCCTGGACTTTACTGTCCACTTCTGTCAAGTAGCAAGCTTCATGCTTTCCAGGCTACTTGAAATCACACCTCCTAGCCGAGGTTCTTGTTCTATCAATTCGTAAACTCCAAGAGCTTTGTAACTGCTCCACTCATTTTCTTCGGTGGGTTCCCGACTTCCAGTCATCTATTTGACTCCGGCGATCTTCATATCGGCGTTTATTTCTCTTGGTAGGTTCATAAACTCTTTTATTAAGCTCCATCTTTCATAACTCTTTTGAATCCGTTTACTTGCCCTCTGTGTTCTTCTATTTTCGTCTATTTTCAAGTTTTGAATTGTTTGAACGCCTGACACTATTCTTGTCATATCATGTCTGGTTCATTACTTCTATGTTCTTCACATACTTACTTAGTGCCTGTGCACTTGGCTTTATTCTTGAACTTTGTCGTCTTCTTAACTCTGATTTTTCTCTTCTTGTTTTTCTTGTTATATTTCCCGATTCTTGCCTTCGTTTATGTTTTCTGTATAGTCTTAGAACCACGTCCCTTCTTGAAATTGTTGCCGAGATAATGGTAGAGAAGCTCTTCCAGCTGACTGCCAATGCTGAACCATCGTCAACCGTTGAAGTAGATTAGTCCGACGTTCTTGCCTTAGTCCCTAGTTCTTAGGGTCTTCATCTTTGTACTTTTGTTTTCTTTGCATCTGTCACCTTTTTTGCTTCTGAAAAACGTCTGTTTGTTGGCCGATGTTAACATTCCTTGCTCCTTGATTATCATTCCTTCTTCCATTGTATTTGATAGCCATGTCGGGTAATTGACTTCTCGGATGGCCCTGTGCTCCAGAAGTCTATCTACTTCTTTCTCTACTGCCTCGACGTGCATCAACGTTGGCCCTCTTACTCGTTTGGATTACAGGTTTGGCCGACATGTCGACGTTCGATTTGTGGCATGTGATCTCGGGATCAATGCCAGGTATTTCATAAGGTGTCCAAGCGAACACCTCTATATTTGCTCTCAGAAAAGTTTCCAGTTTTCTTTCTTCTTCTTCGACTAAGCCCAAGCCGATAAGAAAAAAGCGTTCTTGATTATCCTCCTGGACGAGGGCTTTCTTTAGTGTTTCTTCACTCTTCTTGGCTGGTTCCTTGCCAACATCATCTAGGACCTTCATGTCCTCTTCTTCAATTTCTGCCTTTTCTGGCTCTTGAACGCTGCAAGTAGACTTCATTGCTGCCATGGAGCAACTTTTTGCCTGCAGCTAATCACCCCTGACTTCTTTAATCCCATGCTCTGTTGGGAACCGTAGTAGTTGATGCAATATTGAGGGAACTGCCCCCATTGCATACAACCATGGCCTTCCTAAGATGATTTTGTATAGCGAAGGTGTGTCAATCACCATGAATTCTGTCCTGATCCTCTTAGTGCCAGCTTGTACTTCCAAGCTTGTTGCGCCCAGTGGCTACGTCGGCGTTCCATTGAAGCCGACCATCGGGCCATTGGATTGCTCTAAGTCATCAGGATGAAGGCCCAGCTCTTTGTAACATCTAACATACATGATGTCGCAAGAGCTGCCTTGATCAATCAGGATGCGTTTCACCTGGCACTCCCCAACCTGGAGGGATACTACCAAGGCATCGTTATGTGGATGCTGGACTATCTCTAGGTCGGCTTCAGTGAAGGTTATCATCGGTCCTTGGTACTGTTCTGCCCGATGTCTTTTCTCTCCGACTTGATAGACATGTTGCAGGTGCTTTACCTTCTGAGTCTCTCCCTTAATTTCGTTCTCGTTGACCCTCGAGTGAATTACATTAATTACCCGACGTCTTTCTGCCTGAGGTTGTTGTGCTGGGGGAGATGGAGCTGCTGGCGCCTGAGGCAGTTTTGCCTGTTCTTCCTTTGTTTTGGTCTCATCGACGAGGTCCCTTCAGATCGTCTTGCCTCATCAGATCTTCTAAGCGTGCTCTTAGTGTTTCTGCAGACCTGAGTCATATGCCTGCCTTCAATATACACCTTTAACTATGCAATCTCCTCGGGTGTAACACCTTGGTTGTACCCATTTAATCAGTTTATCTCGGTTTTTGACCTAATACTTGAAAAATATTTATCATAACATTTCCACAAGTGTTTTTTACAACTTGATACTTCACTTTTAGCAAGACTTCTGTCTTCAAACTTCTTCCAAGTCTTTGGCAATATGGTAATCTCGACAAGTATGTAGATACTTCTTTCAGCATGACCTTGATTTAACTTGTAAATTTTTGCTCGTTCAACTTGTAAATTTCTGCTCAAAAATTTCAACAAATATTTAACCATAGTCTTCAATCTTGTAAACTCTTCTCAAGTTTCAACAAGTGTTTGAGTATCTTCTTGGTTTAACCTAACTTGTAAACATTTCTCAAGTTTCCATCTCGGCTTAACTTCGGTTAAGCATTATCTCAGTTTAACTTCGGTTAAACATCATCTTCGGCTTAACTTCGATTAAGCATCATCTCGGTTTTACTTCAGTTAAGCATCATCTCGGCTTAACTTCGGTTAAGCATCATCTCGGCTTAACTTCGGTTAAACATCATCTCGGTTTAACTTCGGTTAAACATCATCTTCGGCTTAACTTCAGTTAAGTATCATCTTGGCTTAACTTCGGTTAAGCATCATCTCGGCTTAACTTCAGTTAAGTATCATCTTCGGCTTAACTTCGGTTAAGCATCATCTTCGGCTTAACTTCGGTTAAGCATTATCTTGGTTTAACCAACTTGTAAATTGCTACAAATTTTAACAAGCGGTAAACATCATATCGGTTTAACCAACTTATAAATTGTTACAAATTTCAACAAACGGTAAACATCATATCGGTTTAACCAACTTGTAAATTGCTACAAATTTCAACAAGTGTTAAACAATGATCTCGGCTTAACTTAACTTGTAAATTGTCCACAAATTTCAACAAGTGTTAAGTAATACTTTTCGTTTTAACCAACTTGTAAATTGTCCACAAATTTCAACAAGTGTTAAACAATGATCTCGGCTTAACTTAACTTGTAAATTGTCCACAAATTTCAATAAGTGTTAAGCAATACTTTTCGGTTTAACCAACTTGTAAATTGCTACAAATTTCAACAAGCGTTAAACAATGATCTCGGCTTAACTTAACTTGTAAATTGTTCACAAATTTCAACAAGTGTTTAAGCAATACTTTTCGGTTTAACCAACTTGTAAATTGTCCACAAATTTCAACAAGCGGTAAACATCATATTGGTTTAACCAACTTGTAAATTGCTATAAATTTCAACAAGTGGTAAACGCATTCTTCTTCTCTGCGCCCCCAGTGTGAACTTAAAATCCACTTGGGTTCTCATCATACATGTAGCTTCGACCTTGTCGCCGAGGTTGAATTCAAGCCGAGGTTGTCGGCCTTGGTTTCTCTATTGATCTTACTTGGCTCCAACCTGAGTTTGATTTTTGGCCTCGCATCGGCGATCCGTTTCTCTTTTCTTGTTCTGATGCCTTTGTTCCCAGCATGTTTTCCTCGGCCCTAGCATACTTCTCAATTCTGGCCAACTTTAGTATGATCTTGTGTGTTTCCTTTTTATCTTCTGGGATCTGAGATCTGCTCATTGTGCTCTTCTCTTCTCGAACTCAGGTGCCGAGATCTTATCTTCTGGAATCTTGGAATTGCTCACTTAGGTTGAGCTCTCGCCTTCTCGGGCTTACTTGTCTAGGCTGAGATCATGTCTTCTCGGATCCGGGATCCAGGATCTGGAATCGGGGATCTGCTCACTCATGATGAGTTCTTCTATACTTGAATGTTATCTCCTTGGGAGCGCTCATGCCCCTTGTCTTTGCATCCCTTCTGGAAGGGTCTTCATTCCTCCACAGGTATCTATCCTTCCATACCTGGAGGTCGTCTTCGTTGCTTCAATCTGTTGTCTTTGGTGCGTCACCTTCCTGGCCGGCTTCTTTCACTCCGTGACTCTGGTCACGAGTTTCTGTGTTGCTATTGTCCCCTTCAACGTCGAGGTTGATAGATCTCCCATTCCTAGCAGGAACGTTGTCTCCAGTCTGATCCTTCTGTTCGTTACTGGCCATCTATTCTTCTTTCTTTCCCATAGACGGCGCCAAATTGTGCGAGTGATTTTCTGATCACACTGCCCGCCTAGTAATCAGCTGGAAAAACACTGGCAGAATAGATGGCCTCTAGCTAACCTGCAACAAAAAGAGAAGTCTCCGGCGGTGGTTCAACCACTCGGGGGCACTCCGACGATAAAGTCAGTATATCTCTCAAAAGATAATCAAGTGCTAAACTCACAAGCTTGAGTATCAAAAGCATACCTTAGACCCATGGGGGTGCCTCTCTTTTATAGCCAACATAAACCTAGTCTTAATAGAAGCCTAACTTCTATGGACTCAGGATTACTACTAATCTTGGATTCCCAGTAAGATTAGGATAAACTTTCTAAGAGTCTTATCTTTACCCAAACTGAAGTCTTCTCCCAATCTAGGACTCTTGTCCATATCTAGGTTAAGTTCCCTTTTCATTCTAGGACTCTTGTCCCTTATCTACTTATCTCGGATTCCGATATCTTCAGAGATAATGTCGGCCTTGCCAAGATCACCTCGGCGTCACGACTAGGACACGTGGCACCTCGGCTGACACGTCGGCGTCACCTTGCCACATGTTGGTACTCAAAAAATATATCCCCACACTAAGATTTTCCTTTGTCCCTAAGTGGTGTTTTAGAAAGTTGGTAACAAGTTAATTTTTTGACTTTTTTTAGTCTATTTTATTTTTTTATAAGTGAAAAATATGAGAGATGATCTGACCCAAAATGAATAAAAAGCTAAAAACTGACTTATGTGTTGCTTCCCAATAGATCCCTAAGTAACAGGTGCCTTAAACTAAACAATAAAAGTAACACGGTGTTAATCCGAATGTTGTTTCAAATTTTTTTTAAGGGTTAATTATATTACCAGTCCTGATAGTTTGAGACTGGTGTCATTTTAATTTTTGATTTTTTAATTATAATAAATTTGACCTTAAATTTTAAATCTTGTTCCGAATAAGGATAATTAAAGATATCATTGCTCAATTTGAAGGACAAAGTTATCAATTTGATAAATTATAAACTAATTTGATAAAAATAAATGTCAAAAAAATATTTTTAAATTTTTAAAAATAATTTCTTGCCACCAAAGATAAAATTATGTGAAATTGATAAATTTTTTAGACATTTATTTTTTTTTTACTAAATTAATTTTTATTATGTGTTTGGATGATGATTATGTAATAGGTGATTGTTAGGCTTTTAATGTGTAATCGACATATTTAATATATGAAACGTTTTTAGTTTTTAATTTTTTAATTTAATAGATTGATTTAATAATAATATCAAAGTTATTTCCATATTTGACTTTTAGAAAAATAGAAACTAATTTAATGAAAATAAAAATAATCACCTATTACATGATCATCATCCAAATACATAATAAAAATTAATGTGATAAATAAATAAATAAATGTCTAAAAAAATTATCAATTTTACATAATTTTATCTCTAGTAGGTAAAAATAATTTTTAAAAATTTAAAAATATTTTTTGATATTTATTTTTATCAAATTAATTTATATTTTATCAAATTCATAATTTTATTCTTAAAATTAAATAATAATATTTTTAATTATTCTTATTAAAATAAAATTTAAAATTTAAAATTAAATAAATTGTAATTAAAAAATTAAGAACTAAAATAAAATAAGATGGAAATTATAAAAATCATTAGTGACGGCAGGGGATGGTTTGGTGTTGTGACAGCACCTCCCCCTTCCCCGGGTTGACTTTTCAAACCTTTCATATGAATACATTTCCTTCTTTTTGAGCAAGGTTCCTCTAGAGTGATTTTTTCTTAAAGTTTTCTAGAGTGTTACACTGTGTGGTTGAGATTTATTGGCAAGTCATTTCAATTTTTCTGATGTGACTTGCCAGTAAATCTCAACCACACAATATAGGACTCTAGGAAACTTTAAAAAAATTTCACTCTAGAGGATCCTTGGTGCTTCTTTTTAGGGGTGACAATTTATATTCCATACCACTCTTCTCATTTCATGCAAAATTTACCATTCTTTTAAGGCTTCATATGTAACAGATTATTTTAATAATTTTTTAGTTAAAATATGAAATAAAAAAATTAATATTTGAAATGATTTTTTAATTTTTTATAAAAAAAATGTGTAAAAAATAGAGAAAAAAGAGAATTTTTGACTTTTTTTTTTATATAAGTTACAGGCTTTTAGATTTTTTTAATAACTTTTGTCTTCTAGACTAAAATTATTACATGCCAAACGAGGCCTAAGAAACAAAAAAAAAAATGTTATTTGCTTCTTTCATCTCATTTTTCCCATTTTGTTCGATTCTGATTATATTAATTAAATACTTTTTATATATAGCACTCATTATTTATTTATCTCTTTCATTAATATTAGATTTTTTCTATCTTATTCCCATTTTGTTCGATTTTGATTATATTAATTAAACACTTTTTATATATAGCACTCATCATTCATTTATCTCTTTCATTAATTTTAGATTGTTTCTATCTTATCCCCATGCTAACAAAGAATAAGGTAGAGACTGAAGGCCACAAACCTGACCCTCTCCCCCACCGTGAATATTCATATTTTTAGCTAAATCATGATAGGAACAAATAGGGACGGAATTAGGAAAAAAAACTATGAGAGGCCATGGCTCCTTTGTTTATATAAAAAATATTATTTGTCATAGCACTTTAAATATATATATATATATATATATATATATAAAATAACCCTTTAGTATAAAAAATATATCTCATTCTTTTCCTATCTTGTATTATTTTTTTTATTTTGCAACAAAAAAAACTTCTTTATCTTATTAAAGATGACTTCTATGGTATTTAATTTTTTTTCTTCTATATATACATATAATTTATATAACGTATTTATAAATACATGTGTACTTGTGATTAAAAAAAAATATATATTTTTCTTTTCACCACTCCAATAATAAAATGTTGGTTTTGTCCCAGGGCACAAGTGCAACATAATGATCCCCATTATCTTGAATTTGATTTCATCCTTCAACTTGAGAAAAATGTGCAGTGTAAAAGAAATTTTTTTTGTTTTTTACCTACCCCTCCAAAAAAAAAAGGGAATCTTTTAGTTGTTCCTAATCCTGAATTGTCCAAAATCTTTGATTAAATTATGATTGCCCGCAAACTTTCCCACTTCATATAGCAGCTAATCCGCAAATAGAAAATGATGTACTTTGTTTATGAAATTGTGATATTTTAAGATTGTTATTGAATCTTTAATATGTCGAGTGATTTATAAAGAGGTAAAAAGGAAAATTGAATGAAGTAGAAACCAACTTTCGCTTCTTTAAATTTTTTGTTTTACAAATTTTTTACAAAATCAAAATTTGACAAACCAATCAACAGTTTGGTTAGATTAAAAATTTTCAATGAAAGAAGTAAAATTTTTAAATATTGTGAAAATATTTATGTTTTTTAATCTTAAATGGTTCACACTTCTTCATGAATACACACAGGCAATGAAAATTAGATTTTTACTTAGTTTAAAAAAAATAATTCCAACTTAAGTTGGTAATCAAAAATTGCCTTCATATTTCAATCAGTTTCAATTGTCAAAATTGTAGGCATGAAATATCACATTTTTATTTATTTCCAGATTCATATCTGTTGGAGAAAATACCAGAAACTAAACAATATTATTGATAAATGATGCAAAGAAAATGAGATACAAATAGATCAGGCTGAGGCACGGATATCTCGTTTTCTTTAAGGAGATCAAGCCCACTGCGGTAGGAAGAATCCAAATACCGATGCAGCAGTCACAATACTATGACTTGTCCCCTCCAGGATACAACAGCCCGACCACTTGTCGTATGGTTCAGGCCAACTCTGCACAAGATGGTGAACCCAAAGCTCCACTAATAAAACACCCTTCTTTGCTAGTAATCTCTCTTGTATAGAAAATAGCTTATCTCTATAGATAGAAAAGAGTAGACTATATATATAGGCTATAAGGACCTTACAGTTACACCAAAAATAATGACCATTAAACAAGAAAATGGTTACACCAAAATAATGACCATTAAACAAGAAAATGGTTACACTAAAATAATGACCATTAACCAGGTTCATGAATTCTATTTAACCTCCATTTATGACCAAGAGGTTACCAAAGAAATAAAACCCCATTAATGAAAAAGATAAACCAATAAATAAATATAAGATATTAAAATGGTCCAACAATCCCCCACTCATTTTAATATCAACAAGGATAAAAATAAAAATAAGAGAGATTACCAAACAAAGATAGATTAGTATGCATCATGAAGGTGTGCTCTGCATTGAACCTTCATTAGTGAAACAGCAACCTCTACTCCAGAGTCAGTAGTGGTCCTCAGACTTGAACTATGACTGCTTAGGGGAAATAAAGTATTACTGCTCACACATAATAGTCCAGGTGTTGACATGAGCTTTAATAGCCAACACATTACGGCCTTGTGCTAATCCCAGTTTTCATGAGCATATTTGAGAATAAGCCTAGTTCTCATAGAAAGCGGCCCCACTTTCATGCTCACATAGGTGAAATCTGTCAAGGATGTTCCTGTAATTTACACACCCCACTCAACAAGAGCTACAGAATTTCATTAAGAGTATAAAAACTCAACCCTCCAACATTACAGGACAAATGCACTTACATCATAGGGATGGATAACAAAATATTAAAGAGTGCATTTTTACAACCACCATATGATTCGTTCTTCCCATTGAACCTAGTTACAGGATCTCTGGTCCCTAGGTTGGGTATCCTCATACATGGTTTTTGATTTTATAGGCTTCAAACCCATCCCCCTCGATGTATTCCAGACCCTATCTCTCGCCAAGGCCTTGGTTAATGGATCCGCAATATTATCACAAGATCTTACATAATTCACAGTTATGATGCCATTACTCAAATAGGATCTCACATTACTGTGTTTCCTTCTAATAGGTCTGGATTTACCATTATAAAAATGATTGTTCACTCTACCAATAGCAGCAGTGCTATCACAACGAATTAACACAGGACGAATTGGTTTTTCCCAAAAAGGAATTTCATGTAACAAATCTCTTAACCAATTCGCTTCCTCACATGCTGAAGCTAACGCTATAAGCTCAGCTTCCATTGTAGAATTAGCAATTATCGTCTGTTTTTTAGACTTCCAACATATAGCACCACCACCCAAGGTAAAAATAAAACCCGAGGTAGAGAGAGAATCACCTGACAAAGTGTTCCAATCGGCATCACTATATCCCTCAAGTACCGCAGGATACTTGTTATAAAACAAACCATAATTTTTTGTTCCAAATAAATATCTCATAATTCTTCCCATGGCTAGCCAATGATCTCGACTTGGTTTGCTAGTAAACCTGCTAAGTACTCCAACAGCATATGCAATGTCAGGTCTAGTACAGTCAGTAGCATATCTCAAACTACCAATCATACTAGCATATTCCTTTTGATTAATCACTTCTTTTTCATTTGTTACAACAGATAAGTGTATGCTTGCATCAAAAGGAGTAGCAACATGTTTACAGTCTAGAAAATTATATTTCTTTAACATTTTCTCAACATAATGCGACTGATCAAGAAAAATGCCATCCTCAGTCTTGGTAACTTTAATTCCCAAAATAAAATTAGCTTCACCAAGATCTTTCATATCAAAGTGGATATTAAGCATATTTTTAGTCTCATTTATAATATGCAAATTAGAGCCAAAGATAAGTAGATCATCCACATATAGACTAATAATCACATGTGCATTCTCACAAGTTTTATAATATCTGCACTTATCACATTCATTAGTCTTATAGCCATTCTCAAGCATGCAGGAATCAAATTTCTCATGCCATTGTTTAGGAGCTTGTTTTAAACCATAAAGGGATTTAGTTAGCTTACACACTTTGCTTTCTTGGCCAGGCTCCACAAAGCCTTCATGTTGGTCCATATAAATCTCCTCATCTAGATCTCCATTTAAAAATGCTGTTTTTACATCCATTTGATGAATTTTTAAATCATGAATTGCAGCCACTGCAATCAACAGTCTAATGGATGTTACTCTAGTAACCGGAGAAAAAGTATCAAAGAAATCAAGATCAACTTGTTGCTTAAAACCTTTAGCGACAAGCCTCGCTTTATATTTATCAATAGTTCCATCCGGTTTAAGTTTTTTACGAAGGACCCATTTACACCCAATAGTTTTACAACCTGGAGGTAAATCCACTAACTTCCATGTTTTATTTGAAAGTAGTGAGTCTATCTCATCATTTACAGCCTCTCTCCAGAAAATAGCATCAGGTGATAATAAAGCTTCTTGTACCGTATGAGGAATTTCTTCCACATTGTAAAGATAATAGTCAGGGCCAAAATCTTTTTCAACTCTAGCTCGTTTACTTCTTCTTGGTTGAATTTGAAAATTTTCTTTTTCTTGAAAAACTTGAGAAGGAGTAGAAGAGCTAGGCATAGATAAAATATTTTCAGATATTATTTGACCCCCACTATTTCTAGATTTGAAAGGAAATTTATTTTCATGAAAAATAGCATCACCTGATTCAAAAATAATATTATTTTCCATATCAAAAAATCTATAAGCTGTACTATGCAACGCATACCCAAGAAAAGCACAAGTGGTAGCTCGTTCACCCAATTTAGGTCGTTTAGGATCTGCAAGCCTCACAAAAGCTAAACAACCCCAAACCCTCAAATAACCTAAATTTGGTTTATGCCCTCGCCACAACTCATAAGGGACAATTTTAGTCTTTTTGTGTGGCACTCTATTTATCACATGGCAAGCTGTCAAAATAGCCTCACCCCAAAAATTTGAGGGAGTACCTGAATCAATAAGCATAGCATTCGTCAAGTCAATTAACGTTCTATTTTTTCTTTCAGCTACGCCATTTGATGAAGGTGAATATGGTGGAGTAGTCTCATGAATAATTCCCAATGACTGAACAAAAGAGTTGAATCCTAGAGATTCATACTCCCGGCCTCTATCACTTCTAATTCTTTTAATCTTTTTACCGAATTGATTTTCCACTTCAAGAAGGAATTCTTTAAATTTCTCAAAAGCATCACTTTTATTTTTTAATAAATATACGTTTGTATATTTTGAAAAATCATCAATAAAAGTGATAAAATATCGGTTACCACCCCGAGTTAAAATTCCTTCAAACTCACACAAATCAGTATGAAATAATTCTAGCAATTCGGTATTTTTTTCAACACTTTTATGAGGCCTCTTGGTAATTTTTGCTTTACTGCAAACTTCACATTTCTCAAAATTTTTTGTCACTTTAGGAATTAATTCTAAACTACTCATGATTCCCACATATTTACTATTTATATGACACAAGCGAGCATGCCACAAATTAATAGAAGACAACATGTAAGTGGTGTCATAGTAATAATCATAAAATTGATCAGCAAGGCAATTTGAGAGATAAAAGCGACATTTATACTCATCTGTATTATAAGAAGCCACTTTTGCTTCATGTGCCTCATAGTCTTCATCATTCATCTCCTCGGTTGGGATTTTGTTCGGATTCTTTTCTGTAAGAATATATGCAACTTTCAAAAGGCTAAGGTAAAAAAGAACTTTTCCTTTCCACCTCTTAAAATGAACTCCTTTGAACTTGAAAGGTTTGTTGAGATCTCCAATTCCATCATTGGTTTTTTCTGGTACTTGTTCCATGTTTGATCTCCTTAAAATTGTTGGAGAAAATACCAGAAACTAAACAATATTATTGATAAATGATGCAAAGAAAATGAGATACAAATAGATCAGGCTGAGGCACGGATATCTCGTTTTCTTTAAGGAGATCAAGCCCACTGCGGTAGGAAGAATCCAAATACCGATGCAGCAGTCACAATACTATGACTTGTCCCCTCCAGGATACAACAGCCCGACCACTTGTCGTATGGTTCAGGCCAACTCTGCACAAGATGGTGAACCCAAAGCTCCACTAATAAAACACCCTTCTTTGCTAGTAATCTCTCTTGTATAGAAAATAGCTTATCTCTATAGATAGAAAAGAGTAGACTATATATATAGGCTATAAGGACCTTACAGTTACACCAAAAATAATGACCATTAAACAAGAAAATGGTTACACCAAAATAATGACCATTAAACAAGAAAATGGTTACACTAAAATAATGACCATTAACCAGGTTCATGAATTCTATTTAACCTCCATTTATGACCAAGAGGTTACCAAAGAAATAAAACCCCATTAATGAAAAAGATAAACCAATAAATAAATATAAGATATTAAAATGGTCCAACAATATCTATATTTACAGTTAAATTTATTTTTTCCATCATTTCAAAAATTTTACATATGCTTAAAAAGTTAAAAAGACAATTTAAAAAGCCAAATGATCATTTTTGTTTTTACCCAAACAAAAATGATTTTTTTTTTTTTAGTGTGGGGGAGAATCCTAGTGCTCAAGGAGAAAGGAATGAGTTTCTTGCCTGCCAATCAAGTCCAAGGAGGGTATAGCGATTTCGATTTTTTCCGTCATTTATTATATTCTGGACTCGGGTCTAGTGATGGTATGTTGTTGTCTGTGTCTCGTTTCCATCCTTTGATTCTTTATATTTGAGTTTTGGGATGTATTGGGTGAGTTTGAAACAGGTTGATTGTGAATTAGAACAAATGGTTGCTACCCAGAATTTGGCTTCTTCGCTCGAGCGAGCTTTCTTGCATTCGAGCGAGTATTGTGGGTCTTTAGGTTTCTTTTTCAGACACAGCTTCCGCTTGAGCGAGCTTTCTTGCGCTCGAGCAAGCTTTGTGTCTTGTGTCTCTTCGCTTGAGCGAGCAGTCTTGCGCTCGAGCGTGCGTCTGCGTCTCTTCTAAACTTGAAGGTTGGGATTCTTTACTCGAGCGAGAACTCTTGCGCTCGAGCGTGCTTCTACGAGGCAGACCTAAAGCTTGGCATTGTTCGCTCGAGCGATACTTCTTGCGCTCGAGCGAGATTCTTTTGTGTCTGGTCGCTCGAGCGACCAATCCTTTGCTCGAGCGAGCCCTATATATATATATATATATCAGTTCGCAGCAGCGGGTTTATATATCACTTTTTCATCTCCTTTTCATCTCAAACCCTAGATCGGCCTGTCTCTCTCTAAACTCTTTATCTCTCTATAAATACACCTTGTTCTTGGGTCTCTCTACCCTAGTCTCTTTGTAAGAAAGCTAGAGCATTGCGTGGGCTTCACCTTGATCCGAAAAAGTTTGCATTTTGAGCACTTTCAAGTTTCTCTCATTCTTCTTTGAGTTCCTTCATTTGAGGTAGGGATAAATTACTCATCTTATGAGCTTTGACGTAAATTTTAGTCATTTTGATTAAATGATAAAACTATGGAAATTTTGGAAAGTTAGGGTTTTAAATTTGAAATGTATAAAAGAGGGGTTTCCAATTGTTGAGATCTATGTGTATGCGAGACCTTGAAAAATGGGGTTATTGGTGTAAAATTGATGAAATTGAGCCTTAGGGTTGAAGTTTGAGAAAATGAGGAAAATGCCCTAATTGAGTTTAAATAATTAATTTATATAATTAATTTGGTAAATTGTGAGAATCTTGAAATTGGATTGAGAATCTTGAAATTGGGGGAAATTGTGATTGAATGGTGTAGTTGGATTGACGAATCATTCACCGATGAAAAATGTAATAAATTATCTGTTTGATAGATTTATTTATCTGTTTAGAAATAACTGTTTTGGGCTATCGGTGAAGGATAGTCTTGATTGTTGTAGACACTGTATGATGATTAGGGAAATTGAAATTAATCAATTGGATTATGTCATTGAATGTGACGGTGGAATTAACACATTGAATATGTGAATTGTTGGGTTATTGTATATGACTATGTGTTTAAATACATTATATATGTATATTGTTTGGGAGGAGATGGGGGATGGACTCCATGGATAATTAAGTTGGCCAGAGTGTCTAGGGTGCAAGTCCCGAAATCTTTTATATATTTGGGTGTCGGTTCCCTTGGACGTAGTTCCGTAAAATGGCATGTGAATAGAAGTGTTGAATGATGTTTGCTATTGAAGTGTTGATATATGAGTTGTAGTCTCATTTTGTTTAAACTGTTTGGATAACATTGGACTATGTCAATGAATTGATTTGGATACATAGTGGCAAGGGAATTGTATGTAGTGTAACGTTGATTTGTTACAAAGATGATGTATATGATTTACTAAGTGTTAAATATTTATCAAATGCTAATGTTTTAGTTAATTCTCATATTCTGTTTAGCATATCTCTACTGGGCTTTGGCTCACCTTACTTGGGACACCATTTTCAGGTATAAGTGATATGCCGTCTCTAAAGACATAGCTGGGGAGGTTTAGGGGTTGAAGGTTTCTTTTTGTTGTTACCTTTTTGTGTTACGTGTAATTTAAGTCAAGGGCTTTATATGTGAAGAGTTAAAACTCTTCTTTTGCTGTAATCAAGTTATACTTGGAAAGATGTAAGCCCGTAGGGCATTTATTTTATTTGTCAATATATAACATTTTTTTGTAAAGAACACTCTAATAAATATATATTATTTCTCTTATATTTATGAATTATGTGAATGATTGTCTTATACTATATTTTGAGGACGTTGCAGAGAGTCATCCTCTCCTAGAAAATGTCACAAGGTTGGAAAAATATAAATTCAATCCTTTATTGTCAAAGTCTTCAACTCGACATTTGTTTCCTAAGTGCTGCATTTATAATTAATGGATGATGGTTTCATACGGTCATGTCAAGTCAATCACTTATATTTTGATTATTTCAAATAAAAGAAAATTTGAAATTCCACCTTGTGCGGTTTGAAAAATAGGTCGATACGCGAAGTATCTATCAATATGTTGAGTTTTACTCTAAACGACAGTTTTGAGCTATTTGAGTCACTGTTTTTGTGGCCCTCAAACATTTTTTCTTTCAATATTAATACAATTTATTATATCAATTGGAATGAAAATTACAAATATATTGACCAATTCTCAATATATTAATTGATTCATAATTAATTTAGGAGTCAATTCATAACCAATACGACTGATTCAATTACTATAAAGTTGCATAGCTAATAATTTTTAGAAAAAAAATTCAATCGTAACATTCAATTCTCATATATATATATATATATATATATTATTCAATACTCTAGATATTGATACTTCTTCTAACATCGTTATTTAAAGGGAAAAAAATTAATCCGTTGTTCCAAAATGTAGATCATCGAATAAATTTTCCTCTGAGTGCAAGGCGTGTCACACAAAATTGGCACGACTATGGTAGACACTCAAATGTCTGTCTTATTGTTTGATCAATATTTTAATGGCTTTAGATCTTCATATTTTATTTTATTTTTATCGACAAATATTAGTTATTAATTTTTAAATTAACACATAGAGAAGAAAATACCTAAATACTTATACTTTCTTAATTCAACTACTTAAAGGAAATTGAACCCCATGATCTGATTGGGAATAAAGAATAATGTTTGAGGGCCACAATTTGTGTGGCTCAAATGGCTCAAAACTGCCAAAACGATGTCGTTTTGACATGTTTTGTGCTCAAAACGACGTCGTTTTGGCAGTTTTAAACCATTTGAGCCACAAAAAATTGTGGCCCTCTACCATTGCCCGGGAATAAATCCTAACGAAGCTTTGAATCTCCATATGATCACTTTGATGAAGACAAGCAACTATTATTGAGCTTCTAGAAAGAAAGCTCCAAATTCAATGAACAAAGTTGTTTTTTCAATGCATCTTGTAGTTTAGATTTTTGCTTTTTTTTTTTTACAACAATGATTCATCCTACTAAAAATATCACCACTAATAGCACTAATGCATTAAAAAAGTAAAAAAAAAAAAAAAACACAACTCCAACACCAAAACATCACATCATTAGTGCTCCCAAGCATTTTTCTTTTTTTTATTTAAAAAAGAAATGTGTATATAATGCAATGGGAATGAAAGTGGATTACATCATGGATTTAGTTTCCAACAGATCATGTTTCACTTGCATTTCCCTAAACTTTCTCGGAAAGGGTTGTGAAATGGAAAATCTAATAGGAAAATTCAATTCTTAAAATTTACACATAAAATTTGATATAAGAATGATATAACAGTACTATTATTATAAATAAATTCATTTTTAATTAGATTTTGTTTTGAGATGAAATATTCACAATAAACCACATCATTATTATGTATAAAAATTATATATGATTTTTTTGTTAGAAAATTGTAAATATATATAGAATTTATAAAAAAAACTTGACAAGAATAATATGACAATATTATTATTATAAATAAATATATCATTAATAATATTTTATTTTAAAATAAAAAAATCCATAATAAATCACATTATCATATATAAAAATTATATACAAAATTTTTAATTATATAAAATCACTCATTTTTCTTTCTGGTTATCAATATATATATATATATATATATGAAATGGAGGTCCACATTTGAATGGCTCAGTTCTCAATGACGGTCCATTTGTTAGTCCCGTGGACAACACTCGAGCAACCATATAATTTCGATAGTATTACATCCATCAATTAATATATTAATTAGTGTATTAATTAGTACTATAATATTATTATTAACTACATTTATTATATAGATTACAAATATCTAAAACTTCTAAAATGATATCACATTACCTATTAATATACTAATTAATATATTAATTGATACGTATAATATTATTCATACAATTCGGACGATCAAAATACAGTTGAGTTGTCATTTAATTTTATTTGACTTTCTTTTTGTTTATTTATTTAGTTTGGTATAACAATTTTCCTTCTAGAAACAGATGTGACATACCGTGGAGTGTATTAGAAAAAGTTAGTAAAAAATTAATTTTTTAATTTTTTAAATTTATTTTGTCTTTTTATGAGTATAAAATATAAGAGAAGATATGACCTAAAATGAATAAAAAGTTAAAAATTGACATTTTATTTGAATGCCAAAACAACCCTGTATATATTTTTCTCAAAACTTTGAGATATGCATATGGGACCCAATAAATTAATATGATAGATTAAATAAAATTGGAGAAATTGTAAAAAAATAAACTTCAATTTTTTAATTTATTAATTTAAATTTTCAATTTATAATTTATTTTAATATAAATTATTAGTTTATTTCTATTAAATAAAACTATCAAAAAAAAATTTAATAATTAAATTCAATTACTTTTGAAAATAAAATTTTGAATACCCGAGATCTGCCGGTACCTCTGTCGTCCAAGTACTTATAACTCAATCCACCTAGGTTTTGAAGACCTTTTTATAACAAGTCCACTCCAGTCTTTAAATAAAATAAAAAAAAAATTGTCTTTTCATATTAGTTCTGAAATATGTATAATATATATATATTTTTTTAATCTCCAATAGACTTTTCACTTGTGTTAGTTGCTTAAAATACTTAATTAAAATATTAATGTTAAGAATACATAATCAAAACAATAATGGATCATAAAAAGTGTAATGATAGGTTGAAATTTATTTTAAATATAGGCCCTTTTCTATAATTGGGTTTGAAAAATCTAAAAATTCAAGAGATATTAATTTGTGATCATTTTTTAATTTTAACCAGTAAATAGTAATCTCAATTAAACAATCAAAGACAAATTGACTTAACAATTTTAACGTAGAAAAATCACAATTAGAGCACTTTTAATTGTGAAAAAAAATAATCATGTGCCAGAGCCACAAAATAATCCACTAAGAAGATAAAAAAGAATTACACAAGTTTACTCTCAATCACCTAGCGAATCTACGCCCAAATTAAAATGATCCCAATGTGCCTCTTCCACCACTGTCTTCATCTTGAAATTGTCTTGTCCAATGTTGAATCCACAACGCTGATATCGAATCCACGACGATGAGCTGCTCTGAAATCCACCAAAGTTTTAGGCTTAAGTTTCACGGAATCTACTGAAGAACAACTCTCTCTTTTGTGAATAAAACAAACTAAACAAACCCTTTGATATAATCCACTCAATTCATGATTAAACTCTCACAGATATCAAATGAAACAAGCAAAGAGGCTCCAAATAAAAATTCTAATATCTAAGAAGAAGATCTGGAAACTGTACCCTAAAAACAGACTAAAACGTAGATTTATAGTAGTCAGAATCGCGATCTTCGCTCGAGCATACGAATGGACGCTTGAGCAGGCTGACTAAAATTTGATATAAGAATGATATAATAGTACTATTATTATAAATAAATTCATTTTTAATTAGATTTTGTTTTGAGATGAAATATTCACAATAAACCACATCATTATTATGTATAAAAATTATATATGATTTTTTTGTTAGAAAATTGTAAATATATATAGAATTTATACAAAAAAAACTTGACAAGAATAATATGGCAATATCATTATTATAAATAAATATATCATCAATAATATTTTACTTTAAAATAAAAAAATCCATAGTAAATCACATTATCATATATAAAATTTTTAATTATATAACATCACTCATTTTTCTTTCTAGTTATCAATCTATACTATATATTGAGTAAAAGGGGGTTTCTAACCCCCAAGGTCTGTGAGAGCTCCAAAATGCCAATCCTAATTTCCTAATTTTTTGTTTTTTTAAACAAAAATTAACCTCAGCATTTATTAACTTCTCTCAACCAACAAGACTTTTTAACTTCTCTCATAATTACTGCAGTACCTTTTCCAAAACGAATAATTTGTATATTAAAAAAAATTTAAAACAAATATAAATATTTATATCTATATCTATCTATTTATTTATATCTATCTCTAACCCACAAGTTTTATGGGAGCTCCAATATTTGAACCTTAATTTCTTAATTTCTTTGATTTTTTTTGAAAAAAAAAACTTAGCACTTATTAAATTATTTCCAGTTTTTTTAACTTCTCCAATACATAATGTTATTTAATCTTTTTATTTACAATTTTATTTTTTATTTTTAATATGACTGAAGTTAAATAAACATAAACACTCACAAAGAAAAAAATATAATTGTAATGTGATGTGATTGTCGTTTGTTCAATGACTCTTTTTTTTTTAATATGATTGTTGTAGTTAGTTCAATGTTTTTTTTAATGCTATTTAATCTTTTTATTTACTATTTTAATTTTATTTTTAATATGATTGAACTTAGATAAACATAAACGCTCACAAATAAAAAAAATGTGGTTGTAGTTAGTTCAATGGTTTTTTTTTTTAATGTGATTGTACTCATTAGGGTCACATAATGTACCAATTAATGATGATGATTAGATTGTATTTTGACAGAAAAAAAAATTGCAATTGATCTTTTTAACTCACTATGTTTTTTGAAAAATAAATTATTGTGTTTTTTAATTATTAATTTACTTAATTTGTGATTGATTTTCTTAATTATTGATGATGATTAGATAGCATTACAAAATTGTGATTTGTATGATTGAAGTTATCTCCTTTTGTTTATAATTTTATTTTTTAATATGATTGAAGTTAGATAAACATAAATACTCACAAAAAGAAAAATGTGATTGTAGTTTATTTAATGGCTCTAAATAATATTTTTATTTACTATTTTAATGGTTCTTTTTTTCAATTATTTTTTTTATTATGAGAAAAATATGATTGCAGGTAGATAGCATTAAAAAAATTGTGATTTGTATGATTGAAGTTGTCTCATTTTGTTTATAATTTGATTTTTATAATATGATTGAAGTTAGATAAACATAAACACTCACAAAAAGAAAAATGTGATTGTAATTTGTTCAATACTTCTAAATAATCCTTTTATTTACTATTTTAACGGTTTTTTTTTCAACTTTTTTTTTTTTATTATGAGAAAAATGTGATTGTAGTTAGATAACATTAAACAAATGTGATTTGCATGATTGAAGTTATCTCCTTTTGTTTATAATTTGATTGTTTAATATGATTAAAGTTAGATAAATATAAATACTCAAGGGGGTTTTTAAGCAAAAGGGGGTTTTTAACCCCAAGGCCTATGGAAGTTTCAATATCCCAATATGAATATTCTAAATTTTTATTTAAAAAAAAAAACTCAGCATTTATTGATTTAGTCAGAATCCCCTGATCAGCATTTATTAACTTTTTTCAATCCACATGCATATTAATTTGGTCAAAATCTCCTGATCAACATTTAAAATCTCCTCATACAAATACTTATAGATACAATCTGTGTATAGTTACTATAGTATCATTTTCAACTTCTTTCATACACTATGGTTAGTGATAAGATTGTTAAATTATTTTTATAAAAAAATCTTAAAAAACATAATTTATATATTAAAAAAAATCTAAAACAAATATAAATATCTATAATTATCCCGTACATAGCACAGGTGATAGGCCAGTGATTATTAAGCAAAAGAGGGTTTTCAACCCCAAGCCTTGTGGGAGCTCTAATCTTCCAATCTAAATTTCTTGACTTTTTGATTTAAAAAAAAAATTAGCATTTATTAACTTCTCCCAATTCCCAAATTTTACTCTCATAATAATACTTTAATGCATTAAGAACAAGCATAAAAAAAATTCTTTGAAATTCAACACATATAAATTCTTTGAAAAATCCTAACACATATGATTATTATCCCTTATAATAACACTTTTATGCATTAAGAACAAGCATAAAAAAATTCTTAAAAAGTCTAACATATATGATTATTATCAAAATATTAAAATTTAATATAACATAAAAAAGGAAAAAAAGAAGACACTTAAAAAAAATATTTAAAAATTACAATTCATATATATAAATAATTATAAATACAATCCGTACATAGCACGGATGATATGTTAATATATATATATATATATATATGAAATGGAGGTCCACATTTGAAGTGCTCAGTTCTCAATGACGGTCCATTTGTTAGTCCCGTGGACAACACTCAAGCAACCATATAATTTCGGTAATATTACATCCACTAATAAATATATTAATTAGTGTATTAATTAGTACTAGATATTATTATTGATTATATTTATTATACAGATTACAAATATTTAAAACCTTTAAAATGATATCACATTACTTATTAATACATTAATTAATATACTAATTGATACATATAACATTACTCATACAATTCGGACGATCAAAAGACAGTTGAGGTGTCATTTAATTTTATTTGACTTTCTTTTTGTTTATTTATTTAGTTTGTTATAGCAATTTTCCTTCTAGAAACAGATGTGACATGTCGTGGAGTGTTTTAAAAAATTGGTCAAAAATTAATTTTTTTACTTTTTAAATCTATTTTATCTTTTTATGAGTATAAAATATAAGAGATGATATGACCTAAAATGAATAAAAAGCTAAAAATTAATATTTTATTTGGATGCCAAAACAACCCTGTATATATTTTTCTCAAAACTTTGAGATATGAATATGGGACCCAATAAATTAATATGATAGATTAAATAAAATTGGAGAAATTGTAAAAAAATAAACTTCAATTTTTAATTTATTAATTTAAATTTAAAATTTTCAATTTATAATTTATTTTAATATAAATTATTAGTCTATTTCTATTAAATAAAACTATCAAAAAAAATTTAATAATTAAATTCAATTACTTTTGAAAATAAAATTTTGAATACCCTAGATCTGCCGGTACCTCTGTCGTCCAAATACTTATAACTCAATCCACCTAGATTTTGAAGACCTTTTTATAACAAGTCCACTCCATTCTTTAAATAAAATAAAAAAAATTGTCTTTTTATATTAGTTCTGAAATATGTATAATATATATATATATATATATATATTTTAATCTTCAATAGACTTTTCACTTGTGTTACTTGCTTAAAATATTTAGGAGTTGTTTAAGATAATCTAAATAAGTGTATTTTTTGTCTTTTTATGAAAAGATATGCAAAAAAATAGAGAAGTGATGTGATAAAAAAAGATAAAAAGATAGAAAGATAGATTATTTTTAACTTTCCAAACTTGGCCTTAATTAAAATATTAATGTTAAGAATACATAATCAAAACACATAATGGATCATAAAGTGTAATGATAGGTTGAAATTTATTTTAAATATAGGCCCTTTTCTATAATTGGGTTTGAAAAATCTAAAAATTCAAGAGATATTGATTTGTGATCATTTTTTAATTTTAACCAGTAAATAGTAATCTCAATTAAACAATTAAAGACAAATTGACTTAACGATTTTCAAGTAGAAAAAGCACAATTGGAGCACTTTTAATTGTGAAAAAAAATAATCATGGGTCAGAGCCACAAAATAATCCACTAAGAAGATAAAAAAAAATTACACAAGTTTACTCTCAATTACCTAGCGAATCTACGCCCAAATTGAACTGATCCCAATGTGTCTCTTCCACCACTGTCTTCATCTCAGAATTGTCTTGTCCAGTGTTGAATCCACAACGCTGATATCGAATCCACAACGATGAGCTGCTCCGAAATCCACCAAAGTTTTAGGCTCAAGTTTCACGGAATCTATTGAAGAACAACTCTCTCTTTTATAAATAAAACAAACTAAACAAACCCTTTTGTGGGGATATATTTTCTGTATACCAACACGTGGCATGGTGACGCCGACGTGTCAGCGGAGGTGCCACGTGCCCTGGTAGTTAAGCCGAGGTAATTTCGGAGAAGCCGAGGTCATCTCCGAAGATATCGGAATCCGAGATATGGGGCAAGAGTCCTAAGGCACAAAGGGGACTGAATTAAGATAAGGATAAAACTTTCAAGGAGTTTATCTGTATCACTTAAAAGAGTCCAGAGTAAACAGTGAACTAGAATTCATAGAAGTCATACTTCTAGTGGGACTTGGATTGAGTATATTATAAAAGAGAGGCACCCCCGTGGGTCTAAGGTATGTAACTTATACTTTGAGTATTCAATTTAGTACTTGATTATCTTTGAGAGATATACTGACTTGATCGTCGGAGTGCCCCCGGGTAGAAGAACCACCGCCGGAGCTTTTTCTTTCTGTTTCAGGTTACTTTAGCCATCTATTCTGCTTGTGCTCTCCAGCTGATCACTAAACGGGCAGTGTGGTCAGATTTTCACCCACACAATTTGGCGCCGTCTGTGGGAATCGAAGGAAGAATAGATGGCCAGTAACGGACAGCAGGAAAATATTGGGGATGACGCTCCCACTGGGAGTGGCAGACCAATTGACCTTGACATCGAAGGAGATAACCACAATACAGAAGCCCGTGACCAGGGTCACAGAGAGAACAACGCCATCCCAGAAGACGACACGTCAAAAAGAGCAAACCAAGGAAAATACTACAATGAAGATAACCTCCAGGTATGGAGGGACAGGTGCCTAAGGAGGGATGAAGAAGTAAAAGAATTAACAAACAAGTTGGCGGACCTCCAGTCAGTCGTCAACTTCATGATGCAGAATAATGTTATGCAGCCACCATACCCGCTGCAAGATACGCCGATGCCGGCGAACAACACCCAGAAGGATGGAAGAAAAACAATCCCCGAGGTCCCTCAGCATACCAGAAGCGGAAGGCATTCTCACCGGCCTTCTAGGGAAGTCGGACGGGAAAACCCGAGGCAAGAAGAGTCCCGAAGGACACACCACATGAAGAATCCAGACCCCAAGGAACATCGACATGTTCAGGGGCAAGTACTCCATTTTGACACAACCCATGAAGAAAGATCCAAACGACCCCACCACGAGGCCGAAAGCAGTATACCGAAAAGACTAAAATCCAAAGACAGCCGAGCTCCAGGGAGGAGCAAAGAAGACTTAAGGAACTACCTCAAGAGGAGGCAGCAGAATGCAGAAGCCGAGGTAAATTCCCCAGTGAAACCGAGGACAGCCTTCTCGGTGGAACTGGACAAATTCGAACCGCCCAAAAGATTCAGTATGCCGAGGTTTCAAATCTATGATGGTAAGTCAGATCCAAACTTTCATGTTGGGCTATACCTAAATTCAATGGCGTTGTATAGCGGGAACGAGCCATTGCTCTGCAAAGTATTCCCCTCATCCTTTGGGGAAATTGCATCTGATTGGTTCCATAAGTTACCAAAAGGAAGCGTAAAGACATGGGAAGGCTTGGCCGAGATGTTTGTGGCCAGATTCGTGACCAACAAGCTGCAACCCCTGAGGGTTGATGCTTTGATGGCTCTACGAATCACCAATGAAGAAGGCCTCAGGGCCTATGCGAAGAGGTACTACGAGGTGTTCAACCGAATACCTGAATGCAACCAGGAAGTAGCAGTCGTATCCTTCAAGAACGGCCTGAAAGATGACTGCCCACTACGGAAATCTTTGGCAAAAACATTGCCAAAAAGCATGGAAGAACTCATGGCAAGGATTGAGAAATACGCCAGGGCCGAGGAAGATACATCGGGAAACAAGGAGGTGAAACAAGAAAAGGGAAACGGCTCGCCAAAGCGAGGCCGAAACAACAATGGACCGACCAAACAAGAAATAGAATTGAGAAATAAACAGGCGGTAACAACGGTATTCCGGATCCCAATCCATAAAATCTTAGATCGGATTCGAAATCAACCTTATTTCAGGGCTCCAGCAAGAGCACCAGGGGAATTCATGGGAAGGAACGTTGGTAGACGTTGCGCCTACCACAATGAAGAAGGGCATCCAACTCAAGGTTGCAAAGCCTTAAAAGCACACTTGGAAGACCTAGTAAGACAAGGCCTTCTGAGGGACCTGGTCGACGAGGCCAGAACGAGGGAAGAACAGGCAAGGTTGCCTCAAGCACCAGTGGCACCCCCTCTCCCAGCACAGCTACCACAAGCAGGAGAACCGAGGGTGGTTAATGTGATCCACTCAAGGGTCAACGAAAACGAAGTCAGAGGAGAAACCCAGAGGGTAAGACATTTACAGAATATCTACCAAGTCGGGGAAAAGAGACATCGGCCAGAAGAATGCCAAGGGCCAATGATAGCCTTTACTGAAGCCGACCTAGACCTGGTCCAACATCCGCATAATGATGCCTTGGTAGTATCCCTCCAGGTTGGGGAGTGCCAAGTAAAACGCATCCTAATAGACCAAGGCAGCTCCTGTGACATCATGTACGTCAGATGTTACAAAGAGCTAGGCCTTCACCCCGATGACCTAGAACAATCCAGCGGCCCGATGGTCGGCTTTAATGGAACGCCGACATGGCCACTGGGCGCAACAAGCTTGGAGGTACAAGCCGGCACTAAGAAGATCAGGACGGAATTCCTGGTAATTGACACACCTTCACCATACAACATCATCCTGGGAAGACCGTGGTTGCATGCAATGGGGGCAGTTCCCTCGACGTTGCATCAACTACTCCGGTTCCCAACAGAGCATGGGATTGAAGAAGTCAGAGGGGATCAACTACAAGCCAAAAATTGCTCCATGGCAGCAATAAAATCCACCTGTAGTATACGAGAGCCAAAGAAAGAAGAAGTTGAAGACGAGGACATGGAAGTCCTAGAAGACGTCGGGAAAGAACCAGCCGAGAAAAGCGAAGAGGCGCTAAAGAAAATCCTCGTCCAGGAGGGCGACGAAGAACGGTTTTTTCTTCTCGGCTCAGGCTTAGCTAGAGAAGAAGAAAAAGAACTGGAAGATTTTTTAAGGGCAAACATAGAGGCGTTCGCCTGGACACCTTATGAAATGCCTGGCATTGACCCCGAGGTCACTTGCCACAGTCTGAATGTCGACAGATCGGCAAAACCTGTGATTCAACGAGCCAGAAGGCCGACGTTAATGCACGTCGAAACAGTCGAGGAAGAGGTAGACAGACTCCTTGAAGCCAGGGCCATCCAAGAAGTCCAGTACCCAACGTGGCTGTCCAACACAGTAGTAGTAAAAAAGAAGAATGGCAAGTGGAGAGTTTGTGTAGACTTCACCAGCCTCAACAAAGCTTGCCCGAAAGACAGCTTTCCTCTGCCCAAAATCGACCAACTGGTAGACGCCACCTCGGGACATGAAAGGATGAGTTTTTTAGATGCATACAGAGGGTACCACCAGATTGCTATGTACCCTCCAGATGAGGAGAAGACCGCGTTCATCACCCCGAAAGGCCTGTATTGTTACAGGGTAATGCCTTTTGGGCTGAAAAACGCAGGAGCAACCTATCAGAGGTTAGTGACAAAGATGTTTAGACACCTGATTGGCAAAACGGTAGAAGTTTACATCGATGATATGGTCGTAAAGACCAAGGAATCAAAAGGTCATCTTGCCGACCTAAAAGAGGTCTTTGACATACTCAAAACATATTGGCTCCGACTCAACGCCTCAAAGTGCGCATTCGGAGTTGGGTCAGGCAAATTCCTAGGATATCTGGTAACAAGAAAAGGCATTGAAGCCAGCCCAGACCAAATCAAGGCCATCCTGGAACTACAGAGTCCAACATCGGCAAAGCAAGTTCAAGTGCTCACTGGAAGGGCCGCAGCCCTAAACCGATTCATCAGCAGAAGCTCAGACAAGTGCAGACCCTTCTTTAACCTGGTGAAAAAAGCCACAGACTTCCTGTGGACGGAAGAATGTGAAGCTGCCTTAGCCGACCTAAAAAAGTACTTGACCACAACCCCGGTCCTTTCTAACCCAATCCCAGGGGAGGAATTGTTTTTGTACTTAGCAGTCTCTGAACACGCAGTCAGTGCAGTGCTAATCCGAGAGGAAAAAGAGGAGCAAAAGGCTGTCTATTACGTAAGCAAAACTCTGGCTAACGCGGAAACAAGGTACCTATCACTGGAAAAATTGATGCTAGCCTTGGTAATGGCCTCAAAGAAATTGAGCCATTACTTTCAGGCACACAAGATTGTGGTTCTAACAGAGCACCCACTGAAGTCCTTATTACATCAAGGAGACTTAACAGGAAGAATAGCAAAATGGGCAGTAACACTAGGCCAGTTTGACCTAGAATTTAGGCCAAGAACAGCAATAAAGGGCCAAGTTTTGGCCGACTTCGTCGCAGAACTCACACCTGAAGCCATCACACCTCGGGCTCCGTCGAGCCAAGAGGAACATTGCCCCGACAAGCAAAAAGAATCCCAGTCAAAGACAAAAAAGCAAGAGAAAGAAAAGCTCAGACCATGCAGCATCTACATCGGCGATTCATTCAGACTATTCGTCGATGGAAGTTCAAACCGCCAGGGAGCAGGAGCAGGAGTACTGCTGATATCTCCAGATGGAGAAATTGTAGAACAGTCCATCCGTCTGGGGTTCAAAGCCTCCAATAATGAAGCAGAATATGAAGCATTAATTGCAGGGCTAAAGCTAGCAGCAGCAGCAGAGGCAGACGAGGTAATTGTTTTTTGTGATTCACAATTGATTGTTAACCAGTCAACAGGGGAATTTGCAGCCAGAGACGAATGAATGTCGGCATATGCAAAGGAAGTCATCCGACTGGCAGCCCTATTCCAGAACTGCAGATTACTCCAAGTAAGCCGAGATGACAACACCCACGCCGACGCGTTAGCCAACTTGGCCAGCTCAATTCAAACTGGAAAAACAAGGACAATTATGATCGACTACATGTCGGCCCCGAGCATAGATAAACAAAGCATTGAACAAGAAGCAATGTGCGTGGGCCTTGGACTAAGTTGGATGGATGCAATCATTGCATTCCTAAAAGAGGGGAAGCTGCCAGAAGACCATAAAGAAGCACATAAAATTAGGCTGAAATCGGCCAGATTCAGTCTAACAGCGGAAGGCCAACTCTACAGGAGGTCCTTCACTGGACCACTTTTAAGGTGCGTACACCCTTTGCAGGTTGAAGATTTCCTTTACGAAATTCATGAAGGAATTTGTGGAAGCCATGCAGGGGGCAGATCGTTAGCCCACAGGGCCATTACCCAGGGGTATTGGTGGCCCTACATGCAAAAGGACGCCGAAGCCTATGTAAAGAAGTGCGAACAATGCCAAAGGTTTGCACCTTTGATACATCAACCAGCTGCCGACCTAAACCCAGTATCCAGCCCTTGGCCGTTTGCCCAATGGGGCATGGATCTGGTTGGACAACTTCCCCAAGCAACTGGGCAAAGAAAATACTTGCTGGTAGCAACAGACTACTTCACAAAATGGATAGAGGCAGAACCTCTTGCCAAAATCCGAGATGTGGATGTCAAGAATTTTATTTGGAGAAACATAATCACAAGATTTGGGATTCCAAGAGCAATAGTTGCCGACAACGGGACACAGTTCGACAGCAAACTCATCAAAAACTTTTGTGCAAAATTCAAGATCAAGAATTATTTCTCAACACCAAGTTTTCCTCAAAGCAATGGGCAAGCAGAAGCATCCAACAAAGTAATCCTGGATGGAATAAAGAAGAGGCTGCAGGCAGCAAAAGGAAAGTGGGTGGATGAATTGCCCAACGTACTTTGGGCATATCGGACTACGCCGAGAAGATCAACAGGAGAATCCCCCTTTGCCATGGCCTATGGCACAGAAGCAGTCATCCCATTGGAGATTGGCATCCCAGGGATCAGAACCCAGGGAGTAGAGAATGGCACCAATGACATACTGTTAGCCCGAGACCTGGATTTATTGGAAGAACGAAGAGAGAAAGCTGCGATTCAGCTCGCAGTATACCAGCAGCAGCTTGCCAGAGCTTACAACAAGAAGGTTAATCCAAGAGATTTTCAAGTTGGCGACCTAGTCTTAAGAAAAGTCGTCGGGAACAAGAAGGATCCCAGGGAAGGCAAGCTTGGCCCAAACTGGGAAGGACCCTACAGAGTCACTTCAGTATTAGGCAATGGAGCATATCGGCTTGAGGACAATGAGGGCAAAGCATTGCCCAGACCTTGGAATACTTGTAATTTGAAATTTTTCTATCATTAGAAAAACATCATTGTTTAGCCGATGTTATCAATAAAGTCTTTTCAGAATCCTTTCAACATGATCGATTGATAAAGTTATGCACGGATGTTTTTGAAGACATATCAAACTCAAAGCTAAGCTGATGTTGTTCCTTAATCCACTTGTTGAAATTTGTAGCAATTTACAAGTTGGAATTAAGCTGATTCCTTATCTTCACTTGTTGAAATTTGTAGCAATTTACAAGTTAAAGTTAAGCCGATGTTATTCCTTAATCCACTTGTTGAAATTTGTAGCAATTTACAAGTTGGAATTAAGCTGATTCCTTATCTTCACTTGTTGAAATTTGTAGCAATTTACAAGTTGAAATTAAGCCGATGTTATTCCTTAATCCACTTGTTGAAATTTGTAGCAATTTACAAGTTGGAATTAAGCTGATTCCTTATCTTCACTTGTTGAAATTTGTAGCAATTTACAAGTTGAAGATAGGCCGAGGTTATTACTTAAAGTTCTCATAGCAATATGTGGGTTGTTTAAACCCAAGGGAAGATGCTTAACACTTGTTGAAATTTGTAGCCATTTACAAGTTTATGTTAAGCCGACATATGATCACCCGCCGAGGTATACAGTAAGTTACAGGTTAAAATAAAGGCTAAGTATATTGTTCATTACTTGTTAAAATTTATAGCAATTTACAAGTAGGTAGGACTAAGATTACCATTTAAATACTTGTTGAAATCTATGAAAAGATTGCAGGACAGTATCTTGCCGAAGTAAAAGTCTCATGGTTATACCCGAGGTATATAACCCCGAGAAGATTGCACAAAGGAAGCAACATGCAAAAGATTAAGCAGTCAACAGAATATCGCAAGATCAAAACATCCAAAAGAAAGAACTGTTACAGTTACATGTTGAAGAAACCACGTCGGCCAAAAGAAAGAGTTTTGCATTACCCAGAAAGTACAAAGTGCAAAGTACAGAAAAAAGAAGGAAAAAAGTACAAAAAACATTTTCAAGATTCTTCAGTATCAGCCACTGCAGGAACGGGGACCTCGGACGATTCAGGTGGAATCTCCTCGGCCACTTTCTCTGCTTGTATCTCGGCATCTATCTCTGCCAATGTTGTGTCAAGACTTCTTTCAGTCAGAAGGAGGTCAGATGATAGATACCCTTGAACAGACTCCCTGGGCACTTCCTCAGCATCATCACCCCCCTCATCTTGAGTTAAGTCCATAACCAGCTCAGCAGGAGGAGGGGACTTGACTTCGGCAGCATTCTTGGGTTTTCTCACCAAGGCCTCGCCATCATCTTTTTCTTCATCTTCCTCCACGGCCTCAGCCTCAGACTCTGATTCACCTTCAGGAGGAGGTGGAGGATATGGTAACGGAATAGCGTCGGCCTGACGCAATGGCGAGTCAGCAGGAAGGTCAAGCTTCTTTATCAAGGACATCCAACTAAGGGAAAATCCCCTGTTGCATGCCTGCCTGACTTGAAGCTTGTAGTCTTCTGCGACGTCGGCCATACCTTGAGCATAGGCCTTTTCATCGGCCTCCTTGATTTCGGCCTCTTTGGTGGCCAAGGCTTGCTGTAGTTCTTTCTCCGTTTGGGCCTTCTGAACCTCGGCCTCTCTTTTCTCGGCCTCAGCAACCTTTCTAACGGCCTCAGCAGCTTCGGCCTTCTCAAGAGCTAGAGTTTGAACCTTAGTTGCAGCCTCGGCTTGATCCTCCAATTTTTTCATTTTTGCTTCAAGAGACCTGATCTCTCTCTTCATAGAAGATGCTTCCCTCTTCATATCAACCAACCTTTGACGATTTTCAAAGGCTTGCATGGAAAATGAGTGGGCATGCTGAATGGCCTGCAAAAAGAACAGAAATGTGAGACAGTACTCTCAGTGAAGAACGGAAGGAAGAATCACAAGTACAGACAGAAATACTTACTTGAGCAGAGTGTTGGAGCATCAGAGCGTAATTTTCATACTCACTGAACTTGGCATTTCGCTCCAAGTCATTTGGTAGAAGAAGAGCGGTGCTAAGGGCGACAGCAACGTTGATATCATCAGCACTTTCACTAGCCATGATAGGCCTATCCTCCAGGGATAGATCAGGGGCCCAGGGGACGTCGGAATTCTTCGAAGCCGAGGTCGTCGCAGACGATGACCTTGGCCTCTTTGTTTGTGTAGACCCTGAGGGTTGGCCCTCAGCAGACCTTTTGGTTGAAGTAGAGGCTGATTTTTTGCTTTCAGCTAGCTTCGAAATCGGCAGAGCATCCTCAGCCTCGGCATCTGTAGCCTTGGCCTTAGGCTGAGCCTTTTTTACCCTCTTCGGTTTGGGTGGAAGCATTGTTTGCGTTGGTGCGGCTTCGGCGTCAGTTGGAATGTCGGCGAGAAGATCTTGGACGACAGGCCTTGGACGAACCATTTCGGCTGTTTTTACAAGCTTTCTTCGGCGTTTACGTTCAGGAATTGGTATTAAGTAGGGGGCCGAAGTTGAGGGAAGATCGGCTGGGTCAGATGTGGATTCTTGATTTGTTCGGGATGTAGAAGCAGTTAAGGTTGTGGCTGTAGGTGGAGAAAGGCTCTTTTTCCTTTTTCTTGGGACGTCGGGTAAGGTGGATTTGTATGTAGGGATGAAGTTTAGTAATACTGGGGCTTTTCGTTTATGGATTGGGAGGCCAAGAAGTGTTTTCAGATCTGTTCCTGGGAAGAAGGATTGGCGAAAATTTTTCGGTGGCTGATGAAGATCTGCAAAGAAACGGGCGTCAGAAATAAAATATTAAAATCTTAAATAAAAACAACTAAGTGTTGACTCAGGGCTCTTACTCTTGCCCTCTGTAAGTGTTCGAGGAAGAGGGTAGAGGTGGACATCTTCATCTGGGCCAAATTCCCAATTTCCAGAAGCAATGAGAAAATCATCTCCAGCCCCCTTGTTGGAGTCTGGGAGGTCGGCTATAATTTTGTACTGAGTGGATCTCGGCTTAAGGTAATAGACAAAACCCCTATCCTTCAGATCGAGAGGGCACATGGTATAACAATATTGAAGGTCGGCTAGGGTGATTCTAAGGTTTTCTTGCCTAGCTAAGGCAATAATACCGTTAATTACCCTATAGGAATTGATAGTAAGTTGCATAGGGTTCAGCTTATAGAAATGGAGAACTTGACGAAAAAGGGGATCGAGTGGAAGCCGAAGTCCACATTCGGTAAAAGCAACTATTGGAAAAGGCATTGTATGATCTGTGGGCACGATGGTATCATTATCCCCAGCCAATTTAAGATGAACGTCGGCTGGGATCGAGAATTCTTGCCTAAAGTATTCAAGTTTTGTCGGGGTATTTACCCTATGCCTCCACATACCCATTATGTTGGATTAAACTAAGAGGAATATGTTTCAGAAGATGGGCGTTTTTCAGGTTTCCCTAAAGATTAAGGGTTCTATAGACAAATCCCAAATCTATAAGGTATGAAGATAAAAATCGAGGGCACAGATCTGGGGCAGATACAAAAAAGAGAAAACAAAGATGAAGTTTCAGATTCAAGAACAGAGGTATAGTTCTCAGAAACAATAGAAATACAGAAAAAATCAAGGATAGCGGCAAAGAGAATGATGAAAAAGCATAGAAGTTCAAGGTAAAAGCCACAAATTCAAGATACAAATAAATCCAAGACCTCGAACAAGATCAGTAACGGCAACAGACAGACAAAAGCACATAAAGAGAATGGAAAAATTAAAGAAGAAGATCTTACCAGGACAAATGAAGCCAAAGCTGTGCTCACCGAACTCAGAAATTGATTGCAACAGCAAAGAGGGCTTTTGCAAGAATGAGGGATTAAGAGCAGTTCCAGAAGAAAGAATGAGGCAATGGCAGATTCGAAGAAGAATGAGCTTTTCAGAGAGAAAAAACAAGAAGACGGAATGAAAAAGTGAAGAAAAGATAAGAGGCAAAAGGAAAGTTTTGTCAAAAATATGAAACGGCGGCAAAATTAGGGCAATCATTACGCCTAGGGTAACGCACGCGTCAGACGGCGCAGACGAAATGAACAGACAGCTTCAGGCGCGTCACTAACACGCTCCAATAAAGACGAGACACGTAAGAGAAACAGTTAGAGATGCATGACAGCTCATGCGCATGGGAGAATACGATCAAAGCCTTGTTCTCCGAAGAGAACACGTCGGCTGAAAGTAGATAAACTTGGCAAAATAGTTTTTGAGCCATTACTCAGGAAAGAAGCGATAAAATTTCGGAATAGGTTCCATCACCTCAGAATGCCGAGGTAATAGAACCTAGGGGGCAGTTGTGGGGATATATTTTCTGTATACCAACACGTGGCATGGTGACGCCGACGTGTCAGCGGAGGTGCCACGTGCCCTGGTAGTTAAGCCGAGGTAATTTCGGAGAAGCCGAGGTCATCTCCGAAGATATCGGAATCCGAGATATGGGGCAAGAGTCCTAAGGCACAAAGGGGACTGAATTAAGATAAGGATAAAACTTTCAAGGAGTTTATCTGTATCACTTAAAAGAGTCCAGAGTAAACAGTGAACTAGAATTCATAGAAGTCATACTTCTAGTGGGACTTGGATTGAGTATATTATAAAAGAGAGGCACCCCCGTGGGTCTAAGGTATGTAACTTATACTTTGAGTATTCAATTTAGTACTTGATTATCTTTGAGAGATATACTGACTTGATCGTCGGAGTGCCCCCGGGTGGAAGAACCACCGCCGGAGCTTTTTCTTTCTGTTTCAGGTTACTTTAGCCATCTATTCTGCTTGTGCTCTCCAGCTGATCACTAAACGGGCAGTGTGGTCAGATTTTCACCCACACACCTTTGATATAATCCACTCAATTCATGATTAAACTCTCATAGATATCAAATGAAACAAGCAAAGAGGTTCCAAATAAAAACCCTAATATCTAAGAAGAAGATCTGGAAACTGTACCCTAAAAACAGACTGAAACGTAGATTTATAATAGTCAGAATCGTGATCTTTGCTCGAGCATACGAATGAACGCTTGAGCAGGCTGACTAAAACGTGTGTTTTAGAGCACAGACCTATGCTCGAGCATAAAAATATAACTCCCAATACTTGTGCAGGCAAGTGAAACTTCTGAAAGGTCATGATATCTGCTCGAGCGGTAAAACAACTTCGATTGCTATTTTGCTTTCCCGACATAGTCAGCAAAGTGGCAAACATGATAGGATTAAGATCACAAACTCCTCTGCATAGGCACAATTCGGGTTAGATTCACATCTAAAAACTCATAGCCTCACTAAAATAAAAGAACGAATAAAATTACAATTGAAACGAGTTTTGTCAAACGGGATTGCTAATAATAAAAATCTAACAGGGTTTAATTTTAACCTTTTTATTATATTTTCTGTAAATCATTCTAGAATCTTAGTATTGCAGTAATTAGATTGTTTGTTAATCTTTGTATTTCCTAGTTGAGAGAAATTATTACAATTGTCATTATTTGTTCCCAAAATAAATTGTTTATTTGTATTTAAGCCTATTTTGAGAAGTAGGTTAAAAGTCACTTCTTAATTTTTAACCCACTTCCTCTATCACAAAAAAAAGGGGTCAAAAAGTCAAAAAAAAAAGGACAATAAGTCAACTTTTAACCCTCTTCCCAAAAGGTATCCATCAAATTGACTTTAATTATTTATTTATTCTACTCTTATGGATAATTTTTTTTTAATTATAAAAAATAGATAATTTTCCCCGTATCTTTCATAGGTATCCTTGTTTATATATATATATATATATATAATTTTCAAAATTTATTATTATTATTATTTTTAAATTTTGAACCTACCACTATTTATATAAAAAGAATAGTCTGGTAAAGAACAATTAGAGTAGCTCAACTTCTTGTAGGAGGAGGACATCAGTGATGGCATTAGCCTTCAAAAATAAGTGTATGTTTTTGTGATTAGTCTCATTGAGTTTCCTTGACCATCATCCAAAGCTATAATTACCCACTAACTTTCACTACATGAAATATGGGTTGTAGTGGTGTATTTTTAACAGCGTTTTTTAAAATGCCACTGTTCATAATATTTAACGACGTTTCATAAACGTCGCATTTTTCTTTAAGTAAAACGGCGCCATTTCATGAATAGAAGACGTTTATAAACGCTTGCAAATGGTTTATTTCTCATACGCTCCCTCTCTCGCTCTTTTCACACTTATTTTGAATGTCCAAATCTCGAGCGCTCTATCTCTTTCTCTCTGCAGTCTAAACCCCATTAATATCTCAGAGCCATTTCGAACTCCACTGTCTCAAAATCGAAGTTCATCAGAGCTCCACTATCTCAAAATCGAAGTTTATCTCAAAATCGATTCAGATCGGTGAGCTCATCTCTCTCTATCTCTCTCTCTGTGTGCTGTCTAAACCCTAATTAGATTCATAGATTCATAAATTTAGATCAGTCTCAGGGAAACAGATCGATGATTTAGATCATTTCGAAGTTAGAAGTTCTCTCTCGAAATTGAAGTTTAGATCATTTCAAATCAGTGATTTAGATCATTTCGAAGTTCGAAGTTCTCTCTTGAAATCGAAGTTCAGATCATTTTAGATCGGTGATTCAACCATTTCAAAGTTCTCTCTCGAAATCGAAATCAAAGTTCATGTTAGCGATTCAGATATGTGAGCTCTACACACACACACACACACTCTCTCTCTCTCTTTGTCTCTCAAGCTGAACTGATGATGCAATGTCAATTTGGTTGTTGAAATCAATCTTGTGAAATCCTGTGAACGGTTTTGATATTTGATTTGAAACAATCTTGTCATATCCTTCAGGCTTGTTTAACATGGCTATTATCATTCATGCTTGTTCCACAACTAATATTGAATAAAGGAAGCCCAAATGGCCTACAAATTAGAAAGAGCAATGTCAGAAGGAAGAAATTCAGTAGACTACATCCTAAACTTTGATGTTCAGTCGACTACATCCCAAACTCTGATGTGGGTCAAATCTATGCTATACACTTTATTTTTTAGGTTTTATATATATATATATATATATATAGCTTTATCTTCTAAAAAATTATTAATCATAGGTGTAAAATTTTTAAAACCTTACCCTTTTTATTTAATTTTTTTTAGCTTTTTTAATAATCAATAGAATTATAGAAGAGTTGTAGTGATCTTATTGTTATAGATTATGCTTCTACACATTTACCTTACATCACAAAAAAAAAAAAAAGAAAAAAAAGAAGGATGCTGAAATTTTTTATTTAGTTTTGATTTAACTATGTGATCAAAATAGGAAACATGATGTTAAGCAATAGTTTTTAAGCATAATGCTACAAACATAAATTCACTGTGGAAATAAAAAAATGCAAGTATGATGCGTGCAAACCAGAGGACTGCATGCAACAATCCCAATTCCTAGTTCTCTGCTTATATCAAAATAACAATGGCAAAGATTAGAAAACACTGGATTCTTGTTTATTGCTTGCAAAACTAACTAGTTAACATAACAATAGTACCTCTACACCTCACCTGCAAGTAGGAATGATTTCTTCCTCTACATCTCTTGTCCACAAGGACCACTCCAACTGCACTACTATTATATGTAGCTAGCTTCACACCTCTCCATCATTCTCTCCCAAGTTTTCAAATGTCTTGAAAACATTTACATAATATGATTGCAGTAAAATGACTTTGATCATATAGATAGAAGTCGCATTACTCCACCAAAATATAGCCTTTATGTTTCTACTCGTTCTGTTTGTTTTCTGTATGAGTGTGAGATTCTAGTATCTATTGTAGACTTTTATATTCTATCGGTGTGAATGAGCTAGGAAAATTTATTTGTGCGTATTGTTGAAACTATCAAATTTCTTTTGTTGGTTTAAAATGAAACTGAGATTTCTGTTCAATTTGAGGAAAGTTGTGGGATAATTTGTTTGTTACACTTGTAGCAAGTTGGCCCTAGAACTCCAGAAGTCTTTGCATTGCTTGACTTTTTGAGGTTTTATACCTATATTTTGACAATCCTGTGCCTATTTGTCGAGACAAGGTAGAAAATAATTAAAATTTTAAGCATCTTATTGTCTTCAGTTGGATTTGGTACTTAATTTTGAGCATAAAGGAGACTTCTTTTTGGCATTTGGTTGCTTTATAATTCACCTATGTTTGGGTTGAAAGTTAAGAAGACATGAAACTTCTTGTAGTCAATTTTTTTTTTAAGAATAATATATATATATATATATAGATTTTCTCAGTCTATCAAATTATTTGTAAGATTATTGTTGCTTTTGCCAGTCTATCAAATTTCATTTTTAAGATTATTGTATTTGTAAGATCATTGTTGCTTTTGATAGTCTATCAAATTTCATTTTTCTTTCTTTCTTTCATTTAGTGTCATCACTCTCGCACTTTCTCAATCTCTTTTTTGTTTCTTTTCATTTCATCTTTCTCAATTGGCGGTACTGAAGCACCTTAGCATTCTGAGATCAGGGTACTAAGGAAGAACCGTTTACAGGTATTTTTCCAATTCTTCACAGGCTTTGGTAGCAAACTTCAAAATAGACTATGAGATTTTATGAATTTTGAATTTGCTTTATATTTTTTGATCAGCAAAGGATTCAAACTTTATTGGTGAAAACCAATTTACAAAAGATAGATACTATGAGTTAAGATTTGAAATTATATATATACTTCAAAAAACAAAATAAAAACAACAAAAATAGTTTATATCTATTTCTTAGATACAAAAGGCAGCCTCTCAAGATTTATGTGTTTTTTTTTTTTTTTTTTTGGTTTTTGACATTGTTCTTCATTTTTTCTCCACAATTGGACTGTGCCAAAACTTTTTTTTTCCTCCTTCTAATAACATGCTCAATTTGTCAAACCTCTCTCTCTCTCTTAGGGGTGGGGTTCTGGTGGTGGTGGGTTGGTGGGAAAGCCTAGCTGACACAAAGAGGTGTTTCCTTCCCTGTTTTTTCATACGACTCCTGAAGCCTGATCTATGGTATGACTATATGAGCAACCAAAAAAGCAGGTGACTTCAAGTGAATGAGATTGTTATCCATAAGTGATGATCTGATAAGCCCTTCACGAACAATTACGTTCAATGTATTACCTTCAAAATTTATTTTTTTATGGAGTATGCATTGGTTATCTCAAAATACATTGTCCATTTTTTTTAGTGAATCAACTTTTCTAGAACAAGACAAGAATATATGGATCCATGTTCTCAGTTAGTTGCATTTCCTTGGCGGAATTTATGTGACTAGAATAGTTTCTCTTTCTAACGAATAATCAGGAAACTAACTTCATTGTTGCCATTCTTTATCATGGTGACATATTTGTTTTGCCCTCTCTCTCTCTCTCTCTCCCTCCATTCCTCTTCGTAGTATTGAAATCATTGGTTATGTAGTTGAGTTTGAATTTGAGTTGAATCACTTCATTAATGTACTTTCAAATATCAAATAGATTATTGAAATGCTAGAAGCTTCCACGAGTTTTGATTTCAGTTATGGCCGAACATAGGTTGCTTATGTAGGACTGAAAACATGATATTTTGTATGTGTATATGTACTACATAAAAAAAAAGTTGGTTTTATGTTTGTAGTTTCATTAGAGATTATCTATGAGTTCTAGTTCTGAGAGTTCTCCTAGTGAGAGTGAGCAATCGAGCTCTAATAATTCTAGTTCAAATGAGACTCATGCCACACTTAAGATGAGAGTCATACTCGATTCACCGGTATCATGGCATCCACCAGGCAGTCTGCCTACCACATCATGTACCAGTAGTACATCACATGGCTCAGTTTCAGCTGGTACGTGTAAGCTTTTGACTTTTGTTGTGACTGGTCAACTGTTCTTAGATTTGTTATTCATCTAATCTAACTCTAAAATGCATAACCATTATTAATTACAATGTAAAACCATGTATATTTAATTTTCTTATTTTATTAATTTTATTTTGTTTTTGGGAAAATCTTAAAATGGTTAAATATTTAGATTCAACTTTAACCTAGTTCAGGGTGTGGCACTGTCTGTCAAAATTAGAATCCAGCTCACTGTTTGGGGCTGTTGTTGAATTTTTAAACTGTAGCTTCTAGGCTTAGTTGCACTAAGTGGAACAATAAACTCATTGGCCCTCCAATAAGTTTACTGTGAGACTAGATTTTTTTCTCTGTTTTGCAACAACTCAAGAATTCATGTTTGACATTTGTTTTATCAAAATTCTAATGCATCACATAATGCCTATGAACTACACCAGGTTTTGGAAGAGATGAAATAGGGATATTGGTGAAGTTTTGGTGAAATAGGGATATCTGTAAACAAATTTTTATTTGGTTATTATTGTGCTAACCAAGGTTTCCTTTTCCCATTTTGTTCTTGAAAAAGATTTTTTATGCATTCTATTTTTAGATGAACTTGGAGACTTCACGGCTAAAGTTAAGCTTTCCCTTTTCCAACTTGGAATCAGACCTCAGATTTCTACATCAATTCTTATGCAGGTTTGCTATTCTTTTATCCTTAGGTTTACATTTCTTGTCCATCAATTAAGACTATTGTGATTATCCTCAGAAAACCATGTTTGATCCAAAAACTAAACTTGCAAAGGATTTACTACTCATTTGATCTTTCAAGAGGATTTTCTAATTCTAGATTATTTGATATCACTTCCCCTCCCCCCTCTTGAGTTAGGATGATTATGCTGCTGATGATGATCAATATGAACAAAAACTAAAGAAAGAGACTTCGGTATTTTTCATGTTGGCAATGTAAGATAGCTTTGTAAATTTTCTGATTTGGAAATGCATGACATTTTTTTAAGAAATTGAACCTTGTGGAGGTAAGGCGCTTATTTAATCTACATTTGAGTTGGTCACTGTAGTTATGGAGATGGAGAGCCAACTGATAATGCTACAAGATTATACAAATGGTTTACTGAGGTGGATAGTTTTGTCACTGTTGAACTAACTTTAGTAGTACATTGTTTTTAGAAATTTGCATGAAGAGGTATTGGTAATGTTTTCAAGAAAATAAAAGGGGGGCCTGGCTTCAACAACTTACATATGGTGTCTTTAGCCTGGGTAACCGTCAATATGAACATTTCAACAAGGTAAATTCATTATATATTCATATCAATCCATTACTTCTCTTTCTGTGATTCTTTTTTTCTTGTCTTTTTTGTCCAATTTTTTTATCCATCACTGAGCATATTCTGGAAGATCCTTAGCACACCATAATATTGTTACTGAGCCAAATATACTCAATGACTAGTCACCGATAATTGTAAATGCAATGTTGTATATTGAAACTTCTTTCTAATTGCCTCAATAATTTTTGTGTGTATTTTAATCAAATCAGGGGCATGACACTGAAACTAATAAAAGTGAAAAGCCTTTTGATCCATTTTGTTTTTTCTATTTTAAAAAAATGGTACACCCAGTTAGTTCCCATTGGATAGAGGTCTCGAATAATTTTGTTTATCTAACTTTCTCACATTATATTTAACTCTTTGCATCGCTTAGATGCTTTTTTAATAAAGTTTTCTTATTTATATAAAAAAAAAATATATTTAACTCTTTACTTCCAAACAAAAATTCTTGTAACGTTACTGATTTTAATTCATACAGATCAAGGATAAAACTGGTGAACAAATAGGTGAGGCTGAAGGTATGATGTGTAATTAACAAAGAAGTTTTTCTTAATGTTAGATGGTATTTATGAAAATTTTCTTCTGATCTGTTACTGCTGCATGCTGTTTCAATGGTGATTTTATTTTGATGGGAAAACATGACAACCATCTAAATAGTATGATAGCTGACCTGGAATTATCATGAAGAAAAAAAATATCTAAATTGATAGTGCTTTCCTGTTTTAAGCTAATAAACTGCCATAACTGCATTTAATCCTAAACAATTGCTTGATTTTGAGTAGTAGTCCCCCCATTCAAAAATATAAATAAAAATCTTATGAACAAGGTAAGTCGTTCTCACTTATTGAACTTAACTTGCAAGGAAGTATAGTGTTGAGAGCTATATCATTTTAGAAAATGTGGTATAGACATATCATTTCATGATCCTTTTGGCTATTATGGACTTTCATTGTTTCATTTGTCTTTGGAATTTCAGGATGATGCAGTGAAGAACCTAGTGATTAATAAGTTACACGCTGCTAAAGCTAAGTTTGATTTGGTGACACAAACAAAATCCAAATTTGTTTTGGAGAATAGCAAGGTTCATATATTAAATTCTAATTTTTATAGCCTAAGTGAATGTACATAGATACTAAGGATAGAGTTTTTTTTTTTTTTGTCATTATTATTACTGTTTATTTTTTTACTGACCTTTGAATTGCCTAAAGAGTTAATGTTGCTATTCAAAGAGAACTTCACAAACTCGAGTCTAATCGCTCTTGTATGCATCTGGAGTTCGATATATTTTTTCCTTTTATTTTTTTGGTTGTGTTTGTTGTTTGATTTTGGTTTGAAAATAATCATGCAATGTTTGCCTAAATTTAGTCAATATATTGAAATAGCAGTAAAGTTTTATCTATATTATTGCTATTTTTTAGTTTTATTAAAGGTATGTGAAAAAATTAAGTGATTCGTGATTACATCAAGATTTAATTGGACCAATTCCCAAACAATTAAAACTAACAATCTAAATCATCTAGCATATACGAAAGTGATTTAGATTGTTGTTTCAAAAAATAATAAATCGACACAAACAATTTTTACGTGGAAGAACCACAATTGGAGCACCTCCAATTGTGATTAAAAAAACCACAAGCAAAACGCCACAAATCAATCCGCTATGAAAGGAAGATAGAGTACAAAATTACCAAACAAATTACACAAACGCTGCCAATTTGTCTTCAACAATCTGTATCTCTTTCACAGCAACCTTCGTCTTAGAATTGATCAGATCGATGTTGAATCCACAACATCCATTTTCAAATCAACGACAGCGCACAACATCAAACTCCTTCGAATACTCCACGCTTAAATCTCTGGATTCCACTGAAGAAGAACACTCTTGAAGTCGAATAATCAAACAACTCTTTGATGTATACTAGTCAGACCATGAGTATAATACTCAATCAAACATCAAAGAAAATTAGCAAAATAGCCCCAGAAGAAAACCCTAGAACACTCAAAGAATATCTGGAAGCTGTAAACCTAAAAACGGACTGAAACAGATATTTATAGAAAACAGGGGCCGCGAAGGTCACTCGAGTGCATGATTTCTCGCTCGAGCGACAACATTGATACGTGTGCTTTCCACAAGTTCCTTCACTTGAGCCAAGCTTCCTTCGCTCGAGCGCATAATAAACCTTCCTAGTATTTTTGCAAACAAAGAAACTTTTGGGAGCAACTTTTCTTCGTTCTAACCAAGGCTCGTTCACTCGAGTGAGCAAAACAAAACACTAGGATCAATTACAACTCGATAAGTTATATTTATTCGCGGAATTAACAAGACTAAGGGACCTAACAATCTCCTCCTTTGTCAATTCCCAGACAAAACATTCTAACAACATTCCTAGAAAACACACACATTAGACCAAACAAACAATCAAACACAAAAACTATGTAACTAGGCATAACCAATCCTGTTGATGCAACACAACACACCCTGAAAAAAAAAAAAGAAAAAAGAGTACCAGGCAACAATTGATTAAATAAAGAACATGTCAAATCAACATAATAAACTAAAAGAATGAAAACCCAAATCTAAGCCAATATCCCAAAAACTCAATTGTGTAGTCCAAACCAATATCCAATATCCCAACATATACTATCAAATAATGTCTTAATATCTAATATTTCACTAACTAACTACGCCCCTTTTTGATTGGGGAGAGACAAAAGTAACAAAAACAGGGGCAACAGAAAACTATCCAAAAACAGGCTAAAAATTGTCTAATAAACTGTCCAATAAAGAAGAAGAGAAAACATCACTAAGCAGACAGTGGAGGCTGCGGTTGCATAGGTAACAGAGAAATGATTTGGGCAAGCATGGAGGACTGCTGGGTGAGGCAGTCATCAAAGGCATCCAGCCGGGCATCCATCTGATCAAGGTGATGTCTGACAGACTACTCTAACTGTTGCAGCTGACCACAGAAAGAGCGAAGATGCATCTCGAGTGCACCAGCATCAGCCGTATCAAATGCGGCCTCCTTGGCGAGTGGATCATCACCTGTAATAGAAACCCCAATTCTAGACGAACCCCCCTTGGCATGGGCTTGACTTTGTGAGATGGTTAGTTTGGTGACAGGTCTAATGGGAGAGGCAAACTCGTCATCTTCAAAGGTAGGGACACCAAGAGATGTAAGAAACTGATTTAGCAAACACCCATATGGGAGGCCCAAAGACTTGCGACCCTTAAACATACCAATCATTTTGGACACGGTCATTTTAGATAGGTCGATGGGAAGGCGATGGTTGATACAATATGACATATAACCCTAATTTTGGGTAATGTGAGAGAAGTGTGTGGTAACATGGATGTTGGCACAAACGATGAGATTTAGGAGGCGGAAACGGGGAAGAAGCTAATTTTGCTGAATGAGTGCCCCGACGATCCAAGTCTGGGGAGTGCCACATGATTTAGTGGCAACCTGGTCAAAATCCGCAATGTTGCAGGTGGCGAGAAATGGGTAGTGACAATTTCAGACTTCCGAAAGATTAAGAAACCTCCTAATGACCTAAGCATCAATGACCAGGGCTTTATCGCGAACCCATTTGTGAAAAGATGGGGCTATCTCCTTACAAATGGAGTGTATATTACGGTAGAACTCTCGGACCCAACTGAGGTTTTGTGGACCGGAGAAAAGAAGGACCTAGTCACCCCTTAAAGCATAAAAAAGAGACCGGATCAGAATAGACTCAAAGGCACTAGGTTGGACATTCCGTTCTAAGTGAACTGTCCAAGAAATATTAAAGTCCCGATATAGGATGGATTTTTCTCGGGATTGGAATTTGGCTGTATTAAACGAGGGACGTGACACGGTGGTTTTATGGCATTTGAAAGACTTGGCCATGACAGACAATACTGACAGACACAAAGGCAAGACCACCACCAATAAAACCCAAATCCAACAGGTAAAACCCAATAACCAATTACAACCCCCAAAAAACAAATCAAAATAACAAACCAAAACTAGAACACTATCACAACACAGTGACAATATGCACAAAATCTAGAAAAGATGCACAAAAGAAACAAAAAACAGAGGATATGGGAGGGAACAGGGAATTAAAACATAAACGAAAACCCTAGACAACACAAATGAACCAGAGCAACACACAGAAACAAGAGGACAAAACAAACACAATAAGAAGAGATAAAAAAGTACTAAAACCTGGGGAGGAGAAGCGGATTGAAGAAACAAACACCTTGCCTAGGAAAATCCAAGCTACGAACTACAATAGAGGCAAAATTACCCAAGAAGAGAGAGAAATCGTAGAAAAATGAAGGAAAATGAAACTAAAAAGATGAAAGTTAAGTTTTTAAACCAAAACAGGACGCTCGAGTGAGCATATTGTCGCTCGAGCTAATCCACTTACACGTACGGGGTCGCTCAAGCCAAGAGTCGATTGCTCGAGCTAGGAAAACAAACTCCCAAAATCTATGCAACCTGCAAAAGTACTGGGGTGAGAAAAGATGCGCTCGAGCGCAAACTCTCTCGTTCGAGCGAATGTGTAAAACCAGAGCACTATGAAAAACACCTTGCTGAGCAGATTAAAAAAAACACTCACACATCAAGTGGGACTTGAAAGAAAAAGAGGTGAGAACAATAGCAAGAATGTGACACTAAGATGAGATAATCCACTAACCATGAAGCCCACAAACTCGCAATTGTGACAACATGAAGCATAGTATCATGAGAAAATCAGGTAAACATCGATTAATGAGCATAAGCTACATGGGAATACACAACTCAAAGACAAACAAGAGAGCTTACATAATGAATGTGTGTGTGTGCAATCCTTGAGAGGCCACAGAGATAGAATTAATCCTCATAGTGATTGGATGGCTGGACCTCCGGTAAGAGTAACTAAACATCACTGAGAAAAGTCAAACCACTAAAAATTAAGGGATATTTATTGAGTAAAAGTGGAGGCTCCCCCTCAATCAATGAGTTCTTTTATTTATTTTCATTTGATTTTTGACTTTTATTGCTTGTGGGCACTCACTAGTGGCATGCACGCTTAAGAGTATGAAGACCAAACCAGCGAAGCATGGAATCAATAAACATGGCTTGGTTGATGCCTCTAAGGTAGCATTTTACTAATGCCTAGACTTCAATGAATTGAGGGAGGAACCGTAAAAGTGAAAAATGATAGTAGATAGCTAAGAGACTCAACATCACCCACGATATGCCAGTATAGGTCAATTCCTCTAAAAATGTATAAGAGACACTGTTAGAGGTCCATAGAGAACTTTGATCACTTGTGCAGAAACCCTTACAATAGTTTATCTCAAGGATGTGTACAGAATGAGATCATGAAGTCAATGAGTATGAGCATTCAGAATGTGCTATGAACAAAGAAAAATAAAATCTTGTAAGTAGCATGAGAGGTGTTCATATGAGTCTAAATACAGAGATGATAGGAATCAATGACAATGAGATTATAGTATCTAAGCACACATAAAGCCAATCACCCTCACCCACTCAAGTAACAAGTCACACCCTAGTGACTAAGCACTACACCCAAGGTTTTTCTAAGGAACTCAAACCTAAGAAGATCAAGAGGTTTTGTAAAAATATCAGCCTTTTGATGCTCAGTGGGTACATGTTCAAGAACAACAAGGCCCTCTTTGAAATGATGACGAATGTCAATATGTTTGGTGCGAGAGTGTTGGATTGGATTTTTAGAGATGTTTATGGCACTTGTATTATCATAGAAAAGAATGAGAGTATCCTGGTTTATACCATAATCATGAAGCATTTGCTTCATCTACAACATTTGTGCACAAGAACTCCCTGTAGCAACGTACTCAGCCTCAGCGGTCGAAAGAGAGATAGCATTTTGCATTTTGCTATTCTAGGCAACCAAATTATTTTCAAGGTAAAAACACCCTCTAGATGTGCTCTTACAATCATTAGCACACCATGCCCAGTCAGCATCAGAAAAACCAGTGATTAAGGCTATAGTGTTAGTTGAGAACCAAATCCCATACCCTAATGTCCCATTAACATAGTTGATGATGCGTTTGACCACAAGAAGATGAGACTCTTTAGGACAAGCTTGATAACAAGCACAAACACCTACACTAAATACAATGTTAGGTCGACTGGCTATGAAATACAAAAGACTTCCTATCATATCAATACCAGAGGAATCTTTGGAAAGGTGAAGACTGGTGCTCATGGGAGTATGTGCATGTTTGGCCGACTCTAGACCAAACTTAAACACAAAATTTTTAGGATACTTGGTCTGAGAGACATACATATTCGAAGGAGACTGTTTAATTTGAAGACCCAAGAAACAAGACAACTCCCTTATCATGTCCATTTCAAACTTATGTGTCATGCAATCCAAGAAATATTTCACAAGATAATCAGAAGTGGATCCAAACAAAATATCATTAACATAAATCTAAGCAACAAGTATTTGAGACTTAGTATGTCTCACAAATAAGGTCTTGTTTACACTTCCCCTTTAAAAATCATTATCAAGAAGAAAGGTAGTAAGTCTATCATACCAAGCTCGAGGGGCTTGTTTCAACCCATACAACGCCTTGTCTAACTTGCAGACATGATGTGGACATTTTGGGTCCTCAAACCCTTTTGGTTGCTCAACATAAGCCTTTTCCTTCAAGTACCCATTCAGAAAAGTACTTTTCACATCCATTTAAAACAGTTTGAACCCTGGAAAGCATGTAACACCAAGTAAAATATGAATAGATTCGAGATGTGCAACAAGGGAAAACGTCTCATCATAGTTAACACCCTCTACTTGTGTACAGCCTTGAGTAACCAACCTAGCTTTATTTCTAACCACAGTAGCATTCTCATCAGATTTATTTTTAAAGATCCACTTGGTATCTATCACATTCATGTCTCTAGGGTTGGGAACAATAGTCCAAACTTTGTTATGTTCAGATTGACCTAATTCATCATGCATTGCATTAACCCAACTATCATCTAGTAAGGCCTCTTTTACATTCTTAGGTTCAATTAATGAAACATAGCACATGTGAGTTACCTCTTCCCGAACTTGTTTTCGAGTTTTCATTCGGTCTGAAACATTGCCAATTACCTATTGAACCGGATGGTTCAGTTTTCCCTTGCTGATGGTTTTAGCTTTGGACTAGTAGTGACAGAAGCATTAGAGGTGATGTCTTTTTGTACACTCTTTGGACTCGAACTTACCATTGAAGTTGGTGATAGCTCACCTTATTGAGCTTGACTTGGTGCTACTCCTTGACTTTGTGTTTCAGTATCCAAGATGGAGACTCACCATTTTCTTCCTCATGTATCGCGGAGTAGGAGAACCTGTTTCATTTATAACCACATTGATTGATTCCATTAGAGATAAAGTACGCAGGGTATAGACACGAAAAGTTTTACTAGTGGTTGAATACCCTAGAAAAATACCTTCATCACTTCGGGAGTCAAATTTTCCTAAGGGCTCTCTATTTTTGAAAATGTAACATTTACTCCCAAAAGTTTTGAAGTATTTTACATTAGGTTTCAAACCTTTCCACAATTCATATGGAGTTTGTAAAGTGTCGGGCCTTAAATACACATGATTTACCACATAAACAGCGGTATTTAAGGCTTCAACCCAAAACTTTGGACGAACTTTCTTACTAAGGAGCATGACCCTAGCTATCTCTTGAACAACCCTGTTTTTCCTCTTAACAACTCCATTTTGATGTGGAGTAATAGGTGTAGAAAACTCATACTTAATCTTATGCATATCACAGAAAACCGAAAATGAACTATTTTCAAACTCACAACCATGATCAGTTCAAATTCTTATGATATGCCCAATAGAGACACCTTATTTATTTTGGATTTTAAGGACTAAGGCTTGGAAAACATCAAACGTATCAGATTTTTCTCTTAAAAAATTAACCTATGAAAAACGAGTGTAATCATCCACAGTTAAAAAAATGTATCTTTTATCTCCAATGCTTTCAGTGTGAGTGGGTCCCATAAGATCCCTATGAACCAGTTCAAGACGATGTTTTGTTGTGAAAATGTTCACCTTTTTACGAGGGGCACAAGTTTGCTTTCCAAGTTGACATGGACCACACACATGGTTCATATTCTTACCTATTTTGGGTACTCCTCTCACTAGCTTTTTATTGGCTATCTTGGTTAGGTCCTTGAAATTCATGTGACCTAATATTTGATGCCACAATTCAAGATTATTTATGACGGCCGAGTGACAAGTAAGATCATTAGTGGTATCTCCCTTTTGTTGATCTTACCCCCGTTAGGTTGATGAAGAGAGGGATCACCCGGTTGAACCTTTAGCTTTCCCTTTGTTTGAGTCTTGATGTTATGTGATGTGGAGGCTTGTCCCTTTTGAACTGTTGTATTATTATAGCCTAGCCCACTTTTTTCACAACTCATCTGTTGAGACCCAAGGATGTCTTATAGTGTCTTTGTTTCACATATCAATCGTGGCTCTAGCATCATGGAGTTCTTCCTATTTCTGACCGACCATCTCTTCCAATGCAGCTTGTGACATCTCAAGAATTTCAATTTTCTCTTCATATGTGGTATATATTTTCAGAAGTTCATTCCTTTCGGTCTCACAAGATATAAGTTTTCTACATAGGACTTATCTGTCATTGGAGATCTGATGACATCTTACTTTGTTGTTGTAATCTCTCCCTTTAGCTTGACATTCTCGCTTTTACATGCTTTGAGCTTGGAAGTCAGTTTGTCATTGATCTTGGACAAGTTCAGAGATTCATTGCAAAGCTTTTCATAAGCTTGTTATAGATTATCACCATTGATCTCATCATTGTCTTCCGAGGTTTCATCATCTTCATCTTCTTTTTGTCCTCTTTCTCCTTAACCTCATCCAATCGAGCAACCAAGGCATGAAAGTTAGTGGATGGTGGTGACGATGACTCTCTTCTTTCATGGAATTGACTCAAAATGTCCCATGCATCTTTGGTCTTTGTGCAGTGAGCGATTGTTGTTCTTCTTCAGAAATTGCTTCACTGATGACAGTCAGAACACTTTGATTGATTGGATTATCAGCACTTTCAACATCTTCTTCAATGGCTTGCCAACCTTCAGGGTCATGAGCTCTGAGAAACATCCTCATTCGGATCTTCCAAAATAAGTAGTTATTCCCATCAAAGGTAGGAACACAGTGCTGATTCTGACCAAGAGCAAACTCAACTGGCTTTGGAGGAGGTTGAGTGACGGTAGACAAGAATGCAATGTAGGTACTATCTCCATCTTCACTGGATTCGGTTTCTTTGAGTTCTTGCTCTAACCCATTTTCATCATCCCAAGTCACTGTATAGAATTTCTTCCGATTCTTTTTCGATGGACATTCAAGAGCAATATAACCAAACCCTTGACATTCGTAACATTTGACACATTTCCCCTTCACAGTCTTCTTTTTAGTTTTTGGAGCAACTTTTGGTGGAAAAGTTTTGGGTTTTTCATTACTCTTATCTTTTGAACTAGGGTCCTTGAAATTAGGCTTCTTTTTTTAAAAATTTTTTTTTCGAACTGTTTGATACACATAGTCATCATTTCGGACTCTAGATCAAACTCAATCTCAGGTCTCATGAGCACTAGTAAAAGCCACACTATCTTTTTATTTTTTCTTAGAAATCTAGTGGACTTCATAAGTCTGCAAGTTTCCAACCAACTGATCAAGCTTGAGGGTATCAACATCCTGAGCCTCCTCAATAGCTGTAACTTTTCATTGGAACCTCTTGGGTAAAAACCTCAAAAACTTTCCAACAACTTTAGCTGCTTCAGGGAGTTTTTCACCAAGTGTGAAACAGGAATTCACGACGTCACTAAGTTTAGCATAAAAATCATCAAACGTCTCATCATCACGCATAAAAAGAGTTTCAAAAGAAGAGGTGGTACGTTGAAGTTTTGACCTTTTAACAAAAGTAGTACCCTCGTGAATAGTTTTAAGAATGTCCTAAGCCTCTTTTGCTACCTCGTACGTGCAAATACGACGAAACTCTTTAGGTGTGACGGAGCAAAAGAGGGAATTAAGAGCCTTACTGTTTCAACTCAAGTTTTGATAGTCGAAAGCGTCCCATTTATCAAGAGGTTTGGGGATATCAACACCATCAATGGTGGCAACGGTTCACTCCACCCATAAATCACACAGTGCCAAACTTTTTCATCGATAGATTTTAAAAACGCTCTCATACGTGCTTTCCAATAAGAATAGTTTATACCATCAAGTAACAGAGGTCTATGGGTCGAGTTACCTTCACAAATTGAATCCATATCACCAATCACACAAACAAAGAGTGACCTACTCTGATACCAAATGAAAAACCTAAGTGATTCGTGATTAGAACAAGATTTAATTGTACCAATTTCCAAACGATTAAAACTAACAATCTAAATCATCTAGCACACATGAAAGTGATTTAGATTGTCGTTTCAAAAAAATAATATATCGACACAAATGATTTTTATGTAGAAAAATCACAATTGGAGCACCTCCAATTGTGATTAAAAAACCACGGGCAAAATGTCACAAATCAGTCTACTATGAAAGGAAGACAGAGTACAAAATTACCAAACAAATTACCCAAATGCTGTCAATTTGTCTTCAACAATCTGTATTTCTTTCACAACTACCATCATCTTGGAATTGATTAGATCAATGTTGAATCCACAACATCCATTGTCAAATCAACGATAGCGCACAACATCAAACTCCTTCGAATACTCCACGCTTAAATCTCCGGATTCCACTGAAGAAGAACACTCTTGAAGTCGAATAATCAAACAACTCTTTGATGTATACTCGTCAAATCATGAGTATAATACTCAATCAAACATCAAAGAAAACTAGCAAAATAGTCCTAGAAGAAAAGCCTACAACCGTCAAAGAATATCTGGAGGCCGTAAACCTAAAAACAGACTGAAATAGATGTTAATAGAAAATAGGGGCCGCGAAAGTTGCTCGAGGGATAACATTGATACGCGTGTTTTCCACAAATGCCTTCGCTCGAGCCAAGCTTTCTTCGCTGGAGCGCACAATAAACCTTTCTAGTATTTTTGCAGACAAAGAAACTTCTGGAAGCAACTCATTTTCGCTCGAGCAAGCAAGACAAAACACCAAGAACAATTACAACTCGATAAGTTATGTTAGTTTGCGGAATTGACAAGACTAAGGGACCTAATAGTATGTTTTCTAGTTAAATCTAAAAGAAGTAGCACAATCTCACAAAAAGAAAAAAAAAAAAAAAAGAAAAGAAAAGAAAGAAGAAGCTATAATGGCGTTTCCCAAAATGCCACTACAGTGCCAACGATCATATTTTTTAAATGGGAAAAAATCTATCACAGCGTTTTTAAAACGTCGCTAAATACTGGATGACATTATTTTACTGTTATTTCCTACATTTAGTGTCGTTTTAAAAATGCCGCCTATACTAATCTAGCGACGTTTTTAAAGTGTCATAATGCTATAGCAACGACTGCGTCTTCGGCTTTTGATACTAAACGTCACAAAAAGAATTAATGACATTTTTTACACTTATAGTGACGTTTTTTTGAACGCCACTAAATGTAAAATTTTCAACAGTGTTTTCACTTCCTATTTCATTGAGTGCTACTATATCAATTCTTAGGTGAAAAAAATAAAAAATAATATATAGCAATTCTCTTTAAATATTTAAGCAGAACACACCACATCTTTATCTTTACTTTATTTACATATCTTTGATTAACGTAGTTTTATTTTTTTGGGCTAATTACACTAAAATTACCTTAATTATTAGCGAATATTATATTACTTCTCTAATCTATAAATCCGAACATATTGACCTGTTAATTATAAAAATCGTACAAATCACTTTTTTTGGAGGTGGTCTTGAGAGGGTCAATCTGTACGAATTCGTAAGTGAATTCATAAGTAAATAGGATAAAAAGATATTCATTAATAATTGAGTGATTTTAGGGTACATAACATTATTATTATTACTTTTTTTCACGAGAGATGAGGACATCAATGACCTCATTGATGACTTAAGAACCATGCAATTTCTCTCTCATAAAACTTTCATCATAGTTAAATAAAGCCCATTGAGCTGCGACCAAAACCAAAAAATTGCAGCTCAAAAATCCTACCATGTATACCCTCTAAATAAATAAATAAAAATATCCTGCCATGTATTACTCCTATTTATATTAATTTATTCATTTTTAAAATTTTTTTGGAGAATTTACTTAAAAGAATTGATTGACATGTTTTAAGTTATGATTTTTTTTTTTGGGGCACAAATACATTATTTATTGATTCGATTAAAAGAGACGAATATTGAAAATGATAAATAATTTGAGACAGATGGAGTATAATGTCCTCGACGTATTTAATGAAGGGATATACTAACTATTGTGTATTGGGCGATGGTTAATGTTAGTATAGATGTAAAAATTACAAGGAATATAGAGAAACATAAAGTGTGTATTGAATTTATAAATTTTTTTTCCCCCAGTTCTTAACAAGTAAGTGGTAGTTAACAAGACTCCAACAAAAAAATGATCTTTCTAACATGTATTTTTGGACACAAAAAAAGCCCAAAATAATTGGAAAATATAAAACACTTTTTACTAATTTAAAAATAATTTCACCCAAACAAATTCTCAATTCGTCAAAATTTGAACTGCTTTCTTAGAAATGAATCTCCCATAAGTTAGTTACCAGGTTAGATTTCTAACATAAGATGTCGATTTTGCAACACATTTATCTTTTGACACATCTCTCAACTTTGACAATAATTTTTAAATGCTTCTTGGGTTTTTGAATAACATAATAATAAGTTTTGATGAAACAATAAAACTTTGTCCCATTCCTATTTTTATATGTTTTCACTCTATTTCTTGACAAGGCATGGAAAATAAGGAGGGTGATAAGAATAGGGTAGGAACTAGGGCTGAACGAGAAATCCGTATAATTCATAACGGTCCAGTCCAATTCGGTAGGTTTGGATTGATTTTTTGAATCCGTGGTTTGGTTTCGGATCGGTTCCAGATTGAATCCCACAGTTCCGGATTGGAACTGATCCAAATTGTTAGGTTTTTATTCTTGGCAACTCCGTTTGACAAAACTCCTTTAAGTTGTATTTGTTTTTGCACTTTTTATTTCAGTGAGGCTATGAGTGTTTAGATGCGAATCTAACCCGAATTGTGCCTTGTAGAGAAGTTTGTGATGTTAATACTTTCAAGATTGCCACTTCGCTGATTATGACGGGGGTCGAGCTGCCCAGCCAGCTCGCACCAGTCAGCTCGCACCCGAAGCAAAATGCAAAATTGCATTCAAAGTTGGCTGTCCGCCCTTGCTCGCTCGAGCGAAGGTTTGCGCGCTTAAGCGAAGGGGTTCGTGGCTCGAGCGAAGGCACTAGTGGAAATCACGTGAGTTAAGGTTCTCGCTCGAGCGAAAGAAGCTTCGCTCGAGCGAGCTTCAAAATCCGAATTTCTATAAGGAATTGGTTTTCTTCCAAAACTAGGATTACTTTGGATTTCTATAAGTAGTTGGTTTTCTTCCAAAACTTTACTAACTTCTCCAGATCTTCTTCTTGGGTTCTAAGGTTTATATCTGGGGATATTTTGCTAATTTTCTTTGATGTTTTTGATTGAGTATTCAACTTATGGTTTAAAGAGTATACATCAAAGGATTATTTGTTTGTTTTACACAAAAGAGATAGTTGTTCTTCGGTGGATTCTGAAGAATTCGAGCCTGAAGCTTTTGGTGGATTTTGGAGTGGCTCATCGTCAAGACAATTCCGAGGTGAAGACGGGGTTGGAAGAGACACATAGAGGTTGGTTCAATTCGAGCGTGGATTCGCTAGGTAATTGAGAGTATACCTATGTAATTCCTTTATATTTTTTTAGTAGATTGTTTTGTGGCTGTTGCCCGTGATTTTTTATCACAATTAGAGGTCCAATTGTGGTTTTTCCATGTAAAATCGTTGTGTTGATTTGTCTTGATTGTTTGATTGGAATTGTTATATACTACTTAAAATTGATACATAATCACAAATCAACATCTAGGGGATTTCTAGATTTTTCAATTGGTATCAAAGCGGGTTGCTTGTTTGGTTTTTAAAATTTTTGAGCGAGATCTTGTTTGATTTGTGATAATGGATTCAATTCGTGAGGAAAATTCTATGGTTCGACCACCCCTACTTGACGGATCCAATTATTCTTTTTAGAAAGCTCGGATGAGATCATTTTTGAAACCTATAGATGAAAAAGTTTGGCAATCTGTCATGAATGGGTGGACAGAACCAATAATTACCGTTGATGGAGTAACTTTCCCCAAACCAATTGAAAAGTGAGACACAATTGATTACCAAAATAGTAGTTGGAATAGTAAAGCTATCAATTCTCTCTTTTGTGCTATCACACCTGAAGAGTTTAGTCGTATTTGTAATTGTGAAGTCGCAAAAGAGGCTTGGGATATCTTACAAACTATTCATGAGGGCACTCATTCTGTTAAACGCTCAAAATTTCAAAGGCTCACGTCTAGTTTCGAAAACCTTTCAATGAAAGATAGTGAGACCTTTGATGAATTTTATGCGAAGTTGAGTGACAATGTAAATTCCAGTTTTAATTTAGGTGAAAAAAAATACCAAAATCCAAAGTTGTGGGAAAATTTTGAGATCCTTACCTGATCGGTTCCAACCAAAAGTTACAGCTATTGAGAAGGCTCAAGATGTTAACAACCTCAAGCTGGATCACTTGGTTGGAAATCTCCAAACTTATGAGGCACATAGGAATTTCAAAAAGAAACAAAAAGATATTACTTTTAATAGTGCTCATAGAGTTGGAAAGGATTCTAATAAGGATTGTGAGATAGATTCCAAGATTACGGCTGCTTTTGTTAAACAATTTAAAAAATCTTTTTTGAAAAAGAATCCTAATCTTTTGGAATCTACTCATACCCATAAATCTAAAAGAAAAGATAAACTCAAAATTAATTCTATAGCCAAGAAGGAAAAATGAAAGATACAAGAGAACTCTAAAAGAGTCCAATGCTATAAATGCCAAGGATTTGGCCACTTTGTTTCAGAATGCCCCACTCGTTTGAAAAAGAAGAAAGCCCTCGCCATCACTTGGGATGATGAATCAGAATCTGATGAAGATGAAAGTGACAACGAAGATCAAGGCGAAGAGGGACATAAACAATTCCTTGCCTTCATGGCAGCTTCCGAAACTGAAGGACGAACAGAGTATCCGAAGAGCCTGGTTGAGAATGCCACTGATGATGAATCCTCGGGAAGTGATGATGAAGAGCTTGAGCAAGCTTATGAAAAGTTGTATAAGGAATTTCTTAAGTTATCCAAATTGAATGACAAACTCACTATGAAACTCATAGCATGTGAAAGTGAGAATTTCAAACTAAAGGAGGAGATTTCCAAGGCTAGGATTGATGCCATCAAGATAGCTAATGATCGACAAGCTCTTTGTGCAAAACTCTTGACTTTTGAGACAGAGAGGAATGAGCTACAACAAATCTATGCAACATATGAAGAAAAGATTGAAACTCTCGAGATGTCTCAAGTTACTTTGGAAGAACTAATGATCAAGAAAGAGGAAGAACTCAAGTGTGCTATGGCTACCATTGGTCTTTGGATCAAAGGATCAAAGACTTTGGAGGATATCATTGGGTCTTAACAAATCTGTTCTGACAAGAGTGGCATTGGCTTTGGTGGTAAGAAAGAGTAAAAACAGAGTGCATCTACATCTCATGATACAAGAACTCAAGGAAAGGGAGAACAAAAAATTCAACATAAAGATGGACTTCTCAAACTTCCTAGAGTTGGTAACGTAAAAGAAAAGAAGATACACCCTGTTTTTATTTGTCATCATTGTGGTATGCATGGTCATATTCACCTTTATTGTTATAAGTTGCATGGGAGAGTGCCTCATAAAGATGGAAGAAATTCTAATATCTCATTGGGTAAGAGACACTTCATTGGTCGTAAGGAGGTTAAGGGTCATAATAAACCTTGCTATTTTGATTTGCTTGAGACCAAACATGAACAGAGGTTGTGTTTACCTAGACCTAGAAATAAGAAGTTGGAAACCATGTCGAGACAGGTTCCCATTGAAAGGGAAGGGAACCACAATATCAAGACACTACCCAAGAACCGCAATTCTCACAACTTTGTTCGTACTAAAGCAGTTTAGGTGAGAAAACTTGACTTGTGTTAATTTGTTTTGTCGTTTTAGTTTTTAGGTTTCTGTGTTTTTTTTTTTTTTTTGTCATTAAATGTGTGCTTGTTCATTTTTTTTTTGTCTTACTTTATTTTTGAAAAAAAAAAACACAAAAAGATTTTCTTAGTATGGTTTTGCAAGCTTAAAATTTTTGAGTGGTCCTTGGTGCATATTGGAACTGATAAGAATATCCATTACATGTTAATATGAGTGTCCTTTCTGTGGTCACTACTCATTTTGGAGTGTGTGTTTTTTGATTAGTATGTCTCATTCTGTACAAACTCTTGGATTAGCAAATTTTGGAGTCTTCCGCCTTAGTGATTATTTTTTTTCTTTTCTATGGACTTCTGGCATTGTATCTTTTGCTTTTCTAGAGGAATTGACCTATACTAGCATATCATGGGCGATGTTGAGTCTCTTAACCACCTTCCATCTTTTTGCATCTCCACGGCTTTCCCCTTTATTCTTTGTAGTCCAGCCATGAGGAAAAGGCTACCTCAGAGTCACTAACCAGGCTATCCTTTGTTATCCATGCTTCTCTGGTTCGGTTTCCATACTCTTGAGCTTGTCAGCCGCCAATGAGTGTGCAAAAGAAAAAGAGAAAGAAGAAGAAGAAAAAATGTGCAAAAGAAAGAAAAGAAAAAATGAGAAAATAAAAAAAAGGAATTCATTGATTGAGGGGGAGCCTTCGCTTTTACTCACCAAATATCCCGTGATTCCTAGTGGTTTGACTTTCCTTTGTTGTGCTTAGATTCTCTTGTCGGAGGTCTAATTTTCAAATCACTACTAGGATTGAATCTAGTGTTTTGTCGAACTCCAAGAGTCACACACACACTTTTATCATGGGATCTATGCTTTGCACATAATGCATCACTTTCTTTTATGAGGAATTTTCTAGAGGCTGTGCACATTGTGTTTTCAAGTAATTGTGCTTCTTGGATAATCTTGTGTGTTTTAAGGTACAAATCTGAAATTCCTTGCTTGCTCCACCATATTATTTTTTGTCGTTTTCTTCTTATTCATTGTTTTTAGTAAGGGGGAGTTTGGTTTTTCATTACAAGAGTTTGTTAGCATGAACACTTTGATTTGTTTGTAAGGGAGATTGGTTATAGTTGTTTTGCATGTTGCTATGCATTGTTTGCTAATTATTTCCTTCTTGCATGTTCTTGGTATTTACATCGTCATATCATTGCTTGTGTGGTTTATGATCTTGCTTTTGTTGTTTGAGAGTTGTTTTTCATGAGTCTTAGTTTTCATCTATTCATGTTTTCTATCTCATGTTTCAAGATAATCGTGTCATATGTCTATTGTTTTTTCATATACTCTTGTGGGACTAATAGTTGTTTTGGAGATTGTGGTACTAATAGTTGTTTTGCAGATCATGACCTTGAGAAAGAAGTTTGTTTTTATTGGCTGTAAGGATTGGGGTGTTTAGAATTTTATTTGTTAGGTGTGTTTTGTCACGGCATTGCCAAAGAGGGAGATTGTTAGGTTTTTATTCTTGGCAACCCCATTTGACAAAACTCCTTTAAGTTGTATTTGTTTTCGCACTTTTTATTTCAGTGAGGCTATGAGTGTTTAGATGTAAATCCAACCCGAATTGTGCCTTGCAGAGAAGTTTGTGATGTTAATACTTTCAAGATTGCCACTTTGCTGATTATGACGGGGGTCGAGTTGCCCAATCAGCTCGCGTCCAAAGCAAAATGCAAAATTACATTCAAAGTTGGTTGTTCGCCCTTGCTCGCTCGAGCGAATAAGTCCTCGCTCGAGCGAACGTTTGCGCACTTGAGCGAAGGGGTTCGTGGCTCGACCGAAGGCACTAGTGGAAATCACGCGAGTTAAGGTTCTCGCTCGAGCGAAAGAAGCTTCGCTCGAGCGAGCTTCAAAATCCGGATTTCTATAAGGAATTGGTTTTCTTCTAAAACTAGGATTACTTTGGATTTCTATAAGTAGTTGGTTTTCTCCCAAAACTTTACTAACTTCTCCAGATATTCTTCTTGGGTTCTAAGGTTTATATCTGGGGATATTTTGCTAGTTTTCTTTGATATTTTTGATTGAGTATTCAACTCATGGTTTAAAGAGTATACATCAAAGGATTATTTGCTTGTTCTACACAAAAGAGAGAGTTGTTCTTCGGTAGATTCTGAAGAATTCGAGCCTGAAGCTTTGGTGGATTCCGGAGTGGCTCATTGTCAAGACAATTTCGAGGTGAAAACGGGGTTGGAAGAGACACATAGAGGTTGGTTTAATTCGAGCGTGGATTCGCTAGGTAATTGAGAGTATACCTGTGTAATTCTTTTATATTTTCTTAGTGGATTGTTTTGTGGCTGTTGTTCGTGGTTTTTTATCACAATTGGAGGTGTCCAATTGTAATTTTTTCACGTAAAATCGTTGTGTCGATTTGTCTTGATTGTTTGATTGGGATTGTTATATACTGCTTAAAATTGATACATAATCACAAATTAACATCTAGGGGATTTCTAGATTTTTCACAAATCGTATACAAATAGTCTATATTTATACTATAGACCCTCCCATATAATATCATTTCTTATTGTTTTTGTTTGATGCTATGTTTAGTTTTAATAAAGAAGAAGAACTTTGCCTTATGTAATGTGTATCCAATTTTATTGCTTTTGTTTGTTGCTTTTATTAATTGCTTTTGTTTGATGCTATGTTATGTTTTCATGAAATTAAAATGTTCTATTTTTTTTATTATTTAATTATGTGAATTTTTCAGGATTTAAATGGATTGGATTGTCTTCAATTTTCAGGAACTATAGATAATGGATTGATCCTGATTTTACCTCAATCTGGACCATGCTCACCCCTAGTAGGAACGAGGCGATGTCAACATAATTTCCACCACTGATCCTAAGACGAAACCATATTAAGGAATTGTTTGAAATGATTTAAATAAGTGTATTTTTTGACTTTTTATGAAAAAAATATGTAAAAAAATAAAGAGGTGATGTGACAAAAAAATAAAAAATAAATAAAAAATATGCTATTTTAGGAAATGCCAAATAGTCTAAGTATGATATAATATAGATGATACAACACGTGAAAGAAATAATTCATGCATGAGTGATGTTCGTTGAATTGAAATTATTAAAAAATGAGAGCTGCATATGAATACTTTGGTGTTTAAGTAATTGACATAAGTTGGGCAACGCGGGATAAAAAGAGACCCAAAATAAAAAAACAAAAAAAATCAAATTTTGTCCCCTCCCATCTTTTTATTTGGACGGAATAAGATGATAGTTAAGAAAATCAAATTCTCTCCCTTTCTCATTTTTTTATTTGGACGCAAGTCCGTTCGTGAGATTTTTGGGATTCAAAATCGATAATTAATTGATAAATTTTGAGGTTTTTTATATTTTTTTTTCATTGAATAAAATAAAAAATTTGAAGATAAAAGATAAAAGATTTGTGTCAAAATCATAAAAAATACTTAACATTACATTATAACAACTAATAAGTATTACTTGATTCTTGCTCTTCTTATATTTTTAAAAACAAATAAATCAATCATATTTGCATAATCTAGTTTTTTTACAAAATCATTTTCAATGGATAACAATGCTAATTATTTTAAATGGGCCTTTCAATTTTTTTAATGAGTCAATTTATTTTAAATTAGTTTGAGCCTTCCTTAATATTTTTTGGACTTAAAACATATCTAATGTATTACACTAAATTATAATAGGAGGGGGGGTCCTTTTTTGGGTTTATTGTCAATGAATAACAGTACTAATTTTTTTTGAATGGGCCTTTCAATTTTTGAATGAGTCAATTTATTTTAAATTAGTTTGAACCTTTTTTTTTATTTTTTTTATTTTTGGACTTAAAATATGTCTAATATATTACACTAAATTATAATAGGATGTGATCCTTTTTTTAGGTTTATTTTGAAGGGCTCTAGGTCATGGCCTGATGGACCTATGCCCAAGACCGGCCCTTTGAGGCAACAAATTATCATCCCTACATGTATTAAAAAAAATGAAAGATTACTATTTTATGTGTCTTATTATGAACACATATATTGAAAATCAATGTCATTAAATGATTTTAGCTATATTATTTTCTACAAAACAATTTCATGGTCATACTATTTTCAACAATTGTTTAAAAAATAATGGCTAATATTTTTTTTATTATTATATAAAGATGAACACATCTAGATAAATACTATATAATGGCAGGTATTGAATTATGAAAATCAAAACCCAAAAAACTTTAAATGATTAACCGTAACAAAATAGAATTGGTTGGATTTATGATCATTGATCATTTGTCCCTTGTAGGGGTGGGCACGGGTCGGTTGCGGTCACGGAACCTTCAATTCACCATCTGTTTGTCAGATTGGCGGATTAGAGAAAATCAATCCGCATCCGTCCGCCAATTCGACGGATGTGGATTGAGCGGATTGGCGGTTTGGCAGATGGATGCGAATCGGTTTGGCGGTTTAAAATTTTATAAATTTTCAATATAATTCAACTTGTACACTTCCTTAAAAAAAGAAGAAGAAAGTATTACAGTTAATGATTCAAAAAAATATTACAACCCCTGCATGCCTCATCCAAAGCAAGAAAGTTTGAAACTTTAGAATATTACAATCACTGCATGCCTCATCCACATATTACAATCACAGCATGTCTCATCTACATAAAGTGTTATAATTTGTGGTTCTTAAAATATAAAAACAATTCAAACCACTAAAGCCATGGCCAGAGCAGTAGTAGAGATTGTATGTCTCTATACTGTTACGTCTATATCTGTTTTTGAAAACAAAAACCAATCAGCATATATCATATTTTCTGTTTGTTATTTTTAGAGATAGATTTAAAAACAAAAAAATATAGATAAATAATACGTTTATTTTTTTCAATTCAAAAAAGATATTCAAGTTTAAAACTTTTTTTCAACAGAATATTTAAACTCTTTTTTAATTGAAAAACACAAACAGAATATTTAAACAAGTTGAAAACACAAAGTCTTATAACTTACTAGGGATGCTCGCGGTTGGCGGTTTGGTTGCGGTCAAAGGAATCTCAAATCTGCCATCCATCCGCCAGATTGGCGGATTGGAGAAAATCAATTGCAACCGTCCGCTCGTCATCACGCATCCGTCCAAAATGCGGCGGATCGGTTTGGTTCGGTCGATTTTGGCGGATCGATATATCCGCTGCTCACCCCTAGTCCCTTGTGTACCTACTTTTTATATGGATCCAAGAGAAGATATATAGATCATACTCAACCTTATTTAAAAGGACATTACTATTTTAGTTCAAAAATTATATTTATTTTTGAACTCTTGAGATCTCATTTGACAATATCACTTTTTAGTCTAAAAGTTAAAAAGTCACTAAAAAATTCAAAAATTAAAAATTTATATCAAAAAGTCCAAGATTCAATTTTTTTTTCCTACTTTTTGCACATATTTTCATAAAAAACTAACAAGTCATTTCAAGCATACAAATATTTTTTACATCATACTTTAAAAAAAAATCAAAAAATTATTAAAAAAACCTTGTTCCTAAACGAAAGAGAAAAAGGAGAGAGTACGTTTGTGTGTGTGTGTGTGTTTTTGTAACTATGTTGGTCGTAATAAGACTTTAATGAATCAAAAGGTTAGAAGAAGCCACTTTAAGAATGTCTATTTAGTTTTAAACATATACATTTGTAATTTTTTTTAAAAATTATTTAAGAAAATGGGGGTTCGATTGGCACCGACCTACCGGTGCCATATTGGCTCCGCCCCTGGTTTTTGTTGATACACTATAAATAGTGTTTTATCGCTCCATTCTTGATTTTAGTTGATAGATCATGAACAGTGCCTTAATAGCTTTGCTCCTGGCTTTAGTCAATAGACCATGATCAGTATTATATTATAAATTTCTTAACTACTACTTTTATGTATTATGTATTCGTTGATTTGTGCCAAATATTTTATTTTTTTAAAATGCAATTACAAGTGAGAATCTTTGCAAGTAGAGGATATGACAAAAAAGGTTGACAATAAAAAGTATATATATATATATATATATATTTTGAATTAGATTAAGAATATTATTGTTGCCTTATTTCTAAAGGGGTCAAACGAATCTTTTGTAATACTAGGTATGTTTGACTTAGGTCAAGTTTGGTATGATTGAAAAAAGACAAAAAGTCAAAAAGTCACTATCCTATTTAAGTCACATTATCTTATTTAAGTCACATCACCTCTCTAACACAACACTTCAAACACAACTCAAACCCAACCCATATTTCATAAAAAGTTAAAAAATGCATTTATTTAGTCTTCCCAAACTAGGTCTTAGTTATTAATTTACAGTAACCTTATTTTATTTTGTTTTTTTTAATGAATAAAACAAAAGGATGACTTGCTTTATATTTTTAACATTTTATTTTCTTCTAATATATAAAGGGTTTCGATTGTCATGAACTTTGGATAAAGTCATAAAACTTAACTCAAAGCTATGGTGCCATACTTACAACTATAACTTGTACTTAAAACAATAAATTTACCATGTTGACCATTTCAAGCAATATTTATTAAAAAAATGTTATTTATAAAAATATTAATTTTTTCACATATCAATAAAATGATATTATTAATTATACTTATACCTATAATTTTTACTTAATAAAACTAAATAAATGATGACAATTTTAAGCTATATTTTTGCCAAAATATGTCATTTATAAAAATATTATTCATATGCTTATAATTTATAAATGTTTTGATTTAAAATGAAGAGACTACAAAAAAAAAAAAAAAGTTTCGTGATTCTATATAAATTTTTTTTTTTTACAAAAACTTGTTTGAAATATATATATGCAAATCCCAACTACATTATGCAAATCCTAACTACATTCAAGTTCTATACTAGTTTGAAAATAATTTTTTCAGGCTTATGTTGTGTTTAAATCATAAATTTAAGTAGGAATTTAAAAAAAAAAAGAGAAAAGATGAGTGAAATGTTATTGTGTGGAAGTGAAATGTTACTTTCATGTAAATATCAAGATCAAGATCTGGCTTAATGTTTGATTCCTTCTCTCTCCTAGACAATATTGTTAACAAGTCTGCAAAATTTTCAAATTCAAACAAAATTGATTCAGACCCAGTTCAAATGTTCCAATCACAAGAAAAAACAATAAAACAGAAACAATCAAACACACATAACACAACATATACGTGGTTTATATGTCTACATCCGTAGAGGGGAGATAATGATCTCGGCTCTCTGCTTTTGTAAAATGCCGCTTAGAGCAACTCCAGTAGTGTGCTGTATATTGTTCTATTGCTAAAATTTGACACAATGGACACAAAAATCACTCTAACAGTGTGCTATTCATCGTGCTAAATTTAGCATGATAGAAGTTGTAAGATAAATTGATAGAGAAAGAGAGATACAGAGAGAATGAATTATGTATATTGATTTATGTATTGAATGTATTTTGTACAATGGTTCAGGAGCTCCTTATAAAGGAGAAGTTTACAAACAATGCACCCAAAAGCAACTGAAAGCAAAGACATCATGATCAGCTAGGACACACTTTACAGCTAATAACAACATAGAATACACTAACAATATAATGCACTAACAGCCCCCCTCAAACTCAAGGAGGATAGGCACTAGCTAACTTGAGTTTGAAGAGAGTAACAAAATAGAAAAATAAACTGATAAATAAAATAAAACAGGATAGGAGACACGGTATGGTCGTGTCAGACCGTTGTAGGAGACACGGTATGGTCGTGTCGGACCGTTGTAGCAGACAGTTTACGGGGTCATGTCGGACCGTTGTAGCAGACACTGTGTGATCGTGTCAGACCGTTGTAGAAGACAGTTTATGGGTCATGTCGGACCGATGTAGCAGCTGACCGGAATCAATGTCGGGACAGTTTATGGGGTCATGTCGGACCGTTGTAGAAGACAGTTTACGAGGTCATGCCGGACCAATGTAGCAGACACTGTGTGGTCGTGTCAGACCGTTGTAGAAGATTGTGGTGGTGCACCAAGGGGGTGACTTAAGGAGTGCGCCATGGGCGACTTATACATGATACTGTGTATAACCCCCCCTCAAACTCAAATAGGTGTGAAGATAGAAACCTATTTGAGGTTGAAACAAAGGGATTGATAAAGCTGATTGGTGTAGAAGACACTGTATGAGTGTGTAGATAGGCTGCCCAAAAGATATACATGGATGTAGATATCGAGCCCTCAAAAGTCGTGCCCTCAAAAGGTGTGCCCGCACCCTCAAAAGGCGTGTCATCAAAAGGCGTGCCCGAGTCATCAAAAGGCGTGCCATGAAAAGGCGTGCCAGGTTGTCGGCGTCAAGAGACGCGCGATGCGCGTGGCTGCCTCGGCTATATAACCAAGACTGAACCTGAGGCTGAGGCAGAGGCAGAGGCTGAGACAAAAAACCTGCGAATTTCTTTGAAAAACTCTTCGTTGTGCTAAGAGAGAGAGTTGTGCTGAGAGAGAGAGTCTGGAACACTCTGTTGCGAGAGATAGTCTGTAATACTCTGTTGCCCAGAAAATGGCTTCGTCGTCCCGCGGGCTGCTTACCCTCTTTCCCGACCTCAACGAGTCCACAGGAGAGAGAACTGGTGCGGTGGCCAGTGAACCTCAACCAAACACCGCTGAGTTTGCTCCGCTGAACTTTCCGATGCGGTCTGTGGAGCAAAAAATGGCGGTGCAGACGGATGTGGAGGCCAATCAGTATACTTTGAAGTCATGTGTGGAAACCATGACGGCGGTTACAAACTTGTCGAACCGGCTGCAGAGTAGGACAAATGAGGTGCAGCAGTTAAACTCCCAACTGGCTCTGCTCCAACGCATGTATAAGGATGCGCGAGCAGAGATAAGTGTGCTGAAGGCGGAAAACAAGGAGTTGAAGCGGAAGGCCACCGTGATGTTCCGATTTGGAGGTCCGCCATATGCTGCAGTGGAGGAGCAGGGGGGAGTGAATGCGCTCGGTGGTGTGGGAAACACGGAGGCAACACCGGCAAGGGCCGTCCAGGACGGAGGCAAGAAGAAGAGACCGGCAGCAGAGTAGAGAAGAAAAATCCCACTGTGCCGATTTGTGTTGGTTTGATTTTTTTTTTTTTTTTTTTTTGGTGTAAAATGGTGATCGGGGTGAGTCCCGACATGAATAAAATAAGTTGGTGTGCAGTTCGTCTTCTTCCTCTGTTTTTTTTTTTTTTTGTTTTTTTTTAATGAAAAAAAATAAATAAATAAAAAATAAAATAAAGAAATAAATAAAATAAAAGAAAGAAAATGGAGTGGTGTCTGCCATGTGCATGCGTGTGATGAGTGTTTGGGAATATAGTATAATAAAGAGATAAAGATAGATATAGAGAAAGGATAAAGAGGGTTTGAAAGTGGCAGAGAGAGAGAAAAGAGATATACATGGGCACAGCAATGTGTGTGTCGGTGAGTGGTCTGGAAAGTAAAAGAAAAAAAAAAATAAAGAAATGGAGTGGGCTGTGCATTCGGCATGGTGCAGTAGTTTTTTTTTTTTTTTTTGTAAAAGAAAAGAATCGAGAAAAAAAAATAATAATAATAATAAAAAAAAATAAATAAAGAAATAAATAAGGGGATGAAAAAGAAATATATATATATATATATATAGATATAATAAGAATAAAAATAATAAAAATAATGGGTCACGTGGGTTGCTTGGGGGTGGTGTTGTCGGTTTCATTTCAAAAGAGAGAGTAAAATAATAAAAAAAAGAAAAAGAAAGTTAAGTGGTTTTCAAAAGAGAGAGTAAAATAATAAAAAAAAAAAGGAAAAAGAAAGGTAAGTGGGAGGATGCTTGAATTGGGGTTTGATTTATCCTCAGATTCATGCTCCAAGGTGGTACACGTGGGTTGCGTGGTGTGTTGTAGAAGAATAAAATAAAATAAAACAAAATAGATAAAAGATAAAAGTGGTGGAAGGGTGAGTGCAGAAAAAAATAATAGCAGTGTACTCTCTCTCACCCTCCCACAGCAGCCATGAGAATGCCAGAGAACGGTGGTCTGCAACATAAGGGAAGTCGAGGGAGGATCGGAGAAGGGAGAGAAAGGATCGAGAGGTAGATGAGGGTTAGGGTTAGGGTTTGGATCTTCGTATTCTTCGAGAAAGCCGCCATCGCAAGAAGGGCAGAGAAGGTCAGTGTTGGGAGAGGGAGTGACGGTGACCGTCCGATTGCATCGGTAGCAGAAATAGAGCTGTGGGCCGACGTCCACGACGGTTCCTCCGGCGGAGGCCATGTTTTCGGTCGATCTTTAGGAGAGGAGAGAATGGGGACAGCAGGGTCAATCATCCAGCAGATCGTTGATTGCATGAAGATCGTCCTCGAATACTCCTTCCATGGGCGACCCAGGTAGGTAGGGAAGTTGGTCTTGACGGGTGTGAGATCGGCAGTGGCATCGATTCGGCATTTCTGGATTACGATTCCAGTGTTTTGGTTGTTTGTCGATGCGGCCTTGCGCGGTGAGCATGTGGCCGGCGTCGGGTTTCCGAGCGTGGATGTCGCAGTCTTGGAATAACGCCGCCGCGTTGCCGAATATGAAATCTACAGTCCCTGCAATAAAGCAGTTGATGTAGAACTGGCGATTGGAGTGAACATAAAGGGTGTCTTGGTGTGAGTTGCTTGCTGCTATGGCTTCGATGGATGGTGGGGACCGTCGGATCATGAATCACAGCTGATCTTAAGGTGATGAATGTATAGCAACATAGCGAGCCTTGTTAGTGAAACAATTCAAGGTATGTGTAAGGTATGTGTTGAAAAACTCCCGCGGGCAGCGAAGGCAAGGTTGCCGGCCGGCTGCCCGCCGGAAAGAAAAGAGTATAGGCCTAAATCTTATAGCTCTGATACCATGTAAGATAAATTGATAGAGAAAGAGAGATACAGAGAGAATGAATTATGTATATTGATTTATGTATTGAATGTATTTTGTACAATGGTTCAGGAGCTCCTTATAAAGGAGAAGTTTACAAACAATGCACCCAAAAGCAACCGAAAGCAAAGACATCATGATCAGCTAGGACACACTTTACAGCTAATAACAACATAGAATACACTAACAATATAATGCACTAACAGAAGTATTGTGGCAAAAGTTAGCATAATGAACGTTTGACCGTAAAAATGTCGTGCCACGTATTTCTTTATATAGATTCAGTAAAATTAATAAATTATTGTAAAAATTAAAATTAATATTTTTTAAAATATTAAGCATCATATTAAAATTTGATTCAAAATAAAATTTGAAGACATTTCAAATACATAAAAGAAAGTAGCTTAAAAACTTTACCCTTCTTGCAGTGACCACGCATGTTGAATAAGATTATTATGAAATGTATGATGGATTTTAGAAGATTGATATGAACTCAATCAATTGGAGTGTTGGCCCTCATGATAAACATAAAAATTGAAGTTTTTACAGATATTATATCAGGGAACATTTTTTTTAGTTAAAAGTATAATTTAAAGATGTTGCGAATACATATAATTAGGTACATACGGTTGTGTCATATGGTCGAAATTAGATTATACGGTCATCATACTAACAAAAATAGCATATGCACTACTGAGGTGGGCATATCAAAATATTATATTTGACATTATAACATGCTAATATATGGCATTGGCACGATTGAAATAGCATGATCTACTAGAGATGAGTGTATAGTAAAAATACAACAAAGCTAAAAAATAAAGAAACCAAATACAAAACCTGACACAAAAAGATATGAATGGACAAGATTCTGCAAGATTTATTGGTAGGACTCACTTATCAAAATCATATCCATTCATTTGTTTTCTGTGACTGATTGTGTTTCTTTTATGTGTTCATAGATGCCTCATAATAAGATTCATTTGAAATCACAAGATAAAACAAGTCCCCAGCACTTGGTATCAAATGATTTAAACTCATAGTTGTCTTACTTTTAGATCTGAATCAAGTTTTAGCTAGCAGCAATGAGGTCTTCCCAGAGCTTGGTGGGCCTAAGAGCAATGCCATTCTGCAAAACCGGATCAATGAAATGAGAACTAGGATGTGTTTGGTGACTCAGTAACAGACTAACTTAGAAGTTGAAACTATTTTCGAATTTTTTTTTAAGAACTTATTTTTTGGAATGACTTGCCTTTAAAAAAAATTACCAAAAAGTTGTTTTTCATATTTTTAAAAATTGTTTTCACACAAAAATAAAAATAAAATTTAAACGGTGAGTGTTTTTGAACTTTCATTGTTTTTTGTTTCCAGAAATACCAACAAAAAAAAAATGAAAACGAAAACAAACCCAACTTCATTTTTATTCTCACCTGCCAGGCTTAATGATTCCACTGACATTATGAAGGATTGCTAATGGTTTCTTCCTACTTGGAAAAATATGGAGATAATTCAAGAAAGAACCCCTTTTCAAGAGAGAGACAGAGAGAGAAAACAAGGTTAGTTTAATTTACAACACAGACATTAACATGTTTATGTGATATAATATAATTGAGAGAATTCACCTCTAAAATGTTGATGGAGAAGTTGAGAATTGTTGGCAGTGCTCTACCGCCAACATAAGCTTCTGAGTTGACATTTAAATGCTCGAACCGGACTTCAATGGTGGGAAGATCAATATTCAATACCAACTCTGTAAAAAGAAGTTTTAAAAAACAGAGACAAAAAATAAAATAAAATAAATACTTCAAACACAGAAGAAACACAAGAAAATCAACAACTCAAATCCAAAAAACTATTACATTTATGTTGAGATTGTTAGTTTAGCAAAACAATAAACAAAATGTTAAACAAAAATATTATGATAATAAGTAGAGATACGAGTAGTGTTATTGTCTTAAAATTTCTTTTTCTTAGTGAAAAACATACAGGATAAAAATCTATTTTGCTCGAAGGGTGTTCACCACCGCTAAGAAATCTTGTCTAGAACGAAAATTGCTAAAAAATATAGGGTAAGTTACACTAACACCCTTCTATATCTATTAAATTACATTGACATCCCTTTATTTTATTTTTTGATTTGATTTTAATTTTAATAGCGTCTCTAACCCTTATCTAAATCTTTACTCAAACTTATATCAAATTGAGTTTTACCCAAATCAAGGGATACCCATTTCTTTACTCAAATCTCTATTTAATCACAGCGGCTTAGACACATGACCGAAAGGCAATTTGAAAAGCTAGCTAAAAGTTTTTTGGTCACGTCACCTCTCACATTTTTTACATATAAAACGATAAAAAAATAAAAAAAAACCAAAAAAACTCAAAAAAAAAAAAAAAATCAATTTTTAACTAATTTTCCAAATCACCCCCGGATTTTACCCAAATTTTCTATTATTCTCTTTTCAACTCATAGCATCCCCTGAAAACTTGACACTTTGCTCAAATTTTAGTTTGTCTATTGAAGTGCTTCCTATCAAATAAAGCTTTTGGAGAAAGAGCTCCAAAACCGAATAGAGGCAGAGAAAAGTAAATCATCCAAGATGGTAGGAAAAATCTATGATTCTCCATAAGTAAATCAATTAATGAGAATAAAAATTAATGTGAAAAAATTAAATCAAAAGCAACATAAGAATTTTACGTGGTTCCCTCAATGTGAGGTACGTCCACGGGATCGAAATCTGATTCTACTATCAACTAAATAAGTTTTCAAACGATTACAAACAAGATACAAATAGTCTCACAAACCATCCTTAGGTGAATTTCAAATAATCACAAATAAATAAGAGGAAATGTCTCATCAAATAGATGAACAAAAATCTTCAAAAATCAAAGTTAAAAAAGACCCAAAATAATAACCCAAATCAACCTTTAAATCATACCACGTGAGATAAAATTCTCACTCAAGCACAAAGACGTCCACAGATTGATTGGACAATCAAATCTTCAAAAAAAAAAAAAAAAAAAAAAAAGAAAAAAAAAAAAAAGAACCTTCTTTTCCTTCACCCACTGTTGAAGCTTGACGAATTGATTTTCAATCTCACACCACCGAAAGTCAACAACGTTGTAGCTACACCACTCTTGGGACACAAACAATATTTATATATTGTTAAATCTTAGGCCTAGTTTGGGATCTACTATATAATCAATCTTTTTATTTTTTTTTCATCACATCACCTCTCTACTTTTCTATATATCTTTTCGTAAAAAGACAAAAAAATACATTTTTTTAAAACACCCCAAACCAACCCTTAGTTTTGTTGGTCAAAACTCTATTTATTATCAAATTGAATTTGGCTTACACAAATTAAATATAATATATTAAAATATATTATATCTAAATTAAATCAAACTAAAATTTTTTTTTCAAAATTAATTAAGCCTCAAAGGTATACCCAACACAAGAAACTATAACACAGAAGGAGAGAGAGTTCCAAAACATAAACCAGTAAAAAACCAGTAATTTCGCTCTCGAAAACATAAACCCATATCATTACACAGAGCAGACAATCAACTCGTTTAATCCATCAAATCTCACCTTCTAAACGAATCAATACAGTGCCATGGCGTTTGAAACAGAGCCTGGTGGGATTTTGTTCGATGAATTCACTCACTGAATTGCTCAAAATCAATGAATTCATTGATTTGGGAGTTGGGTGTTGGGTCTGCTTTTGTGGGTTTGCGGTTGCGGAGGAGGGAGGTTTTGTTGGGCGGCGGAGGTGGTAAGGTATGGCAGTGGTGCTCCGATTGAGCTTCTTCACCAGTTGGATCCTCCGGTGGGTATTCCACGGCCATGGTTGTCTGTGTGTGGTTCCAGTGGATTTGCTAGAGGAGCAGTCTTGTTTGTATGTATGTTTTTTTTCGCATGAATACTAATAAAAAGGGTAAATTACATTGAACCCCTTTCATGTTTCTATACAGATTCTCTTACATTTAAAAAATTACATTAGACTCTTTGATGTTAATAGTCTCATTACAAATTATCTTTTGAATTGCTGTTATCATGAGTAATTTTATTTTCACACACCATTTATATTTTGTGCATATCATTTCTTAGTTCACACACTTATTAATTTAGTTATATATTATGTTTTTCTCATTTCACACATCAAATATTCTAAATATATTCTTAACTCATAATTTAAACACAAATCACACAAAATACATTTACACACATCACAACAGTAACTCCGGGATATTCAACAACCCACCAACATATTTTCAACAGTTCTTTAGAGTCAATCAACGAAGAAATAATGAAAAGATTAATGGAAGTTGATGAAATCTTTTTTTTTTTTTGGGAGGGGTTCGTAATCAACGATGATAGTAAGTTTTCATCGCGATCAAAAAAATCTTAAAACAAATCATATGAAAAGTTTTCATCATTGAAATTTTTGTTCACATTCCTATGGAAGTTGAATTTATAAAAGAATAGCAATTCTCTTGTCCAAAAAAAAAAAAAAAGAAGTAAAATAGAGTGCAACAATGGTGAGAGTGAAAAACAATAGAAGAACAATGTAGGTCTTACAGTGATTTTTTTTTTTTTTTTTCAAAAGATGTGCATTGAATATTTTTGTTCCCAAAGATGTGTATAGAGAAAATTTAGTTTTAAGAGTTGTTGTATATTGATGTCTATAGTTGTCATTTTGTTTAATGGTAAAATTGTAATAAAAATTTAATGTGCACAGAGAGTAAATGATGTGTGTAAATAGAATTACCTTGAAGTCATGTCTTAAAATTTTCTAAATGATCATCTTGCCATTTTTTATACAATTTTTTCTTCTTATCATGATGACTACATTCTATACTTTTCTAAATTCTATCTGAACATATTCTTATTAAGTAATGATATACAAACATAAATTTTATATGAAATTTTCAAATACAATGATATAGCTTAATGATGACTTTCACTTTAAAACAAAACACCCATAAATATGATTTATATTTATAACAATATCACTTTTACAATATTTTTATGATATTTTTTGTATAAATTTTTATATATGAATATAATTTTTCATTTTTATTTCCACCATTATATGTAGATTAGATCAATTTAATCTAGATATATATTAAAAATATATAATTTGTACAAAAAAAATTAAAAAAAATTCATTAAATACAACAAAATAAGATAATGTATTGAATTTTTGTATTTTTTTATTATCTTTTTTTATTTGGTGAATTTAAAAAAATCATAAAATATTATAATTCTTAAGTATATTTGTATTAGGTGTATCTATAAAAAAAAATGCTTAGAGTATTAAAAAAATCAGTAAAAATAAAAAAAAAACCATGAAAAATAAAAAAAAAAATTATTTTTTTGTGTGAGTTAAACAAAAGAAGATGATTGTTATTACTTTCGAAATGACATGAATAGAATATTTGCATTATTTTATTATTTTATATGTATAAAGGTTAAAAGACAAATATGTCATTTTCTTCTGATAGGAGAATTAAGTGTAATTTTTCAAATGTGAAGAAGAGATTTATATTAAATAGAAACCTTAAACGATTGGGGTTGGGGTTGCTGATGAAGGAGGTTTTGTTGGGCAGTAGAGGTGGGAAGGTATGGCGGTGGTGCTCCAATTGAGCTCCCACACCAGTTAGATCCTCCGGTGGGATTCCATGGCTATGGATGTTTGTGATTTCAGTAGATTTGCTAAAGGAGCAGCTTTGTTTGTTTGTTTGTTTGTTTTTTTTTTTTTTTTATAGTTTTTTTGGTTTTTTAGTTTTTTAGTTTTTTTTTTCCCTCACCTGAATACTAATAAAAATGTTACAAGATTTATTCATACAATGATAACATTTAGGGGTGATTGGCCAATAATATTTTAATAAACATGGAAGTTGTATTTAATATTTTTTTAACGAAGTTTTATTGAATAGAAATTGACAAATTTATCTATGTGATTTAATGTATTAATCATGTTTGGAAAATACATTAATTGTGTTTGGAAAAAGTATACTAAGAATTTTTTTATTTGTTCTTGTTAGTCATAGCATGAATAACATTGATTTTAATGATTTTGTTTTGATTTAATTGAAGAGTTAAATTGTTTGAAATTTTATAATCAATTTAACATTATAATTCATCATCATTTTGTCTTATTTATGTTTATTAGAGGCCAAAATTTAAGCTCAAACAAGCAAGAACCAAGCAGCAAAACGTAGCAGCAAGCAGTAGAAGCATTATTTTAATTTTGTTTTGATGGATCATAATTGAAAACTTGTTCTTTGATTAAATCATTATAATCTATGATTCTCGTAGTATTTAACTACGTTTTTGAAAGCCAAAAAGAAGCTTAAACAAGTGTTAAAGAAGTGCCATAACAATAGCAAATAGCAGTAGAAGCAGCCAAAACAAAGGAGGTTGAAAATACACTGGGTGGACATCCGGGTTGACATAGGGGACGACCAGCTAGGCCAAAATCAGCACATTTCACTCTAGTTCAATCCAGTTTCACTCCGGCTGTCAGACCAGCAGTATGCTTGATGACTGCAAACGACAACGTTGACGGCCGGGACTTCAAGGGACATCCAGGAAGACATTCGGGGGGACAACCCATAGACACAGAACTTCATTTGGGGACATCCAGGTGGACGTCCACTATGTAGAGATCCAATATATCAATATAAGATACTGAGAGCAGAAAATAAAGATTTTTCTTTAGAACACCCATCATTCAACAGGCAAAACTCACATGGGCAACTGAGATTCTCTGAGCATTGAATTGTTTATCATCCTTATCTATCACCATCCTATCTCCTCAATGGGAAGAAGAGAATGGCCTTGCCAGACAGAACAGAGCACTGAGCTCTGCTATACATATAGAGTTCTGATATGCAGAACAAAAAAAAAAAAGGGACAACGAACCAAAACATTTTCACATCATTCATCAATCACATATTCTCTCTGAAAAATCTAGAAATCCCCTAGATGTTGATTTGTGATTATGTATCAATTTTAAGCAGAATATAACAATCCCAATCAAACAATCAAGACAAAGAGACACAACGATTTAACGTGGAAAAAACCACAATTGGACACCTCCAACTGTGATAAAAAAACCACGGGCAACAGCCACAAAACAATCCACTAAGAAGATTTAAAGGAATTACACAGGTATACTCTCAATTACCTAGCGAATCCACGCCTAATTGAACCAACCTCTATGTGTCTCTTTCAACCCCGTCTTCACCTCGGAATTGTCTTTACGATGAGCCACCCCGGAATCCACCAAAGCTTCAGGCTCGAATTCTTCAGAATCCACCGAAGAACAACTCTCTCTTTTGTAGAACAAAACACAACCTTTGATGTACTCTCTTTAAACCATGAGTTGAATACTCAATAAAACATCAAAGAAAACTCACAAAGTATCCCCAGATATAAACCCTAGAAACCAAAAAGAAGATCTGGAGTAGTAATACTAAAATCTGACCCAACACGCGAATTTATAGAATCTGTCCCGCGATCTCCGCTCGAGCGCCCAACAGCCCGCTCGAGCGTCTTCAGCAAAATATGCGCGTGATATAACAGAGGTCCGCTCGAGCGCTAGAAAGCCCGCTCGAGCGCGAAATCACACATCTCAGTACTTTTGCAGGCGACTAAAACTGTTGGAACCAGGGATTCTCCGCTCGAGCGCGGGTATGTCCGCTCGAGCGGACAGGCAATTTTGAATGCAATCTTTGGAAGCTTTATCATCACAAACTTCTCTGAAAAGCACAATTCGGGTTGGATTCGCATCTAAACACTCATAGCCTCACTGAAATAAAAAGTGCGAATAAAATTACAACTCAAAAGAGTTTTGTCAAACGGGATTGCCAAGAAATAAAACCTAACACTCTCTATGCTAAGTACTTGAAGTGATCTTCATCTGTGTTTCATTCATCCTTCAGAAAACAAACACTGAGCCTAAGCTTTAAGCCCATTTACCTGTGAGAGGTTTACTGATATATCTTCTAAGTTTCAACATTGTGTATTTTTCTTTGAGAGATATTTTTGTAGCTTTCTTTGAAAGCAAAAACACTTATTTCCAATCTTGTAAGGGGTCACTAGCAAGCCTGTATAGCTAGGAAAAAATCTGTGGAGGATTGCTCTATGTGTATGAGGTTACTAGCACCCTTGTGAAGTTAGAAAATCTATGGAGGATTGCTCCATATGTGAAGAGATTGCTAGCACCATTGTGATGCTAGAAGATAATGAAAAATCATTACAACAAAAAACACATTTGGCGACCCAAAAAATGGTCGCCAAAAGTACAAATTTCGTCGCCAAAAGAAAGGCCTGTCACTAAAAGTATTGGCGACGAAATCAGAAATTGTCACCGTATGTAGACATTTAGCGACAAGAAAAATTGGTCGCCAAAAATCATATATTTTGTCGCTATAAAATTACAATTTGTTGCTAAAAGGTTAAAATTTGGATAGGCTATGTAGTTTTAGCGACAAATAAATGCGTTGCCAAAAGTACTATTTAACGACAAAATTAATTTAGTCGCTAAAAATCACGGTTTTAGCGACGAGTAAGTTTTGGTTGCTAAAAGTTCTTTGAATAACCACTAACTTTTAGCAACAAAAACAATATGTTGTCGCCAAATATATTAACAGCGACCAAAATACCACCTGTCACTAAAAATTCAGTACACAAATTTTGATATTAATAATTTTCCTGTTCAAAATAATCTAAAACACCTGTTTTCCTGTGCACAATATATACACAAATGTAATGTAAATAATAATACACCTGTGCAAGACATTCAGACTAATTCAAAATTAATAGCTATGAAAAATCCCAATAAACATAATTACAATTCTCTGACAATCTAAAACATACATACCAAAGTACTTACAAACTACTAACATCAAACCCATAAATACATTACCAAATGCTATGTCAAAATATTTTCAAAATTACAACCAAATATTTTGATGTTAAACATCTAACCAACAAGTCATTTACTAAAATCCTATGTCAAAATATTTGCAAAAATACAACACCAAATATTTTAATGCTAAACATTTAATCTATACATCATTTACCAAAATCCTATGTCAAAATATTTCCAAAAATACAAAATCAAATCTTCTGATGCAGCCCAAACTATTTTCTACCATTGCCAATCTGTTACATGAAAAAACAAAAAACAATATTAGATTGACAAAAAAAAAAAAAAAAAAAAACCTCGATATGAACTTCACAATTTTGATTTTAATTTTGTAACGGGAAGTCCAATCGGGTACTGTTTGCTCATACAAGTTTGCTCATACAAGTTTATTTAGGCTTGAACAAGCTGCCTGTGCAAAGTTTCGGTGGTTTCAGTGGTCATTTTGCAATTTTGGCCCCCCGAACGGGCCTTTTAAGTCTTGTGTTTTACATTTTTTCTTGTAATTTTCTAACCGGAAATCCAATCGAGGTCTCGTTTGTTCCTACAAGTCTATTTAGGTTTGAATAAGCTGTCCGTGCCAAGTTTTGGTGGTTTCGGTTGTCATTTCGCAATTTTGGCTCCTGAACGAGCTTTTTAAGTCTTGTGTATTACAATTTTCCTTCTAATTTTCCAACCGAAGATCCAATAGAGGTCCCGTTTGTTCCTACAAGTCTATTTACGCTTGAAAAGGTTGTCCGTGCCAAGTTTTGGTGGTTTTGGTGGTCATTTTGAAATTTCGGGCCCCGAACAGGCCTTTTAAGTCTTGTGTTTTACATTTTTCCTTCTAATTTTTTAACCAAAAATCCAATCGAGGTCCCGTTTGTTCCTACAAGTCTATTTAGGCTTGAACAAGCTGTCCGTGCCAAGTTTCGGTGGTTTCAGTGGTCATTTCGCAATTTCAGCCCCCAAACGGGCCTTTTAAGTCTTGTGTTTTACAATTTTCCTTCTAATTTTCTAACTGGAGATCCAATTGAGGTCTCGTTTGTTCCTACAAGTCTATTTAGGCTTAAGCAAGCTGTCCGTGCCAAGTTTCGGTGGTTTCGGTGGTCATTTCGAAATTTCGGCCCCTGAACGGGCCTTTTAAGTCTTGTGTTTTACATTTTTCCTTTTAATTTTTTAACCGGAAATCCAATAGAGGTTCCGTTTGTTCCTACAAGTCTATTTAGGCTTGAAAAATCCGTCCATGCTAAGTTTTGGTGGTTCCGGTGGTCATTTCACAATTTCGGCCCCCGAACGGGCCTTTTAAGTCTTGTTTTTTACAATTTTCCTTCTAATTTTCTAACCGGAGATCCAATCGAGGTCTCGTTTGTTCCTACAAGTCTATTTAGGCTTGAACAAGCTGTCTGTGCCAAGTTTTCGTGGTTTCGGTGGTCATTTTGCAATTTCGGCCCCCGAATGGGCCTTTTAAGTCTTGTATTTTACAATTTTCCTTCTAATTTTCTAATCGGAGATCCAATCGAGTTCCCGTTTGTTCCTTCAAGTCTATGTAGGCTTGAACAAGCTGTCCATGCCAAGTTTCGGTGGTTTCAGTGGTCATTTCGCAATTTCGACCCCTGAACGGGCCTTTTAAGTCTTGTGTTTTACAATTTTCCTTCTAATTTTCTAACCGGAGATCCAATCGAGGTCCCATTTGTTCCTACAAGTCTATTTAGGGTTGAACAAGCTGTCCGTGCCAAGTTTCGGTGGTCATTTCGCAATTTCGGCCCCCGAACGGGCCTTTTAAGTCTTGTATTTTACAATTTTCCTTCTAATTTTCTAACCGAAGATCCAATCGAGGTCCTGTTTGTTCCTACAAGTTTATTTAGGCTTGAACAAGCTGTCCGTGCCAAGTTTTGGTGGTCATTTTGCAATTTCGGCCCCCTAATGGGCTTTTTAAGTCTTGTGTTTTACAATTTTTCTTCTAATTTTCTAACCGGAGATCCAATCGAGGTCCTGTTTGTTCAACACAACCAGACATATTAAATGAAATGCTTGTAGTGATTTGAAAAGTAAATTATGAAAAATATACTTACAAAAGTGTTTGTCAATAAGATTCCTCTGATGAATAATTATTTTCATCAACCTGGATGCCTGCCTGATACTTGGTCATCCTCATAAACTTCTCAATCTCTTCAAATCTTTTGTTTTGCATTTCAATCATTTTAGCTTGCTCTTGTGCTACCAAGTTCTGGGCTGCAATTTGTTCTTGCTGGATCTCGGACAAATTCTTCAATGACTCTAGTTCTTTTTGTAGGCTCGAAACCACCTCAGTATGTGCTTGTGCAGTAACAGAAGATCTGCATGATGATGGTTTTGGACCAACTCCAAAGCCTTTTAAGTATCCCGATTTCTTTCCAAGAATCTCGATTGACAGCTGGTCTTGAGTTAAAGGTATTGCCCCAGGCTCTAAAGACTCTTCATGTCGCTTTTTCAAAACTTCCTATCAATTTGTAAACAACTTCAACAAATACCATCATTTACATAAATATGTAACTCTATTAATTGGCATATTTACATGTAATTGACCACATATTGGGGCTACCCAATCCAACTTTCTCTTGCTCCAATGGGAATCTTTGTAGAAGTCTACAAAGTCAGTCTTCTCGGTACCCTAATTCCATTTAAAAGTAAGCATACATAATTAATTTCAATCATTATGTTAGATATAATAAATGCATCACCTGTTTATACATTGCAGCTTGAAATGACTTGGAGCCCATTGTATGATTATATGGTAACCTTGCTCGACTATCCCTTGCTTTTTTAGCCAAGTTCTGCAAAATTAATAAATGCATCACCTGTGTGTACTTCTCTATGATGAGTATGTATATGTATTTTAATTATTTGTTTAATGAAAGTTGAAGTTTTTATAATTATTGTAATACATTTTTTTAATTTAACATTTAATTTAAAGATGTTGCATGTACACATGATCACATTGTATAGTATAAGAAACTATAAGTCAAATTATATGGTGATCTTCCACAAAGGAAAAAAAAAATTGTTTATATTTTTACTCATGTATTGTAAATTACAATGGATGTAGAAGTAATTGTTTGGTAGAGAGATATATGCAGAGATATGGATACCAACATCCTATCGGCCTTGATGGCTGTTTTTCAATTTTCTATTGCTTTTGTTTTAAAAAGTATTTAAAATAAAATTATTTGAAGTGAAACTAAACAAAACCATTCTTAATGTTAGAGTTTAAATTTCCTTATTTTAAACTAAAAATCATACTTAACTACAAAAATGTATTAAGAATATTAAATTTTACATCTCAAACTTTGCATTCTGGTGCTTTAATAACCTAAGACTTTTGCTAATGCACCAATTAATGGCCTTTAATGTGAGGTTATTATCATTTGGTGCAACAAAAGGATAGCTTTTTACAGCATCACCACAAACATAGTAGGGTGAGACTTACACATTTGATAGGTCTCACTGTGCACTTTGAATTTTGTATTAAAATTTAAATAGACAGTGTTTAGTTAAAATATATATAGTGTTTGGTGCAATTTATTGCATACTAAAAATAAAAACAAAAGTCAAAACAACTTTCCTAAACTTTGAGATAATCAATTTTTGTTTCAACTTATTTAAACTATGAATAATTCTACCTATACTACAAACTTACTAAAAATCTTACAAAAAATATAATAGGCCAAATGTGATTGGTTGTTAAAAAATTAATGATATTAATCATCCAATGATATTTGAACACATATGTTTTTAGTAATATTGTTAGCAAGACTTTAAATAGACGTAGCATTGCTCTTAAACTATTCTTACCTAATAAACTATAAACAGAAACTATACAAAACAGTTTAAATTGACTCTAAAAATAATAAATAACTATAAACAACTTATATCAACCGTACAAAACAGTCCCATCATGTGGCATGAACCACACATAAACTGAAGGGTAATTTACAGTTTGCCCTTTTATTTTTTATTTTTTTGATCAACAACAAATAACCCTTTATTGATGATGGATAACCTTACAGAAAGGAAGAAAACATCAACAAAAAGAGAGGGATGATGCAAGCAACACAGTAACTACAAACCAAAATAGAGGCATGCAACCTAATCCAAATACAAACAAAACAAAAAGAGGCATGGAACTAGTGCTAGCATAGGCCAAAAACAGCAACAGACACACATCAGATTAGCAGATTAGCATCAGGTTATCACCCAACAGATACAGACCAGCCACACAGCAGCAGAGAACCAGATTAACAAAAAATCAGATTATCACCCAACAGATACAGAGTAGCAGATTAGCCTCAGATACAGAGTAGCAGACCAGCCACACAGTAGCAGAAAAACAGATTAGCAGATAATCAAATTATCACCCAGCAGTCCCACAAACAACCCTCATTTTATATGATGTGGTAGGAAACATGCATTTTCTATATAATTTTGAACAAAAGTTAGTTTTAGGAGTAAATTAGAAAAAAACTTGAAACATGAATGATCAAAATAAAAAGATAACTGATTATTTCTCTTTTCTTTTTAAGCCTGTTTGGGACTTATATTTTGGCTAAATAGTTTATAGAAAAAAATAGTTAATAAAACAAAATGTCATGTCCTATACATTAATCAACAATTTTTTCTTTTACAATTATCTATTCACCTACAAAAAAAAAAAAAAAATCCACAAATCATCCAAAACATAATTCTTTTTCATTTCATAAAAAAATTAAAAAAATCAACTAAAATAGTCAAGTTGCTAAATGACGTATCTAGTCCCATTTTTTTTGATAACTTGACTTATTAAATTTAATAAGGTTATATAGTTTCAAGATCATAGGTGTAGAAACTAAAATGACTAATTTGATAAATAAATTTAAAATGCCCTAAAATATAGTCAAAGCTTACTTGATGTAGTAATTGCCCCCAACGAATGATTGCAGCTTTTTTATCTCTTTGCATTAGCCAATAACCTATAACATTTGAATTGTAAATCAAAGTTTAAATTAAAATTGCACTGTACATGAAATTAATAGAGAGTGGACATGAAATGAATGTTATATGATGAAATTATTAAAAGGGTCACCGATACACAAAATACCTATAATTTTTTGGGCAATGAATAGTTGTAACTTGTAAGAATATTCAACACAAAACTGTGGTCCACCCTCATGACACACCACTTGAATAAAAATACAAAAAAATGCAAGTTCCCTGGTTCATTCACATACCCAACAAAACAAAACAAGAGTCATATTTTGCATACTCCATCTAAACCAATGGCAAAGACAATCTCAACCAATGCTCTCGAATATCCCATTAACATATGCTTCTTAATGCCATGTCATCCTGTGTGCTCACAATCGATGGGCCTCATCGACACACTGACAGTGGTGGTAAGTATTAATCCAAACAATATTTTTTCACTTTTTAACAATGAAAAATATTTTTCACCCAAACAAATTATTTTTCATTGACTATAAAAAATATATATTTTTGTTAAATTTTGTTTTCCTTCATAAAAAACTACAGAAAATATAGAAAATAAAAAATAACTTTCACTTAAACAAACGAGCTTAAGTTTGATCTCTGTTTTCTTGGTAACATCCATTTACCTTTTTGCCTTCTAATGCTATATAATACATCACCAAGAAATAAAAAAAATAAAAATAAAAAAATAAATTTTCAACCAGTCTGTGGTTATTGTAAGCAGATATAATATATATATATAATAAATAAATAAATAACAGAGATTATCATAGCTCCAAAATCAATCACAAGAACAGATACAAACACCATAATATGGGTTGCATCAAAGAATTCTCTATAAAGTCTTATATAAACCATCCTTGCATCTCTTGAAAAAGTTCTACATTTCGTTTCTTACAAAAATCAGTCCAAAAATTTAGAACATACCAGTCCCGAAAATCAGTTCCAAAATCAGTCCAAAAATCACAATATCAGTCCGAAAATCACAATATCAGTCTGAAAAATTAGATTGATGACAAAGAAGAAAAAGAGGAAGATGAGAGAGTGTGAGAAAGTGAGGGAAAAATCAGTCCCATTGATTGTGTTGTGTTCTGCAATGTCGAACAAGACAATGAAATTGATGATAAAGAAGAAAGAAAGGAAGATGAGATAGTGTGAGAGAGTGAGAGGGAGAAGGAGAGGGAGAGGGAAAGAGAGACGAAGAAGAGGGAGAGAAAACATACCTCTTTGTGCCGCTTCAGGTTGTGCAATGAGAAGATGAAGAAGACTCCTTTTAGGTCAATTTTGTTTATTCACTTAAAGGTCATTAAAAAAAAAAAAAAAAAAAAAGACAGATTCAAAACGATGTAGTTTTGACAAGAAATTTATTGGCGACGAAAATTATTATGTTGCCATAAATATCATTCACTTTTCAGCGACTAGTTTAATTCCGTCGCCAAAAAGTCCCAAATTGGCAACAAACAGTTTTGTCGCCATATATTAATTTCGTCGCCAAAACTTTTTTAGCGCTCCCGCGCGACAAATTAAATTGGCACCAACCATTTTTCGCGATGAATTGAGATATTTGTTGCTAATGGTGTATTTTTTGGCGACCAACACGTATATTGTCGCCAAAAACATACAATTGGCAACTAAATTCGATTTTGTTGCTAAAAAACGTCGCAAAAAATGCTTTTTGTTGTAGTGAATCTCAAGTCAAGCTTGATGAGTGAATGTAGGTTTGGTTATAGCCGAACCACAATAAAATCATGTTTGCATTTCTCTTCCCTAATGTCTTTACTTCACATACTCTAGCTATATCTGATATATTTGTGGCTAATACTGTGCAATACATCAAATCACATTACTTGCCTCATATAGCTATCTGTTATCCTTCATTCATTAAGTGTTAGAGATAATTTTGCTTATTCATCTAAGTTATAATTTGTTAAGGCAAAACTCTTTTTTAGCATTCTTGTTTAGCTATCACACTGTTACAATCTTCATTGTGCTTAATCAATTTAATAGTTATTCATTCTTTATTTACACTTTATATCAGTTAATCATTTGCTATACTAGCTTGTAATTTTTATTGGGGTATTATTAATTTTAATTTGTCAAAACCTAATTCAACCCCCTTCTTATGTTGCTTTTTGGGTAACAGTTTTGTATTAGTCACATTTGAAAAATACATTATCCACGTTTTACGTTTAGAAAAAAGTACACTAAAAACTTTTTTATTTATTCTGTATTAGCCACGTTTGGAAAAATACAATACACTAGTTACATTTAGAAAAATTGCACTCAGAACTTTTTTTTATTTATTCTATATTAGCCACGTTTGAAAAATGTAACACATTTCCAAAAACAAATAAATAAATAAATAAATAAGCTCAACAATCAATAAGAATAAAAATATTTTAACGTGACACAATAATGTATTAAATAAAATTTCATAGAAAATATCTAAAAACGAACTGGATCTACCGATATATAAAAAGAAAAAAGAAAAAAACAACTTCATGGTATATAGACTTCTAAAGTAAGATTTTTACGTAATTTCCAACATTATTTAATTCAATAAGTTTATTATAAAATCATGTAATGGATTTGCTTAAAACTATTATTAATTTACAACAATAACTTGTTTTTTAAAATTCTACACTTTTAATAAAAATAAAATTATTTTAAAATTACCACAAAGTTTATAATATATATTCTCGCAATTTCAAAATTTTATATTTAAAATCATATATATATATATATAATGATAATTTTTATAATGCACACTTTTAAAATATTTGAAACACAATTCTACTCGATAGCAAAGTGATGTTGCTATATCCTTCGTTAGACTTACCTCGGGTTATATCATCAGCATATGAATCATTCATTTTATAAAATTTATTAAATAAATTATTCACTTAAAAAATTAGATTAATTAGATATTTGAAATTATTTGATTAGATTAAATTTGTTTAAAAAAAATATGTTGTCTATTAAAATCACATTTACCATCTATTTTTTAAAAGATTAATATGATGTAATATATAGTTATCAACTTCTGATTAACTTAATTTTATATAAAAATAATCTATTTAACAAACTTATAAAATAAACAATTTAAATTATAAAAGTAATTTCAAGATAAGATCACATAATGGACAACAGGTGCCGCATCTCCATTCTCTTCATGCAATACTATTCTCAGCACGCAATACTATTTTGCAAGATAGTTTTACTTGCATATTACAATATATATATATAGGAGTCTTTGTTGGGCTTACTATTTGATGACCGTGAATATTAGACGAGAGACATATTTATAATATTTATACTTACAGTTTTGTTTATTATTTTGCTAGACTAACAGAAATTACCTATCAATGCGTTGCTTGAGCTTAAACAAGTATTTCTCATTGTCATCCTCAGCGATTTTCGCGAGCCTTGCCTACAGATTTTTTTCTCTCTTGTCACTTCAAGCTAGGGCCGGCCCTGAGATTTAGGGGTCTAAGGCCAATATCGGAAATGAGGGCCTCTCTTACATTGAAAAAAAAAAAAAAATTCATGGACAAAACGATAAGTTATAACTTTTTTACTTGTTTGTAGCTACAACTTGCACATATAATCATTAAAATTATGAACAAAACAATTTAATAAAACAAAATTAGGACAAAAAAATTACGAAAAAATTATTCAATTAAAACTGATAAGGACCTAGGTAAAAAAATTAGGGGCGAAATTATTTATTCCACTAAAATCAAATAGATAAAGAAGGTTAAAAAAAAAAAAAATTAAGACTCATATATTGTATGTATTGTTCTTCTTGGGCCCAAACACTTTTTTTTTAATATATATTTTCATTTTAATAAATATGGGCCAAACTAAACTTATAAATAAATATGGGCTAAACCATACATGGACCCAATAAAATATTTTGGAGCCCTTTAAATTAATCCTAAAACCAAAAAAAAAAAAAAAAAAAAAAAAAAAACGCACACACACACACATAATAGGCCTATAACATTTTTTTAAATTTGGGGGTCCTATTTTTGGGCCAAAACTTTGGGGCCTAAGGCACAGGCCTTACTAGCCTTAGGCCAGGGCCGGCCCTGCTTCAAGCTGTTTGATGTCAATCTCTCTCGGTTTGCCTTCTTCTTCAGTCAATATACCTCTCTGAATCTGCTGAAAAGTGGGTAATTTCTCAGAGCAGCCCATTTAAGAGCTTCTTCGTCGTCTTCATCACGAGAAGATTGTGAGAAAACTTCTCTCCCACTGTTTCTCCATATGTTGGAACTGTTGGAAAATGGCTTTGGAAGCTTTTGAAAAAAAAAAAAAAAATCTTATTTTTTGTTAACTTTGAGCATTAATTAAGGTGGGACCCACGCATTATTTTTAATGTTTCTAATTGGGTTCATGTTTAATGCCGTGTAGTGAATAAAACTGTGTATTTGGTTGCTCAAAACCATTTTCGGATAAATGAGAATTCAACACGCATTTTCAGGTTCGTGGAAATGAATTTAGGTAGGTTTCTTACACATTTGTGAAATGTGTTTGTCCCACATTAGAAAAGCTTAAAGATTTATTTGGGTTTATATACCTAAGCCTAGGATACTTAGGATGGGCCTCAAGGGGTACCTTAGTTTGTGGAAGGGTGAGATTATAGGTGAAGTAGGCTAGACCCATTAGACCCAAAACTAAAATCACACGTGCACATTGCCGTCCGTCTAGTCAGTTGGGCAAGCTGGACTTGGGCACGTGATGTGAGGTTGAGTTAGGCTTATTCAACTCAATACTTATCTTTTTGGGCCAAAAACTTTTGTAATTTATTTATTTATTTTTAATTTTCAATTCAAAATAAATTGGTCAAGAATTTTTTCCTTCACCCAAACAGGTTCACAAGGTCCACATCTGAACAGGTGCAATTTCCACCCGAACAGATCTGTTTCTGTTCTAGACAGATATGTTCCTACTCCGAACAGGTTTTTTCCTGTTGGTGCCTGTTCGAACAACCACCATTCTGTCTATATAAAGGCTGCTTCCAGCAATTCATTGCATTCAATTTTTTCCTCAAAATTTTGTCCTTCTTTTTCTGTTCTTCCTGTGCTCTTGCATTTGTTTCTAAATTTATTTTTAGAAAGAAAACAAGAGAATTACAACAGAGTTTTGGTTCGCCAAATTTGAATTTGTAGTGTTGCAAATTTAAGTGTTAGTCGTTGTATCCTGAGAAGTAGATGCCGGTAAAACTCGAAGCACCGGAGTGAGGAAAAAATCTACTTTAAGAAGATTGTGTCCAACACAAATCTTGACTTCAATTTCTGTAAGCATTTAATTCGAAATTTAATTTATATAATTATTTTCTGAATTAGTTTATTTTATTGTTTATTTAATTTAATTTAATTTACACACACCTTTGTGGTTTATAACAGGAACTACTCAAACGAGCACTACCCACTCTCAGTATATTATCACCACTGTCCATTATCACTTTTTTCTCATAAAAAATTTGAGTATCTTTTCTATCTGTTTCTTGTGGAGTTCTATTTTGGAGGGTCATTGGCTTGACGTTAAGAGGAAAATGATGGGAGAGAAAGGGTATGTTGGTTTTTCCAAGTGAGAAGTACCCAGTGTTAAATGTTGAATTCTACATATAGATGTGCGTGATGCACGTGGTGATGTAATGTAATTCCATTTGTAGAATGATAGGAAAAAATGTGTTAGAAGAAAAATGATTTGTAAATAAGAAAGTTTATACAAAAATATATTTAGTTTGATGGGTTAATGAATTTTTTTTTTTCTAAATATCATTGATATGGAAATTTACGCAAAATTTGTCACATAATCATGATATTTTTGTAATTAACTTTTATTTAAGTGGGTCATTTGTTTTAATAAAATGTTATTTGTTTTAATAAAATGTTAACTCTTAATACAATCACATCATTTATTATATAATTTTCAAAAAAAAATTATTTATTTATTTATTTTTCTATTTTAGGTTTCTCTCAAGTTCAAATATGAACTTGACCGTCATATTCCGGCTCGTGGATATTTGAACCGTCACTACAACAAAACTAACTATTTACGGCTTTAAGTTTACGGCATACATCAAATGTATGTCGTAATTAGTACATTTTATAACATTTTTTTTTGCAAGCCGTTAATGTTTTTTCAGTAATGACATACATATCATGTAAGTTGTTAATTCATATATTTATGGCATACAAAAGTATGCCGTAACAAAAATATATTTTCACGACTTACAAAAATATGTTGTAAATATTTGCACTTAAGACGACATACATTTCATGTTGTAAAATATTATAACTTTACACGGCATGCATCAACACGTCGTGACAACTTCAAAAAAAAAAAAAAAATTCAATCTGATTTCTTTATGGCATGCAAAAGTATGCCGTAAAAAATGTATATTTAGGTTGTAAATATTTGCACTTGAGACGACATGCATTTCATGTTGTAAAATATTATTACTTTACATGGCATGCATCAACATGTCATGACAGCTTCAAAAAAAAAAAAAAATTCAATTTAATTTTTTTATGGCATGTAAAAATATGCTGTAAAAAATATATATTTTCACGGCATATAGAAATATGTCATAAAATATTTACACTTAGGATGACATACATTTTATGTCATAAAATATTTTAACTTTATACAGTATGCATTAGCATGTCATGAAAACATCTATTAAAAAAAAAATTTAATCCTATTTTTTTTTAATATAAAAAATTAACAATTTCCAACCAAGCTTCTCACCTTAAATTTTTCTAATTAAGGACAAGGTAAAAAATAATTTTGCTCTAATTTTTTTAAACTTATTTGAGTATATTTATAAATTTTATAAAAAAAGCCAACTTTAACTACTTAAAAAAATTACTAATAAATAAATAAATAAAATATGAATAAATATAATTAAATTTCAATCACATTCTCTTTTTGTATTTTTAAATTTTTATCCAAATTTATAATCCAAACAAAATTTTAAGATTTTTATACAACCATAAAAATAAAATATAACAATAAATCCATAAACATATTTGTATCATATATTTCAATAAACATATGAATTAAGTAGCAGTTTACGAAAAATTGGAAGGAAAAAAAAAGAGGGGGAGAATAGTGCTATAAATGATTGGTTTGATTAGGGTTGCCCAAAAATTAATTTTCTGTGTCAATACGTGATTTCTCTCCCTCTCTCTCTCTCTCTCCATCTCTCTCTCTCTCTCTCTCTCGCATCCTCTCTCTGTGTTCTCTCAATTGATCGTTCCTTCAATTAATCAATCAAACCATCGAATGGTGGAGGAGAGTTTCAAATACGTGATTCTGATTGGTGACATCTCCACTGTGGATATCTTTCAATTAATCTATTGATTTTCTACTTCACATTGTTTTTGCTTTGTTAACCCCGGTTCAATTCGTTCTCTCTCTCTTTCCTTTCTCTCCATCGACATCTGTGAACCTGTGAATGAAGATCAATCGAACACGACGCCATCAATCGCCTCCTTCTCGTCCATTTCGATCTCTCCTCTCTCATTCACTAGGTAACTAATTCGTACTTCCAGAGAGAGAAATGAGATAACAATTTCATATTTGATCGAACATTGGTTTGGAGGAAATTGAAACCCTTAGATTTGTCTGAAATTGTTGTGTTTTGTTGCTTTGTTTCTATATTGATTCACTAATAAGATCTAGGATTGTATTTTTTTTTTTTTTTTTGATTTCATTGATTCACAAATTGAAATTCATTGATTCATTGATAAGATAGCAAATTTTATTTATTTATTTTTTTGAATTTCTCTGCATTCTCCATTCCATTGCTAGGTCTGTCTATCTTGATTTTTCTTGGTTGCTTCTTATTTGTTATTGTAGTGTAGTGTGAATTTTTGTGTGTATGCTCATCTTTTGTTATATGATTTGAATTTGTGTTACTGTTAGCTACATATTACTTTGAATCAATTTTTCCAAACTTTCGTTGAGAACTCATGCCTGCAGAACTCAGCAGGGCCAAGCAAAATTTAGCGAATGTATACAGAGCCTTGATTTAGGGCCATCCTTTGAATTAACGACTTCTTAGTTTGTCGTCTATTGGCTACTACCACTTTTAGAATGAATGCACACGTTAGCATCCTAACAGTGAATTGGAATGAGCATTCATTCTATTTAACTTTCTATTTCATTTTCACTCTCATTCCATTTCATCATACCAAACATAAATGAGAGAACAAAGAAAAAATAAATAAATAATCTAAATATGCCAAAATGACATTTGCACCAATAGAGCAACATGGTCATAATTGTAACAACCCCGACCCATGATTAACACTAATCCATGTTTAAGTATGCCAAATAAGTAATTAAGAAGAAATCTTGAGTCAATTATATATGCATTGCATTATTTTGTGCTTATATCTGTTTGACGTAGAAAGATCTATTCATGTTTAAGTTTTGATTTGCGAATTGAAAGCCTTATCAGTATCCGACTCAGAAATTGACTTGATTTATGTGTTAATTAGGATTTATAGGATTTTATGGTAAGTTTAATTAAAAGTCAATTTGGAACGATTAAATTAGAATAAATAATGCTAATTAATTTAGCTTAAGTTATTTACATGTATGCCATTGAGTGGGCTTTTAGAAGACCATTTTACACCTTATACATGTTTTGACACCATCAATTTCCATCTTCTTGCACAAAACGTGAGAGGGAAAGAGAGTAGGGAGATTTGGTCCAAGACTTGAGAATTTGAGCTCAAACCAAAAGAAGTGCTAGGAATTGTTGTCAATTGAAGAAAATTTGAGGATCTCAACTTCAACTATTGTAGATTCAAGCCTCTAGGTAAGAGACTAAACTCTTAATTGAGTAATTGAATTAGATTCTACAAGATCACTAGTGGATTAAGTGAATTCATGAGGGAATTGCATTAGAATTGAGAAGAATTAGGCCATACTATGCATGCATGTTCATTTCTTCACAAATTGAGCATGATTTCAAAGAATTCTTTCATGCACGTGTTCATCTCACTTATATTTTGGGAATTCATCATGTTTTCTATCAAGTTGCCAAGTTTGATCATGTTTTGAAGAGGTTGGGTTTAAGAAAATTCATGCATGTTGTGTTCTTGAAACATTTATAAAGTTTATGTTGGAATTTTGTACAATTGGCATACTTTTGGGCCTTGATTTCATGAAATGATCTTTAAACCATGATATTTTGTGAGTTTCTAAATGTTTTCCAGAATTTTGGCCCAAGAGGATGAGTTTTGGGGTGTTGAATTCATGTTTTGAAGCTTGGGAGCAAATCTGGAAAACCCAGAATTTTGTTTCCACGCTCGAGTGAAGGATCCTACGCTCGAGCGACCGTCCTTATTTTCATGCTTCCTCTCAAGCGACAAAGGGCTGGCTCGAGCGTAAATTGCAAACTCTCAGAAATTTTCGTGTGTAGAAGTACGCTCGAGCGACAAAACTTGCGCTCGAGCGACAAAACTTGCGCTCGAGCGAGGACCTGTGTCTCAAGCTCAAGCGAGCGTCGAGCGGAGATTTCATCCAACCAAAACTTTTTCACATTTTGCAGACCGCTCGAGCGAAGGAGTCTACGCTAGAGCGACCATTCACATTTGGCATGTCCGCTCGAGTGAAAAAAGCCACGCTCGAGCGAGACCCCTGTTTTAACAAAAATTTGGCTGTGTTTCAAGTACATTTTTGCATCCTCATTCCATCCTAGACATTCCTAGGCTATGATTAAGACTCCATAATGAGATTAAAGGTTAGAAACACACTAAGAGCACTAAAATAAGTTGTGTTCAATCCAAACGGGTGTATTCAACGTACGTATCTATCATGATATGTAGGTTATGCACCTCAAGACAAGTGAACTGCCCACTTTGCCATCTAATTGGAGCTACCAATTATCTGTGAGTAATAACTCTGTAAAGTTATGTTGACTTTAATTATTTTCTGATGATATAAAATGATCAGTTTTCTGGAAGGCTATGTTTTGTATGAATGAATGATTGTCCAATTTTCTTTGAAACGTAATTGTGGTATCCTTAGCAAAGGCCCTTGCCCAGGGGACATAATACTGTGGCTTATGGTCATGAGGCCCTAGCCCGGGGGTTTATATCGTGGCCTAGGCCCTCGCCTGGGGGAAAGAATACCGTGGCCCAGGCCCTCGCCTAGGGGAAACAATACCGTGGCCAACGTATAAGATATGCTATCTGGTATCGGAGGTTACTTCATGGAACTTAATAAGCTTGACCCAAGAGATATGTTTGTGCTAATGGATGTACCACTCATGATTTGAATATGGACAAGATTATGATTCAGCTCTGTTATCTGATTATGATTCTGTTTGCTACGAGATTTGAGTTATGTTATGGGCATCATTCATTAAAGTCTTTACTCTGTTATTATTCACTGGGCTGTAGCTCCCTATTTATATTATGTATGTAGGTGAGCAGGCACGTGACCAGGCCCAGAGTTGACGGCCTATGTGCCCTTTTGTCAGCCAACCTTTGTGCTTCCGGAGGAGGTTCCGAAGGAAGTCAAGATTTGTAGCTGTTTTTGTATAATCATGTTAGACTTTGTTTGTTGTTAAGTTTTGGACAAGATGTCTGTTAATACACTACTAGAAGTGATATGTAAAGGTTATGTTTCTCAACATCACTCATATGTTGATTAAAATTTTTAATGATGCGTATCTTGTACGTCTTCACGGCTCAATGGACTGTATATATATATATATTGTATATTTGCTTCCGCAGTCCCTAACTTTATGTTAATCAATCAAGAGGCCTTTGGTAATCCAATGATTACTAGCCGGTTACGATACTAAACCCATGGGAGCGGGTTTGGGTCGTGACAATAATGAAGCATATTTTTCACTTCCTGCCTTAAATGTCATCCTAACCAAATGGAGGGTTTCACCGTTCCTTGACTATAAACTTATATATCTGTGCGTGTTTAATTATGCATAAATACCTTTTGGGAGACACTATTTCCTGTTTTGACTTTTGCCAATTCTAACAGCATGACTTTACAAGATTTTGTTACTATTACAATACATGTGAAGTTAGTCGTTTATGTTGACATTTCTATTTTTTGCTTTATGTTATGGAAATATATTGTGAAAGGATGCTTTTTTTTGTTTTTGAAGATATTACTTACAATTATCTTCATTTGGACCTGTACCTCTCCTGCAAAGTCATCATCAGTATTAGTTCTAGTTAATTATTTATTTGTTACTCTTTCTCAGGCCTGGAGGATGGCATCCCATTTGGACCAGTAGAAGGTACTTTGCTACGAATTGACTTATCATTCATTTCAGTACATTTGGTATTTTTAATTTATTTTTTTGTCAAGTTAAAAGTGCAAATCTCATTTATTTTTTTAGCTTCAAAATGATTTTTTTTCTCCTCCTGGTGAAAAACAACTTTGCAAGGGTATTTAATTTTTTCTCTCTCTTAAGCCATTAATAGGCTTAACAGTGTGCTTTAGTTCACAAACCACATGTGGGTTGTGTGCTTATTTCCAAATGACAAAACCGCAAGCTGGTAATATGAAAATTTCCCTCGAGCTAAATTCAAATTGTTTTAGATTGAGTTATATCTGATGCTATTTTTCCTCTTTGCACTGCACTTTGATAGCTTTGCTGATAATGATTGCATAATTAGTGTCAAGTTTACACCTTGTGTTGTCAAAATATCTAGCTAAATTCAGTCATTTTTTTGGGGACTTCTTATCAGGTACTAACCTTGTGTTTCAAGAGGTTTTCTCCATTTTACTGCTCAATTTGTAGAGTGCATTGCATGTATTAATTTTCAGTTCTGGAGTTAATTGAGTTCCAAAATTAAATTTCTCAATATTTGGAGGGAAAAATATGATTTTGATAGTGTTCGGTATTAGGCTCTCAAATATGAATGAAATGCAGATTTAAGTATAGATTAGGCTCTCTTCTTTCTCTTGCCCTCATCTGTGTGTGTGTGTGTGTGTATATATATATAATATAATTTAAATGCCTATCTTTATGCTATGTATTGAGATAAAAAGAGTCAAAATCATCTCTAGTGTAAATAATATTGTTATAATTTAATTGCTTGTCTTTATACTATGTATTCTTCTCATCCTAGGGTTTACAATCTTGAATCTCCTCCTAGGGTTTGCCCTTTGCGATTTCAAGCGGTAAATTCTCTCTCTGATCTTGAAGTTCATATTTAATTATAAATTTTTTGTGAGAGATTTGAATTTGAATCCATGTGCTCATTTGATTTGAATTTGAATATGAATATGAATTTATGTTGTCAAATCGTGAAATTCAATCTGTGATGCTATGATGTTGAACTTGAGTGATTGCTTCCTCATGAATTTACTTGAGTTATTGTGTGCTTGTGATCTCTTAGTTTATATTGAAGGCTTTGTTTAGTATATAGGGAAGGTTAATCCTCAATACTACTCAAGAAGACCCACAACCATTGCAGTAGTAGAAAAAAAATCAGATTTACATGTGTTTTCCCCCCTAAATATTTAGTCTAACGGAAATCAACCTACTTCAATTATTTTCCTTTTTTGTTTTTTGAAACGTTACAGAGGTATTATTGTATATATACACTGCAAGGTTGTTATAAGGTAGTGTTAAACTTGTGATATGCTTCACAGTAGCCACATGTTAGCTACAGGTTAAGACAGTTGCAGTCAAAGTCAGTGAGGAAGCTACTTACGGCCTAAGGTCTCCAAAATTCATCCAATAACCCTCTATTTTGGAGTATTTCTATAATGTATATGACATGGTCCCTAAATTTTTCCGAAATTCTTTTGGTTTTCCTATATTTCAGGAGTATTTTTACAGTGTATATGGGATGACTGTTCACATATTAATATTATATAATAGCATCATCGTGTACTTTGGCACCAAAATATATATATATATATATATAATATGTAAAAGCATTTTTTTTTTCAAATATAAAAATCATAGAGGTATTTTTTTTTCATTCTTTGAGGTATTTCTTTTTAAATAAAGCAGCTACTGTGAAAATAATATAACAAAAATGAGGATCAAGGTAAGTTATAGTTTCCTAATCAATTAGCTGCTACCTAAGCAATGCAGCTCTCCTCCAAGGAGCCTACTTCTTTACCTCTCCATTTCCCAAATGACCATTTGGATGTTGTCATTTGTGGCAGATTATACTCCAATGGGTGTGAATGATCTAAACATCACTTTGGATAAAGTTATGCCAATGAACCTTATGTAGTAATGCCATTTTATTCAGATATTCTCACCCATTTGGGTTCACCAGGTAAGTTCAAACCAAATCTAGCCAGCCTTATCAGATTGTTTTTGGGTAGCTTTTGCCACTATATAAAATTAATTATCACAATTTCATATGGTTACCACCAAATTTTGGGTAGCTTTTGTCAATTTTGAATTTGTTAAGTGATGCAGATTGCATAAAATTGTTATGACTCTACCACTATTATATATTTTCCAAAAAAATTCATAAGTTTGTAAGCTTCGAAGAAGAGATTTCCTCTTAAGATGGATTTATTTTTTTGCAGATTGTTGAGTTTGCCCTGGCTTTGTAGGAAGCTGGGTGCTTTTCTGTTGTTCTGGAATGTGTGCTTGCATCTGTTGCTGCTGCTGCTGCAACATCTGCTCTTCGAATCCCTACAATTGGTATTGGGACAAGGCCTTTTTGTATTGGCCAAGTTAATTGATTCTTTAGCTCTCTCTACTACTCTTAATAATGAATTAGACTTGACTGACTTGTGTTGTGTATAATCTTTTTGCTTTTATTTGTACATATAATTTGCTATCTGATATTGTAATTTGGTTTTCAAGTACTAAAGTGGGTATTTTAATGATATCATGTGTTCATATATTGAGTTTACTCATGTAATGAACTTTGAATTTGCTTCTCTCTCTCTCTCTCTATATATATATATATATATTAAAAATAACTTTCTACGGCATACAAAATTATGTCCTGAAAAGTGTAATAATTTATGACATGTAAGAAATTGCCATAAAAGATTATATAAGACATACAAAGTATGCCAGAAATATATTAAAAATAACCTGTTACGGCGCACAAAATTATGTCGTAAAAAGTGTAATGATTTATGACATGAAAGAAAAATGTCGTAAAAGATTATACACGGCATACATAGTATGTCATAAATATATTAAAAATAACTTTTTACGGCATTCAAAATTATGTCATGGAAAGTATGATGATTTATGACATGACAAAAATGTCATAAAAAATTATCTATGGCATACAAAGTATGTCATTAATGTTTAATTTATTACTTTTTATAACTTTGCTTGCATGTCGTAAATGACGTTTGACTTTTCACAGCATGTCATATAACGGCATTTGTGTGCATGTCGTAAAAGAGTTTTTACGGCATGCATTGCAAGCCGTAAAAATTCAATTTTATTGTAGTGCATTTATTTTGAAAAATATTCCGTATATATTATTTATAAAAAAAATTAAATTGAATCGATAATCGTAATTTTTTCATTGGGTAAATTACACTTTGCACCCCTGCATTTTATACAAAATCTCACCTTAGTCCCTAGACATCAAATTGTGACACTTAACCCCTTGCACTTTTGGTCAAGTGTCACATTGGCCCTTCTGTTAATAGTGAGGCTAACAGAAGTTATCCTTTAAGGAGCTTAAGTGTCACAAATTTTGATGTGTAGAGACTAAAGTGAGATTTTAGTAAAGTGCAGGGGTGCAAAGCATAATTTATCCTCACATGTTTTTCATGTGACTAACAATGAGACTAATAGAAGAGCCAAAGTGACACTTAACCAAAAGTGACACTACAATAAAATGCAAAATATTCTAAGTATAGAATCATGCGAGAGCAGTTAAAAGAAGATCAAGACAGAATTCATGGTGATTGACACGCCCTCGCCATACAATATCGTCTTGGGAAGGCCATGGTTGCATGCAATAGGGGCAGTTCCCTCAACATTGCAGGAACTACTGCGGTTCCCAACAAAACATGGGATTGAAGAAGTCAGAGGGGATCAACCGCAGGCGGAGAATTGCTCCATGGCAGCAATAAAATCCACCTGCGGCATTCGAGAACCAAAGAAGGCAGAGATTGAAAACGAGGACATAGAGGTCCTAGATGATGTCGGCAAGGAGCCAGTCGAGAAGAGTGAAGAGGCACTGAGGAAAATCCTCGTTCAGGAGGGGGATGGTCAAGAACGCTTCTTTCTTATCGGCTCGGGCTTAGCCGAAGAAGAAAACAGAAAATTGGAAACTTTTCTGAGAGCAAATATAGAGGTATTCGCTTGGACACCTTATGAAATGCCTGGCATTGACCCCGAGGTCACATGCCACAAATCGAACGTCGACAGGTTGGCCAAACATGTAATCCAAACGAGCAAGAGGGCCAACGTTGATGCACGTTGAGGCAGTAGAGAAAAAAGTAGATAGACTTCTGGAGCACAGGGCCATCCGAGAAGTCAATTACCCGACAGGGCTATCAAATACAGTGGAAGAAGGAATGATAATCAAGGAGCAAGGAATGTTAACATCGGCCAACAAACAGACGTTTTTCAGAAGCAAAAAAGGTGACAGATGCAAAGAAAACAAAAGTACAAAGATGAAGACCCTAAGAACTAGGGACTAAGGCAAGAACGTCGGACTAATCTACTTTAACGGTTGACGATGGTTCAGCATTGGCAGTCAGCTAGAAGAGCTTCTCTACCATTATCTCGGCAACAATTTCAAGAAGGGACGTGGTTCTAAGACTATACAGAAAACAGAAACGAAGGCAAGAATCTGGAAATACAACAAGAAAAACAAGAAGAGAAAAATCAGAGTCAAGAAGACGACAAAGTTCAAGAAGAAAGCCAAGTGCACAGGCACTAAGTAAGTATATAAAGAACAAGAAAGTAATGACCCAGACACGATGCTAGCAACATAAAGCGGATATGACAAGAATAACACTAGGCATTTAAACAATTCAAAACTTGAAAACAGACGAAAATAAAAGGCAACAGATTGCAAGTAAACAGAATCAGAAGAGTTATGAAAGATTGAGCTTAATAGCAAGTAAAGAGTTTATGAACCTACAAAGTGAAATGAACGTCGACATAAAAATCACCGGAGTCAAATAGATGACTGGAAATCGGGAACTCACTAGAGAGTGTGAGTGGAGCAGTTGCAAAGCTCTTGGAGTTTACGAATTAATGGAACCAGAACCTCGGTTAGGAGGTGCGATTTCCAGTAGCCTGGAAGGCATGAATCTTGATACTTGACACAAGTGGACAGTAAAATCCAGGGAACTTTGAGGTCGGCGAGTTTGATCTCGGACAGAGGGGCACAAATGAACGAACAGTGTAGGTTCCATCACCTCAAAATGCTGAGGTAATAGAACCTAGGGGACAGTTGTGGGGATATATTTTCTGAGTACCAACACGTGGCAAGGTGACGCCGACGTGTCAGCCAAGGTGCCACGTGTCCTGATCATGACGCCGAGGTGATCTCGGTAAGGCCGAGGTTATCTTTGAAGATATCGGAATCCGAGATAAGTGGATAAGGGACAAGAGTCCTAGAATGAAAAGGGAACTCAACCTGGATGAGGGACAAGAGTCCTAGATTGGGAGAAGATTTCAGTTTGGGTAAAGATGAGACTCTTAGAGAGTTTATCCTAATCTTACTGGGAGTCCAAGATTAGCAGTAATCCTGAGTCCATAGAAGTTAGGCTTCTATTGAGACTAGGTTTATGTTGACTATAAAAGAGAGGCACCTCCATGGGTCTAAGGTATGCTTTTGATACTCAAGCTTGTGAGTTTAGTACTTGATTATCTTTGAGAGATATACTGACTTGATCGTCGGAGTGTCCCCGGGTGGTTGAACAACCGCGGGATTCTTATATTTCTGTTGCAGGTCAGTCAGGTGCCATCTATTCTGCCGGTGCTCTCCAGCTGATTACTAAGTGGGCAGTGTGGTCAGAAAATTACCTATACAACTACAAACGCATAAACGTATGCTTTTAAAATTTAAGCTAAATAGGTGAAAACAAACGGATCTGCAATTGCATAAATCATAATTCAAAGCAAAAACTGGTGACCACCAACCATATTGTTCCTCTCAAAAGTAAGCACTACAAATTCACTGCTTTCTTAAATTTTTCAAACCTTTCATTAGATCTATTTTTTCACGTTTACGTAGGCAAAGCAATTTGTTTCGTCTCCACCCTTATTCTAGGGAAGTTATTTGGGAGCCTTGGCATGGACAGATGATGCTCACGAGTCCGATGATTAGTGGAAAGAGTCCTGTGATTAGTGGAAGGATAGAGTTTAGTGGGTGTATTGTTTGGTGCCTCTGCACCACCTAATAACTTTTTCTTATTCCATCATATCTCCTAAGGTATATAATTTGGTTCTTGGAGTTATAATTTAAATAATTTAATACTTTCACTTTAGGTCTTGTTTTAATTTGATCCCTCTATTTAATTTTAGTAAATGTTTTCAATGTGTACATTTTAAGAGACTGACAAATGTCTTAAATTTTTTAATTTCAACCTACAACTTGAACAAAAAGACTAAACTAAAATTAGATTCAAACCACAAGGATCAAATTGTTCAATTTGAAACAATAAGAACCAAAGTGAAATTTAGATCAAACCATAAGGGTTAAAAATATAATTAACTCCAAAAAAATGATTCCTACCTTGTTTTCATCTTGTCAGATCCAATTGTATTAATTAAATACTTTTTGTAACTATATATATAAATATATATAATTTAACTAGTCGAATGTAATAAAAGCAAAACATCAAAATATTTATATACGTCTTATGTTTTCATCTCTTTATTACGCATTTTTAATCTTTTGAACTCTTTTTGTTTTTGTTTGATAAAAAAGACAAAATATATTAATAAGTGAAGAAAATTACATTCTATGCATTACATAGATGAAAGCTTGGCCAAGAATGTTTCATTAATGAAAAATATTATCCAAATGAGGATGGTTAGAAATCCATAATTTAAATTTTCAAATTTATTTGCAATAATATGATAAGAAAATTAAATTTTAAATAATTAAATTTATGATAGAAAAGGGAGCTTTAGCTATGGAACTTTTTGCGACGGTTTAAAATTGTGGCAAAAAGCAAGTATTTGCGACGGCAAAATGAAGCCGTAGCGAAACTTTTTGCGACGGATTGATTTCTGTCGCAAATGCTTCACATTTGAGACGGATAAAATAATTCGTCGCCAATAGTATTTGTTGGGACAGAAAATGACTGTCGCTGATAAAAAAGGAAGAAGGCGTTATCATTAGCGATGGAAACAAATTATCCGTCGCAAAAGGATCCATCAGTTGTAACAGATAATAAACCGTGGCAAAAAAACTAATTAAAAAGATATAGTTTTATGTTTTTTTGTGCATCTGTCTGTCCATCCCAAATAATACGAGCCCTAACTCCGTCTATTTCATTCTTACGCTATATCTCTTCCTCCCATTGGCATCACCTCACTCCGCCATCCTCCCACCGGTGTCACCCCACTCCGCCATCCTCTGACGCCGTCATCTTCCCACCGACGATCATTCAAGAAGAAAGTACAGCAACGCCCGATCAGTATCTGTTTCTCTCTCTCTCTCTCTCTCTCTCTCTCTCTCTCTCTCTATTTATGAAAAGCTCATATAGATTTCTGTATTTTTTCTGTTTGATTTAGTTTGATCTCTCTCTCTCTCTATCTTTTTTTATTGGTAAAGGGCAAAATGTTTAGATATATATATATATATATATATATGTGTGTGTGTGTGTGTGTGTGTGTGTGAAATGAAAAAAAGTTAGTGTTAATTAAGTTTTATAGAAGAAATAGAAATGACAAATCAATCTCATCATCCTCTTCTTTTTCTAATTATGTTTGTAAATTATCAAAGAAGTATATATATGTATGAAGGGATCATTATAATTTTGTTTTTGTGTTTAGTTAATGTCTGATTCTTTACAGTTTTTGTTTATATTGCTTCTTCCTCCTTAGTTTACTTTTGTTCATTTCATGCATCATTGGTGTGGTTTGTAAGAGAGAGTTTCATCTCAAAACTGGACACAATCTTTTCATGGGAGGTTTTATTTTTTTGTGAATTTTACATCCATACGAGACGAGATAATTATATTTGATTTTATGATTAATTTTTATGCAAATAAAAAAAATTAATCCTGATTTTGACCTTATGTTAATCTTTTACAAAATTTTAGGAAACAAATAACTAATCACATTTTTTTTTTTTATTCCAATTAGTAATAGAGGAATAAGAGAGGAGAAGGTGCATTCACAACAATAAAACTCGAACTTAGACATTATGTCTAGTACACTTCATCTAATATCTATTAGGTTAATCTCTTGATATTAATCACTTGATATTTTTGTCTACACAAAAAAAAATTCTCATGCTTGATTTTGTTTATTTGAGAGACATAATAATATATTAAACTAAGTCAATCTAATTTAAGTGCCAAATAAATATTCCAGACAAGAAAATCTATTGTAACAGAATTTTTTCATAAAAAAGTGTATTCAATGGGGGATATTATTCATTGTAGACTCACAATAAAACATAGCAAATAGTTTAGCAAAGTGGGGTCATATAGATAGAGAGATTAAAAATCTTTTGAATTGCAATGCTAAGATCCAGTTTTGGTGTTTTAGTCTTACTACATGTATATTATATACATACAAAGAGATTTAACAAATCTAATCCCTGCATTTTACTTTTTATGCCTGCTTATGTTAAGCTTAAAGAACTAATGAATGATAAAGAGAAGTTTTTCTCCACCTGACAATTTTTTGCTACATCTGTTGATTATGCAATTTGAGGTGAAAATTTCAGAGAGAGATAGAGAAAGAGAGTGATGGACTTTGGTTCAAGTCCCACCCAAGGAGGTAGAGGCTTCTTAGGCAACGAAACTTGACACACACGACGAACTAAGCACAAACGACTTGTAGCGACGACAAATCATGTCTAAGAACTAGGCACAAACCACAATGATCTAGTTTTTAATTTTCAAAGTTAGCAAATAGTTCGGGGTGTGACAATCATGGTTCTACATTGACATTTTCCCTTTTTCTTTGTGATAGGCATTTTGCATTGAAGTATTTTCTCCACGTATATAGTTCAATGTTTAACTCTCTGTGTTTTCTCGTATTTTCAGGAAGATATATTTTTACATTTTATTAATTTCTCTTTAACTCTTTGATATGATAAGATAGTTAATGCAAAAAGTCTTTTGTAATCATCCATTGATGCATATCTCTCTCCTTAATTTTGTTGAGTGATATCTCAAATGGTTTCTTTAGAAGCGGTTTTTTTGATCCAATGGAATAGATCATATTAGTTTTTAAAAATTACATATTTTCCATTAAGTTTTCTTTGATTGAATAAAAGATCATGTTACTGCACTGTTGTAGGGTTCTGTTAAGTATTACTGCCAATTATTTTTATCAGTTAAATATATGTGCAATTTTGATTGTGGTGGCTAAAACTATGCCTCTTTAAATGCAGAGTGGGAAGTCTGCAGCTATCTATGCTTGTGCAAAAGAAGATTTTCATGTTATTGAGGTACTGATAAATTGGTGATATCCTCGTTATTGGACCATTTTGCTCGTTATCTTTTTGAAAATTAAAGGCACATGCAACTTGAGTGATGGCCCTACCATCTGTCCAATCCACATAGAAACTTCTGAATGTGCAATTTATCATTCGATCAGATGCAATTTTCTTTTCCCGAAGTGATTTAAAATCAAGCCTATTCTTTTTCTATAATTTTATCTAAATAAAATGCATGGATAAATTAGAAGCTTAATAGTCACAGTATGAAATATATAAACTACTGTTCAATTTTATGAAGTTTTCTAGTGAAGAAAATCTGGATGGTCATCCCTTTGGCAACTCTTTTGTCTACATGGAGGCATAGAAACGAGTGTGTTTTCAATGGATCTCAACCAGACTTTGAAGCTTTATGTGAAATTGTGAAAGTTAGAGTAGCTTTGTGGGTCAAGGCCTCGCCATTACCTGTGAACGTTTCTGTGAATGATCTGGTTTACAATCTGCAGCAGGTCAAGTTTTGTCTCAGGAATGGTGGTTAAGTGTGTATCTGTTTTGAGTGTTTATCTGTTTTGCATCAGGAATGGTGGCTGAGCTAGTGTATAGGCTAAGCTAGTGTATGGTCTGGTTACTGAGGATAGTGCACGATCTGGTTTGTGCTGTCAGAGGTTTTTGTGTATGTTCTGGTTTACAATGCAGTTTGAGTGGTTCCTGTTTCGGTGTTTGATCTGTGCTGTTCTGTTTCTGTGAGTGATCTGTTATCTGTTTCTGTGAATGTCCTGGATTACAAACTGGATTGAGCTATTGCTGATCTTTTGCTTCTGGAATGGTGGCACATTGGTCTTGCCTTTGCTGGTTGAGTGGTTCTTTGCGTTGCCCTGTTCCTTTGGGATTGGTTATCTGTTTTGCTGTTTTGTTATCTGTTTAGTGCTGAGCTTGGTTGTTATCGGTTTTGCTGTTCTTGGTTGTTGCTTGCTTTTGGAATACCTCTTCTAATCACACTTATTGTTTGTGTAGTTTCTCTGTGCAATAAAGTGTATGCTCAGGAGATTGAAGATGACAAAGCTATTGACCATCATGAATTGATCGATGAAGAAAATCTTCAGTTAAATTCTGCGATTGCTGGGAGAATGGTAAGGAGAAATTATAATATTCAACTTTATTGCATATTAGGATAGCTGTCCAATAACTGTTATTCTTTTCAAAAAGCTTGTCATTTTATGATATCTAATACAGTACACTATTTGCTGCATGTTCTTTTATCTCATGCCATTTTTTGGTGCTATTTTGTGTGGAGAACTTTCCTCTCACATTCCAGGTTCAGGAAAAATAGCATGAAGTTCATTGAGTAGTAGTCAATTGCAAATGATATTCTCTATTTGCAGTTTGTTTCACTTAGTGAAACTATTATAGTGGTTTTGGAGGGAAGTGCTAACATGATAGGAGTTGATTGAATGCTAAGAACTGCTTCAAATGGTAACAATGCGCCAATTGTAAAATATGTGTGTGTGTGTGTGTGTGTGTGTGTGTGTGTGTGTTTTTCCTTTTTTTTTAAAAAAAAAAAATTTAGCTTTTGAAATTGAGATTTTGAACATACATGTCAATTAATAGCCTCTTCTTACGGAGGCTTTCAATGTTCTAATGTCTTTCCATACTGTTAACAATCTCTTTTCTTTCTTTAGTCAGATTGGCATATTGAGAGCCATTCTCTTATTTTCTTAGTTTTCTCATGGATTCCGTCGGAGTCATTATTTCCTTCTATCAACTGAAGTTGGAGAGTTTTGCAGAATATGAACTTTGGTGGCCAGATGGGCCTATGTAGATTGCCAAATTGGTTTACTGATAAATTAGAAGAGATAATTAGATTGAAAAATACTCAGCGGTTTATTTCTTGTTTTTGCTACTCGAACTGTTCCCCATATTTCGAAAGTCTGACAATGTATTCCTAGAATGTTACTATAGTTTTGTGCGACAAATGATGGTTGATTGCAAGAATCTACACCACCGACCTGTGCATCAAACTTGGAGACAATTTTTAGCGAGTCAAATGAAGTTCACAGTGAACCAGAGATCAACATTGATGCACGTACAGTTCAGAATTTTTCTGTTTATGCTATCTTGGGAATTGTTTTTTTTTTATATCTTTAGTTACAGATTTGTCACTAGAGCATGTGTACTTTTTGACATGAAGATGAAGTTTTTTGAGAAATTTTGTTTTGAGTGTCGCTTCATTCCTCCTAAAAAAGGTGGAAATGAAAATGCTGAAGTCACTGGTTCATGTTTCCAGAAAATGGTCTGTATGTATCTAACGTAATTTATCTGTTTCTTTCTTTTGGTTTTGAATACAATATTGATCAGCTAAAGCTCCCCATAACTCAAAATTTCCTTCACTAAAAGGCACTTTAAAGAGATTGGGTTCACATATTTAAAAAATTACAACATCCTTGACTAGTGCGAAAATTGTAAGATGAGCAAAACAAAGAAGCAACACATTTTGTTTTGGAAGATCATCAAAAAGCAATTACTAGACCCCCAATGCCTGCATTGCATTCAAACTCATTTCATTTGTTGCCTGCACACCAGTTTAATTCTTTATCACTTACATTCCCAACTTATTTAATGTGTCACTTGAATGAATAATGATGAAATTTTTGCTTGATCCATGATGAGTTCTTTGTTGGAGATAGGAGTATAAATCTTTGCATGTGTTCGTAAAGAACGTCAAACAACATAGATTTTTCTTATTGGATTATGTTTTTATAAAATATTTCAAGCACATGTCTTAGCTTTGGAAATATAAACCATCTTCTGCATATGACAGTGCAAAGCAGAAGATTCACGTTCAGTTTTGAATTGGTCTGCTTTTGGGAGCTAATGACAGTGATGATAACAGCAGAAGCTCTAGTGAATATCAAACTTGCAATGTCTCAGATTTCTACATTTCTGACATGATTGCTGCAGGCTTACCCATTGAAGGCAACTCAATTTATGATGACATCACAAAAAGCTAGTTGCTTGCTTGATTACAAATGTGATGAGCCAACTACGTTTTTTGATGTGGCTGAGGAATACATGAAACTGCTTTTCCTTGAGGATACCATGGAGGCAGGTGGCAATCATGATGGCAGAACATGTGAGGACACCATTATAGATTCAGATGATTCAAGCTTGTATCTTGCAATCCATCAATTGAGATCCTGCAATGAGGAACCTGATGTGAATCCCTACTCAGATTCAGATCAATTAGAGTGCTTTGATCCACACAAGTTTATCAGAAATCTACCTGACCTACTAGATGTGGCGCCAAATTTTCAGCCCACTACATTGCTAAATGAATGACATAAAATGAAGTCCATTACCCTAGTACTGGATTTGGATGGTAAGAAAATTGAACTCCTTTGATCTGTTTACTATTAATCTTGATATTATTTCATTTTATCTTATCTAGTTTATTTCTTGGTTATGTCAGTATAATATTTATGATCCACACCTATAGTGAACTTTCAACTTCGGGTGTACTTGTATTTCTACGAATCATTTTAAAGAATTTTTACATAAGTTTATGCTTCCAAATGTAGGTCACACTAGCTTTCATTTGTGCATAAACACTTGTCCACTCTACGTTGGAACATTGTGAAGATGCGGATTTTAGCTTTCCAGTCTTTTTCAACGTGAAAGAGCACAGAGTCTATGTAAAACAGAGGCCTTACCTTCAAATGTTCCTGGAGAGGGTTGCTGAGATGTTTGAAATTATGGTGTTCACAGCCAGTCAAAGCATCTATGCAAAACAGCTTCTGGATATACTGGATCCAGATAGAAAACTTATCTCTCATCGAGCTTATCGTGAATCATGCATTTTTTCAGATGGACTTTACACCAAGGAAGTAACAGTTTTGGGTGTTAGCCTTGCAAAAATTGCTATAATTGACAATTCTCCTTGGGTAGATTTCCTGCCCATTGACTTTCACGTATCCTTTGTAAAGAATATTTGGTTGATAATTGTTACAAGTTAAATATATACCTATGATTTTGTGAGTGTGAATGTGAATGTGGATATGTTTGGATACGGATGTGGATGCGGATGTATTTTATTTTAAAAATATTAATAATTTATACCGGGAATGAATTAATAAAATATATATTGATTTTATGAAAATAATTTTATTGTGACAATAATAAATCATTCTTAATGTAATCATCATTTCCTTATATTTTATTAGCGACGAGTTAATCTGTCGCATATATATCGTAGTTCAAATTTTTCGCGACGGTTTAAATTGTCACAAATATGAGACGTTTTAAATCGTTGCTAATAATACTTTTTGTGACGGTTTAAATTGTCGTAAATATGATATTAATTTAATTATACTTTTTTTGTGACGTTTTAGACCGTCGTTAATAATACTTTTTGCAACGTCAAACACCGTCGTTAAAAAAGTTTTGGCGACAGTAACCAACATCGTCACTAAAAGTGAAGTTTTGTTTCCCTTTTTCTGTGTCAGGTTAAACCGTCGCAAAAACTATTGATTAGCCGTCGCTACACGGTTGTGACGGTTTGTAACCGTCGTAAATACTTTTTGTCACGCCTCCTTCTGCCACCCCTCATTTCTTGTGGCCACTCTGTCGCAAAAAGTCTTTTGTGACGCTATGTGAACCTTTTGCGACCGTTAAGACCGTCGCAAAAGCTCCGAATTAAAAATTAATAGATAATTTATCTTGTTATTTTAAGTAAAATTACGATTTTTTTATTTTTATTTTTTGGAATCTCAAAATCTTTTTCCCATATGATTTAAGTTGGCACAACGTATTCTATTCGGTCAATCATTTACGACAGCTAAGGCAAAAGACAACAAAATAGAGAACCTCACACAACTAACATGAAGTTGTCAAAGAACCGAAAAAAAAAAAAAAAAGTCCTCACCGGCACCTGAAAACAGGGTCCCATTCACAGGAGCAATTAGAAACATTTAGGATAAATTTCACTTTTGCACCTCTAAATTTTATATTTAATTTAATTTAATTTAATTTTACCTTTTCATTTTTAATTATTTTAATTAATTCCTCAAAGTTCGAGACAATTTGTAATAGATTTCATTTGTACGATAATATTTTGAAAATTAACCAAGAACAATTACATGATAGTATTAATTACACTTGACTACTTTATACTTATATTAAAATTTTACTTTAATTTTTGGCACTCTTGTACTTTCACCAAACTTTGATTTTGGTCTTTCTGCTTTAATATTCTTTAAGTCAAATTTTGAAACAAAATTATACGACTGACCCAATTGTAACTTGCCTCAAAATTTAGGATTTGATTGTGAAAATTAAGGCCCCTTTTGTTTTGGGATTAAATAGACGGGAGGGGATTAGGATGGAGGTGGAGTTATTTAGTGTTGTGTTTGTTTGTAGAGTTGGGGAGGAAATTAGGATGGAATAGGTGATATAGATGGAGGTTGGAAGGAGGATTGAGACGGAGGAGGCAGAGATGGTATTATAAAAATAGTGAGGGGATTAGAAATTTTATTATTTTTTATATATTGGGAATTTTTTAAAAATATTAATGTTTAATTTTTTATATTATTTTTATTTATTTTATTATTTTATATAAAAATAATTTAATAATTCCTACACTAACAACTATCATCAAAATAAATAAAATTTTACTTAATCCCCTCACTAACAATTCCCTCACTATTAATCTCTTTCATTCTACTTCTGAAAACAAACGTGACCTTAGGAAGTAAGACGGATGTAAAGCATAGAGATAGAAAGTGTAATTTTCCCAAACATTTGGATATGCCCATTCCCCCCCCCCCACCCAAAAATAAATAAATAAAAAAATAAAATAAAATTACAAAAAGGATATTGTAAAATTAAAAATAAAATTGATTTTGGCCTAAAAAAAGAATCATATGAAAATAACTGGTGTTTTGATTTTTAAATTTATCTTTAAATTAATTTTTAGTCATTTAACAAAAAAAAGAAAATGAAAACAAATTCAAAATAATAAAACCGCATGATGAATTAGAAGAATACTAAAATATCACCTTTCCTAAGAATCATGGAATTACAACTTTTCGCTTTTGCTCTGTCCTCACCACCCTCTTAATTTTTCCTGCCCAATAACTAAAAAACTTATATATATATATACACACATATATATTCTGAATTATTTTTTATTTGGTGAATTTTTTTTTTTAAATTTGTATCATTGTTTTTTTTTTTTTTTTTTTTAGGTGGGACAAACTAATTTTGAAACAATTAAATAAATAAAATTGACTAAAAACAAAAAAATATTTTTTTTAAAAAAAATTGGCTCTTTAGTGATTTTTATTTTTTTAAACTTTTCAGATCAATCTTATTTAAATAAATTTTTTTTAAAAAAAAGTGAACAAAAAAATTATTAACAAACTATTTGTCAAACCCAGTTATAGTTATAGTAGAGAGTAAAAACCGATAGAAATAGAAAACGACATAAGGACGTGAGCGGACTTAGGTTTTGTTACGTTTAGTTTTAGGATTATGATTTGAGTGATCTAAGTATAAAGTTGTGAATTAAATTTTGAAAAAAGAAATTTTTGTTTAGTTATAAGTTTTGAAAAAAAATTTGAATGCTGAATTTTGAAAAGAGTTTTGAAAAGAGTTTTGAATTGTATTTTAAGTTTTAAGTTTTTGAATTTTTGAAATTTTTAGATTTATTTTTTTATTTTAAATTTACAATTTTTATTTAAATATTTTTTAATTTTAAATATTTTATTTTACTTTGTAAATTATTATTTTTTTATATTTTAAACTCAAAAACACAACTACACACTCAAATCGTAATCAAACATAAAACACAAAACTCAATTCAAAAATTATTTTCAAAACTTATAACCAAACACATAACTTAAAACTCAATTCAAAAACTCTTTTTAAAACTCATAACCAAATACTTTTTAAGACTTTTTTCAAAATTTTATTAAACAAAATTTTCAAAAAAATATTTTTAATTTTGTCCTTTAAAATTATTTGCTATTTTATATTTTTTTGAATTTTTTATTTTTATTTTTGAAGAAAAATATTTTTTTATTTTTTTATTTTTTCAAAAAATAATTTTTGTTATTTTTTAAAGTATTGGCCAAATAATTTGTTATGATTTAGATATATATGGTGATCCAAATTATTTTCAAATTTAAAAAAAATTAAATATTTAAAAAAAAATTTAAAATATTAAGAAGTGGTAGAAGGATAGAAATGAGGAAAACTTCAAGAGTTATAAGTTGGCTAATAAGGAGTTCAATAAAGTAGTGAGAGATGCTAAATTGAAAACTTATAATGAACTATACACTAGACTAGATAGTAAGGAGGGAGAAAATATGATATATAGGCTTCGTTTGGGAAGTGGCTATTTTAGTAGGCTATTTGGCTTTTTGGCTATTTTAATAGGCTATTTTAGTTTTGTGTGTGGGAAGATGAGATGAATTTTTAGTTGAGTTGTTGTATTGCAAAGTGTGTTGAAATGATGTTTAAATTTAAAATGACAGATTTATCCCTAACTTTTTATTTTTAAAATTGATATAAAGGGACAAAATGGTAAATTTGCCCTTGATGTAACACTGCCCGGCTGTGACAGTGTAGGCTGTGCCTACACTGTCCGGGCAGCAGCCTATTTTTTTTTTTTTTTTTTTTGAAAATCAGAAAAAAGTTGCTACAGTAATGGCTTTTGGGATAATTTTTCAAAAGAGGCTATATTATCCTCAACCTCTGATTGCCAAACACCCCCATAAACTTGCTAAGATACGGAAGAGGAAAATAAGAAATTTTAATCAAGTTTAGTGCATCAAGAGTGAGAATTCTGAGGTATTAGTGAAAGATGAAGAGATTATGGAAGAACTATTTTGAGAAACTATTAAATGACGAATATCGAGGTACGTCAATATGGGAAGAAATAACTAGTAATACAATAAATCAAGACTTATGAAGTGGAGATTGCACTTAAGAAGATGAAATCAAATAAGGCATTAGAACCGGATGATATCCCTATTGAAACTTGAAAGTGTTTGGGTAAAAAAGGGTTGCTTGGTTGACTAGGTTGTTTAACAAAATTTTGTTGACTAGGAACATGTTAGATGAGTGGAAGAAGAGTATTTTAGTGCTAATCTATAAGAATAAAGGAGATGTCCAAAATTGCAATAACTATAGAGGAATTAAGCTAATGTGTCATATAATGAAAGTGTGAGAGAGAGTGATGGAACACTGTTTGCGAGATATAACAGAGGTGTCAGATAATCAATTTGGGTTTATGCCTGGCAGGTCAACAATGGAAGCGATCTATCTGTTGAGGAGAGTAATAGAAAAGTATAAAGAAAAGAAAAAGACATTTATATGGTATTTATCGACATTGAAAAAACATATGATAGAGTGTCTAGGGATATAATATGGTGGGTGTTAGAAAAGAAAGGGGTGACAAAAAGTTATATTGATGTGATTAGGGACATATATGAATGGGTGACGACCACTATTAGATCGCCCGCTGGAGAGACAAATAAATTTCTTATCACTGTAGGGTTACACCAAGGATCTACCTTAAGTCCTTATCTTTTTACTTTAATTATGGATGAATTGATGAGAAATATTTAAGATGGCGTGCCGTATATGCTTTTTGCAGATCATATCGTGCTAGTGGATTAGACTAGAGAAGGAGTTAACACAAAGTTGGCAATTTGGAGAAAAGTACTTGAATCTAAAGGATTCCGGATAAGCAAACCTAAGACGGAGTACATGGAGTGTAAATTTAGTAATAGAAACAATGAAAGAAAAGGAGAAGTGAAGATTGAGAACCAAGAACTGCCTAAGAGTGAACATTTTTGTTATTTAGGGTCGATTATCACAACGGCGGGGCAGATTGATGCAGATGTGGCCCATAGGATTAAGACGAGATAGTATAAGTGGAGAAGTGTGTCTGGGGTACTATACGATAAACGAATACCCACTAGACAAAAAGGTAAGTTCTATAGCACGATTATTAGACCAGCGATGTTGTATGAGACAGAGTGTTGAGTAACCAAGAAACAACATGTGGATAAGATAAGTGTGGCTAAGATAATGATGCTAAGGTAGATGTGTGGCAAAACTAGATAAGACAGAATTAGGAATGAGTGTATCCGGTGTTGGAACAAACGGTCTTGAATTCTTCAAATGATGGTCTTCGGGTCTTTAAAATTTGGCAATAATCTTGTCTATATAGAACAGAAAATTGGTACTTCAAGTCGCGTCACTAAGTCACTTTCCTAAAGACAATATTTGTACCTACCAAAAGGTGTGCAGGGAGTTACAACAAATTTGCCTCCGGGATACAATGAAGCTTGATCTAAATGATCAAGTCTATCGGCGTCTACACTGACGACAGTAGATCAGAATACTCTTCATATAATCAAGAAAACCAAGACACTGATAATCAAATCTGCAGAACTTGATTACCAGTAAGAAAAGCAGAAATTTGGTTAAGAAACTCTTGATCGAAAATTCAAGATCAAGAGGGAAAGAGAAAGAGCGTTGCAGGAATGCTTTTCAGGATTTTTTGGATGGAATGAAATGGCTGATTTCGTAGCCTATTTATAGACCTTGAAGCACCTAATCGAATGGTCATGTCCCTTGATCGCATCCGATCAGATCTGACTGTTGGATTAACGATCTATGGTGCAGATCATTCTAACACCGAATAGATGTCTTGACTAATCACACCTGATCACGATCGGGTGCCATCTCATCCATACGATCGCACGCATCTCCAATCAACGGCTATGATCAACCCACTCCAGATCGGACACACAACCGTTTGATCGGTTGGTTGACTCATCGCCAACGGACGACACGTCACTTCCACGTGGAGCTGATTGTATTCCACGTCACCCATGCCACGTCATCGTTCCAACCTGTCTGATGCAAATAGGAAAGCGCCCTCATGGTGCCTTGCGCCGATGCGTCCTTGCTAAGTGCAAAGTGCGCCATCAAATGCCACATAGCCCACTGCTTATGCCATGCGCGCGCGCACACGTGGGTGTGCCTGTGCGGATGGTGCGAAGCACCATCCTTGTGGTGTGGGCGCATGCACGCTAGCTTTCATCCCACAATTCCATATTCAAAGGAATATTCTATGTAGCACTTTATTAAGTGCTCCATGTTTTCCTCTCTTTCCGATGTGGGACAGAGTCCACAAGCTTAATTAATGCTATCCAAAGAAAAACAATGAAGGTTTTGAAAACACCCAAAAATTAAACTATAAATTTTAAAAATCATTTTGAAAATTCCCCAACATTCCCCCACCATTTTCAAAATACCAGATGATAACTCTTGGTTCACTTGGCAGCCTTATGCATAGGTGAAGATATCTTACAATTTGAATCATTCACTTAGTGAAGACACCTCAAAGCTAGTCAAGATGACATAGTAGACTTGTCTTTGAACTAGCGATCTTATACAACTAATCGGACATGTCTCACGCACAGTACAGGTTACCTCAAGTATTCAAACAAACCAACACGTGGATTGGCCTTGTGTCTATATCCTGTTTCATGAGCGCTTTAGAGTCAAGCCCGTGGACTCATAGGAAGCGGCATCACCTCCTACACTCACATAGGTAAGCTTATTGAGAGTATCCCTGTAATTTATAGTACCCTAATAACCCAGTTGTAAGCTTATTAAGAGTTTGCTAACTCATCCTCTTCTTTCCACATTACAGGTACCAAGCACTTCAACCTTGGGATGAAAATGAAATAAAATTAAGTGCTTGCAGTCACGACATATATTTTTTCAAGCTTTGAGTCGAGTTTCCACCAGGAGTGATTATGTTAAGTGGGCTTGAGACCCATCCCCTTTGATGTTTTCCATACCAAATCCCTTGCAAGTTCCTTTGTTAAGGGGTCAGCCAAGTTTTCACTTGACTTTACATAACTAATAGTAATCACACCTTCTGTGATTAACTGCCTGACACAACTATGTCTCAGTCTTATATGCCTGGACTTTCCATTATAGACATGGCTATAGGCCCGTGATAGAGTTGCTTCACTATCACAATGCAAAGATATTGGTGGCATAGGTTTTGCCATATGTTAATCTCTAACAAGAGATTCCTTAGCCATTCTGCCTTTTTGCTACAAGAAGCTAACGCTACAAACTCTGACGCCATGGTTGAGTCTATTATGCATGTTTGCTTCAGGAGATATCTCATCCTCCAAGAGTAAAAATCCAACCACTCGTGGACGAGTGATCTTCACGATCAGTAATCCAACTGGCATTCGTGAATCCTTCCAGCACTGCTGGATAGCCATTATAGACTATTCCATAGTCTATTGTTTTCCTCAAGTACCTAAGTACTTGGTTAACAACATGCCAATGTACACTACTGGGATTACTAGTGTATCTACTAAGTTTTCTCACTGCAAAAGCAATATCAGGTCTAGTGCAAGCCATGACATTCATTAGGGTACCTATTACTCTTGAGTATTCTAGCTGATCAATAGCTCTTCCAGTATTAGGATACAATTTCAAATTTGAATCAAAAGGTGTAGAATGGGTGTACAATTATATTGATTAAATTTCTTAAGAATTTTCTCAATATAGTGCGACTGGGTTAGAATCAAATTATTGACCACTCGTTTGATCTTAATACCCAAAATTACATTAGCCAAGCCCATGTCTTTCATACTGAAACTAGACGACAAGAAACTTTTAGTACTTTCAATGACACCATTGTCAGTACCAAAAATAAGCATGTCATCTACATATAGACATATGATTACACCTTAATTTCCAGTAAACTTACTGTATACACACTTATCAGATTCATGTATCCTAAAACCATTTGACGCTATTACTTTGTCAAATTTCTCATGCCATTGTTTTGGAGCTTGTTTCAGTCCATATAGTGACTTCACGAGTTTACACACTTTGTGCTCTTGACCCTATACAATAAATCCTTTCGGTTGTTGCATGCAGATTTCCTCATCTAACTCTCCATTTAGGAAAGTGGTCTTAATATCTATTTGATGGATTTCAAGCTTATAGATTGAGGCTAAGGCAATCAACACTCGAATGGTGGTGATTCTAGCCATCGGAGCATATGTATCAAAATAATCAACACCCTCCTTTTGTGTAAAACCCTTAGCAACTAATCAATTGTGCCATCAACTTTCATTTTCCTTTTGAAAATCCATTTACAACCAAGGGGTTTGGATCCAGGTGGCAAATCAACAAGTATCCAAGTATTGTTACCCATGATAGAATCCATCTCATCGTTTATTGCTTCTTTCCAGAAAGAAACATATTGAGACTTCATAGCTTCCTCAAAGGTTAATGGAACTGAATCCATATTCAAAGAAATCATTGTTTGCTTACAATAAGCTTTTCTAGTTCCTTCTACAAAGTAAACAATGAAATCAGGGCCAAATGACTTCTCAGTCCTAGCCCTCTTACTCCTCCTTAGCTCAATAGGCTCATTAGGTTCATTAGGTTCAATAGGTTAATGTCGTTCACTTTCATCTGTAGACATCAAAGGAGTTGATCCATTTTCTTGATTAGAATCCAACCTTGGAATGGTTGTGAAATGATTCTCATAAAATACTGCATCACATGATTCAATGATGGTATTTGTTTCCATTGAACCATTGGGCTCTACTACCAGAAACCTATATGCTTTGCTATGTATAACATAGCCAAGGAATATGCATTCAATTCCTTTTTTACCTAATTTCTTCCTCTTAGGTTCAAGTAATCTAACTATTGCTCTACAGCCCCATGTTTTCAAGTAACCAAGATTAGGTTACTTGTTTTTCCAAAGTTCATAAGGAGTAATATTTCTTCCCTTGAGATGAATTCTATTGAGTATGTGACAGGCAGTGCGTAAGGCTTCATCCCAAAAACCAGAACTTAAACTGGAGTAAGAAAGCATAGCATTAATTATTTCTGTTAATGTCTTATTCTTTCTTTCAGCTACTCTATTTTGTTGTGATGTGTAGGGTGCAGACTTCTCATGAATAATACTAACTTTTTCACAATATTCTGAAAAATGGTATTCACCGCCTCTATCAGACTTAAGTCTCTTTATTTTGACATTACACTGATTTTCTACTTCTGTCTTAAAATCTTGAATTTATCAAGCACCTCATCTTTTGAATGCAAAAGATAGATATGACAGTACTTAGAAAAATCATCAATAAATGTACATGGAATGCGAGTAATTTTAGATTGTACATAAAATTTGCATTCTTCAAACATATCAATATTATACTTAGGAATTAAATCTAAATTAACCATATCATGCATTTTTCTAGTATTAACATGACCTAAACGAGCATGCCATAAAGAAAGAGAATCAACAATATAAGCAGAAATAGATGTATTATTGATAACGTTAAGTTTGAACATTACTTGATACATGTAGCCCTTCCCTACAAAAATCCCACCTTTAGACAGAACAAATTTGTCCGACTCAAATACTAACTTGAAACCATGCTTATTAAGCAGACTTCTAGATACAAGGTTTTTCCTGACATCAGGTACATGATAAACAACATTAAGACTTAGGACTTTTCCAGATGTAAACTCTAGATCCACCGTTCCTTTGCCTTTGATAGCAGCAGTTGAAGAGTTGCCCATGTAGAAAACTGTTCCATCACCCACTTGTTCATAAGTAGTGAAACGGCTTTTGTCGTTGCAGACATGCCTTGTTGCTCTTGAGTCAATTTGCCAGTCACCAGCATCTTCGAGCATGTTCACCTCGGACACAACAACCGCGAACTTGTTCGTGGCAGTTGATGCTTCTGGCTTCTTCTTGTATGACCGGCATTCATTTCTGAAGTGCCCTGGCTTGCCACAGTGCCAACAAGCGACTTTCGACTTCTTAGCATTTTGCCCGGGTTGGGGTTCATGCTTACGCATCTTTTTGTTGAACCTCTTACCATCATCCACCATGTGGATCTTGGACGTCTAAGCCAATTGGTTATCTTTAATTTCAAGTAACCTTGACTCTTCCTCAACTCGGAGGTGTTGAACCAATTCCTCTAAAGTAAGATCTTTCTTTTTGTGTTTCAGAGTTTTTTTAAAATCCTTCCAAGAAGATAGCAGTTTCTCTATTATAGATGAAACTATAATAGATTCATTCATGTTCATATTCATTTGTCGAAATTGACTCAAAATATGTTGGATCTCATAGAATTGTTCCATAATAGGCTCTGTATCAATCATTGTAAAGCGCATAAAATTACTAATAAGAAATTTCTTACTGGTGGCATCCTCGGTGAGGTACTTTGACTGTAATATGTCCCAGAGTTGTTTTGTCATTTCTAGATGTTGATACACAACGAACAGAGAGTCTGACAGCGCATTCAGAATGCGTCCTCGGCAAATGTAGTTGTCATTCTCCCATTTGGTTCTGGCACGGGTTTGCTCCATAGTCTCGTCTTCTTGCTCCGTCAGATAGGGGGTAGTTAGCACATAGACCACTTTGAGAGTGGTGAGCAAAAAGTGCATCTTCTTTTGCCAGTGTCAAAAATTTCCTCCATCAAACTGGTCAAGCTTCATGAAATCTTGAGTCATTTTCTGAATAGACATCGCCATATCCAAATATTGTCTTTAGATTGTTAGAACAAACGGTCTTGAATTCTTCAAATGGTGGTCTTCGGGTCTTTAAAATTTGGCAATAATCTTGTCTGTATAGAGCAGAAAACTGGTGCTTCAAGTCGCGTTACTAAATCGCTTTCCTAAAGATAATATTTGTACCCACCAAAAGGTGTACAGGGGGTTACAAAAAATTTGCCTCCAAGATACAATGAAACCTGATCTAAAGGATCAAGTCTACCGACGTCTGCACTGACGACAGTAGATCAGAATACTCTTGATATAATCAAGAAAACCAAGACACTGATAATCAAATTTGCAGAACTTGATTACCAGTAAGAAAAACAGAAATTTGCTTAAGAAACTCTTGATTGAAAATTCAAGATCAAGAGGGAAAGAGAGAGAGAGTTGCAGGAATGCTTTTTAGAATTTTTTGGATGAAATCGCGTATATTGCTCCACCACATCCTGAGTCATCAGAGCCTCCTCGACTAAGGCTGGTTGGACTCTAAACTGGACCTCGAACCATGAGTATCGAACGAAGTCGGGACGTGCGAGAGGCGGCACCTCACCGAGCAGGTAGATCTGAGCAGCCTCCCACTCGTCCATGTCGGTGTCGAAGGGGATCGGATCACCCCCTACCTCGATGCCGGTGAGCATCGAGAAATCATAGGGAGTCATCGTCATGTCTCCCGCGACAGAAAAGTGGAAAGAGTCGGTGGTGTCCCACCACCTCTCCACTAAAGCAGCAAGGAGAGGCCTACTCGTAGTAAGGCGCGAGAGTCCCCTGCAGAATGCGCCAAATCCGGCCTGGTCAACAATGCGACGGACTGCATCTGGTAACTCCATGTACCAGTCCCTGGCGGCAACATTCCCATACCCGCGGACAGTATGGGAATCTCCCTGTTCAAAAGCAAATAGTTGCGAATAATATAAAATGTACAGTTTTGAAGAGTATTCAGAATTGGTGGCAATATAGCGTGTGAGCACGTTTTTAGGTTCAAACAAACATCAGATGCCGGTGTGCTAGCAGGGAACTACAGCATATGATGTGTCAGTGTGTTTGAGTGGTTCAGTACAGATATAGCGTGTGTGCACGTGTTCAGATTCAAATAGGTACCGAATGCCGGTATGCTCGCAGTGAACTACAACATGTGATGTGTCAATGTGTTTGAGTGGTTCAGTACAGATATAGAGTGTGTGCACGTGTTCAAATTCAAATAGGTACCGAATGCCGGTATGCTCGCAGTGAACTACAACATGTGATGTACCAGTGTGTTTGAGTGGTTCAGGGCAAATGTAGTGTGTGTGCACGTGTTCAGATTCAAACGGATATCGAGTGCAAGTGTATTCGTAGTCAACTACAACATATAGTGTATCGGTTTATCCGGGCTAAGCAATTAAAGAGCAGAATCAACTATGGCAGTTAAGTGTTCTACATTGCGGAAAATGAAACGGGGGAGAATATACCTCGGAAGCGCCGTATGAAAAGTGCGTCTCGGGCTCACGCAGGAGAAGCTCTGGTGGCACACCTCTCGCAAAATCCCGGAACTGGCGGAGTCCGTCGGGAGGAAGCATGTGAATCGCCGGCCTGTAGGTCGCTGGGTCGAACGGGCGGACGCTCAAGGGGAGGAGCTCGGCCTCTGGATCCATCTCATGCTTTGGGGGAGTCCCGCCTTGTGGAATATCATCCGCCATGTCAAAAGTGGTGTGAAAATGGCCGGAAGAGAGAAAATCGGCCTAGAATGCGAAGAGTCAACAAAAAGTCAACCATGAGAGGGCGGAAAATGGCCGAAAAAGTTGGGAAATGGAAGAGGCATGGAAATCGAGAAAAACTTGGGGGAAACAAACCCCAAGAGACGGAAATCGAAAAGGAGACACCGAACCGATGTTTCGATCGGATGAAAGTGTTCGAAACGCGATGAACTTCACGAATCAAGCGTCGAAAAGGGCACGAGAATCAAGGAAAACGGAGAATGGAAGAGGGGAAAATGCTCTAGAGAGAGAGAGCAACTATTTTCGGCCAAGGAAAATGAAAGAAATAGGGTTTGAAACCTTATTTTAAAAGACCTAAGGCGAAAAGTCAAAACTGCCCCGAATCAGGCATTTTTGGCCGGTCGGCTACATATTTGGCCGGTGATGTTTTTTTTTGTGGCCGGTGGATGGCCGGTGACATCCCCTGATGGCCGGTGAGCCTCCTACAACCTTGTTTGGGTCATATGTGTAGTTTGGGGCCTTCATTGCCCGAGGAAGTGCAAGAAAAGTGCATTTCCGAAGCTCGACCGGCCCCTGTTTTGACCTCGGACTGTGTCTTCTGTGTGTGGCACTCGAATATGTGCAAGGTGTATCCTTTTTGTATCCTTTTGTCTCTTTTAAGATTCGAAAGTTGCCCCTCATGCATTGCTTTACAACGCTTTGGTATGAACGCGTGTTGAGTTATATATCATTATGCTTGCATTGTTATGCATATTAACGGTCTGGCGAGACCTTAAATACGCTCGGTCTAGGAGACCTTAAATCCTCTGAAGGTGTAAGTCCTTCGGTGTTTATCGTGCCCGAACGACTTTTGATAAGTTGCATTATACATATATTTCAAGCGACTCGAGTCGTCGCATATTCAAGTTCACGTGCATTCCAAAAGCCGCACGTTGTCACCCATTTCAAGATCATCTGCATTGTCATGCATCTCAAAAGCCGCACGTTGTCGCGCATTTCAAAATCATGCATCATCATGCATTTCAAAACAAAACAAAACAAAACAAAAAAATGCATATGTCATGCATCATTGTAAATAGTGCATATGTCATGCATCATTGTAAAAAATGCATATGTCATACAACATTGTAAATAGTGCATATGTCATGCATCATTGTTAAATAGTGCATATGTCATGCATTCATTGTAAATAGTGCATATGTCATGCATTCATTGTAAATAGTGCATATGTCATGCATACCATTGTAAATAATGCATATGTCATGCATCTTACTGCAAATATTACATTTACGCCCATCCATTGCATATTGTAGATATTGCATTGTAGCTTGCATGCATTCACTGCATCACTTCCATCTAGGGTTTGCGCCTTTCCTTGTTGAGCTTGGTCTGGTATGTGCTCATACTTTTGACATCTATACACTCATAGTCCTGTATGACCATTCTATGTTAGACGTGACTTGTTCGTGTCCATGCCTTTCCTAGGCAAGATACGGCTTGGCCGTAGGCCTTAATCCACTGCATACATTCCATTGCATATTTGTAAATAGTGCATTATAGCTTGCGCGCATCGACTGCATCCCCCCCATCTATGGCTTGCGCCTTTCCTTGTTGAGCTTGGTCTGGTATGTGCCCATACTTTTCATGTCTATACACTCATAGTTCTGTATGACCGTTCTATGTTAGACGTGGTTTGTGTGTGTCCACGCCTTTCCTAGACAAGATTTGGTTTGGCTGCTTGCCATATCCATTGTATATATATTACATTGTAGTGTAATTTTTGCATCCAGCATTAGGATCATTAGTCTTTCTTCAGTGGGCCATTTCCCCACCTATGTCATTCCACCCAATTACTTGTTCTTGTGTCTGTCTACATCACTCATAGTTCTGCATGTGTACGCACCTATTCCATGTTGGTATGTTGGTTTGAGGGTTGCGGCACCTTTTTTATGGTAGACGGACTTTGCATCTCCATCAATCTATTTGACATTTGTGTGGTTTTGAACCGCTCATGATTTGATCATGATTCAATTGCATTGCATTTTCATTTGCATTATTATACATAGTTTTGTATATATCGCATATCATTTTGCATTCATTTTGCATGTTGTGCATATTGCTAACGATATCTGTACCTGTTAAGTTTTCTTTCAGGCACGATATTGTATGTACGGTTCATTTGAAGCTTGTGCAACCAGACGAACCACGCAGGTATTGTATTCTCCGAGTGAGACGTATCGAGAATTGCATAATTCTCTTACATCCTTTCTGCATTGTAGTGTAGTTTGGTGTATGCTAGCTTAAAACTGTCGCATGTTATGCTTCGTTACAGTTTTCTTTGCATGATCATAAGTTACGTTCGGCTCCTTGCATTGTCAGTTGCATTTTGCCCTTGCCTTCGGGCGCATACCTTTGCTTGTCTTGCATGTTTGTCTAAGTCTTCGGCCTTGTCAAAAATGGGTCGTCTCTGGGCTTTGACACTCACTCCCCTCATTGTTATGACTTTTGAGTTCTGTCAAAGAGGGGCAACTGTAGACACCCCATTTTTGACCGTCCTCAAGGCTTGGACGTCATCGTTTGAACACGGGATGATTATCCATGCTAGTGTTTGTTTTGAGTTTCGAAAAGTCTTGGCTGCACGCCTTGCCTTAGAATCTCTTAACTTCTCTGTTTTGTGCTTGGTTGCGGACCAGAAGCTTGTGGATGTGTTCCTAAGGGAAGGAGATGGCCTGCCGACCAAGTCTTCTGCCCACCGGCCACCTTGATTTTCAATCGGCCAAATGTGTTGGCCGGCTGGCCAATTTGACTGCCGGTCGACCACTTTGATGGCCGGCCGGCCAAGTGTGGTTTTCAACAGATATCTCTGTAGACAGCTGGCAGCTGTCATTTAAGGCCATACCCCAGCCCATGCCTGGACGTGGGAGTTCTGAGAAGCTGCAGATTGATATATTTCTATATCAATCAAGCTCTCTTACAACAAAAAAGGAGGGATATACAACTTTGAGCAAAAAAATCTCTCTCTCTCTCTCTCTACATTTTCTGCCTCTCTCTCTAAGGTTTAGGGCTTGTTTGTGCTCGAAAGTGCATTTTCTTTGCACTTTTGCATACAAACACCTAGTTCTCTACTCCCTTTATTGAGCTGAGGTCCTTGGAGGTGATTTTTGGGGTGATTTGAAGCTTTTTTTTTGGTCCAAAAGTTGCTGATTTGCTGCTGTGCTTCAAGGGTGAGCTTTTACCTCTTTTAAGCCTTGTTTTCATAGCTTGTTTTGCTATATTTGAAACTGTTTTTGAGCTTAACATATAACATAGAAAAGTCTTGTTTTTATCTGCCCTAAATAGTTTCTTAAGGGTGTTTTAAGCTTTGGGGTTGTTTGACCCCTCTTAAGGCTTGTTTGGCCCTTGTTTTGTGCCATTTCGGTTGAACTCCGGGACCATTGTGTTTGGGCCTCCTCACCACTGAAATCTTGAGGGATTTCAGTGATGAGGATGGTGCCTTGAGGTCCTAAGAAGGAGGGGGCCACCCCCTCTCCTTGTTGTCCTTGAAAAGGGCCATTTTTGCCTCTTGAGGGAGCATCTTGTTTAAGTGTATGTTGGCCATGCTTTAACTGATTTTTGTGCTTATTATGTCATAATATAGCTCTGTTTTCAGTTGGTTTGGACACACCTTGCATGCCTTGCATACATGTCTTGTAATGCCACATTTTTGCCTTAACATGCTTTAAGTGTAGACCCTTGTTCTAGCATGATTTAGGCTTAGCTTTGTGAAGCTTACATGTATATTTTAATGTGCTAAGGGACTATTTCAGGTTATTTGAGTCATTCATGTCTTGCTTTGTATAGCTACCATGCAATCCCTCTTGAATGCCTTAAGCTTTGGCCTCTCTAGCATGCATTACTTGTATTATTTCAGTGGTTTGGAACCACTTACCATGTTATTTCAGTCCTTATAACATGCTTGTATGCTTGCCTTTGATGCCTCTTTGATGCCTTATGAGGTTGTGCCTTATGCTCCATGTTTGGTCATTGTGCATGCCCTTGAATTTAAGTCATTTAGATGCCATCTAAGTGGTCTTTAGGCTTTGTTTTAATATGTTAAAACTCTGTTTTGACCATTTAATTCATGCCATGTTTGGTTTTGCTAAGGGTAGTTCAATACCTCCTTAGCTTGCCTTAAGTACTTGGACCATTATTGCATGCTTTGCTTGTTTTGATTACTTGGTTTGGCACCTCTCTTTCATGCAATTTCAGAGCTTATGATACATGCCATATGCCCATGTTTGTCTTCCTTTAAGTGTGCTTAAAGGTTGCTTATTTGATGTTCAAGTGTTAGCCCATTTGCTTGCATGTGTGTGTGTGTATTGGTTATCATTTCCATAGCATTGGCCACTATTTTAGGCTTGTTTAAGAGCTGCCTAATTTAGTTTAAGTCCACCCTTTGGCATGTTGTTGCATGCTTAGCTTATGACATGTTGTTGCATGTTGAAATGATGTTGCATTTGGCACGTATTCTCCTCCTTTGTTTGGTTGCTTAACATGCCATATGTTTTGCATGCTTGTGTGTTGACATTGTGCCTTGTATGCTCATTTAACTTGCATGCTTGTTATATGCCTTGCATGCTTCCCATATGCTCATGTTGCATGCCTAGTTAACATACTTAGGTTGCATTGCATTTGCATGCATCTTTCACCTCTTGATCAAGCCATGATAGAGGTTGAAAGCCCCTTTGTTTGCTTATTTGCATTGCATTTCATTTAAAATCAAAGTGCATACTTGGTTTCTTGGGCCATCATGCATTGAAATGCGCGATTGATGGTCCGAGAATCGAGAACCGTGTCCCTTTGAGTCATAAACATGATAGGGGATATGTTGGTGCATACATTTGCTTGAAATACATTGCCATGCCTTGCCTTCCCTCTACTGCTGTCAAACAGGTTTCTGTAGGAAGTTTTGGCCGGCCGGCCATATATACTGCCGACCGACCAAATATATTTGGCCGAGAACTCAATGGATGGTCGATGACCACTTCAAAATGGCCGGTGATGATCCCACTCAGCCGGTGGTGTTCCACAACACTCAGAGAAGCAACCTTGGGAGTTGTGCAATTTTCAGAGAAGCAGAACAGTCAAAGCAGAGGAAAACTTGTGCATGGCGTTGGATTTCCGAGCAAACCCGAGCACGCGCGCATTGGATCCTCTTCCCGAGGCCTTTACTGCTTTCTTAGCTTAGTTAATTTGCTTAATTAATTAGGTGGTCTGTAATAATTAATTAGCTTGTAGGTTAATTAATTTGTATTATTCTTTTGGTCCCTCCGAGCGAGGGTGAATTTGTAATAAGTGTGGGTGCGTGTGTGCATGTCTTCCAACCCCCACTTCTTTCCCCCTTTTACTTACCTGCTTTGATGGCTAGTATTAGGACATGTTTACTTTAGCATACCTTATGCTATGCATGCGTGCATCATTCATTGGTCTTGCTTGCACCAGGCTCGGCGCATCATACTAACTGCATAAGTATTTCAAATCTAACTTGAATACATGCTACTTGTGCATTTTCACATGTCATTTATAGACTAGCCGAGCCTACTCTAGTGACATTCCGTATGCGTTGCATTAGGCATTTAAACATGGACTTGGATCATGCATGATTGCTAACATGTTCTTGTTTTGGCATGGAGTACTAGGTGAGTTCTTTATGCTTTAGCATCTCACATGAGTGTGAACGTTAACATGATAGCATGATTACCATGAGGCTAGATGCTTATTTGATGAACTGTTTGAATGCCTGTGGGTGGAGGTTGGATTGTTTGAGTTGGGATAACTCGTTGAAATCCGTATTTTAGCCTACTTGTGAGTAGCAAATTCCAAAGCGTTTTCCAAACAAACGGATATGCAATGTTTTGTTCCAATTTAGGCGATTTGGTCTATACTTGTTTGCTGTGCGCATAACATAGTAAATCTAGGCTAATGACCGAAATAAGAACACATAACGTTCTCAAAAATGGATATCACGGTTAGTAGAGGCCGATCTTCGGATCGGGCGAGAGGGGGTGCTCATAGCTGACCTTCCCCAATCGTACCCAAGCTCCCGAGCCGAGGCAACTTTGGTGATGACAGACACGTGGCCTTTGGCACCGAGTCAGGGTTTCCTAAATTCCCCCATAAAAAATATTTAGGTGGCGACTCTGTATCTAGCAAAGCAGTCCATGTTTGGCACTTCTTTTCTAAAAATCTGTTTTCTCAAAACGATTTGCCGGATTTGGACTCTTTGGTTCAGATTAAGAACCGTGACAATTTGAGAGTCCGAACTGTAGCGAGCCCAAAAACGAACAGAACGGGGGACTCGTCCTCCCGGGGCATTCGGGGACGTCTACAATTAGGCATCTTAACATAGTTAGGATCATGCATTGATTACTAACTAGCTATTGTTTTGGCTCGGAGTACTAGGTAAGCGCTTACGCTTTAGCATACCGCATGTGTGTAAGTGTTGCCATGATAGCATACTTGCCATGAGGCTATTTGCTTATGTGATATAACTGCCTGTGGGTGAAGGTTGGACTACCTGAATTGGAACAATTCATTGAATGCGAGTTTTAAGCCCACTCTGCGGGGTGGCAAAAATCATGTTTTCTAAGCCCACCTGAGGGTGGCAAATCCACGTCTTAGCCTACTTGCGAGTAGCACCATCAAACCATTTTCAAATAAACAAACATGAAATGTTTTGTTCCAATTTAGGCGATCCGGTCTATACTTGTGTGTTGTGCACATCACATAGTAATTTTAGGCTAATAACAGGAATAAGAACGCATATGTTTTCAAAACAAACTATCATGCTTAGTACAGGCCGATCTTCGATCGGGCGAGCGGGGGTGCTCATTGCATGACCTTCTCCTCTCGTACCCAAGTTCCCGAGCCGAGGCAACTTTGGTGATGATGGACTCGTGGCCTTAGGCAACGAGTCAAGGTTTCTTAAATTCCCTCAAAATAAAATATTTAGGTGGCGACTCTGTATCTGACAAAGCAGTCCATGTTTGGCACTTCTTTCTTAAAATCAGTTTTCCAAAACAATTTGCCGGATTTGGACTCTTTGGTGATTTATCAGTCTTGCATTGCACTTTGCGAGATCAGATTAAGAACCGTGACATTTGAGTCCGAACTGTAGGAAGCTCAAATGAACAAAACGGGATCCCCCCCGGGGACGTTCGGGCGCGTCTACAATAACTCAGACAACAGCGAGCTCGGAATAGGGGCAGCATTGGCATGTATCCTTTTAGATCCTCCGGTCGACTTAGAGAGCTTAGGGGATAACCTGACTATCTCCATGATCGGGGACCAACAGGGTGCGAACTTTTCTAGTAGTATTTTGGATGCATCTGAAGCACCATCTCTCGTCTGGCAGTTGGAGGAGGACTACCTATCTAGTTTTGAGTTAGGTAGTGAACTAGAATCTGATTCCACAGAGTCTGTGGAGTTGTAGACTTGACTTTCTTCTCGCGCCCCCCTTTCGGAGAGGCGCGAATTGGTCTCCTACAGTTCGGACTCCTATCACGATTTTGAATCTAATCTCACAAAGTGCAATGTGAGACTGATAAACACCAAAGAGTCCAATCCGGCAAATCATTTTGGAAAATCATATTTTAAATTAGAAAAATGCCAAAACTAGACTGTTTTGCCAGATTATAGAGTCGCCGCCTAAATATTTTATTTTTAGAAAATTTAAGAAAGCTTGACTCGTGCCAAAGGCCACGTGTCCGTCATCACCAAAGTTTCCTTGGCTCGGGAACTTAGGTACGAGAGGGGAAGGTCTTTAAACGAGCACCCTCGCTCGCCCGATCAAAGATCTACCTCTACTAAACGTGATATGTTGTTTGATAAACACATGTGTTCTTATCCGGTTATTAATCTAATTTTACTATGTGATGCGCACAGCATACAAGTATAGACTAAATCGCAAGAATTGGAACGAATCGACTCATGTTTGTTTTTGAAAATGGTTTGAAAGTGCCACTCGCAAGTGGCTAAAGCGCGGATTTGCCACTCTCAAGTGAGCTTAAAAACATGATGATTTGCCACTTCGCAAAGTGGGCTTAAAACTCGCATTTGCCGAATTGTCCCAACTCAAGCAACAAAGCCTTCATCCACAGGCATTCATGCTGTTTAGCATTTAAGCACATAGTCTCATGGCAAGCATGCAAAACATGGCAACACTCACACTCATGCAAGTATGCTAAGCGTAAAAGCTTACAGTGTACTCTGAGCCAAAACAAAAGCTAGTTAGAAATATGCATGATCCTAACTATACAAAATGCCTAATGCAACTGTAGACGCGCCCGTGGGCCTCATGCTACGGTTCGGACTCGATTTGTGTCGCAGTTCTTAATCTGAACCAAAGAGTCCAAATCTGGCAAATCGTTTTGAGAAACAGATTTTTGAAAAAGTAGTGCCAAACATGGACTGCTTTGCCAGATATAGAGTCGCCACCTAAATATTTTTTTTTAAAATGGGGAAATTTAGGAAACCCTGACTCGGTGCCGAAGGCCACATGTCCGTCATCACCGGAGTTGTCTCGGCTCGGGAGCTTGGGTACGATCGGGGAAGGTCAGCTATGAGCACCCCCTTTCGCCCGGTCCGAAGACCGGCCTCTACTAACCATGATATCCGATTTTGAAAACGTTATGTGTTCTTATTCCAATTGTTAGCCTAGAATTACTATGTTATGCGCGCAGCAAACAAGTATAGACTAGATTGCCTAATTTGGAAAGAAACATTGCATATCCGTTCGTTTTGAAAATGCAAATTTGGGACAAAACATTTCATGTTTGTTTTGAAAAATGGTTTGCTACTCGCAAGTAGGCTAAAACACGGATTTTAATGAGTTTTTCCAACTCAAACAATCCAACCTTCACCCACAGGCATTCAAACAATTTAAACTCACATAAGCATTTAGCCGCATGGCAATCATACTGTCATGTTAACATTCACACACATGCGAGATGCTAAAGCATAAATACTTACATCGTACTCCGTGCCAAAACGGTAAACTAGTTAGCAAACATGCGTGTCCTAGTTCATGTTAAATTGCCTAATGCAACACATACAGGATGCAATTAGATAGGCTTGGCTAACCTAAGCATGGCATATGAAATGCGATCAACTATCACATATTCAATTTTTGAATTGAATTACAAATGCAGTTAGCGTGATGTACCGAGCCTAATGCATGCAATACAAATGCATGGATGCACACATGCATAGCATAAGGTATGCTAAATTAAACGTGCCCTAATCTACCATCGTAAGCAGGTAAATAAAAGGGAAGAAAGACGTGAGGTTGGAAGACATACACACACTCACGCACACTTATTACAGATTTGCCCTCACTCGGAGGGACCAAATAAATATTACAAATTAATTAACTACGCAAGCTAATTAATAATTACAAATTAATTAATTTAATTAACAAATTAAATTAAGCTAAGAAAACAGATAAACCGCCTCGGGAAATGCGCCGCCATGCATAGGCTGCCTCTGTTTTCCTTCCTTCACTCCTCTGGAGGCTGTCAAAACCTCAGGACTGCATCCCTGGACACTGGGGAGTGCCATCGGCTGAGTGGAATTACCACCGGCAGTGGTGTGTGGCCATCAGCACAAAATGAAGCTGTCGGCAGAGGAATTGTTGCCGGTCGGCACTTTACACTGCCGGTCGGCAGAGTGTTCCTGCAGAATCTGCAAATGACAGCAACAGAGGGCAAGGCAAAGCATGGCAGCACAATTCAAGGCATATATGCACCAACCATGTCCCTTATCATGATAATGACTCAAAGGGGCATGTGCCTCGATTCTCGGACCACCAATCACGCATTTCCATGCATGATGGCCCGAAGAACCAAGTATGCAACTTTGATTTCAAATGCAATGCAAACCAATCAAACCAAACAAGGCCCAATTCCTATCACTAAGTCAAGGAACAAGGCATGCATGCAAGATGCAATGCAACCTAAGCATACAAGCTAAGGATGCAACATGGCATGGGGGGCAAGCTTATGCAAGCATACAAGCGTACCTATGGCAATGCAAATAGATGAAAAGATGGACTTAAACATGAATTAGGCAGCTCTAAATAGGCCTAAAACAGTAGCCAAAATGCTATAATGAAGGACCAAATATACATGCACACATGCACCTAATTGAAGGCCAACACTTAAGCACAAATTGCACAACCCTCAAACACATTTGAAAAGGGGAATCATGGACTAATTAGCATGCAACATAAGCATTGAAATCATGCTAAAACATGGTGCCAAACCAAGCAATAAATCAAGCCAAGCATGCAACAAATGGCCCAAATGCTCAAAGCAAATCAATGGAGCATTGAACTACACTTAGCAAGACCAAACATGGAATGCATTAAGTAGCTAAAAACAGGTTTGTAGCATGTTAAAACAAGGCTAAAGGATTACTTAGATGACATCTAAGTGACTCAAAAAACAAAGGCATGCATAATGGTCAAAACATGGAGCATTGCTACACAAGCTTCCAAAGCATTAAAGAGGCATGCAAGGCAATCAAACAAGCATGGAAATGGGACTGAAACAACATGTGGGGGGAACCCAAATCACCAAATCGATGCAAAGATGTCATGCTACACATGCACATACTCAAGGCCAACAAGCCCAAATACAAAGGAGCTATATCAAGCATGCCAAAATCAACCCAAACAACCTAGGACAGACCTAGAACAGGGCAAAACATACACAAAATCTTCACAAGACTAAGCCTAAAACATGTTCCAACAAAGGCTAACAACCTAAGACATGTTAAGGCATAACAAGGCATTACAAGGCAACTATGCTAAGCATGCATGGAGTACCAAAGCCAACTTAAAATCATGTTATATTATGGATATATAAGCATGAAAAACAGCCTAAACATGCTCAACACACACTCAAGCATAATGCTCTCTCAAGAGGCCAAAACATGCCCTTTTCAAGGACAACAAGGAGATGGGGTGGCCCTCTCCTTCTTGGGACTTCAAGGCATCATCTTCACCACTGAAATCCCTCAAGATTTCAGTGGTGAAGAGACCCCAACACCAAAATCCCGGAGCTAGCACAAAAGGGCACAAAATGAGGCCTTTCAAGGCCTAAGGGGGGGTCAACCACCCTCAAACAACAAAACACTCTTAATAAACAATAAAGAGGGCCTAAAAACAGAACTTTTTTATGTTATACAATAAGCACAAAAATAGCTCTAAGATAGGTAGAAAATCAATGCAAAAATGGGAAATATAAAGTCAAAATTGTTACCCTTGAAGACTTTCTTCACAAATGGTGGACCAGCTGGTTCTTCAAGCTCAAAACCACTCAAGAACACCAAGAACAACCCTTTAGAACCTCAGTAGCTAAAGGAAGGTGAAACACTATGTGTTTGTGTGCAATAGTAAGACACAAACACACTAAAACACACACAAGAGGGAAAAAGAGAGAGATAAGGTGTAACAAACCCTAACCCTAGATCTCAAACCCTAACAATGGCTGTCTAAGCTCTCAAAATATCTCAAAATGTCTAACCTCTTAAGCCAAGAGCTCTCTCTCTCTCTATATGGCACTTCTTGTCTTGTAAAGCTTACAAGACAAGCTTCATAAGAGGGAGATCCCTCCATACACGTGTATAGAGGGGAGCAAAAGCAAGACAGCTGTCTTAAAATATCTGCTAAAGCAGATGCACAGTAATCAGCCGGCCAAAAATGCCATCTTGGCCAAAAAGAGTGCCGGCCGGCACTAAAAAGTGCTGACCGGCAACAAATAGTGCCGGCCGGCAATATAAATTGCCGGTGGCAGCAAAAACCAGCCGGTGGCCTCTAGCCACTGCCGGTGGTGGGTGGGGATGGTCTACAAGCCCTACCCTGCCTCTCCAAGGCAAAACACAAGTGTTTGGTGTGAAACCAGACACTAAATGGTCGAGTTCGGAGATCCTGAGGCAAGGCACGCGAGCCGAGGCCTCCGGGAACTCCAAACGAACACAAACATGGATGATCACCGAGTGTTCAAACGGTGACGTCCAAGTCTTGAGGACGGTCAAAAATGGGGTGTCTACACAACACATGCAATAATGCAACTAAATAGGCTCGGCTATCTAAGATGGCATATGTATGCAACAATTTGATACATGTATTCAAAGAAGTATTGAAATACGATGCAGTTTGAATGATGCGTCGAGCCCGGTGCATGCAATACAAATGAATGATGCAAACATGCGAGCATAAGGTATGCTAATCAAAACGTGCCCTAATCTAACCATCGAAAGAGGGTAAATGAAAAGGAGAAAGATGTGGGGTTAGAAGACATGCACACACACACACACACTTATTACAACATTGCGCCCTCGCGAAGGGGAGTCCGAATAAATAAGCTAAGCTACACTAAGCTAAGCTAATTATTACAAACCAACTAATTAACTATTTTAGCTAATTAATTATTACAACACAATTGAAATTGAATACTTAGTTACACAAACTAATTAAGGACAACTCTCAAATCAAATAATTATTTACAACTAACTAATTAAAGTAAGTAAAGTGGCCTCGCGGGTGAAGGAGACATGCATGCTCGGTTGCGTCCTCACGAAAATCCACCACCTTGCCTCTAAATGCCTCTGTTTGTACATCTTTGGACCTCTGAAAATTATGCCGACCCTCAGATTGCTTCTGTTTGATCTCAAGAACACACTGGTGGCTGATCGGCTATGATTGGTGGCCATCGGCCAACACTGATGGCCGGTCGGCCACTATTTTCCTGAACTTTCTCCTTTTGTTGCAACAGAGAACAAACAGAGGCATGACAGTGTATGTGCAAGAAAATGAGTGTACTGCCACCTTCCTTATCATGTCTCAAGCTCAAAGGAGTATGCTACTTGGCTCTTAAGCCACCAATCAAGCATTTTCATGTATGATGGCCAAATAATCAAGCTTGTACAAGCTTAGTGAATACGCACATAAGACTCAAAGTGCCACCACCCTATCATGCATGATCAAGGGTGATGATGACCAAGAAATGTGACACGTTTCGTCACTTTGAGAAGGAAACGTCCTATATTTCTTGTGTTTGGATTAACGTCTAATCCAAACACATGCAATGCAAACAACATGCTTATCTTGACCACATTTTACTTGGTTCAATTTTGTTTACACATTTTAAATTACCAAGCCATTCTTTAACCAATTCGTCCCAAGTGATTGTCCTCTAATGAGAGAGGGGCCAACCTAAGGATGATTTAGGACATGGGAGAGAGCATGCCTTTGGCTAGGAGGAACCCTCAAAAGAGGATTAAAGCCATTTGAGCATGAACTATATCAAGCTTAAACACAACCCTAAGATCATCCAACCCTCAAAGCAAAAGGAAAAATGAAGAAATGAGGGAGGCTGCAGAATTTCAGTGCTGAAATGGCATGACAAAGACACCAAATCATGCAAGCAAGACATGCAAGACATGTTCAAAAGCTATAATTAACAAATTAGTGAAGAACACAACACTAGAGGCATGCAATACCAAGCTCAAATGATCAAATCAGTCCAAAACAGAGCTAAGATATGCCAAAACAGTGGCTTAAACATGTTGAGAGTGAAGCATAAAATGCAAGAAAATCATGCACATGTATTGGCTCACAAACAAGGCTCAAAGCACAACTCTCAAAAATAATGAAAGAGTGGAGTATGTGAGAGTGTGACAGAGCTACATGCACTAAAAACACATGTAAAATGATGTTATAACGTGCAAGCAACCCATGCAAAGCATGTTAGAGACCTCAAAACATAAAGCTAGTGAAGACCATTTGCACTATAGCTATACAAAGCATGAGTCGTATGACCAAGACCACCCAAAATAGAGTTAAAGCATGCTAAATCAGTGACTAAAACATGCTGAGATCAAGTCATAAGAAGGTAGAAAAACATGCTCACATGCTAGGCCAACTATACATGCAAACAAGACATAAGGAGGAGAGGCCACCCCCTCCTCTTTTGGACCTCAAAACCAACTTTCTACCATTGAAATTCTCTGGAATTCAGTGGTTAAAAGGCCAAAAAAAGGGTGTTTCAAAAGCTTTGAAAGATGGCTCAAAAGGCTTTACAAGCCAAAGAGCAAAGGGAGGAAACCACCCCCTAACCAAACAAGGCTTAAACCACTATTTTAAAACCTTAAAAACAGAGTTTTTTGGAGGTTAAAACCAGCCTCAAAGTAGCATGCAAAGATGACCAAATAAGTAATTAAAGCCAAGCTTTAACAAAGGGTAAGGCCTTACCCTTGAAGCACAGCAACAAACAGCAAGAATTTTGAGCTAAAACCACTCTAAGAAGCTCAAACAAAGTCTCCAAGAACCTCAGCTCCAAGGTGAAGCTATTTGGTCAAGGGTCTTAGAACAAAAGTGCAGAGAAAATTCACTTTCAAGCACAATATAGGAAGAGAGAGAGAATTCTAGAGGGAGAGAGTGAAATTTTGTTTCTCCAAATTCTGAACCTCTAAAATGGGGAAGAGACCCCCAATTATATAGAAAATCAAGCCAAATGCTTGCCTTCATCCATCCATACACGTGTATGGAGGATATACTCAGTGATCAATAACTAGCACCAGCTGGCAAATAAATATCTGAAAAAGGAGAAAAATGGCCGTCGGCCATCAGAAGTGGCTGACCGGCCAGAGATGTGGCTGATTGGCCATCAGTGTGGCTGATCGGCCACCACTAATGGCCGGTAGGCACAAGTCATGGCCGATGGACACTAGGGATGGCCAACAAGCCACCCTCTCCTTCAGATTCAAAGAAACAAGTTCTTGGTCCAGAACCAAGCACAAAACATAAAAGTTGAGAGGCTCCAAGGCAAGGCGCTTAGCCGAGACCTTCAGAAACTCAAAACGAACACAGGCAAGCACAATCACCAGGTATTCAAACAATGACGTCCAAGTCTTAAGGACGGTTAAAAATAGGGTGTCTACAGTTGTCCCTCTTTGACAGAACTCGGAAGTCATGAAATGACGGGAGTGAATGTCAAAGCCCAAAGACGATCCATTTTTGACAAGGTCGAAGACTTAGACAAACAAGCAAGATAACAGTATAGATGCGCCTGTAGGCAAGGGCAAAATGTAAATGATACACACACTGCAAGCACATAACTTATGATCATGCAATGTGGGCTGTAATGAAACATCTACATGCAAACGCTATGCAAGGAAATGCTACAGCGAACTTGTACATACGCAAGTCAACACAAACCAAACCACATTTCATGCAGAAAGGATGTAAGAAAATTATGCAATTTTAATTGCGCCCCACACAGAAAAGGTAAAGAACAACAACCGTCGAGTGCACCCGAGGCGACAAACAAAATCCCAACGCGTGGCACACGCGAGGAAAGGAGTGGTGCGAACTTAAGGACACACCCTAACGTTCCGAGCACCAAAGAACAATAATAACAGGTGAACCACATTCAACTATTATGCAATCGAAACAATGAGCGGTATAAACATTGGAATTTGTCCAGATGCATTTAATCACAGTATCCTGACGTGCCACACGCGAGATAGAAAAGAGAGCGGTGTGAACACCGGAGGGTGGTATAAACATCAGAACACGTCTCAATGTTTCTAACCAAAACAGAGTGGTATAAGCGTCGAAATACGTTCCAAACGCTTCTAACCAAAATATAGATATAAACGTTGGGTGCACGGTCCAAACGCTTCTAACCAAGGGGTGGTATAAACATCGGGCACACAACCCAATGCTTCTAACTAAAGCAAGGTGGTATAAGCATCGGACACACATCCCAAACACTTCTAACCGAGGGGTGGTATAAACATTGGGCACACAACCCAATGCTTCTAACGAGAGCAAGGTTGTATAAGCGTTGGACACACTTTCCAAACACCAAGGGGTGGTATAAACATCGGGCACACAACCCAATGCTTCTAACCAGAGCAAGGTGTTCAAAGGACAGGAATGATCTTACCCGGAGTTGCTCCAACTGAACCGTACATATAATATTATCTGGTCACACCAGCTTCAAATGAATCGTACATACAATATCGTACCTGCACAAGGAAGAAACTTTGACAAGTACAATACAATAGGAATGCATGTTTAATGCAACATCAATGACCATGATACAATGCTTAGAAAGGCATGCTTCATGCAGATCATACAAGAAATGGAGCATGTTCTATGAAATACCGAATGCATGCTCAATGCAACAGGTATGGGCAATTCTATGTGAATATAAAGGCACGTACAATGCAGTACAATGGCACATGCATATTCTATGCAAACATGAGAACATGCGTAGTGAAAACATGAGATGCAGCATACATATCCCATGCACAATGATCAATGCATGCAACATGTTCAATGAAGAAATGCGCGTCTTGACAAGACCAATTTGGTTGTAACCTCCGATTTATCTCTCGGAGGAGTTTAATCAATTTAAAAGGATACACCTCGTACGCGGTGAGCATCACATGTTGAAAACACAGTCCAGAGCTTCCGCAGAGGCCATTTGAGCTTAAAAATGTACTTTCCTTACACTTTCTTAAAGGACCAAGGCACAAAAATAGCAGAGGCCTGCCGGCCACGTTGGGAGGCCATCGGCCACAAATTGAACTCATCGGCCACCAATGGTGGCCGGTCGGCCACTGATGGTAGATTCGAGGCATTTTGGAGATTTTACCACGGGTCTTTAAATATAGGGTTCCAAACCCTATATTTTCACTTCCTCTTTGCCGAAAAACATCCTCCTTGTGTTCTAGACCACTGTTCCTCCCTCGATCTGAGCTTCAAACGCATTTTCGGTCATTCCACAAACATCCGATTCGTGAAACCCTCGTAGTTTTCATCATTTTGAAACCGATTAAAAGGTGTCTTTGGTGCCTCCTTCTTGATTTCCATCACTTGGGGTTTGTTTCCCCCAAGTTGCCCTTGATTTTAGTCCCTCTTCCTCTCCTAGAAAATGTCAGAAGGTTGGAAAAATATAGTGATGTTTTGAGAAGTTAGTAAAAAGTTGATTTTTTGACTTTTTAGTTTTTTTAGTGACTTTTTTGACAAAAAATTGGATTGTTTTAAATAAAAAAACTAATTTTTTAACTAAAAAAGTTAAAAAGTTAAAAAATTAATTTTTTACCATTATTGCCAAAATGGTCCATAAATTCAATCCTTTATTGTCAAAGTCTTCAAGTCAACATTTGTTTCCTAAGACCATCTCCAACGGTTCACCAAAGTTGACATCAAATTTAAATTTTGATGAAAAAGTTACTGTTTACTACTCCAACGGTTGCACCAAATCGATATCAAATTGAGATTTCATCAAACAATTCATCAAACTGAGGACAAGATACTGATTTCACCAAAACACTGTTTGTGACCGTTGGAGGGAGGACCCGGTCGACCAACCGGTTGCTCGGCCGGTTGACCAACCGGTCGACCGAATTCCTTTCAAATAGGTTGGTTCAAACCGGTCAAAAAAAGGTTCAAACTGGTTAAAAAAAAAAATTTACATTTTCCCTTACCGGTTGACTGGCCGGTCGACCGGCCGGTCAACCAACCGGTCAACCCACCAAAACCAAAACAGAGATGAAATTGTTCTGATTACATACCAAGTTCTTGATGAAGATGATGAAGCTGTATGTTAACAATTACATACCAAAACCAAGCTGTATCTTAACAATTACATACCAAAACAATCAATCAAGTTCTTGTTTTGAATCAAAAACCCATTTCGATTCTGGTCTTGTTTGTGTATATGATGGGCACAGTTGTATCCAGATAATTTTGGGTTTCCTTTGGGTGTTTCACAGAATTTGATAGAGAGTGGTTATGGAATCAATGAGCTCTGTTTCAATTTTCCTCAGAATTTGATGGAGAGTGGTTATGGAGAGTGGTTACGAAAATGTTTCAAGCTGCAAAAAAAAAAAAAAAAAATATTTACGCTTACCGGTCAACCCACCGGTCGATCAACCGGTTGACCTACGGGATTTGATACGGGATTTGCTGCACCGTTGGAGTTACTGATATCAGATTTGGTGAAATGAGCCATTTTTTACTCAAATTTAATGAAAAAAGAAGTTCATCATTGGAGATGCTCTAAGTGCTGCATTTACAATTAATGGATGATGGTCTCATACTGTCATGTCAAGTCTTTTTTTTTTTTTTTGTTTTTTTTCAAATCACTTATATTTTGATTATTTCATATAAAAAGAAAATTTGAAATCCGACCATGTGTGGTTTGAAATATCGGTCGATACGTGTAGTATCTATCAATACGTGGAGTTTTACTCTTTCAATATTAATACAATTTAATATACCAATTGGAATGAAAATTACAAATATATTGACCAATTCTCAATATATTAATTGATTCATAATTAATTTAGGAGTCAATTCATAACCAATACGACTGATTCAATTACTATGAAGTTGCATAGCTAATAATTTTTAGAAAAAAAATTCAATCGTAACATTCAATTCTCATATATATATATATATATATATTATTCAATACTCTAAATATTGATACTTCTTCTAACATCGTTATTGAAAGGGAAAAAAATTAAACCGATGTCCCAAAAATTAAACCGTCATCGAATAAATTTTCCTTTGAATGCAAGGCATGTCACACAAAATTGGCACGACTATGGTAGACACTCAAAATGTCTGTCGTATTGTTTGATCAATATTTTAATGGCTTTAGTTTTTTTTTTTTTTGATCGACAAATGTTAGTTGTTGGTTGTTAGATCAGTACATATAAGAAATTTTTTTTCCATCCTTAACAAATACCTAAGTACTTATACTTTCTTAATTTTAATTACTTAAAAAAAAATTAAACTTATGACCTCGTTGGAAATAAATCCTAAGGAAGCTTTGAATCTCCATATGATCACTTTGAGGAAGACAAGCAACTATTATTGAGCTTCGAGAAAGAAAGCTCCAAATTCAATGAATAAAGTTGTTTTTTCAATGCATCCTGTAGTTTAGATTTTTGCTCGTTTTTTTTCTTTTTTTTTTTAAATGTGTATATAATGCAATGGGAATGACGTTGGGATTACATCATGGATTTAGTTTCCAACAGATCAAATAATGTCTCACTGAGTGAGGATCCTCTCCTTGCAGCTTCTGTGCTTGCGCCCGTCCTTGCAGGCTTTCGGGTCTACTTTTAGGCCTAATTTTGATAATCCGAACCGTTCATATTTTATGATTTATTCAGTATATCATACCTGTAAAAAATCAAGTTGATCGGATATCAGAAAGTATATGTTCGGAAAACTGTTTATTAAATTCTTTAAAAAATAGTGTTTAGTTCAATTTTTCAAACACATACTTTCTGATATCCGATCAACTTGATTTTTTACAGGTATGATATACTGAATAAATCATAAAATATAAACGGTTCGAATTATCAAAATTAGACCTAAAAGTAGACCCGAAGGCCTGCAAGGACGGACGCAAGCACAAGCTTGCAAGGAGAGGCTCCTGACTCATGTTTCACTTGCATTCTCCTAAACTTTCTCGGAAAGGGTTGTGAAATGGAAAATCTAATAGGAAAATTCTGTTCTTAAAATTTACACATAAAATTTGATAAGAATGATATGAGAGTACTATTATTATAAATAAATTCATTTTCAATTAAGTTTTGTTTTGAAATAAAAAATTCACAATAAACCACATTATTATTATGTATAAAAATTATATATGATTTTTTTGTTAGAAAATTATAAATATATATAGAATTTATATAAAAAAACTTGACAAGAATAATATGACAATATTATTATTATAAATAAATATATTATTAATAATATTTTATTTTAAAATAAAAGTCCATAATAAATCACATTATCATATATAAAAATTATATATAAATTTTTTAATTATATAACATCACCCATTTCTCTTTCTAGTTATCAATATATATATATACATATATATATGAAATGGACGGTCCACATTTGAAGTGCTCAGTTCTCAATGACGGTCCATTTGCTAGTCCCGTGGACAACACTCAAGCAGCCATATAATTTCGGTGGTATTACATGCATTAATTAATATATTAGTTAGTGTACTAATTAATATTATAATATTATTATTGATCACATTTATTATATGTGTTACAACTATCTAAAACTTCTAAAATAATATCACATTACCTATTAATATAGTAGTTAATATACTAATTGATACATATAATATTATTCATACAATTCGGATAATCAAAAGACAGTTGAGTTGTCATTTAATTTTATTTGACTTTCTTTTTGTTTATTTTCCTTCTAGAAACATTTTTTTGTTTATTTTCCTTCTAGAAACAGTTGTGACATACCGTAGAGTGTTTTAGAAAGTTGGTAAAAAGTTAAGTTTTTAAATTTTTAAATCTATTTTGTCTTTTTATGAATATAAAATTTAAAAGATGATGTAACCTAAAATAGATAAAAAGGTAAAAGCTGACATTTTATTTGGTTGCCAAGACACCCCTCTATATATTTTTCTCAAAACTTTGAGATATGCAAATGGGACCAATAAATTAATATGATAGATTAAATAAAATTGGAGAAATTGTAAAAAAATAAATTTCAATTTTTTAATTTATTAATTTAAATTTAAAATTTTCAATTTATAATTTATTTTAATATAAATTATTAGTCTATTTCTATTAAATAAAACTATCAAAAAAAAAATATTTTAATAATTAAATTCAATTACATTTGAAAATAAAATTTTAAATACCCAAGATCTGCCGGTACCTTTGTCTTGCTGGTCCAAGTACTTATAACTCAATCCACTTAGATTTTGAAGACCTTTTTATAACAAGTCCACTCCATTCTTTAAATTAAAAAAAAAAAAAATTAAGTGTCTTTTCATATTAGTTCTGAAATATGTATAATATTTAATTTTTTTTTTAAATCTTCAATAGACTTTTCACTTGTGTTACTTGCTTAAAATACTTAATTAAATTATTAAAAGAATACATAATCAAAACAGATAATGGATCATAAAAAGTGTAATGATAGGCCGAAATTTATTTTAAATATAGGCCCTTCTAAAATTGGGTTTGAAAAATCTAAAAATTCTGGAGATATTGATTTGTGATTATTTTTTAATTTTAACCAGTAAATAGTAATCTCAATTAAACAATCAAAGACAAATTGGCTTAATGATTTTAACGTAGAAAAATCACAATTTGAGTATCTCCAATTGTGATAAAAAAAAATCACGAGTCAGAGCCACAAAATAATCCACTAAGAAGATAAAAAAGAATTACATAAGTGTACTCTCAATTATCTAGCGAATCCACGCCCAAATTGAACCGATCCCAATATGCCTCTTCCACCACTGTCTTCATCTCGTAATTGTCTTGTCCAATGTTGAATCCACAACACTGATATCGAATCCATGACGATGAGCTGCTTCGAAATCCACTAAAGTTTCAGGCTCAAGTTCCACGAAATCTACTGAAGAACAACTCTCTCTTTTGTGAATAAAACAAATTAAACAAACCCTTTGATATAATCCACTCAATTCATGATTAAACTCTCATAGATATCAAATAAAACAAGCAAAGAGGCCCCAAATAAAAACCTTAATATCTAAGAAGAAGATCTTTCACCCAAAAAAAAAGAAGGAGATCTGGAAACTATACCCTAAAAATAGACTGAAACGTAGATTTATAGTAGTCAGAATCGCGATCTTCGCTCGAGCTTACGAATGGACGCTCGAGCAGGCTGACTAAAACACGTGTTTTAGAACACAGACATATGCTCGAGCATAAAAATACAACTCCCAATACTTTTGTAGGCAAGTGAAACTTCTGAAAGGTCGTGATATCCGCTCGAGCGTAACAATGACCGCTCAAGCGGTAAAACAACTTTGATTGCTATTTTGCTTCCCTGACATAGTTAACAAAGTGACAAACATGATAGGATTAAGATCACAAAGTCCTCTGCATAGGCACCATTCGGATTGGATTTACATCTAAAAACTCATAGCCTCACTGAAATAAAAGAACGAATAAAATTACAACTGAAACGAGTTTTGTTAAACGGGATTACCAATAACAAAAACCTAACAGGGTTTAATTTCAACCTTTTTATTATATTTTTTGTAAATCATTCTAGAATCTTAGTATTGTAGTAATTAGATTGTTTGTTAATCTTTGTATTTCTTAGTTGACAGAAATTATTACAATTGTCGTTATTTGTTCCCAAAATAAATTATTTATTTGTATTTAAGCCTATTTTGAGAAGTAAGTTAAAAGTCATTTCCCAGCTTTTAACTCACTTCCTCTCTCACAAAAAAAAAAAAAAAAAAATTCAAAAAGTCAAAAAAAAAAAAAAAAAAAACAAAAAGTCAACTTTTAATCATCTTCCCAAGTGGTATCCATCAAATTGACTTTAATTATTTATTTATTCTACTCTTATGGATAATTTTTTTTAATTATAAAAAACAGATAGTTTTCCTCGTATCTTTCATAGGTATCCTTTATATATATATATATATATATATAATTTGCAAAATTTATTATTATTATTATTATTATTATTATTATTGTTATTATTATTTTAAATTCTGAACCTACCACTATTTATATAAAAAGAATAGTCTGGTAAAGAACAATTAGAGTAGCTCAACCTCTTGTAGGATGAGGACATCAGTGATGGCATTAGCCTTAAAAAATAAGTGTATGTTTTTGTGATTAGTCTCATTGAGTTTCCTTGACCATCATCCAAAGCTATAATTACCCACTACCTTTCACTACAGGAAATATGGATTGTAGTGGTGTATTTTTAACGGCGTTTTTTAAAACGCCACTGTTCATAATATTTAACGACGTTTCATAAACGTTGCATTTTTCTTTAAGTAAAATAGCGCCATTTCATGAACAAAAGACGTTTATAAATGCTTGCAAATGGTTTATTTCTCACACGCTCCCTCTTGCGCTCTTTTCACACTTATTTTGAATGTCCAAATCTCGAGCGCTCTCTCTCTCTCTCTCTCTCTCTCTCTCTGCAGTCTAAACCCTATTAATATCTCAGGGCCATTTCGAACTCCGCTGTCTTAAAATTGAAGTTCATCAGAGCTCCACTATCTCAAAATCGAAGTTTATCTCAAAATCGATTCAGATCGGTGATCTCATCTCTCTGTGTGTGTGTGTGTGTGTGTGTGCTGTCTAAACCCTAATTAGACTCATAGATTTAGATCAGTCTCAGGCAAACAGATCGGTGATTTAGATCATTTCGAAGTTCGAAGTTCTCTCTCGAAATCGAAGTTCAGATCATTTCAAATCGGTGATTCAGATCATTTCGAAGTTGGAAGTTCTCTCTTGAAATCGAAGTTCAGATCATTCAAATCGGTGATTCAACCATTTCAAAGTTCTCTCTCAAAATCGAAATCAAAGTTCATCTTAGCGATTCAGATATGTGAGCTCTATTCTCTCTCTTTCTCTCTCTCTCTCTCTCTCTCTCTCTCAAGCTGAACTGGTGGTGTAATATCGATTTGGTTGTTGAAATCAATCCTGTGAAATCTTGTGAATGGTTTTGATATTTGATTTGAAACGATCCTGTCATATCCTTCAGGCTTGTTCAACATGGCCATTATCATTCATGCTTGTTCCACAACTAATATTGAATAAAGGAAGCCCAAGTGGCCTACAAATTAGAGAGAGCAATGTCAGAAGGAAGAAATTCAGTCGACTACATCCTAAACTCTGATGTGGGTCAAATCTATGCTATACACTTTATTTTTTAGGTATTTTTTTTTATAGCTTTATCTTCTAAAAAATTATTAATCATAGGTGTAAAATTTTTAAAACGCTACCCTTTTTATTTAATTTTTTCTTAGCTTTTTTAATAATCAATAGAATTATAGAAGAGTTGTAGTGATCTTATTGTTACAGATTATGCTTCTACACATTTACCTTATATCACAAAAAAGAAAAAAGAAAAAAAAAGGATGTTGAAATTTTTTATTTAGTTTTGATTTAACTACGTGATCAAAATAGGAAACATGATGTTAAGCAATAGTTTTTAAGCATAATGCTACAAACATAAATTCACTGCGGAAATAGAAAAATGCAAGTATGATTGTAGACACCCCATTTTTGACCATCCTCAAGACTCGATTGTGCTTGCAGGTACATCCAGCCACTAGCTCGATTGCTCGTCGAGTATTCGACTTTCGCGGCGGAACGTCACAGGTTTGAGCTTTCCGAACCTTGTATCATTTCTGCCCCATTCCTGGACCATGGCTTGGTCCTTTCAGAATGCTTTTCTTGGTGCACTGCCGATGATGGTCTGGCACTGTTGGTCATGCCTTTGTTGTTGCCGGCCACTAGTGAAGCTTGCTGGCCATCAGTGGGAGCCACTACCGGCCACCACTGATGGCTGACAGAACCCCTGTCTCAACTGGTTTCACTCCAGATCTTTTGAGCCAGCTGGAATCCTTTCATCTCCCCTCCATACACGTGTATGGAGGGATGAAGCTCTTGCCAAGCTTCTTGAAGAAGCTTTGCATTGTTTCCCCTCTATATAAGGAGAGGTCCTCTCTCCTTAGCAGAGGTTCAGCCATTTTAGAAGAGATATAGCTTTCTCTCTCTATATTTCTTGCTCTCTCTCTATATTGTTGTTAGTTTTGTGCCTTTTTTCTTGCACTTTTGCACTACAACACATAGAGACACACCACCACCTTTGGGATGAAGTTCTTAGGAGTGCTACTTGAGCTCTGAAAGTTGGTTTTTGGCCCCTGAGGTTGTTGGTTTCGAAGTTGGACTTTAAGGGTGAGCTTTTTCCCCATTTTAGCACTTTTTTGTATCTCATTTTGGCCATTCTTGAATATTGTTTTAGGCCTTGCTTTCAACTAAAAAAAATCTTGTATTTAAGTGCTTTTGATAGTTGTTTAAGGTCTTTGTGCTGTTGATGGTCTTCAACCCTCTTGTTTGCCTTGTTTGGCCTTGTTTTGAGCCATGCCTTAAGGCCTTTGAGCTAGCCTTGGTTTGGCCTTTTAACCACTGAAATCCAATGGATTTTCAATGGTAAGCATGTGGTTTTGAGGTCTTAAATCAGAGGGGGTGGCCCCCTCTCTTCTTGTTTTTGTTTGCTTGAGTTTTTGGCCTTCCAAAGGACCATGCCTCTCTATATTTTTGAGGCTTGTTTCAAGCCTTTTTTTGTGACTTTTAGGACTTGTCTTAAGTCTTTCCATGGTTGGTTTGGTCATATTTTGCATGCTTCTTACATGTGTAGTGTAATCCCATTTGTGGCTCATCAAAGTAGCATGTCTTTCTTGTATGTGTTGGCTCCATTTCAGTAGATTTTTGGTGATGTTTTACCATGCCTTAGATCTATTTTGGATTGATTTTGTCACTCCATGCATGTATGATACATTTGTAGTGAAAATCTCATAAACTAGCTTTATATGCTTCTTGCCTTAGCATGTCATCCTAGCTTATGTTGAGTCCATTCCAGCATGTTTTTAGTGATGTTTTTCCATGACATAACTCTGTCCATAGTTGGTTTGGTCATCCTTTGCATGCTCCATATACTTGTAGAACAAATCTTGCTTACTAGCTTTATGTGCATGATGGTTTGACTCATCATCCTAGCATATTTTGGCTTTGCTCCGGCATGATTTTATTCTTATTTTGGGCTGTCCTAGGATTGTTTTGGGTTGCCATGACCATATCACTTGTGTTTTGTATAGCTATAGTTTAAATGCTTTGACTAGCCTTGGGTTTTGAGGCCCCTACCATGCCATACATGTGATGTTTGCATGCTTTGCCATCATTTCAAATGTTATTTCAGTCCACGAAATGTGGTCATACACTTGCATTTGACATGCTTTGAATGCCTTGAAGAGTTTGTGCTTTATGCCTCAAGAATAAACTTTTGTGCATGCCACTAAGGCTAAGCCTTTGGCTCATCATATCAGTGCATTTTTGGTCTTGTTATACCATGATGTAACTCTGTTTCATGTTGTCCATGTCATGCCATGTTTGGTTTTAATAGGTGTAGTGTATTACCCCTTTGGTAGCCTCGCATGCTTCATGCCTTTCGAACTTGTGTTCTAGCTTGTGTTGGCTAGCTTCAAGCTTGTTTTTAGTCTTGTTTGGACCTGCCTTGGGACTGTTTTAGGTCCCCTTGGCCCTTCGGGGCTTGCTTTGTATGGCCATGGCTTAAGCCCCTTTGCTAGTTTTTAGCTTATGAACTTCATGCATGCCATGCTTGTGTTTTGTGTGTGATTTGGCATCATTCCTAACATCATTTCAGAGCATGTAGTATTGTCATGCTTCCATGCTTGTCACTCTTTGAGTGTGCTTGAGAGTTGTCCTCTTTATGCCTTAATTCTTGGGCCAATTGGCATGCATGTTTGTCTTGCATTTTGTGTCATCAATTCATCATTTTGGCCACTGATTTGGGCATGGCTGAGGTCTGCCCACTTTGGTTTAAGTCCTTCTTTTGCATGTTGTCGCATGCCTGTTACCTTGTATGTTGTTGCATGCTTGCATGTTTGCATGTTGTTACATGCTTATCCATTTTGCATGTTGTTGCGTGCTTGTTATATCACATGTTGTTGCATGCATTGGTACGTAGTTGCCTACTTGTTGCATGCCGTGTTGTTACCCTTGTTGCATTGCATTGTACATGCATGCATTACATTGTACTTAGAACCTTATGATCGCCTTGATTTGAGCATGCCATCTAGTTCTTAGCATTGAGCATTGAGTATGCCATATAGTTGCATTGTATGTTTGCCATGCTAGTGTTGCATTGTTGCTTGGATTAAATGTTAATCTGAGCACGAGAAACGGGGGACGTTTCATACTTCAAGTGATGAAACGTGTCTCAATTCTTGGTCGCTGATGCTCTTGATCACACATGATAGAGTTTTAGACTTTACGTGTTTATTTGTGCATTCATTTCATATTGATTTGCACAAGTTGGATCTTTGGCCATCATGCATCGTGATGCATGATTGATGGTCTTGAATCCGACTATGTCTCTCCCTTGATGTTTTGAGGTGATATGGAGTGACATAGTGCGTACATACTCTTGGGAGACCCTCTATTTTCTCTATTTTGTGCTCTGTTGCAGCTTGGTGTCCCAACACATCAGTGGCTGGCAGTGCCTTACAGATGGTCGGCAGTCCCTCATTCTTGGCCGGTAGTGCCCACCCTTGGCCGACAGTCCCTCATTCTTGGCCGGTAGTGCCCACCCTTGGCCGGCAGGTGGTCGGCAACATCTCTCCATGTCTGGCAGGCCACTGATGTATTCCCCAGACTGCTTTTGGTAAGGTTCAGCAGGAATTCCTTGAAGACACCCTGCAGACAGAGCCTCTAAAGGGCATCCGGAGAGCTTACCGGGACGGGAACCGAGCATGCATGTTCACCTTCTTCAACTTGCTAAGGCAACATTGTTTAATTGCTTACTTGTTAGTTAGCATTTGGTTTTGTAATTTAATTAGTTAATTTGTTAATTAATTAAGTTTTGAAATAATTAGTTGTACCTAGTTATTCATTCGGTTATGTAATAATTAATTAGCTTATTAGTTAGTTAATTAGTTGGTTTGTATTATTCATTCGGACCCTCCGTCGAGAGGGAAAATTTTGTAATAAGTGTGTATGCGTGTGTGCATGTCTTCCAACCCCACGTCTTTCTCCCTTTTACTTACCTACTTTTGATGGTTAGTTTAGGGTCATTTTCAATTAGCATACTTATGTTTGCATGTTTGCATCGTCCATCTATATTGCATGCACCGGGCTTAGCGTATCATACTAACTGCATTGTATTTCAATTCCAAGTTGAATACATGTATCAAATGTAGCACCTCATATGCCATATTAGAATAGCCTAGCCTATTTCTAGTTGCATTTTGCATGTGTTGCATCAGCCATCTTAACATGAACTAGGATCATGCATTGATTACTAACTAGTTTTTGTTTTGGCTTGGAGTACTAGGTAAGCTTTTACACTTTAGCGTACTGCATGTGTGCTAATGTTGCCACGAAAGCATGCTTGCCATGAGGCTAACTGCTTAGTTGATATAAACTGCATGAATGCCTATGGGTGAAGATTGGAGAACGATTCATTGAAATCCGTGTTTTAGCCTACTTACGAGTAGCAAACTTCAAGCCACTTCCAAACAAACGGATATGTAATGCTTTGTTTCAAATTAGGCAATCTAGTCTATACTTGTTTGCTGTGCGCATCACATAGTAAGATTAGCTAATTAATTGGGTTAAGAACACATGTGTTTTCAAAATTAAAATATCATGTTTAGTAGTGGCCGATCTTTGATCGGGCGAGCGGGGGTGCTCATAGATGACCTTCCCCAATCATACCCAAGTTCCCGAGCCGAGGCAACTTTAGTGATGATGGACACGTAGCCTTAGGCAACGAGTCAGGGTTTCCTAAATTTTTCCAAAATGAAATATTTAGGTGGCGACTCTGTATCTGGAAAAGCAGTCCATGTTTGGCACTTCTTTCTTAAAAATCAGTTTTCTAAAACGATTTGCTGGATTTGGACTCTTTGGTGATTTATCAATCTCACATTGCACATTGTGAGATCAGATTAAGAACCGTGACAATTTGAGTCCGAACTGTAGCATGAGGCCCTCGGGGCGCGTCTGCAATGATGTGTGCAAACCAGAGGACTGCATGCAACAATCCCAATTCCTAGTTCTTTGCTTATATCAAAATAACAATGGCAAAGATTAGAAAACACTGGATTCTTGTTTATTACTTGCAAAACTAACTAGTTAGCATAACAATAGTACCTCTGCACCTCACTTGCAAGTAGGAATGATTTCTTCCTCTGCATCTCTTGTCCACAAGGACCACTCCAACTGCACTGCTGTTAGATGTAGCTAGCTTCACACCTCTCCATCATTCTCTCCCAAGCTTTCAAATGTCTTGAAAACATTTACATAATATGATTGCAGTAAAATGACTTTGATCATATAGATAGAAGTCGCATTACTCCACTACAAGACAGCCTTTATGTTTCTACTCGTTCTGTTTGTTTTCTGTATGAGTGTGAGATTCTAGTATCTGTTGTAGACTTTTACATTCTATCGGTGTGAATGAGCTAGGAAAATTTATTTGTGGATTTTGTTGAAACTATCAAATTTCTTTTGTTGGTTTAAAATGAAACTGAGATTTCTATTCAATTTGAGGAAAGTTTTGGGATAATATGTTTGTTACATTTGTAGCAAGTTGGACCTAGAACTCTAGAGGTCTTTGCATTGCTTGACTTTTTGAGGTTTTGTACCTATATTTTGACAATCCTGTGCCTATTTGTCGAGACATGGTAGAAAATAATTAAAATTTTAAGCATCTTATTGTCTTCAATTGGATTTGGTACTTAATTTTGAGCATAGAGGAGACTTCTTTTTGGCATTTGGTTGCTTTATAATGCACCTATGTTTGGGTTGAAAGTTAAGAAGACATGAAACTTCTTGTAGTCAATTTTTTTTTTAAAAATAATTTATATATAAATATAAATAGATTTTCTCAGTTTGTCTAATTATTTGTAAGATTATTGTTTCTTTGTCAGTCTATCAAATTTCATTTTTAAGATTATTGTATTTGTAAGATCATTGTTGCTTTTGTTAATCTATCAAATTTCATTTTTCTTTCTTTCTTTCATTCAGTGTCCTCACTCTCGCACTTTCTCAATCTCTTTTTTGTTTCTTTTCATTTCATCTATCTCAATTGGTGATACTGAAGCACCTTAGCATTCTGAGATCAAGGTACTAGGGAAGAACCGTTTACAGGTATTTTTCCAATTCTTCACAGGCTTTGGTAGCAAACTTCAAAATAGACTATGAGATTTTATGAATTATGAATTTGCTTTATATTTTTTGATCAGCAAAAGATCCAAACTTTATTGGTGAAAACCAACTTACAAAGATAGATACTATGAGTTGAGATTTGAAATTATATATATACTTCAAAAAATAAAATAAAAAACAACAAAAATAGTTTATATCTATTTCTTAGATGCAAAAGGCAGCCTCTCAAGAATTATGTGTTTTTTTTTTTTTTTTTGGTTTTTGACATTGTTCTTCATTCCTTCTCCACAATTGGACTGTGCCAAAACGTTTTTTTCCTCCTTTTAATAACATGCTCAATTTGTCAAACCTCTCTCTCTCTCTTGGGGGTGGGGTTGTGGTGGTGGTGGGTTGGTGGGAAAGCCTAGCTGACACAAAAAGGTGTTTCCTTCCCTGTTTTTTCATACGACTCCTAAAGCCTGATCTATGGCATGACTATATGAACAACCAAAAAAGCAGGTGGCATCAAGTGAATGAGATTGTTATCCATAAGTGATGATCTGATTAGCCCTTCAAGAACAATTACATTCAACGTATTACCTTTAAAATTTATTTTTTTACGGAGTATGCATTGGTTATCTCAAAATACACTGTCCATTTTTTTTAGTGAATCAACTTTTCTAGAACAAGACAAGAATATACGGATCCATGTTCTCAGTTAGTAGCATTTCCTTGGCGGAATATATGTGACCAGAATAGCTTCTCTTTCTAACAAATAATCAGAAAACAAACTTCATTGCTGCCATTCTTCATCATGGTGACATATTTGTTTTGCCCTGTTTCTTTCTCTCTCTCTCCCTCCCTCTCCCCATTCCTCTTCATAGTATTGAAAGCTTTGGTTATGTAATTGAGTTTGAATTTGAGTTGAATCACTTCATTAATGTACTTTCAAATATCAAATAGATTATTGAAATGCTAGAAGCTTCCATGAGTTTTGATTTTAGGTTATGGCCGGACATAGGTTGCTTATGTTGGACTAAAAACATGATGTTTTGTATGTGTATATATACTTCATAAAAAAAAGAGAGTTGGTTTTATGTTTGTAGTTTCATTATAGATTATCTATGAGTTCTAGTTCTGAGAGTTCTCCTAGTGAGAGTGAGCAATCAAGCTCTAATAGTTCTAGTTCAAATGAGACTCATGCCACACTTAAGATGAGAGTCATATACGATCCACCGGTATCATGGCATCCACTAGGCAATCTTCCTACCACATCACGTAGCAGTAATACATCACATGGCTCAGTTTCAGCTGGTACGTGTAAGCTTTTGACTTTTATTGTGACTGGTCAACTATTCTTAGAATTGTTATTTATTTAATCTAACTCTAAGATGCATACCCATTATTAATTACAATGTAAAACCATGTATATTTAATTTTCTTGTTTTATCAATTTTATTTTGTTTTTGGGAAAGTCTTAAAATGGTTGAATATTTATATTCAACTTTAACCTAGTTCAGGGTGTGGCACTGTCTGTCAAAATTAGAATCCAGCTCACTGTTTGGGCTTGTTGTTGAATTTTTAAACTGTAGCTTCTAGGCGTAGTTGCACTAAGTGGAACAATAAACTCATTGGCCCTTCAATAAGTTTACTGTGAGACTAGATTTATTTCTCTGTTTTGCAACACCTCAAGAATTCATGTTTGACATTTGTTTTATCAAAATTCTAATGCATCATATAATGTCTATGAACTACACCAGGTTTTGGAAGAGGTGAAATAGGGATATTGGTGAAGTTTTGGTGAAATAGGGATATCTGTAAAGAAATTTTTATTTGGTTATTATTGTGCTAACCAAGGTTTCCTTTTCCCATTTTGTTCTTGAAAAAGATTATTTATGCATTCTATTTTTTAGATGAACTTGGAGATTTCACAGCTGAATTTAAGCTTTCCCTTTTCCAACTTGGAATCAGACCTCAGATTGCTACATCAATTCTCATGCAGGTCTACTGTTCTTTTATCCTCAGGTTTACATTTCTTGTCCATCAATTAAGACTATTGTGATTATCCTTAGAAAACCATGTTCGATCAAAAAATGAACCTGCAAAGGATTTACTTCTCATTTGATCTTTCAAGAGGATTTTCTAATTCTAGATTATTTGATATCACTTCCCCTCCCCCCTCTTGAGTCAGGATGATTATGCTGCTAATGATGATCAATATGAACAAAAACTAAAGAAAGAGACTTTGGTATTTTTCATGTTGGCAACGTAAGATAGATTTGTAAATTTTCTTATCTGGAAATGCATGACATTTTTTTAACAAATTGAACCTTGTGGAGGTGAGGCGCTTATTTAATCTACATTTGAGCTGGTCACTGTAGTTATGGAGATGGAGAGCCAACTGCTAATGCTACTAGATTCTACAAATGGTTTATTGAGGTGGGTAGTTGTCACTGTCGAACTAACTTTAGTAGTGCATTGTTTTTAGAAATTTGCATGAAGAGGTATTGGTAATGTTTTCAGGAAAATAAAAGGGAAGCCTGGCTTCAACAACTTACATATGGTGTCTTTAGCCTAGGTAACCGTCAATATGAACATTTCAACAAGGTAAATTCGTTATATATTCATATCAATCCATTACTTCTCTTTCTGTGATTCTTTCTTTCTTGTTTTTTTTGTCCAATTTTTTTATCTATCACTAAGCATATTCTAGAAGATCCTTAGCACACCATAATATTGTTACTGAGCCAAATATACTCAATGACCAGTCACCGATAATTGTAAATGCAATGTTGTATATTGAAACTTCTTTCTAATTGCCTCAATAATTTTCATGTGTATTTTAATCAAATCAAGGGCATGACACTGAAACTAATAGAAGTGAAAAGCTTTTTGATCCATTTTGTTTTTTCTATTTTAAAAAAATGGTACACCCAGTTAGTTCCCATTGGATAGAGGTCTCAAATAATTTTGTTTATCTAGCTTTCTCACATTATATTCAACTCTTTGCATCGCTTTGATGCTTTTTTTAATAAAGTTTTCTTATTTATAAAAAAAAAATTATATTTAACTCTTTACTTCCAAACAGAAATTCTTGTAATGTTACTGATTTTAATCTATACAGATCAAGGATAAAACTGATGAGCAAATAGGTGAGGTTGAAGGTATGATGTGTAATTAACAAAGAAGTTTTTCTTAATATTAGATGGCATTTATGAAAATTTGCTTCTGATCTGTTACAGCTGCATGCTGTTTCAATGGTGATTTTATAGGAAAACACGATGAAGAAAAAAATATCTAAATTGATAGTGCTTTCCTGTTTCAAGCTAATAAACTGCCATAACTGCATTTAATCTTAAACAATTGCCCGATTTTGAGTAGTAGTCCTCCTATTCAAAAATATAAATAAAAATCTTATGAACAAGGTAAGTTGTTCTTACTTATTGAGCTTAACTTGCAAGAAAGTGTAGTGTTAAGAGCTATATCATTTCAGAAAATGTGGTATGGACATATCATTTCATGATCCTTTTGGCTATTATGGAGTTTCATTGTTTCATTTGTCTTTGGAATTTTAGGATGATGCAGTGAAGAACCTAGTGATTTGGTGACACAAACAAAATCCAAATTTGTTTTGGAGAATAGCAAGGTTCATATATTAAATTCTAATTTTTATAGCCTGAGTGGATGTACATAGATACTAAGGATAGAGTTTTTTTTTTTTTTGTCATTATTATTACTGTTTAGTTTTTTACTAACCTTTGAATTGCCTAAAGAGTTAATGTTGCTGTTCAAAGAGAACTTCACAAACCCGAGTCTAATCGCTCTTGCATGCATCTAGAGTTCGATATATTTTTTCCTTTTATTTTTTGGTTGTGTTTGTTGTTTGATTTTGGTTTGAAAATAATCATGCAATGTTTGCCTAAATTTAGTCAATATATTGAAATAGCAGTAAAGTTTTATCTATATTATTGCTATTTTTTAGTTTTATTAAAGGTATGTGAAAAATCTAAGTGATTCGTGATTACATCAAGATTTAATTATACCAATTCCCAAACAATTAAAACTAACAATCTAAATCATCTAGAATATACGAAAGTGATTTAGATTGTTGCTTCAAAAAATAATAAATCGACACAAACGATTTTTACGTGGAAGAACCACAATTGGAGCACCTCCAATTGTGATTAAAAAACCACGGGAAAAATGCCACAAATCAATCCACTATGAAAGGAAGATAGAGTACAAAATTACCAAACAAATTACCCAAACGCTGTCAATTTGTCTTCAACAATCTGTATCTCTTTCACTGCAACCTTCGTCTCAGAATTGATTAGATTGATGTTGAATCCACAACATCCATTGTCGAATCAACGAGAGCACACAATATCAAACTCCTTTGAATACTCCACGCTTGACTCTCTGGATTTCACCGAAGAAGAACACTTTTGAAGTCGAATAATCAAACAACTCTTTGATGTATACTCGTCAAACCATGAGTATAATACTCAATCAAACATCAAAGAAAATTAGCAAAATAGCCCCAGAAGAAAACCCTAGAACACTCAAAGAATATCTAGAAGCTGTAAACCTAAAAACGGACTGAAACTGATATTTATAGAAAATAGGGACCGCGAAGGTTGCTCAAGTACAGGATTTCTCGCTTGAGTGACAACACTGATACGTGTGCTTTCCATAAGTGCCTTCACTTGAGCCAAGCTTCCTTCACTCGAGCACACAATAAACCTTCCTAGTATTTTTGCAGACAAAGACACTTTTGGGAGAAACTCTTCTTCGCTCGAGCCAAGATCCCTTTGCTCGAGCGAGCAAAACAAAACAACAGAAACAAGACTAAGGGACCTAACAATCTCCTCCTCTGTCAATTCCTGGACAAAACATTCTAACAACGTTTCTAGAAAGCACACACATTAGACCAAACAAATAATCAAACACAAAAACTATGGAACTAGGCATAACCAATCTTGTTGATGCAACACACCCTGGAAAAAAAAAAAAAAACAAAGTACTAGGCAACAATTGATTAAATAAAGAACATGTCAGATCAACATAATCAAATAAAAGAATGAAAACCCAAATCTAAGCCAATATCCCAAAAACTCAATTGTGTCGTCCAAACCAATGTCCAATATCCTAACATATACTATCAAATAATGTCTCAATATCCAATATTTCACTAACTAACTACGCCCCCTTTTTGACTGGGGAGAGACAAAGGAAACAAAAATAGGGGCAACAGAAAACTGTCCAAAAATAGGCCAAAAATTGTCTAATAAACTGTCCAATAAAGAAGAAGAGAAAACATCACTGAAAAGACGGTGGAGGCTGCGGTTGCATCTATAACAGAGAAAGGATCTGGGCAAGCATGGAGGATTGCTGGGCGAGGCGGTCATCAAAGGCATCTAGCCGGGCATCTATCTGATTAAGGTGATGTGTGACAGACTACTCTAACTGCTGCAGCTTACCACAGAAAGAGCGAGGACGCATCTCGGGTGCACCAGCATCAGCCGTATCAAATGCGGCCTCCTCGGCGAGTGGATCATCACCTGTAATAGAAACCTCAACTCTCAATGAACCCCTCTTGGCATGGGCTTGACTCTGTGAGACGGTTAGTTTGGTGACAGGTTTAATGGGAGAGGCAAACTCGTCATCTTCAAAGGTAGGGACACCAAGAGATGTAAGAAACTGATTTAGCAAACACCCATAAGGGAGGCCCAAAGACTTGCGAACCTCAAACACACCAATCATTTTGGACACGATCATTTTAGATACGTCGATGGGAAGGCGATGGTTGATACAATATGACACATAACCCTGATTTTGGGTAATGTGAGAAAAGTGTGTGATAACATGGATGTTGGCACAAACAATGAGATTTAGGAGGCAGCAACGGGAAAGAAGCTCATTTTGCTAAATGAGTGCCCCAACGATCCAAGTCTGGGGAGTGCCACATAATTCAGTGGCAACCTGATCAAAATCCGCAATGATACGGGTGGCAAGAAATAGGTAGTGACAATTTCGGACTTTCAGAAGATTAAGAAACCTCATGGTGACCTAAGCATCAATGACCAAAGCTTTATTGCCAACCTATTTGTGAAAAGATGGGGCTATCTCCTTACAAATAGAGTGCATATTACAGTAGAACTCCAAGACCTAACTGAGGTTTTGTGGACCGGAGAAAAGAAGGACCTAGTTACCCCCTAAAGCATCAAAAAGAGACCGGATCGGAATAGACTCAAAGGCACTAGGTTGGACATTCCGTTCTAAGTTAACTGTCTAAGAAATATAAAAGTCCTGACATAGGATGGATTTTTCTTGAGATTGGAATTTGGCTGTATTAAACGAGGGACGTGACACGGTGGTTTTACAGCGTTTGGAAGACTCGGCCATGACGAACAAGACTGACAAACACAAAGGAAAGACCACCACAAAAAAAACCCTAAGGTAAAATGCAATAACCAATTACAACCCCAAAAAACAAATCAAAATAACAAACCTCATTAGTACCATAAATTCAAGAACAAATACAACCAGGAGAATAGAAGTATTGTGATTCACACAAGTAAACCAATAAATTCAAGCACAACATTAGGGCAGACCGCAGACCTCACCGTGTAAGCAAAAAAACTATCAAAACAACTCCTCAAAACCAAACAAAACCCACACAAGGACTAGCATGAGTTCAGCAGTATAATGGAACCAAAACTAGAACACTATCACAACACAGTGACAAGATGCACAAAATCTAGAAAAGATGCACAAAAGAAACAAAAAACAGAGGATATGAGAGGGAACGGGGAATTAAAACATAAACGAAAACCCTAGACAACACAAATGAGCTAGAGCAACACACAGAAACAAGAGGAAAAAACAAACACAACAAAAAGAGAGAAAAAAGTACCAAAACCTGAGAAGGAGAAGCGGATTGAAGAAATAAACACCTTGCCTAGGAAAATCTAAGCTGCGAACTGCAATAGAGGCAAAATCGCCCAAGAAGAGAGAGCAATCGTAGAAAAATGAGGGAAAATGAGACTAAAAAGACGGAGGTCGAGTTTTTAAACCAAAACAGGACGCTCGAGCGAGCATATTGTCGCTCGAGCTAATCCACTTATGCGCATGAGGTCGCTCGAGCCAAGAGTGGATTGCTCGAGCTAGAAAAACAAACTCCCAGAATTTATGCAACCTGCAAAAGTACTGGGGTGAGAAAAGGTGTGCTCAAACTCTCTCGTTCGAGCAAATGTGTAAAACCATAGCACTATGAAAAACACCCTGCTGAGCAGATTAAAAAAAACACTCACACATCAAGTGGGATCTGAAAGAAAAAGAGGTGAGCACAATAGCAAGAATGTGACACTAAGATAAGATGCTCCACTAACCATGAAGCCCACAAACTCGTAATTGTGACAACATGAAGCATAGTATCATGAGAAAATCAGGTAAACATCGATTAATGAGCATAAGCTACATGGGAATACACAACTCAAAGACAAACAAGAGAGCTTACATAATGAATGTGTGTGTGTGCAATCCTTGAGAGACCACAGAGCTAGAATTAATCCTCATAGTGATTGGATGGCTGGACCTCCGGCAAGAGTAACTAAACATCACTGAGAAAAGTCAAACCACTAGAAATCAAGGGATATTTGTTGACTAAAAGTGGAGGCTTCCCCTCAATCAATGAGTCCTTTTATTTATTTATTTATTTTCATTTGATTTTTGACTTTTATTGCTTGTGGGCACTCACTGGTGGCATGCATGTTTAAGAGTATGGAGACCAAACCAGCAAAGCATGGAATCAATAAAGATGGCTTGGTTGATGCCTCTGAGATAGCCTTTTACTAATGCCCAGACTTCAATGAATTGAGGGAGGAACCGTAAAAATGAAAAATGATGGTAGATAGTTAAGAGACTCAACATCACCCATGATATGCCAGTATAGGTCAATTCCTCAGAAAATGTATAAGAGACACTGTTAGAGGTCCATAGAGAACTTTGATCACTTGTGCGGAAACCCCTACAACAGTTTATCTCAAGGATGTGTACAGAATGAGATCATAAAGTCAATGAGTATGAGCATTCAGAATGTGCTATGAACAAAGAAAAATAAAATCTTGTAAGTAGCATGAAAGGTGTTCATATGAGTCTAAACACAGAGATAACATGAATCAATGACAATGAGATTATAGTATCCAAGCACACATAAAGCCAATCACCTTTACCCACTCAAGTAATAAGTCACACCCTACTGACTAAGAACTACACCCAAAGTCTTTCTAAGGAACTCAAACCTAAGAAGATCAAGAGGTTTTGTAAAAATATCAACCTTTTGATGCTCAGTGGGTACATGTTCAAGAACAACAAGGCCTTCTTCGAAATGATGACGAATGTCAATATGTTTGGTGCAAGAGTGTTGGATTGGATTTTTAGAGATGTTTATGGCACTTGTACTATCATAAAAAAGAGTGAGAGTATCCTGGTTTATACCATAATCATGAAGCATTTGCTTCATCCACAACATTTGTTCACAAGAACTCCTTGTAGTAATGTACTTAGCCTCAACAGTCGAAAGAGAGATGGCATTTTGCTTTTTGCTATGCCAGGCAACAAAATTATTTTCAAGGTAAAAACACCCTCCAGATGTGCTTTTACGATCATTAGCACACCTTGCCCAGTCAGCATCAGAAAAACTAGTGATTAAGGCTGTAGTGTCAGTTAAGAACCAAATCCCATACCCCAATGTCCCATTAACATATTTGATGATGCGTTTGACTGCAAGAAGATGAGACTCTTTAGGACAGGCTTGATAATGGGCACAAACACCTACACTAAATGCAATGTCAGTTTCACTGGCTGTGAGGTACAAAAGACTCCCTATCATACTCCTATAAAGGGTAGGATCAATACCAATACTAGAGGAATCTTTAGAAAGGTGAAGACTGGTGCTCATGGGAGTACGTGCATGTTTGGCCGATTCTAGACCGAACTTAGACACAAGATTTTTAGGATACTTGGTCTGAGAGACATACATACCCGAAGGAGACTATTTAATTTGAAGACCTAAGAAGTAAGACAACTCCTTCATCATGTCCATTTCAAACTTATGTGTCAAGCAATCCGAGAAATATTTCACAAGTTAATCAAAAGTGGATCCAAACACAATATCATTAACATAAATTTGAGCAACAAGTATTTGAGACTTAGTATGTTTCACAAATAAGGTTTTGTCTACACTACCCTTTTGAAAATCATTATCAAGAAGAAAGGTAGTAAGTCTATCATACCAAGCTCGAGGGGCTTGTTTCAACCCATACAATGCCTTGTTTAACTTGTAGACATGATGTGGACATTTTGGGGCCTCAAACCCTTTTGGTTGCTCAACACAAGCCTCTTCTTTCAAGTATCCATTCAGAAAGACATTTTTCACATCCATTTGAAACAGTTTGAACCCTAGAAAGCATGCAACACCAAGTAAAACATGAATAGATTCGAGACGTGCAACAAGGGCAAATGTCTCATCATAGTCAACACCCTCTACTTGTGTATAGCCTTGAGAAACCAACCTAGCTTTATTTCTAACCACAGTAGCATTCTCATCAGATTTATTTTTAAAGATCCGCTTGGTATCTATCACATTCATGTCTCTAGGGTTGGAAACAAGAGTCCAAACTTTGTTACATTCAAATTGACCTAATTCATCATGCATTGCACTAACCCAACTATCATCTAGTAAGGCCTATTTTACATTCTTAGGTTCAATTAACGAAACATAGCACATGTGAGTTACCTCTTCCCGAACTTGTTTTCGGGTTTTCATTCGGTCCGAAACATTGCCAATTACCTATTGAACCGGATGGTTTAGTTTTCCCTTGCTGATGGTTTTAACTCTGGACTAGTAATGACAGAAGCGTCAGAGGTGATGTCTCTTTGTGCACTCTTTGGACTCGGACTTGCCATTGAAGTTGGTATTGGCTCACCTTATTGAGCTTGACCTGGTGTTACTCCTTGACTTTGTGTTTCGGTATCCAAGATTGGAGACTCACCATTTTCTTCCTCATGTATCGCAGAGTAGGAGAACCTATTTCATTTATAACCACATTGATTGATTCCATTAGAGATAAAGTACGCAGGTTATAGACACGAAAAGCGCTACTAGTGGTTGAATACCCTAGAAAAATACCTTTATCACTTCGGGAGTCAAATTTTTCCAAGGGCTCGCTATCTTTGAAAATGTAACATTTACTCCCAAAAGTTTTGAAGTATTTTACATTAGGTTTCAAATTTTTCCACAATTCATAGGGAGTTTGTAAAGTGTCGGGCCTTAAATACACATGATTCACCACATAAACAGCGGTATTTAAGGCTTCAGCCCAAAACTTTGGATGAACTTTCTTACTAAGGAGCATGATCCTAGCCATCTCTTGAACAACCCTGTTTTTCCTCTCAACAACTCCATTTTGATATAGAGTAATAGGTGCAGAAAACTCATGCTTAATACCATGCATATCACAGAAATCCGAAAATGAACTATTTTCAAACTCACGACCATGATCAGTTCAAATTCTTATGATACGCCCAATAGAGACACCTTATTTATTTTGGATTTTAAGGACTAAGGCCTGGAAAATATCAAACGTATCATATTTTTCTCTTAAAAAATTAACCCGTGAAAAACGAGTGTAATCATCCAGTGTTAAAAAAATGTATCTTGTACCTCCAATGCTTTCAGTGTGAGTGGGTCCCATAAGATCCATATGAACCAGTTCAAGAGGACGTTTCGTTGTGAAACTGTTCACCTTTTTACTAGGGGCACAAGTTTGCTTTCCAAGTTAACATGGACCACACGCATGGTTCACATTCTTACCTATTTTGGGTACTCCTCTCACAAGCTCTTTGTTGGCTATCTTGGTTAGGTCCTTAAAATTCATGTGATCTAATCTTTGATGCCACAAGTCAAGATTACTTATGACGGCCGAGTGACAAGTAAGATCATTAGTGGTAACAATCCTATAGCAATTATCAGATGTACGAACCCCATGCATGATAGTATTTCCTTTTTTATCGAAAATTTCACATCTATTTTTTAAAAACAATACTTCATGATGGGAATTACACATTTGACTAATGCTCAAAAGATTTACTTTAAGGCCATCAACAATAAGGGCATTTTCGAGCTTAGGAAGATCAGCCACACTTATAGAGCCTTTACCAATGACTCCAGAAGTGTCACCATCTCCAAAGGTAACAATTCCTCCTTTATGTTTTTCAAGAGATGTGAAGTAGAATATTATCACCAGACATGTGTCGAGAGCACCCACTATCAAGATACCACATATGTGAGTCACGTGCTTTCAGTGCAGTGTGAACAACAAAACAAGTTAAGTCACTCTTTCTCACCCATATCTTTTTGGTCTTAGTAGAAGCATGACTGGCAGTCTTGGTCAAAGTCTTAGCGTTGTGAACACCCTCAATCTCGGTGTTCCGCCTAGACATGTAAGGTTGTCATCTAACCCAAAAAGTATTAGAATTTCTACCCTTTTGAGACACCTTACCAAACAACTCAAAACAATAAGGACGAATGTGGCCATACATACCACAATGATAACAAACGAAAATAGGTTTTATCTCCCTTTTGTTGATCTTACCCCCGTTAGGTTGATAAAGAGAGGGATCACCCGGTTGAACCTTCAGCTTTCCCTTTGTTTGAGTCTTGATATTATGTGATGTGGAGGCTTGTCCCTTTTGAACTGTTATATTACCATAGCCTAGCCCACTTTTTTCACAACTCATCTGTTGAGACCCAAGGATGTCTTCCAGTGTCTTTGTTCCACATATCAATCGTGGCTCTAGCATCTTGGAGTTCTTCCTATTTCTGACCGACCATCTCTTCCAATGCAGCTTGTGACATCTCAAGAATTTCAATTTTCTCTTCATATATGGTATATATTTTCAGAAGTTCATTCATTTCGGTCTCACAAGATATAAGTTTTCCACATAGGACTTGTTTGTCATTAGAGATCTAATGACATCCTACTTTGCTGTTGTAATCTTTCCCTTTAGCTTGACATTCTCATTTTTACATGCTTTGAGCTTGAAAGTCAGTTTGTCATTGATCTTGGACAAGTTCAGAGATTCATTGTAAAGCTTTTCATAAGCTTGTTGTAGATTATCACCATCGATCTCATCATTGTCTTCCGAGGTTTCATCATCTTTATCTTCTTTTTGCTCCTCTTTCTCTTTGACCTCATCCAATCGAGCTACCAAGGCATGAAAGTTGGTGGATGGTGGTGACGACGACTCTCTTCTTTCATGGAATTGACTCAGAATGTCCCATGTATCTTTGGCCTTTGTACAGTGAGCAATCCATTGTTGTTCTTCTTCAGAAATTGCTTCACTGATAGCAGTTAGAACTCTTTGATTGATTGGATTATCAGCACTTTCAACATCCTCTTCAATGGCTTGCCAACCTTCAAGGTCATGAGCTCTAAGAAACATCCTCATTCGGATCTTCCAAAATAAGTATTTACTCCCATCAAAGGTAGGAACACAGTGCTGATTCTGACCACAAGCAAACTCAACTGGCTTTGGAGGAGGTTGAGTGACGGTAGACAAGAATGCAATGTAGGTACTATCTCCGTTTTCACCGGATTCTGTTTCTTTGAGTTCTTGCTCTGATGCACTTTGATCATCCCAAGTCACTATATACACTTTCTTCCAGTTCTTTTTCGATGGACATTCAAAAGCAATATAACCAAACCCTTGACATTTGTAACACTTGACACCTTGCCCCTTCACAGTCTTCTTTTCAATTTTTGGAGCAACGTTTGGTGGAAAAGTTTTGGGTTTTTCATTACTCTTATCTTTTGAACTAGGGTCCTTGAAATTAGGCTTCTTTTTTTTAAATTTTTTTTTGAATTGTTTGATAAACATAGCCATCATTTCGGACTCTAGATCAAACTCAATCTCAGGTCTCATGAGCACTAGTAAAAGGCACACTATCTTTTTGTTTTTTGTTAGAAATCTGGTGGGCATCATAAGTCTGCAAGTTTCCAACCAACTGATCAAGCTTGTGGGTATCAACATCCTGAGCCTCCTCAATAGATGTAACTTTTCATTGGAACCTCTTGGGTAAAAACCTCAAAAATTTTCCAACAACTTTAGCTTCAGGGATTTTTTCACCAAGTGTGAAACAGGAATTCACGATGTCACTAAGTTTAGCATAAAAATCATCAAACGGTTCATCATCACGCATAAAAAGAGTTTCAAAAGAGGATGTGGGACATTGAAGTTTTGACCTTTTAACAAAAGTAGTACCCTCGTGAATGTCCCAAGCCTCTTTAGCTACCTCACACGTGCAAATACGACGAAACTTTTCAGGGGTGACAGAGCAGAAGAGGGAATTAAGAGCCTTACTGTTCCAACTCGAGTTTTGATAGTCGAATGCGTCCCATTTATCAAGAGGGTTGGGGATATCAACACCATCAATGGTGGCAACAGATTCACTCCACCCATAGATCACACAGTGCCAAACTTTCTCATCGATAGATTTTAAAAATGCTCTCATACGAGCTTCCCAATAAGAATAGTTTGTACCATCAAGTAACGGAGGTCTATGGGTCGAGTTACCTTCACAAATTGAATCCATATCACCAATCACACAAAATCACACTCTTATAGTTTTGATAAAAACAAAGAGTGACCTACTCTGATACCAAATGAAAAACCTAAGTAATTCATGATTAGATCAAGATTTAATTGTACCAATTCCCAAACGATTAAAACTAACAATCTAAATCATGTAGCACATATGAAAGTGATTTAGATTTTCGTTTCAAAAAAATAATAAATCGAGACAAATGATTTTTATGTAGAAAAATCACAATTGGAGCACCTCTAATTGTGATTAAAAAACCACGGGCAAAACGTCACAAATCAGTCTACTACGAAAGGAAGACAGAGTACAAAATTACCAAACAAATTACCCAAACGCTGTCAATTTGTCTTCAACAATCTGTATCTCTTTCACTACAACCTTCGTCTCGGAATTGATCAGATCGATGTTGAATCCACAACATCCATTGTCGAATCAACGACAGTGCACAACATCAAACTCCTTCGAATATTCCACGCTTGAATCTCCGGATTCCACTGAAGAAGAACACTCTTGAAGTCGAACAATCAAACAACTCTTTGATGTATACTCGTCAAACCATGAGTATAATACTCAATCAAACATCAAAGAAAACTAGCAAAATAGTCCCAGAAGAAAATCCTACAACCCTCAAAGAATATCTGGAAGCCGTAAACCTAAAAACAGACTGAAATAGATATTCATAGAAAATAGGGGCCACGAAGGTTGCTCGAGCGCAAGATCTCTCGCTCGAGCGACAACACTGATACGCGTGTTTTCCACAAGTGCCTTCGCTCGAGCACACAATAAACCTACCTAGTATTTTTGCAGACAAAGAAACTTCTAGAAGCAACTCATCTTTGCTCGAGCAAGCACGACAAAACACCAGGAACAATTACAACTCGATAAGTTATGTTTGTTTGCGGAATTGACAAGACTAAGGGACCTAATAGTATGTTTTTTAGTTAAATTTAACAGAAGTAGCACAATCTCACAAAAAGAAAAAAAAGAAGCTATAATGGCGTTTTCCCAAAATGCCACTGCAATGCCAACGGTCATATTTTTAAAATGGGAAAAATCTATCACAGCGTTTTTAAAATGTAGATAAATACTGGATGACATTATTTTACTATTATTTTCCACATTTAGCCGCGTTTTAAAAACGCCGCCTATATTAATTTAGTGACGTTTTTAAAGCTTCATAATGCTATAGCAACGGCTGCGTCTTCGGCGTTTGATACTAAACGTCACAAAAAGAATTAATGGCATTTTTTACACTTATAGCGACGTTTTTTAAACATCACTAAATGTAAAATTTTCAACAGTGTTTTCACTTCCTATTTCATTGAGGGCTACTATATCAATTCTTAGGTGAAGAAAATAATAAATAATACATAGCAATTCTCTTTAAATATTTAAGCAGAACACACCACATCTTTATCTTTCCATTATTTATATATCTTTGATTAATGTAGTTTTATTTTTTTGGGCTAATTACACTAAAATTACCTTAATTATTAGCGAATATAATATTACCTCTCTAATCTATAAATCCGAACATATTGACCTGTCAATTATAAAAATTGTACAAATCACTTTTTTTTGGAGGTGGTCTTGAAAGGATCAAACTGTACAAATTCATAAGTAAATAGGATAAAAAGATATTCATTAATAATTGAGTGATTTTAGGGTAAATAACATTATTATTATTATTATTATTATTATTATTATTATTCTTTCATAAGAGATGAGGACATCAGTGACTGCATTGATGACTTAAGAACCATGAAATTTCTCTCTCATAAAACTTTCGTCATAGTTAAATAAAGCCCATTGAGCTGCGACCAAAACCAAAAAATTGCAGCTCAAAAATCCTACCATGTATACCCTCTAAATAAATAAATAAAAATATCCTGCCACGTATTACTCCTATTTATATTAATTTATTCATTTTTAAAATTTTTTTGAAGAATTTACTTAAAAGAATTGATTGACATATTTTAAGTTATGATTTTTTTTTTTTGGACAAAAATACATTATTTATTGATTCGATTAAAAGAGACGAATATTGAAAATGATAAATAATTTGAAACAGATGGAGTATGATGTCCTCAACGTATTTAATGAAGGGATATACTAACTATTGTGTATTGGGCGATGGTTATATGTTAGTATAGATGTAAAAATTACAATGAAATATATAAAAAGTATAGAGAAACATAAAATGTGTATTGAATTTTTAAATTTTTTCCCTCCCAGTTCTTAACAAGTAAGCGGTAGTTAACAAGACTCAAACAAAAAAATGATCTTTCTAACATGTATTTTTGGGCACAAAAAAAGCCCAAAATAATTGGAAAATATAAAACAGTTTTTACTAATTGAAAAATAATTTCACCCAAACAAATTCTCAATTCGTCAAAATTTGAACTGCTTTCTTAGAAATGAATCTCCCGTAAGTTAGTTACCAGGTTAGATTTCTAACATAAGATGTCGATTTTGCCACACATTTATCTTTTGACACATCTCTCAACTTTGACAATAATTTTTTTAAATGCTTCTTGGGTTTTTGAATAACATAATAATAAGTTTTGATGTAACAATAAAACTTTGTCCCATTCCTATTTTTATATGTTTTCACTCTATTTCTTGACAAGGCATGGAAAATTAGGAAGGTGACAAGAAATTCATATAATCCGTAACTGTTCAGTTCAATTCAGTAAGTTTGGATTGATTTTTTGAATTCGTGATTCGGTTCCGGATTGAAAATTTAAAAATCCGTAGGTCACGGATCGGTTCCGGATTAAACCCCACAGTTCCGGATTGGAACCGATCCAAATCGTATACAAATAATCTATATTTATACTATAGACCCTCCCATATACTATCATTTCTTATTGCTTTTGTTTGATGCTATGTTTAGTTTTAATAAAGAAGAGGAACTCTGCCTTATGTAATGTGTATCCAATTTTATTGCTTTTGTTGGTTGCTTTTATTTATTACTTTTGTTTGATGTTATGCTTATGTTTTTATGAAATTAAAATGTTCTATTTTTTATTATTATTTAATTATGTGAATTCGTGGTCCTAAACCGATCCAATCTATGTCTAAACGGATTGGTTCAGATTGGTTCCACGATTTAAATGGATTGGATTGGTTTCAATTTTCAGGAACTATAGATAACGGATTGGTCCTACCTCAATTCGGACCAATCCGGACCATGCTCACCCCTAATAGGAACGAGGCGATGTCAACATAATTTCCACCACTGATCCTAAGACGAGACCATATTAAGGAATTGTTAGAAATGATTTAAATAAGTATACTTTTTGACTTTTTATGAAAAAAAATATGTAAAAAAATAAAGAGGTGATGTGACAAAAAAATTAAAAAAATAAAAAATATGCTATTTTAGAAAATGCCAAATAGTTTAGTATGTTATGAAAGAAAATAATTGATGCATGAGTGATGTTTGTTGAAAATATTAAAAAATGAGAGCGGTATATGAATACTTTGGTGCTTAAGTAATTGACATAAGTGGGGCAACGCGGGATAAAAAGAGACCCAAAAAAAAAAAAAAATCAAATTTTGTCCCCTCCCATCTTTTTATTTGGACGGAATGAGATGACAGTTAAGAAAAAAAATTCTGTCCCGTTCTCATTTTTTTATTTGGACGCAGTCCGATTCTGAGATTTTCGGAATCCAAAATCAGTAATTAATTAATAAATTTTTAGAGTTTTTACATTTTTTTCATTGAATGAAAAAAAAATTGAAATTAAAGGATAAAAGATTTGTGTCAAAATCACAAAAAATACTTAGCATTACATTATAACAACTAATAAGTATCGTTACTTACCCAAAAAAACTAATAAGTATCGCTTGATTCTTGTTCTTTTTACATTTTTAGAAACAAATAAATCAATCATATTTGCATAATCTAGATTTTTTTACAAAATCATTTTCAGTGGATAATAATACTAATTATTTTAAATGGGCCTTTCAATTTTTTTAATGAGTCAATTTATTATAAATTATGTTGGACAATCTTCACTGTATTTAAAAGATTTAATTCTATTGTGTACACAACAACAAATAGAATTTAAAGAAATAAAGAAAAGGAGAGAATTTGTTTGATTACAAAAATCAAACTCGAAATAAAAATAAATAAATAAAACAGATTTTATTTTGTTACAAAAACAAAAATAAAATCTGATTAAAATAAATAAAAACAACACTGAAAATAAATTAAATAACTTACTTGATTTAATTTCTTCGAATTATTTTCTGATCAAGTCCAGTGTTTAACACTGTGTCCTTAAGACAGATTCGTCCTCTCCACGGTGCTTTCAGAATTCGGACGTCTATCTCCCAGGATGAAATGATCTACCACAAACAATAGCAGCACTACTAATTGTTTGCCTTACGAACACACTAAGTGTTTACACTCTTTCTTTTGGAAATAAAATGCAGCAAGATGAAGAATATAAATAGCAGAAGTGAAACACGAAATTTCTGAATGGAAAACATCAAATGAGGGTGATCCTATTTATAGATGTGAAGGTGGCTCTTGGATTTGAATTGAACAGGTATGTGGCTCTTGGTTTTGAATTGAACAGCAAAACGGGAAGGGCCCTGTTTGGGTGTGCACTAATTCCAAAACAGGTTATTTCTGTTTGAAAACGGGAAGGGCCCTGTTTGGATGAACAAAAAATTTAAACCAATTTAATTTTGAATTCTGGATTTTATTTTAATAAAAAATAAAATTAAATTCAAATGTTTTTGGCCCAAAAAGATCAGAAGCCCAACCACACACTCGCGCCCAGGCCAGCCCGCCCGACCGGACAGCGGCGGCGCGCGCGCGTGTGGTGATTTTTTGGGTCCAATGGGTCTAGCCCATTTTGTCCATAACCTCTCCCTCTAAAACACTTGGGTACCCCTTGGGACACACCCCAAGTATCTCACCCTAAGCCTTATAAACCATTTCAAAACTTCCCACCAAATCAATGTGGGACAAGCCAATTTACAACCTTAAGGAATTTCCACCAAAACTCCATTTTCATGGAGCACACTTTGGTTTCAATTTTCCATTCACTCGGTAATGGTTTTGAGCAACCAAATATACCACGTGAATCACAACGCGGCATAGAACGCGTTACCACTTTGACCCGAGTAAATCGACACTCGGGGCCCACCTAAAAAATAGACCGAACTTAGGAAAAAATTCTGGTTTTATCCAGAATTTTATAACCATTTCTAACAAATTAGTTTGGGTCTTCCTTAATTTTTTTTTAGACTTAAAACATATCTAATATATTACACTAAATTATAATAGGAGGGGGCCCTTTTTTGGGTTTATTGTCAATGCATAAGAATGTTAATTTTTCTGAATAGGCCTTTCAATTTTTGAATGAGCCAATTTATTTTAAGTTAGTTTGGACTTTCTTTAAATTTTTTTTTGACTTAAAACATACCTAATATATTACACTAAATTATAATAAGAGGGTATTATTTTTTTGAATCTATTTTGAGAGGCTCTGGACCATAACCTAATAGGCTTATGCCCAGGGCCGGCCCTTTGGACGGACTGAGGCAACAAATTATCATCCCTATATGTATTAAAAAAAATGAAAGATTACTATTTTATGTGTCTTATTATGAACACATATATTGAAAATCAATGTCATTAAATGATTTTAGCTATATTATTTTCTACAAAACAATTTCATGGTCATACTATTTTCAACAATTGTTTAAAAAATAATGGCTAATATTTTTTTTATTATTATATAAAGTTGAACACATCTAGATAAATAATATATAATGGCAGGTATTGAATTATGAAAATCAAAACCCAAAAAACTTTAAATGATTAACCGCAACAAAATAGAACTGATTGGATTTATGATCATTGATCGTCTGTCCCTTGTGTAACTACTTTTATATGATCCAAGAGAAGATATATAGGTCATACTCAATATCACTTTTATATTTATTTTTAAACACTTGAGATCTCATTTGGCAATATCACTTTTTAGTTTAAAAGTCAAAAAATTATTAAAAAAATCAAAAATCAACAATTTATACTAAAAAGTCAAATATTCTATTTTCTCTCTACTTTTTACATATCTTTTCATAAAAAATCAACAAATCATCCCAAACATATAAATATTTTTTATATCATATTTTAACTAAAAAATTAAAAAATTATTAAAAAAACTTGTTCTTAAACGAAAGAGAAAAAGGAGAGTACGTGTGTGTGGGCGCGCGCGTGTTTGTAACTATGTTGGTCATAATAAGACTATGATGAATCAAAGGTTAGAAGACGCCACTTTAAGAATGTCTATTTAGTTTTAAATATATACATTTGTAATTTTTTTAAAAAAATTATTTAAGAAAATGGGGGTTCCATAGGCACCGACCTACCGGTGCCATATTGGCTCCGCCCCTAGTTTTTGTTGATATACCAAAAACAGTGTTTTATCGCTCCATTCCTGATTTTAGTTAATAGATCATGAACAGTGCCTTAATAGCTTTGCTCCTGGTTTTAGTTAATAGACCATGATCAGTATTATATTAAATTTCTTAACTACTACTTTTATGTATTATGTATTCGTTGATTTGTGCCAAATATTTTATTTTTTTAAAATGCAATTACAAGTGAGAATCTTTGCAAGTAGAGGATATGACAAAAAAAGGTTGACAATAATAAGTATATATATATATATATATATATTTTTTGAATTAGATTAAGAATAATATTGTTGCCTTATTTTTAAAGGGGTCAAACCAATCTTTTGTAATACTAGATATGTTTGACTTACTTAGTTATTAATTTACAGTAATCTTTTTTTTTTTTTTCAATGAATAAAACAAAAGGATGACTTGTTTATATTTTTAACATTTTATTTTCTTCTAATATATAAAGGGTTTCGATTGTCATGAACTTTGGATAAAGTCATAAAACTCAAGTCAAAGCTATGATCTTACAACTATAACTTGTACTTAAAACAATAAATTTACCATGTTGACCATTTCAAGCAATATTTATTAAAAAATGTTATTTATAAAAATATTAATTTTTTCACATATCGATAAAATGATATTATTAATTATACTTATACCTATAATTTTTACTTAATAAAACTAAATAAATGATGACAATTAAGCTATATTTTTATCAAAATATGTTATTTATAAAAATATTAGTCATATGCTTATAATTTATAAATGTTTTGATTTAAAATGAAGAGACTACCAAAAAAAAGTCACCTGATTCTATATAAAATTTTTTTTTTACAAAAGTTTGAAATATAGATGCAAATCCCAACTACATTATGCAAATCCTAACTACATTCAAGTTCTAGACTAGTTTGAAAATAATTTTTTTTGTTACTATTCTCTTTCCTTCAGGCTTATGTTGTGTTTAAATCATAAATTTAAGTAGTAATTTAAAAAGAAAAAGAGAAAAGATGAGTGAAATGTTATTGTGTGGAAGTGAAATGTTACTTTCATGTAAATATCAAGATCAAGATCTGGTTTAATGTTTGATTCCTTCTTTCTCCTAGACAATTTTGTAAACAAGTTTGCAAAATTTTCAAATTCAAACAAAACTGATTGAGACCCAGTTCAAATGTTCCAATCACAAGAAAAAACAGTAAAACCGAAACAATCAAACACACATAACACAAGATATACGTGATTTGACAATATGTCTACATCCGTAGAGGGGAGATAATGATCTTGGCTCTTTGCTTCCGTAATATGCCCCCTAGGGCAACTCCAGTAGTGTGCTATATATTGTTCTATTGCTAAAATTTGACACAATGGACACAAAAATCACTCTAACAGTGTGCTATTCATCGTGCCAAATTTAGCATGATAGAAGTATTGTGGCAAAAGTTAGCGTAATGAACGTTTGACGGTAAAAATGTCATGCCATGTATTTCTTTATATAGATTCAGTAAAATTAATAAATTATTGTAAAAATTAAAATTAATATTTTTTAAAAATATTAAGCATCGTATTAAAATTTGATTCAAAATACAATTTGAAGACATTTCAAATACATAAAAGAAAGTAGCATAAAAACTTTACCCTTCTTGTAGTGACCAGGCATGTTGAATAAGATTATTATGAAATGTATGATGGATTTTAGAAGATTGATATGAACTCAATCAATTGGAGTGTTGGCCCTCATGATAAACTTAAAAATTGAAGTTTTTATAGATATATATGAGTACATTTTTTTTTAATTAAAAGTATAATTTAAAGAAGTTGCGAATACATATAATTAGGTACATACGGTTGCGTCATATGGTATAAATTAAATTATACAGTTATCATGCTAACAAAAATAGCATATGCACTACTATCAAAATATTATATTTGACATTATAACATGCTAAAATATGGCATTGGCAAGATTGAAATAGCATGATCTACTAGAGATGAGTGTATAATAAAAATACAACAATGCTAAAAATTAAAGAAACCAAATACAAAACCTGACGCAAAAAGATATTAATGGACAAGATTTTACAAGATTTATTGGTGGGACTCACTTATCAAAATCCTATCCATTCATTTGTTTTTTGTGACTGATTGTGTTTCTTTTATGTGTTCATAGATGCCTCATAATAAGATTCATTTGAAATCACAAGATAAAACAAGTCCCCAGCACTTGGTATCGAAAGATTTAAGCTCATAGTTTTCTTATTTTTAGATCTAAATCAAGTTTTCTAGCCAAAGCTAGCAGCAATGAGGTCTTCCCAGAGCTGGTGGGCCTAAGAGCAATGCCATTCTGCAAAACCGGATCAATGAAATGAGAACTAGGATGTGTTTCACTACAAGAATTTGGACCTTTGCCGACTAATTTTGGCGACTAAAAATGTTTTAGTCGCCAAAAATTATACTTTTGGCAACTAAAACACGACTAATTTAAAATTTATTTTGGTCGGCATTGGTTCCATATTCACCTACTAAATTTTAAATTAGTCAAATTAAAATTTTCAGCGACTAAATAGTATATTAGTCGCTGATGCTGTACAATTTAGGCTAAAAAATTAAAATTTAATCTGTAATATTCACTTTTTCCCGACTAAAATGGTGCTTAGTCGCCAAATGGGCTTTTACTGACCAAAAATTTCGTCGCCAAAGCCTGATAATTCATTCATTTGCCGACTAATTACAATTTAGTCAGTAAAAGTTGAAATTTCAACTCGTGCCACGTCATTAAGTGATGCGCGCGCGTTGATGTTGATGTAAAGGCAACAATAGCACATATTGAACAACAGTGTATTACACACACCTCACCAAATATCACAGTAACTCAGCCCCCTCACCGTCTTCTACTGTACGGGCGACGCACAGACGGCCACCGCCACCGCCACCGCCACGAGCGCCAATCACCACCGTCGCAGCCCTTGAATCACAGGTTCTCTCTCTGTTTCGCTCTCTCTCTGTCTCTGTCTCTGTCTTTATCTCTCTCGTTGTCGCGTTGTGCTTCTCAATCCGTCTGTGCCTCTCTCGCTCTCTCGCTCGAGCTCTCTGAAACAATGTATCTATGTCTTTGTCTGTCTCTGTGTCTTTCCATCTCTTTCTCTCTCTCTGTTTCCCCCTTTCTGGGTCTCTCCCATTTCAGACCCGTGGGTTGCTATTTAATGTGTGTGAATGATGTTTAATGTGTGTGAATGATATTTGAATGAACATTCCGAAATCAATTTTTAAGCAATTTGTAATCATTCAAATATGTAATTCGGAAATTGATTAAAAATTTCCAACAATAGCTCATATCTGTCTGTCTCTGTCTCTCTCTATTTATGCCCAATGCAATCTCTCTCTCTCTCTCTCTCTCTCTATATATATATATATATACGTATACATACATATATACATATATTATGGGATTTGTCTTATAATTTTCTACTTGATAGATTCTAAAGGAAATTTTAACATCGTTTTGATCGTTTGATGCAGGTATGAGGGAGAGCTATCTATTGATGCTGTTACTAATTGGTTTGCAACCACAATCCTAAATTTGCCTCGCATTCTATACTACTCAAAGGATTCATTGGTAATAAATACACTCTTTCCTGGGTCCATATACACATTTTGTTATGACTAAGTTGTGACGTAGGATAGTTTAGGAAACTTGGATGATGCTGTCTACACTTGAATTTTTAGTAGTTATAGGGCCAAGAAAGGTTGTGGGTTTAGAGTTCAATAAGGTTGGATGGTTCTAGTGTTCGTGATCATAACATATTTTAATTATCTTGTATTTTGAAGTTAATTTGTGGAGAATAAGGTAGAAGGAATGAACTTTTGTTGGGAACGATTGACTCGGCTTGCATTACATTGTAATGCTGGAGTGGAATTTCATAGATTGATGCACTGAAAAACCAATATGACAAGAAATCATTATTTAGTTAAGAGTCTTTTCTGATAATTAGCATTTGATCAATATCATGCAATATTCTCTTGAATTTAATATTCGCATAGTCATGACCAAGTTCATTATTGGATGAGGACTCAAGCATTTTTTTTTTCTTTTCTAAACCCTTGTTTTTGTCTCACTCATGCTCTCTATTAAACTAACAATTTGACCGTGTTCTTTTCACTTAGTCGAAAAAGGGAAGGTAAAAGAATTTTTTATCGCTAAATTACATTGACCACTCCTAAGGTTTGGCCATAATACTCTCATTGACCTTGTCATATAAAAACTACATTGACCACCCTTGGTAGACTTTGTTGGAAACACTATTAACAGATGATGCCAATTTATTCTTTAAACTTTATGAATTAAAGCCCTTATTATTTCCTCCAATTTAGCACCCGAAACCTTTTTTTCTCAACATAATCATCACAACCCTCTTCCCCAAATGAAACCTGAGCAAAATCATCGTTGATGATTCACTTCCACCAACAGGTCCAAGACCCATATTTCTCTAGCAGCCTATTTCCCTCCATCTTTTATCTCTCTCTTTGATTTTTGATAGATCCACCATAATTTGAGCCATAATGAATCCCACGCCCTCCACCTTTTTCAATGGTAATGGGGTTGCTGTGTCTAATTAATGTATATGTGGAGACAGAAATGGTGGTGATAGATGATCTGGCTTAGAGTGACACATGTCACCATTTGGGCTAGTTATAACTTATATCAAGGGTAGAGTAGGGATTTCGAAATTTCAAAATATGATGTCATCATATTTTATTTTTATCACCAATGGTCAGTTACCAACAGGAGCAAATCTATTACATGATTTCCCAAATAGAGGAAGTCAGTGTAATTATTAATACCATAGGGTAGCAAGTGTATTGAAGCCAAACCTTTGGGGTGGACAACATAATTTATCTTTAACCACTGGAGTTACGCAGTGGCGAGAACCAGTTTACATCATTAGGAGGCTATGGTTTGATTCCCCCCTTTCCTCAAATGTACAAGGAGAAAAAAAGAAAAAGAAAAGAGAAGGAGTAATTGATCCTCCTCTTTTTCGTGTATGCTGAATTTACCATGCACATGAAGCCATTAATTGGACCAATTGTAAAAGGTTGGCAGACAAGTTTGAGAAAATCTGTTCAGCTATGAAGGCTGCATCTCTGTGCGAATGATGGCAAACATTAGAGTTTTACCTAGTTTAGTCCTTCCTACTTCACAATTGTCAAGCTGTATGCTTGGTTGACAAAAATCACTAATGACTTTTGATATTCCTTTATCATTTTGCACAGTACTTTTAACTAAAACTAGCTTGCATTGGAGATAATAATGTTTCTCTTGCTTTCATGTTTTTAATGCCCTTTTTATTGGAACTGATATGGAATTATATATTTATTCCAGCTACAAAGTTTTGTGGGAAAAAAGCAGTCCTCATAAGGTACAAATTATTTTTAGTTCCCATATATTGCTAATCAGTCTATTTTATTTACTGTGTACTATTTAGTATTATTTTTAACTTTGATAATTTTGATTATAATTTAGTGTCACACCAATAAAACTATTTAACAGTTACTACTTGACCAAAAATTATGATCTAGCAATCTTCTTATGGGCCCTTGAAACAAATAAGAGGAAGAAATGCTACGTGTAATCATCTTTCCGTGAAATCCAAGTTATATATTTTATTTTACAAATGTGTGTGCAATCAAATTCACTTAGCATGAGCAATATAACAGCCTACAAAGGTTTTTTTTTCTATCTCCACTTTAACATGGATCTTTCTCCAAAACACCCACACACAAACACACAAAAAGGAGGCACTAACCTCGAAAAACAGTGAGTTCTCAAACATAGGCTCCACAAGCAACAACCACGTCGCATAAGTAGGTACCACAAGATTCTTTCAATGAAGTTGAAAAACACAGTTAAGAAATGACATATATCAAGATGTCAAAAGTTTACAATACAAAAACATTCGTTTACAAAAATCTCCAAATAAAATAGTCTTCTACATACAAAATTAAATCGCAAAAAAATATCAAGAATGTACATCTAAGCTTCATGGGGCCACTAAAGATACCTTCACTATTTTCAGCAAAGGTTGGCCCCATCGTGCTAACATATACATTCTTGGTATTTTTCTGTGGTTTAATTCTGTGTGTGTAAATTTAATCAATAAGATATCAAGGAAAACAATTCCAATGATAGCCTCCTTATTCAATTACAAAATGCCATGTTTATCTAATAAATGGTAGCAGAAATTTCTAATGGCAATTGTATAACCATTTTGTTTAATTAAAGAAATGATAACCAACATCATTCATGATAGGTCTAACTATTTCTTCTTGGTTTGTATAGCATAGCTCAGGATTGAAGGTAAATTCATATGTTGCTTGTTGACCTGTTGATGTACTAGATTATGGCAGTCCTTTTTAATTCCTTCAAAAAGGGCATACCATGATAAGATATATGTCTCTAATTGTCTGAATGTTCAAATCTATAACAGAGGAGTTGTAGAAATTCAATCCTACCATATCACCAGGAACTTGAGAACTTAATGGTATCCTCGCCCAGCTATCTCCAGAATTGGAAGGGTGCAATAGAATCGCAGGTTTTCCGATAATACATCCTTCCTTCCCTTTGAAGATGATAGAGTTAAACCTGTAATTGAAATCTTCGTCTTTTGCGGAGGGTATTGACCGTGGAACCCAAGTTTCCCCCCCCATCTTTTGTTTCTAAAATGTTTTTTTGATTAATTTGTTTTGTTAGCTGGGAAGAATGGGAAAATAAAAAAATAAACTACACAAAGAATAAAAGACTAACTTCATTTTCTCAGAAGTGTCAGTGAATCGGATTGGGTTCCATGGCCTCCCAATCACCATCCATCCAAAATTAGGTGAATTAAAAAAAATTGCATCCGCATTTGTTCACTCAGACTATTGAAACCATCTATTCTATGGCAGATTGGTTCAGGCCATTCGATTTTGGCAGATTTGGTAGATACTTTCCCATCCCTACTTAGCTCAATTGAAGAACAAATCTGATAACATGGTATTTGTATTTTCTTTTTCTCACCCACCCTCACATGATCCCATGAATAATCCCATGAATGATCCTATGATCCCGCATTCCTCCTTTTCTTTTTATTTTTTTCTTTTCTCCCCCCCCCTTTTATATTCTTTTTAGCTTCCTCCTTGTTTATTTAATTTTTTTTTTCTTTTTGTTCACTTATTTTTATTTACACCGTGCCTTCCGGCACGGGTATACATTAGTCCTTAAATATTTGGAGAGGAATGAATTTGTACATGTATTTTCTCTATAAATAGAAAGGTTGGGTTGATCAAATGGGGTAAAGAACTGAAGGAGAGTGTGTAGAGAAAGTTTTTTTTTTTTTTTTTTCCACGGAATGTTATTCGGACTCGTAGGTTGGGATTTAGAGCCGAATATGCCCAAAACTTAGTCGAAAAAGGACGTTTCGGGGGTGAAACTTCAAAACAGCCCTCGAACCTCCGTCTGACTCTGACGGGCAGCTTTCCCATTACAAATAAGACTTGTGATAACTGACGGAATGTATTGGAGATGTATAGTAATGGAAAATTATGGGGAAAATATTCAGAAACTAATATGAACTCAGTTTATGCCTTGTTTTAAAATTATTAATTTTTTGAACGTACACACGTGTGTTATATTATATTTAAGCTTTCATACCAGTATGAAACATGCTCATGGTGTTTCTGAGGCCATGTGCGTCATGAGAAATCAAGTATTCTTTCTTTGATGAACCATTTATAGGTGTCTCAACATATATTTCTACATATTTCCTTTTATGATTGAAATTTATTTTTGTTATTATTTTTATCACATGTTCTAATATCCTTTCTGAAATGGCACTGACATACATTAATAAGCAGCGATGGTTTTATGAGGAAGTTGGTAAAAAGAATACTTTCTATTCACATTAGGCTTTGATATTTGTTTAGCCACAGAATTTGGATACATGTTGCATACAAATAGAAGATTATTACATTATCTTTATGTTACTAATGAAAGATTTAGTAATGATTGTTCTGCATTTAACAATGTTCCTTATAACAAAAGACTTTAGAAAGACTGTACAATGACTGATAATTGATTCATCATGGAAGGTTGCTTCTCACTTATTTTTATTTGTCACTTGTTGCCAAATTCATTCATGAAGTTGGGCATTTTTTGGTCCAATTCTAATGTTTTTTTTTTTGTTTTTTGTAGATGACTTTGTTGCGTGAACTTCCAGAGATATTTTGGTGTATGGAGGAGAAATTGTACTTTTGTATAGAAGTAATATAATACTTTTGTCGTCTCCGGCTTTTGTGAAGTTAACTATTACTAATACAGAAATTTTTTGGCAGTGAACAGACAATTACTGGCATGGAAGATAGATCACATTTTGTCGCCGTACAGATATGTGATTTTTTGTCGTGGTACATAGATGTACTTTTGGCTTGGTACATACATCATATTTGTCGTGGTATAGATTACGATGGTAATTTGTACCATGCCAAATGGTCATTTCACATGGTATAGTAAATGTAATTTTTGTATATGGAGGGCTTTACTTTTTGTATGATTCTATATGTTGTATGGAATTATTATTTTAGTTTGGACAATAGTTGGTTTGTATGTACTTGGACTGTTAAAGTAATTTATTTTTTGTATATGGATCCAGATTGTGGAATGATTGATAGTTTATGCATCATTTTATTTATATACGTATTACAGGTTGCATGAAATACAGACAGGTTATGGACACATTATAACATTTGCAATAAAATATAATATCATGTTTTTGCCGACTAAACATTTTGTAGCAAAAAAAAAAGGAAAAAAAAAAAAACAAACATTTGGCTGCTAAAAGTTTTGTAACCAAAAGAAAATCAAACATTTGGCTACTAAATTTTTTGTAGGCAAAAGAAAAACAACCATTTGGCTACTAAATGTTTTGTAGCCAAAAGAAAATCAAACCTTTGGCTACTAATGTTTTGTAGTAAAAAAAAATCAAACATTTGGCGACTAAAATATTTCGTAGCTAAAAACAAAAGTTGAAGAATAAAAATATTTTTGGTGACTAAAAATTTAGTAGCAAAAAATGTGGAAGTTTAGGCTACTAAATTTTTAGTAGCCAAAAGAAATAGTATTTGCCAACTAAAATTTTAGTAGCCAAAAAAGATTGACTTTAGGAGACTAAAATTTTAGTAGCCAAAACACTAGTATTTGCTTTAGGTGACTAAAAAATTTAGTAGCTAAAAATTTTTTTGCGATTAAATCATTGGCTTTTGGCGACAAAAAAATTGGTCGGCAAAAATGTATTATTTAATTAATTTTCCAACCTATTGGCGACTAAATATTTAGTCGGCGAATGAATACATTTGGCGACTAAATTAAGTTTAGTCGCGAATTAGCTTTCCCGGCTACTCTTCGGCTACTAATTTTCCGACCAAAAAATTTAGTCGCTAAAGGCTATAGACGACTAAAAAAATGACTTTTGGCGACTAAGAATTTAGTCGCCAAAAGTGAAAATTCTTGTAGTGTTTGGTGACTCGGTAACAGACTAGCTTAGAAGTTGAAACTATTTTTGAAATTATTTTTTAAGAATTTATTTTTTGGAATGACTTGCCTTTGAATAAATACCAAAAAAATTGTTTTTCATATTTAAAAAAAAAAATTTCACACAAAAATAAAAATAAATTTAAATGGTAAGTGTTTTAGAACTTTCATTGTTTTTTGTTTCCAGAAATACCAACAAAAAAAAAAGAACAAGAAGAAGATGAAAACGAAAACAAACCCAACTTCATTTTTATTCTCACTTGCCAGGCTTAATGATTCCAGACATTATGAAGGATTGCTAATGGTTTCTTCCTACTTGGAAAAATATGGAGATAATTCAAGAACCCCTTTTCAAGAAAGAGACGGAGAGAGAACAAGTTAGTTTAATTTACGACACAGACATTAACATGTTTATGTGATATAATATAATTGAGAGAATTCACCTCTAAAATGTTGATGGAGAAGTTGAGAATTGTTGGCAGTGCTCTACCGCCAACATAAGCTTCTGAGTTGACATCTAAATGCTCGAACCAGACTTCAATGGTGGAAAGATCAATACCAACTCTGTAACGCTCTCAAAATAATAGATAAAACCCATCTCATTAGACATGCATTTATATATATAAGATCCACATTCCTCAATTCATCAGAGTATTTCTTTACAAAGTATTACATGTTAACAACAAAAGCAAATGCCCTACGGGCTTACAGCTTTCCAAGTTAACACTTGGTTACAAAAAAGAGTACTAACTCAATTACACATTAAGCCCTTGGCTTGGATTTACATGTAATACATCAAAAGGAAATAAGATAACAAAAGTCTGCCCGCCTCTAGCCTTCCAAGCTATGTCCTTGGAGGTGGCATGCTACCTGTACCTGAAAATGATATTCCCATATAGGGTGAGCCACAGCCCAGTAGAAATACACTAAACCAAATATGAACAGTGACTAAAAGATTAGCAGTTGATAGATGGCCAACACTGATACTTTCACTTATAACAGTTTACAGTTTCATGACATACAAGTCCATGTTACAGTCCATTTTCCAATTCTTTTCAATTCTCAACTTATAACCATGGCTCAGAACCTGGCCAAACAACTTATATGAGACAGTAACTCATATTAAACACTTTCCCATTTCATAATAGATAAGCATACTAGCTATATCACACACCAACAGATAAGCATACAAGCTATATCATCACTTCCATAGATATGCATAAGAGCACTATCACACTTCCAAGGACAAGCATATGAGTTGTGTCAACACATTACTAGATAAGCATATGAGCTCTATCTATGGAGTCCATCCCCTATCTTCTCCTAACAACATCCGGTTCAGAGGTCCATCCCCTATCTTCCCCTAAACCGTGGAGTACATCCCCTATCTCTTCCAACACGACACAATGCATATAAACAATAATTATACACATTATCACACAATGCATAAATTTAATGTATTCGTTCAACCGTCATACTCAATGACACATTCCAGTGATTAGTTTCAGTTTGCCTAATCATCATGCATTGTCTACAATAATCAAGACTATCCTCCACCGATAGCCCAAAGCAGCTATTTCTATACAGAAAATAAATGCAACAATGGATATATAATCAACATTTCAACTAGGTGAGCGATAAATAATCCAACCACACCCTTTAATCCCATACCTTTCCAAATCAATTCCTCATTTCTCATAATTAATTAACCAATGTAATTAGAGCATTTTCCATAATTAACATTACAACCCTTAGGTTCCATTTTCATTAATGTTTTAACATTAATTTCACTTTTCCATGCCAAACATGCATCTAGGTTTTATATAGTTAAAACCCCAACTTTTATAAATTTACACAAAAGCTCCAAACTTTCACAAAATTACCAAACCAACCCTAACATCTCAAAATACTAAAATTTAAAGACAAACCCATAGTGAGGAGTAGGTTATCCCTACCTCAAAAGATGACTCCCAACCAAGAAGGTGACAAAAACGAAAATGCTCCAAACCACGAATTTCTCGGATCAAAAGATAGCCCTCGACGATCAACAACCTTTTTGTAAAGGCCAAAGGTGAGGAAATCACTCCTACTAGATCAATACCTAGAGAGAAGGTAGAGTTCTAGAGTGAGAAGCTCAACTATGGGGTTTTGGGAAAGTAAGAGAGAGAAGAAAAGTGAAAAAGTGATTTAAAATGACCCAGCGGATAACTCATATACGCATGACCCGCTCGAGCGTAGAATAGAGCGCTCGAGCGTAAAGCGCAAACATCTGGTCCCGCTCAAGCGCATAGATAACCGCTCGAGCGCCGAGAAACAAAAGCAAAAACACATCCGCTCGAGCGTGAAAACTAGTCCGCTCGAGCGCAGATTTTCATCTCCCAGAACTTTACAGAAAAAGGACTACCCGCTCGAGCGCCAACAATACCGCTCGAGCTCGACCCGCTCGAGCGCAAGAAACCCGCTCGAGCGTAGAAAACACACCTGTAGAAGTTTTGCAGGGCACGAAATACTGGAAGTGTGTAAACCCCGCTCGAGCGGAACGCTTAAAAACTGGGCAACAAGGAATTGAAACCAAGGCCTAACCAACCTGTAACAACCTTGCCCAAAACATCCTAAAACTCACACAATTGGAATTAAAGGACGACAACCAGATAGATACAACTACCAACTCCACGGAACCGAGTCCGGAATACAACAGAATAGTAAAGGGACAATCAGGATCGCTATAACCTCCCCCCCTTAAAGAATTTCATCCCCGAAATTAAACATAAGTTTTTCAAAAATAGGTTTTCCCCATTCTCAACAATATTACAACATAATATTAAATAACCCGACCCACTACCGGTCGATCCCATCTCTTTTCAAGAGGCATAGCACATTACATATTATAACCTGCATTAACAACATGCATTCCTTTGAAATTTACCAATTTCAACTCATTTTTTCACAATTCCATAATACATGCAACATTAATATCATGCCTGCATTTCCACAATATACTTAACATACGCAATGTTAAAACAAACTTCCATTAATCAAAACATTCACAATGTTTTACAACTTAAGACACATATAATGTTCTTAAAGTTCAACGATATTACAAAATTACCAATACATGGTTACACATCAACAAACAAGTCCGGATATTTCTCACGGATCTCTAACTCACGTTCCCAAGTGGCTTCCTCCACTCCGTGATGTTTCCACAAAACCTTCACCAAAGGAATGGTCTTGCCACGCAGGACTTGATCCCGCCTATCCAAGACCCGTACCGGTCTCTCCTCATACAAGGCATCCTCATCTTCCTCCAAGTCGGTCCAATCTAACACATGGGATGGATCCGGCTCATACTTCCGAAGCATACTCACATGAAACACGTCATGCACTCCGGACAAATGCGGCGGTAAGGCTAAATGATAAGCAACCTCGCCAATCCTCAAGGATCTCAAAGGGACCAATAAACCGAGGGGATAACTTCCCACTCTTCCCAAACCTCATCAAACCTCGCCTAGATGATATTTTCAAGAAGACATGATCACCTACCTCGAACGCCAAAGGCCTCCTCCTACGGTCGGCATAACTCTTTTGGCGACTCTGGGCTGTAACAAGCCTCCTACGGATAAGTTCAACTTTCTCTGTCGTCTCCCTAACCAACTCCGGACCCAACAAAGGTGCATCACCCACCTCGGCCCAACACACTGGAGATCTACACGGTCGGCCATACAAGGCCTCAAACGGTGCCATATTGATGCTAGACTAAAAACTGTTGTTGTAGGCAAACTCCACCAAAGGCAAGTGCCTCTCCCACATCCCATTAAAGTCAAGGACACAACCTCGAAGCATATCCTCAAGTATCTGGACAGTGCGCTCGGACTGTCCGTCAGTCTGAGGGTGATAAGTCGTACTAAAGGTCAACCTAGTGCCCAAGGCACTCTGCAAACTCTGCCACAACCTAGTAGTAAAACGAGGATCTTTATCTGAGACGATCATCACTAGGACCCCGTGCAATCTCACTATGTCTCGAATATACAAGTCGGCAAGATGATCCACCGAATCTCTCACGCGTAGAGGAATGAATTGCGCCAACTAGGTCAACCGGTTTACAACCACCCAAATAGCATCACTACCCCGTTGAGTCCTCAGAAGACCTACAACGAAGTCCATAGTGACATGCTCCCACTTCCACTCGGCAATAGGCAAGGGTTGCAACAAACCTGCTGGCCTTTGATGCTCGGCCTTCACTTGCTGACAAGTAAGGCACTTAGACACAAAAACCGCTACATCCTTCTTCATATCCCACCACCAAAACTGGCGACCCAAATCCCGGTACATCTTAGTACCTCCCGGATGCACCGCAAGGCGCGAATGATGGAACTCTCGGAGTACTTCCTCTCAACAAGACTCCGGCACAAACAAACGGTCTCGGTATCTCACACTCTGGTCGGGATACACAGACAAACCCTTCTCAATCTTCCCACCGGAGATCTTCTCCCGGAGGGATTCTACCTCAAGGTCACCTCTCTATGCCTCTAACACTCGTGTCACAAGTGTAGGCTACGCAATAACAGAAAATAAGGCCGCAGCCTCAACGGATTCGCCCAGTAGCAAATCAAACTCGCCAAGTGCACCCAACATCTCCCATTCCCGGATGGCTATACAAGCTACATCACTAATGGATTTACTACTAAGGGCGTCGGCCATAACATTGGCCTTCCCCGGGTGATAGTGCAAATCAAAATCGTAATCCTCAATGAACTCCATCCATCTCCTCTGCCTCAAATTCAAGTCTCTCTGTGTAAATAGATACTTCAAACTCTTGTGGTCCGAGAACACCTCGAACCTCTCACCATAAAGGTAGTGCCTCCAAATTTTCAAGGCAAAGATCACTGCTGCTAACTCTAGGTCGTGTGTAGGGTAATTCTTCTCGTGAATCTTCAACTGACGTGAGCCGTAAGCTACCACTTTCCCCTCTTGCATCAACACACAACCCAAACCCTCTCGTGAGGCATCACAATACACTGCGTAACCCGACCCTCTCTCAGGAATAATCAAAACCGGAGCGGTGGTCAACCTAACCTTCAACTCTTGGAACGACTTTTCACAAGTCTCACTCCATCCAAACTTGACCCCTTTCCGCGTCAATCCAGTCAACGGCGAAGCTAGCTTGGAGAAATCTTTCACAAACCGACGGTAATACCCAGCTAATCCCAAAAACCTGCGGATCTCAAACACACTCTTAGGCTGTGCCCAATTTTGCACTGCCTCAACCTTGGATGCATCAACAGACACCCCTTCCCTGGAAATCACGTGGCCTAAGAACTTGACTTCCCCTAGCCAGAACTCACATTTCCCAAACTTGGCATACAACCTATGGGCTCTAAGTAACTCAAGCACCACTCTCAATTGTGACTCGTGCTCCTCTTCTGAAGGCGAATAGATAAGAATGTCATCCACAAAGACGACCACAAAGCGATCTAGGAATTCCTAAAAAATTCGGTTCATCAAGTCCATGAAGACTGCTGGTGCATTGGTAAGCCCAAATGGCATTACCAGGAACTCATAATGGCCATACCGCGTACGGAATGCCGTCTTCGGAATATCCTCCTCCCTGACCCTCAACTGGTGGTAACCCGATCTCAAGTCTATCTTGGAGAAACAACGGGAATCCTTCAACTAATCAAACAGATCATCTATACGGGGCATAGGGTACTTATTTTTGACCGTAGCCCGATTCAACTTCTTGTAGTCTATACACAATCTCAAGGCACCATTTTTCGTTTTAGCAAAGAGGGCCGGTGCTCCCCACGGTGAAACACTAGGGCGAACAAAACCCTTATCTAGCAATTCCTGGGGCTGAACTTTCAACTCGACCAATTCTGCTGGAGCAAAACGGTAAGGTGCCATAGAAATCGGCGCTGTGCCGGGCACTAAATCAATAAAGAACTCTATCTCTCGGTGAGGTGGAAAACTAACGAGATCCTCGGGAAAAACATCTGAATACTCACAAACCACCCTCGGCAATATAATCTGGGTCTCATCACACTCACCACTCATAAAGCTAGCAAGTAGATCACTAAGCTTATTCCGCCCTCGCGAATCATACATCGGTGGCAACACACTACCAACCCGATCCCCCAAGAAATGGAAACACTCCCCGCTCAAGGTACAAACCGTGACCCTCTGGCGGTAGCAATCAATAACAGCTCGGTATGACGACAGCCAGTCCATACCCCAAATAACATCAAAACCCCTCATGGGCATGACAACAAAAGGAAAAGGAAGCCTATGGTCGACGACCTCTATATCACAACCCCTAACACCTTGTTTCAAGATCAACTCACCACCAATAGGCGACACCACACATATAGGAGATGCTAACTGTGCCAACTCCAATTCCAAAACAGATATAAATGCAGTAGATACAAAAGAATGAGATGCACCCGTATCAATCAATACACTAGCAACCGAGTTGCAAAACAAGAAGGTACCTCTCACAACAGATGGAGCCGGTACTAGATCCTGCGCGGTAACAGCATACACGCGCCCTGTAGGCCCCTGATCTACCTGCTCACCTCTAAGAGCAAAAGACTGCTGCACTGACTGGGATGACGAAGCTCCCGGATTGGCCCTCGAGGCCTGCACAGATTGAGCTGGCTGATAACTCTGCGTCTGCCTAGAGCTAGACGCTCCCGATGTGGCACTCAACTGTGGGCAGAACCTCTTTAAGTGCCCAGGCTATCCACACTGATAGCAAGATAAGGGTTTCCCGCTGCCCAAACCCTGACTCTGCGGTCTAGCTGAAGAAGAAGCAGCTCTCTGACCTCCGCCCTTCTGCGGGCAAACCAAAGACTTGTGACCCAGCTGGCCACAGGTGAAGCAAGTCAAACCTCCCTGATTACCTCTCCCCGAGCCTGTACTCGGCACCGGAAAGGTCAATCTAGTAACTCCACCCTGAGACTGCTGAGGGTTATAACCCCTCTGTCTCCTGCCATCACCCTGACCCTCCTGGCCCCTCTTGGAGCCTCTATGTTTCTCCTCGTCCTCCTCCTGCATCATAAGCTCCATATGAGCTGCAGCATCCACTAAATGTCTATACTCTCGGATGTAAGACCCACCAACCCTCAACTTGAGGCCCCGCCTCAACTTCCGCTCAAACTCATAGCAACGGCGTTCTTCGGATGCCACCAACTCAGGTGCAAACCTGGACAAACTAGTAAAAGTGGCCTCAAACTCTGCCACAGACATACCCTGCTGATTAAGCCGGCTAAACTGATCCCTCAGCTTCTCCCTAGCCACTGCAGATAAGAACCTCTCCTGGAAAGCATTTACAAACGCCTCCCATGTACCACCAACACGAGCCTTCTCGTACTTCCACCATTGACCCGCATCTCCCTTCAGCTGGAAGGATGCCAAGGTCATTTTCAGTGCCCCGTCCTCGATGCCAAGCATCTCGAACGTCTTACTCATTTGTTCCAACCACTCGTCAGCCTTCAGTGGCTCATTTGGATCCCCAATAAACTCATCCGGGTTAGACCGGAGGAACTCCCTCTTCAAGAAAGAAAGCCCTGCCTCAGCTGCTTGATTCCCAGCTCTGAGAATACCCAAAGCTCCTGCTATCTCTCGTGCCAAGGCACTCATAGCCTGCTGACCTGCTGGCTCGGCCACATTGGCCTGACCAACTCCCTCCTGCACTGCCGGAACCTCCTCCGGTAAAGGCATCTCCCGCCTACCACGCCTGCCATGCCTACCGTGTCCTCGTCCTGACATCCTAATAAAGGTAACTCAGAACATTAGCACATTCATAAATGTGCCGAAACTAAACACTCACGCCCTAATGCATGGACAACTGTAATTCATTCCACGTAAGCACATAAACACATAAGCACTTACGAATTTCATTTTCGGATGATGATAGTCCCGAGGCGTTACTAGAGTTCCGGTTAGAAACAGCATTGATCAAGTGCTTTTCCAACAAGACTCCCAGAAACCCAAGGATCCAATCAACATCCTAAAAACTACATTTCATACCCACATAGTCACATAAGCATGTTATCAATTAAGCACATAGCATATGACACTACATCTAAGTCTCTATCAAGCGAGACAAATCCATTGTGATCCTAATCACTTTCCACGTTTCCAAAGTATTCGAACCCGGTACGCTCTGATACCAAGTTGTAACGCCCTCAAAATAATAGATAAAACCCATCTCATTAGACATGCATTTATATATATAAGATCCACATTCCTTAATTCATCAGAGTATTTCTTTACAAAGTATTACATGTTAACAACAAAAGCAAATGCCCTACGGGCTTACAGCTTTCCAAGTTAACACTTGGTTACAAAAAAGAGTACTAACTCAATTACACATTAAGCCCTTGGCTTGGATTTACATGTAATACATCAAAAGGAAATAAGATAACAAAAGTCTGCCCGCCTCTAGCCTCCCAAGCTATGTCCTTGGAGGTGGCATGCTACCTGTACCTGAAAATGATGTTCCCATATAGGGTGAGCCACAGCCCAGTAGAAATACACTAAACCAAATATGAACAGTGACTAAAAGATTAGCAGTTGATAGATGGCCAACACTGATACTTTCACTTATAACACTTTACAGTTTCATGACATACAAGTCCATGTTACAGTCCATTTTCCAATTCTTTTCAATTCTCAACTTATAACCATGGCTCAGAACCTGGCCAAACAACTTAAATGAGACAGTAACTCATATTAAACACTTTCCCATTTCATAATAGATAAGCATACTAGCTATATCACACACCAACAGATAAGCATACAAGCTATATCATCACTTCTATAGATATGCATAAGAGCACTATCACACTTCCAAGGACAAGCATATGAGCTGTGTCAACACATTACTAGATAAGCATATGAGCTCTATCTATGGAGTCCATCCCCTATCTTCTCCCAACAACATCCGGTTTAGAGGTCCATCCCCTATCTTCCCCTAAACCGTGGAGTACATCCCTTATCTCCTCCAACACGACACAATGCATATAAACAATAATTATACACATCATCACACAATGCGTAAATTTAATGTATTCGTTCAACCGTCATACTCAATGACACATTCCAGTGATTAGTTTCAGTTTGCCTAATCATCATGCCATTGTCTACAACAATCAAGACTATCCTTCACCGATAGCCCAAAGCAGCTATTTCTATACAGAAAATAAATGCAACAATGGATATATAATCAACATTTCAACTAGGTGAGCGATAAATAATCCAACCACACCCTTTAATTCCATACCTTTCCAAATCAATTCATCATTTCTCATAATTAATTAGCCAATGTAATTAGAGCATTTTCCATAATTAACATTACAACCCTTAGGTTCCATTTTCATTAATGTTTTAACATTAATTTCACTTTTCCATGCCAAACATGCATCTAGGCTTTATATAGTTAAAACCCCAACTTTTATAAATTTACACAAAAGCCCCAAACTTTCACAAAATTACCAAACTAACCCTAACATCTCAAAATACTAAAATTTAAAGACAAAGCCCATAGTGAGGAGTAGGTTATCCCTACCTCAAAAGATGACTCCCAACCAAGAAGGTGACGAAAACGAAAATGCTCCAATCCACGAATTTCTCGGATAAAAAGATAGCCCTCGACGATCAACAACCTTTTTGTAAAGGCCAAAGGTGAGGAAATCACTCATACTAGATCAATACCTAGAGAGAAGGTAGAGTTCTAGAGTGAGAAGCTCAACAATGGGGTTTTGGGAAAGTAAGAGAGAGAAGAAAAGTGAAAAAGTGATTTAAAATGACCCAGCGGATAACTCATATACGCATGACCTGCTCGAGCGTAGAATAGAGCGCTCGAGCGTAAAGCGCAAACATTTGGTCCCGCTCGAGCGCATAGATAACCGCTCGAGCGCCAAGAAACAAAAGCAAAAACACATCCGCTCGAGCGTGAAAACCAGTCCGCTCGAGCGCAGATTTTCATCTCCCAGAACTTTACAGAAAAAGGACTACCCGCTCGAGCGCCAACAATACCGCTTGAGCGCCAACAGTACCGCTCGAGCGCAAGAAACCCGCTCGAGCGTAGAAAACACACCTGCAGAAGTTTTGCAGGGCCACGAAATACTGGAAGTATGTAAACCCCGCTCAAGCGCAAGAAGACCCGCTCGAGCGGAACGCCTAAAAACTGGGCAACAAGGAATTGAAACCAAGGCCTAACCAACCTGTAACAACCTTGCCCAAAACATCCTAAAACTCACACAATTGGAATTAAAGGACGACAACCAGATAGATACAACTACCAATTCCACGGAATCGAGTCCAGAATACAATAGAACAGTAAAGGGATAACCGGGATCGCTACAAACTCTGCAAAGAGAAGTTTTAAAAACAGAGACAAAAAATAAAATAAAATAAATACTTCAAACACAGAAGAAACACAAGAAAATCAACAACTCAAATCCAAAAAACTATTACATTTATGTTGATATTGTTAGTTTAGCAAAACAATAAATAGAATGTTAAACAAAAATATTACGATAATAAGTAGAGATATGAGTATTGTTATTGTCTTAAAATTTCCTTTTCTTAGTGAAACAGATATAAAATAAAAATCTATTTTGCTCGAAGGGTGTTCACCACCGCTAAGAAATCAAGTCTAGAACGAAAAATTGCTAAAAAATATTACTGCCCAAAAAAAAATAATAGGATAGTACATGCAATAGAATAACGAGTAAGTTACACTAACACCCTTCTATATTTATTAAATTACATTAACATTCCTTTATTTTATTTTTTGATTTGATTTTCATTTTAGAGCTCTCTTCCCTTTATCCAAATCTTTACTCAAACTTAAACCAAATTGAGTTTTACTCAATCAAGGGACACCCATTTCTTTGCTCAAATCTCTATTCAATCACAACAGCTTAGACACATGACTGAAAGACAATTTGAGAAGCTAGCTAAAAGTTTTTGGGTCACATCACTTCTCACATTTTTTACACAAAAAATGATAAAAAATTAAAACAAGCCAAAAAAAAAAAATTAAAAATCAATTTTTAACTAACTTCCCAAATCACCTCCTCATTTTACCCAATTTTTCTATTATTCTTTTTTCAACACATAGCATCCACTCAAAAATCGACACTTGACTCAAATTTTAGTTTGTCCATTGAAGTGCTTCCTATCAAATAAAGCTTTCGGGGAAAGAGTTCCAAAACTGAATAGAGAAAGAGAAAAGTAAATCATCCAAGAAACTATAACCCAGAAGGAGAGAGAGTTCCAAAACATAACCAGTAAAAAAACCAGTAATTTCGCTCTTGAAAACATAAACCCATATCATTACACAGAACAGACAATCAACTCGTTTAATCCATCAAATCTCACCCTCCAAACGAATCAATACAGTTCCATGGCGTTTGAAACAGAGCCTGGTGGGATTTTGTTCGATGAATTCACTCACTGAATTGCTCAAAATCAATGAATTCATTGATTTGGGAGTTGGGTGTTGGGTCTGCTTCTGTGGGTTTGGGGTTGCGGAGGAGGGAGGTTTTGTTGGGCGGCAGAGGTAGTAAGGTATGGCAGTGGTGCTCTAATTGAGCTTCTTCACCAGTTGGGTCCTCCGGTGGGTATTCCACAGCCATGGATGTCTGTGATTCCAGTGGATTTGCTAGAGGAGCAGTCTTGTTTGTATGTATGTTTTTTTCGCATGAATACTAATAAAAAGGGTAAATTACATTGAACCCCTTTTATGTTCTGTTTAATACAGATTCCCTTGCATTTAAAAAATTAAATTTGACTCTCTAATGTTAATAATCTCATTACAAATTGTCTCTTGAATTGCTGTTGTATAGGAAATTTTATTTTCACACACCATTTATACTTTGTGCATATCATTTCTTAGAGTCCGTTTGTTTTTAGAGGTAGAATGGAGGAGATTGTTAGTGAGAAGACTATTAGTGAGGGGATTGTTAGTGAAGGGACTGCTAGTGAGAAGACTAAGAAAAATTATGTTTGTTTGATAACCAATGGACTAGTAATGGTTCATGTTTGTTTTGGAGTGCTGCTATTAGCACCTACCAAAATTCTTTAGACCCCCCATTTCTTTGGACCCCAACTCTAAACCCTAAATTTTAATAATATTTTTTTGGACACCCCACTTATTACCATAGCTACCCATATTCATAATATTTTCACAATGAAATTCACACCCACCTAATTTTTCATCCCTCTCCTTCCCTGACTCACTCAATCTTCAGAGTTTGGAGCTTTGGTCCAGTATAGAATTCTTGGACCCCAACCCTCTATCACTCTCGTCGCCGTCTCGGCTGTCAACAAAGCATTTCGACGACTCTCATCTTCTCTGAACGCTCTCCGTATCGCCGAAGCAGTAACATCTCTCATCCTTTCATCATCATCTTCTTCGTTGCTTTTTGTATTTTCGTCATTGCTGAGATCGATCGAAGATACTCCAATTTCTATGGGATTTGCAAAACCATTTGCAAGATGAGGAAAAATAGAATCATCGTCTGAATCGCCATCAAAATTCTGAATGTAGCCCAAAACAATTTGTTCACCACTGTGTAACCGAAAAAATGTATTTTGTTCAGAACTGTTTTGTCGAACAATAATGATCTTGTCAGCACTGTATGTCCGAACAAAATTTGTTCATCATTGTGTAACTTGAATCCATTCCAATTCACAACTTAAAATAACATGAATTAAATCCATTCAAAATACATAACTTAAATCCATTCCAATTCACTCTTTTCCATTCTAAGTTAGTTTAACAAAGAAAATTACATAACTGACTATCTGCATTAATGTTCGGAACCTATGTATTGAACGAAAGGATTATGTTCAGTACTGTATTACCGAACATAATTCTAACAGTCAGCAAACCAGTACTGAACAGCTCAAACAAAACAAGAACGACCGAGAATGTTAATACAAGACAGATAAACTTATTAATGGAACGCCGGTCTCACTAGAATTGTTGTCCTCGTCCTCCATTGCTCTACATAGTGAAATAAGTGATGAAGTATATGTTATACTTGAAGCAAAACTTTCAAGTTCAATAGCGTTGATGATGGTGATGAAGATGACACATTCAGGATTTAAGATGATTATGAAAAATAATAAATTTAGGGTTTATATTAGTTGGTTATGAAAAATAATAGGTTTAGGGTTTACAAACATGGAATACGTATAGTTGGAGTTGGAGGTGGGGGTGGGGGTGCGGGTGGGGGTGGGTGTCCAATATTATAGAGTATTAGTTCTTATTGATAGGTGGGTGTTCCATTTAATAATTTCTTTTAATGTAATTTTACTTTAGGGTATAATTGTAATAAAAAAAAAATTATAAAATGGGGGGTCCAAAGAATTTTGGCAGGTGCTAATAGCAGCACTCTTGTTTTGAGAGATGTGAGTGGGATTAACCATGTAAAATTACACAAATACCCTTATTGTATTAGGCCTTGTTTGGCATAAACTAAAAAATTCAAAAAGTCAAAAAGTCACTATCCTATTTAAGTCATATCATCTTATTTAAGTCATATCACCTCTCTATCACATCACTTGAAACCCAACCCATACCCAACTCATATTTTATAAAAAAATTAAAAAGTGTACTTATTTAGATCATCTCAAACAACCCATTAGTATCAAATTTGAACTTATACCAACTAATAATGCATTACCAAATTAAACTATTCAAAAACTAAAATTAAAATTACATAATTAAAAGTAATAAAGAATTCAACTATTAATCTATTTATTATTATTATTATTAACATTTTATTTATTATTATTAAAGAAACCTACCAATGGTTTCTCCAAAACCAGCCCATGGTATTGAAAAAGGTTCATCCCATTAGTGTGAACTTGGCCTTGTTTTGCAAATATTCTGCTCTCTCACTTGGGTTCTTTTTCTACCTCACATATCTCTCTCTTGCTTAAGCTTTGCCATTGATGACCACAAGTTCAAGCTGATTGGGGCTCTGTCAGCGACGATCTCAACCTTCATACTTGTTAACAACGATGTTGACCTTCAAATTCAAGGTGAGGCGAACTCGATGAAGACCAAAGTGCTAGATCAGCCTTCTCTCTTGGTGATTTTGTTTATTTTTTGATTATTATTTTGTTGATTTTGAGAACTTGTTGGATGATATTTGTAATCTGTTTGTGAATTTTTTGATCTTTTTTGTTATTATTTTTTGATATTTGTAATTTTGGAAATTTGTTAAAAAAATGTAAAAGCAGTTGATTTTTTTTTTTGGAAATTATTGATTGTTTCTAAGTGTGGTTAAAAATTTGGAGGAGGGTTCTATTTTTCTGTTTGATAATATGGCGGATAGTATGGTCATTTACATTATAATCCCAACGGCTTCTTTTTTCAATACCAAGTCCCATGACAGATTGTTAATCCGTTGGTTTGAGGGGATTCATAGTCCGTTCGAACTATGACTCCGATGCAACATTGTCAAAACAAACAGGAGGTATGTGCACTGTTCATCATTCATAGTCCACTCCGGACTGTGAAAGAGGAAAACAAATAGGGTCTTAGTTCACACACTTATTAATTTAGTTACATTATGTTTTTCTCATTTCACACATCGAATGTTCTAAATATATCCTTAACTCATAATTTAAACACACACCACACAAAACACATTTACATACATCACAACAGTAACTCCGGGAAATTCAACAATCCACCAACACATTTTCAGCAGTTCTTTAGAGTCAATCAGCGATGAAATGATGAAAAGATTAATGGAAGTTGATGAAAACTTTTTTTTGGGGAGGGGTTCGTAATCAATGATGATAGTAAGTTTTCATCGTGATAAAAAAAAATCTTAAAACAAATCATATGAAAAGTTTTCATCATTGAAATTTTTTTTTTTTCACAATCCTATGGAAGTTGAATTTACAAAAGAATAGCAATTCTTTTGTCCCCCAAAAAAAAAAACACTTCCACATGTAAAAGATCACCTTTTCATCGTTGTAGTGGTTGTAAAATCATATTCTTCTCTAAATTTAAACTTTTATGATTTTGTAAATTTTTCATCACACAAATCAAGAATGACGAGAGTAAAATAGAGTGCAACAATGGTGAGAGTGAAAAACAATAGAAGAACAATGTAGGCCTTACCGTGATTTTTTTTTTTTCAAAAGATGTGCATTGAATATTTTTGTTCCCAAAGATGTGTACAGAGAAAATTTAGTTTTAAGATTTGTTGTGTATTGATGTCTATAGTTGCCATTTTGTTTAATGGTAAAATTGTAATAAAAATTTAATTCATTAAGTGTGTGCACAGAGAATAAATGATGTGTGAAAATAGAATTACCCTAATGTCATGTCTTAAAATTTTCTAAATGACCATCTTGCCATTTTTTCTACAATTTCTTCTGCTTATCATGATGACTACATTCTATACTTTTCTAAACTCTATCTGAACATATTCTTATTGAGTAATAATATACAAACATAAATTTTATATAAAATTTTCAAACACAATGATATAACTTAATGGTGACTTTCACTTTAAAACAAAACATCTATAAACATGATTTATATTTATAACAATATCACTTTTACAATATTTTTATGATATTTTTTGTATAAATTTTTATACATGAATATAATTTTTCATTTTTATTTTCACCATTATATGTAGATTAGATCAATTTATTCTAGATATATTTAAAAATATAAAATTTGCACAATTTTTTTTTTTTTTTTAAAAAACTCATTGAATACAACAAAATAAGATAATGTATTGAATTTTTGTATTTTTTTATTATCTTTTTGTATTTGGTGAATTTAAAAAAATCATAAAATATAATTTTTAAGTATATCTGTATTAGGTGTATCTAAAAAAAATAAAATTGCTTAGAGTATTAAAAAAATCATTAAACAAAAAACCACGAAAAATTAAAAAAAATTATTTTTTAGTGTGAGTTAAACAAAAGAAGATGATTGTTATTACTTTTGAAATGACATGAATAGAATATTTGTATTATTTTATTATTTTATATATATAAAGGTTAGGGAAAATTATTTATAACTTCTATTAGGGAGACTTATGCTACATATGGTCTTACTAAAAAACTTATGTTCCCATAAGTCCTGTGTGAAGTTTGTTGACACATTTACCCTCAATATTAGTTGTTAATATCATAAATAATGGTAAAACCATATATAGGAAATTGAATGTTACCATATATTAAGTTTGCGAAACGTAACGTGATACCTACATAAACGTAATGTAACGTGACCATATCAGATGGGACATTACATAAACGTAACGTGACGTGACACCTACATAAACGTAACGTAACGTAACGTGACACCTACATAAACGTAACGTAACGTAACGTAACGTGACACCTACATAAACGTAACCTGACGTGACACCTACATAAACGTGATGTAACGTGACACCTACATAAACGTAACGTAATGTGTCACGTTACGTTTCGCAAACTTACTAGGTTTTTGATTTTTTTAATTGAATGTGAAAATGTTATTTTCTATGGTAACATTCAATTTCCTATATATGGTTTTGCCATTATAGTGTATAATAGTATATTAATACCATTTATTTACAACTCATAGGATCTTGTGGAATACATTCCTATTTAAATAGGACTTGAAACTCTATAAGAAATTACACAAGACTTAACATAGCATAAGCGTCTGAAATATGACTTATAAATAAGTCTCCCCAAAGGTTAAGGGACAAATATGTAGTTTTTATTTTTTCTAACAGGAGAATAAGTGTAATTTTTCAAATGTGAAGAAGAAATTTATATTAAATAGAAACCTTAAAGGATTGGGGTTGGGGTCGCTGATGAAGGAGGTTTTGTTGGGCGGTAGAGGTGGGAAGGTATGGCAGTGGTGCTCTAATTGAGCTGCCACACCAGTTGGATCCTCCGGTGGGTTTTCATGGCTATGGATGTCTGTGATTTTAGTGGATTTGTTAGAGGAGCAGTCTTGTTTGCAAATAATTTAGTTGTTAGACTCCAATGTGATTTTTTTTATCTATTTGGACTATTATCAGTATACATGCACATATTAGCTATATGGTTGTTAACTTTTGAACAACCTTTGGATATATTATTTTCTGCATCACTTTTTTTTTAAAAACTTATTTAGGATGCTTTACTTTCCAGCCTACCTCGCCTATCAGATCTGAAATTGAAGTTAAGCTTGGGGGTACTCAGTGCAACATCATAATGAGCAGACTAAAGCCATGGATGCACCTGCAGTCCTCAAAAAAGAAGAAAATGGTGCTTCAAGATGGAAATTCTAACCCTGAAAGGCTGCGGTCAACCGAATCCAAAGCCATCATGTGGACTTGTACAGTTTCAGCGCCAGAGATGACTATTGTGCTTTATAGTCTTAGCGGTTCGCCCCTATATCATGTAAGTGATCTCTTCAATAATATATATATATATATATATATATTACTGTTGTTTGGTATTAGGAAATTGTCCGTTCATTCGGAGTATTGTATCATGCTGTCTATACTATCCCATGTGTAGATGAAAAACCTTTAACTAGTATGTATGTGGAAGGCTCTATTTCAGATCCCATATCTCAGAGATTGAAAATAAGTAATTAATAGTTCTCTAGCTAATGGTAGCTCAATTTTTCACTGCCAAAATGTAAACATCCGTGCAGGCAGCAGTAGCTCCTGCCTCCAATATTCCAATGTACTGATTTTTTGTTGCATGCTGATGGATTCAGACTTGCTGCTATCAGAAAATGAAAATTCTGATTGATTATCGCTTATAATGAATACTCTGAGATTTCTTATTATAAATTTTCTTATAAATTCTGATTGATTATCCCTTTCCAGAAGTTTTATATCATCATTTCCCCGACTCTGCTTATTATAAAATTGTCATTACTACTGGTATTATTTAACATTGCTATTCATATATTTGGTAGTATTATATCATCACAATAGAAACAAAGATCACAAATAACTAGTGCCTGATGCCAATACAGTAATTCTTCATTTTTCCCAAAGATCACAAATAGAGCGAGACAGAGAGAGAGAGAGAGTACCGATTGTAGTTCAGAAACAAAGTAGACTATTCAATGGAGGTTGAAGTGCGAGTAATCGAGGGGACGACAGAGTTCAGATCTGAATCTTCGAAATCGCAGGCATGGAGCTTTGAAATCGCGTCGATGGAGCTTCGATCCGAATCTTCGATGGAGCTTCGAAATCGCTTCGATGGAGCTTCGCTCTGAATCTTTGATGGAGCTCAGAGAGGGTTGAGAGAGAGCGAGAGAGAGGCTCTGATTCAAAATAAGGGTTGAGAGAGAGAGAGAAAGGCTCTGATTCAAAAATAAGGGTTGAGAGGCCCGTGTTATTGTTCAACAAAAAAAAAAAAAAAAGAAAAAAAAGAGGCGCGTGTGGCTACCGCATTTGGAGGCGTTTTTAAACGCCTCCCATTATAAAACGGTGTCGTTTTGTGTAATACAATACATGGCGTTTTATAAAACGCCGTTAAATAATAAAAACAGTGACGTTCACAAAACCGTCGTTAAAAAAACGCCACCAAATCCACTTTTTCCTGTAGTGTTGTTTGTTTGTTTTTTTTTTTTTTTTGGTTTTTTTGGTTTTTTTTTTTTCTTTTTTTTTTCCCCTCACATGAATACTAATAAAAATGTTACAAGATTTATTCATACAATGATAACATTTAGGGGTGATTGGCCAATTATATTTTAATAAACATGAAAGTTCTATATAATATTTTTTTAACGAAGTTTTATTGAATAGAAATTGACAAATTTGTCTATGTGATTTAATGTATTAATCAAGTTTGGAAAATACATTAATTGTGTTAGGAAAAAGTATACTAAGAATTTTTTTATTTGTTCTTGTTAGTCATAGCATGAATAACATTGATTTTAATGATTTTGTTTTGATTTAATTGAAGAGTTAAATTGTTTGAAATTTTGTAATCAATTTAACATCATAATTCATCATCATTTTGTCTTATTTATGTTTATTAGAGGCCAAAATTTAAGCTCAAAGAAGCAAGAACCAAGCAGCAGAAGCATTGTTTTGATTTTGTTTTGATGGATTATAATTAAATCATTATAATCTATGATTCTCTTAGTGTTTAACTACGTTTTTGAAAGCCAAAAAGAAGCTTAAACAAATGTTAAAGAAGTGCCATAACAACAGCAAACAGCAGTAGAAGCAACCAAAACAAGGGAGGTTGAAAAAACACTGGGTGGACATCCGGGTTGACATCCAGGGGACGACAGGCTAGGCCAAAATCAGTACATTTCACTCTAGTTCAGTCCAGCTTTGCTTCGGTTGTCAGACCAGCAGTATGCTTGATGACCGCGGACGACAACCTTGATGGCCGGGACTTCAAGGGACATCTAGGAGGGCATTCAGGCAGACAACCCATAGACACAGAACTTCATTCGGGGCATTCAGGCAGAGATTCAATATATCAATATAAGATGATGAGAGCAGAAAATAAAGATTTTTCTTCAGAACACCCATCATTCAATGGGCAAAACTCACATGGGCAACTGAGATTCTCTGAGCATTGAATTGTTTATCATCCTCATCCATCACCATCCCATCTCCTCAATGGGAAGAAGAGAATGGGCTTGTCAGACAGAACAGAGCACTAATCTCTGCTATACATACAGAGTTCTGATATGCAGAACAAAAAAAAGAGACAATGAACCAAAACATTTTCACATCATTCATCAATCACATATTCTCTCTACACAAAGTACTTGAAGTGATCTTCCGCTGCATTGGCCTATAAATGCATGACGGTAGCATACATGAGGGTAGTTTGTTGCAAAATTCCAGTACAAATAGAGATCGGCATGATTTACAAGCAAGTTTACAAATGGCTCCTCAAGGTATGAATGAAGTTACAGAATGCTTAGACATACATAAACTTTTGCCTTCCTTTAAAGTGGCCTACTCGCTCTCTATTATGTTCATCTTCACTTTCTAGCAATTGCCTGACACCATGCACAGGCCAGGGGGTGAATGGGTAGATTTGGTTATATATTTTTCCACTAGTAACCTTTAGTTGTTATTATCGGAGAATCATTGTGGTTTGCGATTCAAACAGAAGCGGCATCATTTCATCATGTTCTGCGTAATATCTGAAATAAGCCCATTTTGTTTCCACTAGTAAACTTTATTTGTTATTATCGGAGAATCATTGTGGTTTGCGATTCAAACAGAAGCGGCATCATTTCATCATGTTCTACGTAATATCTGAAATAAGCCCATTTTGTTTCCAGCAGCATTCGAAATGCATTAATTAATTTTGCAACTATGGGACACAACTGGTTCCATATGATACCCCATTTTTTTTTTGGCCTAGTGATTGAATTTGAGTATAGTAGAAACTGTTGACTTTCTTTGCTTTTTGTGTAATATTGGGAGAAAAGACAATTTTATTTGATTGTTTTGATCATGCAAGTAGAAGATGCAATTGTGTCAACGGTAACTTTTCTTTGAGGTCATACTAAAGGTGTTCAATTTTATCTGCTATTACTAGTATGTTTCCTGCACTTGTAGCTGTGATTATTGTCTAGCCAAGAGGGGGAAAAAGAAAAAAAGAACTAGCTGAACCACTTGAGATTGAGAATGCTGTATTAGAAATGCTTTCGATATTTTTTATTGTATCTGTTCATATATAGTCTGGTAATGTTAAGAACATCTGCATTATGGTACTACTTGGAGATGTCATTGGTAGGGGTTGGATGCCCTTTGTGGTGTATTCTTTGTTTGTATTCGCACTAGAAACAGTGGATCTGATGTAACAATGGAAAAGACATTCCATAGGCATATTAGTTGGCATACAATTTGCCCTTCATTAATGTTATTGTTTCCCATCTGGGTAACACAAACGTTATACCTTGCTGCCCCCTCTCCTTGATCGCCACATTGAGGATAAGTGTGCACAAAATGCATTTGTGCTTTAGACGTTACTTTTAATGAACCACATAATGTTCTTATTGATTTTACACTTTGTGATCATTTGCTTAGGTGAATCTCCTTCGTCTTCTGCATCAGATGTTGATAACTTGAACAATCAAGCAATGGTGGATAAGGCTACTCTTTCTAAAAGCATCGGTGCTTATGCTGGAAACCATGCTATTGTTGCTAACAACCGTCTCAACTTTGTTCGCCTGCTCCTTTTCGTAAGTAGATTAGTATACAACAATTGCCTCATTTATTTGCACTCATATGAAGACAGAGAAGCACTTATGGTCTGGCATAATTATTAAATACTGTCATATGTGTGTCATTCACTCTGAACTTATTATAGGTTTTTATGATGTCAGAAAAGTATACTTGATGAAGGGAGGGAAATTTGAGGATATTGGCTTTTGTTCCTTGTATGCAAATGAATTGGACTCTGCAAAAAATGCCCTCAGTTATACCAGAATTACAAGCACCTACTACTGCCTCAGTCAATGATGTTTTTGAAATCTCGGTGAATTGTGATATGATCACAAAGAGGTCCTCAAATATAGATTTTTAGCTTCTAGGGTGTGATTTATGGCTTTTTTTATGTGTTTAGAGGTGATACTTGTAATTAATAGGATGGGTGGTCAGACCATGAGATAATTTGTTAACCTAAATTGGTTTTGTTGTGCACATTCTGTTCTTTATAACCACGCTTCTTCATGGAATGTCACAAGAATGAACATTTCATCATTTAATTGTTTTTTGCAGACAAAGGATGTAAATTCTGCAATGGAGGCCTCCAGGAAATCCCAGGATGCTTTTGCAGCTCCTAACGTAATTCTGGAAGAGGCTCAGAATAGGGAGGTCATTATTTCCATTAAGAGAGTCATTGATTTCAGTTTCCAAGATATAGAGGAACTAATATCCTTAGTGCGGCTTGCAATTGAGGCCATCCGTTGCATGGTTTCAAGGGCAATAAGGATTAAGTGAACCTTGTACATAGCTCGCTTCTCTGTTTTATATTGCCAGTGATCAGGCATGAAGATAAGGGGAAAAAGATTGGGTGTTGCACTTGGAATCATTTGAAGAGACAGGACAATAACAGCTCATATCTTTCTGTACATGTGTACAAAATGAGATTGATTTGCAATTTTTGTAATTTAGTAGTGAATTTTCCAGTTTTTTATTTTTTTTTTCTCTTTAAATTTTATTAAGTGACGAGCATAACATGCTCGCCCTTGCTTTGTAAGGTGTAGGGGGAAGGGGCGCATATATACAGTATAGTTGTTTGGCAAGAAGACTTGGAGGTGGTTATGTGAGAGTGCAGTTTGAAGTTTTTAGGCAATCCATTGATTCAGAGCAGGAAAAAGATAATATTATAGAGATTGGGCACCTGTTTAGTCAACATATTTGAGGATATTCGAGTTCTAATGTAGTTATTGCTGGTCCATTCAAATGAAGGACTTCATGCTTTGTTGCCCTCCATTTTTGTTTATTTTTTAATGGAATAGAAAAGTAGAGTTCATGGGGAAAGTTCCCTTTGTGTATATATTTCTAGCATTATTATCAACTGTTGCTGCCTTATTATTCTTTAAATAAATTTGACACCGTGCAGCTCCTTCAATAAGCAAAATGATTTGTATCTGAGAAATAGAGATTCGTCAGATGTTGCAGTTTCTGGTATGTATTATTTGAGTTTCTAAGAAACTGGCGTCTACCCATTTTCTGTTCTTAATTTTACATTGCATACATTGTTTCTTTGCAGATTGTTCGAATGGATCTTCTTTATCATTTTGGTTAGAAAGCTTGGATTTCCATGATGTGGGATTTATGAGGAAAATCTTGGACTGCATTAGAGATCTGACAGGTAATTTTGTTTAACATGGTTGAAATGCATTAGTCCAACCAGGCTGCTTGTCTTGGTTTATCTGAGCCACAGTTTTGAGCGGCCAGGGTTAGAAGTTATTTGATTGATTGATTGTTTTTGTGTGCGCGCGCATGTGTATATTTCTCCTTCCTGTGAGGAATTCTCTTATTACTTTTCTGTCTTCCTCCTGTTGAGTTGGCTACAGATACTGGCCATGTGAAGGAAAGTAGCAGCCAACTACATGGTGGGGAAGCCATGAGGCCATGTGAGTTGGCCATGAGGCCATGAAGCCTCAATCTGGAAAGCCACCAACATGGGCTGGCAGCCAGCTCAATTACTCTAGCATTGGTAATCTCTATATATAGAGAAGCTAAGGAGAGTTGATGTACAGCTGAGAGGTGTGAGCTTAGAGAGTAAAGAGAGAGAGAGAATTACAGAGAGTGTTGTAATTCTTACCATTTTGTTCAATATAGTGAATCCGCTGCCCGTGGACGTAGGCGACTTGCCGAACCGCGTTAAATCTTGTGTGTTATTGCTTGTTTGAGTTCCCTGGTGTGCCCCCGATCCACAACAATTGGTATCAGAGCTCGGGTTGCGAAAAATCGAATTTTTTCCCGAAAGTGCCCAGATTTCGAAGTGCTCAAAATCCACTTTTGACCATACCAGGAGGAAGAACTCCCCGAGAGGAGTCCAGAACAGCAAAAACAGAGCCCAGAGGAGCTTCGACGCGCCCCTGGAATTTGGCGCGTGAGTCCCAGTCTCGGCACGCGCCCACACGCGCCGTGCAAGCACCGGCGCGTGATCCCAATCGCACCCACGCACCACACGCGAATCTCCAGGAAGAAGACGAGCCACGTGGCACCACGTCAGCGCCACGCCAGCACCGCGTCAGCGCCACGTCAGCGCCCCGTGTCCGACTGACAGGCCACGTGTCAGCCCAGTCAGCCTGAGCCGCTGACCAAGCCGCGTTGACCAGCCGTCAGCCGCGTTGACTGCGCCGCCGATCCTCCGTTGACCGCGCCGCCTGCGCCGTTGACCAGAGAAATTATCCGGTGCATCTCAGCGCACCAGATTCTGCAGATCTGACCCGTCCAAAGTGTTTTCCCCAGATCGGAGCCATTCGGAGTCCGTTTTTGACGATCCAATAGTGCTTCCCAACTATTTGGAGTATTCCGGACACATCTGTACGGTCAGTTTTTTGAATTGAAGTTTCTAAAAAATGGCAGAATCTAGACCAACCGAGTCCGTAAATAATTCAACCAGTACAAGCACTTCTAGGCATTGGACCCCGGTGTCCCATGCCAAGTTCGAGGTAGAGAAGTTCGATGGAAGCAACAACTTCGGCATGTGGAGATGCGAAGTTAAGGATATGCTTGTCCAAATGAACCTGCACTTCACTCTGGGAGACAAACCAGATGACCTGGACGAGATAGAATGGGAGAGGGTGAATCTCCTGGCCTGCAGTTCCATCCGACTTTGCCTTGCAAAAGAGGAGAAGTATGCCTTTACAGAATATGATATTGCGAAGAAGCTTTGGAAGGCACTGGAAGATAAGTTCATGACAAAGAGCATTGAGAACCGGCTCTACTTGAGGAAGAGGTTGTTTCGTTTCGACTACATTAAAGGTATTTCGATGAACGAACACCTAAATAATTTCAACAAAATTATTACGGATTTGAAGAATTTGGATGATGACGTTGGTGATGAAGACAAAGCACTGTTATTGTTAAATTCCTTGCCTGACTCGTATGATCATCTCACTACTACTTTACTGTACGGTAAAGAGAAGATCAAGTATATTGATGTTGCAAACGCCTTGGTGAACAATGAGTTCAGAAGGAAAGATAAGTCTGCAAACAGGGACTCAACATCCGAGGCATTAACAGTCAGAGGCAGAACAAATAACAGAAGAAATACAAGGCGAGGAAAGTCTCGCTCAAAATCTAGGGGGAAACCTTCAGACAAAAGACGTCTTGCAAAAGACGAGTGTGCAGCTTGTTGCGAGAAGGGACATTGGGCAAAAGATTGTCCAAATAAAGACAAGACAGAAGAGAAGGTGAATATTGCACGAGATGGAGATAATGATGAAGGAGGAGCCTTCACAGTTTCATCATATGGCCATTCGGATGAATGGATAATAGATTCTGGATGTTCATTCCATATGTGTCCTAACAAGCAGTGGTTCTCGAGCTTACGAGAGTTCGATGGAGGAGTTGTGCTGATGGGCAACGACCAAGCTTGCCAGACAAAGGGGATTGGAACAATTAAACTGAAGATCCATGATGGAACAATCAGAATTCTTGAAGATGTACGGTATGTACCAGATCTAACCAAGAATCTCATCTCAGTGGGAGTTTTAGACTCCAAAGGTTACAGAGTAACCATGGAAGGTGGAGTCCTTAAAGTTGTTCGAGGAGCATTGGTTACAATGAAGGGTACTCGACAGGAAAATTTATATTTCCTAGATGGCTCTACAGTCACAGGGAGAGTGACTGTCTCCACCAGCTCAGAAGATGATGCATCAGACACTTCCAAACTTTGGCACATGCGCCTAGGGCATGTCGGTGAAAAGGCTTTACAAGGGTTGGTAAAGCAAGGCCTGTTGAAAGGCGCCAAGACGGGGAAGCTTGAGTTCTGCGAGCATTGTGTATTGGGCAAGCAAACAAGAATCAAGTTTGGTACTGCAATTCACCGTACCAAAGGGATTCTAGACTACGTCCACACCGACGTATGGGGTCCTTCCAAGACTGCTTCGTTGGGAGGTAAACACTACTTTGTGTCGTTCATTGATGATTTCTCTAGAAGAGTTTGGATTTATACAATGAAACACAAAGATGAAGTCTTAGACATCTTTCTTACGTGGAAGAAGATGATTGAGACCCAGACAGGCAGACGGATCAAGAAGCTCAGATCTGATAATGGTGGAGAATATACATCAGATCCCTTCTTTGAGGTTTGCCAGAATGCAGGGATAGTGAGACATTTCACAGTTCCTGGAACACCGCAGCAGAATGGAGTTGCAGAACGCATGAACTGCACTTTGGTGGAGAAAGTCCGGTGTATGCTGTCACAGTCTGGATTGAGCAAGGCATTTTGGGGCGAGGCATTGAACTATGTTCGTCATCTTGTCAACAGACTACCTACTGCAGCATTAGATGGGAAGACTCCCATGGAGGTATGGTCAGGAGTCCCAGTTACTGATTATGATCAGTTACGTATCTTTGGATGTCCAGCATATTTTCATGTTACAGAATCTAAGTTGGATCCAAGAGCCAAGAAAGCCATCTTCTTGGGCTTCGGTGACGGTGTCAAGGGATACAGACTGTGGTGCCCTGAATCAAAGAAAGTTCTCATCAGAAGAGACGTTACCTTTGATGAGTCTGCAATGCTGAAGCAACCAGATCCGCAACAGAATGAGGAAGCATTGAAGAAGTCAGTGCAGGTGGAGTTTGAGACTCCAGCAAAAACTAGTCAGCCAATCAACCATCTTGAAGAAGTCTCAGAGGATAGCTCTGAAGAGAGTTCAGATGAAAATGAAGATCCAGAGGCTCCGCAACAATCAGAACCCATTGCAATCAGGAAAGGAAAAAGGGTTACTAAGCAACCCAGTTGGATGACCAATATGGTAGCCTATTCACTTCCAATCATTGAAGACAATATTCCTTGCACTTTCAAAGAAGCCGTACATAATGCAGAAAGTGTCAAATGGAAGGAGGCTATGGATGAAGAGATCGGGTCACTTCACAAGAACCAGACTTGGGAGTTGGTGCAACTTCCAAAAGGCAAGAAAGCAATTGGGTGTAAGTGGGTTTACACCAAGAAGGAAGGCATTCCAGGCAGAGACAGCATCAGATTCAAAGCTAGATTGGTAGCTAAAGGCTATGCTCAGAAGGAAGGAATAGACCACAATGAGGTATTCTCACCTGTTGTGAAGCACACGTCTATTCGCATCTTGTTAGCTTTGGTTGCACAGTTTGATCTCGAGCTCGCCCAACTCGACGTCAAAACTGCCTTCTTACATGGAGATCTTGAAGAGGAGATATACATGTCCCAGCCAGATGGTTTCAAAATTGCTGGAAAAGAGAATTGGGCCTGTAAGCTGAACAAATCGTTGTACGGATTGAAGCAATCCCCGAGACAGTGGTACAAGCGATTTGATCGGTTCATGATGGAGACAGAATACACAAGAAGTCAATTTGATCATTGTGTATATTTCCGTAAGCTTCCCGACAGTTCCTTCATCTATTTGCTCTTATATGTAGATGATATGCTGATTGCATCTACCAGCAAGGTGGAGATTGACAAACTCAAGGCACAGTTAGCAAGGGAGTTTGAAATGAAGGATTTGGGAGAAGCAAAGAAAGTTCTTGGCATGGAGATCAAGAGAGACAGGAAGAAGGGCACGGTTTGTCTGACACAAACCCAGTATCTGAAAAAGGTGTTAGATAGATTTGGCATCAATGGGAAAACCAAAGCTGTAAGTACACCATTGGCCCCTCATTTCAAGCTTAGTGCTTCGTTGTCTCCACGCACAGAAGAAGAACGGAAGCATATGGCACAGGTTCCATATGCAAATGCAGTTGGTGCATTAATGTATGCTATGGTTTGTACACGGCCTGACATCTCACATGCTGTGAGTATGGTAAGCAGGTATATGCATGATCCAGGAAAAAATCACTAGAAGGCAGTGAAATGGATCCTAAGGTACATACATGGCATGGTCAATCTGGGATTGAAGTTCGAGAGAGATAACCGACTCGGGCAGAATTTGGAAGGATATGTGGACTCAGATTATGCTGGTGACTTAGACAAACGCCAGTCAACAACAGGGTATTTATTTACGCTTGCTAAAGGGCCGGTAAGTTGGAGGTCAACGCTTCAGTCAACGGTGGCTTTGTCTACTACAGAGGCAGAGTACATGGCAGTGACAGAAGCCTTTAAAGAAGCTATTTGGCTACATGGGTTGATTGAAGACTTGGGAATTGTTCAGAAGCACGTTGAGGTGTTTTGTGACAGTCAGAGTGCCATTTGTTTGGTAAAGAACCAGGTTCATCATGCCCGCACCAAGCACATTGATGTCCGTTTCCATTTCATCCGAGAAATTGTGAATGAAGGGGATATTCTTCTTCAAAAGATTGGTACTGCAGATAATCCGGTCGATATGCTCACAAAGGTAGTTTCTGGGATCAAGTTCCAACATTGTTTGGACTTGGTCAACATCTCTCGGAACTGAGCACCTTCGGGTGCATGGCAGTGTTGATCGATCACTATGTTGGATAAGAGAATCCTCGCCAAGGTAGAGATTTGTTGAGTTGGCTACAGATTCTGGCCATGTGAAGGAAAGTAGCAGCCAGCTACATGGTGGGAAAGCCATGAGGCCATGTGAGTTGGCCATGAGGCCATGAGGCCATGAAGCCTCAATCTGGAAAGCCACCAACATGGGCTGGCAGCCAGCTCAATTACTCTAGCATTGGTAATCTCTATATATAGAGAAGCTAAGGAGAGTTGATGTATAGCTGAGAGGTGTGAGCTTAGAGAGCAAAGAGAGAGAGAGAATTACAGAGAGTGTTGTAATTCTTACCATTTTGTTCAATATAGTGAATCCGCTGCCCGTGGACGTAGGCGACTTGCCGAACCACGTTAAATCTTGTGTGTTATTGCTTGTTTGAGTTCCCTGGTGTGCCCCCGATCCACAACACCTCCTACAGCAGAAAATCATTTCTGTTGAGAATTGATAATCTGTTATATTAAAAAATGTTTCTTAATTGCCATACTGTCAAAATTCCTCTCTAGTGATCAATTTCTTCAATTCCTTTCCTAAAATATTGCGTGCGTGGAGGTGTGCCAACAGCAGCTGCTTGTTTTTTTTTCTTCTCAAAAGGTTATTGTATCCCAATGTTGAACACCCACTAATAATACCCCTCAAATTCTGAATTTTACAGGAATCAGGAACGAACTTGAGCATCTGGTGTCTGCGTGTTGAGAGATTGTGGCTGGAGCGTTGATTCTGGCATACAGACAAGCTATTTTAGTTTCCTTTTGGATTTTAGAGCCTGTGTAGACATTGACAGTGAGAGAATATTGGATGCACCGGCTTGGGACAGCGGGTAGCTGCATGTGGTGGCGATGTTCAAGGGACATTTTTGTTATTCTCTTCTCAGTCTTTTTCTATAGTGTGAGTTGTATTAGATCAAATTATTTGCAGTATGCATCACAACAAACACAATTATACATGCCCTTAGAAAATGAAAAATGAAAAAAAAAAGGAAAAATACAATAATATGAATGCAATCAGAAGATGGTTTGGTAATTGACATTTTTGTTTTTTTCTTGGAAAAATTACCAATAAGTCATATTTTACTCTTAAGATTATTATTGAGTTCTATCAAATTTCAATATAGACAAGTAAGTCCTATTTGTCATAAAATATTTCCGAAAGGTTCATTTCTCTATAATGATATATCTTATTCTAATTTTACTCCTCATTCAATATGAACAATTTTATGAATATTTTTAATCTAAGTAACATTATATTTGTTAATTGTAAAAATTATTATATTGTATTAAAAAAAATCATAAATCACAATAATAAAATTACCAATAAGTTCTATTTTGTTTTAAAAATTACTATTGAGTTATATCAAATTTCAATATTAATAAATAAGCTCTTTCTATTTTATAAATTGTTATAAAAATTTTCAATTATTCAAAATAACATATTTTATTTTAATTTTATTTTTCTTGTGGGAGCCGAATATCAGTACATGCAGGAAAGCCGAATCTATCTGAAGAAAATCAAGATATATATATTCTATTCGGCTCCGTCTTGGACGATCTCGAAGCCGAATAGATAAATCGGCCATAGAACCAATTGAATAAAAAGCCGAGTGGGAATTGGCATACGACAGAAGGGCCGAATGAGCAATCATACGATGGATTAAGAGTGGGCCCGACCCTAGGGCCCAGAAGCGAATATAAATAGAGGAATATCAACCAAAGAGAGGTATGTGAGAACAGACTCAAGAAACTTAAGACACAAGCAAACGAGAGATATATACTAACTTGTCCGTCGGAGTGTTAATTCTGGCACCCCCGACCGGAGTGTTAATCCCTTTTTCAGGTGGCAATCAGAGGATCAGGAACGTCCTTCAGGATCCAAGAGTATTTCCAAACCACTTTACCACAATTGGCGCCTGTAGACACCCCATTTTTTACCGTCCTCAAGACTTGGACATCATCGTTTGAGCACCCTGTGATTTCGCATGCTCGTGTTCATTTTGAGTCCCTGAAGTTCTTGGTGGAGCGCTTTGTCTTCAGGCCTCTCAACTTGTTTGTTTTGTGCTTGGTTGTGGGCCAAGAGCTTGTTGCTTCACTTCTGGAGGAGAGGGTGGCTTGTCGGCCATCCCTAATGTCCATCGGCCATGGCTTGTGCCTGCCGACCACACTGATGGCTGATCGGCCACTTATGATGGCCGACGACCATTTTTCTCCTTTTTCAGATATTTATTTGCTAGTTGTGCCAGCTGTTGATCACTGATGCTCATCTCCACACACGTGTATGGAGGGATGAATACAAGCTTTTGGCTTGTTTTTCTATATAATGGGGGGTCTCTCCCTGTAGACACCCCATTTTTGACAGTCTTCAAGACTTGGACGTCACCGTTTGGAACACTCGGTGATTATCCATGTTTGTGTTCGTTTGGAGTTCCCGGAGGTCTCGGCTCGCGCGCCTTGCATCAGGACCTCCGAACTTGACTGTCTAGTGTCTGGTTTCACACCAAACACTTGTGTTTTGCCTTGGAAGGGGAGGGAATGCCTTGTGAGACATCCCCACACACCACCGGCAGTGGCTAGAGGCCACCAGCTGGTTTTTGCTTCCATCGGCAATCTTTTATGCCGGTCGGCACTCTTTTTTGTCAAAATGACATTTTTGGGCAGCCGACCACTGTTCATCTACTTTATGTAGATATTTTGTGCCAGCTGTGATAGCTGGCACCAACTCTGCCTCCCTCCATACACGTGTATGGAGGGATCTCCCTCTAACCAAGCTTGTTGTATAAGCTTTGCAAGAGGGAGTTCTATAAGAGGGCAAGCCTCCTCTTGGCTCTAGGTTAGAAACTTTGAAGGCAAAAACCAAAGCTTCCATAGATAGATACACCCTATCTCTATATCTCCCCCTCTCTCCTCCTTTGTGTGTGTTTCTTGGCCTAAAAGTGTGCTTTTACCTTACTTTTGCACTAATACACACACTATTACACCTAGCTCCGAGATTGAGGGACTTGGGGGGTTGATTCTTGAGTTTTTGGACTGATTTTGATCAAAAGAAGAGGGCTAGACCATTTGTTCTTCAAAGAATCTTCAAGGGTGAGCACTTTACTTTAGATTCCCCAAACTTGCAATAGTTTTTTACCTATCTTGCTTGCTGATTTAGCTCTTGTGCATAACATAAAAAAAGCTTACATTTTCATGCTTTAGAACTTTCATTAAGGTTTTTTTGTGGTTTGAGTGCAAACTCACCTTATTAGGCTTTATTTGGCCCCTTTTGTGCTTCCCTTGTGAGGCCTTGTTTGCTTGAGTGTGTTGGTCTTTTCACCACTAAAAACCAGTTGATTTTCAGTGGTAAGGAAGGTGGTTTGAAGTCTTGCATAGGGGAGGGACACCCCTCTCCCTTCATTGTCTTACTTCCTTGCATTTTGGCTTAAAAGGTAACATGCATGCTTGCTTGATTTTTGCCTTATTTCAGAACTTTTTAGGTGTTTTTAGGTCATATGTAATCTCTGTTTTTGGTCGGATTTATACCTCTTTGCATGCTTAAAGTACTTGCTTTGCATTGCTCCTTTTGGCCTAGAAAGGCACCTTGTGTTTAGGTCATGATTCTTGCATGTGTAGGCTTAGTTTCATGAAGGTTTTGGTATTGTCTTAACATGTTTAAGGTCTGTTGGCCCTTCATTTCAGCCATGTTTGCATAGTTTGATGTCGTCTCTTTATGTTTTGGCTTGTAAGCTTTGAGCATTTTGACCTCTAGCATGCATAACCATGATCATCCTCATGATTTGGCATCATTTAGGACCCCATTTCAGTCCATAAATCATGCTTGTATGCTTGCATTTGTGACCTCTTCCATGCCTTGAGGGTGTGCCCTTTTATGCCTAGATATGAGCCTTGGTGCACACACCTCTTTGGAGCCACTTTAGCTGCCATATTAGGAGGGTTTGGAGTCCTATTTTGCCTGTAAAAATTCTGTTTTTACTTGTTTAAATCATGCCATGATTGGTCTTGTTGTTGGAAGTGAAGTGGCCCTTTTCGTGCCTTAGCCTTGGGACCATTGGATTGCTTATTGGCGTAGGTTTTTGTCCACCCTTTTAGGCACTTTCGGCCGCTGTTTTGGGGTGGATTAAGGTCTGCCCCTTTATGGTTTGAGGCCCCCTTGCATGCTTGTCTTATGACCATTGCATGATTGCTTCATTAAGTGTTGTAATATTTTGGTCCCATTGCTTAAATTGTTCGTATTCGCATTGCATTTCGCATGCCTAGCATTGCATACTTGCCGTACTAGTTGCATAACATTTGGCATGCTTTGCATTTCCATCTCATTGTTGCATTTTGAGCCATGTTTGCATAACATGCATTGCACTACTTGGTTTGGGGTGTCAGACTAAGTGTTAAAGGTTAAGGGGCGTTCATACCATAAGTGATGTAACGCGCCTTAACTTTCGGTCGCCGGGGCCTTTGACTTCGACATGATAAGGCTTTGGTCCTCATTTGTATGTTGCATGCATCTTTACATCAAGTGGCAAACTTGATCCCTTGGGCTATCATGCATCATTGATGGCTCGAGGATCGAGAGCCATGCTTCCTTGAATTCAAAGCATGATAGGAAGCATGACCATGCTTACATATGCCTGGAATCCTATGCTATGCTGTCTGTCCTCTGTTTGCTGTCAAAACTGTCTTCTGCAGGAGGTTTGTGCCGACCAGCATAATTCTGCGCCGGCCGACAATCTGTTTACAGCCGATAGATCCAAAAGCGGCTGGTGGAAATTGTGCACTGCCGGTGGGAATTTCCCCTTGCCGGTGGTACTCTGCGGCATGCAAGGAACCTGCCCTAGGGCTTTGGAAATTTTCAAAGAAGCAGGGCAGTATAAACAGAGGTGGCAGTGATGTGGTACGGGTTTTCCAGGCGAGCCGGGTTTCGAACATGCATCATTCGCGCATCCCGAGGCAGAGGCTGCGGCCATCCCTTTCCTTTCTTTTTGCATTCTTCCTATTAAGCAAATTAGAAATTCTGTAATAATTTTATTTGCTTATTATTTGGACTGTAATATTTATTTGTATCCTCCGAGCGAGGGTAAATCTGTAATAAGTGTGGGTGAGTGTGTGTATGTCTTCCAATCCCCACTTCTTTCTTCCATTTTATTTACCTGCTTATGATGGTAGATTAGGGCATTTTTGAAATTAGCATACCTTATGCTATGCATGCGTGCATTCATGCATTTGTATTGCATGCATTAGGCTCGGTACATCATGCTAACTACATTTGTATTTCAAAATTCCAAATTGAATATGTGAAATCAATTGGTTGCATTTCACATGCCATGTTTAGATTAGCCGAGCCTATTCTAACTGCACCCTGTATGTGTTGCATTAGACATTTGAAAATGAACTAGGATCATGCATGTTTGCTAACTAGTTTATTGTTTTGGCACGGAGTACGATGTAAGTATTTACGCTTTAGCATCATCGCATGTGTGTGAATGCTATCATGACAGTATGCTTACCATGTGGCTAGATGTTTATGTGATAAACTGTTTGAATGCCTGTGGGTGAAGGTTGGATTGTTTGAGTTGGAAAAACTCATTGAAATCTATATTTTAGCCTACTCGTGAGTAGCAAATTCCAAAACATTTTCCAAAACAAACGGATATGCAATGTTTCTTTCCAAATTAGGCAATCTAGTCTATACTTGTTTGCTGTGCGCATAACATAGTAATTCTAGGCTAACAATTGGAATAAGAACACATAATGTTTTCAAAAACGGATATCACGGTTAGTAGAGGCTGATCTTCGGATCGGGCGAGAGGGGGTGCTCATAGCTGACCTTCCCCAATCGTACCCTAGCTCCCGAGCTGAGAAACTTCGGTGATGACGGACATGTGGCCTTCGGCACCGAGTTAGGGTTTCCTAAATTCCCCCATAAAAAATATTTAAGTGGCGACTCTGTATCTGGCAAAGCAGTCCATGTTTGGCATTTCTTTCCAAAAATCTGTTTCTCAAAATGATTTGCCAGATTTGGACTCTTTGGTTCAGATTAAAAACCGTGACACAAAATCAAGTCCAAACTGTAGCGGGGCCCCATGTGGGCGCGTCTACAGTTTCTGGCGACTCCGCTGGGGAAAATGGAGAGCTTGACTCGAACTCGTGATATCCCATTTTGACTTCATTTATGTGTCTCTTTGCATTGCATTTGCATTGGTGCGCCTAGGAACACAGTGTTTGCCATCTGCCATTCCTAAACGGTTTGCCGGAGGCTTGTCTTGTCAAGACATGACCATAAGGCTGACCGGTTATGGGCTCTGACAGTATGGGAACACAAACCCCGGTTTTACCAGGGCACCTTCTTCGACCATTCGACCTAGTGCATATTCGGATCCATAGTGACCATTCCAAATTAAGGCAGGTTGCTTACCCGATGTTAGGTTGTTTGAAAACTGCTTCGTGCATAATGAAACCCTAGCTCCTGACAAGATAGGACAGGGAAACCTTACCCCAACATAGGGGTGTTTTGGCTCTCTTTACTTGCTATGTGCTTTTAGAAAATATCTCTACATGGAAAGTACATACCAGTTTGCAAGTTTAAGTATCAGACCTGAGGACACCAGTATCAGTATCAGTTTATGAGAATCAGTTATCTGCGGGTATCAGGTTCAATTTTGGGAACAGAGATCAGAGTATCAAGGTACAGTGTGTCCAGTTTACCGACTATGTATTATGGATACCCAATTGTGTATTGTATGTGTGTATTCTATGCCGTTTTGCTGTCCGGTTGTTAGTTTATTTACTGCTTTATTTATCTTTTTGCTAGGTAGTTTAGCATCATTGCTTCCAACCCGGTAGATATTTCCCAAGCACTCTGGATCAGAGGTCGTCGGCTCCATCGATCTGAGGATCTGATAGTAGGACAACCGGTGTAACCACTCTCTACCCCCGGTTACTAAACGGAAGGCAACTAGGCAGCGGGCATCGGTTCAACAGTCAGCACAGAGGGCTTTATCCACCCCACCTGTGTACAGTAGGGATCAGGATCCTGTTTCACCCGCAGAAAGGGAATATATACCAACAATTCAGTCAGAACAGAGCGCATGGCTAGTCTAGAAGAGATAGTGCGCCAACTCCAAGAAAGCATGAAAATGATGCAGCAGGATGCTGTCCGACAGGCAGAATTCGCCAGACAACAAGCCACAGTTATGGGTGAGCAAGCGGAGTTAATTGTGAGATTGCAGCAGCAAACTGGGGCGTCAGCTTCACAGCAAGTCCCTCCCCCACTAAGGGTTCCAATACCCGAAGAGACGCCAAACGCCCGGAATGTCCAAGAAAATACAGACATCCCAACGGGGCCGGCTCCACCCCCGATTCTGCCTCAACAATCTAAGGCACCCACTCCTATCAATCTATCGGATTCTCCCTTCGAGTCCGAGGTAGACCCCGTGGCATTAAAAATGCACAAGCTTGAAAAGCTGTTCAAGAAATCTCAAGGTGTGAAGTCTATTCCGGATATTGGAGACGGATACACTGACGCAGCCGTGACGCTGCCAGATCGGTTTAAGATGCCACAAATTGATCGTTTTGACGGATCTGAGGATCCCATGGTACACCTGCGACTGTTTTCAGACGTCCTAAGGCCAATGGGCCTCACTAGATTGCAGAAGCTGTCTTTATTTGGCCGGACCCTGTCGGGTGTAGCGGCCGTATGGTATGCCAAATTGGAGGATGATGTTAAGAGAAGTTGGGACGAGATGGCTGAGGCCTTCATCTTGCAATACTCGTATAACACACAAATCGAGATCACGACCCGGGATCTCGAGACAACGAGACAAGAAACCAAGGAGAGTTTCTCAGAATTTGTAACCAGATGGCGGGCTAAGGTTTCGATGATGACCTTAAGACCCACGGACAAAGATCAGATTCGGATGATTGTGCGCAATCTTCAGCCGAAGCTAATGCAAAAGATGATTGTAATCCCCTTCCCTACCTTTGCTGATCTGCATGAAATGGGGGTGCAGATCGAGGATGCCTTAAAACAAGGCCTGATTGATAACGACCGGGAGCAACCCCGCAGAACTTTCAATTGTAATACTAATGCAGGCCTGAGTGGCGCCACAACTACCAGGACTTCCGAAGTGAGTATGGTCACCACCAACCCTTCCCCGAGAACTATGGCAACCACACCATTCTCCGGTGCGTCCGGAAGTAACCCACAAACAGCCAAATACCCTCCAAAAAATACCAGAACCTTCTGTCCAAAGCTTTGGGGGTTTTGATCAGAAAAGGGCATCTAAAGCCCCTAGAGCCGCGGCCCTTACCGGAAAGACTCCCCGCTGCCCACAATCCAGCCAAGTATTGTGCGTTCCATCAGCAGCACGGTCACGATACCAACCTGTGTTTTCGATTGCGTCATGAGATCCAATATCTCATTGATAATGGGGTGATTTTACCTCCTGAGAAACCCAATGTTACTACAAATCCTCTCCCCACACATAACCAAGCTCCACCACCCAAAAGAATCAATTTCATTCACACTGGGGTCGCGTCCTACGATCCTAGTATCTATATCACACCCTCCTACCGGCCTAAGTCAGAGGTTTCCCTTCCTGATTGCACCGATTTGTGCATGATGGACGTCTCCATAACCCAACCCAAGCCAGTGGTGGTGACTATCGAGAGCAGGAGGGAGAAGACTCCAAAGGAAAAGGGGGTTGTCAAACCAGAGTCTGCGGAATCTGGGAGTGATGTTGGGAACGTTTACAGTCCGAGTGACTACATTTCACCAGTGGGCCAGAATCGACCAGATGTCGAAATTCCAGCCGAAGGAGAGCTGCGTGCAATCCAAGGGGACAGTCCAGGACAGGGAACGGATGATTTGGCAGCCGTGGAAGAGGATCTTGCCAAGTTCCAGTTTTACGATAATCAAGATCTAGAAGACTCAGCCATCAATTGGTTCGATTATGAGGAATCGGTCGAGGCCACGGGATGGTTGGACGATCAGCCAGATGTGGTAGGAGGGTTTCAGTTAGAACAGGGCCCGGCAGGGGCAGAAATGTCAATAACAGCCGGGATGGTTGAAAAGCAGAATACATCGCCGGAGAGCGCCGGTGTCGAGAGTTTCGCTCGGGAATGGGGCATTTTGAGTACAGAGATCATTGAACAATCTACTGCATTGACACAGTCAGAACGGGAAAGATTCGAAGATTCTGAGAGGATCAGGAAGGCAAAAGCCCACGTGGGGGTTGAGACTGCCACAAGTACAGAGATGGAGAATACTGTGAGCATCGGAATAAAAGGTACTGCAAGTATCGGGACAGTTATGCCAGAACCAGACAGATGCCTGTCAGCTGCAGATGGTATGTGGTGGGAAGACGACGATCTATGTCTTGCCCACACGGACGAGGATTGGGAAGGTAACCAACCAGATGATACCTGGTATATCGGCGAAGTCGATCACATGACTAGGAGTGGACGGTATTTCAAGCCTCCACACCTAGATCAACCGGAGGCGTCTGGAAAAGATAAGGAGGCAGAGAAGCAAAAGGAAAAGCAACTCGAAGATGAGGCCGTATTGAGGCAATTGAAAAAGATACAAGCAGACATCTCCATCTGGGGACTGCTTATGGCTTCTCGAGAACATAGACAGGCTGTCCTTTCAGCCATGGACAAAGCGAAGCTTTCTATAGACACCACGCCCGAACAGCTGGTGGGCTTAGTCTTTTCGGGAGGAAGTTCCCCGGCATTGAGTTTTTCTGACAAAGAACTGCCACCCGAGGGTGCGAACCATAACAAGCCACTCTACATCTCTGTGGAGTGCAGAGATAAATGGATACCCGTGGTGCTTGTTGACACGGGGTCCGCCATCAACGTCTGCCCGGCAAGGACAGCTTATGCGATCGGTTTGAAAGTCGCGGATTTTGTGCCAACGGCCCAAGTGATTCGGGCGTATGACAACACAAGCCGGGAAGTAATGGGAACGGTTAAGATTCAAACAAAGGTTGGGCCGGGACAGCATGGGATAGATTTCCATGTCTTGGAGGTTCCTGCAACTTTCAACCTGCTTCTAGGGCGGCCATGGCTGCATCAGGCAAAGGTAGTCTCCTCCACCCTACATCAAGTGGTGAAATACCCCTATGAGAAGGGAGTAGCCATCGTCTTCGGAAACTCATCGATTCATTCGCCGCCAGAAGTATCCACGCCTGTTCTAGAAATTGAACACGGTATGGAAGATGTGTTCATATCGGGTTTTACCTTGGCTGAGGCTCGGGTTGTTCAGGACATTATGGCTGCTAGTGAAGGGATATATGTCAGTGCTCAGGCAGTCTATCTCATGAACAAGCTCCAACATATCCCCGGGATGGGATTGGGCAAGAGCGGCCGGAAAGGCGTCGCAGCATTGGCCGAAGTGCCGCACAACCCTCATACCTTTGGATTGGGTTATCTACCCACCAAAGAGGACTGGATAAGGAAAGGAAAGGAAATGGCCGGAAGAGCCAGAGCAAAGAAGGCCGGGAAGCCTTTCGAGTTGATGCATAGGCCCATTCGGGGTACCCTAAACGGACGCTTCGTCCGGGAGGGGGGAGGACTTTCCGTTTTGTGGCTTCCCAGAGCCATGGCTGAACGCGGAGAAGAAACGCGTGCCAGGTTTCGAGATCTTCTTTGACCTGCAGCTACCTGAGAACGACGACGTCGAAGGGGGGGCAGATCTGTCGGCTGAGACTGAACAGAGTAAGGAAGAGCAGTCTGAGGACGCTGAGAATGAAATGGGGGTAGCACTGGCATGTCTACTTTCAGATCTTCCGATCGAACAGAAGTGCTTGGGGGATAGCTCCTCGGTATGTGTGATCGGGAATGAGGCGGCTGCGAGCCTATCAACAACTATTTTGGATGCATCCATCGCACCCTCTCTCGTCTGGCAATATGAAGAAGGATTTTTGTCCAGCAGCACCGGGTCAGGTAGTGAGCCGGAATCTGATTCCACTGAGTCCTGTGAGTCGGAATCAGGTTCCAGCTCGACTGAGTCTGATTTCGGTATTCCTGGGGGTGATAACCCAGATGCCACAGTCCTGTCTAGGTCGTCATTTTCTTTCTCTTTTGAGTCTGTTGTAACAGAAGAATCAGATGGCTTGGAAGTATTTAATGAGAACGACGTGGATGTGGTTTCTGAGTATTTTTCTGTGCCTTTGATTTATTGCTTAAATCAGGATTTTCAAAATTTTGATGAAAACGACGAGGAAGAAATTCCTCCGGTTTTGCAACGGTTAATTGATCAAGAGTAGAAAAGATTTGTTAAACCCTTAATGGATGAAATCACTACCGTGAATGTTGGTACTGAGAAGGACCCGCGGCTGGTCCAGATCGGGTCCACGTTGTCTTCAGAGGAACGCGAGCGTTTAGTCGCTTTATTAAAAGATTTCAAAGATGTTTTCGCGTGGTCCTACGAAGACATGGCTGGAATCGATCCTGAGATTGTACAGCACCGGATCCCTCTTGATCCCGAGGCCCGACCTGTCAAGCAGAAGCTCAGAAGGATCCGCCCTGTTTGGGCCATTAAGATCAAGGAAAAGGTCACCAAGCAAATCGATGCAGGCTTTCTACTGGTATCCGAATACCCGACTTGGTTGGCCAACATTGTTCCGGTGTCGAAGAAGGATGGCAGAATTCGGGTCTGTGTAGACTTCAGAGATTTGAACAGGGCCAGTCCGAAGGACGACTTTCCCTTGCTGCACATTGATGAATTGGTAGATTTCACGGCAGGACACGCCTTGCTTTCGTTTATGGATGGCTTCTTGGGCTATAATCAGATAGTAATGGCACCCGAAGACCGGGAGAAGACTGTATTCACTACCCCGTGGGGTACATATTGTTATAGAGTGATGCCATTTGGGTTGAAGAACGCTGGAGCTACTTATCAACGGGCAGCAACCACGATCTTGCATGACATGATCCATAAAGAGGTCGAGGTGTACGTGGACGACATGATTGTCAAGTCCAAAGAAAGAGAGGGCCACTACACCGCCTTACAAAAGTTCTTTCAAAGGATCAGAGAGTTTCGGCTGCGGTTGAATCCCCAAAAGTGTACATTCGGTGTTACAGCCGGGAAAATGCTAGGGTTTCTGATTACACAAAGGGGCATCGAGGTCGACCCTTCCAAAATCAAGGCCATCTTGGAAATGCCACCACCAATGACTGAAAAGGAGGTGCGAGGCTTTCTGGGTAAGGTGCAATTCATAAGACGGTTTATCTCTAAATTAACCTTGACTTGTGAACCACTTTTTGGTCTCCTGAAGAAAGGAAAGAAGTTCCAATGGGATGGCCGATGTCAAGCAGCTTTTGAACAGATCAAAGAGTATCTACAGAACCCGCCCGTGTTGTCACCACCAGAGCCGGGGAGACCGTTGATATTGTATCTTTCAGTAATTGAGACTACCATGGGCTGCATGCTCGCACAAGAGCCAGAAGACAAAGTGGAAAGGGCCATCTACTATCTGAGCAAGAAGATGCTGGATTACGAGACCCGCTACACCCCACTGGAGAAGGCTTGTTTGGCCTTGGTATGGGCTACCAGGAAGCTGCGACGCTACTTGTTAGCTCATTCTGTAATGTTGGTTTCACGCTTGGATCCCATCAAATATCTTTTCGAGAAACCGGCACTTACGGGTAGGCTAGCTCGTTGGCTGCTGTTGCTCTCTGAATTTGATTTGAAGTATGTAACACGCAAGTCAGTAAAAGGAAGAGCGGTAGTGGAGTTCCTTGCCGACCACCCGGTTGAGGGGGATGAAGCGGTTGAGTACCTATTCCCAGATGAAGCCATTCTGCACATCGAAGATGAAACTTGCACGATGTACTTTGACGGAGCATCAAACCAGTATGGGTACGGGATAGGGGTGTTGCTGATAGCGCCTGACGATTCCCGTATCCCTTTAGCATTCAAGCTCCGGTTCAAAGTCTCGAACAATGAAGCAGAGTATGAGGCATGTATTGCTGGCCTAGAAGCAGCCCTAGAACTAGGGGCAAGACGGTTGGACGTCATTGGGGACTCGAACCTTGTTGTATCTCAAGCAAAAGGAGACTAGAAAGTCAAAGAGGAAAGGATGATAATTTACCACCAAACCTTGGATTTGTTAATTCCTCGATTTGAGAAGCTAAATTTCACCCACCTAGTAAGAGAGAACAACAGGTTCGCCGATTCACTAGCAACTCTATCTTCCATGATAGACATCCCGTCCGGAGTCCGGATGCGTCCGGTCATTATTGATCAGAAGTTTGCGCCAGCATACGAGTCAATTTCCGCCATAGATGAGGCTCAGGACGACAACCCCTGGTATTACGATATTTGGAACTTCTTGGAAAAGGAGGCGTATCCAGTAGGGGCAAATGCCAAGGATAAGAGGGCAATCAGAAGAATGGCTGTTCAGTTCATCATCTGCGGGGGTAAGCTGTACAAGAGAGGTCATCTGGGGATGCATAAGCTCTGTGTAGAAGCTGAAGAGTCGAAGCGCCTGATGGAGGCCATCCATGGAGGGGAGTGTGGTGCGCACATGAATGGAGTAATGCTGGCCAGAAAGATCCTCAGACAGGGCTACTACTGGTCAACCATGGAGGAGGATTGTATCGATTTTGTTCGGCGATGCCACAAATGCCAGATCCTTGCAAACCGTATGAACATCCCACCGTCCAAGCTGTACAACATGACGTCCCCATGGCCATTTTCCGTTTGGGGAATTGATGTGATCGGAGCTGTTGCTCCGAAGGGGTCGAATGGACATGAGTATATCCTGGTAGCGATAGATTATTTCACAAAGTGGGTCGAGGCCCAATCATATGCGGTGTTGAAGGCGTCGCATGTCGCAAAGTTCATCAGAAACAACATCATCTGTCGCTATGGGGTGCCAAACGAGATTATTTCGGATAATGGATCCCACTTTAAGAAAGAAGTGATTGACTTGTTGGAGAAATATAACGTGGCTTTTCATAAGTCGTCCACATACCGGCCGCAAACCAACGGAGCAGTTGAGGCCGCCAACAAGAACATCAAGCATATACTACGGAAGATGGTGGAAACCTACCGGGATTGGCCAGATAAGTTGCCATTCGCTCTGTGGGGTTACAGGACCTCAATTAGAACTTCTACCGGAGCGACTCCGTATTCGTTAGTTTATGGAATGGAGGCCGTTCTACCTATCGAAATTGAAGTTCCATCTTTACGGGTATTGGCTAAGTGTCAGATAGCTGAGGCAAATTGGCAGCAGAGCAGGTTTGAGGAACTCATGCTCTTTGACGAGAGAAGACTGAAAGCACTGTATCACGTTCAAAGTTATCAGCGCAGAATTGCCCGGGCTTTCAACAAGAAGGTTAAGTCCAGAAATCTAAAGGAAGGGGACTTGGTGCTCAAGGACAACCGAGCTCCCATCCACGACCCAAGGGGCAAGTTTAGACCCAATTGGACGGGTCCCTACATTATCAAAGCTATCTGGTCAGGTGGAGCTGTGGTTCTGATGGACTTAGATGGCTTGGAATTCTCCCAACCAATCAACATGGACAAGTTGAAGAAATATTACCCTTGAGAGGCTCGCTAGGCTGAAAACCCGAAAGGGCGACCTAGGCAAAAGTTAGAGCACAAAAAATTAAAAAATATAAAAACTGAGCTCGCAAGGCTGAAAACCCGCAAAGGGCGGCTTTGGCAAAAGTTAGAGCGCAAAAGGAGAGTAAAAATACCCGAGTGAACCTAAGCCTGAACTACGTAAGGCTTGATTCCCATCTTTGGGATACGTAGGCAGCTTCATCCTGAAGTTCAGTCATAACATTTCCTCGATCAACTTTGTCCATTCGATCGTCTCGGCCATCTTCGTCTATTCAGCATCCAAGGGTTCGGTTATGACCTCCAACGCAATGCTACTCAGACTAGGGGCAGCTTTTCGTTGCTGTGCAGTGCTGCGGTGCTCTTCAGACTAGGGGCAACTTTCCAGTTGCAAGGATCTGGGGTTGTGCATCTCAGTGACAGATCTCAGGCATGTCCAGTTCTGATCCACATCGAAAATGATTTTGAAAAGTTTTAATAAAAGTTGACTTTGTTCAAATAATCTTTTTACAACTTTGACCATTTTTGGATCAAAACGGAAAATTTTCAGTACCATAACTTTCAATTTCATTGATTTCAAAACAGAGTTCTCCTGCTCTTGCATACAATCAAAGTTGCTTTTTATTACATTCATAAAGAAAACTTGAAAGTACTAATAAAGCAATAAATCTGGGGCATAGTCAAATCAGGTGCTCCTGTGCCCCCTCCCAGAGCTGGTCGAAGCCTCTAATGCCAAGCTGGGCCCAATCTGTGCTTCTTCATTAAGCCAATCCACGCACTCGTCAGACAAAGTGCAACTGAAAGTAGGAGCGGGAGCCAGGAGTTCTCTCATCCTCCATGCGGTGGCCTGCCAAGCGAGCTGTGCGCCTCGAGCTGGGAATGCAGCAGGATACTCTATCCCCTCTGGCGGGCAGGTTTGGTCATGGCCAAATTGGCGTCGAATCCGAAATGGGAAGTGGAATACACAGTGAGTGAGGCCAACCAATTGAATCCCAGTCTGCCGGGGCATATTGTAACTCATTGCCGGAAGGTTCAACCAAGGGCACCGCCAAGCAATACGGTCTGCGGACAAGCGGCACATCTAAGCGAACCACCATCCCTCGTCCAAGGCATTGACTAGACGGTGCCGGAAGAAGTAGCCGCGAGCTGAATATGCTGGGCAAGAGTCCACAACCTGCAGTTTTTCCATCAACCATACCTGGGGAGGGATGAAAAATGAGAGAGTAAAGAATAGAGAGATGTACGAGGAAAGAAAAGTGAGAATAGGGTTTTGTGAGAAAAGACCGAGCTTGAGGGCCGAGTGATGTGAGCAATGCATAATGCGAGATTGGGTGGGAAATATTACCTGTAGTAGTAGTGGACTCCCTGCTAATCTGGTCGTCTCATGACGATAAAAGGCGTCTAAACCCATTAACGTCTCAGCCAGAGTCATGGCAATACAGCTCTTGCCCTCCTTCAAGCCTTGGGCAACCTCAGTCAGCCGGACACTAGCCCCCCCAGAGCCTGAGACAAATAAAAAATGGGATAGCATGCACAAACAGAGGGCGTGTCGCCGGAAGCCTTGCCAGTGATGGTTGTTGCGATCACCAGCATCAGAAAACCGATCGGTCAAACTCGGAATGTCCAGCATCCCGTCGCAAATTAGAGATCGAGCGTCGCGCATGCTGAGTCCACACATTCGTCCCAAGGATTGGGCATGGCCAAAATTAAGTTGGGGCAGGAGCTCCTCGTCGCGCTCGGACTCCATTAAGGCTCAGAAATCTTCAAAGGTAGGACATATCTCTTGCCCGGCGAAGCTAAAGACATGTGTCACCGGATTCCAAAACCTTGCCGCAGCTTGAAGAAACGGGAAGTGCAACGGGGTACGACCCAAAGTGAATAGTGCATTTATGCCGAAACCCCGGGAATTCAACTTTTCCGAGCCATCCAAGCTAGCAATCCAAGCTGTGAGATTTTGAGCAAGAAACTCTTCCATCAGAGCAAATCAGTGTGGAATTGAGAAAAACTACGAAGTTGGGGTCTTTTGGAGGAGATAAGGTTGGGTGGAGGACAGGTGTCAACATTCTGGTGATTCCCTCATTCATAGCCGGCCGGCCAAAAATTCTGCCGACCGGCCATCACATTTTGCCGACCAAACAAATTTTTGGCCGATGGCCATTTCTTGCGGCCGGTGGCCTCTCCCCCTGGCCGATGGGCTTCCTCCTGGTTCCCTGAGCTGTTTATGCTAGGGATTGGGGAACTCCACCACCTCCGATCCCTCTCCCGGTGGTCGGTTCTTGCGGAGTCACGCCTGTCTGCTTGTCGAGTTTCCGAACATTTGCTTATCGAGTTGTATTTCACTCTTTTTGAGTTTTGATTTATCTATCGAGTTGTACTCACGCTTATTTGGTCCTATCATGCCTTTGTATATTTGCTTATCGAGTTGTAAGTCGGTTCACTACCTGATTATTACGATGCGAATACTCGGTGTTCAAAATGAGTTCAACTTCGTTCACATTGTGGTGTGATACCTTGCGATGCGATGCATAGGAAGTTTACAAATACAACATCTTTTGAATAAAGTGGTTGTTTCATTCCCGTCACGTGATTTGCAAAAATGTGTAAATTTTGAGAAAGAATAAAACCTGCCCAAGGCAGTGCAATGTGCTTAAACTACTAGTAAAAAGGAAAGTAAAACATAGAATGACAGGGTAGCCAAGTATCGGAATGGATACCAGCAAAACTCCCTTTGCGGACAACGCGCCCTCCATGCCTTTGATTCGGGTCAACGACATGGTTTCGCACCTTCGCTACTTGAGACCCCACGGGGAGTACGCTTTTGAAACATGGACCTTCGAGTCGACCTCAGGCCACGACCTCTGCCAATGATGCTCGATACGTACGAAGAACGTTCCTTCCCGTATCCTTTTCATGTCTTGGGGATTCCCACAAATCGCTTCGATTGCGCTGAGTTACAGTGGTCTACATCCCTGTATTATGAATGATATGTCTTCACTCACATATGTTCAAGCATGTTAATTACATTATCTGCGTAGACCGCATGTTTGTAATCAATTTTATTACTTGCGTAGACCGCATGTTAATTACATTACCTGCGTAGACCGCATGTTTGTAATCAATTTACTTGCGTAGACCGCATGTTAATTACATTACCTGCGTAGACCGCATGTTTGTAATCAATTTTATTACTTGCGTAGACCGCATGTTAATTACATTACCTGCGTAGACCGCATGTTTGTAATCAATTTTATTACTTGCGTAGACCGCATGTTAATTACATTACCTGCGTAGACCGCATGTTTGTAATCAATTTTATTACTTGCGTAGACTGCATGTTAATTACATTACCTGCGTAGACCGCATGTTTGTAATCAATTTTATTACTTGCGTAGACCGCATGTTAATTACATTACTTGCGTAGACCGCTTGTTTGTTCAATTTCATTACTTGCGTAGACCGCATGTTTGTTCAATTTCATTACTTGCGTAGACCGCATGTTTTGCTTGCGTAGACCGCATGTTTGTTCAAATTTCATTACTTGCGTAGACCGCATGTTTTGCTTGCGTAGACCGCATGATTAATCAATTCCATTACTTGCGTAGACCGCATGTTTTGCTTGCGTAGACCGCATAATTAATCAATTTCATTACCCGCGTAGACCGCATGTTTTGGCTTGCGTAGACCGCATGATTGTTCAAATTTCGTTACTTGCGTAGACCGCATATTCTACTTGCGTAGACTGCATACTTACGATCAAATTCATTGCCTGCGTAGACCGCATGCTTACGATCAAATTCATTGCCTGCATAGACCGCATGTTCCACTTACACATCTGTACCTTCACAGCATTGTTATACTCCCCACTTGCTTTGCGTTGTCACGCATTTCGAGTACACTATTATGCATGTTGTTAACGATATTGTACCTGTTAAGTTTGTTTTCTTTGTAGGCACGATATTGTATGTACGGTTCATCTGAGGCTGGTGCGACCAGACGAGCCGCACAGGTATTGTATCCTCCGAGTGAGATGTATTGAGAATTACATAATTCTCTTGCATCCCTTCTGCATTGTAGTGTAGTGCGGTGTATGCTAGCTTAAAATTGTCGCATGTGTGCTTCGTTACAGCTTTCTTTGCATGATCATAAGTTATGCTCGGCTTTGTGCATTGTCTTGCATTTTGCCCCTGCCTTCGAGCGCGTATCTTATTTGTCTTGCATGTTTGTCTGAGTCTTCGGCCTTGTCAAAAATGAGTCGTCTCTGGGCTTTGACATTCACTCCTGTCATTGTTATTACTTTCAAGTTCTGTCAAAGAGGGGCAACTGTAGACACCCCATTTTTGACCGTCCTCAAGACTTGGACGTCACCGCTTGGAACACTCGGTGATTATCCATGTTTGTGTTCATTTGGAGTTCCTGGAGGTCTCGGCTCGCACGCCTTGCCTCAGGACCTCCGAACTTGACTGTCTAGTGTCTGGTTTCACACCAAACACTTGTGTTTTGCCTTGGAAGGGGAGGGAATGCCTTGTGAGACATCCCCACACACCATCGGCAGTGGCTAGAGGCCACCGGCTGGTTTTTGCTTCCATCGGCAATCTTTTATGCCGGTCGGCACATTTTGTTGCCGGTCGGCACTCTTTTTTGTCAAAATGACATTTTTGGGCAGCCGACCACTGTTCATCTACTTTATATAGATATTTTGTGCCAGCTGTGATAGCTGGCACCAACTCTGCCTCCCTCCATACACGTGTATGGAGGGATCTCCCTCTAACCAAGCTTGTTGTATAAGCTTTGCAAGAGGGAGTTCTATAAGAGGGCAAGCCTCCTCTTGGCTCTAGGTTAGAAACTTTGAAGGCAAAAACCAAAGCTTCCATAGATAGATACACCCTATCTCTATATCTCCCTCTCTCTCCTCCTTTGTGTGTGTTTCTTGGCCTAAAAGTGTGCTTTTACCTTACTTTTGCACTAATACACACACTATTACACCTAGCTCCGAGATTGAGGGACTTGGGGGGTTGATTCTTGAGTTTTTGGACTGATTTTGATCAAAATAAGAGGGCTGGACCATTTGTTCTTCAAAGGATCTTCAAGGGTGAGCACTTTACTTTAGATTCCCCAAACTTGCAATAGTTTTTTACCTATCTTGCTTGCTGATTTAGCTCTTGTGCATAACATAAAAAAAGCTTACATTTTCATGCTTTAGAACTTTCATTAAGGTTGTTTTGTGGTTTGAGTGCAAACTCACCTTATTAGGCTTTATTTGGCCCCTTTTGTGCTTCCCTTGTGAGGCCTTGTTTGCTTGAGTGTGTTGGTCTTTTCACCACTAAAAACCAGTTGATTTTCAGTGGTAAGGAAGGTGGTTTGAAGTCTTGCATAGGGGAGGGACACCCCTCTCCCTTCATTGTCTTACTTCCTTGCATTTTGGCTTAAAAGGTAACATGCATGCTTGCTTGATTTTTGCCTTATTTCAGAACTTTTTAGGTGTTTTTAGGTCAGATGTAATCTCTATTTTTGGTCGGATTTATACCTCTTTGCATGCGTAAAGTACTTGCTTTGCATTGCTCCTTTTGGCCTAGAAAGGCACCTTGTGTTTAGGCCATGATTCTTGCATGCGTAGGCTTAGTTTCATGAAGTTTTTGGTATTGTCTTAACATGTTTAAGGTCTGTTGGCCCTTCATTTCATCCATGTTTGCATAGTTTGATGTCGTCTCTTTATGTTTTGGCTTGTAAGTTTTGAGCATTTTAACCTCTAGCATGCATAACCATGATCATCCTCATGATTTGGCATCATTTAGGACCCCATTTCAGTCCATAAATCATGCTTGTATGCTTGCATTTGTGACCTCTTCCATGCCTTGAGGGTGTGCCCTTTTATGCCTAGATATGAGCCTTGGTGCACACACCTCTTTGGAGCCACTTTAGCTGCCATATTAGGAGGGTTTGGAGTCCTATTTTGCCTGTAAAAATTCTGTTTTTACTTGTTTAAATCATGCCATGATTGGTCTTGTTGTTGGAAGTGAAGTGGCCCTTTTCGTGCCTTAGCCTTGGGACCATTGGATTGCTTATTGGCGTAGGTTTTTGTCCACCCTTTTAGGCACTTTCGGCCGCTGTTTTGGGGTGGATTAAGGTCTGCCCCTTTATGGTTTGAGGCCCCCTTGCATGCTTGTCTTATGACCATTGCATGATTGCTTCATTAAGTGTTGTAATATTTTGGTCCCATTGCTTAAATTGTTCGTATTCGCATTGCATTTCGCATGCCTAGCATTGCATACTTGCCGTACTAGTTGCATAACATTTGGCATGCTTTGCATTTCCATCTCATTGTTGCATTTTGAGCCATGTTTGCATAACATGCATTGCACTACTTGGTTTGGGGTGTCAGACTAAGTGTTGAAGGTTAAGGGGCGTTCATACCATAAGTGATGTAACGCGCCTTAACTTTCGGTCGCCGGGGCCTTTGACTTCGACATGATAAGGCTTTGGTCCTCATTTGTATGTTGCATGCATCTTTACATCAAGTGGCAAACTTGATCCCTTGGGCTATCATGCATCATTGATGGCTCGAGGATCGAGAGCCATGCTTCCTTGAATTCAAAGCATGATAGGAAGCATGACCATGCTTACATATGCCTGGAATCCTATGCTATGCTGTCTGTCCTCTGTTTGCTGTCAAAACTGTCTTCTGCAGGAGGTTTTTGCCGACCGGCATAATTCTGCGCCGGCCGACAATCTGTTTACAGCCGATAGATCCAAAAGCGGCCGGTGGAAATTGTGCACTGCCGGTGGGAATTTCCCCTTGCCGGTGGTACTCTGCGGCATGCAAGGAACCTGCCCTAGGGCTTTGGAAATTTTCAAAGAAACAGGGCAGTATAAACAGAGGTGGCAGTGATGTGGTACGGGTTTTCCAGGCGAGCCGGGTTTCGAACATGCATCATTCGCGCATCCCGAGGCAGAGGCTGCGGCCATCCCTTTCCTTTCTTTTTGCATTCTTCCTATTAAGCAAATTAGAAATTCTGTAATAATTTTATTTGCTTATTATTTGGACTGTAATATTTATTTGTATCCTCCGAGCGAGGGTAAATCTGTAATAAGTGTGGGTGAGTGTGTGTATGTCTTCCAATCCCCACTTCTTTCTTCCATTTTATTTACCTGCTTATGATGGTAGATTAGGGCATTTTTGAAATTAGCATACCTTATGCTATGCATGCGTGCATTCATGCATTTGTATTGCATGCATTAGGCTCGGTACATCATGCTAACTGCATTTGTATTTCAAAATTCCAAATTGAATATGTGAAATCAATTGGTTGCATTTCACATGCCATGTTTAGATTAGCCGAGCCTATTCTAACTGCACCCTGTATGTGTTGCATTAGACATTTGAAAATGAACTAGGATCATGCATGTTTGCTAACTAGTTTATTGTTTTGGCACGGAGTACGATGTAAGTATTTACGCTTTAGCATCATCGCATGTGTGTGAATGCTATCATGACAGTATGCTTACCATGTGGCTAGATGCTTATGTGATAAAATGTTTGAACGCCTGTGGGTGAAGGTTGGATTGTTTGAGTTGGAAAAACTCGTTGAAATCCGTATTTTAGCCTACTCGCGAGTAGCAAATTCCAAAACATTTTCCAAAACAAACGGATATGCAATGTTTCTTTCCAAATTAGGCAATCTAGTCTATACTTGTTTGCTGTGCGCATAACATAGTAATTCTAGGCTAACAATTGGAATAAGAACACATAATGTTTTCAAAAACGGATATCACGGTTAGTAGAGGCCGATCTTCGGATCGGGCGAGAGGGGGTGCTCATAGCTGACCTTCCCCAATCGTACCCTAGCTCCCGAGCTGAGAAACTCCGGTGATGACGGACATGTGGCCTTCGGCACCGAGTCAGGGTTTCCTAAATTCCCCCATAAAAAATATTTAGGTGGCGACTCTGTTTCTGGCAAAGCAGTCCATGTTTGGCATTTCTTTCCAAAAATCTGTTTCTCAAAACGATTTGCCAGATTTGGACTCTTTGGTTCAGATTAAGAACCGTGACACAAAATCGAGTCCAAACTGTAGCAGGGCCCCACGCGGGCGCGTCTACACTCCCCCATTTAAGGGGTTACAAAAATTTGTGAGCAAATTTCCTCTCTTTCTCTCTCTCCTTATTTTGTGCTTGAAAGTGAGAATTCTCTACACTTTTGTTCTAGGACCCTTAACCAAACACCTTCATCTTGGAGTTGATGTTCTTGGAGGCCTTGTTTAAGCTCCTAAGGTTGGTTTTAGCTCAGAAGTGTTGCTATTTTAGTGTTGTGCTTCAAAGGTATAAGACTCATCCCTTTTAAGCTTTGTTTTAGTTACTTGTTTGGCCACCTTTGCATGCTGTTTTGAGACTGATTTTAACCTCTGAAATCTCTGTTTTTTATGGTTTAAAATGGTGGTTTGAGGTTTGTTTTGGAGTTAGGGGTGGTCCACCATTTTTGTAACTTGTGTGCTAAAGTGTTGTGCCATTTTTTCAAAGCTTTTAAAACAACTTTTTTTAGCCAAACCACTGAATTCCAAGGAAATTTCAGTAGTAAAAACTTTGGCTCCGGTTGGTAAGCCTTTCAAATTATAGTTCCACCCATTGATTTGAGTGTGGTGTTTGTTTTGAGCTTTCAAATCATAATTCTACACTCATTTCTCAAAACTCAATTCAAAATATAATCATTACTTTTCAAAACTCATAAGCAAACACATAATTCAAAACTCATAACCAAACACATAATTCAAAACTCTTTTCAAAACTCAATTCAAATCAATATTTTAATTTTTGTTAAGATTTTAAATATTTTAATATTTTAATATGTTACGATTTTTTTAATTTTTTAATTTTTTGAATATTTTTAAATATTACGATTTTAATTTTTTAAATTTTAAAATATTTTATAAAAATAAATTCAAACTCTATTTTATAAAATTATTTTTAAATATTTTAATTTTTTTGTTATATATTTGGTTACGATTTGAGTGTAGAATTGTGAAAGTAGTATGGCGTTTCGAGTTATGTGTTTGGTTATGAGTTTTAAAAATAATTTCTTAATTGAGTTTTGTTTTATGTGTTTGGTTACGATTTAAGTGTAGAGTTGTTTTTAAATTTAAAATATTAAAATTTTAAATTATTTAAATTTTTTGAATATTTATTTTAATTTTTTACTTATTAAATTTTTTAGATTATTTAAATTATTTAAATATTTATGATTTAAATTTTTTGAATATTTATTTTGAAAAAAATTATTTCCTTTGTAGTATTTTCAATTAAAAAATTGATTAATGTTGTTTTCTATTAATAATAAATTTTTGTAATTGAATTTTAAAAAGAGTTTGGTTATGAGTGTTGATCAGAATTTTCAATAGTGTGAAAGTAGTGTGTTTTGTTATGAGTTATAACAATTTGAATTAAGTTTTGAAAACTCTTTCCAAAACTTATAACCAAGCAAATTTTCTTACTTCACATGTCAAATCAAACTTTCAAAACTCAATTCCACACTCAATTCAAAACTCAATTCAACACTCTATTCAAAAATCCTAACCAAACAAATTTTCTACACTCAAATCATAATTTCAAAACACACAAACTCAAAATGCAACTTATATTCTCAAATCATAGTTAGAAAGTCTTACCAAACGGAGCCTTTGTTTTGAGGTCCAAAATAGGAGGGGGTGGCCTCCCCTCCTGGTGTCTTGTTTGCAAGTGTAGATAGCCTAGCATGTGAGCATGTTTTTCTACCTTTTTGTGACTCAATCTCAGCATGTTTTAGCTATTGATTTGGCCTGATTTAGCTATGTTTTGAGTTGTCTCGATCATATGATCCTTGTATTGTATGGTTGTAGTGCAAATGCCTTTACTAGCTTAGTGTTTTAAGGCCTCTAGCATGTTTTGCATGAGATGGTTGCATGTTGTAGCATCATTTTACATGTGACTTCAGTGTATATAGCTCTGTCACACTTTCACTTATTTCACTCTTTCATTGCTTTTGAGAGTTGTGTCTTGAGTCTTGCTTGCGAGCTAACAAATGAGCATGTTTTTCTTGCCTTTTATGCTTTAATCTCAGCATGTTTTAGCCACTATTTTGGCATGTTTTAGCTCTGTTTTGAGCTAGTTTGGTCATTTGAGCTTGATATTGCTTGCTGTAGATACCCCATTTTTGACCGACCTTGAGACTCAGACGTCACCAGTTGAGCGCTCGGTGATACTACATATCGTGCTCGTCCAGAAGTTTCAGAGTCACGGCCGTGAGCCCTGCCTCCGAGCTTCCGAACCTTCTTTTGTGCCTTGCCTTGGTTTGCGAACCAGACTCGGTTTTCTCTGTTTCTTTTCCTGAGGGAAGAGAGAGGTCCCATAGACCATCTCTCAGTGGCCGTAGGCTACGTTTCGTGGTCGTAGGCCATTTTGCCCGTTTGGAGCTTGGTTTCCGGTTTTTCGGAGCCGTTGGCTGTGTGCCTCGGTTCGGGATCGCTTAACCACCTCCGTTTGCCTCAGTTTTTGGCATACATATTATTTGCTCCCTTTTGAGGGACACTGTGGTCCAAGAGACCAACTTTGTGGTCGGACACCACTTCCGGTGCCTAACAGCCCACTTTCGGGGCCCCGAACTGCGTGTTTTGGCTCCCGAACCTTCATTCTACATTTTTGGGCTCCGACCCGAACTTGAGATAGTCATATTTTGAGGTCTTTTTCATGTTTGATTAAGGACCTTTTGCTGTTTGATATCTCCTCCTGTCACTTGCTTCTTTAACGCTCTTTTAGGCCTATTTTTGCGCGGTATTTTAGGCTTACTTGTGAGCTGTTTCGGACTTGGTCATAAACTACAAAGTGTCTTATTTTGAGCCTCTCTTCAACTTTGTTGAAGGGCTCTCGGTCATTTGGGTCCAGAAGCTACCACTTGCCTTTATATCCCACTTTTTGGCTTTTTTTGGAGGGAAACTTGGATTGTTTTCCCTCCATTTTCCCCCCCTTTTCCCCCCATTTTTGCCTATATATCAGCAGCTCTAGCTGCTGGTTTAGGGTTAACAAAATTTCCCCCCCAAGAGCCTTGCATTATATCCCTCTCTCTCTCTATAATTCTAAGCTTCAAAATCCTTAAGTTCCTACACCCATTTCTTCACCACCACCAAGCACCACCACCACTACTCCATTCCAGCAGATAGGAGTGACTTTCCAGCAGCTAAGAGGCAACATTTTTCAGTCCTAGAGGCAGCAAAGGTTGGGTCTTCAAGGGTGAGCACTCTTCTCCCTTTTTCTAGCTCATTTTTTGCCTCATTTTTTTAGCCTCTTTGCTTGCTGTTTTGAGCTCCGATCAAAACTGAAAAGGTCATTTTTTTTGAGCTCATTTTCATGTTTCATTAAGGGCTCAACCCTGTTTGAGCCTCCCATGTTGCACTTGCTTCAATATCCTCCTTGAATGTCTTTTTTTTTTGCATGCTTTGGCAGCCTATTACACTTTCATTTTTGGGCATTTTACAGAACTAAAAACAGGCTTATTTTGAGCCCCTCTTCAACATTGAAGAAGGGCTCAACACTGTTTGGGACCTCCATGCTACACTTGCCTTTATATTCCCTCTTTGGTCCCCATTTTTGCATGTTTTGGTAGCCTATCATGCTTCGGTTTTTGGCCTTTTTACAGTACTAAAAATAGTCTTATTTTGGCCCATTCTTCATATTTCATTAAGGGTCTTTGGCCGTTTGTGGAATATTTTGTATACTTTGTGTTATAGCCTCTTTTGAGCCTCATTTTGCATTGCATTTCTAGCATGTTTGTATACTGTTTTGGGGTTTTTACAGTTCTCTAAATATGCATATTTTTGGTCCCTCTTCAATGTTGTAGAAGGGAATTTTTCAGTTTGGGCTTTGCATATACCACTTGCCTCTTTGGCCACCTTTTGGCCCTTTTTCTTGCATAAGAGCTTAGCCACATCTATGTTTGCTTTTAGGGTTTTTATAGTTCTGTAAAGTGGCTTATTTTTGGCCCCTCTTCAATGTTGTTGAAGGGCCCTAACCTATTTGGAGTTAGCAGCTATGAGTTGCTTCATAATCTCATGTTTAGGGCCATTTTTGCATGCCATTGTTGCCCTATCTTTGCTTGCTGTTCGGCCATGATTTATACTGGTAAAATGCTTATTTTGGGGCTGCCTTACTTCTGTCTTTTCATTCCATGTACCAATTATGCATGCTTTGTATAGCTGTAGTTCATTCTATGTTCCTAATTTTGCATTTCGGGAGAGATCCCATGCATCGGGTGTGTTTTCGCCTCATTTCGGGGCTGTTTTCCCCCACATTTCATTGCTGAAAATCCATTAGCATGCTTGCATATGCCATTTCCATGCCATTGCATTGCATATACCATTGCCTCGGTTTGCGTGCCCGTGTGCACGCATTTCGAGGCACTTCATTTTCATCCATCAGCCTCTTATGTGAGTGTGGCTGAGGCCCTCTCATGTTAGTATAAGTCCATGTTGCATTCTATATGCCATTTTAGCCATATTGCATTGCGTATGCCATTGCCTCGGTTTACGTGCCCGTGTGCACGCATTTCGAGGCACTTCATTTTCATCCATCGGCCTCTTATGTGAGTGTGGCTGAGGCTCTCTCATGTTAGTATAAGTCCATGTTGCATTCTATATGCCATTTTAGCCATATTGCATTGCATATGCCATTGCCTCGGTTTGCGTGCCCGTGTGCACGCATTTCGAGGCACTTCATTTTCATCCATCGACCTCTTATGTGAGTGTGGCTGAGGCTCTCTCATGTTAGTGTAAGCCCATATCATATTTCCATGTCATTTGCATTGCGTATGTCATCTTCTCGGTTTGCGTGCCCGTGTGCACGCATTTCGAGGCATCTCATTTTCACAGCATAGTGCATACTAGGTTGTATCTTAGATCACATTCATGCATTTTCTCGGTTTGCGTGCTCGTGTCCACGCACTTCGAGGCATCTCATTTTCATAGCATTGTGCATACTAGGTTGTATCTTAGATCGCATTCATGCATTTCCTCGGTTTGCGTGCCCGTGTGCACGCATTTCGAGGCATCTCATTTTCATAGCATTGTGCATGCTAGGCTGTATCTTAGTTGCATTCATGCATGTCATGCATATTGCATTGTGTTCGGAATAGGAGTTAGCCCGGGCGCGGGAAACGAGGTGCGTTTCGTACTCCGAGTGACGGAACGCGTCTCAATTCCCCAGTCACCGACACTCCGGATCATCCATGATGGAGTTAGGTTTTGTTGTGTTTTCATGTACATTCATTCTACATTGAATTGCGCAATTCGGCTCCTCGGCCATCATGCATCGATATGCGTGATTGGTGGCACGAGGATCGAGGCATGCATATATTTGTGAAATACATTGCTATGCCCCTTTCCTGCTCTCTGTTGCAGTAAAAATCAAGAATCAGCAACTTTCCGGAGTTTGGAGCGCATTTCAAGAAAAAGTGCAAACAGAGGCTAATCGGGGCATCGCCATGGATTTCCGCGCAAAGGCAACCCGCACATGCATCATTCATCACCCGGAGAAGAGTCAAGGCAGTCCCTGGCTTGCATGCCAGTTTATTTATTTTTTTTAGTTAATTCGTTAATTAATTAGAAATTTGTACATTATTTGGACTGTATTATTTGGACTGTACTATTCTTTTATTCGGGACTGTATATTTATTTGGACCCTCCGAGCGAGGGCAAAACTGTAATAAGTGTGCGTGAGTGTGATGTATGTCTTCCAACCCCACGTCTTTCTTCCCTTTTATTTATCCGCTTATGATGGTTAGATTAGGGCATGTTTCAATTAGCATACAGTATGACAGCATGTTTGCATTCATTCATCTGTATTGCATGCACCGGGCTCGGCGCATCATACTAACTGCATTGTATTTTCAATTCCAAGTTGAATACATATTAGCTGTAGCATTCCATATGCCATGTTTAGAATAGCCGAGCCTACTATAGTTGCATTTTGCATGTGTTGCATTAGGCATTTCTGTATGTTTAGGACCATGCATGATTTCTAACATAGTTTCTGTTTTGGCTTGGAGTACTCGGTAAGTTTTATGCTTTAGCATCCTTGCATGCGTGTGAGTGACTGCCATGAATAGAATGCTTACCATGAGGCTATTTGCTTATGTGATATAACTACCTGAATGCCTGTGGGTGAAGGTTGGGTTATTTGGATTGGAACAAATCATCAAATGTGTGTTTTAAGCCCACTAGATAGTGGCAAAAATCATGTTTTCTAAGCCCACCTGAGGGTGGCAAATCCACGTCTTAGCCTACTTGCGAGTAGCACCATCAAACCATTTTCAAACAAACAAACATGAAATGTTTTGTTCCAATTCAGGCGATCCAGTCTATACTTGTATGCTGTGCGCATCACATAGTAATCTAGGCTAATAACCGGAATAAGAACACACAATGTTTTCAAAAATAGATATCATGGTTAGTAGAGGCCGATCTTTGATCGGGCGAGCGGGGGTGCTCACGAAGTGACCTTCCCCAATCGTACCCAAGTTCCCGAGCCGAGGCAACTTTGGTGATGACGGACACGTGGCCTTTGGCACCGAGTCAGGGTTTCCTAAATTCCCCCATAAAAAATATTTAGGTGGCGACTCTGTATCTGGCAAAGCAGTCCATGTTTGGCACTTCTTTTCAAAAATCTGTTTCTCAAAACGATTTGCCGGATTTGGACTCTTTGGTTCAGATTAAGAACCGTGACAATTTAAGAGTCCGAGCTGTAGTGACCCCAAATGAACAGAACGGGACTTAATCCTCCCGGGGCGTTCGGGGACGGCTACAGTTTCTGGCGACTCCGCTGGGGATTTAGAGAACTTGACTCGAACTCATGATATCTGTTTTTGACTACACTTGTGTGTTTCTTTGCATTGCATTTGCATTGGTGCGCCTAGGACACCGTGTTTGCCATCTGCTATTCCTGAACGGTTTGCCGGAGGCTTGTCTTGTCAAGGCATGACCATAAGGCTGACCGGTTGTGGGCTCTGCCAGTATGGGAACATGAACCCCAGTTTTACCGGGGCACCCTCTTTGACCATTCGACCTAGTGCATATTCGGATCCATAGTGACCATTCCAAACTAGGACAGGTTGCTTACCCGTTTATAGGTTGTTTGAAACCGCTGTGTGCGTAGTGAAACCCTAGCTCCTGACAAAATAGGACAGGGAAACCCTACCCCAACATAGGGATGTTTTGGCTCTCACTTATCTGTTATGTGCTTTAGAGTGCGTCTCTACAAGAATGCATGTATCAGCATATGAGTTTGGGCATCAGGCCTGCGGGCATTACTATCAGTATTTGGGAGTCAGCTTTACCTGTGGGTATCAAACTCAGATTTGGGGCAGAATTTTGGGACAGAATTCAGTAGAGGGCACACTCATTCAACTATGCTCGTATCTGTTCAGATGGAATCAGGCTGAGATGCTGTCTGTTTTCTCTTTTGCTAGGTAGTCTGGGAACCATAGCTTCAGAAGGCTCCGATATTCCCCGAGGTTCATCGGACTTGTGCTGATAGACTTTGTCAGGTCAGAGATTCAGTTCAAAGGCAAATCAGTGTTCCTCTGCCAGAGACAGGGTAAAAAGGGCTAGTCGGGCACAAATCACCGGTTCAGCAGTTACCAGGTCAGCGGCCCTTATCCACCCCACCAGTGAACAGTCAGGCTGAGGTCTCAGTTTCTACTGCAGGGATAGATACTAGTCAGTTAGATGGACCAGCAGAACACATCAGAGATGGAGGCAATGATGCGCCAGATGCAAGAAAGTATGAAACTCATGCAGCAAGATGCTGTCCGCCAAGCTGAATTCGCCAAACAGCAGGCTGCTGTCATGGCCCAGCAGGCCGAGCTCATCACCAAGCTACAATAGCAAAGCGGTGCGTCCGCTTCACAACAAGTTCCTCCCCCAGCAGGAGCTCCAGCACCTGGGGAGATGCCAAATGTCCAGGAAGGTACGGACGTTCCGGTAGGGCCAGATCCACCCCCAAATTTATCCCAACTATCCAAAGCACCTACCAATCTACCGAGCTCTCCCTTCGAGTTCGAGGTCGACCCCACAACGTTGAAGTTGAGCAAGCTTGAAAGGTTGTTCAAGAAATCCCAGGGGGTAAAGTCCATCCCGGACATTGAGGACGGGTACACCGACGCAGCTGTAACTCTGCCGGACAGGTTCAAGATGCCTCACATCGACCGTTTTGATGGGTCAGGAGATCCCATGGTCCACTTGAGCTTGTTTTCAGATGTTTTGCGCCCGATGGGTTTGACAAGATTACAGAAGCTCTCCCTTTTTGGCAGGACCCTGTCGGGTATTGCAGTCACCTGGTATGCCAAATTGGAGGATTCAGTGAAACAAAGCTGGGAGGAGATGGCCGAGGCCTTCGTTGCACAATATTCATAAAATACCCAAATCGAGATTACGACCCGTGACCTTGAGACGATGAGGCAGGAGCCGAAGGAGAGCTTCTCAGAGTTCGTAGCCCGCTGGAGGGCCAAGGCTTCAATGATGACCCTAATGCAGAAAATGATTGTGATCCCCTTCCCTACCTTTCCAGACTTGCATAAGATGGGAGTGCAGATCGAGGATGCTATGAAGCAGGGCCTTTTTGACCAAGAGAAGGAGCAGCCCAGGAGGGCATTTTCCCGCAGTTCAAATGCGACTACCAGCGGTGATGGAACTGCAAGATCTTCCGATGTGGGCATGGTTACTACCACCGTATCAAAAATAGCTACCCCATTCACTGGTGCGTCCGGAAGTAGCTTACAAGGAACCAAATACCCGCCCCAAGCCAAGAAGGTTTTCACCCCACTTTATATGCCTTTGTCAAAGGCTCTAGGGGCTTTGATCAAGAAAGGGCATCTGAAGCCCCTGGAGCCGCAGCCATTACCAAAGAACCTCCCTCTCTCGTACAACCCAGCCGACTACTGTGCCTTCCATCAGCGAGCTGGCCATGACACTGACATGTGCTTCTGTCTCCGTCACGAAATACAAGATCTTATCGACAACGGGGTCATCCCCGCACCAGGACCTGCAAGGTCTATCGGCACTTGATCAGTGAACTCAGGGGATAATGTGATGTGATTGGGGAGATGAACCACCTGCGGGCAGCGCTCAATTTACTCCAGATATGGTGGATGGCATGCACTGTTTTGAGTATTTGCGAATGCTAGCTTTTGTGCTTTCTGACTTGGGTATTGGGTCAGTCTTGTTGTTTGGTTTTGAGTTTGTCTTTTTGTTTTGAGTCAGTCTCTTTTTTGTTTTAGGTCTGTCTTGTTGTATCGAGTCAGTCCTGTTGTATAGGAGTCGGGTGATTTCGGGGGTGTTACCTCGGGCATCTCCATTTTGTTTTGTGTTTGTCTTTTCGTTTTGCTTTGAGTCTGTTCTTGCTTGGAGCCGGTTACACCAACAAATTTGAATGAAACAGCGGTAATTTTCATGCTTTTGTGCTTGCTTCGGCCGTGTGCCAATTGTGCCAGAAAGTTTGAGTGAAACGGCAGTACTTTTTCGCTTACTCTTCTGCACCCCAAAATCATTACATTGACCTAAGTTTTTCAAAACTTTTTGAACACTGCGGTGAAAACGAAGAGGAAGGAATTCCTCGGGATTTGCAAAACTTTGATCAATTGAGAGAAAGAGAGGCGTGCTAAGCCCTTAATGAATGAAATCATGCTTGTTAGCGTGAGTACTGAGAAGGACCCTGGCTTGTTCCAGACTGGTTTCACACTATCTTCAGCGCGAGCGATTTGTCGCTTTCTTAAAAATTTTCAAAAAAAAAAATATTTTGCGCGATCCTGCGAAAACCTGTGTGGAATCGCTCCTGAGATTGTGCAGCCTAGGATTGCTCTCAGCCTCGAGACTCAACCCCTTTGCTTCCAAACCTTGAACTTGAATTCAGAAGGTTCAACGGTCAACTATGATGTGAGGCCTGTGTGGCCGAATTTGAAGCAGCCCTCGAACAAGAGGCCAGGAGAGTCAGGTCAAGAAGATCAGATCTCATCAGAAGAAGCTTACAAAGCAAAACAGCAGCCATTCTCCTAGATTCAGATGACTTCAGGATCTCAAAACCATTTGACATGGACAAAGGTACACTTTTACCCTTGAGAGGCTCGCTGGGCCGAAAACCCGAAAGGGCGACCCAGGCAAAAGTTAGAGCAAGAGAAAAATACAAAAAAAAAAGAAGCAAAAATGCAAAAGAAAACAAAAAAGAGAACAAAAAAAGAAAGATGCAAAGAAAAGAACAAAAAAAAAAAAAGAAAATCAAAAAAAGGAAAAAGAAATGAAAAGAATTGAAAAGAAAAGAAGAACAAAGCTCGCAAGGTCGAAAACCCGCAACGGGCGCCTTGGCAAAAGTTAGAGCCTAAAAAGGAGAGGTTAATACCTGAGTGTACCTTAACCCCGAACTACGTAAGGCTTGATTCCCATCTTTGGGATACGTAGGCAACTTCATTCTGAAGTCCAGCCGTAAAACACTTCAAATTCGATTGTGTCCATGCGATGGTTTTGGTCATCTTTGTCTTCTCTGTATCTGAGAGTCTGTTTGCGTTCGTCGCTCTGAGGACTGCCCACAAAGCGCTGCGGTGCCATCCAAACAAGGGGCAACTTTTCGTTGCCATTCAATGCGTTGCGGTGCTATTCAGACAAGGGGCAACTTTCTGTTGCCATTCAATGCGCCGCGGTGCCGTTCAAACAAGGGGCAACTTTCCGTTGCCGTGCAGTGTCCTTTAGACAAGGGGCAATTTTCCATTGCTATGGATCCGAGGTTGTGCATCTCGAGAGTAGGTTCTGTGCTCGTTGAGCAGTGGTCGTCTGCAAAAATAGTTTTGAGAATTTTTACTGAGGTTGACTAATTTTCTTGAAAAGTACTCCATTTTTCAAAACTGGACCATTTCTCGGACCCAAAAAAGGAAAACTCTCAGTGCTCACAGCCTAACTTGTATGATTTCAAATCAAAAATCGAGCAAACGCGTTAACCCAACTCATGTTGGTCAAAACTGTTTTAGTAGAAAGCAAAAACAAAAAATGGTCAAAATGATGAACTAGGGGCACAGTTGTGTCAGGTGTTCTGTCTTTTCCCCTTTGTCAAAATACTTGCCAGAAAGGGCACTCTACTTGTCGGAAAAGGCACCATATTCGCCAGAAAAGGGCACAACAAAGGGCAGAAAGTTCTCTCATCCTCCAAGCAGCGAGGTATCAAGCCGAATGCGAAGCACGAATTGGAATGGATCGAGATGCTCCATTCCCTCATCCGGCGCATCGACAGATGTCACCGAAGGAAATAGCCGCGAGCTGATTATGTTGGGTGTGAGCCCGCAACTTCCTGTTCATCCATCAACCACCCAGGGGAGGGATGAAAAATGAGAGAATGAAGAATAGAGAGACGTGCGATGAGAGAAAAAGTGAGAAGAGGGCTTTTTCAGAAAAACAAAGCTTGAGGGCCGAGTGATGTGAGAACCACAAATGAGAAAGGGTGGGAAACACTACCCGGTGAAACAGGCTCCCTGTGCACGTCTGAGTGTCGTGTCTTTTTGTTTTATCTCGATTCTCGTTTTGAGTCGTTTCGAGTGTTACTCGATGTGTCTAGGTTGTGTGCCTTTTATTTCCTTGTTGAGTTGTCTTGCTGTGTTCAGTCGTAGGCTCGATACCCGGTCAAAAGCTCATTTATCAATTCAAAAATAAAATCGTTTCGCGCTCCGAGTGCCGTGCCGTTCTCCACATCTGTGCAAAACAAGATTCGTTCTTTCATAAAACCGCAGGGTTCAACCCAGGTCATGCGAGAACAGTAAAACTAGGACCTATTTGAAGCTATATGGGTTCCAGGCTACAAAGCAAAAGCAAAAGAGGAAATGTCGGGCATCTGAGTTTGTTTCAACTTCAGTAAGTTCCGAGACTACATTCCGTGTGTACTTCTTCAAGTCTTGCCAAAGCTCCGAAGTATGAGTGTGCCTCTACCTCAAGCTCAAGATCAAGTCTGCTTCAAGCTAAAATGGCAATCGAAGTGCTCCCTCAGAAAACTAGCCCCTGCCAGATGCATCTTGGCTGTGTTTGCAATGAGTTCCTAGGAGACCAACTGCGACGGTGGAAACTAGAGTTCGGACGGCTATTGCCTAGAACACAAAGGTTCGGAATTTCCGAGACTAAAGTCTGGTTTAAATACCCAGGGGTCTATCCTCGGCTTGAAATCTGTATGGCAGCCCCATAGATTGAGATAGCATGTGAATGCGCCTCGATTCTGGATACTGAATCAACCTAGTCTGTCACCCCGTTGGAGAATAGGGAAAGTTGTGAACATAACCAGGAAGGAAAGGTAGTAACCACAGTTTAGGAGTACAGTCAAGAAAGTGCAAGAAGAACCCACTCTTTTCAGCTCAAAAGGTTTCTGCGGAATTTTCAACTCATGACTTCGATGTGTAGCTCATCGTCGGTTGGTATGCACGAGGTGTATCCTTTTTGGAATGTATCATGATCCCTCCGAGAGGTAAATCGGAGGTTGCGTTTGGAAATTGGTCTACTTAAGGCTTGTATTCCCTTGTTCGGCATTTTGTTTCAAATATGTGTTGTCACGCACACTCCACTTGCATTGTTATGCATCCTTCCACCCGTATTGTTATGCACTTCTCATGCTTGCATTGTGATGCACGTTCCAATTGCATTGTTATGCACCCACTTCACTAGCATTGTTATACCCATTGCTTGCATTGTTATGCACATCTATCTAGCATTGTTATGCTCATTCGTTGCATTGTTATGCACATCTATCTAGCATTGTTATGCTCATTCGTTGCATTGTTATGCACATCTATCTAGCATTGTTATGCTCATTCGTTGCATTGTTATGCACATTTATCTAGCATTGTTATGCTCATTGCTTGCATTGTTATGCACATCTATCTAGCATTGTTATGCTCATTACTTGCATTGTTATGTACACTTCACCTGCATCGTTATGCACCTTTTCACTTACAATTATCGTCTTTTCTCCTCTCGCATGCGATGCGTTAGGGCATCTTTGGTTTCGAACATTCGGATGAGTTCCGGTGTTCATTCATCCCTTTTCTCTCTTGCATGTGATATGCTGAGAGGTTTTCTCTTGCGTGTGATACGCTGAGAAGTTTATCTTTTCTCTCTTGCATGTGATATGCTAAGAGGTTTTCCCTTGCGTGTGATACGCTGAGAAATTTATCTTTCCTCCCTTGCATGTGATATGCTGAGAGGTTTTCTCTTGCGTGTGATACGCTGAGAAGTTTATCTTTCCTCCCTTGCATGTGATATGCTGAGAGGTTTTCTCTTGCGTGTGATACGCTGAGAAATTTATCTTTCCTCCCTTGCATGTGATATGCTGAGAGGTTTTCTCTTGCGTGTGATTGTAGACGTCCCCGAACGCCCTGGGAGGGTTAGTCCCGTTCTGTTCATTTGGGGTCACTACAGCTCGGACTCTTAAATGTCACGGTTCCTAATCTGAACCAAAGAGTCCAAATCCGGCAAATCGTTTTGAGAAACTGATTTTTTGAAAAAGTAGTGCCAAATATGGACTGCTTTGCCAGATACAGAGTCGCCACCTAAATATTTTATTTTGGGAAATTTAGGAAACCCTGACTCGGTGCCAAGAGGCCACGTGTCCGTCATCACCAAAGTTGCCTCGGCTCGGGAACTTGGGTACGATTGGGGAAGGTCACTTTGTGAGCACCCCCGCTCGCCCGGTCATAGACCGGCCTCTACTAACCATGATATCTAGTTTTGAAAACATTGTGAGTTCTTATTCCGGTTTATTAGCCTAGGTTGCTATGTGATGCGCACAGCATACAAATATAGACCGGGTCGCCTGAATTGGAACGAAACATTTCATGTTTGTTTTTGAAAATGGTTTGCTACCCGCAGGTAGGCTTTAAAACATTTGATGATTTATTCCAATTTAAGTAACCCAACCTTCACCCACAGGCATTCAGGCAGTTATATCAGATAAGCATATAGCCTCATGGTAAGCATGCTATTCATGGCAGTCACTCACACGCATGCAAGGATGCTAAAGCATAAAGCTTACCGAGTACTCCAAGCCAAAATAGGAATTCATTAGAAATCATGCATGATCCTAACTATACAGAAATGCCTAATGCAACACATGCAAAATGCAATTATAGCAGGCTCGGCTATTCTAAGATGGCATATGAAATGTTACAACTATCATGTATTCAACTTTGAAATTGAAAATACAATGCAGTTAGTATGATGTGCCGAGCCCGGTGCATGCAATACAGATGAATGAATGCAAACATGCTGTCATACTGTATGCTAATTTAAATATGCCCTAATCTAACCATCATAAGCGGATAAATAAAAGGGAGAAAGACGTGGGGTTGGAAAACATACATCACACTCACGCACACTTATTACAGTTGTGCCCTCGCAGAGAGGGTCCGAATAAATAATACAGTCCAAATATTACAGTCCTGAATAAAAGAATATTACAGTCCAAAATATTACAAAATTCTAATTAATTAATGAATTAACTAAGAAAGTAAATGAAACTGGCGTGCAAGCCAGGGACCGCCTTGCTTCTGATGGATGATGCATGTCCGAATTGTCTTGCGCGAAAATCCATCGGAATGCCCCGATTAGCCTCTGTTTACATCTGTTCTTGAAATGCGTGCCAAGCCCCAAAAAGTTGCTGATTCCTGATTTTGCTGCAACAGAGAGCAAGAAAGGGGCATAGCAATGTATTTGCACAGATATATGTATGTCTCGAACCTCGTGCCACCAATCACACATACCGAGGCATGATGGTCGAGGAGTCGAAATGCACCACTCAATATGGGATGAATGCGCATGAAACTACAGCTAAAACCTAACTCCATCATGGATAATCCGGAGTGGCGGTGACTGGGGAATTGAGACACATTTCGTCACTCGGAGTACGAAATGTACCTCGTTTCCCGTGCCCGGGCTAACTCCTATTCCGGACACGATGCAATATGCATGATATGCATGAAATGCGACTAAGATACAATCCTAACATACACAATGCTATGAAAATGAGATGCCTCGAAATGCGTGCGCAAGGGCACGCAAACTGAGAAAAAGACAGAATGCACTGAAAATGAGATGCCTTGAAATGCGTGCGCACGGGCACGTAAACCGAGGCGATGGCATACACAATACAAATGAGACGCCTTGAAATGCGTGCACACGGGCATGTAAACCGAGGCGATGACAGAATGCAATGAAAATGAGATGCCTTAAAATGCGTGCACACGGGCACGTAAACCGAGGCGATGGCATACGCAATGCAATGTAAATGAGATGCCTCGAAATGCGTGCACACGGGCACGCAAACCGAGGCAATGGCAAAATGCGATGAAATGACATGAAAACATGATATGGGCTTATACCAACATAAGTGAGCCTCAGCCACACTCACATAGGATGCCAGCGGATAAAAAAGAGGTGCCTCGAAATGCGTGCACACGGGCACGTAAACCGAGGCAATGGTAAAATGCGATGTAATGACATGAAAACATGATATGGGCTTATACCAACATGAGTGAGCCTCAGCCACACTCACATAGGATGCCGGCGGATAAAAAAAGAGGTGCCTCGAAATGCGTGCACACGGGCACCCAAACCGAGGCAATGGCAAAATGCGATGTAATGACATGAAAACATGATATGGGCTTATACCAACATGAGTGAGCCTCAGCCACACTCACATAGGATGCCGGCAGATAAAAAAGAGGTGCCTCGAAATGCGTGCACACGGGCACGCAAACTGAGGCAATGACAAAATGCGATGTAATGCCATGAAAACATGATATGGGCTTATACCAACATGAGTGAGCCTCAGCCACACTCGCATAGGATGCCGGTGAATGAAAATGAAGTGCCTCGAAATGCGTGTACACGGACACACAAACCGAGGCGGTGACAAAATGCGATGAAATCACATGGAAACATGATATGGGCTTATACCAACATGAGTGAGCCTCAGCTACACTCACATAGGATGCCGGCGGATAAAAAAGAGGTGCCTCGAAATGCGTGCACACGGGCACGCAAACCGAGGCAATGGCAGAATGCGATGAAATGACATGGAAACATGATATGGGCTTATACCAACATGAGTGAGCCTCAGCCACACTCACATAGGATGCCGGCAGATAAAAATGAGGTGCCTCAAAATGCGTGCACACGGGCACGCAAACCGAGGCGATGGCAGAATGTGATGTAATGATATGAAAATGGCATGCAATCATTGTAATGGAATTTCAGCACTAAAATATGGGGGAAAACAGTCCCGAAATGAGGCGAAATGACATGAAATGCAAGGAATTGTCCCGAAATGCGAATTTAGGCACCCGAAATGGCCTATTGCTATGCCAAACATGCACAACATGGACATGCAATGCAAAGACAGAAGCTAGGCAGTCCCAAAAAAGGCACTTTCACAGTTATAAACATGGCCAAACAGCAAGCATAGGTATGGCAAAAATGGCATGCAAGAATAGGGGCCAAAAGAGGGGTAATGAAGCAAGTGATATAAGCAAAATCCAAACTGAAAAATTTCCTTCTACAACATTGAAGAGGGACCAAAAATATGAATATTTACAGTATATGGAAGCCTCAAAAGCAGTATACAAACATGATAGAAATGTGATGCAAAATGAGGCTCAAAAGTGGCTATAACATGAAGTATGCAAAATATTCACCAAACAGCCGAAGACCCTTAATAAAACATGTAGAATGGGCCAAAATAGGACTATTTCCAGAACTATAAAATGGCCAAAAACAAAAGCATGGTAGGCTAACTAAACATGCAAGAATGGGGAATAAAAGAGAGATATAACATGAAGTGACCTATGGAGGCCCCAAACCAAGAAAGGACCTAAATGAAACATGAAGAATGGACCAAAATAAGAACTTTTTCAGAACTGTAAAATGGCCAAAAACAAAAGTATGATAGGCTGCCATTGCATGCAAGAATGGGGAAGAAAAGAGGAGTATAAAGGTAGGTATAACATGGAAGTCCCAAATGGTGTTGAGCCCTTCTTCAATGTTGAAGAGGGGCTCAAAATAAGCCTAATATCAGTTTAAAACATGCTCAAAAACAGATTGCTCATGGGCCAAAAATAGCATGCAAAATTACGACATATAAGAGGATCAATGAAGCAAGTGTATCATGGAGGGCTCAAACAGGGTTGAGCCCTTAATGAAAAGTGAAGATAAGCTCAAAAGAGGGCCCTTTTCAGTTAGGGCCGGAGCTTGAAACAAAAAGCAAGTGAGGCTTACAAATGGATCAAGAAAAGGGGTCAAAGAAGAGAAAGGTTACTCACCCTTGAAGACTAAGACTTTTGTTGCTTCTTGGATCAATTTGCAGCTTCTTTGGCCTTTGAGAAACCTTCCTTGTTGCTGGAAATGAGGTGGTGGTGGTAGAGCTTGGTGGTGTAGAAGAAATGGTGCTTAAGAACTTAAGGTTTTTCAAGGAAATGAGAGGTATAAAAATGGAGTTGTGTATGGAAGCTTGAAGATGAAGTTTTCTAACCCCAACAAAGGATATATCTTGCTTGCTATATAGGCCAAAAAGGGGGTGTAAAGGTGGGGGAAAAGGAGAGTAGCTTTCCCCCACAAAATATCCCCCGGATAAAGATCTTTTCTGGGGGATAAAGCCCCACAGCTGTAAAGGGAACAGTGCAAGGAGCTCGGCCGGCCTGGTACTTTTGCTGCAGGTGGCCGGCCGGCCACACCCCCTAGCCGGCCGGCTAGGGGTCAAAAAGGTCAATCAGATTTTCTGGCCGGCCACCAACTGGTGGGGTCCTCCTATCTGTGTACAACAAAACCCTGTGGTTAAAAGTCCAAGAAAGTGGGTCCAAGGGGTTCAACATTAGCCCGGAAAGAGGGGGTCAAAAGGGTCAAGTTGAATTAATGGCCGGTCATTAACTTTTAGGGTCCTCTCATGTGTGTACATCACAAATATGTGGTTCAAAGTTCAAGAAAAAAGGTCCAAGGGGTTCAACATTAGCCCGGAAGGAGGGGGTCAAAAGGGTCAAGTTGAATTAATGGCCGACCATGAACTTTTAGGGTCCTCTCATGTGTGTACATCACAAATATGTGGTTCAAAGTTCGAGAAAATGGGCCCAAGGTATTCAACATTAGCCCGGAAGTGCGAAAAACGGGCGCCGGAGGGCGTCGGAGGATGTATAACTGGTTGCTGTAACAATTACTGGCCTCCCACCCTTCAGTGACCTCCCCAGTGATAAAACAGAGGTACCTGCCAAAAATGAACGAAAACCGTTGCAAAACGAATGCTCGGGGACCAAAACGCGCAGTTCGGGGTCCCGAAAATGGGCTGTTAAGCACCGAAAGTGGCATTCGGCCACAAAGTGGGCTTCTCAGCGCCCAGTGTCCCTCAAAAGGGAGCAAATAGGAAGTATGCCAAAAATTAGAGCAATAGGAGATGGTTAAGCGGTCCCGAACCGAGGCACACGGCCTGACGGCTCCGAAAATCGGAAACCGGACTCCGAAATGGGAAAAATGGCCTACGGCCACCAAATGTAGCCTACGGACATTGAGAGATGGTCTACGGGACCTCTCCCTCCCCTCAGGAAAAGGAACAGAGAAAACCGAGTCTGGTTCGCAAACCGAGACAAGGCACGGAAGAGGGTTCGGAAGTCCGGAGGCAGGGCTCACGGCCGCGACTCTAAAACTTCTGAACGAGCACATTATGCAACATCACCAAGCGCTCAATCGGTGACGTCTGAGTCTTAAGGTCGGTCAAAAATGGGGTGTCTACAGTTGCCCCTCTTTGACAGAACTCGGAAGTCATAAGTGACGGGAGTGAATGTCAAAGCCCAGAGACGACCCATTTTTGACAAGGCCGAAGACTTAGACAAACAGACAGGATAAACAGAGATGCACCCGCAGGCATGGGGCAAAATGCGAATGATATGCAAGAAGCCGAAGGTAACCCAATGATCATGCAAATGCAGCAAGCTGTAATGAAGCAAGTATTCGCAAATAGATGCAACAGTTTTAAGCAAGAATGCAAAGCAACAACTACATTTCATGCAGTTAAAAAATGCGGAGGATTATTCAATCCCCGCCATGTCTCACACGGAGAAGATACGATACCTGCGCGATTCGTCTGGTCGCACCAGCCTTAATTGAACCGTACATACAATATCGTGCCTGCAAAAGAGAGAAACTCAACGAGCACAATATGCTAACAACATGTATTTAATGTGATTCCGAAAGTTCGACACACACAGTGCTGGTGAGTGAATGCATCGCAATGCAAGAATGGAACATGCGTGACAACGCATGCTCAAACATGGAGGTATGCCAATATCAAGAAATGTACATGACAAGGCAAGTATGCTCGTGAGAATGCAAGATAATGTGACACGAGCATGAATCAGGGTGTTCATTTGTCATGAAACAACGAGTACGGAAACGCGTGTTTCGACGAAGGTAACTCAATCGCGGCCTCCGATCCACTTCCCTAAAAGGTTACAACTCATTCAAAAAGGATACACTTTGATTTCGATGAGTGATGATGAGACACATGTCAGAACTTGAAGCCGAAGTTCCGGCGGAGCTATTTCGCGACCGGAAGTGTACTTTTCTTGAACTTTTTCAGGTCCTGGGAACTCCGATCTTCCTCAAAATTTGCAGAGAGCTAGGTGGGCATGTGGGGGGACATGGCCGGCCGTTCATCTTCGGGCCAGGCTCGGGCTCGGGCTGCAGACGCCTGTAACAGTGCCCGCGTGGGCCTCGTGCTACAGTTCGGACTCGATTTGTGTCACGGTTCTAAGTTTGAACCAAAGAGTCCAAATCCGGCAAATCGTTTTGAGAAAAAGATTTTTGAAAAAGTAGTGCCAAACATGGACTGCTTTGCCAGATACAGAGTCGCCACCTAAATATTTTTAAAAATGGGGAAATTTAGGAAACCCTGACTCGGTGCCGAAGGCCACATGTCCGTCATCACCGGAGTTGTCTCGGCTCGGGAGCTTAGGTACGATCGGGGAAGGTCAGCTATGAGCACCCCCTTTCGCCCGGTCCGAAGACCGGCCTCTACTAACCGTGATATTCGTATTTGAAAACTTTATGTGTTCTTATTCCGTTTATTAGCTTAGAATTACTATGTTATGCGCACAGCAAACAAGTATAGACTAGATTGCCTAATTTGGAAATGAACATTGCATATCCGTTCAGTTTGAAAATGCTTTGGAATTTGCTACTCGCAAGTAGGCTAAAACACAGATTTCAACGAGTTTTTCCAACTCAAACAATCCAACCTTCACCCACAGGCATTCAAGCAGTTTATAACACATAAGCATCTAGCCACATGTTAAGCATGCTGACATGGCAACATTCACACTCATGCGATATGTTAAAGCGGAAATACTTACATCATACTCTGTGCCAAAACAAAGAACTCGTTAGCAAACATGCATGATCCAAGTCCATGTTAAGTGCCTAATGCATCGCATACAAAGTGTTGCTAAGATAGGCTCGGCTAACCTAGACATGTCATGTGAAAATGCACAATTAACACATATTCAGTTTGGAATTTGAAAATACATATGCAGTTAGCATGATGTACCGAGCTCAATGCATGTAATACAAATGCATGGATGCACGCATGCATAGCATGAGTTATGCTAATTTAAACGTGTCCTAATACTAACCATTAAAGCGGGTAAGTAAAAGGGAAGAAAGAAGTGAGGTTGGAAGACATACACACCACCCACGCACACTTATTACAGATTTGCCCTCACTCGGAGGGACCGAATAAATATTACAAATTAATTAACTACACCGGCTAATTAATATTACAAATTGCCTAATTTAATTAACAAATTAAATAGACTAATTAAAACAGGAAAACGCCTCGGGAAGCGCGCTGCCATGCGCAAGCTGCCTCTGTTTTCTCTCCTATGCTCCTTTGGAGGCTGTCAAAACCTCAGGGTTGCATCCCTAGGCACTGGGGAGTACCACCGGCTGAGTGGAATCATCACCGGCACTGGCATGTGTCCATCGGCACAAAATTGAGTCTGCCGGCAGAGAAAAGGTTGCCGGCCGGCACCTTACACTGCCGGTCGGCAAAGAAAGTCTGCTGGACCTGCAACTCACAGCAACAGAGGGCAAAATAAGGCATGGCAGCACAATTCAAGGCATGTTTGCACCAACCATGTCTCTTATCATTGTGATGACTCAAAGGGACATGTGCCTTGGTTCTCGGACCACCAATCACGCATTTCCATGCATGATGGCCCAAGGAACCAAGTATGCAACTTTGATTTCAAATGCATGCAAACCAATCAAACAAATTAGGCCTAATTCTTATCACCATTTCAAGGAACAAGGCATGCATGCAAGATGCAATGCAACCTAGGCATACAAGCTAAGGATGCAACATGGTATGGCAATTAACTTATGCAAGCATACAAGCATGCATATGGCAATACAAATGGGTGCAAAGATGGACTTAAACATGAATTAGGCGACTCTAAAATAGGCCTAAAACAGTAGCCATAGTGCTAAAAAGTGAGGGCTAAATGGCATGCACACACATATGCGCATAAGGACCGACACTTAAGCACAAAACGAGCAATATTCAAGCACACTTGAAAGGAGGAATCATGGACTAATTAGAATGCAACATAAGTATTGAAATCATGTTAGGATGGTGCCAAACCAAGCAACAAAATCAAGCCAAAACATGCAACGAATAGTCCAAGTGTTCAAAGCAAATCAATAAGGCATTGAACTACACTTAACATGACCAAACATGGCATGCATTAAACAACTAAAAACAGATTTTTAGCATGTTAAAACAAGGCCAAAGGACTCCTTAGATGGCATCTAAGTGGCCCAAATTCAAAGGCATGTAAAGGCATCAAAACATGGAGCACGCAACACATGCTTATGAGGCATTAAAGATGCATGCAAGGCAACCAAGCAAGCATGGAAATGGGACTGAAATAACATATAAAGTGACCCCAAATCACCAAAACAATGCAAAGATGGCATGCTACACATGCACATACTCAAGGCCAACAAGCCTAAATACAAAGGAGCTATATAATGCATGCTAAAATCTACCCAAATACTTATGGACAGATCTAAAACATGGCAAAATAAGCACATAATCTTCACAAATACAAGCCTAAAACATGCTCCAACAAAGGCTAACAACCTAAGGCATATTAAGGCATAAACATGGCATTACATGGCAACTATGCTAAACATGCATGGAGTTCCAAAACCAACTTGAAATCATGTTATATTATGGATATATAAGCATGAAAAACAAACCAAACATGCTCAACACACACTCAAGCATAGGCTTCCTTGAGAGGCCAAAATATGCCCTTTTCAAGGACAACAAGGAGAGGGGGTGGCCCTCTCCTTCTTAGGACTTCAAAGCATCATCTTCACCACTGAAATCTAGTGGTGAAGAGACCTCAACACCAAAATCCCGGAGCTAACACAAAATGACTCAAAATGAGGCCTTTCAAGGCCTAAGGGTGGTCAACAACCCTCAAACAACAAAACACTCTTAACAAACAATAAACAGGGCCTAAAAACAGAACTTTTTTATGTTATACAACAAACACAAAAACAGCTCTAAGATAGGTATAAAATCAAAGCAAAAATGGGGGAAAAAGGGACTAGTTTCTTACCCTTGTAGTCCTCTTCAACAATGGTGCTCCAATGGCCTTCTTGAGCTTGAATCTAACACCAAAATCTCAAAACACACTCTTTGGAACCTCAGCTCCAAGAGGAAGGTGAAACACTAGGTGTTTGTGTGCAATAGTGAGACACAAAACACCTAGTGTGCAAATAAGAGGGAAAGAGAGATAGAGAGTGTATATCTAACCCTAACCCTAGAAAAACCAGAGCTTGGTCTGTATTTTCCTCTCTCAAAAATGTCTAAAAGCTCTCTCCTTGCCTTAGAGAGAGTTCCTCTCTATATGCCTCTTGTAAAGCTTACAAGACAAGCTTTGCAAGAGGGAGATCCCTCCATACACGTGTATGGAGGGGAGCAAAAGCAATACAGCTGTCTAAAAATATCTGCAAAAGCAGATGAAGAGCAATCGGCCGGCCAAAAATGCCATCTTGGCCAAAAAGAGTGCCGGTCGGCAACAAATAGTGCCGACCAGCAACAAAGAGTGCCGGTCGGCAAACTATATTGCCGGTGGCAGCAAAAACCAGCCGGTGGCATCTAGCCACTGCCGGTGATGGGTGGGGATGGTCTACAAGCCCCACCCTGCCTCTCAAAGGCAAGATGCAAGTGTTTGGTGCAAAACCAGACACTAAACGGTCGAATTCGGGGATCCTGAGGCATGGCGCGCGAGCCGAGACCTCCGGGAACTCCAAACGAACACAAACATGGATAATCACCGAGTGTTCAAACGGTAACGTCCAAGTCTTGAGGACGGTAAAAAATGGGGTGTCTACAGTTGCCCCTCTTTGACAGAACTCGAAAGTCATAACAATGACGGGAGTGAATGTCAAAGCCCAGAGACGACCCATTTTTGACAAGGCCGAAGACTCAGACAAACATACAAGACAAATAAGATATGCGCCCGAAGGCAGGAGCAAAATGCAAGACAATGCACGAAGCTGAGCATAACTTATGATCATGCAAAGAAAGCTGTAATGAAGCAAACATGCGACAATTTTAAGCTAGCATACCAAACTACACTACAATGCAGAAAGGATGTAAGAGAATTATGGAATTCTCAATACGTCTCACTCGGGAGATACAACACCTGTGCGGCTCATCTGGTTGCACCAGCTGCAAATGAACCGTACATACAATATCGTGCTTGAAAAGAAAACAAACTTAACAGGTACAATATGGTTGGCAGCATGCATGACAATGCAAGGATAGTGGTGTACTCGAAATGCGTGACAGCGCAAAGCAAGTGGGGAGCATGACAATGCTGTGAAGATACAAATAGGTACGTGGAGCAAGCGGTCTACGCAGGCAACAAAATTGATCATGATCATGCGGTCTACGCAGGTAATGATATTTAGCAAATATGCGGTCTACGCAGTTGAAACATGCGGTCTACGCAGGTGATGAAACTGAACATGCGGTCTACGCAATCAAGACATGCGGTCTACGCAGGTAATGAAATTAAGCATGCGGTCTACGCAATCAAAACATACGGTCTACGCAGGTAATGAAATTTAAACATGCGGTCTACGCAAGTAAGACATGCGGTCTACGCAGGTAATGGAATTAAGCATGCGGTCTACGCAATCAAAACATGCGGTCTACGCAGGTAATGAAATTTAAACATGCGGTCTACGCAATCGAAACATGCGGTCTACGCAGGTGATGAAACTGAACATGCGGTCTACGCAATCAAGACATGCGGTCTACGCAGGTAATGAAATTAAGCATGCGGTCTACGCAATCAAAACATGCGGTCTACGCAGGTAATGAAATTTAAACATGCGGTCTACGCAAGTAAGACATGCGGTCTACGCAGGTAATGGAATTAAGCATGCGGTCTACGCAATCAAGACATGCGGTCTACGCAGGTAATGAAATTAAGCATGCGGTCTACGCAATCAAAACATGCGGTCTACGCAGGTAATGAAATTTAAACATGCGGTCTACGCAAGTAAGACATGCGGTCTACGCAGGTAATGGAATTAAGCATGCGGTCTACGCAATCAAAACATGCGGTCTACGCAAGTAATGGAATTAAACATGCGGTCTACGCAATCAAAACATGCGGTCTACGCAATCAAAACATGCGGTCTACGCAGGTAATGAAAATAACAATGCGGTCTACGCAATCAAAATATGCGGTCTACACAGGTATTGGAATTAAACATGCGGTCTACGCAATCAAAACATGCGGTCTACGCAGGTAATGTAATTAATATGCATGACAATGCAAAATGCAATGAGATGCGCAAAACAGCGCGACGGAATGCAATGCACAAAACAGTGCGACGATTTGAAATGCACAAAACAGTGCGACGCGCAGAACAGCGCGAGGTTTGAAATGCACAAAACAGTGCGATGCGCAGAACAGCGCGAGGTTTGAAATGCACAAAACAGTGCGATGCGCAGAACAGCGCGAACAATTTTGAAATGCACAAAACAGTGCGATGCGCAGAACAGCGCGAACAATTTTGAAATGCACAAAACAGTGCAATGCGCAGAACAGCGCGAGGTTTGAAATGCACAAAACAGTGCGATGCGCAGAACAGCGCGAACAATTTTGAAATGCACAAAACAGTGCAATGCGCAGAACAGCGCGAGGTTTGAAATGCACAAGACAGTGCGATGCGCAGAACAGCGCGAGCAATTTTGAAATGCACAAAACAGTGCAATGCGCAGAACAGCGCGAGGTTTGAAATGCACAAGACAGTGCGATGACCAGTGTGACACGCACGCCACACGGAATGTAAATGGGCTTAAATGCGCAACAACGCACGTATTCCGGAATGCATGACAATGCATGGAATGGAAATTCAATGATGATGCATGAGAAATGTGCACGACAATGCAAAGGGGTGCGTGTTGTAACGCATGTAACACGTGCATAACAATGCAAATGTGCGACGCACGATAGCGTGATGTAATGCACCGAAGTAGTGTGATGAACTCGTGCAACACACATGGGGCAACTTTTGAATTCAAAAAAGGATACAAAAAGGATACACCTTGCACGAATTCGAGTGCCACGCACTGGAGACACGGCCCGCGGTCAAAACGGAGGCCGGTTGAATATCGGAGATGTACTTTCTTGCACTTTCTTGAGCTAGGAAGACCAAAAACAACTCAAATGGCCTAAACAAGGCTGTGGGAACCCCACCGGCCGAAAGATGAGGCCACCGGCTGGCCATCGGCACAAAAACAATTCCATCGGCACAAAAAAGTGCCGGCCGGCACAAAACATTGCCGACCGGCAAACAGTTGCTGATGCGGGGCAGTTTTGACTTTTCACCTTGGGTGTTATAAAATAGGGCTTCAAGCCCTATTTCCTCATTTCTCTCACGCTGAAAACCTTTGCCCTCTCTCTCTAGAGTGTTTTCTCTTCCCCGTTTCTCCGTTTCTTCGCGTTCTACGCCCGTTTCGTCATCGGATTCGCGATCCTCTTCGCGTTTCGAACGTTTTCCATCGATCACATTTTCGTTTCGGTGCCTCGTTTGGCGTTCTAGCCTTTTCGGGGTTTGTTCCCCTCACTTTCCTCTTCATTTCCGTGCCCTTTCACATTCCGGCCTTCCCGGCCATTTCCGACCCTCTCGGGAGTTGACTTTTCAGTTGACTCTTCGTATTCCGGCTCGGTTTTCCTTTTCCGGCCATTTTCACACCATTCTCTACATGGCGGACGACATTCCACGTGGCGGGACTCCCCCGGACCACGAGATGGATCCCGGGGTCGAGCTCTTACCACTGAGCGAGCGCCCGTTCGACCCGGCGACCTACCGGCCGGCGATCCACATTCTGCCCCCAGACGGCCTGCGTCAGTTCCGGAGCTTTGAGAGGTACGCGGCGCCTGAGCTACTACTACGCGAGCCTACCTCCCACCTTTCATTCGGCACTTCCGAGGTAATTCTCTTCTTTCTGCTTTACTTTCTGCAATGTAGGATACAAAACTGCCATAGTTAGTTGTATTCTCTAATTGCTGAAATCTGATATGCCGTAGACCGTAGTTGACTGTAAACATACATACAACTGATATCTGCTTGAGACTGACACATGCACACACACTGCACTAGCCCTGAATCATTCAAACACACTGCACACACTGTATTTCACTGCACACACACTGGTACCCAGTATTTGTCTGAATCTGTCAAACTTGCACACATGCCACATCTGTACTGAAACACCCAAACACGCTGACACAGCACACGTATTTTACTGTAAGCACACCGGCACCCGGTATTTTCCTGAATCTGACAAACTTGCATACATGCCATATCTGTCTTTTCAAAACTGCATGTTGAATATTGTCTTGCAATTGTTGTTTTCTGTTTGCAGGAGGGTTCCCATACCATTCGCGGGTATGGGAATACTGGTGCACGGGAGTGGTATGATGAGCTCCCTGATGCGGTCCAGCGCATCGTGGACCGAGCGGGCTTCGGTACCTTCTGCCGAGGGCTCTCCAGGTTGTCCACATGCAGACCTCTCCTTGCTGCTTTGGCGGAGAGGTGGTGGGACACCACCGATTCTTTCCATTTTTCTGCTGCAGGGGACATGACGATGACCCCTTATGACTTCTCGATGCTCACAGGCATCGGGGTAGGGGGGATCCGATCCCTTTCAACACAGACATGGATGAGTGGACCGCCGCTCAGGTCCATCTACTGGGGGAGGCCCCACCACTAGCTCGTCCAGGTTTCGTCCGATACTCCTGGTTCGAGACACAGTTTCGGGTCCAGCCCGTTTTGGAGGCGGTGCAGATGACCCCAGAGGACGAGGAGAGGTATGCACGCGGCTTCCTCATGTTCCTGTTCGGGACTACCATCTTCGCCGACCGGGCGAACACCGTGCCTCTCTGCCTTCTCAGCGCACTGGTGGACGTCTGGGACATCTTGCACTATGATTGGGGCGGCGCTGCTCTGGCCACCCTTTACGGCTATATGAGCTCGGCTTCTCGTGGCAGCGGCCAGCTGCTCGGAGGTTACTGGCGGGCTTAGGAGGTACATTTCTTCTCCGCTTTTTTCACTTCTGTCTCGTACTTTCTGTACCCTGTACACTGCACACACTGCGGTCTGCTTTACACTTACTGTATACTGTACACACGGCACACACATACATTCTGCTTTACACTGACTGTACACTGCTCACACTGTACACTGCAAACAATACACTGCACAACACACGGCTCTGCCATTTCTGCTTTATTCTGTATATTCTGCTTTTTCTGATAGTCATACTGACATCTGTTTTGCAGCTGTGGGTTTACGCCTACTTCCCTAGGCTTGCACCCGTACCAGTCGCGGAGCCTCCTCCGGCTGTCCCGTTCTCGAGTCGCTTCGACGGGAGATGCACCCGGCGACCACGGGAGACATTCGGCTTCTTCCGCCGATATTTTGACACCATCACCTCGGCCGAGGTATGCTTTACTTTCAGTTTATTTAGCTTCGCTTTCCCACTGCATGTTTCAATAACAGTAGATAACAAACTGTCTGTCACTTTCAGATCACATGGCGGCCATGGGCCTCCTTGCCGTCGGCGATGCGGGGTCGGTTCCCTGGTGCTGAGGAGACCTCGCGTTTCCGGATCTTGCTAGAGGGTCCGGTCTGTCGGGCTTGGTACCTGGGGGAGCGTTTTCTACGCCAGACCCGCGGGTTACCTGAGCAGATAGTCCCGGCTCACCCTCCTGCAGAGATGAGGGAGACCGAGGGGCTGGCCACTGAGCAGCTGGATGATTACTCCATTGGTTGGGAGGAGGCCGGCTTCTGAGGCGCCGGCGACTATCAAGAGTACGTGCGGACGTACCTGATGCGCCCCCTGAGCGGTCGTCGAGCAGAGGGGGCCAGGCCTGTAGCATCGGCGGCTGGGGCCGGAGCGGGAGCAGGGGCTGGATCTTCGAGGAGGGCCCGGGTCCGTGGTAGGGGCGGAGTGCGGGGAGGACGAGGAGCTGGCTGGCCTGCCCTGCCTACTGTACTGACTTTCCAGGGGCAGGGTGGGTCGACCTATCAGATCCCCTTCGCCCCTCCACCGGCTGGTCATGAGTTCATTGACATCCCCGACTTACCGCCGGTATGTATCACTGCACTTCGTACAGTTATTCAATTCAGTTTACTTGATATTCCACAGAATACTAATGCATCTGATACCTTTGCAGGCTTCTTCTGAGTACACCCGTCAGTCGTTGGCGATGAATGCCTCGATGATGGGGATGCTCCAGTGGACATTTGACCTCCTAGCCGTCTACAGCATACCGGTATGTCCTTCTGACACTGGCCTGAAACCATTCATACACTGCTTTACATAATCTGATGCACGGCACGACACCTGACACACTGATCTCACAGTATCTGAACACTGCATACACTGCATTCTGCACCGTACCCTACACTGATAAACTGCTCACGGCATTCATACACTGTACTCACACTCTGCATTCCGTATTGCTAAACTGCTCACGGCATTCATACACTGTACTTACACACTGCATTCTGTATTGCTAAACTGCTCACGGCATTCATACACTATATTCACACACTGCATTCTGCACCTTTAAACTGTTCACAATGTACTGATGCATTTCCCTTTTTGTGTACTTTTCCAGCCTCCTTTCCAGATTCCCATGGCAGGAGGTGCTCCAGCTAGACCTGCTGTCCCTGCTCGGGGGAGAGATGAGGAGGGCCGGATATTTCCCCGTACCAGGGGAGGGCGTACTCACGTCGGGAGTAGCTCGCGAGCTCCAGTCCCGGATGATGACGACGACGAGGAGTCAGAGGCGAAGGCAGGGTCATCGGAGGAGGAGACCGGAGACGGTTCTAGCTCGGGCTCTGACGACGACGCTGATGATGCTCCTGGACCCTCGTCCAGGAAGAGGACCAGGACAGACTGACGGCCCTTCGGAGTGCTTGACACAGATGCAGATTTTTGCTATCTCTTCTTTCTTTCCTTGTACTTTTCTTTTTGTTGGTAGATAGATTACCTTGTACTGCCGCAGGCAGATTTTGTTTCTAAAACTTGTACATTTGAAAAGATAATGAAATGAAACGGACTTTTTATCTAAAAAAAAGTGTTTGCATTTACACATTTCATGCATTGCATCGCATCTCATCATGTTACACCTCAATGTAAATGGAACTGATTGGTTGTCTGAAAATTGAACACTTGCACTGTAATAATCAGATAACTAAACAGCCAACAGCAAAATGACCCAAGCAACCCACTGCCTGATTCTGGACACACAGCCCTTGCTCTACTGGGGATTAATTTGCATACAGCCCATAACACAACATTCGATTCATTCTGCACACGACAATTCTCAAACAAACAGCCCAATCTGACAGGACGGACCTCAAAGATGGAACCGGTTGGAGTCGAGACACGTTCAAATGTAGAGAATGGCACAGCATTCTGAGCATAAGTGATTTTTGAAATCGAATGAGGGTTTTTCAAACCGGGATATCGAGCCTACCACTGAACACAGCGGGGAGGACTCAAACAAAGAGGTACACGACCTAAACACAACGAGGCACGCTCGGGAGAGACTCAAAACAAAAGACGAGACCGTCAAATGAAAGAGACACGACACACAGACGCGTAAACGAAGATGGGAGACCTCGGACCACGAGGAGCCAGTTCAAACTGGGTATTGTTTCCCACCCTTTCTGATTTGTGATCCTCACATCACTCGACTCTCAAGCTCGGATTTTCTCTCAAAACCCTTTTCCTCACTTTTCTCTCAACTTCCACCTCTCTATTCTTCAATCTCTCATTTTTCATCCCTCCCCGGGGTGATTGATGGATAAATAGCAAGGTGTGGGTTCATGCTCAATACCGTTAGCTCACGGCTATTTCTTCCGGCGGGTAGAGCGTCCTTCTGGCAAGTACGTCGATGACGGGGGAAAGACAGAACGTCTGGCTCAACTGTGCCCCTAGTTCATCATTTTAACCATTCTTTCGTTTTTGCCTTCTACTAAAATGGTTTTGATCAAAATGAGAGTCGGATTAACATACTTGTTCGATTTTTGATTTGAAAAGCGTGCAAGTCAGGCTGCAAGCACTGAAAATTTTCCTTTTTTGGGTCCAAGACAATGGTCCGATTTTGGAAAATGGAATAGTTTTCGAGAAAATAGTCAACCTCAGTAAAAATTTTCAAAAACTATTTTTCAAACAGTCAATGCTCAACGAGCATGAAACTTACCCTTCGAGATGCGCAACCTCGGATCGGAGGCAATGGAAAATTGCCCCTGGTTTGAAGGGGGGGTGGGAGGCAACGGAAAGCTGCCCCTAGTTTGAATGGCGGCTCACAGCGGCTCGTGGCAACGGAAAGTTGCCCCTTGTTTGGATGGTGCCGCAGCAGTCTGTAAACAGTCTTCATTGGCGATGGTCGAGCTCTTGGACACAGTGACGACGAAGACGGTCACAACACATATATGGACACAATCACCTTGAAGGGTGTTGGCCACTGGACTTTGAGGTGAAATTGAAACCATTGCATGGACTGAGACGCTTATGGAAGCGTTGGGGGCTGGACTTCATGATGAAGTTGCCTACGTATCCCAAACATGGGAATCAAGCCTTACGTAGTTCCGGTTAAGGTACACTCGGGTATTTTAACCTTCACTTTGTTTGGCTCTTACTTTTGCCAAGGCGCCCAATGCGGGTTTTCGACCTTGCGAGCTTCTTTTCATTTTCTATTTCTTCTTTTTTGTTCCTTTTTCTTTTTTTGCCTTTCTTTTTTTTCTTTTTTTTTTTCTTTTCTTTTTTTTTGTCTTTTTTTTTTTTTTCTTTTTTCTCTTGCTCTAACTTTTGCCTGGGTCGCCCTTCCGGGTTTTCGCTCCAGTGAGCCTCTCAAAGGGTAAAAAGTGTAGCAAGTCCATGCCAAATGGTTTCTTGAAATTGAAGCCTCTCTGTGTCCAGGAGAACGGCTGTTGCATTGATTTGCAGAAGAATCCATCACGGTTGCTCCAGGAGCTTCTTCCGGCGAGATCCACTCCTTCTGATTTGGCTTTTGGTGCCTCTTGCTTGAGGGCTACTTCAAAACTGGCCACACGGGCCTTTCATGGCGTTTGTCCGTTGAACTTTCTGAACATTCTGAACGGGTTCAAACTCGGAAAACGAATAGGTTGAATCTTGAGGCTGAGAGCGATCCTAGGCTGCGCAATCTCAAGAGCGATTCCACACAGGTCTTCGCAGGGCCGCATAAAACATTTGCTTTTGAAAGTTTTTAAGAAAGCGACGAATCGCTCGCGCCGAAGATAGTGTGGAACCAATCTGGATCAAGCCAGGATCCTCCTCAGTACTCACGCTGACAAGCATGATTTCATTCATTAAAAGGCTTAGCACGCCTCTCTTTCTCTCAAAATGATCAAAATTTTGCAAAACCCGAGGAATTCCTTCCTCTTCGTTTTCATCACCGCAGTGTTCAAAAGGTTTGTTTTTTGAAAATTTTAGGTTATTGCAATGAGTTTGGCACACAGGAGAGCAGGCGAGATGTACTGTCAACCCAATCAAATTCTCTGGCACTTATGCTGAAAGCAAGCATGAAGTTGAGATAGCAACAGCTGTTTCAAACGGCTCTGTTGGTGCAACTGGCTCCTCGGCAGAAACAGACTCACGACAAAAAAATAAGATAATTACAAAACAAAACGGTGTTCGGGACAACAACCCCAGAATCACCAGGTATTATATACAACGGGGACGGACTCGATACAATCAGACAGACCCTTAAGCAAAAAAGACTGACTCAAGACAAAGAGACAAACTCAAAACAAAAGACTGACTCGACATCCAAGCCAAGATTTACAAAACTCGGTTTCACCGATGCTCAAAAATGCGTACCAGACGCTTCATCCAAAATGTACCAAATGTTGCCCGCAGGCGGTTCACTTTACATACTCGCAGTATCTGAGCCCTCGAAATCCAACAACTGAGTGGTGACGGGCTTGCCCGAGGTGGGTGGTAGGATAACCTTGTTATCAATCAAATCCTGCACTTCATGACGAAGGCGGGAACATCCATCGGTACTGCGACCGGACTGTTGATGGTACGCGCAGTACAAGGTAGCATCATGAGTGGCGGGGAGATTCTTCGGGAGTGGCCGGGGCTCCAAAGGCTTAAGATGCCCGTTCTTTGCCAATATTAATAATGCCCTAGACAAAGGCATGTGGAGATCGTGAAAGACCCTGCGCCCTCGGGGCAGGTACTTTGTAGTTTGAGGATTCTTGCCAGATGCGCTGGCGAAAGGATCAGCTGGCGCTGCCTTGGCCTTTTGAACTTTTCCCGGTGTAGGGTTGGGAACTACAGGAATTGTCTGGGCATGACGGGGCTCGTCCCAGTTTTCTGCCTGGCTTGAACTGCCTTTGATTGCAGCGGGGAAAGCGTCATCTACAGCTTTGGTTACTATTGCAGATGCTTGTTGCTTGCTCATCCCTCTGGTCTTCAGAGCCTCGACTGCCCATAGCAGTTGCTCAATGGGGTCGGCATCTATCTTCGCCTTGTCTTTTCCTCTGGCCTCAGCCTGATTGAGGGTCTGGGTTGGTGCTGGCATGTCGTGGCTATAGCCGGAAGCCACCTCTGGCTGGCTGAGCTCTATCACAATCCGCCCCAGTAGCGGGGGCTCCTGTGGTACAAAATTCCCGGCATACGGCGCCGCTGGCGGTGAAGTCGATATTCCATAGGCGAGGTCTGCCACAGACCTTTGGAGATCGCCTATCATCCCCATCAATTCGAAGGTGGTGGGCTCACGAGCCGGGTATAACTGGGGAGCCCAGACCGGGTGCACAACGGGCGACCTGGGCGGATATGACATACTGATGCTGGCCTCATTCTGCGGAGCGGTTCCCTGCTCCAATGCAGCCGTCATAACCACAATTTCTTCTAAACCTTGTGCCGCCATAAATCCTGCCTCAGCAAAGGGGAGACACTGGCTGTTCTGTATCAACTCTGCAACTCTCTGAACTGAAAGAAAAACAGATAGCATTTCAGCCCAAACTGATCAAACACGGGTGTAGCCAAACAACTGTACCCTACTGCTGATCACTGTTCCCAGATTTCTGTTCCCAAAATACTGAATCTGATACCCGCGGATAACTGATTCCCGATAACTGATTCTCAACAATACTGATTCTGGCGCCTTCGGGACCGATACTCAAACTCGCAAACTGGTATATGCGTTCCTGTAGAGATACACTCTAAAAGCACATAGCAAGTAAAAGAGAGCTCAATCACCCCTATGTTGGGGTAGGGTTTCCCTGTCCTATTTTGTCAGGAGCTAGGGTTTCACTACGCACACAGCGGTTTCAAACAACTTAGCATCGGGTAAGCAACTTGTCCTAGCTTGGAATGGTCACTATGGATTCCGAATATGCACTAGGTCGAATGGTCAAAAGGGTGCCCCGATAAACCGGGGTTTGTGTTCCCATACTGTCAGAGCCCATAGCCGGTCAGCCTTATGGACATGCCTTGACAAGACAAGCCTCCGGCAAACCGTTCAGGAATGGCAGATTGCAAACACTGTGTTCCTAGGCGCACCAATGCACATGCAATGCAAAGAAACACATAAATGAAGTCAAAACAGGATATCACGAGTTCGAGTCAAACTCTCTAAAATTCCCCAGCGGAGTCGCCAGAAACTGTAACAGCGCCCGCGTGGGCCTCGTGCTACAGTTCGGACTCGATTTGTGTCACGGTTCTAAGTCTGAACCAAAGAGTCCAAATCCGGCAAATCGTTTTGAGAAAAAGATTTTTGAAAAAGTAGTGCCAAACATGGACTGCTTTGCCAGATACAGAGTCGCCACCTAAATATTTTTAAAAATGGGGAAATTTAGGAAACCCTGACTCGGTGCCGAAGGCCACATGTCCGTCATCACCGGAGTTGTCTCGGCTCGGGAGCTTAGGTACGATCGGGGAAGGTCAGCTATGAGCACCCCCTTTCGCCCGGTCCGAAGACCAGCCTCTACTAACCGTGATATTCGTATTTGAAAACTTTATGTGTTCTTATTCCGTTTATTAGCTTAGAATTACTATGTTATGCGCACAGCAAACAAGTATAGACTAGATTGCCTAATTTGGAAATGAACATTGCATATCCGTTCGGTTTGAAAATGCTTTGGAATTTGCTACTCGCAAGTAGGCTAAAACACGGATTTCAACGAGTTTTTCCAACTCAAACAATCCAACCTTCACCCACATGCATTCAAGCAGTTTATAACACATAAGCATCTAGCCACATGTTAAGCATGCTGACATGGCAACATTCACACTCATGCGATATGTTAAAGCGGAAATACTTACATCGTACTCCGTGCCAAAACAAAGAACTCGTTAGCAAACATGCATGATCCAAGTCCATGTTAAGTGCCTAATGCATCGCATACAAAGTGTTGCTAAGATAGGCTCGGCTAACCTAGACATGTCATGTGAAAATGCACAATTAACACATATTCAGTTTGGAATTTGAAAATACATATGCAGTTAGCATGATGTACCGAGCTCAATGCATGTAATACAAATGCATGGATGCACGCATGCATAGCATGAGGTATGCTAATTTAAACGTGTCCTAATACTAACCATTAAAGCGGGTAAGTAAAAGGGAAGAAAAAAGTGAGGTTGGAAGACATACACACCACCCACGCACACTTATTACAGATTTGCCCTCACTCGGAGGGACCGAATAAATATTACAAATTAATTAACTACACCGGCTAATTAATATTACAAATTGCCTAATTTAATTAACAAATTAAATAGACTAATTAAAACAGGAAAACGCCTCGGGAAGCGCGCCGCCATGCGCAAGCTGCCTCTGTTTTCTCTCCTATGCTCCTCTGGAGGCTGTCAAAACCTCAGGGTTGCATCCCTAGGCACTGGGGAGTACCACCGGCTGAGTGGAATCATCACCGGCACTGGCATGTGTCCATCGGCACAAAATTGAGTCTGCCGGCAGAGAAAAGGTTGCCGGCCGGCACCTTACACTGCCAGTCGGCAAAGAAAGTCTGCTGGACCTGCAACTCACAGCAACAGAGGGCAAAACAAGGCATGGCAGCACAATTCAAGGCATGTATGCACCAACCATGTCTCTTATCATTGTGATGACTCAAAGGGACATGTGCCTTGGTTCTCGGACCACCAATCACGCATTTCCATGCATGATGGCCCAAGGAACCAAGTATGCAACTTTGATTTCAAATGCATGCAAACCAATCAAACAAATTAGGCCTAATTCTTATCACCATTTCAAGGAACAAGGCATGCATGCAAGATGCAATGCAACCTAGGCATACAAGCTAAGGATGCAACATGGCATGGCAATTAACTTATGCAAGCATACAAGCATGCATATGGCAATACAAATGGGTGCAAAGATGGACTTAAACATGAATTAGGCGACTCTAAAATAGGCCTAAAACAGTAGCCATAGTGCTAAAAAGTGAGGGCTAAATGGCATGCACACACATATGCGCATAAGGACCGACACTTAAGCACAAAACGAGCAATATTCAAGCACACTTGAAAGGAGGAATCATGGACTAATTAGCATGCAACATAAGTATTGAAATCATGTTAGGATGGTGCCAAACCAAGCAACAAAATCAAGCCAAAACATGCAACGAATAGTCCAAGTGTTCAAAGCAAATCAATAAGGCATTGAACTACACTTAACATGACCAAACATGGCATGCATTAAACAACTAAAAACAGATTTTTAGCATGTTAAAACAAGGCCAAAGGACTCCTTAGATGGCATCTAAGTGGCCCAAATTCAAAGGCATGCAAAGGCATTAAAACATGGAGCACGCAACACATGCTTATGAGGCATTAAAGATGCATGCAAGGCAACCAAGCAAGCATGGAAATGGGACTGAAATAACATATAAAGTGACCCCAAATCACCAAAACAATGCAAAGATGGCATGCTACACATGCACATACTCAAGGCCAACAAGCCTAAATACAAAGGAGCTATATAATGCATGCTAAAATCAACCCAAATACTTATGGACAGATCTAAAACATGGCAAAATAAGCACATAATCTTCACAAATACAAGCCTAAAACATGCTCCAACAAAGGCTAACAACCTAAGGCATATTAAGGCATAAACATGGCATTACATGGCAACTATGCTAAACATGCATGGAGTTCCAAAACCAACTTGAAATCATGTTATATTATGGATATATAAGCATGAAAAACAAACCAAACATGCTCAACACACACTCAAGCATAGGCTTCCTTGAGAGGCCAAAATATGCCCTTTTCAAGGACAACAAGGAGAGGGGGTGGCCCTCTCCTTCTTAGGACTTCAAAGCATCATCTTCACCACTAAAATCCCTCAAGATTTCAGTGGTGAAGAGACCTCAACACCAAAATCCCGGAGCTAACACAAAATGGCTCAAAATGAGGCCTTTCAAGGCCTAAGGGTGGTCAAAAACCCTCAAACAACAAAACACTCTTAACAAACAATAAACAGGGCCTAAAAACAGAACTTTTTTATGTTATACAACAAGCACAAAAACAGCTCTAAGATAGGTATAAAATCAAAGCAAAAATGGGGGAAAAAGGGACTAGTTTCTTACCCTTGTAGTCATCTTCAACAATGGTGCTCCAATGGCCTTCTTGAGCTTGAATCTAACACCAAAATCTCAAAACACACTCTTTGGAACCTCAGCTCCAAGAGGAAGGTGAAACACTAGGTGTTTGTGTGCAATAGTGAGACACAAAACACCTAGTGTGCAAATAAGAGGGAAAGAGAGATAGAGAGTGTATATCTAACCCTAACCCTAGAAAAACCAGAGCTTGGTCTGTATTTTCCTCTCTCAAAAATGTCTAAAAGCTCTCTCCTTGCCTTAGAGAGAGTTCCTCTCTATATGCCTCTTGTAAAGCTTACAAGACAAGCTTTGCAAGAGGGAGATCCCTCCATACACGTGTATGGAGGGGAGCAAAAGCAATACAGCTGTCTAAAAATATCTGCAAAAGCAGATGAACAGCAATCGGCCGGCCAAAAATGCCATCTTGGCCAAAAAGAGTGCCGGTCGGCAACAAATAGTGCCGACCGGCAACAAAGAGTGCCGGCCGGCAAACTATATTGCCGGTGGCATCTAGCCACTGCCGGTGATGGGTGGGGATGGTCTACAAGCCCCACCCTGCCTCTCAAAGGCAAGTTGCAAGTGTTTGGTGCAAAACCAGACACTAAACGGTCGAATTCGGGGATCCTGAGGCATGGCGCGCGAGCCGAGACCTCCGGGAACTCCAAACGAACACAAACATGGATAATCACCGAGTGTTCAAACGGTGACGTCCAAGTCTTGAGGACGGTCAAAAATGGGGTGTCTACAACGCCCTTTCTACTAGCAGGGCTGGTACATCTAGAGGTGGGAGTAGACCGGTTCCTCCGGTTCCGTCGACTCATCCTCATCCCGGATGGCCAGATATGCCGACTGAGTTGATGGCGTGGCAGTATGGGGCTATCTCTCCGACTCCGATCCCGCTAGAGCCTCCGATGCCCAGTGATCGATACGCCATTGATCCGGACTCACCGCCGGTATGCTCCACTTTTTTCATTCATCATTCAGATGTTTAGACACTCTTCTGTTCACTGATGATTATGAGCTCATTTTTGCAGCCATCGCGAGGGTACATGGAGGAGGTGGTTGGACTGGTGGCCACACTCGAGGGCATGGTCCTGCGTAGGGAGGCACAGTTGTCTGTCGCGGGCATTCAGGTACCCTTCAGTTTTCTGGCATTTATCATACTTCTGATGACATGCTGATTTCTACTGCATCGATAGACTATTTTGTGTAGAGCACGTCTGACACACACCCCACTTGTACACTGTATTTACATGCACCCACTTTACGTAGCCTTTGCTTCTATCTGTATCTGATGTATATATTTGGACTGATGTATTCGAATTGAACTCTTTGTTTTCAGATGCCTTCATGGTCCGGTCAGCCGCAGGCCAGGCCACCTGGGCCTCCTTGGGGAGCTGGGCCATCTGGGCCTTTTCAGGGGGCGGGGCCATCTCGGCCTTCCCGAGGATCCGGGCCATCTAGGCCTTTTCGGGGAGCTCGAGGAGGGCCTGTCTGCAGACGCAGGACTCACGTTGTAGAGGTGGAGCCTGATGAGGAGGAGGAGGATGTTGAGGAGGAGGAGGAGGAGGAGGCTACCGATCGTCAGTCAGAGACATCTGCTGAGGAGGGGGGCTCCGGTTTTGGCTCGGGGAATAGAGGCGAGGCTGAGGGGGATCCTGAGGATGACAGCTCCGACTCAGATGATGATGATGGTGCGGAGATTGTCCCGCAGAAGAGGATGAGGAGTGCTTCTCGTTCCCGCTCCCGAGGACATTGATGTTACTATTTCCTGCTTTATTTTTCTTTTTTGCTAGTAGTTTGTAGCACTTTGCACATTGTTAGGCAGTTTTATTTTTTGTAAAACTTGTACCTTTGTTTGTTGTAAAGCATGATGAAATGAAATAGCTTTTGAAAAAGTGTTTGTATTTTAAACTTTTAGCATCGTATCGCATCAATTTATTTTGCACAAAAATGGAATTGAATGGAAATGCGCATTGTGTAATCACCAAGTCAGGTAGTGAACCGACGCAACAAACTAAGCAACTCAACTTACTAAGATATAACAGAATCTTTAGCAAGTTTACAACTCGATAAGCAAAATGCAACAACGCAAATAAACAAGACTTTAACAAAAATTGCTTAAACAGAGAGCAATGACTCAAAAACACAAAACATGTCCGCTCGACAAACAACTCGATAACCAAAATACAACAACTCGATAAACAAAACCCAACAACAACAAAGTGTACTTCTGACGATCTGGGCATCGGAACGCATCCGAAACGGAGGGAGATGAAGGCCTTTGACTTTCCCGTTGCATGGAAATGCTTGAAACTTCCTCTCGAAGAGTAAAACAGGGCCAAGGAGATATACTGGAGCATTGCCGGCCATTTTTGTGGAGAGAGACAGCTGGCCGGCCATTTCTGCAAAAAGTAAATGGCTGGCCAGCCAGAAAAGGTGGCCGGCCGGCCACTCAGTCCTGCAGCCACCAGATTTTTGACACGTGTCCCCGTGAATAGTGTTTTTCCTTCTATAAAAGCCTCAACTTCGGGAACATTCATTTCATCTTAGTTTTAGACAAAGATGGAGGCGTTTCTCGCAGAAAATGTCACATCTTGGATTTCTTCTCTAGATGGCTTGAAAAAGTTGAATTTTCGGGGTTTCGGCTTGAATGCACTATTCACGCTGAGCCGTACTCCGCTACAGCTTCCTTTTCTCCATGCCGCGGCAAGGTTCTGGAATCCAGTGACGCATGTTTTTAGCTTTGGTGGCCAAGAGATGTGTCCCACTTTCGAAGATTTTCAGGTTTTGATGGAGTCTGAGTGCTCTGAGGTGATCTTGCCCCAGCTCCGTTTTGGCCATGCTCAGGCTTTAGGGCGGATGTGTGGGCTCACAGCGCATGATGCTCGATCTTTGATCTGCAGTGGGGAACTGGACATCCTCGGCTTGATCCATCGTTTTTCCGACGCCGGTGACCGCAGCAACCATTATTGGCAGGGTTTCCGGTAACACGCCCTCTGCTTATGTTTGTTGTCTTACTTTCTGCTTTCCTCGGGCTTCGGCGGGGCTAGCATTCGCCTGATTGAAGTCGCTCAAGGCTTGAGAGAGGGAAAGAGCTGTATTGCTATGACCTTGGCCGAGACACTGATGGGCTTAGATTCTGTCTATCGCCGGGAGGCGACTAGGTTTGCTGGGAGTCCACTGCTGCTGCAGGTAATGTTTCCCACCCAACCTTACATATATATTTGCTCACATCACTCGACCCTCAGGCTCGGTTTTTCTCACAAAACCCTTGTCTTACTTTTCTCTCATCGTACATCTCTCTGTTCTTTATTCTCTCATTTTCCATCCCTCCCCTAGGTATGGTTAATGGACAAGTTGCAGGTTGTGGACTCTTGCCCGGCCTATTCAGCTCGAGGCTACTTTTTTCGACAGCGCCTAGTCAATGCTCTTGACGAAAGGTGGTGGTTCGATTGGATGTGCAATTTGTCCGCAGACGGCATCGCTTGGCGTTGTCCTTGGCTCAACCTCCCGGCAATGAGCTATAGTATGTCCCGGCTGATTGGGATCCAATTGATTGGTCTAACCCACTGCGTATTTTATTTTCCGTTCCGGTTCCTACGTCAGTTTGGCCATGATCAGACTTGTCCACCGGAGGGGATTGAGTACCCAGCCGCTTTCCCATTCCGGGGTGCACACCTTGCCCGATATGCCACAGCATGGAGGACTAGAGAGCTCCTGGCCCCTGCTTCCACTTTCAGTTGCACTTTGTCCGATGAGTGCATGGATTGGTTCAATGAGGAGGCACAAGTTGGGCTTGGCATCAGATGCTCCGTCCAGCTCTGGGAGGGGAAGCAGAGATACTTGATTCAACTATGCCCCAAATTTATTGCTTATTTAGAATTTTCAAGTTTTCGTTATGGATGTACAAAAAAAAAAAAAGCAACCTCGATTGTAATGCAAGAGCAAGAGAACTCAGTTTTGAAATCAATGAAATTGAAAGTTGTGGTACTGAAAATTTTCCGCTTTTGGTCCAAAAATGGTCTTAGTCGTAAAAAGATTAATTTGAACAAAGTCAACTTTTATTAAAACTTTTTAAAACTATTTTCGATGTGGATCAGAACTGGACACGCCGGAGATCTGTCACTGAAATGCACAACCCCAGATCCCTGCAACTGGAAAGTTGCCCCTAGTCTGAAGAACAACGCGGCACTCCATAGCAACGGAAAGTTGCCCCTAGTCTGAGTAACTTCGTACCGTCGCGGCAACGGAAAGTTGCTTCTAGTTTGAACAGCACTGTACCGGAGATCACGATAAATGCTGATGGATAAAGATGACTGAGATGATCGAAATGGACAGAGTTGATCGGGGAAAAGTTTATGGCTGAACTTCGATGTGAAGTTGCCTACGTATCCCAAAGATGGGAATCAAGCCTTACGTAGTTCAGGCTAAGGTTCACTTGAGTATTTTCACTCTCCTTTTGCGCTCTAACTTTTGCCAAGGCCGCCCTTTGTGGGTTTTCAACCTTGCGAGCTCAGTTTTTATATTTTCTAATTTTTTTGTGCTCTGACTTTTGCCTAGGTCGCCCTTTCGGGTTTTCGGCCTAGCGAGCCTCTCAAGGATAGTATTTCTTCAACTTGTCCATATTGATCGGTTGTGAGAACTCCAAGCCATCTAGATCCATCAGAACCACAGCTCCACCTGACCAGATAGCTTTGATGATGTAAGGACCAGTCCAATTGGGTTTGAACTTGCCCCTTGGGTCGTGGATGGGAGCTCGGTTGTCTTTGAGCACCAAATCTCCCTCTTTCAGATTCCTGGACTTAACCTTCTTGTTGAAAGCCCGGGCAATTATGCGTTGATAGCCTTGGATGTGGTACAGTGCTTTCAGTCTTCTTTCATCAAAGAGCATGAGTTCTTCGAATCTGCTTTGCTGCCAATCTGCTTCGGCTATCTGGCATTCAGCCAATACTCGTAACGACGGAACCTCAATCTCAATGGGTAGAACAGCCTCCATTCCATAGACCAATGAATATGGAGTTGCTCCAGTAGAAGTTCTGATTGAAGTCCTGTAGCCCCACAGAGCAAATGGCAGCTTGTCTGGCCAGTCCCGATAGGTTCCCACCATCTTCTGCAGTATATGCTTGATATTCTTGTTGGCGGCTTCAACCGCTCCGTTGGTCTGCGGCCGGTATGTAGATGACTTATGGAAAGCCACATTGTATTTCTCCAACAAGTCTACCACTTCTTTCTTGAAGTGGGAACCATTATCTGAAATTATTTCGTTTGGCACCCCGTAGCGACAGATGATGTTGTTCCTGATGAACTTTGCGACGTGCGACGCCTTCAACACCGCGTATGATTGGGCCTCGACCCACTTTGTGAAATAATCTATCGCTACTAGGATAAACTCATGCCTGTTTGACCCTTTCGGGGTAACAGCTCCGATCACATCAATTCCCCAGACTGAAAAAGGCCATGGCGAAGTCATGTTGTACAGTTTTGACGGCGGGATGTTCATGCGGTTTGCATGAATTTGACACTTGTGGCATCGCCGAACAAAGCTAATACAATCCTCCTCCATGGTTGACCAGTAGTAGCCCTGTCTGAGGATCTTTCTGGCCAGCATTACTCCATTCATGTGTGCACCACACTCCCCCCCATGGATGGCTTCCATCAGGCGTTTTGACTCTTCAGCTTCTACACAGAGCTTATGCATTCCCAGATGACCCCTTTTGTACAGCTTTCCCCCGCAGATAATGAACTGAGCAGCCATTCTTCTGACAGCCCTCTTATCTTTGGCATTTGCCCCTAGTGGGTATGTCTCCTTTTCCAAGAAGTTCCAGATGTCGTAATACCAGGGGTTGCCGTCTTGAACCTCATCTATGGCGGAAATTGACTCGTATGCCGGCACGAACTTCTGATCAATAATGACTGGACGCATCCGGACTCCGGACGGGATGTCTATCATAGAAGATAGAGTTGCTAGTGAATCTGCAAACCTGTTGTTCTCTCTTACGAGGTGGGTGAAATTTAGCTTTTCGAACCGAGGAATTAGCAGATCCAAGGTTTGGTGGTAAATTATCATCCTTTCCTCCTTGACTTTCCAATCTCCTTTTGCTTGAGACACAACAAGGTTCGAGTCCCCAATGACGTCTAACCGTCTTGCCCCTAGTTCTAGGGCTGCTTCCAGGCCAGCAATACATGCCTCATACTCTGCTTCATTGTTGGAAACTTTGAACCGGAGCTTGAATGCTAAAGGGATACGGGAATCATCAGGCGCTATCAGCAACACCCCTATCCCATACCCATATTGGTTTGACGCTCCGTCAAAGTACATCGTCCAAGTTTCATCTTCGACGTGCAGAATGGCTTCATCTGGGAATAGATACTCAACCGCTTCATCCCCCTCAACCGGGTGGTCGGCAAGGAACTCCGCTACCGCTCTCCCTTTTACTGACTTGCGCGTTACATACTTCAAATCAAATTCGGAGAGCAACAGCAGCCAGCGAGCCAGCCTACCCGTAAGTGCTGGTTTCTCGAAAAGATATTTGATGGGATCCAAACGCGAAACCAACATTACAGAGTGGGCTAACAGGTAGTGCCGCAGCTTCCTGGTTGCCCATACCAAGGCCAAACAAGCCTTCTCCAGCGGTGTATAGCGGGTCTCGTAATCCAGTATCTTTTTGCTCAGATAGTATATGGCCCTTTCCAATTTGTCTTCTGACTCCTGCGCAAGCATGCAGCCCATGGTGGTCTCAGTTACCGAAAGGCACAATATCAACGGTCTCCCCGGCTCTGGTGGTGACAACACGGGTGGGTTCTGTAGATACTCTTTGATCTGCTCAAAAGCTGCTTGACATCGGCCGTCCCATTGGAATTTCTTTCCTTTCTTCAGGAGACCAAAAAGTGGTTCACAAGTCAAGGTTAATTTAGAAATAAACTGTCTTATGAATTGCACTTTACCCAGAAAGCCTCGCACCTCCTTTTCAGTCCTTGGTGGTGGCATTTCTAAGATGGCCTTGATTTTGGAAGGGTCGACCTCGATGCCCCTTTGTGTAATCAGAAACCCTAGCATCTTCCCTGCTGTAACACCAAACGTGCATTTCTGGGGATTCAGTCGCAGCCGAAACTCTTTGATCCTTTGAAAGAATTTTTGTAAGGCGGTGTAGTGGCCCTCTCTATCTTTGGACTTGACAATCATGTCGTCCACATACACCTCGACCTCTTTATGGATCATATCATGCAATATTGTAGTCGCTGCCCGTTGATACGTAGCTCCAGCATTTTTCAACCCGAATGGCATCACTCTATAACAATATGTCCCCCACGGGGTAGTGAACGCAGTCTTCTCCCGGTCTTCGGGTGCCATTACTATCTGATTATAGCCTGAGAAACCATCCATAAACGAAAGCAAGGCGTGTCCTGCCGTGAAATCCACCAATTCATCGATGTGCGGCAAGGGGAAGTCGTCATTCGGACTGGCCCTATTCAAATCTCTGAAGTCTACACAGACCCGAATTCTGCCATCCTTCTTTCGCACCGGAACTATGTTGGCCAACCAAGTTGGATATTCAGATACCAGCAGGAACCCTGCGTCAATTTGCTTGGTGACCTCTTCCTTAATTTTGAGGGCCCAGTCCGGGCGAATCCTTCTGAGTTTCTGTTTGACAGGGCGGGCCTCGGGATCAAGAGGGATCCGGTGCTGTACAATCTCAGGATCGATTCCAGGCATGTCTTCGTAGGACCACGCGAAAACATCTTTGAAATCTTTTAATAAAGCGACTAAGCGCTCGCGCTCCTCTAAAGACAACGTGGACCCGATCTGGACCAGCCGCGGGTCCTTCTCAGTACCAACATTCACAGTAGTGATTTCATCCATTAAAGGTTTAACAATTCTTTCCTGCTCTTGATCAATTAATCGTTGCAAAACCGGGGGAATTTCTCCCTCGTTGTTTTCATCAAAATTTTGAAAATCCTGATTTAAGCAATAAATCAAAGGCACAGAAAAATACTCAGAAACCACATCCACATCATTCTCATTAAATATTTCCAAGCCGTCAGATTCCTCTGTTACAACAGACTCAAAAGAAAATGAAAAAGACGACCTAGACAGGACTGTGGCATCCGGGTTATCACCTCCAGGAATACCGAACTCAGACTCAGTCGAGCTGGAATCTGATTCCGACGCACAAGATTCGGTAGAATCAGATTCCGGCTCACTACCTGACCCGGAACTGCTAGATAAAAAGCCTTCTTCATACTGCCAGATGAGAGAAGGTGCGATAGATGCATCCAAGATCGACGCTGGAAAGCCCGCAGCTATTTCATCTCCAATCACAGAAACCGAAGAGTTATCCCCCAAGCACTCTTGGCCGATCGGAGGATCTGATAGTAGACTTGCCAGTGCTACCCCCATTTCAAGCTCTGTGCCCTCAGGATCCACTGCTTCACATTGCTCAACCTCAGTTGGTGGGTCTGTCTGCGCTTCGGCAACGTCATCCCCAGATAATTGTATGTCGAAGAAGATTTCAAAACCAGACACGCGCGTCCCCTCCGCGTTTAGCCATGGCTCCGGGAAGCCGCAGAATGGAAAATCTTCCCCCTCCCGGACGAAACGTCCGTTTAGGGTACCCCAGATGGGCCTGTGCATTAACCCAAATGGCTTCCCGGCCTTCTTTGCTCTGGCCCTTCCGGCCATTTCTTTTCCTTTCCTCACCCAATCCTCCTTGGTGGGCAGATAACCCAGTCCAAAGGCGTGAGGGTTGTGTGGCACTTCGGCCAATACTGAGACGCCCTTCCGGCCGCTTCTCCCTAATCCCATCCCGGGGATATGTTTTAGCTTGTTCATGAGGTAGATAGATTGTGCACTAACATACATGCCCTCATTCACAGCCATGACATTCTGCACCACTTGAGCCTCGGCCAAAGTGAACCCCGACAAAAACACATCCTCCGTGCCGTGCTCGATCTCTAAGACAGGTGTGGACACTTCCGGCGGTGGATGGATTGATGAATTCCCAAAAACGATCGCTACCCCTTTCCCGTGAGGGTACTTTAGCATCTGATGTAGGGTGGAAGAGACTGCTTTGACCTGGTGCAACCACGGTCGCCCCAAAAGTAGGTTAAAGGTTGCGGGAACGTCCAAGATATGAAATTCGACACTGTGTTGTCCTGGACCAACCTTGGTTTGAATTTTAACAGTCCCCATCACTTCTCTGCTGGTATTGTCGTATGTTCTGATCACTTGGGTGGTTGGGACGAAGTCCGCGGGTTTTAACCCGATCGCATATGCCGTCCTGGTTGGGCATACATTAATCGCAGACCCGGTATCAACAAGTACCACCGGTATCCACTTATCTCTACATTCCACAGAAATATAGAGAGGTTTGTTATGACTTGTGCCCTCAGGCGGTAGCTCCTTGTCCGAAAAGGTTAATGCCGGGGAACCTCCTCCCGGAAAAACCAGCCCAACCAGCTGTTCAGGCGTAGTGTCTATGGAGAGTTTGGACTTGTCCATAGCAGATAGGACAGCTTCTCTGTGTACTCGTGATGCCATTAGCAGTCCCCAGATGGAGATGTCCGCTTGTATTTCCTTTAACTGTTTCAGCACAGCCTCATCTTCAATCTGCTTCTCCTTCTGTTTCTCTGCTTCTCTATCCTTCCCGGATGCCTCGGGTTGGTCTAGGTGTGGGGGTTTGAAGTACCGCCCACTTCTTGTCATATGGTCAACCTCATCGAGGTACCAAGTGTCATCCGGTTGATTATTCCCCCAGTCTTCATCCGTGTGGGCAAGACATAAGTCATCGTCTTCCCACCACATTCCATCGGCAACCAACAGACACCGGTCTGGCTCCGGTTTAGTTGCGCTCGCAGTATTCTCTATCCATATGCTCGCAGCATCCTCCATTTTCGTGCACACAGCACTTTCGGTCCCCTCAGGGCCTTTAGCTTTCCTAATTCTCTCAGCCTCCTCGAACTTTTCTTGTTCCAGCTGCGTCAGTACAGCTATTTGTTCAACAGTTCCCATATCCATAATGCCCATGTCCCGAGCGGAATTCTTAGCACCGGCGCTCTCCGGTGATACAACTTGACTTTCGGCCATTCCGGCCACAACTGATACTTCTGCCCCTGCCGGGCTCTGTCCTGATTGGGCTTCCCCCACTGCATCTGGTTGATCCTCGAGCCATCCAGTGGCCTCCGCTGATCCCTCATAATCGTACCAATTGATTGACGCCTTCCCCAGCTCCTGGTCATCAAGAAATTGCAGGTTGGCAAAGTCTTCCTCTGCGGCTGTCAAATCATCTGCCCATAGCCCAGATCCATCTCCCCGGATCATGCATAGCTCTCCTGTCTCTGGCAATTCTATACTTAGCCCAATTCGGCTCGTTGATAGGATATACTTGCTTGGATCATAAGCTCCCCCAGAAAAATTCTGTCCAGTCCCAGATTCAGCAATCTCATTCTCTCCCAAAATCTGCCCTGCCCTGTCTTCGACGGTCACCACCATCGGTTCTGGTTGGGTTTTAGAGATGTCCACCATGCACAAGAAGTCAGTGCAATCGGGAAGGAGCACCTCCGGCTTGGGTAGGTGGGTGGGAGTAATATAGATGCTAGGATCGTAAGATGCGACCCCAGTCTGGATAAAATTAATTCTTTTGGGAGGGGGAGGTTGGTTATGTGGTGGGAGAGGGTTGGTTGTGACATTGGGTTTATCAGGAGGCGCGATCACCTGTTTGTCAATAAGATCTTGGATCTCATGACGCAATCTGTAACAACGGTCGGTGTCGTGACCGTGTTGTTGGTGATATGCGCAGTACTTTGACGGGTCGTAAGAGGGGGGGGAGTGGATTCGGTAATGGCTTTGGCTCCAGGAGTTTCAAATGATTTTTCCTGATCAATATTCCCAGAACCTTGGTCAGAGGCATATATAGTGGGGTAAAGGTTCTTTGGCCTCGCCGTTGGAATCGGTTGTTTTGTGTGTTGCTTCCGAACGCGCCGGAGAATGGTGTGGCAGTCATGGGCCTTGGAAGGGGAGGGGGAGTGGTGGTGACCATACTAACTTCCGAGGCTCTCGTATTTGCAGCGCCACTCGGGCCTGCATTGTTGTTGCGGTTGAAGGTCCTCCTCGGTTGTTCTCTGTCGTGGTCAAACAGACCTTGTTTCATTGCATCTTCGATTTGCACCCCCATATCATGTAAATCTGCGAAAGTAGGGAAGGGGACTACAATCATTCTCTGCATCAACTTCGGGTGGAGATTGCGCACAATCATCCGGATTTGATCTTTGTCAGTGGGCCTTAAAGTCATTGTTGACGCCTTTGCCCTCCATCGGATCACAAAGTCCGAGAAAGATTCCTTGGGCTCTTGCCTTGTCGTTTCAAGATCACGGGTTGTGATCTCGATCTGAGTGTTGTACGAATATTGCGCGACAAAGGCCTCAGCCATTTCATCCCAATTCTTTTTCACTTCATCTTGTAATCTTGCGTACCAATGGGAGGCCACACCCGACAGGGTTCGGCCGAATAGTGAGAGCTTCTGTGGTCGTGTTAGGCCCATTGGCCGTAAGACATCTGCAAACAGTCGGATATGGACCATGGGGTCGCCGGTCTCGTCAAAGCGGTCGATTTGTGGCATTTTGAACCTATCGGGGAGTGTTACGGCCTCCTCGGTATATCCATCTTCGATATCCGGCATAGCCTTGACCCCTTGGGATTTCTTGAAGAGCTTCTTCAGTTTGCTCAATTTCAGAGCTGTATGATCAACCTCGACCTCGAATGGAGAGTCCGGGTGATTAGGTGTATGGACCTTGGACAGTTGTGGTGGAAGCGGGGGCGGAGCTGGCCCCGTTGGAAGATTTGTGTCTTCTTACAGATTTTGGATAGTCGGCACAGTATTCTGGGTGTTTGGAGGAGCGTTCTGAACAGTAGGTGCCTGCTCAGGTAATGGGGCTCCTGCCGGAGGAGGAATTTGGTGTGAAGCAGATGCTGTACTCTGTTGTTGCAGTCTGGTAATCAGCTCAGCTTGCTGGGTCATAATCTCAGCTTGTTGCTTAGCGAGTTCATCCCGGCGAACGGCATCCTGTTGCATGGCCCGCATGGTTTCCTGCATTTGGCGCATCATTTCCTCAACTCCTGTTGGTGCCGTCATACTGTTTTGATTTGTCTGAACTACTGGCAGATCTGTCTCAATGGGGATCTCAATCCAACTGTCCACTGATGGGGGATACCACTGTTCTGGTGCTCTTTGTTCAGATACACTGCGCTTTTTCTGCTTCCTTCTTGTAACAGGGGGTAGAGAATGGAACACTGGCTGTCCGTCGATTAGATCCTCAGATCGATGGAGTCGACGACCTCGTGTCCAAAGTGCTTGGGGAATGCCTGCTGGGTTGGAAGCAATCGTGCCAAAACTGACCCTAGCAAAAGATAAATAAAGCGAAAAGGAAATAAATAAACAGATAAACGGACAGCATAACAGCTTAAAATAAAATGCATGACACACAGCCGGGCATAATCAACACACAGTCAATAAGTTGAATACACACTGTCCTCAAACACTGATTATTATCCCTGTATCACTGTCCCCTGAAACAGAATCTGATATCCGCAGATAACTAATTCTCAAATACTGGCTGATGCCCGCAGGCCTGATACCCATAATACCGAACTGATGCCCGCAGGCCTGATGCCGACAATACCGAACTGATGCCCGCAGGCTTGATACTCAAACTCATATACTAATCTGATGCCCGCAGGCCTGATACTGACAATACTGAACTGATGCCCGCAGGCTTGATGCCCAAACTCATATACTGATACATGCATTCTTGTAGAGACGCACTCTAAAGCACATAACAGATAAGTGAGAGCCAAAACACCCCTATGTTGGGGTAGGGTTTCCCTGTCCTATTGTGTCAGGAGCAAGGGTTTCATTACGCACGCAGCGGTTTCAAACAACCTATAAACGGGTAAGCAACCTGTCCTAATTTGGAATGGTCACTATGGATCCGAATATGCACTAGGTCGAATGGTCAAAGAGGGTGCCCCGGTAAAACCGGGGTTTGTGTTCCCATACTGGCAGAGCCCACAACCGGTCAGCCTTATGGTCATGCCTTGACAATACAAGCCTCCGGCAAACCGTTCAGGAATAGCAGATGGAAAACACGGTATCCTAGGCGCACCAATGCAAATGCAATGCAAAGAAACACACAAGCGTAGTCAAAAACAGATATCAAGAGTTCGAGTCAAGTTCTCTAAATCCCCAGCAGAGTCGCCAGAAACTGTAGACGTCCCCGAACGCCCCGGGAGGGTTAGTCCCGTTCTGTTCATTTGGGGTCACTACAGCTCGGACTCTTAAATGTCACGGTTCCTAATCTGAACCAAAGAGTCCAAATCTGGCAAATCATTTTGAGAAACTGATTTTTTGAAAAAGTAGTGCCAAATATGGACTGCTTTGCCAGATACAGAGTCGCCACCTAAATATTTTATTTTGGGAAATTTAGGAAACCCTGACTCGATGCCAAGAGGCCACGTGTCCGTCATCACCAAAGTTGCCTCGGCTCGGGAACTTAGGTACGATTGGGGAAGGTCATTTCGTGAGCACCCCCGCTCGCCCGGTCATAGACCGGCCTCTACTAACCATGATATCTAGTTTTGAAAACATTGTGAGTTCTTATTCTGGTTTATTAGCCTAGGTTGCTATGTGATGCGCACAACATACAAATATAGACCGGGTCGCCTGAATTGGAACGAAACATTTCATGTTTGTTTTTGAAAATGGTTTGCTACCCGCAGGTAGGCTTTAAAACATTTGATGATTTATTCCAATTTAAGTAACCCAACCTTCACCCACAGGCATTCAGGCAGTTATATCAGATAAGCATATAGCCTCATGGTAAGCATGCTATTCATGGCAGTCACTCACACGCATGCAAGGATGCTAAAGCATAAAGCTTACCGAGTACTCCAAGCCAAAATAGGAATTCATTAGAAATCATGCATGATCCTAACTATACAGAAATGCCTAATGCAACACATGCAAAATGCAATTATAGCAGGCTCGGCTATTCTAAGATGGCATATGAAATGTTACAACTATCATGTATTCAACTTTGAAATTGAAAATACAATGCAGTTAGTATGATGTGCCGAGCCCTGTGCATGCAATACAGATGAATGAATGCAAACATGCTGTCATACTGTATGCTAATTTAAATATGCCCTAATCTAACTATCATAAGCGGATAAATAAAAGGGAGAAAGACGTGGGGTTGGAAGACATACATCACACTCACGCACACTTATTACAGTTGTGCCCTCGCGGAGAGGGTCCGAATAAATAATACAGTCCAAATATTACAGTCCCGAATAAAAGAATATTACAGTCCAAAATATTACAAAATTCTAATTAATTAATGAATTAACTAAGAAAGTAAATGAAACTGGCGTGCAAGCCAGGGACCGCCTTGCTTCTGATGGATGATGCATGTCCGAATTGTCTTGCGCGAAAATCCATCGGAATGCCCCGATTAGCCTCTGTTTACATCTGTTCTTGAAATGCGTGCCAAGCCCCAAAAAGTTGCTGATTCCTGATTTTGCTGCAACAGAGAGCAGGAAAGGGGCATAGCAATGTATTTGCACAGATATATGCATGTCTCGAACCTCGTGCCACCAATCACACATACCGAGGCATGATGGTCGAGGAGTCGAAATGCACCACTCAATATGGGATGAATGCGCATGAAACTACAGCTAAAACCTAACTCCATCATGGATAATCCGGAGTGTCGGTGACTGGGGAATTGAGACACATTCCGTCACTCGGAGTACGAAATGTACCTCGTTTCCCGTGCCCGGGCTAACTCCTATTCCGGACACGATGCAATATGCATGATATGCATGAAATGCGACTAAGATACAATCCTAACATACACAATGCTATGAAAATGAGATGCCTCGAAATGCGTGCGCACGGGCACGCAAACTGAGAAAAAGACAGAATGCACTGAAAATGAGACGCCTTGAAATACGTACGCACGGGCACGTAAACCGAGGCGATGGCATACACAATGCAAATGAGACGCCTTGAAATCCGTGCACACGGGCACGTAAATCGAGGCGATGACAGAATGCAATGAAAATGAGATGCCTTGAAATGCGTGCACACAGGCACGTAAACCGAGGCGATGGCATACGCAATGCAATGAAAATGAGATGTCTCGAAATGCGTGCACACGGGCACGCAAACCGAGACAATGGCAAAATGCGATGAAATGACATGAAAACATGATATGGGCTTATACCAACATAAGTGAGCCTCAGCCACACTCACATAGGATGCCGGCGGATAAAAAAGAGGTGCCCTGAAATGCGTGCACACGGGCACGCAAACTGAGGCAATGGCAAAATGCGATGTAATGACATGAAAACATGATATGGGCTTATACCAACATGAGTGAGCCTCAGCCACACTCACATAGGATGCCGGCGAATAAAAAAGAGGTGCCTCGAAATGCGTGCACACGGGCACGCAAATCGAGGCAATGGCAAAATGCGATGTAATGACATGAAAACATGATATGGGCTTATACCAACATGAGTGAGCCTCAGCCACACTCACATAGGATGCCGACGGATAAAAAAGAGGTACCTCGAAATACGTGCACACGGGCACGCAAACCGAGGCAATGGCACAATGCGATGTAATGACATGAAAACATGATATGGGCTTATACCAACATGAGTGAGCCTCAGCCACACTCACATAGGATGCCGGCGGATAAAAAACGAGGTGCCTCGAAATGCGTGCACACGGGCACGCAAACCGAGGCAATGGCAAAATGCGATGTAATGACATGAAAACATGATATGGGCTTATACCAACATGAGTGAGCCTCAGCCACACTCACATAGGATGCCGGCGGATAAAAAAGAGGTGCCTCGAAATGCGTGCACACGGGCACGCAAACCTAGGCAATGACAAAATGCGATGTAATGCCATGAAAACATGATATGGGCTTATACCAACATGAGTGAGCCTCAGCCACACTCACATAGGATGCCGGTTAATGAAAATGAAGTGCCTCGAAATGCGTGTACACGGACACGCAAACCGAGGCGGTGACAAAATGCGATGAAATGACATGGAAACATGATATGGGCTTATACCAACATGAGTGAGCCTCAGCCACACTCACATAGGATGCCGGCGGATAAAAAAAGAGGTGCCTCGAAATGCGTGCACACGGGCACGCAAACCGAGACAATGGCAGAATGCGATGAAATGACATGGAAACATGATATGGGCTTATACCAACATGAGTGAGCCTCAGCCACACTCACATAGGATGCCGGCAGATAAAAATGAGGTGCCTCGAAATGCGTGCACACGGGCACGCAAACCGAGGCGATGGCAGAATGCGATGTAATGATATGAAAATGGCATGCAATCATTCTAATGGAATTTCAGCACTAAAATATGGGGGAAAACAGTCCCGAAATGAGGCGAAATGACATGAAATGCAAGGAATTGTCCCGAAATGCGAATTTAGGCACTCGAAATGGCCTATAGCTATGCCAAACATGCACAACATGGACATGGAATGCAAAGACAGAAGCTAGGCAGTCCCAAAAAAGGCACTTTCACAGTTATAAACATGGCCAAACAGCAAGCATAGGTATGGCAAAAATGGCATGCAAGAATAGGGGCCAAAAGAGGGGTAATGAAGCAAGTGATATAAGCAAAACCCAAACTGAAAATTTTCCTTCTCCAACATTGAAGAGGGACCAAAAATATGAATATTTACAGTATATGGCAGCCTCAAAAGCAGTATAAAAACATGATAGAAATGTGATGCAAAATGAGGCTCAAAAGTGGCTATAACATGAAGTATGCAAAATATTCACCAAACAGCCGAAGACCCTTAATAAAACATGTAGAATGGGCCAAAATAGGACTATTTCCAGAACTGTAAAATGGGCAAAAACAAAAGCATGGTAGGCTAACTAAACATGCAAGAATGGGGAATAAAAGAGAGATATAACATGAAGTGACCTATGGAGGCCCCAAACCATGAAAGGACCTAAATGAAACATGAATAATGGACCAAAATAAGCACTTTTTCAGAACTGTAAAATGGCCAAAAACAAAAGTATGATAGGCTGCCATTGCATGCAAGAATGGGGAAGAAAAGAGGAGTATAAAGGTAGGTATAACATGGAAGTCCCAAATGGTGTTGAGCCCTTCTTCAATGTTGAAGAGGGGCTCAAAATAAGCCTAATATCAGTTTACAACATGCTCAAAAACAGATTTCTCATGGGCCAAAAATAGCATGCAAAATTACGACATATAAGAGGATCAATGAAGCAAGTGTATCATGGAGGGCTCAAACAGGGTTGAGCCCTTAATGAAAAGTGAAGATCAGCTCAAAATAGGGCCCTTTTCAGTTAGGGCCAGAGCTTGAAACAAAAAGCAAGTGAGGCTTACAAATGGATCAAGAAAAGGGGTCAAAGAAGAGAAAGGTTACTCACCCTTGAAGACTAAGACTTTTGTTGCTTCTTGGATCAATTTGCAGCTTCTTTGGCCTTTGAGAAACCTTCCTTGTTGCTGGAAATGAGGTGGTGGTGGTAGAGCTTGGTGGTGTAGAAGAAATGGTGCTTAAGAACTTAAGGTTTTTCAAGGAAATGAGAGGTATAAAAATGGAGTTGTGTATGGAAGCTTGAAGATGAAGTTTTCTAACCCCAACAAAGGATATATCTTGCTTGCTATATAGGCCAAAAAGGGGGTGTAAAGGTGGGGGAAAAGGAGAGTAACTTTCCCCCACAAAATATCCCCCGGATAAAGATCTTTTCTGGGGGATAAAGCCCCACAGCTGTAAAGGGAACAGTGCAAGGAGCTCGGCCGGCCTGGTACTTTTGCTGCAGGTGGCCGGCCGGCCACACCCCCTAGCCGGCCGGCTAGGGGTCAAAAAGGTCAATCAGATTTTCTGGCCGGCCACCAACTGGTGGGGTCCTCCTATCTGTGTACAACAAAACCCTGTGGTTAAAAGTCCAAGAAAGTGGGTCCAAGGGGTTCAACATTAGCCCGGAAGGAGGGGGTCAAAAGGGTCAAGTTGAATTAATGGCCGGTCATTAACTTTTAGGGTCCTCTCATGTGTGTACATCACAAATATGTGGTTCAAAGTTCAAGAAAAAAGGTCCAAGGGGTTCAACATTAGCCCGGAAGGAGGGGGTCAAAAGGGTCAAGTTGAATTAATGGCCGGCCATGAACTTTTAGGGTCCTCTCATGTGTGTACATCACAAATATGTGGTTCAAAGTTCGAGAAAATGGGCCCAAGGTGTTCAACATTAGCCCGGAAGTGCGAAAAACGAGCGCCGGAGGGCGTCGGAGGATGTATAACTGGTTGCTGCAACAATTGCTGGCCTCCCACCCTTCAGTGACCTTCCCAGTGATAAAACAGAGGTACCTGCGAAAAATGAACGAAAACCGTTGCAAAACGAATGCTCGGGGACCAAAACGCGCAGTTCGGGGTCCCGAAAATGGGCTGTTAAGCACCGAAAGTGGCATTCGGCCACGAAGTGGGCTTCTCAGCCCCCAGTGTCCCTCAAAAGGGAGGAAATAGGAAGTATGCCAAAAATTAGAGCAATAGGAGATGGTTAAGCGGTCCCGAACCGAGGCACACGGCCTGACGGCTCCGAAAACCGGAAACCGGACTCCGAAATGGGAAAAATGGCCTACGGCCACCAAATGTAGCCTACGGACATTGAGAGATGGTCTACGGGACCTCTCCCTCCCCTCAGGAAAAGGAACAGAGAAAACCGAGTCTGGTTCGCAAACCGAGACAAGGCACGGAAGAGGGTTCAGAAGTCCGGAGGCAGGGCTCACGCCCGCGACTCTAAAACTTCTGAACGAGCACATTATGCAACATCACCAAGCGCTCAATCGGTGACGTCTGAGTCTTAAGGTCGGTCAAAAATGGGGTGTCTACAGTGATACGCTGAGAAATTTATCTTTTCTCTCTTGCATGTGATATGCTGAGAGGTTTTCTCTTGCGTGTGATACGCTGAGAAATTTATCTTTCCTCCCTTGCATGTGATATGCTGAGAGGTTTTCTCTTGCGTGTGATACGCTGAGAAGTTTATCTTTCCTCCCTTGCATGTGATATGCTGAGAGGTTTTCTCTTGCGTGTGATACGCTGAGAAGTTTATCTTTCCTCCCTTGCATGTGATATGCTGAGAGGTTTTCTCTTGCGTGTGATACGCTGAGAAATTTATCTTTCCTCCCTTGCATGTGATATGCTGAGAGGTTTTCTCTTACGTGTGATACGCTGAGAAATTTATCTTTCCTCCCTTGCATGTGATATGCTGAGAGGTTTTCTCTTGCGTGTGATACGCTGAGAAATTTATCTTTTCTCTCTTGCATGTGATATGCTGAGAGGTTTTCTCTTGCGTGTGATACATTGAGAAATTTATCTTTTCTCTCTTGCATGTGATATGCTGAGAGGTTTTCTCTTGCGTGTGATACGCTGAGAAATTCCTCTTTCCTCTCTTGCATGTGATATGCTGAGAGGTTTTCTCTTGCATGTGATACGCTGAGGAATTTGCCTTTCTTCTCTTGCGTGTGATACGCTGAGAAGTTTACCTTCTTCCTCTCCTATGTGTGATACGCAGAGAGATGTTGTGTGTAAGGCTCCGGGTAGTCTCAATAGTCACTTTTAGCCTTCTCCGCGTGAGACGCAGTGAGAATTGCATAATTTTCTTACATCCTTTCTGCATGAAATGTAGTTAGATTTGTATTCGCTTGCTTAAAACTGTTGCATGGTATGCTTCATTACAGCTTTCTTTGCATAATCATAAGTTATGTTCAGCTTCTTGCATTGGCTTTGCATTTTGCCCCCTTGCCTGTGGGCTCGCCAGCGGGCACATCTCTGTTTATCTTGTACGTTTGTCTAAGTCTTCGACCTTGTCAAAAATGGGTCGTCTCTGGGCTTTGACATTCACTCCCGTCACTTATGACTTCCGAGTTCTGTCAAAGAGGGGCAACTGTAGACACCCCATTTTTGACCGACCTTGAGACTCAGACGTCACCAGTTGAGCGCTCGGTGATACTACATATCGTGCTCGTCCAGAAGTTTCAGAGTCACGGCCGTGAGCCCTGCCTCCGGGCTTCCGAACCTTCTTTTGTGCCTTGCCTCGGTTTGCGAACCAGACTCGGTTTTCTCTGTTTCTTTTCCTGAGGAAAGAGAGAGGTCCCATAGACCATCTCTCAGTGGCCGTAGGCTACGTTTCGTGGTCGTAGGCCATTTTGCCCGTTTGGAGCCTGGTTTCCGGTTTTTCGGAGCCGTTGGCTGTGTGCCTCGGTTCGGGACCGCTTAACCACCTCCGTTTGCCTCAGTTTTTGGCATACATATTATTTTCTCCCTTTTGAGGGACACTGTGGTCCGAGAGACCAACTTTGTGGTCGGACACCACTTCCGGTGCCTAACAGCCCACTTTCAGGGCCCCGAACTGCGTGTTTTGGCTCCCGAACCTTCATTCTACATTTTTGGGCTCCGACCCGAACTTGAGATAGTCATATTTTGAGGTCCTTTTCATGTTTGATTAAGGACCTTTTGCTGTTTGATATCTCCTCCTGTCACTTGCTTCTTTAACGCTCTTTTAGGCCTATTTTTGCGCGGTATTTTAGGCTTACTTGTGAGCTGTTTCGGACTTGGTCATAAACTACAAAGTGTCTTATTTTGAGCCTCTCTTCAACTTTGTTGAAGGGCTCTCGGTCATTTGGGTCCAGAAGCTACCACTTGCCTTTATATCCCACTTTTTGGCTTTTTTTGGAGGGAAACTTGGATTGTTTTCCCTCCATTTTTTCCCTCCATTTTTCCCCCCCTTTTCCCCCCATTTTTGCCTATATATCAGCAGCTCCAGCTGCTGGTTTAGGGTTAACAAAATTTCCCCCCCAAGAGCCTTGCATTATATCCCTCTCTCTCTCTATAATTCTAAGCTTCAAAATCCTTAAGTTCCTACACCCATTTCTTCACCACCACCAAGCACCACCACCACTACTCCATTCCAGCAGATAGGAGTGGCTTTCCAGCAGCTAAGAGGCAACATTTTTCAGTCCTAGAGGCAACAAAGGTTGGGTCTTCAAGGGTGAGCACTCTTCTCCCTCTTTCTAGCTCATTTTTTGCCTCATTTTTTTAGCCTCTTTGCTTGCTGTTTTGAGCTCCGACCAAAACTGAAAAGGTCATTTTTTTTGAGCTCATTTTCATGTTTCATTAAGGGCTCAACCCTGTTTGAGCCCCCCATGTTGCACTTGCTTCAATATCCTCCTTGAATGTCTTTTTTTTTGCATGCTTTGGCAGCCCATTATGCTTTCATTTTTGGGCATTTTACAGAACTAAAAACAGGCTTATTTTGAGCCCCTCTTCAACATTGAAGAAGGGCTCAACACTGTTTGGGACCTCCATGCTACACTTGCCTTTATATTCCCTCTTTGGTCCCCATTTTTGCATGTTTTGGTAGCCTATCATGCTTCGGTTTTTGGCCTTTTTACAGTACTAAAAATAGTCTTATTTTGGCCCATTCTTCATATTTCATTAAGGGTCTTTGGCCGTTTGTGGAATATTTTGTATACTTTGTGTTATAGCCTCTTTTGAGCCTCATTTTGCATTGCATTTCTAGCATGTTTGTATACTGTTTTGGGGTTTTTACAGTTCTGTAAATATGCATATTTTTGGTCCCTCTTCAATGTTGTAGAAGGGAATTTTTCAGTTTGGGCTTTGCATATACCACTTGCCTCTTTGGCCACCTTTTGGCCCTTTTTCTTGCATAAGAGCTTAGCCATATCTATGTTTGTTTTTAGGGTTTTTACAGTTCTGTAAAGTGGCTTATTTTTGGCCCCTATTCAATGTTGTTGAAGGGCCCTAACCTATTTGGAGTTACCAGCTATGAGTTGCTTCATAATCTCATGTTTAGGGCCATTTTTGCATGCCATTGTTGCCCTATCTTTGCTTGCTGTTTGGCCATGATTTATACTGGTAAAATGCTTATTTTGGGGCTGCCTTGCTTCTGTATTTTCATTCCATGTACCAATTATGCATGCTTTGTATAGCTGTAGTTCATTCTATGTGCCTAATTTTGCATTTCGGGAGAGATCCCATGCATCGGGTGTGTTTTCGCCTCATTTCGGGGCTGTTTTCCCCCACATTTCATTGCTGAAAATCCATTAGCATGCTTGCATATGCCATTTCCATGCCATTGCATTGCATATACCATTGCCTCGGTTTGCGTGCCCGTGTGCACGCATTTCGAGGCACTTCATTTTCATCCATCGGCCTCTTATGTGAGTGTGGCTGAGGCTCTCTCATGTTAGTATAAGTCCATGTTGCATTCTATATGCCATTTTAGCCATATTGCATTGCGTATGCCATTGCCTCGGTTTACGTGCCCGTGTGCACGCATTTCGAGGCACTTTATTTTCATCCATCGGCCTCTTATGTGAGTGTGGCTGAGGCTCTCTCATGTTAGTATAAGTCCATGTTGTATTCTATATGCCATTTTAGCCATATTGCATTGCATATGCCATTGCCTCGGTTTGCGTGCCCGTGTGCACGCATTTCGAGGCACTTCATTTTCATCCATCGGCCTCTTATGTGAGTGTGGCTGAGGCTCTCTCATGTTAGTGTAAGCCCATATCATATTTCCATGTCATTTGCATTGCGTATGTCATTTTCTCGGTTTGCGTGCCCGTGTGCACGCATTTCGAGGCATCTCATTTTCACAGCATAGTGCATACTAGGTTGTATCTTAAATCGCATTCATGCATTTCCTCGATTTGTGTGCCCGTGTCCACGCACTTCGAGGCATCTCATTTTCATAGCATTGTGCATACTAGGTTGTATCTTAGATCGCATTCATGCATTTTCTCGGTTTGCGTGCCCGTGTGCACGCATTTCGAGGCATCTCATTTTCATAGCATTGTGCATGCTAGGCTGTATCTTAGTTGCATTCATGCATGTCATGCATATTGCATTGTGTTCGGAATAGGAGTTAGCCCGGGCGCGGGAAACGAGGTACGTTTCGTACTCCGAGTGACGGAACGCGTCTCAATTCCCCAGTCACCGACACTCCGGATCATCCATGATGGAGTTAGGTTTTGTTGTGTTTTCATGTACATTCATTCTACATTGAATTGCGCAATTCGGCTCCTCGGCCATCATGCATCGATATGCGTGATTGGTGGCACGAGGATCGAGGCATGCATATATTTGTGAAATACATTGCTATGCCCCTTTCCTGCTCTCTGTTGCAGTAAAAATCAAGAATCAGCAACTTTCCGGAGTTTGGAGCGCATTTCAAGAAAAAGTGCAAACAGAGGCTAATCGGGGCATCGCCATGGATTTCAGCGCAAAGGCAACCCGCACATGCATCATTCATCACCCGGAGAAGAGTCAAGGCAGTCCCTGGCTTGCATGCCAGTTTATTTATTTTTTTTAGTTAATTCGTTAACTAATTAGAAATTTGTACATTATTTGGACTGTATTATTTGGACTGTACTATTCTTTTATTCGGGACTGTATATTTATTTGGACCCTCCGAGCGAGGGCAAAACTGTAATAAGTGTGCGTGAGTGTGATGTATGTCTTCCAACCCCATGTCTTTCTTCCCTTTTATTTATCCGCTTATGATGGTTAGATTAGGGCATGTTTCAATTAGCATACAGTATGACAGCATGTTTGCATTCATTCATCTGTATTACATGCACCGGGCTCGGCGCATCATACTAACTGCATTGTATTTTCAATTCCAAGTTGAATACATGTTAGCTGTAGCATTCCATATGCCATGTTTAGAATAGCCGAGCCTACTATAGTTGCATTTTGCATGTGTTGCATTAGGCATTTCTGTATGTTTAGGACCATGCATGATTTCTAACATAGTTTCTGTTTTGGCTTGGAGTACTCGGTAAGTTTTATGCTTTAGGATCCTTGCATGCGTGTGAGTGACTGCCATGAATAGCATGCTTACCATGAGGCTATTTGCTTATGTGATATAACTGCCTGAATGCCTGTGGGTGAAGGTTGGGTTATTTGGATTGGAACAAATCATCAAATGTGTGTTTTAAGCCCACTAGATAGTGGCAAAAATCATGTTTTCTCCACCTGAGGGTGGCAAATCCACGTCTTAGCCTACTTGCGAGTAGCACCATCAAACCATTTTCAAACAAACAAACATGAAATGTTTTGTTCCAATTCAGGCGATCTAGTCTATACTTGTATGCTGTGCGCATCACATAGTAATCTAGGCTAATAACCGGAATAAGAACACACAATGTTTTCAAAAATAGATATCATGGTTAGTAGAGGCCGATCTTTGATCGGGCGAGCGGGGGTGCTCACGAAGTGACCTTCCCCAATCGTACCCAAGTTCCCGAGCCGAGGCAACTTTGGTGATGACGGACACGTGGCCTTTGGCACCGAGTCAGGGTTTCCTAAATTCCCCCATAAAAAATATTTAGGTGGCGACTCTGTATCTGGCAAAGCAGTCCATGTTTGGCACTTCTTTTCAAAAATCTGTTTCTCAAAACGATTTGCCGGATTTGGACTCTTTGGTTCAGATTAAGAACCGTGACAATTTAAGAGTCCGAGCTGTAGTGACCCCAAATGAACAGAACGGGACTTAATCCTCCCGGGGCGTTCGGGGACGTCTACACTTGCCTCTAGTGTAGTGCTCTTCACTAGTTTAATGTGTTGTGCATGTGTTGCTCGCATGATTTAGTGCCATTTTTCAAGCCATTTCAGCACTGAAAAGTCTGCAACCTCCCTCCATTCTTCACTTTTTAATTTTCTTTGAAAGTGGTCTTGAGCCCCTTGTTGGCTTGAGTGTGAACTTGAGGCTCTCATGCCTAATGGTTTTAAACCTCTCTTGAGGGTTCCTCCTAACCAACAGCATGAGGCCTCTTTCATGCTCAAGGCACTTGTGGCTTAGGCCATCTTTCCAATTAGAGGACTTTCACATTGGTCTTAATTGGTTAAAGGATTAATCGGTAATGTGAAATGTGTAAACAAAATGAGCAAAGTAAAATATGAACAAGATAAACATTTATGTTGCATTGCATGTGTTTGGATCGGACATTAATCCAAACACAAGAAATGTGGGACGTTTCATACTCAAAGTGATGAAACGTGTCACGTTTCTTGGTCGCCATCACCCTTGATCATGTATGATAGGGTGGTGGCCCTTTGAGTCTTATTTGTGCATTCATTAAGCTTGTACAAGCTTGAATCTTTGGTCATCATGCATTGAAAATGCTTGATTGGTGGCTTGAGAGCCAAGTGCCATACTCATTTGAGCTTGAGGAATGATAAAGAGTGTGGTAGTGCACACATTCCTTGAAAAATGCATTGCTTTGCCTCTATTGCTCTCCATTGTAGCAAAAACAGAAGTCTGGAAAAAGTAATGGCCGACCGGCCACTTGAAGTAGCCGATTGGTCACTTGGACTAGCCGACTGGCCAGTTAAAGTGGCCGACAGCTACTTTTTGTGGCCGACCGGCCACCAATCAATTTTTGTGCAAAAGTGTTCCTGTTTCGGAGCAGAAGCAGTCTGGAGGTTGGTACAATGTTCAGAGATCAAGGCAAGTGCAATTAGAGGCAACCGATGACAAGGCGATGGATTTTCGGGAGGAAGCCAACCGAGCATGCATGTCTCCCTCGTCCGCGAGGCCGCTTTATTGTTTCATTAGCTAGTTGTAACAAATTAATACATCTGTTGTAATCAATTAGTTTAATCTGTTTTGTAATATTTTCATTAGCTTAGAATAGCTAGTTATTCAATTCGGTTTGTAATTAATTAGTTAGACTAGTTAATTACTTGGTTTGTAATAATTAGCTTAGCTTAGTGTAGCTTAGCTTATTTATTCGGACCCTCTTTCGAGAGGGCGCAATGTTGTAATAAGCGTGCGTGTGTGTGTGCATGTTTTCCAACCCCACGTCTTTCCCCTTTTTACTTAACCGCTTTCGGTGGTTAGTTTAGGGTACGTTTTGATTAACATACCTTATGCTTGTATGTTTGCATCATTCATTTGTATTGCATGCATCGAGGCTCGACACATCATACAAACTGCATTGTATTTCAATACTTACTTGAATATGTGTCTCAAAGCATGTTATCAAATTGTTACATTCATATGCTATCTTAGATAGCCGAGCCTATTAGTTGCATTATTGCATGTGTTGCATTAGGCATTTTGTATCGTTAGGATCATGCATTGTTTCAAACTAGCTTTTGTTTTAGTTTGGAGTACTCGGTAAGCTTTTACGCTTTAGCATACTTGCATGAGTGTGAGTATTGCCATGTTTCGCATGCTTGCCATGGGGCTATTTTTTTAAATGATTAACTTCTTGAATGCCTGTGGGTGAAGGCTTTGTTGCTTGAATTGGAACAATTCGACAAATGTATGTGTTAAGCCCACTTTGCAAAGTGGCAAAATCATGTTTTAAGCCCACCTGAGGGTGGCAAATCCGCATTTTAGCCCACTTGAGAGTGGCACATTCAAACCATTTTCGAAAACAAACATGAGCTGTTTTGTTCCAATTCTCGCGATTTAGTCTATACTTTCTTGTGTGCGTCACATAGTAAAGTTGGCTAATAAATTAGAATAAGAATGCATGAGGTTTATAAAATAACATATCATGATTAGTAGAGACCGATCTTTGATCGGGCGAGCGGAGGTGCTCATTTCAGGACCTTCCTCTCTCGTACCCAAGTTCCCGAGCAGAGGCAACTTTGGTGATGACGAACACGTGGCCTTTAGTATGAGTCAGGGTTTCCTAAATTTTCTAAAAATAAAATATTTTGGTGGCGACTCTGTAATCTGGCAAAGCAGTCTAGTTTTGGCATTATTTGATTCAAAATCTGATTTTCCAAAATGATTTGCCAGATTGGACTCTTTGGTGTTTATCAGTTTCACATTGCACTTTGTGAAACTAAATTTAGAACCATGACAAGAGTCCGAACTGTAGGACCAATTCGAGCCTCTCCGAAAGGGGGCGCGCGAAGAAAGTCGAGTCTACAGCGCCGTTTGGGTCAAATAAGCCTCCTGATTCGGAGCGCCCTTCATGGAATTCGGAGCCCCATGTGTGAATGACACGTTTGGGCCGAATAAACCTCCGAATTCGGAGCTCCTTTCGTAGATATTGCGATTGATAAGCGTAAACGTGATTGACGTAAAGTAGTAGATGGACTTAATTTACAATCATTGATCAAAATAACATATAGACATTCAAAATAAAATGTTTTGTTAAATAGATTGTGAGTACATGATTTACATAAAAACGGAACAATGTACATAAAAATTATTCGGCTCCATCCTCGTCATCAATCTTCTCGGCGTTGAAAGCCTCAAACGGAAAAGTATAATTCTAATATAAAGGTGACGCCGGATCAATGCCCGCGGCCTGGAGAGCCTTGATCCATCCATGCTTAAATTCGCAATTTTCGCATCGATAGACTTCCTTGGCTAGTTTTTCCTTCGTCTTGTCTATTCCAATTTTTTGGCCGTCATGGAAGCCTTTTTCATAGGACCTGGTCTTCGCAGCTTCTATTGCGAACATACTCACCGTTTCTCCGTCGGCAATCCCGTGATCCAAAATTTTCCGGTTTACTCGTTCCGTGACAAATGGGTTCACTTGACTCGTCGACTGAGTCTCAGAGGTGTTAGCTTTCTTCAGCTCATTTTCGACCTTCTCTACGCGGGCTTGTAAGCTCTGAATGCGAGCGTCCTTTTGCTCTATCTCTCTTCTCGGGGCACGAAGACGCATACCGATTTCATAGGAGGTATATAACCCCTTTACTGCTCCATGGACGCCCTCCCGAAAAACTTCATAATCAACCCAACCGACCATCGACTACTGAACTTCTGGCAGAAAAATCTGTCGAGCGAACTAGACTGCTACATTTGGGTCGTGGATAATCGAATCCGTTTCGGTCATCGGTTTGTTCCCAACGAAAATCAAAAAACTCAACGGGCACGGTGGCCCACTGGTTTCTCCTCTTGAACGAGGGGAGTTATCTCGTTGCTGTTTTTCCTTCTTAGGTGACCTACTTCAATGACGTGGGGAATGACACCTCTCATGCTCTCCTGACGTCCTACTCCCCATGCGCGTAGGCTTGTTACCTTGATTCATATCTACGTCCAGTTCCGCCAGTGTCCTACCCTCCCTTTTACTGTTGAAGAATAGTCTTCTTGCCATCCACAGTCGTCCACACTGCTTTTTTTCTACCCCAATTTGTTGGATTTGAACGCAAAAATTGCACCTCCGTGCACGTAGCCCCCACCCCATTTATTCATTACGGGTGCAGCACTCCCGAGGCGATCTCATCAATGCTCTGAGCACCGATATTCGATGGTCCAGTTCATTCATTACCTGAGGCAAGGGCAAATTCGTTAATCTAATCGGCTAAATTTCAAGGCATTGCGCCGCTAAGTTGTGCCCCAGCTAATCCATGAACCACTGATATTCGGCGTTCCAGTTCATTCATTAGCTGGGGCAAGGGCATATTCGTTAATCTAATTGGCTAAATTTCAAAGCCTTGCCCCGATAAGTTGATGTGCCCTAGCCAATCCATGAACCACTGATATTCGACATTCCAGTTTAGTCATTAGCTGGAGCAAGAGCAGATTCATTAATCTAATCAGCTAAATTTCAAAGCTTTGCACTGATAAGTCGATGTGCCCCAGCCAATCCATGAACACCGGTATTCGGCGATCTAGGTCATTAGCTAGGGCAAGGGCAGATTCCTCAATATACTCGGCTAAATTTCAAAGCCTTGCACCGATAAGTTGACATGCCCCAGCCAATCTATGAACCACCGATATTCGGTGTTCCAGTTCATTCATTAGCTGGGGCAAAGGTAGATTCGTTAATCTAATCGGCTAAATTTCAAGACTTTGCACCGCTAAGTTGTGCCCCAGCCAATCCATGAACCACCGATATTCGGCATTCCAGTTCAGTCATTAGCTGGGGCAAGGGCAGATTTGTTAATCTAATCGGCTAAATTTCAAAGCTTTGTGCCAATAAGTGGATGTGCCCCAACCAATCTATGAACCACCGATATTCAGCGATCCAGTTCATTCATTAGCTGAGGCAAGGGCATATTCCTTAATTTATTCGACTAAATCGCAAAGATACGCAGTTATTTTATCAGATGTTTAATTTACTCATCTCATGATCTCAAGGGCAGATTCTTAATTTATTCAGGTAAATGGCAAAGATATGCAGTTATTTTATCAGATGTTTAATTTACTCATCTCATGATCTTAAGGGCTGATTCATTAATTTATTCGGCTAAATCGTAAAGATACGCAATTATTTTATTAGATGTCTAATTTACTCATCTCATGATCTTACATCCTACTAAACCGTTAACTACCACATGCAGCAGACAGAAAGGCAAAGGAAATTTTCATTAATAAATTGAGTATAGATAGTAGTCATTTTACACATGAAAATTACCCTACATTTAACTTCTAACCAAAGTAAATAAACAAAAAACCAACAAAAATCTACACAAACTATGCACGAAAGATGCCTAACAAAAATCAAAATCACACCCTAGTCAATCTTCAAGGTCAAAGTCTAGCAGCTCAACGTCCACCTGCTCGTATGGAATCAGCTGCGCCAATGTCATATTAGCGGCAATGAGGGCTTTAAGCCAATCGTGTTTGAAGCCCCGATTCTAGAACTTGGGTACTTCCTCTACGTAGTTCTCCAAGGTGGCGTCCTTCCTAGCTTGGAATGCTTTGGAAATCTTGAAGTCGGTTATTTCTTTTGCCTTCTTCGATGCTTCCAAATCAACTTCTAGTTTGGTAATCACCTCCTTGGCTAACTTGAGCACGTCTTCACTCGCGTTTGCCCTCTTTTCGGTGGCCAACCTGAGTTGGTCGGAACTCTTGGCCTTTTTTGCCTCGGCGTCGGCCCTTGCATATTCTTCCCCCGCATTCGTCGCCTCAGACTCGGCTCTTAGAGAGGCCTCCATGACCTTGCTCTTTCCATTTTCAACTTTGGCTTTGAGAAAGCCGATTTGTTTAATAGCATCATGTTGATGGCGACCAATCTCAGTTATCCTGCCCGCTGTCTGCAAAACAAGGAATTAGAGTTAAATAAAAAGAAATAAATAAAAAATATAGGCGAAAAACTGCAGACAAGGCTCAAGTCATGTACTAATATGGCCGATTGAGCAGCTAATGCTATTGACAGCAAATCTGGCTCCGCTCGAAAAGTTGCTCTGTCAACCGGTAGGGAAATTGAAGAGGCCATGCTTAAGGCCACAGCAAGGTCTTTCACAGCCGATGCATCAGAAGCAATTGACACATTCTTTATCCTTGGTTAAACGATAAACGGCACAACTGAGTCTGACTCCTCTATATGCGGCCATTTATTGGTTAGGTTTTTCGCAGAATTGGCTTCGTATTTGGCAGGATGTTTTTCTCCCCTCTGCTCGGCCTCCTGATTGCCCTGTTGGTCGACAATTTGCTCCGTTTCGGTCATTTCAATCTGAGTCATTTCTTCCACAGTAACAGGCGGAGAAGACTCAGTCACGGCAACATGTGGAGGTTAAGATCAGGTGGCCTCGGCTCTCCTCTTGGCGACCATCCTTTCGGCATTTTTCCTCCTGGCCATCTGCGTGAGCGACTCCCCAGCTATGTTCTCAGGATATGCGACGGAAAGGTCCCCTAAGTCAGTAAAAATATCTTCAAATGAGACGTCCACTCGACCTGAAGTGTATGGAGGGTTGGATGGATTAAGGCCGACTTCCTCCAAAGCCAAGTTTAGAGCCTCGTCAACTTCCTCCCCGAGAATATCGGATCTCTCCAAGGTGGACTGATTTTTGCTGCTCAGTGACTTCTTCTGCTATTTGTTCATCTGCCGGCTCCGAATCTGAAGCTTCAAGACCAATCTACCTAAGGTTTTTGAAGTTCGGGAAAATAAGCGTCGTAAGTTGCTATTTGCCCCTTGGAACTGGAATGTTATCTGCGGCTGAAAACGTAGAGTAAGTCGGCTCGTATCTCAGAAGTATGTGGGCCGCCCTTCCTTGCTTTTGGAGGTTTGGACGGCCAAAGAACTAGAGCGCAGTTTTGATTTACGCAAGTACAGCGTCGTCGGCCGAGACTAGAACTTTCTTCAAATCATTGCCTGCATAAATAAAACGATAAGTGCATGGAAGGTAAGCCGGGTAAATATATAGCAAATACACAAGGAACTATATGGCCACCTGGTTTACCTTTCCATTTAAGCACAGGATCTAGGCGATCTTCGCCCTCGCCGGATTCCCATTTGCCTCGGACAACGACCGTGACATCATCAACACGCTTGCTAGAGCTAGCAAGCATAGTCACCAAATGATGGTCGGTGTCCTTAGTCCTGAGAAAGTAGTGCCCCTGCCGGCCAGAGGATTTGGCCAAGGCATAACAATACCAAATAGCAGGGATACCAAGATTAAGCCTAAGGCGTCGGTTTAACTCTACAATTCCCATTATGATTGGGTAAAAATCTAAATTAGATTGAGAAGGGATTAGACCCCAGTGGCAAAGGACGACCCTTAAAAATGGGTGAAGAAGGAAACAGACTCCGCCCTCAGCGATTGATAGAAGAATAAAGATGATTGTACTCTCATCAGTTCTCTTCATATCAACTGTGCTCTCTGCCACGAGTGATAGATGGACGTCGTCAGGAATGGAAAAATGGCGTCGAAAACCAGAAACTCGATCCGTAGAAAGAAGGGCTTTTAAATGTTTTGCCATCCTAGACAGTTTAGGAAGTATGCTAAACTAAAAACAAACAAGGAAATAGGATTTGAAATGGAGGAGAAGAGAACTTACAAGAAGTGGAGAAGACAATGAGAAACATAAGGAAGTTGTAGAGGTCGTGAAATGAAGGAGGTATGTTGAAAGGAAAACCAGAAGCTTTGCGTATTCAAAAAACATACATTCGAAGAGACAACAGAGTTTCAAATCGCATTAAATGAACGAAGCGTATGAAGGGGCGGGAAATTATAATGATGCCTAAAAAGTGTAGACATTCTGACACTATGTTGGAAGGAGGTTAACCGCCGTATTTTTTGACTTTTCAAGTTCGAAACCAAACATGCCGACTAACTGGCGTTAGTAGGATGTTTGGGGGGCAATTGTGGGAGCCGAATATCAGTACATGCAGGAAAGCCGAATCTATTTGAAGAAAATCAGTATATATATATTCTATTCGGCTCCGTCCTGGACGATCCAGAAGCCGAATAGATAAATCGGCCATAGAACCAATTGAACAAAAAGCCGAGTGGGAATTGGCATACGACAGAAGGGCCGAACGAGCAATCATGCGATGGATTAAGAGTGGGCCCGACCCTAGGGCCCAGAAGCGAATATAAATAGGGGAACATCAACCAAAGAGAGATATGCGAGAACAGACCCAAAAAACTTAAGACACAGGCAAACGAGAGACATATACTAACTTGTCTGTCGAAGTGCTAATTCCGACACCCCCGACCGGAGTGTTAATCCTTTTTTCAGGTGGCAATCAGAGGATAAAAAACGTCATTTAGGATCCAAGAGTATTGCCAAACCACTTTACCACATTTCTCATTAAAATATGAACAAAAATTTTCATAAATAATTTATTTTATATAAAATTTTATAATAAAACTATTTTTAATTGTTGAAATTAAATAAATTTTCATATACAAAAGTATAAATATAAGATTCATCAACTATTTCATGCATTGAGAAATATATAAATTTGTCATAACATTATTATTATAACCTTTTGAAATTTTAATAGAATTTAGCCCTTTTAGATTGTTTATACTAAAAAATATATATATCATAACAAAAAATGTTGCATTTTGTATTATAATTGTTTCGATCCATTTGTTATTTATGATTTTTTAATATAACAATGTTAGGTTTTATTCTTGGCAACCCCATTTGACAAAACTCCTTTCAGTTGTATTTGTTTTCGCACCTTTTATTTCAGTGAGGCTATAAGTTTATTAGATGCGAATCCAACCCAAATCATGCCTTTGTCAATTTCCATGGATCAAAACCGAGGTTGTAAGAGGATCTAGTTTTCCAGATTTTCTAATTTTGGTCATCCCGTTCGAGCGGGGACAGTGACGCTCGAGTGGGGATTGCAAGCTCACAGCATCTCTGCTTCACCTGAAAAAGTACTGGATAGTGTGATTCTCCGCTCGAGCGTGGAAAGGTCCGCTTGAGCATGAAGCCTATATGAATCACACAATTTTGAAGCCTCCGCTTGAGCAGGAATTACCACGCTCGAGCGGACCGCGCGAACACAGATTCTATAAATTCGCGTGTTGGGTGAAATCCAAGATTACTTTGGATTTCTATAAGGAATTGGTTTTCTTCAAATCCAGGATTACTTTGGATTTCTATAAAGAATTGGTTTTCTTCAAATCCAGGATTACTTTGGATTTCTATAAGAAATTGATTTTCTTCCAGAACTAGGATTACTTTGGTTTTCTATACGTAGTTGGGTTTCTCCCAAAGCTTGAACAAGACCTCCAGATCTTCTTTTTGGATTCTAAGGTTTATATCTGAGGATATTTTGTTAGTTTTCTTTGATGTTTTGATTGAGTATTCAACTCATGGTTTAAAGAGTATACATTAAAGGATTATTTGTTTGTTCTACATAAAAGAGAGAGTTGTTCTTCGGTGGATTCTGAAGAATTCGAGCCTGAAACTTTGGTGGATTTCGGAGTGGCTCATCGTCAAGACAATTCCGAGGTGAAGATGGGGTTGGAAGAGACACATAGAGGTTGGTTTAATTTGGGCGTGGATTCGCTAGGTAATTGAGAGTATACCTGTGTAATTCCTTTATATCTTCTTAGTGGATTGTTTTGTGGCTGTTGCCCGTGGTTTTATATCACAATTGGAGGTGTCCAATTGTGTTTTTTCCACGTAAAATTGTTGTGTCGATTTGCCTTGATTGTTTGATTGGGATTGTTGTTTACTGTTTAAAATTGATACATAATTACAAATCAACATCTAGGAAATTTCTAGATTTTTCAATTGGTATCAGAGCAGGTTGCTCGTTTGTTTTTTAAAACTTTAGAGCGAGATCCTGTTTGATTTGTGATAATGGATTCAATTCGTGAGGGAAATTCTATGGTTTGACCACCCCTACTTGACGGATCCAATTATTCTTTTTGGAAAGCTCGGATGAGATCGTTTTTAAAATCTATTGATGAAAGAGTTTGGCAATCTATCATGTATGGGTGGACTGAACCAACAATTACCATTGATGGAGTAACTTTCCCCAAACCAATTGAAAAATGGGACACAATTGATTACCAAAATAGTAGCTGGAATAGTAAAGCTATCAATTCTCTCTTTTGCGCTGTCACACCTGAAGAGTTTAGTCGTATTTGCAATTGTGAAGTCGCAAAAGAGGCTTGGAATATCTTACAAACTATTCATGAGGGCACTCCTTCTGTTAAACGCTCAAAACTTCAAAGGCTCACGTCTAGTTTCGAAAACCTTTCAATGAAAGAAAGTGAGACCTTTGATGAATTTTATGCGAAGTTGAGTGATATTGTAAATTCCAGCTTCAATTTAGGTGAAAAAATAGCAGAATCCAAAGTTGTGGAAAAAATTTTGAGATCCTTACCCGATCGGTTCCAACCAAAAATTACGGCTATTGAGGAGGCTCAAGATGTTGACAACCTCAAGCTGGATCAGTTGGTTGGAAATCTTCAAACTTATGAGGCACATAGGAATTTCAAAAAGAAACAAAAAGATATTGCTTTTAGTAGTGTTCATAGAGTTGGAGAGGATTCTGATGAGGATTGTGAGATAGATTCCAAGATTACGGCTGCTTTTGTTAAAAAATTTAAAAAATCTTTTTTGAAAAAGAATCCTAATCTTTTGGAATCTACTCATACTCATAAATCTAAAGGCAAAGATAAACTCAAAATTAATTCTATAGCCAAGAAGGAGAAAGGAAAGATACAAGGGAACTCTGAAAGACTCCAATGTTATGAATGCCAAGGATTTGGCCACTTTGCTTCAGAATGCCCTACTCGTTTGAGGAAGAAGAAAGCCCTCGCTATCACTTGGGATGATGAATCAGAATCTGATGAAGATGAAAGTGGCAATGAAGATCAAGGTGAAGAGGGACATAAACAATTCCTTACTTTCATGGTGGCTTCTGAAACTGAAGGACGAACAGAGTACTCGAAGAGCCCAGCTGAGAATGCCACTGATGATGAATCCTTGGGAAGTGATGATGAACAGCTTGAACAAGCTTATGAAAAGTTGTATAAGGAATCTCTTAAGCTATCTAAATTGAATGACAAACTCACTATGAAACTCACAGCATGTGAAAGTGAGAATGTCAAACTAAAGGAGGAGATTTCCGAGGCTAGGATTGAAGTCATCAAGATTTCTAATGATCGACAAGCTCTTTGTGCAAAACTCTTGACTTGTGAGACAGAGAGGAATGAGCTACAGCAAATCTATGCAACATATGAAGAAAAAATTGAAACTCTCGAGATATCTCAAGTTACTTTGGAAAAACTAATGATCAAGAAAGAGGAAGAACTCAAGTGTGCTATAGCTACCATTGGTCTTTGGAACAGAGGATCAAAGACTTTGGACAATATCATTGGGTCTCAACAAATTTGTTCTGACAAGAGTGGTATTGGCTTTGGTGATAACAAAGAGCAAAAACAGAGTGCATCTACATCTCATAATCCAAGAACTCAAGGAAAGGGAGAACAAAAAATTCAACATAAGGATGGATTTTTCAATCTTCCTAGAGTTGGTAAGGTAAAAGAAAAGAAGGTACACCCTGTTTTTATCTGTCATCATTGTGGTATGCATGGTCATATTCGCCCTTATTGTTATAAGTTGCATGGGAGAGTGTCTTTGCCTAGACCTAAAAATTAGAAGTTGGAAGCCAAGTCGAGACGGGTTCTCATTGTAGGGGAAAGGAACCACAACGTCAAGACACCACCCAAGAACTGCAATTCTCACAACTTTGTTCGTACTAAAGCAGTTTGGGTGAGAAAACTTGACTTGTGTTAATTTGTTTTGTCATTTTAGTTTTTGGGTTTCTGTGTGTTTTTTTTTTTTTGTCATTACATGTGTGCTTGTTCATTTTTTTTTTGTCTTTCTTTGTTTTTGAAAAAAAAAAAACCCAAAAAGATTTTCTTAGTATGGTTTTGTAAGCTTGAAATTTTTGAGTGGTCCTTGGTGCATATTGGAATTGATGAGAATATCCATTACATGTTAATATATGTGTGCTTTCTGTTGTCATTACTCGTTTTGGAGTGTGTGTTTTTTTATTAGTATGTCTCATTCTGTACACACTCTTGGATTAGCAAATTTTGAAGTCTTCCGCCTTAGTGATTATTTTTTCTATGGACTTCTGTCATTGATCTTTTGCGTTTCTAGAGGAATTGACCTATACTAGCATATCTTGGGTGATGTTGAGTCTCTTAACCATCTTCCATCTTTTTGCACCTCCACGTCTTTCCCCTTAATTCTTTGCAGTCTAGCCATGAGGAATATGCTACCTCAGAGTCACCAACCAGGCCATCCTTATTATATCCATGCTTCTCTGGTTCGGTTTCCATACTCTTAAGCGTGTCAGCCACCAATGATTGTGCAAAAGAAAAAGAAAAAGAAAAAGAAAAAGAAAAAATATGCAAAAGAAAGAAAAAATATGCAAAAGAAAGAAAGAAAAAAGAAGAAGAAAAGATTCATTGATTGAGGGGGAGTCTCCGCTTTTACTCACCAAATACCCTTTGATTCCTAGTGGTTTGACTTTCCACAGTTATGCTTAGATTCTCTTGTCAGAGGTCCGACTTTCAGGTCACTACTAGGATTGAATCTAGTGTTTGTCGAACTCCAAGAGTCACACACACACGTTTATCATGGGATCCATGCTTTTCACATAATGCATCACTTTCTTTCATGAGGAATCTTCTACAGACTGTGCACATTATGTTTACTAGTAATTGTGCTTCTTAGATAATCTTGTGTGTTTTAAGGTACAAATCTGAAATTTCTTGCTTGCTCTACCATATTATTTTTTGTTTTTTTCTTCTTGTTCACTATTTTCAGTGTTTGTGGTTAATTTTAGTGAGAAGGAGTTTGGTTTTTCATTGCAAGAGTTGTTTAGCATGAACACTTTGATATGTTTGGTAAGGGAGATTGGCTATATATTTTGCATGTTGCTATGCACTGTTTGCCCTTCTTGTATGTTCCTGGCATTTACATCGTCATATCATTGCTTGTGTGGTTTATGATCTTACTTTTATTGTTTGAGAGTTGTTTTTCATGAGTCATAGTTTTCATCTATTCATGTTTTCCATCTCATGTTTCAAGATAATCGTGTCATATGTCTATTGCTTTTTCATATACTCTTGTGGGACTAACAGTTGTTTTAGAGATTGTGGCACTAATAACTGTTTTGTAGATCATGACCTTGAGAAAGAAGTTGGCTTTTGTAGGTTGTAATAGGTTGGGGTGTTTAGGATTTTATTTGTTAGGTGTGTTTTGTCACGGCATTGCCAAAGGGGGAGATTGTTAGGTTTTATTCTTGGCAACCCCGTTTGACAAAACTCCTTTCAGTTGTATTTGTTTTTGCACCTTTTATTTCAGTGAGGCTATGAGTTTATTAGATGCGAATCCAACCCGAATCGTGCCTTTGTCAATTTCCATAGATCAAAACCAAGATTGTAAGAGGATCTAGTTTTCAAGATTTTCCAATTTTGGTCGTCCTGCTCGAGCGGGGACAGTGACGCTCGAGCGGGGATTGCAAGCTCACAGCATCTCTGCTTTGCCTGAAAAAGTACTGGATGGTGTGATTCTCCGCTCGAGCGTGGAAACGTCCACTTGAGCGTGAAGCCTATATGAATCACACAATTTTGAAGCCTCCGCTTGAGCGGGAATTGCCACGCTCGAGCGGACCCCGCGAACACAGATTCTATAAATTCGCGTGTTGGCTCAAATCCAGGATTACTTTAGATTTCTATAAGGAATTGGTTTTCTTCCAGAACTAGGATTACTTTGGTTTTCTATAAGTAGTTGGGTTTCTTCCAAAGCCTGAACATGACCTCCAGATCTTCTTTTTGGATTCTAAGGTTTATATCTGGGGATATTTTGCTAGTTTTCTTTGATGTTTTGATTGAGTATTCAACTCATGGTTTAAAGAGTATAAATCAAAGGATTATTTGTTTGTTCTACATAAAAGAGTGAGTTGTTCTTCGGTGGATTCTGAAGAATTCGAGCCTGAAACTTTGGTGGATTCCGGAGTGGCTTATCGTCAAGACAATTCCGAGGTGAAGACGGGGTTGGAAGAGACACATAGAGGTTGGTTCAATTCGGGCGTGGATTCGCTAGGTAATTGAGAGTATACCTGTGTAATTCCTTTATATCTTCTTAGTGGATTGTTTTGTGGCTGTTACCCGTGATTTTTTATCACAATTGGAGGTGTCCAATTGTGATTTTTCCACGTGAAATCGTTGTGCCGATTTGTCTTAATTGTTTGATTGGGATTGTTGTTTACTGTTTAAAATTGATACATAAACACAAATCAACATCTAGAGGATAATTTTTACAATTAAAAATTTTAATTTTAATTAAGTTAAAATTATTTATAAAATTATTGTTCATGTTAAAAGAAAAGAGTAAAATTGGGATAAGATATACAATTATGGAACAATAAACTTTTTGAGAATTGATAAATAAGATTTAGTTGTCCATATTGAAATTTAATAGGAATCAATAATAATTTTGAGAACAAAATAGGACTTCTTGTACCATCTTTAATGTCATTTTTATTTTTTTAGTTTGTCTTTATTTTCACTAGAGGTTTAAAGCATATGCATCTATCACCAGATATTTCAGAACTCAATATTGGAGGACATGTAAAATTTTGTGCTGACCTTGCTCTTATAATTGTTTTTTGTTTTTGGGTATGTCGGAGACCATTAGTGTAGAGAGAGTGACCTCTAGTGAGGTACAAGAGTTGTGATTGACTTCGCTTGGCCGAGATGGTGGCTCTGCTCTTATAGTTGTTTTGATGGCATAGAGTGCTTGTCTTACAACATGAAGATTCAACTTATATAAATTTAGAGTTCCAACCCCAATTTTGGTGAACTTATAGAGAAAATTACAGGTTCAAGAATGGAAAGCCTGAATGAAAAAGGAGGAAGTGGCTCATTCATTTTTTCATGAGAAAAACGAAAGGGAGATAGTGTGACGTTCCATATTTTTTTTGAAACATCATAAAATTTAAATAACAAATAATTTGATAAATAAAATTTTAACAATTAATTAGAAAAATTTTAAATTCTCACATAGTTAAAGTTTAACAACAAAATAAAATTACGAGTCCGCATAAAATATTATAACAACTTTATAACATTCGTAATTATTAAAACAAAAGATAACAAAATTTTATTTTGCTATATTCTTGATTTCAAGTTAGCCACGGTTTTATACTAGCAGCAACCCCAATTTCGGCTTCAGTCTCTTTCTCGTCATAATCTGGCATAAAACGTCAGGGCAACAAAATATATATCATGAGTTTTGCAACACAGTAAGAAAACATAACCAACCTACCATTCTTTTTAAGAGAAAATAATCAGATAATAATCATGACAATTAAGAGAAAATGACAGAATTAATAGCATGATGATATAACAACAATTTAAAATAATTTCAACAATTTTATTAGTTTAGATGACACTCAAAATCTCACCAAATAGATTTCTTACCAACCACTAAGTTATGACTACGGTTAATTTGGAAACCCCCATCAGTCAAATATTCAAGAACTACCAAAGATGCCCACACTCAGAGTTATATATTCAAGCCATGGCATTTGTGGTCTGCCCCAAAGGAATGCTCTGCGAGGGGTATGTAACCTCCCTGTGTGCCACCTGCACATCCACCCTTATCTCAAAACCAAATATCGATAAGGGTTCAAATAAGTCACGTGTCATTTTAGGATTTCGCGACACAATTATATAAAAATTATTAAAAACTAGGGCTCACCCTGAACTACCAGTATTAACCCTCAATCATTAACTTTATATATACCGCTAATCATTTCAATTAGTTTTTATATTAATCACAAATTATTCAAATTTCAATCACTAATAATGTTACATCAACTCACTAAAATTTCCAACATAAAATATTACACATGTCACACAATAATAAATAAATGTACAAAATTTAAATAAACAATTTATGTAAACCATGGTATGAAATAATAATTTAGATACAAAGAAAATAAACCATAATCACACATATGCATGGATTTTTAATTTACAAGAGTAGACTTAGCACAATATTAAATAAACCAGAATACTCCTATACATGGATTACTAATTTACAATATTTAATGAATTAAACCAATACAATAATTAATTTTTATCCAATTAATTAATTGAAGTAATGATCTTAAATCTATCCAGAAATTTTTCAGGATATACATTAGGTAATAAAAATTATAAATAAATTATTTATACAATTCTAAAATTCGTGAAAATCTACAGAATATTCAATAAACATGTTTAAGTCATTTTTCAGAAAGAATTTCCCAAAAATAAGTTATAAATAATTCTGTAAAATTCCCAGACATTTCATGACACAAATTTATCTCATTTTCTTAAATTAATTCCATACTTGAATTTATAAATCAAATCCATAATATAAAAATTTATTATGAAACTAGATTTCTCAGATTTCATTTTTGTTTTAGAAATTACCAGATTTGGTTTAATATAAAATTTTTAATGATTTTTCAAACACATAATAAAATATGCCTATGGTTCCAAATATGGTTAAAATTTTATATAAATTCGTACAAAACTCAATAATTGTTGCAAAAATTCATGGATGAAGTAGAAATCATTATAAACAACGTTTTAGAAGAAATCATCTCAAAATTTTGAATATAAAATTATCTAAAAATTCGTACAACTTTATGACAGATTTAAAGGCCAAATAAGAACTTCAATAATCTTTTTAATAGTATAAACAACACATGCAAATCCAAATTCCATAATAATACCATGATTTTAAGACTACCAATATTTTCAAATATTTGATATACAAATCATAAATTTACATACAACTATAAATAAAATTCTATCTACAAGTTTAGTCATTTCATCATACGATTATAATCTCAAATTTTCAACAACAAAAATGAGAGGGTTTTTTTATTTAATAATAGGATGATGAAATGGTAGAAAATTTTAGCTTCTCTGATCTCCCACTCTTCTTCTTCTCCTACTCAACCTCGCTGCTTCACAGATTTCTTTTTCCTCCTTTCTTCACCGAATGCAAGCATGCATATATATATATATATATATAATTCATTGTTGAGCCCCTCTCTCTCTCTCTCTCTCTCTCCTCATCATTCTATCTAGTCATTTCGTATCTCTCAATTCCAAGAAGTATGATGGAGTTATGGTCCCTATATTAACATAACAGGTGGCATTTCTACTGCCACCAAAAATCCAATTCTAAATTTTTTTTTTTTTGTATGAGTTTCTTAAAATTGATATATTAAGATTTTTAATTAAGGTATTTAATAAGAATAATTATCATGTTGAATCCTAATGAAAATAATTTATAAACAACAAATATTGAATATCCACAAAATTATTATTCTTAATAATGTCTTTGTTGGTAATTAAATTAGGTTAATTTAAAACTAACTTATACACTAATATATTTCAAATAGACTATGGATAAAACCAATTTATTTATTTATTTAAGAATAATTAAATACGAATTTTCACAGATAGTGAGACGGTTAGGATTTTTATAATTGACGGTTAAAATTTTTATAGTTGACACGATTGAGCTCTTCCAAATTTGAGTAGACTGTTAGGATTCTTCCAATTCCTCCTTGTAGTTGGAATTCTAAGCAACAATCTCAAATGACTAATATGTTCGCGGAAAAAATTAAAAAATTGACACATCATATGAAATGTTTGACATGTAGACATGTCATATATGTGTCAATTGTATATCGATATCTGACACGTGTTATCTATCTATACCATTATTAAAAATGAACAACTCAGTTGTTGTTTAAACTCTTAGTGATTTCTCCTTTTATTACATGTACTCATCTTTCTATTTAAAATATAAAAATAAAAATAAAAATTACATAATTGATAAGACTAAGACTTGAATCTTGAACCTTAAATTTAATAAATAAGGCTCTTATTACTTACACAATATACCATACATAAAAAAAATTATTTTATTTTAATTACATGCGTATCATATGCTAACCGCGAGTGGATCGATATTTCTTTTTCTTTTTATTTATTTTTTCAGTGACTCACTCAATATATTCAATATCCACATTTTGAAGTGGTTGATGCATCAACTCAAATCCTTCTTCATCCTGTGATTGTATTCGTATATCCTGCCCAGCGGTAAACCAAGTCACCCACACTTAGAAAAACAACCGAATTCATAAGAAAAGTGAAACAGTGGCAAGGCATGGTGTGCCATTATCCCTTTGTTTCAAGACCAAATCATAAGGATCACAACATGATAACAAATACCTGTGTATTTGTTAGATGATGTGTTGGCTGATCTTGGGCGATTGAGTAGGCTTGGGGTTGAGACATTCGGTAATAAGGATCTTTGAGATCAAATTTGCCGGACGATGTCCAGACTATTCCTCCTTGTCCTGCATCAGCGCCCCAACTTTTAGCTATTTAAGTTCATTTACCACTAACTAGATCATTTAAAGAATCCTGTTAACAAACAAATACAACTGAACTAGTTAGATCATGAACACTAGCTTGTCATCGTTAAGTTAATAGAATAACTCTGGCATGACATAAAGCGGCTGAGAGAGGACACAAAGCAGCTGATACCAGTGGGTTGTAGGCACACCAGGAGCTGTGCTCAGCCACCTTTGTACAGTACTGTAGAACAAGGAATTAACAATGGTTGAGAGAGAGAGAGAGAGAGAACATTATTAATCAAACATCAAATGATTACCTCCCATCGAACAATACATCAAATCAACACGCCAACCCATGAATTCTAGTACCCACAGGGGCTTTGAATTTCAATGGAACATCAAATTTCATACGACTCCTCTTCTTGTAGAATGAAAAATATAAGACAATCATCAAGCTTTATTTCATACTTAAATCTAAATTCAACATGGATATATTACAGCCTCTATGGATAGTTTCATAATCAGGTTGCATCATATTCCATCACCCAAACAATCCCACAAAGTTTACAAAACAGAAAGTCATATATACCCTGCAAAGAAAGACAATGTCAGCGGCTATCAAATCCTAACATTTTTGGACCCTTGTAGACCGCTTTTATGATCCATAATTTTAGCAGTTCCATAGTTACAGAAACAGTAATTCCATTCCACAAAACCTTTTTTACCTCTTTGAATCCAAGAATGTCCACCAGTCATGGGCTATGAAAGAACAATTGCTGTGCTAATAAAGAAACAAGTATTTTTTTTAATAAATACTATAACAAGTATTGTGGTTGGCAAGTGATAGTTCTTATTTAGACAGTTAACTATACCTTTATAGAAGTGAAGTTAATCGTATGAGATATTGCTGGAGCCACCAATAGACTAGGATCAAAAGCATCCACCACTGGCTGTACAGAAAGTAAAGGGGAGAGAGAGAGAGAGAGATTATTAGAGGTCACCGTGATAATAACAGAAAAACCGACATAATTACTGTCAATAAACATGACAGACAGAAGTGAATGCACAGACACAATGTACTCGAAAGTTTCAAGAACCTTTGAACAATGCTTTACCATCAAGTTCATAGTAACCATGGAGTGCACAAACACACACACACACATTGTACTCGAAAGCTTCAAGAACCTTTCAACAATGCTTTCCTGCCAACACATTTATAATATCAGTGTTCAAATTGACCTAATTCAATTCATATGTGGAAGCTGCAGGTAGCTTTTTTCTGTCATTGACTGTATCAGGATTTACCACAATCTCGCAATGTGATTGTTCACGTTTTCTACTTTCATCTAGAATCCTTTAAAAGTTTCTTCTAATTTTTCTTTCTACACAGACTACATCATCCACATCATGGTCTAACTCTTCTAATGAAGGACAAATGACAGATTCTTCCAAATGACACACTTCAAGAAAGAAGGGCATGAGGGAATACATTTTGGTGGAGAACATGAGGGAAAGGAAGAGAAAGGGTGGAGAGGCCAGTTTTCCACCCGAGGGCCCAAAATTCTTTCCATCCAAAAAAGGGCACAAGAGTGGCAGGGACAGACTCCCACTTTTTAAAAGTTTGAAATGACTTTTGGTCCTTTACAAGTTGCAACTAATCAACTTCAAATAAAGTGAGGGTAAAACAGTAAAAGGACATAAAGTCGTAAACCCATCTCTTTCGTTCCTCTTTTCCTATTCATCTTACCAAACAAATTGATGAAAACCAACGATCCCTTCCCTCCTATTTCCTTCCTACAAAACATGGCATTAGTGCAGCAACCACCATATCTCCATGCAAAGAAAGACGAAGTGTATGAAATGTCAGAAAACCTTACATGAGCAAGCATACAATTGCATGGTTGAACTGGACTAATTTGGCATTTTGGATGCAAAATGCTTTAGTCAAATCTCTCTCTCAAAATGGCCTATGTTGAGGAGATCTTTTATTGAAGAGAAAAATGAGAAAGGATAGAGGTCAAATCCTTGTGATGATCTACTAAAGTCTTTCAACATCACACTTTCAAAATTGAAATTGGAGGGGCCTCACATTCTTATTTTTGATAAGTGAAACTAGAAGGGGATCATGCTTCAACCATTCATCATATATCTTTTCTGTTTATAACATCAAGGTGATGTGCTTAATAAGAACAAAGGTTTTGTTGAGTTGACTCGATCCATTTTCTAGCAACATATTTACAGCAGTGTAAGTAAACAAAAGAAAGAACACAATTTCATTACTTCGATAAAAAAAAAAAAAAAATCATACCTCCCAGCCATGCCAACAATAATGACAGTGTTCTGAGATCCAAATGCTGCAATGAATTTGGTGTATTCTGTAAGTGAAACTGGGCAAATGACCATTCTGAGCTAAAATACTTTGGTAACACCCCTGAAAGAGCACAGAAACAAGAGAGTTTGAGGCAACATCAAAACAATCCCTTAGATATGAATTATTTTGGAGACCCCTAGTATTGGCAAAATGAACAAAGTTTGGACAAAACCTATCAAGCAATGGTGTAGTAACAAAATATACCGCTGGTTAAACAGCAGTTCAACTGGTAAAAATAAGGGCCAGAAGATGTTTACAAATTCAAAGCCTTTTTTTCTACTTTTTTTTTTTTTTATAAAGACAAATTAAAAAAAGTCTAGTTCTATTTAGGTGATTCTTGGCAATTTCATAGAAAAAGAAAAAGTGATATGTCAAAATAATAAAAAATTAAAGTCACAATAGTCATAAATGGACTTTGTACAATGGCATGCCTTAATTCTTAAACCCTTAATGCAAACCATACAAACATAGAAATTTTTTGACAGTCATTCCAAGCTTGAGGTTGCAAATAACTTTTGGATAAACCTCTCTTACCTTTCATAAAAGACAATGATGAACTAGGATTGGCACTGATACTTGGAGAAATAAGAGCATCAAGGAAAGATGAATTGTGGGAAACCATTGCCGGATTTGAACAACAATAGAACAAGTAGATGAGTCCTCTCCCACAACCCGAACTCTGAGTCTGAATAAATGCACAGTGCCCTTGTCACTTGACACAGCCAACCACTGGACATTAGGAGAGAGAGCAATTCTAAAAAATCTGCTTTTTCCACTCCTCTGCATACCTATTCAAAGGCAATGACATTTAGGTAACAGGGAAAAATTGCAAATGCAAAAAAAAAACAAGAACCTAATGGAGACAAACAGAGTACGCCAGCAACTTATAGGCAAAGAGAAATGGGATGAGGTTGTGGTAGGTCTAATGTTCAAATCTAGCCCAAAGGCTAAGAAAGTAATAAATAGATCACTTAGAAACATGAATTACTATCGTACATAAGACAACAACATGTGGATCCACTTACACCAGAATGTGGTACGATATTGAGCAGGATTATAAGCTTCTGCATATTTCTCAATTAAGTTAGGGAGTGATAAACTAACTTTAAGCAAGACAAGATTTTCATTTAATGTTTCGAAAATGATACATGCAACATTTATTTTTAGCATGCACATGATTCCTACTCATATCGCTACATAGTGACTGACCTCTTACAAAAGGCCCATACTTCTAGGAGACACAGTGCACTCTCAATCTCCCATATAGTGAGTCTTAATTTCTTAATTCATCTTGATGCAGGTCTTGTTCAATATGCATAAAAACATAACACAATTTCTTGATCTTCACATAAAGAGTAATCTTAACTTTGAAAAAGCAAAGAGAACATAAGCTAATTTTAATTAAGTTGGTGGTCTCCAACAATGATGCTAAAAAGGCTTGGCACTAAAATGGAAAGAAGGAATTTCCATTACCTATTGATTAGTTTCAACTATATGGTTGGAATTTGGAAACATATTAATCCAGCAATTAACACAAAAGGAATGAAACTCTCTATAAAAAGACCAATTTTAAAGAAAAGAGAGGGAAATGGAAAAGAAATACAAGACCATCCAGCACAACACCTCCTGTAACTTGGTCCCATCGATTGTGTTGAAAATTCTTATCAAAGTTCCTTTTGTACTAGCAGTCGCAAGAAGAAGTCCATCCATTGTTAAGTTTAAGCATGCTATTTGTGAATCACGAGCATTTTTTAACTTGGTCATAATAAGACCAAAGTGTTCAATCTGATCCTACCCTTGTTGAAGACCTGGGCAAGCCAAGACAGATGTATTCAAGTTCTGTGAAAGGCAACAAAGTCCCCTAGGGTTGGCCAGAGTTTCTATTTGATGAAGAAGCTTCAGACCCATAAAATTGTAGACATATATCTTGTGCTCAAGAACAGCAACAGTGCGATCTCGTCTTAGTTTCACTGCACGAACTTCAGACCTAAATGAAAATTCACCAATGCACCGGCTCTGATGATCATCCCAAATTATAACTTTACAACAGATTCACATTAATGTATTCCCATTTTTCAGTCAAATATTTTAGATCACAAAAAACAAGAAAGAAGGAAAAAGCAAACAAACAAAAGGAAAATGGAGCAATAATTAATAACACAAAGCCAGTAAATTTGTTTTTTAATCTTTTGTTTTAACAATTATCAACAACTTGAAAGAACGTTGAAAGAAATGAATGGAAATTCAACTAGTACTACAAAAAAACTGTCTTTCAAATGTTAGCAAAAGCCTCAACAATAACCCCCTAATGATGATGCGAATTCAGTGAGAAAAAACACTCCAACAGCTGCTCCAAATCTCTCGCCTCAAACAATTGCTTCGCTAATTGTGAATTATTGTAGTTTTATATTGTTCATTAAGGATAGTTTAGTCATTTAGGTGGTTAGGGTTTTATCTATTTGCTTGCTTATAGTTTAGTCATTTGTACTCAATTGATTCATTCTTAATATACCAAACATATATTCTATGTTATCATAGTATCAGAGCTATACAAACGGCTAACCTAGCTCTGTTGCGCATCATCTCCAATAGTTGCACATTGTCTCCAGTAGCTCTGTTGAACATCGTCTTCGCTGGTGCCCTTTTTTTCTCATCTCGTAATGGTCTATCTCTTCGTCGCAGACCATTGTTCGTGGTTCACTCTTTGAACCATTAGACTGTTCGTGATTCACTCTCTGAACCATTCAACTGAAACAGGGGCTTCATCTCGCATCGTCTCTCCCTCTGATTGCTCCTTTGCTGCTTTACTTCACAGCAATCATAGGAAGACGTTGCAATACATGGTACGCGACTTCTCTCCCATTCGCAGGTCGTTCCCTTGTGTTTGATGTGTCCTTCGGTCGACTTGGACAACCAGTTCGTGGCTTCCCCCCCTCTCTCTCTCTCTCTGACTTCGACAACCAGTTTGTGACTCTCATTTGCATCATCAGCAACCTATTATGCTTGACTATTTAAAAATTATTTGCCCTGCGTCTAATTTTGTAAAACAATATGTGTCACATCTTAAATTTGGGTATGATCGGCAGTGGTCGACAGAGTCTTGGCACAAGACACACGTAAACCTAATCACGAATTTATAATCATATTGGACAACTAAATAATAATTTAATAAAAAATAATCAAAACTCAATGCAGTGACATGTCATAATTATAAACAATAAAATCAACCGTAATCAAAACTATTCAAACTTACGTAATATAAACAGTCCACATATCAAAATAATTCTAAATGAATCCCAATAAAAATAAAAAAAATAAATATGCACAAACTCGACATAATACTCTAAAATAAATAAATGTCCTAGAAGCCCATGCAATCGAGTCCCCGCTATGTTATGAGTCCACTCTAAGTCCTTCTAACACTTGAAAATGGTAAATAACTAAGTTTGAAAACAGAGATCAATTTCAAAATAAAGCATATATCACAAAAACTAGATTGGCATGCAGTTTGGTAAAGAGAATCTGTTTAAAAAAGAAGGTTCCACAGTTCAATAGTTAAAATATCCATATCTCTCAAGAACATGATAAATGACATTTTACACTTAAAACAGATTACAACATGAACACCAATAATTTTCTGGGTACCAAGAAATAACAAGTAATATCACTACAAAAAATTCACTTTTTTGCGACGGTAAAATACAGTCACCAATGCCCAAAAAGCCGTCTCAAAAGCTTTTTTGCGACGGTAAATAACTTTTAGCGACGGTAATAGGGGGGTCGCAAAAAAAGGGGTAGCTAAAGGTCTTTAGCGACGGTAAGACGCCGTCGCAAAATATTGGCGACGGCAAAAATGCCTTTTAGCGACGGCAAAATACTGTCGCAATTAATGTGTAAAAATCTGAAGTTTTTGAGACGGCACTAAAATACCGTCGCTAATATGGTTATTTGCGACGGAAAAATACCGTCGCGAAAGGGTTTATTTGAGACGGTAAAAATACCGTCGCTAAAATGGTTATTTGCGACGGGTTTAATACCGTCGTTAATACTGTTATTTGCGACAGAAAAATGTGCCATCTCTAAAATATTATTTGCGACGGTGAAAATACCGTCGCTAAAGGCCTTTTGTTAATATTGCCAACATCATTGGCGACGGCTACGCTACCGTCGCAAAAACCGGGTTCTAACAAAACTGCTGCAATAAAATTATTAAAAATATGCAAATTACCTGTATTAAATAAAAATCGCTAAAAAAAATCGATAATTATATAATAATATAAAAATTCCTGTATGTAAATAAAATTTCATCCATAATTAAAGTACTCTTCCATTCATAACAACACATCATCAAAATTATCCAACCACATAATTTTGCATAATACATGCATAATGCTGTTCACAAATCTAAATAACGTAAATCAAAAATAAAAGTTTTCTTCATAATTCTTCCGTGGGTTAAAAAAACAAAAGTTCGTCGCAATCTTCACACGGCTACATTCCACAAGAAGCAAACTGCTACTCAAGAAATATCTAAAAATAAAAAATAAAATAATTAATGACAATATAATTATGTGTTAATATTTTAATTACAAAAAAACATAAAAAAATTAATTACTATATAATTACAAAGATAGTTAAGTAAATAATTTTGGCTAGATAGAAATCCGACCTTAACTCTCAAACCGGAAACCCGATTCGAGTCTCGTCTTCTCCCATATGTCTCTCGTGCCTAGGCGGTCGTGTGTGCCAAGTTTCGTGCCAATCCGACCCCGTTTGGTGATTTTGGGGCGTCAACACCTCGAATTTAAGTTTCTTAAGGAACTAGTTTGCCTAAACCGAAATATGGCTCTAACTCCCAAACCGGGAACCCGATTCGAGTCCCGTTTTCTCCCACAAGTCTCTCGTGCCTAGGCGGTCGTGTGTGCCAAGTTTCGTATCAATCCGACCCCGTTTGGTGATTTTGGGCCGTCAACACCTCAAATTCAAGTTTCTTAAGGAACTACTTTGCCTAAACCGAAATATGGCTCTAACTCCCAAACTGGGAACCCGATTCGAGTCCCGTCTTCTACCACAAGTCTCTTGTGCCTAGGCAGTCGTGTGTGCCAAGTTTCGTATCAATCCGACCCCATTTGGTGATTTTGGGCCGTTAACACCTCGAATTCAAGTTTGTTAAGGAACTAGTTTGCCTAAACCGAAATATGGCTCTAACTCGCAAACCAGGAACCCGATTCGAGTCCCGTCTTCTCCCACAAGTCTCTCGTGCCTAGGCGGTCGTGTGTGCCAAGTTTCGTATCAATCCGACCCCGTTTGGTGATTTTGGGCCGTCAACACCTCGAATTCAAGTTTCTTAAGGAACTAGTTTGCCTAAACCGAAATATGGCTCTAACTCCCAAACCCGGAACCCGATTCGGGTCCCGTCTTCTCCCACAAGTTTCTCGTGCCGAGGCAGTCGTGTGTGCCAAGTTTCGTGCCAATCCGACCCCGTTTGGTGATTTTGGGGCGTCAACACTCGAATTTAAGTTTTTTAAGGAACTAGTTTGCCTAAACCGAAATACGGCTCTAACTCCCAAACCGGGAACCTGATTGGAGTTCCGTCTTCTCCCACAAGTCTCTCGTGCCTAGGCGGTCGTGTATGCCAAGTTCCGTGCTAAACCGACCCTTTTTGGTGATTTTGGGACGTTAACACTTCAAATTCAAGTTTCTTAAAGAACTAGTTTGCCTAGAGTGAAATCCGTCTCTAACTCCTGATCCGGGAACCCGATTGGAGTCTCGTCTTCTCCCACAAGTCTCTTGTGCCTAGGCAGTCGTGTGTGCCAAGTTTCGTGCCAATCCGACCCCGTTGGGTGATTTTGTGACGTCAACACCTCGAATTTAAGTTTCTTAAGGAACTAGTTTGTCTAAACTGAAATACGGCTCTAACTCCCAAATCGGGAACCCAATTGGAGTTCCGTCTTCTCCCACAAGTCTGTCGTGCCTAGGCGGTCGTGTGTGCCAAGTTTCGTGCTAAACCGACCCCTTTTGGTGATTTTGAGGCGTTAACACCTCGAATTCAAGTTTCTTAAAGAACTAGTTTGCCTAGAGTGAAATTCGTCTCTAACTCCTAATCCGGGAACCCGATTGGAGTCCCGTCTTCTCCCACAAGTCTCTCGTGCCTAGGCGGTCATGTGTGCCAAGTTTCGTGCCAATCCGACCCCGTTTGGTGATTTTGGGGCGTCAACACCTCGAATTTAAGTTTCTTAAGGAACTAGTTTGCTTAAACCGAAATACGGCTCTAACTCCCAAACCGGGAACCTGATTGGAGTTCCGTCTTCTCCCACAAGTCTCTCGTGCCTAGGCGGTCGTGTGTGCCAAGTTCCGTGCTAAACCGACCCCTTTTGGTGATTTTGGGATGTTAACACTTCGAATTCAAGTTTCTTAAAGAACTAGTTTGCCTAGAGTGAAATCCGTCTCTAACTCCTGATCCGGGAACCCGATCGGAGTCCCGTCTTCTCCTACAAGTCTCTTGTGCCTAGGCGGTCGTGTGTGCCAAGTTTCGTGTCAATCCGACCCCGTTGGGTGATTTTGGGACGTCAACACCTCGAATTTAAGTTTCTTAAGGAACTAGTTTGCCTAAACCGAAATAAGGCTCTAACTCCCAAACCGGGAACCCGATTGGAGTTCCGTCTTCTCTCACAAGTCTGTCGTGCCTAGGCGGTCGTGTGTGCCAAGTTTCGTGCTAAACCGACCCCTTTTGGTGATTTTGAGGCGTTAACACCTCGAATTCAAGTTTCTTAAAGAACTAGTTTGCCTAGAGTGAAATCCGTCTCTAACTGCTGATCCGGGAACCCGATTGGAGTCCCGTCTTCTCCCACAAGTCTCTTGTGCCTAGGCGGTCGTGTGTGCCAAGTTTCGTGTCAATCCGACCCCGTTGGGTGATTTTGGGACGTCAACACCTCGAATTTAAGTTTCTTAAGGAACTAGTTTGCCTAAATCGAAATATGGCTCTAACTCCCAAACTGGGAATCCGATTGGAGTTCCGTCTTCTCCCACAAGTCTCTCGTGCCTAGGCGGTCGTGTGTGGCAAGTTTCGTGCCAATCCAACCCCGTTTGGTGATTTTGGGGCATTAACACCTCGAATTTAAGTTTCTTAAGGAACTAGTTTGCCTAACCGAAATACGGCTCTAACTCCCAAATCGGGAACCGGATTAGAGTTCCGTCTTCTCCCACAAGTCTCTCGTGCCTAGGCGGTCGTGTGTGCTAAGTTCCGTGCTAAACCGACCCCTTTTTGTGATTTTGGGACGTTAGCACTTCGTATTCAAGTTTCTTAAAGAACTAGTTTGCCTAGAGTGAAATCCGTCTCTAACTCCTAATTCGGGAACCCAATTGGAGTCCCGTCTTCTCCCACAAGTCTTTCGTGCCTAGGTGGTCGTGTGTGCCAAGTTTCGTGCCAATCCGACCCCTTTTGGTGATTTTGGGGCGTTAACACCTCGAATTCAAGTTTTTTAAAGAAATAGTTTGCCTAGAGTGAAATCCATCTCTAACTCCTAATCCGGGAACCCAATTTGAGTCCCATCTTCTCCCACAACTCTATTAGCTTAGAATGCAAAGAATGCAAATATACATTTTAGCTTAGAATGTAAAGTTACATTTTATACCTGATCTTCTGGTGGTGGTGTATATGGATTCTCGTCTTCTGCAGATTCCCTAAATGCCTAGTGGCCACTCGATGCATCAGGAGCCTATGATAGTCAATGCATAATGTGTTAATCATATTCGAATTTTATACATAATGTTGTGTGATAATTTAACTATCAAACAATTTAATTTACATCGAACCTGTCTGTTAGGATCCACACTTGCCCCCTGTGACACAAAGGCCATCATCTCAGCTCTCAGCTGCTGTAAATGTGTAGAGAACTCTGCTCTCATTTCCTCCCTCAGCTCCTACCTCAACTCATCCCTTAGCTCCGCACGAATCTGCTGGGTGATCTGAACAATAGTCGATGGCTCGGGTGCTGACTGTGATGGCCCTGCACCATCTTTATACACTGCTCTCCGAGGCACATTTCTCCCGTATGTGCGACAATATCCATGATTGTCATGACCTATCAACTTATGGAAAATGGCATTCCTAGCCTCCAAAGTCCGACAATCCTCAGGTAGCATAGAGAGTTGGCCATTAAACTCATCCTGTATTGAATAAGAAATACAAGTATATGCCAAATTAAGATGGTTAACACAAAAAATAAAAAATAAACTTTAAATACAATCAAAGGTGTTTGGAAACTACCAAGGTCTGGATAACCTCTAGGTCATCTGCTCTACGTGTCATAAGCCAAACATTCATCTTATCAGTAGACTCCCCCTTATTGGTCATCTACATTTTTTTAGAAATATGAAAATTAGAATCCAAATAATTTGTAAATATACAATGTTTATTTATATACAAAAATAAAACAGTAAGATATAAACCTCATGCCGTATCTAAGCGAAAGTAGTACGCCCTGTGGTATGAGCTATGCCGTGAGCTCGCCGATTTTTAGCGTTCCTAGTTGCAATTTTCTATAATAGGTTCAACAAATGTAAGTATATAAATATGATTTGTATGTTTACATATCATACATATAACTTATTTGTATACCTCAGCATCGGAAGTACGCCAATACTCCACAAGTTCTTCCTACTGGCTTGGCACAATGTGCAAAGGAACATCATCCTTCAGATTAGGATCTTCACTTCTAGGCTTGAAATACTTACACTTAATCTTATTCTTGTGATCCTTCCATATGCTGTTACAGTTTTTCATGCAGATTGGCTTGTACTCCTCTGGACATATATTCAAATTGTCCTATAAAACACAATTTCAAGGTTTAAATAATAATAACACAATTTTGGAATTTAAATTTTTGGACAAAAATATACTTTTACCTTCACATCCTTCCAGATAGCATCAAGAGTATCATCAGGCACAATGTTCCAGTCAAGAAAAGTAGGAGGAACAATGTTACCATTTCGCACAATAATGCCAAGTTGAGTAGTTAACTTAGACACGTTATCCCCTATTGGACAGTAATTTTCATCAAATTGTATGTCCAATTTGGTACCGGTGCCCCACTCCCTAATGCCCTTGGCACATCCTCTACCACGCCTACTCGAGGTTGATGAAGAACTAACATGACCTGTGAAATACAATAAGAATAAACAATATGAAATGATAATAAACAAATGCAAATTTAAATAATGTCAATACAAATCAATTTCTTATACCTGAGTGAGGCTGTGAAGAAGTCGAAGGATCTGAAAAATACAATAAAAATAAACAAGTTATATGTAATGAGAACAAATAAATATATATTTAAATAATTTTCATACAAATCAAAGCAAATTTATATACCTGCGGATGGCTCATAAGCCGATGACTCTAGTCGGGATGATAGTTGCTGCGGTGCCACTGATGGTGGACGCACCGATGGTAGGCCTAGAGGCTGAGTAGATGATAGCTGGTGTGGTGCCACTGATGGGGGTCGATGCAGTGGCACTAATGGCCCCTCTGATGGTGCTCGCTGTGATGCCTCCTCTAATGGTGGTGCCACTGATGGTGGACGCACCAATGGTAGGCGTGGTGGCTGAGTAGATGATAGCTGCTGTGGTGCCACTAATGGTGGTCGATGCGGTGGCACTAATGGTGCTCGCTGTGATGCCTCCTCTAATGGTGGCACTAATGGCCCTTCTGATGGTGGTCGATGAGATGCCTTCTCTGATGGTGGTGCCGCTGATGTCCTCTTACGTACCACATCGGACATCATGCGCCGGGGATGATTAGGTGTCCTCTTCCTTCCCATAATAATCTGCAAGCAATATAACATTAATTAGAAACATAGATAATGGTTTGTCATCAACTATAATATGACATTAATTGACCTAATACAATTACAAAGACAAAGTAAATTAAGAAACTGATGATTAACTACAACCTTGGCCTTAAGTGAATTACTGATGTTGATTAAATATCAACCTATTTGAACATCAACTGTTTCTCCTTCTACGGCTTCTCTCACCCAACCAACTTCTTCATCACGAAGCATTATATTTTCTTCCAATTGTTGGCTCATAAATGGCTCAATTTGTGGATCAGTCGAACTCATTTCAAATAAACCTCTTTGAGACATCTTCACCGCCACTTGCCAGTCTGGTTGTAACGGGTCTGCAACATACCAAACTTGCTCTGCTTGGGATGCCAAGATGAAAGGTTCATTAGTAATTCGATCATCTCGATACAACAAATGATTGAAGTTGACTAACGTGAAATTGAAGACATCTTGTATCTTCCTGTGAATGTTGTCAATCCAATCACACTTAAACAACACATGCTTCTTCTCATTGGAATATCGAATCTCAACAATATCTGTCAATTGTCCATAATAGTACACAGACCCCACACGAGGATTCTTGTCTTTCCGACTAGCATAACTTATGGTATCTGCCTTCAAAGCTACACCACAATTTTGTGTGGCTTGACGGTCATCCATGGCCTTTACTCGATACCGAAACCCATTCATTATATACCTGTTGAACCTCCTTGCCAGGTTATGAGGACCAGTTGCCAATACAGTAATCTCTTTAGAAAATGTGACATCACTAGTCCTTCGCAAAGTTTGAACCTATTTTAAATAATAAAAATTGTAAAATTTAAAATATAGTTCGACTTAGGTAAATAGAATCTGTAGATTTAAATACATACATGTTCCTTGAACCAAATGTGAAAAGTTTCAAAATGTTCATGCCGAAGCTAATGATCGTCAACACGAGGCATTTTGACCTTATGTTCTTCAAGGTGTTTGCTGTGTAAATTGAAATTTTATCAAAAAACAAAATTTGGTTCAAAATTCAATGAAACATAATAAAATATTGAGTGAGTGACATAGCTTACTTTATGAATGGTTGAACCGCGGCTGTATTGAATAAGACATACCGATGAGTTTGTACCCAAGAAGTGTTATCAAGATAAAAGCTTGTGATTTCACCAACAGCACGACCCAAATTATAATCACCACTGTAGTTCCTCGTGGGTCGATTAGATTTAGTTTCCACATCATTGAGATATTATGCACAAAAATTCATGCATTCTTCCATAAGATATCTTTTAGCAATTGAACCTTCTGGACGAGCTCTATTACGCACATATTGCTTCAAAGTAAGAAGATACCTCTCAATTGGATACATCCATCGAAACTGAATCGCTCTACCCAATAATGCTTCGTCAACTAGATGTATAGGCAAGTGCTCTATTATATCAAAAAAAGTAGGAGGAAATATTTTCTCTAGATGACAAAGTGTTACGGCAATACGATCTTGAATATATTCCAAATTTGTCGCACGATTGACTTTGGAACACAATTGTCTAAAGAAATTGCTCAATTCAATCAAATGTTCAATTACATTCTTCGGTAACGATCTTCGAATGGCCAATGGAATTAGTTGTTGCATCAGAATATGACTATCGTGGCTCTTAAGACCCCCAATACTTCTATCATGTAAGCGCACATGATGCGATATATTGGATGAATACCCGTCGGGAACTCTAACCTCCTTCAATACTTTCAAGAACAAATCTTTCTCATCCTTGGTCATCGTGAATTGTGTCGGTGGTAAATAAGCTTTATTCGACCCTCTTAACTGTAAATGTAGGGGTTTTCTAATATTCATTTCTTGTAAATCACGCCGAGCATTAACACCATTCTTCGATTTTCCTGCAACCCCTAATATTGTCCACAACACATTATCACAAACATTCTTCTCTATATGCATCACATCGAGGTTGTGTCTAATTAGATTGTGCTCCCAATATGGCAGTTCATAGAAGATACTCTTTTTCTTCCAGCTATGGGTGCGATGTCCAGCTTTCTCCTTCTCTACTTGTCTTCTATGCCTCTCCTTAAGGTCATCCCTCTTGTATTGGGTTAAAATACCCTTAGATTCTAATTGTAGCAGTATCTCAGTTCTAGACAACAATTTTGGTTTGAATATGACTTCCCGACTACCATCAAATGATACTTTATCCTTTCGGAATTTATGGCCATTAGGTAAAAATATGCGATGACCCAAGTATGATTGTTTCCTACTATGCTTCAACCAACACGATGTAGTTTCTCTATTGCAAAAGAGTATCCATAGCTGGAAGAAAAAGAAGGAGAAAGCTGGACATCGCACCCATAGCTGGAAGAAAAAGAGTATCTTCTATGAACTGCCATATTGGGAGCACAATCTAATTAGACACAACCTCGATGTGATGCATATAGAGAAGAATGTTTGTGATAATGTGTTGTGGACAATATTAGGGGTTTCAGGAAAATCGAAGAATGGTGTTAATGCTCGGCGTGATTTACAAGAAATGAATATTAGAAAACCCCTACATTTACAGTTAAGAGGGTCGAATAAAGCTTATTTACCACCGGCACAATTCACGATGACCAAGGATGAGAAAGATTTGTTCTTGAAAGTATTGAAAGAGGTTAGAGTTCCCGACGGGTATTCATCCAATATATCGCATCATGTGCGCTTACATGATAGAAGTATTGGGGGTCTTAAGAGCCACGATAGTCATATTCTGATGCAACAACTAATTCCATTGGCCATTCGAAGATCGTTACCGAAGAATGTAATTGAACATTTGATTGAATTGAGCAATTTCTTTAGACAATTGTGTTCCAAAGTCAATCGTGCGACAAATTTGGAATATATTCAAGATCGTATTGCCGTAACACTTTGTCATCTAGAGAAAATATTTCCTCCTACTTTTTTTGATATAATAGAGCACTTGCCTATACATCTAGTTGACGAAGCATTATTGGGTGGAGCGATTCAGTTTCGATGGATGTATCCAATTGAGAGGTATCTTCTTACTTTGAAGCAATATGTGCATAATAGAGCTCGTCCAGAAGGTTCAATTGCTAAAAGATATCTTATGGAATAATGCATGAATTTTTGTGCATAATATCTCAATGATGTGGAAACAAGTATGATGACCCAAGTATGATTGTTTCCTACTATGCTTCAACCACAATCAAATGTTGATGCATCAAATGTGGAGACACCGTCATTCCATAGTTCTTTCAAATCCTCAATCAACGGTTGCATATACACATCAATCTTGTCACCAGGTCCTTTCGGGCCGTTAATAAGCACAGATAAAATTAGAAATGGTTGTTTCATGCACATCTATGGCGGCAAGTTATATGGAATGAGTACAACAGGCCAAGTGCTATGAACTATGTTCATCGTCCTGAATGGGTTAAAACCATCAGATGCTAAGCCAAGCCTTACACTTTGGCAATCATTACTAAAGTCAATATTCCGACGATCAAAATCTTTCCATGCAAGGGAGTCTGCAGGATGCCTAAAGACACCGTCATTAGTTCGTTCCTCTGCATGCCATCTCATTAACTTAGCCGTCTTGGATGACATAAACAGCCTCTGCAACCTTGGCTTTAAAGGAAAATACCTCATTTGTTTTGCAGCTATTTGTTTGCCACCGTTGTGAGGACCATTTGAACCACCATCACCATTTGATTTCCATCTTGAACTGTTGCATATGACACATTTATCAAGATTGGCGTCCTCATTTCGAAACAACATACAACTGTTGGGACATGCATCCCATGTCTCATATGTGAAGCCCAAATCTGTTGTGACCTTTTGAGCTTTATAATATGAGTCCAGGAGTTTCACACCCAACGGGAACGCCTCATTCAATAACTCAAGCAACATGTCAACAGACTTGTCTGTCCACTGATTAAGCACCTTCAAATGTAGAAGCTGAACAATGAATGACAAAGATGTGAACTTCTGACAACCCGGATACAATTCACTTTGTGCATCTTGAAGAAGTTTGAAATAGTTTGCAGTCTCTGCATTTGGACCGAGCTGGGGTTCAGATGCATGGGGATCAGTGCTCTGTGCTTCATTATTGTCAACACTTGTACCGGCATGTGGATTTCCCACAGCCCCTTGTATCATTCCAACCATATCGTCGCCAATGTCTAAATTAGCCAATGTTTCATTCCCTCGATTAGCATGCAGAGATACGTAAGATTCCCCATGATTAATCCAATGTTTGTACTTTTTAAAAAAACCATTCAAAATCAGATGCTTCCGTACACCCTCTCGCACAAGATGGTATCGATTCTCACATTTTCTACACGGACAACTAATCATCGAACCTTCAACCCTATTGGTGTAGGCAAACACAAGGAATTGATCAATCCCATTAATGTATTCCCTCGACATCCTATTTGGCAAATCAATCCAACTCTTATCCATCATCTGTACTTCCCTTATATGTGTTTCCCACTATTAATTTGCTTCAGGCAAACTTACTGGGAGATATACATCTCACATACAAAACAAATATGCCCTAGAAAAAAATATAATTACAACAAATGTAAGAGTCATAATGAGATAAAAGGGTAAAAATATAATTACAAGACATAATATCACATATTAATTATCGTAAGGGAAGAGGCGATTGGTGGGTTTCGAATCCTGATTAGTGAGGAAACAACCAAGGGCATGTGCTATTGGGCCAAATGCTATCCTCAAATGCATTGATAAATATAATAATGGGTTATAAAGCTTTTCTATGTTAATTCAATTGCCCCATTCTGTTTTCATATAAAATGCTTGCATTTCAATTCTATTGTGCAAGTGCTTCAGTTCTAGATTTATTTATGTAAGGTGATTAATCATGGTCTTTCTAGACTGAAAAAGTGATAAGGGTGGTAGTAAATAAGAGTACTGGTTGAATTATTCATTGGGGGCTTGTTGCCAGAGTTATTACAGGTATCCCCCAATACTTGGTTCAAAAAAATCCAAGCATCATTTTAGTAAGATGAAGGATCTTAACTTCTCCCCCTTTCATCTTCACCAAACATTAAAAGAGTATATATATATAGGGGGAGGGAAGGGGATAAAAGATTATATTCCTCCTACGAGTTCTTCAACATAAGTGAATACTCAACTTGCCTTTGGAACAATAGTGAGACAGGGAACTTTTCCTCCACCCCCAAAACATAAAAAAATAGAAAACCCTCGAGTACCCCCTGCTAAGGGAAGCAAGAAACTTGAGTAAAATTTTTCCTTAAGGCATGTAGCATTAGGGTTTCAAACTAAAATGTAAGTCAAACATTCACTCCCTAAACTCAAGCAACTTGAGAAACTTCAAAAACTATAACATCCAACATAAAATCTGCAAATTAATTCATATGTTCTGCATGTCTAATTTAAGTAAGAAGCAAAACTAAAAGGAAATTTTATATGTTAACCTCCTTATTTTCTATCTTCAATACAAGCAATAGAAATTAGAATTGGAAATCTGTAATCATGTAAGAAGCAAAACTAAAAGGAAATTTATGATAAAAACCCAACTCATAAAATATAGGAATAAAAATGAAAATGGTTCATAGCAACAGATAAATGACATTTCACTGCAAATATAAAAAATAATAAAAAATTCCAATCAGGCCCTGCTACGTTGATCTTTGGTCGCATTATTGTTGACTTGAATTATGTGAAATGTTTATACATCGCACGACTTGGCCTTGTATCTCAATTCAATGCATATCACACTAGTAATTAGACTTTACCTTTTTATTCACCTTTGGCTCTGTTAATAATTTTTTATTTATTTTTAATATAAATCACAATGACCAATTGATGTAGAGTGGAGAGGGAGAAAAGGGAGAGGAAAAATTGAAGGGCCATGACCCAAATCACACAAATCTATTAATCAACTTCATCCAATACAATTACCGAAGCTTTTTAGTTGTATGCTAAAAAATCCAATATTAAAAAGGAAACAAGAATTGTTAATAAAATGGGAAACCAAATATACTAATAAGACTCCTAATAAACTATAATTTAAAAATAAAATAAAATAGTAAAGACGTAAAATTATAAAATTTCCATATCAAATTGGTCTGCCAATACTTGATGAATAGTTATGAACCATATCTTAGAAAACCCTATACAAAGAATACCAAAATCTAAATAAACTCCCAAGCAAAAATGACTCCCCCATTCCCTTTCCTACAAGAAATTGAATCTCTCTCACGCATCTAATTTGGGAAAAAAAAACAGAGAGTTTACACACAAATTGCAGGATTTGAGTTTAGATTTAGACTAGAGCTTTGAGCCAAAAGACCTAATTGGACCATGACAATAAACCATATAACGAGTATGTTTGCTACTAATATCCAAACAAGTATTAAAGAGTATCTTTGGTTGCAAATCATGACCCAAAGAAACACACACAAAAGACAATAACTTCTGTCATAGGACTACAACTCACTGTCAATAAAATTCAAAGAAATGAAATTTTAATTAGTACTGAAGCTAAAAACAAGATATAAATTCAAGTAAGAAGTTTGTACCAATAAAAATGGACCAAAAGGTCATGTTTTATTCCTAAGGTATGTTTCCATAATTTAAAATATTTAGCCACAGAGAATATATAAGTTGCATTCAATCTCATAATCTACATGATTATTGAACTCAGAAACAGGTCTCATGTTTTCATACAACTACTGGTTACTGAATATCAGTATCTACATCAAATTCTAGCTGAAGTGTATTGATAGGTTTGACCAATAGCTAAAAGAAAATTAAATCATTTTGACCTAATTGATTTGGACCATCAAATAAAAAAAGCATGCATACATATCATCATGGTGCAAATGTCTTCACTAAAGAGTATGTTCCTGAGTTTAAAAACATAACTGCACGTTCTAAATTTTAGTCAAATAAACCTTGACCTCCATGTATGAAATACATAGATTCTACCGCATAAATTGAAGAATGGAAAGGATTGAAGGTGCCTCGTCACTCGTCGTTCACAGTCGTCCACCCTCGTTCTTGCCTCGTCACTCGTCGTTCACAGTCGCTGCCTGTCACTCCGGCGAAGGCTGTCGTTCACCCTCGTCAATCTGCGACTGCCGTCGTTCACCCTCCTTCACCCCGGCACTGAATGATTTTCATTTCAGGATTTTGGGGATTCTGGGATTCGAATTTTGGGGGTTTTGGTTTGTTGAGTTTAGGGATTTTGATTTTGGGGTTTTGGTTTGGTGAGTTTAGGGATTTTGATTTGGGGGATTTTAGGATGACCGCGAATGGGAGAAATGAGCGGGATGTGAATTTTTTTTTTTTTTTTTTTTTTGCGACAGAATATATACCACCGTCGCAAATGATACTTGATTAACAAATTAAAACGTCGTCATTTTACAAATTTTTTCTTTGCGACGGTCTTATGCCGTCACAAATGGTCCACCATTTGTGACCGCAACTCTTTACCGTCGCTAAATAATACTTTTTGCGACGGTATACGTGCGTCGCAAATGCTCCTACATTTTTCGGTAAAATTTATTAGCGATGGAGGTAAGCCCCGTCGTAAAAGGCCATTTTCGTCAACGGTAAATAAACGCCGTCGCAAAAATACTTTTTTGGCGACGGCAACTACAGTGCGTCGCAAAAACTCATTTTTTGCGACGGCAGGTGCCCCGTCGCAAAAGCCTCCGTGTTATATAACAGATTTTCTTGTAGTGTATGCCATACAATTCTCAAGGCTATAAGCCCCGTTGGATCCAATATCGAACTAAGAGTCATCCCCAGGATGGCAACCTGGGCCTTTTCTCTAAGACGATCCGATTGAAGGTCACCTAGCTTAACCTAGGTCTTTTCTTTACAATCGTTGAGCAATAGAGTCATCACGGCCCAACCCGCATCTGTTCCCTAGTGGCAAGAGTCACCACACACAGTGGAATAATTTCCCTAGACTAAAACACACAGATGGTCCCAATAATCAATACACATCAGTTTCACAAAAGATGGTAATTCACCATTATAAACATGAGACCAAAACAAATAGTTTACAGTATGCCAAGTTCACACATGTTTCAGAAATAATTTGATTACATTGATAATATAATAATTTATCAAAACTGTTTAGTCCTGAAACAACAATTTAATTTTCCAACAGTTCAAGGTAGGGGTGCATTTATAAAAATATGTAGCATGAAACTACTCACCTGAAAATGAAATAATATAATCCTCGAATAGAGTATGAAAGTCCAACTAGTGCCTTGAACCAAGTATGAAAACTACATGTCACTACTAATTTAAAAATTCTAAAGAATAAGAACTAAGTAACCCCAAATTAAAGCGCATTAACACGGCTCAACCCAACTCACCGTTACTCTTAAATATTACTTAAGTTCATGTTCATCAAGGTTTAAAATCACCCAAGACATGGGTTCAAATTGAAACTTAATTAAAAGTAAGTTTAAGATAAAACAGAATTTCAAACTAGTTTTCCCAATCTATTCGCTAACTTTGAAAATTAAAAACCCACTCCACGTTGTTCGAAAAATTCTAAAACCCTCCAGATATCAACTAATATATCCTAAGTTTCAAACCCAAATGGTTTAACTTGATTTACTTATCAAAATAATTATCTACAATTAATTATATCTAAAAATGTTGTTTTCTGCAGCACTTTAAAGAAATTAATGGTTCTCTTAGTATATATGAGCAATCAGCGCAAGGCCAAAAACGTACGAAACTAGACTCGTAACCGGTTCTAATGACGCTGATTTGATAATTTTTGGATTTATACCCAAAGAGAACAACACTCCCGAACTTACTATTTAAAACCAGTTTTCTGGACAGATTTAAACGCATCAGTTTATATGGATTTTGAGTCCCAAAAATTATGAAAAAATTCAGATATACAATTCAATATATAATTAATCTACTATAAAACGTTTAGTTCAAAATTCATTCGTTTGATATGGTTTCTTGATTTTTAAAGTTTGTGATTCTGTATAGAATTTTTGGACTAAGAATTAGACCATTCATTATACATGAATTTAACTCCTTAGATTTCTTAACAGTATATATATACACAAATTACATACACCTACAACCTCTCCATCAATGAATTAAATCATAAAATAAAATAAGGATAAAGAATAAATATAAAATAAAGAAGAAAGTTAGAACCCTACCAGACACCCAAAAGTTCTTTGATTGCAATTTCTTCTTTTTTTTTTTCTTCTCTCAAAGTCTCTCATGTGGCTGCTGTGTTGTTGCCCTTGTTGGACAATCTTCATTGTATTTAAAATAATTAATTATGTTGTGACTAAACAACAACAAGAATATAAAGAAATAAAGAAAATGAGAGAATTTGTTTGATTACAAAAATCAAACTAGAAATAAATAAATAAATAAATAAATAAAAACAGATTTTATTTTGTTACAAAAACGAAATTAAAATTTGATGTAATAAACAAATAAAACAGAATAATAAATTAAACAACTTACTTGATTAATTTCTTCTAATAAATATCTGATCAAGTCCAATGTTTGACACTGTGTCCTTAAGACAGATTCGTCATCTCCTCGGTGGTTTTAGAATGTGGACGTCTATCTCCCAAGATGAAATGATCAACTACAAATAATAGCAGCACTACAAATTGTTTGCTTAACGAACACACTAAGTGTTTATACTCTTTCTCACAAAAATTAAATGCAGCAAAATGAAGAATAAATTTGTAGAGGTGAAGTACGAATTTTCTGAATGTTTTAAACATCAAATGAGGGCTGTCCTATTTATAGATGTAATGGTGGCTGCAGGTTTTGAATTAAACAGGTGCAAACCTGTTTGAACAGGTATGAAACCTGTTTGGTTTTGAATTTAAACAGATTTGAATCTGTTGGGTTCAAAATTCAAACAGATAAAAAACGGGAAGGGCCCTGTTTGGGTGTACAGTAAAATCGGACCAGTTTATTTCCAGATTAATTTGAATTCTAGATTATATTTTACCAAAAAATAAAATAAAATTCAAATGTTTTTAGCTCAAAAAGATAGGTATTGGGCCAAACAAGCCAACCCAACCACACACCACGCACCCGTGCCCAGGCCCAGCCCAGCTCGCCCGATCGACTGGACGAACGACGGCGGCGGCGCACGCGCTCGTGTGTGGTGATTTTTGGATCCAATGGGTCTAGCCCATTTTACCCATAACCTTCCTCTCTGAAACACTTGGGTACCCCTTGGGGCACACCCGAAGTTCCAATCCCATGCCTTATAAATCCATTCAAAACTTCCCACCAAATCAATGTGGGACAAGCCTTATTCAAACCTTTAAGGATTTTTCCATCAAATCAACTAGCTAAAATGTTTGCTATTCCTTTTAATAAAAGTAGTTCTATTTTATCTTCTCCTTTTCAATTGTTTCATGCTGATGTTTGGGGTCCTTCCCATATCATTATCAAGGGTGATTCGCAATGGTGCTGTTTGGTGTAGCTGTAAAAACAGATTATAGATTATAACTTAACAGATTATAGATTATGACTTTAATCAGAAGCTGTTAATCTGTTTGGTATAGCTGTTGGATTATAGATTTAAGTTGCTGAGTAGTGTTTGTTAAATAAGCTGTGTGTAGCTTTTTCAATTAATTTTTATTTTTTATTATTCACTATTTATCTACATTTTTCATAAAAAATAATAATAATATTTTATAGTCCATTTGGGTCTTTTTCTATTTAAAAAAAATAAAAAATAAAAAAATCTAAGAGTATAACCGTGAATTAACATGTCCACAGCAGAAGCTGATAATCAGAAGCAAGGGGTGAGCAGCTTCTCAGAATCAGATATTTTGACTTAAAATAAGTTGTTAGAATCAGAAGCTGTTTGAAATAAGTTTAACCAAACAGTCCAAAATAACTCTTTAAAAGCCAGAAGCCATAAGCTAGCTCAAAAAAGCCTCACCAAACACCCCCAATGTTATGTGTCTTTTGTGGATGATTACAGTCGGTTTACCTGGGTTTATTTGATGACTCAAAAATCTGATTTTTACAAAATATATTATGTTTTTCACTCCATGATTTGCACTCAGTTTTTCACCACCATTAAAGTTTCCCGATCTAATTTGGAGGGTGAGTATTACTTATCTGAGTTTGAGGAGTTTTTAACTACTCATGGCACTATTCATCAGTCTTCGTGTTCCGACACTCCTGCCCAAAATGGTCGAGCTGAGTGCAAACATCGCCATCTCCTTAAAACGTTTGCTCTTTGTTGCTCTCGTCTTTTGTCCCTTCTATTTTCTGGGGAGAAGTTGTGCTCACTGTAGCATATCTTCTCAATCGGATGCCTACTCCTCATCTCTCAAGCTCATCTCCGTAAGAGCATCTTTTTGGTGTTACTCTCTATTATTCTCTTTTTCGTATTTTCGGTTATTTATGCTTTGTGCTCCTTTCCAAATGGGAGGGCTCTAAGCTTAGTTCTCGTTGTGTCCTATGTATCTTTTTAGGGTATGGCGTTAATCAAAAAGGTTATTGGTGCTATGATCCTACCACCACAAAGCTATATGTGTCTAGGCATGTCATTTTTTTAGAAAAACTACCCTACTACACTATACCTTCCACCCATGTCTCTATTACCAAGGATGAATTGGTTCACGTTGACCCATTTCCTCCTGATGTTTCTCCTGATGAGTTTGTTTCTGATCTTGAGGTCTTTACTTTGTCTCTTACTAGCACTTCTACTCTCTCACTAGCTACTTCCTCTCCCGCTCCCTCTTCCCTTGCTCCTCTTCTTGTTTATTAGCGTTGCAAAGAACTTCTGAGCTTGCTTGTCTCTAGTTCTACTGTCCCTCCCGCTGTTTCTTTGGATCCCACTTCTCTTGCACATCGCTTTCCAAAGTGAGACCGTCATCCTTCAAACTGGTATGGTTTTGGTAATACATGTTTTTCCCTTTCCTATCAGTCTTTTCTTTCTTATCTTCATACTTATTTTGAGCCTAGGTCCTATAAGGAAGCTTGTCATGATGCTAATTGGATTATTGCCATGAATGACGAGTTAACTGTTTTGGCTAACACTCAAACTTGGGATTTGGTTCCAATACCTGCTGACAAGAATATTGTAGGAGGTAAATGGGTCTATACGGTCAAAACCCTTTTTGATGGTTCTTTTGGAAAGGTACAAAGCTCATTTGGTTGCCTAGGGATTTTCTCAGGAGTATAGGATTGATTACGATAAGACTTTTGCCCCCGTTGCCAAGATGACTACTGTTTGCACTCTTATCTCTGTTGCTGCTGCCCATCGCTGACCTTTGTTTTAACTAGATGTCAAAATTGCTTTTCTGAATGGGCATCTTGCTGAAGAAGTGTATATGCGCCCTCCACCAAGTCTCTCGCACCCTCTTAGTGTTGTTTGTCATCTTCGTCGTGCTCTATATGGTCTTAAGCAGTCTCATCATGCTTGGTATGAGTGCTTTCACTCTGTTGCACTTTAGCTTGGTTTTCGCCCTAGTTATCATGATGGTGTTCTCTTGTTCGGAACACTTCTGTTGGCCTTGTTCTCCTCTCTTATATATGGATGATGTGATCATCGTTGGCTCTATTTATAGTACTCTTGAGGAGGTTAAGCATCAGTTGTTTTAGGAGTTTGAGATGAAGGATTTGGGATCTCTTCGGTATGTTCTTAGTATTAAAGTTATGTAGACACCCTATTTTTTATGACCCTTACGACATGGATGTCCTTGTAGGTACACTCGATGATGAACGTATTTGCTCGCCAAGTGCTCGAAGTCCTCACCAGAACGCCACAACTTTGAGTCGTTCAAACCCTGTACCCTTTTTGTCTCATTTTTTGACCATGCCTTGGTCTTTCGAGCCTACAGCTCAGCCATCACTTTTGGGCTGCCGGCCACTGATGTGGTTTGTCGGGCACCAGTGATGGTCGGCCAGCCACCAGTGTCTTTTGCAGATATTTTTATGCCAGCTGTGCCAACTGTTTGCACAGATGCATCCATCTATCCCCACGTGTAGGGCTGGATCTCCTTGAAAGAATTTCATGTTTTCTATATATAGGGACCCCCTCTCTTTTGTAGTAAGGTTAGAAAATTTTGAACTCAAAAATTTTCCTCTTTCTCTACAGATTCTCTACACTTTTGCCTACAATTCCTTAGCCTTTGCTTATACACCTTTAACCATAGTTGATCATCTTTGAGTTGAGGTTCCTTGAGGCCTTCTTGGAGCTCTAGAAGTTGGTTTTGGCTTGAATTGTTGCCTAGAGTTACTCTTCTCTTCAAGAGGTATAATACTTGTCTTGTTAACTTACTTTGCATACTTGTTTTTCTATCTTTTTCCCACTATTTTTGGGCTATTTTTGGAGTATAAAAATTCTGTTTTTGTGAGCTGAAATTTCTAGTTTTAGGCCATTTAAGGTTGGCGGTATTTCACCCTTTTTTATTCCTTATTTGTAAGGCCTTTCTACTTTTGTTTCCCACTTTCAAACTATCTTTTTTTGTGCTTTTGAACACTGAATTTCAGAGTAATTTCAGTGGTGAAAATCATGTTTTGAAGTCCAAATTTGGAGGGGTTAGCTTCCTCTCCTTGTGTCTTGTTTGCTAGCTGTAACAAGCCCGCGGGGGACCTCGCTACAGCTCGGACTCGACTTGTAGTCACGGTTCTAAGTCTGAACCAAGGAGCCCAAATCTGGCAAATCGTTTTGAGAAAAACAGATTTTTGAAAGAAGTGCCAAACATGGACTGCTTTGCCAGATACAGAGTCGCCACCTAAATATTTTATTTTGGGAAATTTAGGAAACCCTGACTCGGTGCCAAAGGCCACGTGTCCGTCATCACCAAAGTTGCCTCGGCTCGGGAACTTGGGTACGATTGGGGAAGGTCACTTCGTGAGCACCCCCGCTCGCCCGGTCATAGACCGGCCTCTACTAACCATGATATCTATTTTTTGAAAACATTGTATGCTCTTATTCCGGTTATTAGCCTAGGTTACTATGTGATGCACACAGCATACAAGTATAGATTGGATCGCCTGAATTGGAACAAAACATTTCGTGTTCGTTTTTTGAAAATGGTTTGCTACCCGCAGGTAGGCTTGAAACATTTGATGATTTATTCCAATCCAACTAACCCAACCTTCACCCACAGGCATTCAGGCAGTTGTATCACATAAGCATTTAGCCTCATGGTAAGCATGCTATTTATGGCATTCACTCACACGCATGCAAGGATGCTAAAGCATAAAGCTTACCGGGTACTCCAAGCCAAAACAGAAACTCATTAGAATTTTATGCATGATCCTAACTATACAGAAATGCCTAATGCAACACATGCAAAAATGCAACTATAGCAGGCTCGGCTATTCTAAACATGGCATATGGAGTGCTACAACTAACATGTATTCAATTTGAAATTGAAAGTACAATGCAGTTAGTATGGTGCGCCGAGCCCGGTGCATGCAATACAGATGAATGATGCAAACATGCTGTCATACTGTATGCTAATTTAAACATGCCCTAATCTAGCCATCATAAGCGGATAAATAAAAGGGAGAAAGACATGGGGTTGGAAGACATACATCACACTCACGCACACTTATTACAGTTGTGCCCTCGCGCAGAGGGTCCAAATAAATATACAGTCCCAAATAAAAGAATAGTACAGTCCAAATGTTACAGTCCGAATAATATACAAATTCCTAATTAATTAACAATTTAACTAAGAAAGTAAATAAAAACTGGCGTGCAAGCCAGGGACTGCCTCGCTTCTGATGAATGATGTATGTTAGGCTGCTTTGCGCGGAAATCCACTGGGATGCCCCAATTAGCCTCTGTTTACACCTTTTCTTGAAATGCGCGCCAAACTCCAAAAAGTTGCTGATTCTTTATTTTGCTGCAACAGAGAGCAGGAAAGGGGCATGGCAATGTATTTTCACAAATATATGCATGTCTCGATCCTCGTGCCACCAATCACGCATACCGAGGCATGATGGCCGAGGAGTCGAATTGCACAATTCAATGTGGGATGAATGCACATGAAAACACAACAAGACCTAACTCCATCATGGATGATCCGGAGTGTCGGTGACTGGGGAATTGAGACACATTCCGTCACTCAGAGTACGAAATGCACCTCGTTTCCCGTGCCCGGGCTAACTCCTATCCCGAACACGATGCAATATGCATGATATGCATGAATGCAACTAAGATACAATCCTAACATACACAATGCTATGAAAATGAGATGCCTCGAAATGCGTGCACACGGGCACGCAAACCGAGGAAATGACAGAATGCGATCAAAGATACAACCTAGTATGCACTATGCTGTAAAAATGAGATGCCTCGAAATGCGTGCACACGGGCACGCAAACCGAGAAAATGACAGAATGCGATCTAAGATACAACCTAGTATGCACTATGCTGTAAAAATGAGATGCCTCGAAATGCGTGCACACGGGTACGCAAATCGAGAAAATGACAGAATGCGATCTAAGATACAACCTAGTATGCACTATGCTGTAAAAATGAGATGCCTCGAAATGCGTGCACACGGGCACGCAAACTGAGAAAATGACATGAAAAATGTAACATGGACTTATACTAACATGAGAGAGCCTCAGCCACAATCACAAAAGAAGCCGAAAGATGAAAATGAAGTGCCTCAAAATGCGTGCACACGGGCACGCAAACCGAGGCAATGGCATACGCAATGCAAATGACATGAAAACATGATATGGGCTTATACCAACGTGAGAGAGCCTCAGCCACACTCACATAGGATGCCGGTGAATGAAAATGAAGTGCCTCGAAATGCGTGCAGACGGGCACGCAAACCGAGGCAATGACATACGCAATGCAATGGCATGGAAATGGCATATAGAATGCAACATGGACTTATACTAACATGAGAGAGCCTCAGCCACACTCACAAAGGATGCCGGTGAATGAAAATGAAGTGCCTCGAAATGCGTGCACACGGGCACGCAAACCGAAGCAATGGCATACGCAATGCAATGGCATGGAAATGGCATATAGAATGCAACATGGACTTATACTAACATGAGAGAGCCTCAGCCACACTCACATAGGATGCCGGTGAATGAAAATGAAGTGCCTCGAAATGCGTGCACACGGGCACGCAAACCGAGGCAATGGCATACGCAATGCAATGGCATGGAAATGGCATATGCAAACATGTTAATGGATTTTCAGCAATGAAATGTGGGGGAAAACAGCCCCGAAATGAGGCGAAAACACACCCGATGTACAGAATAGTCCCGAAACACGAATTTTGGCACCCGAAATGGCCTATAGCTATACCAAACATGCAAAATTGGTACATGGAATGTAAATACAGAAGCAAGGCAGCCCCGAAATTAGCATTTTTCTAGTACAAATCATGGCCAAACAGCAAACCAAGATAGGGCAAAACTAGCATGCAAGAAATGGCCCTAAACATGGGATTAAGAAGCAACTCATAGCTGATGTCCTCAAACAGGTTAGGGCCCTTCAACAAAGTTGAAGAGGGGCCCAAAATAAGATGTTTTCCAGAACTGTAAAAACCCCAAAAACAAACACAGTTATGGCTGCACTCCTATGCAAGAAAAAGGGCCAAAAGGTGGCCAAAGAGACAAGTGGTATATGCAAAGCCCAAACTGAAAAATTCCCTTCTACAACATTGAAGAGGGACCAAAAATAAGCATATTTACAGAACTGTAAAAACTCCAAAACAGTATAAAAATATGCTAGAAATGCAATGCAAAATGAGGGTCAAAAGAGGCTATAACACAAAGTATGCAAAGCATTCACCAAACAGCCAAAGACACTTAATGAAACATGAATAATGGACTAAAATAAGACTATTTCCAGAACTGTAAAATGGCCAAAAACAAAAGCATGATAGGCTAACAAAACATGCAAGAATGGGGACCAAAAGAGAGATATAACATGAAGTGGCATATGGAGGTCCCAAACCATGAAAGGCCCTAAATGAAACATGAAGAATGGACCAAAATAAGACTATTTTCAGAACTGTAAAATGGCCAAAAACAAAAGCACAATAGGCTGCCAAAGCATGCAAAAATGGGACCAAAAAGGGAGTATAAAGGCAAGTACAACATGGAAGTTCCAAACAGTGTTGAGCCCTTCTTCAATGTTGAAGAGGGGCTCAAAATAAGCCTACTTACAGTTCATGAAAAACTCCAAAATAGATCACACATAGGCTAGAAAAAGCATGCAAAATATTGACATACAAAGAGGGTATTGAAGCAAGTGCAAGATGGAGGGCTCAAACAGGGTTGAGCCCTTAATGAGACATGAAAATGAGCTCAAAAAAATGACCTTTTCAGTTTTGTTCGGAGCTCAAATGTACAAGAAAGAGAGGCTAAGAAATGTTGCAAGAAATGAGCCAAAAAGAGAGAAATGGCAACTCACCCTTGTAGACCAAACTCTAGCAACTTCTTGGACCAAATTTGTTGCCTCTAAGCTGCTGGAATTCCTCTCCTTGCTGCTGAGATGGAGTGGTGGTGGTAGAGCTTGGTGGTGATGAAGAAAACAAGGTGTAGGACTTGGAGTTTTCAAGCAAAATGAGAGGGATGGAGGGAGAATTATGTATCTAGCCTTGAAGAGCAAATTTTCTAACCCCAAAATATGATATTGCCTGCTGGTTATATGGACCAAAAAGGGGGTGTAAAGGTGGGGGAAAAGGAGGCCAACTTTTCCCCACAAAATATCCCCCGGATATTGATATTTTCTGGGGGATAAAGCTATACAGCTGTAAAGTGAACAGTGTGAGGATTACGGCCGGCCACACCCCCTAGCCGGCCGGCTAGGGGTCAAAAGGGTCAAGCTGGTTTAGTGGCCGGCCACCACATGATGGTGTCCTCCCATGTGTGTACATCACAAATATGTGGTTCAAAGTTCAAGAAAATGGGCCCAAGGTGTTCAACATTAGCCCGGAAAGAGGGGTTCAAAAGGGTCAGGTGGAATTACTGGCCGGCCACCAACTTTTAGGGTCCTCCCATGTGTGTACATCACAAATATGTGGTTCAAAGTTCAAGAAAATGGGCCCAAGGTGTTCAACATCAGCCTGGAAGTGTGAAAAACGGGCGTCGGAGGGCGTCGGAGGATATATAACTGGTTGCTGCAATAATTACTGGCCTCCACCCTTCTACGGCCTTCCCGGTGATAAAACAGAGGTACCTGTCAAAAAATGAACGAAAACCGTTGCAAAACGAATGTTCGGGGGCCAAAACGCGCAGTTCGAGGTCCCGAAAATGGGCTGTTAAGCACCGAAAGTGGCATTCGGCCACGAAGTGGGTTTCTCAGACCCCAGTGTCCCTTGAAAGGGATAAAAAAGGAAGTATGCCAAAATTTAGAGCAAACGGAGATGGTTAAGCGATCCCGAACCGAGGCACACGGCCAACGGTCCCGAAAAACCGGAAACTGGGCTCCGAAATGGGCAAAATGGCCTACGGTCACAAAATGTAGCCCACGGCCACTGAGAGATGGTCTACGGGACCTCTCCCTTTCCTCAGGAAAAGAAACAAAGAAAACCGAGCCTGGTTCACAAACCGAGACAAAGCACAAAAGAGGGTTCGGAAGTCCGGAGGCCGGGCTCACGGCCGCGACTCTGAGACTTCTGAACGAGCACGATATGCAACGTCACCGAGCGCTCAATCGGTGATGTCTGAGTCTTAAGGTCGGTCAAAAATGGGGTGTCTACAGTTGCCCCTCTTTGACAGAACTCGAAAGTCACAAGTGACGGGAGTGAATGTCAAAGCCCAGAGACAACCCATTTTTGACAAGGTCGAAGACTTAGACAAACGTACAAAGTAAGCAGAGATGTGCCCGCAGGCAGGGGGGGCAAAATGCAAAGCGATATGCAAGAAGCCGAACATAACTCAATGATCATGCAAATGCAGCAAGCTGTAATGAAGCAAGTATTCGCAAATAGATGCAACAGTTTTAAGCAAGAATGCAAAGCAACAACTACATTTCATGCAGTTAAGAATGCGGAGAATTATTCAATCCTCGCCACGTCTCACACGGAGAAGATACGATACCTGCGCGATTCGTCTGGTCGCACCAGCCTCAATTGAACCGTACATACAATATCGTGCCTACAAAAGAGAGAAATTGCAACAAGTACAATATGCTACCAACATATATCCAATGTGATTCTGGAAGTTTGACACACGCAGTGCCGGTGAGTGAATGCATCGCAATGCAAGAGTGAGACATGCGTGACAACGCATGCTCAAACACAGAGGTATGCCAATATCACGAAATGTGCATAAAAAAAGTGAGTATGCTCATGAGAATGCGAATTATGTGCATGATAGTGCAAAGCGAGCATAAGTCAACGTGCCCGTTTGTTACGAAACAATGAGCAATGGAAACGCGTGTTTCGGCGAAGGCAACTCGATCACGGCCTCCGATTCGCTTCCCGGAAAGGCTACAACTCATTCAAAAAGGATACACTTTGATTTTGATGAATGATGATGAGACACATGTCAGATCTTGAAGCTGAAGTTCCGGCGGAGCAATTTCGCGACCGGAAGTGTACTTTTCTTAAACTTTTTCAGGTCCCGGGAACTCCGATCTTCCTCAAAATTTGCAGAGAGCTAGGTGGGCATGTGGGGGACACCACCGGCCGTTTATCTTCCCAAGGGGAGGCCACCGGCCACTTTTGCAAAAAGGAATTGGCTGGCCGGCCGGCCATATGCCCAAATCCGAGGGCATATTGGTCCTTTCACCTCCTTTCTCCATGCTCCTTCATCCCAAGACTTGGAGCCTATATAATGCAGCCGAGATCTTCTCCTCTCTTGCCTCCTACAACACTTTCTTCTCCAGATCTGAGTTCCATACGCGTTTTCCAACGCCCCACGCAAGTTGTTTTCGCAAAAATATTCAGTTTCAAGCACTTTGAAGCGATTAAATTTCGGTTTCGGAGCTTCTTTTCTCATTTTCGCCACTTGAGGTAAGTTTGTCTCAATATTTGGAAGATTTTCTCGGGAGTTGACTTTTGTTGACTTTTTCATTTCCCGAGGGTTGACTTTTGTTGACTTTTTCCAATTTTGGCTCATTTTGGCTCATTTTTGCTCCTTTTGCAGATTCTTTGAAAATGGCGGGTAATTCTCCCCACGGCAGAGGCTTTCCAGGTGCCGGAGACGATTTTGATCCCATGACTCTACCCCCGAGGGTCCGCCCTTTTATTCCCGGGAGGTACAATCCGCCAGCACATGTCCTTCCGTGTGCCGTTTTCCGTCACTTCACTAGCTTTGACGAGGGAGCACCTGGGGATCTGCTTCTCCGAGAGCCAGAGCATCACCTCTCTCATGAGGCCCGAGTGGTATTTACTTCGTTTTCTGTATTTTTCGTACATTTCGCACCTTTGTCATGCTTGAACACGCAGTTTAGCTTATGACATAGTACTTTGCTTGCATCCTGAACATGTGGTTTTAAACACTCGAATTTCTGAACACTCGGCTCATTAATTAATTGCGAACGCCCAGTACATTAGTTAAGAAATGAACACACGGCTCAAACACTGATTTGTCGAACACACAGCCCGAATTCGAAAGTGAACACACAGCCCACACTGATTGAAAGTTGAACACGCAGCCCAAACTTCAAATTTTCTGAACACGCAGCCCAGATTAGAATAGTGAACACGCAGCCCACACTGATTGAAAGTTGAACACGCAGCCCAAACTTCAAATTTTCTGAACACGCAGCCCAGATTAGAAATAGTGAACACGCAGCCCACACTGATTGAAAGTTGAACACGCAGCCCAAACTTTAAATTTTCTGAACACGCAGCCCAGATTAGAAATAGTGAACACGCAGCCTAAACTTTAAATTTTCTGAACACGCAGCCCAGATTAGAAATAGTGAACACGCAGCCCACACTGATTGAAAGTTGAACACGCAGCCCAAACTTTAAATTTTCTGAACACGTAGCCCAGATTAGAAATAGTGAACACGCAGCCCACACTGATTGAAAGTTGAACACGCAGCCCAAACTTTAAATTTTCTGAACACGCAGCCCAGATTAGAAATAGTGAACACGCAGCCCACACTGATTGAAAGTTGAACACGCAGCCCAAACTTTAAATTTTCTAAACACGCAGCCCAGATTAGAAATAGTGAACACGCAACCCACACTGATTGAAAGTTGAACACGCAGCCCAAACTTTAAATTTTCTGAACACGCAGCTACTTCATTTTATTTGCATGCAGCTTATTTCACTTCATCGGCACACAGCCCATTTCATTCCATTGGCACACAGCCCAGTTCATTTCATTGGCACGCGGCCCATTTCATTTCATCGGCACGCAGCCCATTCATTTCATTATTGACACGTGTATTCATTCTGAATGCAGGTTGGTTCTCGCAGTGTACGAGGATATGGCTCTACTGCCGCGAGGGATTGGTATGCTGAGCTCCCGGAGGCTGTCCGGGATTTAGTAGACTTGGCAAGATTCGGGGCTTTCTGCGTTGGGTTGTCACGTTGTTCCGCCAGGAGGACACTGATGGCAGCATTGGTAGAGAGATGGTGGGACACCACCAACTCCTTTCATTTCTTTGCCACTGGAGACATGACCATGACCCCTCTAGACTTTGCTGTGCTGACCGGCCTGGACATAGGAGGTTGGCCTATCCCCTATGATGAGGATATGGGCGAGTGGGAGGCCGCTTGGATGTATCTATTGGGGGCTCACCCGTCTGTTGACAGGGTTTTTGGGAGAGTCCGATACACTTGGTTCTCTTCCCACTTCCGGCGGGCGGAGATGGTGCCCGAGACTCCTGAGGAGACGGAGCAGTACGCCCGTGGTTTCCTTATGTTCCTTTTCGGGAGTACCCTATTCGCCGATAGAGGGAACACAGTCGGGCTATACCTGCTGAGTGCTCTGGTTGACCTATCACAGGTCAGTCGATATGACTGGGGTGGCGCCGGCCTGGCTACCCTTTACTTTTATATGAGCGCGACCTCCCGCGGGCGGGGCGATTTACTTGGTGGCTACTGGAGAGCCTGAGAGGTACTTTTCCGTCCCCTTGATTTACATTTCTGCTCTTCATTACTTGTACATTGCACATACAGCGCACTTTTACAGTCTGTATTTTGCTCTCAGCATTTCGTACTTACATTCTACACTGCTTTTCTCAACTATCGGTCTATGTATACTTCCCAGCATTAGCCCCAGAGTTGGAGGTGGCAGGGCCTCCCATGACCCCATACTCACTAGTGTTCGAGGGCCCGCACCGGTCGAGACCCCGAGAGACCCTCATTTACTTGCGACAGTATTTTGACACTGTGCGGCATTCAGAGGTACTTCAGAACTTTCAGTTCCTTTCATTTTCATCTTTGATTTGCTCTGTATATTCCCGATTTCTGATTGGTTTATGCATTTATCATCCGCAGATCTCATGGCAGCCTTGGGCGCCCCTGGGTGATGGTCTCCGACTTCAGTATACCGAAGGGTCGGACACCTCCCAGTATAGGGTCCTGCTCGAAGGGCCGGTTGGCAGGGCATGGTTCCTGGGGGAACGTTTTCTGCGTCAGGTATGGGGGTATCTTTCTCAGGATCCTCCCGCAGTACCCCCAGTCAGTATGCGGACTGCTGACAGGCTCTCTTTCTCGGAGGTAGTCGGCGCCATGCTGGGTAGTGATGCTTTACTATATCTTGAGGAGGGGGACTATGCCACTTACCGTCACATATATTTGATGCCTCCATTGACGGGAGCTCGTACCCCGATGACGAGGCCTGCTGGTATGTCATCCTCGGGCCAGGCTCGGGCTCGGGCTGTAGACGCTCCTTCTATCAGCGGGGCTGGTGCATCTAGAGGTGGGGGTAGACCGGTTCCTCCGATTCCGTCGACTTATCCTCATCCTGGATGGCCAGATATGCCAACTGAGTTGATGGCGTGGCAGTATGGGGCTATCTCTCCGACCCCGATCCCGCTAGAGCCTCCGATGCCCAGTGATCGATACGCCATTGATCTTGACTCACTGCTGGTATGCTCCACTGTTTTTCATTCATCATTCAGATGTTTAGACATTCTTTTGTTCACTGATGATTATGAGCTCATATTTGCAGCCACCGCGAGGGTACATGGAGGAGGTGGTTGGACTGGTGGCCACACTCGAGGGCATGGTCCTGCGGAGGGAGGCACAGTTGTCTATCGCGGGCATTCAGGTACCTTTCAGTTTTCTGGAATTTATCATACTTCTGATGACATGTTGATTTCTACTGCATCGGTAGACTACTTGTGTAGAGCGCATCTGACACACACCCCACTTGTACACTGTATTTACATGCACCTACTTCATGTAGCCTTTGCTTGTATCTGCATCTGATGTATATATTTGGATTGATGTATTTGAATTGAATTCTTTGTTTTCAGATGCCTTCATGGTCCGGTCAGCCGCAGGCCAGGCCACCTGGGCCTCCTTGGGGAGCTGGGCCATCTGGGCCATTTCACGGAGTTGGGTCATCCGGGCCTTTTCAGGGGGCTGGGCCATCCCGGCCTTTCCGAGGAGCCGGGCCATCTAGGCCTTTTCGAGGAGCTCGAGAAGGGCCTGTCCGTAGACGCAGGGCTCACGTTGTAGAGGCGGAGCCTGATGAGGAGGAGGAGGAGGAGGATGATGAGGAGGAGGAGGAGGCTACCGACCGTCAGTCAGAGACATCTGCTGAGGAAGGGGGCTCCGGTCTTGGTTCGGGGAATAGAGGCGAGGCTGAGGGGGATCCTGAGGATGACAGCTCCGACCCAGATGATGATGATGGTGCAGAGGTTGTCCCGCAGAAGAGGATGAGGACTGCTTCTCATTCCCGCTCCTGAGGACATTGATGCTGCTGTTTCCTGCTTTATTTTTCTTTTGCCAGTAGTTTGTAGCACTTTGCACATTGTTAGGCAGTTTTATTTTTTGTAAAACTTGTACCTTTGTTTGTTGTAAAGCATGATGGAATGAAACAGCTTTTGAAAAGGTGTTTGTATCTTAAACTTTAGCATCGTATCGCATCATTTTATTTTGCACAAAAATGAAATTGAATGGGAATGCGCATTGTGTAATCACCAAGTCAGGTAGTGAACCGACGCAACAAACTAAGCAACTCAACTTACTAAGATATAACAGAACCTTTAGCAAGTTTACAACTCGATAAACAAAATGCAATAACGTTGACAACGCAAATAAACAAGATTTAAACAAAGATTGCTTAAACAGAGCGCAATGACTCAAAAACACGAAACACGTCCGCTCGACAAACAACTCGATAAGCAAAACAACAACTCGATAATCAAAACTCAGCAACAACAGAGTGTACTTCGGACGATCTGGGCACCGGAACGCATCCGAAACAGAGGGAAATAAAGGCCTTTGACTCTCCCGTTGCATGGAAATGCTTGAAACTTTCCCTTGAAGGGTAAAACAGGGCCAAGGGGATACACTGCAGCATTGCCGGCCACCTTTGGGAGCCGGCTGGCCAATTTTGTGGAGAGAGGGAGCCGGCCGGCCAGTTTTGTAAAAAGTAAATGGCTGGCCAGCCAGAAAAGGTGGCCGGCCGGCCACTTATTCCTGCAACCACCTGGTTTTTGACACGTGTCCCCGTGAATAGTGTTTTTCCCTCTATAAAAGCCTCAACTTCGGGAACATTCATTTCATCTTAGTTTTACATAAAGATGGAGGCGTTTCTCGCGGAAAATCTCACATCTTGGATCTCTTCTCTAGATGGCTCGGAAAAGCTGAACTTCCGGGGTTTCGGCTTGAATGCACTATTCACGCTGAGTCGTACCCCGCTACAGCTCCCTTTTCTCCATGCCGCGGCAAGGTTCTGGAACCCAGTGACACGTTTTTAGCTTTGGCGGCCAAGAGATGTGTCCCACTTTCGAAGATTTTCAGGTTTTGATGGAGTCTGAATGCTCTGAAGTGATCTTGCCCCAGCTCCGTTTTGGCCATGCTCAGGCTTTAGGGCGGATGTGTGGGCTCACGACGCATGACGCTCGATCTCTGATCTGTAGTGGGGAACTGGACATCCTCAGCTTGATCCATCGTTTTTCCGACGCCGGTGACCGCAGCAACCATTATTGGCAGGGTTTCCGGCAACACGCCCTCTGCTTGTGTTTGTTGTCTCACTTTCTGCTTTCCTCGGGCATCGGCGGGGCTAGCATTCGCCTGATTGAAGTCGCCCAAGGCTTGAGAGAAGGAAAGAGCTGTATTGCCATGACCTTGGCCGAGACACTGATGGGCTTAGATTCTATCTATCGCCGGGAGGCGACTAGGTTTGCTGGGAGTCCACTGCTGCTGCAGGTAATGTTTCCCACCCGACCTCACATATATATTTGCTCGCATCACTCGACCCTCAGGCTCGGTTTTTCTCACAAAACCCTTGTCTTACTTTTCCCTCATCGTACATCTCTCTGTTCTTTATTCTCTCATTTTCCATCCCTCCCCCAGGTATGGTTAATGGACAAGTTGCAGGTTGTGGACTCTTGCCCGGCCTATTCAGCTCGAGGCTACTTCTTTCGATAGCGCTTAGTCAATGCTCTTGACGAAAGGTGGTGGTTCAATTGGATGTGCAATTTGTCTGCAGACGACATTGCTTGGCGTTGTCCTTGGCTCGACCTCCCGGCAATGAGCTATAGTATGTCCCGACTGATTGGGATCCAATTGATTGGTCTAACCCACTGCGTGTTCTATTTTCCGTTCCGGTTCCTGCGTCAGTTTGGTCATGATCAGACCTGCCCACCGGAGGGGATTGAGTACCCAGCCGCTTTCCCGATCCGGGGTGCACAGCTTGCTCGATATGCCACAGCATGGAGGACTAGAGAGCTCCTGGCCCCTGCTTCCACTTTCAGTTGCACTTTGTCCGATGAGTGCTTGGATTGGCTCAATGAGGAGGCACAGGTTGGGCCTAGCTTGGCATCAGATGCTTCGTCCAGCTCTGGGAGGGGACGCAGAGATACTTGATTCAACTATGCCCCAAATTTATTGCTTATTTAGCATTTTCAAGTTTTCTTTATGAATGTACTAAAAAGCAACATCGATTGTAATGCAAGAGCAGGAGAACTCTATTTTGAAATCAATGAAATTGAAGGTTATGGTACTAAAAATTTTCCGCTTAGGGTCCAAAAATGGTCTTAGTCGTAAAAAGATTAATTTGAACAAAGTCGACTTTTATTAAAACTTTTCAAAACTATTTTCGATGTGGATCAGAAATGGACACGCCGAAGATCTGTCACTGAGACGCACAACTCCAGATCCCCGCAACTGGAAAGTTGCCCTTAGTCTGAAGAACAATGCGGCACTGCACGGCAACGGAAAGTTGCCCCTAGTCTGAGTAACTTTGCACCATCGCGGCAACGGAAAGTTGCCCCTAGTTTGAACAGCACTGTATCGGAGATCGCGATAAATGCTGATGGATAAAGATGACTGAGATGATCGAAATGGACAGAGTTGATCGGGGAAAAGTTTATGGCTGAACTTCAATGTGAAGCTGCCTACGTATCCCAAAGATGGGAATCAAGCCTTACGTAGTTCAGGCCAAGGTTCACTCGAGTATTTTCACTCTCCTTTTGCGCTCTAACTTTTGCCAAGGCCGCCCTTTGCGGGTTTTCAACCTTGCGAGCTCAGTTTTTATATTTTCTAATTTTTTGTGCTCTGACTTTTGCCTAGGTCGCCCTTTCGGGTTTTCGGCCTAGCGAGCCTCTCAAGGGTAATATTTCTTCAACTTGTCCATATTGATCGGTTGTGAGAACTCCAAGCCATCTAGATCCATCAGAACCACAGCTCCACCTAACCAGATAGCTTTGATGATATAAGGACCAGTCCAATTGGGTTTGAACTTGCCCCTTGGGTCGTGGATGGGAGCTCGGTTGTCTTTGAGCACCAAATCTCCTTCTTTCAGATTCCTGGACTTAACCTTCTTGTTGAAAGCCCGGGCAATTCTGCGTTGATAGCCTTGGATGTGGTACAGTGCTTTCAGTCTTCTTTCATCAAAGAGCATGAGTTCTTCGAATCTGCTTTGCTGCCAATCTGCTTCGGCTATTTGGCACTCAGCTAATACTCGTAATGACGGAACCTCAATCTCGATGGGTAGAACAGCCTCCATTCCATAGACCAATGAATATGGAGTTGCTCCAGTAGAAGTTCTGATTGAAGTCCTGTAGCCCCACAGAGCAAATGGCAGCTTGTCTGGCCAATCCCGATAGGTTCCCACCATCTTCTGCAGTATATGCTTGATGTTCTTGTTGGCGGCCTCAACTGCTCCATTGGTTTGCGGTCGGTACGTAGATGACTTATGAAAAGCCACGTTATACTTTTCTAACAAGTCGACCACTTCTTTCTTAAAGTGGGATCCATTATCCAAAATGATCTCGTTTGGCACCCCGTAGCGACAAATGATGTTGTTTCTGATGAACTTGGCGACGTGCGACGCCTTCAACACCGCGTATGATTGGGCCTCGACCCACTTTGTGAAATAATCTATCGCTACCAGGATATACTCATGCTCATTCAACCCCTTCGGGGTAACAGCTCCGATCACATCAATTCCCCAAACGGAAAATGGCCACGGGGACGTCATGTTGTATAGCTTGGACGGTGGGATGTTCATACGGTTTGCATGGATCTGGCATTTGTGGCATCGCCGAACAAAGCCGATACAATCTTCCTCCATGGTTGACCAGTAGTAGCCCTGTCTGAGGATCTTTCTGGCCAGCATTACTCCATTCATGTGTGCACCGCACTCCCCGCCATGGATGGCCTCCATCAGACGCTTCGACTCTTCAGCTTCTACACAGAGCTTATGCATTCCCAGATGACCCCTTTTGTACAGCTTTCCCCCGCAGATAATGAACTGAGCAGCCATTCTTCTGATGGCCCTCTTATCCTTGGCATTTGCCCCTAGTGGATACGTCTCCTTTTCCAAGAAGTTCCAGATGTCGTAATACCAGGGGTTGCCGTCTTGAACCTCATATATGGCGGAAATCGATTCGTATGCTGGCGCAAACTTTTGATCAATAATGACTGGACGCATCCGGACTCCGGACGGGATGTCTATCATAGAAGATAGAGTTGCTAGTGAATCTGCGAACCTGTTGTTCTCTCTTACGAGGTGGGTGAAATTTAGCTTCTCAAACCGAGGAATTAATAAATCCAAGGTTTGGTGGTAAATTATCATCCTTTCCTCCTTGACTTTCCAATCTCCTTTTGCTTGAGACACAACAAGGTTCGAGTCCCCAATGACGTCCAACCGTCTTGCCCCTAGTTCTAGGGCTGCTTCCAGACCAGCAATACATGCCTCATACTCTGCCTCATTGTTCGAGACTTTGAACCGGAGCTTGAATGCTAAAGGGATACGGGAATCGTCAGGCGCTATCAGCAACACCCCTATCCTATACCCATACTGGTTTGACGCTCCGTCAAAGTACATCGTCCAAGTTTCATCTTCGACGTGCAGAATGGCTTCATCTGGGAATAGATACTCAACCGCATCATCCCTCTCAACCGGGTGGTCGGCAAGGAACTCTGCTACCGCTCTTCCTTTTACTGACTTGCGCGTTACATACTTCAAATCAAATTCGGAGAGCAACAGCAGCCAACGGGCTAGCCTACCCGTAAGTGCTGGTTTCTCGAAGAGATATTTGATGGGATCCAAACGTGAAACCAACATTACAGAGTGAGCTAACAGGTAGTGCCGCAGCTTCCTGGTAGCCCATACCAAGGCCAAACAAGCTTTCTCCAGCGGTGTATAGCGGGTCTCGTAATCTAGCATCTTTTTGCTCAGATAGTAAATGGCTCTTTCCACTTTGTCTTCTGATTCCTGCATAAGCATGCAGCCCATGGTAGTCTCGGTTATCGAAAGGTACAATATCAACGGTCTCCCCGGCTCTGGTGGTGACAACACGGGCGGGTTCTGTAGATATTCTTTGATCTGCTCAAAAGCTGCTTGACATCGGCCGTCTCATTGGAATTTCTTTCCTTTCTTCAGGAGACCAAAAAGTGGTTCACAAGTCAAGGTTAATTTAGAAATAAACCGTCTTATGAATTGCACTTTACCCAGAAAGCCTCGCACCTCCTTTTCAGTCCTTGGTGGAGGCATTTCTAAGATGGCCTTGATTTTGGAAGGGTCGACCTCGATGCCCCTTTGTGTAATCAGAAACCCTAGCATCTTCCCTGCTGTAACACCAAACGTGCACTTCTGGGGATTCAATCGCAGCCGAAACTCTCTGATCCTTTGAAAGAATTTTTGTAAGGCGGTGTAGTGGCCCTCTCTTTCTTTGGACTTGACAATCATGTCGTCCACATACATCTCGACCTCTTTATGGATCATATCATGCAATATTGTAGTTGCTGCCCGTTGATACGTAGCTCCAGCATTTTTCAACCCGAATGGCATCACTCTATAACAATATGTACCCCACGGGGTAGTGAAGGCAGTCTTCTCCCGGTCTTCGGGTGCCATTACTATCTGATTATAGCCTGAGCAACCATCCATAAATGAAAGCAAGGCGTGTCCTGCCGTGAAATCCACCAATTCATCAATGTGTGGCAAGGGAAAGTCGTCCTTCGGACTGGCCCTGTTCAAATCTCTGAAGTCTACACAGACTCGAATTCTTCCGTCCTTCTTTGGCACCGGAACAATGTTGGCCAACCAAGTTGGGTATTCAGATACCAGCAGGAACCCTACGTCAATTTGCTTGGTGACCTCTTCCTTAATTTTGAGAGCCCAGTCCGGGCGGATCCTTCTGAGTTTCTGCTTGACAGGGCGGGCCTCGGGATCAAGAGGGATCCGGTGCTGTACAATCTCAGGATCGATTCCAGGCATGTCTTCGTAGGACCACGCGAAAACATCTTTGAAATCTTTTAATAAAGCGACTAAGCGCTCGCGCTCCTCCGAAGACAACGTGGACCCGATCTGGACCAGCCGCGGGTCCTTCTCAGTACCAACATTCACAGTAGTGATTCATCCATTAAAGGTTTAACAAATCTTTCCTGCTCTTGATCAATTAATCGTTGCAAAACTGGAGGAATTTCTTCCTCGTTGTTTTCATCAAAATTTTGAAAATCCTGATTTAAGCAATAAATCAAAGGCACAGAAAAATACTCAGAAACCACATCCACATCATTCTCATTAAATATTTCCAAGCCGTCAGATTTCTCTGTTACAACAGACTCAAAAGAAAATGAAAATGACGACCTAGACAGGACTGTGGCATCCGGGTTATCACCCCCAGGAATACCGGACTTAGACTCAGTCGAGCTGGAACCTGATTCCGACGCACAAGATTCGGTGGAATCAGATTCCGGCTCACTACCTGACCCGGAGCTGCTAGATAAAAAGCCTTCTTCATATTGCCAGATGAGAGAAGGTGCGATAGATGCATCCAAGATCGGTGCTGGAAAGCCCGCAGCTATTTCGTCTCCAATCATAGAAACCGAAGAGTTTCCCCCCAAGCACTCTTGGCCGATCGGAGGATCTGATAGTAGACACGCCAGTGCTACCCCCATTTCAAGCTTTGTGCTCTCAGGATCCACTGCTCTACACTGTTCAACCTCAGTTGGTGGGTCTGTCTGCGCTTCGGCAACGTCATCCCCAGATAATTGTATGTCGAAGAAGATTTCGAAACCAGGCACGCGCTTCTTCTCCGCGTTCAGCCATGGCTCTGGGAAGCCGTAGAATGGAAAATCTTCCCCCTCCCGGACGAAGCGTCCATTTAGGGTACCCCAGATGGGCCTATGCATTAACTCAAATGGCTTCCCAGCCTTCTTTGCCCTGGCTCTTCCGGCCATTTCTTTTCCTTTCCTCACCCAGTCCTCTTTGGTGGGCAGATAACCCAGTCCAAAGGCGTGAGGGTTGTGTGACACTTCGGCCAACACTGAGACGCCCTTCCGGCCGCTTCTCCCTAATCCCAACTCGGGGGTATGTTTTAGCTTGTTCATGAGGTAGATAGATTGAGCACTAACGTACATACCCTCATTCACAGCCATGACATTCTGCACCACTTGAGCCTCGGCCAAAGTGAACCCCGACAAAAACACATCCTCCGTGCCGTGCTCGATCTCCAAGACAGGTGTGGACACTTCCGGCGGCGGATGGATTGATGAATTCCCAAAAACGATCGCTACCCCTTTCCCGTGAGGGTACTTTAGCATCTGATGTAGAGTGGAAGAGACTGCCTTGACCTGGTGCAACCACGGTCGCCCCAAAAGTAGGTTAAAGGTTGCGGGAACGTCTAAGATATGAAATTCAATGCTGTGTTGTCCTGGACCAACCTTGGTTTGAATTTTAACAGTCCCCATCACTTCTCTGCTGGTATTGTCGTATGCTCTGATCACTTGGGTAGTTGGGACGAAGTCCACGGGCTTCAACCCGATTGCATATGCCGTTCTGGTCGGGCAGACATTAATCGCAGACCCGGTATCAACAAGTACCACCGGTATCCACTTATCTCTACATTCCACAGAAATATAGAGAGGTTTGTTATGATTTGTGCCCTCAGGCGGTAGCTCCTTGTCCGAAAAGGTCAATGCCGGGGAACCTCCTCCCGGAAAAACCAGCCCAACCAGTTGTTCAGGCGTGGTGTCTATGGAGAGTTTGGACTTGTCCATAGCAGACAGGACAGCTTCCCTATGTACTCGTGATGCCATTAGCAGTCCCCAGATGGAGATGTCTGCTTGTATCTTTTTTAACTGTTTCAGCACAGCTTCATCTTCAACCTGCTTCTCCTTCTGTTTCTGCGCTTCTCTGTCCTTCCCGGATGCCTCGGGTTGGTCCAGGTGTGGGGGTTTGAAGTACCGCCCACTTCTCGTCATATGGTCAACCTCATCGAGGTACCAAGTGTCATCCGGTTGATTATTTCCCCAGTCTTCATCCGTGTGGGCAAGACATAAGTCATCGTCTTCCCACCACATTCCGTCGGCAGCCAACAGACACATGTCTGGCTCCGGTTTAGTTGCACTCGCAGTATTCCCTGTCCACATGCTCGCAGCACTCTCCATCTTCGTGCACACAGCACTTTCAGTCCCCTCAGGGCCTTTTGCTTTCCTAATTCTCTTAGCCTCCTCAAACGTTTCTCGTTCCAGCTGCATCAGTACAGCTGTTTGTTCAACAATTCCCGTATCCATAATGCCCATGTCCCGAGCGAAATTCTTAGCACCGGCGCTCTCCGGCGATACAACTTGACTTTCGGCCATTCCGGCCATAGCTGATACCTCTGCCCCTGCCGGGCTCTGTTCTGGTTGGGCTTCCCCCACTTCATCTGGTTGATCCTCGAGCCATCCAGTGGCCTCCGCTGATCCCTCATGATCGAACCAGTTGATTGACGCATCCCCCGGTTCCTGGTCATCGAAAAATTGCAGGTTGGCAAAGTCCTCCTCTACGGCTGTCAGATCATCTGCCCATAGCCCAGATCCATCCCCCCGGATCATGCATAGCTGTCCTGTCTCTGGCAATTCTATACCTAGCCCAATTCGGCTCGTTGATAGGATGTACTCGCTTGGATCATAGGCTCCCCCAGCAAAACTCTGTCCAGTCCCAGATTCAACAATCTCATTCTCTCCTGAAATCTGCCCTGCCCTGTCTTCAACGGTCACCACCATCAGTTCTGGTTGGGTTTTGGAGATGTCCACCATGCATAAGAAGTCAGTGCAATCGGGGAGGAGCACCTCCGGCTTGGGTAGGTGGGTGGGCGTAATATAGATGCTAGGATCGTAAGATGCGACCCCAGTCTGGATAAAATTGATTCTATTGGGAGGAGGAGCTTGGTTGTGTGGTGGAAGAGGGTTGGTTGTGACATTGGGTTTATCAGGAGGCGCGATCACCTGCTTGTCAATAAGATCTTGGATCTCATGACGCAATCTGTAACAACGGTCGGTGTCGTGACCGTGTTGTTGGTGATACGCACAGTACTTTGACGGGTCATGAGAGGGAGGGAGTGGATTTGGTAGTGGCTTTGGCTCCAGGGGTTTCAAATGCTTCTTTCTGATCAATACCCCTAGAGCCTTGGTCAGGGGCATGTATAGTGGGGTAAAGGTTCTTTGGCGTCGCGGTTGGAATCTGTTGGTTTGTGTGTTGCTTCCGGACGCGCCGGAGAAGGGTGTGGCAGCCATGGGCCTTGGAGGGGGAGGGGGAGTGGTGGTGACCATGCTAACTTCCGAGGCTCTCATATTTGCAGCGCCACTCGGGCCCGCATTGTTGTTACGGTTGAAAGTCCTCCTCGGTTGCTCTCTATTGTGGTCAAACAGACCTTGTTTCATTGCATCTTCGATTTGCACCCCCATCTCGTGTAAATCTGCGAAAGTAGGAAAGGGGACTACAATCATTCTCTGCATCAACTTTGGGTGGAGATTGCGCACAATCATCCGGATTTGATCTTTGTCAGTGGGCCTTAAAGTCATCATTGACGCCTTTGCCCTCCATCGGATCACAAAGTCCGAGAAAGTTTCCTTGGGCTCTTGCCTTGTCGTTTCAAGATCACAGGTTGTGATCTCGATCTGAGTGTTGTACGAATATTGCGCGACAAAGGCCTCAGCCATTTCATCCCAATTCCTTTTCACTTCATCTTGTAACTTTGCATACCAGTGGGCGGCCACACCCGACAGGGTTCGGCCGAATAGTGAAAGCTTCTGTGGTCGTGTTAGGCCCATTGGCCGCAAAATGTCTGCGAACAGTCGGAGATGGACCATGGGGTCGCCGGACCCGTCAAAGCGGTCGATTTGTGGCATTTTGAACCTATCGGGGAGTGTCACGGCCTCCTCGGTATATCCGTCTTCGATATCCGGCATAGCCTTGACCCTTTGGGATTTCTTGAAGAGTTTCTCAAGTTTGCTCAATTTCAGAGCTGTATGATCAACCTCGAACTCGAAGGGAGAGTCGGGGCGATTGGGTGCATGGACCTTGGACAGTTGTGGTGGAAGCGGGGGCGGAGCTGGCCCCGTTGGAAGATTTGTGTCCTCTTGTAAGTTTTGGACATTCGGCAGGGTATTCTGGGCATTTGGTGGGGCGTTCTGAACAGTAAGTGCCTGCTCAGGTAATGGAGCCCCTGCCGGAGGAGGGACTTGATGTGAAGCAGATGCAGCATTCTGCTGTTGCAATCGGGTAATTAGCTCAGCCTGCTGGGTCATAATCTCGGCCTGTTGCTTGGCGAGTTCATGTCGGCGAACGGCATCCTACTGCATGGCCCGCATGGTTTCTTGCATTTGGCGCACCATCTCCTCAACTCCTGTTGGCGTTGCCATACTGTTTTGATCTATCTGAACTACTGGCAGATCTGTCTCAATGGGGATCTCAATCCGACTGTCCACTGATGGGGGAAACCACTGTTCTGGTGATCTCTGTTCAGATACACTGCGCTTTTTCTGCTTCCTTCTGGTAACAGGGGGTAGAGAATGGAACACTGGCTGTCCGTCGATTAGATCCTCAGATCGATTGAGTCGACGACCTCGTGTCCAAAGTGCTTGGGGAATGCCTGCTGGGTTGGAAGCAATTGTGCTAGAACTGACCTAGCAAAAGATAAATAAAGTGAAAAGGAAATAAATAAACAGATAAACGGACAGCATAACAGCTTAAAATAAAATGCATGACACACAGCCGGGCATAACAACACACAGTTGATAAGCTGAATACACACTGTCCTCAAACACTGATTATTATCCCTGTATCACTGTTCCCTAAAACAGAATCTGATATCCGCAGATAACTAATTCTCAAATACTGGCTGATGCCCGCAGGCCTGATACCCATAATACTGAACTGATGCCCGCAGGCCTGATGCCCAAACTCGTATACTGAACTGATGCCCGCAGGCTTGATGCCCAAACTCATATACTGATACATGCATTCCTGTAGAGACGCACTCTAAAGCACATAACAGATAAGTGAGAGCCAAAAACACCCCTATGTTGGGGTAGGGTTTCCCTGTCCTATTTTGTTAGGAGCTAGGGTTTCACTACGCACAGAGCGGTTTCAAACAACCTATAAACGGGTAAGCAACCTGTCCTAGTTTGGAATGGTCACTATGGATCCGAATATGTACTAGGTCGAATGGCCAAAGAGGGTGCCCCGGTAAAACCGGGGTTTGTGTTCCCATACTGGCAGAGCCCACAACCGGTCAGCCTTATGGTCATGACTTGACAAGACAAGCCTCCGGCAAACCGTTCAGGAATAGCAGATGGCAAACACGGTGTCCTAGGCGCACCAATGCAAATGCAATGCAAAGAAACACACAAGTGTAGTCAAAAACAGATATCATGAGTTCGAGTCAAGTTCTCTAACTCCCCAGCAGAGTCGCCAGAAACTGTAACAAGCCCGCGGGGGACCTCGCTACAGCTCGGACTCGACTTGTAGTCACGGTTCTAAGTCTGAACCAAAGAGTCCAAATCTGGCAAATCGTTTTGAGAAAAACAGATTTTTGAAAGAAGTGCCAAACATGGACTGCTTTGCTAGATACAGAGTCGCCACCTAAATATTTTATTTTGGGAAATTTAGGAAACCCTGACTTAGTGCCAAAGGCCACGTGTCCGTCATCACCAAAGTTGCCTCGGCTCGGGAACTTGGGTACGATTGGGGAAGGTCACTTCGTGAGCACCCCCGCTCGCCCGGTCATAGACCGGCCTCTACTAACCATGATATCTATTTTTTGAAAACATTGTATGTTCTTATTCCGGTTATTAGCCTAGGTTACTATGTGATGCACACAGCATACAAGTATAGACTGGATCGCCTGAATTGGAACAAAACATTTCGTGTTCGTTTTTTGAAAATGGTTTGCTACACGCAGGTAGGCTTGAAACATTTGATGATTTATTCCAATCCAACTAACCCAACCTTCACCCACAGGCATTCAGGCAGTTGTATCACATAAGCATTTAGCCTCATGGTAAGCATGCTATTTATGGCATTCACTCACACGCATGCAAGGATGCTAAAGCATAAAGCTTACCGGGTACTCCAAGCCAGAACAGAAACTCATTAGAATTTTATGCATGATCCTAACTATACAGAAATGCCTAATGCAACACATGCAAAAATGCAACTATAGCAGGCTCGGCTATTCTAAACATGGCATATGGAGTGCTACAACTAACATGTATTCAATTTGAAATTGAAAGTACAATGCAGTTAGTATGGTGCGCCGAGCCCGGTGCATGCAATACAGATGAATGATGCAAACATGCTGTCATACTGTATGCTAATTTAAACATGCCCTAATCTAGCCATCATAAGCGGATAAATAAAAGGGAGAAAGACATGGGGTTGGAAGACATACATCACACTCACGCACACTTATTACAGTTGTGCCCTCGCGCAGAGGGTCCAAATAAATATACAGTCCCAAATAAAAGAATAGTACAGTCCAAATGTTACAGTCCGAATAATATACAAATTCCTAATTAATTAACAATTTAACTAAGAAAGTAAATAAAAACTGGCGTGCAAGCCAGGGACTGCCTCGCTTCTGATGAATGATGTATGTTAGGCTGCTTTGCGCGGAAATCCACTGGGATGCCCCAATTAGCCTCTGTTTACACCTTTTCTTGAAATGCGCGCCAAACTCCAAAAAGTTGCTGATTCTTTATTTTGCTGCAACAGAGAGCAGGAAAGGGGCATGGCAATGTATTTTCACAAATATATGCATGTCTCGATCCTCGTGCCACCAATCACGCATACCGAGGCATGATGGCCGAGGAGTCGAATTGCACAATTCAATGTGGGATGAATGCACATGAAAACACAACAAGACCTAACTCCATCATGGATGATCCGGAGTGTCGGTGACTGGGGAATTGAGACACATTCCGTCACTCGGAGTACGAAATGCACCTCGTTTCCCGTGCCCGGGCTAACTCCTATCCCGAACACGATGCAATATGCATGATATGCATGAATGCAACTAAGATACAATCCTAACATACACAATGCTATGAAAATGAGATGCCTCGAAATGCGTGCACACGGGCACGCAAACCGAGGAAATGACAGAATGCGATCTAAGATACAACCTAGTATGCACTATGCTGTAAAAATGAGATGCCTCGAAATGCGTGCACACGGGCACGCAAATCGTGAAAATGACAAGAAAAATGTAACATGGACTTATACTAACACGAGAGAGCCTCAGCCACAATCACATAAGAAGCCGAAAGATGAAAATGAAGTGCCTCGAAATGCATGCACACGGGCACGCAAACCGAGGCAATGGCATACGCAATGCAAATGACATGAAAACATGATATGGGCTTATACCAACATGAGAGAGCCTCAGCCACACTCACATAGGATGCCGGTGAATGAAAATGAAGTGCCTCGAAATGCGTGCACACGGGCACGCAAACCGAGGCAATGACATACGCAATGCAATGGCATGGAAATGGCATATAGAATGCAACATGGACTTATACTAACATGAGAGAGCCTCAGCCACACTCACATAGGATGCCAGTGAATGAAAATGAAGTGCCTCGAAATGCGTGCCCACAGGCACGCAAACCGAGGCAATGGCATACGCAATGCAATGGCATGGAAATGGCATATGCAAACATGTTAATGGATTTTCAGCAATGAAATGTGGGGGAAAACAGCCCCGAAATGAGGCGAAAACACACCCGATGTACAGAATAGTCCCGAAACACGAATTTTGGCACCTGAAATGGCCTATAGCTATACCAAACATGCAAAATTGGTACATGGAATGTAAAGACAGAAGCAAGGCAGCCCCAAAATTAGCATTTTTCTAGTACAAATCATGGCCAAACAGCAAACCAAGATAGGGCAAAACTAGCATGCAAGAAATGGCCCTAAACATGGGATTAAGAAGCAACTCATAGCTGATGTCCTCAAACAGGTTAGGGCCCTTCAACAAAGTTGAAGAGGGGCCCAAAATAAGATGTTTTCCAGAACTGTAAAAACCCCCAAAACAAACACAGGTATGGCTGCACTCCTATGCAAGAAAAAGGGCCAAAAGGTGGCCAAAGAGACAAGTGGTATATGCAAAGCCCAAACTGAAAAATTCCCTTCTACAATATTGAAGAGGGACAAAAAATAAGCATATTTACAGAACTGTAAAACTCCAAAACAGTATAAAAATATGCTAGAAATGCAATGCAAAATGAGGCTCAAAAGAGGCTATAACACAAAGTATGCAAAGCATTCACCAAACAGCCAAAGACCCTTAATGAAACATGAAGAATGGGCCAAAATAAGACTATTTCCAGAACTGTAAAATGGCCAAAAACAAAAGCCTGATAGGCTAACAAAACATGCAAGAATGGGGACCAAAAGAGAGATATAACATGAAGTGGTATATGGAGGTCCCAAACCATGAAAGGCCCTAAATTAAACATGAAGAATGGACCAAAATAAGACTATTTTCAGAACTGTAAAATGGCCAAAAACAAAAGCACAATAGGCTGCCAAAGCATGCAAAAATGGGACCAAAAAGGGAATATAAAGGCAAGTACAACATGGAAGTTCCAAATAGTGTTGAGCCCTTCTTCAATGTTGAAGAGGGGTTCAAAATAAGCCTACTTACAGTTCATGAGAAACTCCAAAATAGATCACACATAGGCTAGAAAAAGCATGCAAAATATTGACATACAAAGAGGGTATTGAAGCAAGTGCAAGATGGAGGGCTCAAACAGGGTTGAGCCCTTAATGAGACATGAAAATTAGCTCAAAAAAATGACCTTTTCAGTTTTGGTCTGAGCTCAAATGTACAAGAAAGAGAGGCTAAGAAATGTTGCAAGAAATGAGCCAAAAAGAGAGAAATGGCAACTCACCCTTGTAGACCAAACTCTAGCAACTTCTTGGACCAAATTTGTTGCCTCTAAGCTGCTGGAATTCATCTCCTTGCTGCAGAGATGGAGTGGTGGTGGTAGAGCTTGGTGGTGATGAAGAAAACAAGGTGTAGGACTTGGAGTTTTCAAGCAAAATGAGAGGGATGGAGGGAGAATTATGTATCTAGCCTTGAAGAGCAAATTTTCTAACCCCAAAATATGATATTGCCTGCTGGTTATATGGACCAAAAAGGGGGTGTAAAGGTGGGGGAAAAGGAGGCCAACTTTCCCCCACAAAATATCCCCCGGATATTGATATTTTCTAGGGGATAAAGCTATACAGCTGTAAAGTGAACAGTGTGAGGATTACGGCCGGCCAAGTATTTTGGTTGCAGGTGGCCGGCCGGCCACACCCCCTAGCCGGCCGGCTAGGGGTCAAAAGGGTCAAGCTGGTTTAGTGGCCGACCACTACATGATGGTGTCCTCCCATGTGTGTACATCACAAATATGTGGTTCAAAGTTCAAGAAAATGGGCCCAAGGTGTTCAACATTAGCCCGGAAAGAGGGGTTCAAATGGGTCAGGTGGAATTACTGGCCGGCCACCAACTTTTAGGGTCCTCCCATGTGTGTACATCACAAATATGTGGTCCAAAGTTCAAGAAAATGGGCCCAAGGTGTTCAACATTAGCCCGGAAGTGTGAAAAACGGGCGTCAGAGGATATATAACTGGTTGCTGCAACAATTACTGGCCTCCCACCCTTCTACGGCCTTCCCGGTGATAAAACAGAGGTACTTGCCAAAAAATGAACGAAAACCCTTGCAAAACGAATGTTCAGGGGCCAAAACGCGCAGTTCGAGGTCCCGAAAATGGGCTGTTAAGCACCGAAAGTGGCATTCGGCCACGAAGTGGGTTTCTCAGACCCCAGTGTCCCTTGAAAGGGAGAAAAAAGGAAGTATGCCAAAATTTAGAGCAAACGGAGATGGTTAAGCGGTCCCGAACCGAGGCACACGACCAACGGTCCCTAAAAACCAGAAACTGGGCTCCGAAATGGGCAAAATGGCCTACGGTCACAAAATGTAGCCCACGGCCACTGAGAGATGGTCTACGGGACCTCTCCCTCCCCTCAGGAAAAGAAACAAAGAAAACCGAGCCTGGTTCGCAAACCGAGGCAAAGCACAAAAGAGGGTTCGGAAGTCCGGAGGCAGGGCTCACGGCCGCGACTCTGAGACTTCTGAACGAGCACGATATGCAACGTCACCGAGCGCTCAATCGGTGATGTCTGAGTCTTAAGGTCGGTCAAAAATGGGGTGTCTACACTAGCCTAGATAGCTCTATGTGTTAACTTAATTTTCTAGCCATTTGTAGCTTAATTCCAGCATGTTTTAAGGTATGATTTGGACTGTTTTAACTCTATTTTGGGTTGGTTAAGTCATTTGAGGCTTGTTTTGCATACTTGTAGTGTAAGCATCCTCACAAGCTTGGTGTTTTAGGCCTTTAGACACCACTTGTTTGAGTTGATTGCATTGTTTTAGTGTTTTTCTCACTTAATTTCAGCAAGCATAATCTCTACAACCTCCTTCATTTCTTCACTCTTTGTTTGCTTTGAGGGTTGTTTCAACCTTAGAATTGTTTAAGCTTGAGATTGAGGTCCATGCTTAATGGTTTAATCCTTTTTTGGGGGTTCATTATCAACAGCATGGCACCTCTCTCTTGCCTTAAACTACCCAATGGACTTAATTGGTTAAAGAATGGAAGGGTAATTAAAATGAGTAAACTTGGAACTAAAAGTGAGTAAGATAAGAATTTGATTGTGTCTTGGTGTGTTCAATTAGACGTTAATTGAACACATGGAGCTTGGACCATTTCATACTTGTTAGTGATGAAATGATCCAAGTCTCCAAGGTCAACTTCTTCCCTTGATCTGTCATGAAAGGGAGGAGTTTTGTGTCTTGTTTTGTATTTATTAAAATTGCACATCTTGAGTCACAAGCCATCACGCAATGAAATTGCTTGAGTTGGTGGTTTATGGCTTAAGTTCACCACTCCTTTGATTTTCCCATGAAAATGAGGGGTGGGTTATGCAAACAAACCCTTGAAATACCATGTATATGCCTTGTTTGTCCTCTGTTGTAGCAAGATGAACTTGTGTATCAGTGGACGACAGGCCACTTTCCATGGCCGGCAGGTGGCTAGCAGACCACCTTTGATGGTCTGCAGCTGGCCGGCAATCTTTACCAGTTGCCAGTTGGCCACTGATGCAAATCTTAGCAGAGTGTTAGTAATGTGGAGCAAGGTTGTTCTGGAAATGTTCAACTGTGCAAACAAAGGCATTCGAGAGCAAAACAGTGGTCTTTTCGGGTGAAATCTGAGCATGCGCATGCCCATCTCTCATTTCCCGAGGCGGAGTAGTTAATTGCTTAATTTCATTATTAATTGCAATTGTGTTGTAATTCTTTAATTAGTTAGTTAACTAGTTAATTAATTCAAGTGTTGTAATAATTAGGTTAATTAGCTTAGCTTAGTTAGCTAGTTAGCTTAATTTATTCGGGCCCTCCTGCGCGAGGGCATCAATGTTGTAATAATGTGTATGTCTTTCAACCCCACGTCTTTCTCCCTTTTATTTATCTGCTTTTGATGGTTAGATTATGGGTATCATGTTTCGATTAGCATATCGCATGTTTGCATCCATTCGTATTGCATGCACCGAGGCTCGGTTCATCATTCAAACTGCATCATCATTTCAATTACCTCGTTGATTACATGTTTAAACGCATGCTATGAAATTGTTGCAAATAACATATTAAGTGGTGGAGCCTATTTAATTGCATATTGCATGTGTTGCATTAGTCATGTAGCATAGTTAGAAATCATGAACATTTTTCTAACTCTTTTGTTTATCTTAGCTTGGAATACTAGGTGAGTTTTTAGTGATTTAGCATACTTGCATGAGTGTGAGTGATTGCCATGTTTTCCATGAGGCTAAGTGCTTACTTGCTTAACTGTTCGAGTGCCTGTGGATGAAGGCCTGTTGCTTGAATTGGAATGATTCAATGAATGTACATTTAAGCCCACTTTGTCAGTGGCAAATTCACAAACTTTAAGCCCACTTTGTCAAGTGGAAAATTCAAACCCTTTTCAAAACAAGCTTGAAATTGAATTGTTCAAATTCATGCAAATTAGTCTATACTTGTGTGTGTATGTGTGCATCACATAGTAAATGCTAGCCTAATAAACCGAAATAAGAGCATATAATGTTGATAAAAATCATATCATGATTAGTAGAGGCCGATCTTTGATCGGGCGAGCGGGTGTGCTCAATTCATGACCTTCCCCTCTCGTACCTAAGCTCCTGAGCTGAGGCAACTTTGGTGATGACGGACACGTGGCCTTTGGCATGAGTTATGGGTTTCCTAAATTTTTCCAAAATAAAATATTTAGATGGCGACTCTGTATCTGGCAAGGCAGTCTAATTTTGGCAATTTGATTCAAAATCAATTTTCCAAATGATTTGTTGGATTTGGACTCTTTGGTGTTTATCAATTTCACATTGCGCTTGTGAGATTAGATTCAGAACCACAGGAGTCCGAACTGTAGGGCTTATATTTTGAACCTCTGAAAGGGGGCGTGAAAAAGGCGAGCTACAGTTTCTGACGACTCTGCTGGGGATTTAGAGAACTTGACTCAAACTCATGATATGGAATTTTGTCTACACTTATATGTTTCCTTGCATTATATTTGCATTGGTGCGTCTAAGTCACTATATTTTCCATCTGCTATTCTTGGACAGTTTGTCAGAGGCTTGCCTAAAAGCTTGCCAAAAGGCTAACCGGTCACGGGCTCTGCCACGATAGGAACACAACCCTTGGATCTGGACTACCGTTGTACCGTTTGATCCTCATTTCACTTCTCGGTGTTAGGTGTGAGAGGTATATTAGGTAGTCTTGCTGAGGTACCCTTTTTGACCATTTGACCTAGTTTCATATTGAAAGCTGTAGAGACTATTCCAAACTAGGACAGGTTGCTCACCTAAATATAGGATTGTGTGAAACCGCATTGTTTGAATAGTGAACCCTAGTTCCTGACGAAACTAGGACAGGGTAACCCTACCCTCTCATAGGGGTGTTTTGGTTCTCACGTAATTGGTATGTGCTTTTAGGTTGAAACTCTACAAGAATGTGTGTATCAGTTGCAAGCTTGGGTATCAGATTTGGGGACAAAAATTAGTGGTGAGTGCAGTTCTGCAGCTTTTGATTACAAACTGTGTGTTGTTAACATCTGAGCTGAGGTGCTGTGCGGTTTCTAATTTTTGTTTTCCTTTTGCTTTATTTCTTTTTGCAAGGTAGTTTATCACAATTGCTTCACACAATTCGATTACCCCCCAAGCACTCTGGATCCGTGTAAGGAGACTTTACAGATCCGGGGATCTTGTTGGGGAACAACCTGTGTTTGCTTCGCTCCCACCGGTTACTAGATGGAGGAGAGTTAGGCACAATTCACCAGTTCAGCAATCACCTGCAACTAGTCTGGCTCAATCTTCTACATCATGGCTAGCAAGAGATCACTCGCCTATTCAGATGACTCAGTACCCTGCAGCCAGTATGGAGGACTTGATTCGTCATCTTCAGCAAACAGTATAAACCATGTAGCAAGATGCTGCTCGCCAAGCTGAAGTTACAACGCATTAAGCTAAAGTGATAAATAGGCTGTAGTAACAGCAACCACAGCTGGCAGCAGCTTCTGCTTCCCATGCACCTCCTGCGGGTATCCTAACACTCAGAATCACTGCTAATGTCCAAGAGAATCTGGGCAAACTAGTAAACTCGATCCCACCGCAAGCCTCAAAGGCACCAGTGTACCAAACCGAGCCTTTGTTTGAATTCAAAGTTGACCCAACTGCACTTAAGGTCAACATGCTGGAGAAGCTTTTCAAGCGGGCACAAGTTGTTAATTCAATCCCTGACATCGAAGATGGATATATTGACTCTGCAGTAACCATGCCGAATCGGTTCAAAATTTCACACATAGACCGATTTGATGGCTCTAGGGATCTCATGGTTCATCTACAATTGTTCTCCGATATCCTGCGGCCAATGGGCCTCACCAGACTTCAAAAGCTGTCACTTTTCGGCCAGACCTTGTTAGAAATAGCAGCTATCTGGTACGTAAAGCTGGAGGATTCAGTAAAGTGAAGCTGTGAGGAGATGGCTGAGGCCTACATTGCATAATACTCATATAATACGCAGATCGAGGTCACAACCCATGATCTTGAGGCAACCTGTCAGGAGCCAAATGAGGGCTTCTTAGACTTTGTAACGAGGTGGAGGGCCAAGGCTTTGATGATGACTACCAGGCCACCCAAGAAGGATCAAATCAGGATAGTGGTTCGCAATCTGCAAGGGAAATTATTGCAGAAGATGATTGTCTTTTCGTTGTTCACATTCACTGAGCTCCATAAGATAGGGGTTCAGATTGAAGAAGTAATGAAACAGGGGTTGATAATCGATGAGAAGGAGCAAGCCAAGAGGCCTTTTGCGCGCAGTTCCAATGCAACCATTGGTGGAAGCACAACTGTGTGGCCATCTGATGTGAGTGTTGTCACCACCACAAACAAAACCGCCAAGCCCTATGCCAACACAACTCCATAAACCTCAAATAACCAAGCCCGATCCCAGAGGACCTTTACCCCACTCTATATGCCTTTATCCCAAGCCCTAAGGGTGCTGATCAAAAGGGGCGTCTTTAGCCATTAACCTCACCCACTACCCGATCCTCTCCCACCTAAATACAACCCAGCCAAATACTGCGCTTTTCACCAGCAGCACGGTCACGACATCGACCAATGCTTCAGGTTACGTCATGAGATTCAAGATTTCATCGACAACAAGGTGATAGCGCCACCCCAAAAGCCAAATATAACCACCAACCCTCTCCAAGCCCACAACCAAGTTCCTCCACCCCGGAACCTAAATCTAATACATACACTAGCCATCCCCTATGACCCCAGCGTATATATTAACCCTTCCCACCTACCCAAACCGCCCGCGTTCATTCCTGAAAGCATGAACTTGTGCATAATGGACACGTCCATACTTTAACCTGAAACCATGGTGGTGACAATGGCAGAAAGAGGGAAGTTGGCCTTGGAGGAAAATGTTAGTCCATTGCCTGAGAGCTCTGCGGACTTATTTGAGGGGGTGTATGACCCGTGCTGCTATATTGTGCCAGTCGATCAAGGCAAACCAGAAGTGGTATTACCTACAGTGGTGGAGGTTACTCGAGAGGATTGCTCGAGCTAAGGATTGGATCATTTGGCAGAGCTAGAGGAGGACTTAGACAATCTGCAGTTCTACGATGAATAGGATCAGGGAGACGTACAGATTGATTAGTTTGATCTGAATGGGTTGACAGACAACTCTGGGTGGCTTAGTGATAAACCTGACTGAGAGGAAGAAACTGAAACAAAACCAAAAGAAAATGAAGTAAGAATAGCTGTAGTGGCCGGAATGGCCGAGGAAAAGGAGAAACTTCCGGAGGGCACTGATATAAAAAATTTAGCTCAGGAACTAGACACCGTGAGTACCACGGGTACAAAACAGGAAGCTGTGTTAAAGCAATTTGTGCAAGAAAGGGATCAAGACAAACAGGAAGCTGGAAAAGCCCAACACCCTGTGAGGGATGTTTCTGATGTTAGAGTGATTAGAACGGAGCCAAACAATTGTTTGTCAGTTGCCGGAGATGTATGGTGGGAAGATGATCTACATCTAGCCCACACTGACGAGGATTGGGATGAGTCCCTGCCAAACAACGCCTGGTGCTCTGAAGAGGTAGACCATATGACTAGAAATGGGCTGTATTTCAAGCTACTGGGCTTGGACCGAGCTGAGTCCTCTGGGAAAGATAAGGAGGTTAAAAAGCAGAAGGAAAAATAGTTGGAAGAAGAAGCAGTGTTGAAACAGCTAAAGAAAATTCAAGTCGATATTTCAATCCGGGGTCTGCTCATGGCTTCTCGGGTGCATCAACAGGCTGTACTATCAGCGACGAATAAGGCCAAATTGTCCATTGACACGACTCTTGAACAGCTTGTGGGATTGGTCTTCCTAGGAGGCGTTGCGTTAACTTTAACCTTCTCAGACAAGTAACTATCGCCGGAAGGCTCAACACACAACAAACCTCTATATATATCAGTTGAGTGTAGAGAAAAATGGGTACCAGTGGTGTTGGTCGATACTGGGTCAGCTATCAGTGTCTGTCCATTGTGCACAGCTTATGCCATCGGTTTGAAATCAGCAAATTTCATGCCTATAGCTGAGGTGATTCGGCCGTATGATAATACGAGCAGAGAGGTTATGGGCATGATACAAATCAGAGTTCAAGTGAACCTAGCTCAACAGGACATTAAGTTCCATGTCCTGGATGTGCCGGCTGCACCTTGTAAAAGTTGTCTCTTCTACCCTTCACCAAATGCTGAAATACCCCCATGGGAAGGGATAGCTATTATGTTCGAGAATTCATCCATACATCTTCCACCAGAAATAACTACACCAGTGCTGGAAATCGACTATGGCGAGGAGGATGTATTCCTTTTAGGGTTTACTCTGGTCGAGGCCCGGATAGTGCAGAACATCTTGGCAGCTGATGAGGGCTTGTATGTCAGCGCCCAATCAATCTATTTCATGAACAAGCTCCAACATGTGCAGGAATGGGGTTAGAAAGAAGTGGCCGGAAGGGCGTCACAGCATTGGCCGATGTGCCGCATAATCCACATGCCTTTGGTCTTGGCTATACGCCCATTAAAGAAGATTGGGTCAGGAAGAGAGAAGAGATGGCAGGCAGAGTTAGAGCCAAGCAAGCCGAGAAGCGCTATGAGCTTGTTCACATGCCGATCCGGGGAACACTGAATGGCCATTTTGTTCAGGAAGGGAAAGACTTCCCATTATGCGGTTTTCCTAAGCCCTGGATGAATTCTGAGAAGCAACGTGTTCCTGGCTTTGAAATTTTCTTTGAAATTTTCTTTAACTTGCAGTTGCAAGACAGTGATACAAAGGAAAAGGATGAACCAACTGCTGAAGCTGAGAAGAGCATGGAAAATAACTCAGACAATAGTGAGCTTGGAATAAGGGCAGCATTGACATGTCTCCTTTCAGATCCTCCGGTCAACTCAGAAAGCTTGGGGGATAACCTGACTCTCTCCATGATCGGGGACCAACAGGGTGCGAACCCTTCTAACAGTATTTTGGATGCATCTGAAGCACCATCTCTCGTCTGGCAGTTAGAGGAGGGCTACCTGTCTAGTTTTGAGTCGGGTAGTGAACCAAAATCTGATTCCATAGAGTCTGTGGAGTCAGAATCAGATTTCGGTTCTTCTGAGTCTGAGTTCAGTATTTCTGGGGTAATAACTCGGATACCAAGGTCTTGTCCAAGTCGTCCTTTTCTTTTGCTTTTGAGTCAGTTGTAACCAAAGAGTTGGATGAGCTGGACTTTATGAATGAGAATGCTGCTATAGATTCTCAGTATTTCTCTGTGCCGCTTGTTTATTGCATTGATCAGGATTTTTAAAGTTTTAATGAAAACGAAGAGGAAGGAATTCCTCTGATTTTGAAAAATTTAATTAATCGAGTGAATGAGAGGTTTGTAAAACCCCTTGCTGATAAAATCATTGCTTTTAATGTGGGTACTGAGAAGGATCCGCGTCTGGTCCAGATCAGGTCCACGTTGTCATCGGAGGAGCGTGAGTGCTTAGTCGCTTTATTAAAAGATTTCAAAGATGTTTTTGCATGGTCCTACAAAAACATGCCTGGAATCGATCCTGAGATTGTACAGCATCGGATCCCTCTTGACCCCGAGGCCCGACCCGTCAAGCAGAAGTTGTGGAGAATACGCCTGAATTAGGCTTTGAAGATTAAGGAAGAGGTCACCAAGCAGATAGACGCAAGGTTCTTGCTAGTAGCTGAGTATCCAACTTGGTTGGCCAACATCGTCCCAGTGCTGAAGGAAGATGGTAGAATCAGAGTCTGTGTTGACTTTGGGGATTTGAATAGAGATAGTTTGAAGAACGACTTCCCTTTGCCGCACATTGATGAGTTGGTAGATTTCAGCGCGGGTCATGCGTTGCTCTCCTTCATGGATGGATTTTCCGGGTATAACCAGATTCTGATGGCGCTTGAGGACAGAGAGAAAATCGTCTTCACTACGCCGTAGGGAACCTACTGCTACAGGATAATGCCGTTTGGGCTGAAGAATGTTGGGGCTATCTGTCAATAGGCTGCAACCACTATTCTACATGATATGATCCATAAAGAGGTCAAGGTGCATGTAGACGACATGATTGTCAAGTCCAAAGAAAGAGAGGGCCACTACACCGCCTTAAAAAAATTCTCTTAACGGATCAGAGAATACAGACTGAGGTTGAACTCGCAGAAATGTACTCTCAGCATGACAGCAGGGAAAATGTTGGGCTTTTTGATCACATAGAGGGGCATCGTGGTAAATCCTTTCAAAATCAAGGCCATCCTAGAAATGCCACCACCAAGGACTGAAAAGGAGGTGCGAGGCTTTCTGGGTAAAGTGCAATTCATAAGACGGTTTATTTCAAAATTAATCTTGACTTGTAAACCACTTTTTGGTCTCCTGTAGAAAGGAAAGAAATTTCGATGAGATGATCGATGCCAATTCACTTTCGAGCAGATCAAGCAGTACCTTCAAAATTCGCCAGTGTTGTTGCCACCAAAGCCGAGGAGGCCTTTGATTTTGTATCTGTCAGTAACGGACACAACGATGGGATGCATGCTTGCTCAGGAATCTGAAGATAGGGTGGAGAAAGCCATCTATTATTTGAGCAAGAAAATGCTAGAATACGGGACCAACTACACTCCGTTGGAGAAAGCTTGCTTAGCCTTGGTATGGGCTACCAGGAAGTTGAGGCATTACTTGTTAGCTCACTCCATAATTCTGATTTCGAGATTAGATCCCATCAAATATCTCTTTGAGAAACCAACGCTTACGAGTAAGCTAGCTCATTGGTTGCTTCTCCTCTCCAAATTTGATCTGAAGTATGTTACTTGCAAGTCGGTCAAGGGGAGAGCTGTAGCGGAGTTCCTAGCAGATCACCCAGTAGAAGGGGATGAAGTGGTAGAATACCTTTTCCCAGATGAAGCCATTCTGCAAGTTGAGGCGGAGACTTGGACAATGTACTTTGACAGAGCGTCCAATCAATACGGTTATGGGATAGGAAGGTTGCTAATAGCGCCCGACAACTCCCATATACCTTTAGCCTTCAAACTCCGGTTCAAGGTATCCAATAACGAAGTAGAATATGAGGCGTATAAAAGGTTGGACGTCATTGGGGACTCAAACCTACTTGTGTCTCAAGCTAATGGAGACTGAAAAGTCAAAGAAGAAAAGATGAAGATTTATCACCAAACCCTGGATGTTCTGATTCCTAGGTTTGAGAAGCTAACTTTCACGCATTTACTGAGAGAGAACAACAGGTTCGCTGACGCCTTATCAACTTTATTTTCCATGATAGACATCCCGCTGGGAGTCCGGATGCTTCCGATCATTATTAAGCAAAAATATACGCCGACCTATGAGACTATTGCTGCAATAGATGAAGTTTAAGATCAAAACCCTTGGTACTACGATATTTGGAACTTCTTGGAAAATAAAGTTTATCCACCAGGGGAAAATGCTACGGAAAAGAGTGCAATACGACGGATGGCCATTCAATTTATCATTTGCGGAGGTAAATTGTACAAGAAAGGTCATCTGGGAATGCACAAGTTGTGTGTCGAAGCAGAGGAGTCAAAGTGCCTGATGGAGGCCATCCATGAAAGAGAGTGCGAAGCACACATGAATGGAGTAATGTTAGCCCGAAAGATTCTCAGGCAAGGTTACTACTGGTCCACTATGGAGGAGGATTGTATTGGTTTTGTTCGTCGATGCCACAATTGCCAAATCTATGCTAATCGCATGAATATCCCGCTGTCGAAGCTGTACAACATGACTTCACCATGGCCTTTCTCAGTCTGGGAAATCGATGTCATTGGGGCGGACACTCCAAAAGGTCGAATGGGCATGAATACATTCTGGTGGCAATTGACTACTTCACGAAATGGTTGGAAGCTCAGTCCTACGCAGTGTTGAAAGCAGCTCATGTGGCTAAGTTCATCCGAAACAACATCATTTGCCGATATGGAGTCCCAAACGAGATCATTTCAGATAATGGCTCCCACTTCAAGAAAGAAGTGATCGACCTATTGGAGAAATACAATATGGCTTTCCATAAGTCATCTACATACCGGCCGCAAACCAACAGGGCTATTGAGGCCACCAACAAGAACATCAAGCACATTCTGTAGAAAATGGTTGAGACTTGTAGGGACTGCCTAGATAAATTACCATTTGCACTCTGGGGCTACAGAACTTTAATCCAGACATCTACAGGGGCAACTCCTTATTCTCTTGTCTATGGGATGGAAGCTGTTCTGCTAATCGAAATAGAAGTTTCGTCACTGCGAGTTATGGCAGAGTGTCAAATAGCAGAGGCAGACTGGCAACAGAGCAGGTTTGAAGAGCTGATGCTGTTTGATGAGAGAAAGCTAAAAGCATTGTACCATGTTCAGGGTTATCAACGCAGGATTGCTAGGGCTTTTAACAAGAAGGTTAAGTCTCAAAATCTCAAAAAGAGGGATTTGGTCCTAAAAGACAACCGAGCTTCCATCTATGACCCTAGGGGCAAGTTCAAACCCAATTGGACTAGTTCTTATATCTTCAAAACTATATGGTCGGGTGGAGCTGTTATTCTCATGGACTTGGATGGCCTAGAATTTTCCCAACTGATCAACATGGACAAGTTGAATAAATACTATCCTCCGCTAGGCTAAAAACCCGGAAGGGTGACCTAGGCAAAAGTTAGAACACAAAAAATTAGAAATAAAGAAAAACTGAGCTCGCAAGGTTGAAAACCCTAAAGGGCGGCCTTGGCAAAAGCTAGAGCGCAAAATGAGAGAGTTAATACTCGAGTAAACCCGAATTGAATTACGTAAGCCTTGATTCCCATCTTCGAGATACGTAGGCAACTTCATCCTGAAGTCTGACCGTAAACACCTCCAAATCAACTGTCTTGTCCATGTGATTGATCAGGTCATCTTTGTATTTTCTTTACCTGAGAGTTTGGTTATGATCTTTACTCTAAGAACTGGTTACAATGTTGAGCAGTGTTATTCAGACAAGGGGAAATTTGTGATCTTTGAATTCGGGGTTATACATCTCGAGGATTGATTATATGCATGTCAAGTGGTGGTCCTTTTTGAAAATGGTTTTGGAAAGTTTTGATAAAAGTTGATTTTGTTCAAATTTACCTTTTACAACTTGGACCATTTTTGGACCAAAAGAAAAATTTCCAGTGCTCACAACTTTAATTTCATTGATTTCAACACAAAGTTCTTAAACTCTTGATACAAATCAAAGTTGCTTTTATTACATTAAAAAAACTTGAAAAGAAAAGATCGAAACAATAAACTAGGGGCATAAATGAGTTAGGTGCTTTTGCGTCCCTCGCTTGTGCTTGTGGAAGCTTCTGATGCCAAAGTGGGCCCGGTTTGTGCCTCATCATCGAGCTAAGCCAGGCATTCACCAGAAAGGGCGTAACTAAAACTAGGGGCAGGGGCCAGAAGCTCTCTTGTCCTCCAAGCAGTAGGTACCTAGCCAAATGTGAAGCTCAGATGGGGAATGAAACTGGGTACTCTACCCCCTCCTTTGGGTGGGTCTGGTCATGCCCGAACTGACGTCTAAACCAAAAAGGGAAGTAGAATACACAGTGTGTAAGGCCGATCAGTTGAATTACAGGTTGTCGAGTCATGCTGTAGCTCATTTCGGTCAAATTAAGCCAGGGGCAACGCCAAACAATGTCAACAGCAGATCTGTTGCACATCTAGTGGCACCACCACCCCTCATTGGGGAAGTCTACTAGTCAGTGGCACAAGAAGTACGCTTAAGCTGAGTATGCAGGGCAAGAGTCCACTACCTTCAGCTTGTCTATTAGCCACACCTGGGGAGGGATGAAAGAAAAGATAGATTAAAGAATAGAGAGACGTATGTTGAGAGAAAAGTGAGAAAAGGGCTTTGAGAGAAAAATAAAGCATGAGTGCCGAGTGATGTGAGAAACACATTTAGAAAGGATGGGAAACAATACCTGTAGAAGTAGTGGACTCCCTGCAAATTTGGTAGTCTCTCACCGATGGAATACGTCTAAGCCCAGCAAAGTCTTAGCTAGCACCAAGCCAATGCAACTTCTGCCCTCTTTCAAACCTTAGGCCACTTCGATTAATTGAACGTTGGATCTGCCAAAGTTAGGGGCAAGAAGGAAATGGGCCAGCATACACAAGCAATTGGCATGTTGCCTAAAACCCCACCAAAGAAGGTCGCCTCGGTCACTGATGTTAGAAAATCGATGAATCAGACTGCGAATATCCAGCTCTCCATTGTGGACCAAAGATCGAGCCTCATGTAAAGTGAGCCCACACATCCGTCCCAAACCTTGGATATGGCCGAAACGAGGCTGAGGTATGATTTCCTCATCGCATCGGGATTCCATTAGCGCTTGAAATTCTTTGATTGTCGGGCATATCTCTTCTCCCCCAAAGCTAAAGACATGCGTAATCGGATTCCAACATCTAGCCACAGCATAAAGGAACAGAAAACAAAGCGGAGAATGGCTCAGTGGGAAAAGTGCATTTATGTCGAAATCCCAGAAATTCACTTTTTTCGAGCCATCTAAAGTCGCAATCCAATTCGAAAGTTTTTCGATGAAAAATGGCTTAATTTGTCAAGAATTTGTAGCTGAAATGAAGAATCACGAAACCCAACCTTTTGTAGAAGATAAGGCAAGGAGTAAAGGCCAAGTGTCAACAATCTGGAGGTCCTTTGCATTGATGACCGGCATGTGGCCGGCAGATAGTCGGCAAGCTGCATTGGTGGTCGGCAAGAGGCATTGGTGGCCGGCAGACCACCTCTCATGGTCGGCATGTAGCCAGCAACCTTTATTTGTGGTCAGCAGTCTCTCACTTTGACTTGCTGTCCACCTATGTGTTGGGAAGTGTTGGAAGCATATATTTTGTTTTGATCTTCGAGTGTTTCAAGGTCTTGTTTTGAGTCTTTTCGGCTTTAGCAAGTTTGTTATTTTATATTTAAGTTGTTGTTACGTTGTTTTTGCTTTATCAAGTTGTATGTTGTTTTGTTTATCGAGTTATATATTGCTTTTTGTATTTTAGTTGTTATTCGGTTCGTTACTCGATTAAGATTTTGTTTCTATCATGTGTGCTCTTGGCCAATTCGATTCTTTGTCCATTCCATGCTATATGGTGCTTATGATGCAAAATACAACACTTTTTCATAAAAACTAGTTTATATTTCGATCATGGTTTTTAAAAGAGAGGAGTACAAGTTTTAACGAAAAATAAAACTTGTCTAAAGCTATACAATGTGCTAATGCTATAAACAAAAAGAAACTAAGCAAAAATACAAAAAAAAAAAAAAAATCAGCGCTAGTCGCCTCAAGCTTGAGAAGCCCTCTTCGTCCTCTTCCTCGAAGGAGAAGACTCTGGGTACTATCTCCATCGACGCCACTATCTGAACCTGAACTAGAACCCGAGCCAGTGTCATCTCCGCTCTCCGCCTCAGAGCTTGCCTCGGCGTCACCTCCACTCTCAGAACCCGAGCCTGTATCGTCCCCACCCTCAGATGACTCCGAATGCTGACTCACTGCCTTCTCAGAGTCGCTCGTCTTTAGCATCATCATCACTCAGAATGGGCTCCGAAGGACCTCTCTTGTCTCGGGTGCCCCCAGCTCTGCATCGACCGCGTGCTGGAGCCTATCTCTCTCTCCTCCTTACTCTGGTATAGGTGCTGCAGTTATTGCTGGTGCTATCGATATGGGTGGGATCTGAAAAGACAGTTATCACATATCAGTTACAGTATGTGTATTAGATGCAAGCTTAGTATTGAGGATGAGTGTATGCAGAAATCAGATATAGTGTATGAATACAGTGTGTGAGTGCAATGTATCGATGTAGTGTATTAGTGTAGTTTGGGAAGTTTTCAGTTGAAATGTCAGTGTCAGCGTGTCAGTGGAAATTTGATGCCTGGAGTGCAAACTGAAGAACTTACCGAGATACCATGGAGATCGAGCAGCGTCTCCCTCCTCTGTACCATCCCCATCAGGGAGGCTATCAGCTCAAAAGCGCCTCATGTGTACTCGATGGAGGCCTGCAAATGCATTTGGATGATTAGTATCTGCAATGAACATATCTGAAATAAAATGTGGGGTGCAAACGTAAAGAATGGTCCATACCAGAGTCCGGTCTTGGACCCCGACAAGCTCGTGACCAGCCGCTGCAGGCTCAATCGGGACCTGGTAAGCATCCCCGGTATGCCGCCAGCATGTTAGCACAATAGGAAGCTCTGGCCAAGCAGTTCTCTCCCTCATCTAGGAAGCCCTTCTACCATGGGCCCTAGTCGCCCTAGTCACCTGAGTCGCTCTAGGTGCCTCTCACGCAGTAAGAGCTCTCGTCTCCTTACCTCCTCGAGCGCCTGTCAAAGGTGGCATGAGATGGGTCTGAATAAAGGCTGCATAGTCACCCTCATCTCGGAAGTAGTTGGCATCCAGGCTCACCATAAACTGAATGACCTCCGTAACAGATATGCCATCTGCTGATTGCATGGACTCTGGAAGAGCTATCGGAATGATCAGGTCAGGCAGGCCCACAGTCTGGCACACAAACTGCTCACTCAGAAACCAAGTCCGGCAGATTGGGCCCTTGAGTAAAATGTGGAAGCAGGGAATGGCCCAAGGCCTAGTATACTGGTCCCGAACCCCCGCCGACATCATGGCCCATGGCTGCCATATGATATGCAAATAGAAGTTGTACAGATGATTAATTGATGTCAGTTGTAAATGAATCAAAACAGTGTTAAATCGAAAATGACTGTGTTTTGGGTCACCTCATGAGCAGCCACGGTCTCGAAGTAGTGACGAAAGAATGTGAAGGGCTCACGGGTTCTACGCTGGAGCTGGACATCATACCTCCGTGAATAGGGGACTTCTAGTGGAAGCTCTTCTACAGGCTTTGGGGCTAGAGTCGGAAAATACGTGTAGACCCATAGCTGCAGAGAAAATGCAGTGATATGTGATCAATACAATGTATGAACAGATGCAGAAAGTGAAAATTAGAAAGCACAATGTATGAATAGATGCAGAAAGTGCAAAGCAAAAAGCACAGGTGTTGAACAGATGTAAAGCAAAATTGTGAAGCAGAAAATGTAAAGTGCTAAGAGGGAACAGAGTTGCGTACCTTCCTAGCTCGCCAGTAGCCTTCAATCAAGTCTCCTCTCAGACGGGAGGTCGAGCTCATGTAGCCATGTAAGGTGGCAAGGCCAGCTCCACCCCAGTCATAAAAACGAACCCGAGGAAGGATCACCAGGACGCTCAACAAATGTAGGCCTATAGTGTTCCACCTGTTCGAAAATAAGGTGGTACCGAAGAAGAACATCAGAAAGCCCCTAGCATGTTGCTTTATCTCCTTTACCATCTCAGGTTCGCTTCCTCTGAATTGCTCGGCGAACCAGGTGTATCTGACCATCCCTATCCGATATATGGGTGGATACGCTCCCAGCAACTCGAACCAGGTCGCCTCTCACTCTTCCCTGTCTGTATCGAGAGGGATTGAATCATCCCTACGTCTAAGCCAGTGCTCATGGCAAAGTCATAGAGAGTTATCGTCATCTCCCCTGTAGTGGAAAAGTGGAAGGAGTTGGTGGTGTCCTACCACCTCTCCACGAGTGCTCCCAAGAGAAGACGGCTCGCGATAACCCGCGTCAGGCCAGAATAGAAAAGGCTAAAGCCAGCCTCATTTATGATGTCCTGGACTACAGTAGGGAGCTTGTCGTACCAGTCTCGGGCGGTCATAGCACCGTACCTCAGAAGGCACGAGACTCGCCCTGTGGCAGAGAATAGATGCAACAGATAAAGGACATATGGATTAGATAAAGCAGTGATGATTGTATAATCGAATAAAAGGTAGTATAACAAATGCAAGTAAAGAAAGGCAGAAACACATAAAAACAGAGTTCATACCTCAATGGCAATGATTGATAGGTGAGAAGTCGGCTCCCTCAGCAAGAGATCCTACGGTGCACCGCGAGTAAACTTAGTGAAACGTCTGATGCCTCTAGCGGGCAATATATGTGTCTAGGGATGGTATCTTTCTGGATCGAAAGGCCGTACCCTTAGTGGTAGCGGCTCTGGCTCAGTCTCAGGCTCGAACTCTGCCTCAAGGTCTACCTCGAGATCAGCTGCTGGCTCTACTACCCTAGGAATGGGTAGAAACACTGGAGGAGTCCCTAGAAGATCCCTGACAAATGGTACATCGTCCACTATCTGGAAAATAGGTGTGAAGCGGGTGAAAAATGAAGAAAAGTGAAGAAAATAGGGTAAACTTGGAAAAGTCAACTGTAGGAGAGAGAAAATGGAAGAAAAATTCAAAGCCCGGGAAAAGGCACAAAACCCAAGAGAAACTCGAGGGGAACAAGCCTCAAGTGGCACCGAAATCAAATTTTAATCGGTTCAAAACGGAAGAAACAAAGAGCGTTTAGCGAATCAACTTGGCGTAGGGCGTTGGAAAGCGCGGATCTAGAAAGACGTAGCACCTAGAAAGAGAGAGAGAGGGAGCAATTTCAGACTTGGGTAAGTGTGGAAATGAAGTGGCAAGATCTATACTTAAGGACCTGAGGCAAAAGGTCCAAAATGCGCCGAGTCTGTCATTGTTGGCCGGCAGGTGGCCGACAAGGCTCACCAATGGCCGGCAGGTGGCCGGCGACCTCCTCCCGTGGCCGGCCGGTGGCCGGTGGCCTTCCTTGGAGTCCTGATATTGTTTTGTGTCCTTGGTTTCCAAGAATTATAGGGGTGGTTCACTGTTGGGTTCAGATTGTCCTTACGGAAGCTCAAAATTGTGTTTTCGGTGCACAATGTTTGTCACTTGTCAACATGAACGAGGTGTATCATTTAAACATATTGTAATTCTTCCGAGAGGTAAATCGGAAGTTGCCAATGAATTTGCTTTTGTCAAATTATGCTTTTGTTTCTTGTATAGAATGTAGTTATTGCATGAGATATGCATTTCACATATATGCTGTATGCGCATCTTGCATCCGTTATGAATCATGCATAGAACATGTTTCCACTCTTGTTTCACGCATAGAATCCGCTTCTGTTTCTTGCATGGAACATGCTTTCAATTAACATTGTATTTTGGTTATTTGTCTTGCATAGAACATGCATTCTTACTGTATTGCACTTGTTAAGTTTCTTTCTTACACATGCAAACGATATTGTATGTACGGTTAATTCACTTTGTGCATCTATCACACTTATTGCACTTGTTCACTTTGTGCATCTATTGCACTCATTCACTTTATGCATCTATCGCACACCCTTCTCTTTTACCTCGGGACGTATGAAGTATGCGCCCTAGTGGTTGCTTCTCAGGATGCGTAAAACTAGGCCTTGGGCGGGTTTTACCTCGGGACGTACGAAGTACACGTTCGAGTGGTTGTTTCTCAGGACGCGTGAAACATGGCCCTGGGCAGATTTTACCTCAAGACGTATGAAGTACACACTCGAGTAGTTGTTTCTTGGGATGCGTAAAATGCGAACCGGAGCTATTTCTTTGTTACCTCGAGCCGTGTGAAACACGACCTCAAGTGGTTTTCTCAGTTTCTCAGAATGCGTGGAATGCAACCCTGAGTTGTGCTTTCTTTTCTTGTCTCTTGCTTTGGCACAGTTAGAGTATGGTTTTATCCTCTTGAAGCTTGAAGCTGCTCCTTCATATGTTATTATCTCGTTATCTTGCTCATCGTATTTGTTATTGCTTCTTGCATCATCTTGCATGATCATAAGATTTCAAAATCACTGGCTTCGCGTAGCGTGTAAGTCCAACTTTCAAAATTGCATCGTGCATATCATTTGCATCTTATCCCAGAACTACGTTGGTTTGATTCCTTGCAAATGGATACGTAGGTAATCTGCGGCGCAACCATCTATTTCTATTTTGATTGTTTGTCCAAGTCTTATGGCCTTGTCAAAATGGGTCGTCTTCGGGCTTTGACATTTACTCACGTTATTTCATGACTCCGAGTTCTGTCAAAGAGGGGCAACTGTAAGCACCCATTTTTGACAGCCCTTACGACTTGGACGTCCTTGCAGGTACACCAGATGATGAACGTATTTGCTCACCAAGTGCTCAAAGTCCTCAGCGGAACGCCACAACTTTGGGCCTTTCAAACCCTGCACCCCTTTTGTCTCATTTTTGGACCATGCCTTGGTCTTTCAAGCCTGTAGCTTATGGTGGCCTGCCGGCCACCCCTAGAGGCTGCCAACCATCACTTTTGGGTTGTTGGCCATTGATGTGGCTTGTCGGCCACCAGTGATGGTCGGCCGGCCACTAGTGTCTTTTGCAGATATTTTTATGTCAGTTGTGCCAGTTGTTTACACAGATGCATCCATTTATCCCCACTCGTAGGGTTGGATCTCCTTGAGAGAATTTCATGTGTTCTATATATAGGGACCCCTTCTCTCTTGTAGCAAGGTTAGAAAATTTTGAACTAAAAAATTTTCCTCTCTCTTTACAATTCTTCTCCCTCTTTACAAATTCTCTACACTTTTGCCTTCAATTCCTTAGCCTTTGCCTATACACCTTTAACCAAAGTTGATCATCTTTGAGTTGAGGTTCCTTAAGGCCTTCTTGGAGCTCTAGAAGTTGGTTTTGGCTTGAATTGTTGCCTAGAGTTACTCTTCTCTTCAAGACGTATAATACTTGTCATGTTAACTTGCCTTGCATACTTGTTTTTCTATCTTTTTCTCACTATTTTTGGGCTGTCTTTGGGCTATAAAAACTCTGCTTTTGTGGGTTGAAATTTGTGATTTCAGGCCGTTTAAGGTTGGGGATATTTCACCCTTCTTTATTCCTTGTTTGTAAGGCCTTTCCACCATTGTTTCCCACTTTCAAACTATCTTTTTTTGGGCTTTTGAACACTGAATTTCAGAGTAATTTCAATGGTGAAAATCATGTTTCGAAGTCCAAGTTTGGAGGGGTTAGCCTCCTTTCCTTGTGTCTTGTTTGGTAGCCTAGATAGCTCTATGTGTTAGCTTAATTTTCTAGCCATTTGTAGCTTAATTCCAGCATGTTTTAGGCTCTAATTTGGACTGATTTAACTCTGTTTTGGATTGGTTAAGTCATTTGAGGCTTGTTTTGCATGCTTGTAGTGTAAGCGTCCTCACAAGCTTGGTGTTTTAGGCCTTTAGACACCACCTGTTTGAGTTGATTGCATTGTTTTAGTGTTTTTCTAACTTAATTTCAGCAAACATAAATCTCTACAACCTCTCTCATTTCTTCACTCTTTGTTTGCTTTGAGTGTTGTTTCAACCTTAGGATTGTTTATACTTGAGATTAAGGTCCATGCTTAATGGTTTAATCTTCTTTTAGGGGTTCATTATCAATGGCATGACACCTCTCTCTTTCCTTAAACTATCCATTGTTTGACACTTCCTTCTCTTTTAGAGGACTCAACTCACTAATGGACTTAATTGGTTAAAGAATGGAAGGGTAATTAAAATGAGTAAACTTGGAATTAAAAGTGAGTAAGATAAGAATTTGATTGTGTCTTGGTGTGTTTAATCGGACGTTAATTGACCATATGGAGCTTGGACCATTTCATACTTGCTAATGAAACTTTAAAAACATTTTGTATAAATGTAGTTTTATAAATTTCTGAAATTGATAATTTGGGAATATTCCATCCAGAATCAATTTTATCATTTTGTATGTCAACATCTTCTTCATTAATTACTAATCCCGGATTAGGTATTGAGGGCAAGGTAGTTGACCTAGAACTGACTGATGAGTTACTTTAAACGACATGCTTATAGTACTAAATATAATTCTGTTCAACAATCCCGAATCACTAGAGAATGGTATAATTTTATGGTTCAATATGGTTTTGAATTATCCTTCTTTGATTATATGGAGCAATATTACAAAAAGGTTAATACAATCACAAAACATAAATGGAAAACTTCTCCAAATACTTCTGTTAGTTCTAATCATCCTCCATTAGAAAATATAATTATTGATCACCAAGGTTCTGAAGTTCCAGCCTCTCCTTTCAAATTACCTGGTACTGACCCTGAAATCAAAAAAGTTATTGAACAAAATAATTATACTAATCAATGTCTCAAAACAATTGGTAAACAATTAGATAAATTGGAAACTAATTTAGATGACCAATCTGCCAAATCAACTAAAACTTTAGATCAACCATTACTTAATCTACCTAGTCATCGTTCTAAACGAAATAGTCTAGTTACTACTGATCAATCTACTGTCAAAGCTATATATATATGAAGGAGATGGATTACGAAATCAAAACTAGATCAAAATGAAGCAGATAACTGGATTGCACATATTTATTTATTTAAATGAAATAAATTTCATTAACTGAAAACTTAAAACATAACTTACAATTGTATTAGTAGCAACTGCAAGGATCTTAAATAGGTATAACGGGGAAACTGGTAAGGCTCTCAAAACACTCTGGTTTTTCTTACAACAAAGATGGAGAAGAAAATTGAAGAATGCCTGAAAGCTTACAATTGATTACAATATAAAGAAAACAAAAAGCAAAACAATGAGCATGTGAATTCTGAAAGCAGCTGGCCGCGCATGCTAAAAGCGGATGCTGTCGGATGCTTTCGGTTGATTGATTCAATAGTTGAGCAGCTTTATCCAAAAGTTGATTGAGGTGAATAGTGATGGTGAACAGTAAAAGTGAACAGTAGCTTTTACTATTCATCACTTTCGGTGGAACATGTGAATTATGGAATCAATATAAATACAAATTGGCAGCTTTTCTCAAAAGAGTATTGATTGAAGCCAAATTTTGTATTTATACAGAATCCAATGTTGATCAGGCAAATGGGTCTTGAGCATCTTGGAACTCTGGACCCAAATACTGATTGGTTGATTCTTCAGATGAGTGAACAGTTTGTGAATCATCTGAACTGTCTGGATCTTCCTCTGAACTGGTGGATTGGGTTTTGGCTTGGGCTAAAAGTTGCTGGGCCAATTGGATCATATCGGCTTTAGCTGACTTGGATTGACTCTTGGACTTGTCCTTGGGCTGAGCCGGAGGTGAAATGGGCTTTGCCTTGGACTTTGATCTGGACTTTGATTGGGCTGGTTGAGTAGCAACAGCCTTGGACTTGGATTTGGATGATTTGGGCTTGGAACCACTGGGTGAGGGGCTTCCAAGATTGACTGGCGGAAGACTAGGCTGACTTCCTCTGGGCTGACTTCCTGTGGAAATTGCAGCAGTTGGGTTCTGCTGGATTTTAGCAAGAGCAGGAGTTGGAGCATATTGATCAGGTGGAAATTCTGCTGGAACAATTTCAAGAATCCTGGGAACATTGAATTTATCCCACCATTTAACTGTGTGTTGGCGGATGATAATATTATCATCAATCCCATAATGCCATTTGAATATCCATGGAATCTTGTATTTGGCAATGAATATGAGTAATAAGGGAAATTGCTTCTGATGAGCAGAAAATGGGTAAACAGAGTTGAAATAATGAATTATATTTTTGAGATCATCAGGAAGGATAGCTGAAATGGAGCCATAGTGAGACCACCATCTCAGGAACCAAGTTGGTAACTCAGATTTGAATTTTTGATCAAATGAGATAAACCAAGAATGACTAAACGTTTCATTTTGGTACAAGAAAATCTTGAACCAAGCATCAACGTAATCATGATAATTATATGGAATAGAATGGCCAGGTAGATCACGAAGCTGATTAGGATTTCCCCATTCAGCCATGGAAACAATGTTGTGAATATAAAGTGAATGGTATAGGACCTTATAGGCATAGGTGCGGTTTTGAATTGGCTTGATTAAGATGGAATGATGGTTGATTAAAATATCCTTGTAATAGGCTAGAGTTTTCTCTGGATGGGAAAGGGTGAAATGGCATCCAGAGCCAAAATGGAATTTAGCAATGTCATTGATGGTTTGATTTCTTGGGTGACTGGGTTCTTTATAGAACAGGTTGGTAACATGTGAATTGGTATATTCGGATCGAGATGATTTAATAGGGTTAACTGGGAATGGAGTAACTGAAACTGATTGGCTAGATACAAAAGGATCAGTGGCCAATGCTGATGAATAATCAGGGCGTTGAATAGTGCCAAGGGTTTGGTAACGGTTAATGAGGTCAAGTGAATAAGAGGGGGTAACTGACTCCAAAGGAGGAGGGACAAGAAGTTGATTTGGTTTATGGGAAGAGGAGGCCAAAGCCTTTGAAGGAGGCCTTGGTCGAGACATCTGTGAAATAATAAACAGTGATTAGCAACCAGAAAGAAGATCTAAATAATCTTGATGATGATGTAAGCAATTGTAGTTGTGAGCAAGTAAATTGCGGCGAGCTTGAATCTGTTGGTAATTGATATACTGGGCTCTTTTGGTAGTGGGTCTAGCTGATTTGAGGCGGTGAATGCGATGGGTAAGTTGTTTAATGAGAGTTTTGAAATAGGTAATTCGGGATTTATGGTAAGCAGTAAATGGTGCAGTCATCTCTTACCCCCCTGTAAAAATTCCCGGGTAAGAAAATCAGGGAGGGAATTTTGACAACCAGGGATATAAGTAATATCAAAATCAAAAATACTTAAAATAGCTTGCCAACGGGCAAAAATCTGTTTACTAGCAAGATTTTCAACATCTTTTTCTAAAATAAATTTAGCAGATTTGCAATCAACACGAAGTAAGAATTTTTGATTTAAAACATCATCTTGAAATTTTTGAATACATAAAACAGTGGATAAAATTTCTTTTTTAATAGTACTATAATTAAATTGTGCTTTATTCCAGACACCAGAATGATAACGAACAATTTGTTCAGATGATTGAGGAGTAAGTTGCTGAAGGAGAATGCCACCATAACCAATATCGGAGGCATCAGTTTGAATAATTTTGAATGAATTTTCAGTGGGAATACCAAGACAAGGAAGAGACTTAACATATTGTTTGACCTGTTTAACAATAGAAGTATGAACAGAAGACCAAGGAGGAGGATTATCTTTTAACCTATCAAATAAAGGTTGACAAGTTTTCCTAAGGTCTTTGTAAAACTCAGCAATGTAATTGAGGGAACCTAAGAACCTTTGTAATTGAGTTTTATCAAGGATTTCATCAGGGAATTTTGAAGCAAATTCAATGGATCGACTAATAGGTAGGATAGTATTATGATGAATATCATATCCTAAAAATCTGACTTTAGTTTGAAATAATTTAATTTTAGGAGCAGAAATAACAAGACCATGACTTTTAATTGTGTAAAAGAATGCAGTTAAATGTTTCCAATGTTCACTAATTGATTTCGAGAAGATTAATATGTCATCAATGTAGACAATGGAAAAATGGCTAAATGGGTTAAATATATCATTCATTATATGTTGAAATTCACTAGGAGCATTTTTTAAACCAAATGGCATGACATTCCATTCATATTGACCAAAGGGTGTATTAAAGGCAGTTTTATACCTATCTTTAGGGTGAATTTGAATTTGCCAAAAACCACTTTTTAAATCAAATTTACTGAAAATAACAGCTTGACTAAGTCGTTTAATTAAATCTTTTTTTATTAGGAATAGGATACCGAATCCATTCTAAAACAGAATTTAATGGTTTGTAATTAATAACAAGTCGAGGAACACCTCGTTCTAATTCAGCATTTTTATTAACATAAAAAGCAGGACAGGACCAAGGTGACTTACTTGGACTAATTATACGATTTTTCAATAATTCCTTAATTTCTTTTTTACACATTTCAAGTAATTCATGATTCATTTGGATAGGTCGAGATTTAGTAGGAATTTGGGATTCATGAAAATCTTTAATATAGGGTAAAGTAACTACATGTTTTTTCCTATGCCAAAATGCAGTAGGTAAAGTGGAGCAAACAGTTGATTCGAGTTTTAATTGAAAATCCTGGATTTGAGAGACAAGAACTGGATTAGTTAATTGTTGATCAATTCTTTTGTGATTGATTTCCTCTTTTAGGAATTTTAAATGCCGAGTAAGGCGGTTAATTTGATGAGAAATAGAACAATCTTTTAATTGATTTAAGTATAATAATTCAGGAGGAGATAAAAACTTAAATGTGACTGGTTGGCCTAGAACATGTGTAGTAATTCCGGTACTAGATGTAGTAAAGGGATATAGTAAATATATAAATGGGGAACCCAAAATAATTTTATCTGTCATATTGGTAACTAAAACAAAAGAGGTGTTAAAACATATATTATCTTGGCAAACATGGACTTTTGGTAATTTATATTTGATATGCATTTTAGTACCATTAGCAGAAGTTAATTTTTCTTGGCATTTTTCATAATATTTAGTAGGAAGTAATCCTTCTTGGATACAATTTAAATCAGCACCAGTATCAATTAAAGCAATTAATTCTAATTCAAAGTCATTAACAATTATTTTGATTTTAGAATACCATTTTTGTATGTAAAGTTTGTTGATTAAACTTAATCGTTTGTCTTCAGGATTATTAGATGGAGATTGGTGTGATCGGTTATCAAATATTAAATTATCTGGATTAGGATCAGATTCATGTTCAGATTCATTTGGGGATTCAGGTTCATTAGTTTGGAAATTGTCTAAACTTTTATCAAGTTTTAAAGTAATAATTTCATCTTCTAATTTTTTATCTTTATGTTGTAATTCTTTGATTGTTTTTTTAATCTGATTAATTTCTTGTTGTAAATCTTGTAATGTGACTTCTTTTTGTTTATTTTTAAATCGTTCTAAGGTTTTGGATAAACTAATTATCGGTTTATCAAACTTAGGTTTGGAATCTGAATGGATTAAGAGGGATTTTAATTTATCAGTATATTTTTGTTTTAACTTAGGATCATCTAATTTACTAATTAAGTCAATTAAAGCAGATTCTTCTTGAGTAGTTTTGGTAAGGACAGTAATTTGTTTAACTGGTTTACAACAAACGTCATTACAACCTATTGTAATATCATTATCGGAATTAGCACTAGGTGAATGGTAATCAGATGACGTATCAGGTTGATCAGAAGAAGAAGAATTACTAACAGAGTGATTTAATTGAAAAATATCATATAACTGATTTTTGGAGTTATCATCAATTTGGAGTTGATTGACTCTATCTTTTAATTTTTGTTTTTCTTTACATTTATTAGAATAATGACCTTTTTGACCACAGTTATAACAAGTAACATCTTTAGTAGATTTAGATTTTGGATGTGATTTAGATTTATAATAGTTCTTTTTTGGTTTGGTATAAAATTTATCATTGGATTTGGAAGGTGAATAATTCTTTTTATATTTATATTTATTGGAATGTTTATATGAGGATTTATGTTTGGAGTATTTATGTGATTTCCTACGAGAGGGTGCAACAGGAGGTAAACCATATTGTTCACAGAAATTTCCTAATTCATACTTAGCTTTATGTTTATCTTTATTAGCTTTTTGAGTAAGTTTGAGGTCAATACACATTTTTAAACCTTCTTTTTGAATAGTACTAATTATATCACCATATGTGAGATTATCATATTCAATAACACCAGTGGGTTGACTAAGAACATCTCTAATTTTATGGGCAAATAAGCTAGGTAATCCATTAATAAATTTTTCTTTCCAAAATGATTTAGTACAATCTTCGCGTAACATGACACGAGAGGTAAATACATCTTTATACCATCTAAAATCACTTAAGGTTGGACAGTTAAGATTGCTTAATTGATCATGGATTCGAGAATAAATATTTGTCGGGGTACCAATAAAATGTCGAACTATTGTATATATTAATTGATTAATTCCATCAGGGTGACAACATCCTATAGATTCATCAAAAAGAGGGAGACCATTTTCATCAGTTTGATTGGCATAAATAACAGAGTCACGATCTGTTTCAGTGAGATATTTTTCCCACCAAGATTTGAGCATACCAGTAAAACCAGAAGTAAGTAAAGAAACAATTTCAGGTTGGGTGTATTGGGGATAATTACTGAGATAACTATTGGCAACCATAGATAAATGATTTAATTTTTGAAGGATTTGATCTTCACTGAGACCATCAATATTCCATTCGTATAATTTCTTAGCAGAAACAGAAAATTGATTACTAATATTAGTGTCTTCAAATTGGAGGTCGACAGGAGTAGGTTTAGAATACCAGTTTTTGGTAGTTTGAGGATTAACTTTGGGATAGTGAATTTATTAAGAGTAGTAGGTTGAAATTGTTGAGCTAATTGATGTAGTTCATTATCAGTAGTGTCAGTTTCAGATTGATATGATACAGTTGGTTGTTGATTTAAAACAGTAAGACCTTTATCTTTAGATGTAGAAGTATCATTAGGAGTTAATTTGGTAAATAATTGTTCAATAGCTTTGACAGTAGATTGATCAGTAGTAACTAGACTATTTCGTTTAGAACGATGACTAGGTAGATTAAGTAATGGTTGATCTAAAGTTTTAGTTGATTTGGCAGATTGGTCATCTAAATTAGTTTCCAATTTATCTAATTGTTTACCAATTGTTTTGAGACATTGATTAGTATAATTGTTTTGTTCAATAACGTTTTTGATTTCAGGGTCAGTACCAGGTAATTTGAAAGGAGAGGCTGGAACTTCAGAACCTTGGTGATCAATAATTATATTTTCTAATGGAGGATGATTAGAACTAACAGAAGTATTTGGAGAAGTTTTCCATTTATGTTTTGTGATTGTATTAACCTTTTTGTAATATTGCTCCATATAATCAAAGAAGGATAATTCAAAACCATATTGAACCATAAAATTATACCATTCTCTAGTGATTCGGGATTGTTGAACAGAATTATATTTAGTACTATATGCATGTCGTTTAGTTTTATTTTCTTTGGATCGGAATTCAAGAAGTAATTTATCTAAATTAGGAGTAAAATCTTTTTTAATTGTCATTAGCTGAGGATTGACAGGTGGTATTAATCCTTCGAAATCAGTTTGAGTTGGGGAATTATTTGAAGTTATTTCTTCTTCAGGGAAATGTGAGGTAGTAGTATAAACAGGTTTACTGATTTGAGAAGTGGTAGAATTATCAATTCCTTTTAATTTATTTGTAGAAGTTGGATTAGTTGGACCAAGATGGATTTGACTGTTTTTCCTAAATAGAGGAGTGTTAAATATTTCATCGTCAGTTGATATTTCAGAAGGGACACTAGATGTACTATGTCGAGAAGACTGACTGCGATTAAATTTAATGCTAACTGAACCATCATTATATTGTTGGATATTTTGAATATCTTGGATTGAAGATTGTTGATCCTTGTGTTTGTAATTTTCATTAACAGTAACCCATTGCTCAGGTAAATTAATATCTTTCCATTCAATCATTTGGGGAATATTAATATTGGATTCACCACTAGTACCACTTTGGATTAATAAGGTTTTATCTTTTGGGCTTTTCCGTAACGCGTGGACATTTAAATTGGTTTGCATACATTTATAATGAACTCGATAAATTAAAGCAATATTATGAGAAGAATCTAACATTTCAGTATATTCACCATGTAATTGAATGTTTAATGTTAATGCCTTAAGAATATGTGGATCTCTTAAACTTAAAGTAAAATCAGGAAAACAGTTAAAATGTACTGGACCTTTATTAAGACCAGTTTCCATCATTCCCATTAAACTAGCATTATAATTAAGAAAACGAGCATCTCGTAAACAGAGTAAAACAGAAGTATTTTTACCAACAAGAGTTAATGGATTAACACCGACTTGAATTAGACCAATATGCATGAAATTATAACCATTATCCAAATGTCTTTTGATTAATTTTTTATCAAATAATTGGCAGGTTTCCCTGGGTTTTTCTAAAGCATAAACTTGTTCAATAGTTTTAATATGCAATGAAACTTTAAAAACATTTTGTATAAATGTAGTTTTATAAATTTCTGAAATTGATAATTTGGGAATATTCCATCCAGAATCAATTTTATCATTTTGTATTTCAACATCTTCTTCATTAATTACTAATCCCGGATTAGGTATTGAGGGCAAGGTAGTTGACCTAGAACTGACTGATGAGTTACTTCTAAATAATCGATTCATTGTTCTGTATTAATTAACCAGTTTTACAGATATCTTAATACATACCCTATTCTTGTCAATTTTATCACATACCTAGTATACATACATACCCTATCTTTAAACCCCAAAGTCTGACTCTGCCTAAACCGAAGGACTTACAGAAGACTGGGAAGAAGTGGGTGACTTAAACTAGGTGGATAGAACAGACTGATCTTGTGGGTGATTAAGATGAACCGAAAACAGGATTAATTAAACAAACAAGGAAGACGATTGATCAGAAGTAGCTAAACAGTTAGAAACAGGATACAACATAACTTGGCTCTGATACCAAAAAGGCGGAAGCAGCAGCATATATATGAAGGAGATGGATTACGAAATCCATCTATACATACCCTATTCTTGTCAATTTTATCACATACCTAGTATACATACATACCCTATCTTTAAACCCCAAAGTCTGACTCTGCCTAAGCCGAAGGACTTACAGAAGACTGGGAAGAAGTGGGTGACTTAAACTAGGTGGATAGAACAGACTGATCTTGTGGGTGATTAAGATGAACCGAAAACAGGATTAATTAAACAAACAAGGAAGACGATTGTTCAGTTAATGATACTTCTACATCTAAAGATAAAGGTCTTACTGTTTTAAATCAACAACCAACTGTATCAGATCAATCTGAAACTGACACTACTGATAATGAACTACATCAATTAGCCCAACAATTTCAACCTACTACTCTTAATAAAATTCACTATCCCAAAGTTAATCCTCAAACTACCAAAAACTGGTATTCTAAACCTACGCCTGTTGACCTCCAATTTGAAGACACAATGAAATGGTCCAAGTCTCCAAGGTCAGCTTCTTTCCTTGATCTTTCATGAAGGAGAGGAGTTTTGTGTCTTGTTTTGCATTTATTGAAATTGCATATCTTGAGTCACAAGCCATCACGCAATGAAATTGCTTGAGTTGGTGGTTTGTGGCTTAAGTTCACCACTTCTTTGATTTTCCCATGAAAAGGAGAGGTGGGTTGTACAAACAAACTCTTGAAATACCTTGTATATGCTCTGTTTGTCCTCTGTTACAGCAAGATGAACCTGTGCATCAGTGGACGACATGCCACTTTCCATGGCCGACAGGTGGCTGGCAAACCACCTTTGATGGCCGGCAGGTGGCCGGCTATCTTTACCAGTGGCCGGCTGGCCAGTGATGCAAATCTCAATAGAGTGTTAGTAAGATGGAGCAAAGTTGTTTTGGAAATGTTCAACTGTGCAAAAAGAGGCATTCGAGAGCAAAACGGTGGTCTTTTCAGGTGGAATCCAAGCATGCGCATGCACATCTCTCATTTCTCGAGGCGAAGTAGTTAATTGTTTGATTTAATTATTAATTGCAATTGTGTTGTAAGTCTTTAATTAGTTAGTTAACTAGTTAACTAATTCAAGTGTTGTATTAATTAGTTAGGTAGTTTAACTATTTATTCGGTTTGTAATAATTAGCTTAATTGGCTTAGCTTAGTTAGCTAGTTAGCTTAATTCATTCGGGCCCTCCTGCGCGAGGACATCAATGTTGTAATAATGTGTATGTCTTCCAACCCCACGTCTTTCTCCCTTTTATTTATCCGCCTTTTGATGGTTAGATTAGGGGCATCATGCTTTAATTAGTATATTGCATGTTTGCATCCATTCGTATTGCATGCACCGAGACTCGGTTCATCATTCAAACTGCATCGTTGTTTCAATTACCTTGTTGATTACATGTTTAAACGCATGCTATGAAATTGTTGCAAATAACATGTTAAGTAGCCGAGCCTATTTAAATGCATATTGCATGTGTTGCATTAGTTATTTAGCATAGTTAGAAATCATGCACATTTTTCTAACTCTTTTGTTTATCTTAGCTTGGAGTACTAGGTGAGTTTTTAGTGATTTAGCATACTTGCATGAGTGTGAGTGATTTCCATGTCTAGCATGTTTGCTATTAGGCTAAGTGCTTACTTGCTTAATTGTTCGAGTGCTTATGGATGAAGGCCTGTTGCTTGAATTGGAATGATTCAATGAATGTACATTTAAGCCCACTTTGTCAAGTGGCAAATTCAAAAACTTTAAGCATACTTTGTTAAGTGGCAAATTCAAACCCTTTTCAAAACAAACATGAAATTGAATTGTTCCAATTCGGGCAAACTAGTCTATACTTGTGTGTGTGCTCATCACATAGTAAATGGTAGCCTAATAAACCGAAACAATAGCATATAATGTTGATAAAAATCATATCATGATTAGTAGAGGCCGATCTTTGATCGAGCGAGCGGGGGTGCTCAATTCATGACCTTCCCCTCTCGTACCTAAGCTCTTGAGCCGATGTAACTTTGGTGATGATGGACACGTGGCCTTTGCCACGAGTCATGGGTTTCCTAAATTTTTCCAAAAATAAAATATTTAGGCAACGATTTTGTGTCTGGCTAAGTAGTCTAATTTTAGCAATTTGATTCAAAATCAATTTTTCAAACGATTTGCCGGATTTGGACACTTTGGTGTTTATCAATTTCACGTTGCACTTGTGAGATTAGATTCAAAACTGCGATAGTCTGAACTGTGGGGCTTATATTTCGAACTTTCGAAAGGGGGCACAAAAAAGGCAAGCTACAGGTTGCTACTTCTCCTACTGGGCATCTTCTCTCTCAGACTAAATATGCCTATGATATTCTTTCTCATGCAAATCTCACTGATGACAAAATTGTCAATACTCCTCTTGAGTTGCGTGCTAAGTTTTCAGCTTCTGATGGCGTTCCTCTTGAGGATCCCACTATGTATCACGAGTTGGTTGAGTGCCTTGTTTATCTCACTGTTACTCGTCCAGATATCTCTTATGCTGTGCACATTCTCAATCAATTTATTTCTGCTCCTCGTTCCACGCACTGGGCTGCCTTACTCTGTACTCTACGCTACCTTCGTGGCACTTTGTTGCAATGTTTACTGTTATCTACCTCTTCAGACTTGACTTTTTGTGCCTATGCTGACGCTGATTGGGCAAGTGACATCTCTGATCACAAATCCACTTTTGGTCTTTGTGTTTTCCTCAGCGATTCTCTCATATCCTGGAAAAGTAAGAAACAGTCTGTTGTTGCTCGTTCCACCGCTAAGGCTGAGTATCATGCCATGGTTTATGCTACTTCTGAGATCATTTAGCTTCGGTGGCTTCTTTCTGATATGGGTGTCTCTCTTTCTAATCCGACTCCATTGTATTATGATAATTAGAGAGCTGTCTAAATTGCCCATAATTCAGTTTTCCATGAGGGGACCAAGCATGTTGAAATCGATTGTCATTTTGTCTGATAGCATCTTCAGGCTGGTACTATTACTCTCTCTTTTGTTCCCTCCTCTCTTCAGTTAGCCATTTTTTTTTACGAAGACTCACACTGTGGCTCGTTTTCGTTTTCTTCTTGGAAAACTTTCGATGCTTTCTGCTCTCGCATCCTCAGTTTGAGGAGGGGTGTGAATTATTGTAGTTTTATATTATTCATTAAGGATAGTTTAGTCCTTTAGGTGGTTAGGGTTTTACCTATTTTCTTGCTTATATATTTGTACTCAATTTATTCATTCTTAATATACAAAACATATATTCTATGTTATCACTAATATTATCTCCATCATCGATCTCTTGAAATCCTCATATGGGTCCACCGATTCCTTCACCACTGTGAAGCTGTCCTTCACTTTCCCCTCTGCCACAAATGACGGTATCAGCTTCTTCAACCCCGACAACCTCACCGGCGACTCAATCTCTAGCGACCACACCTTCCATCCTTTCAAAACATTACATTTTGCGCTCTTCATCCTCTTCTTGTGATTTTTTGTAAACGAAGCTAGCATTACGATCTCTTTTTCTTCTTCATCGTCTCTCTCGTAGCCATACAACCCATTGTCGGCCGAGGAAGTGCTAATAGGGTGTCGTGTCGTTGTAGACGTCCCCGAACGCCCTGGGAGGATGAGTCCCGTTCTGTTCATATCGGGCTCACTACAGTTCAGGACTCTCAAATTGTCACGGTTCTTAATCTGAACCAAAGAGTCCAAATCCGGCAAATCGTTTTGAGAAACAGATTTTTGAAAAGAAGTGCCAAACATGGACTGCTTTGCCAGATACAGAGTCACCACCTAAATATTTTATTTTGAGAGAATTTAGGAAACCCTGACTCGTTTGCCTAAGGCCACGTGTCTATCATCACCAAAGTTGCCTCGGCTCGGGAACTTGGGTACGATTGGGGAAGGTCAGCTATGAGCACCCCCGCTCGCCCGATCAAAGATTGGCCTCTACTAACCATGATATCTTGTTTTGAAAGCATTATGTGTTCTTATTCCGGTTATTAGCCTAGAATTACTATGTTATGCGCACAGCAAACAAGTATAGACCAAATCGCCTAAATTGGAACAAAACATTTCATGTTTGTTTTGAAAATGGTTTGCTACTCACAAGTAGGCTAAAATACAGGTTTTGCCACCCTCAAGTGGGATTTAGAAAAGATGGTTTTGCTACTATCCAGTGGGCTTAAAACTCACAGTTTTAGTGCATTATTCCAATTTAGGTAATTCAACCTCCATCCACAGGCACTCAAGCAGCTATATCACATAAGCAGCTAGCCTCATGGTAATTATACTGTCATGTTAACATTCACACTCATGCGAGACGCTAAACCATAAAAGCTTACTTAGTACTCCAAGCTAAAATAGAAACCAGTTAGTAATCATGTGCATGATCCTAGTTCATGTTAAGATGGCTAATGCAATACATGCAAAATGCAACTAAGATAGGCTCGGCTAATCTACAATGACATATGAGATGCTACAACTAACACATATTCAATTTGGAATTGAAGTACAAATGCAGTTAGAATGATGCGCCGAGCTTGGTGCATGCAAAACGAATGAATGGATGCAAACATGCTATCATACTGTATGCTAATTGAAACATGCCCTAGACTAACCATCGAAAGCTAGTAAATAAAAGGGAAGAAAGACGTGGGATTGGGAGACATACACACACTCACGCACACTTATTACACAATTGCCTTCACTCAGAGGGTCCGAATAAATATTACAGTCCAAATAAATAATACTAAATTAATTATTACAAAATTTTTAATTAATTAACAAATTAAATGCAGAAAGTAGGCGGCCACAGCCCCACCTCGGGACACGTGAATGATGCATGCTCGACTCGTCTTGCCCGGAAACTCGCTACCATAGCACTGTTGCCTCTGTTAACACTGCCCTGCCCCTCTGAGGACTGTGAAAATTCTTGGGGCACCTCTGAACTGATTCCTGATCACTCCGGAATATCACCGGCCAATTCAAAGCACCACCGGCCATGGAGATGGGCTCATCGGCTAATTGTTGTACCACCGGCCAGCCACTGATGGTCGGTCGGCACTGTAGGTGGCCGGCCGGCCATTTCTTCTTGCAAAATCCTGCAGTTGACAGCAGCAAAGGGCAAGCAGTGTATGGCATGGAATTTTCAAGCAAATGTGAGCATGGCCACACTCCCTATCATGCGATGAACTCAAGGGAGCGTGGTCCTCGACCCTCGGGCCATCAATTGTGCATTTCGATGCATGATGGCTTAAGAAGCCAAGTTTGTAACTTAATGTAAATGCATGCAACACAGAAATGAATGCTAACACCCTTTCATATTGAGGTCAAGGGCATCGGCGACCGAGGGTCGAGACGCGTTTCGTCACTTTGGGTACGAACATACCTCTCCGCTCATGCTTGGTTTGACACGCCAAATCAAGTAATGCAATGCATGTATGCAATGTATAATGCAAAGTAATGCAACTTATGCAATGCCATGCGAGCGAGCTAGTCAAATGCAACAAGACATTAGCTAACCATGCAAGCTAGACTAATACGATGTGGGCATATCAAGTATACAACAAGACTGTGTGATGCAACTTAACTAAACAAGGTGCGAACATGCAAACAAGATATAATGCAAGCATGCTCCTAATGTAATGCAACATACATCATGCCAAGTATGCAACTAGGTACAAAAGTGGTCTTAAACTGAAATGGGAGGCCTCAACCATGCCCCAAAACAGTGGCCAAAAGGGCCCAAAATGGTACCAATTATGCATGCAAGCATGCACACGCCAAGGCCTATCATTTGAACATGAAAGGGAACAACTCTAGGCATACTTAAGGGTAATGTACTTGGACTTTAAACACTCATGTTAAACTCCGAAAAACATGCAAAAGATGACACCAATTCATGCTAGGGAATGGATGCAACATAGATGGCATTCAAGACTACAAACGAGAGCATTGCTCAGCACCTACCCCGAGCAAACATGGCATGGATCTTTCAATACAAAACAGAGTTTTAGCATGCAAAATGGACCTCCAAAACCCACTGATATAGCAGCTAAGGGACACAAACCAAGGGGCATGCACAATGCTCATTTCGAGGCACAAGAGAAACAACTCTTCAAAGTATGAAAGAGATGATGAATGCAGGCATACTAGCATGCATTATGGACTTTAAACATGATCTCCAATGATGCCAAATCACGAGAATAAGCTAAGCTAAGCATGCTAGAGACCCACAAACACAAGGCTCACAATCCAAAATGCAAAGAGGCTACCCTAAACATAGAAAGTATTAGGAATGGCAACGGGGCGGGGCAGGGCCGGGGACTACCCCCCCCCGTCCCCGATCCCCGAAAATAATACCACCCCCGTCCTCGTCCCCGATCCCCGACGGGGACCCATAGCCCGGCCCCATCCCCGCCCCCGATCGGGGATCGGGGATCCCCGGCCCCGGAAAATCCCCGATTTTTTTTTTTTTTTGTAAAAATCTGTAAACATTAATAAACATTCTCAATCATCCTGGATGTATAAATTTTGGAATTTTTCAGTTGGAATATCAACCCCTAATAGCTTAATTTTTTTAATTAATTAAAACCCAGCTACAACAAAACAAAAAAAAGAAAGAGAATAATTATTGATAAACATCCTGTAGCAAAACATCCTGTTTGAGAACATCCATAACTAATTGAGAACATCCTGTAGCAAAAATAGTTAATCACTGATTGTAAACTAAAAATGTAAAGATTGGGTGTACATCCTGTGAATCACAACTACCTAATCACTAATCACTGATTGAGAACATCCTGTAGCAAAAATCCAACAGCCCATAAACAAAATATCTATCCAGCAGCCCACACATAAGAAAATTCAACAAGTAGCAAAGAGAATAATTAATCCCAAGCACAACCCGCAAAGGATAGGTTACCCAAAAATTAAAATTAAAAAAAAAAAATATCCATTACAACATAAAAAAGCAAATCCATTGTTTCTTCAAACCCATACAAACCACACAACTTCCATCATCTCCTTCAACTTGAATTCCTGTTAAATAACAAAAGAAAAAAAAAACAAATAATTAATATTAATAATAAAATGTAAAAAATGTGAATTAAAACATAAAAGATGACAACTAACACAAAAGTGGCACATGACTGATCTGAATCGATCTCATCATCATCATATATAGTTGCATAGCCCACCGATTCCAATGTTGAATTTCCTAAAAAGTAAAGAATATAAATTCAATAGTGAAATTATTCCATGATAATTTAAATAATAAAAAGTGAAATAATAATATGTAAATTGGATGAAATAATACCTTTCATCTCTTCACCCCACAACCAACTTTGTGCACACATTAATGCTTCTAATGTGTTTGGATGAAGTCTACTATGATGTGGACTCACCAACCTTCCACTAGTACTAAATGCTGACTCAGAAGCAACAGTGGATACAGGAATAACTAAAATGTCCCTAGCTATTGCCTGTAAGGTCGGATATTTTGGTCCACTAGCTTTCCACCAATTCAAAACATCAAAACCTGAAGTTCTTGGCAAAACATCATCTTCTAGATAATGGTCCAACTCTGATCTTACATTCTTCATTTTTTTACTTCTCTTTCTACTAACAAACAAATCAAATTCTGAAAGGGTCTCTGTAACAATTTCTGGATGAGCAGAAGAGTCACCACCAACATCGGTCTCCATACCAACTCGGTGCTGATACTCTTGCAACAAATCATAACAAATATGACGAACCCTATCAACTTCATCTTCAGCTTTGTCTCCATAAAGTTTTTCAAAATAAAACTCCAATACAGTCATCTTATACCTAGGATCAAGTACAACTGCAACCCCAATAACACCATGTATCACTAACCAATATTTATCAAATTTTTCCACCATTTTTGATGCCATTGTTCTGATCACTTCTCTTTCTGAAATACATATCCCCGTCCCCGGCCCGGATATCTTCGGGGATGAATTTTTTAATACCATCCCCGGACCACAGGGGATATTTTTCGGTGAATAACCGCCGAATTCGGGGTCGGGGGGTCGGGTCACCGTCGGGCCGGTTTCAGATTGCCATCTCTAGAAAGTATGACTAAAACAGTAGCAAATAGGCCTTAAGCATGGCAAACCAATGTTTAGAACTTCATAAAGTTAAGCTAATATATGCAAGCATCATGGTCTATTGGCAAGGCGCTTTTCTAGGCAACATGGAGGAATGCAAAGCAAGTATAATATGCATGGAAGGGGCCACTAATCCGACCAAAAATAGAGGCATAATATGACCCAACAACACCCAAAAACCTTTGAAATGAAGCCAAGAACAACTAATCATGCATGCTACCCTTATGAGCCAAAAACATGAACAAATGGGGCACAAAGGGAGAGGGGTGTCCCTCCCCTATGCAAGACCTCAAACCCCCTTTTTCACCACTGAAAATCCACCGGATTTCAGTGGTGAGAAGGTCAACACACAATAGTAACCAAAGCTTAGCAAAGAGAGCACCAAAAGGGCCAAACAAGGCCTAAGAGGGGGAGGTCGACCCCCAACACCAAAACAACCTTAATGAAGTATCTTAAGCATGAAAATATAAGACTTTTTTCAGTTATACACAAAGTCTAAAATAGTAAGCAAGATAGGTAAAAGACTAGTGCAAGATTGGGGAATATAAAGTAAAAGTGTTACTCTTGGAGAATCCTTGAAGAACAGCAAATGCAGCCCTCTTCTTCTGATCGAAACTAGTCCAAAACCTCAAGAACAAACCCTCAATGCCTCCCAAAGTCGAAGTAAGGTGTAAGAGTGTGTGTCTTAGTGCAATACTATGAACTAAACACACCTTTAGGGCCTCAAATCCTCACAAAATGAAGAGAGAGAGGGAGATATAGAGAGAGAGGATGATATATCAAATATATGTATGTATTAGGTTTGGATTTTCTGAACCAAAACAAAGAAGAGAGGAGGGGCTCTTATATAGACCAAGCCAAAAGGCTAAGTTTCCAAGGAAGCTATTAAAAAAGGGTCAAGTCTTCCTAAAGAAGCCAAGGCAAAGGGGCCAAGGCTTCCTCAGGAAGCTGGGACAGGTGTCCAAGCTTCTTGGGGAAGCTAAGACAAAGGTCTAAGCTTCCTTAAGAAGCTAGACCAAAAGGGTGCAAAAGGGGCAAAACAACCACACATGTGCACGTGAACAGGGTTTGTGCATTCCAGCTGGCACAGTTGGCATGCAACATGCCTAAAAAAGGCAAAAAAAGTGGCACCGGCCAGAAAAGGAGGCCATCGGCCAAACAGATGGTCGGCCGACCACACAAAGTGCCGACCGGCCAATAGTATATTTCACCAATGGCCGGTAGAAATAATACACGGCTGGTGGACTTAATCCATGGCCGGTGGGTATCGGGGGTAGCTAACAAGCTACTTTCTACCTTCAGGTACAAAACAATCAAGTCCTTGGTGCAAAACCAAGCACAGAATGAGCAAGTTGAGAGATCCTGAGGCAAGGCACGTAGCCGAGACCTCCGGGAACTCAAAACAAACACGAGCATGGATAATCATCGAGTGTTCAAACGGTGACATCCAAGTCTTGAGGACGGTCAAAAATGGGGTGTCTACAGTCGTCGTTTTAGTTTTTTTTGCTCTGTCATTTCTTCTTCACCAGTGAAGTAGGAGGAGGAGGAGGGATAAGGTCATTGTCGGAATCACCGAAGATGGAGGAGTTGTAGATTTCACGACACGACGTCTCGTCCCACTTGAATTCTAGTTATTCAGTGAGGTCATCTTCAGAGGTGTACTATACGGTGAACCCACAGCCAATTGATAAGAAGATGGAGGACACATGATGCTTGAAGGAGGAACGGTGGGGTGGCTGGCGGGGAGTTAATGAAGATGAGGTTTGGAGAGAGTTGGACAAGATTTTCTGTGAAGTTGGAAGGGTTTTTGGAGGGGCAGAATTGGAAGGATGAGATGATTCAGGAGATCAAAACCTTGAATCTTTTTGCCATTATTTTGTCTCTCTTTGTTTGTTGTATGAGAAAGTATAGGGATTAGCTATTGCAATACAATATGTATATATAGTATAGGCAATGAAGATGAATCAATAAAGGAAAATATTATTATTGTCACGCCCCGCTCCCTGTACCCAAGGGTTAAGCATCGTGATGGCCAGGAACTGAAGTTACCTCCGGTCAATTCTTAAACAAATTATTAAACACGAGCAAAAAAATATTTAAGTGAGGGTACCAAAATAATCATCAGAGCTCCTATTTTTATAACAAAATTTATTGATAAAAAATGCCGATATTTACATATGAAGAATAGAATTATAAATACTATAAAAGTGTTGTGTATATCTATTCTGCAGCCCTGTGTCTAAGACTCTCCAAAAGCTATTTCTGAATTACATTGTTTCCTCAAAATTGGTAAACAACTATAAGCATATGACAGGTGATAAATATTATACTAAGAGTATAAGGGCATAAAATCACCATAGATAATTATTGGCTAAACAGAGTTGGATATTAAAATACAGAGTATACAATACAGAGATCATTTGACATATAATACAGAAATCATATAAATAAAATAATCATAACCACAGTATAGAACAGAACAGACCAGATGTATGGACTCAAGAGGTGGCTCGTACGAACTCTAGAGGTGGCTTCCACCATAGTCTAGCACTTAGCTTCGTACAACACTTTGCTTCACACCAGAAATCAGAGTGTTAGTGGATCCATGACAGAGAGAGGGTAACAAAGTGACTAATCAGAAAGCCAATGGTTATTTAAGTCCCCTAAGGCATGGGACTCCCATGGTGGCACGTACAGAAAATGATTGTTTCCAGGATCATTGTCAAATATTTTTGTAGACACCCCATTTTTGACCATCCTCAAGACTTGGACGTCATCGTTCGAATACTCGGTGATCATCCTTGTTTGTGTTCGTCTTGAGTTCCCGGAGGTCTCGGCTACGCGCCTTGCCTCAGGATCTCTCAACTCGACTGTTTTGTGTCTGGTTTTGCACCAAACACTTGTGTTTTTGCTTTGGAGGGCAGGGAATGGCTTGTTGGCCATCCCCACACCTCACTGGCCATGGCTTGAGGCTACCAGCCATTGGTTTGTTGCCATTGGCCAAATTTTTGGCCGACCGGCACTCTTTGTGGTCGACCGGCCATCTTTTTTGGTCAAACAACATTTTTGGCTGGCCGACCACTGTTCATCTGCTTTTGCATATATTTTTATGCCAGCTGTGCTAGCTGGATACACTTTGCTCCCCTCCATACACGTGTATGGAGGGATCTCCCTCTTGACTAGCTTACTTGAGAATCTTTGCAAGAGTAATCTTCTATAAAGAGGAGGCTTCTCCCCCTCCTCTAGGGTTACAAAAAAATTCCAGAGAGAGCTCTGAGATTAGGGTTTACATAGTGTGTGTATTCTGTCTCTATTTCTCCATCTTTTTTGCTCTAAGTGTGTTTGTGTCTTACTTTTGTGCATAAATGTAGACACCCCATTTTTGACCGTCCTCAAGACTTGGACGTCACCATTGGAACACTTGGTGATTACCCTTGTTTGTGTTCGTTTGGAGTTCCCGGAGGTCTCGGCTACGCGCCCTGCCTCAGGATCTCCGAACTTGACCGTTTTGTGTCTGGTTTTGCACCAAACACTTGTGTTTTGCCTTGGAGGGGCAGGGAATGCCTTGTGAGGCATCCCCATACACCACCGGCAGTGGCTAGAGGTCACCGGCTGGTTTTTGCTGCCATCGGCAATCTATTTTGCCGGTCGGCACCTTTTGTTGCCGGTCGGCACTCCCTTTTGCCAAAATGGCATCTTTGGCCGGCCGACTACTGTGCATCTGCTTTTGCAGATATTTTATCACAGCTGTCTTGCTTTTGGCTCCCCTCCATACACGTGTATGGAGGGATCTCTCTCTTTAGAAGCTTGTCTTGTAAGCTTTACAAGACAAAAGGCTCTATAAGAGAGAGCCTTCTCTCTTGGCTTGAGGGTTAGACACTTGAGACACCTTAGATATTTTTTAGACAGCCATTTTTAGGGTTTTGAGTTCTAGGGTTAGAATCCATACACTTTCTATCTCTATATCTCCCTCTTTGTGTGTGTTTAAGTGTGTTTGTGTCTTACTATTGCACACAAACACATAGTGTTTCACCTTCACTTAGCTACTGAGGTTCTAAGAGGTTGGTTTTGAAGTTTTGGAGCTGTTTTCAACCTAAAAGGAGCTGTTGGAGCATCATTGTTGAAGAAGTCAACAAGGGTAACAATCTTGCTTTTATATTCCCCATTTTTGCATTGTATTTTGACCTGTCTTAAAATCGTTTTTGGGCTTGGTGTATAATACAAAAAAGTTCTGTTTTTAGGCCCTCTAAATTGTTTTTTTAGAGTGTTTTGTGGTTTGGAGGTGTTTGACCCCTCTTAGGCCTTGAAAGGCCCCATTTGAGCCATTTTGAGTGAGTTTCGAGACTTTGGTGTTTGGGCCTCTTCACCACTGAAATCTTGAGGGATTTCAGTGGTGGAGATGGTGCCTTGAAGTCTCCAAAAGGGGAGGGCCACCCCCTCTCCTTGTTGTCCTTAAAAGGGACCCTTTTTGGCTTCTTAAGAGAGCATCATGTTAGAGTGTGTATTGATCATGTCTTGGCTGTTTTACATGCTTATTATGCCATGATATAGCCTTGTTGTGTGTTGGTTTTGGTACACCATGCATGCTTAGCATACCTACCATGTAATGCCATGTTATTGCCTTAATATGCCTTAGGTTGTTAGCCTTTGTTCTAGCATGTTTTAGGCTTAGCCTTGTGAAGGTTTTGTGCTCATTTTGCCATGTTTAAGGTCTGTCCTAGGTTGTTTGGGTCGGATGGCATGCTTAGTATAGCTCCTTTGCATTCCGGCTTGTTGGCCTTAAGTGTATGAATGTATAGCATGACATTCTTGCATTGATTTAGTGGTTTGGAACTATCCACCATGTCATTTCAGTCCCCTTTGCATGCCTATATGTTTGCCTTAGATGTCTCCTTAATGCTTTGAAAACTTGTGTAGCATGCTCCTTGTTTTGGCATTTATGCATGCCTTTAAATTTAGGTCATTTTGATGCCATCTAAGTGATCTTTAGGCCTTGTCTTAGTGTGCTAAAACTCTGTTTTTGGTCAATAAGTTCATGCCATGTTTGGTCTTGTTAAGTGTAGTTCAATACTCCATTGGTTTACTTTGAATGCTTGGGCCATTTGTTGCATGCATAGCTTGCATTGGTAGGTTAGTTTGGCATCACATTAACATGATTGTCAATGCTTACCTTGCATGCCATATGTCCATGATTACCTTCTTTCAAATGTGTTTGAGAGTTGTCCCATTTGTGCCTAAGTGTTGGCTCCTTTAACATGTGCATGTTTGCATGTCATTTAGCCCTCATTTTATAGCACTTTGGCCACTGTTTTAGGCCTATTTAGAGTTGCCTAAATCATGTATAAGTCCACCTTTCATCAATTTTCATTGCCTCATGTTTGCTTGTATGCTTGCATAAGTGTCTTGCCATGCCATATTGCATCCTTAGCTCGCATGCCTAGGTTGCATTGCATCTTGCATGCATGCCTTATTCCTTGACTTGGTGATAGGAATTGGGCCTTGGTTTGTTTGTTTGGTTTGCATTTCATTTGACATGAAAGTTGCACACTTGATTATTTGGGCCGTCATGCATGGAAATACGTGATTGGCGGTCCGAGAATCGAGACATATGTCCTTTTGAGTCACAAACATGATAGGGGACATGATTGGTGCATACATTACTTGAATTGTATTGCCATGCAAGTTCTGTCCTCTGCTGCTGTGAGTTGCAGGTTCTGCAGGCATTCTTTGCCGACCGGCAGTATAAATTGCCGACCGGCAGTAAATCACCAGCCGATGGATTCATTTTGTTCCCGTGACCACATACCACTGCCGGTGGTAATTCTACTCAGCCGGTGGTGATTCCCAGTATCCAGAGAGGCATCCTTGAGACTTTGGCAGTCTTCAGAGAGACAGAGCAGGAAAAACAAAGGCAGACTATGCATGGCCGTACACTTCCGAGCGGGACCCGAGCGTGCGCTGCATCTGGCTCTCCTCCCGAGGCGGTTTACTGCTTTTCCTAGCTTAATTAGTTTGTTAGCTGATTAGGTAATTTGTAATATTTAATTAGCTTGCGTAGTTAATTAATTTGTATTATTTATTTAGTCCCTCCGGGCGAGGGCAAATCTGTAATAAGCGTGTGTGAGTGGTGTGTATGTCTTCCAACCCCCACTTCTTTCTTCCCTTTTATTTACCTGCTTTGATGGTTAGTATTAGGGCACGTTTAAATTAGCATACCTCATGCAACGCATGTGTGCATTCATGCATTTGTATTACATGCATTGGGCTCGGTACATCACGCTAACTGCATTTGTACTTCAATTTCAAATTCAATACCTGCATCAAATTGATTGCATTTCACATGCCATGCTTAGGTCAGCCGAGCCTATTCTAGTAACGTTTTGTATGCGATGCATTAGGCACTTAACAAGGACTTGGATCATGCATTGATTGCTAACATGTTCCTGTTTTTAGCACGGAGTACGATGTAAGTATTTATGCTTTAGCATCTCGCATGCGTGTGAATGTTAACATGATAGCATGCTTACCATGTGGCTAAGTGCTTATGTGAGATAAACTGTTTGAATGCCTGTGGGTGAAGGTCGGATTGTTTGAGTTGGAAAAACTCGTTGAAATCCGTGTTTTAGCCTACTTGAGAGTAGCAAATCCCAAAGCGCTTTTCAAAACAAACGGATATGCAATGCTTGTTTCCAAATTAGGCAATCTAGTCTATACTTGTTTGCTGTGCGCATAACATAGTAATTCTAGGTTAATAAATGGAATAAGAACATATAATGTTTTCAAAAACGGATATCACGGTTAGTAGAGGCCGATCTTCGGATCGGGCGAGAGGGGGTGCTCATAGCTGACCTTCCCCAATCGTACCCTAGCTCCCGAGCCGAGACAACTCCGGTGTTGACGGACATGTGGCCTTCGGCACCGAGTCAGGGTTTCCTAAATTCCCCCATAAAAAAAATATTTAGGTGGCGACTCTGTATCTGGCAAAGCAGTCCATGTTTGGCACTTCTTTCCTAAAATCTGTTTTCGTAAAACGATTTGCCAGATTTGGACTCTTTGGTTGACACAAATCGAGTCCGAACTGTAGCGGGGCCCCTCGCGGGCGTTGTTACAGTTTCTGGCGACTCTGCTGGGGATATTTAAAAAGCTTGACTCGAACTCGTGATATCCTATTTTGATCTCATTTATGTGTCTCTTTGCATTGCATGTGCATAGGTGTGCCTAGGAACATAGTGTTTGCCATCTGCCATTCCTGAACGGTTTGCCGGAGGCTTGTCTTGTCAAGGCATGACCATAAGGCTGACCGGTTATGGGCTCTGACAGTATGGGAACACAAACCCCAGTTTTACCGGGGCACCCTTTTCGACTATTCGACCTAGTGCATATTCGGATCCATAGTGACCATTCCAAGTTAGGACAGGTTGCTTACCCGATGTTAGGTTGTTTGAAAACTGCTGCGTGCATAGTGAAACCCTAGCTCCTGACAAAATAGGACAGGGAAACCCTACCCCAACATAGGGGTGTTTTGGCTCTCTTTACTTGCTATGTGCTTTTAGAGTGTTGCTCTACAGGGAACATGCATATCAGTTTGCAAGTTTGAGTATCGGGCTTGAGGGCACCAGTATCAGTGTTGCTGAGAAATCAGTTATCTGTGGGTATTAGGTTCAGTTTTTGGGACAGTGATTTCTGGGAATAGTGATCAGCAGTAGAGTACAGTTGTTCAGGTACACCCGTGTTTGATCTGTTTGGGCTGAAATGCTGCTTGTTGTCTCTTTTAGTTCAGACAGCTGGTACAGGATAGCTAGTGTTCCCCTCGCTGAGGCAGGACTTAGGATGACGCAGAATTCAGAAGAGATCGTGGTTATGACGGCTGCATTAGAGCAAGGGATCACTCTGCAAGGTGAGACCAATATTGATATGCCACATCCACCCAGGTCGCCTGTTGCGCACCCGGTTTGGGCCCCCCAGCTATACCAGGCTCGCGAGCCTACTACATTCGAACTAATAGGGATGATAGGTGATCTCCAGAGGTCTGTGGCGGATCTCGCCTACGGAATGTCAGCTTCACCATCAGCCGCACCATATGTCGGGAGTTTTGTACCCCAGGAGCCCCCGCTGTTGGGGCGAATTGTGATCGAACTGAGCCAACCGGAGATGGCCTCTAGCTATGGCAATGACATGCCGGCATCAACCCAAATCCTCGATCAGGCTGAGGCCAGAGGAAAAGACAAAGTGAAGGCAGATGCCGATCCCATTGAATAACTTTTGTGGGCAGTCAAGGCTTTGAAAGTCGAGGCTTTGAAAGCCGGGGGGATGAAGAAGCAACAGATATCCGCAGTTGTGGCAAAAACTGTGGAGGATGCTTTCCCCACTCCACCTAAGGGTAGTTCAAGTCAGTCGGAAAATCGGGATAGGCCCCGTCATGCCAGAACAGTTCCTCCTGTTCCCGCCCCTGCACCCGGGAAAGATCAGAAAGCTAAGGTGGCGCCTACCGACCCTTTCGCTTGTGCAGCTAGTAAGAGCGCTCAGACTCCAAAGTACCTGCCCCGGGGGCGCAGGACCTTTCATGCTCTCTACATGCCTTTGTCCAAGGCACTTCAGATCCTTGCTGAAAGGGGACACCTTAAACCCTTGGAGCCTCGGCCTCTCCCGAAGAATCTCCCTGCCACGCATGATGCTGCCTAGTACTGCGCGTACCACCAGCAGACAGGCCATGCCACCGACAATTGCTTCTGCCTCCGTCATGAGGTGCAAGATTTGATTGACAACGAGGTTATCCTCCCGCCCACCTCAGCTAAGTCTGTTACCACCCAACTATTGGATTTTGAGGACACAGATACTATAAGTATGTAATCAGAAAGTGAACCACCTGCGGCGGCATCTGGATATATTTTGAATGTGGCGTCTGGCACGCATTTTTGAGCATCTGTGAATGCTAACTTTGTAAATTCTAGCTTGGGTATCGAGTCAGTCTTTTATTTTGAGTCTGTCTCTTTGTCTTGAGTCAGTCTTTTTGCTTAAAGGTTTGTCTTGTTGTGGCAAGTCAGTCCCCTTTGTATAGAATACCAGGTGATTCTGGGGTTGTTGTCCCGAACACCGTTTTGTCTTGTAATTACCCGTTTTTGTTTTTGAGTCTGTTTCTGCCAAGGGGCCAGTTACACCAACAAATCTGAATGAAACAGCTGTTGCTATCTCATTTTCATGCTTGCTTTCAGTATAAGTGCCAGAGAATTCGACTGGGCTGACAGTACATCTCGCTTGCTCTCCTGTGCGCCAAGTTCATTGCACTAACCTAAGTTTTTCAAAAAACCTCTTTCGAGCACTGCGGTGATAAAAACGAAGAGGAAGGAATTCCTCGGGTTTCGCAAAATTTTGATCATTTTGAGAAAAAGAGAGGCGTGCTAAGCCTTTAAATGAATGAAACCATGCTTGTTAGCGTGAGTACTGAGAAGGACCCTGGCTTGATCCAGATTGGTTCCACACTATCTTCGACGCGAGCGATTTGTCGCTTTCTTAAAAACTTTCAAAAACAAATGTTTTACACGGCCCTGTGAAGACCCGTGTGGAACCGCTCTTGAGATTGTGCAGCTTAGGATCGCTCTCAGCCTCGAGATTCGACCCCTCACTATTAAACCTTGAACCCGTTCAAAAAGTTCAAACGGTCAAACGTCATGCAAGGTCTATATGGCCAGATCAGAAGCAGCCCTCGAACAAGAGGCACCAAAACCGAATCAAAAGATCAGATCTCACCAGAAAGAAGCTCGTGGAGCAACCATGATGGATTCTCCTACAAATCATTGCAACAGCCGTTCTCCTAGACACAGAGAGGCTTCAACTTCAAAAACCATTTGGCATGGACTTGTTACACTTTTACCCTTTAAGAGGCTCGCTGGGCCGAAAACCCGGAAGGGCGACCCAGGCAAAAGTTAGAGCAAGAGAAAAATACAAAAAAGCAAAAATACAAAAAAGAAGAGAAAAGAAAAGAAAAGAAATGAACAAAAGAAAATGAATAAAAGAAGCTCGCAAGGTCGAAAACCCGCATCGGGCGCCTTGGCAAAAGTTAGAGCCTGAAAAAGTGAAGGTTAAAATACCCGAGTGTACCTTAACCGGAACTACGTAAGGCTTGATTCCCATGTTTGGGATACGTAGGCAACTTCATCATGAAGTCCAGCCCCCAACGCTTTCATAGCGTCTCAGTCCATACAATGGTTTCAACTTCATCCGAAAGTCCAGTCGCCAACATCTTCCAAGGTGACTGTGTCCATATATTTGTTATAACCGTCTTCGTCACCTCCGTGTCCAAGAGTTCGACCACCACCAATGAAGACTGTTTGCGGACTGCTGCGGCATCATCCAAACAAGGGGAAACTTTCCGTTGCCACAAGTTGCCGTGAGCCGCCATTCAAACCAGGGGCAACTTTCCGTTGCCATCCACCCCCTCTAAACCAGGGGCAATTTTCCATTGCCTCCGATCCGAGGTTGTGCATCTCAAAGAGTAAGTTCCATGCTCGTTGAGCATTGACTGTTTGCAAAATAGTTTTTGAAAATTTTTACTAAGGTTGACTATTTTCTCGAAAACTATTCCATTTTCCAAAACTGGACCATTGTCTTGGACCCAAAAGGGAAAATTTTCAGTGCTTACAGCCTAACTTGCATGGTTTTCAAATCAAAAATCGAACAAGTACGTTAATCCGACTCTCATCTTGATCAAAACTGTTTTAGTAGAAAACCAAAATGAAAAATGGTTAAAGTAATGAACTAAGGGCACAGTTGAGCCAGGCGTTCTGTCTCCCCCCCCCGGTTGTCAACATACTTGCCAGAAGAGCACTCTACCCGCCAGAAGAAATAGCTGTGAGCTAACGGTGTTGAGCATGAACCCACACCTTTCTATTTATCCATCAATCACCCTGGGGAGGGACGAAAAATGAGAGAATAAAGAATAGAGAGGTGTAAGTTGAGAGAAAAGTGAGGAAAAAGGGTTTTGAGAGAAAAACCGAGCTTGAGGGTCGTGTGATGTGAGAATCACAAATCAGAGAGGGTGGGAAACAATATCCAGAGAAACTGGCTCCTCGTGATCAGAGGTCCCCCGTCTTCGTTAACGCGTCTGTATGTCGTGTCTTTTGTTTTGTTTACCTCAACCTTTGTTTTAGGTCTTTTCCGAGCGTGTCTCGTTGTGTTTAGGTCGTGTATCTTTTTTTTGAGTCCTCCCCGCTGTGTTCAGTTGTAGGCTCGATACCCCGGTTTGAAAAACCCTTATTTAATTTCAAAAATTGTTTATACTCAGAATGCGGTGCCATTCTCTATATTTGAGCGTGCTTCAACTCCAGCTGGTTTCACCCCCGTAGTCCGTCTTGTCAGATTGGGCCGTTCGCTCAGGATTTGCTGTGTGCATAATGAACCGAATGCTGTGTTATGGGTTGTATGCAGATTAATCCCCAGTAGAGTAAAAGGTTGTGTGTGTCCAGAATTAGGCAGTGGGCTGCTTGGGCTATTTTGCTGTTGGTTGTTTAATTATCCGATTACCACAGTGCAAGTGCTCAATCATTCAGACAACAGATCAATTCCATTTACATTGAGGTGTAACATGGTGCGATGCAATACATAAGATATGTAAATGTAGCACTTTTTAAGCAAAAAAGTTTGTTCATTTTATCATCTTTTCAAGTACAAAGTTTTGAGGAAAACAAAAATCTGCCTGCGGCAGTACAAGGTAATCTAACTACCAACAAAAAGGAAAAGTACAAGAAAGAGAAGAAAAATAACAAAAATCTATGTCAAGCGACTCCGAGGGCTATCAGTCTGTCCTAGTCCTCTTCCTGGACGAAGGTCCAGGAGCATCATCAGCACCGTCGTCAGAGCCCGAGCTAGTGCCGCCTCCGGTCTCCTCCTCTGATGACTCCGCCTCCGACTCGTCATCATCATCGTCATCATCAGGGACGGGAGCCCGCGAATTACTCCCGACATGAGTGCGCCCCGTCTTGGAGCGGGGGAATACTCTGCCCTCCTCATCTCTCCCTCGGGCAGGGACGGAAGGTCCAGCTGGAGCACCTCCTACCGCGGGAATCTGGAAGGGAGGCTGAAAAATCACAAAGGGCAAATACATCAGAATAATGTGAGCAGTGTATCAATGCAGTATACAGTGTGAGAATGCCGAAGGCAGTGTATCAGTGCAGAATGCAGTGTACGAGTACAGTGTGTGAATACTGTGGACAGTCTATCAGTGTAGAACGTAGTGTATGAGTACAGTGTGTGAATGCCGTGAGCAGTTTATCAGTGCAGAATACAGTGCAAAATGCAGTGTATTCAGTGTATCAGGTGTTGTGTCGTGCATCAGATTACGTGAATCAGCTTGTGAATGATTTAAGGTCGTGATCAGAAGAACATACCGGAATGCTGTAGAGGGCCAAGAGATCAAAGGTCCGCTGTAGCATCCCCATCATGGAGGCATTCATCTCCAATGACTGCCGGGTGTACTCAGAAGAAGCCTGCAAAAGTATCGGATGCATCAATATTCTGTGGAATATCAAATAAACTGAAATGAAATGACTGTACAAAAATGCAGTAATACATACTGGAGGCAAGTCGGGGACACCGACAAACTCGTGATCAGCCGGTAGAGGGGCGAAGGGGATCTGATAGGTCGCCCCGCCCTGCCCTCGGAAAGTCAGTGAAGTAGGCAGAACATGCCAACCGGTCCCCCGTCCCCCCTGAACTCCGCCCCTGCCACGAACTTGGGCCCTCCTCGAAGCTCCAGCTCCAGCTCCCGCTCCTGTCCTCGCTGTTGGCACCACGGGTCTAACTCCCTCAGCTCGACGGCCGCCGCTCAGAGACTGCATAAGGTACGTCTGCACGTACTCTCGGTAGTCGTCGATGCCTCTGAAGCGGGTCGCCTCCCAGCCGATAGTGTAATCGGCCATCTGCTCGGTGGTGAGCCTCTCGGTCTCCCTCATGTCCTCAGGAGGGTGAACCGGGACTATCTGCTCCGGTAACCCTAGGGTCTGGCATAAGAAACGCTCACCCAGGTACCAAGCCCGACAGACCGGGCCCTCCAATAAGATCTGGAAACGCGAAGTCTCATCGGCACTGGCAAACCGATCCCGCGTCATGGCTGGCAAAGGAGCCCAAGGCTGCCAGGTGATCTGAAAATGCAATACATTTTGTTATCTACTGTTATTGAAATATGCAGTGGAAAGGCGAAGCTTAAATGAACTGCAAGTAAAACATACCTCTGCGGGGGTGATGGTGTCGAAGAAGCGGTGGAAGAAGCTGAAAGTCTCTCGCGGCCTCCGGGTGCATCTCCCGTCAAAGCGACGCGAAAAGGGGACGACCAGAGGAGTCTCCGTGACTGGCACAGGTGCGAGCCTAGGAAAGTAGGCATAAACCCACAACTACAGAAAAAACATCAATATGATTATCAGATAAAGCAAAATACAGAATAAAGCAGAAATGGCAGGGCCGTGTGTTGTGCAGTGTATTGTATATTGTGTACAGTGTGAGCAGTGTACAGTCAGTGTAAAGCAGAGTGTATGTGTGTGCCGTGTGTACAGTATACAGCAAGTATAAAGCAGACTACAGTGTGTGCAGTGTACAGAGTACAGAAAATATAGAACAGAAATGAAAAGCGGAGAAGAAACGTACCTCCCAAACACGCCAATAGCCCCCGAGCAACTGTCCGCTGCTGTGGGAAACTGAGCTCATATACCCATAGAGAGTGGCCAGAGCGGCGCCACCCCAGTCGTAATGCAAGATCCGCCTGACGTCCACCAGTGCGCTGAGCAGGCAGAGAGGCACTGTGTTCGCCCGGTCGGCGAAAATGGTCGTCCCAAACAAGAACATGAGGAAGCCGCGTGCGTACCTCTCCACGGCCTCCGGAGTCATCGGGGCTGCATCAACAAGGGTGGGCTGGACCCTGAACTGCACCTTGAACCAGGAATATCGGACGTAGCCTGGACGAGCGAGAGGGGGCACCTCACCAAGAAGATGGATCTGAGCGGCAGTCCACTCGTCCATGTCAGTATCAAAGGGGATCGGATCACCCCCTACCCCGATGCCTGTGTGCATCGAGAAATCGTAAGGGGTCATCATCATGTCCCCTACCGCGGAGAATGGAATGAATCGGTGGTGTCCCACCACCTCTCCACTAGAGCGGCGAGGAGAGGTCTTCATGTAGTGAGCCTGGAGAGTCCTCTGCAGAATGCGCCGAAGCCCGCCTGGTCCACGATGTGACGGACCGCATCGGGAAACTCGGCATACCAGTCACGGGCGCCGGTATTCCCACACCCACGGATGGTATGGGAATCCCCCTGTAAACAGAAAACAACAATTGCGAGGCAACATTCAAAATGCAGTTCTAAGAAGCATATAGATGTAGCATGTGTGCAAGTTTAACAGATTCAAGCAAATACCGGGTGCCGGTGTGCTTACAGTGAACTACAGCGTGTGATGCGTCAGCGTGTTTGGGTGGTTCAGAGCAGATGTAGCATGTGTGCGTATTTTCAGACTTAAGCAAATACCGGGTGCTGGTGTGCTTACAGTGAACTACAACGTGTGATGCGTCAGCGTGTTCGGGTGGTTCAGTACAGTATATTATGTGTGCGTGTTTCCAGACTCAAGCAAATACGGGGTACCAGTGTGTGTGCAGTGAAATACAATAAACGCCATGTGTTTGGGTGATTCAGGGCTAGTGCAGTGTGTGTGCATGTGTCAGTCTCAAGCAGATATCAGTTGTACTAATGTTTACAATCAACTGCAGTATACAGGGTACCTGAACTAAAGCAGTTAAAGAGTACAACTAGCTACGGCAGTTTTGTATCCTATATTACAGAAAGTAAATCAGAGAAAGAAAGTTACCTCGGAAGCGCCGAAGGACAGGTGGGAGGTAGGCTCACGCAGTAATAGCTAGGGTCGCACATACCTCTCGAAACTCCGGAACTGGCGCAGTCCGTCAGGGGGCAGAACATGAATCGCCGGCCGGTAGGTCGCCGGGTCGAACGGGCGCTCACTCAAAGGTAGGAGCTCGACCCCGGGATCCATCTCGTGATCCGGGGGAGTCCCGCCCTGTGGAATGTCGTCCGCCATGTCAAGAATGATGAGAAAATAGTCGGAGAGAGGAAAACCGGGCTAGAATATGGAAAGTCAACCGAAAAGTCAACTCCCGAGAAGGTCGAAAATGGCCGAAAAGGCCGGGATGTGAAAAGGTACGAAAATCAAGAGGAAAGCGAGGGGAACAAACCCCAAAAAGGTGGGAACGGCAAAAGAGGCACCGAAACAAAGATTTGTTCGGTTGAAAATGTCCGAAACGCGAAGAAAATCGCGAATCCGACGACGAAACGGGCGTAGAACGCGAAGAAACGGAGAAAAGAGGAGAGGAAAACACTCTAGAGAGAGAGGGTGTGGATTTTCGTCTAAGGAGGAAGTGAGGAATAGGGTTTACAAACCCTATTTTAAAACACCCATGGTGAAATGTCGAATCTGCCTCGACTCAGGAACTTTTTGCCAGTCGGCAACATTTTGTGCCGGCCGGCAGAATATTGTGCCGGTTAAATTATTTTGCAGCCGGTGGACAGCCGGTGGCTTCCCCTTCCGGCCGGTGGTGTTCCCACAGCCTTGTTTAGGCCATATGAGTAGTATTTGGTCTTCATAGCTCAAGAAAGTGTAAGAAAGTGTATCTCCGACGCTCAACCAGCCTCCGTTTTGACCTCGGACCGCGTCTTCTGTGCGTAGCACTCCAACTCATACAATGTTGTATCTTTTGGTATCCTTTTTGCCTTTTACAAAATCCAAAAGTTACACCGTGTGCGTTGCACGCGTTCATTGCACTATTTTGGTGCATTACATCGCGCTATCATGCGCCTCACAGTTGCATTGTTATGCACATACTACATGCATTGTAACACGCACCCCTTGCATTGTCATGCATTCCGAAACACGTGCGTTGTTACGCATTTAAGTCCATTCCGTGTGGCATGCGTGTCACACTTGGCATCATTTTACTTTCTGTGTGGCATGCGTGTCACACTTGCATCATTTTGCATTTCCCTGAGGCACGCGTGTCTCATTTACATTTTACATTCCGTGTGGCATGCGTGTCACACTTGGCATCATTTTACTTTCCGTGTGGCATGCGTGTCACACTTGCATCATTTTGCATTTCCTATGAGGCATGCGTGTCTCATTTGTATCATTTTGCATCTTATGAGGCATGCGTGCCTCATTTGTTTCATTTTGCATCTTATGAGGCATGCGTGTCTCATTTGTATCATTTTGCATCTTATGAGGCATGCGTGTCTCATTTGTATCATTTTACTTTCCGTGTGGCATGCGTGTCACACTTGCATCATTTTGCATTTCTTATGAGGCACGCGTGTCTCATTTGTATCATTTTGCATCTTATGAGGCATGCGTGTCTCATTTGTATCATTTTGCATTCCATGAGGCATGCGCGTCTCATTTGTTTCATTTTGCATCTTATGAGGCATGCGTGTCTCATTTGTTTCATTTTGCATCTTATGAGGCATGCGTGTCTCATTTGTATCATTTTGCATCTTATGAGGCATGCGTGTCTCATTTGTTTCATTTTGCATTCCATGAGGCATGCGTGTCTCATTTGTTTCATTTTGCATCTTATGAGGCATGCGTGCCTCATTTGTTTCATTTTGCATCTTATGAGGCATGCGTGTCTCATTTGTATCATTTTGCATCATGCCTCATTCTCATTGGCACGTGTGCCTTATTCCCATTGGCACATGTGTCGTCATTTGCATTAGCATGCGTGCCTCATTTGCATTGTCTTACATTCCTTGTGACCTGCGTTGTCTGGCTTTCATTTGCATTGTCATGCATGTTGCTAATAACATTGTACCTGTTAAGTTTGTTTTCTTTTCAGGCATGATATTGTATGTACGGTTCATTTGAGATTGGAGCGACCAGACGAACCGCACAGGTATTGCCATGGTCTAGGAGACCTTAAATCCTTGGAAGGTGCGAAACCTTCGGCACATTGATGTGTGTAGTTCAACTGCATTGTTATGCATTTCTTGTGCAATTTCCGACGGTCTAGGAGACCCTAAATCCTCGGAAGGTGCAAGTCCTTCGGTGTTTGTCGTGCCCGAACGGCTTTCGATAATTTGCATTGTCATGCATATCTTAAGCCGCGTGTTGTCGCGCATTCCATGCAACATACATTTTTATACATCATTTGCATTTCAAAAACAAAAACAAAAAAACACATGCATTGTCATGCATACATTTTGCATCCCGGTCTAGGAGACCCTAAATCCTCTGAAGGTGCAATTCCTTTGGTGTTTGTCGTGCCCGAACGACTTTCGGTGGTCTGGTAAAGCCACCTACCTATGTTTGCGGTGAGTTCCTAGAAGACCAACTGGGACGGTGGAAACTAGAGTTCGAACGGCTAATGCCTAGAACGTAAAGGTTCGGGAGTTCCGAGACTAAAGTCTGGTTTAAATACCCAGGGGTGTATCCTCGGCTTGAAATCTGTATGGAAGCCCCATAGATTGAGGCAGCATGTCAGCGCCTCAGTTCTGGATACTGAACCAACCTAGTATATCGCCCTGTTGGTAAGATAGGGAAAGTTGTAATCATAGCCGTTGCATCATAGTGCATTGTCATGCATTTCCATTGTAGCTTGCATGCATTCATTGCATTTTCCCCAGTAGATCGCATCAGACTGCATTGTCATGCATTTTGTAAATATCCATCCCATTGCATATTTGTAGATATTGCATTATAGATTGCATGCATTCATCGCATCACCTTCCATCTATGGCTTGCGCCTTTCCATATTGAGCTTGGTCTGGTATGTGTCCTTACTTTTCACGTTAAAGCACAGTTCTGCATGTGTACGCGTCTATTCCACGCTAGTTTGTTGGTTTGAGGGTTGCGGCACCTTTTCTGTGTTAGACATGGCTCGTATGCGTACATGCCTTTCCTAGGCAAGATTTGGTTTGGCTTGCGTGCCATATCCATTGTATCCATTTCCATCCCATTGCATATTTGTAAATATTGCATTGTAGATTGCATGCATTCATTGCATCACCTTCCGCCTATGGCTTGCGCCTTTCCATGTTGAGCTTGGTTTGGTATGTGCCTATACTTCTTGTGTCAAAGCATAGTTCAGTGGACCGTTCTATGTTAGACGTGGCTTGTATGTGTACATGCCTTACCTAGGCAAGCTTTGGTTTGGCCCGCGTGCCATATCCATTGCCACCTCCCCAGCATACCCATATATATATTGCATTGTAGTGTAATTTTTGCATCCAGCATTAGGATCATTGTCCTTTCTCCAGCGGGTCGTTTCCCCACTTATGTCAATTCCCCCCAATACTCATTCTTGTGTCTGTCTACGTTGCTCATAGTTCAGTAGACCGTTCTATGGTAGACAGACTTATTACCTCCATCAATCTATTTGACATAGGTGTGGTCTCGAACCACTCGTGATTGGATCATGATTCAATTGCTTTGCATATAGTTTGCATTGTTTCAATTGCATTGCGTCTTCATTTGCATTATTTATACATTGTTTTGTATATACTGCATATCATCTTGCATCCATTTTTGCATTATCATACATGCTGCTAACAATATTGTACCTGTTAAGTTTGCTTTCTTTTCATGCACGATATTGTATGTACGGTTCATTCGAGGCTGGTGCAACCAGACGAGCCGCACAGGTATTGTATCCTCCGAGTGAGACGTATTGAGAATTGCATAATTCTCTAACATGCTTTCTGCATTACAGTGTAGTTTGGTGTATGCCAGCTTAAAACTGTCGCATGTTATGCTTCGTTACAGCTTTCTTTGCATGATCATAAGTTATGCTCGGCTCTGTGCCTTGTCTTGCATTTTGCCCCCTGCCTTCGAGCGCATATCTTGTTTGTCTTGCATATTTGTCTGAGTCTTCGGCCTTGTCAAAAATGGGTCGTCTCTGGGCTTTGACATTCACTCCTGTCATTGTTATGACTTTCGAGTTCTGTCAAAGAGGGGCAACTGTAGACACCCCATTTTTGACCGTCCTCAAGACTTGGACGTCACCATTGGAACACTTGGTGGTTACCCTTGTTTGTGTTCGTTTGGAGTTCTCGGAGGTCTCGGCTACGCGCCCTGCCTCAGGATCTTCGAACTTGACCGTTTTGTGTTTGGTTTTGCACCAAACACTTGTGTTTTGCCTTGGAGGGGCAGGGAATGCCTTGTGAGGCATCCCCATACACCACCCTCAGTGGCTAGAGGTCACCGGCTGGTTTTTGCTGCCATCGGCAATCTATTTTGCCGGTCGGCACCTTTTGTTGCCGGTCGGCACTCCCTTTTGCCAAAATGGCATCTTTGGCCGGCCGACTACTGTGCATCTGCTTTTGCAGATATTTTATCACAGCTGTCTTGCTTTTGGCTCCCCTCCATACACGTGTATGGAGGGATCTCTCTCTTTAGAAGTTTGTCTTGTAAGCTTTACAAGACAAAAGGCTCTATAAGAGAGAGCCTTCTCTCTTGGCTTGAGTGTTAGACACTTGAGACACCTTAGATATTTTTTAGACAGCCATTTTTAGGGTTTTGAGTTCTAGGGTTAGAATCCATACACTTTCTATCTCTATATCTCCCTCTTTGTGTGTGTTTAAGTGTGTTTGTGTCTTACTATTGCACACAAACACATAGTGTTTCACCTTCACTTAGCTATTGAGGTTCTAAAAGGTTGGTTTTGAAGTTTTGGAGCTGTTTTCAACCTAAAAGGAGCTGTTGGAGCATCATTGTTGAAGAAGTCAACAAGGGTAACAATCTTGCTTTTATATTACCCATTTTTGCATTGTATTTTGACCTGTCTTAAAATCGTTTTTGGGCTTGGTGTATAATACAAAAAAGTTCTGTTTTTAGGCCCTCTAAATTGTTTTTTTAGAGTGTTTTGTGGTTTGGAGGTGTTTGACCCCTCTTAGGCCTTGAAAGGCCCCATTTTGAGCCATTTTGAGTGAGTTTCGAGACTTTGGTGTTTGGGCCTCTTCACCACTGAAATCTTGAGGGATTTCAGTGGTCGAGATGGTGCCTTGAAGTCTCCAAAAGGGGAGGGCCACCCTCTCTCCTTGTTGTCCTTGAAAGGGACCCTTTTTGGCTTCTTAAGAGAGCATCATGTTAGAGTGTGTATTGATCATGTCTTGGCTATTTTACATGCTTATTATGCCATGATATAGTCTTGTTGTGTGTTGGTTTTGGTACACCATGCATGCTTAACATACCTACCATGTAATGCCATGTTATTGCCTTAATATGCCTTAGGTTGTTAGCCTTTGTTCTAGCATGTTTTAGGCTTAGCCTTGTGAAGGTTTTGTGCTCATTTTGCCATGTTTAAGGTCTGTCCTAGGTTGTTTGGGTCGGATTTGGCATGCTTAGTATAGCTCCTTTGCATTCCGGCTTGTTGGCCTTAAGTGTATGAATGTATAGCATGACATTCTTGCATTGATTTAGTGGTTTGGAACTATCCACCATGTCATTTTAGTCCCCTTTGCATGCCTATATGTTTGGCTTAGATGTCTCCTTAATGCTTTGAAAGCTTGTGTAGCATGCTCCTTGTTTTGGCATTTATGCATGCCTTTGAATTTAGGTCATTTGGATGCCATCTAAGTGATCTTTAGGCCTTGTCTTAGTGTGCTAAAACTCTGTTTTTGGTCAATAAGTTCATGCCATGTTTGGTCTTGTTAAGTGTAGTTCAATACTCCATTGGTTTACTTTGAATGCTTGGGCCATTTGTTGCATGCATAGCTTGCATTGGTAGGTTAGTTTGGCATCACATTAACATGATTGTCAATGCTTACCTTGCATGCCATATGTCCATGATTACCTTCTTTCAAATGTGTTTGAGAGTTGTCCCATTTGTGCCTAAGTGTTGGCTCCTTTAACATGTGCATGTTTGCATGTCATTTAGCCCTCATTTTATAGCACTTTGGCCACTGTTTTAGGCCTATTTAGAGTTCCCTAAATCATGTATAAGTCCACCTTTCATCAATTTGCATTGCCTCATGTTTGCTTGTATGCTTGCATAAGTGTCTTGCCATGCCATATTGCATCCTTAGCTCGCATGCCTTGGTTGCATTGCATCTTGCATGCATGCCTTATTCCTTGACTTGGTGATAGGAATTGGGCCTTGGTTTGTTTGTTTGGTTTGCATTTCATTTGACATGAAAGTTGCACACTTGATTCTTTGGGCCGTCATGCATGGAAATGCGTGATTGGCGGTCCGAGAATCGAGACATATGTCCTTTTGAGTCACAAACATGATAGGGGACATGATTGGTGCATACATTGCTTGAATTGTATTGCCATGCAAGTTCTATCCTCTGCTGCTGTGAGTTACAGGTTCTGCAGGCATTCTTTGCCGATCGGCAGTATAAATTGCCGACCGGCAGTAAATCACCAGCCGATGGATTCATTTTGTGCCCGTGACCACATACCACTGCCGGTGGTAATTCTACTCAGCCGGTGGTGATTCCCAGTATCCAGAGAGGCATCCTTAAGACTTTGGCAGTCTTCAGAGAGACAGAGCAGGGAAAACAGAGGCAGACTATGCATGGCCGTGCACTTCCGAGCGGGACCCGAGCGTGTGCTGCATCTGGCTCTCCTCCCGAGGCGGTTTACTGCTTTTCCTAGCTTAATTAGTTTGTTAGCTGATTAGGTAATTTGTAATATTTAATTAGCTTGCGTAGTTAATTAATTTGTATTATTTATTTAGTCCCTCCTGGCGAGGGCAAATATGTAATAAGCGTGTGTGAGTGGTGTGTATGTCTTTCAACCCCCACTTCTTTCTTTCCTTTTATTTACCTGCTTTGATGGTTAGTATTAGGGCACGTTTAAATTAGCATACCTCATGCAACGCATGTGTGCATTCATGCATTTGTATTACATGCACCAGGCTCGGTACATCACGCTAACTGCATTTGTACTTCAATTTCAAATTGAATACGTGCATCAAATTGATTGCATTTCACATGCCATGCTTAGGTCAGCCGAGCCTATTCTAGTAACATTTTGTATGCGATGCATTAGGCACTTAACATGGACTTGGATCATGCATTGATTGCTAACATGTTCTTGTTTTTAGCACGGAGTACGATGTAAGTATTTATGCTTTAGCATCTCGCATGCGTATGAATGTTAACATGATAGCATGTTTACCATGTGGCTAAGTGCTTATGTGAGATAAACTGTTTGAATGCCTGTGGGTGAAGGTTGGATTGTTTGAGTTGGAAAAACTCGTTGAAATCCGTGTTTTAGCCTACTTGAGAGTAGCAAATCCCAAAGCGCTTTTCAAAACAAACGGATATGCAATGCTTGTTTCCAAATTAGGCAATCTAGTCTATACTTGTTTGCTGTGCGCATAACATAGTAATTCTAGGTTAATAAATGGAATAAGAACATATAATGTTTTCAAAAATGGATATCACGGTTAGTAGAGGCCGATCTTCGGATCGGGCGAGAGGGGGTGCTCATAGCTGACCTTCCCCAATCGTACCCTAGCTCCCGAGCCGAGACAACTCCGGTGATGACGGACATGTGGCCTTCGGCACCGAGTCAGGGTTTCCTAAATTCCCCCATAAAAAAAATATTTAGGTGGCGACTCTGTATCTGGCAAAGCAGTCCATGTTTGGCACTTCTTTCCTAAAATCTGTTTTCTCAAAACGATTTGCCAGATTTGGACTCTTTGGTTCAAGATTAAGAACCGTGACACAAATCGAGTCCGAACTGTAGCGGGGCCCCTCGCGGGCGTTGTTACAATAAACACCTAGTGTTACACCTTGCCTTGGCTACTGAGGTGCTGAGGAGCTGTTCTTGGTGTTTTTGAGTGGATTCAAGCTTGAAAAAGGGGCTGGAGCTCAATTCTTGAAAGGGGTCAACAAGGGTAAGAACTTCACCCTTTATTTCCCATTTTTGCATAGTCCTTTTGCCTACCTTGCATCTGTTTTTGAGCTTAGTGTATAACATATAAAAGTCTTGTTTTTGAGTGCTTTAAATAGTTGTTTAAGGTTTTTTTGAGCTTTGGGGTTGTTTGACCCCTCTTAGGGCTTGTTTGGTCCCTTTTTTGTGCTATTTTGGTAAGCTCCGGGACCACCTTGTTTGGGCCTCCTCACCACTGAAATCTTGAGGGATTTCAGTGGTGAGGATAGTGGTTTAAGGTCCCAAGAAGGAGAGGGCTATTCCCTCTCCTTGTTGTCTTCAATAATGGCCATTTTAAGCCTCATGAGTGAGCATCTAGTTTAGGTTCATGTTGGCCATGTCCTAGCTATTATTTGGTGTTATTTTTCCACGATATAGAACTATGTTAAGTTGGTTTAGACACACCATGATTGCCTTGCATACATGTCTTGTACTGCCATGATTTGCCTTAACATGTGCATAGCATTTAGACTACCATGCCCATGTGTTTTGGCCTAGCTTTGTGAAGCTTTTATGCTTGTCTTAGTATGCTAAAGGTCTGTTTTTGATCATTTGGGTCGTCCATGCATTGCTTTGTATAGTTACCATGCAATCCCCTTGTAGGCCTTGAGCATTGACCCCTCTAGCATGCCATCCTTGCTTTGTTTCAGTGGTTTGGAATCGCTTGCCATGCCATTTCAGTCCATTTAGCATGCTTGTATGCTTGCATTTGATGCCCCTTTAATGTGTTAAAAGGTTATTGTCTTATGCTCCATGCTTGTGCTATTGTGTATGCCTCTAGGATTAGATCATTTGGATGCCATCTAAGTGGTTTTTTGGGGCTCACTTGTGCATGATTCAGGACTGTTTTGATTCAATTTGGTCATTTGCTTCATGTGTCATATGACCATAGTTTAAGTCCTTGGGCTTGGTTGCATGTCTTGTTTGCATTATAGGTTGATTTGGCATCACCTTTGCATGATTTTCAAAGCTTGATATGTATGCCATATGTCCATGATTATCCCCTTTTAAGTATGCTTAAAAGTCCTTCTTTGATGCCTAAGTGATGGACCATGTTTGCATGCATGCTTGTATGTGCATTTGGCCCCATCCCCATAGCTTTTGGCCGCTGTTTTGGGCCTAGTATAGGGCTGCCCAAATGAGTCTAAGTCCACTCTTCACATGTTGTTACATGTCTTACACTTTTCATGCTTTGATTGCATCATGTCTTGCATGTCCATTAGCCTTGCATGTTGTTGCATACTTAGCCTATCACATGCTTGTTTGCGTGCTTGAACACCCATATTCCATCTTGCATGCTTGTTGATTAGCATTGATGTTTCATACCTTGCATGCTTGTTTGCTTAGGTTGTGTGCCTAGCTTGCATACGTGCCCTCATGCTCATGTTGTATACTAGCTCACATGCCTAGGTTGCATTGCATTGGCATGCATGCTTTGCCTCTTGAATTGAGTATGATAAAGGTTGAGCTCATTGTTTGTTTATGTGCAATTCATTCTACATTGAAAATGCACAACTTGGTTTCTTGGGCCATCACACATTGAAATGCGCGATTGGTGGTCCAAGAATCAAGGAACATACCCCTTTGAGTCATGAACATGATAAGGGATTTGTTGGTGCACACATTTTCTTGAAATGCATTGCCATGCCATGTTTTGCCCTCTGCTGCTGTCAAAACAGGTTTCTGCAGGAAGCTTTAGCCGATCGACTAAATAGAGTGCCGACCGACTAAAGATGGATGGCCGAGAGCTCAACAAATGGTCGCTGACCATCCCACAATGGCCGGTGAGGTTTCTACTTGGTCGGTGATGATCCATAGTGTCCGTGGAGCATTCCTTGGGAATTGTGCCATTTTTCAGAGGAGCAGAGCAAGGAAAACAGAGGCAGCTTGTGCATGGCGACGGATTTTTGAGCAAACCCGAGCACGCGTGCATTAGACCCTCTTCCCGAGGCCTTTTATTGATTAACTAGCTTAGTTAATTTGCTTAACTAGTTAATTGTTTGTAATAATTAATTGGCTTGTAGGTTAATTAATTGTATTATTCTTTCGGTCCCTCTGAGCGAGGGTGAATTTGTAATAAGTGTGGGTGCGTGTGTGCATGTCTTCCAACCCCCACTTCTTTCTCCCTTTTACTTACCTGCTTTTGATGGTTAGTATTAGAGCATATTTAATTTAGCATCCTTATGCTATGCATGCGTGCATCATTCATCAGTATTGCATGCACCGGACTCGGCGCATCATGCTAACTGCATAATATATTTCAAATCTAACTTGAATATATGTTATTTGCATATTTCACATGCCATCATAGGATTAGCCGAGCCTATTCTAGTGACATTCTGTATGCGTTGCATTAGCCACTTAACATGGACTTGGATCATGCATGATTGCTAACATGTTCCTTGTTTTGGCTTGTAGTACGCTAGTACGCTGTAAGTATTTATGCTTTAGCATCTCGCATGAGTGCGAATGTTAAACATGACAGTATGCTTGCCATGAGGCTAAATGCTTAGCTGATATAACTGCCTGAATGCCTGGGGGTGAAGGTTGGATTGTTTGAGTTGGAACAACTCATTGAAATCCGTGTTTTAGCCTACTTCCGAGTAGTAAATCTTAAACCTATTTCCAAACAAACGGATATGCAATGCTTCATTCCAAATTAGACGATCTAGTCTACACTTTCGTGTGGTGTGCATCACATAGTAAGATTAGCTAATTAACCGGAATAAGAACACATAACGTTTTCAAAATAAGATATCATGGTTAGTAGAGGCTGATCTTCGGATCGGGTGAGAGGGGGTGCTCATAGCTGACCTTCCCCAATCGTACCAAAGTTTCCGAGCCGAGGCAACTTTGGTGATGACGGACACGTGGCCTTAGGCAAACGAGTCAGTGTTTCCTAAATTTCCCTATAAAAAATATTTAGGTGGCGACTCTGTATCTGGCAAATATTCAGGTTGCTTACTTGATAGTAGGTTGTTTGAAATCGCCGCGTGCGTAGTGAAACCCTAGCTCCTGACAAAATAGGACAGGAAACCCTACCCTAACATAGGGGTGTTTTGGTTCTCATTTACTTGTTTTGTGCTTTTAAAGTGTATCTCTACAGGAACGCACATGTCAGTTTGCAAGCTTAGTCCTAGGCCTGAGGGGATCAGTATCAGTATTTTAGGAAATCAGTTATATCTGTGGGTATCAGGTTCAGTTTTTTTTTTTTTTTTTTGGGTAGTGATTTTGGGGAATAGTGATCAGTAGTAGAGTACGGTTATTCAGCTACGCCTGTGTCTGTTCCATCTGGGCTGAAATACTGCTTGTTTTCCCTTTTAAGGTTCAGAGATTTGGGTTTAGAGATTTGACGTTCTCCTTCACTGAGGCAAGGTAGACGTCTGACCGTCAATCGCCGGTTGCATCATCACCGTTCAGTTCAGCGGACTTATGATGACGCAGAGTTCAGAAGAAATCGTGGTTATGGCAGCCGCACTAGACCAAGGAACCATCTTGCGGGATAAACCCAATGTCAAAATACCACATCCGCCCAGGTCACCCGCCGCGTGCCCGATTTGTGAGCCCCAGTTGTTTCAAGCTCGTGAGCCCACCACGTTTGAATTGATGGGAATAATCGGCGACCTGCAGAGATCTGTGGTCAAATTGGCCTATGGAATGGCGGCGTCACCACCAGCTGTGCACCATATGCCGGGAATTTCATGCCACAAGAGCCCCCGCTACTGGGACAAATTGTGATCGAGCTCAGCCAGCCTAAGCTGTCCCAAGCTATGGCAATGAGATGTCAACAACAACTGGGTTCCACTCTAATATAGCAATCCAAACCCTCGATCAGGCTGAGGCTAGAGGTAAGAATAAAGTGGGAACCGATGCTGATCTCGTTGAACAACTACTATGGGCAGTCGAGGCTTTGAAAGCCGGGGGAATGAATAAGCAGCAAGTATTCACAGTTATGACTGAAGCTGTGGATGATGCTTTCCCCACTCCAACCGAAGGCAGTTCAAGCCAGGCAGAAAATCAGGATAGGCCCCGTCATGCCAAGACAGTTCCTTCCACTCCCAATCCTGCACCAAGAAAAGATCAAAAAGCCAAGGCAGTGCTTGCCGACCCTTTCGTTAGTGCGTCTAGCAAGAACCCTCAGACTTCGAAGTACCTGCCTCGAGGGCGCAGAGTCTTTCACGCCCTCTACATGCCTTTGTCTAGGGCATTTCAAATTTTGGCTAAAAAGGGACATCTTAAACCCCTCGAGCCTCAACCTCTCCCGAAGAATCTCCCTCTTACACATGATGTTGCCTTGTACTGAGCATACCACCAGCAAACCGGTCACAGCACCGACGGTTGTTTTCGCCTTCGCCACGAAGTGCAAGATTTGATCGACAATGAGGTCATCCTCCCACCCACCTCAGCAAAGTCTATTACCACTAAGTTGTTGGACTTTGAGGATACTGCAAGTATGTGATCAGGGGTTGGACCACCTGCGGGCGGTACCCGGTGTATTTCAGATGTGGCGTTTGGCACGCACTGTTAGGAGCATTTGCGAATGCAGTTTTGTAATTTCTGGCTTGGGTGTCGAGTCAGTTCTTTGTTTTTGTTTTGAGTCTGTCTCTTTGTCCTAAGTCAGTTCCATTGTACAGAATGTCAGGTGATTCCGGGGTAATTGCCTCGAACACCGTTTTGTTTTGTAATTATCCTTTTGCTTTCTTTTGAGTCTGTCTCTACTGTGGAGCCAGTTGTAACCAGGAAATCTTGAATGAAACAGCTGCGGCTATCATGTTCTCGTGCTTATCGCTACTTTGAGCTAGTTGTGCCAGAGCATTTGAATGAAATGGCGGAGCATCTCACTCACTCTTCTGCATTGCATTGACCTAAGTTTTTAACTTTTTGAACACTGCGGTGATGAAAACGAAGAGAAAGGAATTCCTCGGGCTTTGCAAAAACTTGATCAAATTGAGAGAAAGAGAGGCATGCTAAAGCCCTTAATGAATGGAATCATGTTTGTTAACGTGAGTACTGAGAAGGACCCTGGCTTGATCCAGATTGGTTCTACACTATCTTCAGCGTGAGCGATTTGTCGCTTTCTTAAAAACTTTCAAAAACAAAATGTTTTGCGCAGTCCTGCGAAGACTTGTGTGGAATCGCTCTTGAGATTGTGCAGCCTAAGATCGCTCTCAGCCTCGAGACTCAACCCCTTTTGCTTCCAAAACCTTGGACTTGAATTCAAAATGTTCAACGGTCAACTACAATGTGAGGCCTGTGTGGCCAGATTCGAAGCAGCCCTCGAACAAGAGGCAAGAAAATCAGATCAAAGAAGATCAGATGTCATCAGAAGAAGCTTGCAAAGCTAAATCAGAAACGCCCCTCGAACTAGGGGCAAAAGTGTCCGATGTGCTCGAAGAGCCGAAAATGGATCTTTCTGTAAATCAATACAACAGCCACTCTCCTGAATACGGATGGCTTCAAAACCCTAAAACCATTTGGCATGGACTTGTTACACTTTTACTCTTGAGAGGCTCGCTGGGCTGAAAATCCGGAAGGGCGACCCAGGCAAAAGTTAGAGCAAGAAAAAAAATAAAAAAAAAATGAAAAAAAAGAACAAAAAGAATGGAAAAGAAAATAAGAATAAAGCTCGCAAGGTTGAAAACCCACAAAGGGCGGCAAAAGTTAGAGCCCAAAAAGTGAGGGTTAATACACGAGTGTACCTTAACCGGAACTACGTAAGGCTTGATTCCCATATTTGGGATACGTAGGCAACTTCATCCTGAAGTCCAGCCCCACGCACTTTCAAAGTGACTGTGTCCATATATTTGTTTTGACCATCTTCGTCTTCTCTGTATCCGAGAGTTCGGTTGCGATCATTAGTAATGAAGACTGACTACAGTATGCTGTGGCGTTATCCACACAAGGAGCAACTTTCCGTTGCCATGAGTTGCCATCCAAACCAGGGGCAACTTTTTGTTGCCGTGCTGTGCCTTTCAGACAAGGGGCAATTTTCCATTGCCTCCGATCCGAGGTTGCGTATCTCGAGAGTAGATTATGTGCTCGTTGAGCAGTGGCCCTTTGCAAAAATGGTTTTTGAGAATTTTTACTGAGGTTGACTATTTTCTCAAAAATTATTCCATCTTTTCCAAAACTGGACCATTTTCTTGGACTCAAAAAAAGAAAATTTTCAGTGCTCATAGCCTGACTTGCATGATTTTAAATCAGAAAATCGGACAAACATGTTAATCTAAATCTCATTTTGGTTAAAATTGTTTTAGTAGAAAACCAAAACAAAAAAATGGTCAAAGTGATGAACTAGGGGCAAAGTTGAGTCGGGCTTCCTGTTTTTCTCCCATCGCCAGCATACCTACCAGAAGAGGGCACAACTGAAGTTAACAACAAAGGGGGAAAGCTCTTTCACCCACCGAGCAATGAGGTATCAAACCAAGTGTGAGGCACGAATTGGAATGGATCAAGATACTCCATTCCCTCATTTGGGACATCGACGAGACGTCACCGGAGGAAATAGCCGTGATCTAATAGTGTTGAGCATGAACCCACAACCTCTTGTTTATCCATCAACCACCCTGAAAAGGGACGAAAAATGAGAGATTAAAGAATAAAGAGAAGTGTGATGAGGGAAAGAGTGAGAAAAAGGCTTTTAGAGAAAAAACGAGCCTGAGGGCCGAGTGATGTGAGAACCACAAATAAGAAAGGGTGGGAAATAATACCCGGAGAAACTGGCTCCTCGTGATCTGGGAAGTCCCTCATTTTTATAACGCGTCTGTGTGTCGTGTCTTTTGTCTTGTTTGCCTTAACTCTTGCTTTGAGTCGGTTCTGAGCGTGTCTCGTTGTGTTTAGGTTGTTTACCTTTGGTTTTTTGTTATTGAGTCTTTTTCACTGTGTTCAGTTGTAGGCTCAATACCTGGTTAAAAACCCTTTTCTCAAATCACTTTGTGCTCAGAATGCTGTGCCATTCTCCACATTTGTTGAAAACAGGTTTGGTTCTTTTGTAAAACCTCAGGGGTTTAACCCGGGTCACTTGGAAACAGTGAACATGTGGGTTCCGAATTGCATCTGAGTGTGTTTCAGCTTCTGCCAATTCTACCTTTGTATTCCGTCTTTTCAGATTTGGATTGTTTTCGTCGCGTGCAAAATGAACTAAGAATACTGTGTTATGGGCTATGAAGTTCAGAATGAGCAGAGTTCAGAATGAGCAGTGTTCAGAATCAGTTGTGAGCTGTGTGGGCTGTATACAGATTAAACCAAGCACTGTGTTACCAGCCGAGTATTCAAAATGAGCAGTGGTTTGTTTGAGTTGTTTTGCTGTTGGCTGATCCATTATCTGGTTATTACAATACAATGTTTGATTTTTCAGACAGGAGATCAATCTCATTTACATTGAGGTGTAATATGATGCAATGCGATGCAATGTATGAAATGTATCAATGTAACACTTTTTCAGATAAAAAGTTTGTGTTATTTCATCGTCTTTTCAAGTACAAAGTTTTGGAGAAAACAAAAACCTGCCTGCGGCAGTACAAGGTACTCTAGCTACCAGCAAAAAGAAAAGCAAAATAAGAAGAAGAAAAATAGCAAAAATCTGGATCAATGTCCAATGGTCTCAGGCCTACAGGTCCGTCCTCGTCCTCTTCCTGGACGAAGGTCCAGGAACATCATCATCAGCGCCGTCATTTGAGCTTGAGTCAGTGCCATCTCCGGTCTCCTCCTCAGATGACTCTGCCTCCACCTTCGCCTTGGACTCGTCGTCATCTGGAACTGGCGCCTGAGAGCTACTCCCAACATGAGTGCGCCCCGCCTTGGTGCGGGGGTATACTCTGCCATCTCCTCCTCCTCGGATAGGAACTGAAGGTCGGGCTGGAGCACCTCCTACAGCAGGAATCAGAAATGGAGGCTGACAAGTACAAATTGCAGACGCATTAGTATGCTACGCAAAACAGAGTATCAGTACAGAATGCGGTGTATGAGTATAGAGTATGAATGCTATGAGCAGTATGACGGTACAGAATGCAGTGACTGAGTGCAGTGTATGAATGTCGTGAGTAATGCTGTGAACAGTCTATGGGCTACAGTGTATCAGATGCCGTGAGGGCAGTGTATTGAGTGTTGTATTAACAGGGCAATGCATCAGATTATGTGAAACAGTTTATGTATGGCTTGAGACCGTGGTCAAAAGAGCATACCGGAATACTGTACATGGCCAAAAGATCGAGACTCTGCTGGAACATCCCCATCACTGAAGCAGTCAACTCCAGGGACTGGCGAGTGTACTCAGAGGAAGCCTGCGAAAGTATTAGAAGTATCAATATTCTGCAGAATATCAAACGAACTGAAATGAAATGACGGTGCAAAATGCAAAATGCAGAAGTACACACTGGAGGTAAGTCATAGAAACCGACTAACTCATGATCAGTCGGAGGAGGAGCGATGGGGATCTGGTAAGTCGCCCTTCCCCACCCTCTGCATGTCATCGTCGTGGGTAGTGCTGGCCAACTAGCCCCCCGTCCTCTCCAAGCTCCACTCCTGCTACGGACTCGAGCCATCCTCAATGTCCCTGCCCCTGCTCCAGCTGCTGGCGCCGCCTGTCTCTCTCTCTCAGCTCGACGGCCACTGCTCAAAGGCCGTATGATGTAGGTCTGGACGTACTCTGTGTAGTCGCCCTCGCCCCTGAAGCCCTCAGCATCCCAGCCAATCGTGTAATCGGCCATCTCCAGGGTGTACCTCTCGGTGTCCCTCATATGGACAGGGGGCGGACCTGGAACTATCTGCTCTGGTAAACCCAGGGTCTGGCGTAGGAAGCGCTCGCCCAGGTACCAAGCCCGACAGATAGGGCCCTCTAATAGAAGCCTGAAGCGGGCAGTCTCCTCTGCACCGGCAAATCGCTCCCGAATCCCAGCTGGCAATGGAGCCCAAGGCTGCCAGGTGATCTGTAAATGGCATGCAGTTTGTTATCTACTGTTATCAGAAAATACAGTGCAAAGCGAAACTTAAATGAACTACAAGTTCTAAACATACCTCTGTGGGGGTGATGGTGTCGAAATAGCTGCGGAAGAATATGAATGTCTCCCGTGGTCTCCGCACACACCTCACATCGAAGCGTCGGGAGAATGGAACGACAAGGGAGGTCTCCTCGTCAGGCACTGGCGCGAGCCTCGGAAAGTAGACGTAGATCCACAACTGCAGAGTAAGTATCAGTATGCTTATCAGATAAAACGGAATGTAGAATAAAGCAGAAATCATAGAGCCGTGTATTGTGCAGTGTATGGTGCAGAGTGTACAGTCTGTGCAGTATACAGTCAGTGAAAAGCAGGGTATATGTGTTTCGTGTGTACAGTATATAGTTAGTGTGAAGCAGACCGCAGTGTGTGCAGTGTACAGAGTACAGGTAATGGAAAGCAGAAATGAAAAACGGAAGAAGCAAATGTACCTCCCAAGCTTGCTAGTAGCCCCCGAGCAACTATCCACTGCCACGAGAAGCTGAGCTCATGTATCCGTACAACGTGGCCAAACCGGCACCACCCCAGTTGTAGCGCAAGATCCGCGTGACGTCCACAAGCGCACTCAACAAACAGAGGGACACGATATTCGCCCGGTCGGCGAAAATGGTCATCCCCAGCAAAAACATGAGGAAGCCGCAGGCGTACTGCTCCACCTCCTCCTGAGCCATCGGTGCCTCCTCGGCCAAGGCCGGCTGAACCCTGAAGTGGCTCTCGAACCATGAATATCTAACGAATCCTGGGCGCGCAAGAGGCGACATCTCGCCCAGCAAGTAAATCTAAGCGGCCTCCCACTCATCCATTTCTGTGTCGAAGGGAATCGGATCACCCACTACCCCGATGCCGGTGAGCATCGAGAAGTCATAGGGAGTTATCGTCATATCTCCCATGGCAGAGAAGTGGAAGGAGTCGGTGGTGTCCCACCACCTCTCCACTAGAGCGGCGAGAAGAGGCCTCCTCGCGGTAAGGCGTGACAGTCACCTGTAGAAGGCGCCAAAGCCGGCCTGGTAAACAATGTGACGGACTGTGTCCGGTAGCTCCATGTACCAATCTCGGGCGGCGATGTTCCCATACCCCCGGAAGGCATGGGAATCCCCCTGTATTCAAAAACAAATAGTTGCGAAGCAATAATCAATATACAGTTTTGAAGAACAGCCAAAATTGATGCAGATATAGCGTGTGTGCACGTGTTCAGATTCAAGCAGACGTTGGGTATCGGTGTGCCCGCAGTGAACTACAGCATATGATATGTCAGTGTGTTTGACTAGTTCAGTACAGATACAGCGTATGTGCACGTTTTTAAGTTCAAACAGTTATCGGGCGCTGGTGTGCTCGCAGTGAATTACAGTGTATGATGTATCAGTGTGTTTGAGTGGTTTAGGGCAAATACAGTATGTGTGCATGTGTCCTAATTCAAACAGATATCAAGTGCAAGTGTGTTCACAGTCAACTACAGCATACAGTGTATCGGTGTATCCGGGCTAAGCAGTTAAAGAACAGAATCAACTATGGTAGTTAAGTGTTCTACATTGTGAAAAATGAAACGGGGAAGAATATACCTCGAAAGCGCCGTATGAAAGGTGCGTCTCTGGCTCGCACAGAAGCAGCTCCAGTGGCACCCTCCTGTCAAAACTCCTGAACTGGCGAAGTCCGTCAGGAGACAGTATGTGAATCGCCGGCTGGTAGGTCGCCGGGTCGAACGGGCGAACGCTTAGATGCAAGAGCTCAGCCTCGGGATCCATCTCATGCTCCGGGGGAGTCCCGCCCTATGGAAGATCATCTTCCAGCTCAGAGAGAGTGTGAAAATAGCCGAGAATGTGGAAACCGGGTGAGAATACGAAAGGTTAACCAAAAAGTCAACCCCGAGAGGGCGAAAAATGGCCGAAAAAGCTGGAATGTGGAAAAGGCATGGAAATCAAGATAAACCTGAGGGAAACAAGCCCCGAGTGGTGAAAATCAAGAAAGAGACACTGAAACGAAGTTTCATTCGGTTTAAAACGTTCGAAACACAAAGGTATTTGCGAATCGAATGACGAAATGGGCCCTAAAACTGAGGAAAACGGGAGAATGAAGGGAGGAAAATGATCTAGAGAGAGAGGGTGAAATTTCGAACAAGAGGAAGTGAAGAAAATAGGGCTAGAAGTCCTATTTTAAAAGACCCGAGGCCAAAAGACCAAACTGCCCCGATTCAGGCACTTTTGGCCGGTCGGCCACACTGTTGGCCGGTCGGCCAAATATTTGGCCGGTGGACTATTTTTGTGGCCGGTGGATGGCCGGTGACTTCCCCTGATGGCCGGTAAGTCTCCGATACCCTTGTTTGGATCAAATATGTGATTTGGGGCCTCCATTGCTTAACACAGTGCAAGAGAGTGCACTTTTGAAGCTCAACCGGACTCCGTTTTGATCTCTATGCCGTATCTTCTGTGTGTAGCACTCAAATACGTGCGAGGTGTATCCCTTTTGTATCCTTTTTTATCTCTTGCGAGATTCGAAAGTTTCCCCACATGCATACATTACAATGTTTTGTCGTGAAACGCGCGTTGGTTATACGTCATTTCACTCACATCGTTATGCACACATCTCGCATTGTCATGCGCATGTCATACTTGCATTAGTATGCACATTCTTTAGGTCGCATCGTCATGCACACCTTACATGCATTGTCATACATATCAAGCGACGCGCGTTATCGCGTATTCGAGTTCAAATGCATTGTCATGCATTCCAAGCGACATGCGTTGTCGCGCATTTAAGATCACATGCATTGTCATGCATTTCGAAAGACACGCATTGTCATGCATCTCAAAAGACGTGCATTGTCACGCATTCGTTTCATGCACTTTGCATGCATTTCAAAAACAAAAAAAACATACATCATCATGCATTTTGCATGCATTTCAAAAAAAAAAAAAAAAAAAACATACATCATCATGCACTTTTCATGCATTTCGAAACAAAAAAAAAACACATGCATTGTCATGCATTTTTCTTCCTTTTGCATTGTCATGCATTTCAAAAAAAAATCAAAAAAAAAACATGCATTTTTCTTCCTTTTGCATTGTCATGCATTTCAAAAAACAAACGAAAACAACAAAAACAACATGCATATGTCATGCATTTCATTGTACATATATTGCATACATTGTAAATATCACATTGTCATGCGACACTGTAAATATGGCATTTACGTACATTCATTGTACATAGCATTGTACATATCCATTGCATATTGTATATATTGCATTGTAGCTTGCATGCATTCACTGTATCACCTCCATCTACTGCTTGCACCTTTCCATGTTGAGCTTGGTCTAGTATGTGCCCATACTTCTCGCGTTGAAGCACGGTTCTAAGAATTTTGTGTACGCACCCAGTGTTGAGGGTGACGGCACCGTTTCCGTGTTAAACATGGTTGGTATGTGCCCATGCCTTTCCTAAGCAAAATGTGTTTTGGCTGCATGCCTTTTCCACTGCATCCATTGCATTCTCCCCAGCAGATCGCATTGTACATATCCATTGCATATTGTATATAGTGCATTGTAGCTTGCATGCATCCACTGCATCACATCCATCTATGGCTTGCGCCTTTCCATGTTGAGCTTGGTCTGGTATGTGTCCATATTTTCACGTCGAAGCACAGTTCTGCATGTGTACGCGCCTATTCCACTACTAGTATTGTGGTTTGAGGGTTGCGGCACCTTTTCTGTGTTAGATGCGGTTTGTTTGTATACATGCCTTTCCTAGGCAAGATTTGGTTTGTCCCGCGCGCCATATCCATTGTGTATATTACATTGTAGTGTAATTTGTTGCGTCCAGCATTTAGGATCATGTTCTTTTTTTAGCAGGTCATTCCCCACTTTTGTCATCCCACACAATTACTTGTTCTTGTGTCTGTCTACATTACTCATAGTTCTGCATGTGTACGCGCCTATTCCATTGTTGATATTGTGGTTTGAGGGTTGCGGCACCTTTTCTATGGTAGACGGACTTTTGCATCTCCATCATCTCTATGACATTGTTGTGGTTTTGAACTGCTTATGATTTGATCATGTTTTGAATACATTGCATATCATTTGCATTGTTTCGAATACATTGCATATCATTTGCACTGTTTATACATAGTTTGTATATACTGCATTAGCATTTTGCATTCATTTCGCATTGTCATGTACGATTGCTAACAATATTGTACCTGTTAAGTTTCTCTCTTTTACAGGCACGGTATTGTATGTACGGTTCATTTGAAGCTGGCGCAACCAGACGAACCGGACAGGTATTGTATTCTCCGAGTGAGGCATATCGAGAATTACATAATTCTCTTACATCCTTTCAGCATTATAATGTAGTTGAATTTGTGTTTGATTGCTTAAAATTGTCGCATGTTATGCTTCGTTACAGCTTTCTTTGCATGATCATAAGTTATGTTCGGCTTCTTGCATTATCAGTTGCATTTTGCCCCTGCCTTCGGGTGCATATCTTAGTTTGAAACTTGTATGCATTGTCTAAGTCTTCGGCCTTGTCAAAAATGGGTCGTCTCTGGGCTTTGACATTCACTCCCGTCATTCTTATGACTTTTGAGTTCTGTCAAAGAGGGGCAACTGTAGACACCCCATTTTTGACTGTCCTCAAGACTTGGACGTCACCGTTCAAACACTCGGTGATCATCCTTGTTTGTGTTTGTCTTGAGTTCCCGGAGGTCTCGGCTACGCGCCTTGCCTCAGGATCTCTCAACTCGACTATTTTGTGTCTGGTTTTGCACCAAACACTTGTGTTTTTGCTTTGGAGGGTAGGGATTGGCTTGTTGGCCATCCCCACACCTCACCGGCCATGGCTTGAGGCTACCGGCCATTGGTTTGTTGCCATCGGCCAAATTTTTGGCCGACCGGCACTCTTTGTGGTCGACCGGCCATCTTTTTTGGTCAAACAGCATTTTTGGCTGGCCGACCACTGTTTATCTGCTTTTGCAAATATTTTTATGCCAGCTGTGCTAGTTGGCATACACTTTGCTCCCCTCCATACACGTGTATGGAGGGATCTCCCTCTTGACTAGCTTACTTGAGAAGCTTTGCAAGAGTGATCTTCTATAAAGAAGAGGCTTCTCCCCCTCCTCTAGGGTTACAAAAAAATTCCAGAGAGAGCTCTGAGATTAGGGTTTACATAGTGTGTGTATTCTATCTCTATTTCTCCCTCTTTTTTGCTCTAAGTATGTTTGTGTCTTACTTTTGTTTATAAATACCTAGTGTTACACCTTACCTTGGCTACTGAGGTGCTGAGGAGCTGTTCTTGGTGTTCTTGAGTGGATTCAAGCTTGAAAAAGGGGCTGGAGCTCAGTTCTTGAAAGGGGTCAACAAGGGTAAGAACTTCACCCTTTATTCCCCATTTTTGCATAGTCCTTTTGCCTACCTTGAATCTGTTTTTGAGCTTAGTGTATAACATATAAAAGTCTTGTTTTTGAGTGCTTTAAATAGTTGTTTAAGGTTGCTTTGAGCTTTGGGGTTGTTTGACCCCTCTTAGGTCTTGTTTGGCCCCTTTTTTGTGCTATTTTGGTGAGCTCCGGGACCACCTTGTTTGGGCCTCCTCACCACTGAAAGGATTTCAGTGGTGAGGATGGTGGTTTAAGGTCCCAAGAAGGAGAGGGCCATCCCCTCTCCTTGTTGTCTTCAGTAATGGCCATTTTAAGCCTCATGAGTGAGCATCTAGTTTAGGTTCATGTTGGCCATGTCCTAGCTATTATTTAGTGTTATTTTGCCATGATATAGCACTATGTTAAGTTGGTTTAGACACACCATGCTTGCCTTGCATACATGTCATGTAATGCCATGATTTGCCTTAACATGTGCATAGCATTTAGACTACCATGCCCATGTGTTTTGGCCTAGCTTTGTGAAGCATTTATGCTTGTCTTAGTATGCTAAAGGTCCGTTTTTGGTCATTTGGGTCGTCCATGCGCTTTGTATAGTTACTATGCAATCCCCCTTGTAGGCCTTGAGCATTGACCCCTCTAGCATGCCATCCTTGCTTTGTTTCAGTGGTTTGGAATCGCTTACCATGCCATTTCAGTCCATTTAGCATGCTTGTATGCTTGCATTTGATGCCCCTTTAATGCGTTAAAAGGTTATTGTGTTATGCTCCATGCTTGTGCTATTGTGTATGCCTCTAGGATTAGATCATTTGGATGCCATCTAAGTGGTTTTTTGGGGCTCACTTGTGCATGATTCAGGACTGTTTTGATTCAATTTGGCCATTTGCTTCATGTGTCATATGATCATAGTTTAAGTCCTTGGGCTTGGTTGTATGTCTTGTTTGCATTATAGGTTGATTTGGCATCACCTTTGCATGATTTTCAAAGCTTGATATGTATGCCATATGTCCATGATTATCCCCTTTTAAGTATGCTTAAAAGTCCTTCTTTGATGCCTAAGTGATGGACCATGTTTGCATGCATGCTTGTATGTGCATTTGGCCCCATCCCCATAGCTTTTGGCCGCTGTTTTGGGCCTAGTATAAGGCTGCCCAAATGAGTCTAAGTCCACTCTTCGCATGTTACATGTCTTACACTTTGCATGCTTTGATTACATCATGTCTTGCATGTCCATTAGCCTTGCATGTTGTTGCATACTTAGCCTATCGCATGCTTGTTTGCGTGCTTGAACACCCATATTCCATCTTGCATGCTTGTTGATTAGCATTGATGTTTCATACCTTGCATGCTTGTTTGCTTAGGTTGTATGCCTAGCTTGCATACGTGCCCTCATGCTCATGTTGCGTACTAGCTCACATGCCTAGGTTGCATTGCATTGGCATGCATGCTTTGCCTCTTGAATTGAGTATGATAGAGGTTGAGCTCATTGTTTGTTTATGTGCATTTCATTCTACATTGAAAATGCACAACTTGGTTTCTTGGGCCATCACGCATTGAAATGCGCGATTGGTGGTCCAAGAATCAAGGAACATACCCCTTTGAGTCATGAACATGATAAGGGATGTGTTGGTGCACACATTTTCTTGAAATGCATTGCCATGCCATGTTTTGCCCTCTGCTGCTGTCAAAACAGGTTTCTGCAGGAAGCTTTAGCCGGTCGACTGAATAGAGTGCCGACGGACCAAAGATGGATGGCCGAGAGCTCAACAAATGGTCGATGACCATCCCACCATGGTTGGTGAGGTTTCTACTTGGTCGGTGATGATCCATAGTGTCCATGGAGCATTCCATGGGAATTGCGCCATTTTTCAAAGGAGCAAAGTAGGGAAAACAGAGGCAGCTTGTGCATGGCAACGGATTTCCCAGCAAACCCGAGCACGCGTGCATTGGACCCTCTTCCCGAGGCCTTTTATTGATTAACTAGCTTAGTTAATTTGCTTAACTAGTTAATTGTTTGTAATAATTAATTGGCTTGCAGGTTAATTAATTGTATTATTCTTTCGGTCCCTCCAAGCGAGGGTGAATTTGTAATAAGTGTGGGTGCGTGTGTGCATGTCTTCCAACCCCCACTTCTTTCTCCCTTTTACTTACCTGCTTTTGATGGTTAGTATTAGGGCATATTTAATTTAGCATCCTTATGTTATGCATGCGTGCATCATTCATCAGTATTGCATGCACCGGGCTCGGCGCATCATGCTAACTACATAATATATTTCAAATCTAACTTGAATATATGTTATTTGCGCATTCCACATGCCATCTTAGGATTAGCCGAGCCTATTCTAGTGACATTCTGTATGCGTTGCATTAGCCACTTAACATGGACTTGGATCATGCATGATTGCTAACATGTTCCTTGTTTTGGCTTGTAGTACGCTGTAAGTATTTATGCTTTAGCATCTAGCATGAATGCGAATGTTAAACATGACAGTATGTTTGCCATGAGGCTAAATGCTTAGCTGATATAACTGCCTGAATGCCTGTGGGTGAAGGTTGGATTGTTTGAGTTGGAACAACTCATTGAAATCCGTGTTTTAGCCTACTTGCGAGTAGCAAATCTCAAACCTATTTCCAAACAAACGGATATGTAATGCTTCATTCCAAATTAGACGATCTAGTCTATACTTTCGTGTGGTGCGCATCACATAGTAAGATTAGCTAATTAACCGGAATAAGAACACATAACGTTTTCAAAATAAGATATCATGGTTAGTAGAGGCCGATCTTTGGATCGGGCGAGAGGGGGTGCTCATAGCTGACCTTCCCTAATCGTACCCAAGTTCCCGAGCCGAGGCAACTTTGGTGATGACGGACACGTGGCCTTAGGCAAACGAGTCAGGGTTTCCTAAATTCCCCCATAAAAAATATTTAGGTGGCGACTCTGTATCTGGCAAAGCAGTTCATGTTTGACACTTCTTTTTAAAAATCTATTTTCCAAAACGATTCGCCAGATTTGGACTCTTTGGTTCAGATTAAGAACCATGACGATTTGAGAGTCCGAACTGTAGTGAGCCCAAAACGAACAGAACGGGATTCATCCTCCCGGGGCGTTCGAGGACGTCTACAATTTTCTAAAATTTAAACAAACATATCCATGAGTTTCAATTTTAGCAAATAGAGGTCAAAAAATAATCCAAGTAATTGAAATATTAATATAATTTATAAAACACAAATTGTGTAAAATAAATTATGGCAACTCAAAATATACGTAAAATATATTATTGTGACTCAAGGTATAATATAACTCACCTTAATGTCAATTCTAACTTTTACCTTCCGCTCACTGTGACCCACTAAATATTTTGAACTAAACTCAAAATTTTATATATAAAACAAAACAATTAGAGAGAGAGAGTGTGTGTTTGGAATTGGTGATGATACTTCACTGATTTGCACATCTACACATCTATATATATAGTAAGGAAGGAAAATAATATTATAAGGCAATGAAGATGAATCAATAAAGGAAAATATTATTATTAAAGGAAAATAATATTTGAAGGAATATTATTGTACGGATTAATATTATTATGTAATTTTATTTTGGAAATATTATTGTATATTATAAGAAATGTAGTTTCAATAAAGGAAAATGCCATATTAAATATTTAATATTATTATGTATTTTTATTTTGAAAATATTATTGTATATTATAAGGAATGTAGCTTCAATAAAAGAAAATACCATATTAAATATTTAATATTATTAGTATGTATTTTTTTCTTGGAAATATTATTGTATATTATAAGGAATGTAGTTTCAATAAAGGAAAATGTCATATTAAATATTTAATATTATTAGTATGTATTTTTTTCTCGGAAATATTATTGTATATTTTAAGGAATGTATATAAAGGAAAATACCATATTGAATATTTAATATTATTAGTATGTTTTTTTATCTTGGAAATATTATTGTATATTATATAAGGAATGTAGTTTCAATAAAGGAAAATACCATATTAAATATTTAATATTATTAGTATGTATTTTTTTCTCGGAAATATTATTGTATATTTTAAGGAATGTATATAAAGGAAAATACCATATTAAATATTTAATATTATTAGTATGTATTTTTATCTTGGAAATATTATTGTATATTATAAGGAATGTAGTTTCAATAAAGGAAAATACCATATTAAATATTTAATATTATTAGTATGTATTTTTATCTTGGAAATATTTTTGTATATTATAAGGAATGTAGTTTCAACAAAGGAAAATACCATATTAAATATTTAATATTATTAGTATGTATTTTTATTTTGGAAATATTATTGTATATTACTAGGAATGTAGTTTTAATAAAGGAAAATACCATATTAAATATTTAATATTATTAGTATGTATTTTTATTTTGGAAATATTATCGTATATTGCAAGGAATGTAGTTTCAATAAAGGAAAATACCATATTAAATATTAAATATTATTAGTATGAATTTTTATTTTGGAAATATTATTTTATATTACAAGGAATGTAGTTTCAATAAAGGAAAATACCATATTAAATATTTAATATTATTAGTATGTATTTTTATCTTGGAAATATTATTGTATATTATAAGGAATGTAGTTTCAATAAAGGAAAATACCATATTAAATATTTAATATTATTAGTATGTATTTTTATCTTGGAAATATTATTGTATATTATAAGGAATGTAGTTTCAATAAAGGAAAATACCATATTAAATATTTAATACTATTATGCATTTTTATTTTAGAAATATTATTGTACTAGTGCATGCCTTCGGGCACTGTGTAAATAATGTTAGTATGACATACTTTACAAAAATTAATTAAAATAAATCAATTCAAAATGATAATAATTTCACTGCTACAGAAATCAAATGTAATAAATTAATTCAAAATGACAACAATTTCATTGCAATATTAAGCTTCACACATATGTCGAAATTGGAAATTAGTCGAAATAGGAAATTAGTCGAAATAGGAAATTGCAATCTTGACAAACTTCATAATTCAAGTCGAAATAGCCAATTTATAATATGAAAATGTTGTGTACAACATAAGCAAAGATATTCCTGCCAAAATAACACATGTATAGTGAGTTAGAATGGGACGACTTTCAATAAAAGAATGTGTCTAAATTAGTATTATAACTGAGTAATCTTTTCGTTTTATCAAATTTCAAAGCTTCAAGAAATGGTGAATGAACATTTTGGTACAAAAGAGTAATCATTCTAGCTTTAAGGAAAAAAAAAAGGATTAATAATCATTCAGTTTCAGATGAAAGAGCCAACCACCAACACACATTGAAAAACAACACAATCCCAACATTTCTAAGGTGGATTAGTCATCTGCAACAAAATCACTCCAATGCTTGATTTCACTTTAAAAAATAATTAAAAGAAATCATAACAAGAAAAATCACATCAAAATACCTTCGTGAAATAGAGAAACCAATAACTGCGAATTAACAAGAATTGAACATAAAAAAAAAAAAATTCAATATAACCCTTCTTGATACATATGATCAAGCACCTTTCAATTTAGTTCTCAAGTCTCTTGATTAGTGTATATCATGACTTGTGAGTTCACATGTTGCTGCTTAATGAATATGAATATGATTTGTATCCGGAAAAAAAAAATGAATATGAATTGCTAAGTATAACATTTTTTTTTCAATTTAGCACGAAGAATTTAACAATTTAGATAATACATGAAAACAAATGAAAATAAAAAATTACATCTAATTTTGAATCCCATTACAGGCAGCTCATGACAAAAAGCTTTGCCCAATTAATCATTATACAACAATTTACTCAAAATTCTCACTATCATTGTTTTTCTTCAATATACTCATCATAACAAAAGAAACCCAATAAAAAATCTAAATACAAAGATGTTACCTTCTGCAATATCATGGACAATTGCCACTTTTATACACTTGAAATTTGAAGGAAAAAACAAATTTAAAAATCAAAGTCAAAATACATCACTCTAATCAAGTGCCAAGGATTCACACACACACACACACACAAATCAATTACATGAGATCGAACAATTAATGTTGGTGATGAGAAGAGATCGAACAATTATATGTGTAATAAATTTTTATATTACAATTTATTAAGTAGTGTCTAATGAAATGATTAGAAGGCTTTTGTAAATTCAACAATTAGAAGGCTTAACCATAAAGTGAAAATTACCACCACCTCAATAAGATAAAAAATTGTAATGATTGAAGAGATCGTACTTAAGTGCTCAAAGTTGTAATTTAAAACATTCCCTACAAAAACCATGCACGTTGTGTAAAAAAACTTTCACTTAAAATAAAAATCAAACTAACATTAAACAATCAAGGGTGAATAAAGTCAAAATTTTCAAATGAAAACAACTCTTTCATTATCATATTAACAATTAACAAAAGGATAAAGAGATTTGATTCTTCTTCTACTTCTAAACACACCAGTCATTAATTGATTAAATACATAAATTGAAAATCATTACCTAATCACAAACATAAACATTAAGAGAGACATTCTAGTTTGTGCAAGAATTAGATGGTAAGAAGACATTATAGCCAAATCATCACCCACCCTCATCCAATCAAACCACCAATCAGATGGTTGTAGTTGATAATCAAATAGAAAACTTCCAAGAAAGAAAAGGAAAGAAGCAAATTAATACTTACGCAGTTTCCCTAATATATTCTTTGTCACTGGGAATCCTTAAACCAGTTAATTGATCAAATGTAAAATTAACTGTAAGGATAGAGATGTGATATTTGTAAATTATAATCCATAACTACACAACTGGGTCATGAATAAGCCTGTGAAACTAGACAAAACTTTGTCAAGCCAAAAAATTGTTTCTAACACTATACCCATTGGCAATATAAACTTAGGTTTTTGCTTAATGTTGCCTCTAAGCCAAAATATTGGTTCTGCCACTAAACCCATTGGCAATATAATTTAATTATGAGGGTAGGCTTGATTGTTCTAATGCTATGTCCTGAAACCATAATAGAAACATAAAATTAGAAAATATTATTCTAATCATATGTCCTGCAAAGACTAATATATTGAAACTATAATAGAAATATAAAATTAGAATAAACAGCATTAAGAGCAAAGAGACGTGTCATTATGTTTAGCGGACCATGTTTAAAGCATTAACCAACTTTTAGGAAGAGTTGTCTCAATTTAAGGGCAATGCTACATTTCCTCTTAGCAAAGGGACAATAAGGAGGATGTGCTCCTAGTAGTACTTGATCTACCTACCTGACATCTATTAGGTTACTAAGAGCATCTCCAATGGCTCATCAGATTTTTTATCAAATCCGAGTAAAAAAAAAAAAAAACAATTTCCTCGATTTGATATCGCCTCCTCTAATGGAGAAATTTGGCTTTTTATTAAACTATCGGTCGTCTGGGCAGACGACCGGCCGGTTGACCAGTCAATGCAAAAAAAATGAAAAACCTAGTTCTGATCTTTCTCTCTTTCCCGACTTTTTTTTTTTTTACTGAGAAAACAAAGAGGTGGTCGACTGAGGGGTCAACTGGGGGGTTGACCTCCTAGTGTAAATGTAACGCCCTCAAAATAAGACATAACATATTCATTCATAAAGTCCATAGAATATAGAAGTAGTATTACATTCCATACATCAGAGTTTTCCATGCAAAAGATATTACATGCTTAACAACAAGAATAAATGCCTAACGGTTTACAACCTCCCAAATCCATACTTGGTTACACAGAAGAAGAGTTCTAACTCTTTTACATATAAAGCCCTTGGTTTGAATTACATGTAACACAAAAAGGTAACAACAAAAAGAAGTCTTTCGCCCCTAAACCTCCCAAGCTATGTCCTTGGAGGCGACATATCACCGGTACCTGAAAATGGTGTCCCAAATAGGATGAACCAAAGTCCAATAGAGATATGCTAAACCAGATATGAGAGTTAACTAAAACATTAGCATCTGATAAATGTTTAACACTAGTAAACTATATACATCACCTTTGTAACATATCAACGTTTACACCATATACAATTCCCTTTCCACTATTTATTCAAATCGATTCATTGACATAGTCCAATGTTATCCAAACAGTTTAAACGAAATGAGACTACAACTCATATATCAACACTTCAATTTTCTTGCCATTTTACGGAACTACGTCCGAGGGAACCGGCACCCAAGTATGCACAAGTTTTCAAGATTTGCCATTTTACAGAATTTTCATCCGAGGGAACCGGCACGCATATATCCACAAGATTTCGGGACTTTCACCCTGGATACTCCGGCCAACTTAATTATAAATGGAGTCCATCCCCTATCTCCTCCCAAACAATGATACATATGTAATGTATTAAAAGCACATAGTCACATACAATGACCTAACAATTCACATATTCCATGTGTTAATTCCACCGTCACATTCAATGACATAGTCCAATTGATTAGTTTCAATTTTTCCGAATCATCATGCAGTGTCTACAACAATCAAGACTATCCTCCACCGATAGCACAAAACAGTTATTTCTAAATAGATAAATAAATCTATCAAACAGATAATTTATTACATTTTCCATCGGTGAGTGATTTATCAATCCAACCACACCATTCAATCACAATTTCTCCCAATTTCAAGATTCTCAACCCAATTTCATATTCCCACAATTTATCAAATTAATTATACAAATTAATTATTTAAATTCATTTAGGACGTTTTCCTCCTTTTCTCAAACTTCAACCCTAAGGCTCAATTTCATTAACTATACACAAATAAACCCCATTTCAAGGCTTCACACACATAATGGAACCCAAATATATAAAACCCCTCTTTCAAACACTTCAAATTTCAAACCCTAACTTCCCAAAATTTCCCAATTTCACCATTTATACTAAATGACTACTATTTATGTTAAAACTCATAAAAAAGAGTAGTTTATCCCTACCTCAAAAGGAGAAGCTCAAAGGAGAAGGAAGAGAAACTTGAAGATGCTCCAAACACAAGCTATTTCGGATCAAAGTGAAGCCCACACAAAGCTCTACCTTTTTAACAAAGGAAAATTGGTAGAAAACCACTAAAACAAGGTGTATTTGTAGAGAGAGAGTGTGTGTGTAGAGTGAGAGACAGCCAAATCTAGGGTTTTGAGAGAAATGGAGATGAAAAAGTGATGTAAAACCACACTGCTGTGAACTGGTATATACAGGGCTCGCTCGAGCAAAGGAGTGGTTGCTCGAGCAACCAGACACAAAAGAACCTCGCTTGAGTGCAAGAAGTGTTGCTCGAGCGAACAATGCAAAGCTTCAGGTCTGCAACGCAGAAGCACGCTCGAGCGCAAGAGTTCTCGCTCGAGCGAAGAAACACAAAACAGAGGGCTTGCTCACTCAAGCGCAAGAAAGCTCGCTCGAGCGAAGAATACCAACCTTCACGTCTAAAAGAGACACAGACGCATGCTCAAGTGCAACATTGCTCGCTCGAGCGAAGAGACACAAGACACAAAGCTCGCTCGAGCACAAGAAAGCTCGCTCGAGTGGAAACTGTGTCTGAAAAAGAAACTTGAAAACCCACAATACTCGCTCGAGGGAAGACGCAAACACCCAAGGCTCACTCGAGTGCAAAGAGCCTCGCTCGAGCGAAGAAGCCAAATCCTGGGCAGCAACCATTTGTTTCAACTCATAACCAACCTGTTCCAAACTTAGCCAACACATCCCACAACTCAAATATAAGGAATTAAAGGATGAAAACAGGACAAAGACAACAACATACAATCACTAAACCCGAGTTCGGAATACAATAAATGACGGGAAAAACTGGGATCGCTATAACCTCCCCCCCTTAAAGAATTTCGTTCCCGAAATTTTTTACAAGTTTCAAAATTGTGATTTCTCAATTCTTGACATGATTATAATTCAATCATTCACTATCATGACCCACCACTGGTCATTCCATCTTTTCTCAAGAGAACAAATTACAATATAACTCAACATGTATCATCAACATGCATCCTTTGAAATCCAACTAACTTTAACACATATATCTCATGCTTTTCAAAACATATTCAATGTTCATAATCATATTTGCATTTCTAAAACATATTTAACATATACAATGTTAAAGTAAACTTTCATTTCTGAAACATATTCAACGATTACAACATTTCCATAGTCCAAAACATACACAATGTTTCTAGAATTCATCAATAAAACAAAATTTCCAATACATGGTTAAACATTAACAAACAAGTCCGGATATTTCTCTCGAACCTCTAATTCGCGTTCCCAAGTGGCTTCCTCTACCCCATGATGTTTCCATAATACCTTAACCAAGGGAATCGTCTTGTCTCGTAAGACTTGGTCCTGTCTATCTAAGACCCTCACCGGTCTCTCCTCATACGAAGCATCCTCATCTACCTCTAAGTCGGTCCAATCCAATATATGCGATGGATCCGGCTCGTACTTTCGAAGCATACTAACATGAAACACGTCATGCACTCCGGATAGTTGCGGCGACAATGCTAAACGGTAGGCAACGTTCCCAATTCGCTCAAGGATCTCAAAAGGACCAATAAACCGAGGTGACAACTTCTCACTCTTCCCAAACCTCATTAAACCCCGCCTAGGTGATATTCTCAGAAAGATGTGATCACCCACCACGAACAATAAAGGCCTCCTCCTACGGTTGGCATAACTCTTTTGGCGACTTTGGGCTGTAACTAACCTTTTGCGGATAAGTGCCACTTTCTCCGTCATTTCTCGCACCAACTCTGTGCCCAACAAAGATGCATCACTGTAACAACCCTCATACTGTTTACCGATTAATGACTGATTAACTGCTAATTACTGTTAACCGAGACTGATTATGACTGATGATTGAACTGAATAAAGTACTGAACTGACTGACTGAAAACTGGAACTGAAATGACTGAGTCTATCTGTTTAATTGCACGTCTATCTGTTTGATTAATTATTTGATCTGTTTGTGTTTTAGCGGTTAAACTGCTAATTGAAGGCCTTATCGGCGGCCGAATCGGGAATTGATTGAGGTTTTATGATCCTCATAATTAATGTGATTTTATGGTATATTTATCTGAAAACTGATTAGGTATGATTAAACTATATTAAAATGAGATAATTGCAAAAGTTTGCCGTAATTATCGTTTTGCCACCGAGTGGCCCACTACCTAGTTATGCTAGAGCCTTGCATACTTGACTCTAAACATCTCTTAAGCTCCATTTCTTGCACACAAACCGACCATAGGGAGGCGAGAGTGAGAGATTGAGTTGTTCATCTTGAGTTCTTGAAGATTTGGCTTAGACAACTTGGAGAATTGAAAGTTGATTGTTGATTTGTGGTTTTACACTTATAATTGAAGCTCTAGGTAAGAGAATTCAACCTTTATTGATGTGTTTGAGCTTGTTCTTGCATGATTCATGTCAAAATTGAGAATTGAGCCATGATTTAGTGCTAGCATGTTGTAATAGAGCATAATTCATGCATGCATGTTAGTATTGTGGGATTTTGAGTTGAGTTCATGGCAAATTGTCACATGCATGTCCATAATTTTGTAATGGTCCATGTTTTCAACTTGTTTTTGGATCAATTGGCTCCTTAGAGCATCAAATTGAAGCCTTGAATTGATTTGAATTCATGCATGTTTGCATGTTCTCCATGTTCATGAAAATGGTTTGAAATTGGGTTTGAATTAAACACCCTTGGGCTTTGATTTCTCAAAATTGAGCTTTGAACCATGTTATTCTATGTGTTTACAAATGTTTTCTGGAAATTCAGCCCAAGAGGTCGAGTTTTGAATCGTGGAAGCTTGGTTTGAGCTTGGAGGTGCAATCTGGGTTTTCCAGATTTTTGCACTTCCGCTCGAGCGGGGAATTGGGAGCTCGAGCGGAGAATCCGAGCATCCAGTATTTCTCTGCACTGTTTTACAGTCCGCTCGAGCGGAGTCTTGTGTCTCAAGCTCAAGCGGGCGTCGAGCGGAGATATCACTCATTCAATACTTTTACAGTACGCTCGAGCGGGAAAGTTGACGCTCGAGCGTGTACCTTTGTTGCATGTCCGCTCGAGCGGGTAAACCGCGCTCGAACGGGACTCTATTTTTCTGAAAAAATCTGAAAATGCTTGTAACTGTGCATCTTTGCATCCTCATCCCATTCTAGGCATTCTTAGGCCTAGTTTAAGACATCTTCATGAGGGCGTAGATGTAGAACACACCGAGGCAAATTAGGGATTAAGTTATTATCTTTCCCAACTGTGTAGCTTAGTGTGTTCAATCTGTTAACTGTGTAGGGTTGGCGACTGGGGAGACACGCTCTAGCATACTGTAGCCCAAACTCTGTGAGTAACAATTGTGTAAAGATATGTTCAACTGAGAATGTTTTCTGACTGTTTAACGAAACTGTTTTCTGAAGTAATTATTGTTAATTGTTTGAATGTATGTCCTATATTCTGAAATGTATTGTGGCATCCTTAGCAACTGTTGTATACTGTTACTGCTACTGTTACAGAGATCTCTGTCGGTTCCCTCGTAGAACCACTACTGTTTACTGATTGATGGCCATCATTACTGTTCAGTCTTTAAGACCTACTGTTTACTGCTATGCTAATGGATGTACCACATATGACTGAATAACTGTTCTGACTGAAAGACTAAAGTATTGTTTAATGAACTGCTTTCATTACTGTAAGGGCATTTCATTCTTAACCTCTTTACGCATTATGTTATTCACTGGGCTTTAGCTCACTGTTTATATATATATATATATATATATATATATGTAGGTGCTCAGCCACCAGATCGGAGCTAGGAGCGTGGGTTAGACTCCAGTTTTGTCAAGCCAGCCTTTGTGCCTCACTGCGAGGTCCCGAGTTGCCATGCTATGGCTTTGGGGTGTTTTGTTTTTCCCCCGTCTGTCTCCATACTGTTTGGATTACTGTATAAACTGTCAGCTACTAACTGTACTGTTATCAAGGGATTAGGTCCCTATACTGTGTGACTGTAAATTTTGTATAGACTGTACTGTTTGTATGTATGAATGCATGAAAAATCTTTTTGGCATACAAACTGTCACAGCTCAATGGACATTATTTATTTACTGTATTGGCTTCCGCCGGGCCCTGAACTCTGTTTTACTGTACTACTGTTAAGCAGGCCTTCGGTAATCTCGAATTACTGGCCGGTTACGGTTCTAAACCCATAGGGCCGGGTTTGGGTCATGACAATCACCCACCTCGGCCCAACACAATGGAGATCTACATGGGCGGCCATATAAGGCCTCAAATGGTGCCATCCCAATACTCGATTGGAAACTATTATTGTAGGCAAACTCCACTAAAGGTAGATGTCTCTCCCACGATCCCTTAAAGTCAAGGACACAGCCATGAAGCATATCCTCAAGGATCTAAATAGTACGCTTGGACTGCCCGTCAGTTTGAGGATGATAAGTCGTGCTAAAAGTCAATCTAGTGCCCAAGGCACTCTGCAAACTCTGCCATAACCTAGCAGTAAAACGCAAATCTCTATCTGAGACAATCGACACTGGGACCCCGTGCAACCTCACTATGTCCCGAATATACAAGTCGGCAAGGTAATTTACCGAATCTCTCACGCGTATAGGAATAAAGTGCGCCGACTTAGTCAACGTGTCAACTACCACCCAAATGGCATCACTACCCCATTAAGTCCACGAAAGGCCCACGACAAAATCTATTATGATGTGCTCCCATTTCCACTCGGCTATAGGTAAGGGTTGCAACAAACCCGCTGGCCTCTGATGCTCGGCCTTCACTCGCTGACAAGTAAGGCACTTAGATACAAAAATTGCAAGATCTTTCTTCATACCTCTCCACCAAAACTGGCAACTCAGATCATGATACATCTTCGTGCCTCCTGGATGCACCGTAAGGCGTGAATAGTGAAACTCTCAGAGCACTTCCTTTCGGCAAGACTCCAACACAAACAAGTGGTCTCGGTACCTCACACTCAGGTCAGGATACATAGTCAAACCCTTCTCTACCTTCCCACTAGAGATCTTCTCCCGGAGGGATTCTACCTCAAGGTCACCCCTCTGTGCCTCTAACATTAGATTCACAAGTGTAGATTGTGCAGCTATAGAAAACAAGTCTGCAGACTCAACAGACTCACCCACAAGCAAGTCGAACTCGCCAAGAGCACCCAACATCTCCCACTCCCGGATAGCAATACAAGCCACATCACTAATGGATTTCCTACTTAGGGCATCGACCACAACATTGTCCTTTCCCGGATGATAATGCAACTCGAAGTCATAATCCTCTATGAACTCCATCTGCCTTCTCTGCCTCAAATTTAAGTCTTTTTGTGTAAATAGATACTTCAGACTCTTATGATCTGAGATTCAGACTCTTATGATCCGAGAACACCTCAAATCTCTCACCATAAAGTTAGTGCCTCCAAATCTTCAAGGAAAATATCACAGCTGCTAACTCTAGGTCATGAGTAGGGTAGTTCATCTCATGTGTTCTTAACTGCCGTGAGCCATAGGCTACTACCTTCCCTTCTTGCATCAATACACAACCCAAACCCACTCGTGAGGCATCACAATACACTGCATAACCCAAACCCTCTCCAGAATAATCAAGACTAGAGCGGTGGTAAGTCTAACTTTAAGCTCTTGGAATGATTTTTCACAAGTCCCACTCCACACAAATTTAACCCCTTTCCGCGTCAATTTAGTCAAAGGCGAAGCTAGCCTGGAGAAATCCTTCACAAACCAACAGTAGTACCCGGCCAACCCCAAAAAACTATGAATCTCGAAGACACTCTTAGGTTGTGCCCAATCTTGCACCGCCTCTATCTTGGATGAATCTACAGTCACCCTTTCCCCCGATACTACATGGCCTAAGGATTTAACCTCTCTTAGCCAGAACTCACACTTCCCAAACTTAGCATATAGCTTATGGGCTCTAACCAACTCAAGCACCACTCGCAAGTGTCCCTCGTGCTCCTCCTCAAACGGTGAATAAATCAAAATGTCGTCCACAAAGACGACTACGAAGCGATCCAATAACTCTCAAAAAATCCAGTTCATCAAGTCCATGAACACAGTCGGTGCATTAGTAAGCCCAAAAAGCGTCACCAGAAACTCATAATAGCCATACCGCGTACGGAATGCCGTCTCCGGGATATCCTCCTCCCTGACCCTCAACTGGTGGTAACTCATTCTCAAGTCTATCTTATAGAAAACAACGGAATCCTTTCAACTGATCAAACAGATCATCTATACGAGGCATAGGGTACTTGTTCTTAACCGTAGCCCGGTTCAATTTTCGATAATCAATGCAAAGTCTCAAAGCCCTATCTTTCTTGTCACGACCCCATTCTGCCCCTAGTAGAATGGTGCCATGATGGCCAGTAATCCGAGATTACCAAAGGCCAACTCACAAAGATTCACACACAAACAGAACATACATATGGGGCTTACAAGTGCGGAAGCAATAATTTAATTTTAATTAGTCCATAAGAGCTGTGCATAGATCAAATGAAATGACATCCATCTTATCGAGGTCTCATAACTTGAATACAAATGAATAAGTACATAATACATCTTGATCAAAAGGCTTCTCAAGCCGACATATGCAAAATACAATGAATCACAAGCCAAAAAGCATAGTCTTCAAGATGCTATCAAAAGTATGAATCCAAAACATCATGCCAAATGCATCTAGGCGTCACCGCCGTCCTGCTCATCACCTACATATATATATATATATATATATATAGAGGGTGAGCTTGGATACTCAGTGAATGATATAATTAATAGAGGGGTTTGCATGAATGATATCCGAGATCTTTATCAAACCAAAACACATCATATCTTGTACGGAATCAAAGGACAAATCAAGTTCATCTAACAAATTTTTCAAGTCTCAAGGGATGCTTACTAGCATCAATAATACAAGGGATGACATAATCAAAGGTGCTACAAAAGTTTAGAGTTCCCTAGCACATACGGACTTGTGCTACAAATGCTTATAGTCCCCTAGCACGTACGGACTTGTGCTACAAATGCTTATAGTCCCTTAGCACGTACGGACTTGTGCTAGAAATTCTTATAGTCCCTTAGCACGTACGGACTTGTCAAGAATGTTATCAAAACCAAAGCCAATACTTGATACACAAAATAGAGATAGTCATTCATGCTTAACAAATACTTTTCCAAAACAAGCAAGGCAAAGCTTTATCAAATGTCATAACATAGCTTTATTAAAAATACCACTCACTTAGTTCTTCAAGCGTCGGGGTCAAAGCAAGAGTCCAAGTCCTACAAACACATGGCAAAGTCTATTGAATGCACTCTCAAACAAGCTTTACATGAATGCAAATGATCTTGGCATTTCTTCAAAACTAAGTCGGACCAAAACAAGACACTGTTTCTCATCTCGAGAAAACATAATGGGCACCAACCAGGTCTTGACCGAGGTCCCACACCTCCTTGCCGAGGTGTGGTCCCGATGGCCACATTCAAGGAAATGAAGTCAGGAAAATCTGGGTTTCCCTCTGCTGAAAAACATGAAGAACATGAACATGAAGAACATGAAAAACATGAATGCTCAATCACAACTTGTTATTACGAAATCTGGGATTTCATAAGATGAGTTCGAAAACATGGACCTGGGTACCCATACTTGAAGATCTTATGAAGACAAACACAAAAACATGAATCTTGATGCAAGCTTTCGGATCAAACAAGGCTTTTATTCAAGAACACATGAATATCACTTTCTCTTTCTAAAACCAAACTTTAAATCAATGCATGGCTGACAAATCATGCTCGATCGTGCAATGCAGCTAGATGAATGTGGAGAAATGGTTCGGAAATACTCTTCGGATCCTGGGAGACACTAGTGATCCTCAGCTAGTCACTTGAAAAGATATAAACACTCCGGTCCAGGGTGCCAGAATTAGCACTCCGATGGACAAGTTAGTTCAGACACTCAGGGTAGCTTCATTAGTAAGTTTTGTGAAGTGATTCTTACATACCTTTCTATAACCGTTGTTCCTTTATTTATACCTGTTCTTTTTGATCCTCGGGGCCAGGGCCTATTTTTTAATCATTGTCCTTTCTTTTATTTGGCCCTAAGGACTTACACTTATTCGGCACATATATTATATTCGGCTCCCCGCTCTCGTAGGATATAGCTGATTAATATCAGTCTTCCAATGGTACACACTATCTGATTTTTCCATATATTCGGCCCCTACAATTGCCCCCCGAACTCCCCATTGATGGAAGTTAATCGGTGTGTTTGGTCTTGAATTGGAAAGGTTAAAATAGGTCAGGCGGCTTCGCGTACCCCAATATAGATGTCAGGATGCGCACACCTTTTCGTTCATCATTACGCTATCTCGCCTCAATCGTGTGTCTCGCATTTATTGTGATTTGAAATTTCAGTCCTTTCGAATGCACAGTTCGTCGAGTATTCGAGACTCTTGGACCGCCAGCAAATATCCCTTCTCTGACTCGCATTCTCTGTAACTCTTCTCTGTCTACCCTTGTCTCCCTTGCTCCTCGTAAGTCTTCTTCTCTTTTCTTTGCAATCTTACTTTTTTGTTTATTATTTTCATTTTGGTGAACCCTTTATTCCCCGTGAAAATAGCCAAACACTTGAAAGACCTCCTTTCTGAGGGTCGTGTCTCCAGATTTCGACGACACTTTTCCATCCCCGTCGATGTTCATCTATCTCTAGTGACGGACAACACTCTGGATATGGAGAGAGAGGATCAAAATTCAATCGTCTTTCCTCTCCTATCCATTACAGAGGGCGGGGTCCGCTTTCCCCTACATCCATTCCTTAGGTCCGTCCTCCGCTATTGGGGTCTGATTCATTCTCAGCCCAATGTGAACTTTTTTCGAATCGTAATGGGGTTCGTAGAGTTGAATCGGCGCCTCAGGATCGATCTTGGGATTCCGGCCATTCGACACTGCTACGCTTTAGCCAAATCTTCCGGTCGGCTTGGGCGGTACTTTCTTAGGGCCAAGGATACTGACCATCATTTGGTAACCATGTTCGCCAGTTCTGGCAAGCGTGTGGATGACGTAATGGTCAATATCTGAGGGAACTGGGAATTTGGTGAAGGCGAGGATCGCCTAGACCCTATTCCCAAACGGAGGGGTGAACCAGGTTGCCGTGTGTCTTCTTGTGTTTTACTGAACTTTTCTTTTACTCGGCTTTCCCCCTGTGTCTAACCCCTTGCCTTTGCAGGCAGTAATTTGAAGAAGATTCTAGTTTCTACCGACGACGCGGTCCTTGCACAGGTTGCAATTGCACTTGGATACTTCGGCCGTCCAAACTTACAGAAGCAAGGGAGAGCGGCCCACATACTTCTTCGATACGAGCCTACTTACACTACTTTTTTGGCCGCTGACAATATTCCAATTCCATCTGGCGATCGACAGCTTGCGGCTCTTATCTTTCCTAGCTTCAAGAGTCTCAGACAAGTTGGTCTCGAAGCCTCTGACTCGGGGCAAGACGTCGAGCTGGTGGTAGAGGTAGTTGCCGAACCAAACAGAGAGTTCGCTGAGGAGGCCGAAGAGGTTGACGAGGCCCTAAACTCGGCGTTTGAGGCAGCCAGACGTAGTTAGCCTACCTCGCCGTCCACTTTGGGTCGGGTGGAGTTTTCTTTTGGAGATATTTTTAGAGGTTTGGGAGACTTACCCAGCGATTTTTTTGAAGGTATGGCTGGGGAAAGCCTCACGCAGATGGCTCGAAAGAAAAATGCCAAGCGTATGGCCGCCCGAAAAAAGGCCGAGGCCGCCCGTTCTAGACCTGCCTTGGTTGAGTCTTCTGAACCCGTTATTGAAGAGCCAGCTAAGATTGTTGCGGCCGAAATGGCGAAAGAGGTTGAACAACCGGTCATTGATGAACGGTTGATTCCGGAAGAGCGGTGCAAGAAGCGTAGCGCTAAGGGAGAGGCCGGCTCAGAAGATAGTCTTGTCGACAAAAGGCCTCGATTAGAAGAATCGGACGTGGTTGTTCCTTTTATTATTCAGCCAAAGATTAGAGACACGCCGATTCCTTTTGACGCATCTATCATTACCGACCCGGCGGTAGCCTTGAGCCTGGCGGCATCAATCTCCCTACCAGCTGATAAAGCATCCTTTCATGCTGTGCCGGATTTGGTGGTCATAGCCCTATCTGCGCAGTCGGCCCTTTTGGTAGGTGAACTTTGACTTGTTTTGATTTTGGTTGCCTATGGCATCTAACGATTCCAACTCGTTTTGCAGATGGTCGGCAGGATCGCCGACTTGGGCCGCCGCCTACACGATGCCCTTGAGAGGATTGACCGTTTGCAGTCAGAAGTGGTCCATCAAAAGAGCAGGGCCGAGTTTGAGATAATGAGGGCCGCTAGGGAGACTGCGCGAGCCGAAGCCGAAGTGGAAAGGGCTCGGGGTACCGATTAGCACCGTTCTGACGCCAACGATAGGGCGAACGTGAGCAAAGAATCGCTTAGGCTAGCCGAGGAGGCGCTTAACAAGATGGAGACTGAGTTAGCAGAGTTGAAGGCGGCTAAGGAAAAGGCAGAATCGGAGGCTTCTGCCGTATTCGAAGCAGGAAAAGGTGCCGCCTTCAAAGAATACGTAGATGAAGTCCCCAAGTTTGAGAATCGGGGGTTCAAACACGGGTGCCGTTGGGGTTACATTGGCCTCGCCAATTCCTTATGAGCAGGTGGACGTTGAGCCACTTGAGTCTGACCCCGAGGATTGATCTAAGAGTCATTCGAATTTTATGAAATACTTTCCCTTTTAATGTATGTTTTTGTTTTTAGGACTTTTGTTGGTTCCGAGTAGTTTTCATGTATAAATTGGCTACTGTCTGCACTCAATTTATTAATGAAAATTATCTTCTTGTTTCACTACTAATGCGCAGTTTGTGATGTTATGTTGGTGTAGAATGTTTGCCTTTCACTACTTTAGTTAGAATGACTACTCTGTTGACCTTTCTATGATTGAATATCATGATTAATCTGCCCTTGTCCCAGACGGTGCATGATCATTCGGGGGCCAGAGGAGGCGAACTTAGTTTTGTTGTCGATTCATGGGCCGGCTGGGGCACTTAAGCCGAATGTATTGATAAATCTATCACGCCCTTGCCCCAGGCAGCGCATGATAATTCTGGAGTCAATTCATGAGCCGGCTGGGGCACTTAAGCCGAATAGATTGATTAATCTATCACGCCCTTGCCCCAGGCGGTGCATGATCATTCTGAAGTCGATTCGTGAGCCGACTGGGGCACTTAAGTCGAATATATTGATAAATCTATCACGCCCTTGCCCCAGGCGGCGTATGATCATTCTGAAGTCGATTCATGAGCCGGCTGGGGCACCTAAGTCGAATAGATTAATTAATCTATCACGCCCTTGCCCCAGGCGGGGCATGATCATTCTGAAGTCGATTCATGAGCCGACTGCGGCACTTAAGCCGAATATATTGATAAATCTATCACGCCCTTGCCCCAGGCGGCGCATGATCATTCTGAAGTCGATTCATGAGTCGGATGGGGCACCTAAGCCGAATAGATTGATTAATCTATCACGCCCTTGCCCCAGGCGGGCATGATCATTCTGAAGTCGATTCATGAGCCGACTGGGGCACTTAAGCCGAATATATTGATAAATCTATCACGCCCTTGCCCCAATCAGTGTATGATCATTCTGAAGTTGATTCATTAGCCGGCTGGGGCACCTAAGCCGAATACATTGATTAATCTATCACGTCCTTGCCCCAGACAGTGCATGATCATTCTAAAGTCAATTCATGAGCCGGCTGGGGCACCTATGCCGAATAGATTGATTAATCTATCACGCCCTTACCCCAGGCAGTGCATGATCATTCGGGCGCCGGAGGAGGCGAACTTAGTTTTGTTGTCGATTCATGGGCCGGCTGGGGCACTTAAGCCGAATGTATTGATAAATCTATCACGCCCTTGCCCCAGGCGGCGCATGATAATTCTAGAGTTGATTCATGAGCCGGTTGGGGCACCTACGCCGAATAGATTGATTAATCTATCACGCCTTTGCCCCAGGCGGTGCATGATCATTCTGAAGTCGATTCATGAGCCGGCTGGGGCACCTAAGCCGAATAGATTGATTAATCTATCACGCCCTTGCCCCAGGCGGTGCATGATCATTCTGAAGTCGATTCGTGAGCCGCCTGGGGCACTTAAGCCGAATATATCGATAAATCTATCACGCCCTTGCCCCAGGCGGCGCATGATCATTCTGAAGTCTATTCCTGAGCCGGCTGGGGCACCTAAGCTGAATAGATTGATCAATCTATCATGCCCTTGCCCCAGGCGGGGCATGATCATTCTGAAGTCGATTCATGAGCCGACTGGGGCACTTAAGCTGAATATGTTGATAAATCTGTCATGCCCTTGCCCCAGGCGATGTATGATCATTTGGGCGCCGGCGGGTCTATCCAGTCGGCGCTGGGTGATTGAGGTTTTCATAACTAATGAAATTGCCTCGAGGGTGCTGCCTCTCTGTAAAGGATAAATGATTAAGGGTATAACTTTTATGAATACAGTAAATAACTGACTCTAGTTTTTGAAGGAATCATGTGAATGTCGAACAAACTTTTCTTTAACAGCAGAGGGGAAGTGAGGACGCTAGCTGAGCTGGGTGGAGACATGCATCGGGGTGGTGACCCTTCGCGCACAGGGCGTAGGAGTTCCAGGGATCGAGAGAGGCGTCAGTCTCCTCGACGTCGAAGCAGGTCGCCCAGGCGGGACAAGCAGTCGCAGGGCAGATCTTCTCAACCTCGAGTCGAGAAGGGATCTGACTTGAATCCGTGCCCATTAAGCTTTGCGATATTTGCAGGGAATAGACCCATGACAGAAGCGGACTAGATCGTTCGGGACCCAAATGTAGTGGTCAAGTTTGCTTGACAAATTTTTCCTCCTGAGGTTCAGCAATCGATGGTAGGCCGTTAGGACTACGAAGTACTTTGCGAAGACATTCACGGGGCGGTGAAGGGGCTTTACACTGCCTATGAAATCGGCATGCGGTTGCGCGTTGCCCGCCGAGAGATGGAGAAGAAAGAGGAACGTATTCGAAGTTTAGAGGCTCGCACAGAGGCGGCTGAGCACGAGTTAAGGAAGACCAAGGCGGCCCAGGCATAACCCGCCGGGCACGGAAACCTAATCGTGGAAGAGAGGGTTACCAGTCGGCTCATCAGTTCCGTGCTTGCCGATCGTGAGATGGCAAGTATGTTCACACTGGAGAACGCGAAGGGGAGGGCCTATGAGAAAGGTTTTCATGGCGGCCGAAAAGTTGGAATCAAAAAGACCAAGGAAAAACTTGCCGAAAAAGTTTGCCGATGTGAAAATTGTGGATTTAGGCACGGTTGGATCAAGGCATCTCAAGCTGCAGAAGCTCTTCGAGCGTCGGGCATTGATTCGGCATCGCCATTCTACCACAGTAAACATTTTCCGTTTTCTTCTTTTGAAGTCGAGAAGAGTGAGGATGAGGGTGATGCCGTATAAGTATACTTATTGTAAGGTTGAAACGCAGATCGCGTTCAAAACTAAGTAATATATTGCTTGTTTTATCGAATAAAAAACGTTCTATGATAAATATTTTGTTGCAGTTCGTATTTGGTATGTATGCATTTCGTTTTACTATATATGTTTGAATGAATGTATAAACGTTGATCGGCAGGGTCGGCCCATACGTGATAGTCGTTTATCCCTGAATGAGGCTATTGTAACTTGAGGAAGCTGAAAGCCAGTGGATAGAGTTGCTGCGGCAAATTCAACTCGGCTCGGGGCCTAGATTTTCGGCCAGTGCACGTGCTTCAAAAAGTCGTTTGGATAACTACGTTGTGGCGAATGTCAACCGACATTTTTCTCATGGAGTTTAGTGTTAGTGAAATCGCCTCAGGATTGGGGCCTTGAGATCACTGCCAGTATTGAAAATAAAAGGAGTGGGCGCTTCGCGCAGATAAACAATCACTCATGTGTGGTGGGATAAGTGGGGATGTTAGTCAGAGAGACTGGAGTTCAGCCGATCTTGGTGTTGCCATGGAGCGCGGCAGAGGACCCATCCGTATGGGAAGTAGGGCGTCCAAAAGTTGGCATGAATCTTCAAGTCGTCGAAGCAAATCACCCCGAAAGGAAAGGCAACGACCGTTGGGTTTTTATCCTTCCTTGTCCTGGATCTTTGCCTTGACATTGTCAATGGTATCAGTGGAGGACTTGGGCATAGTTGGCTCAAGGCATTGCAAACCGCGGAGGACTTTCGGGTGACGGGAGGTGATTCGGCGCTGCCGCTTTACCAATGCATCTTCTCCCTTTTTTAGCTTTTAAGTTTGGAAATGGGTATTGTAATGCTCCAATGCAAGTTGCGTTTATATAACAACTGTGTGATTAAATAAAAATTGTAATGCTCAAATGCGGGTTGCGTTTATGTAACAACTGTTTGATCAAATAAAAAGCTTTATTTCGAACATTTGCGTCTTATTCTGAATTTTTTGTATGCTTAGTTAAGCACCTTATTTGCGATGTTGGTGAGTTTTGTTTTGTTCGTGCCAAAGGGTACTCCGAATCCGGAGGCTAAATCGGCACTTAGGTGTCATGCACCAAAGGGGGCTCCGAATCCGGAGACTTAGTTTGGCCAATTGTGATATCCACGAAGGGCGCTCCGAATCCGGAGTCTTAGTTCGGCCAATCGTGATATCCACGAAGGGCACTCCGAATCCGGAGTCTTAGCCGGCCCTAACGTGTTATGCACCAAAGGGGGCTCCGAATCCGGAGACTTTAATCGGCCCTAAAGTGTCATGCACCCAAGGGGGCTCCGAATCCAGAGACGTAGTTCGGCCAATCGTGATATCCACGAAGGGTGCTCCGAATCCGGACACTTAGTCGGCCCTAAGGTGTCATGCACCAAAGGGGGCTCCGAATCCGAAAACTTTAATCGGCCCTAAGGTGTCGTGCACCTAAGGGGGCTCCGAATCCAGAGACTTGGTTTGGCCAATCGTGATATCCACGAAGGGCGCTCCGAATCTGGAGACTTAGTCGGCCCTAAGGTGTCATGCACCAAAGGAGGCTCCGAATCCGGAGATTTTAATCGGCCCTAAGGTGTCATGCACCCAAGGGAGCTCCGCATCCGGAGACTTAGTTCGGCCAATCGTGATATCCACGAAGGGTGCTTCGAATCCGGAGACTTAGTCCGCCCTAAGGTGTCATGCACCAAAGGGGGCTCCGAATCCGGAGACTTTAATCGGCCCTAAGGTGTCATGCACCCAAGGGGGCTCCGAATCCAGAGACTTAGTTCGGCCAATTGTGATATCCACGAAGGGCGCTCCGAATCCGAAGACTTAGTCGGCCCTAAGGTGTCATGCACCAAAGGGGGCTCCAAATCCGGAGACTTAGTTTGGCCAATCATGATATCCATGAAGGGCGCTCCGAATCCAGAGACTTAGTCAGCCCTAAGGCGTCATGCACCAAATGGGGCTCCGAATCCGGAGACTTTAATCAGCCCTAAGGTGCCATGCACCCAAGGAAGCTCCGAATCCAGAGACTTGGTTTGGCCAATCGTGATATCCACGAAGGGCGCTCTGAATCCGGAGACTTAGTCGGCCCTAAGGTGTCATGCACCAAAGGGGGCTCCGAATCCGGAGACTTTAATCGGCCCTAAGGTGTCATGCACCCAAGGGGGCTTTGAGAAATAAATTGAGCCATGAAGAAAAATTGCTTGCATTGCAGAAGCGATATATATACAAGTATCAAAGCCCACAGATCGGGTCAATGATAGGGTTTTCATTAAATCTCTGCTTGTGCCGATTGGGGGGAGCCATGGATCTCTTCAATGCCATGGGTTGTCAGGAAGCGCACAAGCTGATGATAAGTGCTTGGAACGGCCTTCATAATATGTATCCAGGTTCGCCCCATGATGACATTATACGACGAAGGGAGCTTTACAACCAAGAATTCAACTTCGACCGTTCTAGAGCCCGCTCGAACAGGTAGTATGATCTTCTCTAACGGGTATTCAGGATTCATATTAAAACTGAACAATGGGTGAGGCACCAGAGACAGATCTGACTCGTTGAGGCCGAGTTTGATGAAAGTTTGGTAATACATAACCTCTGAAGTACTCCCCGGGTCTATGAGAATGCGTTCAATGGTGAACCGATTTATGCGTAATTTAATGACCAACGGATCGATGTGGGAAGCTGCTGTGCTGCTAAGATCGGAGTCATTGTAAGTAATTGCCAGAGCTTCTTTGGGCCGTTCAGTCGGAATTCATTGCTTTTGGGGGATTAGATGCGATTGAATTGTGTTCACGGTTGGGGGTACAGGCAGGCTGTAGATCATATAGATCACGCCAAGTGGAGGTGAGTCCTACCTCAAGGCCAGTGCCGTGGTTGGCTTTCCTTTTCTCACGTACTGTTGCAGTCGGCCGTCTTGCACCAGTTCTTCCAGGTGATCTTTTAATGCGTAACAACTCTCCGTTTCGTGGCTGTGATCTTTGTGATATTCGCACCGCCTATCCCTTCTTCACATGTCGGGCAGCCCCACCATCTATGACGGCCATTTGAAGAATGGAAGGTGTTGGACTTTGGTCATTATTGTAGCTATTGGTTCTGACAACTCTGTGTACTTCTTGTCGCCACGGCTCAAACGCCTGCTGTCGACTTGCAGTTGTTCATTCGTCCGGTGGGAGCATTGATCGCTTGATCGGCGAGTATCCCATTTTTTGTCTCGTTTAGCGCATTGCCGAGGCTCTGGGCTAGGAGGTGGCGCGGAACTTATTGGTTGAGCAATTTCAGGGGGGGCCGTTTTGTTGGACATTTGGCCGTCTTTTATTCTCAAGGCATCATCTTCCACTTTGCAATACTCTTCAACTTTCTTCATCAACGCCCAGATTGTTTTGGGGGGTCTTCTGGTCAGGGAACTGCGAAGGGGACTATCAGGATGTAGTCCCATTTTGAAGGCGGTGATGGCCATGGAGTCGTTGCAAGCGTCGTCGACGAGGTTGAAGCACTCCCAATAGCGCGCCGAATACACTCTGAGCGTTTCTCCTGACTGAATCTGCATAGCCCAGAGAGAGTCAGCCTGTTTCGGCTGCACCTCGTTGGTGATGAACCTGGCCCTGAATGATTTTTGTAATTGATGGAAGCTTTTGATCGAGGCCGGCACCAACTTGTAATACCACCTGACAGCTAATGGCCCCAGGCTGCTGGGGAATATTCGGCACATGAGGGCTTCGTTGTCTGCATGCAATGTCATGGCCTGCTTGTAGTGACGGATATGATCAGTGGGGTCTGATTTTCCATTGTAGAGAGTGAATGACGGAGCTTTGAACTTCTTGGGCAGGGTTGCCTTTGCAATCCGTCGAACAAAAGGATCGTGCTGGTCCTCTTCGTCTGAACTGCTCCTCCTACGCTTGTTCCTTGTATGTAGGAGCTTTTCGGAGGAGCTGGAAGTTTCAGATCGTCCCTTCTTGTTGAGCTCCGTGGTTAATGAGTTGGAGTCGCTATCGGTATCCTTTGGTCAGGCTCGAGGTCATTGTCCATCGGCCCTCGGAGGTCGTTTGGGATCTTGGCGCATGGCTTCTCTCGATTTTACGACTTCGAGGGCCAAATCTTGATGGAGACGTTCATTTTCAGCGATCATGTTCTCCAGCCTTTGTTCATTCTGCTTTGCTTGTTTGATGATCGCCTGCATTGTCTCTTGCGCTGAGGTCATTGGTGAGTCGAAGTTCAAGGCGCGTCTTGTAGCGATGGTTTCTTTTCCAAGCATATTTGCTGGAGTGAGGTCATCCCCCTATGCGGTCTCGTCAATGGCTACCGGAGGATCTTCAGTCACGCCTGCCATAGATGTATTTGAGTATTCCCACAGACGGCGCCAATTGTGGAGAAATGGTTCGGAAATACTCTTTGGATCCTGGGAGACGCTGGTGATCCTCAGCTAGTCACCTGAAAAGATACAAACACTCCGGTCCGGGGTGTCGGAATTAGCACTCCGACGGACAAGTTAGTTCAGACACTCAGGGTAGCTTCTTTACTAAGTTTTGTGAAGTGATTCTTACATACCTTTCTACAATCGTTGTTCCTGTATTTATACCTGTTCTTTTTGATCCTCGGGGCCAGGGCCTACTTTTTAATCATTGTCCTTTCTTTTATTCGGCCCTAAGGACTTACACTTATTCGGCACATATATTATATTCGGCTCCCCGCTCTTGTAGGATATAGCCGATTAATATCAGTCTTCCAATGGTACACACCATCTGATTTTTCCATATATTCGGCCCCCACAATGAACAATTAGAACAACAAGAGTAGATCAAGATTCTAACCTCAATACACGAATCTAACGGCTCAAGGTGTGAAGATCAAGCTTGGAAATCTATTCCCTCTCTAAGAACTCCTCCTTCTTCTTCCTAGAGCCTCTCTCCCTAAAAGACAAGGATATGATACAAAAATGATGTGTTTCTCAACAGCTCACTGACTTAACCCTCTGCTGGGACACGTGGCATCGGTTGGTTGGCTCTTCTCAAAAAGATGACTGAGTGAAAAGATAAGACTATGACAAAGTGTGTTCAACAAGCAAGATGGCATAGGCACTCCGGCAGGTAATGATCTCGGCTAAGGACAAAGCTTTGGCAAGTAAGGTCTCAATGATCTCGGCTAGGAAGGACAACACTTGACTTAGCTGTGCCACACCTCGGCCTAGATGTGCCACACCTCGGTCTAGGTCATACCAATCCAGGAACAAGATCACTAGGTGCAAGGGTAACATCTCGGCTTAGATGATTCATATCTCGGCCTCGGTGGCGCACACCTCGACCTAGATGATGACATCTCGGCCAATATGTCAGGGTGGAGGTGGAGGTCAAACAAAGTGGTTCCAAGATAGTAATAAGTGTAAGAGGTTCAAAGGCGTGACCTAGGCTTAACAAGACCTCGGCTACACACCGAGCAAGAGACAGAACACATAAACAAGACGCAAGCCAAATCACATAAGCACAAAACAAGACGAAAACCTTACTTAAGGCAAAACAAGTCAAAAACTACAAATGCAAGCTTAACAAAACAAAACGTGCAAATGCACATGAACATGATTAAGATGGAGATGAGGGTCACTGCAGCCTACCCTCTTTAAAGAAGTTTGGTCCCCAAACTTAAGTTACCTTGCTCCGAAAACAATTCTGGATATCGGATTTTCATTTCTTCTTTCATTTCCCATGTAGCATCTTTGCCATAATGCTCTTTCCATTCAACCTTCACCATCGGTATCGACTTGTTCCTCAACTGCTTCACTTGTTTATCAATAATTCTCATTGGCTTCTCGTCGTAGCCCAAATCTTCATTAACCATAATCCTGGAATGATCAATCACATGCAATGGATCCCGAATATACTTCCTCAACATCAAAATGTGAAATACATTGTGGACTTGACTTAGTTTTGGCGGCAAAGCAAGTCTGTAAGCAACTGGGCTAACTCCTTCGAGGATTTCAAACGGTCCAATGTAACGAGGTGCTAACTTACCTTTCTTCCCGAATCTTGAAACTCCCTTCATCGGCGAAATCTTCAGGAATACATGATCCCCAACTTCAAATTCTAACTCTCTTCTCCTCTGGTCGGTGTAACTCTTCTGTCGACTTTGAGCAGTCCTAATTCTTTGTCGGATAAGTATAATCTTCTCAGTTGTCATTTGAATTAGTTCGGGACCGATTAAAGCTTTGTCTCTTACTTCGGTCCAACATATCGGTGATTTTCACTTCCTTCCATACAAAGCTTCATACGGCGCCATGCCAATGCTGGCTTGGTAGCTGTTGTTGTAGGCAAATTCTACTAATGGCAAATGCACTTCCCAACTTCCCTTGAAGTCCAATACACATAGTCTGAACATATCTTCAAGTGTCTGAATCGTTGTCTCTGTTTGCCTATCAGTTTAGGGGTGAAAAGCTGTGCTAAACTTCAACTCGGTCCCCAAGGCCCTTTGTAAACTCTGCCAAAATCTAGAAACAAACTTCAGATCTCGGTCTGATACAATGGACATCGACACTCCATGAAGTCTCACAATCTCATTCATATACAGTACAGCAAGTCGGTCGGCATTAAAGGTAGTCTTAACAGGCAAGAAGTGTGCTGACTTAGTTAATCTATTGACTACAACCCAAATTGAATCCATACCCTTCAGTGTCCTCGGCAAACCAACCACAAAATCCATAGAGATGTGCTCCCATTTCCATTCGGGAATCGACAAAGGTTGAAGAAGTCCTGCTAGTCTCTGGTGCTCTGCTTTCACTTGTTGACAATATAGGCACAGAGATACAAACTCAGCTATTTCTCTCTTCATATTTGGCCACCAGAAAGCCTGCTTCACATCTTGGTACATCTTCGTGTTTCCTGGATGAACGGCAAATTTGGAACCATGAGCTTCCTGCAAAATCTTCCTTTTCAACTCTGGGACGTCGGCCACGCACAACCTTCCCTCAAACTTAAGTACCTGGTTCTCAATGGTATATCCTGGTCTCGGCTTAGTGACAATCCTGGTACATACTTTCTTGAAGAATTCATCTTCCATCTGTCTGGCCCTCACTTTCTCATGATGGTCGGCTCCACTGAAACCATCGCTAGGCATGCCAAATTCCAATTTATCTTCCTGCTCAACGCATCGGCTACCGAGTTCGCTTTACCTAGATGATACTGGATCTGCATGTCGTAGTCCTTCAATAACTCAAGCCATCTTCTCTGCCTCCTATTCAGTTCTTTCTAAGTGAACAAGTACTTCAAACTCTTGTGATCTGTGAAAACTTGGCAAGAAGCTCCATACAAGTAACGACGCCAAATCTTCAAAGCAAATACTACGGCTGCTAATTCTAGATCATGGGTGGGATAGTTCTTCTCATGAGGTTTCAATTGACGAGATGCATATGCTATAACTTTACCCTTTTGCATTAACACACATCCCAATCCTTTATAAGAAGCATCACTATAAATCTGGAATTCCTCATTACTCGTCGGCAGTACAAGAACTGGTGCTGTAACTAACCTCGTCTTTAGTTCCTGGAAGGCTGATTCCCTATCCTCGGTCTATTCATACGCCACTCCTTTCTGAGTTAGTTGTGTCAAAGGTATTGCAATCTTTGAAAAATCCTTCACAAACTTTCTGTAATAACCGGCCAAACCCAAAAAACTACGAACCTCGGACACATTAGTCAGCCTCGGCCAATTTACAACGGCTTTAACCGTGCTAGGATCAACTGAAATACCTTCTTCATTAATCACATGCCCCAAAAATGAAATGCTGGAAAGCCAAAACTCACACTTGCTAAGCTTGGCATACAACTTCCTATCCCTCAAAATCTGCAGGGCAAGTCTCAGATGCTTCTCATGCTTAACTTCGCTCCTGGAATAGATCAATATATCGTCGATGAAGACAACCACAAATTTGTCTAAGTGAAGTTTAAAGACTCTATTCATCAAGTCCATGAATGCTGCAGGAGCATTAGTCACTCCAAAAGGCATTACCAAAAATTCGTAATGGCCATATCTTGTCCGAAAAGCAGTCTTCTCAACATCCTCGGCTTTAACCTTCAACTGATGGTAGCTCGATCTGAGATCGATCTTAGAAAAGACTCGTGCTCCCTGTTGTTGATCAAGCAAATCATCGATTCTCGGCAATGGGTACTTGTTCTTAATGGTTACCTTGTTCAGTTCTCGGTAGTCAATACAAAGGCGAAGTGTACCATCCTTTTTCTTCACAAATAAAACTGGTGCTCCCTAAGGTGAGGTACTCGGCCTAATAAAGCCCTTATCTAACAACTCTTGTAATTGCAGTTTCAACTCCTTAAGCTCGGCTGGGGCCATTCTATAGGGTGTTTTAGAGATAGGCTGGGTTCCCGACATAACGTCAACCGTAAATTCTATTTCCCTATCGACCAGGTGACCAGGCAAGTCATTTGGAAAGACGTCGGGGAACTCTCTAACAATCGAGATGCCGGCTAACCCAACGCTTCCATTCAAATCACTCAGTATACTACACAAATAACCTTGACACCCATTTTTGATCAATTTATAAGCTCTCATGGATGAGATCAAGTAAGGTGGAGATACTACCCCTTTTCCCCGAAATGTAACCTCGGCTTGGTTCGGGGGTTTCAACATGAATTTGTGGATGCATGATTCGCTGCTAACCAATCCATCCCCAATATAACGTCAAAATGAGTTATGTCCAACGGCATCAAATCAACTAATAATTCAACATTCTCAATCATAACAACACATGCTCTATAAATGGATGCAACAGTCATAGTTCTTCTAGACGGAGTAGACACAGATAACACATAATCAAGGGGTTCTAATTCCCTATTCAACTTCTCGGCAAACTTAGTAGATACAAATGAATGAGTAGAACCCGAATCAATCAATGTATATACATCTTGAGAGCAAATGGGAAGTATACCTGACACTACTGTCTCGGCGTTCTGGGTGTCTCCTGGCACTAAAGCAAAAACTCTGCCCTGCCTCATCTGTCCTTTCCCGACGTTGCCTTTCTGCGCCGGGCCCAAGGTGTTTCCATTCTTCTTACTATCATCAACCTTTGCCTTTGGACATTCTTTCACTCAGTGACCTACCTCACCACATTCAAAACAAGCTCCAGACACCCAACGACAAACTCCAGAATGTGGCTTCCCACAACTTGAACATGTCAGCCTAGTGCCACCTTCTTGTCTTAAGTTGCTTGAACTGCCTATGTTCGTCTTCTTCCTGGCATCAAATGCTCCTCGGTGATTGTCGTAATTTTGTCTCTTCTTCTGGTTCTCTCCTGAACTCTGGTATCAGTTCAGGTTAGCTTCTGCTAGGATGGCCTTGTCTAACACTCCAGCGCAAGTCGGCATGTTGAGCATGTTCACTCAGTCCTGTATCGGTCCACGTAATCCACTTTCGAACTTCCTAGCTTTTCTATATTTGTCATCGACCATATGGGGCGCATATCTTGCCAACTCATTAAAAGCACAGTTGTATTCCGCCACTGTCTTGTTGCCTTGTGTCAAAGTCTGGAACTCCGTAAGGGGGAAATGCTTATTTTAGAACAACTCCAAAAATCTAGCCCAAGTCAAACCTGGGTTGCCTTCTCGGACCATCATCCACCATCTTCGTGCGTCGTCGTCCAACGTGAATGCTGCTAATGACACCTTCTGCGCGTCGGTGCTGGGAAAAATCTCGAACAACTTCTCCATTTCCAAAACCCATGCTTCGGCCTTCATCGGCTCTATACCCCCTTCGAACCTCGGCGGTTTCATCTTTTTGAACTCTCTGATCAAGGCTATGGTGCCGTCCCTATATAAGGCTTGCTGTGGAGGCACTTGCGGCACTAGAGGAGGTGGAAGCGGAGCTACATGTCAGCCGTTTGTCGGTTTGGCCTGGGTAGAGGTAGTACTAGCATCCTGTGGCCTAGGCTGTCTCAACTCGCAGACAAAACCTTTGACCAACCTTTCTAGTCTGTCTAATCTGTCTTCAGAATGATCTCGGCCAACGGGAGGTCTACCCCTTCTCATGATGCTAGGAGTATGCAAAATATGACTTTAAAACAAAAATGAACGAATAACATGTATACAAATAACAAATAGTTATGCCGAGATGATGCACACCTTGTCAAGTAGCAAGCAATATGATGCAAATCCTAATATCATTCTAAGGGAAATCCTATGCCCTTTAGGACTCAAAGTGTGTGAATAACGTACTATAAGGAACCGGTGCTTTGATACCAATCGGTCACGACCCCATTCCGCCCCTAGTAGAATGGTGCCATGATGGCTAGTAATCCGAGAACTCACAAAGATTCACACATAAACAGAGCATACATATGGGGCTTACATGTGCAGAAGCAATAATTTAATTCTAATTAGTTCATAAGAGTTGTGCATAGATCAAATGAAATGACATCGATCTTATCGAGGTCTCATAACTTGAATGAAAATGAATAAGTACATAATACATCTTGATCAAAAGGCTTCTCAAGCTGACATATGCAAAATACAATGAATCACAAGCCAAGAAGCATAGTCTTCAAGATGCTATCAAAAGTATGAATCCAAAACATCATGCCAAACGCATCTAGGTGCCACCGGCGTCCTACTCATCACCTACATATATATATATATATAGAAGGTGAGCTTGGATACTCAGTGAATGATATAATTAATAAAGGGGTTTGCATGAATGATATCCAAGATCTTTATCAAACCAAAACACATCATATCTTGTACGGAATCAAAGGACAAATCAAGTTAATCTAACAAATCTTTCAAGTCTCAAGGGATGCTTACTAGCATCAATAATACAAGGGATGACATAATCAAAGGTGCTACAAAAGTTTAGAGTTCCCTAACACGTACGGACTTATGCTACAAATGCTTATAGTCCCCTAGCACGTACGGACTTGTGCTACAAATGCTTATTGTCCCTTAGCACGTACGGACTTATGCTACAAATGCTTATAGTCCCTTAGCACGTACGGACTTGTGCTACAAATGCTTATAGTCCCTTAGCACGTACGGACCTGTCAAGAATGTTATCAAAACCAAAGCCAACACTTGATACATAAAATAGAGATAGTCATTCATGCTTAACAAATACTTTTCCAAAACAAACAAGGCAAAGCTTTATCAAATGTCATAACATAGCTTTATTAAAAATACCACTCACTTAGTTCTTCAAACATCGGGGTCAAAGCAAGAGTCCAAGTCCTACAAACACATGGCAAAGTCTATTGAATGCACTCTCAAACAAGCTTTACATGAATGTAAATGATCTCGGCATTCCTTCAAAACTAAGTCGGACCAAAAAAAGACACTGTTTCTCATCTTGGGAAAACATAATGGGCACCAACCAGGTCTTGGCTGAGGTCCCACACCTCCTTGCCGAGGTGTGGTCCCGATGGCCACATTCAAGGAAATGAGGTCGGGAAAATCTGGGTTTCCCTCTGCTGAAGAACATGAAAAACATGAATGCTCAATCACAACTTGTTATTACGAAATCTGGGATTTCATGAGATGAGTTCGAAAACATGGACCTCGGTACCCATACTTGAAGATCTTATGAAGACAAACACAAAAACATGAATCTTGATGCAAGCTTTCGGATCAAACAAGGCTTTTATTCAAGAACACATGAATATCACTTTCTCTTTCTAAAACCAAAATTTAAATCAATGCATGGCTTACAAATCGTGCTCGATCATGCAATGCAACTAGATGAACAATAAGAACAACAAGAGTAGATCAAGATTCTAACCTCAAGACACGAATCTAACAGCTAAAGGTGTGAAGATCAAGCTTGGAAATCTATTCCCTCTCTAAGAACTCCTCCTTCTTCTTCCTAGAGCCTCTCTCTCTAAAAGACAAGGATATGATACAAAAATGATGTGTTTCTCAACAGCTCACTGACTTAACCTTCTGCTGGGACACGTGGCATCGGCTGGTTGGCTCTTCTAAAAAAGGTGACTGAGTGAAAAGACAAGACTATGACAAAGTGTGTTCAACAAGAAAGATGGCATAGGCACTCTGGTAGGTAATGATCTCGGCTAAGGACAAAGCTTCGGCAAGTAAGGTCTCAATGATCTCAGCTAGGAAGGACAACACTTGACTTAGCTGCGCCACACCTCGGCCTAGATGTGCCACACCTCGATCTAGGTCATACCAATCCAGGAATAAGATCACTAGGTGCAAGGGTAACATCTCGGCTTAGATGATTCATATCTCGGCCTCGGTGGCGCACACCTCGGCCTAGATGATGACATCTCGGCCAATATGTCAGGGTGGAGGTAGAGGTCAAACAAAGTGGTTCCAAGATAGTAATAAGTGTAAGAGGTTCAAAGGCGTGACCTAGGCTTAACAAGATCTCGGCTACACACCGAACAAGAGACGAAACACACAAACAATACGCAAGCCAAATCACATAAGCACAAAACAAGACGAAAACCTTACTAAAGGCAAAACAAGTCAAAAACTACAAATGCAAGCTTAACAAAACAAAACGTGCAAATGCACATGAACATGAATAAGATGGGGATGAGGGTCACTGCATTTCATTTTAGCAAAGAGGGCCGGTGCTCCCCATGGTGAAGTACTAGGGTGGATAAATCCCTTATCTAGCAACTCCTGGAGTTGAATCTTCAACTCACTCAACTCGGCTGGGGCAAAATGAAACGATGCCATGGAAATCAGTTCAACTCACTCAACTCGGCTGGGGCAAAATGAAACGATGCCATGGAAATCGGTGCTGTGCCAGGCACTAAGTCAATAGAGAACTCAATCTCTCAATGGGGTGGTAAACTAACAAGATCCTTGGGAAAGACGTCCGAGTACTCACAAACCACCCTGGGCAACTCAGTTCGGGTCTCATCACACTCACTACTCATATAGCTAGCGAGAAGAAAACTAAGCTCACTCCGCCCTCGCGGATCATACACCGATGGTGAAACCCTACCAATCCGATCTCCCAAGAAATGAAAACAATCTCCGCTTAAGGTACATACAGTAACCCTCTGATGGTAGCAATCTATAACAGCTCGGTATGACGGGTATGACGATAACCAGTCCATACCCAAAATCACATCAAACCCAGACATATCCATCAACAAAAAAGAAAAGGGAAGCCGATGATCAGCGACCTCTATATCACAACCCTGACACCCCTGCTTCAAAACCATCTCGCTCCCAATAGGTGATACAACACAAATAAGAGAAACTAACTGCGCCAACTCCAATCCCAAAACATATACAAAAGCAGAAGATATAAAAGAATGGGATGTACCGTATCAATTAACACATTAACAACTGAGTTGCAAAACAAAAAGGTACCTCTCACTACTGATGGAGCGAGTACAAGATCCGACGCTGTAACAACATACACGCGCCCCGTAGACCTCTGATCCACCTGCTCACCTCTCGAAGCATAAGACTACTGCACAGACTGAGTCGAAGAGGCTCCCTGATTGGCCCTCGAGGCCTGAACTGACTGTGTTGGCTGGTGACTCTGTGTCTGCCTCGAACCAGACGCACCAGGCATGCCACCCAACTGTGGACAAAACCTCTTCAGGTACCCTGCCTGCCCACACTGATAACAAGCGAGCGATTGGCCTCTGCCCTGACCCTGGCCTTGAGAACGGGCCGAAGATGATGCTGTTCACTGCCCTCCTCCTCTCTGCAAGCAAGCTGGAGACTTGTGGCCCAGCTGACCACATTTAAAACAAGTAATGTCTCCCTAACCACCTCTCCCAGAACCTGAACTTGGTACTGGAAAGGTAGACCTCGAATGCACTCTCTGGGACTGCTGAGGGTTAGAACCCCTCTACCTCTTACCGTCCCTCTGGCCATCCTGACTCCTCCTGGAGCCCCTCATCCTCTCCTCATCTGCATGCATAATGGTCTCTAGATGGGCAGCTGCCTCTACAAGGCACCCATAATCCCTAATCATGGATCCGGCAACTCGAAACATGAGTCCGGTCCTCAACTTTTTCTCGAACTCCAGACAACGGCGTTCCTCAGTTGCCACTAACTCTGGTGCGAACCTAGATAGGCTGGTAAAAGTGGCCTTAAACTCTGCCACTGGGGTATTCAACTACTTAAGCTGAAAAAACTGATCCCTCAACTTTTTCCTCACTATAGCCAGTAAATACTTGTCCTGGAAGGCTCCAACAAAGGCTTCCCAGGTCCCTCCAATGCGCCTTCGTACATACTTCCACTATTGACCCGTGTCTCCCTTCAGCTGGAAGGATGCTAAGGTCACTCACAAGCCCCCGTCTTCGATGCCAAGCATCTCAAACGTCTTCGTCATCTGCTCAAGCCACTCATCAGCCTTCAATGGCTCTTTAGTATCCTCTAAAAACTCATCCGAATTCGACCAAAAAAAACTCCCTCTTCAAAAATAATGGCCCTGTCTCAGCTACACGGGCCTGGACTTGATTCTCAGCCCTGAGAATGTCCATAGACTCCTTCAATACTCCTACCATCTCGCGGGCTAAGGCGCCCATGGCCTGCTGTCCTACTGGTTCGGCCACGTTGGCCTGACCAACTCCTTCCTCCTGCACTGGAATCTCATCCGGTATAGGCACCTCCTGCCTCCTAGGCCTACCACACCTACCACCACGATCTCGTCCTGACATCCTAATAAAGGTAACAAAGACATTAGCACATTTACAAATGTGTCGAAGCTATTTCACTCGCGTCCTAATACAATGGATAACAGTAATTCCCTCCACATAAGCACATACTTACATTAGCACTTACGAATTTCATTTCATGATAATGACCGTCTCGTGGCGTTGCTAGAGTTCCAGTTAGAAACGGCAATGATCAAGTGCCTTTCCAACAGGACTCCCAAAAACCCATAGACCCAATCAGTATCCCAGAAACTAAATCCCATACCCATATAGTCACAAAAACATGTTATCACATAAGCATATAACATTACACTTGAGTCTCTACCAAGCGAGACAAACCCATTGTGGTACTAACCACTTCTACGTACCTAAAATATTCAAACCCGGTACGTTCTAATACCAAGTTGTAACGCCCTCAAAATAAGACATAACATATTCATTCATAAAGTCCATAGAATATAGAAGAAGTATTATATTCCATACATCAGAGTTTTCCATGCAAAAGATATTACATGATTGATAACAAGAATAGATGCCCAACAGCTTACAACCTCCCAAGTCCATACTTGGTTACACAGAAGAAGAGTTCTAACTCTTTTATATATAAAGCCCTTGGCTTGAATTACATGTAACACAAAAAGGTAATAACAAAAAGAAGTCTTCCACCCTTAAACCTCCCAAGCTATGTCCTTGGAGGCGGCATATCACCTGTTCCTGAAAATGATGTCCCAAATAAAGTGAGCTAAAGTCCAGTAGAGATATGCTAAACCAGATATGAGAGTTAACTAAAACATTAGCATCTATAAATGTTTAACACTAGTAAACCATATACGTCACCTTTGTAACATATCAACGTTTACACCATATACAATTCCCTTTCCATTATTTATTCAAATCGATTCATTGACATAGTCCAATGTTATCCAAACAGTTTAAACAAAATGAGACTACAACTCATATATTAACACTTTAATTTCCTTGCTATTTTACGGAACTACGTCCGAGGGAACCGGCACCCAAGTATGCACAAGTTTTCAAGATTTGCCATTTTACGGAATTTTCATCCGAGGGAACCGACACCCATATATGCACAAGCTATGCAGTTTTTCCATGTTACGGAATTTTCATCCGAGGGAATCGGAACCCATATATGCACAAGGTTTCGGGACTTTTACCCTGGACACTCTGGCCAATTTAATTATAAATGGAGTCCATTCCCTATCTCCTCCCAAACAATGATACATATGTAATGTATTAAAAGCACATAGTCATATACAATGACCCAACAATTCACATATTCCATGTGTTAATTCCACCGTCACATTCAATGACATAATCCAATGGATTAGTTTCAATTTTCTCTAATCATCATGTAGTGTTTACAACAATCAAGACTATCCTTCACCGATAGCCCAAAACAGTTATTTCTAAACAGAAAAATAAATCTATCAAATAGATAATTTATTACATTTTCCATCGGTGAGTGATTTATCAATCCAACTACACCATTCAATCACAATTTCTCCCAATTTCAAGATTCTCAACCCAATTTCATATTCCCACAATTTATCAAATTAATTATACAAATTAATTATTTAAATTAATTTAGGACATTTTCCTCCTTTTCTCAAACTTCAACCTTAAGGCTCAATTCCATTAACTATACACAAATAAACCCCATTTCAAGGCCTTACACACACAATGGAACCCAAATATATAAAACCCCTCTTTCAAACACTTCAAATTTCAAACCCTAACTTCCCAAAATTTCCCAATTTCACCATTTATACTAAATGACTACTATTTATGTTAAAACTCCTAAAAAGGAGTAATTTATCCCTACCTCAAAAGGAGAAGCTCAAAGGAGAAGGAAGAGAAACTTGAAGATGCTCCAAACACAAGCTATTTTGGATCAAAGTGAAGCCCACACAAAGCTCTACCTTTTTAACAAAGTAAAAAGAGTAGAAAATCTCTAAAACAAGGTGTATTTGTAGAGAGAGATAGTGTGTAGAGAAAGAGACAGCTGGATCTTGGGTTTGGAGAGAAATGGAGATGAAAAAGTGATGTAGAACCACACTTCTATAATTGGTATATACAGGGCTCGCTCGAGTGAAGGATTGATCGCTCGAGCGACCAGACACAAAAAAACCTCGCTCGAGCACAAGAAGCGTCGCTCGAGCGAACAATGCAAAGCTTCAGGTCTACAACACAGAAGCACGCTCGAGCGCAAGAGTTCTCGCTCGAGCGAAGAAACACAAAACATAGGGCTCGCTCGCTCGAGCAAAGAATCCCAACCTTCAGGTCTAAAAGAGACGCAGACGCATGCTTGAACGCAACACTGCTCGCTCGAGCGAAGAGACACAAGACACAAAGCTCGCTCGAGCGCAAGAAAGCTCGCTTGAGCGCAAACTGCGTCTAAAAAAGAAACCTGAAGACCCACAATACTCGCTCGAGCGCACAAACTCTCACTCGAGCGAAGAAGCAAACACCCAAGGCTTGCTCGAGCGTAAAGAGCCTCGCTCGAGCGAAGAAGCCAAATCCGGGGCAGCAACCATTTGTTTCAACTCACAACCAACTTGTTCCAAACTTAGCCAATACATCCCACAACTCAAATACAAGGAATTAAAGGATGAAAACACGACAAAGACAACAACATATAATCCCTAAACCCAAGTCCGGAATACAATAAATGACGGGAAAAACCGGGATCGCTATAGTAAAATTTTCACAAAATTTTGCTTGAGGTGGTCATCCAGGAGGACGTCCGACCGGTCGTCTGGTGGGACCCACCTCCAACGTAAATGCAGAGTCTTTTGGTGAAATCTGCTCAGCTCCTCAATTTGGTGAAATTTTTGGGCGATTCTCATTTTGATATCAGTTTGATGAAACTGTTGGAGCCAAAAAAGTTGCTCTTTTTCACCAAATTTAAATTTGGTGATGGGTTTGCTTAACTGTTGGGGATGGTCTAAGCGGGGTAAATGATCTTTGACAAAATCATAGAATCCAAAAATTAACTCAACAAAAGCAACTGACTTCGAGCAAGTGACGCCATCCTATTGTCAAGTTGCTAATTGGCCAATATTATATTTAGTACTACTCACTACATGAGAACCCCAAAATCATAAAGAAATAACAAATATCACATGAAATAGAATGAACAAATTAGATATTAAAATCCCCCATTTATGTATGTAATGACAAATTAGGTTGATAGTGCGTATGGTTGGGAAAAAAAAGTAAAAAAAGAAATTACCATAGAACTTATCCTAGCTTAGCGTTGTCGGTTGATCTCACTCCACTTGTCTGCAAATTGGTCCGTTGTAATGGTGTATTAGTAGTGGACAACACACACTATCACATAATGGTTACTCTTTTTAATAGACTATGGCATTGTCAAATGAGAAAAAAATAACAATGAAAATGAGTAAGCTTAACAATGTATCAATCAGAAAGCTGATCACCATGGGTCTTCTCAATTATAGCAACTAATGCGTTCCTTTCAACAAAACTAACTAAAATCTGAGTGTGAGAGTTTCAAATTCAATTTTGAAGATCTCGGCTTCTTAACATTGTTCGAGATTAAGAAATAGAAGAAAAAAAAAAGAAATAAAAAAAAAGAAAAAGAAAAAAAGAAAAGAAAGTTATCTTGTAATCATATGAACAAAAGAATATCTTGTAATCCCATGCATAAGAGGGAAATGAGCTCAAATCTCAAGTATAAACTAAATATTTAAAGGGGAAATTTTTTTTAAGGGAAGGGCCAAAAAAAACTTGAATGTGGTTTTTTTTTTTTTTTTTTATAACTTGGAGTACCGTAGGCACCGGTGGTTATTTTACAATGAAGTGTGGTTCTTTTACGATGAAATCATGAAGCTGTCCTATTTATACCCAAAAAGACAGTATAAGTTGATTCAATCTAACAAAGACATGAGTTATTGCACATTGTTTTCCTATGTATTTTGTTAGTTTCTTTAGATCAAGAATCAAACCGTCTAATTCAAGCAATCAATCAAAACCACACACATAATAATATAAATTTCTAAACCTGCCAATATCAATAATATAAATTGTAAGCTAAAGATGCATTGTTTTATGTCAACATCAAAAACCTGCCAATCAATAATACCAAGAACAAAAAGAGATTAGATTCCACAATAAACATAGTTAAATCAGTACACTATGAAAAAAATAGAATTTGAAGGTAGACTAACAAATAGAAGGCTTCTCTGTTAAACCGACCGATAATGATGAAATTATAAACAACCAATTAGAGGATTCTATGTAAATAAGAACACTTTTGTTAATGAGATTAATCAAAGATTGAACAGGATGATACTACAAATCCAAATAATTAAGTTATGAAATTCAAAACCAATTAACTGGAAAAAAAAATAAATTCAAATATCTATCATTAATGCAAAGAAGCCATGAATTTGAAATCTTAGTAAACAAAAACTCTGACTCAACTTCTATAACTTTAAAACAAATTAACTTATGCATTTACCTTTTATATCAATAACTCATGCCAATTAAACAATATAAATAACTCAATAAACCAAAATTTTATAGATACTGAATTTACTTTTGGTTTATTGAATTTACCTTCTTGCTTATATTGGTAAAGTTTCAAATTCCATGAAAATTGAATATATTTGTATCAATTAAACAAAACCAAAATTTTAACTGAGATAGGGGGTGGGAGTGGGTGGGAATCATTCCATTATGAATCTTCAGCCTAAAAAATAATCCACACACGTGGGCTCAACTGGTGGTGTATGATGAGATTACAATGTATATTAAATATTGAGGGGAAAAAACAAAGGTGAAAAAGGTTCAAATGAAAACCTCTTTGTGCGATAATGAAATAACAACATACTAAAAACCCCAAAAAGCATGAAATAACAACCCATTCACATGAAAAATATATCGAAAAATCTAAGTTTGGGTGCTCACCACGAAAAAGTTATTGAACCTATTAAGTATAAATCTTGAGAGAGAGAGAGAGAGATAGAGAGAGATAATCACCACAAATCAACTATGTAGAGCATGTGTTGGTCTTCAAAATCAGAGAATCATGGAAGTAAGAAATTATTGAAATCAACTTCCAAACTGCCCATAATAGCTGTCAACAAAGCAAAGTAATACCACGACAAATTATCAAATAGAAACCCCAATGAATTTTAATTGCCTTGAAAAATTATACTTTCAGCTGGATTTAAAATTCTATGTATGGTGGAGAGGATCGCTACTTATATAATTTTGAACAAACTTGCATGTGCTCAAATCATTAGAATGTTATTATTACAACCACAAATTGGAAGTTATACCTTACCTTTTGAACAATTTATGGATAGGCACAGAAAGATAGAAAGATATTGGAATTGTTTTCTAAGGGATAAGCAACAAAAGGAAACATTAAAATGCTTTAGTAAGAATGCAAATCAAATACTTACCACAATGTTTGGATGCGAAAGGTTCTTAAGAAGTTTCACTTCTTCCTCAATCTCTCTAATGTGAACCTATTAAGCAAATTTAAAGCAACGATTCAATATATAGGACCACTGACACAATGCTTCATATACAAATTACCATAAATGTAAATAAAGCAATTAAATTAGAAGCGATTTTCTATTTTGAAGCACTCTTACTACAATTGAAAGCTTCTTAGATACATACCACTATCAAAAACAATTGAAAAAACTAACACAAAAAATAAAAATAAAAATAAAGATATATATCCAAAAGAATCACCAAAATATATCTTTTAGAAATGAAGGAGCACCAAATCCAAAATCAATAAGAGCGCTTCTCAAGATAATAAATAAATAAAAAGTATAAGAACATTACCCAAAACAAAACCTATTGCTCACATCCTCTGTGCACCATGACTCATCATCATTCTACAAATCACCACTAAATAATGTGCCAGATAAAACTTAAGTAAATACAAAAGTATTCAATAAATACCAAAAATATTTTTTCTAATTTGAAACTATGAGTAAAAATGTAACCATCTATTTAATTTTCAGCTTAATGTTAATAGTCAAGTTAACCTTTCACATTAACCCATTTAATGTTAACAATCCTCAACCCATTTGACTAACCTGGAAAAAAAATAATAATAAAATAAAATAAAATAAATAAAAATAAAGTTAGTAGTGCTCAAACTTGATTTTTTTTTTTTACAATATTTGGTTCACTGGAATGAGATGAAATGAAATGAAATGGTTATTCCTTACACTTCCCTATGGAATGATGCCTTCAAGCTGATAAGTTAGTTTGGTTTGCCACAAAATTAGGTGACTTCCTAGTATTGCCACTATGAGATATTATTCTGTTGGTGTGAAAATAATAAATATTGTAAATTTAAATAATAATAATAAAAAAGACAATTTACATGACCAAAATTCGGGACGTTATCTATAATTTTAGACGTTACTGTAGGTTAGTAGTGCTCAAACTTGTAATACATATTCATTCGAGTAATACATAAGTTAATTGACCAATTTAAACCAAATGAAGCAAGCAACTTTTAAATATCCAATTGAAACAGAGTACTACTAAAAAAGGAAAAAACTAAAAATGAATTTCAAGATTTTAAATATCCAATCACTATACACAAACCCAATCAAATACATAACATGATAAAAAATCAAAAACACAATATACATTACACTATTTCTGAAATCTAATGAATTACAATCATAACGATGAAAATCAACTACAACACTACAACTTTTTCACTTGTTTGATCAAACAATTTTTGCTCTTTCTTTTCTTTTATTTTTTTTAAAAGATAATACAATCATGTTCACAAAAAAGGATTGTTAACAAATTGGTAAGATTAATTTGGGGGATGGGAAAAAAACAAAAAAAAAACAAAACAAAACAAAACAACCTAAGATGTGAATCATCCATTGTCATATGAATCACTTACTTGTTATAGGTTTGCAGAGAGAGAAGAGGGGCCAATCCACCCGATTGTGCCAAAATCACACCACACCCATCAACATACTGCAGTTAAATCAGAAAAAAGGAAAAACAAAATAAAGAAATTGTTTCCCAAAATTGCTCTTCCACACACCAACAATGGTGATTAGACTTGAAGAGGGAGGGGCTGCAGTGATGGTGAGACGAAGGGTGCTCCTAATGGCAAAGGCGATGGTTGCTTGGTTCAAAATTTGAAACCTCTAGAATTAAAAGAGAGAGAGAGAGAGAGAGAGAGATAGAGAGAGAGAGAGAGAGAAGCTTCGGTGGCAAAAGTGAAGAGAGAGAAGACAAAAGTCCTCCTCTGTATAGATATTATATCTCAGCAGCCTAGCCTCCAAATAATCTCACCCCTTCATTCTTAAAACCAAAAACAATCTTAGCCATCCACCTAGACAAAAGTCCCATCAGGTTTCAAAAACCCTCTTCCATTGTTATATAGACTAGCGTATGCCTGTGCTTGAAGAAACTGTGTAAATAATGTTAGGATTAGAATATAATTGTAATCTCAACACTATTTAATAGATTATCAATTATCAATTATCTTGAAAAGAAAACGTACAGAAAATGAAGTCTACTTTCAAAGCAAGAGAGAGAAAGAGATAAGTGTGTGTGAGTGTGTTTTTTTTTTCTTTCCCACGAAAAAACTTTAAAATACACCGGATATTGCCGGTTCACCATTCATCATCGACCCAACGGCTAACCTCGCCAAACCGCTTGCTTTGTTTGGAAAGTTGGATTGGTTTTAAAGTTCTTTGATTTTTTTTGGTTATTTTAGTGTTGGGATTACAATTATATGCTAATCTCAACATTATTTACACCATGCTTTCATGCACAAGTATATGCTAGGTAAGTCCAGATAAGTCCAGCATAATTAAGTGACATTTAGACCCCGTTTGGGGTGAGCTAGCAAGCTTTTTGACTTATTTTGGCTAAATAATCAAAAAAGTCAAAAGCATGTTTGTTATCAACTAAGAAAAGCTAAAAGGCCACTAAATTTTTGCACTCACAAAAAAACAACTTTTTTGAGCGACTTTCCAAAATGTCAATAAAAAAGCCAATGCCAAACTACTTCAAAATGAAAAAAAAAAAAAACAAAAACAAAAACAAAAACAAAACCAAAAAAGAAAAAAAACTCTAGACTTTCAAGGTTGCACACAGAAAATTCAACAACTAATTTTGCAATATGTATGGGCTACCAAAATCAGCCAATAAAAATTACCAATAATATAAGAGGTTTACAAATATATTGACTGACTTAGTAACAAGCATTAGTAGCCATAATAGCAATCAAGCAGCCTTATATGAATTAGATGTCTGACAGTACAATTGTTAAACATATGTTCTATATCTCCAATAGGCCATAACCAAGTTGCTCTATATACACTAATGTGGATGTAGCATGCAAAGAATGGTACATTGGAACCAAAGTTGCAAAACAGGAGAACTAAAGGCCAAATGCAATTAGAATGCGATTTACAATAATTAGCCAATTGAAACGGACACAAAAAAGTAGTAGGAATATGTAAGGAGAACCACCTAACTGGACGACCATGTTTAATTATTCCTGATTTTGCTATCACAATGCTTTCCAAAGAACCCCCAAGTACAGCCAGATGTTCAGCACCAACCATAGTTATGACTAAAGCAGAAAGCCAAGAGCTAGAAATAATGCTTATTGTATCCCGTGCTCCACCCAATCCAGCATGTTCAATTGGGGAAAAAAAAAACAATATTAGTCAACGTATGCCACACTTTCACTATTTATGCACATGAACAGAGAAAAATAAAAACTAATTTTAATTTAGTAGAAGAAACACCACAGGCCAACACCAGGTTGTTGAGATTTACATTTTGCTGGTTACTGAAAAAGGTGCATCACACTCAGAAGAGTCATGTAAGAAAGTCAAATTGCTTTAAAGATGTATAGCGAAAGATGTATAACGAAAGATGTTAACCTCAATAACTGCAATATCAACTTTCTCTTGAGCAAATAAGTTGAATGCTAGGGAGACCATCAAGAGATCCCCAGTGGATTTTCTGATTGGGGATGGACTGCAAAGAATGTAAACAAAGAAAAACTTCAATGGGAACCTCACAAAAATGAAAAGTTGTGAAGGAAAAAAGGTAGGTGTTAGACATCCTTACCTGCAAGCCAAGATAATTCAATATCACGGCCAAATGCTTCGTACTTTTGGCGACCATTGTGATAGGTCAGGCTTATCTTCTAAAATCAGTGAGATGAGATTAGTTAAAAACTTCCCTCAGATATATGAATCTACAGCTCCCAACCAGTTAGTTGAGTTAATTTTTACAATGCCCTCAAGTGAGAGGTTTTAACCAAACCCTGTATCACTGGCAATAAAAAGCAAAGCTTTTGTTTCTAGAACTCAAAAATTGTTTTTCAATATAACATCACTCTTATATTTATCTGAAAAAAATTCACAAACTCAAAAACATGATTTAGATATAACTGTTTTTTAGTTTGAATCATGAGTTTGAGTGATGTTACTGAAAAACAGTTATGGATTTGAACTAATGTATTAGATTGATTAAAAAAATTGGAGCCCAACCTAAATGATGTGATATAGAACAAACTCAAAAACTGTTTTTCAGTGTAGCATCACTCTTATATTGTGCTTTAACATGACTGAAACTAGAAAACAGTTATATTAGAAAAACTGTTTTTGAGTTTGAATCATGGTATAATAAAGCAGGTAATGTAAATAGCAAATTTCGGGAACATTTTTGAATTCAAATAACAATTGATTTTAGAAACAGGTAATGTAGATGAAAATTGATATTACCATTTTGAATAACAAGAGGGATAACCAATTGATTTCTTATTGATATAAATGTAGATGTAACCAATTGATTTCTAAACAAGTAATATCAATCTAATACATTTTAGTTCAAAAATGAGTTTCATTGGAAACTGTAAATCAATAAGAAATCAATTGTTGCCCGGCCTAAATTATCAAGCCATTATCAGAACCTTGAAAACAGTCACAGCCCAGTAAAGAGAGAAGGGGAGACGCACGGTGTAAAGAGGCAAAGAAACACAAAAAGCCACACCTGGGAGATGATGATAGGACCACCTTGAGACTCAAACAATTTTTTGGGTGAACCTTTGCATCTCTGTCTGCAACACCAATAATTATCTAGTGAGCTAATGGCTTAATTTACAAAATCTTGAGAGAGAGAGAGAGAGAGAGAGAGAGAGAGAGAGAGAGAGAGAGAGAGAAAGAGAGAGACCTTGAAAGGTTGCTGATGCCTGGAACATACATCAACCAAACAGGAAAACCCCTAAAAACACAAAAGCAAAACAAAATCAAACATTTAAAAGAGAGAGAGAAAAAAAAGAAGAAGAAGAAGAAGAAGAAAACTTGAATTAATCTAAAAAATTCATTCTCAAAAAACTTGACTCTCACAAACTCATCAAATCTAAAAACTTTAAAATACACAGGAATGGCCCTAATCACCATAACACAGCGAAATTTGGTAGGTGTTGGCTAGGACATCCACAAGAATGGCCCTAATGGCTGAGGTGCGACTCGTCAGAGTGCTGAAAATGGCACACTCATTGGTCCTCAAAGCCATCCATTTGGATCATACCAGATTGCGGTACCACCACCATCTGTCTTTCCCAGACACAGACTGCCCACGGTGGTCCATATGGGTTTCACTCTTGTAACGTATATTATATAGTGGGCGAGGGTTCGGGTTTGGGTGGCTAGGAGAGAGGGAGGAGGACAGGAATAGAGGGTTCAGGTTTGGGTCTCTGGCGAGGGAATTGAGAGGTGGTCGGTGGTCATCGGTGTTGTAATGACGATGATCATTGCAAGAGAAGAGAGAGTAGTATAGAGAAAAGTTCTGAAGAGAGATATATCTGTGAGATGAGAAGACTATTCAAGAAGAAGAACAGAAAGGGAGAGAGAGATAGTGAAGGAAGACGTGGGTAGGTGGGAAGGAAAACAACGATGTTTAGGGACATAAGTCTTTGGGCGGGAGATCTGTTCATATGAACCATGGATATAAACTTAAGATTAATCTCAGCCATTAAAGACACATTTTTATATATTTTCAAAAACAGTCTTGTCTTATTATATAGATTTAATATTGTTATGTATTTTTATTTTGGAAATATTATTGTATATTATAAGAAATGGAGTTTCAATAGAATGAAAGAAAATCTATACTATATGTATCTTTATATAATATAAGGAATGTAGTTTCAATAGAATTAAAGAAAATCTATACTATATATATACACAAATGTAGTATAGTCTTCAATGTTTCTGAACTCTCAAACTTGGTCTCTCATTCAAATTTGAGATTATTTTTCTTACTTAACAGCCTTATGAATATTCCTTTCCATTTTTCCTAATTTCTAATGAAAATTATTTTTTGATGAAAATTATTTCTCTCTCCATCTCTTTCATTTAGAAGATGAATATGAATATACGAAGTTGGAGCTTGTGTTCTTGTTTTTAATTGATTTGTCGTTCCTGCAGCTGTTGCTTAAACTGCGCCGTTTTACTTGAATTGTTTTTTCTCCTAATTTCTTTTCTTACGATGCTGTTTGCGGGAGCAAAATATTTGAAGTAATATAATATTTTTATTTATTAATCTATTAAAATAAACACAAAATAATATATATATATATATAGGTGTACACATAAATAAATAAATCAATTTAAATTAAAACTCATTACTTTAAGATATATTTTTATAGTATTATATAATTAAAATTATTATTTTACATTACAAACGTTACAATATACTTTTAAAATAATATAAGGAAAAATTACAAATACACTTCATGAGTTTTGTCAAAAATATATATTTCCCTTCATGTTTTGAAAATTACAAATACAAAAGGGACTATTTGTTATATGATTGAAAACCTCAAGGCGGGAATGCAATTTCTTAAATGTGAAAAAAAATTATATTTTTAATAAATCTTAGTTGTATTTATAATTTATCGATACTTTTATATGTATGTATGCATATGTATATATTGAATATAGAAATACGCATAAACAATTTATTTTATATTAACACATTTATTTAAGTTGAGGATGTGCCTATAATTTTTTCACAAAATGTTAAACAGTGTTCGTGTAATCTTGCTAAGTGATGGGAGTGTTTATGATTTAACTAAATGTTAAAAGGTGTTCGTGATATAATTTTCAAATGCCAAACTATATTTAATATGTTAGAAGAAGTCCGTGTATTTTCATCGAATGTTAAAATGTGAGTATGTGCCTTTTTTATTTTGGTTTAGTAGATTGATTACAAAATACTAAATAAAAAATTACATTATTTCAATTGGAAATCAAAAATATTATATTGAGTTTGAAATTTTATTTTATGTATTTTTTATTCAATTGAATGAGATTACTTTTAAAAAAATAAAATTAAACCGGTCTTAACATTTATGAATTAAAATAACCTTAAAAAAGATTTTTTTTTTTTTTTTTTTAATCCCTCAATGCAAAATGAAAGACATTTTTTGGTGGGTGACTGCATCTGAAACTACCCAAAATATTTTAGAAACATATCCGTATCATTCCACCTTCCTTAACATAGTTTCTGTAGCTGGGCGTGGAGTGCAAACCACTGTTGTTGATTCACAATGAGAGGATTAACACTGAACCAAACTGAAATTTAAAATCACTCAAGAATAATTCTGAAAAAAAACAAACAAACAGAGCACTCTTTTATTTTCTTTTCTCCCACACACTTATCACTCTGATATATTAGCTATTTATAGATAAACTAGAAATGTGAAAACATTTAATGCAAATACAGCTAGTAGTGTGAAAGCATTAAATGCATATACGGCTAGCATTAAATGCATATTCAACTAACCCTACAAACGTTGAAGTTTCATGCAGCAATCTTTGAACACAGATTTGCTAGGGTGGCTGTCAAGAAGGTGGCTAACAAGCTTACTTTCCAACATCCCCCCTTAAGCTTGATTCTCCATGCTGTTTCATCCCAAGCATCATCTGCATTCTGTTGAACATGTCATTTTTCAATGGTTTCGTGAAAATATCTTCAAGCTAATCTTGAGACTTACAAGAAAGAAACTCTACTTCTCTCTTTTTCACATGCTCTCGGATGAAATGATAACGAGTATCAACATGCTTACTTCTTTCATGATAAACTGGATTTTTTGCCAATGCAATTGCTGAGCGATTATTAACAAAAATCTCAGTGGGTTTTTTTTTTTTTTTTTGTGGAAATCCCAAATGCTTTAGCATGTTCCGTAACCATATTGCATGGCACACAGCTGAGTTGGCTGCAACATACTCAGCTTCGCAAGTTGATAATGTCACAATGGCTTGCTTCTTAGACGACCATGTAAAGGCTGTATCTCCCATAAAGAAAGTAAATCCCGTAGTACTTTTCCATTCATCCAAGTCACGTCCCCAGTCACTATCTGAGTAGCCAACAAGATTGAAATTATCAGTTAGTTTATAGAATAAACCATCATCGACTGTACCTTTGATGTAGCGAAGAATCCTCTTTTCTGCATAAAGGTGTGACTGACCTAGTGTTTCCATATATCTGCTAATCAATCCTACTCCATAGAGTATGTCTGGCCTAGTGCAAGTAAGATAGTGAAGACTTCTAACTAAGCTCTTGAAATAAGTTGGATCCACATCACCCGCCTTTGTACCTTTTTTGAGCTCCACTCCACTGTCTACAGGAGTGTTCACTGAATTGCAATTCTCCATTCCATATCTCTTGAGAATCTCCTTGGCATAGCCACTTTGGGAAATAAAAATTTCATCTTTTCTTTGTGTCACTTCAATGCCGAGAAAATGAGCCATCAATCCAATATCTGTCATTTCAAATTCTTGGACCATGCTTCTTTTAAAGTCTTTGAACATGGCCGGATTGTTTCTGGTGAAAATCAGATCATCAACATAAAGACAAGCAAGCAACATGCTTCCATCAGCTTCCTTCTTCAAATATAGTGCATGCTCATATGGACATTTTTCAAAACCATTGTCATGAAATACTGATCAATTCTAGTATTCTATGCACGCGGAGCTTGCTTCAATCTATAAAGTGCTTTCTTCAATTTGTACACTTTGTCTTCATGCCCATTCTAAACATACCCCGAAGGTTGTTCAATATAGATTTCTTCTTCAAGGAAACCATTAAGAAATACGGATTTCACATCAAGTTGATAAATCTGCCACTTGTGCTCGACAGCCACAGAAATTATTAGCCTGATAGTCTCCAATCGGGCAACTGGAGCAAACACCTCTCCATAATCAATTCCAGCTCTCTGCTTGTAACCTTTGCCACTAACCTTGCCTTATAGCGTTGCACTTCGCCTTGTGCATTCCTCTTCGTCTTGTATACCCATTTCACTCCAATGGGTTTGTGTCTCTCCGGTAGACTTGTAAGCTTCCATGTGTCATTTTTTCTCAATGGCATGAATTTCTTCATCCATTGCTTTCTTCCATTTATCTTCTTGGATGGCTTCTGAGAAAGCAAGTGGATCATTATCTGCGAGTAGGAAGAACAAATTCAGATTTGCTTCTTCTGTAGCTTCATATATCTCCTGCAAATTTCTCATTGGTCTTGGTTATTTGAAAAAACTATCATCTAATGATGATGATGATGATGATGATGATGATGCATCACTTCTGTGAGAAACTGGCGATCTAGGTGCAGGTATTCTATGTGGAGGAGTTTGTGGCTCATCTTGAACTTTTCTTGTGATTTCAACTGAAGCTTTTGATGTTTCATCTTCAAGAATGAGTTCTGCATCTTTAACAACTTCATTTTGATTCCAGTTCCAAGCTTCTTCTTCTTCAAATATCACATCTCTACTCATGATCACCTTTCTGGTAATGGGATTATACAACTTGTTTCCCATTGTTCTGTCTCCATATCCGACAAGGATACATTTTTCTCCTTTATCATTGAGTTTGGTTCTTCTTGCTTTTAGAATCTTGGTGTACGTAACACATCCAAATATTTTGAGATGGTTGACACTTGGCTTATGTGAACTCCAAACTTCTTCTGGAGTCATAGAGTGAAGGCTCCTGGTTGGGCATCTATTTAGTAGATACACAGCACATGACATGGCCTCAGCCCAAAATTGCTTAGGCAATCCTTTTCTTTTCAACATGCTCCTTGCCATATCTAAGATTGTGCGATTCTTCCTTTTAACAACACCATTCAGCTGTGGCGTATAGGATGGTGTTGTTTGATGCTTGATTTCATGCTCTTTGCAATAATTTTCGAAAGCATTTGATGTATACTCTCCACCTTGATCTGACTGCAATGTCTTGATGTAGTAGCCGCTTTGCGTTTCTACAAGAACTTTGAATTCTTTGAAGATTTTGAACACCTCTGATTTTTTTTTTAAGAAAATACACCTATGTCTTCAGGCTATAATCATTAATAAAGGTGAGAAAATATATATTATGTCCATTTGACATCGGCTTCAATGGACCACACACATCAATGTGCACTCCAGTGGCTTTGTTGCTCTCCACTTCACTTCTTTGGCAAAGCTAGTTCTGTGATGCTTGCCAAGAATGCAGCTTTTATAGACCTCATTAGTATAAGCAATATGAGACAGCCCTTTCGCCATATTCTTGCTTGACAACAGCTTCAAGCTTTCAAAGTTGAGATGTCCAAACCTTAAATGACATAGCCAGTCTTTTTCTTTGATGATGGCAATTAAACACTTCGCAGCATCATGCTGGATGTTCAATGCAAACATCCAATTCTTGGACATGCTCACCCAAGCGATCAAATTACCATGATTGTCTTTGATGGTAAGATGACAATCTTTCATGTTGATGTTGTATCCTTTCTCTAGGAGTTGTCCCATACTCAAAATGTTGTTCTTCATGGCAGGAACATAACAGACATTGGAGATGTAATCATGATCTCCATTCTTGAACTTGATCAAAATATTGCCTCTTCCTTTCACTAAGTCTTTGAAGAATCACCAAATGAGACTTGTGCTTGTACAGTCTCGTCAAGCTTAACGAACAACTCTCTTTTACTACACATGTGATTACTAGCTCCCGAATTTAGATACCAAACATTATTTTGGTTTTCAGTGTCTCGATGGTGGACAAACAGGACTGTAGCGCCAACTTTGTTTGTTTCCTGCTCGACAAAATTTGCTTGCTCTCCGGCTTCTGTTGTTGCTCTACTTCGGCATTCATTGCTGTAATGCCCAAACTTGTGACAATGGTAACACTGAACATTGTTTTTTGTCAAATCCTGGCCGGTTGTTGTAACCACCTCCTCTTCCACTTTCTCTTCCTCTTGGAGCAAAGTGTGGTTGACTTCTTCCTCCTTTGGCTGGACCTCTTCCGCCTTTTCCTCGAAAGCCAGAGCTTCGGTTATTGTAACCATGACCTCTTCCTCGGCTTCTTTGTGATGTCCCCCCTTGTTCGTTTCTGTCATCTCTGAAAGACAACTTTGATTAAAGAGCTTACTCTAGGGAACATGAGGGAATCTTCTTATTGATCCTTTGTTCATGAATCTCAAGTGTGCCCATCAATTCATCGGTGGTCATGGCACTGAGATCCCTGGACTCTTCTATTGCTACAACCACGTGCTCGAACTTAGGACTAAGTGATCGTAGAATCTTCTCTATCACTTGAAGAGATTCCATCTTCTCTCCATATCTTCTCATCTGATTAACAATGGTCAATGTTCTGTTAAAGTACTCAGAAATTGACTCATTCTCATTCATGTGCAACATCTCGAATTCGCCACGTAACACCTGGAGTCGAACTATGATCGTCTTCTCAATTCCACAGTCTGAATTGCGAAGAATTCTCCATGCCTCTTTACAGGTTACTGTTGCTAAAATCTTCTCAAAGCTTGACTCATCAATGCCTTGATAAAGTAGATACAAGGCCTTTTTATCTTTCTTCCTTGAATCTTTTAATGCCCTCTTTTGAGCTTCATTTAAATTTCCTTCATCTTCGAGAGTAGCTGGCTCGTCATATCCTCGATCCACTAACTCCCATGAATCTTGTGAGGCTAGTAGGACTTGCATTTGAATACTCCAATTTTCATAATTCTCCTTGCTCAGTTTTGGAAACTGGGGCTGAAAGAAGTTGTTTGTGCTGGCCATTGGTTGAATCTAAAAAATCTGCAATTTTTCAGTATGTAATTTGCAAATTTTGACCGTACAGATGTGTTCAGAATACTCCAAATAGTTGGAAAGCACTATTGGATCACCAAAAACAAACTTCAAATGGCTCAGATCGAGCAAAAATAATTGAACGGCTCATATTGGCGGAATCTGGAACTTCTGAGAAGCACCATATAATTTTTCAGGATCGGATGACGTTACGTCAGCGGCTTGGCGGCGTGGCTCGGCGTGTGGCTCAGCTTGGCTCTAATTGTTTGTCAAAAAAATTATTTTGAGTTATCGAGTTTCAAACTTTCGCCCATATGTTTAGAAGTGAGACTTAACCACTTTGCCAAACAGCTTGGTTTGGTCCTTATTCTCAAGTTATATTATTTAACTTGATCCTTTTTCACTTTTTCTCCGTTGTCTTTTTCCTCTGGTTTGCATGTGCGGTGCGTAGTGACCGTTTCGACGCATGAGAACGGCGTCAAATGGCGTGTGTAGAGCGTGCTACCTCCTTCGGACTCAGTTTTCGCTGCGGGTTTTTGCAGTGTGATCGTCGTAATGAGACCTACACACTGGTGTGATCAAAAATGAATTTCAACAACTTTGATTTCTGGGCAAGTTTTGAAACAATACTCTGTTCTTGAAAATTTTTGCAGAAGGTCTACAAATTCAAGTTGCCTTCGACTCTGATACCACTGTAGGTGGGAGTGAGGCGCAAACCACTGTTGGTGATTCACAATGAGAGGATTAACACTGAACCAAACTGAAATTTAAAATCACTCAAAAATAATTCTGAGAAAACAAACAAACAGAGCACTCTTTTATTTTCTTTTTTCCCACACACTTATCACTCTTATACATTAGCTATTTATAGATAAACTAGAAATGTGAAAACATTTAATGCAAATACAGCAAGTAGTGTGAAAGCATTAAATGCATATACGGCTAGCATTAAATGCATATTCAACTAACCCTACAAACATTGAAGTTTCATGCAACAATCTTTGAGCACAGATTTGCTAGGGTAGCTATCTAGGATGGCTGTCAAGAAGGTGGCTATCAAGCTTACTTTCCAACTATTTCCCAATTATGCATGTCAATTGTTGGAAAAAATGGTTTTATATAGGCATATTTTTTAACCCAATTTGGGTGGACCCCAAACGTGTTTTGGGGTGGGTCCGAAAAGGTGTAGTGGTGATGACGGAACGTCAAAACCATTTATGAGTGAATGGGAAGATGACGTCGTTTTCGGGTTTAACATTAATTTTTTAGATAAAATTCTTTTGAATTTTTTCAATAAAAATTATTGTGGGAATTTAATTTAATTCTAAATTCAAAATTTTGGGTCCCTAACTGGTTTCCTAAAATTTGTACCTCTTACTTTATTTATTAAACTATTCAATTTGTTTAATATATATATATATATATGTTCTTTAGTTTAATATATATATATATATATATATATATATATATATATTTCATTAGTTTAATTAATAAAGTTTTACAGGTTTGGGATTTGTTCCTTCAAACAAACCAACAGACCCTTTTTCAAATTGTCTGGAAGTATAAAACCGTTGCTGTTCAAACGGTCAGATTATTTGAATTTCTACACTTGCGTCTCTTCTTTCAAATTGCAACCTGTGCAGACCTCCGTTTTTGCCTATAAATAGAACCATATTCAGCAGTCTTAAGGATGAATAATTCAGTCTGATTGTGGTCTTTCTGCTGTCCTAAATTCTGAATTTTTTTTTCCATTATTCTTCATATTAGTTTTAGTATAAATTTCAGAGAGTTAGAACACAGGTTTGGTTCGCCAAACAAATTGTTTGGAGTACTACTACAATTTGTGAAGATCATTGTATCCTGGGAGATAGACGCCACTCAACCGTAAGTACCATAGCGGGGCGAATCTGTCTTAAGGACAGAGTGTCACACACTCGACTTGGTCTTTTAATTTTTGTTTGGTTCAACAAAATAATTTCTGTAAGTGTTATTTTATTTTGTTCGAATTATTTCAGTTTATTTTATTTACACAGAAGATTGTTCCAACAATCTTAAGACAGATTCGCCTATTCTGTTTACAGAATTTTTCGTTTGTTTTCCTTTTTCATTCTTCGTAAATAATTTCGGAAGAAAATTATTTTTCTATGAATTTACAAAATAATATTCTGGTTGGAAAAACAAATAGTGATTATATGCTATTTGACAGATAGTAGTAATATACTGTCTCTTTTCTTTGACAACAACTACTAGTACGATACTGGTGTCATTAACAATTTAGAATATATTTTTGTGGAATTTTTTCAGAAATTAATTTTGGGTTTTAGAAATTATTTTCTGAGTTTTCATTAATTAAAATTCTGTTTCAGTATTTTAATTATTGAAGTGTTCTGAAATTTTTTTTCTTGTGTGGAATTAATTTGGTTGAATAAAATTTTATTTTATTTCCAAATTAATTGAAAAATAAAAGTTATAGTTTTTATTTCTTTTATTTTTACAGAATTTAATTTCTTGTGTGGAATTATTTTGGTTAAATAAAATTTTATTTTATTTCCAAATTAATTGAAAAATAAAAGTTATAGTTTTTATTTCTTTTATTTTACAGAATTTAATTTTCTGTGTGGAATTAATTTGTTTAAATAAAATTTTATTTTATTTTCAAATTAATTGGAAAATAAAAGTTACATTCTTGTTTCTTTTATTTTTACAGAATTTAATTCTGTGAATTTGATTTAATTTTCTGTGTAGTGTAAATTCTAATTATAATTTTGTTTTATATATTAGAATTGATGGCTACTGAAACGAATGCCCAACAAGTACTACTGTGGTGGCTGCAATGACGCCAACCCCCTCTCCTATGATGACAGTACCAATAAATCATGGTGAAAAGCCAGAGAAGTTCTTAGGAACTGACTTTAAAAGATGGCAACAGAAAATGTTGTTCTATCTTACAACTCTGAACCTGGCTCGTTTCCTCCGTGAAGATGCTCATATCCTGAAAGAGGATGAAACCGACCGGCAAGTGGTTGCTGCGGTTGATGCCTGGAAACATGCCGATTTCCTTTGCCGGAATTACGTTTTGAATGGACTTGACAACACATTATACAACGTCTACAGTCCAATCAAGACTGCAAAGGAACTTTGGGAATCGTTGGAGAAAAAGTACAAAACGGAAGATGTCGGCTCAAAGAAATTTGTGGTTGGCAGATTCTTGGATTTTGTAATGGTTGATTCAAAAACTGTGATCAGCCAAGCTCAAGATTTCCAACTCATTCTGCATGACATTCACGCAGAAGGTATGTTTCTCAGTGAATCCTTTCAAGTTGCAGCCTTAATTGAAAAATTACCAAAAGGCTGGAAGGAATTCAAGAACTACCTCAAACATAAGCGGAAAGAAATTTCTATGGACGAGTTAATTGTGCGTTTGAGGATTGAGGAGGACAACTGCAATTCTGAAAAGCGGGCTGGTAAGCTTCCTATGGAGTCTAAGGCAAATGTGGTGGAACATGCTTCAAAAACCAAGAAACGAAAGTCTTCTGGAGAAAGTTCATCACAAGGCTCTAAAGGGGGAGGAAATAAAAAGTACAAGTTTAATGGCAAATGTTACATCTGTGACAAAGAGGGACATCGGGCCAAAGATTGCCGTAGCAAAGGCAAAAGTAAAAGAAGAACAAGCAAGAAGCCTGCTCAAGCCCACATGACTGAAGTGAACAATATTTTCAATGGTGTCGATGACATCAATCTTTCTGCAGTTGTTTCCGAGGTAAATCTTGTCGGAAATCCTAAAGAATGGTGGGTGGACACTGGTGCTACTCGCCATATCTGTGCCGACAAAAAGATGTTCACATCTTATTCTACAGTGGATAATGGTGAACAACTCTTTATGGGCAACTCCTCAACTTCCAAAGTTGAAGGACAAGGAAAGATTGTACTCAAGATGACATCTGGAAAGGAACTAACTCTCAACAATGTGCTGCATGTACCGGACATTCGCAAGAATCTTGTTTCCGGATCTTTGTTGAGTAAGAATGGGTTTAGGCTAGTATTTGAGAGTGATAAATTTGTACTTACTAAGAATGGAATGTATGTAGGAAAAGGTTACATGTCTGATGGCCTTTTCAAGTTAAATGTAATGATCGTTGTACCCTCAGTTATTAATAATACTACATCTTTTTCTTACTTGCTTGAGTCTTCAAATTTATGGCATGGTAGACTAGGACATGTTAATTATGGATCTTTGCGTAGATTAATTAATATGGAATGTTTACCTAAATTTAACATTGATTCAAATCATAAATGTGAAATTTGCGTTGAGGCAAAATTATCTAAAACTCCTTTTCATTCAATTGAAAGAAGTACGGAACCACTTGAATTAATTCATAGTGACATTTGTGATTTTAAATCAATTCAAACTAGAGGTGGAAAAAAGTATTTTATCACTTTTATAGATGACTATACTAGATATAGTTATGTTTATTTAATTCGAACCAAGGATGAAGCATTGGAAACTTTCATTCAATATAAGAATGAAGTTGAAAATCAACTTGGTAAGAAAATCAAGAAACTTAGAAGTGATAGAGGTGGGGAATATGAATCACCTTTTGGTGAATTTTGTAAAGAACATGGAATAATTCATCAAACCACTGCTCCTTACTCACCTCAGCAAAATGGAATTGCTGAAAGGAAAAATAGGACTTTAAAAGAAATGATGAATGCCATGTTAATAAGTTCTGGATTACCTCAGAACTTGTGGGGGGAAGCAATACTTTCTGCTAATTATATACTTAATAAAGTACCCCGAAAGAAAGTGAATCAAACACCTTACGAATTGTGGCATGGAAGAGTACCATCCTACAAATACTTAAAAGTGTGGGGGTGTTTGGCTAAAGTGGCTATTCCTAGTTCTAAAAAGACTAAGATAGGTCCTAAGACTATTGATTGCATTTTCATTGGTTATGCTAAGAATAGTAGTGCATATCGGTTTTTGATTCATAAATCAGAACATTCCGAAATGCATGTAAATACTATTATTGAATCTCGGAATGCATCGTTCTTTGAACATGTATTTCCGAATAAGATTGGACAAGAGACTAGTAATAAGAAAAGATCTTTTGATGCTATTACTAGTAATGATCAAGAACATGATCAAGAACAAGAGTTAGATCAAAATGAAGAAGAGGAACCTAGGCGTAGTAAACGTGCTAGAACCTCAAAATCTTTTGGTCCAGATTTTCTAACATATATGGTAGAAAATGAGCCTTTAACTTTTAAAGAGGCTATGTCCAGTCCTGAAGCTCCTTTATGGAATGAAGCTGTCAACAGTGAAGTTGAATCCATCTTACAAAATCACACTTGGGAATTAGTGGACTTACCACCAGGTTGTAAACCTCTTGGATATAAATGGATTTTCAAAAGAAAATTGAAAGCAGATGGATCAATAGATAAATACAAGGCAAGACTTGTAGTCAAAGGATTTAGACAAAAAGAAGGTCTTGATTATTTTGACACGTACTCACCGGTTACTAGAATAACATCCATTAGAATGCTAATTGCCATTGCATCTCTATACAATCTAGAAATTCATCAAATGGATGTTAAAACCGCTTTCTTAAATGATGAGTTAAATGAAGAAATTTACATGGAACAACCAGAAGGATTTTCTGTTCCAGGGAAAGAAAAGAAAGTGTGTAAATTGGTTAAATCATTATATGGTTTAAAACAAGCGCCAAAGCAATGGCATGAGAAATTTGACAAGACAATGATGTCAAATGGATTTAAAATTAATGAGTGTGACAAATGTGTTTATATTAAAAACACAGATAAAGGTTATGTCATTGTATGTCTTTATGTAGATGATATGCTCATCATTGGTAGTAATAATGACATGATTAAAACTACCAAGAAAATGTTGAATAAACATTTTGACATGAAGGACATGGGCATTGCTGATGTAATACTTGGTATGAAAATTACCAAAACATCAGAAGGATATGGTTTATCACAATCTCATTACATTGAGAAAATACTTGACAAATTCAGCAAAGATGATGATCATCTAGCTAGAACACCGGTAGATGTTAATTTGTATCTTTCTAAAAATGTACAGGAAAGTATTTCTCAATTAGAGTATGCCCAAATTATTGGAAGCTTAATGTACTTGATGAACTGCACTCGCCCAGATATAGCTTATGCAGTAAGTAAATTAAGTAGATATACGAGTAATCCGGGAGTAGAACACTGGAAAGCAATTATAAGGGTTCTAAGATATCTCCGATTTACTCGTAACATTGGGCTGAATTATACTAGATATCCAGCAGTACTTGAAGGATACTGTGATGCAAATTGGATATCGGATACAAGTGACTCGAAGTCCACCAGTGGGTATGTCTTTACTCTTGGTGGGGCGGCTGTATCTTGGAAATCTTCCAAACAGACTTGTATTGCTAGGTCTACTATGGAATCTGAATTCATAGCTTTAGACAAAGTAGGGGAAGAGGCAGAATGGCTTCGCCACTTCCTTGAAGATATTCCAATTTGGCCAAAACCGGTGCCTGCTATATGCATACATTGTGATAGTCAATCAACAATAGGTAGAGCACAGAGTCATATGTATAACGGTAAGTCTCGACACATTCGTCGTCGACATAATACCGTAAGACAACTACTCTCTAATGGAATTATTTCCATAGAATATGTTAAGTCTAAAGACAACATAGCGGATCCACTAACCAAAGGGTTAGCAAGAGAGTTAGTTGAGAATTCATCGAGGGGAATGGGACTTAAGCCTATTAAATAAGAGTTACCATAACGGCAACCCAACCTAGTTGACTGGAGATCCCAAGATCTAGGTTCAAAGGGACAACCGAGTTGTGATTAACTCAAAAGGATCACTGTGGAGTCCAACTCCTACCCATTTCTATGATGAAATAGTGATGTCTGCAGCGTTTGAGGTTAAGTAAAATTTTAATGATTCTTATATCTAGGTAAACCTCGTGGAGTATGGCAGGATACTCTTCATAAGAATCACCTATGTGAGTGTGAACTGGGCCGGTTCTATGAGATTTGTGAAAGGCTACAACTCTCTAAAGCACTCATGAAGACCAGGTTGTTCAGGGCCAAAATGAACACAATAGTGAGAACTAAACTGTGTCTGGAGATAATCTGTGTGAGTTCTATTGTCTTGGTTTACACAAACGGCTGAACAGTTCAAGACATCATGTTCACTGTTTAGCTAGTAAATCCGATAGTGTCTCACAAAGGAAGGTTCAAAGCCAAAAGCTACCTATCCTTTGCAGAATATTTCCAATTTCTAAACTCTCTGATTAGATCATGTTGTTGCATTTTCTCTCCGTCAACTTCCATTCATGTGGGGGATTGTTGGAAAAAATGGTTTTATATAGGCATATTTTTTAACCCAATTTGGGTGGACCCCAAACGTGTTTTGGGGTGGGTCCGAAAAGGTGTAGTGGTGAAGACGGAACGTCAAAACCATTTATGAGTGAATGAGAAGATGACGTCGTTTTCGGGTTTAACATTAATTTTTTAGATAAAATTCTTTTGAATTTTTTCAATAAAAATTATTGTGGGAATTTAATTTAATTCTAAATTCAAAATTTTGGGTCCCTAACTGGTTTCATAAAATTTGTACCTCTTACTTTATTTATTAAACTATTCAATTTGTTTAATATATATATATGTTCTTTAGTTTAATATATATATATATATATATTTCATTAGTTTAATTAATAAAGTTTTACAGGTTTGGGATTTGTTCCTTCAAACAAACCAACAGACCCTTTTTCAAATTGTCTGGAAGTATAAAACCGTTGCTGTTCAAACGGTCAGATTATTTGAATTTCTACACTTGCGTCTCTTCTTTCAAATTGCAACCTGTTCAGACCTCCGTTTTTGCCTATAAATAGAACCATATTCAGTAGTCTTAAGGATGAATAATTCAGTCTGATTGTGGTTTTTCTGCTGTCCTAAATTCTGAATTTTTTTTCCATTATTCTTCATATTAGTTTTAGTATAAATTTCAGAGAGTTAGAACACAGGTTTGGTTCGCCAAACAAATTGTTTGGAGTACTACTACAATTTGTGAAGATCATTGTATCCTGGGAGATAGACGCCACTCAACCGTAAGTACCATAGCGGGGCGAATCTGTCTTAAGGACAGAGTGTCACACACTCGACTTGGTCTTTTAATTTTTGTTTGGTTCAACAAAATAATTTCTGTAAGTGTTATTTTATTTTGTTCGAATTATTTCAGTTTATTTTATTTACACAGAAGATTGTTCCAACGTCAATTAATTGGCATAATACTAGTGCATCAACTCGAGCACTATCGTCCTTGGGCATAGCAAACATTGGTACAAAACTGGTTCTTCCCACTTTCATCCTGGGTTTAGAAATTTTTTATAGTAAGATGCACGAGTCAGAGTCATCAAATTGTCGATTTCCCAATTATCGTACTCTAGTTCTTTAGGTTTGCCACAATTATGCAAAGAACACAAACATGACTATTATCATTTAAATGGTGATCTACATGTACAGATTCTTTCGTCTATGGAGAATGTACAAATCAAGAACATACCGTACAGTGGAGAATATCTCGTTGAAGGAAAGAATCAAGTTTGGATAGGGTTGTCACGCGCAACGGGCTCCAAATGTGAAAGATGCTGGAACAACTCTCCTCAAGTTGGTTCGTTTGCTAAGCACCCCATGCTTTGTAGTCATTGTTATAATGTCGTTGCTATTCAATTGCTTCCATCTTTGGCAGCATTTAGCTGAGACTCAACAACAATGAGTTAAGAATGCAGCGGCAAAAGTTGATTGATAGTGGTGCGAATTGTAGGTGTTTCTATACCATAGATCAAACTTTTGGTGCCATTGAATTCACAGGGTTCAATTCAGATTTTAGGGAGATTTGTTAGATCCAAGAAGAAAGTGATGCTAGGGTAAATAGCAGAAGCTAATCTTTTTCCATACCAAAAAAAGAAAAAGAAAATAAGAGCTAATCTTTTGAAGAAAATACTTTGAATAAAAAAGAAAGGAAAAGAAAATATTATGATGAGAAACTAAACTATCAAGAATGTACATATATATATTCTTCACCTGTATATTCTTCATTCTTTCTTTTTTTGTCTTGAGTAAAGTATATTCTTCATTCTTTAAGTTCATAACTTGTTCAAAAAAAAAAATTTGATTAACAAAAGAAAATGAAGAACATAGTTTTTTTTTTTTTTTTTTTTTTTTTTTTTTTTTAAGAATATAGTAGTCATTAGCATTTCATTTTCCTTCATTTGCTTTTGTTTTGTTTAGTAAATTATGCTAAAAGTTCAACTTTGCATCTTTTTCCATTAAACAAAAAAAACGACTAAAAGAAATGGGGTTTTAGAATTAATTTCGTCAAATTATTTTTTAAGTTGGTCACAGACTATGCTTTAACTTTCAAAAGTGGATGTTGTTTTAAGAAATGTTTTATAAGTTGGTTTTTTGACTTTATTAATGTGACCTTAAATAGAACTAGCACCTAGAAACTAGCAATCACCACTTCAACATTTTTTTGACATTTGAAATTTTCTTTCAAAAGGTAGGTTTGTTTGTATAACCCTGAAAATTTGTATAAATGGTTATCAGGATAACATAATTTGAAGCAAGCCACATTTGATTATTCAACTAGTCAAAATCTAGTTATTCTACAGTATTGAATAATGATTTTTTTTAACCATTTTGATATAATTTATAGAGAATCAATCAGTATTCAGTAGTTTCTGTTTCATCGCATATCAGTGTCCACTAACATGCTACAAGGTAAGAAAAGTCTCGATTTTTGCAAGATTGAACCCACAAAGTCATCATAAATGGTTGGATTGGAGGGTATCCATCCACTTAATGGCACAGAATATTCTGTCTCAATATATTGATGTGGAAAATATAAGTTCCTCAGTCCATGGAAATAGAATATATTGTGACAAAGTTGGGGTAATGTAGTAATAAAATTTGGAAGTGGGTGATTGATAATATATATATATGGATGGTATTGTTTGTGTAAACTCAAATCTATGTAGTTCTTGTGGGGACTTTATTTATGTGTAAGCTTTTGTCATCAAATTTGTTGGAAGCAGTCAATTTCTCCGTAACATGCTATAATGATATTTTTATTTTTTATAAATAATATTTTGTTTATTATGTGGTGTGTAATCACAACATTAATAATAAATATGAGTAGTCAGGTGTATAAACTAATATAATCATAAATAATGTTTGATATATAAATATGATAATTAGTGATTATGGATGAGATGATAAATAATTTTTGATATATAAATATTGTTGATTATAATAATATTATTGAAAGTATTATTAATCTTTTTAGGCTTTGCCAACATGAAAATTCAATCCACCATCAAGTCATATCTTCCAGTGCTTTCCATGATGTCTTCTTTCCAAACAACATTTTGTTTCTTTCAAGCCTGCATGCACTGCAAAAGGGCTACCCTTTCCTTTGTGTTGACAGTTAAAATGTAGGCACACAAACATGATATGCGATGGACTATTATATCACAAGAACATCACCAAAAGTTCCCGCAACTGCAAGAACCATCTTTAAAATGATGAAACCTATTCACATCTCTAACAACAAAATCTCTCTCCACAATCTCACTAATCCGCTTGAAAGTCTCATGACAGTCGCAACACATCTCAAGTTCTTCATCACTCTAATAGTCACTCCTCTAGGCATACTCAACAACCCAAAACCGAGAGCCAATCTTTCACTATGGAGACCTACCATTTCGTCTTTGGTTTCTTCTTCCACCTCGACAAACACCAACACTCCCTCCCACATATCCTCTTTCCTTCATTCTCTTCTCCAATTCCCTCGACAAACTCACCACTTCGCCCTCTCTTGGACATGAAGACACGTCTCCTGAATAGAAAATGTAAGTATGGTACTTGATTTCGACCCGACTACACCCCGGTTCTTTGGAAACTCCACCGCACTTCATTTCAGAACGAATGCTAACATTATCCCACTTTCCAGCCAATGCGTAAGTGTTTGACATTGTCACATACGCTGCTGCAACTTGTTGGTTGATTCGATAAGCCATTTACTAGCTTCAAAAGCAATGTCTACCCTCCCATGAAGCCTACTAGTTGAAAGAAGCGCTCCCCATAATAAACCCCCTTCATCAGGCTTCACTTGAATAGATTTTTCTATCTTGTAAGCCTGGTCGAGCCTGCCAGCTCTGCCAAGCATGTCAACAACACAAGTATAGTGCTTTGTGTTGGGACTACCCCGTGTTTGTGGTACATCGAGTGCGAGTATTCAAGGCCTTCATCAACAAGACCCGAATGGCTACAAGCGTGTAGGACTCCGATGAACGTGACATCGTTTGGACATACTCTTTTCTTGGTCATTTCTTGAAAGAGTTCAAGGGACAATTTTGCTAGACCATGTTTTGCGGCTCCCACGATCATTGAAGTATAAGGAATTACAGAGGGATTTTGAATTTTGTGGAAGACCTTGCTAGAATAATCAAGACATCCAGATTTCGCATACATATCAACAAGTACAGTCGGGACTTAGGCCTAGTTTGGAAAGACTAAATAAATGCACTTTTTGACTTTTTTTGTATTATGTGTAGAAAAAGTAGAGAGAAGATGTTGATTGATGTGACCCAAAAAAGATAAAAAGATGAAATAAGTGCACTTTTTTCTTTGTAGCCAAACTTAGCCTTACTTTTAGCTTTTAATTCATTTTGAATCATATCACCTCTTACATTTTTTACATACAAAAAAGTCCAAAAAAAGCTAAAAAATCAATTTTTAACCAACATTCTAAATCAGATCTAGTGCCTATGTGATAACTCCATAATTATTATATTTTTCTTAAAATACATTATACCCTCTTTGTTTCAAAATATTACTCCTCATTCTTTTTTTTATTATCTCAAAATATTAATCTATTTTAAAAAAATTAATGACTAAAATAATATGAATTTCTTATTTTGTCATTCTTTTAAATTTATTAACACTAATATTTTGAAATATAATAATTTTACTATCAAAAGATACTCTTAAAAAGGTATAATAATTGTTTACCGAAAGAATTTAGATTTTGAGATGGAGAGAGTAAAGAAAAAAATTATTAAATAATTTTAAAATATCATTTATGATATGATACTAAAGTTACCAAAATTATATTAGGTAATGTTTCGAAATTATATATAATAATTAGGGGGAATTGGTGGAAGCTAAAAAAAAAAAATATCAGTATATGAAGAGATGCAAATAACACTTACACTTCTACAATTTTTTATTAGTATCCATCACAGACACTTACACTCCATATATTTATAATTTTTTTTTCCCAACTTTTACCTGTATCTAAGGCCTCGTCTGAGAATAGACTTTTTTAGTAATTTTTTTACTTTTTAACTAAAGTATAATATAAAAAAAACTAATATGTTTGTAATATTTTTTGACATTTTATGAAAATATGTGCAAAAAGTAGAAAAAAAAATTTGTTTTTTGACTTTTTGATATAGATTGTTGCCTTTTTAACTTTTTTAATAATTTTTTGACTTTTTGGCTAAAAAAATCACGGCCAAACTAGACCTAATTGTCTTTAATAATTATATGATATTTACATGTTTTCTTCACCTATAAATACAGAGACTCTGCCCAAAGCCATAGCCACCATAATTCTCAAACAGAACAGAGCTCTAATCTCTGTTGTCTCTGTGTCTCTCGGTCTCTCTCAAATTTTGAGTATCAATTTGATTCCATAGCCATGGCTCCAGTGTTTGTATCTCCGTTCAATGTTGGGCACATCGACGATGTCCAAGAACTCAGGAAGTCCAAACCCACTTCCATTCCTCAGAGGTTAATCCGCGACATAGCCGAAGAACCTTCACTCCCCACACTCACTCCTCCATCACCATCATCAAAACCATCATTCACCGCCATACCTGTTGTTGATTTATCAAAACTCACCCAAAACACCAAACTTTCAAAGCTCGCTACTGCCTGTCAGGATTGGGGATTCTTTCAGGTGTTTTATATATATAAATATATATACATATAAACTCTTATAGATTACAACAATGTTGCGTACCCAGAGAAAATATATATATATATATATATTTAGAATTTGAAACGCACCGATCAAATTATTGGAGTTTTTTTTTTAAAAAAATATTCTAAAAAAAGCTATTCAGAGAATTGACTCATTTTTTAAATTATTTGAGAAATTAACCTATTTTTTAAAATTTCATTTTGAAAATGTGATTTTAAAATTAAAATTGCATTTTCAACGTGTAATTTTACCTTGAAATCGCAGGTTAAAAATGCAATTTATGATGACATGGTGAAATTGCATGATCAACATGCGATTTTAATTGAAATCGCATTTCAACATGCGATTTTAAGGTGAAATTGTATGTTGAAAATACAATTTCAATTTCGAAATCCCATTTTCAAAATGTGATTTCATTCCCAAATAGTTTAAAAAGTATGTCAATTCTCCAAATAGTGTTTTTTTTTAGAATATTAAAAAAAAAAACTCCAAATTATTGAGTCGGTGGAGATTTATTAAAATTGTATAATGAGGTATTATAGTAATATGTTAATGTAAATCCAAACATATATATTATTGTTATTTTCACATGCAGTCGCATTTTACATTTTTTAAGCGGTGTATGTTGAGAACCTTGTTGAATTATGTAAATTATGGTATACTCAAGATTTTAAAAAGCGGCTGGTATTTACCGCCACCCGTTACGGCCGCTTTTGCAGCGTGATTGAGATTCACAGGTGTGTCGGCCGTAGCGGTTGCCGTAGCGATCGTAACAGTTCCGTAACCGGCGTAACGGCCTGCTACGCACCGTTACGTAACGGTTTCAAACTGTTTCTTTCGAAAAAATACAAAAAAAAAAAAACTAAAAATGGGAGAAGAGAGATAAAGAGAAGAGGGAAGATAAAGAGAGAAAATGGAGGAGCAAGATATAGAGAGAGAAGAGGGAAGATGAAGAACATGTTATTGATTTGTTAAAACTGTAAGACTTATGCTATTCTATTCAGCTGCTATCACTAAATCATTTTATTTGTGTGTCTATCTATATATTGTTTGAAAATAATAATAACAATAAGTGTGGTCATTATTTATTTGGCTTGGTTAAAATATATATATATATATATATATATGTTTAAGCTCTTATTTATTCTTTTACTTTTATCATTGTTTGTCTTATATATAATAGTTAGTGATTGATTTTTTATATAATATAAAGTCATTAATTATTAAAATAAAATATAAAAAACTCAGTTTATAGTTATTAAAATAAATGAAATATATTGCATCATACTTAAAATTTACAAAAATTGATCAATATTTATTTTTAATCCAATAAATATGATCATGGAAAAAAAATATGCGTATCGATAAGTTTTTTTCAAATTGTGTAAAAAATAAAAAAAATTCACGGTTCCGGTTACCGCAACCGTTACACTACGGCCTTTACACCCCGCAACCGCAACCGCGTCACCGCCACCGTTACGGCGACCGCAACCGCTTTTCAGAACCTTGGGTATACTTTTTGTTTATAATTGATTCATACCTTTTTCTTTTTCTTTTTTAATGATATTTTTTGGGGCAAATTATAAAAAAAAACCTTAACATTTGAGCTTTATAATAAAATAAATTTTAAATTTTATCAATTTAAATTTTTATTTATTTTCTTTTTAAACTATTTACCTATTTTTTAAAAGTGAAATCGATTAAAAAAATAAGTATTTTAATCATTAAACTCAGTGAAAAATATATTTTAGACATTTTATTAATACTTACATCAAGTTTAAATATTAAAATATTCTTTTTTTGTCAATTTTATTTAACAAAAATAGATAAATAGTTTAAATTAAAAATAAATTAAAAAATTAAAATTTAACTTGACAAAATTAAAAATTTAGAATTTATTTTGTTATAAGACTCAAATCTTGGAATTTTTTATATAATTGTTCATATATTGATTATGGTAATATGTTAATGTAAACCCAAATATATATATTACTGTTTTCACATGCGGTGGCATTACCCCTTTTTCTAAGCCGTGGATGTAGAGAATCTTGTCGAATTATGTAAATCTATGTATCGTGCATTTTTTTTTTTTTTTTTTTTTTGGGGGTGTGTGATTGATTTTCACTTTTTTTATTTTGATTTTTTTGTTTTTGGGTACAAAGCATTAATGCTGAGATTGATTATGGTGACGGAAACTAACGAATTGTAACCGTTTGTGGAAATGGGTAGGTGATAAACCATGGGATTGATCTGGGTTTGCTTGAGAGGCCAGAGAAGGTGTCCATGGATTTCTTTATGATGCCTTTGGAGGAGAAACAGAAGTATCCAATGGCGCCAGGGACAATTCAGGGATGTGGACAAGCTTTTGTGTTCTCAGAGGACCAGAAGCTTGACTGGTGCAGCATGTTTGCACTTGGAGTGGAGCCCCACTCCATAAGAAACCCAAAACTGTGGCCAACAAAGCCAACCAAGCTTAGGTAATGGTAGTACTATATTGATGGTTTTTTTTTTTTTTCAAAATTTATTGATGGTTTTGTTTGTCCACAATCCTTTGACCGGATTTGGTTGTGTTTTCGCTTTCTTTGTTTTTGTGTTCTTGGAGTTAAAAGTAATGAAAATTTTGAAAATACCTTTCGTTTCGTATCATTTCTCATTTTTGTACAAAAAAGGTAACTTTTTGGGTTATCACTAATGTCCTCAAAATATGAGATATGTTATACTACTTTAATCCCTAACATTAGCGCCATTCAAAATCAATAATGGGTGGTGCAATATTTTTGAAATTTGACAGGAAGCTTGAACAAATTCAAAAGGATCAAATACACATGCTTTCTAAAATATGCATTTTGGACCCCAAAGTATGCACTTTCTTCCGTTTTGGTCCCCAATTTTTTTAATTTTGTTACATTTTATTTTTTTGTAAAGTTTTCAAAATACCCAGGGATGACAGGGACTAGAGTCTAATAGATTGCATATTTTGGGGACTAAAGTGGAAAAATAAAAAAAATTGAGGATTGAAGTGTAAAAAATTTGCATTTTTTGGAAACTAGTAGTGTAAACTTTTTTTAGTGTCTCCCAATTTTAAGTAAAAAGTAAAAAAGTACTCTCAATTTAGATCCCATTGGAGTTTCTATTTTGCCTTTGCAGGAAGCACCTTCCTATGGAGCTGATGTCCTGAGACTATGGGTTTCAAGTATAGATTATACTAGCGACGTGCTGATTGGGCCTCAAGTCCTCCGCCAAATGTCTGACATATATAGGAAGATGTGAGGAACATTATGATTTCTTTTGGCAAATCTTCATGATTGGGAGGTATGCTCATGTTTTCTGAGAACCATAGCCATTGGGTTCAGGCTATCTCTTGGATGAAAAGAGTCTTATTTTTGTCCTACTTAAATTATGGATCACAAAGGGGGTCTACAAACAAGGGTACAAAAATGTTAGAGGAATTGATAGCCGCTCACATTGTCTTTCTTTGCAGGGTATATATGACTTTCTGTTTTGTAAACTTTGCGGGATTGTTTGGGTGATGGAATATGATGCAACCTGATTCTGAAACTATCCATAGAGGCTGTAATATATCCACGTTGAATTGGATTTAAGTATGAAATACAGCTTGATCATTGTCTTATATTTTTCATTCTGCAGGAATAGTTGTATGAAATTGATGTTCCTGTGAAACCCCATATTTTTATATAAAAAAAAAAATAATATATATTTTTAATTTTCTTAAATAATTATTCACAATATTTTGAATTTAATAGTTTGTATATTTTTATACTGAACATTTATTCAAAATAAAATAAAATAAAATAAAATATTTTTTTTGACTTTATATTATTACTCAATATTACTTTATGAACCTTATGATATTTTTATTATATTTTTCTCTATATTTTTTTGTAATCAAATTATACTGAAAACTAATATTTTCTGTACTAAAATCCAATCCAAAAAAAAAAGAAAAAAAAAAAAAGAAAAACCATGGGCTTGCTCCCCATGTTTTCTCACCTCCCACTTTCCACGTGCAATCATTTTTTGTAAAGAAAATGTGGTGGACATGCAAGCTATACACCTCCCTTCTTTTTAATTTGTCTTCATCATAAATTGAGCCTAGCTTTTCCTCACATTTCATCATCTTTCTCTTCACTTCTAGTTTCACCTCTCTTGGTTCCCTCTCCCTCCACCTCTCATTCTCAAAACTCTCTTTCTCCTTCTTTATCTATGTTTTTCCTCCTCCCCGACCTTCATAGCCATGGCCTCAACCCATACTATCATCATCCAAAACACCAACCCGCGAACTTCACCACCATTGACGTACCGTCGGACAGCCATCACCACCATCACCTATTTCAATTATCATCTAGAACCACCGTTCACAAATGTGTTGTAGGTGAAGAAATAGAAAAAGAAAGAAGATGGAGGAGAAAGAAACAAAGTTAGAGAAATTTGTTTTGAATTTCAAAAGTTGGTTTTCGGCTTACTTTCGGCATGCCAAAACCATCCATTCCGAGAAGAATTGAGAAAAATAGGTCATGTAAGATGAAGTACGGAGTAAGTTGAAGAGAATGGCGAAAGAATGAAGTAAAACCGTTAAGAATTAAGAAAGTTATGGGAACCGAAAGATGGTTCGAAAAAAATGTCCGAGATGGTAGGAAAATAATCTTATTTTTCATCAAATTTTGGAGATCCGACGGCATGCAAAAAGAGACGGAACAAGGCGTGTGAGTAGTGAACCAAAAACTAGGCCGTGAGGTGAATCCAATGACAGAAAAATAAGATAAAACGGAGTTACGATGAAGAAGATACAAACATTTGAACCGGTGATATTGAAACTAAAATTCTGGGTCTTCTGTTCGTGCATGCTACGGCGGTTGGAGTAGATGAGCTTAAATTTTATCCAGCGTTTCTCGGCACATGGTGCTACGGTGCACCCAAGTACCTTTAGGTTAATCGAGTGGTCCTATGACTTTGGGGATGACCACCCTTAGGTTTTTCGACGTGTAGAATCCATTTTTAGGGTTAGATCTTGCAAATTCTGAGTCTAAGATGATGATCAACAACTAAAAGTTCTAAGAGAATCCAATGGCAGATCAACGGTGAGATCGTGTCCGATTAATGTGAAATTTCAGCAAGACGATCATGGAGCCAAGACGGTCATATCTTACGATCAGAATCATAAATCAAATTCGGACGATAAATTGTTAGCAACCTAACATTATAAGAAAACCCTTCCAACCCTCTCATATTTTTATTATTGGAATCTTTAGATTTTATTCCTATGATAAAATGACTAATTTATAGATAGAAATTTTTATATATATGTATGTAAATTTTGTGATGTGTATATCCAATATCGGAAGATACTGATAGTCAAAAAAAAAAAAAATCATGGTATTATTGTAAAAATAGGCTTGCATGTGTATTTCATACCATTATAGAGTGAATTGAAGAATTTATTTGGTCTTTGAATCTGCCACCATGTTTACCCGAATTTTTAGATTATTTTATACTCAAAATTTCGAGATAATTTCTTCTACAAAGTTGTTAATAATGATATCTAGTTTGTCTAGAAATTTTTGGAAATAATTTTTGAGCTTTCTACGAATTTATACAAATTTTTAACTAAATCTGAAACTGTGTTGAGAATAAACTGTTTTGAATCTGCCAGCATGTGTTACCCGAATTTTTAGATAATTTTATACTCAAAATTTAGAGATGATTTCTTCTACAAAGTTGTTGATAATGATGTCTAGTTTATCCAGAAAGTTTTGAAAACAATTTTTGAGCTTTCTACGAATTTATACAAATTTTTAACTAAATCTGAAACTGTGTGACAGATTTTACCATGTATTTGAAAATTTATTTAAAATTTTATACTAAGCCAAATCTGGTAATTTCTAACTAAAAGATGAAATTTGAGAAGTCTAGTTTCATGATAAATTTTTAAATTATGGGTTTGATCTATAAATTTAAGCATGAAATTAATATAAGGAAATGTGACAAATCTGTGTCTTAAACACCCTTGGAATTTTTAAGAATTATTTATAATTTATTTTTGGAAAATGCTTTCTGAAAAATGACCATAACATGTTTATGGATTATTCTGTAGATTGATATCTTGCAAGATATATATTCTGAAAATTTTTCAGGGCAGGATAAAATCACCACTTTCATATTATACTAGTCTAATTTAGTAAATCAAAAATTTGTGCAGGTGTGCATTTATGGCTTATTTTTTGTATTTAAGTTATTATGTTCATACCATGATTTTAAGTAATTGTTTACTAAATTTTGTACATTGAACTATTATTGGGTGACATGCATAATATTTTATGTTGGGAGTTTTTCTTTAGTTGGTATAATGTTATTGATGATTGAGATTTGAATAATTTGTGTTTAATATATAAATTAACCAAAAGGATTAACGGTATATAATGAGTTACTGATGAAGGGTTAATACCGAGTATTCAGGGTGAGCCCTGGTTTTGAGAATTCTCGCGTAAATTGTGTTGCGAAACTCTAAGATGGCACGAGACTTATTTGAACCATTTTCGATATTTGGCTTTGGAATAAGGGTGGATGTGCCGGTGGCACACAGGGAGGTTACGTACCCCTGGCAGACCGTTTCCTTGGGGCAGACCTCGGATGCCACTACTTGGGTATATCACTCCGGACGTGGGCATCCCTGGTAGTTACGGTTGGTAACACTTGAATATTTGACCAAGGGAGGGTTTCAAATTAACCGTTGTCATGCTTAGTGGTTGGTAAGTTAAATCTCTTTGGTGAGATTTCGAGTGTCACCTAATTTATGCTTACAATTATATTGTTATCTTATGTTTATAATCTCATTATTTTTCTCTTAAAAAGAATGGTAGGTTGGTTATGTTTTCTTACTGTGTTGCAAAACTCATGGCATCTATTTTTGTTGCCCTGGCGTTTTATGCCAGGTCTTGGCGAGAAAATAATTGAAGCTGAAATGGAGTCGACGCTAACGTAGAGCTTTTGCTGACCTGAAACCCCGAGTAGAGCCGAATAAATTATATTATTTTATATAATAGTTATTAAGGACTTTATAATTTCATTTAATGTTGTATTTGGATAATTTTAAGTTTTTATCTATTGATTGTTTGGACGTTTGGTTATGTACGAGAGTTTGATTACTCTATTAAGATGTCAACTTTTTAGTTTATTAAGTCATTTTACTTATTTAATTTCTCTTGATGTTCCAAAAATTTGGGACGTCACAGTTCCATTGAAATTCGAAGCCCCTGTGGGTGCTAGAATTTATGGGTTGGCGTTTTGGTTTGATGTATTGTTCGATGGGAGGTAATCATTTCATGTTTGACTAATAATGTTCTCTCTCTCTCAACCATTATTAATTCCTTGTTCTACGGTACTGCACAAAGGTAGCTGAGCACGAATGAGGATCCTCTCCTTGCAGCTCCCATCCTTGCGCTCGTCCTTGCAGGTTTTCGGGTCTAGTTTTAGGCCCAATTTTGATAATCCGAACCGTTCATATTTTATGATTTATTCAGTATATCATACCTGTAAAAAATCAAGTTGATCGGATATCAGAAAGCATGTGTTCGGAAAACTATTTATTAAATTCTTTAAAAAATAGTTTTTAGTTCAATTTTTCGAACACATGCTTTCTGATATCCGATCAACTTGATTTTTTACAGGTATGATATACTGAATAAATTATAAAATATGAACGGTTCGGATTATCAAAATTGGGCCTAAAAGTAGACCCGAAGGTCTGCAAGGACGGACACAAGTACGAGGCTGCAAGGAGAGAACCTTGGCTCGCTGAGCACAGCTCCTGGTGCGCCTCCAACCCACTGGTATCAGCTGCGTTGCGTCCTCTCTCAGCCACTTTATGTCATGTCAGGACAAGAAATTACAGGCCGACTCCACATGATTGCACACAATGCTCAGAGTTATTCTGTCAACTTAACAATGACAAGTTAGTGTTCATGATCTAACTAGTTCAGTTGTGTTTGTTTGTTAATAGGATTCTTTAAATGATCTAATTAGTGGTAAATGAACTTAAATAGCTAAAAGTTGGGGCGCTAGTGCCGGACAAGGAGGAATAGTCCAGACATGGTCTGGCAAATTTGATCTCAAAGAGCCCTATTACCGAATGTCTCACCCCCAAGCTTACTCAATCGCCCAAGATCAACCAACACATCATCTAACAAATACACAGGTATTGAATCATCCTTGACATCATGTTGTGATCCTTATGATTTGGTTTTGAAACAAAGGGATAATGGCACACCATGCCTTGCCACTGTTTCACTTTTCCAATGAATTTGGTTGTTTTTCTAGTGTCGGTGGCTTGGTTTACTGCTTGGCAGGATATACAAATACAATCACAAGATGAAGAAAGATTTGAGTTGATGCATCAACCATCCCAAAATGTGGATATTGAGTACATTGAGTGAGTCACCGAAAAAATAAATAAAAAGAAAATAAAGAGAAGTTACTGAATACTGATTGATTCCCTATAAATTATATCAAAATGATTAAACTAGTTGAATAATCAACTGTGACTTGCTTCAAATTATGTTATCTTGATAACCATTTATACAAATTTTCAGGGTTATACAAACAAACCTACCAATGAAGTGTTTTTGAAAGAAAATTTCAAATTTCAAAAAAATGTTGGAGTGGTGACTGCTAGTTTCTAGGTGTTAGTTCTATTTATGTCACATTAAAGTCAAAAAACCAACTAATAGTTAAAGCATAGTTTGTGACAAACTTAAAAAATAATTTGACGAAATTAATTCCAAAACCCCTTTTCTTTTAGTCATTTTTTTTTTTGTTTAATGGAAAAAGATGCAAAGTTGAACTTTTAGCATAATTTACTAAACAAAACAAAAGCAAATGGAGGAAAATAAAATGCTAATGACTACTATATTCTTCATTTAGTTTAAAATAATAATTAAAAAAATATATATTCTTCATTTTCTTTTGTCAATCAAATTTATTTTATTTTATTTTTTTAAAACAAGTTATAAACTTAAAGAATGAAGAATATACTTTACTCAAAAAAAAAAAAAGAAAAAAAAAAGAAAGAATGAAGAATATACAGGTGAAGAATATATATATATATATATATATATATATATGTACATTCTTGATAGTTTAGGTTCCGTTTGGAAAGCCTCTCAAAATGTTGTTCTACCCAATTATTTGAGTATGTTGTTTGTTTGGAGCTTTCAAATCATAATTCTACACACATTTCTCAAAACTCAATTTAAAACATAATTGTTAATTTTCAAAACTTATAACAAAACACATAATTCAAAACTCTTTTCAAAACTCAATTCAAATCAATATTTTAATTTTTTGAATATTTTAAATATTTAAATATTTTAAAAATATTTTAATTTTGTTAAGATTTTAAATATTTTAATATGTTATGTTTTTTTTAATTTTTTAATTTTTTTGAATATTTTTAAATATTTTATAAAAATATTTTTAAATATTTTAATTTTGTTGTTATATATTTGGTTACGTTTTGGCTGTAGAGTTGTGAAAGTAGTATGGAGTTTCGAGTTATGTGTTTGGTTATGAGTTTTAAAAATAATTTCTTAATTGACTTTTGTTTTATGTGTTTGGTTACTATTTGAGTGTAGAGTTGTTTTTAAATTTAATATATTAACATTTTAAATTATTAAATTTTTTTGAATATTTAAATTATTTAAATTTCTACGATTTAAATTTTTTGAATATTTATTTTAATTTTGTTACTTATTAAGTTTTTTAGATTATTTAAATTATTTAAATATTTATGATATAAATTTTTTGAATATTTATTTTGAAAAAAAATTATTTCCTTTGTAGTATTTTCAATTAAAAAATTGATTAATGTTATTTTTTGTTAATAATAATTTTTTTTAATTGAATTTTAAAAAACGTTTGGTTGCTAGTGTTGATCACAGTTTTCAAGTGTGAAAGTAGTATGTTTTCTTATGAGTTATAATAATTTGAATTAAGTTTTGAAAACTCTTTCCAAAACTCACAATCAAACAAATTTTCTTACTTCATATGTCAAATCAAACTTTCAAAACTCAATTCAACACTCTATTCAAAAACCATATCCAAACAAATTTTCTACACTCAAATCATAATTCAATAACTCACAAACTCAAAATACAACTCATACTTTCAAATCATATTTACAAAACTCTACCAAACGCAACCTAAATTTATATATCATTCAATATTCAAGATCCAAGAATAATTAAAACAAAAAATAAAAAATAAAATTTTTTGCCAAACCGGCCTTACGAAGTTGAAATCGAGACGTAATATAATTTGTTTTTATCAATTTAAATAGAATGGTTCACGACACTACAACTATAATAAAACTACACAATTCAAAGGATTTGTAAATTCATACCAACTCAACTCGAGTCAATGCCTGAACCCACAAATAAATTAAGAATATTATTTAACAGATACCCAAAATAATAATAAATAAATAAATTCAATTTGATTCAACTCGTTACAAATATATTATTAACATCACAGTTATAAGAAGTATGCTATACAATGGTATTATTAAATTTTCAAAAATATCCCATAGTTTTTACTCAACCACCTTATTATAGAGGCTAATAAATTGTGTGCATGACATTAGTAAGGCCAATCATCTAGCCACACAAGATCTTATGTCCCTATTTTTCCCTCCACATATTTCAAATTATTTATTTGTCATACGATAAGTTTGACCGTATAAAAAGCAATGATTTGAGACAATGGGTGAAGCCCATTTTGCCCAATGGGTCAAGCCCGTGTGGTGATTTTTGGATCCAATAGGTCAAACCCATTTTGCCCATAACCTCCCTCTCTACAAAACTTGGGCACCACTTGGGGCACACCCCAAGGTCCAATCCCATGCCTTATAAACCCACTCAAAACTTCCCACCAAATCAATGTGGGACAAGCCATTTTCCGACCTTAAGCAATTTCCACGAAAACTCCATTTCTATGGAGCTCACTTTGGCTTCAATTTCCCATTCACCTGATAATAGTTTTGAGCAACCAAATATACTACATGAATCACAACGCGGCATAGAACACGTTACCACTTAGACCTGCCAAAATAGACGCACGGGTCCCACCTAAATAATAGACTAAAGTTAGGAAAAAATTCTGTTTTTACCCAGAATTTTTCAACCATTTCCAACAAATTGTTATACAGTAGGGATTAGTTTTAGGTGTGAAAGTATTTTATGGAAAAACTTGAATGTTTGATTATGATGCTTGCATTTAGACACGACCCTGTGCATTGTGGTACATGAAATATTGGCCATTCAGATTTGTCAGCTCAAAGGTTGTGTTTTTAAATCCTGATCTAATCATGGTCGATTCTCATTATTGAATCTATTGATAACCTGACTAGTAAATCTATTTGTCCAAAAACAAAAAGGGTCAAAAAATTTATTGAGAATTTGATTATGTGGGCTGTCTTTTTTAATAAAAAGGCGCTTCTATGATGAAGGAGGTATTGTGGACTATCTTGTAAATTATTTGTAGCCATCCGTTCATGTCGAACACATAGCCCAACTACCACCTTGAGGCATGGACAACACATTGCCCAGCCAACACCTAGAAGTATTATCCGCTTTGGCCTACGCATGGTAATTGGCAAGCCGCACGGATTTATTCCTTTGATTTTCCAAGGATGCCTCCACAATGGAAGTGTCAAATGCTATCTTATAAGTCTATTCTAAATATTATCTACAATTGATGTGGGATGACAACACATATTTGAAACAAGATAATTGGGAATATTATTCGCAATCGATGTGGGATGGCAACCCATATATTTGAAACAAATGATATAATAACAAATATATAGCTTGGACATGAACATTGAATACATCGTATTAATATTTTTCCAAACTGGTGTCGTTCAATGGTCAATTTTATTGAATTATTTTAGAAAATTTGAAGTTATTTTCAAATTTTGAAAACTTTAATTTATATTTCTTTATTTATCTTGGTGAAACTTTGTCCCACGTAAAAAAGAAAGGATGAAAATAATGTATTAATAAATGAAGTTTTCAAAGTAATTTTTACATCAAAGAGGCTCGATGATTTAAACCAAAAAAGCATTTTGACGGTGGCGGTATTGCTAATCAAGAGTGATAAAAAAAAAATTTATTAAAAAATCTACGTCAATAAATTTTTATTTTAACTTCATAAATGGTTGATATATATATATATATATATATATTTAATAAACTTAAATAATTTGATAGGTATAGACTGTTAGTTTTTAAAATTTTAATCATTTAATATAATTTTATGGAATCAAATAGAAATCTCGGCATGATTGATCAAAATTCTAATATTTAGAGCTTGTTTGGCATCAGGGTTTTGATGAAAATAGTCAAAATGTTAAAACATCCAATCACATTACTTTCTTTACTTTTTATACATCTTTTCTTAAAACATAAAAAAATCAATTAAAATAATCAATTCCCAAATAACCCCTAATGTCTTTTTTCACCTCTCCATTTATTTATATTTATCGTAACTAATAGATTAAAATTTTACAATACATATGACACGTTTGTTTGTTTGGTGAGTGCTACATATGAACTTAATATTCATTTCATCAACTTTTTTCTATTATAATTTGAACTCACAAAATGATTACAGAGGTGTGAACTAAAATGATAAGCAAATAAGTCTAAAAAATTATGGCTCCGTTTGGAAAACCTCTCAAAATATTGTCCCACCCATTGATTTGAGTGTGTTGTTTGTTTGGAGCTTTCAAATCATAATTCTACACCCATTTCTCAAAAGTCAATTTAAAACATAATTATTACATTTCAAAACTCATAACCAAACACATAATTCAAAACTTTTTTCAAAACTCAATTCAAATCAATATTTTAATTTTTTAAATATTTAAAATATTTTAATATTTTAAAAACACTTTAATTTTGTTAAGATTTTAAATATTTAAATATGTTATGCTTTTTAAAATTTTTTTGAATATTTTTAAATATTTTAATTTCAAAATATTAAAATTCTCATTTTTTAAATTTTAAATATTTTGTAAAAAAAAAAATTCAAACTCTATTTTATAAAATATTTTTAAATATTTTAATTTTTTTGTTATGTATTTGGTTACGATTTGGGTGTTGTAACGCCCTCAAATAATACATTAAACCCAACATCCAACAGTTTTATATACATGATAGATAGATTACATTTCCATTTAAGAAACAAATGTTTACAACAATAGTAGAATGCCCTGCAGGCTTACATCTTTTCAAGTTGTTACTTGGTTACACAAAAGAAGAGTTTTAACTCTTTCATAGGTAAGGCCCTCGGCTCGCATTTACATGAAATCAATAACACAAATAGCAAAATAGAGTCTTCAACTCCGACAACTTTCTAAGCAAAGGTCTTGAACTTGGCACGTCTCCTGTACCTGAAAATGGTGTCCCAAGAAGGGTGAGCCAAAGCCCAATAGAGATAAACTAAACCCAATATGAGAAATGACTAAAACATTATCATTCGACAAATGATTAACACGTGCAGACCAATTCATATCCTTCTCATCTCCCGACAGCAAATACATCCATGCCACCATCTACTTCCCTTATTTATCCAATTCAATTCCTCAATATGGTTCATTATCTAACCAAACAATTTAGGTGAGACTACAGCTCGATTCATTAATACTTCCGCTATCCATGATTCAAAAAGTGACTACAACTCATGCAATCAATACTCCAATTAACAACTCTATTCATTCCCTTCAATTTATAAGGTTTCGGGACTTTCACCTCGGACATTTTAGCCAGCTTAGTTATCTATGGAGTCCATCCCTCATTATCCCCCAATCAAGGATACATATACAATGTATTTAAGCATATAATCACATATGGAGTACATCCCCAATCTCCTCCCAAACAAAGATACACAAGCAATGTGTTAAAATATATGAACACATATAGAGTACATCCCTTATCTCCTCACAACAAAGATACATAAACAATGTGTCAAAGTATATGAACACAAATCCAAACAACGATACATAAATAGTGTGTTAAAGTAACACATATGGAGTACATCCCCTATCTCCTCTCAAACAAAGATACATAAATAATGTGTTAAAGTATATGAACACATGTGTGTGGAGTGCATCCCCTATCTCCTCCAACACACTGGAGTACATCCCCTATCTCCTCCCTAACTAATATACATATATAATGTATTTCAGCACTTCATCACATACAACAATCAATCAATACACATATTTGCTGTATTAATCCAACCGTCATATTCAATGACATAACACGTTCGACTAGTTTGAGTTTTCCCTAATCAACATGCAGTGTCTACAACAATCAAGACTATCCTCCACTGATAGCCCAAAGCAGTTATCTCTAAACAGATAGTAAATTTATCCACCGATAAAATATCGACATTTTCATGGGTGAGTGATTAAATTATCCAACTACACCTTTCAATCTCATAATTTTCCCAATTTCATGGATATCAACTCAATTTCACATTTCCACATTTTCCCCAAATTAATTATACAAATTAATTTATTACAAAAATTAGGGCATTTTCCCATTTTCTCAAATATTGGTCCTAAGACCAAATTCCACCAATTTAGCTCTCAAACTCATATTTCCAAGGCCTTAAATACACATGGAGTTATCGAACACAAAACCCCTCGTTTATAAATTACAACCCAAACCCTAACTTTTTCCAAAATTACCCAACAACACCAACTAATCAAAATGACAAATATTTAAGTCAAAACCATAAGAAAGAGTAGGATATCCCTACCTCAAATGGAGAGACCAAAAGGAGAAGAAGGTGAAAACCCGAAATGCTCCAAACACGAACTTTCTCGGATTGAAACGAAGCTCACACCAAGCTCCACACTTTTTACAAAATGGACTAGGGTAGGAGACCACTAGAACTAGGTGGATTTTTAGAGAAAAGGTATGTAGAGAGAGAGGCAGCAGCCGTTCTAGGGTTTTTAGAAAAAGAGATGAAGAAAAGTAATGAAGAAGAAGCTGCTGCGATATGATATATTCAAAGCTCGCTCAAGCGAAGGAGTGGTCGTTCAAGCGACCAAACACAAAGAAACCTCGCGCAAGCGTAGAAAGCCTCACTCGAGCCAACAATACGAAGCTTCAGGTCTGCAACCCAGAAGCACGCTCGAGCGAAGAAAAGCTCGCTCGAGCGAAGAAACCCAAAGCATACAGCTCGCTCGCTCGAGCCAAGAAAAGCTCGCTCGAGCCAAGAAATGCAACTCTCAGGTCAAAATGAGACGCAGACGCACATGCGAGCGCAAGACTTCCCGCTCGAGCGACCAGACACAAAACTCAACTCTCGCTCGAGCGAAGGAACCTTGGCTCGAGCGAGGGATCTAAAACAAAGAGCTCTCTCGATCGACAAACTCCTCGCTCGAGCGAAGGCACAGAATTCTGGGCAGCAACACTTGGTTCAAACTCACTACCAACCTGTAACAAACCTGCCCAACGCATCCTATAACCCAAATACAAAGTATTAAAGGAAGGAAAGAAATAAATACAACAACTGACATCTACGGAATCAAGTTCAGATTACAATAACCACTGGAGGAAAAACCGAGATCACTATAACCTTCCCCCCTTAAAGAATTTCGTCCCTTAAATTAGGTACAAGTTTCAAAAGTGTGTTTTCTCAATTCTCAACTATATTACAATTCAAAATTCACATCCTGACCCATTACCGGTCATCCCATCTCTTTTTAAGAGGCAAATTACAGCATACGTTCCAACATGCATTATCAACACGCATTTCTTTCAAATCCAACAATTTTCAATATACCTGGTTCACAATTCCATCACATATTCAATGTTAAGGATACACTTGTATTGCTACAATACATTCAACATATACAGTGCTAAACTAACTTTCATTTTCAAGGCATATTCCATAATACTCCCGTAAACCGAAACATATACAATGTTTTGTAACTTAAGATATATTCAATGTTCTCAAAGTTTACCAATACAACAAAATATTCAACATACGCCCAAATACCCACAAATAGATCCGGATACTTCTCTCGGACCCCTAATTCACTTTCCTAAGTGGCTTCCTCAGTCCCGTAATTGTTTCCACAACACTTTAACTAATGGAAAGGCCCTGCTTCGCAAGACTCGATGACATTAATAACAGTAAAACGCAATCAACCACTACAGTGTTCTAAGACATCCACCACGTCTCGACTACCGACAATACTCAGACCAGTATTTAGTACTTAATACCCCAACATAGGAAACACGAAAACATTCGTACACAAGGCGTCCGGTGAACTTTCACAGAACGAGGACGCGAAACAAAACACGGTTAATGAACAAGATTATGGCACATTAATACCCCAAAATTTTGAGTCTTGCCAAAGACACACAATATGTAACTAGCAACTCAGGCCAGGTTAAATCTAACTCCTTATACCGCCACCACTTAAACACGTCATTTATAACTGGCCACAGCCGAACTCAAAGATTTTTCTCAAATTATTTTCCCGAAAATAAGGATCGCAAATTCACGTTTCGATTCAAAATCATTTTAGTTTATGAAGAGTACTCAACGTCCCTCCAATAAATCACAACATAACCATCCCACAAAACTCGCCACACTCACGGTGATGACGCAATACCAAAAAATAGAACTTTCATGATAGGGACCCCTAAACATTTGAAATTTCCAACAACGCAACGACACAAAGGATAACATTGCACACCCCTGTGCCTTACACCACACAAACAAGGACCGAACAAGTCAGAACGTCTCTGGCAAAGTGCCTCACTCACTTTACACAATTTTACTCCCTCACTTGTGTTTCTGCTATCCAAATTGGACGATAGACACCTACACCAAGGTGACCCAACTATACCAAACATCACACCACTCAATCCTATCAGCAACCATACTATCGTCTTACCAAGGCGTTCTCCTGGGATTTCCCTAAAATCGGTCCCCTTCTACACATCATCTAATAACAACATACGAACCAAGCACTATCACACATCGAACTAGGCAGAACCTCCTCACTTAATGCAAGTTATCTTACATCCATATTGAATCCCTCATTCAGAGATTTCACTCGCCACCTCCTCATTTAATTAACAAGGGTTTACCACACCACGACACTCATCATTACTCGTCATTACAACATAACCGTTCGAGCCGAACACAAGAAAACATAGTACCTTCATCCCTTAATGACCTATAGGGTCCACTCTTTATTCCACATTCTACTTGTCACTCATCTCGACAGCACACTTAAGACACTAAGCCTCCGTGCCAAACCATTAGCCACCACTACCACTGAACCACTGCCTAGAACTAAACCCTGGCACAATTGCATGTTGTCGACAAGGCTTTCAAAGACTCACCATCCTAACTCTCCAGAAGAGTAAGAATCCTCACCCTCCTCGCTATTTTCCCAAACCTTCATCTGCAAACACCATACCACTGTGACTCTGCTCACGGGTCACACCCTAACCACAGGTTATACACCTAACCAACCTTACCGACAGCATCTCCTGACCTAACCAGTTTTAAGGTACACACCTAACGCATTTAAACATAGCGAAAGAACCCTAAAACTTAAGAGAACATCCATTATATTACTACTCGGAATATAACACCAGTTGCTCACAACAGGCCACACCCCGATACCAATAACCACAATCTTAATGATGGTCTAACACTCCTTCAAAATAAAACAATCAATCAGTACGTTATTACAAATTTGGCAACGTCGCCTACCATGAAGGTACAGGTCTATTCTTAACAAAATTATACGCTATGCCTCCGTAAAACATCCTATTAAATATACAAGATCTAGTGGTAATCGCACACTTCACATCCTCTCGAAGAGTCCTCACGACAGTAGGCCACAAACTCTACCACACACATAAGGTTAAATAGATAACACCCTTGAAATTTCGCACACCCGGCAAGTATAACTGTTCTCGCACCTTAGTAGTCCTGACCAGGACACGCATCCCTCAACAATTCTTCCTAATTTCAAAACATGGCTCACTAGCCCTCATTCTCCCAGACCAAACCACACGCATACAGATGCATTATTACAAAAATTTTACGGTTTCACAACAACTTATTGTATTAATAAAACCTTAGAGCCACAACTTGCTCCAATCCGCCCAATCCATGGGAATTAACAAGCAAAGGCATATATATAAACAAGTAGTTTTGATGTTTCAACATTCCCAAAACACATTGGTTACACAACAGAACCCAATGATTACAAAATGATAATTCACCGGTTACAAAACGGATTAGTCAAAACAAAACCATCTCATCGGTATTACCATTGTTACCGTCCCCCACTGGACCGCTAAAGTTGGTCATCCCCAAACCCAAGATATCCTACGAGCTTATAAGTCATGGACATGAACTACTGATATGCCCCATCTGGCCATACCTGGAACAACTGCATATCTTCCCAATTGGGGCTTGGGAACTCGACCCACCCGAGGCCCTCGAAGTTTGGCCTGTTTGTCCCCCATAACGGTACTGCCCCTGCCTAGTCGAATAAAACTGAGCCCGACTAGGTTGCAAAACCCCTAAAGCAGCCCCTGACTGGGTACAGAAATGTCTGATATGACCTGGCTGATTACACACCCAACAAGTAAGCGGCTCCCAAGTACGTGACTGATTCAAAGTTTGAACTGATGGGGACCCCAACGATTGCTTCCCCAATGAGCATCCGATCGATCCAAAACTTGGTTGGCTAGATGATCCGGATGGTGTAACTACTGGTCGAACTGCTAACCCTACCCTCTTCCTCTGTGGGAAAACCGACGACTTGTGGCCCAGCTGACCACATCTGAAACAACCAGCAGACCCCCTACTCTGAGACTGGCCTGAAACCTGAACCTCTCTGGACCTCCCAATAGAAGAGTCCGAAACCCCTGGCGAAGAAAAAGACTTAGCCTGGGACTGAGCATGTTTTCGCCTCCACCTTTTACTGGGCCTAGAGTACCTATAAACCGTAGGAGTTACCGAGATGGCCTCCTCCCTAACCTAACCATCACTCACAACCATGGCCTCTTCCCTATTTTGTCCCATAGCTAGTACTACTACCTCTACATGAGCTGCTGCCTTAACAAGCACACTATAGCTCCTATGCCAAGACCCAGCAATCCTTTCTCGAAAATCGTCACACAACCTACTTTCAAACTCCGAACAACGTAATTCCTACATCTCCACTAATTGTAACACCCTCAAAATAATACTTAGAAACCCACATTAGAGACATGCATAGACATAAGTAAACAAAACTTAATTCCATTCATCAAAGTATTCCTTACAAATGTATTACACGTTGACAACAAAAGTAAATGCCCAACGGCTTACAACTTTCCAAGCCAACACTTGGTTACACAAAAGAGAGTACTAACTCATATCATATAAAGCCCTTGGCTTGAATGTACATGTAATACAACAAAAGATAACAAACTAACAAAAAGTTTTCAACTCCTAGAACCTCCCAAGCTATGTCCTTGGAGGTGGCATATCACCTGGACCTGAAAATGATGTCCCATAAAGGGTGAGCCACAGCCAAGTAGAAATATACTAAACCAAATATAAGCAATGACTAAAACAATAGCATTTGATAGATGGTTAACACTTAATAACCAGTTTATATCACCATACAGTCCCATGACAATCATGTCCATGTTACGTTCCACTTTCCCTTACTTAACCCAATCATTTCATAAACATGGCTCAGAACCTGGCCAATCATTCAGTGAGACTATATCTCAGGTTATAACATTTCCATACTTCACAATTCAAATGAGATCGCAACTCATATTAAAAGACTTCTAATACTTCAAATAATACGCATATTCGCTCTATTATCACTTCCATTCAATACACATATTTGTTGTATTAACACTTCAATCTGATACACGTATTTGCTGTATCTATGGAGTCCATCCCCTATCTTCTCCCTAACAGGTTTGAGAGTCCATCCCCTATCTTCCCTCAAACCATGGAGTACATCCCCTATCTCCTCCCACACAATACACATATTTCAAGTATATAAACAATTATCACATACAAGGATCAATCAATACATATATTTGATGTATTATTTCAACCGCCATATTCAATGACATAATCAATATGATTAGTTTCGATTTTCCCTAATCAACATGTAGTGTCTACAACAATCAAGACTATCCTCCATCGATAGCCCAAAACAGTTATTTCTAAACAGATAATAAATGCATCAACAGATATAATATCAACAATTTCACTGGTGAGTGATTAAATTATCCAACTCCACCATTCAACTTTATAATTCTCCAATCTCATAACCTCCAACTCAATTTTATATTCCCACAAATTAATTATTCAACTTAATTTATCACATAACTAGGGCATTTTTCCATAGTTTACAATATCAATCCTAAGGTTCATTTTCATCAATAATAAAACAATAATTCCATTTCTCAATGTCTTACACACATATGGGTTTTATTATTTGAAAACCCCTCTTTTATAAATTACACAACAACCCCAACTTTTCCCAAAATTACCCAACATCACTAACTAATCAAAATGACCAAAATTAAAGACAAAACTCAAAAGATGGAGTAGGGTATCCCTACCTCAAAAATAGAAGCTCAAAGGAGTAGATGAGGAAAACCAAAGTGCTCCAAATCCACTCTTTTTCATATTAAAAGGAAGCCCTCAACACCCTCTACCTTTCTTACAAAGAGGTTAGGGTAGAAACACACTATAAGTAGATCAATCCCTAGAGAGAAGGTATATGGAGAGAGAGGGAGAGTCAGTTCTAGGGTTTTGAAATCAAAAGGGATGAAAAAGTCAAGTGTAATCCCGCTGCTGTCTACTAATATAACACAAGCTCGCTCGAGCGAAGAATTGGTCGCTTGAGCGACCAGACACAAGGAACCCTCGCTCGAGCGAAGAAAGTTTCGCTCGAGCGAAGCCAACAATTCGAAGCTTCAGGTCTGCAACCCAGAAGCACGCTCGAGCGACAGAATGCTCGCTCGAGCGAAGAAACTCAAAACATACACCTCGCTCGCTCGAGCGAAGGAAAGCTCACTCGAGCCAAGAAATGCAACTCTCAGGTCCAAACCCAGACGCAGACGCACGCTCGAGTGAAGACACCCTAGCCCGAGCCACCAGACACAAAACTCAACTCTCGCTCGAGCGAAGAAACTCTGGCTCGAGCGAAAGATCTAAAACAAAGAGCTCGCTTGAGCGACAAAAGGCTCGCTCAAGCAAAGAACCAAAATTCTGGGCAGCAACCATTTGCTCCTAATGACACCCAACCTGTAACAAACCTGCCCAACACATCTTATAACTTAAATACAAAGTATTGAAGGACGGAAACAAGATATAAACAACAATCAACACCACGGAACCTAAGTCCGGAATACTGTACATAAAGGGGAAAACCCGGGATCGCTATAACCTCCCCCCTTAAAGAATTTCGTCCCCGAAATTAAGTACGAGTTTTCAAAAACAAGTTTTTCTCAATTCTCAATAACATTGCAATTTAAAATTCCATAACTTGACCCATTACCGGTCATTCCATCTCTATTCAAGAGGCATATTACAATATATATTACAACATGCATTATCAATATGCATTTCCTTCAAATCCAACAATTTCCAATATACAAGATTTACAATTCCATATCATATTCAATGTTCATGATATATTTCCATTTCTGCAACAAATTTAACATATATAATGTTATAATAAACTTCCATTTCAAGGCAAGTTCTACAATACTTCCATAAACCGGAATATATACAATGTTTTACAACTTAAGACATATTCAATACTCTTAAGGTTCATCAATACAACAAAATATACAACACATGTTCAAACATCTACAAATAGATCCGGATATTTCTCTCGGACCTCCAACTCACGTTCCCAAGTGGCTTCCTCCACTCCGTGATGTTTCCACAAAACTTTTACCAAAGGAATAGTCTTGCCTCGCAAAACTTGATCCCGCCTATCCAAGACCCGAACCGGTCTCTCCTCAAATGGGGCATCCTCATCTACCTCTAAGTCGGTCCAATCCAATACATGCGATGGATCCGGCTCGTATTTCCGAAGCATACTAACATGAAACACGTCATGAACTCCGGACAACTGCGACGGCAAAGCTAAATGATAGGCAACCTAGCCAATCCTCTCAAGGATCTCAAAAGGGCCAATAAATCGAGGGGACAACTTCCCTCTCTTACAAAACCTCATCAATCCCCGCCTAGGTGATATTTTCAGAAAAACATGATCACCCACCTCAAATACCAAAGGCCTCCTCCTACGGTCGGCATAACACTTTTGACGACTCTGGGCTATAACAAGCCTCTTACGGATAAGCTTAACTTTTTCCGTCGTCTCAGGAACCAACTCCGGACCCAACAAAGGTGCATCACCCACCTCGGCCCAACAAACTGGAAACCTACAAGGCCGGCCATACAAGGCCTCAAACGGTGCCATACCGATACTTGACTGAAAACTATTGTTGTAGGCAAACTCCACCAAGGGCAAGTGCCTCTCCCACGACCCACTAAAGTCAATGACACAATCCTGAAGCATATCCTCAAGGATCTGAATAGTACGCTCAGACTGCCCGCCAGTCTGAGGATGATAAGCCGTGCTAAAGGTCAACCTAGTGCCCAAGGCACTTTGCAAACTCTGCCATAACCTAGCAGTAAAACATGGATCTCTATCTGAGATGATCAACGCTGGGACCCCGTGCAACCTCATTATGTCCCGAATGTACAAGTCGGTAAGATGATCTACCGAATCTCTCATGCGCATAGGGATAAAGTGCACCGACTTGGTCGACCGGTCTACAACCACCCAAATAGCATCACTACCCCGCTGAGTCCTCGGAAGACCTACAAGGAAGTCCATAGTGACATGCTTCCGCTTCCACTCTGCAATAGGCAAAGGTTGTAACAAACCCGCTAGCCTCTGATGCTCGGCCTTCACTTGCTGACAAGTAAGGCACTTAGACACAAAAACGGCCACATCTCTCTTCATACCCCGCCACCAAAACTGGTGACCCAAATCCCGATACATCTTAGTGCCTCCCGGATGCACCGCAAGGCATGAATGGTGAAACTCTCGGAGTACCTCCTCTCGGTAAGACTCTCGTACAAACAATCAGTCTCAGTGTCTCACACTCTGGTCAGGATACACAGACAAACCCTTCTCAACCTTTCCACTGGAGATCTTTTCCCGAAGGAATTCCGCCTCAAGGTCACCTCTCTGTGCCTCTAACACTCGACTCACAAGTGTAGGCTGGGCAACAACAGAAAAGAAGGCCGCAGCCTCAACAGATTCGCCCAGAAGCAAGTCAAACTCGCCAAGTGCATCCAACATCTCCCACTCCCGGATGCTATACAAGCTACATCACTGATGGATTTTTGCTAAGGGCATCGGCTACCACATTGGCCTTCCCCGAATGATAATGCAACTCGAAGTCGTAATCCTCAATAAACTCCATCCACCTCCTCTGCTTCAAGTTCAAGTCTTTCTGTGTAAACAGACACTTCAGACTCTTATGATCCAAGAACACCTCGAATCTCTCACCATAAAGGTAGTGCCTCCAAATCTTCAGGACAAAAATCACAGCTGCTAACTCTAGGTCATGTGTAGGGTAATTCCTCTCGTGTATTTTCAACTGCCGCGAGCCATAGGCTATGACCTTCCCCTCCTGCATCAACACATAACCCAAACCCTCTCGTGAGGCATCACAATAAACCGCATAACCCAACCCTCTCTCCAGAACAATAAACCGCATAACCCAACCCTCTCTCCAGAATAATCAAGACCGGAGCGATGGTCAATCTAACTTTCAACTTTTGGAACGACTTTTCACAAGTCTCACTCCATGCAAATTTGACCCCTTTCCGCGTCAATCTAGTCAACGACGAAGCTAGCCTGGAGAAATCTTTCACAAACCGGCAGTAATACCCAGCTAATCCCAGAAAACTGCGAATCTCAAAAACACTCTTAGGCTGTGCCCAATCCTGCACTGCCTCAATCTTGGATGTATCAACAGACACCCCTTCCCCGGAAACCACATGGCCTAAGAACTTGACTTCTCCTAGCCAGAACTCACACTTTCCAAATTTGGCATACAGCCTATGGGTTCTAAGCAACTCTAGCACCACTCTCAAGTGCTCCTCGTGCTCCTCCTCAGAAGGTGAATAAATCAGAATGTCGTCCACGAAAACGACCACAAAACGATCTAAGAATTCCCAGAATATCCGGTTTATCAAGTCTATAAACATTGTCGGTGCATTGGTGAGCCCAAAAGGCATCACCAGAAACTCATAGTGGCCATACTGCGTACGGAATGCTGTCTTCGTGATATCTTCTTCCCTGACCCTCAACTGATGGTAACCCAATTTCAAGTCTATCTTACAGAAACAACGGGACCCTTTCAACTGGTCAAACAAATCATCTATACGAGGCATAGGTTACTTATTCTTAACCGTAGCCCGATTCAACTTCCAGTAATCAATGCAAAGTCTTAAGGCACCATCTTTCTTTTTAGCAAAGAGGGCCGGTGCTCCCGACGGCGAAACACTAGGGCGAATGATGCCCTTATCTAGCAATTCCTGGAGCTAAATCTTCAACTCACTCAACTCGGCTGGGACGAAACGATAAGGTGCCATAGAAATTGGCGCCGTGCCGGCCACTAAATCAATAAAGAACTCAATCTCTCGATGAGGTGGTAAGCTAACAAGGTCCTCGGGAAAAACATCCGAATATTCACAAACCACTCTCGGTAATACAGTCTGGGTCTCATCACACTCACCACTCATGAAGCTAGTAAGAAAACCACTAAGCTCACTCCGCCCTCGCGGATCATACACTGGTGGCAACACACTACCAACCCGATCCCCCAAGAAATAAAAACAATCCCCGCTCAAGGTACATACTGTGACCCTCTGGTGGTAACAATGGATAACAACCCGGTATGATGATAACCAATCCATACCCAAAATCACATCGAAACCCGACATAGCCATAACTACAAAAGAAAATGGAAGCCGGCGGTCGGCGACCTCTATATCACTGCCCCGACACCCCTGTTTCAAAATCAACTCACCCCCAACAGGTGATACAACACATATAGGAGATGCTAACTGTGCCAACTCCAACCCCAAAATAGACGCAAATGCAGCAGATATAAAGGAATGGGATGCACCCGTATCAATCAACACATTGGCAACCAAGTTGCAAAACAAAAAGATACCTCTCACAACAGATGGAGCCGGTACAAGATCCTGCGCGGTAACAGCATACACGCGCCCAGAAGGTCTCTAATCTACCTGCTCACCTCTCGGAGCAAAAGACTGCTGCACAGACTGGGACGACGAAGCTCCCTGATTGGCCCTCGAGGCCTGAATTGACTGTGCTGGTTGAAAACTCTGCGTCTGCCTCGAACCAGACGCACTCGATGTGGCACTCAACTGCGGGCAGAACCTCTTCAGGTGCCCCGCCTGACCACACTAATAACATGAGAGCGACTGGCCTCTACCCTGACTCTAGTTCTGAGGTCGAGCCAAAGATGAAGCTGCTCTTTGACCTCCTCCCCTCTGCGGGCAAGCTGGAGACTTGTGGCCCACCTGACCACACTTGTAACAAGTAATGTCTCCCTGACTACCTCTCCCAGAACCTGCACTCGGTACTGAAAAGGTAGATCTAGCAAAACCACCCTGAGACTGTTGAGGGTTAGGACCCCTCTGGCTCCTGCTATCCCCCTGGCCATCCTGACTCCTCTTGGAGCCCCTCAACCTCTCCTCCTCCTCATGCATCATAATCTCCATATGGGCCGCAGCATCTACAAGGCGCCCATACTCCCGGGTCATAGACCCCCCAACTCTCATCTTGAGCTCGTGCCTCAGCTTCTTCTCAAATTCCAGACAACGACGTTCCTCAGACGCCACAAGCTCAGGTGCAAACCTGGATAAACTAGTAAATGCGGCCTCAAACTCGGCCACTGATGAAATCAGCTGCCTTAGCTGGCAAAACTGATCTCTCAACTTCTTCCTGACAGCGGGAGATAGAAACTTCTCCTGGAAAGCATCTACAAAGGCCTCCCAAGTGCCAGTAATACGACCCCTCATGAGCTTCCACCACTGACCCGCATCCCCCTTTAGCTGGAAAAACGCCAAGGTCATCTTCAACACCCCGTCTTCGATGCCAAGCATCTCAAATGTCTTCGTCATCTGCTCCAACCACTTATCAGCCTTAATTGGCTCTTTCGGATCCCCCAAAAACTCATCCGAATTAGACCAGAAAAACTCCATCTTCAGAAAGGAAGGCCCCGCATCAACAACCTGGGCCTGAACTGGATTCTCAGCTCTGAGAATGCCCATGGATTCCCTCAAAGCTCCTGCTATCTTACGGGCTAAGGCGCCCATGGCCTGCTGACTTACTGGCTCGGCCACATTGGCCTGGCCAACACCCTCCTACTGTGCCGGAATATCATCCGGTATAGGCACCTCCTCTCTTCTAGGCCTACCTCGCCTACCACCACGTCCTCGTCCTGACATCCTAATAAAGGTAATGAAGACATTAGCACATTCACAAATGTGACGAAGATATAACACTCACGTCCTAATGCATTGGGCAACAGTAATTCATTCCACGTAAGCACATAATCACATAAGCACTTACGAATTTCATTTCTGAATAATGACAGTCCCGAGGTGTTACTAGAGTTCCGATTAGAAACAGCATTGAGCAAGTGCTTTTCCAACAGGACTCCTAGAAACCCAAGGATCCAATCAACATCATAGAAACTAAATCCTATACCCATATAGTCACATAAACGTGTTATCAAATAAACATATAACATCATGCATAAGTCTCTAACAAGCGAGACAAACCCATTGTGGTACTAACCACTTCCTACGTACCCAAACTATTTGAACCCGGTACGCTCTGATACCAAGTTGTAACGCCCTCAAAATAATACTTAGAAACCCACATTAGAGACATGCATAGACATAAGTAAACAAAACTTAATTCCATTCATCAGAGTATTCCTTACAAATGTATTACATGTTGACAACAAAAGTAAATGCCCAACGGCTTACAACTTTCCAAGCCAACACTTGGTTACACAAAAGAGAGTACGAACTCATATCATATAAAGCCCTTGGCTTGAACGTACATGTAAGACAACAAAAGATAACAAAATAACAAAAAGTCTTCAACTCCTAGAACCTTCCAAGCTATGTCCTTGGAGGTGGCATATCACCTGGACTTGAAAATGATGTCCCATAAAGGGTGAGCCATAGCCCAGTAGAGATACACTAAACCAAATATAAACAATGACTAAAACAATAGCATTTGATAGATGGTTAACACTTAATAACCAGTTTATATCACCATACAGTCCCATGACAATCATGTCCATATTACGTTCCACTTTCCCTTACTTAACCCAATCATTTCATAAACATGGCTCAGAACCTGGCCAATCATTGAATGAGACTATATCTCAGGTTATAACATTTCCATACTTCACAATTCAAATGAGATCGCAACTCATATTAAAAGACTTCCAATACTTCAAGTAATACACATATTCGCTCTATTATCACTTCCATTCAATACACATATTTGTTGTATTAACACTTCAATCTGATACACGTATTTGCTGTATCTATGGAGTCCATCCCCTATCTTCTCCCTAACAGGTTTGAGAGTCCATCCCTTATCTTCCCTCAAAGCATGGACTACATCCCCTATCTCCTCCCACACAATACACATATTTCAAGTATATAAACAATTATCACATACAAGGATCAATCAATACACATGTTTGATGTATTATTTCAACCGTCATATTCAATGACATAATCAATATGATTAGTTTCGATTTTTCCTAATCAACATGTAGTGTCTACAACAATCAAGACTATCATCCACCGATAGCCCAAAGCAGTTATTTCTAAACAGATAATAAATACATCAACAGATATAATATCAACAATTTCACTGGTGAGTGATTAAATTATCCAACTCCACCATTCAACTTTATAATTCTCCAATCTCATAACCTCCAACTCAATTTCATATTCCCACAAATTAATTATTCAACGTAATTTATCACATAACTAGGGCATTTTTTTCTAGTTTACAATATCAACCCTAAGGTTGATTTTCATCAATAATACAACAATAATTCCATTTCTCAATGTCTTACACACATATGGGTTTTATTATTTGAAAACCCCTCTTTTATAAATTACACAACAACCCTAACTTTTTCCAAAATTACCCAACATCACCAACTAATCAAAATGACCAAAAATTAAACACAAAACTCATAAGATGGAGTAGGGTATCCCTACCTCGAAAATAGAAGCTCAAAGGAGTAGATGAGGAAAACCAAAGTGCTCCGAATCTACTATTTTTCAGATTAAAAGGAAGCCCTCAACACCCTCTACCTTTCTTACAAAAAGGTTAGGGTAGAAACACATTATAAGTAGATCAATCCCTAGAGAGAAGGTATATGGAGAGAGAGGGAGAGTCGGTTCTAGGGTTTTGAAATCAAAAGGGATGAAAAAGTCAAGTGCAATCACACTGCTATCTACTAATATAACACAGGCTCGCTCGAGCGAAGAATTGGTCGCTCGAGCGACCAGACACAAAGAACTCTCGCTCGAGCGAAGAAACTTTCGCTCGAGCCAACAATTCGAAGCTTCAAGTCTGCAACCCAGAAGCACACTCGAGCAACAGAATGCTCGCTTGAGCGAAGAAACTTAAAACATACACCTCGCTCGCTCAAGCGAAGGAAAGCTCGCTCGAGCCAAGAAATGCAACTCTCAGGTCCAAACCCAGATGCAGACGCGCGCTCGAGTGAAGACACCCTGGCTCGAGCCACCAGACACAAAACTCAACTCTCGCTCGAGCGAAGAAACCCTGGCTTGAGCGAAGGATCTAAAACGAAGAGCTCGCTCGAGCGACAAAAGGCTCGCTCGAGCGAAGAACCAAAATTCTAGACAGCAACCATTTGCTCCCAATGACACCCAACCTATAACATACCTGCCCAACACATCCTATAACTCAAATACAAAGTATTGAAGGATGAAAACAAGATATAAACAACAATCAACACCGCAGAACCTAAGTCTGGAATACTGTACATAAAGCGGAAAACCCGGGATCGCTATACTATTTCTGTGGAAAATCTCGACAGGTTAGCAAACCAAGCCTCAAACTGTACCAAAGGTGTAGTACTTGGTGTAACTCCACAAACTGTTTCCGTAACTCTTCCCGAGTGGAAGGACGGAAATCACAACTTCCTCGTCTAGGCATCCTAGTACAAGTAACAAAGGTATTAGCACATTATCAAATGTGACGAAGCTATTTCACTCGTGTCCTAATACAATGGACAACAATAACTCATTCCACGTAAACACGTAATCACATAAGCATTTACGAATCTCATTTCCGGATAATGACAGTCCCGAGGCTTTTCTAGAGTTCCAGTTAGAAACGGCATTGATCAAGTGCCCTTCCAACAGGACTCCCAGAAACCCAAGGATCCAATCAACATCCTAGAAACTACATTCCATACCCATATAACCACATAAGTGTGGACGCGTCCCGAGGGCTTCATGTTATTACAGTTCGGACTCAAATGTCATGGTTCTGAATCTAATCCCGCAAAGTGCGATGCGAGACCGATAAATCACCAAAGAGTCCAAATCCAGCAAATCGTTTTGGAAAACTGATTTTCAAGAAAGAAGTGCTAAACATGGACTGCTTTGCCAGATACAGAGTCGCCACCTAAATATTTTATTTTGAAAAATTTAGGAAACCCTGACTCGTTGCCTATGGCCACGTGCCCATCATCACCAAAGTTGCCTCGGCTCGGAAACTTGGGTATGATTGGGGAAAGTCATCTATGAGCACGCCCGCTCGCCTGATCAAAGATCGACCACTACTAAACATGATATCTTGTTTTTGAAAACACATGCGTTCTTATTCCGGTTGTTAGCCTAGAATTACTATGTGATGCGTACAACACACAAGTATAGACTAGATCGCCTAAGTCGGAACAAAACATCTCATGTTTGTTTGTGAAAATGGTTTGAAGGTGCTACTCGCAAGTAGGTTAAGACGTGGATTTGCCATCCTCGAGTGGGCTTAGAAAAATATGATTTTGCCACTCTCAAGTGGGCTTAAAACACACATTTTGATGAATTGTTCCAATTCAAGTAATCTAACCTTCACCCACAGGCATTCAGGCAGTTATATCACATAAGCAGTTAGCCTCATGGCAACCATGCTATCATGGTAACACTCACACTCATGCAAGATGCTAAAGCATAAGCACTTACCTAGTTCTCTGAGCCAAAACAAGAAACTAGTTAAAAATCATGCATGATCCTAGTTCATGTTAAGATGGCTAATGCAACACATGCAAAATGCCACTAGAATAGGCTCGGCTAATCTAAGAATGGCATGTGAAATGCGACAACTCGATACACGTTTTCAAGTTGGAATTGAAATACTATGCAATTAGTATGATGCGCCGAGTCCGGTGCGTGCAATATGAATGAATGTATGCAAACATGCTAACATAAGTATGCTAATTCAAACATGACCTAAAACTAACTATCAAAAGCAGGTAAGTAAAAAGGAGAAAGACATGGGGTTGGAAGACATTCACACACGCACGCACACTGATTACAAATTCGCCCTCTCGACGAAGGGTCTGAATAAATAATACAAACCAAAAGATTAATCAACTATCCTAGCTAATTAATTATTACAAACCCTTAATTAATTAACAAATGAATTACAAAAGGAGGCCGTCGCAGCTCCACCTCGGAATGATTAAATGATGCATGCTCGATCGCCTCGCTCGGAAATCCGTTGCCATGCCACATGTTGCCTCTGTTTGCACTGTTTTGCTCCTCTGAAAACTGCACAAGTCCCAAGGATGTTTCTGAACCACTCCCCAAGCATTGTGGGATGTCACTGGCCAAGAGATAGGACCACCGACCATTGGAAAATGGTTATCGACCATTTGTAAGGCTCTCGGCTAGATTTTGGTAGCCGGTCGGCACTAAAGATGGCCGATCGGCCATATCTTCCTGCAGAATTCTGTTTTTGCTGCAGCAAAGGACAAATAGTGCATGGCAAGGAATTTACAAGATAATGTGTGCACAACCACCCTCCCTATCATGCTATAAACTCAAGGGAGTATGGCTCTCGACCCTTGGATCACCAATCACGCATTTCAATCTGTGGTGGCCAAAGAAGCCAAGTGTGCGCATTAATGTGGAATGAATGCAACAAAACGCATGAATGCCTAAAACTCTATCATATTGGATCAAGAGTGTCGGCGACCGAGGATTGAGGAACGTTTCGTTACTTCGAGTACGAAACGTCCCTTGATCCTCGTGTTTGGTTTGACACCCCAAACCAAACACAATGCAATGCATGCAACCCAAGCACAATGCAACATGGGAATGTAAGGCAATGTAATATGAGCATGCCAAGTGCAATTTGATGCAACCTAACATGCAAACAGCATGGCAATGCAACAGGTATGCAATACTACAATGCAACCTAGATATGGAAATACACAAGGTGATAGGTATGTAACAATGACACCAACTATAAGGATGCAACAACATGCAATGTGATAAGCATACAACAATACGCAAATGCATGATCTATAGACTTACACTAAAGATGGATAAACCTCAGCCGCACCAAAAAATAGTAGCCAAAACACCCAAATCAAGGTACCAAAAAGGGAGACATGCATGCACATACATGGATTCGCAAGCTAGGCAACGGTGCACATTCCTCAACCAAGAGTAAAATGGGATAAACATGAGAACATGATAATGCAATGAGCTCTGAAATCATGTGGAGACTGATGCCAAATCATATACACAAGTGAAGCATAGCATGCTAATGGGTTCAATGCCCAAAGCTAGTCAAGGGGCTCTCACCATGGCCATATCAACCAAGCCCTAAAAGGCCAAAGTGACCTAAGACAGTCCTAGGGCAGTGCAAAACAAGGCTAGAACATGCATGGAATAAGGCCAAAACATGCTAAAAAGATGGGCACAAACAAGGGGTGTGCAAGGCTACAAAGGGAGCATTACATTGCGCCTATCATAACCAAACATGGCATGAATTATGTAATGAAAAACAGATTTAGAATATGTCAAAATAAGCCCTAAAACCCAATGAGATGGCATCCCAAAGACCTAATCATGGTGACATATACAATGACCCAATCTTAAGGCACAAAACAACAACTCTTCAAAGCATTGAATAGATGGCAAACATAAGTGTGTGGCTACACTATATGGACTGAAATGTGATTTCAATTGATGCCAAATCATGAGAATAGTCAAAACAATGCATGCTAGCAACTTGGTGCACAAAGCTTAATAAGTTAGGATGAACTAAGGCTATGCAAAGCAATGCATATATGATCAAATCAACACCAAACAGAGCTTAAACATGGTGAAACATGACTAAAAGTTCCTTGGAGTTGAGCCGAAATATGCAAGCATGATGGTCCAAACGCAAGATACATGTTAAGGCAATAGAAGGGATTACAAGGTAAGTACATGGTGCATGCAAGAGATCAACAAACCAAGTTAAAACAGAGATATATCATGCCAAGATAACACCAAATACTTGCTGAAATGGGGCCAAAACATGCTAAGCAAACATGCTACTATGGTGAGCCAACAATGCAAGCAAATGAGACACAAAGGGAGAGGGGTGTCCCTCCCCTATTCAAGACCTCAAAACCACTTCTCCACCATTGAAAATCCTCTGGATTTCAGTGGTGATAAGGTCAAAGAAAGAAGGTTTCAAAGCTCAAAAAGAAGGTCACAAAATAAGGCCAAACAAGGCCTAAAAGGGGGTAGACAACCCCTAACCCAAAAGTAACCTTAAAAAACATATTTAGCATATAAAAACAGAACTTTTTTCAGTTGGACACTAAGCTTAAAACAATATGCAATTAATGCTAAAAGCTTAAGCAAAAATGGGAAATAAAATAGTAGTTTCTCACCCTTGAAGAACACTTCAAGAACACCAACCCCAGCACATCCTTCTGATCAATACCAACTCAAAAACTCTGAAATCAACTCCTTAGCACCTCAGTAACTAAGAGATAGTGTACCACTAGGTGCTTTAGTGCAAAAATATGAACAAGAACACCTTTTAGAACACTATTACACACACAACTACAGAGAGAGAGGAGATATAGAGAGAGAGTGATATATCTTCTATATCAGTTGGCTGAACCCCTGGAAAGGGAGGGGAGGCTCTCCTTTTATAGAAAGTCCAATTCAAAGCTTCCAAGAGAAGCTAAGTGTTGGTTCAAATCCCTCCATACACGTGTATGGAGGGCAGAGTCTGTGCTCACCAGCTAGCACAGCTAGCATGCACAATGCCTACAAAAGGAAAAGGAAAGGCCTGGGCCAGAAAATGTGGCTGATCGACCAAAACAATGGCCGGTCGACCAAATAAGTGCCGATCAACCAACACTTTCAGCCGATAGCAAGAAAACAAGGTCGATGGGTTAAGGGGATGGCCAAAAGCCACTTCCTACCCTTAGGTGCAAAAACCACAAGTCCTTGGTCCACAACCAAGCATAAAACAGTCAAGTTGAGAGATCCTAAGGCCAGGCGCATAGCTGAGACCTTCGGGAACTCAAAATGAACACGAGCATGGATGATTATCGAGTGTTCAAACGATGACGTCCAAGTCTTAAGGATGGTCAAAAATGGGGTGTCTACAATTGCCCCTCTTTGACAGAACTCGAAAGTCATAACGATGACGAGAGTAAATGTCAAAGCTCAGAGTTTGACAAGGCCGAAGACTTAGACAGGCACACAAGACATGAAAGATAAAGATATGCGCCCGGAGGCAGAGGCAAAATGCAAATGACATGCACGGTGTCGAATGTAACTTATGATCATGCAAATAAAGCTGTAACGAAGCATATCATGCAACAGTTTTAAGCAAGCATATACAAATCTAACTACATTTCATGCAGAAAAGATGTAAGAAAATTATATAATTCTCGCTACGTCTCACGCGGAGTACATACAATACCGTCTGGTTCGTTTGGTCGTGCCAGCTTCAAATGAACCGTACATACAATATCGTGCCTGCAAAAGAAAGAAACTTAACAGGTACAATATCGTTAGAAACATGCATAGCAATGCAAGTGAAAAGTGCGTGACAACGCAAGTGAGGGGGGTGCAAGACAATGCAACCTAAGTGCGACGCATAACAATGCAAAATGGATGCGAGACAATGTAACCTAAGTGTGACGCATAGTAATGCGGAGGGACGTGCGTGGCAACGCATGTGAAAAGTGCATGACAATGCGGGCGGAAGGGGTACACAACAATGCAACCTAAGTATGCGCATAACAATGCGGAGGAACGTGCGTGGCGACGCATGTGAAGAGTGCATGACAATGCGAGTGGAAGGGGTGCATAACAATGCAACCTAAGTGTGCGCATAACAATGCTATTTAAAACAAGCATAACAATGCAAGGAGGGCATGTGAGGCAACGCAAGGCGATGGTGGTGCACAACAATGCAAGGGGGTGGCATGCGCGACAACGCAAGCTAGGTAGGATGCATAACAATGCAATTTGAAACAAAAGCACATGTAAGTAAAGCATACGCAACAACGTATAGCAATGTGTGAAGCAAGAAAGCATGAACACATGTAAGTAAAGCATGTGCGACAACGTATACAATGTGTAAAGCAAGAAAGGCATAAACACATGTAAGTAAAGTATACGCGACAACGTATAGCAATGCGTGTAACAATGCGGGAAGGTGCATAAACACATGTAAGTAAAGCATACGCGACAATGCATACAATGTGTGTAACAATGCGAGAAGGTGCATAAACACATGTAAGTAAAGCATACGCGGCAACGCATACAATATGTGTAACAATGCGCATAAACACATGTAAGTAAAGCATACGCGACAACGCATACAATGTGTGTAACAATGCGGAACAGAGAGAGGCACCTATTCAACGGAAGCATGGTAAAGGCATGTCATTCGTGATGTTGAGATGCAACTTCAAAACAAGACAAGGCATTGTTCAATGCAAGACGCGTAACGAATGCGCTTATTACAGTCAAAACACAACATATTTAAAGCAATTTGCGGAACTCACAAGATACAAAAGGATACGAGAAAGGATACTCCTTGCACGCACCGAGCATCACACACAGAAGACACGGCTCGAGGTCAACACGAAGGCCGGTTAAGGTTCAAAAGCGTACTTTCTTGCATTATCTTGAGAGATCAAGGTCCAAAACCACATAATTGACCCAACCAAGGGTGTGGGAGGTTCACCGACCACAAGGGGGGGCCACTGGCCACCCAAGGGCCACAAAATAAGCTCATCGGCCAACTATTTAGCCGATCGGCTAACAGTTTGGCCGACCGATCAAAAATGGCAATGTCGGGGCAATTTTGTCCTTTGGCTATGGGTCTTTAAATATAAGGTTCCAAACCTTATATTTCCACTTCACCCTAGCTCAAAAATCCTTCTTCTCTCTCCCTAGGTGATTTTTTTTCCTTTGATCCGTGTTTTTCTCTTGTTTTCGACATTTTTCCATCGTTCGATTCGCGAAATTCTTCCCTTTTCGCACACTTTGAACCAAACAAATCTTGGTTTCGGTGCCCTTTTCTTGGTTTCCACCGTTTGGGGTTTGTTTTCCCCGAGTCATACCTCGATCTTCGTGCTTTTTCCACACCCAACCTTTTCTCCCATTTTTCATCCTCTCGGGGTTGACTTTTGGGTTGACTTTTCGCATTCTTGTCTGTTTTTCACATCCTCGGCCATTTTCACTCTCCTTTTGAGATGGCGGACGACATTCCACGTGGTGGGACTCCCCCGGAGATGGACGTGGACCCCAAGGTCGAGCTCCTACCTCTTCACATCCGGCCGTTCGATCCGGCGACTTACAGGCCGGCAATACATGTGTTGCCTCCCGATGGCATCCGCCACTTCAGGAGCTATGCGCGGGGCGCGCCACTAGAACTTTTGTTGTGCGAGCCAGAGTCACATCTGTCTTACGACGCCGCTGAGGTATATTCTTCTTCTGTTTCACTTTTTGCAATGTAGAACATATAACTGCGATAGTCGATTTTGTTCTTTAACTGCTTAACTCAGACGTACTAATACATCACATGTTGCATTTCATCGTGAGCACACCCACACCCGATATCTGTTTAAATCTGAACACATGCACACACACTGCATTCTCAACTGAACAATTCAAACGTACTGATACATCATATGCTGTAGTTCAATGTGAGCACACCCTCACCCAATATCTGTGTAGACTTGGACATATGCACGCACACTGCATTCTCAACTGAACAATTCAAACATACTGATACATCATATGCTGTAGTTCACTGTGAACAAACCCGCACCCAATATCTGTGTAGACTCGGACACATGCACGCACACCGCATTTTCATCAATTCTGAGCGCATTCAACACTGTATTTCTAACATTGCTTCGCAACTGTCTGTTTTGAACACAGGGAGATTCCCATGCCTTCTGGGGGTATGGGAACACTGCCGCCCGAGGTTGGTATATCGAGCTACCCGATGTGGTCCGTCATATTGTCGATCGGGCCGGCTTTGGGACCTTCTGCATGGGACTCTCACGCCTCACTGTGAGCAGGCCCCTTCTTACTGCTTTGGTGGAGAGGTGGTGGGACACCACCGACTCCTTCCACCTTTCTGCCACTGGGGAGATGACGATTACTCCCTTTGACTTCTCCATGCTCGCAGGCATCGGAGTAGGGGGTGATCCGATCCCCTTTGATACAAATATGGACGAGTGGGACGCTGCTCAGTTGTACTTGCTTGGCACTCAGCCACCTCTTGCCCGGGTAGGATTTGTGAGGTACTCATGGTTCGAGGATCACTTCCAGATCCAGGCGTCTACTACTCAAGAGGAGGAGGAGCAGTATGCTCGTGGCTTCATCATGTTCCTGCTGGGGACCACGCTCTTTGTCGACCGGGTGAACACTGTCACCCTCTACCTATTGAGCGCACTTGTGGATATGACGCGGATCCGCGGCTATGACTGGGGTGGCGCGGGCTTGGCCACCCTTTACGGATACATGAGCTCATCCTCCCGCCTCAGCGGGCAGTTGCTTGGAGGCTACTGGCGAACCTGGGAGGTACATGTTCCCTTTTCTATCTTTTCAATTCTGTTTTTTGTTATCTGTACATGGCACACATTGCGTGCACATAATCTTCTTTACACTGGTTGTACACTGCACACACTACACAATACGCTACACGTACCGCACTTTGCTTTATCTGTATACTGCTTTGTCTGATAAGCATACTCATATCTTTTCTGTTGCATTCTGTAGTTGTGGGTGTATGCCTACTTTCCTAGGCTTACTTCAGTGCCAGATGAGGAGATCCCTCTCGATGTTCCATTTTCTCACCGCTTCGATGTGAGATGCGAGCGGAGGCCACAGGAGTCCTTCATGTTCTTCCACTGCTACTTTGACACCATCACCGCAGCCGAGGTATGTCAATCATTACAGTTTATTTAAGTTTCACTTTATATTGTACGCTCAATATCAGTAGACAACAAACTGTGTTTTATTTGCAGATCACCTGGCAGCCTTGGGCCTCGTTGCCTAATGCAGTTCGAGAGCGAGATGCCAGTGCTCGAGAGACTGTCTGTTTCAGAGTTCTGCAAGAGGGCCCAGTCTGTCGCGCTTGGTACTTGGGTGAGCGCTTCTTGCGGCAGACCCTCGTCTTACTGGAGCAGGTAGTCGCGAGGCCGCCTCCCACCCATATGAGGCATACTGAGAGGTATACCTTTGAGGAGATAATGGATTATACGATCGGCTGGGACTCAAAGCACTTTAGAGACGACGGCGATTACGCTGAGTTCATTCAGGCTTATCTCATGCGGCCTCTGATCGGTGCTCGCCGAGTTGAGAGAGAGAGACTAGCAGAGCCAGCAGCAGTAGCAGGGGCACCGAGGGCGACTCAGGCCCGTGGTAGGAGTGGATCTTGGAGGGGACGGGGTGTTGAGTGGCCAGCACTGCCCACGACGATCACATGCCGAGGACAGGGTGGGGAGACTTATCAGATCCCTTTCGTTCCTCCTCCTGCTGATTATGAGCTTGTCGGAGTCTATGACTCGACCCCGGTATGTTACTACTAGACTTTGCATTCTGTACAGTCATTTCAATTCATTTGATATCCCGTAGAATACTAATGACTTCAACACTTTTGCAGGCTCCCGTCGAGTACACTCACCAATCCCTGGAGTTGACAACCTCAACGGTAGGGATGCTGCAGCGGTGCATCAACTTGTTGACCATTTGCAATATCCCGGTAAGTTCTTTCAACCGCAGCCTCAAACCCTGCCTAATCTGTTTCATACTTAATCTGATGCATTACACTATCAACACGGCACTTGATACACAGCACTCATGGTACTGATACCTTGTAACCTACATACTGCTCACAGTGTTGCTCACGACATTCATACATTGGACCCATACACTGCATTCTGTACTGATACACTGCTCACAGCATTCATACACTGTTTTGCGTAGCATGACTGATGCATTTACTATTTGTCCTTTCCAGGCCCCATTCCAGATTCCGACTGCGGGAGGTGCTCTAGCTGGACCATCTGTTCTTGCTCGAGGAGGAGGGGGAGCCAGGCGGGGGATGACTATCCACAGCCGAGGCAGACACAGGCGCACCTCTATTGAGAGCAGTTCATGAGAGCCCTCCCCCGATGATTCTGATGGGGAGGCGGCATCATCCCAAGGTAAGGCCGGAAACAGCTAAGACTCTGACTACGGAGATAGCGGTGGTGATCCTGGACCCTCATCCAGGAAAAGGACCAGGACCGACTCCCGCACTTAAGACCATTGATGTTGATCCAGACTTTCTGCTGCTTTTCTTCTTTTTTGCTTTGTTTAGACATTTTGTCACTTTTCTCCTCTTTTTGCTTTGCTTTATTTTTCTTTTTACTGGTAGTTTGAGCACATTGTACTGCCTCAGGTAAGTTTTACTTTCTTCAAAACTATGTACTTTTTGCAAAAGACATGATGAAATGAAACAACCGTTTTGTTCAAAAAAGTGTTACATTTGTACATTTTATGCATTGCATCGCATCGCATCGCATTACATAACAATGTAAATGAGATTTGAACTTTTGTTTGAAAATTAAGCACTCACAGCGTAATAATCAGGTAGTGAACCGAGTAACGACAAAAATAACTCGATAAGCAAAACAAAGAACTAGATAAGCTAACCATGTATAAATACAACTCGATAAGCAAAGCAAAGACTTAAAGAATGTGAAATACAACTCGATAAGCAAATGTACAACAACTAGATAAACAAATCGAAGTAATAGGCGCGACATCGCAAAATCATCATCAGAAGGCGTTGGAAGTGGTGCTAGTCACAAATTCTCAGCATGTTCAACACATAAACAGCTGAGGGAACCAGATGGGAGGCGACTGGCCAAAGGGAAAGGTCACCGGCCATAGGAAATGGCCATCGGCCAACATTTTTAGCCGATCAGCCAAAAAGGATGGTCGGTCGGCACTATTTTTTTGGCCAATCGGCCAAAAATGGCAAGCACCTCCAGAATTTTGACACCTGTCATCCACTCACCACCTTATCTGCTACAAAAGCCTCAACTTCGTAGTTTTCCTCATTTCAACACTGATTTGCACCAAAATAGAAGAGTTTCTTGCCCAAAACCTCACAACTTGGATTGCCAACTTGGATGGCTCGGAAAGGCTGAATTTCTGGGGTTTCGGCATAAATACACTATTCATGCTAGGCCGCACCCTGCTGCGTTTTCCATTCCTCCGTGCCGCGGCAAGGTTTTGGAATCCGGTAACACACGTCTTTAGCTTTGGCAGCCAAGAGATGTGTCCCACTTTTGAGGATTTCCAAGCTTTAATAGAATCCGAGCGTGACGAGGAAATCTTGCCTCAGTTCCGATTTGGCTACGTCCAAGCCTTAGGACGGATGTACGGCCTTACTGTGCATGACGCTCGGTCATTGATTCACAACGGAGAGATCGACATTCCGAGCTTGGTTTGTCGGTTTTCTGATGCTGGTAACCGCGGCAACCATCATTGGCGGGGTTATTGACGACATGCGCTTTGCTTGTGCATGCTGTCCCATTTCTTACTTGTCCCAAGCTCTAGTGGGTTTAGCACTCGTTTGATTAAGGTCGTCGAGGGCTTGAAAGAGGGCAAAAGTTGCATCGCCATGACATTGGCCGAGACATTGATGGGCTTAGACGCTTTTCATCGCCGGGAGACAGCTAGGTTTGCGGTGGAGTCCACTACTATTGTAGGTAATGTTTCCCACCCCATCTCACATATGTACCTTACATCACTCGGCCCTCAGGTTCGATTTTTCTCTCAAAACCTTTTGCTCAGCTTTTCTCTCAACGTACATCTCTCTATTCTTTATTCTCTCATTTTTTATCCCTCCCCAGGTATGGTAGATGGACAAGTTGAGAGTTGTGGACTCGTGTCCAGCATATTCAGCTCACAGCTATTTCTCCTGACGACGTCTAGTCGATGCTCTGGATGAAGGATGGTGGACAGCTGGATGTGCAATTTGTCCGCAGACCGCATTGCTTGGCACTGCCCTTGGCTTAACCTGCCGGCAATGAGTTACAACATGACCCGTCAGCTCGGGAATCAGTTGATTGGCATAACACACTGTGTCTTCTATTTTCCGTTCCAATTCCGGCGCCAGTTTGGGCATGATCAGACTTGCCCAGAAGAGGGGATTGAGTACCCTGCTACATTTCCGGTCCGAGGCGCGCAGCTAGCTTGGTATGCCGCAGCCTGGAGGACGAGAGAACTTCTGGCCCCCGCTCCTACTTTCAGCTACACCCTCTCTGATGAGTGCTTAGATTGGCTTAATGATGAGGCACAGATCGGGCCCAGCTTGGCATCAGAGGCTTCGACCGGCTCTGGGAGGGGATGCAGGAACACCTGACTGTGCCCTGGATTTATTTGCTTTTAATCAGAACTTTCAATTTTTCTTTATGAATATAATGAAAAGCAACTTCAATTTTGTATTCAAGAGCAGGAGGACTCTGTATTTGAAATCAATAAAATTAAAGGTTGTGGGTACTAAAAATTCTCCGTTTGGTCCAAAAATGGTCTAAGTTGTAAAAAGATTAATTTGAACAAAATCAACTTTTATTAAAACTTTTCAAAACCATTTTCGATATGGATCAGAACTGGACAGGCCTAAGATCTGTCACTGAGATGCACAACCCCGGATCCCAGCAACTGGAAAGGTGCCCCTAGTCTGAATAGCACCGTACTGGAGATCATAACCGAGCTCCTGAATGCTGAATAGACAAAGATAACCAAGGCGATCACATGGACAAAGTTGATCGAGGAAGTGTTTATGGCTAGACTTCAGGATGAAGTTGCCTACGTATCCTAAAGATGGGAATCAAGCCTTACGTAGTTCGGCTTGGGTTCACTCGTGTATTAACTCTCACCTTTTACGCTCTAACTTTTGCCAAGGCCGCCCTTTGCGGGTTTTCAACCTTGCGAGCTCAGTTTTTATTATTTCAAATTTTTTGTGCTCTAACTTTTGCCTAGGTCGCCCTTTCGGGTTTTCGGCCTAGCGAGCCTCTTAAGGGAAATATTTCTTCAACTTGTCCATGTTGATCGGTTGGGAGAACTCTAGGCCATCTAGGTCCATCAGAACGACAGCTCCACTCGACCAGATAGACTTGATGATGTAAGGACCGGTTCAATTAGGTCTGAACTTGCCCCTAGGGTTGTGGATGGGAGCTCGATTGTCCTTGAGTACCAAATCTCCTTCTTTCAAATTCCTGGACTTAACTTTCTTGTTGAAAGACTTGGCAATTCATTATTGATAACCCTGAACATGGCACAGTGCTTTCAGCCTTCTCTCATCAAAGAGCATGAGTTCCTCGAATCTGCTCTGATGCCAATCTGCCTCAGCTATCTGACACTCAGCCAGTACTCGCAACGACGAAACTTCAATTTCGATAGGTAGAACGGCCTCCATCCCGTAAACCAATGAATACGGAGTCGCTCCAGTAGAAATTCTAATTGAAGTCCGGTAGCCCCACAGAGAAAACGATAGCTTATCTGGCCAGTCCCGATAGGTTTCCACCATCTTCTGCAGAATACGCTTGATGTTCTTGTTGGCGGCCTCAACGGCTCCGTTGGTTTGTGGCCGATATATAGATGACTTATGAAAAGTTACATTGTATTTCTCCAACAAGTCGATCACTTCCTTCTTGAAGTGGGAACCATTATCTGAAATAATCTCGTTTGAGACCCCATAGCGGTATATGATATTGTTCCTGATGAACTTTGCAATGTGCAACGTCTTCAACACTGCATAAGATTGGGCCTCAACCCACTTTGTGAAATAGTCTATCGCGACCAGAATGAACTCATGCCCATTAGACCCCTTCAGAGTAACAGCCCCGATCACATCAATCCCCCAAACTGAAAACGGCCATGGTGAAGTCATGTTGTACAGTTTCGACAGTAGAATATTCATGCGGTTTGCATGGATCTGACATTTGTGGCATCGCCAGACAAAGCCAATACAATCCTCCTCTATGGTGCACCAGTAGTAATCCTGTCTGAGAATTTTTCGGGCTAGCATCACCCTGTTCATGTGCGCTCCGCACTCTCCTCCGTGGATGGCCTCCATCAGGCGCTTCGATTCTCCAGCATCAACACGTAACTTATGCATCCCAAGATGACCTCTCTTGTATAGTTTTCCTCCGCAGATGATGAACTGAGCAGCCATTCTTCTAATTGCCCTTTTGTCCTTGGCATTTGCCCCTAGTGGATATGCCTCTTTTTCCAAGAAGTTCCAGACATCATAATACCAGGGGTTCTCATCTTGAACCTCATCTATGGCAGCAATTAGCTCATAGGCCGGCGCAAATTTCTGTTCGATGATGATCAGACGCATCCGGACTCCAAAAGGGATGTCTATCATAGAAGATAGAGTTGTTAGTGAATCTGCGAACCTGTTGTTCTCTCTTAACAAATGAGCAAAGTACAGCTTCTCAAACCAAGGAATCAACAAGTCCAAGGTCTGGTGGTATATTCTCATCTTTTCTTCTTTGACTTTCCAATCTCCTTTTGCTTGAGATACAACAAGGTTCGAGTCCCTGATGACGTCTAACCGTTTTGCCCCTAGTTCTAGGGCTGCTTCTAGTCCAGCAATACACACCTTATACTCTGCCTCATTGTTCGAGACTTTAAACTGGAGTTTGAATGCTAGAGGTATACGGGAATTGTCGGGCGCTATTAGCAACACCCCTATCCCATACCCGTACTGGTTTGACGCTCCGTCAAAGTACATCATCCAAAACTCTTCTTCAACATGCAGAATGGCCTCGTCTGGGAATAGGTACTCAATTGCTTCATCCCCTTCAACTGGGTGATCGGCTAGGAACTCCGCTACTGATCTCCCCTTCACTGACTTGTGCGTCACATACTTCAGATCGAACTCGAAAAATAGAAGTAACCAACGAGCTAGCCTACCCGTAAGTGTCGGTTTCTCGAAGAGATATTTGATGGGATCTAATCTTGAAACCAACATTTCAGAGTGAGCTAACAGATAGTGTCGCAGCTTCTTGGTAGCCCATACCAAGGCCAGACAAGCCTTCTCCAATGGAGTGTAGCGGGTCTCGTATTCCAACATCTTCTTGCTCAGGTAGTAGATAGCTCTCTCCACCATGTCCTCAGACTCCTGTGCAAGCATGCAACCCATTGTAGTTTCAGTTACTGAAAGGTACAAAATCAACGATTTCCCCGGCTCAAGCGGTGACAACATGGGTGGGTTCTGTAAGTATTACTTGATCTGTTCAAAAGCAGCTTGGCATCGGCCGTCCCATTGGAACTTCATTCCTTTCTTCAGGAGACCAAAGAGTGGTTCACAAGTCAAGATTAATTTAGCAATAAACCGTCTCATGAATTGCACTTTACCCAGAAAGTCTCGCACCTCGTTTTCAGTCCTCGGTGGTGGCATTTCTAAGATGGCCTTGATTTTAGAAGGGTCGACTTCGATACCTCTCTGTGTAATCAAGAACCCCAGCATTTTCCCTGCTGTAACACCAAATGTACATTTCTAAAGATTCAGCCGCAACCGGAATTCTCTGATCCTTTGGAAGAACTTTTGCAAGGCGGTGTAGTAGCCCTCTCTTTCCTTGGACTTGACAATCATGTCGTCCACGTACACCTCAACCTCTTTGTGGATCATGTCATGCAATATCATGGTCGCAGCCTGTTGATATGCAGCTCCAGCATTCTTCAGCCCAAACGGCATCACCCTATAATAATAGGTCCCCCACGGGGTGGTAAAAGCAGTTTTCTCCCAGTCTTCGGGTGCCATTACAATCTGGTTGTAGCCTGAAAAGCCATCCATAAAGGAGAGCAATGCATGCCCCGCTGTGAGGTCCACTAACTCATCGATATGCGGTAGAGGAAAGTCGTCCTTCGGACTGGCTTTATTCAAATCTCTGAAATCCACGCATACTCGAATCTTGCCATCCTTCTTCGGTACTGGAACTATGTTGGCCAACCAAGTTGGGTACTCAGATACCAGCAGGAACCCTGCATCAATTTGCTTGGTGACCTCTTCTTTGATCTTGATGGCCCAGTCGGGGCGGATCCTTCTAAGCTTCTGTTTGACAGGCCTGGCCTCTGGGTCAAGAGGGATCCGGTGCTGTATAACCTCAAGATCGATTCCAGGCATGTCTTCGTAGGACCAGGCGAAAACATCTTTGAAATCTTTTAGTAAAGCGACTAAGCGCTCGCGCTCCTCCGAAGACAACGTGGACCCGATCTGGACCAGCCGCGGGTCCTTCTCAGTACCAACATTAATTTGGATGATTTCGTCAACCAGCGGTTTTACAAACCTCTCCTACTCTTGTTCTAGCAAATATTTCAAAACTGGATGAATTTCTTCCTCGTCGTTTTCATCGAAATTTTGAAAGTCTGAATTAATGCAATAAATCAAGGGCACAAAAAAATACTCAAAGGCCACAGCCCTTCCATTCTCATTAATCACTTCCAAGTCGCCTGATTCCTCTGTTACAACAGACTCAAAGGAAAAAGAAAAAAATGACCTAGACAGGACTGTGGCATTTGGGTTGTCACCCCTAGGAATACCGAACTCAGACTCAGACGAGCTGGAACCTAATTCCGACCCTACAGACTCGGTAGAATCAGATTCCGGCTCACTACCTGACCCGGTGCTGCTCGATAAGAATCCCCTCTCGTACTGCTAGACGAGGGAGGGTGCGATGGACGCATCCAAAATGTTTGTATATGGGTTTGCGGTCACTTCATTCCCAATCATAGACACTGAGAGATCATCCCCCAAGCTCTCATGTACGATCGAAGGATCTGATAGTAGACTAGCTAGTGCTACCCCCATTTCAATCTCGGTGCTCTCGGAATCCATTTCCTTACACTAATTAACCTCAGCTGATGGGTCTGTCTGCTTCTCGGCAACATCATCCTCGGACAACTGTAAGTCGAAGAAGATCTCAAATCCCGACAAGCGTCTCTTCTCGGCATTCAACCGTAGCTCTGGGAAGCCGCAGAGTGGAAAGTCTTCCCCCTCCCGGACGAAGCGTCCATTCAGGGTGCCCTGAATAGGCCAATGCAATCAAATCAAAATGCCTCCCGGTCTGCTTGGTCCTGGCTCTCCTGGCCATTTCTTTGCCCTTTCTTACCCAGTCCTTTTTAGTGGGCAGATAACCCAGACCAAAGATATGCGGGTTATGCGGCACTTTGGCCGATACTGCAATGCCTTTTCGGCCGCTTTTTCTTAGTCCCATCCCAGGGATATGCTGAAGCTTATTCATGAGGTACACAGACTGTGCACTGACATATAACCCTTCATCAATAGCTAAGATGTTCTGAACGACCCGGGCCTCCACTAGGGTAAAACCTGATAGGAACACATCCTCTGTGCCATGCTCGATTTCCAAAATTGGTGTAGACACTTCTGGCGGCGGATGGATTGACGAATTCCCAAAAACTATAGCCACCCCCTTCCCGTGGGGGTATTTTAACATCTGATGCAGGGTGGAAGAGACTGCCTTTACCTGGTGCAACCACGGCCGCCCCAAGAGTAGATTAAAGGTCGCAGGAACGTCCAAGACATGAAAATCAATCTCATGTTGTCTCAGACCAACCTTAGTGTGAATCCCCACGGTCCCCATCACCTCTCTGCTTGTATTGTCATATGCCCGTATCACTTGGGCAGTTGGTTCAAAGTCCGTGGGCTTTAACCCGATTGCATATGCTGTCCTTGATGGGCACACGTTAATGGCAGATCCGGTGTCGACAAGAACTACCAGTACCCACTTGTCTCTACACTCCACAGAAATGTAGAGCGGTTTGTTATGGTTTGCGCCCTCAGGCGGCAGTTCCTTGTCAGAAAAGGTTAACGTCGGGGAAGCTCCTCCCGAAAAAACCAATCCCACTAGTTGTTCAGGCATAGTGTCTATTGAGAGTTTGGCCTTGTCCATTGCCGATAGGACAGCTTGTCTATGAACACGTGAAGCCATAAGCAGTTCCCAAATGGAGATGTCTACTTGTATCTTTTTCAACTGCTTCAGCACAGCCTCTTTTTCAAGTAGTTTCTCTTTCTGCTTCTCCGACTCCTTGTCCTTCTCGGACGTCTCTGGTTGATCTAGGTGCGGGGGCTTGAAATACCGCCCACTCCTAGTCATATGGTTAACTTCACCAATATACCAGGTATCATTCGGTTGATTGCTCCCCAGTCCTCGTCGATGTGGGCGAGACATAGATCATCGTCTTCCCACCACATTCCATCGACAGCCGATAGACACCTGTCTGGCTCCATTACAACTGTCCTTGTATCCACAGTACCTTCTGTCCATGTGTTCACAGCACACTCTGTTCCTGTGCACACGACACGTTCAGTTCCTACAGGGGCTTTGGCCTTTCTGGCTCTCTCAGAGTCTTCGACCCCTTCCCGTTCAAACTGCTTCAGTGCAGCCTGCTGTTCAACATCTCCTGTACTTAAAATACCCAAATCCCGAGCGAAATTCTTGGCACCGGTGCTCTCCGGCGATGTATGCTGATTTCCGGCCCTTCCAGCCACAACTGATGTCCTTGTCCCTGATAGGCCCTGTTCTGGCGGAGATTCTTCAACAACATCTGGTTGGTCATCAAGCCACCTTGTAACCTCTGCTGACCTATCCGAATCAAACCAGTTGACTGTCACATCTCCCGAGTCTTGTTCATTGAAGAATTAAAGGTTCGCGATGTCCTCCTCCAGATCTGCTAAGTCATCTAGCCCCTAGTTGAGTCCATCCTCCCGGACTACACAAATCCCTGCCCCTACTGGCAATTCCACATTCGGCCTAGCCTAGCCTGCTGATGTGATGTAACTGCTTGGGTTGTACATGAAGCTTGCAGACCTCTCAGGCTCTGTATTTGCATTCTCATCTGCCTCCGCAATCAACCCACTTTTATCTTCGACAGCTACCACCACCGTTTCAGGTTGGGTTTGGGAGATGTCCAACACGCACAAGTCAGTGCTGTCAGGAATGAACACCCCCGGCTTGGGTAGGAGAGAAAGGGTGATATATATACTAGGGTCTTATAACACAACTCCAGTTTGGATCACATTGATGCGTTTGGGAGGTAGAGCTTGGTTATGTGGTGGGAGAGGGTTGGTTGTGACATTCGGTTTCTCCGGAGGCACGATCACCCTGTTGTCGACGAGATCCTGAATCTCGTGACGCAATCTATAGCACTGGTTTGTGTCATGACCATGCTGTTGGTGAAACACACAGTACTTCACCGGGTTATGGGAGGGGAGAAGTTTTTCTGGCAATGGCCGCGGCTGTAGGGGCTTCAAGTGCCCTTTTCTGATTAAAACCCCCAAAGCTTTGGACATGGGCATATATAGTGGAGTGAAGGTTCTTTGGCCTTTGGGTGCATATCTGGCTGTTTGCGAGCTACTACCGAACGCACCAGTGAATGGCGTAGCTGCAAAGGCTCTTGGGGTATTGGTGGTGGTAACCATACTCACATCTGAAGATCTAAGCACTGCTCGTGCCTACATTCATACTGCGGTTGAATGTTCTTTTGGGTTGTTCTCTCTCATTATCAATGAGGCCCTGCTTCATAGCGTCTTCGATCTGCACCCCTATCTCATGTAAATTTACAAAGGTGGGAAGGGGGAGAATGATCATCTTCTGCATAAGCTTGGGCTAGAGGTTGCGCGCAACCATCCGAATCTGATCTTTGTCAACAGGCCTAATGGTCATCATCGAGGCCTTGGCCCTTCATTGAGTCACAAAATCGGAGAAGCTCTCCTTCAGTTCTTGCCTGGTGGTCTCGAGATCACGAGTTGTGACCTCGATCTGTGTATTGTACGAGTATTGAGCTATGAAGGGCTTGGCCATCTCCTCCTAGTTTCTCTTGACGGAATCTTCTAGTTTTGCACACCAGATGGCTGCTACACCTGATAAGGTCCGGCCAAACAAAGAAAGCTTCTGCAATCTGGAGAGGCCCATCGGCCTCAGTATATCCGAAAACAACCGTAAATGCACCATAGGATCCCCAAACCCGTCAAAACGGTCGATGTGTAGCATTTTAAATCGATCTGGTAGCGTCACGGCCGAGTCGGTGTACCCATCCTCAATATCCAGAATGGACTTTACACTCTGAGATTTTTTGAACAGCTTTTCAAGCTTGCTCACTTTTAATGCCTTGAGGTCCACCTCGAACTCAAAGGATGAATCCGGTAGGTTAATAGGTGTTTTGGATAGCTGGGGTAGAATTGGGGGAGGAGCCGGCCCGGTTGGAACGTCCGTATCATCCTGGACAGGTGCTGTCTCCCCGAGTATGGGAACTCTTGGTGGGGGAGGAACTTGGTGTGAAGCAGATGCTCTGGCTTGCTGCTGTAACCTGGCGATTAACTCTGCCTGTTGGGCCATGACCTCGACCTATTGTTTGGCAAATTCCGCTTGACGGGTAGCGTCCTGCTGCATAGTTTTCATACTTTCCTGGAGCTGACGCATCATCTCCTCCATTCCTGCCATGTTATGCTGATCTAGCTGAATAACTGGTATATCTATCCCTACAGTAGAAACTATGACCTCAGCCTGACTGTCCGCTGATAGGGTAAACCACTGATCTGGCGACCGCTGCACCGATACACTACTTCCTCTTAACCTCCGTCTGGTAACCGAGGGTAAAGAAAGGAACACTACTTGTCCATCTATCAGATCCCTAGATCGATTAAACCTACGACCTCGGACCTAGAGTGCTTAGGGGATATCTGCCTGGTCGAAATCAATGATACTAAACTACCTTGCAAAAAGATAAATAAAGCATAATAAGGAAATAATGAACAGAAAAACGAGCAGCATAACAGCTTAAATAAAGACAACACACAGTTGGCAAATATAAACTGAATGGACTGTTCTCCACCACTGATCACTGTTCCCAAATCACTGCCCGCAAACCTGAATCTGATACCCGCAGATATAACTGATTCTTAAAGTACTGATACTGATGCCCGCAGGCCTGATAACCAAACTTGCAGACTGATACGTGCATACCTGTGGAGGTCAACTCAAAAAGCACATAACAAGTAAGTAAGGGCCAAAACACCCCTATGTTGGGGGTAGGGTTTCCCTGCCCTATTGTCAGGAGCTAGGGTTTCACTACACACACAGCGGTTTTCAAACAACCTACAATCGAGTAAGCAACTTGTCCTAGATTTGGAATAGTCGTTATGGATTCCGAACATGCACTAGGTCGAATGGTCAAAGAGGGTGCCCCGGTTAAAACTGGGGTTTGTGTTCCCATCGTGGCAGAGCCCGCAACCGGTCAGCCTTATGGCACGCTTCTCGAAGTGAGCCTCCGACAAACCGTTCAGGAATAGCATGCGGCAAACACGGTGTCCTTGGCGCACCAATGCAAATGCAATGCAAAGAGACACATAAGTGTAATCAAAACAAGATATCATGAGTTCGAGTCAAGTTCTCTAAATCCCCAGCAGAGTCGCCAGAAACTGTGGACGCGCCCTGAGGGCTTCATGCTACTACAGCTCGGACTCAAATGTCACGGTTCTGAATCTAATCTTGCAAAGTGCGATGCTAGATCAATAAATCACCAAAGAGTCCAAATCCGACAAATCATTTTGGAAAACTGATTTTCAAGAAAGAAGTGCCAAGCATGGACTGCTTTGCTAGATACAGAGTCGCCACCTAAATATTTTATTTTGGAAAATTTAGGAAACCTTGACTTGTTGACTAAGGCCACGTGTCCGTCATCACCAAAGTTGTCTCGGCTCGGGAACTTGGGTACGATTGGGGAAGGTCATCTATGAGCACCCCCGCTCGCCCGATCAAAGATTGGCCACTACTAAACATGATATCTTGTTTTTGAAAACACATGCGTTCTTATTTCGGTTGTTAGCCTAGAATTACTATGTGATACGTACAACCCACAAGTATAGACTAGATCGCCTAAGTCGGAACAAAACACCTCATGTTTGTTTGTAAAAATGGTTTGAAGGTGCTACTCACAAGTAGGCTAAGACGTGGATATGCCACCCACGAGTGGGCTTAGAAAAATATGATTTTGCCACTCTCAACAGGGCTTAAAACACACATTTTGATGAATTGTTCCAATTCAAGTAATCTAACCTTCACCCACAAGCATTCAGACAGTTATATCACATAAGCAGTTAGCCTCATGGCAAGCATGCTATCATGGTAATACTCATACTCAAGCAAGATGCTAAAGCATAAGCACTTACCTAGTACTCCGAGCCAAAACAAGAAACTAGTTAGAAATCATGCATGATCTTAGTTCATGTTAAGATGGCTAATGCAACACATGCAAAATGCAACACATGCAAAATGCAACTAGAATAGGCTCGGCTAATCTAAGAATGGCATGTGAAATGCGACAACTCGATACACGTATTCAAGTTGGAATTGAAATACTATGCAATTAGTATGATACGCCGAGCCCAATGCGTGTAATACAGATGAATGTATGCAAACATGCTAACATAAGTATGCTAATTGAAACATGACCTAAAACTAACCATCAAAAGCAGGTAAGTAAAAGGGAGAAAGACGTGGGGTTGGAAGACATTCACACACCCACGCACACTTATTACAAATTCGCCCTCTCGATGGAGGGTCCGAATAAATAATACAAACCAAAAGATTAATCAACTATCCTAGCTAATTAATTATTACAAACCCTTAATTAATTAACAAATTAATTACAAAAGGAGGCCACTGCAGCTCCACCTCGGAATGATTGAATGATGCATGCTCGATCGTCTCGCTCGAAAACCCGTTGCCATGCCACATGTTGCCTCTGTTTGCACTGTTTTGCTCCTCTGAAAACTGCACAAGTCCCAAAGACGTTTCTGAACCACTCCCCAAGCATTGTGGGATGTCACCAGCCAAGAGATAGGACGACCGGCCGTTGGAAAATGGTTATCGACCATTTGTAAGGCTCTCGGCCAGATTTTGGCCGACCGGCCATATCTTCCTGCAGAATTCTGTTTTTACTGCAGCAAAGGACAGACAGTGCACGTCAAGGCATTTACAAGATAATGTGTGCACAACTACCCTCCCTATCATGCTATAAACTCAAGGGAGTATGGCTCTCGACCCTTGGACCACCAATCACGCATTTCAATGCGTGATGGCCAAAGGAGCCAAGTGTGCGCATTAATGTGGAATGAATGCAACAAAACACATGAATTCCTAGAACTCTATCATGTTGAATCAAGAGTGTCGGCGACCGAGGATTGAGGCACGTTTCTTCACTTCGAGTACGAAACGTCCCTTGATCCTCATGTTTGGTTTGACACCCCAAACCAAACACAATGCAATGCATGCAACCCAAGCACAATGCAACATGGGAATGTAAGGCAATGTAATATGAGCATTCCAAGTGCAATGTGATGCAACCTAACATGCAAACAACATGGCAATGCAACAGGTATGCAATACTACAATGCAACCTAGATATGGAAATACGCAAGGTGAGAGGTGTGCAGCAATGACACCAACTATAAGGATGCAACAACATGCAATGCGATAAGCATACAACAATACGCAAATGCATGATATATAGACTTACACTAAAGATGGATAAACATCAACCGCACCAAAAAACAGTAGCCAAAACACCCAAATCAAGGCACCAAAAAGGGAGACATGCATGCACATACATGGATCCGCAAGCTAGGCAACGGTGCACAATCCTCAACCAAGAGTAAAATGGGATAAACATGAGAACATGACAATGAAATGAGCTCTGAAATCATGTCGAGAATGATACCAAATCATATACACAAGTGAAGCATAGCATGCTAATGGGCTCAATGCCCAAAGCTAGTTAAGGGGCTCTCACAATGGCCATATCAACCAAACCCCAAAGGGCCAAAGTGACCTAAGACAGTCCTAGGGTATGCCAAAACATGGCTAGCACATGCATGGAATGAGGCCGAAACATGCTAAAAAGATGGGCACAAACAAGGGGCTTGCAAGGCTACAAAGGGAGCATTACACTACGCCTATCATAACCAAAACATGACATGAATTATGCAATGAAAAACATAGTTAGAATATGTCAAAATAAGCCCCAAAACCCAATGAGATGGCATCCCAAAGACCTAATCATGGAGACATACACAATGACCCAATCTTAAGGCACAAAACAACAACTCTTCAAAGCATTGAAAAGATGGCAAACACAAGTGTGTGGCTACACTACATGGACTGAAATGTGATTTCAAATGATGCCAAATCATGAGAATAGTCAAAACAATGCATGCTAGCAACTTGGTGCACAAAGCTTAATAAGCTAGGATGAACTAAGGCTATGCAAAGCAATGCATATATGATTAAATCAACACCAAACAGAGCTTAAACATGGTGAAACATGACTAAAAGTTCCTTGGAGTTGAGCCGAAATATGCAAGCATGATGGTCCAAACGCAAGATACATGTTAAGGCAATAGAAGGGATTACAAGGTAAGTACATGGTGCTTGCAAGAGATCAACAAACCAACTTAAAATAGAGGTATATCATGCCAAGATAACACCAAATACTTGCTGGAATGGGGCCAAAACATGCTAAGCAAACATGCTACTATGGTGAACCAACAATGCAAGCAAATGAGACACAAAGGGAGAGGGGTGTCCCTCCCCTATTCAAGACCTCAAAACCACTTCTCCACCACTGAAAATCCTCTGGATTTCAGTGGTGAGAAGATCAAAGCAAAAAGGTTTCAAAGCTCAAAAAGGTCACAAAATAAGACCAAACAAGGCCTAAGAGGGGGTAGACAACCCCTAACCCAAAAGTAACCTTAAACAAACATATTTAGCATATAAAAACAGAACTTTTTTCAGTTAGACACTAAGCTTAAAACAGTATGCAAGTATTGCTAAAAGCTTAAGCAAAAATAAGAAATAAAAGAGTAGTTTCTCAGCCTTGAAGAACACTTCAAGAACACCAACTCCAGCACCTCCTTCTGATCAAAACCAACTCAAAAACTCTGAAATCAACTCCTTAGCACCTCAATAACTAAGAGATAGTGTACCACTAGGTGCTTTAATGCAAAAATATGAACAAGAACACCTTTTAGAACACTATTACACACACAACTATAGAGAGAGATGAGATATAGAGAGAAAGTGATATATATCTTCTATATCAGTTGGCTGAACCCCTGGAAAGGGAGGGGAGGCTCTCCTTTTATAGAAAGTCCAATTCAAAGCTTCCAAGAGAAGCTAAGTGTTGGTTCAAATCCCTCCATACACGTGTATGGAGGGCAGAGTCCATGCTCACCAGCTGGCACAGCTGGCATGCACAATGCCTGAAAAAGGCAAAGGAAAGGCCTCGGCCAGAAAATGTGGCCGATCGACCAAAACAATCACCGGCCGACCAAATACAGTGCCGATCGGCCAACACTTTTAGCCGATAGCAAGAGAACAAGACCGGTGGCCTCAAGCCATGGCCGATGGGTTAAGGGGATGGCCAAAAGACTTCCTACCCTTAGGTGCAAAAACCACAAGTCCTTGGTCCACAACCAAGCACAAAACAGTCAAGTTGAGAGATCCTAAGGCAAGGCGTGCAGTCCAGACCTTCGGGAACTCAAGACGAACACGAGCATGGATAATCATCGAGTGTTCAAACGATGACGTCCAAGTCTTAAGGACGGTCAAAAATGGGGTGTCTATAATAAGCATGTTATCAAATTAAACACATAACATCATACACAAGTCTCTAACAAGCGAGACAAACCCATTGTGGTACTAACTACTTCCCGCGTACCCAAAGTGCTCGAACCCGGTACGCTTTGATACCAAGTTGTAATGCCCCCAAATAATACATTAAACCCAACATCCAACAGTTCTATATACATGATAGATAGATTACATTTCCATTTAAGTAACAAATGTTTACAACAATAGTAGAATGCCCTGCGGGCTTACATCTTTCCAAGTTGTTACTTGGTTACACAAAAGGTAAGGCCCTCGGCTCGCATCTACATGAAATCAATAACACAAATAACAAAATAGAGTCTTCAACTCCGACAACTTTCTAAGCAAAGGTCTTGAACTTGGCACGTCTCCTGTACTTGAAAATGGTGTCCCAAGAAGGGTGAGCCAAAGCCCAATAGAGATAAACTAAGCCTAATATGAGAAATAACTAAAACATTATCATTCGACAAATGATTAACACGTGCAGACCAATTCATACCCTGCTCATCTCCTGAAAACAAATACATCCATGCCACCATCCACTTCCCTTATTTATCCAATTCAGTTCCTCAATATGGTTCATTATCTAACCAAACAATTTAGGTGAGACTACAGCTCGACTCATTAATACTTCCGCTATCCATGATTCAAAAAGAGACTACAACTCATGCAATCAATACTCCATTTAACAACTCTATTCATGCACTTCAATTTATAAGGTTTCGGGACTTTCACCCCGGACATTCTAGCCAGCTTAGTTATCTATGGATTCTATCCCTCATTATCCCCCAATCAAGGATACATATACAATGTATTTAAGAATATAATCACATAAGGAGTACATCCCCCATCTCCTCCCAAACAAAAATACACAAGCGATGTGTTAAAATATATGAACACATATGGAGTACATCCCATATCTCCTCCCAAACAAAGATACATAAATAATGTGTCAAAGTATATGAACACAAATGGAGTACATCCTCTATCTCCTCCCAAACAAAGATACATAAATAGTGTGTTAAAGTAACACATATGGAGTACATCCCCTATCTCCTCCCAAACAAAGATACATAAATAATGTGTTAAAGTATATGAACACATATGTGTGTGGAGTGCATCCCCTATCTCCTCCAACACACTGGAGTACATCCCCTATCTCCTCCCTAACCAATATACATATATAATGTATTTCAGCACTTCATCACATACAATAATCAATCAATACACATATTTGTCGTATTAATCCAACCGTCATATTCAATGACATAACACGTTCGACTAGTTTCTATTTTCCCTAATCAACATGCAGTATCTACAACAATCAAGACTATCCTCCACCGATAGCCCAAAACAGTTATCTCTAAACAGATAGTTAATTTATCCACCGATAAAATATCGATATTTTCATGGGTGAGTGATTAAATTATCCAACTACACCTTTCAATCTCATAATTTTCCCAATTTCATGGATATCAACTCAATTTCATATTTCCACATTTTCCCCAAATTAATTATACAAATTAATTTATTACAAAAATTAGGGCATTTTCCCGTTTTCTCAAATATTGGCCCTAAGACCAAATTCGACCAATTTAACTCTCAAACTCATATTTCCAAGGCCTTAAATACACATGGAGTTATTGAACATAAAACCCCTCTTTTATAAATTACAACCCAAACCCTAACTTTTTCTAAAATTACCCAACAACACCAACTAATCAAAATGACAAATATTTAAGTCAAAACCATAAGAAGGAGTAGTATATCCCTACCTCAAATGGAGAGACCAAAAGGAGAAGAAGGTGAAAACCCAAAATGCTCCAAACACCAACTGTCTCGGATTGAAACGAAGCTCACACCAAGCTCCACACTTTTTACAAAGGGACAAGGGTAGGAGACCACTAGAACTAGGGGGATTTTTAGAGAGAATGTATGTAGAGAGAGAGGGAACAGCCGTTCTAGGGTTTTTAGAAAAAATGGATGAAGAAAAGTGATGAAGAAGAAGCTACTGCGATCTGATATATTCAAAGCTCGCTCGAGCGAAGGAGTGGTTGCTCGAGCGACCAGACACAAAAAAACCTTGCTTGAGCGTAGAAAGCCTCGCTCAAGCCAACAATACGAAGCTTCAGGTCTGCAACCCAGAAGCACGCTCAAGCGAAGAAAAGCTCGCTCGAGCGAAGAAACCCAAAACATACAACTCGCTCGCTTGAGCCAAGAAATGCAACTCTCAGGTCAAAATGAGGCGCAGACGCACGTTCGAGCGCAAGACTTCTCGCTCAAGCCACCAGACACAAAACTCAACTCTCGCTCAAGCGAAGGGACCTTGGCTCGAGCGAGGGATCTAAAACAAAGAGCTCGCTCGAGCGAAGGCATAGAATTCTGGGCAGCAACACTTGGTTCAAACTCACTACCAACCTGTAACAAACCTATCCAACGCATCCTATAATCCAAATACAAAGTATTAAAGGACGGAAAGAAATAAATACAACAACTGACTTCTACGGAACCAAGTCCGGATTACAATAACCAATGGAGGGAAAACCGGAATCGCTAAGTTGTGAAAGTAGTATGCAGTTTCGAGTTATGTGGTTGGTTATGAGTTTTGCAAATAATTTCTTAATAGAATTTTGTTTTATGTGTTTGGTTACGATTTGAGTGTAGAGTTGTTTTTATATTTAAAATATTAACATTTTAAATTATTTAAATTTTTTGAATATTTAAATTATTTAAATTTTTACGATTTAAATTTTTTGAATATTTATTTTAATTTTTTACATATTAAATTTTTTAGATTATTTAAATTATTTAAATATTTATGATTTAAATTTTTTGAATATTTATTTTGAAAAAAATTTATTTCCTTTGTAGTATTTTCAATTAAAAAATTGATTAATGTAATTTTTTGTTCATAATAATTTTTTTTAACTGAATTTTAAAAATAGTTTGGTTATTAGTGTAGATCAGAATTTTCAATAGTGTGAAAGTAGTATGTTTTGTTATGAGTTATAATAATTTAAATTAAGTTTTGAAAACTCTTTCCAAAACTCATAATCAAACAAATTTTCTTAGTTCACATGTCAAATCAAACTTTCAAAACTCAACTCCACACTTAATTCAACACTCTATTCAAAAAGCATAACCAAACAAATTTTCTACACTCAAATCATAATTCCACAACTCACAAACTCAAAATACAACTCATACTTTCAAATCATATTTACAAAACTCTACCAAAGGCAACCTAAATTTATATATCATTCAATACTCATGATCCAAGAACAATTAAAACAAAAAATAAAAAATAAATTTTTTTGCCAAACGGGCCTTTCGAAGTTGCAATCGAGACGTAATATAACTTTTTTTTATCAATTTAAATAGAATGGTTCACGACACTACAACTATAATAAAACTACACAATTCAAAGGATTTGTAAATTCATACCAACTCAACTCGAGTCAATGCCCGAACCCACAAACAAACTAAGAATATTGTTTAACAGATACCCAAAAAAATAATAAATAAATAAATTCAATTTGATTCAACTCGTTACAAATATATTATTAACATCACAGTTATAAGAAGTATGCTATACAATGGTATTATTAAATTTTCAAAAATATCCCACGGCTTTTACTCAACCACCTTACTATAGAGGCTAATAAATTGTGTGCATGACATTAGTAAGGCCAATCATCTAGCCACACAAGATCTTATGTCCCCATTTTTCCCTCCACATATTTCAAATTATTTATTTTTCATACGATAAGTTTGACCGTATAAAAAGAAATGATTTGAGACAATGGTTCAAACCCATTTTGCAAAATGGGTCAAGCCCGCGTGGTGATTTATGGATCCAATGGGTCAAGCCCATTTTGCCCATAACCTCCCCCTCTACAAAACTTGGGCACCCCTTAGGGCACACCCCAAGGTCCAATCCCATGCCTTATAAACCCACTCAAAACTTCCCACCAAATCAATGTGGGACAAGCCATTTTCCGACCTTAAGGAATTTCCACCAAAACTTCATTTCCATGGAGCTCACTTTGGCTTCAATTTCCCATTCACCTAATAATGGTTTTGAGAAACCAAATATACCACGTGAATCACAACGCCGCATAGAACGCGTTACCACTTAGGATTGCCAAAGTAGACGCACGGGTCCCACCTAAATAATAGACTAAAGTTAGGAAAAAATTCTGTTTGTACCCATAATTTTTCAACCATTTCCAACAAATTGTTATACAGTAGGGATTAGTTTTAGGTGTGAAAGTATTTTATGGAAAAACTTGAATGTTTGATTATGATGGTTGCATTTAGACACGACCCTGTGCATTGAGGTACATGAGATATTATTGGCCATTCAGATTTGCGAACTCTAAGGTTGTGTTTTTCTATCCCGATCTAATCATGGTCGATTCTCATTATTGAATCTCTTGATAACTTGACTAGTAAATCTATTTGTCCAAAAAAAAAGGGGTCAAAAAATTTATTAAGAATTTGATTATGTGGGCTGTCTTTTTTAACAAAAAGGCGTTTCTATGATGAAGGAGGTATTGTGGACTATCTTGTACATTATTTGTAGCCGTCCGTTCATGTCGAACACATAGCCCAACTACCACCTTGAGCCATGGACAACACATTGCCCAGCCAACACCTAGAAGTATTGTCCGCTTTGGCCTAAGCATGGTAGCTAGCAAGCCACACGGATTTATTCCTTTGATTTTCCAAGGACGCCTCCACAATAGAAGTGTCCAATGCTATCTTATAAGTCTATTCTAAATATTATCTACAATCGATGTGGGATGGCAACACATATTTGAAACAAGATAATTGAAAATATTATCCGCAATCGATGTGGGATGGCAACCCATATATTTGAAACAAATGATATAATAACAAATATATAGCTTGGACATGAACTTTGAATACATCATATTAATAATTTTCCAAACTGGTGTCGTTCAATGGTCAATTTTATTGAATTATTTTAGAAAATTTGAAGTTATTTTCAAAATTTCAAAACTTTAATTTATATTTCTTTATTTATCTTAATGAAAGTTTGTCCCACGTAAAAAAGAAAGGATAAAAATACTATATTAATAAATGAAGTTTCCAAAGTAATTTTAAAATCAAAGAGGCTTGATGATTTAAACCAAAAAAGCATATCGACGGTGGAGGTATTGCTAATCAAGAGTGATAAAAAAATTTATTAAAAAATCTACGTCAATAAATTTTTATTTTAACTTCACAAATAGTTGATATATATATATATATATATATATATATATATATATTTTTAATAAACTTGAATAATTTGATAGGTATAGACTATTAGTTTTTAAAATTTTAATCATATAATATAATCTTATGAAATCAAATAGAAATCTCGACATGATCGATCAAAATTCTAATATTTAGAGCTTGTTTGGCATGAGGTTTTTTGATTAAAATATATAGTCAAAATGTCAAAACATCCAATCACATCACTTTCTTTACGTTTTACACATCTTTTCTTAAAACATAAAAAAATCAATTAAAATAATCAATTCCCAAATAACCCCTAATGTCTTTTTTCACCTCTCCATTTATTTATATTAATCATACCTAATTGATTAAAATTTTACAATACATATGGCACGTTTGTTTGTTTGGTGAGTGCTACATATGAATTTAATATTCATTTCATCAACTTTTTCTATTATAATTTGAACTCACAAAATGATTACAAAGGTGTGAACCAAAATGATAAGCAAATAAATCTAAAAAATTAAGGCTCCGTTCGGAAAGCCTCTCAAAATATGGTTCCCCCCATTGATTTGATTGTGTTGTTTGTTTGGAGCTTTCAAATCATAATTTTACGCCCATTTCTCAAAATTCAATTTAAAACATAATTATTACTTTTAAAAACTCATAACCAAACACATAATTCAAAACTTTTTTCAAAACTCAATTCAAATCAATATTTCATATTTTTCAAATATTTTAAATATTTAAATATTTTAAGAATATTTTAATTTTGTTATGATTTTAAATATTTTAATATTTAAATATGTTATGCTTTTTTATTTTTTTATTTTTTTGAATATTTTAAAATATTTTAATTTCAAAATATTACGATTCTAATTTTTTAAATTTTAAAATATTTTATAAAAATAAATTCAAACTCTATTTTATAAAAATATTTTTAAATATTTTAAATTTTTTTTTGTTATGCATTTGATTATGATTTAGGTGTAGAGTTGTGAAAGTAGTATGGAGTTTCGAGTTATGTGTTTGGCTATGAGTTTTAAAAATAATTTCTTAATTGACTTTTGTTTTATGTGTTCGGTTACGATTTGAGTGTAGAGTTGTTTTTAAATTTAAACTATTAACATTTTAAGTTATTAAAATTTTTTGAATATTTAAATTATTTAAATTTTTATGATTTAAATTTTTTGAATATTTATTATAATTTTTTACATATTAAATTTTTTAGATTATTCAAATTATTTAAATATTTATGATTAAAATTTTTTGAATATTTATTTTGAAAAAAAATTATTTCCTTTGTAGTATTTTCAATTAAAAAATTGATTAATGTTATTTTCTGTTTATAAAAAAAATTTTAATTGAATTTTAAAGAGAGTTCTGTTATTAGTGTTGATCGGAATTTTCAATAGTGTGAAAGTAGTATGTTTTGTTATGAGTTATAATAATTTGAATTAAGTTTTGAAAACCTTTTCCAAAACTCATAATCAAACAAATTTTCTTACTTCACATGTCAAATCAAATTTTCAAAACTCAATTCCACACTCAATTCAACACTCTATTCAAAAACCATAACCAAACAAATTTTCTACACTCAAATCATAATTCCACAACTCACAAACCCAAAATACAACTAATACTTTCAAATCATATTTACAAAACTCTACCAAAGGCAACCTAAATTTATATGTCATTCAATACTCAAAATCCAAGAATAATTAAAACAAAAAATAAAAAATTTTGCCAAACGGGCCTCACGAAGTTGAAATCGAGACGTAATATAATTTTTTTTTATCAACTTAAATAGAATGGTTCACGACACTACAACTATAATAAAACTACACAATTCAAAGGATTTGTAAATTCATACCAACTCAACTCGAGTCAATGTCCGAACCCACAAACAAATTAAGAATATTATTTAAAAGATACCCAAAAAAATAATAAATAAATAAATTCAATTTGATTCAACTCGTTACAAATATATTATTAACATCACAGTTATAAGAAGTATGCTATACAATGGTATTATTAAATTTTCAAAAATATCCTATGGCTTTTACTCAGCCACCTTACTATAGAGGCTAATAAATTGTGTGCATAACATTAGTAAGGCCAATCTTCTAGCCACACAAGATCTTATGTCCCTATTTTTCCCTCCACATATTTCAAATTATATATTTCTCATACGATAAGTTTAAATTATATATTTCTCATACGATAAGTTTGACCGTATAAAAAGAAATGATTTGAGACAATGGGTCAACCCATTTTGCCAAATGGGTCAAGCCCGTGTGGTGATTTTTGGATCCAATGGGTCAAGCCCATTTTGCCCATAACCTCCCTCTCTACAAAACTTGGGCATCCCTTGGGGCACACCCCAAGGTACAATCCCATGCCTTATAAACTCACTCAAAACTTCCCACCAAATCAATGTGGGACAAGCCATTTTCCGACCTTAAGAAATTTCCACAAAAACTCCATTTTCATGGAGCTCACTTTGGCTTCAATTTCCCATTCACCCGATAATGGTTTTGAGCAGCCAAATATACCACGTGAATCACAACGCAGCATAGAACGCGTTACGACTTAGGCCTACCAAAATAGACGAACGGGTCCCACCTAAATAATAGACTAAAGTTAGGAAAAAATGCTGTTTTTACCCAAATTTTTTGAACCATTTCCAACAAATTGTTATACAATAGGGATTAGTTTTAGATGTGAAAGTATTTTATGGAAAAACTTGAATGTTTGATTATGATGGTTGCATTTAGACACGACCCTGTGCATTGAGGTACATGAAATATTATTGGCCATTTAGACTTGCCAGCTCTAAGGTTGTGTTTTTCTATGCCGATCTAATCATGGTCGATTCTCATTGTTGAATCTATTGATAACTTGACTAGTAAATCTATTTGTCCAAAAAAAAAAATAGGGTCAAAAAATTTATTGAGAATTTGATTATGTGGGCTATCTTTTTTAATAAAATGGCGCTTCTATGATGAAGGAGGTATTGTGGACTATCTTGTACATTATTCGTAGCCGTCCGTTCATGTCAAACACATAGCCCAACTACTACCTTGAGGCATGGACAACACATTGCCCAGCCAACACCTAGAAGTATTGTCCGCTTTGGCCTAAGCATGGTAGCTGGCAAGCCGCACGGATTTATTCCTTTGATTTTCCAAGGATGCCTCCACAATAGAAGTGTCCAATGCTATCTTATAACTCTATTCTAAATATTATCTAAAATCGATGTGGGATGGCAACACATACTTGAAACAAGATAATTGAAAATATTATCCGCAATTGATATGGGATGGCAACCCATATATTTGAAACAAATGATATAATAACAAATATATAGCTTGGACATGAACTTTGAATACATCATATTAATAATTTTCCAAACTGGTGTCGTTCAATGGTCAATTTTATTGAATTATTTTAGAAAATTTGAAGTTATTTTCAAAATTTCAAAACTTTAATTTATATTTCTTTATTTATCTTAATGAAAGTTTGTCCCACGTAAAAAAGAAAGGATAAAAATAATGTATTAATAAATGAAGTTTCCAAAGTAATTTTAAAATCAAAGAGTCTTGATGATTTAAACCAAAAAAGCATTTCGACGGTGGAGGTATTGCTAACCAAGACTGATAAAAAAAAAATTATTAAAAAAATCTACGTCAATAAATTTTTATTTTAACTTCACAAAAGGTTGATATATATATATATATATATATATATATATATATATTTAATAAACTTAAATAATTTGATAGGTATAGACTGTTAGTTTTTAAAATTTTAATCATATAATATAATCATATGAAATCAAATAGAAATCTCGACATGATCGATAAAAATTCTATTATTTAGAGCTTGTTTGGCATGATGGTTTTTGATGAAAATAGTCAAAATGTCAAAACATCCAATCACATCACTTTTTTTACTTTTTACACATCTTTTCTTAAAACATAAAAAAATAAATTAAAATAATCAATTACCAAATAACCCCTAATGTCTTTTTCACCTCTCCATTTATTTATATTAATCGTAACTAATAGATTAAAATTTTACAATACATATGGCACGTTTGTTTGTTTAGTGAGTGCTACATATGAACTTAATTTTCATTTCATCAACTTTTTTCTATTATAATTTGAACTCACAAAATGATTACAGAGGTGTGAACCAAAATGATAAGCAAATAAGTCTCAAAAATTAAATTTATACATCATTCAATACTCAAAATCCAAGAATAATTAAAACAAAAAATAAAAAAATTTGCCAAACGGGCCTTACGAAGTTGAAATCGAGACGTAATATAATTTGTTTTTATCAATTTAAATAGAATGGTTCATGACACTACAACTATAATAAAACTACACAATTCAAAGGATTTGTAAATTCATACCAACTCAACTCGAGCCACTGCCCCAACCTACAAACAAATTATATAGCGATTCCGGTATTCCCTTTACTGTTCAATTGTATTCCAGACTCGGTTCCGTGGAGTTGGTAGTTGTGTCTACCTTGTTGTCGTCCTTTAATTCCATTTGATTGAGTTTTAGGATGTGTTGGGCATGTTTCGAGCACGTGGGTTGAGCCTTGGTCTAATTTCTTGTTGCCAGGTTTTTGGTCGTTCCGCTCGAGCGGGTCGTCTAGCGCTCGAGCGGAGATTGCACACTCCCAGTATTTCCGTGCTCTGCAAAACTTCTGCAGGCGTGATTTCTACGCTCGAGTGGATTTCCTGCCCTCGAGCGGGTCGCGCTCGAGCAGGCTTGTTGGCGCTCGAGCGGTGTAGACACCCCATTTTTGACCGCCCTTAAGACTTGGGCACTACTGATGGTTTGCTCGGTGTTGAGAGATGTGCAGGGCAAAGAATCAGTTTCTTCAACTAGAAGAGAGGCAAATCTTTCAAAACACTTTGTTTAGGGTTTTGGAGTTGAAGAAAAGAGGAAAGGAGAGGAGAAAACTAGCTTGGGAGAAGTTCGGCATGAATCCGGATAGAAGCGAGTCGAGCAGCCCTCGCTGAATCGGGCTTATCTGTCTGTACACTTGGAGTTTAGCTATGGGGCCACCACCGTCGGAAAGCTTACTTCTGGGGCTTCATTTTGCACTCAAGAATCTCCTAGAGCCAAGTCCGGGTGGGGGAGATATGATCAGTTGAAGTCGGGCATCATCCCGGTTGGATCGAATCTGCGCGGCTTCACGAAAAAGGGCATAACGTTTTGCACAGGAGGAATTTTAATGCAAGGTTTGCGCCATTGGAAAGCTAACTTCCGGGGCTTCAATTTGCACATCCACCGGCACTTTTTGACCTCACCGGCCACCCATCGGCACTCTGTTTGTGCCGACCGGCAATTTATTGTGCCGACCGGCAATTTATTGTGCCGACCGGCAGGTTAAAGTAGCCGACCGGCCTTTTTTGCTAGCCGACGACCTTCCGGAGCATTCTGCAGATTGAGTGGATTCCAGCTGTGCCAGCTGGAATGCACAGAATCGATCCCCCACGTGCATGTGTGTTTGTTTTGCACCTTGTGAGCCTTTGAACCCCTTAACCTTCTAGAAGCTTGAACCTTTTGGCCAAGCTTCTCCAAGAAGCTTGGCCAGCTGTTTTAGCTTCCTCTAGAAGCCTTGCACCCCCCTTGAACCCCTTGGCCCCTTTGAAGCTTGTCTTAGAAGCTTAGCATTGCTTATATAAGCACCTCTCCTCCTCCTTTGTTGAGGTTGGATTTTGAGGACAAAAAACCAGAGATATATAGACATATATCTGATATACATACATGCAACCCTCCATCTCTCTCCATATCTCTCTCATTCAACCATCAAATACCCTTGTTCTTGGGCCATTTCTTCATCAACTCATAGCACAAGGCATCCAACGCCCATTCCAGTAGCTTGAGGCTGTTCTCCAAAGCTTAGGAGCACCTAAACTTGGTCCAAGAGGCGCTGATTTGCTGGTCTTCCAGGGTAAGTCTTCATTCCCTCTTTTCTAGCCTTTACTTGCACCATATCTAAGCCATAGTTTCTGGTATATTTGAGCTCCGGCCAAAACTGAAAGTGGCCTTATTTTGAGCTATTCTACATGTTTGTTGAAGGGCTCAACACTGTTTGAGCCCCCCCTCTTGCACTTGCTTCATTATCCTCCTTGAATGCCATAATCTTGCATAGAATTCTTGGCTTGTGTGTGATCTGTTTTAGAGCCTGATGTAAACTGAAAATAGGCTTATTTTGAGCCCTTCTTCAACATTGAATAAGGGCTCAACACTGTTTGGGACTTCCATGTTGTACTCCCCTTTATATCCTCTTTTTGGTCCCATTTTTGCATGTCTTGGCAGCCCCTGATGTTGCTGTTTTTGGACCTTGGTCCGAACTAAAAGTGGCTTTATTTTGACCTCCTGAACATGTTTTATTTAGGGTATTTGGCTGTTTGATGAATATTTTGTGTACTTCATGTTATAGCCCTTTTGTGGCCTTAATCTTGCATAAATTGTTTGCCATGCTTGTATCTGTTTTTGAGCCTTGCCATGAACTGTAAATGTGCATATTTTGGGCCCCTCTTCAATTTTGTTGAAGGGCCCTAACATGTTTGGGGACAGCAGCTGTGAGTTGCTTCATAATCTCATGTTTAGGCCCGTTTTTGTATGCCATTTTAGCCCTATCTTTGCTTGCTGTTTGGCCATGCCATAAACTGTAAAAATGCTTGTCTCAGAGCTTTCTTGCTTCTGTCTTCATGCTCCATGTCCTTATTATGCATGCTTTGTATAGCTGTAAGCCATTTCGGGTGCCAAAAGTCCATGTTTCGGGACTATTCCATGCATTGGGTGTGTTTTCGCCTCATTTCGGGGCTTTTTTCCCCACATTTCAGTGCTGAAATCCCATTGGCATATTTGCATATCATTTTCCATGCCATTGCATTGCATATGCCATTGCCTCGGTTTGCGTGCCCGTGTGCACGCATTTCGAGGCACTTCATTTTCATCCATCGGCCTCTTATGTGAGTCTGGCTGAGGCTCTCTCATGTTAGTATAAGTCCATGTTGCATTCTATATGCCGTTTTAGCCATTGCATTGCATATGCCATTGCCTCGGTTTGCGTGCCCGTGTGCACGCGTTTCGAGGCACTTCATTTTCATATTATGGCCACTGTTTTGGGCCTAACTAGAGCTGCCTAATTCATGTTTAAGACCATCCTTGGCTTATTTGCATGCATCATCTTGCATGTTTGCTTGTATCGGCATGTTGCATCCTTAGCTCGTATGCCTAAGTTGCATTGCATCTTGCATGCATCACCTTGCCTCTTGAGATGAGTATGATAGAGGTTAGGCCTCCTTGTGTGTTTATTTGGCTTGCATGCATTTTGAAATTGAAGTTGCACACTTGATTCTTTGGGCCATCATGCATGGAAATGCGTGATTGGTGGTCCGAGAATCGGGGCACATTCTCCTTTGAGTCACTAACATGATAAGGAATGTGATTGGTGCACAAATTGTTTGAATTGCATTGCCATGCAAGATTTTGCCCTCTGCTGCTGTGAGTTGCAGGTTCTGCAGGAATTCATTGCCGGCCGGCAGTATTTAGTGCCGACCGGCAGTCAATCGATGGCCGGTGGATCTATTTTGTGCCGGTGACTAAATGATACTGCCGTTGGAAATTCTGCTCAGCCGATGATATCCCCCAGTGTCCTGAGAGGCATCCCTGAGACTTTGGCAGTTTTCAGAGGAGCAGAGCAGGGAAAACAGAGGCAAACTATGCATGACAGTGCGATTCCGAGCCAATCCCGAGCATGCGTTGCATCTGGCCCTCGCCCCGAGGCGGTTTACTGTTTTTATTTAGTTTAGTTAATTTGTTAATTAATTAAGCAATTTGTAATATTTAATTAGCTTGCGTAGTTAATTAATTTGTATTATTTATTTGGACCCTCCGAGTGAGGGCAATGGTGTAATAAGTGTGCGTGAGTGTGTGTATGTCTTCCAACCTCACGTCTTTCTTCCCTTTTACTTACCCGCTTTGATGGTTAGTATTAGGGCACGTTTAATTTAGCATACCTTATGCTATGCATGCGTGCATCCATGCATTTGTATTGCATACATTAGGCTCGGTACATCACGCTAACTGCATTTGTACTTCAAATTCTAAACCGAATATGTGATAATTGTGCATTTTCACATGCCATGTTTAGGTTTAACCGAGCCTATCTAAATTGCATCTTGTATGTGTTGCATTAGGCAAATTAACATGAACTAGGACACGCACATTTTGCTAACTAGTTTACTGTTTTGGCACGGAGTACGATGTAAGTATTTTTGCTTTAGCATCCAGCATGCGTGTGAGTGTTGCCATGACAGTATGCTTGCCATGCGGCTAAGTGCTTACATGAGATAAACTGCTTGAATGCCTGTGGGTGGAGGTTGAATTACCTAAATTGGAATAATGCATTAAAACTGTGAGTTTTAAGCCCACTAGATAGTGGCAAAATCATCTTCTCTAAAAGCCCACTTGAGGGTGGCAAAATCTGCATTTTAGCCTACTTGCGAGTAGCAAACCATTTTCAAAACAAACATGAAATGTTTTGTTCCAATTTGGGCGATTTGGTCTATACTTGTTTGCTGCGCGCATAACATAGTAATTCTAGGCTAACATTTGGTTTAAGAACACATAAAGTTTTCAAAAACGGATATCACGGTTAGTAGAGGCCGGTCTTCGGACCGGGCGAAAGGGGGTGCTCATAGCTGACCTTCCCCGATCGTACCCAAGCTCCCGAGCCGAGACAACTCCGGTGATGACGGACATGTGGCCTTCGGCACCGAGTCAGGGTTTCCTAAATTCTCCCATAAAAAATATTTAGGTGGCGACTCTGTATCTGGCAAAGCAGTCCATGTTTGGCACTACCTTTTCAAAAAATCTGTTTTCTCAAACGATTTGCCAGATTTGGACTCTTTGGTTCAGATTAAGAACCGTGACACAAATCGAGTCCGAACTGTAGCATGAGGCCCCCTCACGCGGGCGCTGTTACAAGCGGGTAGTACTTTTTTTGTGTAAGTTCTGGGAGGGGAAAATCTACGCTCGAGCGGACTGGTTTTCACGCTCGAGCGGATGTATTTTATTCTTGTGTCTTAGAGCTCAAGCGGGCCTTCTTACACTCGAGCGAACTTAGTATTTTGTTCTTGGTGCTCGAGCGTTGTGTTTTTCGCTCGAGCGGACCTGTCATATATCCGAAGGCAGTTGGGCATTTTTAAGTCACTTTTTACATCCTCACTCTCTCTCTTACTTTTCAAAAACGCCATTTGAGAGCTTCTCTCTCTAAAACCTCCACTTCTCTCTAAGTATTGATCTAGTAGGAGTTGTTTCCTCACCTTTGGCCTTTACAAAAAGGTTGTTGATCGTCGAGGGCTATCTTTTGATCTGAGAAATTTGTGATTTGGAGCATCTTCATTTTCGTCATCGCCTTCGTTGGGTTTCATCTTTTGAGGTAGGGATTCCTACTCACTCTTATGGGTTTTGACCTAGATTTTTGGGCACTTTGTTAAATGGTTTGATTTTGAGATCTAGGGTTTCAAAATGTATAAAAAGGGGGTTTGTTATTTTGATTCTAAAATGTGTATTTTGGGTTTCAAAATAATGATATTGTTGTTGGTTGCTGATATTTGGACTCTTGGGCCTATATTGGAAAAAGGAGGTAGAAAACCCAAATCTGTTGTATAAATTAATTGGTATAATTAATTTGGAAAAATTGTTGTTATTTGGAATTGAGTTGAAAATAATGAAATTGGCTCATTATATTGTAGAATGGTAGAGTTTGATTTATTAATCACTCACTCTTGAAAACATTGATATTTTATCTGTTGGAGCTTTTATTATCTGTTTAGAAATAATTGCTTTGGGCTACCGGTGGAGGGTAGTTTTGATTGTTGTAGACAATGCATGATGATTACGCAAACTAAAACTAATCAAGCGGATGTGTCATAGAGTATGACGGTTGATAGAATACATTAACGTTATGTATTGATTGATTGTGTATATGACCTATGTGTATATACGTTGTGTGTATAGGAGGAGATAGGGGATGTACTCCACGGTTTAGGGGAAGATAGGGGATAGACCTCTAAACTGGATGTTGTTTGGGAGGAGATAGGGGATAGACTCTACTGATACAGCTCATATGCTTGTCAGTTTGTGTGTTGATATAGCTCATATGCTTATCTATGGAAGTGTTGATATAGCTCATATGCTTATCTGTTGAAGTGTGGATACAGCTTATATGCTTATCCGTTGAGATGATGATGTAGCTTATATGCTTATCTGATGAGATGTTGATACAGTTTGTATGCTTATCTATTGCGAACTGGGAAACGTTTAATATGAATTATTATTTCGTTTAGAGTGTGTGGCCAGGTTCTGAGCCATGGGTATGAATTTGGAAATTGGATAAGAAATAGAAAATGAAATGAAACATAGACATAGTGGTTATGTAATGGAAATGGTTTATGAATTGATTTATGGGAGTTAAACATTTATCAATTGCTAATGTCTTAGTTACTACTCATATTGTGTTTAGCATATCTCTATTGGGCGTTGGCTCACCTATATGGGACATTATTTTCAGGTACAGGTAGCATGCCACCTCCAAGGACATAGCTTGGATGGTTGTGGGAGTTGAAGACTCTTTTTGATTATTTTGTCTGTATTACATGTATATCAAGCCAAGGGCTTATTTTGTATAGAGCTAGTACTCTTCTTTTGTGTAACCAAGTGTTGACTTGGAAAGCTGTAAGCCCGTAGGGCATTTCCTTTTATTGTTAACATGTAATACTATTGTAAGAACTGCTCTGATGAATGGAAAGGTGTTGATTTTCTTATATTACTGCATATATGAATGATGGGCATTATGTATTATTTTGAGATCGTTACAACTTGGTATCAGAGCGTACCGGGTTCGAATACTTTGGGTACGTGGGAAGTGATTAGTATCACAATGGGTTTGTCTCGCTTGATAGAGACTTAGATGTAGTGTCATATGCTATGTGTTTAATTGATAACATGCTTATGTGACTATGTGGGTATGGAATGTAGTTTTTAGGATGTTGATTGGATCCTTGGGTTTTTGGGAGTCTTGTTGGAAAGGCACTTGATCAATGCTGTTTCTAACCGGAACTCTAGTAACGCATCAGGACTGTCATTATCCGGAAATGAAATTCGTAATTGCTTACGTGATTATGTGCTTACGTGGAGTGAATTACAGTTGTCCATGCATTAGGACGTGAGTGTTATAGCTTCGGCACATTTGTGAATGTGCTAATAGTCTTGGTTACCTTTATTAGGATGTCAGGACGAGGACGTGGTAGGCGTGGCAGGCGTGGTAGGCAGGAGATGCCTTTACCGGATGATATTCCGGCACAGCAGGAGGGAGTTGGTTAGGCCAACGTGGCCGAGCCAGCGGGTCAGCAGGCTATGAGTGCCTTGGCCCGAGAAATAGCAGGAGCTTTGGGTATTCTCAGAGCTGGGAATCAAGAGCAGGCCCACGCAGTTGAGGCAGGGCCTTCCTTCTTGAAGAGGGAATTCTTTCGGTCCAATCTAGACGAGTTTGTTGGGGATCCGAAGGAACCACTTAAGGCTAACGAGTGGTTGGAACAGATGGAGAAGACGTTCGAGATGCTTGGCATCGAGGACGGGGCTTTAAAGGTGACCTTGGCATCCTTCCAACTGAAAGGAGATGCGGGTCAATGGTGGAAGTACGAAAAGGGCAGTGTTGGTGGTGCATGGGAGGCATTTGTGAATGCTTTCCAGGAGAAGTTTTTATCTTCAGCTGCTAGGGAGAAGCTGAGGGAACAGTTTTGCCAGCTTAAAAAGCAGGGTTTGTCAGTGGCCGAGTTTGAGGCTACTTTTACTAGCTTGTCCAGGTTCACACCTGAACTTGTGGCGTCCGAGGAACGCCGTTGCTTAGAGTTCGAGCGGAAGTTGAGGCGTGGACTCAAGTTGAGGGTTGGAGGGTCCTTTATTCGAGAGTATAGACGTTTGGTGGATGCTGCAGCTCATATGGAGATTATGATGCAGGAGGAGGAGGAAGGGCAGAGAGTCTCCAAGAGGAGCCAAGATGGTCAGGGTGATGGCAGGAGACAGAGGGGTTCTAACCCTCAGCAGTCTCAGGGTGGTTTGGCTAGATCGACCTTTCCAGTGCCGAGTACAGGCTCCGGGAGAGGTAATCAGGGAGGTTTGACTTGTTTCACTTGTGGCTAGCTGGGTCACAAGTCTTTAGTTAGCCCGCAGAAAGGAGGGGGTCAACAAGCTGCCTCTTCTTCAGCTAGACCTCAGGGCCAGAGTTAGGGCAGGGGCCAGCCTTTGTCTTGCTATCAGTGTTGTCAGCCCGGGCACCTGAAGAGGTTTTGCCCGCAGTTGAGTGCCACTTCGGGGGTGTCTGGTTCTAGGCAGACGTAGGGTTATCAGCCAGCTCAGTCTGTGCAGGCCTCGAGGGCCAATCTGGGAGCTTCATCATCCCAGTCTATGCAGCAGTCTTTTGCTCCTAGAGGTGAGCAGGTGGATCAGGGGCCTACAGGGCGTTTGTATGCTGTTACCACACAGGACCTAGTACCAGCTCCATCAGTTGTGAGAGGTACCTTTCTGTTTTGCAACTCGGTTGCTAGTGTGTTGATTGATACGGGTGCATCTCATTCTTTTGTATCTGCTGCATTCGCATCTGTGTTCGAGTTGGAGTTGGCACTATTAGTATCTCCTATATGTGTTGTATCACCTGTTGGGGGTGAATTGATTTTGAAACACGGATGTAGAGGTTGTGACATAGAGGTCGCCGACCGTAGGCTTCCTTTTCCCTTTGTTGTTATGCCCATGAAGGGTTTGATGTATTTCTGGGTATGGACTGGCTATCGTCATACCGGGCTGTTATTGATTGCTACCGCCAGAGGGTCACAGTATGTACCTTGAGCGGAGAGTGTTTCCATTTCTTGGGGGATCGGGTTGGTAGTGTGTTACCACCGGTGTTTGATCCACGAGGGCGGAGTGAGCTTAGTGGTCTTCTTGCTAGCCTTTTGAGTAGTGAGTGTGATGAGACCCAAAATGTGTTGCCGAGGGTGGTTTGTGAGTATTCGGATGTTTTTTCTGAGGATCTCGTTAGTTTGCCACCTCACCGAGAGATAGAGTTCTCTATTGATTTAGTGCCCGGCACGGTGCCGATTTCTATGGCACCTTACCATTTTGCCCCAGCCGAGTTGAGTGAGTTGAAGATTCAGCTCCAGGAATTGTTAAATAAGGGCTTTATCCGCCCTAGTGTTTCGCCGTGGGGAGCACTGGCCCTCTTTGCTAAGAAGAAAGATGGTGCCTTGAGATTGTGTATCGATTATCGGAAGTTGAATCGGGCTACGGTCAAGAATAAGTACCCTATGCCCCGTATAGATGATTTGTTTGACCAGTTGAAGGGTTCCCATTGTTTCTCTAAGATAGACTTGAGATCGGGTTACCACCAGTTGAGGGTCAGAGAGGAGGATATTCCAAAGACGGCATTCCATACGCGGTATGGCCATTATGAGTTTCTAGTGATGCCATTTGGGCTTACCAATGCACCGGCAGTCTTCATTGACTTGATGAACTGGATCTTTCGGGAATTCTTACATCGTTTTGTAGTCGTTTTCGTGGACGACATTCTGATTTATTCGCCTTCTAAGGAGGAGCACAATGAACACTTGAGAGTGGTACTTGAGCTGCTTAGAGCCCATAGGTTGTATGCCAAATTTGGGAAATGTGAGTTTTGGCTAGGAGAGGTCAAGTTCTTAGGCGATGTGGTATCCAGGGAAGGAGTGTCTATTGATACGTCCAAGATTGAGGCAGTGCAAGATTGGGCACAGCCTAAGAGTGTCTTTGAGATCCGCAGTTTTCTAGGATTAGCTGGGTATTACCGCCGGTTTGTGAGAGATTTCTCCAGGCTAGCTTCACCATTGACTAGATTGACGCGGAAAGGGGTCAAGTTTGTGTGGAGTGAGACTTGAGAAAAGTCGTTCCAAGAGTTGAAAGTTAGATTGACCACTGCTCCGGTCTTGATTATTCCGGAGAGAGGGTTGGGTTATGCAGTCTATTGTGATGCCTCACGAGAGGGTTTGGGTTGTGTGCTGATGCAAGAGGGGAAAGTGGTAGTTTATGGCTCACGTCAATTGAAAATTCACGAGAAGAATTACCCTACACATGACCTAGAACTAGCAGCTGTGATTTTTGCCTTAAAGATTTAGAGGCACTACCTTTATGGTGAGAGGTTCGAGGTGTTCTCGGACCATAAGAGTTTGAAGTACCTGTTTACACAGAGGGACTTGAATTTGAGGCAGAGAAGGTGGATGGAGTTCATTGAGGACTATGATTTTGAGTTGCACTGTCACCCGAGAACGGCCAATGTTGTGGCCGATGCCCTTAGTAGGAAATCCATTAGTGATGTAGCTTGTATAGCCATCCGGGAATGAGAGATGTTGGGTGCACTTGGCGAGTTTGATTTGCTTCTGGGCAGATCCATTGAGGCTGCGGCCTTGTTTTCTGTTGTTGCACAGCCTACACTCGTGACTCGGGTGTTAGAGGCACAGAGAGGTGACCTTGAGGTGGAATCCCTCCGAGAGAAGATCTCCAATGGGAAGGTTGAGAAAGGTTTAACGATGTATCCCGACCTGAGTGTGAGATACATAGACCGTTTGTTTGTGCCGGAGTCTTACCGAGAGGAAGTACTCCGAGAGTTTCACCATTCACGCCTTGCGGTGCATCCGGGAGGCACTAAGATGTATCGTGATTTGGGTCTCCAGTTCTGGCGGCGGGGAATGAAAAGAGATGTGGCAGTTTTCGTTTCTAAGTGCCTTACTTGCCAGCAAGTGCAGCGGGTTTGCTGCAACCCTTGCCTATTGCCAAGTGGAAGTGGGAGCATGTCACTATGGACTTCGTTGTAGGTCTTTCGAGGACTCAGCGGGGTAGTGATGCTATTTGGGTGGTTGTAGACCGGTTGACTAAGTCGGCGCATTTTATCCCTATGCGCATGAGAGATTCGGTAGATCATCTCGCCGACTTATATATTCGGGACATAGTGAGATTGCACGGAGTCCCAGTGACGATCGTCTCAGATAGAGATCCTCGTTTTACTGCTAGGTTGTGGCAGAGTCTGTAGAGTGCCTTGGGTACTAAATTGACTTTTAGTACGGCTTACTATCCTCAGACTGACGGGCAGTCCGAGCGTATGTAGACGCGCCCGCGTGCCTCATGCTACAGTTCGGACTCGATTTGTGTCACGGTTCTTAATCTGAACCAAAGAGTCCAAATCTGGCAAATCGTTTTGAGAAACAGATTTTTGAAAAAGTAGTGCCAAACATGGACTGCTTTGCCAGATACAGAGTCGCCACCTAAATATTTTTTATGGGAGAATTTAGGAAACCTTGACTCGGTGCCGAAGGCCACATGTCCGTCATCACCGGAGTTGTCTCGGCTCGGGAGCTTGGGTACGATCGGGGAAGGTCAGCTATGAGCACCCCCTTTCGCCCGGTCCGAAGACCGGCCTCTACTAACCGTGATATCCGTTTTTGAAAACTTTTTGTGTTCTTAAACCAATTGTTAGCCTAGAATTACTATGTTATGCGCGCAGCAAACAAGTATAGACTAGATTGCCTAATTTGGAAATAAGCATTGCATATCCGTTTGTTTTGGAAAATGTTTTGAATTTGCTACTCGCAAGTAGGCTAAAACACGGATTTCAATGAGTTCCTCCAACTCAAACAATCCAACCTTCACCCACAGGCATCCAAGCAGTTTATAACACATAATCATCTAGCCACATGTTAAGCATGCTGACATGGCAACATTCACACTCATGCGATATGCTAAAGCGGAAATACTTACATCGTACTCCGTGCCAAAACAAAGAACTCGTTAGCAAACATGCATGATCCAAGTCCATGTTGAGTGTCTAATGCATCGCATACAAAATGTTGCTAGAATAGGCTCGGCTATCCTAAACATGTCATGTGAAAATGCACAATTATCACATATTCAGTTTGGAATTTGAGATACATATGCAGTTAGCATGATGTACCGAGCTCAACGCATGTAATACAAATGCATGGATGCACGCATGCAAAGCATGAGGTATGCTAATTTAAACGTGTCCTAATACTAACCATTAAAGCGGGTAAGTAAAAGGGAAGAAAGAAGTGAGGTTGGAAGACATACACACCACCCACGCACACTTATTACAGATTTGCCCTCGCTCGGAGGAGCCGAATAAATATTACAAATTAATTAACTACGCAAGCTAATTAATATTACAAATTGCCTAATTTAATTAACAAATTAAATAGACTAAGAAAAACAGTAAAACGCCTTGAGAAGCGCGCCGCCATGCACAAGCTGCCTCTGTTTTCTTTCCTATGCTCCTCTGGAGGCTGTCAAAACCTCAGGACTGCTCCCTTGGACAGAGAGGATCACCACCGGCTGAATGAAATTGCCACCGGCAGTGTGGCATGGCCATCGGCACAAAATGAAGTTGTCGGCAGAGAAAAGATTGCCGGCCGGCACCATACACTGCCGGTCGGCAAAGAAAGCCTGCAGGACCTGCAACTCACAGCAACAGAGGGCAAAACAAGGCATGGCAGCACAATTCAAGGCAGGTATGCACCAACCATGTCCCTTATCATGATAATGACTTAAAGGGGCATGTGCCTCGATTCTCGGACCATCAATCACGCATTTCCATGCATGATGGCCCAAAGAAACAAGTATGCAACTTTGATTTCAAATGCATGCAAACCAATCAAACAAAACTAGGCCCAATTCCTATCACCATTTCAAGGAACAAGGCATGCATGCAAGATGCAATGCAACCTAGGCATACAAGCTAAGAATGCAACATGGCATGGCAAGACACTCATGCAAGCATACAAGCATGCATATGGCAATGCAAATGGATGGCAAGATGGGCTTATACATGAATTAGGCAGCTCTAATAAGGCCTAAAACAGTGGCCATTAATGCCCAAAATGGATGCTAAGCACACATGCACACATACACATGTTAAGACCCAACACTTAGGCACAAAACAAGCAACATTCAAGCACACTTGAAAGAGACATTCATGGACTAAAAGCATGCAACATAAGCTCTGAAAATCATGCTAAAACAAACCTCAAGAATCATTTAAATGGCATTCAAATGACTCAAAACAAAAGCATGAATAAGCACCAAAACATGGAGCATTGCTACACAAGCTTATGAGGCATTAAAGAGACATGCAAGGCAATCCAACAAGCATGGAAATGGGACTGAAATGGCATATAGGATGGTCCCAAATCACCAAAACAATGCAAGGATGGCATGCTACACATGCACATGCTCAAGGCTAACAAGCCTAAATACAAAGGAGCTATATCAAGCATACTAAAATCAACCCAAACGCTTATGGACAGACCTAAAACATGGCAAAATAAGCACATAATCTTCACAAATGCAAGCCTAAAACATGCTCCAACAAAGGCTAACAACCTAAAACATGTTAAGGCATAAACAAGGCATTACATGGCAACTATGCTAATCATGCATGGAGTTCCAAAACCAACTTTAAATCATGTTATATCATGGATATATAAGCATGAAAAACAAACCAAACATGCTCAACACACACTCAAGCATAGGCTTCCTTAAGAGGCCAAAATATGTCCTTTTCAAGGACAACAAGGAGAGGGGGTGGCCCTCTCCTTCTTGGGACTTCAAAGCATCATCTTCACCACTGAAATCCCTCAAGATTTCAGTGGTGAAGAGACCTCAACACCAAAATCCCGGAGCTAGCACAAAATGGCTCTAAATGAGACCTTTTAAGGCCTAAGGGTGGTCAACAACCCTCAAACAACAAAACACTCTTAATAAAAAATAAAGAGGGCTTAAAAACAGAACTTTTTTATGTTATACAATAAGCACAAAAACAGCTCTAAGATGGGTATAAAATCAATACAAAAATGGGGAATAAAGGTGTAAGTTTCTTACCCTTGTAGTCCTCTTCAACAATGGTGCTCCAATGGCCTCCTTTAGCTTGAGTCTAACACCAAAACTTCAAAACAAACCCTTTAGAACCTCAGCTCCAAGAGGAAGGTGAAACACTAGGTGTTTGTGTGCAATAATAAGACACAAAACACCTAGTGCACCAATGAGAGGGAAAGAGAGATAGAGAATGTATCTCACCCAAACCCTAGAACAAGAGCTCAACAATGGCTGTCTTTTGCTCCCAAAAATCTCTCTCTCTAACCTAAGTCCTCTCTTCTTGTTGCAAGAGAGAGCCTCTCTCTATATCTCTTGTAAAGCTTACAAGGCAAGCTTTACAAGAGGGAGATCCCTCCATACACATACACGTGTATGGAGGAGAGCAAAAGCAAGATAGCTGTCTAAAAATATCTGCAAAAGCAGATGAACAGCAATCGGCCGGCCAAAAATGCCATCTTGGCCAAAAAGAGTGCCGACCGGCACAAAATAGTGCTGACCGGCAATAAATAGTGCCGGCCGGCAAACTACATTGCCGGTGGCAGCAAACACCAGCCGGTGGCCTCTAGCCAATGCCGGTGGTGGGTGGGGATGGTCTACAAGCCTCACCCTGCCTTTCCAAGGCGAGATGCAAGTGTTTGGTGCAAAACCAGACACTAAACGGTTGAGTTAGGGGATCCTGAGGCAAGGCGCGCGAGCCGAGACCTCCGGGAACTCCAAACGAACACAAACATGGATAATCACCGAGTGTTCAAACGGTGACGTCCAAGTCTTGAGGACGGTCAAAAATGGGGTGTCTACAGCGTACTATTCAGATCCTTGAGGATATGCTTCGAGGTTGTGTCCTTGACTTTAGTGGGACGTGGGAGAGGCACTTGCCCTTGGTGGAGTTTGCCTACAACAACAGTTTCCAGTCTAGCATCGGTATGGCACCGTTTGAGGCCTTGTATGGCCGACCGTGTAGGTCTCCAATCTGTTGGACCGAGGTAGGTGACGCACCTTTGTTGGGTCCGGAGTTGGTTAGGGAGACGACGGAGAAAGTTAAACTTATCCGTAGGAGGCTTGTTACAGCCCAGAGTCGCCAAAAGAGTTATGCCGACCGTAGGAGGAGGCCTTTGGCGTTTGAGGTAGGTGATCATGTTTTCTTGAAAATATCACCTAGGCGAGGTTTGATGAGGTTTGGGAAGAGTGGGAAGTTATCCCCTTCGGTTTATCGGTCCCTTTGAGATCCTTGAGAGGATTGGAGAAGTTGCTTATCGTTTGGCTTTGCCACCGCAGTTGTCCGGGGTGCATGACGTGTTTCATGTGAGTATGCTTCGGAAGTATGAGCCGGATCCATCCCATGTGTTAGATTGGACCGACTTAGAGGTAGATGAGGATGCCTCGTATGAAGAGAGACCGGTTCGGGTCTTGGATAGGCGGGATCAAGTCTTGCGAGGCAAGACCATTCCCTTGGTAAAAGTTTTGTGGAAGCATCACGGAGTGGAGGAAGCCACTTGGGAACGTGAGTTGGAAGTCCGTGAAAAGTATCCGGACATGTTTGTTGATGTGTAATCATGTAATGAAATTTTGTAATAATATTGAACTTTAAGAACATTATATATGTCTTAAGTTGTAAAACATTGTAAATGTTTTGGTAAATGGAAGTTGTGTTAACGTTGTGCATGTTGAGTATATTGTGAAAATGCAAGCATGATATTAATGTTGCATGTGTAAAGGAATTGTGGAAAATGAGTTGAAATGGGTAAATTTCAAAGGAATGCATGTTGATAATGCAGGTTGTTATGTATAATGTGATATGCCTCTTGAAAAGAGATGGGATTGACCGGTAACGGGTCAGATTGTTTAACATTATGTTGTAATATTGTTGGGAATGGAGAAAACTTGTTTTTGAAAAACTTGTATTTAATTTCGAGGACGAAATTCTTTAAGAGGGGAAGGTTATAGCGATTCCGGTATTCCCTTTACTGTTCAGTTGTATTCCGAACTCGGTTCCGTGGAGTTGGTAGTTGTGTCTACCTTGTTGCCGTCCTTTAATTCCATTTCATTGAGTTTTAGGATGTGTTGGGCATGTTTCGAGCAAGTGGGTTGAGCCTTGGTCTAATTTCTTGTTGCCAGGTTTTTGGTCGTTCCGCTCGAGCGGGTCGTCTAGCGCTCGAGCGGAGATTGCACACTCCCAATATTTTCGTGCTCTGCAAAACTTCTGCAGGTGCGATTTCTACACTCGAGCGGATTTCCTGCGCTTGAGCGGGTAGTACTTTTTTGGTGTAAGTTCTAAGAGGGATAAATCTACGCTCGAGCGGACTGGTTTTCACGCTCAAGCGGATGTACTTTATTCTTGTGTCTTGGAGCTCGAGCGGGCCTTCTTACGCTCGAGCGAACTTAGTATTTTGTTCTTGGCGCTCGAGCGTTGTGTTTTCCGCTTGAGCGGACTTGTCGTATATCAGAAGGCAGTTGGGCATTTTTAAGTCACTTTTTACATCCTCACTCTCTTTCTTACTTTTCAAAAACGCCATTTGAGAGCTTCTCTCTCTAAAACCTCCACTTCTCTCTAAGAATTGATCTAGTAGGAGTTGTTTCCTCACCTTTAGCCTTTACAAAAAGGTTGTTGATCGTCGAGGGCTATCTTTTGATCCGAGAAATTTGTGATTTGGAGCATCTTCATTTTCGTCATCTTCTTCGTTGGGTTTCATCTTTTGAGGTAGGGATTCCTACTCACTCTTATGGGTTTTGACCTAGATTTTTGGGCACTTTGTTAAATGGTTTGATTTTGAGATCTAGGGTTTCAAAATGTATAAAAAGGGGGTTTGTTATTTTGATTCTAAAATGTGTATTTTGGGTTTCAAAATAATGATATTGTTGTTGGTTGTTGATATTTGGACTCTTGGGTCTATATTGGGAAAAAGGGGGTAGAAAACCCTAATCTGTTGTATAAATTAATTGGTATAATTAATTTGGAAAAATTGTTGTTATTTGGAATTGAGTTGGAAATAATGAAATTGGCTCATTATATTGTAGAATGGTAGAGTTTGATTTATTAATCACTCACTCTTGAAAACATTGATATTTTACCTGTTGGAGCTTTTATTATCTGTTTAGAAATAATTGCTTTGGGCTACCAGTGAAGGGTAGTTTTGATTGTTGTAGACAATCCATGATGATTAGGCAAACTAAAACTAATCAAGTGGATGTGTCATAGAGTATGACGGTTGATAGAATACATTAACGTTATGTATTGATTGATTGTGTATATGACCTATGTATATATACGTTGTGTGTATGGGAGGAGATAGGGGATGTACTCCACGGTTTAGGGGAAGATAGGGGATGGACTCCACTGATACAGCTCATATGCTTTTCAGTTAGTGTGTTAATAGAGCTCATATGCTTATCTATGGAAGTGTTGATATAGCTCATATGTTTATCTGTTGAAGTGTGGATACAGCTTGTATGCTTATCCATTGAGATGATGATGTAGCTTATATGCTTATCTGATGAGATGTTGATACAGTTTGTATGCTTATCTATTGCGAACTGGGAAACGTTTAATATGAATTATTATTTCGTTTAGAGTGTGTGGCCAGGTTCTGAGCCACGGGTATGAATTTGGAAATTGGATAAGAAATAGAAAATGAAATGAAATATAGACATAGTGGTCATGCAATGGAAATGGTTTATGAATTGATTTATGGGAGTTAAACATTTATCAATTGCTAATGTCTTAGTTACTGCTCATATTGTGTTTAGCATATCTCTACTGGGCGTTGGCTCACCCTATATGGGACATTATTTTTAGGTACAGGTAGCATGCCACCTCCAAGGATATAGCTTGGATGGTTATGGGAGTTGAAGACTCTTTTTGATTATTTTGTCTATATAACATGTATATCAAGCCAAGGGCTTATTTTTTATAGACCTAGTACTCTTCTTTTGTGTAACCAAGTGTTGACTTGGAAAGCTGTAAGCCCGCAGGACATTTCCTTTTGTTGTTAACATGTAATACTGTTATAAGAACTACTCTGACGAATGGAAAGGTGTTGATTTTCTTATATTACTGCATGTCTGAATGATGGGTATTATGAATTATTTTGAGGGCGTTACAAATTACGAATATTATTTAACAAATACCCAAAAAAATAATAAATAAATAAATTCAATTTGATTAAAGTCATTACAAATATATTATTAACATCACAGTTATAAGAAGTATGCTATACAATGGTATTATTAAATTTTCAAAAATATCCCATGGCTGTTACTCAACCACCTTACTATAGAGGCTAATAAATTGTGTGCATGACATTAGTAAAGCCAATCATCTAGCCACACAAGATCTTATGTCCTTATTTTTCCCTCCACATATTTCAAATTATTTATTTGTCATACAATAAGTTTGACCGTATAAAAAGAAATGATTTGGGACAATGGGCCAAGCCTGTATGGTGATTTTTGGATTCAATGGGTCAAGCCCATTTTGCCCATAACCTCCCTCTCTACAAAACTTGCGCACCCCTTGGGGCACACCCCAAGGTCCAATCCCATGCCTTATAAACCCACTCAAAACTTCCCACCAAATCAATGTGGGACAAGCCATTTTCCGACCTTAAGGAATTTCCACCAAAACTCCATTTCCATGGAGCTCACTTTGGCTTCAATTTCTCATTCATCCGATAATGGTTTTGAGCATCCAAATACACCACATGAATTACAACGCGGCATAGAACGCGTTACCACTTATACCCGCCAAAATAGATGCACGGGTCCCACATAAATAATAGACTAAAGTTAGGAAAAAATTATGTTTTTACATAGAATTTTTCAACCATTTCCAACAAATTGTTATACAGTAGTGATTAGTTTTCGGTGTGAAAGTATTTTATGGAAAAACTTGAATGCTTGATTATGATGCTTGCATTTAGACACGACCATGTGCATTGAGGTACATGAAATAAGCCATTTAGACTTGCCAGCTCTAAGGTTGTGTTTTTCTATCCCGATCTAATCATGGTCGATTCTCATTGTTGAATCTATTGATAACTTGACTAGTAAATCTATTTGTCCAAAAAAAAAAAAAGAGTTAAAATTTTTTTTGAGAATTTGATTATGTGGGCTGTCTTTTTTAATAAGAAGGCACTTCTATGATGAAGGAGGTATTGTGGACTATCTTGTACATTATTTGTAGCCGTCCGTTCATGTCGAACACATAGCCCAACTATCACCTTGAGGCATGGACAACACATTGCCCAGCCAACACCTAGAAGTATTGTCCGCTTTGGCCTAAGCATGATAGTTGGCAAGCCGCACGGATTTATTCCTTTGATTTTCCAAGGACGCCTCCACAATGGAAGTGTCCAATGCTATCTTATAAGTCTATTCTAAATATTATCTACAATCGATGTGGGATGGCAACACATATTTGAAACAAGATAATTGAGAATATTATCCGCAATCGATGTGAAATGGCAACCCATATATTTGAAACAAATGATATAATAACAAATATATAGCTTGGACATGAACTTTGAATACATCATATTAATACTTTTCCAAACTGGTGTCGTTCAATGGTCAATTTTATTGAATTATTTTAGAAAATTTGAAGTTATTTTCAAATTTTCAAAACTTTAATTTATATTTCTTTATTTATCTTCGTCAAACTTTGTCCCACGTAAAAAAAAAAAAGGATAACAATAATGTATTAATAAATGAAGTTTTCAAAGTAATTTTTAAATCAAAGAGGCTTGATGATTTAAACCAAAAAAGCATTTCGACGGTTGAGGTATTGCTAATCAAGACCGATAAAAAAAAATTATTAAAAAAATCTACGTCAACAAATTTTTATTTTAACTTTTCAAATGGTTGATATATATATATATATATATATATATATATATATATATATATATTATTAAACTTAAATAATTTGATAGGTATAGACTGTTAGTTTTTAAAATTTTCATACAATATAATCTTATGAAATCAAATAGAAATCTCGACATGATCGATCAAAATTCTAATATTTAGAGCTTGTTTGGCATGAGGGTTTTTGATGAAAATAGTTAAAATGTCAAAACATCCAATCACATCACATTCTTTACCTTTTACACATCTTTTATTAAAACATAAAAAAATTAATTAAAATAATCAATTACCAAATAACCCCTAATGTCTTTTTTCACCTCTCCATTTATTTATATTAATCGTAACTAACAAATTAAAATTTTACAATACATATGGCACGTTTGTTTGTTTAGTGAGTGCAACATATGAACTTAATTTTCATTTCATCAACTTTTTTCTATTATAATTTGAACTTACAAAATGATTACAGAGGTGTGAACCAAAATGATAAGCAAATAAGTCTCAACAATTAAATTTTTATAACATTCAATACTCAAGATCCAAGAATAATTAAAACAAAAAATAAAAAATAAAAAAATTTGCCAAACGGGCCTTATGAAGTTGAAATCGAGACGTAATATAATTTGTTTTTATCAATTTAAATGGAATGGTTCACGATACTACAACTATAATAAAACTACACAATTCAAAGGATTTTTAAATTCATACCAACTCAACTCGAGTCAATATCCGAACCCACAAACAAATTAAGAATATTGTTTAACAAATACCCAAAAAAATAATAAATAAATAAATTCAATTTGATTCAACTCGTTACAAATATGTTATTAACATCACAATTATAAGAAGTATGCTATACAATGGTATTATTAAATTTTCAAAAATATCTCATGGCTTTGACTCAACCACCTTACTATAGAGGCTAATAAATTGTGTGCATGACATTAGTAAGGCCAATCATCTACCCACACAAGATCTTATGTCCCTATTTTTCCCTCCACATATTTCAAATTATTTATTTGTCATACGATAAGTTTGACCGTATAAAAAGAAATGATTTGAGACAATGGGTAAAGCCCGTGTGGTGATTTTTGGATCCAATGGGTCAGGCCCATTTTGCCCATAACCTCCCTCTCCACAAAACTTGGGCACCCCTTAGGGCACATCCCAAGGTTCAATCCCATGCCTTATAAACCCACTCAAAACTTCCCACCAAATCAATGTGGGACAAGCCATTTTCCGACCTTAAGGAATTTACACCAAAACTCCATTTCCATGGAGCTCACTTTGGCTTCAATTTCCCATTCACCCGATAATGGTTTTGAGCAACTAAATATACCACGTGAATCACAACGCAGCATAGAACGCGTTAGCACTTAGACCTGCCAAAATAGACGCACGGGTCCCACCTAAATAATAGACTAAAGTTAGGAAAAAATTTTGTTTTTACCCAGAATTTTTCAACCATTTCCAACAAATTGTTATACAATAGGGATTAGTTTTAGGTGTGAAAGTATTTTATGGAAAAACTTGAATGTTTGATTATGATGCTTGCATTTAGACACGACCCTGTGCATTGAGGTACATGAAATATTATTGGCTATTCAGACTTGCCAGCTCTAAGGTTGTGTTTTTCTGTCCCGATCTAATCATGGTCGATTCTCATTGTTGAATCTATTGATAACCTGACTAGTAAATCCATTTGTCCAAAAAAAAAAAGGGTTAAAAAATTTATTGAGAATTTGACTATGTGCGCTGTATTTTTTAATAAAAAGGCGCTTCTATGATGAAAATGGTATGGTAAACTATCTTTTACATTATTTGTAGCCGTCCGTTCATGTCGAACACATAGCCCAACTACCACCTTGAGGCATGGACAACACATTGCCTGTATCGCCCTCAAAATAATACATAATTCCACCATCCAAACTGTGCTATATAGATATACATGATAGATAAGTCACATTCCCATACATACATCAGAGTTAATATTACAAATGAGTATCTCATATAAGTCACAAATGTTTACAAAAATGATAAAATGCCCTGCGAGCTTACATCTTTCAAGTTGTTACTTGGGTATACGAAAGAAGAGTTCTAACTCTTTTACAAGTAAAGTCATCAGCTTACAGTTACATATAATCATCAAAACAAATAATAAAGCAGAGTCTTCAACTCCTAAAACCTCCCAAACAAATATCTTGAACTTGGCACGTCTCTGGTACCTAAAAATGGTGTCCCAAGTAGGGTGAGCCAAAGTCCAGTAGAGATATACTAAACCCAACATGAGAAATAACTAAAACATTATCATTCGACAAGTGATTAACACGTGTAAACCAATTCGCACCCTTCTCATAGCCCAACAACAATTACATCCATGTTTCCATCCGCCTCCCTTATTTATCCAATTCAATTCCTAGATATGGTTCATTATCTAACCCAAACAATTTAAGTAAGACTACCACTCGACGTATTAACACCTCTGTTAAAAGAGACTACATCTCACGTAATTAATACCTCAATTGACAACTTCATTCTTGCACTTTAATTTATAAGGTTGTGGGACCTTTAACCCCGGACACTTCGGCCAACTTAATTGTCTATGGAGTACGCTCCCCTAACTCCTCCCAAACAAAGATACATAAGTAATGTGTTAGAGTATATGAACACATATGGAGTACATCCCCTATCTCCTCCCAAATAAAGATATATAAACACTGTGTTAAAGTATATGAACACATATGGAGTACATCCCCTATCTCCTCCCAAACAAAGATACATAAATAATGTGTTGAAGTATATGAACACATATGTGTGTGGACTACATCCCCTATCTTCTCCAACACACTGGAGTACATCCCTTATCTCCTCCCTAACAAATATACATATATAATGTATTTCAGCACTTCATCACATACAATAATCAATCACTACACATATTTGCTGTATTAATTCAACCGTCATATTCAATGACATAACACGTTCGACTAGTTTCAGTTTTCCCTAATCAACATGCAGTGTCTACAACAATCAAGACTATCCTCCACCGATAGCCCAAAGCAGTTATCTCTAAACAGATAGTAAATTTATCCACCGATAAAATATTGACATTTTCATGGTTGAGTGATTAAATTATCCAACTACACCTTTCAATCTCATAATTTTCCCAATTTCATGGATATCAACTCAATTTCATATTTCCACATCTTCCCCAAATTAATTATACAAATTAATTTATTACAAAAATTAGGGCATTTTTCCTTTTTCTCAAATATTGATCCTAAGACCAAATTCCACCAATTTAATTCTCAAACTCATATTTCCAATATTGATCCTAAGACCAAATTCCACCAATTTAATTCTCAAACTCATATTTCCAAGGCCTTAAATACACATGGAGTCATTAAACACAAAACCCCTCTTTTGTAAATTACAAACCAAACCCTAACTTTTTTTCAAAATTACTCAACAACACCAATTAATCAAAATGACAAATAATTAAGTCAAAACCCATAAGAAGGAGTAGGGTATCCCTACCTTAATTTTCGTAGATCAAAGGAGAAGAGAGGTGAAAGTCAAAGTGCTCCAAATCCACAACTTTTTAGATTAAAGTGAAGCCCTCGCGAAGCTCTACCTTTCTTCCAAAGGGACTAGGGTAGAAGACCACTAGAACTAGATGAAACCCTAGAGAGAAGATGTATATATAGAGAGAGAGGTCAGATCTAGGGTTTGAGGGAGAAAAGAAAATCAAAAAGTGATGAAGGGGACTGCTGCTGCGTACTGATATAACAGGGGCTCGCTCGAGCGAATGAGTGGTCGCTCGAGCGAATGAGTGGTCGCTCGAGCGACCAGACACAAAGATAACTCACTTAAGCGTAGAAAGCCTCGCTCGAGCCAACAATTCGAAGCTTCAGGTCTACAACCAGAAGCACACTCGAGCAAAGAATACCTCGCTCGAGCAAAGAAACCCAAAACATACAGCTCGCTCGCTCAGGCGAAGAAAAGCTCACTCGAGCCAAGGCTGCGTCTGAACAAAACCTAAAGACACACAAAACTCGCTCGAGCATACAAACTCTCGCTCGAGCGAAGAAGCAACAACATAAGGCTCGCTCGAGCCAGGATGGATAGCAGCCATTTGCTTCTAACCACAACCAACCTGTTACCAACCTACCCAACTTATCCTAAAACTCATACACAAAGAATTGAAGGATAGAAACAAGATATAAGCAACAACCAACATCACGGAACCTCGGTCCGGAATACAACAACCAAAGTAGGAAAAACCGGGATCGCTATAACCTCCCCCCTTAAAGAATTTCGTCCCCAAAAATAAGATACAAGTTTTCAAAAACATGATTTCTCAAATCCTAATAACATTACCAACCAACATTCCACATCCTGACCCATTACTGGTCATCCCATCTCTATTCAAGAGGCAACTTATAATATAATTCAAGGTGCATCAACAATATGCTTTTCTTTGAAACCCAACAATTTCCAATACCATATTCTACCATTTCATAATATATTCAGTGTTAAAAATACACGTGCATTGCTACAGTACATTCAACATATACAATGCTAAATTAACTTTCATTTTCAAGGAATATTCCAAAATACTTTCATATACCGAAACATATATAATGTTTTACAACTTAAGACATATTCAATGTTCTTAAGTTTATCAATACAACAAAATATTCAACATTTGTTCAAATATCCTCAAATAGATCCAAATACTTCTCTCGGACCTGTAATTCGCTTTCCCAAGTGGTTTCCTCAACCCCGTTATGTTTCCACAACATCTTAATTGATGGAAAAGTCCTACTTCTCAAGACTCGATAACAATACTAACAGTATGACCCATCCAATCACTACAGTGTTCTGAGACATCCACCACGTCTCGACTACCGACAATACCCAAACCAGTATTTAATACTTAATACCCCAACATAGGAAACACAAAAACATTCGTACACAAGGCTTCCGGTCAACTTTCACAAAACAAGAACGCAAGATGAAGCACGGGTGAAGAATAACATTACGGCACGTTAATACCCCAAAATTTCGAGTTCTTGTCAAAGACACACCACATGTAACCAGGAACTCAGGCTGGATCAAATCTAACTTCCCAAAAGATATTCCATTCAGGTTAGAGAAAGTGCTTTATTTGCTCCATTTGTTTCAAAGCATTCGTTTTTTTTTTTTCAAAAGTATTCAGACTTACACCGCCACCATTTAAACACGTCATTTATAACTGGCCATAGCCAAACTCAAAGGTTTTTCTCAAATTATTTCTTCGAAAATAAGGATCGCAATTTCACATTTCGATTCAAAATCGTTTTAGTTTATGAAGAGTACCCAATGTCCCTCCGGTGAATCACCACATAACCATCCACAAAACCTGTCATCCTCATGGTGATGATGCAATACCCCAAAAGCAAAACTTTCATGATAAGGACCCCTGAAAATTTGAAATTCCCAAAAACGTAACGATGCAAAGGATGACATTACATACCCCCGTGCCTTACACCACACAAACAAGGATTGAACAAGTTGAAACGACTTTAATAGAGTGCCTCACTCATTTAACACAATTTTACTACCTCACTTGTGTCACCACTATCCAAACTGGACGACAGACACCTATACCAAAGTGACCCAGCTTTACCAAACAACAAACCACTCGATTCCATCAGTAACCACATTATTGCCTTACCAAGGCATTCTCCTGGGATTCCCTAAGACTGATCCCCTTCTACACATCAATTAATAACAACATACGGGCCACACACTATCACGCTCCGTATTAAGCAAAACCTAGTTATCTTACACCCATACTAAGTCCCTCATCCATAGTTTCCACTCGCCACCTCTGCTGAACTCATAATAACAAAATTACATACTCATTCCCTCGTATCGAATTAGCTAGCAAGGGTTTACCACGCCACAACACTTATCACTACTACGTAACTGTTCGTACCGAACACAAGCAAACGTAGCACCTTCCTCCTTTAATGACCTATAGGGTCCACTCTTTATTCCACTTTCTACTTGTCACTCGTCTCGAGAGTACAATCAAGACACTAAGCCTCCGCGCCAAACTACTAGCCATTGCTATTGCTGAATAACCACTTTGAACCAAACCCCGGCACAATCGCATGTCGCTGACAAGGCTTTTAAAGACTCACCATCCTAACTTCCCAAATGAGTAAAAGTCCTCACCCTCCTCACTATTATCCCAAACCTTCACCTGCAAACACCATACCACTGTGACTCTACTCACGGGTCACATCCTAATCACGGGTTATACACCCAACCAATCCCACAGACAACATCTCCTAACCTAATCGGTATTAAGGTACAAACCTATCGCATTCGACCATAATAAAAGAGTCTGAAAACTTAGGAAACACCCATTATCCTACTGCCCGAGATATAACACCAGCTATTCATAATACACCACTCCCTGATGCCAACAACCACAATCTTATATAGGGACTAACACTCACTCAATTAAAACAACCAATCGATACGTATGTAATTTGGCAACACTACCTACCATAAAGGTATAAGTCTATTCCTAACGAAATTATGCGCTATGCCTCTACAAAATATCATGTTAAATATACAAAACCCTGTGTTAATCGCACACATCGCATCCTCTTGTGGAGTTCTCACGACAAAATATCAAAATCTCTACCACGCACATAAGATCAAATAGATAACACCATGAAATTCCGCACATCCGGCAAGTATAACTATTCTCGCCCCTTAGTAGTCCTGACCAGGATACGCACCCCTCAATAATTCTTCCTAATTTCAAAACATGGCTCACCAACCCTCATTTTCCCAAACCACATCACACGCATACAAATGCATTATTACGGAAATTTTACGGTTTCACAACAACTTATTATATTAAAAAAACCTTAGAGCCACAACATGCTCCAATCCGCCCAATCCATGGGAATTAACACGCAAAGGCATATATATATATATATATATATAAACAAGTAGTTTTGATGTTTCAACATTCCCAAAACACATTGGTTTCACAACAGAACCCAATGATTACAAAATGATAATTCACCGATTACAAAACGGATTAGTCAAAACAAAACCATCCCATCGGTATTACCACTGTTACCGTCCCCCGCTGGACCGCTAAAGTTGGTCATTCTCAAATCCAAGATATCCTACGAGTTTACAGGCCACGGACAAGAACTACTGGTATGCCCCAACTGGCCACACCTGGAACAACTGCATATCTCCCCAATTGGGGCTTGGGAATTCAACTCACCTGAGGCCCTCGAAGTTTGGCCTGTTTATCCCCCATAATGGTACTGCCCCTGCCCAGTTGAATAAAACTGAGCCCGACTAGGTTGTAAAACCCCTAAAGAAGCCCCTGGTTGGGTACAGAAATGTCTGATATGACCTGGCTGATTACACACCCAACAAGTAAGCGCCTCCCAAGTACGTGACTGGTTCAAAGTGTGAACTGATGGGGACCCCAACGACTGTTTCCCCAATGAGCATTCGATCGATCCAAACCCTGGTTGGCTAGATGATTCTGGTGGTGTAGCTACTGGTCGAACTGCAAACCCTATCCTCTTCCTCTGTGGGCAAACCGACGACTTGTGGCCCAGCTGACCACATCTGAAACAACCAGCAGACCCCCTACTCTGAGACTGGCCTAAAACCTGAACCTCTCTGGACCTCCCAATGGAAGAGTCCGAAACCCCTAGCGAAGAAAAAGACTTAGCCTGGAACTGAGCATGTTTTCGCCTGCATCTCTTACTAGGCCTAGAGTACCTATAAACCTAGGAGTTACCGAGATGGCCTTCTCTCTAACCTGACCATCACTCACAACCATGGCCTCTTCCCTATTTTGTCCCAAGGCTAGTACTGCTACCTCTACATGAGCTGCTGCCTTAACAAGCACACTATAGCTCCTATGCCAAGACCCAGCAATACTTTCTCGGATGTCGTCACACAGCCTACTCTCGAACTCTGAACAACGCAGTTCCTCAGTCTCCACTAACTCCGGAGCAAATCTCGACAAGTTAGCAAACCATGCTTCAAACTGCACCAAAGGTGTAGTACCTTGGTGTAACTCCACAAATTGTTTCCACAACTCTTCCCGTGTGGAAGGAGGGAAATCAAAACTTCCTCGTTATCCTAGTATAAGTAACAAAGGTATTAGTAGCTTATCAAATGTGACGAAGCTATTTCAGTCGTGTCCTAATACAATGGACAACAGTAACTCATTCCACGTAAACACCTAATCACATAAGCATTTACGAATCTCATTTCTGGATAATGACAGTCCCGAGGCGTTGCTAGAGTTCCAGTTAGAAATGACATTGATCAAGTGCCCTTCCAACAGGACTCCCAGAAATCCAAGGATCCAATCAACATCCTAGAAACTACATCCCATACCCATATAACCACATAAGCATGTTAATAATTTAACACATAACATCATACACAAGTCTCTAACAAGCGAGACAAACCCATTGTGATACTAATCGCTTCCCACGTACCCAAAGTATTCAAACCCGGTACGCTTTGATACTAAGTTGTAACGCCCTCAAAATAATACATAATTCCACCATCCAAACTGTGCTATATATATATACATGATAGATAAGTCACATTCCCATACATACATCAGAGTTAATATTACAAATGAGTATCTCATATAAGTCACAAATGTTTACAAAAATGATAAAATGCCATGCGGGCTTACATCTTTTCAAGTTGTTACTTGGGTATACGAAAGAAGAGTTCTAACTCTTTTACAAGTAAAGTCCTCAGCTTACATTTACATATAATCAACAAAACAAATAATATAGTAGAGTCTTCAACTCCTAAAACCTCCCATGCAAATATCTTGAACTTGGCACGTCTCTGGTACCTAAAAATGGTGTCCCAAGTAGGGTGAGCCAAAGCCCAGTAAAGATATACTAAACCCAACATGAGAAATAACTAAAACATTATCATTCGACAAGTGATTAACACGTGTAAACCAATTCACACCCTTCTCATAGCCCAACAACAATTACATCCATGTTTCCATCCGCCTCCCTTATTTATCCAATTCAATTCCTTGATATGGTTCATTATCTAACCCAAACAATTTAAGTGAGACTACCACTCGACGTATTAACACCTCCATAACCATCAATTCAAAAAGAGACTAAATCTCACGTAATTAATACCTCAATTGACAACTTCGTTCTTGCACTTTAATTTATAAGGTTGCGGGACCTTTAACCTCGGACACTCCGGCCAACTTAATTGTCTATGGAGTACGCTCCCCTAACTCCTCCCAAACAAAGATACATAAGTAATGTGTTAGAGTATATGAACACATATGGAGTACATCCCCTATCTCCTCCCAAATAAAGATATATAAACACTGTGTTAAAGTATATGAACACATATGGAGTACATCCCCTATCTCCTCCCAAACAAAGATACATAAATAATGTGTTAAAGTATATGAACACATATGTGTGTGGACTACATCCCCTATCTTCTCCAACACACTGGAGTACATCCCTTATCTCCTCCCTAACAAATATACATATATAATGTATTTCAGCACTTCATCACATACAATAATCAATCAATACACATATTTGCTATATTAATTCAACCGTCATATTCAAGACATAACACGTTCGACTAGTTTCAGTTTTCCCTAATCAACATGCAGTGTCTACAACAATCAAGACTATCCTCCACCGATAGCCCAAAGCAGTTATCTCTAAACAGATAGTAAATTCATCCTCCGATAAAAAATCGACATTTTCAGGGGTGAGTGATTAAATTATCCAACTACACCTTTCAATCTCATAATTTTCCCAATTTCATGGATATCAACTCAATTTCATATTTCCACATCTTTCCCAAATTAATTCTACAAATTAATTTATTACAAAAATTAGGGCATTTTCCCTTTTTCTCAAATATTGATCCTAAGACCAAATTCCACCAATTTAATTCTCAAACTCATATTTCAAAGGCCTTAAATACACATGGACTCATTAAACACAAAACTCCTCTTTTTTAAATTACAAACCAAACCCTAACTTTTTTCAAAATTACTCAACAACACCAACTAATCAAAATGACAAATATTTAAGTCAAAACGCATAAGAAGGAGTAGGGTATCCCTACCTTAATTTTCGGAGCTCAAAGGAGAAGAGAGGTGAAAGTCAAAGTACTCCAAATCCACAACTTTTCAGATTAAAGTGAAGCCCTCGCGAAGCTCTACCTTTCTTCCAAAGGGACTAGGGTAGAAAACCACTAGAACTAGATAAAACCCCAGAGAGAAGATGTATAGAGAGAGAGAGAGAGAGGTCGGTTCTAGGGTTTGAAGGAGAAAAGAAAATCAAAAAGTGATGAAGGGGACTGCTGCTGCGTACTGATATAACAGAGGCTCGCTCGAGCGATGGAGTGGTCGTTCGAGCGACCAGACACAAGGATAACTCGCTCGAGCGTAGAAAGCCTCACTCGAGCCAACAATTCAAAGCTTCAGGTCTGCAACCAGAAGCACGCTCAAGCGAAGAATAGCTCCCTCGAGCGAAGAAACCCAAAACATACAGCTCGCTCACTCGAGCGAAGGAAAGCTCGCTCGACCCAAGGCTGCGTTTGAACAAAACCTGAAGACACACAAAACTCGCTCGAGCGTACAAAATCTCGCTCGAGCGAAGAAGCAACAACACAAGGCTCGCTCGAGCAACAAAGTCCTGGCTCGAGCGAAAAGACTAAAGGCTGGACAGCAGCCATTTGCTTCCAACCACAACCAACCCGTTACCAACCTATCCAACACATCCTAAAACTCATCCACAAAGAATTGAAGGACAGAAACTTATAGCGATCCCGGGTTTACCCTTGTTATACGTGATCCGGACATGTGTCCGTGGATGTTGGTAGTTGTTTATTATCTTGTTTGCATCCTTTTTACTTTGTATTTGAGTTATAGGATGTGTTGAGCGGGTTTGTTACAGGTTGGTTGAGTTTAGAAACCAAAACTAGTTGCCCAGATTTTTGGCCTGTACGCTCGAGCGGAGGTGTTGGCGCTCGAGCGTAGATTACATCCATCCAGTATCTTGTTGTGCAGTGTTGTGAGCTCGAGCGTAGGGTTGGGAGCTCGAGCGGAGGCCTGGTTCTGCAAAAGTGCTGGGCGAGTGCATTCTGCGCTCGAGCGGGAGGTTGGCCGCTCGAGCGTAAGTCTGTGAGTGGCCGCTCGAGCGGGGTGTTTTACGCTCGAGCGGAGACCTGGGTTAAAGTTCCGAAATTGTGACTTTTCAAATCACTTTTTCACTTTCTCTTCTCTCTCTTACTTTTCCAAAATCACCATAGTTGAGCCTCTCACTCTAGACTCTACCTTCTCTCTAGGTTTTGATCTAGTAGGAGTGATTTACTCACCTTTGGCCTTTACAAAAAGGTTGTTGATCGTCGAGGGCTTCATTTTAATCTGAAAAAGTTTGGATTTGGAGCAAGTTGATCTTGGAGTCTTCATCTCCTTTTAGGCTAAAACTTCGAGGTAGGGATAACCTACTCCTCTCTATGGGTTTTGTCTTTAAATTTTGGTATTTTGAGATGTTGGGCTTGGTTTGGTAATTTGTGAAAGTTTGGGGCTTTTGTGTAATTTTACAAAGGTTGGGGTTTTACTCATCATAAACCTAGATGCAGGTTTGGCATAGAAAAATAGAATGATTGTTGAATCATTGATGAAAATGGAACCTAAGGGTTGAAATGGTAATTATGGAAAATGGCCTAATTACATTGTTTAATTAATTGGGATAATTAATTGGTGAGAAATGAGGAAATGAAATGTTGATTGAATATCCATTTGCGCATTTATTTTCTGTTTTAGAAATAACTGCTTGGGGCTATCGGTGGAGGATAGTCGTGATTGATGTAGACAATGTATGTTGATTAGGCAAACTGAAACTAATCAATGGAATGTGTTATGGAACTTGACAGTTGCTAGAATACATTAATTGTTTGTATTGTGTGATTGTATATAGAACCAATGTGTTTATATACGTTATGTGTAGAGGAGGAGATAGGGGATGTACTCCGCGGTTTAGGGGAAGATAGGGGATGGACCTCTAAACCGGATAGGTATTTGGAGGAGATAGGGGATGTACTCCGTAGACAGAGCTCATATGCTTGTCTAGAGAAGTGAAGATAGAGCTCATATGCTTATCTTTGTGAAGTGAAGTGTGGATACAGCTTGTATGCTTATCTGTGGATATTGTTGATATACATATCTGTTGTAGAGTGTGGATACAGCTTGTATGCTTATCTGTGGATATTGTTGATATACATATCTGTTGAGAATGTGGATATAGCTTTTATGCTTATCTGAATGTGAGATATAGTTTTTATACATATCTGTGGAAATGATGATAGAGCTAGCATGCTTATCTGTTGAAAAAGGGAAAATGAAAAGTAATTGGGACTTGTAAGTCGTTGACATAAATATGTAATTTATGTGATTGAATCAGTGTTGACCAACTATCAATTGCTAATGTTTTAGTCATTGTTCATGGTTGGTTTAGTGTATTTCTACTGGGCTGTGGCTCACCCTATATGGGAATATCATTTTCAGGTACAGGAAGCATGCCACCTCCAAGGACATAGCTGGGAGGCTAGTGGCGGGCATAGTTTTGTCGTTTTACTTTTGATGTATTACATGTAATTTCAAGCCAAGGGCTTAATGTGTAAACGAGTTAGAACTCTTTGTTGTAACCAAGTGTTAACTTGGAAAGCTGTAAGCCCGTAGGGCATTTTGTTATGAGGTTAACATGTAATACTTAAGTAATGGAACTCTAATGAATGAAAGAATGTGGTTAGTTTATATGTAAATGCATGTCTTATCTGATGGGTTTATTGTTATTATTTTGAGGGCGTTACAACTTGGTATCAGAGCGTACCGGGTTCGAATACTTTGGGTACGTGGGAAGTGATTAGGATCACAATGGGTTTGTCTCGCTTGATAGAGACTTAGATGTAGTATCACATGCTATGTGCTCAATTGATAACATGCTTATGTGACTATGTGGGTATGGGATTTAATTTCTAGGATGTTGATTGGATCCTTGAGTTTCTGGGAGTCTTGTTGGAAAAGCACTTGATCAATGCTGTTTCTAACCGGAACTCTAGTAACGTCTCGGGACTATCATTATCCGGAAATGAAGTTCGTAAGTGCTTATGTGTTTATGTGCTTATGTGGAGTGAATTACAGTTGTCCATGCATTAGGACGTGAGTGATTAGTTTCGGCACACCTATGAATGTGCTAACGTTCTGTGTTGCCTTTATTAGGATGTCAGGACGAGGAAGAGGTGCTAGGCGTGGTAGACCTGCGAGGCGGGAAGTACCGTTACAGGGTGAGATCCCGGCAGTGCAGGAGGGAGTTGGGCAGGCCAATGTGGCCGAGCCAGTAGGTCAGCAGGCTATGGGTGCCTTGGCCAGAGAGATAGCAGGAGCTTTAGGTATTCTTAGAGCTGGGAATCAGGCAGCTGAGACAGGGCCTTCCTTCTTGAAGAGGGAGTTCTTTCGGTGTAATCCGGACGAGTTTATCGGGGATCCTAAAGAGCCGCTTAAGGCAGATGAATGGCTCGAACAGACAACGAAGACGTTTGAGATGCTTGGCATCGAGGACGGAGCACTGAAAGTGACCTTGGCATCCTTCCAACTGAAGGGAGATGCGGGTCAATGGTGGAAGTACGAGAAAGCTCGTGTTGGTGGTACTTGGGAGGCGTTTGTGAATGCTTTTCAGGAGAGGTTTTTATCAGCAGCAGCTAGGGAGAAGCTGAGGGATCAGTTTAGCCGGCTTAATCAGCAGGGCTTGTCAGTGGCCGAGTTTGAGGCTACTTTTACCAGTCTGTCTAGGTTTGCACCTGAACTGGTGGCGTCTGAGGAACGCCGTTGCTATGAGTTTGAGCGGAAGTTGAGGCGGGGCCTCAAGTTGAGAATTGGTGGGTCTTATATTCGAGAGTATAGACACCTGGTAGATGCTGCAGCTCATATGGAGCTTATGATGCAGGAGGAGGATGAGGGTCAGAGAGGCTCCAAGAGGAGCCAGGATAGTCAGAGTGATGGCAGGAGGCAGAGGGGTTCTAACCCTCAACAGTCTCAGGGTGCAGTCTCTAGATCGACCTTTCCAGTGCCTAGTGTAGGCTCGGGGAGAGGCAGTCAGGGAGAATTCACTTGTTACAAGTGTGGCCAGTTGGGTCACAAGGTTTCTGTTTGCCCGCAGAAGGGTGGGGGTCAGAAAGCTGCTTCTTCTTCAGCTAGACCGCAGAGTCAGAGTTTGGGCAGGGGGCAGCTCTTGACTTGTTTTCAGTGTGGACAACCTGGGCACATGAAGAGGTTTTGCCCACAGTTGTGTGCCACTTCGGGAGCGTCTGGTTCTAGGCAGACGCAAGGTTTTCAGCCAGCTCAGTCTGTGCAGGCCTCGAGGGCCAATCCGGGAGCTTCGTCATCCCAGTCTGTGCAGCAGTCTTTTGCTCCGAGAGGTGAGCAGGTAGACCAGGGGCCTACGGGGCGCGTGTATGCTGTTACCGCGCAGGATTTAGTACCGGCTCCATCAGTAGTGAGAGGTACTTTTCTGTTTTGCAACTCAGTTGCTAATGTGTTGATAGACACGGGTGCATCTCATTCTTTTGTATCTGCTGCATTTGCATCTGTTTTGGAATTGGAGTTAGCACAGTTAGCATCTCCTATTTGTGTGGTATCGCCTTTGGGTGGTGAGTTGATTCTGAAACAGGGTGTTAGAGGATGTGATATAGAGGTCGCCGACTATAGGCTTCCTTTTCCGTTTGTTGTCATGCCCATGAGGGGTTTTGATGTTATTTTGGGTATGGACTGGTTATCGTCATACCGGGCTGTTATTGATTGCTACCGCCAGAGGGTTACATTATGTACCTTGAGCGGGGAGTGGTTCCATTTCTTGGGAGACCGGGTTGGTAGTGTTTTGCCACCGGGGTATGATTCGCGAGGGCGAAGTGAGCTTAGTAGTCTACTTGCTAGCTTTGAGAGTGGTGAGAGTGGTGAGACCCAGCATGTATTGCCGAGGGTGGTTTGTGAGTATTCGGATGTCTTTCCCGAAGATCTTGTTAGTTTGCCACCTTACCGAGAGATAGAGTTCTCTATTGATTTAGTGCCTGGTACGGCGCCGATTTCTATGGCACCTTACCGTTTTGCTCCAGCAGAGTTGGTTGAGTTGAAAGTTCAGCTCCAGGAATTGCTCGATAAGGGCCTTGTTCGCCCTAGTGTTTCACCGTGGGGAGCACCGGCCCTCTTTGTTAAAAAGAAAGATGGTGCCTTGAGATTGTGTATAGACTACCGGAAGTTGAATCGGGCTACGGTTAAGAATAAGTATCCTATGCCCCGAATAGATGATTTGTTTGACCAGTTGAAGGGTTCCCGTTGTTTCTCTAAGATAGACTTGAGATCGGGTTACCATCAGTTGAGGGTCAGGGAGGAAGATATTCCGAAGACGGCATTCCGTACGCGGTATGGCCATTATGAGTTTCTGGTGATGCCATTTGGGCTTACCAATGCACCGGCAGTCTTTATGGACTTGATGAACCGGATTTTCCGGGAGTTCTTAGACCGCTTTGTGGTTGTTTTTGTGGACGATATCCTTATCTATTCGTCATCTAAGGAGGAGCACGAGGAACACTTGAGAGTGGTGCTTGAGTTACTTAGAGCCCATAGGCTGTATGCCAAGTTTGGGAAGTGTGAGTTCTGGCTGAGGGAAGTCAAATTCTTAGGCCACGTGGTATCCGGGGAAGGGGTGTCTGTTGATACATCCAAGGTTGAGGCCGTGCAAGATTGGGCACAGCCTAAGAGTGTGTTTGAGATCCGCAGTTTTCTGGGATTAGCTGGGTATTACCGTCGGTTTGTGAAAGATTTCTCCAGGTTAGCGTCACCGTTGACTAGACTGACTCGGAAGGGAGTCAAGTTTGTGTGGAGTGAGACTTGTGAAAAGTCGTTCCAAGAGCTGAAAGTTAGACTGACCACCGCTCCGGTGTTGATTATTCCGGAGAGAGGGTTGGGTTATGCGGTTTATTGTGATGCCTCACGAGAGGGTTTGGGTTGTGTGTTGATGCAAGAGGGGAAAGTGGTAGCTTATGGCTCACGTCAGTTGAAAATACACGAGAAGAATTACCCTACTCACGACCTAGAGTTAGCAGCAGTGATCTTTGCCTTGAAAGTCTGGAGGCACTACCTTTATGGTGAGAAGTTCGAGGTATTCTCGGATCATAAGAGTTTGAAGTATCTGTTTACACAGAGAGACTTGAATTTGAGGCAGAGGAGATGGATGGAGTTCATCGAGGATTATGATTTTGAGTTGCATTATCATCCGGGAAAGGCCAATGTTGTGGCCGATGCCCTTAGTAGGAAAACCATTAGTGATGTAGCTTGTATAGCCATCCGAGAATGGGAAATGTTGGGAGCACTTGGCGAGTTTGATTTGCTACTAGGCGAATCCGTTGAGGCTGCGGCCTTGTTTTCTGTTGTTGCGCAGCCTACACTTGTGATTAGAGTGTTAGAGGCACAGAGAGGTGACCTTGAGGTAGAATCCCTCCGAGAGAAGATCTCCAGTGGGAAAGTTGAGAAGGGTTTGACGGTGTATCCCGACCTGAGTATGAGATACCGAGACCGTTTGTTTGTACCGGAGTCTTGCCGAGAGGAAGTACTCCGAGAGTTTCATCATTCGCGCCTTGCGGTGCATCCGGGAGGTACTAAGATGTATCAGGATTTGGGTCGCCAGTTTTGGTGGCGGGGTATGAAGAAAAATGTGGCTGTTTTCGTATCGAAGTGCCTTACTTGCCAGCAAGTGAAGGCCGAGCATCAGAGGCCAGCGGGTTTGTTGCAACCCTTGCCTATTGCCGAGTGGAAGTGGGAGCATGTCACTATGGACTTCGTTGTAGGTCTTCCGAGGACTCAACGGGGTAGTGATGCTATTTGGGTGGTTGTAGACCGGTTGACTAAGTCGGCGCACTTTATTCCTGTGCGCGTGAGAGATTCGGTAGACCATCTTGCCGATTTGTATATTCGGGACGTAGTGAGATTGCACGGGGTCCCAGTGACGATCGTCTCAGATAGAGATCCTCGTTTTACTGCTAGGTTGTGGCAGAGTTTGCAGAGTGCACTGGGCACTAAGTTGACCTTTAGTACGGCTTATCATCCTCAGACTGACGGGCAGTCCGAGCGTACTATTCAGATCCTCGAGGATATGCTTCGGGGTTGTGTCCTGGACTTCAGTGGGACGTGGGAGAGGCACTTGCCATTGGTAGAGTTTGCCTACAACAACAGTTTTCAGTCTAGCATCGGTATGGCACCGTTTGAGGCCTTGTATGGCCGACCGTGTAGGTCTCCAGTTTGTTGGGCCGAGGTGGGTGATGCACCTTTGTTGGGTCCGGAGTTGGTTAGGGAGACGACGGAGAAAGTTGAGCTTATCCGTAGGAGGCTTGTTACAGCCCAGAGTCGACAAAAGAGTTATGCCGACCGTAGGAGGAGGCCTTTGGCGTTTGAGGTAGGTGATCATGTCTTTCTGAAGATATCACCTAGGCGAGGCCTGATGAGGTTTGGGAAGAGTGGGAAATTATCCCCTCGGTTTATTGGTCCTTTTGAGATCCTTGAAAGGATAGGTGAGGTTGCTTATCGGTTAGCCTTACCGCCGCAGTTGTCCGGAGTGCATGACGTGTTTCATGTGAGTATGCTTCGGAAGTATGAGCCAGATCCATCACATGTGCTGGATTGGACTGATTTAGAGGTAGATGAGGATGCCTCGTATGAGGAGAGACCGGTTCGGGTCTTGGATAGGCGGGATCAGGTCCTGCGTGGCAAGACCATTCCTTTGGTGAAAGTCTTGTGGAAACATCACGGAGTGGAGGAAGCCACTTGGGAACGTGAGTTGGAAGTCCGTGAGAAATATCCGGACTTGTTTGTTGATATGTAATCTTATGTTTAAATTTTACATTTTGTTGAACTTAAGAGCTTGGATATATGTCTTAAGTTGTGAAACATTGAAAATGTTTTGGTTATTGGAAGTATGTTTTGGAACTTGCCTCATATGGAAGTTGAAAGTAACATTATATCTGTTGAATATATTGTTGAAATTGGAAGGATAGTGCATAATGTTGATGCATGTTGAAAGTACATATGTTGTTTACATATTGTGATATGTCTCTTGTTAAAGGGATGGGATGACCGGTAATGGGTTGAATTGTTGAATGTTAAATTGTAACATTGTCTAAAATGAAGGAAGACTTGTTTTGAAAACTTGTGTTTAATTTCGGGGACGAAATTCTTTAAGGGGGGGAGGTTATAGCGATCCCGGGTTTACCCTTGTTATACGTGATCCGGACATGTGTCCGTGGATGTTGGTAGTTGTTTATTATCTTGTTTGCATCCTTTTTACTTTGTATTTGAGTTATAGGATGTGTTGAGCGGGTTTGTTACAGGTTGGTTGAGTTTAGAAACCAAAACTAGTTGCCCAGATTTTTGGCCTGTACGCTCGAGCGGAGGTGTTGGCGCTCGAGCGTAGATTACATCCATCCAGTATCTTGTTGTGCAGTGTTGTGAGCTCGAGCGTAGGGTTGGGAGCTCGAGCGGAGGCCTGGTTCTGCAAAAGTGCTGGGCGAGTGCATTCTGCGCTCGAGCGGGAGGTTGGCCGCTCGAGCGTAAGTCTGTGAGTGGCCGCTCGAGCGGGGTGTTTTACGCTCGAGCGGAGACCTGGGTTAAAGTTCCGAAATTGTGACTTTTCAAATCACTTTTTCACTTTCTCTTCTCTCTCTTACTTTTCCAAAATCACCATAGTTGAGCCTCTCACTCTAGACTCTACCTTCTCTCTAGGTTTTGATCTAGTAGGAGTGATTTACTCACCTTTGGCCTTTACAAAAAGGTTGTTGATCGTCAAGGGCTTCATTTTAATCTGAAAAAGTTTGGATTTGGAGCAAGTTGATCTTGGAGTCTTCATCTCCTTTTGGGCTAAAACTTCGAGGTAGGGATAACCTACTCCTCTCTATGGGTTTTGTCTTTAAATTTTGGTATTTTGAGATGTTGGGCTTGGTTTGGTAATTTGTGAAAGTTTGGGGCTTTTGTGTAATTTTACAAAGGTTGGGGTTTTACTCATCATAAACCTAGATGCAGGTTTGGCATAGAAAAATAGAATGATTGTTGAATCATTGATGAAAATGGAACCTAAGGGTTGAAATGGTAATTATGGAAAATGGCCTAATTACATTGTTTAATTAATTGGGATAATTAATTGGTGAGAAATGAGGAAATGAAATGTTGATTGAATATCCATTTGCGCATTTATTTTCTGTTTTAGAAATAACTGCTTGGGGCTATCGGTGGAGGATAGTCGTGATTGATGTAGACAATGTATGTTGATTAGGCAAACTGAAACTAATCAATGGAATGTGTTATGGAACTTGACAGTTGCTAGAATACATTAATTGTTTGTATTGTGTGATTGTATATAGAACCAATGTGTTTATATACGTTATGTGTAGAGGAGGAGATAGGGGATGTACTCCGCGGTTTAGGGGAAGATAGGGGATGGACCTCTAAACCGGATAGGTATTTGGAGGAGATAGGGGATGTACTCCGTAGACAGAGCTCATATGCTTGTCTAGAGAAGTGAAGATAGAGCTCATATGCTTATCTTTGTGAAGTGAAGTGTGGATACAGCTTGTATGCTTATCTGTGGATATTGTTGATATACATATCTGTTGTAGAGTGTGGATACAGCTTGTATGCTTATCTGTGGATATTGTTGATATACATATCTGTTGAGAATGTGGATATAGCTTTTATGCTTATCTGAATGTGAGATATAGTTTTTATACATATCTGTGGAAATGATGATAGAGCTAGCATGCTTATCTGTTGAAAAAGGGAAAATGAAAAGTAATTGGGACTTGTAAGTCGTTGACATAAATATGTAATTTATGTGATTGAATCAGTGTTGACCAACTATCAATTGCTAATGTTTTAGTCATTGTTCATGGTTGGTTTAGTGTATTTCTACTGGGCTGTGGCTCACCCTATATGGGAATATCATTTTCAGGTACAGGAAGCATGCCACCTCCAAGGACATAGCTGGGAGGCTAGTGGCGGGCATAGTTTTGTCGTTTTACTTTTGATGTATTACATGTAATTTCAAGCCAAGGGCTTAATGTGTAAACGAGTTAGAACTCTTTGTTGTAACCAAGTGTTAACTTGGAAAGCTGTAAGCCCGTAGGGCATTTTGTTATGAGGTTAACATGTAATACTTAAGTAATGGAACTCTAATGAATGAAAGAATGTGGTTAGTTTATATGTAAATGCATGTCTTATCTGATGGGTTTATTGTTATTATTTTGAGGGCGTTACAAGAAACAAGATATAAGCAACAACCAACATCACGGAACCTCAGTCCGGAATACAACAACCAAATGAGGGAAAACCGGGATCGCTATATTGCCCAGCCAACACCTAGAAGTATTGTCCGCTTTGGCCTAAGCATGATAGCTGGCAAGCCGCACGGATTTATTATTTTGATTTTCCAAGGACGCCTCCACAATGGAAGTGTCCAATGCTATCTTATAAGCCTATTCTAAATATTATCTACAATCGATATGGGATGGCAACACATATTTGAAACAAGATAATTGAGAATATTATCCGCAATCGATGTGGAATGGCAACCCATATATTTGAAACAAATGATATAATAACAAATATATAGCTTGGACATGAACTTTGAATACATCATATTAATATTTTTCCAAACTGGTGTCGTTCAATGGTCAATTTTATTGAATTATTTTAGCAAATTTGAAGTTATTTTCAAATTTTCAAAACTTTAATTTATATTTCTTTATTTATCATGGTGAAACTTTCTCCCACGTAAAAAAGAAAGGATATAAATAATGTATCAATAAATGAAGTTTTCAAAGTAATTTTTAAATCAAAGAGGCTTGATGATTTAAACCAAAAAAGTATTTCGACAGTGGAGCTATTGCTAATCAAGAGTGGTAAAAATATTTAATACAAAAATCTACGTCAATAAATTTTTATTTTAACTTCACAAATGGTATATATTTTTAATAAACTTAAATAATTTGATAGGTATAGACTGTCAGTTTTTAAAATTTTAGTCATATATTACAATCTTATGAAATCAAATAGAAATCTCGACATGATAGATCAAAATTCTAATATTTAGAGCTTGTTTGACATGAGGGTTTTTGATGAAAATAGTCAAAATGTCAAAACATCCAATCACATCACTTTCTTTATTTTTTACACATCTTTTCTTAAAACATAAAAAAATCAATTAAAATAATCAATTCCCAAATAACCCCTAATGTCTTATTTCACCTCTCTATTTATTTATATTAAGCGTAACTAATAGACTAAAATTTTACAATACATATGGCACGTTTGTTTGTTTGGTGAGTGCTGCATATGAACTTAATATTCATTTCATCAACTTTTTTCTATTATAATTTGAACTAACAAAATGATTACAGAGGTGTAAACCAAAATGATAGGAAAATAAGTCTAAAATATCATTCAATACTTAAGATCCAAGAATAATTAAAACAAAAAATAAAAAATAAAAAATTTTACCAAACGGGCCTTACGAAGTTAAAATCGAGACGTAATATAATTTGTTTTTATCAATTTAAATAGAATGGTTCACGACACTACAACTATAATAAAACTACACAATGCAAAGGATTTCTAAATTCATACCAACTCAACTCGAGTCAATGCCCGAACCCACAAAAAAATTAAGAACATTATTTAACAGATACCCAAAAAAATAATAAATAAATAAATTCAATTTGATTCAACTCGTTACAAATATATTATTAACATCACATTTATAAGAAGTATGCTATACAATGGTATTATTAAATTATCAAAAATATCCCATGGCTTTTACTCAACCGCCTTACTATAGAGGCTAATAAATTGTGTGCATGACATTAGTAAGGCCAATCATCTAGCCACACACGATCTTATGTCCCTATTCTTCCCACTACATAATTCAAATTATTTATCTGTCATACGATAAGTTTGACCGTATAAAAAAAATGATTTTCGACAATGGGTCAAGCCTGTGTGGTGATTTTTGGATCCAATGGGTCAAGCCCATTTTGCTCATAACCTCTCTCTCTACAAAACTTGGGCACCCCTTGGGGCACACCCCAAAGTCCAATCCCATGCCTTATAAACCCACTCAAAACTTCCCACCAAATCAATGTGGGACAAGCCATTTTCTGGCCTTAAGGAATTTCTACCAAAACTCCATTTCCATGGAGCTCACTTTGGCTTCAATTTCCCATTCACCCGATAATGGTTTTGAGAAACCAAATATACCACGTGAATCACAACGCGGCATAGAACACGTTACCACTTAGATCCGTCAAAATAGACGCACGAGTCCCACCTAAATAATTGACTAAATTTAGGAAAAAATTCTGTTTTTACCCAGAATTTTTCAACCATTTCCAACAAATTGCTATACCGTGGGGATTAGTTTTAGGTGTGAAAGTGTTTCATGGAAAAACTTGAATGTTTGATTATGATGGTTGCATTTAGACACGACCCTGTGCATTGAGGTACATGAAATATTATTGGCCATTCAGATTTGCCAGCTCTAAGGTTGTGTTTTTCTATCCCGATCCAATCTTGGTCGATTCTCATTGTTGAATCTATTGATAACCTGACCAGTAAATCTATTTGTCCAAAAGAAAAAAGGGTCAAAAAATCTATTGAGAATTTGATTATGTGGGCTGTCATTTTTAATAAAAAGGCACTTCTATGATGGAGGTATTGTGGACTATCTTGTACATTATTTGAACCCGTCCGTTCATGTCGAACACATAGCCAAACTACCACCTTGAGGCGTGGACAACACATTGCCCAGCCAACACCTAGAAGTATTGTCCGCTTTGGCCTAAGCATGATAGCTGGCAAGCCGGACGGATTTATTCCTTTGATTTTCCAAGGACGCCTCCACAATGGAAGTGTCCAATGCTATCTTATAAGTCTATTCTAAATATTATCTACAATCGATGTGGGATGGCAACACATATTTGAAACAAGATAATTGAGAATATTTTTCGCAATCGATGTAGGATGGCAACCCATATATTTGACACAAATGATATAATAACAAATATATAGCTTGGACATGAACTTTGAATACATCATATTAATATTTTTCCACACTGGTGTCGTTCAATGGTCAATTTTATTGAATTATTTTAGAAAATTTGAAGTTATTTTCAAATTTTCAAAACTTTAATTTATATTTCTTTATTTATCTTGGTGAAACCTTGTCCCATGTAAAAAAGAAAAGATAAAAATAATGTATTAATAAATGAAGTTTTCAAAGTGATTTTTTAATCAAAGAGGCTTGATGATTTAAACCAAAAAAGCATTTCAACGGTGGAGGTATTACTAATCAAGAGTGATAAAAATAATTTAGTAAAAAATCTACGTCAATAAATTTTTAATTTAACTTCACAAATGGTTGATATATATATATATATATATATATATATATATTTTGAATAAACTTAAATAATTTGATAGGTATAGACTGTTAGTTTTTAAAATTTTAATCATATAATATAATCTTATGAAATCAAATAGAAATCTCGACATGATCGATAAAAATTCTAATATTTAGAGCTTGTTTGGCATGAGGGTTTTTGATGAAAATAGTCAAAATGTCAAAACATCCAATCACATCACTTTCTTTACTTTTTACGCATCTTTTATTAAAACATAAAAAAATCAATTAAAAAAATAAATTCCCAAATAACCCCTAATGTCTTTTTTCACCTCTCCATTTATTTATATTAATCGTAACTAATAGATTAAAATTTTACAATACATATGGCACGTTTGTTTGTTTAGTGAGTGCTACATATGAACTTAATATTCATTTCACCAGCGTTTTTCTATTATAATTTGAACTCACAAAATGATTACAGAGGTGTGAACCAAAATGATAAGCAAATATGTCTCAAAAATTAAGGCTGCTTTTGGAAAGCCTCTCAAAATATGGTTCCACCCGTTGATTTGAGTGTGTTGTTTGTTTGGAGCTTTCAAATTATAATTCTACACCCATTTCTCAAAACTCAATTTAAAACATAATTGTTACTTTTCAAAACTCATAACCAAACACATAATTCAAAACTTTTTTCAAAGCTCAATTCAAATCAATATTTTAATTTTTTAAATATTTTAAATATTTAAATATTTTAAAAATATTTTAATTTTGGTAAGAATTTAAATATTTAAATATTTAAATATGTTATGCTTTTTTTAATTTTTTAAATTTTTTGAATATTTTTAAATATTTTAATTTCAAAATATTACGATTCTAATTTTTTAAATTTTAAAATATTTTATAAAAATAAATTCAAACTCTATTTTATAAAAATATTTTTAAATATTTTAATTTTTTTGTTATGTATTTGATTATGATTTGGGTGTAGAGTTGTGAAAGTAGTATGGAGTTTCGAGTTATGTGTTTGGTTATGAGTTTTAAAAATAATTTCTTAATTGACTTTTGTTTTATGTGTTTGGTTACGATTTGAGTGTAGAGTTGTTTTTAAATTTAAAATATTAACATTTTAAATTATTTAAATTTTTACGATTTAAATTTTTTGAATATTTATTTTGAAACAAAATTATTTCTTTTGTAGTATTTTCAATTAAAAAATTGATTAATGTTATTTTCTGTTAATAATAATTTTTTTTAATTGAATTTTAAAAAGAGTTTGGTTATTAGCGTTGATTAGAATTTTAAATAGTGTGAAAGTAGTATGTTTTGTTATGAGTTATAATAATTTGAATTAAGTTTTGAAAACTCTTTCCAAAACTCATAACCAAACAAATTTTCTTACTTCACATGTCAAATCAAACTTTCAAAACTCAATTCCACACTCAATTCAACACTCTATTCAAAAACCATAACCAAACAAATTTTCTACACTCAAATCATAATTCCACAACTCACAAACTCAAAATACAACTCATACTTTCAAATCATATTTACAAAACTCTACCAAACGCAACCTAAATGTATATGTCATTCAATACTCAAGACCCAAGAATAATTAAAACAAAAAATAAAAAATAAAAAATTTTGCCAAACGGGCCTTACGAAGTTGAAATAGAGACGTAATATAATTTGATTTTATCAATTTAAATATAATGGTTCACAACACTATAAATATAATAAAACTACACAATTCAAAGGATTTGTAAATTCATACCAACTCAACTTGAGTCAATGCGCGAACCCACAAACAAATTAGGAATATTATGTAACAGATACCCAAAAAATAATAAATAAATAAATTCAATTTGATTCAACTCGTTACAAATATATTATTAACATCACTGTTATAAGAAGTATGCTATACAATGGTATTATTAAATTTTCAAAAATATCCCATGGCTTTTACTCAACCACTTTACTACAGAAACTAATAAATCGTGTGCAAGACATTAGTAAGGCCAATCATCTAGCCACACAAGATCTTATGTCCCTATTTTTCCCTCCACATATTTCAAATTATTGATTTGAGACAATAGGTCAAGCCCATTTTGCCCAATGGGTCAACCCCGTGTGGTGATTTTTGGATCCAATAGGTCAAACTCATTTTGCCCATAACTTCCCTCTCTACAAAACTTGGGCATCCCTTGGGGCACACCCCAAGGTCCAATCCCATGCCTTATAAACCCACTCAAAACTTCCCACCAAATCAATGTGGGACAAGCCATTTTCCGACCTTAAGGAATTTTTACCAAAACTCCATTTCCATGGAGCTCACTTTGGCTTCAATTTCCTATTCACCCGGTAATGGTTTTGAGCAGCCAAATATACCACGTGAATCACAACGTGGGATAGAACGCGTTACCACTTAGACCCGCCAAAATAGAAGCACGGGTCCCACCTAAATAATAGACTAAAGTTAGGAAAAAATTCTGTTTTTACCCAGAATTTTTCAACTATTTCCAACAAATTGTCATACAGTAAGGATTAGTTTTAGGTGTGAAACTATTTTATGGAAAAACTTGAATGTTTGATTATGATGCTTGCATTTAGACACGACCCTGTGCATTGAGGTACATGAAATATTATTGACCATTCAGATTTACCAGCTCTAAGGTTGTGTTTTTCTACCGCGATCTAATCACGGTCGATTCTCAATATTGAATCTATTGATAACCTGACTAGTAAATCTATTTGTCCAAAAAAAAAAAAGGGTTAAAAAATTTATTGAAAATTTGATTATGTGAGCTATCCTTTTTAATAAAAAGGCGTTTCTATGATGAAGGAGGTGTTGTGGATTATCTTGTACATTATTTGTACTCGTCCGTTCATATCGAACACTTAGTCCAACTACCACCTTATGGCATGGACAACACATAGCCCAGCCAAAACCTAGAAGTATTATCCGCTTTGGCCTAAGAATGATAGTTGGCAAGCCGCACGGATTTATTCCTTTGATTTTCCAAGGACGCCTCCACAATGGAAGTGTCCAATGCTATCCTATAAGTCTATTCTAAATATTATCTACAATCGATGTGGGATGGCAACACATATTGAAACAAGATAATTGAAAATATTATCCACAATCAATGTGGGATGGCAACCCATATATTTGAAACAAATGATATAATAACAAATATATAGCTTGGACATGAACTTTGAATACATCATATTGATATTTTTCCAAACTGGTGTCGTTCAATGGTCAATTTTATGGAATTATTTTAGAAAATTTGAAGTTATTTGCAAATTTTCAAAACTTTAATTTATATTTCTTTATTTATCTTGATGAAACTTTGTCCCACGTAAAAAAAAGGATAAAAATAATGTATTAAAAAATGAAGTTTTCAAAATAATTTTTAAATCAAAGAGTCTTGATGATTTAAACCAAAAAAGCATTTCGACGGTGGAGGTATTGCTAATCAAGAGTGATAAAAAAAAATTAGTAAAAAATCTACGTCAATAAATTTTTAATTTAACTTCACAAATGGTTGATATATATATATATATATATATATATTTGATAAACTTAAATAATTTCATTGGTATAGACTGTTAGTTTTTAAAATTTTAATCATATAATATAATCTTGAAATCAAATAGAAATCTCGACATGATCGATCAAAATTCTAATATTTAGAGCTTGTTTTGCATGAGGGTTTTTGAAGAAAATAGTCAAAATGTCAAAACATCCAATCACATCACTTTCTTTACTTTTTATACATGTTTTCTTAAAACATAAAAAAATAAATTAAAATAATAAATTCCCAAATAACCCCTAATGTCTTTTTTCACCTCTCCATTTATTTATATTAATCGTAACTAATAGATTAAAATTTTACAATACATATGGCACGTTTGTTTGTTTGGTGAGTGCTACATATGAACTTAATATTCATTTCATCGACTTTTTTCTATTATAATTTGAACTCATAAAATGATTACAGAGGTGTGAACCAAAATGATAAGCCAATAAGTCCCAAAATATAAATTTATATATCATTCAATACTCAAGATCCAAGAATAATTAAAACAAAAAATAAAAAAAAAATTCCAAACGGGCCTTACGAAGTTGAAATCAAGACGTAATATAATTTGCTTTTATCAATTTAAATAGAATAGTTCATGACACTACAACTATAATAAAACTACACAATTCAAAGGATTTGTGAATTCATACCAACCCAACTCGAGTCAATGCCCGAACCCACATACAAATTAAGAATATTATTTAACAAATACCCAAAAAAATAATAAATAAATAAATTCAATTAGATTCAACTAGTTACAAATATATTATTAACATCACAGTTATAAGAAGTATGCTATACAATGGTATTATTAAATTTTCAAAAATATCCCATGGCTTTTACTTAACCACCTTACAATAGAGGCTAATAAATTGTGTGCATGACATTAGTAAGGCCAATCATCTACCCACACAAGATCTTATGTCCCTATTTTTCCCTCCACATATTTCAAATTATTTATTTGTCATACGATAAGTTTGACCGTATAAAAAGAAATGATTTGAGACAATTGGTTAAGCCTATTTTTTCCATAACCTCTCTCTCTACAAAACTTCGGCACCCCTTGGGGCACACCCCAAGGTCCAATCCTATGCCTTATAAACCCACTCAAAACTTCCTACCAAATCAATGTGGGACAAGCCACTTTTCAACCTTAAGGAATTTCCAGCAAAACTCCATTTCCATGGAGCTCACTTTGGCTTCAATTTCCCATTCACCCAGTAATGGTTTTGAGCTTCCAAATATACCACATGTATAGCGATCCCGGGTTTTCCCCTTTATGTACAGTATTCCGAACTTAGGTTCCGTGGTGTTGATTGTTGTTTATATCTTGTTTCCGTCATTCAATACTTTGTATTTCAGTTATAGGATGTGTTGTGCAGATTTGTTACATGTTGGGTGTGATTGGGAGCAAGTGGTTGCTGCCCAGAATTTTGGTCCTTCGCTCGAGCGAGACTTTTGTCGCTTGAGCGAGCTCTTTATTTTAGTTCCTTCGCTCGAGCCAGGATTTCTTCGCTCGAGCGAGAGTTGAGTTTTGTGTTTGGTGGCTCGAGCTAGGGTGTCTTCGCTCGAGCGTGCGTCTGCGTCTTGGTTTGGACCTGAGAGTTGCATTTCTGGGCTCGAGCGAGCGAGGTGTATGTTTTGAGTTTCTTCGCTCGAGCGAGCATTCTGTCGCTCGAGCGTGCTTCTGGGTTGCAGACTTGAAGCTTCAAATTATTGGCTCGAGCGGGACTTTCTTCGCTCGAGCGAGGGTTCCTTGTGTCTGGTCGCTCGAGCGACCAATCCTTCGCTCGAGCGAGCCTGTGTTATATCAATAGACAGCAGCGGGTAAACACTTTATTTTTTCATCCCTTTTGATTTCAAAACCCTAGATTCAGCTCCCTCTCTCTCTACACTTAACTTCTCTCCAGGGTTTCATCTATTTTTAGTGTGTTGCTACCCTAAGTTCTTTGTAAGAAAGGTAGAGGGTGTTGAGGGCTTAATTTTAATCCGAACAATAGTGGATTTGGAGCACTTTGGTTTTTCCTCATCTACTCCTTTGGGCTTCTAATTTCGAGGTAGGGATACCCTACTCCATCTTATGAGTTTTGTCTTTAATTTTGGTCATTTTGATTAGTTGGTGATGTTGGGTAATTTTGGGAAAAGTTAGGGTTGTTGTGTAATTTATAAAAGAGGGGTTTTCAAATAACAAAACCCATAGGTGTGTATGACATTGAGAAATGAAATTATTGTTGTATTGTTGATGAAAATGAACCTTAGGGTTAATATTGTAAATTAGGGAAAAATGCCCTAGTTATGTGATTAATTAATTTGAATAATTAATTTGTGGGAATATGAAATTGAGTTGGAGATTATGAGATTGGAGAATTATAAAGTTGAATGCTGGAGTTGGATAATTTAATCACTCACCAATGAAATTGTTGATATTATAACTGTTGATGCATTTATTATCTGTTTAGAAATAACTGCTTTGGGCTATCGGTGGAGGATAGTCTTGATTGTTGTAGACACTGCATGTTGATTAGGGAAAATGGAAACTAATCATATTGAATATGTTATTGAATATGACGGTTGAAATAATACATCAAATATATGTATTGATTGATCCTTGTATATGATAATTGTTTATATACTTGGAATATATGTATTGCGTGGGAGGAGATAGGGGATGTACTCCATGGTTTGAGGGAAGATAGGGGATAGACTCTCAAACCTGTTTGGGAGAAGATAGGGGATGGACTCTATAGATACAGCAAATACGTGTATCAGATTGAAGTATTAATACAACAAATATGTGTATTGAATGGAAGTGATAATACAGTGAATATGTGTATTATTGGAAGTATTGGAAGTGTTTTAATATGAGTTGTGATCTCATTTGAATTGTAAAGTATGGAAATGTTATAACCCGAGACATAGTCTCATTGAATGATTGGCCAGGTTCTGAGCCATGTTTATGAAATGATTGAGTAAGTAAGGGAAAGTGGAATGTAACATGGACATGATTGTCATGGGACTGTATAGTGATATAAACTGGCTATTAAGTGTTAACCATCTATCAAATGTTATCGTTTTAGTCATTGCTTGTATTTGGTTTAGTACATCTCCACTGGGCTATGGCTCACCCTTTATGGGACATCATTTTCAGGTCCAGGTGATATGCCACCTCTAAGGACATAGCTTGGGAGGTTCTGGGAGTTGAAGACTCTTTTTGTTGTTTTGTTATCTTTTGATGTATTACATGTAAATTCAAGCCAAGGGCTTAATATGTATTTGAGTTAGTACTCTCTTCTTATAACCAAGTGTTGGCTTGGAAAGTTGTATGCCCGTAGGGCATTTACTTTTGTTGTCAACATGTAATACTTTTGTAATGAATACTCTGATAAATGGAAAGATGTTTATTTCTCTTATGTTTATGCATGTCAAGATTGTTGGGTTTTATGTATTATTTTGAGGGCGTTACAACTTGGTATCAAAGGATACCGGGTTCGAATACCTTGGGTACGCGTGAAGTGGTTAGTACCACAATGGGTTTGTCTCGCTTGTTAGAGACTTATGCATGATGTTATATGCTTACTTGATGACATGTTTATGTGACTATATGGGTATGGGATTTAGTTTCTAGGATATTGATTGGATCCTTGGCATTCTGGGAGTCCTGTTGGAAAAGCACTTGATCAATGTTGTTTCTAACCGGAACTCTAGTAACACCTTGGGACTGTCATTATCCAGAAATGAAATTCGTAAGTGCTTATGTGATTATGTGCTTACGTGGAATGAATTACTATTATCCAATGCATTAGCACGCGAGTGTTATAGCTTCGGCACATTTGTGAATGTGCTAATAGTCTTGGTTACCTTTATTAGGATGTTAGGACGAGGACGTGGTGGTAGGTGAAGTAGGCCTAGGAGGCAGGAGGTGCCTATACCGGATGATATTCCGGCGCAACAGGAGGGTGTTGGCCAGGCCAATGTAGCCGAGCCAGTAGGTCAGCAGGCCATGGGCGCCTTAGCTCGCGAGATAGTAGGAACTTTGAGGGAATCCATGGGCATTCTCAGAGCTGAGAATCCAGTTCAGGCCCAGGTTGTTGATACAGGGCCTTCCTTTCTAAAGAGGGAGTTTTTCCAGTCTAATCTGGATGAGTTTTTGGGGGATCCGAAAGAGCCACTTAAGGCTGATGAGTGGTTGGAGCAGATGACAAAGACATTTGAGATGCTTGGCATTGAAGACGGGGTGTTGAAGGTGACCTTGGCATCTTTCCAACTAAACGGGGATGCAGGTCAGTGGTGGAAGTTCATGAGGGGTCGTATTGGTAGTACTTGGGAGGCCTTTGTAGATGTTTTTCAAGAGAAGTTTCTGTCTCCCGCTGTCAGGGAGAAGTTGAGAGATCAGTTCTTCTAGCTAAAGCAGTTGAGTTCATCAGTGGCCGAGTTTGAGGCCGCATTTACTAGTTTATCCAGGTTTGCACCTGAGCTTGTGGCGTCTGAGGAACGTCGTTGTCTGGAATTTGAGAAGAAGCTGAGACACAGGCTCAAGATGAGAGTTGGGAGGTCTATGACCCGGGAGTATGGGCGCCTTGCAGATGCTGCGGCCCATATGGAGATTATGATGCATAAGAAGGAGAAGAGGTTGAGGGGTTCCAAGAGGAGTCAGGATGGCTAGGGGGATGGAAGAAGGCAGAGGGGTTCTAACCCTCAGCAGTCCCAGGGTGCTTTCGCGAGATCTACCTTTCCAGTGCCGAGTGTAGGTTCTGGGAGAGGTAGTCAGGGAGACATTACTTGTTTCAAATGTGGCCAGTTGGGCCACAAGTCTCTAGCTTGCCCGTAGAGGGGAGGAGGTCAGAGAGCAGCTTCATCTTCGGCTCGACCTCAGAGCCAGAGTCAGGGCAGAAGTCAGCCACTGTCTTGTTATCAGTGTGGTCAGGCGGGGCACTTGAAGAGGTTTTGCCCGCAGTTGAGTGCCACATCGGGTGCGTCTGGTTCTAAGCAGACGCAGAGTTTTCAGCCAGCACAGTCAGTACAGGCCTCGAGGGCCAATCAGGGGGCTTCATCGTCCCAGTCTATGCAACAATCTTTTGCTCTGAGGGGTAAGCAGGTAGATCAGAGACCTTCTGGGCGCGTGTATTCTGTTACCGCACAGGATCTTGTACCGTCTCCATCTGTTGTGAGAGATACCTTTTTGTTTTGCAACTCGGTTGCCAATGTGTTAATTGATACGGGTGCATCCCATTCCTTTATATCTGCTGCATTTGCATCTATTTTCGGGTTGTAGTTGGCACAGTTAGCATCTCATATATGTGTTGTATCACCTGTTGGGGGTGAATTGATTTTGAAACAGGGGTGTCGGGGCTGTGATATAGAGGTCACCAACTGTCGGCTTCCATTTTCTTTGTAGTTATGGCTATGTCAGGTTTTGATGTGATTTTGGATATGAATTGGCTATCGTCATACCAGGCTATTATCGATTGTTACCGCCAAAGGGTCATAGTATGTACCTTGAGCGGGGATTGTTTCCATTTCTTGGGGGATCGGGTTGGTAGTGTGTTGCCACCAGTGTATGATACGTGAGGGTGGAGTGAGCTTAGTGGTCTTCTCGCTAGCTTCATGAGTGGTGAGTGTGATGAAACCCAGACTGCATTGCCGAGAGTGGTTTGTGAGTATTCGGATGTTTTTCCCGAGGATCTTGTTAGCTTACCACCTCATCGAGAGATTAAGTTCTTTATTGATTTAGTGCCCGGCACGACGCCGATTTCTATGGCACCTTATCGTTTTGCCCCAGCCGAGTTGAGTGAGTTGAAGATTCAGCTCCAGGAATTGCTAGATAAGGGCTTTATTCGCCCTAGTGTTTTGTCGTGGAGAGCACCAGCCCACTTTGCTAAAAAGAAAGAGGGTGCCTTAAGACTTTGCATTGATTACCGGAAGTTGAATCGGGCTACAGTCAAGAATAAGTACCCTATGCCTCATATAGATGATTTGTTTGACCAGTTGAAAGGGTACCGTTGTTTCTCTAAGATAGACTTGAGATCGGGTTACCATCAGTTGAGGGTCAGGGAGGAAGATATCCCGAAGACGGCATTCCGTACACGGTATGGCCACTATGAGTTTCTGGTGATGCCTTTTGGGCTCACTAATGCACCGACAGTGTTTATGGACTTGATGAACCGGATCTTCCAGGAATTCTTAGATTGTTTTGTGGTCGTTTTCGTGGACGACATTCTGATTTATTCACCTTCTGAGGAGGAGCACGAGGAACACTTGAGAGTGGTGCTGGAGTTGCTTAGAGCCCATAGGTTGTATGCCAAATTTGGAAAGTGTGAGTTCTGGCTAGGAGAGGTCAAGTTCTTAGGCCATGTGGTTTTCGGGGAAGGGGTGTCTGTTGATACATCCAAGATTGAGGCAGTGCAGGATTGGGCACAGCCTAAGAGTGTTTTTGAGATCCGCAGTTTTCTGGGATTAGCTGGGTATTACCGCCGGTTTGTGAAAGATTTCTCCAAGCTAGCTTCGCCGTTGACTAGATTGATGCGGAAAGTGGTCAAATTTGCATGGAGTGAGACTTGTGAAAAGCCGTTCCAAGAGTTGAAAGTTAGATTGACCACCACTCCGATCTTGATTATTCCGGAGAGAGGTTTGGGTTATGCTGTTTATTATGATGCCTCACGAGAGGGTTTGGGTTGTGTGTTGATACAGGAGGGGAAGGTCGTAGCCTGTGGCTCGCAGCAGTTGAAAATACACGAGAGGAATTACCCTACACATGACCTAGAGTTAGCAGCTGTGATTTTTGCCTGGAAGATTTGGAGGCACTACCTTTATGGTGAGAGATTCGAGGTGTTCTCGGATCATAAGAGTCTGAAATATTTGTTTACACAGAAAGACTTGAACTTGAGGCAGAGGAGGTGGATGGAGTTTTTTGAGGATTACGACTCTGAGTTACATTATCATCCGGGGAAGGCCAATGTTGTGGCCGATGCCCTTAGCAGAAAATCCATTAGTGATGTAGCTTGTATAGCCATCCGGGAGTGAGAGATGTTGGGTGCACTTGGCGAGTTTGATTTACTTTTGGGCGAATCTGTTGAGGTTGCGGCCTTATTTTCTGTTGTTGCGCAGCCTACACTTGTGAGTCGAGTGTTAGAGGCACAGAAAGGTGACCTTGAGGTGGAATCCCTCAGAGAGAAGATCTCTAGTGGAAAGGTTGAGAAGGGTTTGTCTGTGTATCCCGACCTGAGTGTGAGATATCGAGACCGATTGTTTGTACCGGAGTCTTGCCGAGAGGAGGTACTCCGAGAGTTTCACCATTCATGCCTTGCGGTACATCCGGGAGGCACTAAGATGTATTGTGATTTGGGTCGCCAGTTTTGGTGGCGGGGTATGAAGAGAGATGTGGCAGTTTTTGTGTCTAGGTGCCTTACTTGTCAGCAAGTGTAGGCCGAGCATCAGAGGCCAGCGGGTTTGTTACAACCCTTGCCTATTGCAAAGTGGAAGTGGGAGCATGTCACTATGGACTTCGATGTAGGTCTTCCGAGGACTCAGCAGGGTAGTGATGCTATTTGGGTGGTTGTAGACCGGTTGACTAAGTCGGCGCACTTCATCCATATGCGCGTGAGAGATTCGGTAGATCATCTTACCAACTTGTATATGCGGGACATAGTGAGGTTGCACGGAGTCCTAGTGTCGATCGTCTCAAATAGAGATCCACGTTTTACTGTGAGGTTGTGGCAGAGTTTGCGGAGTGCCTTGGGCACTAGGTTGACCTTTAGCACGGCTTATCATCCTCAGACTGACGGGCAGTTCGAGCGTACTATTCAGATCTTAGAGGATATGCTTCGGAATTGTGTCCTTGACTTTAGTGGGTCATGGGAGAGGCACTTGCCCTTGGTGGCGTTTGCCTACAACAATAGTTTTCAGTCGAGTATCGGTATGGCTCCGTTTGAGGCCTTGTATGGCTGACCTTGTAGGTCTCCAGTTTGTTGGGCCGAGGTGGGTGATGCACCTTTGTTGGGTCCGAAGTTGGTTCGTGAGACAACGGAAAAAGTTGAGCTTATCCGTAAGAGGCTCGTTATAGCCCAGAGTCGCCAAAAATGTTATGCCAACCGTAGGAGGAGGCCTTTGGCGTTTGAGACAGGTGATCTATCTTTCTAAAAATATCACCTAGGCGGGGTTTCATGAGATTTGGGAAGAATGGGAAGTTGTCCCTTCGATGTATTGGTCCTTTTGAGATCCTTGAGAGGATCGGCGAGGTTGCTTACCGCTTAGCTTTACCGCCGCAGTTGTCTGGAGTCCATGACGTTTTTCATGTTAGTATGCTTCGGAAATATGAACCGGATCCATCGCATGTATTGGATTGGACCGACTTAGAGGTTGATGAGGATGCCTCATATGAGGAGAGACCGGTTCGGGTCTTGGATAGGCAGGATCAAGTCTTGTGAGGCAAGACTATTCCTTTGGTAAAAGCTTTGTGGAAACATCACGGAGTGGAGGAAGCCACTTGGGAACGTGAGTTGGAGGTCTGAGAGAATTATCTGGATCTATTTGTGGATGTTTGAGCATATGTTGTATATTTTGTTGTATTGATGAACCTTAAGAGTATTGAATATGTCCTAAGTTGTAAAACATTGTATATATTCCGGTTTATGGAAGTATTGTAGAACTTGCCTTGAAATGGAAGTTTATTATAACATTATATATGTTGAATGTGTTGCAGAAATGGAAATATATGATGAACATTGAATATGATATGGAATTGTAAATCCTGTATATTGGAAATTGTTGGATTTGAAAGAAATGCATGTTGATAATGCATGTTGTGTATATATTGTAATATGCCTCTTGAATAGATATGGAATGACCGGTAATGCGTCAAGTTATGGAATTTTAAATTCCAATGTTATTGAGAATTGAGAAAAACCTGTTTTTGAAAACTCGAACTTAATTTTGGGGACAAAATTCTTTAAGGGGGGGAGGTTATAGCGATCCCGGGTTTTCCCCTTTATGTACAGTATTCCGGACTTAGGTTCCGTGGTGTTGATTGTTGTTTATATCTTGTTTCCGTCCTTCAATACTTTGTATTTGAGTTATAGGATGTGTTGGACAGATTTGTTATAGGTTGGGTGTGATTGGGGGAGCAAGTGGTTGCTACCCAGAATTTTGGTCCATCGCTCAAGCGAGACTTTTGTCGCTCGAGCGAGCTCTTTGTTTTAGATCCTTCGCTCGAGCCAGGGTTTCTTCGCTCAAGCGAGAGTGGAGCTTTGTGTCTGGTGGCTCGAGCCAGGGTGTCTTCGCTCGAGCGTGCGTCTGTGTCTGGGTTTGGACCTGAGAGTTGCATTTCTTGGCTCGAGCGAGCGAGGTTTATGTTTTGAGTTTCTTCGCTCGAACGAGCATTCTGTCACTCGAGTGTGCTTCTAGGTTGCAGACCTGAAGCTTCGAATTATTGGCTCGAGCGAGACTTTCTTCGCTTGAGCGAGGCTTCCTTGTGTCTGGTCGCTCGAGTGGCCAATCCTTCGCTCGAGCGAGCCAGTGTTATATCAGTAGACAGCAGTGGGTAAACACTTCACTTTTTCATCCCTTTTCATTTCAAAACCCTAGATTCAGCTCCCTCTCTCTCTATACTTAACTTCTCTCTAGGGTTTCATCTATTTTTAGTGTGTTGCTACCCTAAGTTCTTTGTAAGAAAGGTAGAGGGTGTTGAGGGCTTCCTTTTAATCTGAACAATAGTGGATTTGGAGCACTTTGGTTTTTCCTCATCTACTCCTTTGGGCTTCTAATTTCGAGGTAGGGATACCCTACTCCATCTTCTGAGTTTTGTCTTTAATTTTGGTCATTTTGATTAGTTGGTGATGTTAGGTAATTTTGGAAAAAGTTGGGGTTGTTGTATAATTTATAAAAGAGGGGTTTTCAAATAACAAAACCCATAGGTGTGTAAGACATTGAGAAATGGAATTATTGTTGTATTATTGATGAAAATGAACCATAGGGTTAATATTGTAAATTAGGGAAAAATGCCCTAGTTATGTGATTAATTAATTTGAATAATTAATTTGTGGGAATATGAAATTGAGTTGGAGATTATGAATTGGAGAATTATAAAGTTGAATGCTGGAGTTGGATAATTTAATCACTCACCAATGAAATTGTTGACATTATATCTGTTGATGCATTTATTATCTATTTAGAAATAACTGCTTTGGGTTATCGGTGGAGGATAATCTTGATTGTTGTAGACACTGCATGTTGATTAGGGAAAATAGAAACTAATCATATTGAATATGTCATTGAACATGATAGTTGAAATAATACATCAAATATGTGTATTGATTGATCCTTGTATATGATAATTATTTATATACTTGGAATATGTGTATTTTGTGGGAGGAGATAGAGGATGTACTCCATGGTTTGAGGGAAGATAAGGGATGGACTCTCAAACCTGTTTGGGAGAAGATAGGGGATGGACTCTATAGATACAGCAAATACATGTATCAGATTGAAGTGTTAATACAGCAAATATGTGTATTGAATGGAAGTGACAATACAGCGAATATGTGTATTATTGGAAGTATTGGGAGTGTTTTAATATGAGTTGTGATCTCATTTGAATTGTAAAGTATGGAAATGTTATAACCTGAGACATAGTCTCACTGAATGATTGGCCAGGTTCTGAGCCATGTTTATGAAATGATTGAGTAAGTAAGGGAAAGTGAAATGTAACATGGACATGATTGTCATGGGACTGTATAGTGATATAAACTGGCTATTAAGTGTTAACCATCTATCAAATGCTATCGTTTTATTCATTGCTTATATTTGGTTTAGTACATCTCCACTGGGCTGTGGCTCACCCTTTATGGGACATCATTTTCACATCCAGGTGATATGCCACCTTCAAGGACATAGCTTGGGAGGTTCTGGGAGTTGAAGACTCCTTTTGTTGTTTTGTTATCTTTTGATGCATTACATTGAATTCAAGCCAAGGGCTTAATATGTATTTGAGTTAGTACTCTTTTCTTGTAGCCAAATGTTGGCTTAGAAAGTTATAAGCCCGTAGGGCATTTGCTTTTGTTGTCAACATGTAATACTTTTGTAATGAATACTCTGATAAATGGAAAGATGTTTATTTCTCTTATGTCTATGCATGTCAAGATTGTTGGGTTTTGTGTATTATTTTGAGAGTGTTACAACGTGAATCACAACGCGGCATAGAACGCGTTACCATTTAGACCCGCCATAATAGACGCACGGGTCCCACCTAAATAATAGACTAAAGTTAGGAAAAAAATTTGTTTCTACCTAGAATTTTTCAACCATTTCCAACAAATTGTTATACAGTAGGGATTAGTTTTAGGTGTGAAAGTATTTTATGGAAAAACTTGAATGTTTGATTATGATGCTTGCATTTAGACATGACCCTGTGCATTGAGGTACATGAAATATTATTGGCCATTTAGATTTGCCAGCTTTAAGGTTGTGTTTTTCTATCCCAATCTAATCATGGTCGATTCTCATTATTGAATCTATTGATAACCTGACCAGTAAATCTATTTGTCCAAAAAAAAAAAGGGTCAAAAATTTTATTGAGAATTTGATTATGTGGGATATCTTTTTTTAATAAAAAGGCGCTTCTATGATGAATGAGGTATTGTAGACTATCTTGTACATTATTTGTAGCCGTCCGTTCATGTCGAAACATAGCCCAACTACCCCCTTGAGGCATGGACAACACATAGCCCAGCCAACAGCTAGAAGTATTGTCCGCTTTGGCCTAAGCATGATAGCTGGCAAGTCGCACGGATTTATTCCTTTGATTTTCCAAGGATGCCTCTGCAATGGAAGTGTCCAATGCTATCTTATAAGTCTATTCTAAATATTATCTACAATCGATGCGGGATGGCAACACATATTTGAAAGAAGATAATTGAGAATATTATCCACAATCGATGTGGGATGGCAACCCATATATTTGAAACAAATGACATAAAAACAAATATGTAGCTTGGACATGAACTTTGAATACATCATATTAATATTTTTCCAAACTGGTGTCGTTCAATGGTCAATTTTATTGAATTATTTTAGAAAATTTGAAGTTATTTTCAAATTTTCAAAGCTTTAATTTATATTTCTTTATTTATCTTGATGAAACTTTGTCCCACGTAAAAAAGAAAGGATAAAAATAATGTATTAATAAATGAAGTTTTCAAAGTAATTTTTAAATCAAAGAGGCTTGATGATTTAAACCAAAAAAGCATTTTGACAGTGAAGGTATTGCTAATCAAGAGTGATAAAAAAAATTATTAAAAAATCTACGTCAATAAACTTTTATTTTAACTTCACAAATGGTTTATATATATATATATATATATATTTAATAAACTTAAATAATTTGATAGGCATAGACTGTTAGTTTTTAAAATTTTAATCATATAGTATTGTAGACACCCCATTTTTGACCGTCCTCAAGACTCGGTTATGCTTGTAGGTACATCCGGACACAAATTCGATTGCTCATCGGGTATTCGACTTTTGCGGCGGAACGTCACAGGTTCGAGCTTTCCAAACCCTGTATGCTTTCTGCCCCATTCTTGGACCATGACTTGGTCCTTTCAGAATGTGTTTCTTGGTGCACTGTCTGCCACCTTTTGGCCATGTCGGCCTTCACTTTGTTTATGCCGGCCATTGATTGAGCCTTCCAGCCATCAATGAGCCACTGCCGGATGGCCGGCAGTACCCCTGTCTCGGCAGGTTTCACTGCAGATCTTTTGAGCCAGCTGGAATCCTTTTATCTGCTCTCCATACACGTGTATGGAGGGATGAAGCTCTTGCCAAGCTTCTTGAAGAAGCTTTGCATTGCTTTTCTTCTATATAAGGAGAGAGCCTCTCTCCTTAGCAGAGGTCCAGCATTTTGAGAAGAAATATCTCTCTCTCTCTCTCTCTCTCTATTGTTGTTCATTTGTGCCTTGAAGTCCATTTTCCTTGCACTTTTACACTACAACACTTAGAGATACACCACCATCTTTGGGTTGAGGTTCTTGGGAGGACTTCTTGAGCTCTGAAAGTGAGGTTTTACCCCCTGAAGTTGTTGGTTTCGAAGTTGATCTTCAAGGGTGAGTTTCTTCCCCTTTTTAGCACTTTTTTGTACTCATTTTGGCCATCCTTGCATATTGGTTTAGGCCTTGCTTTTAACTGAAAAAAGTCTTGCATTTAAGTGCTTTTGAAGTTTGTTTAAGGTCTTTTGGTTGTTGAGGGTCTTCAACCCTCTTGCTGGCCTTTTTTGGTCTTGTTTTGAGCCATGCCTTAAGGCCTCCGAGCTAGCCTTGGTTTGGCCTTCTAACCACTGAAATCCAATGGGTTTTCAGTGGTAGGCACATGGTTTTGAGGCCTCAAATCAGAGGGGGTGGCCCCCTCTCTTTTGGTTTTTGTTTGCTTACATTTTTGGCCTTCCAAAGAAGCATGCCTCTCTGTACTTTTTAGGCTTGGTTCAGGCCTTTTTTTGTGACTTTTAGGACCTTCCTTGGCTTTTTCCATGGCTGGTTTGGTCACCTTTTGCATGCATCTTGTATGTGTAGTGTAATCCCATTTGTAACTCATCAAAGTAGCATGTTTGCCTAGCTTGTGTTAAGTCCATTTCAGTAGGTTTTTGGTGATGTTTTACCATGCCTTAGATCTGTTTTGGGTTGGTTTTGTCACTCCACGCATGTGCAATACACTTGTAGTGTAAATCTCATAAACTAGCTTTATATGCTTCTTGCTTTAGCATGTCATCCTAGCTTATGTTCAGTCCATTTCAGCATGTATTTGGTCATCATTTGGCATGTCATGACTCTAACTTTTGCTGGTTTGGTCGTATTTTGCATGCTCCATATACATGTAGAACAAATCTTGCTTACTAGCTCTATGTGCATGATGCTTTGACTCATCATTCTAGCATATTTTGGCTTTGCTCCAGCATGATTTTATTCATATTTTGGGCTGTTCTAGGACTATTTTAGGCTGCCATGGTCATATCACTCATGTTTTGTATAGCTATAGTGTAAATGCTTAGGCTAGACTTGCGTTTTGAGGCCCCTACCATGCCATACATGTGATGTTTGCATGCTTTGCCATCATTATAAATTTTATTTCAGTCCATGAAATGTGGTCATACACTTGCATTTGACATGCTTTTAATGCCTTGGAGGCTTGGCTCTTTATGCCTTATGAACGGATCATTGTGCATGCCATTAAGCCTAAGCCTTTGGCTCATCATATCAGTGCATTTTTGGTCTTGTTATACCATGATGTAACTTTGTTTTATGTTGTCCAAGTCATGCCATGTTTGGTTTTAATAGGTGTAGTGCATTGCCTCTTTTGTAGCCTTGCATGCTCCATGTTTTTGGCCTTGTGTTCTAGCTTGTGTTGGCTAGCTTCGAGCTTGTTTTTGGTCTTGTTTGGACCTACCTTGGGACTGTTTTAGGTTCCCTTAGCCCTTTGGGGCTTGCCTTGCATGGCCATGGCTTAAGTCCCTTTGCTAGTTCTTAGCTTTTGAGCTTCATGTATGCCATGCTTGTGTTATGTGTGTGATTTGGCATCATTCCTAACATCATTTCAGAGCATGTAGTATTGTCATGCTTGCATGCTTTTCACTCCTCAAGTGTGCTTAAGAGTTGCATCTTTATGCCTTAATTCTTGGGCCCATTGGCATGCATGCTTGTCTAGCATTTTGTACCATCAATTCAACACCTTATGGCCACTGATTTGGACATAGTTGAGGTCTGCCCATCTTGGTTTAAGTCCATCCCTGCATGTTGTTGCATGTTCATCTTGCATATTGTTGTATGCTTGCTCTACCTTTGCATGTTGTCGCATGCTAGTTCCATTACATGTTGTTGCATGTTTATTACACTGCATTCTGCATGCTTAAGTCATATTGCATGATTACATGTTCGAGTTAGCATTGTCTATGCCATGCTTGTTTTGCATTGTCGTTTGGATTAAAGTGTTAATCCGAGCGCGAAGAATGAGGGGCGTTTCATACTTCAAGTGATGAAACGTGTCTCAATTCTCGGTCGCCGATGCTCTTGATGATTCATGATAGAGTTTTAGGCTTTATGTGTTTATTTGTGCATTCATTTCATATTGATTTGCACAAGTTGGATCTTTGGCCATAATGCATCAGGATGCGTGATTGATAGTCGTAGATCCGACTATGCCTCTCCCTTGATGTTTTGAGATGATATGGGGTGGCATAGTGCATAGATACCCTTGGGAGACCGTCCCTTTTCTCTGTTTTGTGCTCTACTACAGCTTGGTGTCCCAGCCCATCAGTGACCGGCAGTGCCTTACAGATGGCCGGTAGTGCCTTGTTGTTGGCCGACACCCCTTCATTTTTGGTCAGCAGTGGCTCCCCATGGCTGGCAGGCCATTGATGCACTCCCCAGCATGTTTTTGGTAAGATTCAGTAGGAATTCCTTAAGGACACCCTGCAGACAGAGCCTCTAAAGAGCAACCGGAGAGCGTTTCGAGGCGAGAAACCGAATACGAACATGCATACCCTTCTGTTTCTGTGAACAGAGCTGGAGCGGCTTTCTTTGTTGCTTTTCATTTTGTAGTTAGTTAATTTGTTAATTAATTAAGTTTTGTAATAATTAGTTGTAGCTACTTAATTCGGTTATGTAATAATTAATTAGCTTGTTAGTTAGTTAATTAGCCGGCATGTATTATTTATTCGGACCCTCCGTCGAGAAGGCCAATTTTGTAATAAGTGTGCGTGCGTGTGTGCATGTCTTCCAAACCCCACGTCTTTCTCCCATTTACTTACCTGCTTTTGCTGGTTAGTTTTAGGTCATGTTTCAATTAGCATACTTATGCTCTACATGTTTGCATCCATTCATCTGTCTAGCATCCTTATGCTTTGCATGTTTGCATACAATGGTCTATCTTGCATGCACCGGGCTCGGTTCATCATACTAACTGCATCGTATTTCAATTCCAAGTTGAATACATGTATCAATTGCTGCATCTTATATGCCATTTTAGGATAGCCGAGCCTATTTCTAGTTACATTTTGCATGCGTTACATTAGCCATCTTAACATGAACTAGGATCATGCATTGATTACTAACTAGCTCTTGTTTTGGCTCGGAGTACTAGGTAAGCTTTTATGCTTTAGCATACTACGTGTGTGTCATTGATTTCCATGAAAGCATGCTTGCCATGAGGCTAACTGCTTATGTGTTTAACTGCCTGAATGCCTGTGGGTAGAGGTTGGATTACTTGAATTGGAACAATTCATTGAAATCTACATTTTAGCCTACTTGCGAGTAGCAAACTTCAAACCATTTTCCAAACAAACGGATATGCGATGCTTTGTTCCAAATTAGGTGATCTAGTCTATACTAGTTTTGTTGTGCACTTCACATAGTAATTCTAGCTAATTAACCGGAATAAGAACACATGTGTTTTCAAAAACTAGATATCATGTTTAGTAGTGGCCGATCTTTGATCGGGCAAGCAGGGGTGCTCATAGATGACCTTCCCCAATCGTATGCAAGTTCCCGAGCCGAGGCAACTTTGGTGATGACGGACACGTGGCCTTAGGCACGAGTCAGGGTTTCCTAAATTCTCCCAAAATAAAAATATTTAGGTGGCGACTCTGTATCTGGCAAAGCAGTCCATGTTTGGCACTTCTTTCTAAAAAATCAGTTTTCCAAAACAATTTGTCGGATTTGGACTCTTTGGTGATTTATCAATCTCACATCGCACATTGTGAGATCAGATTAAGAACCGTGACATTATTTGAGTCTGAACTGTAGCATGAGGCCCTAGGACACGTCTACAAATATAATCTTATGAAATCAAATAGAAATCTCAGCATGATCTATCAAAATTCTAATATTTAAAGCTTGTTTGGCATGAGGGTTTTTGATGAAAATAGTCAAAATGTCAAAACATCCAATCACATCACTTTCTTTACTTTTTACACATCTTTTCTTAAAGATTAAAAAAATCAATTAAAATAATCAATTCCCAAATAACCCCTCATGTCTTTTTTCACCTCTCCATTTATTTATATTAATCGTAACTAATAGATTAAAATTTTTCAATACATATGGCACGTTTGTTTGTTTGTTTGGTGAGTACTACATATGAACTTAATATTCATTTCATCAACTTTTTTCTATTATAATTTGAACTCACAAAATGATTAGAGAAGTGTGAAGCAAAATGATAAGCAAATAAGTCTCAAAAATTAAATCTCCGTTTGGAAAGCCTCTCAAAATATGGTTCCACCCATTGATTTGAGTGTGTTGTCTGTTTGGAGTTTTCAAATCATAATTTTACACCCATTTCTCAAAACTCAATTTAAAACATAATTATTACTTTTCAAAACTCATAACCAAACACATAATTCAAAACTCTTTTCAGAACTCAATTCAAATCAATTTTTTAATTTTTTAAATATTTAAATATTTTAAAAATATTTTAATTTTGTTAAGATTTTAAATATTTTAATATTTAAATATGTTATGCTTTTTTAATTTTTTAATTTTTTTGAATATTTTTAAATATTTTAATTTCAAAATACTACGATTCTAATTTTTTAAATTTTAAAATATTTTATAAAAATAAATTCAAACTCTATTTTATAAAAATATTTGTAAATATTTTAATTTTTTTCTTACGTATTTGGTTACGATTTGGGTGAAGAGTTGTGAAAGTAGTATGGAGTTTCGAGTTATGTGTTTGGTTATGAGTTTTAAAAATAATTTCTTAATTGACTTTTGTTTTATATGTTTGGTTCGGATTTGAGTGTAGAGTTGTTTGTAAATTTAAAATACTAACATTTTAAATTATTTAAATTTTTTGAATATTTAAATTATTTAAAATTTTTCGATTTAAATTTTTTGAATATTTATTTTAATTTTTCACTTATTAAAATTTTTAGATTATTTAAATTATTTAAATATTTATGATTTAAATTTTTTGAATATTTATTTTGAAAAAAAATTATTTCCTTTGTAGTATTTTCAATTAAAAAATTGATTAATGTTATTTTCTGTTAATAATAATTTTTTTAATTGAATTTTAAAAAGAGTTTGGTTATTAGTGTTGATCAGAATTTTCAATAGTGTGAGAGTAGTATGTTTTGTTATGAGTTATATAATTTGAATTAAGTTTTGAAACCTTTTCCAAAACTCATAACCAAACAAATTTTCTTACTTCACATGTCAAATCAAACTTTCAAAACTCAATTAGACACTATTCAAAAACCATAACCAAACAAATTTTCTACACTCAAATCATAATTCCATAACTCACAAACTCAAAATATAACTCATACTTTCAAATCATATTTACAAAACTCTACCAAACGCAACCTAAATTTATATATCATTCAATACTCAAGATCCAAGAATAATTAAAACAAAAAATAAAAAAAATTTCCAAACGGGCCTTACGAAGTTGAAATCAAGACGTAATATAATTTTTTTTTATCAATTTAAAATAGAATGGTTCATGACACTGCAGCTACAATAAAACTACACAATTCAAAAGGTTTGTAAATTCATACCAACCCAACACGAGTCAATGCCCGAACCCACAAACAAATTAAGAATATTATTTAATAGATACCCAAAAAAATAACAAATAAATAAATTCAATTTGATTCAACTCGTTACAAATATATTATTAACATCACAGTTATAAGAAGTATGCTATATAATGGTATTATTAAATTTTCAAAAATATCTCATGGCTTTTACTCCACCACCTTACTATAGAGGCTAATAAATTGTGTGCATGACATTAGTAAGGCCAATCATCTAGCCACACAAAAACTTATGTCCCTATTTTTCCCTCCACATATTTCAAATTATTTATTTGTCATACAATAAGTTTGACTGTATAAAAAAAAAAATGATTTGAGACAATGGGTCAAGCCCATGTGGTGATTTTTGGATCCAATGAGTCAAGCCCATTTTGCCCATAACCTCCCTCTCTACAAAACTTGGGCACCCCTTGGGGCATACCCCAAGGTCCAATCCCATGCCTTATAAACCCACTCAAAACTTCCCAGCAAATCAATGTGGGACAAGCCATTTTCTAACCTTAAGGAATTTCCACCAAAACTCCATTTCCGTAGAGCTCACTTTGACTTCAATTTCCCATTCACCGGATAATGGTTTTGAGCAACCAAATATACCACGTGAATCACAACGCGGCATAGAACGCGTTACCACTTAGACCCGCCAAAATAGACGCACGGGTCCCACCTAAATAATAGACTAAAGTTAGGAAAAAATTCTATTTTTACCCAGAATTTTTCAACCATTTCCAACAAATTGTTATACAATAGGGATTACTTTTAGGTGTGAAACTATTTTATGGAAAAACTAGAATGTTTGATTATGATGCTTGCATTTAGACACGACCCTGTGCATTGAGGTACATGAAATATTATTGGCCATTCAGATTTGCCAGCTCTAAGGTTGTGTTTTTCGATCCCGATCTAATCACGGTCGATTCTCATTATTGAATCTACTAATAACCTGACTAGTAAATATATTTGTCCAAAAAAAAAAAAGGGTCAAAAAAATTATTGAGAATTTGATTATGTCGGCTATCTTTTTTAATAAAAAGGCGCTTCTATAATGAATGAGGTATTGTGGACTATCTTGTATATTATTTGTAGTCGTTCGTTCATGTCGAACACATAACCCAACTTCCACCTTGAGGCATGGACAACACATTGCCCAGCCAACACCTAGAAGTATTGTCCGCTCTGGCCTAAGCATGATAGCTGGCGAGCCGCACAGATTTATTCCTTTGATTTTCCAAGGACGCCTCCACAATGGAAGTGTCCAATGCTATCTTACAAGTCTATTCTAAATATTATCTACAATCGATGTGGGATGGCAACACATATTTGAAGCAAGATAATTGAGAATATTATCCACAATTGATGTGGGATGGCAACCCATATATTTGAAACAAATGATATAATAACAAATATATAGCTTGGACATGAATTTTGAATACATCATATTAATATTGTTCCAAACTGGTGTCGTTCAATGGTCAATTTTATTGAATTATTTTAGAAAATTTGAAGTTATTTTCAAATTTTCAAAACTTTAATTTATATTTCTTTATTTATCTTGCTAAAACTTTGTCCCACGTAAAAAAGAAAGGATAAAAATAATGTATTAATAATGAAGTTTTCAAAGTAATTTTTAAATCAAAGAGGCTTGATGGTTTAAACCAAAAAAGCATTTCGACGATGGAGGTATTGCTAATCAAGAGTGATAAAAAAAATTTATTAAAAAATCTACGTCAATAAATTTTTATTTTAACTTCACAAATGGTTGATATATATACATTTTTAATAAACTTAAATAATTTGATAGGTATAGACTGTTAGTTTTTAAAATTTTAATCATATAATATAATCTTATGAAATCAAATAGAAATCTTGGCGTGATCGATCAAAATTCTAATATTTAGAGCTTGTTTGGCATGAGGGTTTTTGATGAAAATAGTCAAAATGTCAAAACATTCAAGTTGTAGCGATCCCGGTTTTCCCTCTCATGTTTACTGTATTCCGGACTCGGTTCCATTGATAGTTGTTGTTGTCTGTACTTCATCTTTGTCCTTTAACTCTTTGCATTTGAGTTTAGAATTGTCTTGGGCGTGTTTCAAACACGTTGGTTGAGCTTCTGTCCCAACTCTTGGTTCCCAAATTTTTAGTGGTCCGCTCGAGCGGAGTTTGCACACCTTCAGTAATTTGTCCATCTGCAGAGGTACTGCAGATGTGTTTTTCACGCTCGAGCGGATTTCCTTACGCTCGAGCGAGTTGTGCTCAAGAGGGTATCTTTGCGCTCGAGCGGGTGTTCGGTGTCTGTAAAAATACTGGAAGGGGGTAATCTACGCTCGAGCGGGTTTCCCTTTGTGCTCGAGCTGGTGTGTTTTGCAGTTGTGTCTTGGAGCTCGAGCGGGTATTCTTGCGCTCGAGCGGGCCCTGTTTTTGTGTTTAACGCTCGAGCGTCCTATTCTCCGCTCAAGCGGACTAGTCATATATCAGATGGCAGTTGGGAGATTTTAAATCACTTTTCACACTTTCTTTCTCTCTCTTACTTTTCAAAACCTCCATCGGAGAGCACCTCACTCTAAAACTCCAACTTCTCTCTAGGGTTTGATCTAGTAGGAGTGGTCTTCTATCCTTGGGCCTTTGTAAAAAGTGTTGATCTTGGTGTGGGCTACATTTTGATCCAAAAATTTTGGTGTTTGGAGCACTTCAAGTTTTCTTCTTCTTCTCCTTTTAGCTCCGAATTTGAGGTAGGGATAACTACTCACTTTTATGGGCTTTGACATAAACTTTTAGTCATTTTTGATATAATGTTGAAGTTGGGTAATTTTGGGTGTTAGGGTTTCAATTGTTTAAAGAGGGGTTTTGTTCTTTGGGCCATTATATGTGTATTTTGGGTCTCAAATGAAGTTATTGTTGATAGTTGGGCCTTTTGGTCAATGTTGAGAAAGAGGGAAGAGAACCCTAATTTTTTTGTCATGAATTAATTTGGGAATGTTATGGAAATATGAAATTGAGTTGGGAATAATGAAATTGGCTCATTATGTAGTAGAATGGTGGAGTTGAACTTAATAATCACTCACCTTTGAGAATTATTGATAATTTATTTGTTGGTGCACTTATTATCTGTTTAGAAATAACTACTTTGGGCTATCCGTGGAGGATAACCTTCATTGTTGTAGACACTGCTTGATGATTAGGTGAATTAAAACTAATCAATTTGAGTATGTCATTGAGTATAATGGTTGGAATAATACAACGAATATGTGTATTGATTGGTCATTGTGTATGATGAGCATTTGAATACATGGGTGCTAAATCCGCGGATGAAATTTCCGTAAAATGGCATGTAGGAACCCACATTTTATGTTCTCATCGTGTTCATGAGCATCTGTGTGATTATGATTTGTTAAGTTTGCATGTGTGTGTTGTGATTTGTTTCGCTTGAGTTAATGTGATCCATGCCTTGTTTTGAAGCCTTGTGATTTGTCTAAGTGTAGTATGCTTGTCTTGTTCCTTCCTTGATGTGAAACTTAGGTTACGCCTTGCCTGAGTTATGCTAGCCGATGTTATTCCAAGCCGAGGTCATCCTTAGTCTAGTGGTAGTATCTTGGAACCCCTTGTTGACCTCCGTCCTTGCCTTGACCACATTAGCCGAGATGTCACCTTGCACCCTAGTGATCTCGTCCTGGAGTGGTACGACCTAGGCCAAGGTGTGGCGCATCTAGGCCAAGATGTGGCACAGCTTAGTCAAGTGTTGTCCTTCCTAGCCGAGGTCATTGTCACCTTAGTTGCCGAAGTCCTTTGTTAGCCGATGTCACCCCTTGCCGGAGTGCCATTCCGTATAGCATGTTAGATACGCCTCGTTATTAGCCGATGTCATTGCCTCGTCAGAAAGCCCATACCGCTTTGCTTGTTGAACACCCTTTCCACCATGCTTTGTCTGGTCTGTCAGCCACCTTTTCAGGTAGAACCCAACCAGCCGCCGCCACGTGTCTCAGCAGAGGGTTAACCCCAGAACCGGGTATAGAAAACTATCATTTGGTGTCATAACCTTGTCTTGTAGAGAGAGAAGCTCTAGGAGGGAGAAAGAGTTTTAGAGTGAGGAAGTAGATCTTCAAGCTTGATTCCTAGAGATCCGACCGTTAGATCCGCGTTCTAAGGTTAGATTCTTGATCTGCTCATGATGTTCTTTATGTTTATGTTATTGCATTGCATGATTGGAAATGATTTGTAAGCCATGCATCGTTTTGAAGCTCGATTTTAGAAAGAGAAAATGACATTCATGTGTTCTTCAAGAAAAGTCTTGTTTTGATCCGAAAGCTTGCGTAAAGAATCATGTTTTTGTGTTTGTTTCCGCAAGAATTCCAAGTACGGGTACCCAGGTCCATGTTTTCAAACTCATAGCACGAAAACCCCAGATTTTGATGGCAGATTATGATTGAACATTCATATTTCTCATGTTTCCACATTCATGCTCTTCATGTTCATCAACAGAGGGGAACCCAGAGTTTCCCGATCTCTTTTCCTTGCATGTGGCCCTCGGGAACACACCTCGGTGAGGAGGTGTGGAACCTCGGCCTAGACCTGGTTGGTGCCCAGCATGTTTTCCGAAACCATTTGTGTACATACGAAACTTGTTGAAGGTGCATTCAATAGGCTTTGCCCTGTGTTTGTAGGACTTGGGCTTGTCTCGACCCCGACGTGTAAAGAAACTATGTGAGTGGTATTTTTAATAAAGCTATGTTACACTTGCTTTCATAAAACCTCGTCTTGCCTTGTTTTGAAAAGTACTTGATCTGGCATGAATGACTATCCCTACTTGTATATCAAATACTATCTTGTTTTGATGACATGTCTTGAAAGTCCTTAGCTGCAGGGGACTATAATGCAACTGCACTCTTGTCTTGATATGTCATCGCACTTGTAATATGTAGATGTAATAACATCCAAGAACTTGAAAGGCCGGCAATGAACTTGATTTCCCTCTTGATTGTAAAGTATGCTATGTATTGTTTTGAAAGAAATCTTGGATATCAGTCATGCAAAACCTTTATTTCTAATATCATTCACTGAGTATCCAAGCTCACCCTCTCTATATATATGTAGGTGATGAACAAGAAGGCATTGAGGCCTAGACGTGATGCCGATGTATTTTTGGGTGCATTGCCGACATGTTTTGGATTAGCATTTTTGTGCCATCTTGAAGATCATGCTTCTCGGCTTATTTTCATTTGTACTTGTATATGTCGGCTTGAGAAGCCTTTTGGTCAAGATGTGTTTTGTATCTCATTTCCTTATTGTATTTAAGTTGTAAGACTTTATAAAGATGTATGTCATTTCATTTGACCTATGCACTGCTCTTATGGACCACTTGTAGCTTGAATTATTGTTTCCGCATTTGTGAGGCCCCTATATAAATACTCTGATTGTGTGTGAATCTTCACTACAAGAATCTGCACTTTTAGCGACCACTTTTCGCGACCAATATAAAAGTTGGTAGCTAAAAGTTACCTTTTGGCGACCAAATATTAATTAGTCGCGAATGATCATTATTTTTGGCGACCAAATATGAGTTGGTCGCAGAAGATCATATGTTGGCGACCAAAAAATGAGTTGGTCACAGAAAGTGATGTGGTTTTGGCGACCAACTACAAATTTGGTCGCGGAAGGTCACATTTTGACGACAAAAAAATAAGTTGGTCGTGCAAGATCAAAAATAAGTTGATTGTGGAATTGGCGACCAAAATTTTGGTCGCTAAAAAACTTATTTTTAGCAACTAAAAATATTTTAGTCGCCGTATATTGAGTTTTGGCTACTAAAACTATTTAGTCGCCGAATGGAAAATGAAACATTATTTTTTATCTTTGGCGACCAAAATTTTGGTCGCCAAAAACTTATTTTTAGCGACAAAAAATATTTTAGTCGCCGTATATTGAGTTTTGGCTACTAAAACAATGTAGTCGCCGAATGGAAAATAAAAAATTATTTTTTATCTTTTGGCGACCAAAATTTTGGTCGCCAAAAAACTTATTTTTAGCAACTAAAAATATTTTAGTCGCCGTATATTGAGTTTTGGCTACTAAAACTATTTAGTCGCAGAATGGAAAATAAAAAATTATTTATTATCTTTTGGCGACCAAAAGTTTGGTCGCAAAAAACTTATTTTTAGCGACAAAAAATATTTTAGTCGCCGTATATTGAGTTTTGGCTACTAAAACAATGTAGTCGCCGAATGGAAAATAAAAAATTATTTTTTATCTTTTGGCGACCAAAATTTTGGTCGCCAAAAAACTTATTGGCGACCAAACTTGTTGTCGCAAAAAAAAAAAGAAGAGTTTTTTGCGACTGTAATAGGTACCGTTGCAAAAAAAAAGTAAAATATATATATATATATATATTGTGGCTTTGAGACATTTTCATATATATATAGTCACAAAATAGTTTAAATAAATGCAACGTCATTTTTCTGTCACAAAAAAAAATTAAAAAAACAATGTCGTCTTACTCTTTCTCTATGTCTGTCTGTCTGTCTATCTCTCTCCCATTGTGTTCACCTTGCTCACTCTCTCCCTCTCATCTTCTCTATTTATTGAGCTCTCCACTACAAGAAAATGCACTTTTAGCGACCACTTTGTCTCTCTCTCACTCATCACTCTGTCTTTGTGTCTCTCTCTCTATCTGTCTCTCACACATCTCTCTCTCACCACCCATCTCCTCTACCACATTCACCACTACTGCAAATGTCATTCCACTACCACCATTATTACCAACGTTGTCACTCCACCTCTACGACTACCATTACTACCACCATCACTGCCACTACTACCACTGCTAGCACTACTACTACTACTATTACCTCTCCTTCTCTACCACCACTCCATCTCCTCTGCCACTACCATAACTTCACCACTAATCTCCTTCGCCATCACCTCTTATACACCACCTTCACCGCTACTGCCGCTCCCTCTTCTCTACCACAAAAAATTAGCTCTTGATTTTTAGTAAACAAAAAAGAAAAATGGGCCACAAAAAAATATTTTCCATTGACCATAAAAAATTAACTTTATTTTAATAGAAAATATTTTTCATTAAAATATTACCCTACTTCTACCAAATAAAAAAAAAATTCATTAAAATAAAATTAATCTGTCTGTCTCTATCTCTCTACACGTCTCTATCTCTCTAAATTTCATTAACTTTATTTTAATTGAAAATATTTTTCATAAAAATATTACCTCTATTTTTACCAAATAAAAAAAAGATTTCATTAAAATAAAAATGAAACTAATAAATTTTCAACCTTAAAAACTAAGAAAAAAAAAAAAATTTCTGCAGTTTCAACCAAAAAAAAAAAATTAACAAAAAATAAATAAAACTATGGCCTATCTTAACTCTCCTCTTCTTTTCTTCTTTTTTTCGTTTTCCCGCTCTTTCTATTTCCCTCCTTTCTTTCCCCCCTTTGTTTCTCACGATCTCAAATCCCCAATCCCTAACAAAAAATCCCCAAAATACGATACTATAGGGAGAGGGAGAGGGAGGGAGAGAGAGAGAGAGAGTTGATCGGAGATTCTCAAAAATGGGGAACTATCACTTCGTGTACAAGGACATGGAAGGAGCTTCGACTCAATGGGACGATATTCAGAGAAAATTAGGAAACCTCCCTCCGAAGCCCCCTGCATTCAAGCCCCCATCCTTCAAGCCCGCCGAGGACGAAGACTCTAAACACAAAGACAAAGCCGGCCACCGCGACTGCGACTACCACCGATGACTACGACTCTGTTAAGTTCTCTCTCTCTCTCTCACTTGTTTGTTGCTCTCACTCTGCCCCTTTCCCTCTCCTTCTAATTTTTGAAACCCTAACAAGTGATTTTTTTAAGTCTAGGGTTGGTCAAAGTCGTCTATCTCCTATGGGATTTTGATTTTGATTCGATTTGTTCATTTCCAAGTTCTTTTTCTTTAATTTAATTTATGTGTAAATTTTGCACACCTTCAAACTGCACGCAACTGTATGCTTAATGCCTACTGATTTTTCCTTCTCTTCTATTTCAGTCCCTTAATTTCATTTATCAAAAAAAAATAAAAATTTGCGCCCTTTAATTTTCTTATGGTGGTTTCATCAGCAATCCCCTTGTAATGCAGAAACCTTGCTGGAAATAGCTGCACTGGTGGCATCCCTTATTCCATATCTCAGATGACTTCCCTAAAATACCTGTTAGTCAAGCATCCGAAATTTGATTTTTATTGTTCATGGAAAAACTATTTAAAACTTCACACTTAACCAGTGGTTGTTACATTGCATTACCAAACAAGGGAGGAGAGAAAACACAACCTTTTATTTCCTCTTGTAATTTAACAAATCATTTCTTTTAAGTGATGTGCATTTTTAGTAAGATTGGCTTCTTTGATTTGTTTCTTAATTTACTAGCATTTAAAAGATAGTTGTAGTAAGTATGCTTGCTTTTAATAGCTGTAGTAAGTAATCTGATTTCAGTCTTGGCATAAAGATGCTTGTGAGACCCTGAAAGATTAGAAATTCATTACTGTTGGTCTTAATGATTATCATAGTCTTGGTAATAAGTGTTTTGACTTCACTACTCTATCTTGTTGCAGAACTTTTGTGATGCCTTCTAGGATGTGTATTAATCCAATACATAATAATAAAGGGCTTTTTCATCAGTCAGACAATGCAAATTCAGAGGAAAGGTAAGCTTCATTTGGCTTCTATTGTAAAGAATCCTTGGTTGGTTACATCACAACAGAGGGAACAAAAGAAGAAGACAATAGTTGAACACTGGCTGTTGTTTGTTTTCAATGAAATTGTTTGCATAACACTTGTAAATAATTTCCTTGAATTTCTTTTCCTTTTATTAAAAGCAACAACTTGAGGCTTATGGTTCAATGCATGGTACAAACACTGACACAGGATTGGTGTCTTGCATGCATATTAGGCACTTCCTAGTTTGCTTATGAATAAAATAAACCAGGACATGTGTGCTGCACTCACAAAATAAAATAAAATGAAATAAAAATAGTTGCCTCATTGTATTAGCAGTTGTAACTCTCTCGTGTTAAAAATTGAGTGGTATTTTCAGAGAAATAACTAGAGGTGTTGCCTAATGTATGCTGATATTTGTGTCATTTTATTTATTAGGTGGGCTGCTAGCTCCTGTGCCATGGATTCGTTGTATGATTTGGAGCTCATTTCCAGACAATTCTGAAACATGGCATCTGGCTCTATCAACAAGCTTGAAGTTGGGGAGTAGAGGGATGGCCCATGTACAAAAAATTACTCGTGTTGATCTCAAAGAGAAAAGTCAATATTCAAATATCTTGCTCATTAATCGAACTGCTAGCCCTCTTGCATGGGAAGCTCATTATTGCCATATAATATTTATTTTGCTTTGCTTAGTTCCACAACACCCCCATCCCCACAAAACTGGTGAAGGACAAATTGAAGAAATGTTTGCTCCATTGATTGTTCAAAGTCTCTGTAGTAGTTACCCTGTATTCTCACATTATAAGGGTTTGGAGGAGACCAGCCTAACTTCTTTATATATTAGTTATTCACTGAAAAATGATCAAGGCTGTGATAGGGTCTTACTCATTTACATAATTAAATTTTAAAAACCAATTTTAATTGAAATGAACAACAAAACCATTTTGAATTAGTTCAGATTTCATAAGTAGTAATTATATTGTTTATGTCATATGCCATGCAATATTATTGTTCAAATCTTTGAAAAAATCACACCTGTGTTGGTAGAGTTTTTCATGTTTTAATCATGATTATATTATTAATCTTGATAATTATTCAGGTTTATGGAGTGCAAAGATCGAAAAAACCACACTGCTACAATGTTGCCATATTCATTTCTTCCTTCAATGGCTGCCCAGAAACTACGACATGCAGCAGAAAAGGTTTACCATGTACAATCTTTTTAAGTTATGATTATCTACTCAGTTCAGGTGAAATAGCACATGATTTACCATGTATTGGCTATTTGCACTGTCTGCTAAAAAATACTTGGTCTAGTTATCTTGTTAATATCTTTTGACTGCACATAAAGTTTCTTTTCAATTAATGCAAGAAAAAAGTAAACTCAAGGAAGCAGTAAAATTTTGATATTGGCATAATTTCATGGTGGGCCCTATTAGAACTATGCATAATCATTGTATTATTCTTGGTAGAGTCTTATATTATGATTATTTAGGTTAGGCATTGATCTGGTTTGTTTCATATTATCTAGTAGTGTTCTATTGGTCATCAGTATATTGCTAATTTCAGAAATTTCTGAAAATGGGTTGTAGTTGCTGCCTGTGGGTTATAATTTGGGTCAAGTTTTATATGGGTTGTTAAGTATGATTTTAGGTAAGTTTTGAATGAGTTTTAAATGCCAAAGTCTTTATTTTTTAAATTTTGGAGTCAGTCCTTTTGGAATTATGAGTTCTGTATAAAGGTATGTACTTCTTATTCAACAATGATGAGTTTAGAATTTTTTTTGAGAGCTTTTGAAGCTTGTTTGGGATGGTCTGTGCGATGCCTGCCTGCAGGAATCCATGTGTGTTGCCTACTCTAGTTGTCATCTTCATCATCGTAATCATAATCATAATCATCATCATCATGATGCACTTTAACCGTTAAAACACGCTGAACCAGATCTGTTTCATCTTCCTTTTCCTACCATTAATTTTGTTTACAACACTAACATTTTTTCTTCAATTCTTCAACCCTAGCTTGCTTTAAGTACTTGGATTATTATTTTGTTAGTGGATTATACCAGTGGACTTGGTGGACAATTTCATATGATAAGAATTATTTATTTTTATGAATTTTGGCATTATGATAATTAAAGATTTAATTTGAGTATTTTGCATTGTTGGTTTATGTGGTTGGACTTTTAGTCTTGTATGCTCATTTAAATGAGTGTGCGACGTTGTCATGGAGCTTGAGGCGTGACAGTTAGGAAATGGAGACTGTTGGTTTATCAGGTGGTATGGACCTAATAGCCGTAATCAGAGCCTCAGGAAGAATTAGTCATGCACGAGGTCTCAATGTTCCTAGTTCGGGTATTGTTGGTGAGCAATTCATTGAGAAGATTCGTAGGGTAAGAGGTATGATTTAGATATTGGATCTGTATTTTTTTTGATTAATCTGTTTGAGAGAAATCTCGTTTCTTGCTATTTTAATATTTTAAAAAGACATCCTTTAGAAACAACCAAAAGAAAAAATGGAAAAAAGGGGCATGTAAAATTGATGGCATAGTTAATAGTTCATGTTGACCCTTCTGTTTCCCTTTTTTTATTTTTTATTTTTGCTTTTACTTTCCTTTACAAATTGTAAAGTTTACTCATGATGCAAACTGTAAGATCATCTATAAATAGTAAAATTAAAGCAGCGAGAATGTTTGGAAATTGGTTGGTTTCAAGATGGACACACTTGGAACTTTTCTTAATCACATTTTGGTATTGGTTGTCACTGTTTATGCTTATTTTTAAGTTAGTATGGATATAATTAGCTTTCGATATGAAAAATCAAGTATTATAGGTTAAGAGTATTTTGATTATTTCAAAATTTTCTTGACATGGAAGGTAAGGGCATCCATGGGTCATACATAGGTGAAGTTGTGTATTGGGTCATTCTATATTCTTTCTATCTGTTTTAGATGAGTTTTAAAAGTCAAAATTCTAGTCAAATTGAAAATATGTTTCAATTTATTGATGGATGATTTAGAAATGCTTCAGAAACCACAACAATAAAATGTAATGACAAATTAGTGTTGGTAATGAGGAAGACATGGTGGACTAAGGAAGGTGTGAAAAAATGTACGGTAGCATGGTGTTTTGTAGAGCAAGTACAGAGTGGATGAAAGGATAGGCCATCATGTCATTGGCGCATCAAATGCAGTAAACTGTTTTGAAGACCTTGAGACGTACTAAATGGGACAGGGGGTTGGTTTGCTCTGATGAATAAGGAGAAAGAAATACAAAGTGAGTTGTTTCAAATCTTAAACATGAATAAACTTGAATTTAAAAGATAAATTGCAGTTACAAAAATGGCTGCTCTGATGCTGGATCCTAGTCATATTAGATCTCAAAGAATGATACTCTAATTATCCATGGCCCCAAGGGAGCTGTGGGAAGAAAAATAACCCTCTTTTAACTGAGTACATTTAAATGAAGAAGTCGTAAGGACATGTTACACTGCAGGTGAAGTGGGCCAACATATGATGTACCAGGCTCATTAATCAAGCCTGCTACACTTGCAGGCTCTAAAAACTGCACTTATTTTAGTCTGGAAGATAAGATTGGTTCTTAGCCTATAGTGCAGCTAGCTGCACAGCTAAATAAGAATCGCCAAACTGCTATATGAAGCCCATCAAAAGCTGATTTGTGAGACACCAAAACTCATGTAGTGGCGACTGTCTGCACACCCTCAACCTCAAGAGTGCTGCCTTGAGCCTTCATTGATCTCCAAACTCACCTCACTATCCTCTCATTCCTGGCCTTCTTCAGTATCCTGAACTTGGTAGATTTCAAATATAAGAGCTTGAATAAGTTTGGTATTGTTAGAAATGGGAAAAAAAACTATATGTTTTTTAGTAAACAGATATAACATCCATTTTTACTTCGTAGACTATGCTTTAGTAATTTGTAGATTTTCATTTTTCAATTTTTTTATGACTTTAAATGTGTAGTATGATAGGCATAATTCATGTATTTGTTGTTGGTTCTCAGGGTTGGAGGCTTCCAGATATGATGTTTGCAACCAAGTGTAGTTTATCTGATGCATGCAACACTATAGCCAAACAACTTGAGAATGTTTTCTCATCAATTGCGGCAAGTTTTTCTTCTTACTTCTTTTACTACATGTTTGATATTCATGTTGTTTGTGTTGATATTGGTGCACCGCATTGTGATGTGAAGTTTGAGCTCAGTTCATTCTAAGATCTTTAAGTCCTTCACAAAAGGATAGTTTTTCCTTCAAACATGGAAAGCACCTTGGACCCTCTACTTAAGGTAGATGTTTTATTGATGTTATAATTACAGATGCATTACTAGATTGAGATATGCTAAACAAAGACATGAAATAAGTTAGTTTGCTCTTAATCAAGGTAAGATTGTTTGTAAATGCTTCCTTTTTTACCCAAGCTAAGATTAGCTCTAATATCACCCATTTCTATCTTCTTGACTCCTTTCCCTTCCAAACATGATACATAGTACCAGCAAGGGTCAACCTGTAAACATAATCTGTAATAGCCTTACCTCCACACTCTTCAGCAAAAGTCAGGCATTCTTCTACCAGGAAGAATTCTCCTCAAAAGAACAGTCCAAGTATATGCTGAAAAATATTAACAAAAAAATAAATGATCGTGATCAAACCCATTGCACAATACACACTTGTTTTCAGAAACAATCCCCCACTTAAACATTCTATCCATTGTAGCCAGTCCTCACTGAACAGCAACCCATTACACAAAGCTCCACTTAGGAACATTTTGAGGCAACCATGCCAATTTATGTCAAGGGACGATAGGGTATAGTGTTTGAATTGCTTGCCAAGCTATTCACCATTACTAGAGGGTAGCCAAAACACGGAGTCAGGCCTATTAGGATTCAATACAAAGCTAGCAGGGTATTAGCTTCAATCTCAGAACAGCAACCAATTGCACAAAGCTCCACTTAGCAACATTTTGAGGAAACCATGCCAATTTATGTCAAGGGACGATAGGGAATACCATTTGAATTGCTTGCCAAGCTGAAGCCACAGTATATTCGCCATTACTAGAGGGTAGCCAAAACACTGAGTCAGGCCTATTAGGATTCGATACGAAGCTAGCAGGGGTATTAGCTTTAATCTCAGTAATAACCACTCTTCTACCTCTAGGCCACTTCCAATTCCCAAAATTAATGATAAGAGGAAACTCTGCTATTCACAGCCATGCCATTATGAAAAGCAACCCTTTCTCCATATTTCTTATTCAAAGGACCCAAGGGATGCCAATTATCAAATCGCGGAAATGTAACAGTCCCATCACCAATGATATATTGATCAAAGGTTGCCCCACAGCTCTTAGTTCAAAAAACTTCCTGACAGTCCAAGATGCCTCAGTAGGAAGACACTTACCCTTAATTACACAAGTATGGACCCACTTAACCCACAAAGAATCAGCTTTCTTACTTAAAGCCCACAAAGGTTGTCTTAGCATAGTGGCCTTATTCCACTCTCAAATTTCTGAATCCCAAGCCCTCTTCAGCCTTTGGTGCACAAATATGCATCCACTTCACTTTTGCACTGTAGTACCTAAACTCACTCCCTGTCCACAAATATGCATCCACTAGAGAGAAGTTTTTTTTATCTCTATTATTATTTTTAAGGAAAACTCGTCAGATGTATTCATTCATATCATATCTGGTAGGTAGGGTAGCAGAATGGATGAATATGCTTTCCCTTGATGTCTTGGGAAAGAGAACGGAAAGGAGGCACAAATGTTATGCCACCTTATTTATGTGAATTGCAAATTTATATTTTTTTTTGGTACACGTTAATCTTTTGTGTGTGATTACTTAGATTAGGGGCCTTGATCATCAGTGCTGATTGAATGTTTGCTCAAGCTGCTCATCTACAACCCAAAGTTTAATCTAAAGCTAAGACCATCAGAATCATTCATGTTTTAATTAATCTGTGGTATTATTCGTTAAAATAAACTTTACCAACTTTATTAAAAAATCATATATAAAAGTGAACTGAATCAATGGAGCTTTGATAGTTAACTATGCCTGTATTTGTTATGGTTGTTAGCTTATTAATCATCGTGTACTGAAATTTGCAGGTACAGCAATAGGTACAGTTTTATTATGCCAGGTAGTTGTCTCAATACGATGTACATGTTTATAGGATTTAATTGATTTTTGCAAAGATACGGGTTTGCAATCCAGTGTTGTTGCCACTATCATGCTTCTCTGATAAATTTTCCAATTTTGTTTATTTATTAGGTGCCTTACATCACTACTGCTTTGATGGATGCAAAGCGTGGCACGGAAGGGCGCAAGGATTTTTTGATTGGCTATCAAGGCAACTTAGTGGATTAAGCAATTTTCCTGTTGCTGTAAATCTGAATTATGTATTGTTTCAATTTGTTATGCTAAATGGATGTGACTTGTGAATGAAAACTTAGAATAGTTGTATTGTGTCGAATGTTAATGAATTATGTATTGTGTCGAATGTTAATGATTCAGTTAATTTGAAGGATGCTTTAAAATTATAAGTTTATTATGGATTGAATGAATTATTAGGAATTACAGGTGTATTGTTTTCTTGCTTTTGCGACCAATTTATTAGTCGCGACAAATAAATTATTTTTTTTCGCAAAAAATGACAATTGCCGACCAAGAGTTTTGGTCGCAAAAAATACATCTATTGCCGACCAAAACAGTTCTTGGTCGTGGAAATTCACTTTTGCCGACCAAAAGTTTTGGTCGCGAAAAGTAACAAATGGCGACCAAAACTTTTTTTGGTCGTGGAATGTCACAATTGACGACCAAATTCTTTGATCGCGGAATGTCACGATTGGCGACCAAAATTTTTTGGTCGCGGAATGTCACGATTGGCGATCAAAATTTTTGGTCGCGGAATGTCACAATTGGCGACCAAACTTTTTGGTCGTTGAATGTGATAATTGGCGACCAAACTTTTTGGTCGGGAAAATATCACTTTTCGCGACCAAAGTGTTTTGGCGACAAAATAAATTAGTCGCGGTAATTAAATATTTAGCGACCAAAAATTTAGTCGCGAAATTCAACTTTTGCCGACCAACCACAATTTTGGTCGCGAATTACTTTTGCTGACCCTCAATTGGCGACCAAAGTAGCGACCAAAAAAATTGGTCGCGGATAACTTTTGCCGACCAAAAATTGACTTTTAGCGACCAATTTTTTTGTTGCCAAAAGTGTTAATTCTTGTAGTGCTTGTAAGTCGGCCTTCGGAAATCTCGGATTTCTGGCCATCACGGCACCAAACTACTAGGGGCGGTTTGGGGGCGTGACATGGCAATTCGAAAATAATTATACATGGGTGCCGAATCCTGCAGATGAAATTTCCGTAAAATGGCAATTCGAAAATATCTATACATGGGTGCCGAGTCCCGCGGATGAAATTTCCATAAAATGGCCACAAGAAAACAATTACACATGGGTGCCGAATCTCGCGGACGCAATTTCCGTAAAATGGCAGTTTGAAGTATTGTTGGCATGTGATGCAGTCTCATTTAAGTTGTTTGGCCAGGTTCTGAGCCGTGTTTACAAGTTGAGAATTGGTTAAGTAAAGGATTATGGAACTGGATTGTACTGTATGTTGGTTTATATGAGTTGAACATTTATCAAGTGCTAATGTTTTAGTTATTGCTCATATTATGTTTAGCATATCTCTACTGGGCGTTGGCTCACCCTATTTGGGACATCATTTTCAGGTGCAGGTGACATGCCACCTCCAAGGACGTAGCTTGGGAGGCTTAGTGGCTGAGAGACCTTTTTGATTACTTTTTGTATTACATGTATATCAAGCCAAGGGCTTATTTTGTGTAGAGATAGTACTCTCCTTTTTGTAACCAAGTGTTGACTTGGAAAGTTGTAAGCCCGTAGGGCATTTACTTTTGTTGTCAACATGTAATACATTCTGTAAGAATACTCTGATTTATGAAGTGTGATATCTCTTTCTTGTATCATGGATGTCTGTTTTTGGGTTTATTTTGAGAGCGTTACACAATCACATCACTTTCTTTACTTTTTACAGATCTTTTCTTAAAACATAAAAAAATCAATTAAAACAATCAATTCCCCAATAACGCCTCATGTCTTTTTTTACCTCTTCATTTATTTATATTAATCGTAACTAATAGATTAAAATTTTACAATACATATGGCACGTTTCTTTGTCTGGTGAGTGCTACATATGAACTTAATATTCATTTCATCAACTTTTTTCTATTATAATTTGAACTCACAAAATGATTACATAGGTGTGAACCAAAATGATAAGCAAATAAGTCTCAAACATTAAATTTATATATCATTCAATACTCAAGATCCAAGAATAATTAAAACAAAAAATAAAAATTTTTGCCAAACGGGCCTTACGAAGTTGAAATCGATACGTAATATAATTTGTTTTTATCAAATTAAATATAATGGTTCACGACACTACAACTATAATAAAACTACACAATTCAAAGGATTTGTAAATTCAAACCAACCCAACTCGAGTCAATGCCCGAACCCACAAACAAATTAAGAATATTATTTAACAGATACCCAAAAAAATAATAAATAAAGAAATTCAATTTGATTCAACTCGTTACAAATATATTATTAACATCACAGTTATAAGAAGTATGCTATACAATGGTATTATTAAATTTTCAAAAATATCCCATGGCTTTTACTCAACCACCTTACTGTAGCGGCTAATAAATTGTGTGCATGACATTAGTAAGGCCAATCATCTAGCCACAAAATATCTTATGTCCCTATTTTTCCCTCCACATATTTCAAATTATTTATTTGTCATACGACAAGTTTGACCATATAAAAAGAAATGATTTGAGACAATGGGTCAAGCCCATGTGGTGATTTTTGGATACAATGGGCCAAGCCCATTTTGCCCATAACCTCCCTCTCTACAAAACTTGGGCACCCCTTGGGGCACACCCCAAGGTCCAATCCCATGTCCTATAAACCCACTCAAAACTTCCCACCAAATCAATGTGGGACAAGCCATTTTCCAACCTCAAGGAATTTCCACCAAAACTCCATTCCCATGGAGCTCACTTTGGCTTCAATTTCCCATTCACCCGATAATGGTTTTGAGCAACCAAATATACCACGTGAATCACAACGCGGCATAGAACGTGTGACCACTTAGACCCGCCAAAATAGACGCACGAGTCCCACCTAAATAATAGACTAAAGTTAGGAAAAAATTCTGTTTTTACCTAGAATTTTTCAACCATTTCCAACAAATTGTTATACAGTAGGGATTAATTTTAGGTGTGAAACTATTTTATGGAAAAAATTGAATGTTTCATTATGATGCTTGCATTTAGACACGACCTTGTGCATTGAGGTACATGAAATATTATTGGCCATTCAGATTTGCCAGCTCTAAGGTTGTGTTTTTCTGTCCCGATCTAATCATCGTCAATTCTCATTATTGAATCTATTGATAACCTGACTAGTAAATCTATTTGTCCACAAAAAAAAAAAAGGGTCAAAAAAATTATTGAGAATTTGATTATGTGGGCTATCTTTTTTAATAAAACGACGCTTCTACGATGAAGGAGGTATTGTGGACTATGTTGTACATTATTTGTAGCCGTCCGTTCATGTCGAACACATAGCCCAACTACCACCTTGAGGCATGGACAACACATAGCCCAGCCAACAACTAGAAGTATTGTCCGCTTTGGCCTAAGCATGATACCTGCCAAGCCGCACGGATTTATTCCTTTGATTTTCCAAGGACGCCTCCACAATGGAAATGTCCAATGCTAACTTATAAGTCTATTCTAAATTTTATTTGCAATCGATGTGGGATGGCAACACATATTTGAAACAAGATAATTGAGAATATTATCCGCAATCGATGTGGGATGGCAACCCATATATTTGAAACAAATGATATAATAACAAATATATAGCTTGGACATGAACTTTGAATACATCATATTAATATTTTTCCAAACTGGTGTCATTCAGTGGTCAATTTTATGGAATTATTTTAGAAAATTTGAAGTTATTTTCAAATTTTCAAAACTTTAATTTATATTTCTTTATTTATCTTGTTGAAACTTTGTCCCACGTAAAAAAGAAAGGATAAAAATAATGTTTTAATAAATGAAGTTTTCAAAGTAACTTTTAAATCAAAGAGCCTTGATGACTTAAACCAAAAAAGCATTTCGACGGTGGAGGTATTGCTAATCAAGAGCCATAAAAAAAAATTATTAAAAATCTACGTCAATAAATTTTTATTTTAACTTCACAAATGGTTGATATATATATATATATAAATATTTAATAAACTTAAATAATTTGATAGGTATAGACTGTTAGTTTTTAAAATTTTAATCATATGATATAATCTTATGAAATCAAATAAAAATCTCGACATGATCGATCAAAATTCTAATATTTAGAGCTTGTTTGGCATGAGAATTTTGATGAAAATAGTCAAAATGTCAAAACATCCAATCACATTACTTTCTTTACTTTTTACACATCTTTTCTTAAAACATAAAAAAATCAATTAAAATAATCAATTCCCAAATAACCCCTAATGTCTTTTTTCACCTCTCCATTTATTTATATTAATCGTAACTAATAGTTTAAAATTTTACAATACACATGGCACGTTTGTTTGTCTGGTGACTGCTACATATGAGCTTAATATTCATTTCATCAACTTTTTTCTATTTTAATTTGAACTCACAAAATGATTACAGAGGTGTGAACCAAAATGATAAGTAAATAAGTCTCAAAAATTAAATTTATATATCATTCAATACTCAAGATCCAAGAATAATTAAAACAAAAAATAAAAACTAAAAAATTTTGCCAAACGGGCCTTACGAAGTTGAAATCGAGACGTAATATAATTTGTTTTTATCAATTTAAATATAATGGTTCATGACACTACAACTATAATAAAACTACACAATTCAAAGGATTTGTAAATTCATACCAACCCAACTCGAGTCAACGTCGGAACCCACAAACAAATTAAGAATATTATTTAACAGATACCCAAAAAAATAATAAATAAATAAATTCAATTTGATTCAACTCGTTACAAATATATTATTAACATCACAGTTATAAGAAGTATGCTATACAATGGTATTATTAAATTTTCAGAAATATCCCATGGCTTTTACTCAACCACCTTACTATAGAGGCTAATAAATTGTGTGCATGACATTAGTAAGGCCAATCATCTAGCCACACAAGATCTTATGTCCCTATTTTTCCCTTCACATATTTCAAATTATTTATTTGTCATACGATAAGTTTGACCGTATAAAAAGAAATGATTTGAGACAATGAGTCAAGCCCATTTTGCTCGATGGGTCAAGCCCATGTGGTGATTTTTGGATCCAATGAGTCAAGTCCATTTTGCCCATAACCTCCCTCTCTACAAAACATGGGCACCCCCTGGGGCACACCCCAAGGTCCAATCCCATGCCTTATAAACCCACTCAAAACTTCCCACCAAATCAACGTGGGACAAGCCATTTTCCAACCTCAAGGAATTTCCACCAAAACTTCATTTCCATGGAGCTCACTTTGGCTTCAATTTCCCATTCACCCGATAATGGTTTTGAGCAACAAAATATACCACGTGTATCACAACGCAGCATAGAACACGTTACCACTTAGACCCGCCAAAATAGACGCACGGGTCCCACCTAAATAATAGACTAAAGTTAGGAAAAAATTCTATTTTTACCCAGAATTTTTCAACCATTTCCAACAAATTGTTATACAGTATGGATTAGTTTTAGGTGTGAAAGTATTTTATAGAAAAACTTGAATGTTTGATTATGATGCTTGCATTTAGACACAACCCTGTGCATTGAGGTACATGAAATATTATTGGTCATTCAGATTTGCCAGCTCTAAGGTTGTGTTTTTCTATCCCTATCTAATCATGGTCGATTCTCATTATTGAATCTATTGATAACCTGACTAGTAAATCTATTTGTCCAAAAAAAAAGGGGGTTAAAAAATTTATTTAGAATTTGATTATGTGGGCTATCTTTTTTAATAAAAAGGCGCTTCTATGATGAATGAGGTATTGTGGACTATCTTGTACATTATTTTTAGCAGTCCGTTTGTAACGCCCTCAAAATAAACCCAAAAACAGACATCTATGATACAAGAAAGAGATATCACATTTCATAAATCAGAGTATTCTTACAGAATGTATTACATGTTGACAACAAAAAGTAAATGCCCTACGGGCTTACAACTTTCCATGTCAACACTTGGTTACAAAAAGGAGAGTACTAACTCTACACAAAATAAGCCCTTGGCTTGATATACATGTAATACAAAAAGTAATCAAAAGGTCTCTCAGCCACTAAGCCTCCCAAGCTAGGTCCTTGGAGGTGGCATGTCACCTACACCTGAAAATGAAGTCCCATATAGGGTAAGCCAACGCCCAGTAGAGATATGCTAAACATAATATGAGCAATAACTAAAACATTAGCATTTGATAAATGTTTAATCGATAAAAAACCAACATACAGTACAATCCAGTTCCAAAATCCTTTACTTAACCAATTCTCAACAACTGAAATGAGACTGCATCACATGCCAACAATACTTCAAACTGCCATTTTACGAAAATTGCGTCCGCGGGATTCGGCACCCATATGTAATTATTTTCTTGTGGCCATTTTACGGAAATTTCATCCGCGGGACTCGGCACCCATGTATAGATATTTTCAAATTGCCATTTTACGAAAATTTCATCTACGGGATTTGGTACCCATGTATAATTATTTTCGAATTGCCATTTTACGAAAATTTCATCTGCGGGATTCGGCACCCATGTATTCAAATACTCATCATACACAATGACCAATCAATACACATATTCGTTGTATTATTCCAACCGTCATACTCAATGACATACTCAAATTGATTAGTTTTAATTCACCTAATCATCATGCAGTGTCTACAACAATCAAGACTATCCTCCACTGATAGCCCAAAACAGTAATTTCTAAACAGATAATAAATGCACCAACAGATAAATTATCAATAATTCTCAAAAGTGAGTGATTATTTAGTTCAACTCCACCATTCTACTACATAATGAGCCAATTTCATTATTCCCAACTCAATTTCATATTTCCATAACATTCCCAAATTAATTCATGACAAAAAAATTAGGGCTCTCTTCCCTCTTTCTCAACATTGACCAAAGGGCCCAACTATCAACAATAACTTCATTTGAGACCCAAAATACACATATAATGGCCCAAAGAACAAAACCCCTCTTTAAACAATTGAAACCCTAACACCCAAAATTACCCAACTTCAACATTATATCAAAAATGACTAAAAGTTTATGTCAAAGACCATAAAAGTGAGTAGTTATCCCTACCCCAAATTTGGAGCTCAAAGAAGAAGAAGAAGAAAACTCGAAGTGCTCCAAACACCAAATTTTTCGGATCAAAATGTAGCCCACACCAAGATCAACACTTTTTACAAGGGCCCAAGGGTAGAAGACCACTCCTACTAGATAAAACCCTAGAGAGAAGTTGGAGTTTTAGAGTGAGATCATCTCCAATGGAGGTTTTGAAAAGTAAGAGAGAGAAAGAAAGTGTGAAAAGTGATTTAAAATCACCTAGCTGCCATTTGATATACGACTAGTCCGCTCGAGCAGAGAATAGGATGCTCGAGCGTCAAACACAAAAACAGGACCCGTTTGAGCGCAAGAATACCCGCTCGAGCGCCAAGACACAACTGCAAAACACACCCACTCGAGCGCAAAGGGAAATCTGCTCGAGCGTAGATTACCCCCTTTCAATATTTTTATAGACATCGAACACCCGCTCGAGCGCAAAGATACCCGCTCGAGCTCGACTCGCTCGAGCGTAAAGAAATCCACTTGAGCGTGAAAAACACATCTGCAGTAGGACAATTTACTGAAGGTGTGCAAACTTCGCTCGAGCGCAAGAAGACCCACTCGAGCGGATCACTAAAAATCCAGGCAACAAGAGTTAGGACCAAAGCTCAACCAACCTGTTTGGAACATGCCCAAGACAATTCTAAACTCAAATGCAAAGAGTTAAAGGACGAAAATGAAGTACAGACAACAACAACTATCAATGAAATCGAGTCCAGAATACAGTAAACATGAGAGGGAAAACCGGGATCGCTATACCGTTTATCTCGAACACATAGCCGAACTACCACCTTGAGGCATGGACAACACATAGCCCAGCCAACACCTAGAAGTATTGCCCGCTTTGGCCTAAGCATGATAGCTAGCAAGCCGCATAGATTTATTCCTTTGATTTTCCAATGACGCCTCCACAATGGAAGTGTCCAATGCTATCTTATAAGTCTATTCTAAATATTATCTACAATCGATGTGGGATGGCAACACATATTTGAAACAAGGTAATTGAGAATATTATCCACAATCGATGTGGGATGGCAACCCATACATTTGAAACAAATGATATAATAACAAATATATAGCTTGGACATGAACTTTGAATACATCATATTAATATTTTTCCAAACTGGTGTCGTTCAATGGTCAATTTTATTGAATTATTTTAGAAAATTTGAAGTTATTTTCAAATTTTCAAAACTTTAATTTATATTTCTTTATTTATCTTGATGAAACTTTGTCCAACGTAAAAAAGAAAGGATAAAAATAATGTATTAATAAATGAAGTTTTCAAAGTAATTTTTAAATCAAAGAGGCTTGATGATTTCAACCAAAAAAGCATTTCGACGCTGGACGTATTGCTAATCAAGAGTGATAAAAAAAAATTATTAAAAAATCTACGTCAATAAATTTTTATTTTAACTTCACAAATGGTTGATATATATATATATATATATATATAATAAACTTAAATAATTTGATAGGTATAGACTGTTAGTTTTTAAAATTTTAATCATATAATATAATCTTAAGAAATCAAATAGAAATCTCGACATGATCGATCAAAATTCTATTATTTAGAGCTTGTTTGGCATGAGGGTTTTGATGAAAATAGTCAAAATGTCAAAACATCCAATCACATCACCTTCTTTATTTTTTACACATCTTTTCTTAAAACATAAAAAAATCAATTAAAATAATCAATTCCCAAATAACCCCTAATGTCTTTTTTCACCTCTCCATTTATTTATATTAATCGTAACTAATAGTTTAAAATTTTACAATACACGTTGCACGTTTGTTTGTTTGGTGAGTGCTACATATGAACTTAATATTCATTTCATCAACTGTTTTCTATTATAATTTGAACTCACAAAATGATTACAGAGGTGTGAACCAAAATGATAAGCAAATAAGTCTCAAAAATTAAATTTATATATCATTCAATACTCAAGATCCAAGAATAATTAAAACAAAAAATAAAAAATTTTGCCAAACGAGCCTTACGAAGTTGAAATCAAGACGTAATATAATTTGTTTTTATCAATTTAAATATAATGGTTCACGGCACTACAACTATAATAAAACTACACAATTCAAAGGATTTGTAAATTCGTACCAACCCAACTCGAGTCAATGCCCGAACCCACAAACAAATTAAGAATATTATTTAACAGATACCCAAAAAAATTAATAAATAAATAAGTTCAAATTGATTCAACTTGTTACAAATATATTATTAACATCACAGTTATAAGAAGTATGCTATACAATGGTATTATTAAATTTTCAAAAATATCTCATGGCTTTTACTCAACCACCTTACTATAGAGGCTAATAAATTGTGTGCATGACATTAGTAAGGCCAATCATCTAGCCACAAAAGATCTTAAGTCCCTATTTTACCCTCCACATATTTCAACTCATTTATTTGTCATACGATAAGTTTGACCGTATAAAAAGAAATGATTTGAGACAATGGGTAAAGCCCGTGTGGTGATTTTTGGATCCAATGGGTCAAGCCCATTTTGCCCATAACCTCCCTCTCTACAAAACTTGGGCACCCCTTGGGGTACACCCCAAGTCCAATCCCATGTTTTATAAACCCACTCAAAACTTCCCACCAAATGACTGTGGGACAAGCCATTTTCCGACCTTAAGGAATTTCCACCAAAACTCCATTTCCATGGAGCTCACTTTGGCTTCAATTTCCCATTCACCCGATAATGGTTTTGAGCAACCAAATATACCACGTGAATCACAACGCGGCGTAGAACGCATTACCACTTAGACCCGCCAAAATAGACCCACAGGTCCCACCTAAATAATATATTAAAGTTAGGAAAAAATTCTGTTTTTACCCAAAATTTTTCAACCATTTCCAACAAATTGTTATACAGTAGGGATTAGTTTTAGGTGTGAAAGTATTTTATGGAAAAACTTGAATGTTTGATTATGATGCTTGCATTTAGACACGACCCTGTGCATTGAGGTACATGAAATATTATTGGCCATTCAAATTTGCCAGCTCTAAGGTTGTGTTTTTCTATCCCGATCTAATCATCGTCGATTCTCATTATTGAATCTATTGATAACCTGACTAGTAAATCTATTTGTCCAAAAAAAAAAAGGGCAAAAAATTTATTAAGAATTTGATTATATGGGTTGTCTTTTTTAATAAAAAGGCGCTTCTATGATGAATGAGGTATTGTGGACTATCTTGTACATTATTTGTAGCCCCGTCCATTCATGTCGAACACATAGCCCAACTACCACCTTGGGGCATGGACAACACATTGCCCAGCCAACACCTAGAAGTATTGTCCGCTTTGGACTAAGCATGATAGCTGGCAAGCCGCACGGATTTATTCCTTTGATTTTCCAAGGACGCCTCCACAATGGAAATGTCCAATGCTATCTTATAAGTCTACTCTATATGTTATCTACAATTGATGTGGGATGGAAAGACATATTTCAAACAAGATAATTGAGAATATTATCTGCAATCGATGTGGGATTGCAACCCATATATTTGAAACCAATGATATAATAACAAATATATAGCTTGGACATGAACTTTGAATACATCATATTAATATTTTTCCAAACTGGTGTCGTTCAATGGTCAATTTTATTGAATTATTTTAGAAAATTTGAAGTTATTTTCAAATTTTCAAACCTTTAATTTATATTTCTTTATTTATCTTGGTGAAACTTTGTCCCACATAAAAAAGAAAGGATAAAAATAATGTATTAATAAATGAAGTTTTCAAAGTAATTTTTAAATCAAAGAGGCTTGATGATTTAAACCAAAAAAGCATTTTGACGGTGGAGGTATTGCTAATCAAGAGTGATAAAAAAAACTTTATTCAAAAAATCTACGTCAATAAAAAAAAAATTTAACTTCACAAATGGTTGATATATATATATATATATATATATTTAATAAACTTAAATAATTTGATAGGTATAGACTGTTAGTTTAAAAATTTTAATCATATAATATAATCTTATGAAATCAAATAGAAATCTCGACATGATCGATCAAAATTTTAATATTTAGAGCTTGTTTGGCATGAGAGTTTTGATGAAAATAGTCAAAATGTCAAAACATCCAATCACATCACTTTCTTTATTTTTTACACATCTTTTCTTAAGACATAAAAAAATCAATTAAAATAATCAATTCCCAAATAACCCCTAATGTCTTTTTTCACCTCTCCGTTTATTTATATTAATCGTAACTAATAGATTAAAATTTTACAATACATATGGCACGTTTGTTTGTTTGGTGAGTGCTACATATGAATTTAATATTCATTTCATCAACTTTTTTCTATTATAATTTGAACTCAGAAAATGATTACAGAGGTGTGAACCAAAATGATAAGCAAATAAGTCTCAAAAATTAGTTTCTCATCAGAATATTTTCTTTTCCTTTCTTTTTTATTCAAAGTATTTTCTTCAAAAGACTAGCTCTTTTTTTCCTTTTCTTTTTTTGGTATGAAAAAAGATTAGCTTCTGCTTTATACCCTAGCGTCACTTTCTCCTTTATCCAACAACTCTCCATAAAATCTGAATTGAACCCTTTGAATTCAATGGCACCAAAAGTTGGATCTATGGTATATACCTACACAATTCACACCACAATCAATCAGCTTTTACCGCTGCATTCTTAACTCATTGTTGTTGAGTCTCAGCTAACTGCTGACAGTGGCTACAAAGCATAGGGTGCTTAGCAAACGAACAAACTTGAGGAGAGTTGTTCCAGCATCTTTCACATTTGGAGCCCTCTGTGTCCAGGCTTTCTTCTTTCCTTTAATGAGGCATTCTCCACTGTATGGTATGCTCTTGATATGTACATTCTCCATAGACCAAAGAATCTATACTTGTAGATCACCATTTAAATGATAATGGTCATGTTTGTGTTCTTTGTATAATCATGGCAAACCTAAAGAACTAAAGTATGGTAATTGAGAAATCGATGATTTGATGACCCTGACTCGTGCATCTTACTATAAGAAATTTTTAAACCTAGGATGAAAGTGGGAAGAACCAGTTTTGTACCAGTGTTTTCTATGCCCAAGGATGATACACTTCAACAAATTACACTTTTGGCGACTAAATTTTTAGTAGTCAAAAGTCATTTTTAGTCGCCAAAGATTTTTGTCGACTAAAATTTTGGTCGCCCGTTTGGTCGTTAACTAATTGTCGGCAAAAGAATTGGTGTCTAATTTTTTTTTAGTCGCCGAAAGTCACCAATTGGTGACTAAAAATTTAGTCACCCAAAAAATATTTCGTCGTGAGGGATGTCTTCATCCCTTTTAAGAGAAGGAAAATGTCTCGCAGCAGGTTCGGTTTTTTCAGGTATGATTGTCCAATTGCAGGAAAAATGGCGGTTCAAAAAACTGATGGGCTGTGGTGTGATGATAAAGCTTTGAAGGTCAAGATGGCCCAGTTTGGGAAGGAGGAGGTTGTGAAGCATAAATCAGTACAATCGAACAATGATAGAGATTGTAAAGGGAAGTTCATTCTTATCCCTGTTATGCAAAGAGGGAGTTTGTCTTATGCTCAGGTACTCCGAGATGGCGGATCCACGACCAAAACATCCATAACTGTCAAGGCATTCGAAGAAGGTAATGGCTGGTTATTTAAGAGTGTGATTGTAAGGCTGAAGCCTTCTTGTTCTGTAGCTAAGTTTAAGGAGTTGGTGATCAGGCGATTGGGGGATGTTAAGTTTGTAATAGGTGGGGACAAAGATGTGGTACTTTCATTCAGCTCAATGATGATGATGAAAGAGAAGCTTAATCAAATGGAAGGTTGTATTAAAGGCTGGAGCGAATCGGTATCAGTGTGGAAACAGGGTATGGCCATTGATCAAGAAAGGATCGTGTGGCTTAGTTGCTATGGGGTGCCCCCTGTGACAATTTGTTTTCAGGTCCGCTCGAGCTGGGAAACCGTCGCTCGAGCGTGGAATTGTTACTCCCAGTATCTTATTTTGTTGTAGGCATGTCCGCTCGAGCGTGGAAAGTTCCGCTATAGCGTGAAATGCTAGCCCCCAGTAATTACACTGTAGCACTGTAAAACCTCTGAGACCCCTCTTTCTCTGCTCGAGCGGGGAAGTTGTTACTCGAGCGGGCCCTTTTGATCGTGTTTGGACGCTCGAGCGTGGGAAGTCATGCTTGAGCGAGGAACGCGATGACAGCTTTTTAAACACAACAGCCTTAGATCATTTGGACACTTTTCTTTTTCTATTCTTGATTTCCCCTTTTCCTTTCTCTTGGAAACCCTAGATCCTCATCTTCAAATAGCTTCCATACCATTGAGATCCGCCCAAATTTGTTAGTTGGGGACGAAGAACACTTGAAGGATAGCATTATCTTCTGATTGGATTGGCGATTTGCGATGGGTTCGTGAAGGAGTTCGAAATTGGGGCTTAATAGTTGAGGTAGGGATATTTTTATTCTTGTATCTCTTCTTTCTTGAGGAAATTTCATGGTATAACGTGTGATTGAAACCCTAATTGAAGTTTTGTTGTATGAAATCCACTTTTCAGGTAATTACTCTTTCACTCATCATTTTGTTTGAAATTCCTAAATTTCTCTCTCTAATATAAGTAAAGGTGTAGTTAAAGAACTAGATTTGTGATTAGGGGAAGAAACCCCCAAAATTTAAAGAAACCCTATGTTCCCAATTGGGTAGAAAATTGCCCAGTTAGTGAAATACTCAATTAATTCATGACTTTGGTGAAGAGATAACATATGAGCATTGATGTAATTAACGCAATGAAAATTTGAAATGCTATTGGCCTATGAGTTTTAGGTGATGCTTATATGTGATGATACATGATGCTGATTGTGGGATTAAAGTGTGTTTTAACGTTTGAGTATGCATGAGTCTGTGTGTGGGTTGGTAATGTGCAAAGGTGGTGTGGTGTTGTACCCGCGCGGGAGTTCTAAAAGGTGCCCAATTGCCTTGTCTAGGCTTATCACTGGACGAATGTGGGAAAACGTTTTTGGGTGTCCACACAGTCCTACCGTATAGTAGCCGGCGAAAGTGGAAAAACGGATGATTTTCTTGGGTGCCCACTTCCCGCCGTATAGTAGCCGGTGAATGTGGGGGTTGTATATAAAAAGTAGTGGTTGTTCTCAATTGGGTTCATGTGATGGAATGCATGTGAATTGATTTCTTAAGTTATGAATGTTTCCTTCTTTACTAGATACCTTTACTTAAATTTATCTGAATTAGAGTAAAAAGGTCCTTGTGAGTTATGAATCATAAGTATACATGATTTATTGTCAAACACTCATGTTATATTGCTATTTCACATGGATGCTATACTTTTGTTCAAGGAATTAGATACCTGGATAAACGTATTTCTATTGGGCATCTCGCTCAACCCTAACTTATTTTTAAGGAATTGGGGAAGCTCAACCTCGATGAAGCGCCAGTTCAAATGCTAGATCTAGCACCTTTTGGGACATTAATTGAGATCAATAGCGTCGAATTATCTGTGTGTATTTTGAGGATTTTGTAATGAAACTTTTGTATGCACTTTTGTAAACAAAAAAATTGTATGCCTTGAGGGCCCATATCTTGTTAAGTCATCTAGGTCATTGAACTAGGGCAGGACCTTGAGTACTGTAGGAATGTAATATTTGAATTGTAACTACTTAAGTCTCAGTTCAATGGGAAAGATGACCCATTTTGGGATTTTCTGTTTATGTTACCAATGTGATAACAGGGTTAATTTTTAGGGTGTTACAAGTTGGTATCAGAGCCGTAGGTTAGAATATTTTGGGCTCATGGGAAGTGACATTAGTCGCAATAGGGTCCTTAGATTATCTAGATTGACCCTATGTGTTATGTGCTTTTACGTGATTATGTGGAAATGGGGTTGGAATCCTACGATGTGGCTTTGTCCGTTGCATTCTTCGAAATCCTCTTGGAAAGGCACTTGATCACTGTCTTTTCCACTTGGAGGTCCTTGATTTCCATGGAATTAGCTAACATCTAGGGAGGACAACTCAAGTGTGTTTTATGTATGATTGATTACTTATTTGATTATGATGTTTTCTGAAGGAGTGAGTAAGGGCACTTAGGTGTTGAAAATTGTTATTAAATTTACTCCTTGTTCTTATTTCTTATAGATGTCTAGGCGAGCTAGAGCACGGGGTAGGCCCCAACGAGGTGGCCGAAACATCCCAGCTCAACTTGAGATTCCTCCTCAAGAGGAAGGAGTGGGCCAAAACAATGTACCCGCTCCACCGGCCCAAGGAGCTATGGAAGTGTTACCTAGGGAGATGGAAGGGGCTTTGTGAGAGTCCATGGAAATGTTGAGAGCCGAGCAAGCGGGTAGAACCATTGAGGGCAAAACAAGATCTTCTTTCTTGAAAAAGGAGTTCTTTCGTTCCAACCCTACCATGTATAATGGCGAACCTGACCTAATGAAGGCTGACGAGTAGTTGAAGCAAATAATTAAGTCCTTTGAGATCTTAGACATCAGGGAGAACGAGTTGCTAGTGGCATTAGCAGCTTATCAACTGAAAGGGGAGGCCAGACAATGGTGGAAGTCTGTTAAGCATAGAGTTGATCATACGTAGGAAGCATTCGTGCAAGCTTTTCAAGACAAATTCCTCCCTCCCACGGCTAGAGGACGATTGAGAAAATAGTTTGAGCAACTATTGCAGCTAGATACACCGTTGGCGGAGTATGAAGCTAAATTCACTAGCCTATCCCGTTTTGCACCCGAATTGGTATCTACAGAGGAAAGGAAGTGCCTTGAATTTGAGAAAAGGTTGAGACCGAAGATCTTGATGAAGGTGGTTGGTAACATGATCCGTGACTATGACCGCTTAGTCGAAGCTGCAGCTCATGTAGAAATCACAATAGAGGCCGAAGAGGCAAGACAAAGATCAAAGAGAACATGGCAGTCTGACACTAGAAGTGACACGGGCTCTTCTAAGAGACCTAGGGGTTCTTCATCGTCTTGGCAATTACCCCTGCAACAAACTAAGTCTTCAAGCCATGTGTCAGGTGGGAGTTCAGGAAACATGCCCCGAGCTACCGGCGCATGTTATAGGTGTGGCCAGATGGGTCACAAAGCTGCGGAGTGTGGGCAGATGGGTGGAGCACGACCCCAGCCGATGCTTTCTTAGGGTCAACCTCAAAGTAGAAATCAGCAACAATCTTGTTATCAATGTGGCCAACCTGGACATCTGAAGAAGTTTTGTCCACAGAAAGCGGGAGTTTTGGAGATGGCAGGGTCTAGACAGCTAGGGGGCTCAAAGATGAGTCAAGGGCAGAGACAATCATATCAGCCGGCTCAATCAGGGCAAGCATCCAAGACAGTTCAGGGAGCCTCATCTGCTCAGTCTGCACAACAAACTTACGTTCAGAGAGGTGATGTAGGGGAGCAGAGATCGCAGGGAAGGGTGTATGCAATCACTGCTTCTGAGCAAGCTACGGGTTCATCAGTGGTGCGAGGTACATTTCTTATCTTCAATACATTCGCTAAGGTGTTAATAGATACTGGGGCTTCGCATTCCTTTATTGCCACATCATTTGCATTATTGTTGAAATTAGAGAGTAGACCACTACAAGTCCCACTCACAATGGAATCACCAGTAGGGAGAAAGGTCAATCTAACCCGGGAATGCCAGGGGTGTGTAATTGAGGTAGCAGGTCGACAACTTCCTTTTAATTTCGTAATGTTGGAAATGGTGAGTTTTGATGTGATTCTCATAATAGATTGGTTGTTCGCATATGGGGTGACAATAGACTGTTACCGGGGGAGGGTCACAGTGTGTACTGTAAGTGGTGATCGTTTTACATTATTGGGGGATAGGTATGATAGATTCTTACCCTTGTCACACTATCCTGGTGGCCGAGATCAAATTAATTTTTCTTTTAGCAAGCTTGTGGGAAGATGGAAGTGATGTGGTCCGGGATGAATTCCCAAAAGTAGTGAGTGAATATCCCGATGTCTTTCCTGAAGATCTCACAGAGTTACCACCTCATAGGGAGGTAGAGTTCACCATAGACTTGCTTCCGGGTACGGCACCTATCTCATTGTCACCGTATAGGTTTGCTCCGGCTGAATTAGTGGTATTGAAAGAACAGTTGCAGGAGTTGCTTCATAAGGGCTTCATACGCCCCAGCACGTCACCTTGGGGAGCCTCAACATTGTTCGCCAAGAAAAAGAATGGGTCCTTAAGGTTGTGTATAGATTATCGAAAATTGAATCAAGCTATGGTTAAGAATAAATACCCCTTACCAAGAATAGATGACCTTTTTGACCAACTTAAGGGCTCTCGTTGTTTCTCCAAAATAGATTTGAGGTCGGGTTACCACCAAATGCGAGTTAGAGAAGAGGACATTCCCAAAATTGCCTTTCGTACCCGATATGGTCATTACGAGTTCTTGGTTATGCCTTTTGGGTTGACCAACACCCTAGCTACATTCATGGACTTAATGAATTGAGTGTTTAGAGAATTTCTTGATACATTTGTAGTGGTCTTTGTAGATGATATTCTCATCTACTCACCCTTCGAAGAAGAGCATGAAGGGCACCTTCGTATGATCTTACAGCTTCTTAGGGAGCACCGGCTCTATGCAAAGTATGAGAAATGTGAATTTTGGCTTACGGAAGTATAGTTTTTGGGTCACGTGGTTTCAGGGGATGGAGTTATGGTGGATTCCTCAAAAATAGAAATTGTGTTAAATTGGGAGCAGCCTAAGGATGTCTCCGAAATTCAAAGCTTTTTGGGTTTGGCAAGTTATTATCGCCGTTTTGTGAAGAACTTATATTCTTTAGCATCACTGTTGACTAGGTTAACCCGTAAGGGAGTAAAGTTTGTTTGGAGTGAAGCATGTGAAAACTATTTCCAAGAAGTGAAGTTTAGATTGACTACCACACCCATCCTTATCATTCCGGAACAAGGATTAGACTATACAGTGTATTGTGATGCCTTTAGGGAGGGATTGGGATGTGTTCTAATGCAAGAAGGAAGGGTGGTAGCAATTGAAGGCTCATGAGGGAAACTACCCTACCCACGATTTAAAACTCGCCGCCGTTGTTTTTGCCTTGAAGTTGTGGAGACACTACCTCTACAGTGAGAAATTTGAAGTCTTTTTTTACCACAAAAGCCTCAAATACATATTTTCCCAAAAGGACTTGAACCTATGGCAACGAAGGTGGATGGAGTTCTTAGAAGACTACGATTTTGAGATATACTACCATCCTGGCAAGGCTAATGTGGTAGCAGACGCTTTGAGTAGAAAGTCAATAAGTACAATAGCCAACTTGGCGATGAACAAATGGAAGATGTTGGGAGATGTCAATGAGTATTCTCTGCGGCTCAGTGAATCTTCGGAGCAAACAACCCTCTTTGCCACTACCACACAACCGACTCTTGTTGCAAGAGTAACTAAAGCTCAATTGGGTGATCTAGAAGTGGAAACCATTAAAGGGAGAATCCAACTTGGAAAGGAAGAAAGAGGCCTAAATGTTCATATAGACTCTAGTGTTCGTTACCTTGACCGATTGTTCGTGCCTGAATCCATGAGGAACGAAGTTTTGAAAGACTTTCATCATTCTCGCCTCGCTGTGCACCCGGGGGGCACAAAAATGTATCGTGATCTAAGTCACCAATTCTGGTGGAGGGGCATGAAGAAGGACATAGCCTCTTTTGTATCCTAGTGTTTGACATGTCAACAAGTTAAGGCAGAATATCAAAGACTAGCTGGACTATTGCAACCCCTTCCGGTTGTCGAATGGAAGTGGGAACACATTAACATGGATTTCGTTTCTGGTCTCCCCAGTACCCAGAGGAGTAACAATGCAATGTGGGTAATTGTTGACAGGCTTACTAAGTCGTCTCACTTCCTCGCCATGAGAATGGGGGATTCTATAGAATTCTTAGCTGAACTTTATGTTCGTAAGATCGTCCGCCTCCACGGAGTACCAATCAGTATAGTGTCTCATAGAGACCCTCGTTTTACAGCCAGGTTGTGGCAGAGTCTTCAAAGCATCTTGGTAACTCAACTGAACTTTAGTACCGCATATCACCCCCAAACTGACGGACAATCTAAACGTGTGATCCAAATTTTAGAAGATATGTTGAGGGCTTGCGTGTTAGATTTTAAAGGGTCGTGGGAGAGGCATTTACCCTTGGTTGAATTTGCATATAATAACAGCTTCCAAGCAAGTATTGGAATGGCACCCTTCGAAGCATTGTACGGACGTCCATGTAGATCACTAGTATGTTAGACTGAAGTGGGAGATTCATCTCTGTTAGGCCCAGATCTAGTTCGTGAGACCACTGAGAAAATAGCCCTTATTCGAAAAAGGCTAGTCACTGCTCAAAGTTGACAGAAGAATTATGCAGATAGGAGGAGACACCCTGATCCTTTCAAATCGGCGATCATGTGTTTCAAAAGATCTCCCCTAGAAAAGGGTTAATGAGGTTTGGCCGAAGTGGAAAATTATCACCAAGGTTTATTGGTCCCTATGACGTCATTGAATGAGTCGGGGAAGTAGCGTATCGTCTTGCATTACCTCCTCAGCTCTCAGGAATTCATGATGTATTTCATGTGTCCATGCTCTGTAAATATGAACCCGACCCCTCCCATGTGCTAGATTGGACGGAGATTGAAGTAGATGATGATATATCATATGAGGAGAAACCAATTCAAATTCTTGATACACGGGAACAAGTGTTGAGCAGTAAAACGATTCCGTTAGTTAAAGTGTTGTGGTATCATCATGGTGTGGAGGAAGCAACATGGGAGCAAGAAGCCGAAGTCCGCGAGAAATACCCCAAACTATTCCCAAATCCGGGATGTATTGCATTCCCTACATTTCTTGAGTAACTAATGGAACCTTAAGCCGCAAACTCCTAGTGTTACTTTATTTTGACTTTAATTTTGAAGTAGTGTTACATTTAAATTGGAAGTTGTGGTGAATGTTTGACTTTAACTTGTAGTTGTATTAAGAGTAAACGAAGTTGTAGTTATATCTCTGCTAATTGCTGTATGTTCAAGTGGAAATGTTTATAGATACGTATATGCATGTTGAATATTTGTGAGATGTGTAAAGACTGATGAATGGTGCAATGAGATAACAGAAAACTAGAAAATGTGTATGTTTAGACATGTTTTGTTGATGTTGCCACTGATTATAGCAGGTGGGGGAGAAAAAAAACAATTTCGGGGGCGAAATTCCCTAAGGGAAAGAGTTTGTGACAATTTGTTTCTAGGTCTGCTCGAGTGAGGAAACCGCCGCTCGAGCGTGGAATTGTTACTCCCAGTATCTTATTTTGTTTCTGGCGTGTCCGCTCGAGCGTGGAAAGTTCCGCTCGAACGTGAAATGCTAGCCCCCAGTAATTACACTGTAGCACTGTAAAACCTTTGAGACCCCTCTTTCTCCGCTCGAGCGGGGAAGTTGTCGCTCGAGCGGGCCCTTTTGATCGTGTTTGGACGCTCAAGTGTAGGAAGTCACGCTCGAGCGGGGAACGCGATGACAACTTTTTAAACACAACAACCTTAGATCATTTGGACACTTTTCTTTTCCTATTCTTGATTGCCCCTTTTCCTTTCTCTTGGAAACCCTAGATCCTCATCTTCAAATAGCTTCCATACCATTGAGATCAGCCCAAATTTGTTAGTTGGGGACGAAGAACACTTGAAGGATAGCATTATCTTCCGATTGGATTGGGGATTTGCGATGGGTTCGTGAAGGAGTTCAAAATTGGGGCTTAATAGTTGAGGTAGGGATATTTTTATTCTTGTATCTCTTCTTTCTTGAGGAAATTTCATGGTATAATGTGTGATTGAAACCCTAATTGAAGTTTTGTTGTATGAAACCCACTTTTCAGTTAATTACTCTTTCACTCATCATTTTGTTTGAAATTCCTAAATTTCTCTCACTAATATAATTAAAGGTGTAGTTAAAGAACTAGATTTGTGATTAGGGGAAGAAACCCCCAAAATTTAAAGAAACCCTATGTTCCCAATTGGGTAGAAAATTGCCCAGTTAGTGAAATACTCAATTAATTCATGACTTTAGTGAAGAGATAACATATGAGCATTGATGTAATTAACGCAATGAAAATTTGAAATGCTATTGGCCTATGAGTTTTAGGTGATGCTTATATGTGATGATACATGATGCTGATTGTGGGATTAAAGTGTGTTTTAACGTTTGAGTATGCATGAGTCTGTGTGTGGGTTGGTAATGTGCAAAGGTGGTGTGGTGTTGTACCCGCGCGGGAGTTCTAAAAGGTGCCCAATTGCCTTGTCTAGGCTTATCACTGGACGAATGTGGGAAAACGTTTTTGGGTGTCCACACAGTCCTACCGTATAGTAGCCGGCGAAAGTGGAAAAACGGATGATTTTCTTGGGTGCCCACTTCCCGCCGTATAGTAGCCGGTGAATGTGGGGGTTGTATATAAAAAGTAGTGGTTGTTCTCAATTGGGTTCATGTGATGGAATGCATGTGAATTGATTTCTTAATTTATGAATGTTTCCTTCTTGACTAGATACCTTTACTTAAATTTATCTGAATTAGAGTAAAAAGGTCCTTGTGAGTTATGAATCATAAGTATACATGATTTATTGTCAAACACTCTTGTTATATTGCTATTTCACATGGATGCTATACTTTTGTTCAAGAAATTAGATACCTGGATAAACGTATTTCTACTGGGTATCTCGCTCAACCCCAACTTATTTTTCAGGAATTGGGGAAGCTCAACCTCGATGAAGCGTCGGTTCAAATGCTAGATCTAGCACCTTTTGGGACATTAATTGAGATCAATAGCGTCTAATTATCTGTGTGTATTTTGAGGATTTTGTAATGAAACTTTTGTATGCACTTTTGTAAACAAAAAAATTGTATGCCTTGAGGGTCATATCTTGTTAAGTCATCTAGGTCATTGAACTAGAGCAGGACCTTGAGTACTGTGGGAGTGTAATATTTGAATTGTAACTACTTAAGTCTCAGTTCAATGGGAAAGATGACCCATTTTGGGATTTTCTGTTTATGTTACCAATGTGATAACAGGGTTAATTTTCAAGGTGTTACGCCCCCAAACTTATGGAGCTTCAATACTTTCAGCAGTATTGAGAGACAGTAGGGGCAAGTTGTTGGGATAGATGATGACACACTTAGGCTAAAAATTTTGTAGTGTGGTAAGGTGAGAATTGCTACGTCCTGTTTGGAATCCATTAATGCTACCATTGTCTTAGATTGCAAAGGTATGTTCTACCCAGTAAAGATCTGTGAGGAACAGATTGTTATCTTTAAGGTCGCAATGCAACAGTGCAGTTGTTGTCCTCACCAAAAGGAAAGAGATATCCAGAGTTCAAACAGTGAAGAGGCTGCTACAAATCGAGGTAGATTGCAAGTGACTCAGGAGGGTGAAGTAGGGGCCAATGTAGAGGCTGGTGACCAGAGAGTTGTTGACTTTGCAGTTGAGGTAGTGGCGGTGGTGCCTTCAGTATCCGAGGATGATAGGAAGGTAAAAAGTTGGGAGAGTGTCTCTATGGTGGAGGAAACAAATGGTATGTAGAGATGTCATGTGGTGCACGAAATGTTAGTCCTACAGCCAATTTGGTGGGCCCTATGCAAGGTTTAGGTAGTAGATTTAGGAATGTGGATGGTGTATTATACATGCCAGGCTTCATTAGAAGCTTCAGTGGGTCTTAGTGTAATGGGGCTGGATTAAATTTAGAGGTGGTGTTAGGTAAAGCCCAAGCCCAAAATGGGGGGAGTATTTTTAATCCAACCCAAAATCTTGATGGTATTAGTGGCCCAGGCAGTCCACCTAATATTGAGAATATTTTTCAATCTAGTTGTGGGGTTATGACCTAGCCCCAGATACAAATAATTAAAGATAGTGGAGTGGTTTTGAGAAAGTCTGGGGAGTGTTCTCGCTCTTCACCACAGATTAAGAAGGCTTGTAGGAAACAGAAGAGTAAAGGGGTGAGAAGGAACGTTTGGAACAAGAAAGGGGGTTTGGAGCTTCATAATATTATTGGCCCATCAATTAAACTCAAGAAAGGAGCAATCTGTAGGTCTGCAATGGCTACAATTTCAGTTTCCAGGGCAAGTGCATCCAGTAGAGGTAGAGAGTTACTCAATGAGGCTGAAGCAACCTTACAGGTGTGGAGAGCACTTGGGTTGAACTGTGAAGACAAAGAAGAGGAGGTTGTGAGTAAACTTATTAAGTTGGAGTCTTTGGACATGGAGATGGTGCAAAAGAATGGAAAGGGAGTAGCCAGTTAACTGTTTATTCTAGGAGGCTCAGGAGTGTTATTCTTATAAATTAAGCTTTTATCATGGAATGTTAGGGAGTTAGGTAGGCCTGAAAAACGTAGGAAAGTCAATAGGTGCTTAAGGAGAGGAACATAGATATAGTGCTCTTGCAAGAAACTAAAAAGGAGGCAATCAATGCAGTGCTTGTGAACTCCATTTAGGCTGGTAAAAAAATGGAGTTTATGTCCGCTGATTCAGTAGGGGCTGCTGGTGGGTTACTTTGTATCTGGAATCCTGAGGTTTTTCAGCTCAAGGAATGCTACTGCAACCGCAATTTTATTCTTCTTGCAGGTTCGATCTTTTTTAATTTTAATTATGTAATAGTTAATGTCTATAGGCCAAATGACCCTGTAGGAAGAAAAGGGGTGTAGGATATCTTTGTGAAGCTTTAAACACAGTTCTTGGCCCCATGGTGCCTGGGGGGAGATTTTAATGAAATTAGAAGCATATCTGAAAGAAAAGGTTGCTCTAGGAGGGATAAGAGTATGAGGGAACTCAATGATATGATAGAGCAATTAGAGGTTTCTGATCTACCAATGTATCGTAGGAAGTTTACATAGTGTAATTCACATGAGGGTGATAGATGGAGCAGGATTGACAGATTTCTCTTAAATCCAGAATGGTTGCAGATCTTCAATTTCAAGCTGTGGAGTACCTGGAGTAGTTTCTGACCATTGCCCTATTGTACTAATAGAAGATGAGAGAGATTGGGGCCCTAGACCATTCAGGTTCATAAGTGCCTAGTTTTTGCATCCAAAATTTGTGTCATTTGTGGAACAAACTTGGGCTGATCTAAATGTGATAAGTTGGGCAGGGTTCAGATGTTTGGTCAAACTAAAAGCCTTAAAATCTACTCTAAAGAAATGGAATTTTGAGGTGTTTGGTAATGTGGAGCATAAGCTCAAAGCTACAGAGGAGGCAGCTCATGCCCTTGATCTAGTTGCTGAAGATAGGGTATTATCTGCACATGAATTGGCCAGGAAGAGAGAATTGAAAGGTGAAGCTTGGCAGTTGGTTAAAATGCTGGAGAGGATGTGGTTTCAAAAGTCTAGGCTCAAATGGGCATTATTGGGTGATAGAAATACCTCGTTTTTGCATGTTATGGCCAGGTGTAGAAGCAATAGGAATGTTTTATGCTCCATTATGGTCAATGGAATCACCATAGAAGATCCTCTAGGTATTAAAGCTGAGGTGTTAAATCATTTTAGTAACTTTTTTGCAGAACCTTGGTTGGTAAGGACCACATTAAATGGTCCTTTTAAAGCTATTGGGGATGGCCATGAGTTAGGTTTTTTGGAGGCAGATTTTTTCGAGGAGATTAAATGTGCTATCAAATCTTGTGGGGGAAACAAGGCCCCTAGGCCAGATGGTTTTAATATGGGTTTTTTTCAAAAATGTTGGAATATAGTGAAAGAGGATGTCTTGCAATTTATGAGGGACTTTCACCAAAATGCTAAGTTGGTTAGAGGGCTGAACAGTTCCTTCATAGCTTTAATTTCAAAAATTGAGAACCCATCCAGTCTTAATGATTATAGGCCTATCAGCTTAGTGGGTTCCCTGTACAAGATTTTGGCTAAGGTACTATCAAATAGGTTGAAACAGGTGTTGCCAAAGATCATTAGTGACACTCAATCAGCATTCTTAAAGAGCAGAAACATATTAGATGGTATACTTATTGCTAAAGAGATTGTAGACGGATGGAAGAAGGCTAAAGGGAGTGGAATTGTGCTTAAGTTGGATTTTCAGAAAGCTTATGACACAGTCAACTAGGAATTTCTGTTTTCTATGTTATCAAACTTTGGGCTTGGAACTAAGTGGGTGAGTTGGATGAAGGAATATGTGGCATCTGCTAGAGTTTCTGTGTTGGTTAATGGGTCTCCAACACCAGAGTTTTGTCCACAAAGGGGTCTTCGACAGGGAGACCCATTATCACCATTCATGTTCATCATTGTGGCTGAAGCACTCAATATTTTACTGGCTAGAGCTAAAAATTTGGATCTGATCAGAGAGGCATCTGTTGGCTACTCATTTACAATTTGCAGATAACACCATACCATTTTGTGAAGCTAATTGGAGGGAAATTGTTAATATAAAAAGAATCCTCAGGTGTTTTCAAATCTTGTCAGGCCTAAGAATCAATTTCAACAAAAGTGTGGTTTGTGGGGGTGGGGATTCCTAATGAACTAGGCTAAGAGTTTGCAGCAAGGCTGAATTGTAAATATCAGAATCCACCTCTTAAATACTTGGGCTTGCCATTAGGGGCCAGCGCAAGAAGAATTAGAACTTGGCAGCCAGTGATTGATAAGTGTAAGCAAAGACTTGTTTCTTGGAAGAGAAGATTTATGTCCTTTGCAAGTAGGTTGACCTTGATTAAGTCTGTTCTTGCTAGCTTACCTATTTTTTATCTTTCACTCTTCCAGATGCTTGAGCTGGTAGCAAAACAGATTGAAAGAATCCAATCTTCCTTCCTTTGGGGTGGCTCAGATTTGAGGAGGAAAGTGCATTTGGTAAAATAGGAGGATGTTTCTAAAAGCAAAAGCATCGGAGGGTTAGGTGTTAAGAGAATTAGAATAGTGAATGTGTGCCTTCTACTGAAGTGGTGGTGGAGGTTTGGTGTATAAGATAATTCCCTCTGGAATGATGTAATCTATAGAAAGTACATAGAGCTAGGTTGGAATTGGTTCCCATCCAATGAGAGGGTTAGCAGGATGTCCAAGATTTGGGGTGATACAGTTAACACTGTGGCTACTAGGGCAGAGCTTCTTCAATTTTTTAGAAGTAATGTTGTTGTCAAGATTGGGGATGGTAAAAGAACAAGATTTTGCACTGACTGTTGGTCAAATGGTGTATGCCTCAGAGATGAGTTTCCTAGACTTTACTCTCTTTCAGTTGACAAAGCAAGGTCTGTGTTTATGTTTCATAACTGTAGAGATGAGTTTGGGAATTGGGTCTTTAATTTTAGGAGACCTCTTTTTGCTTGGAAGGAAGAGGAGATGAGTAAATTGATTGTGCATCTCAACAGTACACTAGTGCTCAGGGCAAATGTTGCTGACTGTTTGAGTTGGAAAGTTGATCCATCTGGTATCTTTAGTGTTTCATCTGTCTATAATTGGTTTGAATTGGGTTTTGGTCCTACTTGCATAATCTGTAAATCTTTATGGAATGTTGTTACACCACCAAGAGAACAATTCTTTGGATGGTTGGTTTGGAGGGGTAGAATAAAGACAGCTGGTTTCTTAAGAAGGATTGATATCCTAGATGTCAATGTTGATGTCTGCTGTGTTTTCTATAAAGAAGTGGAGGAAACTATTAACCATATGTTACTTCTATATCCTTTGTGTGGTTGATCTGGTCATTCTTTGTTAGGTGGTGGGGGTTGCATTAGTTTTCACCAGGAACAGTTTAGAGTTTACTAAGGTGGTGGTCTGGTAGACACCCCATTGAGGAAAAAGGAAAAGAAGCTGTAGACACCCCATTTTTTATCAAAATATTTTATATCTTAAAACCCTTTCTTTCAAAATGTTTTGGAAATAAAGTTCCTACGATGTTCCGACGCTCGCATTTCGTTAAATGTTGTGTTTTTCGGTAACCGAGCAAGGACAAAGTGTAAATGAATGAAAGAGAGATGAAATCTTTGAAAAATATTTGTAGACGCGCCCGCGGAGGGGGGCCTTATGCTACAACAGTTCGGACCCGCGATTTTATTGTCGCGGTTCTTAATCTGAACCAAAGAGTCCAAATCTGGCAAATCGTTTTGAGAAACAGATTTTTGAAAAAGTAGTGCCAAACATGGACTGCTTTGCCAGATACAGAGTCGCCACCTAAATATTTTTTAAAATGGGGAAATTTAGGAAACCCTGACTCGGTGCCGAAGGCCACATGTCCGTCATCACCGGAGTTGTCTTGGCTCGGGAGCTTGGGTACGATCGGGGAAGGTCAGCTATGAGCACCCCCTTTCGCCCGGTCCGAAGACCGGCCTTTACTAACCATGATATCCGATTTTGAAAACATTACGTGTTCTTATTCCATTTATTAGCCTAGAATTACTATGTTATGCGCGCAGCAAACAAGTATAGACTAGATTGCCTAATTTGGAAATAAGCATTGCATATCCGTTTGTTTTGAAAAGCGCTTTGGAAATTTGCTACTCACAAGTAGACTAAAACACGGATTTCAACGAGTTCTTCCAACTCAAACAATCTAACCTTCACCCACAGGCATTAAAAACATTTTAACACATAAGCACTTAACCGCATGGCAGGCATACTGTCATGGCAACACTCACACACATGCGGGATGCTAAAGCATAAATACTTACATCGTACTCCATGCCAAAACAACAAACTAGTTAGCAAACATGCATGTCCTAGTTCGTGTTAAAAATGGCTAATGCATCACATGCAAAAATGCAATCTAGGCAGGCTCGGCTAACCCTAAACATGGCATGTGAAATGCAATCAACTACCACATATTAAATTTGTGAATTGAAGTACAGATGCAGTTAGCGTGATGTACCGAGCCTAATGTATGTAATACAAATGTATGGATGCACGCATGCATAGCATGAGGCATGCTAATTTTAAAGATGCCCTAATCTACCATCATAAGCAGGTAAATAAAAGGGAAGAAAGAAGTGGAGATTGGAAGACATACACACCACCCACACACACTTATTACAGGTTTGCCCTCGCTCGGAGGGACCAAATAAATATTACAAATTAATTAACTACGCAAGCTAATTTAATATTACAAATTGCCTAATCAACTAAGCAAATTTACTAAACCTAAGAAAACAGGAAAATCGCCTCGGGAAATGCGCCGCCATGCGTGAGCTGCCTCTGTTTTCCTTCCTTCATTCCTCTGGAGGTTGCCAAAACCTCAGGACTGCTTCCTTGGATGCTGGGAGACATCACCGGCTGCATGGAATTGCCACCGGCAGTGGGATGTGGCCATCGGCACAAAGTGAAGCTGTCGACTGGGAAATGATTGCCGGTCGGCACTTTACACTGCCGGTCGGCAGAGTGTTCCTGCAGAATCTGCAAATGACAGCAACAGAGGGCAAGGCAAAGCATGGCAGCACAATTCAAGGCATATATGCACCAACCATGTCCCTTATCATGATAATGACTCAAAGGGGCATGTGCCTCTATTCTCGGACCACCAATCACGTATTTCCATGCATGATGGCCCAAGGAATCAAGTATGCAACCTTCATGTCAAATAAAATGCAAACCAATCAAACAAACTAAGGCCCAATTCCTATCATCAAGTCAAGGAACAAGGCATGTATGCAAAATGCAATGCAACCTAGGCATGCAAGCTAAGGATGCAACATGGCATGGCGATACACTTATGCAAGCATGCAAGCAAACATGAGGCAATGCTAGCCAATGAAAAGGTGGTGTAAAGCATGATTTGGGCGGCTCTAATAAGGCCCAAAACAGTGGCTAAAACGACCAAAAGAAGAGACCAAAACACATATACACACATGCACATGTTAAGGCCCAACACTTAGGCACAAATTAGACAACCCTCAAGCACACTTGAAAGGGACAATCACGGACAAATTAGCATGCATTATAAGCTTTGGAAACATGTAGGAGATCATGCCAAATTAACCTACTCATGCAAGCTATACGTGCAACGAGGCCCAAGGACCTAAAGCATGATCATATGACTCATGAAGCAAATGACCAAATTGGGTCAAAACAGTCCCAAATCATGCAAAAACAGGCCTCAAGAATCACTTAGATGGCATCTAAGCAACCTAATCCTAGAGGTATACATCATGGCACAAATATGAAGCATGGAGTACCAACTCTTGAAGCAACAAAAGGACCACAAAATGCAAACATTTAGGCATGCTAAAAGGACTGAAATGACATGGTGGGTGGTTCCAAACCACCAAAATGATGCAAGAAACACATTCTACACATTCACATACTTGAAGCATACAAACTCAAATGCAAATGAGCTATACTATGCATGCCAAGATCAACCCAAACGACTATGGACAGAGCTAAAACATGGCAAAGTGAGCACAAAACCTTCACAAATATAAGCCTAAAACATGCTAGAAACAAAGGCGCACAACCTAAGGCATGTTAAGGGATCACAAGGCATTACATGGCAACTATGCTAAGCATGCATGGAGTACCAAAACCAATTTAAAATCATGTTATATTATGGAAATATAAGCATGAAAAATAGCCTATACATGCTCAACACACACTCAAACATAGGCTCCCTTTAGAGGCCAAAACATGCCCTTTTCAAGGACAACAAGGAGAGGGGGTGGCCCTCTCCCTTTAGAGACTTCAAGGCACCATCTCCACCACTGAAATCCCTCAAGATTTCAGTGGTGAAGAGGCCCAAACACCAAAGTCCCGAAACTAACACAAAATAGCACAAAATAAGGCCTTTCAAGGCCTAAGAGGGGTCAAATACCCTCAAATCACAAAACACCCTTAATAAGCAATCAAGAGGGTCTAAAAGCAGAACTTTTTTGTATTATACACCAAGCTCAAAAACGAATTTAAGACAGGTAGAAATAAGGTGCAAAAATGGGGAATAAAGGGGTGAGATTCTTACCCTTGAAGCCTTCTTCAACAATGATGCTCCAATGGCCTTCCTTGGCTTGAATCCAACACCAAAGTACTAAAATCAGTCCCTTAGAACCTCAATAGCTAGACAAAGGTGAAACACTAGGTGTTTGTGTGCAATAGTAAGACACAAAACACCTAGAGCACAAAAGAGAGGGAAAGAGAGATAGGATGTGTATCTAACCCTAACCCTAGAACTCAAACCCTAACAATGGCTGTCTAAGCTCCCAAAATATCTCAAGTGTCTAACCTCTCAAGCCAAGACACCAACCTCTCCCTTTATGGAACTTCTTGTCTTGTAAAGCTTACAAGACAAGCTTCATAAGAGGGAGATCCCTCCATACACTGTATGGAGGGGAGCAAAAAGTAAGACAGCTGTCTTAAAATATCTGCAAAAGCAGATGCACAGTAGTCGGCCGGCCAAAAATGCCATTTTGGCAAAAAAGAGTGCCGGCCGGCACTAAATAGTGCTGACCGGCAACAAATAGTGCCGGTCGGCAATATACATTGCTGGTGGCAGCAAAAACCAGCCGGTGGCCTCCAGCCACTGCCGGTGGTGGGTGGGGATGGTCTACAAGCCCTACCCTGCCTCTCAAAAGCAAGATGTCAGTGTTTGGTGCAAAACCAGACACTAAACGGTCGGGTTCGGAGATCCTGAGGCAAAGCGCGCGAGCCGAGGCCTCCGGGAACTCCAAACGAACACAAACATGGATAATCACCGAGTGTTCAAATGGTGACGTCCAAGTCTTGAGGACGGTCAAAAATGGGGTGTCTACAATATTTCAAAACACCTTGTTGAGGGATTTGGAGTTGAAGAAAATGAGAGAGGAGAGAAGAAAACTAGTTGAGGAGAAGTTCGGCATAAATCCGGATAGGATCGAAACTGAGCGGCTTCACCAAAATAGGCATAACTTTTTGCACAGTTGGCATTTTGATGCAAGGTTGCACCATTGGAACGCTTCAATTTGGACATAATAATGACCTAAAAAGGAGTCCAGACGAAGGAGTTATGCCCATTTGAAGTTGGACCTGGAAAGCAGAATTTTGCCTGTCGACCAGAAAAGTGGTCGGTCGACCCAAAAAGGTGGTCGATCGACCAAAAAAAGTGGCTGTCCGAGCACTAAGGTCCCAAACTCAGATATTTGGGAGATATTTTCCCTCCAACTGTCTTCCACAACCTCCAGTTGTCCTATAATCAGATATTTCGACCTAAGACTTGTATATTGCTATATATGAGGCATTTCTCCCATTTTGCAAGGGGAGAACATTTTGAGCAATTGTGGGAGCTTCTCACACTAAAATCTCTCTCTCTCTCTACAAATTTCAGAGCTAAATTTTAGCTTTTCTCTCTAGTTGGCTCTCCCTCTTGCCCTTGTGTACATGCAAGAGATATACTTGGAGATATACCTCTCCTTTGCCTAGGCATCCTTGATCAAACTTGATCACCATTGGGCTGAGGTAGCTTTGGACTTTCTTTGAGTTCCAAAAGGCTGATTTTGGCTCAGATTTTGGGTGGTTTTGCTGCTATGCTTCAAGGTGCTTCGAGGATAAGCACTTCCCCCTTTCAAGCTTGTTTTTACACACTTGCTTTATCCCCCTTTTTCCATTGTTTTGGACTATTTTGGGGCTGGTTTTGAACCATAAAAAACTCTAATTGTGAGGTTCTGAAATGGTGGTTTAAGCCTTGTTTGGGTAGGGGGTGTTTCCTCCCTTTTGCTCCTTGACTTGTAAGGCCTTTTGAGCTAACTTTCAAGCTTTTCAAACAACTTATTTTTGGCCTTAAAACCACTGAATTCCAGAGGAATTTCAGTGGTAGAAAACTTTTTTTGAGGTCTCAAATAGGAGGGGGTGGCCTCCCCTCCTTGTCTCTCCATGCCATGCCTTGTTAGCACTATAAAGTAGCATCTTTTTGTGGCTTATGTTAGCTCTTTTCAAGCATGTTTTTGTGACTTTTAGGACCTGATATGATTCTGTTTTGGGCTGGTTTGGTCACCTCTTGCATGCTTCATGTACTTGTAGTGCAAATCTTGCTTACTAGCCTTGTATGCTTGATGTTTTGGCTCATTATTCTAGCATATGTTGGCTCCACTCCAGCATGTTTTTGTTCATGTTTTGGCATGCTCTAACTCTATTTTGAGTGGTCTTCATTACTCAAGCTTTGTTTTGTATACTTGTAGTGCAATTGTGCTAAATTGCCTAACATGTGATATTGTTTTGGCCTTTAAATCTAGCCATTCTTTGCTTATTTCAAGCATGTTTTAGAACTCCATTTGGGCTGTTTTGGGCTGCCTTGGTCATATGACTCATGTTTTGTATAGCTATGGTGCAAATGCCTTGACTAGTCTTGAGTTTTGAGGCCCCTACCATGCTATACTTGTGATGTTTGCATGCCTTGGTACCATTTGGCATAGAATTTCAGAGCTTATATCTTTTCCATACTCCCATGTTTATCACTCTTTAATTGTGTTTAAAAGTTGTGCCTTTATGCCTTGTTTATGAGCCATCATATGAGCATGCATTTCTAGCTTCTTGTGCCCAAGTTTCAGGATGTTTTGGCCTCTGTTTTGGCATGGTTTAGATTTGTCCATTGTTGGTTTAGTCATTTAGGCTTGGTATTGCATGCCTCTTGTCAAATGCCCTTTACTAGCTTTGATGTTTTGGGCCTTTAACATGTTATGCTTGCATTGTTTGCATGCTTGAAGGTCTTTAGCATCCTTTTTCAATGCTGAAATGTATACCATTGCATGCTAGCTTTCATTTGTTATATCGCTTTGAAAGTGGTCTTAAGCCCTCTGTTGGTTTGAGTGTGAAATAGAGGTGTTCATGCCTAATGGTTTTAGCCTTCTTTTGAAGGTTTCTACTAACCAACGGGATGATGCTTCTTTCATGCTCAAGAAGCTTATGGCTTGGTCCGTCTTTCCAATTATAGGACTTCTCACTTTTGGACTTAACCAATTAAAGGATGGATTGGTAATCTAAAATGAGTAAACAAAATTGAACCAAGTAAAACATGTCAAGATAACATGTTTGAGTTGCATTGCATGTGTTTGGATCAGACGTTAATCCAAACAAAAGGAATGTGGCACGTTTCATACTCCAAGTGATGAAACCTGTAGCATTTCTTGGTCGCCAACCCTCTTGATCATGCATGATAGAGGTGGAGGCTCTTATATTTTATTTGTGCATTCATTGACTTGTGCAAACTTGGTTTCTCGGCCATCGTGCATTGCGATGCTCGGTTGGTGGCCCGAGAGTCGAGTACCACACTCCCTTGAGCTTAAGAAATAATAGGGAGAGTAGTTGCACACACATGTCTTGCAAATACACTGTTGTGCCCCTTGTTGTTCTCTATTGCAGCAAAACTAGAGCTTGGCCAATCAACTGGTCGACTGACTAGTAGGGGTGGTCAACCGACCACTTTTTCTGGTCTACAACTAGTTTTTCTGGTCTACAGCCTCCTTTTCTGTTCGGCACCTACCAGAGAGTCCCTGTGTTGGAGCAGAAGCAATCTGGAAGTTTGTGCAACTTTCAGAGAACAAATCAACTGCAAATAGAGGCAATTGGTGGCATAGCAATGGATTTCCGAGCGAGGCAATCGAGCACGCATGCATCCCTCATCCTGAGGCCATTTTAGTGCTTTTGTTAACTTAGAATAAGTTGTTATCTTAGTTATAAAGGTGTTGTAATTAATTAGTCAATGCTTTTAATTGATCAATTCATTTTGTGCTTTAGCTAGCTTAGAATAGTTAGTTGGTTCAATTCGGTTTGTAATAATTAATTAACTAGTTGGTTAATTAGCTTGGTTTGTAATAAGTAGCTTAGCTTAGCTTATTATTCGGACCCTCCGCCGAGAGAGCAAATGTTGTAATAAGTATGCGTGTGTGTGAATGTCTTCCAACCCCATGTCTTTCTCCCTTTTATTTACTAGCTTTTGATGGTTAGTTTTAGGGCATGTTTCAATTAGCATACTTATGCTTTGCATGCGTGCATCATTCATTCGTATTGCATGCACCAGGCTCGGCGCATCATTCAAACTGTATTGAATTTCAATACTTACTTGAATACGTGTTTCAAAGCATGTTATCAAGTGTTGCATTCATATGCCACCTTAGAATAGCCGAGCCCACTTAGTTGCATTTTGCATGTGTTGCATTAGGCATTGTTGACATAGCTGGGATCATGCATTGATTACTAACTAGCTTCTGTTTTGGCTCGGATTACACTGTGAGTGTTTACGCTTTAGCATCCTTGCATGTGTGTAAGTGACTACCATGATAGCATGCTTTCCATGACGCTATTTGCTTAAGTGTTTAGCTGCATGAATGCCTGTTGATGAAGGCTTCATTGCTTGAATTGGAACAATTCATCAAAATGTGAGTTTTAAGCCCACTTGAAGTGGCAAATCATGTTGTTTTAAGCCCACTTGAGGGTGGCAAATCCGCATTTTAGCCTACTTGCGAGTAGCACCTTCAAACCATTTTTGAAAACGAACATAAGATGTTTTGTTCCAAATCGAGTGATTTAGTCTATACTTGTATGCTGTGTGCATCACATAGTAAGCTAGCTAATAAACCGGAATAAGAACACATGTGTTTTCAAAAACAACATATCATGTTAGTAGAGGCCGATCCTTTGATCGAGCGAGCGGGGGTGCTCATTTCAGGACCTTCCCCTCTCGTACCCAAGTTCCCGAGCCGAGGCAACTTTGGTGATGACAGACACGTGACCTTAGGCACGAGTCAGGGTTTCCTAAATTTTCCAAAACAAAATATTTAGGTGGCGACTCTGAAATCTGGCAATGTAGTCCATGTTTGGCGCTTTTCGATTCAAAATTGATTTTTCAAAACCAATTGCCGGATTTGGACTCTTTGGTGATTTATCAGTCTTACATTGCACTTTGTGAGATTAGATTCAGAACCGTGATAGGAGTCCGAACTGTAGTCGCTACGATCCCAATTTGCACCCTCGCGTGTGGAGCGAGTTCGGGGCGGTCTACAGAAGCTATGGAGTGTAATCCCATTTGTAATTTTCTAGTCCATTTGGAAACTAAGGAATGATTGTGTGTTTAATGGGGCGCAGCCTAATTTTGAAGTTCTATATGATACCATTAAAGTGCGAATTTCCTTGTGGGTGAAGTCCTTAGATTCTTCTCTAGCTTATTCTGTCAATGATCTGGTTCATAATTTGCAACTTGTGAGAAGGTGTCTGGGTTGAATTAGTAGCAGCTCGCCTTGGTTTAGAATTTGCTTAACCAGTCAGTGTGTATGTTGTTAGTGGTTTAGAATCTGCTTTGATGCTTAGTACTTTGCTGCTGGTATTGCTTTTGGAGTTGGTTCTGGTTTATAAAGCAGAGGTGCTATCATTGGTGACTAGTATTGCTCAGCTATGTATGTTGTTAATTTTGGTTTGATGCATAGTACTTTGCTGTAAATTTTGGCTTGACTAGTATTTCTAGTGTCATAATCTATTAATTTTGGGTATGCTATTATTTTGCTTTGATGCTTAGTATTTTGCTGCTAGTATTGTTCTTGGAGCTGGTTCTGGTTGTCTGTTGTGTAGCTTTGTGGATGCTAGATGTTCTGTTGGTCTGGTAAGATGGTTGTTTGGGTTTAAGACTTTGCTTAGCTGTTATGTTGGCTGCAACTCTGGGTTACTATATTGGTTTAGCTTTGTTTTGCTCTGTAACTCTAGTCTGCTATGTTGGTTTTAGTTTTATTTTGGCTGTTTTTTTTTTTTTTTTTTTTTTTGCTCTGTTTGTTGGTTTCTCACCAACTTGGAGCTTGGAGCTTGGAGCGTGAGCTCGTGCTGTGCTCCTCTTTATTGATGTATTTATCATACTTTGTATTTTTTCATCAATAAAGATCTTTTTTTTGCTGATAAAAAAAATCAATAATACCTATTTCATTGTCAACTATCCAAAAACTTTAATAACATTATATTCCAAATATCATATAAATTTATACCAACCAAGTGTAATCCATCTAAATTAAATATTACATACAAAAACACTGGATTTCCAAAACAAAGGATTGTAAAAAAATAAATATCTTGCATATATAGAACAAATGTTCTTCGTACACAAAAATAAATATCCACAATAGCCCACATAAAAGCAATTCGTAAAAATAAATAAATAAATAACCATTAGCACTTATTCAATAAAATTGACATTCCAAATTATAACAACTATAAAATTAATAATTTCCTGTTGCGAAAGAAGGGAAAAGGGTGAGAACATAACAAAAATTTAAGGCATAAAAGTAATTTTTCAACAATAAAGAGCATATAAACTCAAAATGCTGTTGTACAACAAGAATGATGGCCAACATTAAATAGAAATGGAAAAGAATTATGAAGCATACTTGGAATCAACCCATCAAAATAAAATGATGTAGGAATAGAAACACAAGTAGTAGTACGAAATGCATCTATGAGAATTAAAAACTGGTGCCAATCGAGAACAAAATAGGAAAATGTTGTCTGAAATGGTTCATTTCAGTTATGCTCGTTGGAGATGAACAAGAAAGAAGAGTGATTTCATTCAAATTTAAGGCATCAAGGGCAAGAAGAAAGAAGATTGACAACAAGGTAATGCAAAACATGACGATCAAGAAGTGGAAGATGGTATGCCTCCATATATAGCTACATGTAAAATAGGATACATGTACTTAAAGTTGACATCTGAGGAAAAAAAGTTCAAAAAAATTGTCCATATCTCCAAATCAAATTTGCTTTAAGAGTTACAGCTTCAGCACACAGACCATGCCAACTCTCAAAAGGGAAAAAACAGAAGGCATGCATATATTATACTATTTCAAAGTACAATTTGGAAAAAGGGGTATCATATAATATAAGCAACCAACACTAACATATTCTTGATTTTCATCTCAAAACCTAGTTGAAGAAAATTCATTTTGTGCCATTACTTTGCAAATGTGCAAGATCTGTGAATCACAATGTTTTATCTCTATGACATCGTAATCAAATTAAACATGTTAACTTCTAACAAATTGTGTCTTCATAAATTATTAAAGAAAGGTAATTCCTACACCTTCAAAGAAATCCTGGCTTTAAACTATCCAACATATCTTAGTTTAAGGTATTTCTAGCATCTCAATCGATAGATTAGTCAAACAATGGAACTACTCCAAAGGGATGGTCCATTAGATGCCTATGGAAGTATGACATCTATTAAGGTTTCCCAGTCAGTTTATATGCTAATACTCTCAAAAAGTAAAAGTTAATGAATTGGACAAAAATAAACAATAATATGGTAGAGCAAATAGGAATCTGAGTAATATTCAAAACCATTAAATCCTGGGGAAAAACTAAAATGAAAAGGAAATGAAAGCAATAACAATAAATTACCCAAAATATCAATAGTTGAAGCATGTAATGATTTGAACATACATTTTTTAGTTTCTGCCACATGTATTCATTCTCGTATACCATATGCGAAACCTGTTTCTGAAGGCAATCATGCTCTTCCTTCAAGAGCTTGTTTGCTGCAGTCAACTTCTTGTTCACTAACCGAATGTTGGTAGCCTTTTTCTTCTGCTTCTCATGGCACCTTAAAAGAAAGAAAGAAAAGAAAAAGGGTAAATTATGCAAATAGTCCCTGTACTTTGCACGATGTGTCAATTTGGTCCCTGTAGTTTCAATTTGCTTGATTTTGCCCTTTCATTTAACGGATTGTGTCATTTTAGTCCAATAAATAACGGTTGTTAAATTAATTTAACGGAAGGTCAAATAATGTGTCAATTTGGTCCCTATACTTTACATGATGTGTTAATTTGGTCTCTATAGTTTCAATTTTCTCGATTTTGACAAGGACCAAATTGACATATTGTGAAAAATACAGGGACCAAACTAACACATATTTTGACTTCCCGTTAAATTAAGTTAACAACCATTATTTATTGGACTAAAATGACACAATCTATTAAATTAAGGGGAAAAATCGAGCAAATTGAAACTACAGGGACCAAATTGACACATCGTGTAAAGTACAGGGACTATTTACATAATTTTCCCAAAGAAAAATTAGTCTTTCTTTCAATTTCACTACCAATCTTTAAATGCTTGTGGGGGCTGAATACTGGGAGTCGTAAAGAGGCCGAATATTATTGGACCTGGAGAGTCGAAATATATACATCGCATTCGGCCCCGTCTTGCACATTCAAATCCTATCCTATTCGGCCAAATAGCCGGTTGGCGGTTTGCAACAAAAGAAACCGAGTAAATAGTTATACGGCGAATTGAAAGTGAGCCCAGTTCCAAGGCTCAAGAAAGAAAAGATATAAATAGAAGAACATCAGCCAGAAAGAGGTATGTGAGAATCATTACACTTAACTTAAAATACAAGTAATCTAGATAGTAGAGATTGACTTGCCCGTCGGAGTGCTAATTCTGGCACCCCCGACTAGAGTGTTTATTCCTTTTGAGGTTGTTAGCTGAGGATCTCGAGCGCCCCGATTTATCGAAAGAGTATTTCCAAACCACTTTCCCCACAATTGGCGCCGTCTGTGGGAATATTCAAATGCATCCATGGCGAGTGTAACGGAAGACCCTCCGATAGTCACTGACGAGACCACACAGAGAGATGACCTCACTCCAACAAACATGCTAGGACCAGAGACCATCGCCGCAAGACGTGCCTTGAACTTCGACTCACCCTCGACTTCAGCGCATGAGACAATGCAAACGATTATGGAACAAGCAAAGAAAAATGAGCAGAGGTTGGAGAACATGATCGCTGAGAACGAACGTCTCCGTCAGAATTTGGCCTTGGAAATGGCAAAGTCCAAACAAGCTGTACGCCAAGATCCAGAACGACCTTTGAAGGCAGGTAGTCGACAACCTCGAGCTCGACAACAAGACACTGACAGTGACTCCGACTCATTATCCCCGGAGCCCAAGAAGAAGGGACGACCCGAAACTACCAGTTCCTCTAAAGATAGTCCACGTATAAGGCATAAGCGAAGACGAAATGGTTCAGACGAAGAGGACCAACACGATCCCTTCGTGCGACGGATCGCAAAGGCAGTACTACCCAAGAAGTTCAAAGCCCCGTCGTTCACCTTGTACGACAGGAAATCTGACCCCACTGATCATATCCGTCATTATAAGCAAGCCATGACGCTGCATGCAGACGACAAGGCTCTCATGTGCAGAATATTTCTGAGCAGTTTGGGGCCATTGGCCGTCAGATGGCATTATAAATTGGAGTCGGCATCGATTAAGAGTTTCCATCAACTACAGAAATCGTTCAGGGCAAGATTTATCACCAACAAGGTCTAGCCGAAGCAAGTCGACTCTCTCTAGGCAATGCAGATCCAGCTGGAAGAAACTCTATGAGCTTATTCGGCGCGCTATTGGGAATGCTTCAATCTTGTCGATGATGCTTGCAACAATTCTATGGCCATTATCGCCTTTAAAATGGGTTTGCATCCTAATAGTGCTCTCCGCAGTTCCTTGACTAGAAGACCCCCCAAAACAGTCTGGACACTGATGAAGAAAGTTGAGGAATACTGCAAAGTGGAAGATGACGCCCTGAGGGTTAAAGCCGGAAACCTAGCCAACAAGACGGCCCCTTATGAAATTGCTCAGCCGTTAAATTTTGTACCACCTCAAAGCCCTGAACCACGACATCAGGCCAAACGAGACAAGAGACGAGATTCTCGCCAATCAAGCGACCAATGCCCCCACCGAACAAATGAACAACTGCAAGTCGATAGCAGGCGCACAAGGCGCGCCGACAAGAAATATACGGAGTTGTCAGAGCCGATCAGCGTGGTTATGTCCAAAGTCCAACACCTTCCGTTCTTCAAATGGCCATCCAAAATGGTGGGACCTCCCAACACGAGAAGACGGGATAGGCGGTGCGAGTATCACAAGGATCATGGCCATGACACTGAGAGTTGTTATGCATTGAAGGATCATCTAGAGGAATTAGTACAAGACGGTCGGCTGCAACAGTACGTCCGAAAAGGCAATTTTACCAGAGCAATAGCCGTAAGATAGGATTCGCCTCCACTCAGCGTGATCCACATGACATACAGCATGCCAATGTCATCCTCGGTACATACGATTCAGTCAAATTCTGACCCTCAAAATCAATTCATTCTGGCTAAACAGCCCCATGAAGCTGCGAGCATTGCATTTGATGATTCAGATTTGGTCGGAGTGACGTTTCCCCACATTAATCCCCTGGTAATCGAGTTACGCGTAAACCGATTCACCGTTGAGCGCGTACTCATCGATCCAGGGAGCACATCGGAAGTTATATATTACAAGACATTCACCAAACTCGGCTTCTCCGAATCGGTTCTTTCTCCAACTCCCTATCCACTATTTAGCTTCAACGCCAACCCAGAATACCCGTTAGGGAAAATCACACTACCCGTTCAAGTGGGCTCCCGAACAGTGGATATGGAATTCTTGGTCGTCAAGCTGATATCGCCGTATAATCTCATCATGGAGCGAACTTGGTTGCATACTATGCAGGTTGTGCCAAGCACCTATCATTCGCTGCTACGCTTCCCGACAGAACGCGACATTGAGCAAATCTGTGGCTCCCAGAAATCGGCACAAGCATGTTATCTCCTTACCGGAAAGACGCCAAAGGAGTTGCAAGTGAATTCTATTGAGGTGCCGGATCGGGAGAGCCTCGACGATGTTAGGCGGCTCCCAAGTGAAAAGGCCACGGAAGCCCTAGATCGAGTTGAAATCGACGGAAACCCAGACAGGTTCTTCATGGTCGGCGCCTCCCTGAATCAAGCCGATAGAGAGCAGCTAATTTCCTTCCAGCTCGGCAACCTTGATGTATTTGTGTGACAACCCTCACCTCTGATTACTGCTAAACTGTGACTGAACATGATAAGTAACTGATTATGATGAAATCCTGAACTGATTGCATGAGTATGTTGTTTGATTGCATTTCTATCTGTTTATCAATTGATTGATCTGTTCATGTATTAAGTTTTCAACTGCAAATTGAAGTCTTATCGGCGGCCGAATTAGAAATTGATTAGTGTTTTATGCTAATTAGAATTTATGTGATTTTATGGTAGGTTTAATTTAAATTTGATTTGGAATGATTAAACTGGATTAAATAATGTAAATCACATTAGTTCACGTAAATTACCAAAATGCCATTAGTGGGCCACTTTCATAAATCATCTTGAGACTTGATTATATGTCAATTTGCATCATCTTCATTTCCTCTAGAGACCAAAAATGTGAGAGAGAGCTAGAGAGTTGGAAGAAATTGAGTTCACCTAGAATTGCTTGGAGAATTAGAAGAATTGAAGAGTAGATTGCATAATTGAGCTTCTAGACTTGGAATTAAAGACCTAAGGTAGAGATTTCACCTTCTTCATTGTGAATTTGAGTTGTATCTTGCAAGGTTCATGGTAATTTAGAGTTTAAAGTCAAGGATTAATTTGAAGAATTGAATTATGAGCTAATTCATGCATGCATGTCCATATTCTTTCATTTTGAGGTTGTTTTGCATGAATTTCTTCCATGCATGTGTACATTTTGAATGTGGTCCATGAATTCACCATGTTCTTGAGCTAAAACTTGCATTTGATCATGTATTTGAAGCTTTGAATTCAATTGAATACACGCATGCTATGTTTGAGCTTTGTTCTTGAAGTTTATTTGAAAATGGTGTTCAATTGACTCACCCTTGGGCTTTGATTTTACAAATTGATCTTCGAAACATGTTATATTATGGGTTTAAAGTGTTTTTCCAGAAAATGGGCCCAAGAGGTTGAGTTTTGAGGTGTTGAATGCTTGGTTTGAGCTTGGGAGGCAAATCTGGAAATTCCAAATTTTGGCTTCCACGCTCGAGCGACCGTCTTTTGTTCAGAGCTCCGCTCGAGCGAAGGAATGCTGGCTCGAGCATAGATTGCAAGCTCTCAGGTTTTTGGTGCACGTAGACGCATGCTCGAGCGAGGGAACCTACGCTTGAGCGAGGACTGTGTCTTACGCTCGAGCGAGCGTCGAGCGGGCGTCGAGCGAAGATTTTCAACATCCAGCACTTTTGCATTTTTACAGACCGCTCGAGAGAGAAAGTCCACGCTTGAGCGACCCCACTATTTTGACAAGCTCGCTCGAGTGAAGAAAGCCACGCTCAAGCGATACCCCTATTTTCTAAAAATTTTGAAAAGTGTTTTGAAGTACATCTTTGCATCCTCATTTCATCCTAGGCATTCCTAGGCCTAGTTTAAGGCATCTTAATGAGGTTATTGACGTAGAACCACACCGAGTCAAAATATGGGCTAAGATGTTAATACCAAGTGTGTAACTTAGTGTGTGTTCATTCTGTAACTGTGGAGGGTTGGCATCCGAGGACGCTCATTAGCCGCTATTAGCCCAGTGCTCTGTGAGTAACAATGTTGTAAAGATATGTTCAATTATGAATATTTTCTGAATGCTTAACTATTCTGTTTACTGAAACGTTATTGTTTAAGGAATGAATGTTTGTCCTATTTATAAACTGTATTTGTGGTATCTATAACAATTTACTGTTACTGTGTTGTTACTACTACTGTCACAGAGATCTCTGTCGGTTCCCATGTTTGGAACCACTACTGTTTACTATTATGATGGCCATTAACTGACTGTTCGGTCTGTTAAGACCAACCGTACTGTTTGTTATTGGATGTACCACATATGACTGCTATGTTTCCAAGCAACTGATATGACTGTTTATTTACTGAAAGAACATTCATTTTTAACCTCTTTACACAACTGTTATTCACTGGGCTTTAGCTCACTGTTTATATTTATATGTAGGTGTTCAGGCACCGGATCGATGCTAGGAGCGTCGGGTTAACTCCCTTTTTGTAAAGCCAACCATTGTGCCTCACCTCGAGGTTCCAAGTCGTCTCAAGCCAAGGCTGCTTTAGGGTGTCTCAATTTCACTCTTCCGTCTCTGTTTTGTAATATTGTTTAAGAGTTGTACTGTACTCTGAATGTTTGTACATATGGTGTATGTATGTTTTGCTTATGAATGTGAATATGTTCAGAAAAGTCTTTTTTTATACAGACTGTCACAGCTCATTGGACATCTTTTATTACTGTTTTGGCTTCCGCCAGCCCCTGTACTCTGTATTACTATCTTTACTATTAAGCAGGCCTTTAGTAATCACGGATTACTGGCCGGTTATGGTGCTAAACCCATAGGGGCGGGTTTGGGTCGCGACAATTTGCGTAGACTCCATATGAGATGCCGGGTGTAGATCCGTCAGTTGCACAGCACCGTTTAAATGTTGACCCTAAATGCAAGCTGATTATTCAGAAAATTCGGTGGTCAACCGCAGAGCACACTGCCGCCGTTGTTGAAGAGGTTGACCGGTTGCTCGATGCCAGGGCAATCAGGGAAGTGACCTACCCTACATGGCTCTTGAATACTGTGGTTGTGAAGAAGAAAAATGGGACTTGGCGAGTCTGCGTTGATTTCACGGACCTAAACAAAGCCTGCCCCAAGGATTGTTTTCCCCTCCCCAGAATAGACCAACTTGTAGATGCGACGGCACACCATCAGCGTATGAGCTTCCTTAATGCTTACAGAGGCTACCGTCAAATTGCGATGCATCCGGAGGACCAAGACAAAACTACGTTCCTCACCCTAAGAGGAACCTATTGCTATAAGGTTATGCCTTTTGGGCTGAAAAATGTAGGGGCAACTTACCAAAGACTGGTCACTGCCATGTTCAAGGAGCAACTCGGCCACACTATGGAAGTGTACATTGACGATATGGTGGTCAAGTCCAAAGAAGAGCAAACTCATCTACCCGATCTGGAAGAGACATTCGGCATTTTACGCAAACACAAAATGAAGCTGAACACTTCCAAATGTGCGTTTGGGATCGGCTCTGGCAAATTCTTGGGTTGCATTGTCAACCACCGAGGAATCAAAGCCAACCCGAGGCAAATCACAGCAATCTTAGAGCTCGGCTCCCCTCGTTCAGTAAGAGAGGTTCAAAAGTTGATGGGGATGGCCACCGTACTCAACAGGTTCATCAGTCGATCCACAGATCGCTGCCGACAATTCTTTCATACACTACGGCAAGGCAAGGCTTTTGAATGGTCCGCCGAGTGCGAAGTCACTTTCAACGGCCTCAAGACCTACCTCCGATCAGTTATGCTCTTCACAACACCTTCGGCAGGTGACCCGCTCATTTTGTATCTGGCAGTTTCTGATCGGGCCATCAGCGTCGTACTGATAAAGGAAAAGCTGGGGGAGCAGCGGCCGGTGTATTATGTGAGCAAGGCAATGGTTGACACCGAAACACGCTACCTTCCATTGGAAAAACTCATTCTGGCCCTCGTCATGGCAGCGAGAAAGTTGATGCATTACTTTTAGGGGCATACCATCGGGGTACTAACGGACCACCCCCTCCGGTTGGTACTCCGTAGTGCAGAAGCATCAGGGCGCGTTTCAAAGTGGCTCTTGAACTCGGCCAGTACGATATTCAGTTTTTGCCTAGAACCTCAATCAAAGGACAGGTGCTTGCCGACTTTGTGGCCGAATTCACAGGGGGTCTTGCCGACTTCAAGTCTGATGAAGTTCGACCTAAGTTGAACTGGAGAATTTATGTTGGGGACATTTGGCAGTTATACTGTGATGGATCATCCAATCAACAGGGCAGTGGAGCCGGAGTAGTAATCATGGCTCCCGATAGCGCAATAATTGAGCAGGCCATCAAACTCGGCTTCGATGCATCAAATAACGAAGCCAAATACGAAGCCTTTCTAACCGGTTTGCGGAATGCACATCTGCTGGGTGCTCGGTGTTTGCTTGTATTTTGCGATTCAAAACTGGTGATCAATCAGCTAAAGGGGGAGTACGCGGCCAAAAATGACCGTATGGCGGCTTACATGAAAACAGCTAACTCCTTGCTGGCAAAATTTGACCATCATGAATTGAATCAAATAACACGAGATCAGAACACACACGCAAATGCCCTGGCTTGCCTAGCCTCCACCATTAACTCAGAGATTAAATGGACCATCGAAGTAGGTTTCATCCCGGAGCCGAGCATTGGCCCTTCAGAGGAAGTCCAAGTCAATGTCATAGAGTCAGAACTGAGTTGGATGGATCTCATTGCTGCATTCCTGTCTTCCGAACAACTCCCAGCGGACAAGAGAGAATCGCACAAGCTGCAAAACAAAGTCTTGAGATACTACTTGGATCCGCAAGGAAAGCTTTATATAAAATCCCTTTCTGGTCAATACCTCGAATGTGTGCATCCGGACAAAGCTGAAGAGCTTCTGACTGAAATACATGAAAGCAGTTGTAGCACACATTCTGGCGGGAGCTCTTTAGCTCATCGAGCTGTAACACAGGGGTATTATTGGCCGACAATGAGAGCAGATGCCAAATGTTATGTGAAAAAATGTGAACAATGCCAGAAGTTCTCCCCCTTAACCCATCTGCCTGCTGAAGAGTTAAGCTCTATCACCAGTCCCTGGCCATTCGCCCAGTGGGGACTTGATATCGTCGGACCATTGCCGAGGGCCCCAGGGAACAAATGATACTTGATTGTCGCGACAGATTACTTCACAAAATGGGTCGAAACGGAGGCATTAACGCACATTCAAGATACTGATCTTAAGCGCTTTGTATGGAGAAATATCATAAGACGATTCGGCATTCCAAGAGCACTTATCTCAGACAACGGCACCCAGTTTGGTTGCGGCGTCTACCGAGATCTATGCAGTAAGTATGATATCTGGCCTTACTTTTCCACGCTGGCTTACCCACAAAGCAATGGTTAAGCTGAAGCCTCTAACAAATCCATTATGGACGACATCAAGAAGAGACTAGAGAAAGCTAAAGGCAAATGGGTCGAAGAATTGCCGAGTGTGTTGTGGGCTCATCGAACTACGCCGAGTCGATCCACTGAGGAAACGTTGTTTGCTTTATGCTTTGGAACCCAGGCAATCATACCCCTGGAGATCGGCCTCCCAACCTTGAAATCGAAAGTTTTTGATATGGGCCAAAACGACTTGATACTGGCCTTGGATTTGATTTTGATTGAAGAACGAAGAGACCGTGCCCTTGCATCCATGGCATGGTATCAGCAGCATCTTGCTAAGTCATATAATCAACGTGTTCAGCTGCGCCGCTACACACTAGGAGAGTTGGTCCTGAAGAAGGTACTCTCCGCTACCAGGAAACCAGCTGATGGAAAATTGGGCCCTAATTGGGATGGCTCATATCAAGTCAATTCGATCGCGAAAGTAGGGGCATATCGGCTCAAAGACATGTCTGGAAGGAGTCTGCCACGGCCTTGGAATTCAACACACTTGCGTAAATTTTATCATTAAACCCGACCTGTGGGGAATGATACTAGTTTCAAATGGTTCACCATGTACATATTTCACTCTTGCAATGCAAAGTTTCTCATTTCCTTATCGCGTAATTCAGTTCAAAATCCTCCGAATTTGGAGCGCCGTTCATGAATATCACGATTAGCCAGATTAAGTCTCTGGATTCGGAGCCCCATCCGTGCATGACACCTTTGGGCCGATTAAGCCTCCGAATTCGAAGCGCCGTTCGTGGATATCACGGTTGGTCAAATTAAGTCTCCGAATTCGGAGCCCCATCGGTGCATGATACCTTTGGGCCGATTAAGTCTCCGGATTCGGAGCCTCATCAGTCCATGACACCTTTGAACCGATTAAGCCTCCGGATTCGAAGCACCCTTCATGGATATCACGATTGGCCAAATTAAGTCTCCGGATTCGAAGCCCCATCGATGCATGACACCTTTGGATCAATTAAGCCTCCGGATTCGGAGCGCCCTTCGTGGATATCACGATTGGCCAAATAAAGTCTCCAGATTCAGAGCCCCATCGATGCATGATACCTTTGGGCCGATTAAGTCTCCGAATTCGGAGCCCCATCGGTGCATGACATCTTTGGGCCAATTAAGCCTCTGGATTCGGAGCACCCTTCGTGGATATCACGATTGGCCAAATTAAGTCTCCGGATTTGGAGCCCCATCGGTGCATGACACCTTTGGGCCGATTAAGCCTCCGGATTTGGAGCGCCCTTCGTGAATATCATGATTGGCCAAAATCAAGTCTCCGGATTCGGAGCCCCATCGGTGCATGACACCTTTGGGCCGATTGAGTCTACGGATTCGGAGCCCCATCGGTGCATGACACCATTGGGCCGACTAAGACTCCGGATTCGGAGTTCCCTTCGTAGATATCACAATTGGCCGACAAAAAGCCTCCGAATTCGGAGCCCTAGTCGTGCATAACACGTTTGGGCTGAATAAGACTCCGGATTCGAAGCGTCTTTCACGACGAAGGTTAAAGCATACAAATATTCGAAGTGGAATGCTTTGTTAAGCTGTGCCGGCAAAAACTGTTTACACTTTAAAGCATACAAACATTGAAAATGAAATGCTTAAATTAAGTTGGGCCGGCGCAACCGCATAAACATTAAAATATGCAAACATTCGAAACGAGATGCCTAATTAGGCATGTAAACTTTCAAAATAAAACACAAACATTTAAAATAAAATATTTTATTAAATTAGCCAATAGATACATAGCTAACGCCCAATCTGTGTTGGAGCGTTTACAATATATGTTCAATTCTATTCGGCATCACCCTCGTCATCGCTCTTCTCAATTTCGAAAGCGTCAAAAGGAAAGTCATGACGTTGATATAATGGCGACGCCGATTCAACTCCTGCTCCTTGGAGTGCCTCTGAGGCTTGGAGAGCCTTAATCCACCCGTGCCTAAAGCCCCGATTCTCGCATCGGCAAACCTCCTCCGTGAGTTTCTCTCTTGTCTTGTCTATCCCGACTCTCCGGCCGTCGTGGAAGCCTTTTTCATAACCCATGGTCCTCGCATTTTCTACGGCAAACATGTTTGCCGTATCTCGATCGGCAATCGCATGACTTAATAGCCGTTGGGTCACTCTCTTTTCCACGACCGGGTTAGATTGACCTGCCGCACGCGGCTCAGTGGTTTGAGCCTTCCTAAGCTCCCTAAGCTCATGTTCAGCCTTCTCCGCGCGAGCCTCCAACCTTCGAATGCGTTCGTCCTTCTTCTCTACTTCTCGTCGCGCAGCGCGCAGGCGCATGCCGACTTCATAAGCGGTATACAGCCCCTTCACCGCCCCATGGATGCCCTCTCGAAATACTTCAAAATCCTGTTGACCAACCATCGACTGCTGGACTTCCGGTGGAAAAATCTGTCGAGCGAACTCGACTGCTACACCTGGGTCGTTAACAATAGAATCCGCCTCCGTCATCGGTTTATTCCCTACAAAAATCGCAAAACTCAACAGTCGCGGCGTCGTGTCGGGCTCATTTTTCGATCGCGGTCACAGGGAGCTTCCCCGTTGCTGTTTTTCTTTTCAGGGTGATCTGCTTCGAGGACTTGGGGGCTGACGTTTTTCCCATTCCCTGGACATCCTACCTCATGTGCGTGCTGGCTCACTGCTACGATTCATTCTAGTATCCAACTCGACCAACGTTCGCCCTTCTCCTCTGCTGTTGAAGAACAGTCTACTTGACATCAGCGTTAATATGACCTTCCTCAACAAACTGGTTTCAGTCGAGTATAAACATAATAAGTGGAATTATGGGCGAAAAAGAACCCACCTCATTTATCCTTAACACATGCAGCGCCCCCAAGGCGGTTTCATTAATTACTGACGGCTGGACATAGTGCCAATCGATCTGTGCCACAGCCACTCCATGAACTCATGGTATTCGGCCTTTGGAGTTCATACTGGCTAGAGCAAGGGCAGGTTTATTAATCTGATCGGCTATTCTACGATTGTAAATTAGTCGCCTGGGCGAAGTGCCGATCGATTGGTGCCGCAGCCACTCCATGAACTCATGGTATTCGGCCTTTGGAGTTCATAAATTGGCTGGGGCAAGGGCAGATTTATTAATCTGATCAGCTATTTTACGATGGTAAATTAGTCACTTGGGCGAAGTGCTGATCGATCGGTGCCGCAGCCACTCCATGAACTCATGGTATTCGGCTTTTTAAGGTCATACTGGCTGGGGCAAGGGCAGGTTTATTAATCTGATCAGCTATTCTACGATTGTAAATTAGTCGCCTGGGCGAAGTACCGATCAATCGGTGTCGCAGCCACTCCATGGACTCATGGTATTCGGCCTTTGGAGTTCATAAATTTGCTGGGGCAAGGACAGATTTATTAATCTGATCGGCTATTCTACGATGCTAAATTAGTCGCCTGGGCGAAGTGCCGATCGATCGGTGTCGCAACCACTCCATGAACTTATGGTATTCGGCCTTTGGAGTTCATACTGGCTGGGGCAAGGGCAGGTTTATTAATCTGATCGGCTATTCTACGATTGTAAATTAGTCGCCTGGGCGAAGTGCCGATTGATCGGTGCCGCAGCCACTCCATGAACTCATGATATTCGGCCTTTGGACTTCATAAATTGGCTGGGGTAAGGGCAGATTTATTAATCTGATCGGCTATTCGATGATGGTAAATTAGTCGTCTGGGCGTAGTGCCGATCGATCTGTGCCGCAGCCACTCTATGAACTCATGGTATTCGGCCTTTGGAGTTCATATTGGCTGGGGCAAGGGCAGGCTTATTAATCTAATTGGCTATTCTACGATGGTAAATTACTGAATTGCCTAATTATCTAATCGTCAAGTGTACACGAATGTTTTATCCAAAGAAGCAAAAAGCAATACTATGTATCAATAGAAAAATTAAGCACAAGTAATAGCAAAGTACAAGGGAAATTTTCATTAGTAAATTGGGCACAGACTGGAGCCATTTTACATGTGAAAACTACTAGATAAAACGCTACAAATTTGCAGGGAAATGCCTAGCAAAAACTTAAAAACTATAGCCATACATAAAAACTACTAAACAAAAAGCTGTAACATTACATTCAAAATCCTTAAACAAAAATAACTATTGTCGTCCTAATCAATCCTCGGAGTCAGACTCCAGCGGCTCAACATCCACTTGCTCGTATGGAATCGGCATAGCCAATGTCACATTAGCAGCAGCAAGGGCTTTGAGCCAACTGTGTTTGAATCCCTGATTCTCGAATTTCTTCCACATAATTGGCGAGGGCAACGCTTTGTCTAGCCTCATACGCCTTCGAAGCCTCAGAGTCATCTACTTCCTTCGCTAACTTCAATTCTGCCAAGTCCGCCTCAAGTTTGGCGATCGCCTCTTGGGCTGACTTGAGCACAGCTTCGCTCGCATTCGCCCTCTGCTCGGCAGCCAATCTAAGCTGGTCTGCATTTCTTGCCCTCTCCATCTCGGCCTCGGCCCTTGCAGCTTCTATCTTCGCCCTCGCCGCTTTGAACTCGGCCCGGCTCCTTTGGCCCTCAACTTCAGATTGTAAACGGCCAATTCGTTTGATGGCGTCGTACTAGCGACGACCTATCTCAGCTATCCTTCCGACCGTCTACAAAATAGGAGATTAAAACCAAAATATATGCATAAAAGGGAAAGACAAGATCAAGATATTTACCAGAAGAGCCGATTGAGCAGCTAACGCTATTGCCAAAAGGTCTGGCTCCGAGCGGAAAGCCGTCTTGTCAGACGGCAATGAGACTGATGAAGCCATGCTCAGCGTCACAACTGGATCTTTCATAGCCGATGCGTCAGAGGAGATCGGCATATTTTTTTATCTTTGGTTGAACCACAAAAGGCACAACCGTATCTGACTCCTCTAAACGCAGCCGTTTGTCAGCACGGTCTTCTCCAGAGCTGACCTCAACCTCGGCAGGATGTTTCTCTGCCCTTCGTTCAGCCGTCTCCTCCTCAATAACAAGCAAGGGGGGCTCAACATTGGCAACGAGTGGCACTTCGGATCGAATGGCCTCTGCTCTCCGCCGCGCGGCCATTCGTTCAGCGTTTTTCTTTTTGGCAAGTTGTGTGGGTGACAACCCTACCATATCTTTAGGGTACGCACCAGGAAGGTCTTTTAATCCAATAAAGACGTCATCATAAACTTCCCCTCGACCCGAGGTGGATGGAGGGTTGGCTGAATTGAGGCCGGCTTCCTCAAAGGCTACCCTTAAAGCCTCGTCTACTTCGGCCTCAGACTGGCCTGATTCTTCAGCGACCTCAGCGGCTTCCTCATGCTCTGAGTCGGATCCTTCAAAATCGATTTGTCGCAAGTTCCTGAAGTTGGTTAAAATAAGAGCCGTAAGAAACTCTTCACCCCTCGGAATCGGGATGTTTTCTGCTGCCGAGAAGGTCGTGTACGTCGGCTCGTATCGAAGAAGAATGTAGGCTACCCTCCCTTGTTTCTGAAGGCTTGGACGACCGAATTATTTCAGCGCGACTTTGATCTCTGAAAGAACGGCGTCGTCGGTCGAAGTCAAGACTTTCTTCAAATCTTTTCCTGCACAAACCGAACCATGAGATCTCAAAAATGAAGCTTTATAAATATAAGAAAAATAAACGCAAAAAGCTATACGGCCACCTGGTTCGCCCCTCCGTGTAGGAATAGGATCAAGGCAATCCTCGCCTTCGCCGAATTTCTAGTTACCTCGGACAACGACCATAACATCATCGACACGCTTGCCAGAGCTGGAAAGCATAGTCACTAGTTGATGGTCGGTGTCCTTAGCCCTAAGGAAATAACGTCCATGCCGACCAGAAGACTTGGCCAAGGCGTAACAATGCCGAATAGTAGGTATGCCGAGGTTAATCCTAAGGCGACAGTTTAGCTCTATAATGCCCATTACAATTCTAAAAAAGTTGACATTGGGTTGAGAGGCGATTAGACCCCAATGGCGAAGGACAGCCCTAAGAAATGGATGAAGCAAGAAACGGATTCCGCCCTCTACAATTGATAAGAGAGAGAAGACGATTGTGCTTTCATCATCCCTTCCCATATCGAGAGTGTCGTCTGTCACTTCATCATCCCTTCCCATATTGAGAGTGCCGTCTGTCACAAGTGACAGACAGACATTATTAGGGATAGAAAAATGGCGTCGAAAGCCAGAGATTCGATCCACGGAGAGAAGGTCTTTCAGATGCTTTGCCATTTCGGTCAGCCTATAGGAGCATACTAAACTAAAGGCAAACCAGGAAAGGGGATTCAAAGCAGAGAGGAAGAAAACTTACAAGAGACGAAGAGGACAATGAAGGATGAATGGAAGTTACAGAGGTGAGTCGGAAGGCAGTCCCAAAAACTCTTAAGCGTCCAAAAATGTGTGTTCAAAGAGACGACAAGATTTTAAATCAAGATAAATGGAAGCGTACGAAGGGGCGGGAAGTTGAAATGATAACCGAGAGGCGTGCGATCTGACATCCGCGTTGGAATGAGGTTAGCCGCCGAATTTCGGCTCTGACTTTTTGAGTTCGAAACCAAACACTCCAGCTAACTATCGTTAGTGGAGTGCTTAGGGGGCAATTGTGGGGGCCGAATACTGGGAGTCGTAAAGAGGCCGAATATTATTGGACCTGGAGAGTCGAAATATATACATCGCATTCGACCCCGTCTTGCACATTAAAATCCTACCCTATTCGGCCAATTAGCCGGTTGAGTAAGGGGCCGAGTGAAAAGCGGTTTGCAACAAAAGAAGCCAAATAAATAGTTATATGGTGAATTGAAAGTGGGCCCAGTCCCGAGGCCCAAGAAAGAAAAGATATAAATAGAAGAACATCAACCAGAAAGAGGTATGTGAGAATCATTAACTTAAAATACAAGTAATCCACAGAGTAGAGACTGACTTGCCCGTCAAAATACTAATTCCAGCACCCCCGACCAGAGTGTTTATTCCTTTTCAGGTTGCTAGCTGAGGATCTTGAGCGCCCTGGTGGATCGAAAGAGTATTTCCAAACCACCTTTCCCACATATATTTATCTATTTATTTGACCTATGTGTGCCCACCACTAGTATAAAATAAAATAAACACAAACCCTACTCTATTATTTATTCACCACATAGGGAAACAACACAGCAGCCACGGGAGAGAGTTTGAGACAAGGGAAAAATAAAAAAGAAGAAATTGCAATCAAAGAACTTTTGGGCGTGTGGTAGGGTTCTAAATTTCTTCTTTATTTTATATTTGTTTTTTATCCTTATTCTATTTTTTGATTTAATTCATTAATGGGGAGGTTGTAGGTGTATGTAATTTGTGTGTATATATATACTGTTAAAAAATCTAAGGAGTTAAATTCATGCATAAAGAATGGTGTAATTTTTAGTTCAAAAATTCTGCACAGAATCACAAACTTTAAAAATCAAGAAACCGTATCAAACGAATGAATTTTGAATTGAAATTTTTACAGTAGATTAATTACATATTGAATTTCATATATGAATTTTCTCATAATTTTTGGGAGTTAAAATCCATATAAACTAGTGCGTTCAAATCTGTCCAGAAAATTGTTTTAAAACAGTAATTTCGGAAGTATTGTTCTCTTTGGATATAAATCCAAAAATTATCAAATCAGCGTCATTAGAACCGGTTACGAGTCTAGTTTCTTTAATTTTTTGCCTTGAGTTGATTGCTCATGTATACTAAGAGAACCGTCAATTTCTTTAAAGTGCTGCAGAAAACAATCTGTTTGGGCATAATTAATTGTAAATAATTATTTTTAGAAGAAAATCAAGTAAAACCAATTGGGTTTGAAAATTAGGATATATTAGTTGATATCTGGAGGATTTTGGAATTTTTCGAACAGCATGGAGTGGGTTTTGTAATTTTCAAAGTTAGCGAATAGATTGGGAAAGCTTGTCTAAAACTTTGTTTTATCTTAAAATTACTTTTAGTTAAGTTTCGATCGGAACCCATATCTTGGGTAATTGTAGACCTTGAAGAACATGAACTTAGGTAATATTTAAGAGTAATGGTGAGTTGGGTTAAGCCGTGTTGGTGCGCTTTAGTTTGAGGCTACTTAGTTCCTATTCTTTAGTATTTTTAAATTAGTAGTGACATGTAGTTTTCATACTTGGTTCAGGGCACTAGTTGGACTTTTATACTCTATTTGAGGATTAGATTGTTCCGTTTCCAGGTGAGTGGTTGCATGCTACATATTTTCATAAATCTTCCCCTACCCTGAACTGTTGGAAAATTAAATTGTTGTTTCAAGACTAAACTGTTTTGATAAATTATTATATTATCAATGGAATCAAATTATTTCTGAAACATGTGTGAACTTGGCATACTGTAAACTATTTGTTTTGGTCTCATGTTTGTAATGGTGAACTACCATGTTTTGCGAAACTGATGTGTATTAATTATTAGGACCATCTGATATTTTAGTCCAGGGAAATTATTCCACTGTGTGTGGTGACTCTGGCCACTAAGGAACAGATCCGGGTTGGGCCGTGATGACTCTAGTGCTCAACGATTGTAAGGAAAAGACCTAGGTTAGGCTAGGTGACCTTCAATCGGATCGTCTTAGAGAAAAGGCCCAGGTTGCCACCTTGAGGATGACTCTTAGTTCGATATTGGATCCAACGTAGCTTATAGCCTTGAGAATTGTCTGGCATGTTACTTGTTATTTCTTGGTACCTAGAAAATTATTGGCGTTCATGTTGTAATCTGTTTTAAGTGAAAAATGTCATTTATCATGTTCTTGAGAGACCTGAGTATTTTAACTGTTGAACTGTGGAACCTTCTTTTTTAAACAGATTCTCTTTACCAAACTGTATGCCAATCTAGTTTCTGTGATATATATCTTATTTTTTGGAATTGATCCCCGTTTTCAAAACTGTATATACTATCCATGTTGCTACTCACTGAGCTATCAGCTGACTTAGTTGTTTATCATTTCCAAGTGTTAGAAGGACTTAGAGTGGACTTGTGGCATAGTGGAGACTCGATTGCATGGACCTCTAGGACATTCATTTATTTTCTTTAGCTTGTTATGTCGAGTTTTGTGCATACATTGTGGTTGGGTTTGATTTGAAATTATTTTATTTTATTTTATTTGCGGTTTGTGTCCCATTTAGTATATTTTTTTGGAAGTTGGTTGTGGTTGGCTTTACCATTTAGTTTTGTGACATGTCAGTGGATTGGGTTTTGATTTATTTATTTTTGGGCTATCGTCACATTTATTCTTTTTGATTTTGGGTTCATATTTAAGGCTTACGTGTGCCTTGGGCTTAGTACTTGTAGGCCACAACCGGTCATGCCCGGAGTTGGGGTGTGACAAAGAGAATATGATTAACTAAGGTTTTTCACTCAAATTGATTGAAAATATGAGAACATTATCAACAATCACACCAAAATCAACATTGAAACCTAAATTGAAAGCAAGAGAACATGAATAACTAGAGTTTTTCAGCCAAATTGATTCAAAACTTGAGAACATTTACAGCAATCGTGTCAAACTCAAAATTAAAACTTAAATCAAAAGGAAGAGAACATGAATAACTAGAGTTTTTCAGTCAAATTGATTCAAAACTTGAGAACATTTATAGCAATCATGTCAAACTCAACATTAAAACCTAAATCAGAAGGAAATGAACATGAATAACTAGAGTTTTTTCGTCAAATTGATTCAAAACTTGAGAACATTTATAGCAATCGTGTAAAACTCAAAATTGAAACTTAAATCAAAAGGAAGAGAACATGAATAACTAGAGCTTTTCAGTCAAATTGACTCAAAACTTTAGAACATTCACAACAATCATGTCAAACTCAACATTGAAACCTAAATTGAAATCAAGAGAATATAATTAAGTTTGGGTTTTCACTCAAATTGATTAAGAATCTGAGAACATTAACAGCAATCATACCAAAATCAACATTAAACCCTAAATTGAAAGCAAGAGAATATGATTCACTAGGATTTTTCACTCAAATTGACTAAGAATATGAGAACATTAACAGGAATCGTATCAAAATCAACATTGAAACCTAAATTGAAACCAAGAGCATATGATTAACTAAGGTTTTTCAATCAAATTGATTGAAAATATGAGAACATTATCAACAATCACACCAAAATCAACATTGAAAGCAAGAGAATATGATTGACTAAGGTTGTTCACTCAAATTGACTAACAATCTGAGAACATTAACAGCAATCGTATCAAAATCAACAATGAAACCTAAATAAAAGGAAGAGAACATGAATAACTAGGGTGTTTCACTCAAATTGATTCAAAACTTGAGAACATTTACAGCAATCGTGTCAAACTCAACATTGAAACCTAAATCAAAAGGAAGAGAATATGATTAAGTCGAGTTTTTCAGTCAAATTGATTCAAAACTTGAGAATATTTACGGCAATCGTGTCAAACTCAAAATTGAAACTTAAATTAAAAGGAAGAGAACATGAATAACTAGAGTTTTTCAGTCAAATTGATTCAAAACTTGAGATCAGTCACCACAATCATGTCAAACTCAACATTGAAACCTAAATTGAAATCAAGAGAATATGATTAAGTTTGGGTTTTCACTCAAACTAACTAAGAATTTGAGAACATTGACAGCAATCGTACCAAAATCAATTATGAGCCCTAAATTGAAAGCAAAAGAATATGATTCGCTAGGGTTTTTCACTCAAATTGACTAAGAATCTGAGAATATTAACAAGAATCATATCAAAATCAACAATGAAACCTAAATTGAAACCAAAAGAATATAATTAACTAAGGGTTTTCACTTAAATTGATTGAAAATATGAAAACATTATCAGCAATCACACCAAAATCAACATTGAAACCTAAATTGAAAACAAGAGAATATGATTAACTAGGATTTTTCACTCAAATTGACTAACAATCTGAGAACATTAACAGCAATCACATCAAAATCAACAATGAATCCTAAATCAAAAGGAAGAGAACATGAATAACTAGGGTTTTTCAGTCCAATTAATTTAAAATTTGAGAGCATTCACAATAATCGTGTCAAACTCAACATTGAAACCTAAACTGAAATCAAGAGAATCTAAAAATATAAACAGCTATGGTACCAAAATCAACATTGAAACCTAAATTGAAAGTAAGGGAATATGATTAATGAGGATTTTTACTCAAATTGACTTAAAATATGAGACCATTCATAGCAATCACACCAAAATCAACATTGAAACCAAAATTGAAAGCAAGCAAATATGATTAACTAGGATTTTTTACTCAAATTGACTAAGAATCTAAGAACATTAAGAGCAATGGCACCAAAATAAACTTAAATTGAAGGTAAGAGAAGATGATTAACTAGGATTTTTCACTCAAATTCACCATGAATATGAAAACATTAATAGCTATGGTACCAAAATCAACATTGAAACCTAAATTGAAAGTAAGAGAATATGATTAATGAGGATTTTTCACTCAAATTGACTCAAAATATGAGAACATTCATAGCAATCGCACCAAAATCAACATTGAAACATAAATTGAAAACAAGAAAATATGATTAACTAGGGTTTTTCACTCAAACTGGCTAAAAATCTGAGAACATTAACAACAATGGTACCAAAATCAACATTGAAACTTAAGTTGAGGGCAAGAGAAAATATTAACTAGGGTTTTTCACTTAAATTGATTAAGAATTTGAGAACATTAACAACAATCACACCAAAATCAACATTGAAACTTAAATTGAAAGATGATTTACTAGGGTTTTTCACTCAAATTGTTACAACCCAAACCCGCCCCTAAAAGTTTGGTCCATGACCGGCCTGCACTTAGGCCTCAAAACAAAATTTCACAATATTAAAATCATATTGGGGCCTAAAGTGGAAGTAGAATAAAAATAATAATAATAATGTTCATTGAGCTTGTGCATACATGACGACTAAAATAATTAAAACATTTAACTACACTTTCCATATTTACATATACAATAACAAGGCTTATACAGATCTCACACACATATACATAAATTCAATAAAATACAAAATTCTAACAATACAAGGTTAAAGCCTCGACACATAGGCGTATCTTGGGTGGCTTGACATAGCACGTTCACAAAAGAACTTCTGAGGTAGACCTAAGATTGGTTCCCGGGTTGATCACCTACATACATACAAAATACGGAGTGAGCGATGCTCAATGAGTAATAATAAAGCAAAGAGAATCAAGTGAATAATCTAGATTTAAAAGAAATATAGCACAATACTCTTCCAAAATTACATCATTCACAACATTATTCATTATCATATTTACAAAAAGGCCCTAGGCCCACCGTATAACAAAACGGCCTTGAGCTCACATATATCAAAATGGCCTTGGGCCTAATCATATATCAAAATGGCATCGAGCCCAATCATATATCAAAACAACCTTAGGTCCAAACGTATCATATCGTATCACTGTATCTGATCATGGAGTAGATGGAACATCGACATGTCTCCACCTCTCCTTGGGCCCAATTCATGTATGTATGGATCCAAGAGGTGGCTCATACGAACTCTAGAGGTGGCTCCCACTGTGGCACTTAGTTTCGTACAGCACTTTATTCCATACCAGAAATCAATAGGTCTTAAAGACCGAATAAGTCATATCGTGTCATAGCATAAACAAAAAGGATAAACGGAACGACCTTAGGCCCACCACATCATATTATAAATAATTCACATTTTATATCCATATTCCATATCACAGGCCTTGTTAACTCATTTATTCGCATAAAACATAATTCTAGAACATCACAACAATTATGTATCAAAATAAATATATATGAACATGTTTTTACAATATATTATATTACTCACAGTGACGGGCTACTGGTAGCAGTTGGGCGATGTCCTTGTCTTGACCTACAAATTACATAGCACAACATATTGAACATAGAATTATTCTCTAGATTAAAGTTACTTTTCTTAATCTTTGATTAATCAAATAAACCGAACCCTTACTTTGCCTTAACCAATTACTTATGCTATTTGTAAACTCATTAGTCCTCAATGGGTCATAATTCATATCAAGGAAAATATGAAGAAACAGAAGGAAACTGGATTAGGAGAAGAAATGGCATGAAACGAGTAAACAGAAAGTGAACAACCTTCACTAATTTGAACATATCTCTTTGAGCACTCATAATTTGGGTGTGAGACTACCACTATTAGAAACTAGACTTTTGAGTCTTGAATTTAGGCTCAAGAATCACTTAAAACGGAGTTCGGATGAAAGAGATGCTTATTTGAAGTTGGGCTAAAACAAAGATGTCCCGCACCTGCGAGAAACAAGGCCACACGTGCGGAATTGGGCCACACGTGCGGGACAATGTGTTTTTATTTCAGAATCAATTTAGGCGCTGGAAGTGGACTGCCGCACGTATGTGCGGCAGTAAGCCCCGCCGCATGTGCGGCTATGGGCAAAATCTACTGTCCAAAAATCTCTGTTGGTTCTAACACTTGTTTTTCCATTTTCCAAGCTAGATTTCAACTGAAATCACTCAAAATCATGTAAAGCTAATGGAAAACATGAGATTATGATTGTTTTCTAAATCAAAACATCAAAAATACAATGAATCACCAAGTAAGGAAGATCAATCTCCTTATTTAGTTCTTTTTCAAAGTTTTTGAAAAATTCTTCTTCCATATTCACATAGATCTTCATTTCATATGTAATTAACCATACAAAACCTCAAGATTAAGGTTCAACTTCTCATAATCAACTTCAAGATAAGTAAAAATAATGAAATTGAATCTTAAATCAAGCAAATCTAAGGAATCAAGGTTCAATTCCATGAAGAGGGCTCATTTAAGCTTGTACTTCAAAACCCTAACTCACTTAGGTGTTAAATCTTCATCTTGAGTCATGAATTCAAACAAATAATAGGTTAATCCTAAGAAGTTAAGTTGATTTCTACATATCTCAATTCAAATCCTTGTTTTTCAAGTTCCTCTTCTTCAATTGTCTTCGAATTCCATGGATGTTGAGCTCTCTCTCTCTCTCTCTCTCTCTCTCTCTCTCGTGGTTCTTCTCCAGAACCTCCTCCTCCCAATATCTCTCTCTCTCTCTCTTCTCTTCCTTTTGTTGAGCCAAGCAAGGCTCATATACATATATATATATATATATATATATAATATTTAATAAAAACCAATTTAATTTGTTCTGAATCAAATTTTTACGAAACTTCATATTAAATCCTAAAAATCATGCTAATTATAATTATGTACTCCATTTTGGTTTCTGAAGCTTTTAAGGCCTTCAATTTGTAGTGCAAAGTTAACAACCCAAACACACCTTAACGAATCAAACAAAATAAATTTTCAATTAACTTTCCCAAACAGCTCTAAAAATTCCCATTAACATATCCATGTACTCAATTTCGTAAACCCATGAAAGTCAACAATTTCAGTTTCAAAGTCATAACTCAACAAATAATTTCTCAATACAAACAGATATAATTAAATTAAAACACATTAACCCATAATTAAATAAAGATAATTTCTTATATGCATTTTGGGGTCGTTACATTCTCCCCACCTTAAGAAGTTTGGTCCTTCAAACTTGATTTACCCTGTCACAAGTCCAATTCATAAATCTCAGTCTCCTACTATAGTCCAGTTTTGCCTCAGACATACAGCATCCCTCAATCATTTAACAGTTCACAGTCCTAAGCGGTCAATCTCCATAAAGTTTGTTCCAAGAATCACAATTAATTCGTCATTTACTGGCCAATTGGTAACCCAATTGATAATAATACCCGGTAACATCAAAACATCATCTTATTATTCACAATCCTCATACATTTCAATTTATTGATCTATAAGTCATAAACTAATTTTCTTCAAGTATTTGTTTCTATGCAACTCGTAAGCCATCAATCATAATTCAAATTCATTAGTGCCACAAACAGTCTCAAATATTATAACTCTTCGAAGAATAAAGAAATATTCACTACTCAATCATGCTCCCGATGGCACATTCATCCTACAATAATTGAACCAAAATGAACAAATGGGTTTTGAATCAATAACTTTATGGCACTCTGTTCACTAATGATTTAGGTATTCACAATATCTGGGTAATTCAAAGCATCCCCAGCCTCTTTACTTTCCTAATGCATGGGATAAATGTGGTCTAAATTGTCTAACAACCAAATTTAGGTTGAAGTCCTCTTGCCTCCACTCAATATATAATATATATACTTATCGATTCTTCTACCACAAAATTTCCTTTCAAAGTCCTTGTCGTTTTAGTACTTAACTTTTCTACGTAACATTTCTTACCATTTGATTTTCTTATCACTAAAGTTTATCTTATCATCATATTTGTATAGGTTGTTAACCCAAATTGATTTAGTCACTGAAAATTATCCTGCAATGTCATAATGATCACAAAGTCAACTTCATAGTAGTAAAACACAAAACACATTGTCCATAAATTCATATATTTTTGTATTACTATTCAAATAATTCCTATTCACATACTTCCCAATAATCACAGCTCAACCTCAAATGTCATCCATGCTTACACTCTTTTGTTTTCGATAACTTCAAAGTAGACTAAACATCTAATATAACCTTAATATCATATGCAAACCTTGGTCTACAAATTCCTTAACTACATTAGTCCAAATAGTAGTTCCCATACAGCTTAAATGCCTCATTGATAAATCAATAAGGTGGATCCGAAAGTCGAAAGTCGAAAGTCACAAATAACTTACTTAGGCATGCTAATAACATTTACCCATCATTTATTCCAATATTTTTCATAAAGGCCTTAAATCAAATCCGTATAACGTTTCCAATAAAATAGATCCTTTGAGTAATAAAGAAATTCTTAATGCATACTATTAGCCCGATGATCAATTCATTCTGTAGCTAAGGAGATAAACGAATGGGTTTCAAACTAACATTTTGCTCACAAATAGCTCAAACACATGTAATACCGATCTTAACACATCGAAGTGTCCTTAATTATCTTAGCATTTCGGCTCAAATTTCAATTACCCACACAAAAGAATTCTACATTCTCCAATAATCGTTCGAGCATACATAAAACTTCCTACCACATTTTTTGATTCTTTTGTTGAGTTCGTACTTAACTTCTTCTTTTGATCTTATTATTTCTCATGACATATCCACATAAGTTCATCATAGTTGGAAATATTCCTTTCACTTTATCCAGTTGCCTCAACAAGGACTCAACTTCCATTTCATCCCTACTTCCCATTATCTACTTCTAGGGTCATAAGATACAAGCTGCTAACACGTCGGCTATCATTTAGTAATTACACCATAGTACACAGTATACTTAATCATGAAACATACAAGCATACAAAGGTATAGATAGGACAATTTCTTCATCTCTGCTTCTCATATCAAACCATTTCCTAACTCTCAAGTGCCATACTCGTTATCAATCATCACATCTCTTAATTGCCATAGTTCCATATACCTTATTGATTAACAACAACCTCAGTTTCCCAAAATTTCTCATGGTCTAATTCCACATATAACCCATATAGAAGCTAAGATTTAATCTCCTTTCACATCACGTTGCCACAAACACACTTATACTTACCAATTTTAATATCCTTGTAACACCAGTATTCTATATCTTTCATAACCTTAGCCTCAATATCATAATACACAAACTTATTCTTATTTCATTACAATTATCAAATCTTCCTTAGTCTCAAGACTCAGTCTATGAAACAACACATCTTGATCCCCTCTTATTTCCTAAAGTCCATGAGGACTTCTAATTCTCAATCTCAATACTTAACTTATTGTACGAGCTCCCATACATCTTTCAAAATGCACAACATATCATTTTGTTACTAAATAGATGAAACTTAAATGCATTCTAGACACTCTAATGCTCAATGGACATGTGTGTGAGATCATAACTCGTGCTCTAATACCAACTATTACGACCTAAACCCGCCCCTAAAAGTTTGGTCCATAACCGGCCTGCACTTAGGCCTCAAAACAAAATTTCACAATATTAAAATCATATTGGGGCCTAAAGCGGAAGCAAAATAAAAATAATAATAATAATGTCTATTGAGCTTGTGCATACATGACGACTAAAATAATTAAAACATTAACTACACTTTCCATATTTACATATACAATAACAAGGCTTATACAGATCTCACACACATATACATAAATTCAATAAAATACAAAATTCTAACAATACAAGGTTAAAGCCTCGACACAGAGGCGCATCTTGGGTGGCTTGACATAGCAGGTTCACAAAAGAATTTCTGAGGTGGACCTAAGGTTGGTTCCCGGGTTGATCACCTACATACATATAAAATATGGAGTGAGCAAAACTCAATGAGTAATAATAAAGTAAAGAGAATCGAATAAATAATCTAGATTTAAAAGAAGTATAACACAATACTCTTCCAAAATTACATCATTCACAACATTATTCATAATTATATTTACAATGTGGCCTTAGGCCCACCATGTAACAAAACGGCCTCGGGCCCACATATATCAAAACGGCCTTAGGCCCAATCATATATCAAAACGGTCTCAGGCCCAATCACATATCAAAACGACCTCGGGCCCAATCATATATCAAAATGACCTTAGGTCCAAATGTATCATATCATATCAATGTATCTGATCATGAAGTAGATGGAACATCGACATGTCTCCACCTCTCCTTGGGCCCAATTCATGTATGTATGGACCCAAGAGGTGGCTCATACGAACTCTAGAGGTAGCTCCCACTGTAGCACTTAGTTCCGTACAGTACTTTGTTCCATACTAGAAATCAATAGGTCTTGAAGACCGAATAAATCATATCGTGCCATAGGATAAACAGAAAGGATAAACAAAATGGCCTTGGGGCCAACACATCATATTATAAATAATTCACATTTCATATCCATATTCCATATCATAGGCCTTGTTAACTCATTCATTCGCATAAAACATAATTCTAGAACATTACAACAAATATATATCAAAATAAATATAGATGAACATGTCTTTACAATATATTATTGCTCACAGTGACGGGCTTCTGGTAGCAGTTGGGCGATGTCCTTGTCTTGACCTATAAATTACATAGCGTAACATATCAAACATAGAATTATTCTCTTGATCAAAGTTACTTTTCTTAATCTTTGATTAATCAAATAAATCGAACCCTTACTTTGCCTTAACCAATTACTTATGTTGGCTCTAAACTCATTAGTCCTCAATGGGTCATAATTCATATCAAGGAAAATAGGAAGAAACAGAAGGAAACTGGGTTAGGAGAAGAAATTGTGTGAAAAGAGTAAATAGAAAGTGAACAACCTTCACTAATTTAAAAATATCTCTTTGTGTACTCAGAATTTGGGTGTACGACTACCACCATTAGAAACTAGACTTCCGGAGCTTGAATTTAGGCTCAAGAATCACTTAAAACGAAGTTCGGATGAGAGAGATATGCCTATTTGAAGTTGGGTTGAAACATAGGTGCGGGAAATAGGGCCGCACCTGTGGGAATTGGGCTGCACGTGTGGGACAATGTGCTTTTATTTCAGAATCAATTTAGGTGCTGGAAGTGGACTGCTGCACGTGTAGGAAGCCCCGCCGCACGTGCGGCTATGGGCAAAATCTGCTATCTGAAAATCTCTATTGGCTCTAACACTTGTTTTTTCATTTTCCAAGCTAGATTTCGACTCAAATCACTCAAAATCATGTAAAACTAATGGAAAACATGAGATTATGATTGTTTTCTAAATCAAAACATCAAAAATACAATGAATCTCCAAGTAAGGAAGATCAATCTCCTTACTTAGTTCTTTTTCAAACTTTTTGAAAAATTCTCTCCATATTCACATAGATCTTCATTTCATATGTAATTAACCATGTAAAATCTCAAGATTAAGGTTCAACTTCTCATAATCAACTTCAAGATAAGAAAAAATAATGAAATTGAATCTTAAATCAAGCAAATCTAAGGAATCAAGGTTCAATTCCATGAAGAGAGCTCACTTAAGCTTGTACTTCAAAACCCTAACTCAATTAGGTGTTTTATCTTCATCTTAAGTCATGAATTAGAACAAATAATATATTAATCCTAGGAAGTTAAGTTGATTTCTACATACCTCAATTCAAATCCTTGCTTTTCAAGTTCCTATTCTTCAATTTTGTCTTCAAATTCCATGGATGTTGAGTGCTCTCTCTCTCTCTCTCTCTCTTCTTTTTCTTTTGGTGAGCCAAGCAAGGCTCATATACATAAATATATATATATATAATATTTAATAAAACCCAATTTAATTCATTCTAAATCACATTTTTACGAAACTTCATATTAAATCATAAAAATCATGTTAATTATAATTATGTACTCCATTTTGGTTTCTGAAGCCTCTAAGGCCTTCAATTTGCAGTGCAAAGTTAACCACCCAAACACACCTTAACGAATCAGACGAAATAAATTTTCAATTAACTTTCCTAAATAGCTCTAAAAATTTCTATTAACAAATCCATGTACTCAATTTCCGTTTTTGAATCCATGAAAGTCGGTAATTTCAATTTCAAAGTCGTAACTCAACAGATATTTCTTCAATTCAAACAGATATAATTAAATTAAAACACATTAACCCATAATTAAATAAAGATAATTTCTTATACGCATTTTGGGGTCGTTACACAAATTGTTTCAGAATTTGAGAACATTCACAGCAATCATACCAAAATCAACATTGAAACTTAAATTGAAAGCAAGAGAAGATGATTAACTAAGGTTTTTCACTCAAATTTATTCAAAATCTAAGAACATTCACAGCAATCGTACAAAAATCAACAATGAAACTTAAACTGAAAGATTGAGAACATGATTTTGGTGCCATTACCATGAATGTTCTCAGATTCGCAAACAAAAACAAAAACAAAAGTCTCGAAAACAAAAGTTTCGAACTCAACATTCAAATTGAAATGGAAATCAAAAACAAAAGTTTTGAAAATGAAAGATTTCATAAAAACTAGGGTTTAAGATACTTGAATCTTATTTGTTTTCTCTATTTTTGGTTGTTTGGATCTTAGAATGATTGATGATCTAGTTTGTTTTTGTGAAATCTAAGACGAGATTGATAAAGGAAGATGACATGAGAGGCAAAATTGATGCAAGTGAGAATGAAATCTGCGAGGGTGAGAAATGGCGGGATGAACTATGAGAATGAAATCGCGAATCTGCGATTTATGTTTTGTGTTTTGATTTGGTAAAGGTAGTTTCATCATTTCAATTTATTATGGGACTTACTGGTAAAAAAATTCGAAGTAGGACTTAATATACCATTATTTCCTAAAACGAGACTTACTTGTAAATCACCCTAAAATAAAAGTATCGACCAAAAAAGAAAAGTAATAATAAAAGTATCAAGAAAATCAATACATATAACAACAATTGAAAGAAACTTTTCAAATAATTGCTCAAAATTTCCCATTTTTTTATTGCACTTTGCATCAGTTCATTACATGTAGATGAGTTACATTACGGACTCAATGCCCTAGGGTCGCCGTACAGGGTCACCTTACACAAACTTAACTCATTACAAAATCAAAATAAGCAGAAAAGAATTCAAAAGTTGATAAAGCCAGAAAAAAAGATTGAAACAAAAAAATAAAATAAAAATCCTATAATAATGTACATCACACATTGGCAGAAACTATCTCGACTAGAAGATCTTTTTCACAAAGAGTTATTTTTTTGCATAAAATTATTATCTTTTCTGGAAGTTAAATACCCTGATTGAATAGGCAAAGATGAATCCAAAGAGTACGGCTATCCCAGCTATAATAATTGCCACATATCCCACAAAGTCATGTTTAAAATCGAAGTAATTCCTAACGAATTCTTCAACTGTTTCGTCTGTGTCAAGAAGCTTTTCTTGAATGTCTCCGAACTGTGAAGCAACTAATCCATAAAGAGTCCAAGAAACCGGGCAAATGTAATAGTACCACCTCCACCACACCGGTATTCTCTGTCATGATCATAGGAAAATAAGAAAAATGAAAAAATGTTTAGATCCTTTTGAGTTATTCTTTAACTTGTTATCTCTCGTGTTGTGAAAGTTGAATGTTTTGGAATCAATTTAACTTACTGTTTTTGGAATGATAAATCCAGAGAAAAGGTTCCATAATGCATAGAAAGCGGATGAGACTACGGAGGCAATGTTGTGGTTGGGAGTTACTGCCACTGTCATCATCCCATAGAAAGTGAAGTATAACAAGGTGAAATACATGAAAAACAGATACCATAAGAACTTGGCAACTGTCCACTCAAATCCAATCATGGCGTAAACTATGACTCCATATATGAGAGTTTGAACAAAAATGTATGGGAGCTCAATCACAACCTGCAAAACAAAATGATTGTCAAGAAAATTAAAGAAATATCAAGAAAATCTAGAAGATAGTTTCCAATTACACTTCACTTCATAGTTAACAGTTCTTTTGATCCTACTTCATCCAAACAGTAATCAAAGTTTTCCCAATCTAAAATGGGCAATCTTTTATTTTAACAAGAGGAAAGGATGAATGTATGTACGTAATCATGCATTAACCTTTTTTTCCTTTTTTTTTTTAAATATTTCAATGAATTCCTGGTAATTGGTTATTTCCAAATCCCAAATTTTCCTAGAGAGGTGCTTGAATGACAAATGCATTTTGACTGATCTATTTCGCATAGAAATAAAAATAACTACCTGTCCAAAAGCATATGGCAATGCTGAATACATTCCGGCTGCTCTTTCCCTGTAAAAGATTGTTCTCTCAATAGCAACTATAGGTTGCACTGAACCGGCATTTTGTACACCAAGAAATAGCACAGCAGCATACATAGAACCCATTGCGTTGAAGATATCTTGCTGTGTTTCCCTGCAATACCAAAACACAAAAATTAATTTAGGAACTATAAAATGGCGAAACTACTTACCCAAAAAAAAAAATGGCAAAACAATTTTGAAAATTGAATAAACTATTTTTGGCTTTTCCTCTACAAATATACCTTTTGGAGCCGAGATTCCAGAAGATAGTCCCAAACAACAGAGCTATGCATGTTGTGAACAAGAATCTCACTGCACTGTATGGTGGGTTTCGCCAGTATGACAAGTGTTGTTTCCATAGGCATGCCATGCATTGGATGAAGAAAGCCTGTGAATATTGAGTGGGGAAATATATATCTTTTGAGCCGAGAGGAGGTGTACTAAGGTCCTTGATTAAGTCTTTGTTTCTCCTGATTAGTCATCATGGGTGTTAGTGCTGGGAAATAGATCCGTATCCAAATGGAAAATTATTTATGTTTGTCACATTTATACTTCAATGCTGACTTTTCTCAGAATTTAGATTAGTTTGAACTAGATGTAGAAACAAAATTTTGTTTTGATTATGTAAGATGGCCATACCTATATAGATCTGAATTCTTGTACACTTCAGCAAAGTTCACCCCAAGAGCTGCTTCTTGTGCTGCTGAAGTCACCTCTAACATCCATGTTGCTGGATTATAACCGGCTTTGATTTTACTAACTCCATTGATACCCTAAAAGAAATATAAGATGATTATGTTAGTACCTAAGCAAAAACACAAACACAGGAAGTTTGAATGGTCTCGTGTATATTACTTCAAAGTACTCAATCAGATGGGCAGAATGGCGGCCTAATGGACCAACATATATTTCTTCACCTCCTCGTTTTAGAAGAAATAGCTGCGAATCCAAAATATTTGTTCTTTAGTTCTCTTATATAAATTTAGAAACTAATTTAAATCATTGGATCATCAATCTTGTAAAAATTGCCTACCTCATCAAAAGCATCAAATATGTCAATGCTCGGCTGATGGATGGTACACACCACCGTTCGTCCTGTGTCCACCGTGTTTCTCACTGTTCTCATCACAATTGCTGCTGCTCTGGCATCAAGTCCCGAGGTTGGCTCATCCATGAATATTATGGATGGGTTGGCTACGAGCTCTACTGCAATTGTCAACCTCTTGCGTTGTTCAGTTGAAAGACCGTTCACTCCAGGCAACCCAACAAGTGCTTCCTTTAAAGGGGTTAGCTCAACAAGCTCCATGACCTCATCGACAAACATCTGCAATTCATCATTTAGATTAACATTTTAACATGTCTATAATTGAAAGAAAGACATGCAAGGATTCATCTTGGCATTCAAACTCTATGATTATAGGTCACCTTTTTGCGAGCAGAATCAATGTCAGAAGGCAACCGGAGCCAAGCAGAGTATTGCAAGGACTCGTAAACAGTTACATGAGGGGAGTGAATGTCAGTTTGCTCACAGTATCCTGTTACACGAGCGAATGTCTCTTGTTTCTTTGGGTATCCTGATATCGTGATCCTTCCCTCAATATATCCACCCGTTTTCCTACCTGCCAAGACATCCATCAGAGTGGTCTTTCCAGCCCCACTAACACCCATCAGAGCTGTAAGAACTCCAGGCCTGAAAGCACCGCTCACGCCTTTCAAAAGTTCTAGACGGTCTTCAGGAATGCCTTGAGCTTTCATTTCCTATAAGTATAGTAACAATTTTAGTATGTGCACAATCATCAAGATAATCAAGATTAGCACTTTGTGTTCAAACAAGTATTATGTTTTTACTTGACTATCCATATACTCAAAGATACCTGTGGCATATCTACTGCATATCTGACATCATCGAATGTGATTGAAAGAGGTTCGAATGGAAGAACCATTCCGCGCTTCCTGTTTTGGCTGACTTCACTAATGTTGCCTACTCTTGAAGTCACTGAGGTCGATGAAGCACTTCTTTGAACTTCATCTCCCCTTTCTGTATAAAGATGCGTTGAGTGTGTTACCACCAAAAACTTGCAAACCATAAATGAAGGGCACAATCTGAGTGCTAATTAGTGACCAACCTGAAAGCCTCTTTCCTCTTGATGATAGCTCAATCTCTCTTGTCTTATAAGCATTTCTCTCTGCCATGGTTTCTTCAGTCAGAATAGCCTGAGGCTTCCCAAATGCTGCATCATATTGACCCCTTAATTACTTAATATAACAAATTGATCCCCAAGTAACTCTAATTGGGGTTTGTCAAATTTTAAAGTGAAAAATCCAATATTCAAAATGAATGAATGGTTACTCACGGTTGAGATAAGCGAGAGCCAAAGTGAAAAGGGAATTGAACAGAAAAATATATCCAATCGAAGCTCCGACTCCAATCCAATACCAGTATGCTTCTGAGAATATCCCACGAGACTTCAAGACTATTACGCCTAATGATTCTGTTGAATTTGCAGGAACCTATAACACAAAATTTTCCCAAGTTTAGATCATCTTACTCTAAATCTTTTTCCTTTTTTTTTTCTTTTCTTTTTTTTGTGATGATTTTCTTTAGGTTGCTTGCAAGCTCACAAACATGATAAGCTTACATGTCTCCAACTGCTCCCAAGAAATTCATTCACTGCTATAGCGTTCTGCGCATACATCAAAGGTGAGGCCCAATAACCCCATATCCACCATTTCTTTATATTCTCTGAGGCAAAGAAAGAAGCTCTTATAATAAAACTCAAGTCACATGAACCAGAAGAAAATGTGTGTGCACACTTGTGCCATATTATGTTTCACTTTCTTTACCTCTTGACAAGATAAATCCACCCAATACAAGAACTCCAAGTAGTGCAAATGAGCCAAAAGTGTTCGCAACAATCATGTTCCGCCCTAATGCCCCAATGAGTCGGAACATTCCAGAAGCCATCTGGTTAATGAATAGAAGCAGAAGGTACATTTTGAACAACCTGCCATTAAAAATCGATCAGATTATTGAAATGAAAATCTTGAAACCAAATCCTAAACTACAGTCACACATCATTACCTTCCGACATTTGGATCAAATCCTATGACATAATAAGTCGTGAACACCCAAATACCGACTTCTACAAATGTTATTGGGATCTTGAGGATCCATGTAGGTAAAGAGTATGCCCAAGCTGGAAAGAAGAGAAGGTCTCTTTGCTTGTAGAAGGTGGGAAGCTTCAAGATGGTCATTGCTAGCTCTGCGAACCCATTAAACATAACCATCATGATACTATAGAACAGAGCACCCATGAAAACCGTTCCATCTGCTCTTGTTTTCTTGGGCATCTCAGTTCTTAGAAATATTGTCATTGCAATAAACGCCATAATAATAAGCTAAAACAGACAACCATTGATGCGAGTTAGAACAAAACTTCCAAATTATTTCATAAATGTGAAGTGGAACTGTGAAAGTTTAATGATTTGATTTGACATGTACTCACTTGAGTGAATTTGAATATGTAGAAAAATGAATTCCTTTTCATGAGCAAGTATTCTCTAGAGACGAGAGCTTTCAACAGTTCCTTCTTACTAACACCATACTTCTTAGTTGTTAAAGCTGCAGGGTGGCTCTTGGCTTTGTCAAATGGAACGCCAAGCTCATCTCCTAGTTTTCGACCAACGTGAAATGACAGAAATGCCTCTGCAAATTCGTTGACTGTAACAAAATTATACGGCCCGTCCCTCTTTGCCCAGTACTGCTCTTGATCTTTCTTCGATGTCACCTATGATTCCACCAAAAACAATTTGAGTACTTCAAAAGTCTAGTGTGTTCTAAACAATCAAAAAAGAATGTATTTAGAGAACAGTTATAGTTAAAAAAGCACTTCTTGTAAAAAGTCCGCAACTCCTTTCCTCTCAGGACACTTGAAGCCCATGCATTCGAAAAACTCTAGGACATTTTCGTGGGGGCCTTCATATACAATTTGCCCATCTGAGAGGAGAATTATGTCATCAAACAAGTCATAAGTTTCTGGCGCTGGCTGGAGGAGAGAGATAACAGCAGTTCCTTGAAGGATATGAATGGACTGCTTGATTGAGTTCACAATTTGATAAGTTGTAGAACTATCCAAGCCTGTTGATATCTCATCCATGAAGAGTGCTCTTGCCGGTCCAACTAGCATCTCCCCTGTATCATATTTCATCAAAATAGGTAAATATTTTTTTTTAAAATGTGTAATTATCTAACACGAAGTTAGCAGGTTAGGAATTACCTGTCGTGACTCGCTTTTTCTGCCCACCAGATATACCTCGCACCATTTCTGTTAAAATATATCATCCACTACTCCACTACACACCCCACTTCACCTACTACACTCACCTACCACCACCATCCACTACACCTACATCTATATAAACCACCATTTGTAATTTGTAATACACAAAACAATCTTGTAATATATCAATCAATAATAATACATCAATTTATTTTACATGGTATCAGAGCTTAGAATTTAGAACTTAGAATTTTCGCTTCACCGGCGGGCGGCAACCTCACCTTAGCCGTCCGCCGGACCTCAACCTATTCCGTTTATTTTTTACACATACCTTCCACAGCCAACTGTTCCATTCGCAATTCAAGCTCCCTTGGTCAAGCTTCCATCCTCCGACTCAAGCACCATGCTCAAGCTCTCCAAACTCCTCCAGCAAAGAGGTTTTCACATCACCTTTGTCAACACTGAGTTCAACCACAAACGCCTCCTCAAATCTCGGGGCCCCGACTCCCTCAACGGGCTCTCTTCCTTCCGGTTCGAAACCATACCCGATGGGCTCCCCGAGTCCGATGCCGATGCAACCCACGACATCCCACTTCACACCTCCGACTACATCGATTCCGAAACCCTACCATCCCAGAAGAAGAAGAATGTCGTCGGATGCCACCATCGCCAGCGCCGGCAACCCCAACGCCGCCACAAACCAATCATTCCGGTGCCACAACTGTCGTATCGCCACCGCCGCTGCCGCCCGCCGGTGACTTGCATAGTCTCCGATGGGGCTATGAGCTTCACTATGGATGCTGCTGAAGAATTGGGCATTCCTGAAGTTCTTTTCTGGACAACTAGTGCCTGTGGATTCATGGGTTATGAACAGTATCCTAATCTTAGCGTTGTGCAACATTTTCGAAAAGTAATTCCCATAGAAAGAAGACAATCTCGGGCTTGTGCAAAACTGTCCACTCTTGGGTTAACTTTGGGAAACTTTTCTTCTTTTTTTATTATTTTACTCCATCGTTTGGAAACTCAGCTTTTCTTTTTTTTTTATCACCCACCAATCCTTACTTTAAAACCACACTTTATTTTTTTATTATAAACCACACTTTTTGCAAAGCCCACGACACAGCTTTGCACATGCTATAACATTATTTTTCTTTATTTTTTATTTTTTAATTCCATCCACTCCCTCTCTCTCTCATCCTTTTTCTATCCACTAAACCCACTTTCATCATTTCTCACGTGATTCTCTCCTTATTATTTCTTTCTTTTTTTATTTTTCTTTCACTTTATTTTTTCATCTTTTTTTTTTTTTCATTATTATTTCTTTGCCACAAAAAAAAAAAAAAAAAAAAAAAAAACAAAACAAAAAAAAAGAGCAAGAAGACCAACTGCACACCAACTTATTTCATTCGTATCGGGGCTCACCCCGATCACCATTTTACACCACTTCAAAAAAAAAAAAAAAAAAAAAACAACAAAAAAAACAAAAAAAAAACACAAATTGGAACAGTGGGTTTTTTCGTCTCTACTCTGCCGCCGGTCTCTTCTTCTTGCCTCCGTCCTGCGCGGCCCTTGACGGTGTTGCCTCCGTGTTTCCTTGTCCACCGAGCACGTTCACGCCCCCATATTCCTCCACTGCAGCATATGGCGGACCTCCAAATCGGAACATCACAGTGGCCTTCCGCTTCAGTTCCTTATTTTCCGCCTTCAGCACACTTATCTCTGCTCGCGCATCCTTATACATGCGTTGGAGCAGAGCCAGTTGGGAGTTTAACTGTTGCACCTCATTTGTCCTACTCTGCAGCCGGTTCGACAGGTTTGTAACCGCCGTCATGCTTTCCACACATGCCTTCAAAGTATACTGATTGGCCTCCACATCCGACAGCACTGCCATTCTTTGCTCCACAGACCGCATCGGAAAGTTCAACGGAGTAAACTCCGGGGCGCTTGGTTGAGTTTCCAGTGCCACCGCACCAGTTCTCTCTCTTGTTGACTCGTTGAGGTCGGGAAAGAGGGTGAGCAGCCCGCGGGAAGACGATGAAGCCATTTTCTAGGCAACAGAGTGTTACACAGTATCTCTCTCAGCAAACTCTCTCAGAAAACAGAGTGTTACAGAATCTCTCTCAGAACTCTCTATCAGAATATCTCTCGCAGGTTTTTTTGCCTCCGCCTCCGCCTCCGTCTTATAGCCGAGGCAGCCACGCGCATCGCGCGCCTCTTGGCGCCAGACAAACGGGCACGCCAACCAAGGCACTCACGTGCCTCGCCATGATGAATCCGGCACACCTTTTGACGAATTGGGCACGCCTTTTGATGGCACGCCTTTTGACAAATTGGGCACACCTTTTGAGGGTGCAACTTTTACAACGGTCCGACATGACCCCATAAACTGTCCCGACATTGATTCCGGTTCGCCTTTTACAACGGTCCGACATGACCCTATAAACTGTCCCGACATTGATTCCGGTTAGCATACAGTGTCCTCTACAACGTTATGACACCCCCATACAGTGTCCTCTACCACGTTATGACACCCCCATTCAGTATCCTCTACACCGTTATGACACCACCATCCAGTGTCCTCTACACCGTTATGGCACACCCATCCAGTGTCCTCTACCACGTTATGGCACCACCTTTCAGAGTCTTCACCGACGGTCTGACACGACCATACAGTGTCCCCTATCTTTTTTTTTATGTATTTTCTTTTTTTATTTTTATGTATTTTCTTGTTTTGTTCCTCTCTTCAAACTCAAGTTGGTTAGTTTCTATCCTCCTTGAGTTTGCGGGGGGCTGTTAAAATATATCATCCACTACTCCACTACACACCCCACTTCACCTACTACACTCACCTACCACCACCATCCACTACACCTACATCTATATAAACCACCATTTGTAATTTGTAATACACAAAACAATCTTGTAATATATCAATCAATAATAATACATCAATTTATTTTACAATTTCATCACCCACCATAGTGTCAGCACAAACTTCCAGTCCCAAAATCTGTGAATTTGGAAAACCAAAAAGTATACATATCAAATTTTGTGCGAATTTTGTTTTTTCCCCCATGAAATGTCGTTTAAGAGAAATTCAATCAAACACCTTAAGAACATAGTCTGTGACCACATTGGCCCTTTGCCCTTCTAGTGATACTGCCTGAATAATTACAAAAGTATAGTTAGATATACAAAACAAAAAAAGAAAACAATTCACAAGAATTGCATCCAGAAAAAAAACATTTATGGCTCAACAAAATACCAAAAATTGCATATAAAAACAAAACTAAGCAAATGAAAAAAAAAAAAAAAACAACAACAACCAAACAGAACAACTATTCCCTTACTTTCATGTAAATATCAAGATCAGGATCAGGCTTAATGTTTGCTTCCTTTTCTCTTCTAGCCAATTCTGTTAACATGTCTGCAAAATTTTCAAATTCAAGCAAACCAATTACGACCCAGTTCAATTCTCATAACCAAATCCTAAATATGATCAACACCTATTGAATATAACTGACCATAGCGAGCTCCGACCCCTTGACATCTTGCTGAGAAAGCAAGTGTTTCCCTCACTGTCAATTCTCCTATATGAAGGTCATGCTGACTTATATAAGCTGATGTCCTTTGCGGAACAAACTCATTCATTCCATGGCCATTGTATGTTACTTTCCCAGAAACCTGCAAATTTTTTACCGTCAGATTTGTTTTGCAAAAATCAAAAGGTTACAATTGCAAAAAACAATAAAGAGAAACAATTAAACACTTATATGTGGTTTAGTAATATGCCTAAGTCGGGAAGAACATAAAGTTCACTATGTGCCTAACGGGCCCTCCATCTCGATAAAGGGCTTTTATAGTAAATTTGAGTGTAGAGTAAAAGGACAACACAACTCGCTACAAGATTCATGTAAAGATTACAAGATGAAACAAGTCCCCAATTCCATTTTGAGTATGTGTTTTCTAAAATATATTAAAAATTATGCTTTTCGAAGATTAAATTCACTATACGCCCAATAGCCTAATAGTCACAGCACTCCGTCTCCGTAGAAGTCCCGTACAATAAATTTGAGTGTCTAGTAAAATTACAAAACTCTTCACAACAAGATTTATGTAAGATCACAGGATAAAACAAGTCCCCAATTCAATTTTCAGAAATTGTTCTATGAAAAATACTTCAATTAGTTTGGTGTAAATAAACAGCAAAAGATGTTTCTAAATTTTTAAAAATTATTTTTTTCAAAAAAATAAATAAATCAAAATCAAGATGATGATTGCTTTGAATTTATTATTATTATTTTTGACCAAATTAATTTATAATATTTAAAAATAAATAAATTTTAACAATCCAGAGATTGTTTTTTTTTTTAAAATGAAGTAGTAGTTGTGTTCTTACTTTTAGATCTGAATCAAGTTTTCCACCCAAAGCAAGCAGCAATGATGTCTTTCCAGAGCTTGGTGGGCCCAAAAGCAATGTCATTCTGCAAAAACAAGATCAATGGGGTTGAGAACTATGTTGTTAGGTTAATCTATAACAAATAACAGACAATGGGACTTAAAAATTTTATCCTCACCTTCCAGGCTTGATGATTCCACTAACATCATGAAGGATTGATAATGGTTTCTTCCTACTTGGAAGCACATGGAGGTAATTCAAGAACCCCTTTTTAAAACAGAGAGAAACAGAGAGAGAAAACAGGCTTAGTTCAATTTACAAATTACAACACAGATATGAACATGTTAATGTGATCTAATTGAGAAAATTCACCTCAAAAAGATTAATGGAAAAGTTGAGAATTGTTGGAAGTGCTCTACCACCAACATAAGCTTCTGCATCGACATTCAAATGCTCGAACCGGACTTCAATGGTGGGAAGATCAATCCCAACTCTGTAAAAATCAGAAAAACAGAGACAAAAAAATAAATGTGCTTCAAACACGATTACATCAACAACCCAGATCAATTTACAATCATAAAATCCCAAAAAAAAGAAGAAAAAATTGAGATTACCTGTCAATGCGTTTCTTGAGCTTCAACAAGAACTTCTCATTGTCATCCTCTGCGATTTTCACGAGCCTCTCCAACAGATTCTTTCTCTCCACCACTCCAAGATTTTTGATGTCAATCTCTCTCGCATGGCCTTGTTCTTCAGTCAGAATACCTCTCTGAATCCTCTGATAAGTGGGTAATTTTTCCAGAGCAGCCCATTTCAGAGCATCTTCGTCGTCTTCATCGTCAAAAGATTTTGAGAAAACTTCTCTCCCGCTGTTCCTCCATATGTTGGAACTACTCAAACGAGCACTACTCACTCTCAGTATATTATCACCACCCTCCATTGTCACCAATGTTTCTCAAATTTCTTTTGAGGAATTTGATTGAATCTTTGATGTGTTATTTTTATTTTTTAGAGGAGAAGAACAGATGGGTATCTTTTGGTGTGTCTCTGTTTCTAGGTGTTGGATAGTGGGTATCCGTCTTTGTTTCTTCTTGTATTTTGTTGGGTAATTCGTTTGGTAGTTAAAGGAATATGATGTGTGAGAGACAAGAAAGAGAGCGTATATGTATTGGTTTTGAAGTGAGTGTGTGATGTATGTAATGATGTCATTGCCATTTGGGAAAATTATTTGCAATGTCAAAATTGTTTTTTAGTCGTAGAGCGGAACAATAATTTCATTATTATGGTGGAATAAATTTCGTTTGTACGTGGTGTAAGTTCTTTTTAGAGGGATTTTTTTTAGAATTTCAGATATTAAGATTTTATAATATAAAGGATATTTAATATTTTCATAATATTTAAGATCTCTTAAATTTTCATCCGGAGAAATTTCAAATCAGAGAATTTTTAAATTTATATGGTTTGTTTAATTTTTTTGATTTTCTATGTTTTAAAATTTCTCTGGGGTTGAATTTTCTCTAATTTACTCACAAACAACTCTGTGATTTGTTCACAATTTTCTGTGTATTTGACTAATATTCTCTGATTTACTCATAATTTTCTCTATGTTTTAACCAAACTAGAGAAAATTATGTCTGTTACTTTTCTGTGTTAATTTTCTCTGTGTGATGGCCAGAGAAATTTGTTGATTTTCTCTGGCCAAATCACATTCTCCCACTGTGATCAAATCACACATTCAATTTCAATCCACAATTTCAAGTAACCAAATCCATAATCTAAAAACTCAAAATGAATTCAAACCTTATCAAAATTTCTAACATCAACTGTCTTCAAACAAGACACCTTAAACTCTATCAACAAATCTCCCTTTATCAATGCCAACTTCACCAACGCCTCCGCTGCAGTCGACCTAGAGAAATTTCCATCTAGAGAAATTTCAAACCAATTCTCTGGTTTGTTCAATTTTTTTTTATTTTCTTTGCTTTGAAATTTCTCTGGGGTTGAATTTTCTCTAATTTGCTCACAAATATCTTTATAATTTGTTCATAATTTTCTCTGTGTATATTGATATTGCTTTGTGGAAGTTTGAGACCACCAAATACTACTGCATTGTCATTGATGCTCATGGCCATCGTGATTTCATCAACTCTACCACTGGTAGTTTTGAAGCCGGTATTTCCAAGGATGGTCAGACACCTGAGCAGCATGCTAGAAGCAAAATTCAACTCTTTTGAAATTTCTCTGAGTTGAGAATTTCTCTAGACTAGGGAAGAATTTCTTTAGACTCACTTCAACTCAGAAATTTTTTCTCAAAGCCAGAGAAATTTTCCTCACCAACCCAGAGAAATTCACTCAAATCAGAGAAATTCTCCCTCTCCAAATCACTTAACCCAAAGAAATTCACAACTCAGAAATTCCATTTTATGTCACCATTCGAATCCGACCTCTTAGCTTACTTGATCTTCTCAAGTTGAACCTGAGTATCCTTGAACAGCTGCATCCTCTTAACCTCCAAATGTTTAGCGAATTGCATCCTCTACTTCTTCAATTCAATCATCTACCTCTGCTTCTTCAATTCCTCATAAAATATGAATCATCCACCACCAGAGACAGCGGTTTATAAGGAAACACCACCTGCTGGACCACCAGCCCCGGTAGCTTACACTTCCTATCTTCATAACAATCGATAAATTCAGATAATCTTCCTATAATTTTCCCTTGAAAATCGGAGCTTTATCACCAATCTCCATAAATTTCACCTCCAATTTTACCTTCTAGATCCACAAAGCTTGTGTACCATGTAGAGAGATGGGTGGTAATGGCAAGCTTCACAAGCGGAAAATCTCTATATAGAGATCACCAAGGAACCTCCCACTGAGTACGTCTGTCCCATTTCTGGTTCCTTGATGTTCGATCCAATCGTCGTCTCTTTAGGCCAAACCTTTGAGATCATGTGCGTACAAGTCTGCAGACACCTAGGTTTTGCTCCTCTATTTCCCGACGGCTCTAACCCCGATTTCTCCACTGTCATCCCCAATTTGAATCTCAAATCGATGATACTCAACTGGTGCCACTCCTCCTGTCACGACCCAAACCTGCCCCCATGGGTTAAGGCCATAACCGGCCAGTAATCCTGAGATCACCTACGGCCTCAAACCAAATCAGACATAACTCATCAGAGTAAATGAGCCAAACGGAAGCAGAATTTAAAACTTTGTCCACAGAGCTGTGCTTACATGGCACATCATAACAAACCATACATATACATATTAATAACTCACATCAGAGAATATAGGAACATAAAGTTCTATACAGATAGGATCATTTGAGTCTAGGTCAGCCAATCAAAACTATAAACAAACGTAATTCAAAGTCTTCGCCGACATGACAGAATATAAACACATAACAAAAAGGCGAAGACGGGTCTCGTGCGTGAGACGCAAGGGCTAACTCTTCAAAACCTTGGTTGTTCCCCACTGACTTCACTGAGGCTGGGTTTGGACCTCTCTTGGCTCACCTACAAACACATGAATGAGCGTGAACGAAAGCCCAGTGAATAATATCAAATAAAGAAGATACTTTGGAACAATATACATCAATATACATCAAACGGCCTTAGGCCCAATTCATATTTTAATCTAGTTTATAAATAGATATAGATCAAGTAACTGCGGTTCCAAACACATCGGATGGCCTCGGGCCCAATCCATTCGTGTCAAACTGGCATTTGGCCCATTTATCTTTCATTCGTGTCAAATTGGCCTTTGGCCCATTTATCTTTCATTCGTGTCAAACTGGCCTTTGGCCCATTTATCTTTCATTCGTGTCAAACTGGCCTTTGGCCCATTCATTCATTCATGTCAAACTGGCCTCTGGCCCATTTATACTTTCGTATCAAACTGGCCTTCGGCCCATTTATACTTTCCATGTCAAAACGGCCTCTGGCCCACTCATTCATGTCAAAACGACCTCTGGCCCATCTATTCATGTCAAAATGACCTCTGGTCCATTCATTCATGTCAAAACGGCCTCTGGCCTATACATTCATTCTGATCAAAACGGCCTCTGGCCCATACATTCAGCGTAGCAAACATTGTCCACCAATTGAATCAACAAACTTATAAAACTTACATAGAAGTAAGCAATTGAGCTTATAAGACTTACATAGAAGTAAGCAATTGGACAACAACATATTTCAGATATCTTTGTCAAGATATTACTCACAGTGATCGGTTGGTTGGTTTGCCCTGGAACTCGACCCTACACATTCCATGAACACAAAAGGGTCACAAATAATTCAATCCGTCCCTTAATTCACATATTCCTCTCTAAGCTTCATTCTTATCTCTTTAACTCAATTACAATACTCAATACATGCCTAAGAGTACTTAGAAGTGAAAAAGAACGGAAAACGGAACACAGAATGCATAAACAAAATTTCAGAAAACAGGGTCCCCGCTCGAGCGTGGACTCCCCCGCTCGAGCGGACCCAATAGGTCTGCAAAAGTGCTGGTTGTATCATTTTTATGCTCGAGCGTGAACTCGAACGCTCGAGCAGAATTTCATCCTACATAGCTCCCCGCTCGAGCGTGAACTTCCCCGCTCAAGCGGGCACGTAGCCTGCAAGAAAATGTTGGGAGCTCGAATTCCCCGCTCGAGCGGCGGTTCCCCCGCTCGAGCGGACATCAAAGTTTCTGGGTTTTCTAGCAATGTTCTTAAGCTCAAATCCAACATTCCTACCAACATTTCTTGCATGCCACGGCCCAAATTTCACATATACATATACTAACATGATACCAACACCAAAATACATCATCATGGAGCTCAATTTCACAATTTAATCACATGCATGCCTCAATTTAATTCAAACTCATCACCAACACATTAGATTCAAACATGCAAGACTCAAACTCCCATGATTTGCACTTGCATGTGAAATATACACAATATCCTCAACTTAATTAGTGAAGAGATGATCTAATACATGGTCAATAATCAAAACTCAACATGGATTACATATACATTGTGCTCAAATATGGAAATTCATAGTAATTTCCTACATGCATGCATCTATTGACTTAAAATTCAACATATACAACTCAATCTCCTCACAAACAATTTAATTCATGTTCTTGACCAATATTCAAACTTGAATTCAAGATCAATTACCTACCTAGAGGCTCAACTTCTCCAATCAATGGCCAAATCTTGAGTTTAATCCTCCAATCTTCACAAAATTGAGCCAAACACCCAACTCCCCTTCTTTCTCTCTCTCTAGCCGACCCCCTCTCTCTTTTTCTTGAGTTAGAATCAGCCAAGTAGAATAACAAAGAGGATATTTGAGTATATAGTGCCCCACTAAAGTCCCATTAATTTAATAATAGACAATTGAGCACTTTATGATTAATTAAACCAATTTAATCTGGTTCGAATCAATTTCCAAATTAAACTTCACTGTAGGCTCTAAAAATTATGCCAATCACAATGGCGTAATCAATTTCGGGTTCTGTAGCCGATAAAACCTTCAATTTAATTTCCAAAGCAGCTAATCGAACAGATATTCCTACAGTAAACAGATAGAAATTCAAAACCATATATTTTCACATAATGGCACACAAAATCATATCAAACACATAATCATACTCATATTAAGGACCAGTTAACATAATACAGAGCACGGGTCTTACACCTCCCGTACCGAACGCCCTCGGTTACTGGATTACAGTTCCGTCGAGACCACGGTTCGTGGGTTAATGGCTTCTACGAGGGAAGACGTCAATGATTCGAAAATTAGGGTTTCCGAAAAAGAGTTGTGCGTCGCTGAGAATCCACCTGTTTTGTTCTCACACGCGGCGACTGAGTTGAATCACCGAGCGAACCATTTCTACTCGTCGAGTTCTGAGGAATCGGTGAGCGCGAACGTTCAATCGAATCCTCTGCTTCTATTCACGACTCGGCCGATGTGTTTCTCGCCATCGTCTACTTCGAATTCATCAGAGATCGCTGCTGATGAAACGCTAAACCCTAATTCGATCTCTGAGGGCGAAGAGTTCGTTGTGAAGCCCAAGAGTCAGGACGTGTTTGAGCAAGAACAAGGTCTGATAGCTCTAAGAAAGCTCATGAGGATGAAGGAGGAAGCTAGGGTTTGGGGTTGATGTAGAAGAGAGAGAGAGAGCAGAGAGTGAGAAGAGAGAGACCAAACTCAGTTTTTGAAGCCCTTTTATTTCTTCTTAAATTTCTCTGTGATATATGAGTTTGGGGTTGAAGGAATTTAGACATCATAAAATAATATTATGGATATCTTCCATTATTAAAAGTGAAAGAGAGACCTTAGACTAATTTTCCCTTCTTTTTATTTGTCAAATTTTTATTAAAAGAGATTTTTCCCACAGATTTACAGTTTTTCCAAAAAGATTTTTAGCATTATGTTATTGACATTTTTGAAAATAAAATGTTGTTTATAAATAGTTTTTAGTAAAATTTTGTAACGAGGGCCTAAGTACGTGTTTTGTTTGGAAATTAAAAAATAAAAAAATAAAAGAAATTGCATCTTATCCTATTTAAAAATTATGTAAATTTTTTTGATTGTTTATTATTATGTTATGCTAAAAATGTTAAGGGAACTTACGTTAGAATCTTAATAGGTGGACTTATTATTTTATAGGTTTTATGATAATTAATGGTATTTTTCATCAAATATTATTAAAAAATATCACTAATTTTTAATTTCTATTCACAAAAAATGTCATTAATTAAAAGTTTCGGCGACAGTTTAAATCATCACAAAAAAATGTTGTTAATTTTTAACCTTCCGCGATAGTTTGAAAATTGTCACAGAAAAATATTATTAATTGTAAGTTTTAGCGACAATTTTTAACAACTATGATAAAAAAAAGTTACTAATTGTCAATTTTTAACAATATATATAAAAAATTATCACAAAAAATTATGTATAGTTTAAAATAGAAGAGAAAATACAAATATTTTAAACACTTTACTTACCCTCTTATTAATTAAATATTATGTAACCAAACAAGAGAGGAAAGTTTTTCCTCCCGTTCCTTCTCTTTCCTTCTCATTGCAATTGACTCTTCTCTCCCATTTCCCTACACCTTAATCCAAACCGACAAAAAAAAATGTGCAATTGCATATGAACCACATGACTTTGATTCTGCCTTTTTTTCCCCTTTAAATAGTAACCACCAACCGTATTTAAAAAATTGAAAAGATTTGTTTAGTTGAAAAAAATAAGTAAAAAAGTTTTCAACCCACTGTTTAGTGCTGAAGTTTTAACATTGTTTTTTTTTTTTAAAAAAAATTAGGATAAATTATATTGGTAGTTTGTAAATTTTACTTCTTGTGTTGTTTTGATTCTTATACTTTTAATTAATTTAATTTTGACCCTTAACATTGTGGCATCTCTACATGTAATTTGGTCTAATTAATAAAGACATTAGGATTTTCTAACGAAAAATAATTACTTAGTTAGTTGATTTTAAATCAGTAAATTTGTAAAGTTAAAAATTTGCTCTTAAAAAGTGACACATGTAGCTCATATATGCATTTTTCATAATTTTTTAATAATTGTAATAAATTGAATTAAATTATGACAAAGTCATAAATATATAGTCCAAATTGAATCAATTAAAATTACATAAATCAAAATGACAGAAAGGCAAAATATAAGAACTACTGGTATAGTGTATCCTAAAATTTATTCTTACAAAAAAAATTAATTTTGAGACAAATAAACATATTATATACTAATTCAATTTATACATAATTTTTTTCAACCAATCAAACCTATGTAATTTTTTTAACAAAAAATAATGATCGATCCCCTAATTTTGCATCCCCAATTCTACTCCTAATGATGTGAAATTAGAGAGATTAAAGATAAGAGAGAGAACAGTGTGAGACCGTTTCACATGAAAATGGATGAATTAAAAAGATAAAATTAAGGAATATAACATCATCCTTTTAACAAATATGAATTTCATTTAATTTGTTTTCACCTAAACCCATTCAATACACACAAATATGAATTTCATTTAATTTGTTTTCACTTAAACCCATTCACTACAATTTAACTCAATCAGAAAACGATGGGTTGTTTTAATACTTTTTTTTTTTAAAAAAAAAAGATTTTCCTTTGCCCCTAAGTAACAGGTGACTTATACTAAACAAAAAAAAGTAACACGGTGTTAATACGCGTGTTGTTTCAATTTTTTTTTTTGAATAAATATAATCAATATTTTTTATAAATATATGTAAGACATGTAATTATTGATTTAATAGAAAATTTAGGTCAAGTTTGGGAAGACTAAAAAAGTGCACTTTTTGTCTTTTTGGACTAAAAAATTGAGGTTGAAAATATGGATGTTTGGGTTAACTTTTTGACTTTTTATTGAAAAATGTGTAATAAAAAATTGTAAAAATTGATTTGTAGGGAAAAATTTGAATGGGGAGTTGTGCAGCCATAATTGTTGACTTTTGGTGAATAGTGTTAACTTTTTAACTTTTTGAGTAACTTTTTGACTTTTTGACTTTTTTAAATCTTCCCAAACTTTGCCTATTCCTAACATTATCTATCTTTTCTTTTAATATAAATAAAAGGGGACCGTTTGGTACTGTGACAGCACCTCCCCATTCCTGGGTTAAGTTTTCAAACCTTTGATTCGATTACATTTCCTCCTTTTTAAGGATAACAATTTCTTTTCCATACCACTCTTCTCATTTCATGCAAAAATTACCGTTCTTATAAGAAAACAGAAAAAATGATATTTGCTTCTTTCGTCTCATTTTTTCCATTTTGTTCGATTATGATTATATTAATTAAATACATTTTACATATAACGCTCCTTATTCATCTATCTCTTTCGTTAATATTAGATTATTTCTATCTTATTCACACGTCAACAAAGAATAAGATAAAGACGGGACGCCACAAACCCGACCCTCTCCCCCACCATGAATATTCATATTTTTAGCTAAATCATGACAATACAAGTAGGGACAGGATTAAGAAAAGATCATGAGGGTCATAACTCCTCTATTTCTATAAAATAAAAATAAAAATAAAAATAAAATAAATAAATAATTATTTATAAGTCTTATTAGGGAGACTTATGCTACATATGGTCCTACTAAAAAACTTATGTTCCCATAAGTCCTATGTGAAGTTTGTTAACACATTTACCCTCAATATTAGTTGTCAATATCATAAATAATGGTAAAACCATATATAAGAAATTGAATGTTACCATAGATTAAGTTTGCGAAGCGTAACGTGACCATATCAGATGGGACATTACATAAACGTAACGTGACGTGACACCTATATAAACGTAACGTGACGTGACACCTACATAAACGTAACGTGAGATCTACATAAACGTAATATGACATGACACTTATAAAAACGTAACGTAATGTGACACCTACATAAATGTACGTAACGTCACACCTACATAAACGTAACGTAACGTGTCACATTACGTTTCGCAAACTTACTAAGTTTTTGATTTTTTTAATTGAATGTGAAAATGTTACTTTCTATGGTAACATTTAATTTCTTATATATGGTTTTGCCATTGTAATGTATAATAGTATATTAATACCATTTATTTACAACTCATAGGATCTTGCGGAATACATTCATATCTAAATAGGACTTGAAACTCTATAAGAAATTTCATAGGACTTAATATAGCATAAGTGTCCGAAATAAGACTTTTAAATAAGTCTTCCTAAAAAAAAATACTATTTGTCATAGCACTTGAATTCATTTTATATATAAAATAGTCCCCTAGTACAAAAGCATATATATCTCATTCTTTTTTTATCTTGTATTATCTTTTTATTTTGCACCAAAAAACTTCTTCAACCTACACTACAAAAAAATTAAGGTTTTAGAGACCAAAATTTAAAGACAAAATTATTTTTTAGAGTCCAAATAGTTTTGTTGCAAAAAATGTCGTCATTATATTTTTATCAACAAAAATTGGACATTAGTAATGAATTATTATTCTTTTGAGACCAATTTTTTTTGTCCTTAAAAGTCTATTTATTAGTAACATTTTTTAAATTTTGTCGCTAAAAGTCTTATTTTTTATTTTTTGAGACGACCTTTTAACGACTATCCTCATTACTATGGAAATTGATCCTTAAATGTCTTTTATAACAAAATTTTCACTTTTAAAAACCAAAACATTTGATCTTTAAAACTCTTATATATTATAGTACTATTAGAGATTGCTTTTATGGTATTTAATTTTTTTTTTATATATACATATAATTTATATATCATATTTATACATACACATATATATTTGTGTATATGATGAAAAAAAAAAAAATTCGACCTACCCAATAACAAAATGTTGGTTTCGTCCTTCGGTGGAAGTGCAACATAATGATCTCCATTATCTTCAATTTGACATCACCCTTCAATTTGAGAAAAATGTGCAGTGTAAACGAAATCTTTTAGTTGTTCCAAATCCTGAACTGTTCAAAAACCTTTGATTATATGATTGCCAGCAAACTTTCCTACTTCATGTAACAGCTAATCGGCAAATAGAAAATGATGTACTAAAAGTTGGTACTCAAAAATCGCGTTCATATTTCAATCGTTTCAATTGTCAAAATTGTAGACATGAAAAATCACATTTTTGTTTATCTCAAGATTCATATAGATATTTAAGCTTAAATTTAATTTCTCCATCATTTCAAAGTTTTTACATATGATTAAAAAGTTAAAAAGACAATTTAAAAAAGCCAAATGAGCATTTTTGTTTTTACCCAAACAAAAATGAATTTTTTTTTTTATTTTTTTTATTTTTTTTTTAGTGTGGGTCTCAAGGAGAAAGGAATGAGTTTCTTGCCTGCCAATCAAATCCTAGAAGGGTCCCTCCTCTCCTAGTAAAGTTTGGGGAATAAGTTATACATTTGGGTTGTTTTAGAAAGTTGGTAAAAAGTTAATTTTTAGCTTTTTATCAAGTTTTTTGATTTTTTTGAAAGTGATTTGAGAAGTTGGTAAAAAGTTAACTTTTTGTTTTTTAGTTTAATATTTATTTATGGTGTCAAATCAAATTAAAATGATCAAAATACCCTTACCCAACATAAGAGATTTATTTTTTTATTTTTTTTATAGGCCCTAATTTATAATTTTAGTACTGCGTTTGTTGCACTTTCCAAAAGAATTTTGTTGCGTTTTTTACAGTCACATTTTTAGACTCTAAAAACGTGATTTTTTACTATATTTCCAAAATGGCACAAAATGTCACAAGGTTGGAAAAATATAAATTCAATCCTTTATTGTCAAAGTGTTGAAGTCAACATTTGTTGCCTAAGTGCTGCATGCACAATTAATGGAGTTACCCATCATAATTACTATGGTTTCACACTTTCATGTCAATTTTTTTTTTTAATTTTTTTTTTTTTATTATTATTATTATTATTTATTTATTTTATCAAATCACTTATATTTGATAATTTCAAATAAAAAGAAAATTTGAAGTTCCACCTTGTGTGATTTGAAATATCGATTGAAATGAAAATTACTATTATATTGATCAATTCTCAATGTATTAATTAATTCATAGTTGATTTATGAACCAATTCACAATCAATATAACTGGTTCAATTACTATAAAGTTGCATAGCTAATAATTTTTACAAAAAAATTTAATCATAGCATTCAACTCTCATACATATATTGTTTGATATTCTAAATATTGATGCTTCTTCTAACACCGTTATTTGGGAGAGAAAAAAAAAATTGGTTCAGTGTCCCAAAATCCAGATCATTGAATAAATTTTCTTACAAGTACAAGGCATATCACACAAAATGACACGACTATGATAGACACTCAAATCTCTATCTTATTGTTTGATCAATATTTTAATGGCTCTAGATGTCCATATGATCACTTTGATGAAGACAAGCAACTATCATCGAGCTTCTAGAAAGAAAGCTCCAAATTCAATGTGCAAAGTTGTTCTTTCAATGCACCTTGTAGTTTAGATTTTTGCTTTTTAAAAAAACCATGTGTATTATGCAATGGGAATGACGTTTGGGATTACATCATGGCTTAGGTCTCGTTTGGGGAGTGGCTATTTTAGTCAAAAAGTCAAAAAGTTACTAAAAGTTGTCACATCACCTCTCTATTTTTCTGTACATCTTTTCGTAAAAAGCTAAAAAATTACTAAAATAGTTTATTCCCAAACGAGGCCTTAGTTTCCAACAGATCAAATAATGTTTCACTTATAGTTCAAAAAAAAAAAATAATGTTTCACTTTCCCACCATTGGCCTGAACTTTCTCGGAAAGGGTTGTGAAATGGAAAATCTAATAGGAAAATTCTATTCCTTTATTAGGGTTAATTATAAATACACTCCTTTAAGTTTAATTAAAATATGAATTATTTTTTATAGTTTGAAAAATTATAATTATTTTCTTGTTAGAATTTTTTATTTAACAGAATTAATTAAAAATGTGAAATTTTTAACTGTTCACTTATACAATAATAAAATTATCTGAATTATTAATTGAAATAAAATTTTAAAATTATTAAAAATTGTTAATAAACTTGATGATTTATTTATAAAAAGACCTATTTGTTATGAAATTAGAAACCTTAGAGGCATAATGTAATTTGTAGAATTATAAGGGGTAATTTAAATAAACCTTAGGGGGTGTGTTCGTAATTTATCCTAAATTTACTCATAAAATTTGACAGGAATGATATAACAATACTATTATTGTAAATAAATTCATTTTCAATTGAATTTTGTTTTGAAATAAAAAATTCACAGTAAGCCACATCATTATTATATATAAAGAAAATGTATGATTTTTTTATTGGAAAATTCTAAATATACATAAAACTCATACACAAAATTTGACAAGAATAACGTAGCAATGTCATTATTATAAATAAATCCATCTTCAATAGTATTTTGTTTTGAAATGAAAAGTTCATAACAAATTACATCATTATATATAAAAATTATATATGTTACAATAGTAGAGAGAAAGGAAAAATATGTATTGTATTCAATAAATTAATCCTATACAATAGAAGGTCTGTAAATATAGGCCGAGAAATAATATCATATAAGGAATCTAAATATGAGAAAGAGTAACTTATAAGAAACTTAACTATGTCAATACAAATATATCTAGGAAATCAATACGTAATATATCTAGGAATATATACCACATATACATTAACATCCCCCCTCAAACTCAAGGAGGATAAACATATTAAGTTTGCAAAGAGAAACTAAAACATGAAATAAAACTAAATAAAATAAAAGGCAAATATATTACAAAATCCGAACGGGAGCGTAAGGGCGTTTGAGATAGATCAGAGGCCAAAACTAATGCCGAGAGATAGTTTATGATTGTGTCGGACCGTTGTAAGAACTGGCCGAAACTAATGTCGGGACAGTTTAAAGTCATGCTGGACCGTTGTAGGAACTTGTCGGAATCAATGTTGGAACAGTTTATAGGTCATGTCTGACCGTTGTAGAGACTGGATGTTGAACCAGCACGCCCGGAACACACATAACGTATAACGTGGTGCTGACCGATGATGGCAACAGATGACTAAGTGTGCTAGGGGGCGGCTTGGATGGTGTGCTAGGGGGCGGCTTTAGTAGTGCGCCAAGGGGCGACTTGGGTTGTGTGCCAGAGAAAGCGGCTTAGATTGTGCGCTAAATGAGGCAACTTGGGTAGTACTCCAAGAGGCGACTAGGGTGGTGCACCATAGGGAGCGACTTAAGTTGTGCGCCATAGGGAACCACTTAGGTGGTTTGCATGGTGTATAATCATGTTCACTATGATATAGGTAAAATACCTCCTTCAAACTCAAATTGGTTTGAAGATAGAAACCTAGTTGAGGTTGACGTTGAGGGAACGACTTAGGTGGTTTGCATGGTGTATAACCATGTTCGCCGTGATATAGGTACTTGACCTAGCTCTCATCTCATCTTTTTGTCCTAAACAGTTTTGAAAGGAAGCTGCCCTCGTTACCATCCACACCATAAATCATGTACCTACACTTGTCATAGCTAATAATTCTTTTTATGAGCACTTGTATGATTCTCCTTCTGACTATACAACTCTTAAAGTTTTTTGGTTCTGCTTGTTTTGTTCTACTTTAGCCCTATGAACACACTAAACTAGAACCTCATTCTCATCTTTGTTGTTTTCTAGGATATGGTATAGAACATAAAGAGTATTGTTGTTGGGATCCTATCTCTAACCGACTTCGTATTTCCCGTCATGTGGTCTTCTGGGAATTCAAAATGTTCTCAAATCTTTCCAAGTTTCACCTACCACAATTCACTCACTCACCAATCTTTACTGATCTTTCTATAGACCTGTTTTTTGATGAATTTGATACAGATTCTGACTCCATGCTTCCACAATCGCCTACGTCTATCGTCCATCCTGAGGATCCTGTGTCTGCTAATGGCCCTATGCCTTCTCTAACTCCTGTGGAGGTTCTTCCATCTCCACCTCCTATTGAGGTTCCTCCTCTACCAAAGCGTCATTCCACACGGGTAAGGCAACCTTCTATTCTTCTCCGTGATTATATTGTTAGTTCCACTACCTTTTTCTCTGATGAACCTACTTCCTATCGAGAAGCTTGTTCTAACCCTCTTTGGCAACAAGCTATGACTGATGAACTAAAGGCTTTTAATAAAACTCATACATGGGATATGGTTGATCTTCCTCCTAGCAAGAGTATTGTTAGTTGAAAATGGGTTTACAAGACCAAAATTCATTTTGACGGTTCCATTGAGCGTTACAAAGCTCACCTTGTCACCCAGGGGTTTACTTAAGAGTATGACATTGACTATGAGGAAACATTTATTCATATTGCTCGTTTTATTTCCGTTCGCAACTTAATTGCAATGGTTGCTGCTCGCCACTGGAGTCTTTATCAGATGGATGTCAAGAATGCATTCCGCATTGGTGATCTCACTGAGGAAGTTTATATGCAACATCTTCCTGTTCTTCTGTTCCATCAAACAAAGGTTGCAAATTCCGTCGTACTTTATATGGTTTGAAACAAGCTAAGCGTGCCCGGTTTGCCAAGTTCGGCACTATCATTCGTGACTTTGGCTTTTCCTTTAGTGCCCATGATTCTACCTTGTTTGTACATAAGACAAAATGTGATACTATTCTTCTTCTCCTCTATGTGGATAATATGATTATCATTGGGAATGACACGGTGGGTATTTTTAGTCTCAAACAGTTTCTCAATCGCCAGTTTGAGATGAAAGATTTTGATTTGCTTAGCTACTTCCTTAGCTTGGAAAATTTTCAAGATTCATCTGGTTACTTTCTTACCCAGGCCAACCATACTTCTGATCTCTTGGCTTATACTGGCCTTATCGATTGCAAGACCACCACTACTCTAGTTAATTCTCAAACTCGTCTTACATCCCTTGACGATTCCCTATCTTTGATACCATGTTACAATACTAGAGAGAGAGGAAAAAAATATGTATTGTATTCAATGAATTAATCTCATACAATAAAAAGCATGTATATATAGGTTAAGAAAAAATATCTTATAAAAAACATATCTATGAGAGATAGTATCTTATAAGAAACATAACTATAACAATACAAATATATTTAAGAAATCAATACTCCATATATCTAAAAGTATATACCATATATATTAACAATATATAAATATTTATTTATATAACATTACTCATTTTTATTTGGGTAACGTTACTTGATCTATTGTCATTATTTTCACTGTAGTTATCAATATTTAATCTATACTATATATTAAGGAAAATGGGGTTTTTAACCCCAAGCCTTGTGGGAGTTCTAATCTCCCAATCTAAATTTCCTGATTTTTTGATTTAAAAAAAAAAAACCTTTGCATTTATTAACTTCTCTCAACTCTCAAGTCTTACCCTCATAATAACACTTTAATGCATTAAGAACAAGCATAAAAAAAATTCTTTGAAATCCAATACATATGAATTTTTTGAAAAGTTCCAATACATATGATTATTATCCCTCATAATAACACTTTAATGCATTAAGAATAAGCATAAAAAAATTTTCTTGAAAAGTCCAACACATATGATTATTATCAAAATATTAAACTTTAATATAATATAATATAAAAAAAAGACATTTAATTCCTTGAAAAGTCTAACACATGTCTATACTTACTATATATTAAGCAAAAGGGGGTTTTTAACCCAAGCCTTGTGGGAGCTCCAATCTCCCAATCTAAATTTCCTGATTTTTTGATTTTAAAAAAAAAATCTTAGCATTTATTAACTTCTCCCAACCCCCAAGTCTTACCTTCATAATAACACTTTAATGCATTAAGAACAAGCATAAAAAAAATTCTTTGAAATCCAATACATATGAATTTTTTGAAAATTCCCAACACATATAATTATTATCCCTCATAATAACACTTTAATGCATTAAGAATAAGCATAAAAAAAATTTCTTGAAAAGTCCAACACATATGATTATTATCAAAATAGTAAACTTTAATATAATATAATAAAAAAAAGACATTTAATTTCTTGAAAAGTCTAATACATATAATTATTATCAAAATATTAAACTTTAATATCATATAAAAACGGAAAAAAAGAAGACATTTAAAAAAAAAAAAAGACATTTAAAAATCGCAATTCACATATATAGATAACTAACCTATCACCCGTGCTATGCACGGGATAATTATAGATATTTATATTTGTTTTAGATTTTTTTTAATATATAAATTATGTTTTTTAAGATTTTTTATAAAAATAATTTAACAATTTTATCACTAACCATAGTGTATGGGAGAAGTTGAAAAAAGGTACTGCAGTAATTATACACGGATTGTATCTATAATTATTTGTATGAGAGGATTTTAAATGCTGATCAGAGAATTTTGATCAAATCAATAAATGCAAGCATGTGGAAAGACATGTGGATTGAAAAAAGTTAATAAATGCTAAATTTCTTGAAAAGTCCAACACATATGATTATTATCAAAATGTAAAACTTTAATATAATATAATAAAAAAAAGACATTTAATTCCTTAAAAAGTCTAACACATATGATTATTATCAAAATATTAAACTTTAATATAATATAAAAAAAGGAAAAAAAGAGGACATTTAAAAAAAAAAAAAAAGACATTTAAAAATCGCAATTCACATATATAGATAATTGTAAACACAATCCGTGCATAGCATGGGTGATATGCTAGTCTATACTATATATTAAGCAAAATGAGATTTTTAACCCTAAACCTTGTGGGAGCTCCAATCTCCCAATCTAAATTTCCTGATTTTTTGATTTTAAAAAAAAGCATAGCATTTATTAACTTCTCCCAACCCCCAAGTCTTACCCTCATAATAACACTTTAATGTATTAAGAACAAGTGTAAAAAAAATTCTTTGAAATCCAACACATGAATTCTTTAAAAAGTCCCAACACATATGATTATTATCCCTCATAATAACACTTTAATGCATTAAGAACAAGCATAAAAAAAATTTCTTGAAAAGTCCAACACATATAATTATTATTAAAATATTAAGCTTTAATATAATATAAAAAAGAAAAAAAAGAAGACATTTAAAAAAAAAATTTAAAAATCGCAATTCACATATATAGATAATATATTTATACTATATATTAAGCAAAAGGGTTTTTAACCTCAAGCCTTGTGGGAGTTCTAATCTCCCAATCTAAATTTCTTGATTTAAAAAAAAAAAAAAAAAAAAACCTTAGCACCTATTAACTTTTCCCAACCCCCAAGTTTTACCATCATAATAACACTTTAATGCATTAAGAACAAGCCTAAAAAAAATTCTTTGAAATCCAACACATATGAATTTTTTGAAAAGTCTCAACACATATAATTATTATCCCTCATAATAACACTCTAATTCATTAAGAACAAGCATAAAAAATATTTCTCAAAAAGTCCAACACATATGATTATTATCAAAATATTAAAATTTAATATAATATAATAAAAAAAAAGACATTTAATTCCCTAAAAAGTCCAACACATAGGATTATTATCAAAATATTAAACTTTAATATAATATAAAAAAGGGAAAAAAGAAGACATTAAAAAAAAAAGACATTTAAAAATTGCAATTCACATATATAGATAATTGTAAATATATTAAGAAAAAAGGAGTTTCTAAACCCCAAGCCTTGTGGGAGCTCCAATTCCTCAATCTTAATTTTCTAAATTTTTGATTTAAAAAAAAGGGTCTAGCTTTGGTCCAGTCCACCATCGGATTGGACCGTGCTGTTGGGCTCGTGGGGGCCCACCACGGGTCCCGTTTTAAAAATCTGAACCGTTTAATGTGTAGAACTCTTCGAGTACTATATGCCTGTAAAAAATCACGTTGATCAGATATCGATAGCTATATGATCAAATCAGTTTTGTATAAAAAAAAAAAGGACAGTGAATAAATTAACGGTTGACAAAAAACTGATTTAATCACATAGCTATCGATATCCAATCAACGTGATTTTTTACAGGCGTATAGTACTCAAAGAGTTCTACACATTGAACGGTTTAGATTTTCAAAACGGGACCAGTGGTGGCCCCCACGGGCCCAACAGCACGGTCCAGTCCGAAGGTGGACTGGACCAAAGCCAGGCCCTAAAAAAAAAACCTTAGGCTCTGTTTGGTTGTGAATTCAAAATGTAATTCCACATGTGTATTTCAGTATGATGTTTGGTTGTGTGTTTGGAATCAACTTTCCAAACTTCTGCAGAGAGCTCTGTATTACAGTCGCATTTTTTGTTCAAATTTTGGCCAGGGGAAGACCACGCGGACGTCCTTAGGGACTACCGCCCGGACGTCCATGGGGACATCCACCTGGATGTCCTCTGCTGTACAGGAAATTTTTTTTTTTTTTTGCAATTGATTTATATAATTGGAAAAAAAAATTTCTGAAATTTTTTTAATTTTTAATGTACTTTAAAATAATTTTGAGTTGTATATTTAGTTATGAGTTGTAAATTTTTGTATCACATATCAAATATCACATCAACAATTCCCCACTCAAATCAAACATCTTTTCCAAAACTATTTTCAAAACTCTTTACCAAACAAATTTTCTACACTCAAATCATAATTTTACAACACACAAATTCAAAATACAATTCATACTCTCAAATCACATTTACAAAACACAACCAAACGCAACCTTAGTATTTATTGATTTGATCAAACTCCCCTAATCAGCATTTATTAACTTTTTTCAATCCACATGCCTGCATTTATTGATTTGGTCAAAATCCCTGATTAGCATTTAAAATCCACTCATACAAATAATTATAGATACAGCCCATGCATAATTACTGCAGTAGTTTTTTTAATTTCTCCTATACATTATGGTTAGTGATAAGATTATTAAATTATTTTTATAAAAAATCTTAAAAAACATAATTTATATATTAAAATAAATATAAATATCTATAATTATTCCGTGCATAGCACGGGTGATAGGCTAGTCTATACTATATATTAAGCAAAATGGGGTTTTTAACCCCAAGGCCTATGGGAGCTCCAATATGCCACAGGCTCTCTCTCTCTCTTTTTCTAATTTTTTATTTTAAAAAAAAAATTAACCTCAGCATTTATTAATTTCTCTCAACCCACAAGACTTTTTGACTTCTCTCATAATTACTGCAGTACCTTTTCAAAAACAAATAATTTGTATATTAAAATAAATATAAATATCTATATCTATATCTATCTATTTATTTATATCTATCTCTAACCCTATAAGTTTTGTGAGAGTTCTAATATCCCAATCTAAATTTCTTGATTTTTTGATTTAAAAAAAAACCCTTAACATTTATTACTTTCTCAAAACCCCCATGTCTTACCCTTATAATAACACTTTAATACATTAAGAATAAGTATAAAAATATGCTTAATTAAAATATGAATGTTAAGAATACATAATCAAAACACATAATCGATCATAAAAAGTGTAATAATAGGCTGAGATTTATTTTAAATATAAGCCCTTCTATAACTGGTTTATTTGTTATGTAATAATAGGCTGAAATCATTATGTATTCTTTGTATTACAGTAATTAGATTGTTTGTTAATCTTTGTATTTCTTAGTTGAGAGAAACTATTCTGATTGTTGTTATTTGTTCCCAAAAAAAAAAAAAAAATGGTTTATTTGTATTTAATTGGTATCCATCAAATTGACTTTAATTATTTATTTATTCTACTCTTATGGATGATTTTTTTATTATAAAAACCGGATAATTTTCCCCGTATCTTTCATAGGTATCCTTTTTAATATAATGTGCAAAATTTATTATTATTATTTTTTTAAATTCTGAACCTACCACTGTTTATATAAAAAGAATATTAGTCTGGTATACAACAATTAGAGTAGCTCAACCTCCTGTAAGATGATGATATCATCAGTGATGGCATTAACCTTCAAAAATAAGTATATGCTTGTGTGATTACTCCCACTGAGAGCTTCCTTGACCATCATCCAAAGTTGTAATTAACCACTAACTTTTCACTTTCTATAACATTGAGGGCTGCTGTATCAATTCTTAGGTGAAGAAAATAATAAATAAAGTTGTAATTACCCACTAACTTTTCACTTTCTATAACATTGAGGGCTGCTGTATCAATTCTTGGGTGAATAAAATAATAAACAATGTATAGCAGTTCTCTTTAAATATTTTATTTTTTTGGGTTAATTATACTAACACCACCTTAACTATTAATGAATATAATTATCCCTCTAATCTATAAATCCGAACATATTAACCTGTCAATTATAAAAATCATACAAATCACCTTTTTCGGAAATGGTATTGAGAGAGTTAAAATATACGAATTTAAAAATAAAGAAGATAAAGAATATTCGCCAATGATTAAAGGATTTTGAGATAAATAACATTTTTTTTATTTTTATTTTCATGAGAGATGAGGGCATCAATGACTGCATTGATGACTTAAGAACCAAGCAATTTCTCTCTCATAAAACTTTCATCATAGTTAAATAAAGCCCATTGAGCTGCGACCAAAATCAAAAAATTGCAGCTCAAAAATCCTACCATGTATGCCCCTCTAAATAAATAAATAAATAATATCCTGCCATGTATTACTCCTATTTATATTAATTTATTCATTTTTTAAATTTTTTTGAAGAATTTACTTAAAAGAATTAATTGACATATTTTAATTTATAGATTTTTTTTTTGACAAAAATACATTATTTATTGATTCGATTAAAAGAGACTAATATCAAAAATGATAAATAATGTCAGAAGGATGGAGTATAATGTCCTCAACGTATTCAACGAAGGGATATACTAACTATTGTGCATTGGATGATGATTAATTAGTCTAGATGTAAAAATTACAGTAAAATATATAAAAAGTACAGAGAAAAATAAAATATGTATTGAATTTTTTTTTAAAAAAATTCCCTAGTTCTTAACAAGTAAGCGGTAGTTAACAAGACTCAATCAGAAAAATGATTTTACTAACATGTATTTTTACTAATTTAAAAATAATTTCATCCAAACAAAATCTCAATTCGTCCAAATATGAATTGCTTGTACTGAGGCCTTGTTTGAGAATATGCTAATTTAGTAACTTTTTAGCTATTTGGCTAAAATATGAGCTAAAAAAAACTAGTGTGTTTAGGATGACTTTTTGACTTTTTACGAAAAAATGTGCAAAAAGTAGAGAGAAAAGAGAATCTTTGACTTTTTTGTATGGGTTGTTGACTTTTTGGCTAATTTAGTAACTTTTTGACTAAAATGGAGGTTCCCAAACGAGGCCTGAATCTTAGGAATGAATCTCCCGTAAGTTAGTTACCAGATTAGATTTTGGGCCTGACTTCGCTTCGGTCCAATGGTGTTGTTGGGCCATGAGAGCCCACCACGGGTCCTATTTCGATAATTCAAACCGTGCAATATGTAGAACTCGTCGAGTACTATATGTCTATAAAAAATCACGTTGATTGGATATCGATAGCTACGTGATCAAATCAGTTTTATATAAAAAAAATGGATAGTAAAAAAATAAACAGTTGATAGAAAACTAATCCGATGAGATAACTATTGATATCCAATCAACGCGACTTTTTACAAACATATAACACTCAACGAGATTTACATATTAAACAGTTCGGATTATCAAAACGAGACCCGTAATAGGTTTCCACAGACCTAACAATATCCTCCAATCCGATCTGAGACTGAAAGGAAGCCACTGCTTAGATTTTCTAACATAAGATGTCAATTTTGCAACACATTTATCTTTTGACACATCTCTCAACTTTGACAATAATTTTTTAAAATGCTTATTGGGATGACTTTTTAGCTATTTGGCTAAAAAGGTAGGTAAAAAAAACTTGTATGTTTGGGATGACTTTTTGGCTAATTACGAAAAGATGTGCAAAAAGTAGAGAGAAAAGAGAATCTTTGACTTTTTGGTATGGGTTGTTGACTTTTTGGCTAATTTAGTAACTTTTTGACTAATTGGCTAAAATAGCCTCTTGTCAAACGAGGCCTAAGTCTTGATGGAACAATAAAACTTGAGTAATGTTAGAAACCCCAAAATATTCTATTAAAAGTTTTACCAAATGTCTCACATGGGTGTGGGACCCACACATGTGGGTCCCATGTGAGTCCCACACCCATATGAGACATCTGGTAAAATTTTTGATAAAATTTTTGGGGCTTCTAACATTTTTGATAAAACTTTTGTCCCATTCCTATTTTTATATGTTTTCACACTATTTCTTGACAAGGCATGAAAATTAGGAAGGTGATAAGAATGGGGTAGGAACGAGGCGACGTGATCCTAAGATGAGACCATATTAAGGGATTGTGGGAAATGATCTAAGAGTATTTTTTAATTTTTTACAAAAAAAAATATATAAAAAAAATAATAAAATAATGTGATAAAAAAAATGATAAAAATTTGCTATTTAGGAAATGCCAAATAATCTAATATGATATAGTATAGATGATACAACAAAATAATGGATGCATGAGTGATGTTTGTTGAAAATATTAAAAAATGAGAGCTCTATATGAATACTTTGGTATTTTAAGGGATATTTATCAATAAATTTTATCTCACAAATAAATATTTTAATTAGTTCAATTTTTTTTATTGATCTGTTAAGTCTTATTAGTGGAGAGTTTATTTCCGTGTGATCTTATTTTTTATTTTGGTAGTGTTTTGCTATACAGTTGTATCCTTTTATTAATGTAATAAGTATGATATAATACTCTAATGTGACAGGTATTAATATGGCACTCCAACTAGGGGTGCAACTCAGGCTGGTTCGGTCGGGTTAGAAAGTTGTCCAAGCTTAGTCCAAGTTGTGTTGAGACCTATCCAGGGCCGTCCAAGACTGAATTGTAACCCGAAGTTGCCTACCCAAACCCAACTCGAGTTAAATCTGAATTGCCCGAGTTGCCCGAATTATTTGAATTGTAGATGAATTTCAATTTTTTTTTTTTGCAGCTGCATTATTAAATTATTAAAATTTGACTCTATTTACATTTTTTTTATATAGAAAATCATTAATACCATAAAAACAAATAATTTATATAATTTAAGAAAGATGTCACTATAGTAGTCTTTATAATTTATAAGTGAAAATAAAAAAAAAGTAAGATTTTATGTTATTTGTATATATAATATATATTCAATATGATTTAATAATCTAAATTACTTTAATATCATGTAATGGCTAATAATTGATATGTATATTTAATATTTTAATATATCTATATATGTATAATTCAGGTTTCGGGTTGCTCGGGTTGTTTAACGTCTTTGCCCAAGCCTGTCCAAATTTAATTCGAACTTTTGAATTTTTGTCCAAACCTATACCGAATTTGAAAATATCTTGTCCAAGTCCTAAAAAAATTCAGGCTGGGTTCGGGGTTGCTCGGGTTTAGCCCACCCAAGTTGCGCCCCTAACTCCAACAATGTGACACTTCCAAAAAAATTAAAACTCCTTAGTGTACTTTTTCTAAATGTAACAACGTGACGAGTATGATGTGACATTCTAAAACTTTTACTCTAAAAATATTAATAACTCGTTAGTGTACTTTTTTCAAGCGTAACAACGTGGCAGGTATGATGTGACACTACAAAAAAATAAAAATTACTTAGTGTACTTTTCTCAAACGTGACAACGTGACAGATATGATGACACTCTAAAAAAATTAAAAATTTCTTAGTGTACTTTTCTCAAATGTAACGTGTGACACTCCAACGTGGTGGATATGATGTGACACTATAAAAAAATTTAAAACTCTTTAGTGTACTTCTTTCAAATGTGACACTCTAACGTGGCAGGTATGATGTGACACTAAAAATTTTTTTAGTGTACTTTTTTCAAATATCACATTTAAATGTGGCAGATAAATGAGTCATTACACATCCAAAAAAAAGAGAAAAAAATATGATCATAAGAGGGGCACCGCGGGATAAAAAGAGATCCAAAAAAAAGAGATAAAAACAAAAAAAAATCAAATCAAATTTTGTCCCCCTCCCATCTTTTTATTTGGACGGAATGAGATGATAGTCAAGAAAATCAAATTCTGTCCCCTTCTCATTTTTTTTATTTGGACGGACTGAGGCAACAAATTATCATCCGTGTATGTGCGGCAATGTATAATTGTAATAAATTAAAAAAAAAAAAAATTTGAAAGATTACTATTTTGTGTGTCATATTATGAAGACCACATATATTGAAAATCAATGTCATTAAATGATTTTAGCTATATTATTTTCTACAAAACAATTTCATGGTCATATTATTTTCAACAATTTTTTAGAAAATCATGGCTAATAATTTTTTTTCTTTTTTTTTTTGTTTATATAAAGATGAGCACATCTAGATAAATACTATATAATGGCAGGTATTGGATTATGAATATCAAAACCCAAAAAACTTTAAATGATTAACCGCAACAAAATAGAACTGATTGGATCCATGATCGTCTATCCCTTGTGTACCAGCAGTTTATATGGATCCAAGAGAAGATATATAGGTCAAACTCAACCTTATTTAAAAGGAAATTGCTATTTTAGTTCAAAAATTATACATATTTTTTAAACTCAATGATGTAAAGAGAAAAAATGAGAGTGAGCAAGTTTTTTTTTTTTTTTTTTTGAATTAGATAAAGAATATTATTGTTGCCTTCACTACAAGAAAAGTGGGCTTAAAAGACGAAACTTTTTGTGACGGTACATTTGTCGTCCAAAAAAGTCATTTTTTGCGACGGCATAACTTGTCGCCGCAAAAAAAAGTGACTTTTTGAGATGATACAATTTGCCTTCGCGAAAAATGTGCCTTTTTGAGACGGCATAGCTTGCCGTCGCAAAAAAAATTTGACTATTTGACACGGTACAGCTTGCCGTCGCGAAAAAAGTGACTTTTTGTGACGGCACAACTTGCTGTCACAAAAAATAGAGTATTTGCGGCGGTAGAAATTGCTGTTCCAAAAAAAATAAAGTATTTGCGACAGCAGAGATTGTTGCCGCAAAAAAATAGAGTTTTTGCGACGGCACCAGCTGCAGTCAAAAAAAAAAAAAAAGAGTAATATATATATATATATTGTGGCTTTGAGATGGCTTCATATATATATATATAGTCACAAAATGGTTTAAATAAATGCAATCAGCTTGCTTGGTTCCCATTTTCTAAAAATAATTTTCAGAAAATTCTACTTTTTTATTTTTCGTGTTTTTTTGTTTTTACTGATTTTTTTTAATATTTTATGCAAATTTTTTACTTTTTAGACACACCTAACATAAATACACCTAAAAAGTAAAAAAAATCTTTTAAAAATTCACTAAATACCAAAAATACAACAAAAATACAAGAATTCAGTATATTTTTTGTATTTTTATGTATTTCTTAATTTTTTAAAATATTTTTTCGCATTTTTTTTACTTTTTAGATACATCTAAATAAGGTGCATCTAAAAAAGTAAAAAAAATATTTAAAATTTTAAAAATATTCACTAAAAACAAAAAAAAAAACACAAAAATCAAAAAACTCAGTTTTCAAAAAACTTAATTCAGAAAACTCAAACCAAACACATTGAATGGTATTTTTTTGTCACAATTTTTTTTGTCGTCTTACTCTTTTGATATAATATTTCTCTTTTTCACCCATTTTTTATCTTTTTGTCTCTCTGTCTCTATCTCTGTCTCTCTCTCACTCATCACTCTTCTTTGTTTGTCTGTCTTTTTCTCTCTTTCTCTCTGTGTCTTTGTCTCTCTTCTCTTTCTCTCTCTCACTCATTACTTTTCTCTGTTTCTCTCTCTCTCTCTCTCTCTGTGTATCTCTCGTCCACTTCTCTTCTCTCTTTGTCTCTTTTCTCTCGTTTCCCTCTTTATCTCTCGCTCATCTCTCTCTGTCTCTCTCTCGTTTATCTCTTTTTGCTCTTTTTTTTCTCTTTGTCTCTCTCTCCATCTCTTTGTCTATCTCTCACTCATCTTTTGTCTCTCTCTCTATCTCTCTGTCTCTCTCGTTCATCTCTCTTCTCTCTCTGTCTTTTTTTTTTCTTTCTCTCTCTCTCTCTTGTTAATCTCTTTTCGTTTTCTTTTTCTCTTTTTGTTTATCTCTTGCTCATCTCTTGTTTTTCTCTCTTTTTCTGTCTCTCTCTCTCTTTATCTCTTTATCTCCTTGTCGTCTCTATCTCTTTCTCTCTCTGTCTTTGACTATCTCTCTCACTCATCACTCTTCTCTTTCTCTGTCTACCTATCTGTTTGTCTGTCTATCTCTTTCTCTCTCTCCCTCTCCCTCACTGTGTTTGCCTTGTTCACTCTCTCCCTCATATCATCTCTATTTATTGAGCTCATTCTCGATTTATTGATCCACTACAAGAAAATGCACTTTTAGCGACCACTTTGTCTCTTTCTCGCTCATCACTTTGTCTCTCTCTCCCTCTGTCTCCCTATCTGTCTCTCACTCATCTCTCTCTCTTATCACCCATCTCCTCTACCACATTTACTACTACTGCAAATGTCATTCCACTACCACCACTACTACCACTGTTGTCACTCCACCTCTACGATTACTATTACTACCACCATTGCCACCACTCCACTACCATCGCTACTACTACTGCCACTACTACTACCATTACCTCTCCTCCACCACCGTCACTCCATCTCCTCTACCACTACCACAACTTCACCACTAATCTCCTTCGCCATCAACATCACCACCACCACTACCACCACCTCTTATCTACCACCTTTACTACTACTGCCACTCCCTCTCTTCTACCACAAAAAATTAGTTCTTGATTTTTAGTAACCAAAAAAAAAAAAAAAATGGGCCGCAGAAAAATATTTTTCATTAACAAAAAAAAATTAACTTTATTTTAACGAAAAATATTTTTCGTTAAAATATTACCCATACTTCTAAAAAAAAAAAAATCATTAAAATAAAAATGAAACAAATAAATTTTCAACCTTTGTAACTAAAAAAAAATAAAAAATAAAAAATTTTTTATTAACTATAAAAAAAAAATTATTTTAACAAAAAATAAAGTTTTTAGCAACGACAAGTCCCGTCGCAAAAAAAAAAAAAAAAAAAACAACAGTGCCGTTTTGTTGTTTAAATATTCATTAGTGACGGAAAAAAAAAAAAAAAAAACGAGGATTAGCCTCTTTTTTCCCATTCCCGCTCGGTTTTCCCTCCTCAACCAAAAATTCCCAATCTTAAAAACCAGAAATCCCTAATCTCCTCTTATGGCTCTCTCTCTCTCTCTCTCTCTCTGTGGCGAGCGGCAACAGACAACTACGAGTGGCGGCAGACTAGGGCGTGATCTTGGTCATCATCTTCTTCACTTATCATCTAAGAAACCCCAGAAGTTTTTAGTGTATTTTGGGGAAAAGAAATGATGGGTGAAGGGGGGAAGGAGAGAGGAGTCGCCAGCGCCGATCCGCCTCAACCTCACTACAGAACCTTCCAGGGAGTTTCCAACTACCTTCCTCCTCCTTCTCCTCCTCCTCATCCTCAGCCCGCCATCGGCTTCCCTCAACCTGTTCCTCTCCCCGGCGCCTCTGAACCCTATGCTAATGCCTATCAAGCCGTTCCAGGTTCCATCTCTCTCTTTCTCTCTCTCTCTCTCTCTCTCTCTCTCTCTCTCTCTCTCTCTCTCGCTCTGGCTCTGGCTGTGTGTGTGTGTGTTCGATTTTTGAGCCAGTCAACCATGTATTGACTCCTCCAGATTTAAAAAATTAAAAGAAATTATAAAATTCTTCATATTTTTTTGACAACATTATGAACTTGTAGGATTTGATATATATGTTGGGTTTAATGTTCTATTGTTTCCTTTTAGTTGGCGGTATTGTGATTTTATTTTATTTATTATTATTATTATTATTTGATCAACAACAAATGGTATTGTGATTTTATGCTGTGTACATGTTAACATTGCTATTAATTTAGACCAGTGGGTTGACATTGTACATGCAAAGAGTGTGCACACACACACATGAATCGGAGGAAAAGAAAGTGACTCATTGTCCATCCTTGATCTGCTATTTTGACATTGAAATATTATTATTCATTCTTTGATAATGAAAAATAACATATTAGCATGAATAATGATCATAAACGTAACAGTGTGATATAATTCTATATCTGATTGTCCATAAATCTGATCATTTTCTTTTCAAATTTGATACTGATATATAATGGAATAATAGGTTCTTATTTGGTGCCTTGATGGCTTTCCCGCTCCTTGATACACTGTTTTGTATGATTAGTAATTTGCCTTTTTTTTTTTTTTGGTTCCTCTCAAATTTTCCTCTTCAATGGGGATGCTCTTATTACACTATCAGCTAGCTGAAGATTCAATGGTGAAGTTGGATAGAATCTGTCGGGAAGCAAATGTCATGTTGGTATTTGCACACTAGTATGGCCTCACAGGGTTTGTTCGGATCAGTGTGAAGGTAATGGACCTTAAAATGTATATACATGTATATATTTGGGTTAAATTTATTAACTTGGCATTTTGGAAAAGTTAGTATTAGGATGGTAGTGGCTACAAAATAAAAATCGGAGGCTTAACAAGGATGAGCACACTATCAAATTTTAATATTTTTGTTTTAATTTTTTAACAATCACAGATTTCTTGTGGGCTTGTTATTTTAAAAATTTCTTTGCTCTTCCCACAAGGGTGAGGTGGGATGTCAATCAAGATTGTTTGAATTGAAAGAAACACCATAGTAGAAATTAAGTTTAGAAGAAAATACCAGACTTACTTTCCACAGAGCTAGAGGTGGTAATTCTACTTTGCATCTTTGAGGCAGGAACATACTGTGATTGAGTCAAAGCCTGATCATTTTTGGGATGATCTCCGACTGAATTGCCCATGGCCTGAGTTGAGGAGGTATGGGTCTCAAAACTTATTTTTTCATTTGTTTGGTTGACTGTTGTGAGTTGTTTATTTTGGCGCATTAATTGTTAGTTTGTATATGCTAATGGCATTTAATTTTTTGTTACAAAAAATTTGGGACATGAATTTTTTGGGAAACAAATTTATCATGAGCTATGATTGTTTGAGAGTGGTTAGTTATATGATTTAGTTTAATTATTAACTCATGCTGCATTGTTACAAATTTATTAGAAGAGAAGAGTCTATGTAACAAAGGTTAAAACTATTGAACTTTTATTTCACAATAACTTTTTGGACTTCTATTTAACCAACTCATAAATTGTTTCCTAAATTCCTAATATTGCAACAGATGTACAATTTCATTTCACCTGAATATGGCATAGTTAACCCTTGCAGATACAGATTGTTCATCGATTTTATTTTATTTAGTTCAATAATCCAACTGTGTCATCTATTGATTTGATCAAAACTTAATGTTGTGACCTTCTGAATCCAATAAAAGCTAAGTTATTTTTATCACTTTATGAAGTTCTTTTTCTAGTATACCTAACTTATATTCACTTGGCATTGTACTGTAACAATGCAGCATGAGTTAATCTGTGCCCTCTATCCAGTATTTGTCCATTGTTTCATGGATCTTGTGGCAAAAGGTCATATTCAAGAAGGTATGATTCAGAGTTGATATGTTTCAAACTATTTTGTGCCTTAGGTTGTATGCTGTGCAAATCAGCCCATTTATGCGGCAAGTATGTTGAACTTACTATTGATACCTATGTCTGAATCTTCAGCTCGAAATTTTTTCAATAGCTTTTGCGAAGACCACGAGATGATGCACTTACGGGACCGCCAGAAATTGGAAGGAGTTCTTTCTCCGTGTCATCTGGAGGTTAATTACTATACTAGTCTTCATGTTACATTTTGCACTTATGAATCTAACTGCTTCTTGATAAACTTTGTTTACACCTTGCAGGAAATGGAGTTTGCTCATTCTTTGAGGCAGAGCAAAGTGAAGCTTAAGATATGCCCAGTTATTGATTCAGATGGGCACCTTTTTTAATTTTTATTTCTTTATTTATTAGTAGATTAAGATGGGGCTATACAAGGGAAAAGCAAATCATTTTAAAATAATTTAAGGAATTATCTGAAAGCTAAATGTCATTTTTCTCCCACTTTTCCCTCCAATATTCTTATGAGCTTATGTTGCAATATTTATACAAGACACAATCCATTACAATGGTTGGGGTTATTAATGAGCATATTAACTTTCAAGGTACAGCTCCCTACTTGTTAATTGCATGTTTTTCATCATGATAATATTTTTTTCTACTGTACCTTGGTGTTTTAGTTAATTTTTTTCTTTTTCATTGAGCTAATAATACATTAGTTTAGTATTGAACTTTTGGGAGAAGATCGGACTCCAATCGGGTTCCCGATTTGGGAGTTAAAGTCGGATTTCACTCTAGGCAAAATAGTTCCTTAAGAAACTTGAATTCGAGGTGTTGATGCCCCAAAATCACCAAACAGCATTAGTTTGGCACGAAACTTGGTACACACGACCGCCTAGGCCTGAGAAACTTGTGGGAGAGGACGAGACTCCAATCGGGTTGCTGGTTTAGGATTTAGAGCCAGATTTCACTCTAGGCAAACTAGTTCCTTAATAAACTTGAATTCGAGTTGTTGACGCCCCAAAATCACCAAACGGGGTCGGATTAGCACGAAACTTGGCATACACGACCGCCTAGGCACGAGAGACTTGTGGGAGAAGACGGGGTTCCAATCGGGTTCTCGGTTTGTGAGTTAGAGCCAGATTTCACTCTAAACAAACTAGTTCCTTAAGAAACTTGAATTCGAGGTGTTGACATCCCAAAATCACCAAACAGTCGGATTGGCACGAAACTTGGCACACACGACTGCCTAGGCACGAGAGACTTGTGAGAGAAGACGTGGCTCGAATCGGGTTCCCGGTTTGGGAGTTAGAGCCAGATTTCGGTCTAGGCAAACTAGTTCCTTAAGAAATTTGAATTCGAGGTGTTGATGCCCAAAATCACCAAACGGCGTCGATTTGGCACGAAACTTGGCACACATGACCGCCTAGACATGAGAGACTTGTGGGAGGAGACGAGACTCCAATCGGGTTCCCGATTTGGGAGTTAGAGCCGGATTTCACTCTAGGCAAAGGAGTTCCTTAAGAAATTTGAATTCGAGTTGTTGACGTCCCAAAATCCCCAAACGGCGTCGGTTTGGCATGAAACTTGGCACACACGACCGCCTAGGTACGAGAAATTTGTAGGAGAAGACGAGACTCCAATCGGGTTCTCGGTTTAGGAGTTAGAGTCGGATTTCACTCTAGTCAAACTAGTTCCTTAAGAAACTTGAATTCGAGGTGTTGACGCTCCAAAATCACCAAACGGGGTCGGATTAGCACGAAACTTGGCACACATAATCGCTTAGGCACGAGAGAGTTATGGAAGAAGACGGGGCTCGAATCGGGTTCCCGATTTGGGAGTTAGAGCTAGATTTCGATCTAGGCAAACTAGTTCTTTAAGAAATTTGAATTCGAGGTATTGACGCCCTAAAATCGCCAAACGGTGTCAGTTTGGCATGAAACTTGACACACACGACCGCCTAGGCACGAAAGACTTGTGGGAGAAGACGAGACTCTAATCGGGTTTCCGGTTTGTGAGTTAGAGCTGGATTTCACTCTAGGAAAATTAGTTTCTTAAGAAACTTGAATTCGATGTGTTGACGCCCCAAAATCACCAAACGTGGTTGGATTGGCACAAAATTTGCACACACGACCGCCTAGGCACGAGAGACTTGTAGGAGAAGACGGGGCTCGAATCGGGTTCTTGATTTGGGAGTTAGAGCCGGATTTTGGTATAAGCGAAATAGCTCCTTAAGAAATTTGAATTTGAGGTGTTGATGCCCCAAAATCACCAAACGGCGTCGGTTTGGCACGAAACTTGGCACACACGACCGCCTAGGCACGAGAGACTTGTGGGAGAAGACAGAACTCCAATCGGGTTCCTGGTTTGGGAGTTAGAGCCGGATTTCACTCTAGGCAAAGTAGTTCTTTAAAAAACTTGAATTTGAGTTGTTGATGCCCCCAAATCACCAAACGGCGTCGGTTTGGCACGAAACTTGGCACACACGACCACCTAGGCACAAGAAACTTGTAGGAGAAGACGGGACCCCAATCGGGTTCCCGGTTTAGGGGTTAGAGCCGGATTTCACTCTAAGCAAACTAGTTCCTTAAGAAACTTGAATTCGAGGTGTTGATGTCCCAAAATCACCAAACGGGGTCGAATTAGCACGAAACTTGGCACACACGACTGTCTAGGCACGAGAGAGTTGTGGGAGAAGACAAAACTTCAATCGGGTTCCCGGTTTGGGAGTTCGAGCCGGATTTCACTCTAGGCAAATTAGTTCCTTAAGAAACTTGAATTCGAAGTGTTGACACCCCAAAATACCAAACGGGGTCGGATTAGCGCGAAACTTGACGCACACGACCGCCTAGGCATGAGAAACTTGTGAGAGAAGACGGGACTCCAATCAGGTTCCCGGTTTGGGTGTTAGAGGCGGATTTTACTCTAGGCAAACTAGTTCCTTAAGAAACTTGAATTTGAGGTGTTGACGCCCCAAAATACCAAACGGGGTCGGATTAGCGCGAAACTTGGCGCACACGACCGCCTAGGCACGAGAAACTTGTGAGAGAAGATGGACTCCAATCGAGTTCCCGATTTGGGAGTTAGAGCAATATTTCACTCTAGGTAAACTAGTTCCTTAAGAAATTTGAATTCGAGGTGTTGATGCCCAAAAATCACCAAACGGGGTCGGATTAGCACGAAACTTGGCACACACGATTATCTAGGTATGAGAGACTTGTGGGAGAAGACATGGCTCGATTCGGGTTCCTGATTTCAGTCTAGCCAAAATTATTTACTTAATTATCTTTGTAATTATATAGTAGTTAATTTTTATGTTTTTTTGTAATTAAAATATTAACACATAATTATATTGTCATTAATTATTTTTATTTTGTTTTCAGATATGTCCCCAGTAGGAGTTTGCTTTTTGTGGAATGGAGGCGTGTGAAGATTGCGATTAACTTTTGTTTTTGTTATCCACGAAGAATCATGACAAAAACTTTTGTTTTTGATTTACGTTATTTTGAATTGTGAACAACATTATGTATTTAAACATTGTATATGTATTATGCAATATTATGTAGTGAGATAATTTTTCTGATGTATTGTTATGAATGGAAGAATATTTTTATGATGGATGAATTGTTATTTTTATATTGTTATTTTTATATTATTATGTAATTATCGGTTTATTTTTCAGTTATTTTTCATTTAATACAGGTAATTTTCATATTTTTAATAATTTTATTGCAGTTTTTTTTTTTTTTTTTTTGAGACGGCACCACACCGTCTCAAAAGAAATTGGCAACAGTTGAAAAAAATCTTTTGGGACAGTATTATTTGCTGTCGCAAATAATCTTTTAGAGATGGTGTTATCGTGCTGTCTCAAATAAACTTTTAGCAATGGTAGGTTACTCGTTGCAATAAAACACTAATGACGTCGCAAATAACACTTTTAGTGACGACAACATAGTGTTGTCTCAAAAAATCTTAGATTTTTACATATTATTGGCCACGGCAGAATTCCGTCGCAAAAAGGCAACTTTGCCGTCTCAAAAAAAAGGCGACGGCAATGTGCCGTTGTTAAAACCTTTTAGCAACGCCTTTTGTTGCAACCCTCCACTTGTCGTCGCTAAAAGTCATCTACCGTCATAAAAAAAATTTTGAGACGACATTTTGAGTATTTACAACGGCATTTTATCATCGTAAAAAATCAAATTTTTTGTAATGCTTATTTTTAAATGCGTCAAACCAATCTTTTGTAATAGTAGGTATGTTTGACTTAGTTATTAATTAGCAGTAATTTTTTTTTTTTTTTAATGAATAAAACGAAAGGATGACTCGCTTTATATTTTTAACATTTTTTTTTCTTCTAATATATAAAGGATTTTGATTGTCATGAACTTTGGATGAAGTCATAAAACTTAACTCAAAGCTATGATGACATACTTACAAGCTACAACTATAAAAACAATAAATTTACCATGTTGAACATTTCAAGCAATATTTATTAAAAAATATTATTTATAAAAATATTAATTTTTTCACATATCGATAAAATGATATTATTAATTATACTTATACCTATAATTTTTACTTAAAACATAAATAAATGATGACAATTTTAAGCTATATTTTTATCAAAATATGTTATTTATAAAAATATTAGTCATATGCTTATAACTTATAAATGTTTGAATTTAAAAGGAAGAGACTACCAAAACAAAAAGTCACGTGATTTTGTATAAAAAAAAAAATTGAAAAAAATAGTTTGATAGATATATGGAAATCTAACTATGTTCAAGTTCTAGACTAGTTTGAAATAATTTTTTTTTGTTACTTTTTCCTTTTCCTTAGGCCCTGTTTGTTTGGAGAGTTAGAAGGGGGATTGAGATTGGTGGTGAGGTGGGATCCATCAACATTGTGTTTGTTTTGAGAGATGAGGATTAGATTGATAGTGAGTTCTGGATTATGAATCCCCTTGAGAAGGAGATTCGGATAGACCTTCAAGACTTGGTATTAGAAAAATAGTCTGCTGGACTAGAAATTTTTTTTTTTTATTTTATTTTAGTTTTTACATGTTGGGCATTTTTTTTTTAACATTAATGTTTAATTTTTAGTATTTTTTGTTAAATAAAAATCATTATTTTTTATTTTTTTCTGAATTTTTTTTAAAAAATTCTTTACATGTTGGGCATTTTTTAAAAAACATTAATGTTTAATATTTTTGTATTTGTTTTATTATTTTATATAAAAATAATTTAACAATCCCTACACTAACAACTTTCATAAAAATAAACACAATTTTACTTAATCCTTTCACTATCAATACCCTCGCTATTAATCTCTTCCATTCTACCTTTGAAAACAAACGAGGTCTTAGAGTTATGTTTTTCCCTTAAGCTTATGTTGTGTTTAAATTATGAATTTAAGTAGGAATTTAAAAAGAAAAAGAGAAAATGTGAGTGAAATGTTACTATATTTTACCTACATTTTATTCACCTTTTTTAAATTTTAATGATTTAACAATTAGGAGAGTTTTTGATGATGCATATCTATTAAAAATCATTTGGGGTGGATAAATTTCGTAAATTTTTTTCAAATGCTCGGGTTTTTATATGTGAGATCTAAAAAACAAACATACGTATTATTAATTTAATATGAAAAGAGCATCAACAGCGTTTGTAGTCCAACGGTTAGGATAATTGCCTTCCAAGCAATAGACCCGGGTTCGACTCCCGGCAAACGCATTTTAACTCTTCTTTAATTTTTTTTTATTTGCTTTACATTAAAACCATCCTCTGATGGCAATCATATTTTGGGATCTCTGTTTTTACTCTTCTTTAATTTTTTTTTTTATTTGCTTTACACTAAAACCATCCTATGATGGAAATCTTATTTTAGGATATCTGTTTTTAATTTTTTTTTTAAATTCATTTAAATGCACTCTTAATTGAATTAATTTTTAAAATTAGCTCATAATTAATATGATTGAAAGTGATTCAAGATAAGAAAACAAAGAAATTCATATTAAATCATATGCTTCTTTTATGTAGAAAGAGGTTACCTTTTATCGTCTCATTGGAACGTATGCTTGTAAATTACAGAGCATTGTGTGATTTGAAAATTGAAATTCAAGCCTAAACGTGTGGGATTTGAATTGCACTTGTATTTCGGATTAAAAGTCACTTTCTTTCTCTTTTGAACACTTTTCGTTTTAGATTGACTTTAATGCACAATTATGTTATAATGGTTCTGTCGTTTTCTATTATTTGTAGGTGCTAGTTGCTTCTCAAAACCATAGCTTGCTGCTCACTTGCTGTTTCTGTATTTTCGTCTTTTTTTTTTCAAGTCAAAAACACCAATCATTAAGATTTAAAATGCAACGACCCCAAAGTGCGTATCGAAAATTATCTTTAACTAATTGTGAGTTAATGTACTTTAATTTAATGATATCTATTCGAATTGAAGCATTATCTGTTAAGTTACAACTTTAAAATTAAAATTGCCAACCTTTATGGGTTCAGAAATCAAAATTGAGTACTTGGGGATGTTAATAGGAATTTTTAGAGTTATTTGGGAAAGTTAATTAGAAATTTATTTCGTCTGATTCGTTAAGGTGTGTTTGGGTGGTTAATTTTGCACTGCAAATTGAAGGCCTTAGAGACTTCAAAAAACCAGAACAGAGTACATAGTTATGATCAGTATAATTTTTAGAGTCATATGGGAAGTTTAATTGAAATTTGATTCCGTACGATTCGTAAGGGTGCGTTTGGCTCCCCCTATTGTGATAAGCTTATGTATGTAATATATATATATATATATATATGCCATATGAGGTGAACTCATCATTTTGTAGTCCAAAAAAATATCTGAGGAAGAGGGAGAGAACTGAGAGAAAGGGAGGGCAAAGGAGAGAGGAAGCTTCTCTAAGAGAGAGAGCTCAACATTCATGGGAGTTTGAAGATAAAATTGAAGAGATTGAAGAGAAAGGAAGAAGATCAACCATGAAAGCTTCGGAAATTGGAGAGAACTAAGAGAAAGGCAAAGATTGAACTAAGGTATGGAAGTCTACCTTGAATTCTTATGTTTAATGCATTAATTTCATGAAATCATAGTGATATTGGAAGATTTGAAACCCATTTGGGTTAGGGTTTTATGTATGTAGTTAATTGAACTCAATTTAAGAAATGAGACCTTGGGTTCTATGATTTTGGTTATGATTGGAACTCAACCTTATGAATACCATATGAATGAACTCTAGATTGTCCATAGAATAGGGTTATGCAAGGATCAAGTGTGTTTGTGGGTTGTGATTTGGAAACTTTCAAAATTATGAAAGATAAAGCATTGATCTTGAACTTGAGGCAAAGATTGATTTGTTTAAAATGAAATTACACTTGAATGATGTTAGTTTATCATGTTGTGGGATAATTTTATATGTTTTTGGGTGATTAGAGTTGAAACTAAGCTTACAAATGGAAAGAACAAGTGTTAGAGCAAACAACATTTTCGGACAGTAGAATTTGCCCAGAGCCGCACGTGCGGAAGTCTCCTTCCGGCACCAAAAATGATTCTGAAATAAAAGCACATTGTCCCGCACGTTCGGCTCAATTCCCGCTGGTGCGGGATAGCTCTGTTTCAGCCAACTTCAAATAAGCATATCTCTTGCATCCGGACTTCGTTTTGAGTGATTCTTGAGCCTAAATTCAAGCCCCGAAAGTCTAATTTCCAATGGTGGTAGTCTCAAATCCAAATTCTAAGTATACAAATAGATATGCCCAAATTAGTAAAGATTGTTCACTTTCTGTCCAACCATTTCATGTCATTTTCTCACTTAGCCCAACTTCCTTTCATTTCTTCCTATCTTCCTTGACGTGAATTATGATTCATTGAAGACCTATGAGTTTAGAACCAATATAACTAATTGATCAAAAAGAACGAGTAAGGGATCGGTTATATTCTCATATTATGATTTGTGCATTGTGTTTGTACGTCAAAACGAGGACATCGTCCCATTACTACCGGAAGCCCATCATTGTGAGTAATAGTAGTGTAACGATATGTTTTACTTACTTCCTATGATTATTGTACGGGAAAGAAATAAACCTTCTCGTATAATCCTGTTGATCAAGTCTGCGCTCCTCCAAACGTCGTCGCTTTACTCCCTGAAAACACAAACGTGAGCTAGTCGGCGGGTGTGTGCCGGAAACCCCTCCGATGCCTAAGTCAGCAACTAGACAACAGATAATAAGCTCTGTGTATTCTAGAGTAAGAATTGGGATACCTGTCTATAGGTCTGGTCATGAGCTTTTATAGACTTTACTTTGGCACAATCCTAGTATGATTCCAACTCTTCCTATGAGAGTCCTCCTAGGAATCACACACTCTACTCACTACCAACCAAGTGAGATGGTTTTGCACAATCCTAGTAGGACTATACTCTCCTTAGCAGAGTCCTCATAAGAGTCATACTCCTACTCACTACCAACCAAGTGAGATGGTTTACACAATCCCAGTAGGACTTTAACTCTCCTTAGCAGAGTCCTACTAGGAGTCTCATCACTGCAAGCCAAGTGAGATGGCTGAACCTTTTACCTCAATTATACATTCCTGCCCGAACTGATTTATCTCGGTCCCCTGCCCTTCAGACCGTGTGATCGAAAGCTGATCTAACGGATGCCACCCTGCCGAGCTATGCACAGCTCGACCCTCGCCATTGATGCTACCTCCTTTTAATAAGCTGCTGCAACCACACCGAGCTAAGTTACCTCGGTCACACGCTTAAGTAATGATGTAGATGGCGCCCGGCTGAGTTATACCAAGACCGGCGGCCGAGCTATACCAAGCTCGACATCCTTTCTCACCAATACCTCGGCTAACCATCAAGCCTACTTATTTCGGTTGACATCTTTACCTCGGCTAACATTGCGGTTAGCCAAGTTACTTCGGCTCTGTGATACTTTAAGCATTACTATCAGTCTTGACTTCGAGATGACGTCCTGTAGAGCTATCGTTTTAGCTCGGTCCTCTTTCTACCGATACCTCGGTCCATAGTTTGGCCCAAACCCAAAATATGAGATGTCTTCTTGGCCTAAGACCGAGCTACACCAGCCCTTATCTCGGCCCATTACGCGGTCCAACTCCCAAAGAAGACTCTTCCTAGCTCGGCCCAATTTGTTTACAAATTACCCTCTCAATTGCCCCTTAATTCCATCTGCGTAGCATGATTGGGATTATTTTTCCTCCAGCTGAGCTAAGAAGTTGTTCGGTTTCACGGCTTGTTCGGTCCCAAAAAGCCTTGTCAGTTGCTTAGCATGTCCTTCCATTAATCTGGTACGACGTTATTCCCAGGATATATGGCGTGCCCCCAATATCCTTGTTCTCCTTGTTACCATCGTCATGCCAAAAATTTGAATAGCCCTGATTTTTTGCCTTTAACGTATATATCCTTCGAATTTGTATACGTCGAGTCGTTTTTTCTGTGTCTTGTCGAACAGACTAACTCGGTTTATACGAACCTTGCCAACCTGTTTTGGCCGAGGTAACCATCATCTCGGTCAAAGAGTTCCAAAAAATTTGTTAGTCAAACCTGCCAACCTACTTTGGCCGAGGTAACCATCATCCCGGCCAAAGAGTTTCAAAAATTTTGTTGGACATACTTGCCAACTTGCTTTGGCCGAGGTAACCATAAAGAGTTTCAAAAATTTTGTTGGACATACCTGCCAACTTCCTACGGCCTAGATCCTTATCTCAGCTTAGGAGAAGTAAGTGTTGGTTTTTCCAGTCAATCACTCTTTAGTCGATATCCTTACTTTGGCTACAAGAGTTGGTTTAATCCAGCCAACCACTCTTTAGCCGATGTCCTTACTTCGGCTGAAGAGTACCAAGAGTTGGTTTAATCCAGCCAACCACTCTTTAGCCCGATGTCCTTACTTCGACTAAAGAGTACCAAGTGTTGGTTTGATCCAGCCAACCACTCTTTAGCTGATATCCTTACTTCGGCTAAAGAGTACCAAGTGTTGGTTTAATCCAGCCAACCACTCTTTAGCCGATATCCTTACTTCGGCTAAAGAGTACCAAGAGTTGGTTTAGTCCAGCCAATCACTCTTTAGCCCGATGTCCTTACTTCGGCTAAAGAGTACCAAGAGTTGGTTTAATCCAGCCAACCTCTAAGTTGGTTATTCCGGCCAACCTAGAGTAAAGTGTTTGGTTATTCCGACCAAACGTCCTGCAGCCTGGATCTTTATCCTGGGCTTAGGAGGGGTGTTGGTTTTTCCAGCCAACCTCTAAGTTGGTTATTCCGGCCAACCTAGAGTAAAGTGTTTGGTTATTCCGACCAAACGTCCTGCAGCCTGGATCCTTATCCTGGGCTTAGGAGCGGTGTTGGTTTTTCCAGCCAACCTCTAAGTTGGTTATTTCGGCCAACCTAGAGTAAAGTGTTTGGTTATTCCGACCAAACGTCCTGCAGCCTGGATCTTTATCCTGGGCTTGGGAGAGCTAAATGTTTGTTATTCCGGCCAACATAGAGCTAAGCGTTTGGTTATTCCTGCCAAACTTCTTGATTGCCCCCAAGTCGGGCAAGGACTTGTTGGTCAAACCTGCCAACTTCCTACAGCTTAGATATCCTTATCTCGGCTTAGGAGAGCTAAATGTTGGTTATTCCGGCCAACATAGAGCTAAGCGTTTGGTTATTCCTGCCAAACTTCTTGATTGCCCCCCAAGTCGGGCAAAGACTTGTTGCGCTTGGTTAGTCCTTCTTTCCAACCGTGCTAACTTTTACCGAAGATGTTCTGTCTGATATCACTGTTTGTATCTAACTCTACCTTGGTGTGCATCTCATCTTCCTCTACCAAGATGCGTTGGTGCATTCGTTCCATCAGGGCTTCCATAGAAAGAGGTGGCGTCATTGTTATTGAATCTCTCAATTTATGACCCACTAACAGACCTTGCTTGTACCATGCAATAGCTAGGTTTGTAGGACAATCTGTTACATGGTTAAAGGTCTCCCAATACCGATTGTCGTAAGACTTCAATGTTTCCTTCTTGCCCATGCTGATGGAGAGAAGCTGGTCAATCTCCATTGGCGTCTTGGTGTTTGTTCTGAATCTGGTTACAAATGCCTCCGTTAGTTGCACCCATGAGGCTATACTACCTTCTGGTAACCTTTAAAACCATGCTAAACCCATGTCGCCAAGGCTGGACGGAAACATGATACACATTAAGGGCTCGTTCGTCGATACACGGCCATAACTTGGCGAAAATGGCTTAAGTGTATGTAGGGGTCTGACTCCCCCTCATAATTTATAAATTTAGGCTGATGGAAGCCTAAGGGTAATGGTGCGTCCTCAATTGTCGGGATGAACGCTGAGCTCTGCAACCTCACTAATGCTTTGTCTGCTGGTTTGTAGGCAAGGTGTGGTTCTGGAATTCCAACGTCGACACTTCTATGTGTTCTAGGAGCCAATCGTTGTAGTGCGGAGACTCTGCGGGGGTCACGAGCTTGAGTGTCTTCTCTCCTTCGAGCCCTTTCAGTCTTCTTTCTCTCAGGTCTGGAGTAGCGTGTCCTGAAAGTCTTTGATTGTGTATCACCCGACCTGATGCTTCTACTTTCAGTTTGTGATAGTGTGACTTGTCTGTCATGATCTTCTGAGTGGCAAGAGTACGTGTTGCCTCTGCTCCCCTCTTTTGTTGCCACCCCTTTGCTTTTTATCTCGCTCTTCATAAACTCTATGTCAGCTGCTATTCTTCTTATTACTTCGTCTTGCTCCCTTACGCGATCTTCGAGAACCTGATGATCCATCTTCCGTCTCTGTCTATCAGGGCTCCGAGAGCGGTGTGGACTTGAGCCCTGTCTTCTTCTTGCTTCTCTCCGCGGATTCCTCCGCTGGGGATCTAATTCCGCCATGGGTGGGATAGAAGGTAAACCTTCGTGCCTCCCACCCCCTTCCGGAGTTTGCCCATCTATAGCAGATTGTGGCAAGTCTTCATTGTGCGCCATTGCTTTCAACTAGAGAGGAAAACTTGATCAAGAGGTTTTGCTCTTTGTGAAGTTCCCACAGACGGCGCCAATTGTACTGGAAAGAAATAAACCTTCTCGTATAATCCTGTTGATCAAGTCTGCGCTCCTCCAAACGTCGTCGCTTTACTCCCTGAAAATACAAACGTGAGCTAGCCGGCGAGTGTGTGCCGGAAACCCCTCTGATGCCTAAGTCAGCAACTAGACAACAGACAATAAGCTCTGTGTATTCTAGAGTAAGAATTGGGATACCTGTCCATAGGTCTGGTCACGAGCTTTTATAGACTTTACTTTGGCACAATCCTAGTAGGATTCCAACTCTCCCTATGAGAGTCCTCCTAGGAATCACACACTCTACTCACTACCAACCAAGTGAGATGGTTTTGCACAATCCTAGTAGGACTATACTCTCCTTAGCAGAGTCCTCCTAGGAGCCATACTCCTACTCACTACCAACCAAGTGAGATGGTTTACACAATCCCAGTAGGACTTTAACTCTACTTAGCAGAGTCCTACTAGGAGTCTCATCACTGCAAGCCAAGTGAGATGGCTGAACCTTTTACCTCGATTATACATTCCTGCCCGAACTGATTTATCTCGGTCCCCTACCCTTCGGACTGTGTGATCGAAAGCTGATCTAACGGATGCCACCCTGCCGAGCTATGCACAGCTCGACCCTCGCCATTGATGCTACCTCCTTTTAATAAGCTGCTGCAACCACACCGAGCTAAGTTACCTCGGTCACACGCTTAAGTAATGATGTAGATGGCGCCCGGCCGAGTTATACCAAGACCGGCGGCCGAGCTATACCAAGCCCGACATCCTTTCTCACCAATACCTTGGCTAACCATCAGGCCCACTTATTTCGGCTGACATCTTTACCTCGGCTAACATTGCGGTTAGCCAAGTTACTTCGGCTCTATGATACTTTAAGCATTACTATCAGTCTTGACTTCGAGATGACGTCCTGTAGAGCTATCGTTTTAGCTCGGTCCTCTTTCTACCGATACCTCGGTCCATAATTCGGCCCAAACCCAAAATATGAGATGTCTTCTTGGCCTAAGACCGAGCTACACCAGCCCTTATCTCGGCCTATTACGCGGTCCAATTCCCAAAGAAGACTCTTCCTAGCTCGGCCCAATTTGTTTACAAATTACCCTCTCAATTATGATTTATGTATTGTTGTTTGTGAATGGCATATACCATTGACATTCTACTTTGATTGAATTAATAGCCATAATTGAACGATGGCATTGATATGGACCTAAGGTCGTTTTGTTCCTATTAATAAAAGTGGGCTCGAGGCCGTTATGATGTGAATTGTTTATGTCTCATGGCCCTAAGGCCGAGGGAGATGGAGACATGCCGATGTTCCATCTACCCCATAATGATATGAACTGTATATGACTAATGGCTCTGCGCCAAGGGAGATGGAGACATGCCGATGTTCCATCTTCCCTATATTGCTCTGGACAACTGTTGTAATGTTGGGCCTAAGGCCGTTTCATATCATACATGGGCCCAAGGCCGTTCTGTATTACATGTGGGCCTAAGGCCGTTTTGACATATGGCTATGGATAAGACCTATATATGATTTACTATGTGTAGACTTATATTCTCCAAGACCATGCTCATTCACCTAACCTCCTTACATTGCTATTATTCACTGAGCCTTGCTCACTCCATTTTTATGTATATTTATGTAGGTGAGCCATCGGAGACCAACACTAGAGTTGTATTGAGGTCCACCTCACCTCTCTGTCAAGCCGCCCAGATTACACCTCTGCATCGAGGCTTTAATTTTGTATTGGAGAATTATGTCTTTTATTGAGTCTTATGTACTTGTGTGTGAGATCTATATAAGTTCTGTGATTATATGTGTTAATATAGAAGTATATTTAAATGCTTAAATTAATCTAAGTCTTCATTTATGCACAAGCTCAATGGGCGTTGTCTTTATGTTGTTATTTGCTTCCGCTTAAGGCCCTGTACTCGAATAAATATTCGTGAAATTTGTTTTGAGGCCTATGTACAGGCCGGTCATGGACCAAACTTTTAGGGATGGGTTTGGGTCGTGACACAGAATTATAAAAATGTCACTCTCATATCATTTTATATGAGTTTTACATATAAAAAAAAAAGTAAAATATTTTCTTTATCCACAACAAACCATTCATAATAAACCTCTTTTTTTTTTTCTTTGTGAACTCCCAAACTTTTGATTAAAGAGGAAATTGGGATACATCAAAGTTGAGTATGGAGACAAGAGTAGCAGGTGGGCATACAACCTAATTTACAGGTAAGGACTTAGAAAGACAAGACTTTGCAACCCAGTGTGCTGCACCATTGTTGTTTCGTCTTGTCCAGGAAAACAAAATAGATGTTAGAGGAACAAGAGCTCTAATATCCATAATAACACCACTATACTTCCATGGTGGAACTATTTCGGAATCGCAAAGAGAGATCACCATTTTGTTGTCACTTTCGATTTCCACTTGTGAGAGATTGAGAACTTGAGCCATGAGACACGCCATACGCACTGCATGTGCCTCGGCTTGTGCTGCAGAGGAAGCCTCAATAGACTTAGCACAACCATCCAATACCCTTTGAGTCTCTAAGAATCATAGCCAGTGCAGCTGATGAAGAGTGCTGACAAAAAGCTGCATCACAGTTGAATTTGACTCTACTATGCGAAGATGGCTGCCAACTTAATCGGGGGTTATGGTTGGGGACAACTAAGGCCTAATTGAGAGGGTTGAGATAGCCAGTCAGATCATCTTGTTCCTTCTAGAAATGAGTGATCTTTTGCAAAGTGACGTGAGGGTCCACCACTTGATGATTAAAGACAAAATCATTTCTAGATTTCCATATGAACCAGGCAACAATAGCAACTAAACTGATGAGGCGTTTGGATTCATTCTTTGGAGTACTGCCTTGCAACAGATCGTTGGTCCACTTGGCTACATTTGTTATCGAGCCTTAATCCATTCGCATATTTAAGGAGCTGCCAAACCAAACAGCCTTGGTCCAGGGACAATCAAACAGAAGATGCTCCATAGATCCATCACATTTCCTGCAAATACGACATTCACCTGAAGATGCACACTTGCGCCTAAACAAACCCAGCTTGGTGGCCAACAAATTATTACAGACCCTCCACCAGAAGTGTCGGATTTTAGGTGGAACATCAAGAGTCCAAATTGAACTCCAAAAATCTGTGCCAAGGGTGAGAGATCCCGAAGGTTGGTTAGAAACATTGGAGTTGTGGCAGATCTGTTTGGCTAGGACATAGCCCGACTTGACTGAATAAACTCCTGATGGAGTGTGGTGCCATATTAAAAAATCATCTCTATTGACTGCTGCAATTGGGATGGCAAGAACAGCCTCTAAATCTTCTTTTGAGAGCCACTCGTTGAGAAGTGCACGACTCCAAGTTTTATGAGTGGGATCAATAACTTTAGCAACTTTTTGAACGTTGCAATAAGATGGTTTATGTGAAGCAATTTTGAAATCTTTGGTAGAGGGTACCCACTTATCCTCTAAAAAGTGTGCAAGTTTGCCGTTTTGGATTTTCTACCGGAGCCCATTCTGGAGGAGTTCCCTTCTTTTGAAAAGGTTGGCCCATGTCCAAGATGTTCTCTTCCCTTGGATGCTTGCAAGAAAGTGGAATTTGGAAAGTAGAGGCCTTTATACACACGAGCCCAGAAAGAATTAGGGTTCATTAGGAGACGCCAACCTTGCTTAGCAAGTAAGGCTTAGTTAAAAGCTTTGAAATCTCTGAAGCCCATACCTCCCTGATTTTTGGGGGTTGCCATATGAACCCAACTTGCCCAAGGGATGCCCTTGTTATCCGGATCCCCTTTCCACCAAAAATTTCAAACAACATAATTGAACTTAGCACAGAAAGATCTTGGTATTTCAAAACAAGACATAGCATAGGAGGGCAAAGCCTGAACGACAACTTTGATTAGTGTTTCCTTACCCACTTGAGATAAAAGCTTAGATTTCCACCTTGCATTTTGCCCAATGCTTTTTCAATCAGACTCCCAAAAGTTTCAGCTTTAGACCTGCCCCATGAAGAAGGTAGGCCCAAATATTTAGCTGCAAGATTGGCTTGTGAAACACCCAAACAAGAGCAGATGGAGCTACGGGTTGTTGCAGACGCATTGGATGAGAACATCACTCCTGACTTATCAAAATTGATCATTTGTCCTGAAGCTTCACTATACATCCTCAAAGTGGCCATTATGCTGTGGCATTCATTTTGATCGGCCTTGAGGAAAAGTATAGCATCATCAGCAAAGAAAATGTGAGAGAGGACTAGACAAGTCCTTCTCATTGTTAACCCCGAAATCCTTTGGGTACAAAGAGCCTGAGTTATGAGGTTAGAGAACACATCAGCCACCATTAGAAAAAAGATAAAGTGAGAGTGGGTCGCCTTGGCGAAGTCCATAGGAGGGGGTGATAGAAATGCGTTTGGCTCCATTGACAAAAATTGAAAACCTCACTGTTGTGACACATTCCATAACCAAATTCACCCAATTCCCATGAAAGCCCATTTTGAGTAACACAGCTTGCAAAAAGTCCCATTGGATTCGATCATAGGCTTTGTTGAAGTCCAACTTAAGGGCCATGTTCACATGCTTTCCCGATTTCTTCTGCTTCAAAAAGTGGAAGGCCTCGTGAGCTATGGGAATGCTGTCTTGAATAAGCCTACCGGGGACAAAAGCTGTTTGTTGAGGGGAGATAAGATGCTTTAGAATCTTTTTCAATCTGTTGGCCATGACTTTAGTAATGATTTTCATGCTGAAATTACAGAGGCATATGAGGCGATATTGATTGAGACTAATAGAGGCAGCCACCGTGGGAATCAAAATTAGATTGGTATGATTAAGACCTCTAAGGAGGGACCCACTTGTGAAGAAACTTTGGATTGCTACACACAGCTCTGGACCCACTACAACCCAGTTCTTATAGTAGAACAGCCCAGGAAAACCATCAAGTCCTGGAGCCTTTAAAGACCCTAGCTGAAAAGCAACACTTTTAATTTCGCCGTCAGTGACTGGCCTCATTAGATTAGCATTCATCTGCAATGTGACCATGTGGCTTATAGCGATCCCGGTTGTCCCTTTACTGTTCTATTGTATTCCGGACTCGGTTCCGTGGAGTTGGTAGTTGTATCTATCTGGTTGTCGTCCTTTAATTCCATTTGTGTGAGTTTTAGGATGTTTTGGGCAAGGTTGTTATAGGTTGGTTAGGCCTTGGTTTCAATTCCTTGTTGCCCAGTTTTTAGGCATTCCGCTCAAGCGAGTCTTCTTGCGCTCGAGCGGGGATTACGCACTTCCAGTATTTCGTAGCCCTGCAAAACTTCTGCGGGTGTGTTTTCTACGCTCGAACGGATTTCTTGCGCTCGAGTGGGTCGCACTCGAGCGGTATTCTTGGCGCTCGAGCGGGTAGTCCTTTCCCTGTAAAGTTCTGGGAGATGAAAATCTGCGCTCGAGCGGATGTGTTTTGCTTCTGTTTCTTGGCGCTCGAGCGGTTATCTATGCGCTCGAGCGGGACCAGATGTTTGCGCTTTACGCTCGAGCACTCTATTCTACGCTCGAGCGGGTCATGCGTATATGAGTTATCCGCTAGGTCATTTTAAATCACTTTTTTACTTTTCTTCTCTCTCTTACTTTCCCAAAAACCCCATTGTTGAGCTTCTCACTCTAGAACTCTACCTTCTCTCTAGGTATTGATCTAGTAGGAGTGATTTCCTCACCTTTGGCCTTTACAAAAAGGTTGTTGATCGTCGAGGGCTATCTTTTGATCCGAGAAATTCGTGGTTTGGAGCATTTTCGTTTTCTTCACCTTCTTGGTTGGGAGTCATCTTTTGAGGTAGGGATAACCTACTCCTCACAATGGGCTTTGTCTTTAAATTTTAGTATTTTGAGATGTTGGGGTTGGTTTGGTAATTTTGTGAAAGTTTGGGGCTTTTGTGTAAATTTACAAAAGTTGGGGTTTTAACTATATGAAACCTAGATGCATGTTTGGCATGGAAAAGTGAAATTAATGTTAAAGCATTAATGAAAATGGAACCTAAGGGTTGTGATGTTAATTATGGAAAATGCCCTAATTACATCGGTTAATTAATTCGTATAATTAATTATGAAAAATGAGGAATTGATTTGGAAAGGTATGGGATTAAAGGGTGTGGTTGGGCCATTTATCGCTCACCTAGTTGAAATGTTGATTATATATCCATTGTTGCATTTATTTTCTGTATAGAAATAATTGCTTTGGGCTATCGGTGGAGGATAGTCTTGATTGTTGTAGACAATGCATGATGATTAGGCAAACAGAAACTAATCACTGGAATGTGTCATTAAGTATGATGGTTGAAAGAATACATTAAATTTATGTATTGTGTGATGATGTGTATAATTGTTGTTTATATGCATTGTGTCGTGTTGGAGGAGATAGGGGATGTACTCTACGGTTTAGGGGAAGATAGGGGATGGACCTCTAAACCGGATGTTGTTAGGAGAAGATAGGGGATGGACTCCATAGATAGAGCTCATATGCTTATTTAATAATGTGTTGACATAGCTCATATGCTTGTCTTTGGAAGTGTGATAGTGCTTTTATGCATATCTATGGAAGTGATGATATAGCTTGTATGCTTATCTGTTGATGTGTTGATATAGCTAGTACGCTTATCTAATATGAATTGGGAAGAAGTTTAATATGAGTTACTGTCTCATATAAGTTGTTTGGCCAGGTTCTGAGCCATGGTTATAAATTGAGAATTGAAAAGAATTGGAAAATGGATTGTAACATGGACTTGTATGTCATGAAACCGTAAAGTGTGATAAGGGAAAGTATCAGTGTTGGCCATCTATCAACTGCTAATCTTTTAGTCATTGTTCATATTTGGTTTAGTGTATTTCTACTGGGCTGTGACTCACCCTATATGGGAATATCATTTTCAGGTACAGGTAGCATGCCACCTCCAAGGACGTAGCTTGGGAGGCTAGAGGCGGACAGACTTTTGTTGTTTAGTTTCTTTGATGTATTACATATATATTCAAGCCAAGGGCTTAATGTGTAAATGAGTTAGCACTCTTTTGTTGTAACCAAGTGTTAACCTGGAAAGCTGTAAGCCTTTAGGGCATTTGCTTTGTCGTTAACATGTAATACTTTTTGGTAATGGAACTCTGATGAATAGAAGAATGTGGAGCTTTTATATATCAATGCATGTCTATATTGATGGGTTTAATGTTATTATTTTGAGGGCGTTACAACTTGGTATCAGAGCGTACCGGGTTCGAATACTTTGGGTACGTGGGAAGTGATTAGGATCACAATGGGTTTGTCTCGCTTGATAGAGACTTAGATGTAGTGTCATATGCTATGTGCTTAATTGATAACATGCTTATGTGACTATGTGGGTATGGAATGTAGTTTCTAGGATGTTGATCGGATCCTTGGGTTTCTGTGAGTCGTGTTGGAAAGGCACTTGATCAATGCTGTTTCTAACCGGAACTCTAGTAACGCCTCTGGACTATCATTATCCGGAAATGAAATTCGTAAGTGCTTATGTGTTTATGTGCTTACGTGGAATGAATTACAGTTGTCCATGCATTAGGACGTGAGTGTTTAGTTTCAGCACATTTGTGAATGTGCTAATGTTTTGAGTTACCTTTATTAGGATGTCAGGACGAGGACGCGGTAGGCGTGGCAGGCGTGGCAGGCGTGTTAGGCAGGAGATGCCTTTACCGGAGGAGGTTCCGACAGTGCAGGAGGGAGTTGGTCAGGCCAATGTGGCCGAGCCAGCGGGTCAGCAGGCTATGAGTGCCTTGGCACGAGAGATAGCAGGAGCTTTGGGTATTCTCAGAGCTGGGAATCAGGCAGCTGAGGCAGGGCCTTCTTTCTTGAAGAGGGAGTTCTTCCGGTCTAACCCGGATGAGTTTATTGGGGATCCAAAGGAGCCACTGAAGGCTGATGAGTGGTTGGAACAAATGAGTAAGACGTTCGAGATGCTTGGCATCGAGGACGGGGCACTGAAAGTGACCTTGGCATCCTTCCAGTTGAAGGGAGATGTGGGTCAATGGTGGAAGTACGAGAAGGCTCATGTTGGTGGTACATGGGAGGCGTTTGTAAATGCTTTCTAGGAGAGGTTCTTATCTGCAGTGGCTAGGGAGAAGCTGAGGGATCAGTTTAGCCGGCTTAATCAGCAGGGTATGTCTGTGGCAGAGTTTGAGGCCACTTTTACTAGTTTGTCCAGGTTTGCACCTGAGTTGGTGGCGTCCGAAGAACGCCATTGCTATGAGTTTGAGCGGAAGTTGAGGCGGGGCCTCAAGTTGAGGGTTGGTGGGTCTTACATCCGAGAGTATAGACATTTGGTGGATGCTGCAGCTCATATGGAGCTTATGATGCAGGAGGAGGAGGAGGAGAAGCATGCAGGCTCCAAGAGGGGCCAAGATGGTCAGGGTGATGGCATGAGACAGAGGGGTTACAACCCTCAGCAGTCTCAGGGTGGAGTTGCTAGATCGACCTTTCCGGTGCCAAGTGTAGGCTCGGGGAAAGGTAATCAGGGAGGTTTGACTTGCTACACTTGTGGCCAGCTGGGTCACAAGTCTTCGGTTTGCCCGCAGAAGGGTGGAGGTCAGAGAGCTGCTTCTTCTTCAGCTAGACCCCAGAGTCAGAGTTTGGGCAGGGGACAGCCCTTATCTTGCTATCAGTGTGGGCAGCCTGGGCACCTGAAGAGGTTTTGCCCACAGTTGAGTGCCACTTCAGGAGCGTCTGGTTCTAGACAGACGCAGGGATTTCAGCCAGCTCAGTCTGTGCAGGCCTCGAGGGCCAATCCGGGGGCTTCGTCATCCCAGTCAGTGCAGCAGTCGTATGCTTCGAGGGGTGAGCAAGTAGATCAGGGGCCTACGGTGCGCGTGTATGCTGTTACCGCGTAGGATCTAGTACCGGCTCCATCAGTAGTGAGAGGTACCTTTTTGTTTTGCAACTCGGTTGCTAATGTGTTGATTGATACGGGTGCATCTCATTTTTTTGTATCTGCTGCATTTGCATCTGTTTTGGAGTTGGAGTTAGCACAGTTAGCATCTCCTATATGTGTGGTGTCACCTCTTGGGGGTGAACTGATCTTGAAACAGGGTGTTAGGGGTTGTGATATAGAGGTCGCCGACCATAGGCTTCCTTTTCCATTTGTTGTCATGCCCATGAAGGGCTTTGATGTTATTTTGGGTATGGACTGGCTATCGTCATACCGAGCTGTTATTGATTGCTACCGCCAGAGGGTCACGGTTTGTACCTTGAGCGGGGAGTGTTTCCATTTCTTGGGGGATCGGGTTGGTAGTGTGTTGCCACCGATGTATAATCCGCGAGGGCGGAATAAACTTAGTGGTTTACTTGCTAGCTTTATGAGTGGTGAGTGTGATGAGACCCAGATTGTTTTGCCAATGGTGGTTTGTGAATATTCGGATGTCTTTCCCGAGGATCTCGTTAGTTTTCCACCTCACCAAGAGATTGAGTTCTCTATTGATCTAGTGCCTGGTACGACGCCGATTTCTATGGCACCCTATCGTTTTGCTCCAGCAGAGTTGGTTGAGTTGAAAGTTCAGCTCCAGGAATTGCTAGATAAGGGTTTTGTTCGCCCTAGTGTTTCACCGTGGGGAGCACCGGCCCTCTTTGCTAAAAAGAAAGATGGTGCCTTGAGATTGTGTATAGACTACCGGAAGTTAAATCGGGCTACGGTCAAGAATAAGTACCCTATGCCCCGTATAGATAATCTGTTTGACCAGTTGAAGGGTTCCCGTTGTTTCTCTAAGATAGACTTGAGATCGGGTTACCACCAGTTGAGGGTCCGGGAGGAGGATATTCCTAAGACGGCATTCCGTACGCGGTATGGCCATTATGAGTTTCTGGTGATGTCATTTGGGCTTACCAATGCACCGGCAGTTTTTATGGACTTGATGAACCGGATCTTCCGGGAATTCTTGGATCGATTTGTAGTCGTTTTCGCGGACGACATTCTTATCTATTCGCCTTCTGAGGAGGAGCACGAGGAACACTTGAGAGTGGTGTTTGAGTTGCTTAGAGCCCATAGGCTGTATGCCAAGTTTGGGAAGTGTGAGTTCTGGCTAGGGGAAGTCAAGTTCTTAGGCCACGTGGTTTCCAGAGAAGGGGTGTCTGTTGATACATCCAAGGTAGAGGCAGTGCAAGATTGGGCACAGCCTAAGAGTGTGTTTGAGATCCGCAATTTTCTGGGATTAGCTGGGTATTACCGCCGGTTTGTGAAGGATTTCTCCAGGTTAGCTTCGCCATTGACTAGACTGACTTGGAAGGGAGTCAAATTTGTGTGGAGTGAGACTTGTGAAAAGTCGTTCCAAGAGCTGAAAGTTAGATTGACCACCGCTCCGGTGTTGATTATTCCGGGGAGAGGGTCGGGTTACGCGGTGTATTATGATGCCTCACGAGAGGGTTTGGGTTGTGTGTTGATGCAAGAGGGGAAAGTGGTAGCTTACGGCTCACGTCAGTTGAAAATTCACGAGAAGAATTACCCTACACACGACCTAGAGTTAGCGGCTGTGATCTTTGCCTTGAAAATTTGGAGGCACTACCTTTATGGTGAGAGATTCAAGGTGTTCTCGGATCATAAGAGTCTGAAATATCTGTTTACACAGAAAGACTTGAACTTGAGGCAGAGGAGATGGATGAAATTTATTGAGGATTACGACTTTGAGTTGCATTATCATCCGGGGAAGGCCAATGTTGTGGCTGACGCTCTGAGCAGGAAATCCATAGGTGATGTAGCTTGTATAGCCATCTGGGAATGAGAGATGTTGGGGGCACTTGGCAAGTTTGATTTGCTGCTGGGCGAATCCGTTGAGGCTGCGGCCTTATTTTCTGTTGTTGTGCAACCTACACTTGTGACTCGAGTGTCAGAGGCACAGAGAGGTAACCTTGAGGTAGAATCCCTCCGAGAGAAGATCCCCAGTGGGAAGGTTGAGAAGGGTTTGACGGTATATCCCGACCTGAGTGTGAGATACCGAGACCGTTTGTTTGTGTCGGAGTCTTGCCGAGAGGAAGTACTCCGAGAGTTTCATCATTCACGTCTTGCGGTGCATCCGGGAGGCACTAAGATGTATCGGGATTTGGGTCGCCAATTTTGGTGGCGGGGTATGAAGAGAGATGTGGCTGTTTTCGTATCGAAGTGCCTTACTTGCCAGCAAGTGAAGGCCGAGCATCAGAGGCCAGCGGGTTTGTTGCAACCCTTGCCTATTGCCGAGTGGAAGTGGGAGCATGTCACTATGGACTTCGTTGTTGGTCTTCCGAGGACTCAGCGGGGTAGTGATGCCATTTGGGTGGTTGTAGACCGGTTGACTAAGTCGGCACATTTCATTCCTATGCGAGTGAGAGATTCGGTAGATCATCTTGCCGACTTGTATATTCGGGACATAGTGAGATTGCACGGGGTCCCAGTGACGATCGTCTCAGATAGAGATCCTCGTTTTACTGCTAGGTTGTGGCAGAGTTTGCAGAGTGTCTTGGGTACTAAGTTGACCTTTAGTACGGCTTATCATCCTCAGACTGACAGGCAGTCCGAGCGTACTGTTCAGATCCTTGAGGATATGCTTCGGGGTTGTGTCCTTGACTTTAGTGGGACGTGGGAGAGGCACTTACCATTGGTGAAGTTTTCCTACAACAACAGCTTCCAGTCTAGCATCGGTATGGCACCGTTTGAGGCCTTGTATGGCCGGCCTTGTAGGTCTCCGGTTTGTTGGGCCGAGGTGGGTGACGCACCTTTGTTGGGTCCGGAGCTGGTTAGGGAGACGACGGAGAAAGTTGAACTTATCCGTAGGAGGCTTGTTACAGCCCAGAGTCGTCAGAAATCTTATGCTGACCGTAGGAGGAGGCCTTTGGCGTTTAAGATAGGTGATCATGTCTTTCTGAAGATATCATCTAGGCGGGGGTTGATGAGGTTTGGGAAGAGTGGGAAGTTATCCCCTCGATTTATTGGGCCTTTTGAGATCCTTGAGAGGATTGGCGAGGTTGCTTATCGTTTAGCGTTGCCGCCACAGTTGTCCGGAGTTCATGACGTGTTTCATGTGAGTATGCTTCGGAAGTATGAGCCGGATCCATCGCATGTGTTAGATTGGACTGACTTAGAAGTAGATGAGGATGCCTCGTATGAGGAGAGACCGGTTCGAGTCTTGGATAGGCGGGATCAAGTCGTGCGTGGCAAGACCATTCCTTTGGTGAAGGTTTTGTGGAAACATCACGGAGTGGAGGAAGCCACTTGGGAACGTGAGTTGGAAGTCCGTGAGAAATATCCGGACTTGTTTGTTGATGTGTAACCATGTATTGGTAATTTTGTAATATCGTTGAACTTTAAGAACATTATATGTGTCTTAAGTTGTAAAACATTGTGAATGTTTTGATTAATGGAAGTTTGTTTTAACATTGCGTATGTTAAGTATATTGTGGAAATGCATGCATGATATTAATGTTGCATGTATTATAGAATTGTGAAAAATGAGTTGAAATTGGTAAATTTCAAAGGAATGCATGTTGTTAATGCAGGTTATAATGTGTAATGTGATACGCCTCTTGAAAAGAGATGGGATCGACCGGTAATGGGTCGGGTTGTTTAATATTATGTTGTAATATTGTTGAGAATGGGGAAAACCTGTTTTTGAAAAACTTATGTTTAATTTCGGGATGAAATTCTTTAAGGGGGGAGGTTATAGCGATCCCGGTTGTCCCTTTACTGTTCTATTGTATTCCGGACTCGGTTCCGTGGAGTTGGTAGTTGTATCTATCTGGTTGTCGTCCTTTAATTCCATTTGTGTGAGTTTTAGGATGTTTTGGGCAAGGTTGTTACAGGTTGGTTAGGCCTTGGTTTCAATTCCTTGTTGCCCAGTTTTTAGGCATTCCGCTCGAGCGGGGTTTACACACTTCCAGTATTTCGTAGCCCTGCAAAACTTCTGCGGGTGTGTTTTCTACGCTCGAGCGGGTTTCTTGCGCTTGAGCGGGTCGCGCTCGAGCGGTATTCTTGGCGCTCGAGCGGGTAGTCCTTTCCCTGTAAAGTTCTGGGAGATGAAAATCTGCGCTCGAGCGGATGTGTTTTGCTTCTGTTTCTTGGCGCTCGAGCGGTTATCTATGCGCTCGAGCGGGACCAGATGTTTGCGCTTTACGCTCGAGCACTCTATTCTACGCTCGAGCGGGTCATGCGTATATGAGTTATCCGCTAGGTCATTTTAAATCACTTTTTTACTTTTCTTCTCTCTCTTACTTTCCCAAAAACCCCATTGTTGAGCTTCTCACTCTAGAACTCTACCTTCTCTCTAGGTATTGATCTAGTAGGAGTGATTTCCTCACCTTTGGCCTTTACAAAAAGGTTGTTGATCGTCGAGGGCTAGCTTTTGATCCGAGAAATTCGTGGTTTGGAGCATTTTCGTTTTCTTCACCTTCTTGGTTGGGAGTCATCTTTTGAGGTAGGGATAACCTACTCCTCACAATGGGCTTTGTCTTTAAATTTTAGTATTTTGAGATGTTGGGGTTGGTTTGGTAATTTTGTGAAAGTTTGGGGCTTTTGTGTAAATTTACAAAAGTTGGGGTTTTAACTATATGAAACCTAGATGCATGTTTGGCATGGAAAAGTGAAATTAATATTAAAGCATTAATGAAAATGGAACCTAAGGGTTGTGATGTTAATTATGGAAAATGCCCTAATTACATCAGTTAATTAATTCGTATAATTAATTATGAGAAATGAGGAATTGATTTGGAAAGGTATGGGATTAAAGGGTGTGGTTGGGCCATTTATCGCTCACCTAGTTGAAATGTTGATTATATATCCATTGTTGTATTTATTTTCTGTATAGAAATAACTGCTTTGGGCTATCGGTAGAGGATAGTCTTGATTGTTGTAAACAATGCATGATGATTAGACAAACAGAAACTAATCACTGGAATATGTCATTGAGTATGACGGTTGAAAGAATACATTAAATTTATGTATTGTGTGATGATGTGTATAATTGTTGTTTATATGCATTGTGTCGTGTTGGAAGAGATAGGGGATGTACTCCACGGTTTAGGGGAAGATAGGGGATGGACCTCTAAACCGGATGTTGTTGGGAGAAGATAGGGGATGGACTCCATAGATAGAGCTCATATGCTTATTTAGTAATGTGTTGACATAGCTCATATGCTTGTCTTTGGAAGTGTGATAGTGCTCTTATGCATATCTATGGAAGTGATGATATAGCTTGTATGCTTATCTGTTGATGTGTTGATATAGCTAGTACGCTTATCTAATATGAATTGGGAAGAAGTTTAATATGAGTTACTGTCTCATATAAGTTGTTTGGCCAGGTTCTGAGCCATGGTTATAAATTGAGAATTGAAAAGAATTGGAAAATGGATTGTAACATGGACTTGTATGTCATGAAACCGTAAAGTGTGATAAGGGAAAGTATCAGTGTTGGCCATCTATCAACTGCTAATCTTTTAGTCATTGTTCATATTTGGTTTAGTGTATTTCTACTGGGCTGTGGCTCACCCTACATGGGAATATCATTTTCAGGTACAGGTAGCATGCCACCTCCAAGGACGTAGCTTGGGAGGCTAGAGGCGGACAGACTTTTGTTGTTTAGTTTCTTTGATGTATTACATGTATATTCAAGCCAAGGGCTTAATGTGTAAATGAGTTAGTACTCTTCTGTTGTAACCAAGTGTTAACTTAGAAAGCTGTAAGCCTTTAGGGCATTTGCTTTGTCGTTAACATGTAATACTTTTTGGTAATGGAACTTTGATGAATAGAAGAATGTGGAGCTTTTATATATCAATGCATGTCTATATTGATGGGTTTAATGTTATTATTTTGAGGGCGTTACAACTGGCTTACCACTGAAAGTGCCTCCTCAAATTGCCGTGAATCCTTAGCTTTGAATAAAGTTGAGAATTGATTATGAAGATGTTGGTTAATCTCATGATCCGTCTCTAGCCATACTCCACTTCCATTCTTGATTTTGACCAATTGATTCCTTTGTCGGCGTTGGGCCACTGTTTCACGAAAAAAGGCCGAGTTTCGATCTCCATAACTAAGCCAGTTAATTCAAGAACGTTGATGTTGATACATCTCTTCTTGAAGTAAGGTCGTTGCTATCTCATCTTGGATTAGACGAATCTGTGATCCATTATCCAGCGAGTAGGGGAGAGATTGGTAATAAAGTAGTTTGGCCCTTAAGTCACTTAACTTGATTCTATTATTTCCAAAGGCATCTTTGCTCCAATTGGTGAGGCCCCGTTGGCAAGAAGTCAGTCTTTGTGTAAATTAGTGCATAGGAGAACCTGATTGATGTTTTTGCCAATTGAACGCAATGATCTCAGCATATTCCGGCTTTGTCGTCTACATGGATTTAAATTTAAATTGGTGGGGTACCTTTTTTGGTGGGATGATGCAATTAAGTAGCATTAGGCAGTGATCTGAGCCCACAAAAGCTTCATGGTGGAGTTGGGCAAATGGAAACATAAGAGGCCATTCTACGGTTGCAAAGGCTTTATCCAGTCTTTCCCTCAGGTGGCACTCCCCCCGTTGATTGTTAGTCCATGTGTTGATTGTTAGTCCATGTGTACGGGGCCCCTTTAAATTCAAGATCCATGAACTCGCAAACTGATAGTAGATTCTGGAATTGTTACATTCCGAACTTGTTACAAGCTACTGAGCCTTGTTTTTCCCACGACATTCCTACTTCATTTAGGTCCCCTATGCAAAGCCAAGGACATTTGTTTTTTGAAGCAATTTTTTTGAGGTACTTCTAAAAGACTTGTGTGCATAAACAAAAGTTGCGAGCCAATCTTCAGTAATTACCTCTTTGGAGATGATGCATCTAAAGATGCTGGGAGATTTGTGACAGACCTGAAGGTTAACCTCATCCGACCACCAAAGAGCTAAACCGCCTGATAATCCAACAAGATCAACATAGCAATGGTTGGGGAAATGGAGCCTTCGTCGAATTCCTTCCAACTTAATCTGTTTATTCTTTGTTTCCATAAAGAAAATTATTGTAGGGCGATGGGTATTACATAACCCTCGGAGGATCTGAAAAGTAGGGGTCGCCCAATCCCCTGACAGTTCCAACTCAAAATCAACATGGCTGTGGTGGCTATTTAGGGCTAGCCACCACCGCCTGATCAAGGGAATTCGAAGCTAGAAAAGTGCTTGGGACTTAGGACTCAAAAAAATCAGATCCATATGTAAATGGACTAACCTCAATGGGTACTAGAGAGTTATTGTCTCCTGTTGCCTTCTCAATTTGAACATTGACATCCACCAGCTCACTTTTGCCATGTCCTAGAACTGGAGTGGCCAGAAGTTCTCGTACTCATCCCTTGGCCAATTTTCTGCTGGGGTTGCTAATTTGGCGTCTTGTTGTTCCTCTTGGTGGAGTAGTGGAGGATTGAAAAATTGTTAGTTTCTTCACTAGCGGAGTTTCTTCAGCTTTGAGTAACTTGAGGCGTTGGTTTGGAGTGAGATCATCTTCGGTAGCTTTCCTCTTAAGAGATAAAGGGTTTATTACACTTGAAAGGCACAAGTCCAGAGCAGAGGGGGGGCCTAGAGGTTGGAGAGTTGGGCCAGGTGTTTGTAAAATTGTGATTACATCAGTGAAGCCCAAACCATTAGGAGATGCAGTAGGCTCTAACTCTTTTGGACTTTCGGGGTGTGCGTGGGCTTTCTGGTGGCTCAGTCACGAAATAAGTGGGCTTATGAGTAACGTCATTCAAAAGGCTTGCTTCTTTAAGTGGGTTGAAGGGAATGCTTAGTAGTAAGGATGGGCGGAATTAGACTTACCAGAGAAGGCCTCTATCAGAGTAGGAGTAGGCTCACATACTGCCTCTGTTTGGGGGCCACGTGGAGAAGAATTACACGTGCCACTGGTTGTAATCTAAGAATGAGCAATTGTGTGCACACGACTCAGAATGTGGAAGGGAGCTGTATTGAGGAGGCTCATCCGTAGTACTGTGGGTGTGTGCCCCTAACCCATGCGCTGCCATGGATGCCGGCGGTGAGTTGCCGTTATTTCTCCATTGGTTTGGGCAGAGATAGATGTGGCTATTTTCCGGCGAGACATTAGATTGTTTGGCAAAATTCATTAGAGAAACAATATTCCTGGCCACCCCCCGTGCGAAGGCCAGGCCCATACCCCGATTGGCTTCCTATTGCTTTAGAAACAAACTTGCAAACCTCGTTCTCGTGACCAATACGTCTACAGTCATAGCAAAAATCCGAAAGTTTTGATATTTGAAGGAAATCCAAACCTCATTGCCACCATGGCAACGTGTTAGCCACAGACCTCTAGGAAGAGGATTTTGGGTATTGATTTCCACTCGAATGCGTAAAAAACTTCGATGAAGCAAAAGGCCTTCTTTAGGGGCTTCCACGCTAATCACTTTCCCGATCCGATTGCCAATAATTTCTCCATTCTGTTTGGTCATTTTCTGGATGGGCATCCCATGTGCCTGAACCCAGAAATGGCACCTATGGAAATCCACTTCGTCAATGGTTTGTCCTGTAGAAAGAGTTTGAAGCACCAATAGAGATCCCATAACTGACCATGGACTAAGAGAAAAGTATTCTCAAGCCAAGGTAAGATTGATAGCTTTCCTCTGACTTTCCATGCCCCTTTGATAATGGATGAGATAGCATTGTGCTTCAGGGGCTTGGATGCTAAGGCTTTGCCCAATAAACAAAGGCTAGAGGCATCGTCCACTTCGTCCGAACTGTCAAACAACTCTAGCTCCTCCGGAGCAAGGCTATTAGAGGGTGAGGCCATGGGTAGAACAGGATAGAAAGGGTTGAGATGAAAAGGGAGAGTGGAGGTTGAGCTTAGAGTTAAAGAGTGGTAAGAAGGATAGAGTGGAGACAGCAAGGGTTGGGCAAGCGATTAAGGGTGAATGGAGATGAAGGAAAAGAGAAAGGCTATGGATTCTGCAAAGAAACCCATGGGAAAATCCCTAGGTTGGAAAAGCTCTCATTGAAGAGAGAGAGACTCTCAGTCTAGAGAGAGAATTCTTCATGCCATCATTTTTTGGTTAATAAACTTAATAAACCGTTTTTTTTTTTTTAATTAGAAAGTGGACACAAATTGGTAAACAAATCATACCCATTTCATTTCTTGTTGAATCCTATTAAAATACAAGGGTTAAAGTGAAGCAAAAGATCATCTTCACACATCTTGACAACTTCATCCTCAGGAAGTGTAACCATGACCACCCTACCAAAACTACCCTCACCACCAGGAGAAGGAAGGATCAAAACTTTCCCTTCTCCAAATTACTAAATCGGATAGGTTCAATTTATTTCTATACATATCTATTCACAATAACGATACAATATAAATCGATACAATCATATAACACATGGTACCTTAATTAACACAATCAACACAATACATAATCACATGATTAACATTAATCATATAATTAACTTCATTAATTAAGGAGGTGGTTGTGACAATGCTTCATGAGTATAAATGAAATTGTTGTATGATTGGTTATATATGCACAAGAGCACAATAGAAAAGGGAAGCACTATCTTAGACTCGATGATGAAAAGTTGTGCTGTACAATTGTTCAAGTTCTTCAACAAAAGGCTTCGATTTTTGAGCTTCTAATCCCAACCTTACACTCCATTTTGACTAAAACTACTTTTGACCTTAAAGCCCTCTTTTTCAAAAAAAAATTCCAAATGTTTCTACGATGTTCCGAGGCTCACATTTCGTTTAAAATTTGCACTTTTCGGTAAACCGAGTAAGGACAAAGTGGAAATAAGTGGAAGGGAGGTGAACTCTTTGAAAAATCTTTAAAAACATCTTATTTATAGGTTTGGCGTTGAAGGAAATAGGAGGGGAGGGAAAAAAAACTAGATGGGGAAAGGTTGGGCATCCGACTGTTAAGAAAAAAATGAGTAGCCTTCACTAAAATAGGCATATCTCTTTGCACACTTAGAATTTAGATATGAGGCCACCACATTGGAAAGTAGACTTTTGAAGCTTCAATTTAGATTAAAAGTCACTTGAAATCGAGTCCGAATAAGGGAGACATGCCCATTTGAAGTTGGGCTTGAGAGTCATTTTTTGTGGCCGGCCATACAAGTCCTTGACCGGCCAACTAGGTGTCCCCATAGGCCAAGCTTAGTGGCCGGCCAGCTAGGTGTTCTAATAAAATAGATATTTTGTTGCCAGCTATTTCCACAGGTGCATGCACTGCACTAGTCGTTTCTATATAGATATTTCCGATTAAGGCACATGTTTTTTTGATATATAGGGGACCTTCCCTCTTGGTTTTTTGTTAGAAAAAATTCCAAAGACTCCAAAACTTACGTAGCTCTCTCTCTCTCTCTCTATTTCTCTCTCTCTATCTTGCAACCTACACACTCTCTCTCTACACTTTCTAAACCAAAAATTTAGCTCTTCTAGCTAACGTTCTTGAGTTTAAATCTCAGCCCTTGAGAGTGAGAACTTGTTGGTTTGTGACAAAGGAATTAGCTCTCTTCAAGAAGTATAATTTTGGGCATCTCTACACTACTTTTTTCCTCTCTTTTCTTGCTATTTTTGCACTGTTTTTACACTATTTTTATGGGCAGAAACTTTGTGGCTTAAAGCATCAAAGGTGAAGAGGTTAACTACCCTTCTTTGAACCTTATTTTCAAAGCTTTTACCCTTGTGTTTCCCACTTCTTTCTCAACTTTGTTTTAACTTTTTACTACTAATTTTCAAAGTTTTTTAGAGGCTAAAAATGTTGTTTTGAGGTCCCAAAAATGGAGGGGCCACCCCTCCTTATGCTTGTTTACTAGCTTCATTTCCACATTATTGTAGCTAACTTTTTAAAGCTTTTCCATGAGAATTTCAGCACTTTTTTTAGCTATTTTGGGACTGTTTTAGGTTGTTCATTTCATTTATGCTTTGTAAAGTAGGCTTACAGTGTAGTGGTCTTCATAGGTTTGGTGGTTTAGGTATTAGACACTAACCTATTTGAGTTGATAGCATTTATTTCATGTTTTTCGTACTTGTGTTCACATATAATCACTTCTGTAACCTCCCTCATTTCTTGGCTTTTTATTTCTTTGAGAGTTGTTTTAACCGAGTGTTGTTTAAGCTTGAGAAAGAGACCCTTCAATGTTAAATGATTTAATCTCTTTGGTGGTTCATTACCAGGGTATTCCTCTCTTTTATGCCCAAAACAACTTCTTATTTGACACTCCTCTCCATTTAGTGGACTTAACTATCATTCTTGGACTAAAATGACTGATAAATGGAAAGGTAAGTAAAAGAGGCAATAAAATTGGAGTAAAATGGAACAAGATAGTAAAATCAAGTCTGGGGTTTAATCGGACATTAGTTGAACCCTTTGAGTCTTGAATCATTTCATACTCTTTAGTGATGATAATGGCTCAAGGTTGAAGGTCTACCACTTCTCTTGATCAATTCCATGATAGGGAGGAGGATTGTAGGTCTTTCATTGTCATTTATTAAGATTTTGTCCCTTGATTCATAAGTCATCACGCAATGAGTTTGCATCGATTGATGGCTTATGAATCAAGCCTACCCCTCATTTGATCTTTTTGATGATAAGGAGAGGCAGGGTAGACAAATATTCCCTGAAAATACTCTGTTTGTGCTCTGTTTCATGTCTATTGCAGCAAGGCAGTAGCAAAAACTAGTGGCCGGCTGACCACTTCTTCTGGCCGGCTGTAGACACTCCATTTTTGACCATCCGAAAGACTTAGGCGCTTGGTCCGGATCACGTGATAATGAAGTTGCATTGTGTATGATTCGAATTCTCAACGAAAAAATCTAAGTTCGAGCTCTCGAAACAAGCCCAAACCTTTCATATTTACACTGTTTATACCCTAGAATTTTATTTTTGAAAATTGTGCCACCCTACACTGAGCCTAAAACAAGGGAACAGGGGAGTACATTTGGGCCTGGTATTGCCTCATTGAGGGCCAACCGTGGTCATTTGGAGCCTGCCTTGCCCTATGGGTGGTAAACACTATTCTGGGCGAGAGCCCACCAGTTGGCCATTTTTGAAGATATTTTCGACCTGTTTTGCTCAAATTCTATAAAGACGAGGTCATATCTCTATTTTTAGGGTTAAACATTGTCTAAAGAGCCTATACACTCATTTGAGAGCTCCTTCTTCTTGTGCATGCCATCTTTGAGCAAGCTTGCCATCTTGGAGCTATATTCATACTCCATACACACACTCAAACCTTAACCTTCGAGCCTGGTTGAACCTTACACAAACTCAAACGTTAACCTTGGAGCCTTGGTTGAATCTTGAGAATCATAATTCAACCTTGAGAGTGTCGTAGGATTGAGTTTGATCAATAATCAAAACTTACTCTATTTAAGAGGTATAAGCTTATAACTTTTTCTTTTTGCTTTCATTTTACTTCATCTTTGTGCATTTCTTGTATTCTTGAGCTGCTTTGAATCCATGTCAAGTGTTGAAACTTGGGTTTGAATAAGTTACCTAAGGTGGTGAGGTTTAACACCCGTACTTGTACCTACTTTCGTAGCTCAACCCTTTGTTTGTTTACACTTCTTTTCTTTGACTTTTAAATTGATTTTCAGAGTTTAAAAAAGTGCTAAAAACATGGTTTGAAGTCTCAAAATTGAAGGGGTTAGCCACCTCTCCTTGTTACAGTTTACTAGTATAATATCTTCTTACTTTCATCTACTTTTTTGGTGCTCTTTAGCATAAGTTTTGGCCACTGTTTTTCACATATTAGGGGTTCTGTTAGGGCTGCCCTAGTTTATTTAATTAGTGTATCCTTTGAATATATAGCTTATTGTGTTGGAAGTCCTTATATCTAGCTTGTTGTGTTGTGTTACTCATGTTTTGATAGCTTTTCTTTGTTTAGTTTTCATGTCAAGAGTCCCATTCACATAATCAACCTCCCATTTTTCTTCTTTTCTTCTTTCGTTTGAGAGTTATTTCAACCGATCGATGGTGTGAGAACCCATATTTTTGCATATTAAATTATTTTGGTAATTATATTTAGCTACTTAAATTTTGTAATCAACATCCATAATCCAATTCCATAACAACATTTTGAGACGAAATTCTATAATTAACTTTTAATTATTTAATTAGTGCAATTTTTATCTTCATAGTATTATTATTATTGTTGTCATCGTCATCGTCGTTGTCGTTACTTTTATGACTACACAAATCTAATTCTTAATATATATTATTTTGTATAATTGTTCTGTATAAAGTTTTGGATTAATAATTTGTGTACAAAAAAAATTAACCCATGGAGATTAATTGGTTCAATCTCAAGTCTTTTAGTTACATCTAATAATATTATAATATTAAGTCAATTAATAGTGATTATTAAATTATTAAATTATAATGTTAATAGCACCATAACTAATACCAATGCTAAATTCCTTTCAATAAATTTATTTATGTGATTAAATTTTTGTATCTAAATACAATTGTGGAAACTAAATGAGTTAAACAAATAATAACTAAGTTAGTTAGAGAATAGTAGGGAGCAAAATATCTAGTGACTATGTTATATATATATTCATTGATTTATATTTTTATACACAAAAAAAAAAAAAATGAAATCAAAATTGATTTTTTTGGGTGGAGGAATTCGGCCCCTTCCTTCCTTAGCAAGCATGCCAATGCATGCTAAAGCATGCTTCCAACCACACCCTAACTATACATTGTAGGTTATATTCCCAAGCCGAGAGGAATAAAAATAAAAATAAAATGAAATAAGAATAGGCCTCCAAACTCCTATATAAGGACCCCATCTTCAGCCACCTTAGAGATAAACGGCTGAGCAAAGAAAAACAAGAGAGAAATAGTAGAAAAGAAAAGAAAAAGCGAGGAAGAGGAGAGGGTACTTGCTGATCACCATTTCAAATCTAACCTTGAGAATAGTTCGTAAAAGCTCTTGAGGTAGGAATACTTAACCTCTATCCTCCCTTAGATATTTTTCTTAACTGAATCTACATACTAAAAATATGCAAAAGTGTGCATTGTTAATACACAATAGCTCCATGCACGTTTACATTTTGATAGAATGATATTTTATGATTATATGATTTTCTATCCTTCTTGCAAGCATGGATTAGATGGTTTAGCTACTGATTTTTCTTATGTGCATGCTCAAATATTCTCCATTGTTTGAAATAATCTTGCATGCTTATGAATTTGTGTTTACTCTTCATAAATATTATTTTCATCTATGCCATGTTCCCACTAATGAAAGTAAATATGAACGATTAGAGTTTCACATGGGAGTAGTAACTAGAAATAATTTTTATAGTCTTGTGTATGATTCATGATGAATACAAAGTGTGTTTTTAATCCGTGTTTAATAAACCCAAACAAACTCATGAGAACACTTTCATAAAATCTGAAACTACTGGAGTTGGTTTAACATGTTCTCATGGTGCTAGAATATCAAAAAAATTATTTGACAACGTTTCGTGGCCAAAACATATTTTTAACTTCATTGCTGTTTGGAGGCAGCAGCAATGCTGACTTTACTAGGTCACCGTTTATTCTATAGAATGAATTTTCAAGTGATTCAAATTGAACATTTTATATTTTTAAGTTACCTTTCAAATGCCACTAGTTTCATAATTTTTTTTATTAAGCATTGCAAGAGAAACGTCAATTTTTCCAAAATGTGACAGAATCTGTCCAGTTTTCTTAAAAAAATTATTTGATCATTTTCCATTGGTTTTCAGTCTTCCAACTCCTCTAGAAATATGTTCTAAACTCAAATATCTAGCAAACTGTTCTAACCATACCTCTTTTTGACACCGTTTGAGGCCCCTTTCTATTTTTCAAACACAGATCACCTGTGTTGGAAGTTACTATAACTCACTGTCCCAGAAAAACCAGTTTTCTCCAAATTTTATTTCTCCATTTTAAAATCTTTTTTAGCCCTGGTATTCTTATCAAAATATTTTCCTAACTCGATGAACTAGCACCAGTTAAAATATTGTAATGGTTAAACTTTGTTTGGTATGGGTTTCATATATATATATATATATATATATTGACCATACAGTGTTGAAAGAAGAAGTGTGTGAATTCTTAAGAAATTTTGTGATGATTCCTACGAAATTCTATCATATTTATTTTGGTTGCCATATATGATTGTGTTGTGCTACATAAACATTATGTCATTGTGGTTTTCAAACTAAAATTCGCGCATGCATCAAAATGTGAATTCGACGAAGTAAAGAAATGCGAAATTGAACCAATGATACATTAAAATTTAAAAGTGATGGGGTGAGCCAGGTTTAGAATCTTGTGCAAGTGAGTTATGAACCCTAACATGGCACGAGAAGGTATTTTGGCTGTTATCGGTGTAGGCGATATAAGGTTGGTGGTGTAGGTGCCACAACATAGACCGTTCCCTTGGGGCAGACCGTGATGTCACGACTCGAGTATGTAACCCTAGTGCGTGGGCATCATTGGTAGTTACAACAAATAACATTTGAATATTTGACCAAGCGGGAGTCAGAATTGCCCGTGGCCATTGCTTAGCGGTTGAGTGGAAATAGTGCTCCGCGGGGAGTTACTTAAACTTATCTGATAAACTAAATCTGTGACAATTTAAAAAGAAAAGTGGGCATTTTCCTTATGATGAAATACTGCTTCTGTTTGCTATTGTTTTTTATTTATTTATTAACTATTGTTATTATTTCAACTGATAGCATTCCTGTTATACTTATTAAATGCTACTTGTTATTCTGTTACTATACATTATTCATTAATTGTGAGTATTATTATCGGGGTGGGTATTTTCGGGTTGTAGTATCTTTTTGAGCTCGTTGCTCATTGGCATTCTCGTTGTCCTTTGGCATTTCCGTTGCCCTGGCGTTTTATGCCAGGTACTGAAGAAACCGAAGAGAACATCGAGGCCTTCCAAGGCGACATTCAGCCTTGGTTAGCTTGAAAAGTGCCCATGTTCCATGAACTATTTTCTAAGTTTCTAGTTTTTCTCTAGTTTTCTTTTTATATTTGTGTTATCATTTATTTATTTTTTGTACTAAGACTTAGTTTTAAGTTTTATTGGAGTTGTAATTTAAGAACTTTCAATTTCTGGATTGGTAATTAATGGATGTTAGTAATATTGGTGGCAACATTGATTTTAAGTTCTAAATCTTATTATGATGTCCTTAAATTTTGGGACATCACAAATAGTTACTCAAAGCCTGGAAAAAAGACCTATGCTCAATAGCTTAATCTCTACGAAGGTTCATCGTCAACGGCATGGTCTATCTTTCATGCTTAGCAGCACTGCTCATTTGACATCTCTTCTCATTTAGTGGACTTAATCATAATCTTAGACAAATGGAGTAAAGAATAGAATGGACTAAGAAAATTGGCTTAAAATGAACCAACTAATATAAAGAAAATTAATTATATTGCTTGGGTTAGGGCAGACGTTATGCCGAGTCTATCGTGTAAAGGGTCATCATACGTCAATTTATAAGGTTTTAATGAACCTTGAAGCGTCTTTACCTCCCTTTTTGAGCTTACGCCATGATAAGAGGGATGAGTGGTTATTATTCATTGTATTCATTGATTTTTGTCCAAAATTGCATCCGAAAGCATCAAGAAATCAACTTGTTAATTGATGATTTTGGAACCGACTTCGTCCTTCTCTTGAGCCTCTCTATGACAGAGAAGGGTGGAAGGGACAAACAGGGCTTGAGACTGTTCTGTCCACACTGTTTTCACTTCAAAGCACAAAAACAGATTTTGGCATGAAATTAAGGCACGACCAGCTGCTTTTGAACCCGGCCGGGCCTCATTAGGGGTCGGCCGACCTCCAATGTTTGGTCAATAGTGTGTTTTGTAGAAAACAGAGAGCAGTGGATGAAGGTGAAACATAGTAGTCTAGGTAGACAGAGCAGTTTCTGGACACTATGCATGCAACCCATGTGTGCCCTTACTTGCATCAATGTTGTAAATTAGTGCTTCGATTATTATTGTAATTAATTATATTATTGTTGTAATTAGTCTTGTTGTAATTATTGTTATTGTTTATTTGTAATTGTTATAGCTAGTTCATTTCTCATTGTTATCCTTGTTGTAATAAAGTAGTTAGCTAGTTAGTTTAGCTTAATTCATTCATTCGACTTTGTAATAATTAGTTTATCTCGGACACTCATTCGGACCCTCTCGCACGAGGGCAAAATTGTAATAATATGTGTATGTCTTCTAACCCCTATTTATTTCTTTTATTTCTCTGCTTATGATGGTAGCATAGAAACATCATGTTTATTTAGTATTTTCCATTATTTGCATCCACTTGTCTTGCATGCATAGAAGCTCGGTTCATCGTTGCTTAATTATTTGAATATGTGTTTAGATCGCATGCTATCAAATTGATTCAAATACCAAGTTAGTAGCCGAGCCTATTAATTGTAAATTGTATGTGTTGCATTAGTCATATTGCATTATTAGGAGCAGCATTTTTTTAACAATTTTTATTTCTTTTGGCTTACCTTGGAGTACTAGGTGAGCACTTATGGCTTTAGCATACCGCATGTGTATGATTGTTGCCATGTCATCAAAGTATAATTCCATGAGACTAAGTGCTTAACTGATATACTTGTTTGAATGCTAATGGATGAGGGTCTTTTACTTAAATTGGAATAAATTGATTAATGTACATACAAACTCACTTTTTCAAGTGACGCATATTCAAAACACTTTTTCAAAACAAACATAAGATCAATGCATTCCAAATTTTGTGAATTGGTCTATACTTGTGTGCACTACGTAGTAAAGATAGCCTAATAATCGAAACAATAGCATATAATATAAATAAAAATCACATCATGATTAGTAAAGGCCGATCTTTTAGTGGGGTGCTTAATTCATGACCTTTTCCTCTCGTACCTAAGTTCCCGAGTCGAGACACTTTAGTGATGACTGACTAACTGTAGACGCGCCCGCGTGGGCCTCGCTACAGTTCGGACTCGATTTGTGTCACGGTTCTTAATCTGAACCAAAGAGTCCAAATCTGGCAAATCGTTTTGAGAAACAGATTTTTGAAAAAGTAGTGCCAAACATGGACTGCTTTGCCAGATACAGAGTCGCCACCTAAATATTTTTTAAAATGGGAAAATTTAGGAAACCCTGACTCGGTGCCGAAGGCCACGTGTCCGTCATCACCGGAGTTGTCTCGGCTCGGGAGCTTGGGTACGATCGGGGAAGGTCAGCTATGAGCACCCCCTTTCGCCCGGTCCGAAGACCGGCCTCTACTAACCGTGATATCCAATTTTGAAAACGTTATGTGTTCTTAATCCAATTGTTAGCCTAGAATTACTATGTTATGCGCGCAACAAACAAGTATAGACTAGATCGCCTAATTTGGAAAGAAACATTGCATATCCGTTCATTTTGAAAATGCTTTGAATTTGCTACCCACAAGTAGGCTAAAATACGGATTTCAACGAGTTTTTCCAACTCAAACAATCCAACCTCCACCCACAGGCATTCAAAAACAGTTTAACACATAAGCATCTAGCCACATGTCAAGCATGCTGTCATGGCAACATTCACACTCATGCGATATGCTAAAGCGGAAATACTTACATAGTACTCCGTGCCAAAACAAAGAACTCGTTAGCAAACATGCATGATCCAAGTTCATGTGAAGTGCCTAATGCGTCGCATACAAAATGTCGCTAAGATAGGCTCGGCTAATCCTAGACATGTCATGTGAAAATGCACAATTATCACATATTCAGTTTTTGATTTGAAAAACATATGCGGTTAGCATGATGTACCGAGCCTAATGCATGTAATACAAATGCATGGATGCACACATGCATAGCATAAGGTATGCTAAATTAAACGTGCCCTAATCTACCATCGTAAGCAGGTAAATAAAAGGGAAGAAAGACGTGAGGTTGGAAGACATACACACACTCACGCACACTTATTACAGATTTGCCCTCGCTCGGAGGGACCAAAATAATAATACAAATTAATTAACTGCACTAGCTAATTAAATATTACAAATTAATTAATTAACAAATTAACTAATTTAGGAAAACAGTAAAACGTCTCGAGAAGCGCGCCGCCATGCGCAAGCTGCCTCTGTTTTCCTCCCTTTCCTCCTCTGGAGGTTGTCAAAACCTCAGGACTACATCCTTGGACAGAGGGGATCATCACCAGCTAGATGAAATTTCCACCGGCAGTGTAGTATGGCCATCGGCACAGAGTTGAAGCTGTCGGCAGAGAAAATGGTGCCGGTCGGCACATTACACTGCCGGTCGACAGAGTATTCCTGCAGAACCTGCAACTCACAGCAACAGAGGGCAAAACAAGGCATGGCAGCATATTTCAAGGCATGTATGCATCAACCATGTCTCTTATCATTGTGATAACTCAAAGGGACATGTGCCTCGGTTCTCGGACCACCAATCACGCATTTCCATGCATGATGGCCCAAGGAACCAAGTATGCAACTTTGATTTCAAATGCATGCAAACCAATCAAACAAATTAGGCCTAATTCCTATCACCATTTCAAGGAACAATGCATGCATGCAAGATGCAATGCAACCTAGGCATACAAGCTAAGGATGCAACATGGCATGGTGGCACTTATGCAATCATGCAAGCATGCATATGGCAATGCAAATGGATGGCAAGGCAAATGGATGGCAAGATGGACTTATACATGAATTGAGCAACTCTAAAAAGGCCTAAAACAGTAGCCAAAATGACCAAAACAAGGAGCCAAAACACATGCACACATACACATGATGGAAGGCCTACACTTGGGCACAATTTAAACAACCCTCAAGCACACTTGAAAGGGATAAACAAGAGCAATTAGCATGCAACATAAACATTGAAATCATGTTAGGATGGTGCCAAACCAAGTAACAAAATCAAGCCAAAACATGCAACGAATAGTCCAAGTGTTCAAGGCAAATCAATAAGGCATTGAACTACACTTATCATGACCAAACATGACATGCATTAAACAACTAAAAACAGATTTTTAGCATGTTAAAACAAGGCCAAAGGACTCCTTAGATGGCATCTAAGTGGCCCAAATACAAAGGCACACACCATGGCCAAAACATGGAGCATTGCAACACATGCTTTCAAAGCATTAAAGAGGCATGCAAGGCAATCAAACAAGCATGGAAATGGGACTGAAATAGCATGTAGGATGATTCCAAATCACCAAAACAATGCAAAGATGACATGCTACACATGCACATACTCAAGGACAACAAGCCCAAATACAAAGGAGCTATATAATGCATACAAAGATCAACCCAAACGACTATGGACAGAGCTAAAACATGGCAAAATAAGCACATAAACTTCACAAATGCAAGCCTAAAACATGCTCCAACAAAGGCTAACAACCTAGAACATGTTAAGGCACAAATAAGGCATTACATGGCAACTATGCTAAACATGCATGAAGTTCCAAAACTAACTTGAAATCATGTTATATCATGGATATATGAGCATGAAAAACAAACCAAATATGCTCAACACACACTCAAGCATAGGCTTCCTTAAGAGGCCAAAATATGCCCTTTTCAAGGACAACAAGGAGAGGGGGTGGCCCTCTCCTTCTTGGGACTTCAAAGCATCATCTTCACCACTGAAATCCCTCAAGATTTCAGTGGTGAAGAGACCTCAACACCAAAAATCCCGGAGCTAGCACAAAATGGCTCAAAATGAGGCCTTTTGAGGCCTAAGGGTGGTCAACACCCCTCAAACAATGAAACACTCTTAATAAACAATAAAGAGGGCTTAAAAACAGAACTTTTTTATGTTATACAATAATCACAAAAACAGCTCTAAGGCTAGTAGAAAATCAATGCAAAAATGGGGAAAAAAAGGACTAGAATCTCACCCTTGATGACCCCTTCACAAATGGTGCTCCAATGGCCTCCTTGAGCTTGAATCCAACACCAAAGCTTCAAAACACACTCTTTAGAACCTCAGCTCCAAGAGGAAGGTGAAACACTAGGTGTTTGTGTGCAATAGTGAGACACAAAACACCTAGTGTGCAAAATGAGAGGGAAAAGAGAGATATGTTGTGTATGTCTAACCCTAACCCTAGAAAACCAGAGCTCTCCTCTGTCTTCTCTCCTCAAAAATGTCTAAAGCCTCTCCTCCTTTGCCTTAGAGAGAGTTCCTCTCTATATGCCTCTTGTAAAGCTTACAAGACAAGCTTTGCAAGAGGGAGATCCCTCCATACACGTGTATGGAGGGGAGCAAAAGCTATACAGCTGTCCAAAAATATCTGCAAAAGCAGATGAACAGCAATCGGCCGGCAAAGAATGCCATCTTGGCCAAAAAGAGTGCTGACCGGCACAAAAGAGTGCTGACCGGCAACAAATAGTGCCGGCCGGCAAACTATATTGCCGGTGGCAGCAAAAACCAGCCGGTGGCATCTAGCCAATGTCGGTGGTGGGTGGGGATGGTCTACAAGCCTCACCCTGCCTTTCCAAGGCAAAACACAAGTGTTTGGTGCAAAACCAGACACTAAACGGTCGAGTTCGGAGATCCTGAGGCAAGGCACGCGAGCCGAGGCTTCCGGGAACTCCAAACGAACACAAACATGGATAATCACCGAGTGTTCAAACGGTGACGTCCAAGTCTTGAGGACGGTCAAAAATGGGGTGTCTACACTAATGGCTTTTGGCACAAGGCTCGGGTTTTCTAAATTTCTCACAAATACTTAGGTGGCAACTCTGTATCTGGCAAAGCAGTTTATTTTTGACATTTTGATTCAAAAATTGATTTTTCAAAAGATTTGCCGAATTTGGACTCATTTGTGTTTATCTATTTCACGTTGCACTTGTGAAATTAGATTTAGAACCACAGGAATCCGAACTGTAGGGCTAGTCGTACCCAAAAGGAGCATAAAAAGTCAAGCTACACCAATTGACCACCTCTTTTTAGCCAGGCAGTGTCTTTTTCTGCAAAACAGAGCAAAGGCTGAGGCAAAAACTGTTCAATTTTATGACTGCAAAACAGAAACATTTTGGCAGCCAAACAGAGGGCATTTTCAGGTGGAAATTCGCATTCATGCATGAGCCATTTCTCACTTCTCGAGGCCCGTTAAATTATGTTTAATAATAGACTTGTAATATTTAGTTACTTAGCTAATTAATTATGTATTGTAACTAATTAGTTAGGTTTTGTATTAATTAGTTAAAATAGCTAATTAATTTTGTGTTGTAAATAATTAGTTGGTTCTAATTTGTAAATAATTAGCTAGTATAGTTGATTCATTTATTTTGGTATTGTAATATTTAGTTAATTCAGTAATTAGCTAGGACATTCATTTGGACCCTCCTGCGTGAGGGCAAAATTGTAATAACGCGTGCATGTCTTCGAACCCCCACTTCTTTCTCCCTTTTATTTACCTGCTTACGATGGATAGTATAAGGCATCATGTTTTCTTTAGCATTTGCTATGAGTTGCATCCATTTGTCTTGCATGTATTGGGCTCGGTGCAGCATTCTAACTTTGTGATTGTTTATTGTCCAAGAAAACGTGCTTAAGTGCATATTATCAAATTGATTCACATGCCATGTTAGTAGCCGAGCCTATTATTTGAATATTGTATGTGTTGCATTAGTCATTTTATATCGTTAGGATCATGCATTTTTTTTTTCTAACTATTTTTTTTTTCTTTGGCTTGCCTTGGAGCACTATGTGAGCATTTTCGCTTTAGTATATTGCATATGTGTGATTGTTGCCATGTCAAACATAATACCATGAGGCTAAGTGCTTAGTTGATATGCTTGTTTGAATGCCTGTGGATGAAGCTAATTGCTTAAATTGGAATGTTTGACTAATGTACATATGAGATTACTTTTTCAAGTGGTACATATTCAAAACAATTTTCAAAACACACATGAAATCAAAGTGTTCCAACTTAATCTATACTTGTGTGCAACAAATAGTAAAATTAGTATAATAAATCGGAACAAGAGCATATAATGTAAATAAGAATCATATCATGATTAGTAGAGGCCGATCTTTGTTTGGGTGATTGGGGTGATCAATTCATGACCTCCCCTTTCATACCTAAGTTCCTGAGCCAAGACACTTTGGTGATGACAGATAAGTAGCCTTTGGCTCGAGTTTCGAATTTTCTAAATTTTCTAAAAATATTTGGGTGGCGACTCTAAAATCTAGCAAAGTAGTTCATTTTTGGCATTTTGATTCAAAATCGATTTTCCCAAAGAATTTCCAAATTTTGACTCGTTTGTGTTTATCTATTTCACATTGCACTTGTGAAATTAGATTCAAAACCACAGGAGTTCGAACTGTTGGGCTATTGTATCCGAAAGGAGCATGAAAAGCAAGCTACAGTTTCTGGCGACTCTGTTGGGAATTTTGAGAACTTGACTTGAACTTCATGATGTGATGTTTTATATATATATATGTGTGTGTGTGTGTGTGTGTTTTGTGTTCTTTGCATAACATTTGCATTGTTACTTTAAGTCACTGTGTTTTTCATCTGTTATTCCTGGACGGTTTGCCGGAGGCTTGCCCAAAAAGCTTGCCAAAAGGCTGACCAGTCATGGGTTCTACCATGTTGGAAACACAACCCTTCGATCTGGATTATCGCTGTACCGTTTGACCCTCCTTTCACTTCTTGGTGTTAGGTGTGAGAGGTATATTAGGTAATCTTGCTGAAGTACCCCTTTTGACCAATCGGTCTAGCTGCATATAGTAAAGCCATAGTGACTATTCCAACTTAAGACAGGATGCTCACCCACATGCAGGGTTACGTGAAACCGCTTGATTGAAGTAGTAAAACCTTAGACCATGCCAAAAGCTAGGACAGGGTAACCCTCTCTCTCATAAGGGTGTTTTGGCTCTCTTTACTTGGTATGTCCTTTATAGTGAAACTGGATAGGAATGTTTCATATCAGCGGTTCTGTTAATATCAGTTTGAGGGGCAGAAATTAGTGAAGGGTACAGTTATTTAGCTGTGATCATATCTGTTCTATTGAAATTGGGTTGAGATGCTATCTATTTTCTCTTTTGCAAGGTAGTCTTGGAACCATAATTTTAGAAGGCTCTGATATCTCCCGGGTACTCTGAACTCGTGTTGATAGACTTTGTCAGGTTGGAGATCTAGTGCAGGGGCAACCAGTGTTTCCTTCGCTGGTGGAAAGGCGAAGAAGGGCCAGACAAGGCTCACCGGTTCCACAGTTCCGGTATTTACCAATTATATCACTTCCGCTCAGAGCACAACCATCTACCCCTATCATGGCTTAGCCTCCAACAAATCTAGAGGATTTACTGATCCGTTTTCAGCAATCAATAGATTCGCTCCAGTAAGATATGGCTAGGCAACTTTAAGGATCTCCATGAAATTGGGGTTCAAATCGAGGATGCCATCAGACAAGGGCTCATTGTCGAAGGTAATGAGCTTATGAGAAAGAATGTTGATCACAGTTCCATTGTTACTATCAGTGTTAACACAGCTACAAAATGCTCAGAAGTAAACACTATCACCACTCCCATTAAAAACCCTTTTTCCTGATAATAGGCAAAGACTAACCACTTTAACTCGGCCCAAAGCCCGAAATTTCCATCCTCTTTACATGAATCTTTCTCAAGCCTGGAAAATGCTGCTAGAAAAAGGGCACCTAGAGCTCCTAGAACCCTGATCCCTCCTAAGTCCTCTTCCATCAAGACATGACCCCACTAAATACTGTGTCTATCATCAACAACCTGGTCATGATACAAACCGCTGCATCCACCTTCGCTATAAGATTCAGGATCTTATTAATGAAGAGATCATAGCTCCACCGAAAAGACCTCAGGCCACCACTAACCCATTACCTTCACATCTCAACCTAGTCCATACACTGCCATCTATCTATAACCCCAGCATATACATCAACGCAACCCATTTACCCAAGCCTGAGGTGTTCATTCCAAAAAGCACAAACTTGTTTATGATGGACACACTTGAATCCCAATCACCTCGAACCCCCAAAGTTGAGCACTACAATAACCCAATTCCAGCCCAACCTACTCCAAAGCGCCCAGTCTAACCAATTCATCAAGACCAAGTCGGTTTAAATACACTACGGGCACCAATGGCCAAACCTACTACTTCTGAGCTGATGAGCATGATTGAAGATCTTCAGAGAACTGTGGTAGATTTAGCCTTTGGGATCTTAACCACATCGACCACATCACATGCCAAAAGTTTCACGTCAAAAAGCTCCCTAATCTAGGGATGAGCTGCATTTGAAAAAGGCCAACCCGAAGCTGTCTCAAGTCTAGGTGACCTGTCAATAACAACTGGGCCTCGCCTCGACATATCTACCCAATCCCTTGGCAAAGTTGAAGCAAGGGGCAAGAACAAGACTGGGACACGTACTGATCCTTATGCACATCTCCGGTGTGCTGTTAAGACTTTGAAGGTCAAAGGGTTGAACAAACAACAAGTGATTGTAAATGTTACAAAAACTGTGGATGACACTTTTGTCACTCAGGTTGGGAGCATTTCGAATCAAGGGGCAAGCTATGAATGGATGCCATACCAGAAACACCCATTTCAGCTCCAATCCTACACTCGTAAGACATCATCAAACCCAGTCAATACCCGCCAATCCTTGCAGGACTGGTGACCGCACTTGTAATCCCCTTTTTATGACCTTATCCAAAGCTCTCCAAATCCTCATAGGACAAGGCCATCTCAAACCCTTTAACCCTCGGTCTCTCCTTAATCCTTTTCCGGCTAAGTATAATGCTGCCAAGTATTGTGCCTTCCACCAACAAACTGACCGTTGCTTTCGCCTTTACCATGAAGTTCAAATCTGATTAACAATAAGGCCATCACTCCACCGAGTCCTACAAAGTCTATTGGCGCTGGACAAATGAACTTGGGGGATAATGTAACTACGTGATTGGGAATGAATCACCTGCTAATAGCACTCATTTTACTCCAGATGTAGTGGATGGCACGCACTATTTTAGCACTTTGAAAATGATATTTATTTTGCTTTCAGACTTGGGTATTGAGTCAATCTTGTTGTATTGAGTCAGTCTTGTTGTGTTAGGGTTAGGTGATTTCAAGTATGTTAACTTGGACATCACTTCCATGTTTGTTTTTGTTTGTCATTTCACTATTTCTTTTATGTCTGTTTCTACCATTGAGCCTGTTAAGGCAAAAGTTCTGAATGAAACGGCAATAATTTTTACCCATTTCTCTATGCCTTTAAATCATTGCATTGACCAAAGTTTTTTCAAAAATTGTTTCCAAAACTGTGGTGAAAACAAAGAGGGAGGACTTCCTTGGGATTTACAAAATTTGATCGACTGAGAGAAAGAGAGGCGTGCTAAGCCCTTAATGAATGAGATCATGTCTGTTAATGTGAGTACTGAGACGGATCCTTACTTGATCCAGATTGGTTCTACATTGTCTTCAAAGGAGCCCGAGCGACTAGTTGCTTTATTAAAGGCTTTCAAAAATATTTTTGCATAGTCCTACGAAGATATGCCTGGAATTGATCTTGAGATTACACAGCATAGGATCACTCTCGGCATTACTCCTTTGCTTTAAAACCTTGCACCTTGATTCAGAATGTTCAAACGATTAACCATAAGGCTTGCGTGGCCGAATTGGAAGTAGCTCTTGAACTAGGGGCAATCAGGTCGAATGTGATCGAAGGAAACTTGCATAACTGGACTAGGAGCAGCCTTTGAACTAGGGTCAAAAAACGTCAAATGCAATTGAAGAGTTAAAGATGGGTTATTTCTCAAGCCAATGGAGATCGGCTAGAAAGCCAAATCCCAAAATCTGAAAGAAGAAAATTATTGCTAAAGGACAATCGAGTTCCTATCCGCAACACTAGGGGCAAATTCAGACCCAATTGGATGGGCCCTTACATCATCAAAGGCTATTTGGTCAGGAACATCGGCCATTCTTGTAGATTTAGATGGCTTAGAGATCTCACAACTAATTAACACGGACAAGTTAAATTTTTCTACCCTTGAGGGGCTCGCTGGGCCGAAAACCCAGAAAGGCGACTCAGGCAAAAGTTAGAGTAAGAAAAAGAAGAAAGAAGAAAAAGAAAAAAAAAGAATAAATGAAAACAAAGCAAAGAAAAAAAGAAAAGGGAAAAAAGAGAAAAATGAAAAGAAAAGAACAATAGGGCTTGCAAGGTTGAAAATCCGGAAGAACGGCTTTGGCAAAAGTTAGAGCGCAAAAGGAGAATTTTAATACCCGAATGCACCTTATCCAGGAACTATGTAAGGCCAGATTTCCATCTTTGGGATACGTAGGTAACTTCATTCTGAAGTTCGGCCCCCAACTATTTTCAACCTGCTTGACTCATCCATGTTTATTGGCTTATCGTTATTCAACTCGGTTATCCTATCCATGTACAAATTGGCTCATCTTTGTACTCATCTTCATTTAAAATCAGTTGTCCTATTCTGTTAGAAGATTCAGCTGCAAGACAAATCAAGTTTAGACCTAAGGTTATGCATCTCAAGAGTTAATTCCTCGTTGGTCGGGTAGTGGCCATTTGTAAACAAAGTTTTGCTGAGGATTTTTAGTGAAGTGACTAATTTTCTCGAAAATTATTCCATTTTTCCAAAATCAGACAATTTCTTGGACCTAAAAAATGAAAATTTTCAGTGCTCACAGTTTGACTTACATGATTTCAGAACAAAAAGTCGAACAAGTATGTTAATCTAAATCCTCATGTTGGTCAAAATTGTTTTAGCAGAAAGCCAAAAACAAAAAATGGTCAAAATGATGAACTAGAGGCATAGTTGAGTCAGGTTTTTTGTCTTTTTCTCATTGTCAGCACACTCGCCAGAAAAGGCACAACTGAAGTTAGCAGCAGGGGGCCAAGCGCTCTCTCATCCTCCAAGCAATGAAGTATCGAGTCAAGTACGAAGCACGAATTAGAAATAGAGCTGGATATTCAACCCCTCATAAAAGGGAGAAAGAAATGGGGTTTGAAAGACATACACATATTATTAAGTGTTTATATTTTATTTTATAAATAGAAAACGACATTGGGACGTGAGGGGACTTAGGTCCCGTTAGGATTAGTTTTAGAATCATAATTTGAGTGTGAAATAGTGATTTAAGTGTAAAGTTGTGATTTAAGTTTTAAAAAGAGAAAATTTTGTATGGTTATAAGTTTTGAAAAAAGTTTTGAATTTTGAATTTTGAATTTTGAATTTTGAAATGAGTTTTGAATTTTGAAAAGAGTTTTCAATTGTATTTTGAGTTTTAAGTTCTTAAATTTTGAATTTTTTTGGATTTTTTTATTTTAAATATATAATTTTTATTTAAATATTTTTTAATTTTTTAATTTTAAATATTTTATTTTACTTTGTAAATATTTTAATTTTTTTAATATTTTAAACTAAAAAACACAATTGTACACTCAAATTGTAACCAAACATATTACTCAAAATTCAATTCAAAAACAATTTTCAAAACTCATAACCAAACACATAACTTAAAACTCAATTCAAAAACTCTTTTCAAAACTCATAACCAAACACTTTTTAAGACTTTTTTCAAAATTCTGTTAAACAAAATTTTCAAAAAAATATTTTTACTTTTGTCCTTTAAAATTAATTTTTATTTTATATTTTTTTGAAAAAATGTTTTTTTTTTATTTTTGAAAAAATATATATTTTTTATTTTTTAAAAAATATTTTTTGTTTTTTTTAAGTATTGGCAAATAATTTGTTATGATTTATATATATATATATATATGGTGATCCAAATTATTTTAAAATTTTTTAAAAAAATATTTAAAATATTGAGAAATTAAAATATGTAAAAATATATTTATAAAATAAATAAAATATTTAAAATAAAAAAAATAAAAATAAAGATTATATATTTAAAATAAAAAAAATTTAAATTTTAAATATTTAAAATATTAAAAGAAAATACAACACACAAATGTATGAAATACAGTGCACATTAAACAAATAAATAAATATTTAAAATATAAAATATTTACCCTAAAAAAATAAAATTAAGAAAAATTTAAAATACAACTCAAAACGCTTTTCCAAACTTATAACCAAATAAATTTTTATTTGTCAAAACTTAACTCAAAATACAATTCCACACTCAAATCATGATTCTAAAAATAATTTTAAAAAACAAAATTAAAAAATATTTTTTTGGTTTTTAGCAAATAAAGTTTGAAAAAAATTTGGTTTTGAATTTTGAGAAGAGTTTTGAATTGTATTTTAAACTAAAAAACACAATTGTACACTCAAATTGTAACCAAACATATTACTCAAAATTCAATTCAAAAATAATTTTCAAAACTCATAACCAAACACATAACTTAAAACTCAATTCAAAAATTCTTTTCAAAACTCATTACCAAACACATTTTAAGACTTTTTTCAAAATTCTGTTAAACAAATTTTTCAAAAAAATATTTTTACTTTTGTCCTTTAAAATTAATTTTTATTTTATATTTTTTTGAAAAAATGTTTTTTTTTTATTTTTGAAAAAATATATATTTTTTAATTTTTTTAAATATATATATATATATATATATATATTTTAAGTATTGGCAAATAATTTGTTATGATTTAGATATATATATATATATATATATGGTGATCCAAATTATTTTAAATTTTTTAAAAAAAATATTTAAAATATTGAGAAATTAAAATATGTAAAAATATATTTATAAAATAAATAAAATATTTAAAATAAAAATAAAGATTATATATTTAAAATAAAAAAATTAAAAATTTTAAATATTTTAAATATTAAAAGAAAATACAGCACACAAATGTATGAAATATAGTGTACATTAAACAAATAAATAAATATTTAAAATATAAAATATTTACCCTAAAAAATAAAATTAAGAAAAATTTAAAATACAACTCAAAACGTTTTTCCAAACTTATAACCAAATAAATTTTTATTTTTCAAAACTTAACTCAAAATACAACTCCACACTCAAATTATGATTCTAAAAATAATTTTAAAAAACAAAATTAAAAAATATTTTTTTGCTTTTTAGCAAATAGAGTTTGAAAAAAATTTGGTTTTGAATTTTGAGAAGAGTTTTGAATTGTATATTTGGTTTTGAGTTTTGAAAATAATTTTTGAATTGAGTTTTGAATTATGTGTTTAGTTATGAGTTTTGAAAAATATTTTAAATTTTTTATTAGAATCACAATTCTAAAAGAGAACCAAAGGCAGCCTTAATTTTTATTGTTTAATTAATCAAAACATTATTGTATATATTATTCATTAACAACCTTAAAAGCAATTAGGAAAACTATTGTCAAAAGTTGACTTATAATACTTAGCCCATCCCATACCAGCAGATCTTAAACTATAAGTGGTTTTCCAATTGCGTGGGATTCGATTTTAAGGGCAAAGCCTGATTTAGACGAACTCGAGACTTTCTTTTCAATATCACTTTCTTTTTCAAACCTCAGCTTTTGAATTGTTGCCAATGATATGTGTACGAGGAGGAAATAATTCTCCTCGTATAATCCTGTTGACCAAGTCCACGCTCCTCCGTACGACGTCGCTTTGTCACCTGAAAACACAAACGTGAGCTAGCCGGCGGGTGTGTGCCGGAAACCTCTCCGATGCCTAAGTCAGAAAACTTGACAAATAGACAAAGCTCTAAGTTCTCAAAAAGATTGTGTTCAATTACCTCCTCCAAGGTGATGCTTGTGAGCTTTTATAAGTTTCATATGGCACAATCCTAGTAGGACTTGTATTTCTCCATACAGAGTCCTCCTAGGATTCAATCTCTTAAGGATAATGCTTATCCTTTTACACCCTCCCCCACTGCTCAAACCAAGTGGGATGGTTTTCTTTACGGCCGAACTTCCTTTCGACCGAAGTAAACTTGGCTATATCGAGTCACAGAAGGCCGAACTATCCTTAGCTCGGTCCTCTCCTCCAAATCTTTACTTCGGCTGCCCTGTTCAACCTTGATGCGCTTAGATCAGACTTCCAAGTAACAAGTTCTGACCGACCTAACCATTGTAAGTCACGACCGGACTAACTCTGAGATCGGCCTAACTGTGAGTTGCCTCCAGACCGGAGTAGTTTTACTCTTTCTTGGGCCGAAGTAACTTTGTCTTCCCAAGGCCGGAGTAGCTTTACATCCATGAGCCGAAGTAACATTTACTTCTCCCAGCCGGAGTAACATTGCTCTCTGGGCCGGAGTATCCTTTACGGCCTTCTTACTTAGTCCTTCGCGTTTTGGGCCTCAAAGCCCAACTTGCAGCTCGGCCCAATTTTTCCCAAAAATTACCCTCTCAATTGCCCCTTAATTCCATCTGCATAGCATGATTGGGATTACCAGTCCACTGGCCGAGCTAGTGTCGTTTTAAGCTTTTCCAGCCAAGCTAAAAAATACTTTAGCCTCTCCAGCCGAGCTAATTTTACTCCTGGCCATGTTTTGTCCGGTCAAAAACGTCTCTTCAATCATAATGTCTGTAACGCTTCCCATTCTTATGACACGTGGCATGTTTTGGTTGGCTAAGGACGGCTGTCACGCCGTCTTTCGTACTTCGTGAAATTTGAACAGTCCCGCCCAAATTTTGGGCTTTCTAACAAAATCAATCCCTGAGGCTAGGGTCCCCTCACTTTTGCCATTTCTCCATCTTCTCTCTCTGTGTTCTTGCTGCTCGTGCTCTTTCTTTACTGCGACAGTCTTCATCTTCAGTCCTTCCTTATTTAATTCTGGTAAGCAAATCCATTTTCCCTTCATGTTTTTGCTTTTACATTCGTTTTGTGCAACTGTATATCTAGTTTTCGTATGCTTTTGCGAAACATTTCTTCCATTTATCTGCTCTGCTTTTGTACTTTCTATGAAGAAACCAGTAGAACTTGTATGTGTATGAACTATTTTGTAGGAATCTTAGATCCAAAATCACCTAGCAACCGGACTAGAAAACTGTTTGTGTTATGTATGTGGATAGATTCTGAACATAACCGAACTAGAACTTGTAGGAATATCAGTAGTTTCTTCTGACCCACTCTAGCCAAGATAAGATCACCGAACAAGCTTGCTCATACCGAACTCGGTACTTCGGTCTATAACCGAGCTAAGATTTTGGGGCCAAGCCGGCTTTCTTAGTTCTCAAACCGAACTCAGAAAGCCGCCCCTGAGAGCTCAACCGAAGTAATTATACTGTAACCGTTTTAGGCCTTGGGACTAAACCAGCTTTCTTAGTTTCTTAGACCGAACTCAGGAAAGCTGCCCCTAGACGTTAAACCGGTCTAAACTGCTCAAAAACCGAGCTAAGAAACCTTCTGATGAGCCAAGGTAGAACCAGCCAACTAAGCCGAAGTAGGATTTGTATATCTTGCTTATAATTTTGTAGCGCGGTCCAACGATCTGTGCTTAACCCCCTTGCTTTCTACTTTGCAGACTTAGGTTGCCCAGGCCCTCCTGCGTGTGCTCAACCGAGCTTACTGAGCCAAATTTTTGTACCGAAATAACTTATCCGTAATTTACACAACAAATGGGTAAGTATAGATATTTAGTCGAAACCCCTGGTGGCATGGCCGAATTCAGGCAGGACTACCAGATTCCTGATGATGTTCAACTGGAGTTGGCCAAGAAAGATGCTACTCCCTGGGACAATGAAGGCTTCGTCCCTTTCACCCTTCAATCAATAATTGAAACCGGACTACGGTTTCCTGTCCAACCGCTAATCTGCGAATTCCTTAGGCAGACTAGGCTATGTCCCACCCAACTATCCACCAACACATATCGTATTATAATGGGGATAGCCGCATTAAACAACCAAACCGGACTGAATCTTGGTCTGGCCGAAATATTCCATCAGTATTCCATCGGTTCAAAGAATGCTGGGTGGGTATATTACCTTAGAATTCGCCGCCGCCGAGAGAAGATAATTAAGCATACTCCGGACAAAGATCTCAATGATGATGATTTCTTTTGGGTCTCTGGGAACTTTGAGGATTTTCAAGCTCAAATTCCTGGCCGACCTATAAATTGGAAAATGGGAGAGCCTGGTAATTTTACTTCGGTCTTCTGCTTTGTATGTTATCTCGGTTGCTTAATCTGCTAGCCGAACTAACACTTGTCTCTTTTTTTTTTTTTTTTTTTTTTGCAGATTTCGCCCATCTCCACTCCTTGTATAGCTATCCTAACCTCGGCGTTTTGCGAGCCGCATTTCGGGTTAAAGAAAGAGATTGGGCCAAGCTTCTAAATTTCGAACCGACCTACCGTTACAGCGGTCGACGGAAGGCAAAAGTAACCGATTTTCTTCTCGAGGAAGCACCGGAGCCGGACCCCACTTTGCCCGAGATAAGACTTGTTCCATTAACCGCTGAGGAAGAAATGGCAAAGAAGAGCAGAGTCAGGGCCCTTCTAACTTCAACAACTAGAGCCGAAGTAACACCAACTACTGAGGTGCAGCCTGCCGTCGTGGCCCTTCCTTCACAACGGCCCTCTTCGTCTCGCCCTTCAAAACGCGCCCGATCTACGTCAGCCGAACAACAACTTGTTGACGAAGTCGAAACCGTCCCCCAAAGTCCTCAACCTGCCTCCCAACCTGAACAAACTGACCGAGCCCGATCTCCGAAGTGGGCTCCGCCTTTGATCTTCAATGACCGAAACATCAAAGTCACTGATTCGGTCGTGGGTGAAAAAGACCACCAACTGGCCTTTAACCTGGCCAAAAGTGTGTGCCTCCCTAAGGACATGGAGCACCACTTGAAGCAACTGAATACCGAAATGAAATCAATTCGGTCTGTTTCCAAGTCCATGGTCTTGGTAAGTAGCTGTCTGCTTTTTCCTGTCTAAATTTTTCCAACTCTTACTTCGGTTCTAAAGGTATCTTTGCTTTGCCAGGCCTTGCAAAAGAACAATGTCACTTACCGGAAAGTCCAAGAGCTCCGCAAAACCACAAGGCAGGCGATGGCGGAAGCCGAAGCAAGGTCGGCCGAACTACAACAAGCCGAAAAGAGAATGGCCGAGCTGGAAACGGAGAACGGCCGTCTTGCCGATCTAGTTAATTCGGCGGAAGCGGAGAAGCAGAAAGCTGCCATTGTTATGAAGGACAAGTATTTGCGGGAGTTGTTGAAGCTAGAGAAGAGAAAGGACGCCGAAATGAGCGAACTGAAAAAGAATATGGAGGCGGTCGACAAGGGGGGGTACAAGCGAGGTTTCAAGGAGGCCGAGGAGGCCTACGTCAAGCAATGCGATGCCGCCAAGGAGCTTTTCTTCAAGTGCGGCTGGAGGGCGGCTGTGGAGAAGCTCGGTCATGATCAACAGACCGAGGTCTTCAACCCTCCAGAGTACTTTATACCGAAGTCCCTTGCGGGGTACGCGGATGCCATGCAGCAGCAATTCCTTGAAGGTTCAGATACTGACGAAGATTCTGCTTCTGGGGGTACTCCAGTTGAAAACGTGGATCAGACAGATCGGCCGGAGTCCAGAGTGGAAGATCTGGCTATTGAACAGCCGAATGAAACTGTGGCTCCGGTCGATGCCACCGTTGTGACTGAAGGAGTGCTGCCGCCAGAGACCGGTCTTCCAGTAGATGCCGATGCGGTTTTCGATGCTGAAATTGATGAACTTTTCTCTTAGTTTTTTACTTTTTCTTCTTTGTAACCGAACTAAGCCCCCTTGTAATGACTTCTGTTTGAATAAAAATTTCACTTCTCTTATTCCGGTTATTGTGTGTATGCTTGGGTTTGTAATGTCTTCTATTACTCCAAGTGCTATTTCGGTTTTTGGTTGGTTAAACTATTCTTACCAGCCAACCACTCCTTAGCCGATATAATTACTTCGGCTGAGGAGTACAGTGTTGGTTCGTTTCAGCCAACCACTCTTCAGCCATACACTTACTTCGGCTGAAGAGCAACAGGTGTTGGTTTATTCCAGCCAACCACTCTTCAGCCTTGCACTTACTTCGGCTGAAGAGTAACAAGAGTTGGTTTGTTCCAGCCAACCACTCTTCAGCCTAACACTTACTTCGGCTGAAGAGTTACGGGTGTTGGTTTATTCCAGCCAACCACTCTTCAGCCTTGCACTTACTTCGGCTGAAGAGTTACAGGTGTTGGTTTATTCCAGCCAACCACTCTTCAGCCTTGCATTTACTTCGGCTGAAGAGTAACAAGAGTTGGTTTGTTCCAGCCAACCACTCTTCAGCCTAACACTTACTTCGGCTGAAGAGTTACGGGTGTTGGTTTATTCCAGCCAACCACTCTTCAGCCTTGCACTTACTTCGGCTGAAGAGTTACAGGTGTTGGTTTATTCCAGCCAACCACTTTTCAGCCTTGCACTTACTTCGGCTGAAGAGTTACAGGTGTTGGTTTATTCCAGCCAACTATTTGAAGTTAGTTTTTCCAGCTAACTTATAGTATTTGGTTATTCCGACCAAATGTCCTGCAGCCTGGATCCTTATCCTGGGCTTAGGAAGGATGTTGGTTTAATCCAGCCAACCTCTGAGTTTAGTTTTTCCAGCTAACTTGGAATAGAATGCTCGCAAAAAACTTAGTCTCTAAAGCTAACTTTTACAAAGAATAATTTGTGCTAAAAAGAATTGCTCATTTTATTGAAGGAAGGAAAAAAATTACACATGTTTGAAAAAGAAAAGCTAAAAGTAAAATAACTTGAGATTGGCCGTATTCCATGGCCTAGGGATTGCCTTGCCATCCTTGTCTTCTAGGTGGTATGCCCCTTTGCCGGCTAACCCAACCACCTTATAAGGACCTTCCCAATTTGGGCCTAACTTGCCGTCTCCTGGGACCAAGGTGTTTCCCATTACTTTGCGTAATACCCAATCGCCAATTTTGAATTGTCTTGGATGAACCTTTTTGCTGTATTTTTTGATTAATTCTCGTTGGTATGCGGCGATGTGGACCAACGCTCTTTCTCTTCTTTCTTCTGCAAGGTTGAGTTCTAAGGCTATGGCTTCTTCATTTAAGTCTGGATCAAAATTTTCGCTTCGAATTGTGGGGAGGCCAACTTCTAGTGGGATCACCGCTTCCATTCCATATGCTAAGGAGAATGGTGTTTCTCCTGTTGATCGTCGAGGCGTGGTGCGGTAGGCCCATAAAACATGAGGAAGTTCATCTGCCCACTTGCCTTTTGCCTTCTCTAGCCTTTTCTTAAGTCCATCCAAGACGACTTTATTTGATGCTTCTGCTTGCCCGTTTGCTTGGGGATATGCCGGTGTGGAATTGTAGAACTCTATCTTGTACTCTTCACAAAAGCTTCTAAAGATCCTGCCGTCGAACTGAGTTCCATTGTCTGAGATTAGTGCTTTTGGTATGCCAAACCGAGTGATAATATTCTGCCAAACAAACTTCTTCACGTCCTTCTCTTTGATTGACGCCAGTGCTTCTGCTTCCACCCATTTTGTGAAGTAGTCTGTTGCTGCGAGAAAGAATTTTCTGCCTCCGGGTGCTGTTGGAAGTGGTCCTACTATGTCTAAGCCCCACATTGCGAAAGGCCATGGGCTAGTTAAAGGTAGGAGTTCTCTTGCTGGTTGATGTATTTGGTGTGCGAATTTCTGGCATTTTTCACACTTCTTCACATATTTTTCTGAGTCTGCTTGCATATACGGCCACCAATATCCTTGCGAAATAGCCCTGTAGGCGAGCGACCTTCCCCCTTGATGACTTCCACATACCCCTTCATGTATTTCGAATAGGAAGGCTTCTACTTTGCTGGGATGAACGCACTTGAGGTAAGGCCCAGAGAATGACTTCTTGTATAATGCCAAAGATGGAGATAGCCAAAATCGCTGCGACTTTGCCCTTATTTTGTTGGCTTCTTTTTTCTCTGCTGGTAGGATGCCGTCTTTTAGGAACAGGATGATGGGATCCATCCATGAAGGGCCTAACTCAGTGCAATATACTTCTTCTGCTTCGGGGTCTTCTATACTTGGTCTTGGTAAGAAGTCGATGAGTACTGGATGAGGGATCGATGTATCTGTCATTGAGGCCAGGCCTGCTAGCTCGTCCGCTCGGCTGTTTTCCTCCCTGCCAATTTGTTCTATCCTTACCACATCAAACTTCTTGATCTCTGTTCTGACTAACTCTTGGTACTTGGCCATTCTGTCGTCCTTTGCTTCGTATTCGCCCGAAATTTGGTTTACTACCAGCAGAGAGTCACTGTATACCATTAGTTCGGCTGCTTTCATGAAGTGTGCTGACTTGAGTCCTGCGATAAGCGCCTCATACTCTGCTTCATTGTTGGATGCTGGGAAGCCAAGGTTGATTGCTTGCTCTATAACCAGGCCGTCTGGAGAGATGAGGACTATGCCAAGCCCTGCACCATGTCGGTTGGATGCTCCATCCACAAAGAGCTTCCACATCTCTCCAACAAATAGTTTCCAGCATGTGGAAGGGTCAGACGATGCCGTGGGGTCAAGGATGGTGTTTTCTTCAAAGTCCATATTGGCTGTCTGCCCTTCGTCCTCTGTTTGAACTGCTGGTGAGCCTTCGTTTGGCTCCTCCTTGTCGTCCTTAATGTGGTCTGCCTTTGTGCTTGATGGACTACTTTCCACTAGGGGTTGCGCTATTCCGGCGTCAACTTCCGCCCTTAGTTCGGTTGATGGACTATCTTTCACTAGGGGTTGTGCTATTCCGGCGTCAACTTCCGTCCCTAGTTCGGTTGAGTCAGTCAGGTCGACTGGGCAGATATGATGACTTCCAGGAGTAAACTCTGCGACGAAGTCTGCCAAAGATTGAGCTTTTATTGCGGTCTTCGGTTGGAACTTGATATCGAATTGTCCCAACTCTACTGCCCATTTCAAAATTCGCCCACTGAAGTTCGCCCTTTCAAACAGAGCTTTTAAGGGAAAGGCCGTGAGGACGACTATGGTGTGGGCATGAAAGTAGTGCGCCAATTTCCTGGATGCCATCATTAATGCTAATGCTAGTTTCTCCAATGGTAAGTACCTTGTTTCGGCTCCCAATAATGTCTTGCTGACATAAAAGATGGGCAAGTGTTGTATTCCTTCTGCACGAACCAACACTGCGCTGACTGCGTGTTGAGAGACTGCTAGGTACAAAAAGAGTTCTTCACCAGGTACTGGAGTAACAAGTAGTGGTGGGGAAGACATGTATTCCTTTAAGCTTTCCAGAGCTCGGTCGCATTCTTCATCCCACTCAAACTTGGCCTTTAAAGCTTGGAAGAACGGTCGTAGCCTGTCCGACGATCTGCTTATGAACCGGTTGAGTGCAGCCGCCATACCAGTAAGATGCTGCACTTCTTTAACTGAGTTTGGTCTCTCCAACTCCTGGATCGCTTTGATCTGAGAGGGGTCGGCTTCTATACCTCGGTTGGTCACCAGGAAGCCCAAGAATTTGCCAGATCCAACTCCGAATGCGCATTTGGACGCATTGAGGCGTAGCTTGTGTTTCTTCAGGATCTGGAACATCTCGCCTAAGTCTTTCAGATGGTCATTCTCATCCTTGCTTTTGACCACCATGTCGTCGATGTACGCCTCCATTGTTCTGCCTAACAATGGTTCAAACATCTTGGTGACCATCCTTTGGAATGTCGCCCCTGCGTTCTTTAGGCCAAAGGGCATGACCTTGTAGCAATATAACCCCCTTGGTGTTGTGAAGGATGTGACCTCCTGGTCTGGTTCATGCATGGCGATCTGGTGGTAGCCTCTGTATGCATCCAAAAAGCTAAGTCGGTTATGTCCTGCCGTTAAGTCCACCAGTTGATCTATCCTTGGTAGAGGGAAGCTATCTTTTGGGCACGCTTTGTTGACTGTTTTGTAGTCGACGCAGACACGCCATTTACCATTCTTTTTTGGCACTACGACGGTGTTGGAGATCCATTTTGGGTAGTGCACTTCCCTTATCGCTCCTGCCTCCAGCAGGTTGCCTACCTCTTCTGCCACTATTTCGGCGTGGTGGAGTGCCGATCTGCGCGTGCGTTGAATGACTGGTCTGGCTGAAGAGTGGACATTGAGTTGGTGACTGATGAAGTTTGGATCAATGCCTGGCATGTCGTAAGGTGTCCAGGCAAACACTTCGATATTGGAAGTCAAGAATTCCATGACCTCTAATCTCTCAGCGCTGGACAATGCTGAGCCAAGCAGGAAGAACTTATCCGGGTTCTTCTCATCTATTTTTACCTCCACCAAGTCTTCCACCGCTTTCTGATTAGCTTCTTTGCCGACGTCAGCGAATAGTTCATTACTCTCTGGTTCTTCCACCGAATGAACGTATCCTTTGGCAGCTCGGCTTCCATTTGCTGTGGCGAAGCACTGCTTTGACATGATCTGATCGCCATAGACTTCTTCAATTATACCGGCGTCATTGGGGAACCGCATTACCTGATGGTATGATGACGCCACCGAACGCATGGCATGCAGCCATGTTCTGCCTAGGATGATGTTGTAGGTGGAGGGGACCTTCAATACCCAGAACTCCACCTGTTTTGATACACTTCCAGCTCTGACTGGAAGGATTATTTTGCCGACAGGCCACTCTGGCATGGAGTTGAATCCAATCAGGGGAGAAACTGCAGGTGCCAAGTCTTTGTCTTGCAATTTTAGTTGTTTGAATGTGTCGTAATACATGATCTCACATGAACTACCCTGGTCAATCAGAATCCGCTTGACGTCAAAATCCTTGACTCGGAGAGTGACAACCAGGGCATCATTATGGGGGCAGTAAATTCGTTCCAAGTCCTTATCCGAAAAGGACATGACGTTTGTTGCCTCTGTCCTCCCCTTCTTGATGGCGGGTTGGGAACTTAATACTTCCCTAAAGTGTTCAGCCTTCTTGATTGAACCTCTAAGCTCGCATACGCGCTCAGGTTCAAAAACTCCATGAATTACATTGATAATGCCTTGTGGTGGTGCGTCGTTTGGCATTCTGTTGGGTTGGTCATGATCTTGGGGGGCCGGTTGCGCTCTTCCTTCAATGTATTCGTCCAAGTGGCCTGCTGCCACCAATTCTTCTAAATGCTGTCTTAGGGGCGTGCAATTCTCAGTTCGGTGCCCCTTTTCTTTGTGGAAGGTGCACCGTGATCTGTCGTCGTAATTCTTCTGAGCCTCCCCAAGCTTGGCTGGCCACTTGACAAAAGGCTCATCCTTGATTTCGCTCAGAATCCGATATATTGGTTTTTTGAACACCGTGGTTATGGCAGTGCGGATTCTTAGCCATCTTTTGTCTGGGTCTTCTCCGTTATCTCGTCTGCCACGTCCGTTTTTGTTACTTCGGTCCACCGTATTAACCTTTGCTGAGGTTTTCTTTTCTGGTACCGTGGCCGCACTTGTTTTGGCTTTGGAACGTGCGCCATCTTCTTCTACCCTGATGTGCTGATGCACTCTCTCCATCAGGGCTTCCATGGTAAGGGGTGGCGTCATGGTAATTGAATCCCTTAGTCGGTTCCCTACTGGTAGGCCTCTTTTATATTGCGCAATGGCTAGATTGGTGGGGCAGTCTCCAATCTGGTTGAATGTCTCCCAGTAGCGACTGTTGTAAGATCTGAGAGTTTCTTTTTCACCCATGTCGATGGAGAGTAGCTGGTCTATCTCCACCGGTGTTTTAGTATTTGTCCGAAACCTTGTTACGAATGCTTCTGCCAATTGGGCCCAGGAGGCTATGCTACCTTCTGGGAGCTTTTCGAACCAAGTCAAGCCCAGGTCGCCCAGACTTGATGGGAAAAGTATGCACATTAAGGCCTCGTTTCGCCTGTACACGGCCATGACTTGGCGAAAGTGGCTCAAGTGTGAATACGGGTCCGTCTTCCCTTCATATGTATTGAACTTCGGCTGAAGGAAGCCTGATGGTAGGGGAGCGTTTTCGATCGCTGGGACAAACGGCGAAGTCTGTAGCCTTGCCAATGCTTTGTCCGCTGGTTCGTAGGCCGGTTGCGGTATTGGCATTCCAACCTCGACGCTTCCATGCGTTCGAGGAGCCAACCGTTGTAGGGCCGAAATTCGGTGTGGATCCTTTGCCCTGGCATCCTCCTTGCATCGTGCTTTTTCTTCTAGCACGGTTCGTAAGTCGGATGACCTGGGTAGCTCGGTTTGTCTGGATCTGGTTTGGTGTGAATGTGAAGGCCAATACGTGCTTCCTTCAGTGTATGATCTTTCGGATCTCATCCTCTCAGACCTGGAGTGACGAGTCCTTGAAGATAAGGAGTGAGTGTCGCCTGTCCTGAGGCTTCTGCTTTCTCCTTGAGAGGGTGTAGTATTCCTACTACGACTTTCTGAGTGGCGAGGGGGCGTCTTGTGCTTGTGCCCCTCTCCTGTCGCCACATCTTTAGTCTTCATCTGGCGTTTTAAAGTCTCCATGTCCGCCGCCATCCTTCGAATTAGTTCATCCTGTTCCTTTACGCGATCTTCCAGGGCTTGAGGATCAATCCTCCTCCTTTGCCTGTCGGGACTTTGAGAGTGACGAGGGCTGCCATTCCGCCTTCCCCTGCCACTCCTCCTGGAATTATGTTGTTGGGGCTCCAAGTCCGCCATGGGAGGGACGGTAGGTAATCCTTCACGCCTTGCGCCCCCTTCTGGAGTTTGTCCGTCGACGGCGGACTGCGGCAAGTCTTCAATGTGTGCCATTGAATGAGAAAAGGAGAAGCTTAGTCAAGAGGTTTTTGTTCTTGTCTGTTCTTCCCACAGACGGCGCCAATTGTACGGGGAGGAAATAATTCTCCTCGTATAATCCTGTTGACCAAGTCCACGCTCCTCCGTACGACGTCGCTTTGTCACCTGAAAACACAAACGTGAGCTAGCCGGCGGGTGTGTGCCGGAAACCTCTCCGATGCCTAAGTCAGAAAACTTGACAAATAGACAAAGCTCTAAGTTCTCAAAAAGATTGTGTTCAATTACCTCCTCCAAGGTGATGCTTGTGAGCTTTTATAAGTTTCATATGGCACAATCCTAGTAGGACTTGTATTTCTCCATACAGAGTCCTCCTAGGATTCAATCTCTTAAGGATAATGCTTATCCTTTTACACCCTCCCCCACTGCTCAAACCAAGTGGGATGGTTTTCTTTACGGCCGAACTTCCTTTCGACCGAAGTAAACTTGGCTATATCGAGTCACAGAAGGCCGAACTATCCTTAGCTCGGTCCTCTCCTCCAAATCTTTACTTCGGCTGCCCTGTTCAACCTTGATGCGCTTAGATCAGACTTCCAAGTAACAAGTTCTGACCGACCTAACCATTGTAAGTCACGACCGGACTAACTCTGAGATCGGCCTAACTGTGAGTTGCCTCCAGACCGGAGTAGTTTTACTCTTTCTTGGGCCGAAGTAACTTTGTCTTCCCAAGGCCGGAGTAGCTTTACATCCATGAGCCGAAGTAACATTTACTTCTCCCAGCCGGAGTAACATTGCTCTCTGGGCCGGAGTATCCTTTACGGCCTTCTTACTTAGTCCTTCGCGTTTTGGGCCTCAAAGCCCAACTTGCAGCTCGGCCCAATTTTTCCCAAAAATTACCCTCTCAATATGTAAATTTTTTTGCTAGTCTTAGGCCTAATTCATGTGATCTCAATTTTATTTTTATTGTTTAAAATAGTGAGACTTATTTTTGTATTGATTTTGGAGTAGTGGATCTATAAACTTAGAAAAAATTTAAAAATTTTACTCATAATATAAAATATAAGGCTAAGATTCATTCATAGAGTAGGTCCACAATAAGAAAATTAAATCTACACTATCAATCTAAAAGTTTGCAACAATTTTTTCGTATTTTTCTTGATTCATAGATTTATTGTTTGGAAAGATAATGGGTATGTTTGGTTTGGTTTTGAGAGAGTAGTTTTAAAAATTATTTTGGAGAGAGAGTTTAGAAATTTTTTTGCTTTGTTTGGTTGTGTATTTTGAAAGTAGTTTGAGAGTTTGGAATGATTTATTTTGTTATAATTGAGTGTGAGAGAAAAAGTGATTGAGAATGAGAGATGAGAGAGAAAAAGTGATTGATTGATGTATAAGAAAAAGAAAGTGATTTTAGAAATTGTTTTGAAAAAATTACAAACCAAACAAATTTTTTTAAATTTTTTTTCCAAAGTCACTCTACAAAGTCAAACCAAACATACCCAATATGACTAGTGTCATGAGATGAATAGTTTGAAGTATTACTTTAATTCTACAAATAACCTCTCCAAGGATATGGTTAATGTGTTTTGAAAAAATTAAAAAATTTTGTCCTTATCTTCCATTATAATCGTCATGAAACAGTGCATACATGAAGTTACTTTTCATAAGTTCTTAAACATATTTTACATATTTCAAAAGTTGAAAAAATATTTCAAAACTCTTTTTAATATTGTTATTTATTTATTCAAAACAAATTTTCACCTTATCTCAACACTAAACAATGTCTTAAGCTTATTAACTAATATTTATTTCATGAATGTTTTACGATAAATCAAATAAAGTCGTATATCTCAATCAAGTGAAATTAGTTTATGAATATCTTAAAATATTGTTTAGTATTAAGGCCTCGTTTGGGAACAGGCTAATTTAGTAACTTTTTAGCTATTTGGCTAAAAAGGTAGGTAAAAAAAACTTATATGTTTGGGATGACTTTTTGGCTAATTACGAAAAGATGTGCAAAAAGTAGAGAAAAAAGAGAATCTTTGATTTTTTGGTATGAATTGTTGACTTTTTGACTAAAATGATAACTTTTTGACTTTTTAATTAAAAAGGTAAGTCTCCAAACGGGACCTAAGATTGAAGTAAAGGTAGTTTGTGGCTACTTTTGCTTTTGAGTGAGCTCTTGCTGAACGATGCATATATGAAAGGAAGACTTTGGGTGAAAAAGTTCCAAATAATCCCTTAGTCTTTCAAAAATTGAATTTTAGGAAACTATATTTTAAAATTAGTTTGGCATGTCCTCAAATTATTCAAAAAAATTATGAACGATTTTTTTTTTCCTAATATTTTTATTAGTCAAGTATGGTGATATGAGACAGAAAATATTTGTTTAATTTGGTCATTGAAATTTGGGAGGACCAACAAATCCAAAGTCTTATCCAATTCCTAATTTTAGGAATTTTTTTTCTTTCTAGAAGGTCAATAATATTTACTTGACAAACAAATAACACAATGTAGAGTGGAGAGCCACCAAAATAATGATCCACCCAACAATAAATCATCTCTCATTTCTTGAGATTTGGAGTATTTACCATAGTCAAGTCAAGCCATTTTGTTACGTGCCTTGCACTTTGGATGAAAACTTATGGGGAAATAATAAATTAGTTGAAGGTTGAAATAAAATTTAAATTAATGATAAAATTTATAAATTTTAATTATTAAAGTTATAAAAAAATTTCATATGTATGTTGTTATTGTTAAAAATTTGATCTGATTTGTAATTCCTTCTAAATTTATTCAATGACTTGGGTTAAAATCATGCAAACAAGAGCTTGTATAGTAGTCAAACTAACCATCTATGAATTTGATTATGAATTGATTATGGCCTTGTTTGGTTAGGTTATTTGGTTAAAATAATTAATAAAAATAAAATGTTACGTCTAACTTATAATTATTTTATTTTATTTCTTACAAACCATCAAATCAATTAAAAAAAAAATCAATTATTATCTCAAACATAACATTTGTAATCAGGCTAAATTAGATAAAAAATCAAATAACTAATTAAATAGCATATTTTCAAATGGAGCCTATATATTAAAATTAGCCTATACGCCAGTGATTTTCATTCTAACTAATATATCACGATGTATCAGATGGAGTTCAGCAATTGATTTTTTAGAATCTAAAATATAGATGCATTTGATAATTGTTAAAAAAATTAATTTTTTATTTATAAAAAAATGACTTTTTAAATTATTATTTTTTAGCTCAAGACAAAAAAGACTTTTTGCTGATCAATAAACCAACTCTTTTAGCCCATGACAGATGGGATGGTGAAAGGTCAAAAACCTGATATGCATGAGCCGGAGGACGAAACAATAAAGTTGGGAAACGTATAGGGGGAAATTACCGAATCAGGATCCCCTCCTACTATTTTCTCCTTGTATTTCTTATTTATTGGTCCATTGGGCTCACAATTTTAATAATCCGAATCATTCATATTTTAAGATTTATTCAGTATATTATACCTATAAAAAAATCAAGTTGATCGGATATCAGAAAGCATGTGTTCGGAAAACTCGAACTAAAAACTATTTTTTTTAAAGAATTTAATAAACAGTTTTCCGAACACATGCTTTCTGATATCCGATCAACTTGAATTTTTACAGGTATGATATACTGAACAAATATTAAAATATGAACGGTTCGGATTATCAAAATTGGGCCTAAAGTGGGCCCAATAAACTAGTAAGTAAGAAATGCAAAGAGGAAATGTAATGACGGAATCCTGATTCGAAATTACCACCTAGTGGTTTTTTCACAGAATTATTACATGACGAAAAAGTTTAACAATTTAATTATTAATATTTATAAAAAAATTTATTCATTTGTAATTATTTTTTTAAATATACACTGAATTTAAAATTCTCCAAAATATAATTTACCCCTTTATTATTTTTAGATAGTATTTACCCCTTTATTATTAGAGAGACAATTACCGATAAACTGCAACTCAATTAAAAGGAAATCATTTAAAATAAAAGTATCGGCCAAAAAAGAAAAGTAATAATAAAAGTACCAAGAAAATCAATACATACAACAACGATTGAAAGAAACTCTTCAAATAATTGCTTAGAATTTTCCATTTTTTTTATTGCACTTTGCATCAGTTCATTACATGTAGATGGGTTACATTACATAGACTCTCAATGCCCTAGGGTCTCCTTACACAAACCTAACTCATTACAAAATCAAAATAAGCAGAAAAGAATTCAAAAGCTGATGGAACCAGAAAAAAAGAATGAAACAAAAAAATAAAATAAAAATCCTATAATAATGTACATCACACATTGGCAGAAACTATCATGGCTAGAAGATCTTTTTCAGAAAGAGTTATTTTTTTGCATAAAATTATTATCTTTTCTGGAAGTTAAATACCCTGATTGAATTGGCAAAGATGAATCCAAAGAGCACAGCTATCCCAACTATAATAATTGCCACATAGCCCACAAATTCATGTTTAAAATCAAAGTAATTCCTGACAAATTCTTCAACTGTTTCACCTGTGTCAAGCGTTCCTTGAATGTCTCCAAACTGTGAAGCAACTAATCCATACAGAGTCCAAGCAACTGGGCAAATGTAATAGTACCACCTCCACCACACCGGTATTCTCTGTCATGATCATAGGAAAATAAGAAAAAAGAAAAAATGTTTAAATCCTTTTGAGTTATTTTTTAACATGTTACCTCTCGTGTTGTGAAAGTTGAATGTTTTGGAATCAATTTAACTTACTGGTTTTGGAATGATGAATCCAGAGAAAAGGTTCCATAATACATAGAAAGCGGATGAGACTATGGAGGCAATGTTGTGGTTGGGAGTTACTGCCACTGTCATCATCCCATAGAAAGTGTAGTATAACAGGGTGAAGTACATGAAAAACAGATACCATAAGAACTTGGCAACTGTCCACTCAAATCCAATCATGGCGTAAACTATGACTCCATATATGAGAGTCTGAACAAAAATGTATGGGATCTCAATCACAACCTGCCAAAAAAAATAAATAAGCAAATAAAATAAAAATTTGAAGTATCTTGAAAATTTAAAATAAAGTTTTACACTTTTATAGTAAACAGTTCTTTTGAACCAAGTTCATACAAGGAGTAGCCACAGTTTTCCCAGTCTAAAGCATATGCACACAACCTGCATTACCTTTTTTTTTTAATTTTTATTTTATTTTATTATTATAATGAATTCCTGGTAACTGGTTATCTTCAAATCCCAAATTTTCTACCTTAGGGAGGTGCTTGAATGACAAATGCATTTTGTCTAGCCAATTTCGCATAGAAATAAAAATAACTACCTGTCCAAAAGCATATGGCAATGCTGAATACATTCCGGCTGCTCTTTCCCTGTAAAAGACTGTTCTCTCAATCGCAACTACAGGCTGCACTGAACCAGCATTTTGTACACCAAGAAATAGCACAGCAGCATACATAGAACCCATTGCGTTGAAGATATCTTGTTGTGTTCCCCTGCAATACCAGAACATGAAAGTTAATTTAGGAACTATGAAATGGTGAAACAATTTTGAAAATTGGATAAAACTATTTTTGGCTTTTCCTTTATGAATATACCTTTTGGAACCGAGATCCCAGAAGATAGTCCCGAACAACAGAGCTATGCATGTTGTGAACAAGAATCTCACTGCACTATATGGCGGGTTTCGCCAGTATGACAAGTGCTGTTTCCATAGGCATGCCATGCATTGAATAAAGAAAGCTTGCGAATATTGAGTGGGGAAATATATATCTTTTGAGCCCGGAGGAGGTGTACTAAGGTCCTTGATTAAGTCTTTGTTTCTCCTAATTAGTCATCATAGAGTGTTAATGCTGGGAAATAGATCCGTATCCAAAAGGAAAATTATTTATGCTTGCCACATTTATATTTCAATGCTGATTTTTCTCAGAATTTAGATTAGTTTGAACTAGATGTAGAAACAAAATTTTGTTTTGATTATGTAAGAGGGCCATACCTATATAGATCTGAATTCTTGTACATTTCAGCAAAGTTCACCCCAAGAGCTGCTTCTTGTGCTGCTGAAGTCACCTCTAACATCCATGTTGCTGGATTATAACCGTCTTTGATTTTACTAATTCCATTGATACCCTAAAAGAAACATAAGATGATTATGTTATTACCTAAGTAGAAACACAAACATGGGAAGTTTGAATGGCCTCATATATATTACTTCAAAGTACTCGATCAGATGGGCAGAATGGCGGCCTAATGGACCAACATATATTTCTTCACCCCCTCGTTTTAGAAGAAATAGCTGCGAATCCAAAATATTCATTCTTTAGTTCTCTTATATAAATTTTGAAACTAATTTAAAGCATTGGATCATTAATCTTGTAAAAATTGCCTACCTCATCAAAAGCATCAAATATGTCAATGCTCGGCTGATGGATGGTACACACCACAGTTCGTCCTGTGTCCACCGTGTTTCTTACTGTTCTCATCACAATTGCGGCTGCCCTAGCATCAAGTCCAGAGGTTGGCTCATCCATGAATATTATGGATGGGTTGGCTACGAGCTCTACTGCAATTGTCAACCTCTTGCGTTGTTCAGTCGAAAGACCGTTCACTCCAGGCAACCCAACTAGTGCTTCCTTTAAAGGGGTTAGCTCAACAAGCTCCATGACCTCATCGACAAACATCTGCAATTCATCATTTAGATTAACATTTTAACATGTCTATAATTGAAAGAAAGACATGCAAGGATTCATCTTGGCATTCAAACTCTATGATTATACGTCACCTTTTTGCGAGCAGAATCAATGTCAGAAGGCAACCGGAGCCAAGCAGAGTATTGCAAGGACTCGTAAACAGTTACATGAGGGGAGTGAATGTCAGTTTGCTCACAGTATCCTGTTACACGAGCGAATGTCTCTTGTTTCTTTGGGTATCCTGATATCGTGATCCTTCCCTCAATATATCCACCCGTTTTCCTACCTGCCAAGACATCCATCAGAGTGGTCTTTCCAGCCCCACTAACACCCATCAGAGCTGTAAGAACTCCAGGCCTGAAAGCACCACTCACGCCTTTCAGAAGTTTTAGCCGGTCTTCAGGAATGCCTCGGGCTTTCATTTCCTACATGTATAGTAACAATTTTAGTATGTGCATAGTCATCAAGATAATCAAGATTAGCACTTTGTGTTTAAACAAGTACTATATTTTTACTTCACCATCCATATACTCAAAGATACCTGTGGCATATCTACTGCATATCTGACATCATTGAATGTGATTGAAAGAGGTTCGAATGGAAGAACCATTCCGCGCTTCCTGTTTTGGCTGACTTCACTAACGCTACCTACTCTTGAAGTCATTGAGGTCGATAAAGCACTTCTTTGAACTTCATCTCCCCTTTCTGCATAAAGATGCGTTGAGTGTGTTATCACCAAAAACTTGCAAACCATAAATGAAGAGCACAATCTGAGGGCTAATTAGTGACCCACCTGAAAGTCTCTTTCCTCTTGATGATAGCTCAATCTCTCCTATCTTACAAGCATTTCTCTCTGCCATGGTTTCTTCAGTCAGAATAGCCTGAGGCTTCCCAAATGCTGCATCATATTGACCCCTTAATTACTTAATAGAACAAATTGAACCCCAAGTAACTCTAATTGGGGTTTGTCAAATTTTAAAGTAAAAAATCCAATATTCAAAATGAATGAATGGTTACTCACGGTTGAGATAAGCGAGAGCCAAAGTGAAAAGGCAATTGAACAGAAAAATATATCCAATCGAAGCTCCGACTCCAATCCAATACCAGTATGCTTCTGGGAATATCCCGCGAGACTTCAAGACTGTTACGCCTAATGATTCTGTTGAATTTGCAGGAACCTATAACACAAAAAAATTTCCCAAGTTTAGATCATCTTACTCTAAATCTTTTTCCTTTTTTTTTCTTTTTTTTTTTGTGATGATTTTCTTTAGGTTTCTTGCAAGCTCAAAAACATGATATGCTTACATGTCTCCAACTGCTCCCAAGAAATTCATTCACTGCTATTGCGTTCTGCGCATACATCAAAGGTGAGGCCCAATAACCCCATATCCACCATTTTTTTATATTCTCTGAGGCAAAGAAAGCAGTTCTTATAATAAAATTCAAGTCATGAACCAAAAGAAAATGTGTGTGCACACTTGTGTCATATTATGTTTCACTTTCTTTACCTCTTGACAAGATAAATCCACCCAATACAAGAACTCCAAGTAGAGCAAATGAGCCAAAAGTGTTCGCAACAATCATGTTCCGTCCTAATGCCCCAATGAGTCGGAACATTCCAGAAGCCATCTGGTTAATTAATAGAAGTAGAAGGTACATTTTGAACAACCTGCCAATAAAAATCGATCAGATTATTGAAATGAAAATCTTGAAACCAAATCCTAAACTATAGTCACACATCATTACCTTCCAACATTTGGATCAAATCCTATGACATAATAAGTTGTGAAAACCCAAATACCGACTTCTACAAATGTTATTGGGATCTTGAGGATCCATTTGGGTAAAGAGTAAGCCCAAGCTGGAAAAAAGAGAAGGTCTCTTTGCTTGTAAAAGGTGGGAAGCTTCAAGATGGTCATGGCTAGCTCCGCAAACCCATTAAACATAATCATCATGATACTATAGAACAAAGCACCCATGAAAACCGTTCCATCTGCTGTTGTTTTCTTGGGCATCTCAACTCTTAGAAATATTGTCATTGCAATAAACGCCATAATAATAAGCTGAAATCGGCAACCATTGATGGGAGTTAGAACAAAAGTTCCAAATTATTTCATAAATGTGAAGTGGAACTATGAAAGTTTAATGCTATGATTTGACATGTACTCACTTGAGTGAATTTGAATATGTAGACAAATGAATTCCTTTTCATGAGCAAGTATTCTCTGGAGATGAGAGCTTTCAACAGTTCCTTCTTACTAACACCATACTTCTTAGTTGTTAAAGCTGCAGGGTGGCTCTTGGCTTTGTCAAATGGAATGGCAAGCTCATCTCCTAATTTTCGGCCAACGTGAAATGACAAAAATGCCTCTGCAAATTCGTTGACATTAACAAAATTATACGGCTCATCTCTCTTTGCCCAGTACTGCTCTTGATCTTTCTTCGAAGTCACCTATGATTTCACCAAAAACATTTTGAGTACTTCAAAAGTCTAGTGTGTTCTATACCATAAAAAAAGAATGTATTTGGAGAACAGTTATAATTCAAAAAAGTACTTCTTGTAAAAAGTCCGCAACTCCTTTCCTCTCAGGACACTTGAAGCCCATGTATTCGAAAAACTCTAGGACATTTTCACGAGGGCCTTCATATACAATTTGCCCATCTGAGAGGAGAATTATGTCATCAAACAAGTCATAAGTTTCTGGCGCTGGCTGGAGGAGAGAGATAACAGCAGTTCCTTGAAGGATGTGGATGGACTGCTTGATTGAGTTCACAATTTGATAAGTTGTAGAACTGTCCAAGCCAGTTGATATCTCATCCATGAAGAGCGCTCTTGCCGGTCCAACCAGCATCTCCCCTGTATCATATTTTATCAAAATAGGTAAATATTTAAAAAAAGAAAAAAGAAAAAGAAAAGGTGTAATCATCTAACACGAAGTCAGCAGGTTAGGAATTACCTGTCGTGACTCGTTTTTTCTGCCCACCAGATATACCCCGCACCATTTCATCACCCACCATAGTGTCAGCACAAACTTCCAATCCCAAAATCTGTGAATTTGGAAAACCAGAAAGTATGCATATCAATTTTGTGTGATTTTTGTATTTTCCCCCATGAAATGTCATTTAAGAGAAATTCATTCAAACACCTTAAGAACATAGTCTGTGACCACACTGGCCCTTTGCCCTTCTAGTGATACTGCCTGAATAATTACAAGAGTATAGTTAGATATACAAAACAAAAAAAGAAAACAATTCACAAGAATTACATCCAGAAGAAAAGCATTTATGGCTTAACAAAATACCAAAATTCGCATATAAAAACAAAACTAAGCAAGTGAAAAAAAAAAAAACCAAACAGAACAACTATTCCCTTACTTTCATGTAAATGTCAAGATCAGGATCAGGCTTAATGTTTGCTTCTTTTTCTCTTCTAGCCAATTCTGTTAACATGTCTGCAAAATTTTCAAATTCAAACAAACCAGTTAAGACCCAATTCAATTCTCATAACCAAATCCTAAATATGATCAACACCCATTGAATATAACCGACCATAGCGAGCTCCGACACCTTGACATCTTGCTGAGAAAGCCAGTGTTTCTCTCACTGTCAATTCTCCTATATGAAGGTCATGCTGACTTATATAAGCTGATGTCCTCTGTGGAACAAACTCATTCATTCCATGCCCATTGTATGTTACTGTCCCAGAAACCTGCAATTTTTTTACCATCAGACTTGTTTTACAGAAATCAAAACTTCCACTTGCAAAAAACAATAAAGAGAAATAATTAAACACTTATATGTGGTTCAGTAATATAGTTGGAAAGAATATAAAGTTCACTACGTGCTTAACGGCCCCTCCATCTCGATAAAAGGCTTTTATAGTAAAAGTACAACACAAATCACTACGAGATTAATGTAAAGATTACAAGATGAAACAAGTCCCCAATTCCATTTTGAGTATATGTTTTATAAAATATATTAAAAATTATGCTTTTTGAAGATTATATTCACTACGCGCCTAACAGCCTAATAGTCATAGCCCTTTGTCTCCGTAAAAGGCCCTTACAATAAATTTGAGTGTCCAGTACAATTACGAAACTCTTCACAACAAGATTTATGTAAGATCACAGGATAAAACAAGCCCCCAATTCAGTTTTCGGCAATTGTTCTAAAAAAAATACTTAAAATTAGTTTGGTGTAAATAAACCGCAAAAGATGTTTTTAAGTTTTTAAAAATTATTATTTTTCAAAAAAAAAAAAAATCAAGATGATGATCGCTTTTGAATTTATTACTATTTTTTACCAAATTAATTTTATAATATTTAAAAATAAATAAATTTTAACAACAAAACCAGAGATAGTTGGTTTTTTTTTTTTTTTAAAAAAAAAAAAAAATGAACTAGTAGTTGTGTTCTTACTTTTAGATCTGAATCAAGTTTTCCACCCAAAGCAAGCAGCAATGATGTCTTTCCAGAGCTTGGTGGGCCCAAAAGCAATGTCATTCTGCAAAAACAAGATCAATGGGGTTGAGAACTGTTGTTAGGTTAATCCATAACAATTAACAGACCATGGGACTTAAAAATTTTATCCTCACCTGCCAGGCTTGATGATTCCACTAACATCATGAAGGATTGATAATGGTTTCTTCCTACTTGGAAGCACATGCAGGTAATTCAAGAACCCCTTTTTAAAACAGAGAGAAACAGAGAGAGAAAACAGGTTTAGTTCAATTTACAAATTACAACAAAGACATGAACATGTTTATGTGTTCTAATTGAGAAAATTCACCTCAAAAAGATTAATGGAGAAGTTGAGAATTGTTGGAAGTGCTCTACCACCAACATAAGCTTCTGCATCGACATTCAAATGCTCGAACCGGACTTCAATGGTGGGAAGATCAATCCCAACTCTGTAAAAATCAGAAAACAGAGACACAAAAAAATAAATGTGCTTCAAACACGATTACATCAACAACCCAGATCAATTTACAATCATAAAATCCCAAAAAAAAGAAGAAAAAATTGAGATTACCTGTCAATGCGTTTCTTGAGCTTCAACAAGAACTTCTCATTGTCATCCTCTGCGATTTTCACGAGCCTCTCCAACAGATTCTTTCTCTCCATCACTCCAAGATTTTTGATGTCAATCTCTCTCGCATGGCCTTGTTCTTCAGTCAGAATACCTCTCTGAATCCTCTGATAAGTGGGTAATTTTTCCAGAGCAGCCCATTTCAGAGCATCTTCGTCGTCTTCATCGTGAAAAGATTTTGAGAAAACTTCTCTCCCGCTGTTCCTCCATATGTTGGAACTACTCAAACGAGCACTACTCACTCTCAGTATATTATCACCACCCTCCATTGTCACCAATGTTTCTCAAATTTCTTTTGAGAAATTTGATTGAATCTTTGATGTGTTATTTTTATTTTTTAGAGGAGAAGAACAGATGGGTATCTTTTGGTGTGTCTCTGTTTCTAGGTGTTGGATAGTGGGTAGTCTTTGTTTCTTCTTGTATTTTGGAGAGTAATTGGTTTGGTGGTTAAGGAACATGCTCTGTTAGAGACAAGAAAGAGAGCATTTATATTGGTTTTGAAGTGAGTGTGTGATGTATGGATTGACGTCATTGCCATTTAGGAAAATTATTTGCAGTGTCAAAATTGTTTTTGAAGTGAGTGTGTGATGTATATGTATTGACGTCATTGCCATTTAGGAAAATTATTTGCAATGTCAAAATTGTTTTTGAAGTGAGTGTGTGAGGTATGTATGTATGTCATAGCCATTTAGGAAAATTATTTGCAATGTCAAAATTGCTTTCTAGTTGAGGAGCGAAATAATAATTTTATTTTTATGGTGGAATAAATTTCTTTTTGTATGTGATGTAAGTTCTTTTTATCTATCAAAATTTTATTAAAAGAGATTTCTCCCACAGATTTACAGTTTTTCCAAAAATATTTTTAGAATTATTTTATTGACATTTTTGAAAATAAAATGGTGAGGGGCTTAGAATTATGTTAATAAAGAGTTTTAGTAAAATTTTGAAATCGTGAGGGGCATAGTACATGTTTTGTTTGGAAATAAAAAAATAAAATAAAAGAAGTTACATCTTATCCTATTTAAAAATTATGCAAATTTTTTTGATTGTTTATTATTATTTTATGCTAAAAATGCCAAAGGGACTTACATTTAAGTCTTAATAAGTGGACTTACTATCCAATAGGTCCTATAAAAATTAATGGTATTTTTATCAAACATTATTAAAAAACGTCACTAATTTTTAATTTTTAGCGATAGTATGAAAATTTTGTCACAAGAAATAACTAATTATAAGTTAGATTAATTACATTTACATCTCCTGATATTTAGATTTATTACATATTACTCCCTGACGTTCGGAAAATTACAATAACCCCCCTGTCATTGTAATTATTTGGACAGAATTAACGTTGGTATCAAAAAGACATTAAATTCATACACTCTCTCTTTTCTTGGTTTGCTTTACTTCTTTTTTTTTTTTCTCTTTTTATCTTTGCTTTACTTTTTCTTTTAATGTAATTTCCTCTTTTTTCTACCAGAAGTTCTTGTCTTTTATATAAGTAGAGGGTTTGCGAAATGAGATTATTAACAACAAGGGCGAGAATGTAATTTTCATAACGTCAAGGAGTGGGATGTAATCAGACCAAACTACAAGGAGTGTTAGTGTAATTTATCCTTGTAAGTTTTAGGCCCCGTTTGGGGACTTACCTTTTTAGCCAAAAAGTCAAAAAGTTACCATTTTAGCCAAAAAGCCAACAACTCATACCAAAAAGTCAAAGATTCTCTTTTCTCTCTACTTTTTGCACATCTTTTCGTAATTAGTCAAAAAGTCATCCCAAACATATAAGTTTTTTCTACCTACCTTTTAGCCAAATAACCAAAAAGTTACTAAATTAGCCCGTTCCCAAACGAAGCCTTAGTGGCAGTTTAAATCATCACAAAAAAAATGTCTCTAATTTTTAACTTTCAACAATAGTTTGAAAAATTTGTCATAGAAAAATGTTACTAATTGTAAGGTTTAGAGATAATTTATAACAAGTGTGATAAAAAAGTCACTAATTGTCAATTTTTAACGACATAGGTAAAAAATTGTTACAAAAAAATATTTTAATTATGATTTTACTAAAATTTATTTTTAATAAAATTTAATAAGAATTAAATTCGAGTATTAAAACTTATTGATAATTGATCTAAAATGGAGTAATCATCCGTCCTGCCCTACATATAAAGTTTCTACTTTATATAAAGCACAGTTTTTTCCAAAATCGTCATTTATTGGTTTGTCTCTTTGTCTTTCTTTTTTATTTAATTTTTGTTTTTTATTTTCCTTTCGTTTGATTTGAATGAATGATGAGAGCAAGGGTCTTCTTGCTATTTTTTATTCATTAAATGGATATGTAAATAGTGTACTCTAAAATATTTATCAGAAAGTATTATTTCTTACCGCCTACACATATCTCTAGGAACACCGTCGTATCTACGTCGGGACCGAAACGTAGGTCTCGCCGTGCTTCAAGTGCTAAAGAGTATGTTTAATCTCAACAGGGGGTTATAGAGATTCGAACCCAAGTCTTGAACGAGAGATTCGAAGATCTTATCCACTGAGTCAACCCGTATTAGTGGGTCTTCTTGCTAAACACTTAAGAAAGTTGAATATTTTAAGATTACACCTTGTTTGTATGGTTTGATAATACTTTATTGAGAAAATTACAATTCATTATAAATTTAACAAAAAATTTAGATTAGTGGAAAATTTTACAAATATTAATAATTAAAATTATAAATTTTTTCATAAATTTATAATTATTTTTTTAGAAATTCTAATGAATTGTAATTTTCTCTACATTATTCCTATTTTTTAAAAATATCCACAAACCCCACATGGTTTTAAATTGAAGTATTTTATTCTAAATAAATATTTTAAATTAAAAAATATATTTTTGTCTAAATAAAGTCAGAATTATTTCACACGCATGTACTTAGAGTTAGGAATTTATTTATTTAAGTCAAAGTCCTTCCTTAAACGTATATTTTTCTTTCCTATGACTAATTTTAAAAGAAGAGAAGTAAAGTACTATCCGACTATACCATAGTCAATGAATCTTGCCCAAGTTTAGTTTGAGGTTTATTAAGCTTAAAACTTCAAAAATATAACCAAGCAGTTCACTTTTTTGAAAGTAAAACGCATTAGACATATAATTTTTAAAATTAAAGTTAAGGAAAACTTAAAATTATGTGAAGTAATTCATATTTTAAACAAATTTTAAGTAACATATTTGTAATTTATCCTTAATTTTATATAACCCCTAACACGTGTTTAGATTGATGGTTTAGGAAGGAAAGTGGAGGATTTGAATAGATAAAGTTAATTAAATTATGTTTGGATTAATATAGGAGAGAAAATAAAAACATTCTAAATAATTTTGGTAGTATTATCTGCACCAATTAGTATACTAACTAGTGTACCAACACTAGTTATGATATTATTATTGACCACATTCATTAATCACATTACAAATTTCAAAAATCTCTTAAATTATGTCATATTATCAATTAGTACACTAATTAGTATATCAATTGGTACGTATAATTCAAACAATTTACTTACCCTCTTATTAATAAAATATTATTTAACCAAACATGAGAGGAGAAATTTGTCCTCCCTCTCCTTCTCATCGCAATTGACCCTTCTCTTCCATTTCCCCTCACCTCAATCCAAACAGACAAAAAAGGTAAAATGTGCAAAAAGAAAATTAATTTGGTAAAAATAAAAATAACTAAATGTGTGAAAAATTTATCAGTTTTATATAATTTTATTTTTAGTGAGCATAAATAATTTTTAAAAATTTGAAAATATTTTTTTGACATTTATTTTTATTAAATTAGTTTATATTTTATCAAATTGACAATTTTGTCCTTAAAATTAAGTAATGGTATTTTCAATTGTCTTTATTTGGAACAAGATTCAAAATTTATGATTAAATGTGTCACAATTGAAAAGTCAGGAATTAGAATGATACAAATCCCAAATTATAAAGACCGTTAGTATAATTCATCCAAAAAAATTTGAGATTCCACTTTGTGTGATTTGAAATATCGGTTGATACATATAGTATCTATCAATATATTGAGTTTTTGTTCTTTCGATACTAATGTAATTTATATACACCGATTGAAATGAAAATTACAAATATATTGATCAGTTCTCAATATAATAATTGATTCATAATGAATTTGTGAGCCAATTCACAACCAATATGATTGGTTCAATTTCTATAAAGTTGCATAGCTAATAATTTTTTAAAAAAAATTCAATCGTAACATTCAATTCTCATACATATATTGTTCGAATAATGTTATATGTACCAATTAGTGTACTAACTAGTGTACCAATTGATGATGTGTCATAATTTAAGAGGTTTTTAAAATTTGTAATGTGATTAATGAATGAGATCAAGAATAATATCATAACTAGTGTTAGTACACTAATTAATATACTAATTAGTGTATGTAATACCACCGATATTGTTCAATACTCAAAATACTGATACGTCTTCTAACATGATTATTTAAGAAAGAAAAAAATTAATCCAATATCCCAAAATCTAGATCATCGAATAAATTTTCCTCTAAATACAAGGCATGTCATACAAAATGGCACGACTATGATAAACACTCAAATCCCCACTTAGTGTTTGATCAACATTTTAATGGCTTTAGATCTGCATAGGATCACTTTGATGAAGACAAGCAACTATTATTGAGCTTCTAGAAAGAAAGATCCAAATTCAATGAGCAAAGTTGTTTTTTCAATGCATCTTGTAGTTTAGATTTTTGCTTTTTAGAAAGGGTCACTTATCATTATAACTGGACTCGTTCAATTCGGTTTATGGGGTTTATTTTTTGGACCTGTTTTGATAATTTAAACTGTTTAATTTGTAGAACTTGTCGAGTACTACATGTCTATAAAAAATTACGTTGATCGGATATCAATAGCTATGTGACAAATCATTTTTGTATAAAAAAAAATAGACGGTGAAACAATTAACAGTTGATAAAAAACTGATTTGTTCACATAGCTATCGATATCCGATTAACGTGATTTTTTATAGGCATATAGTACTCGACGAGTTCTACACATTGAACGGTTCAGATTATCAAAACGGGACTCGTGGTGAGTCCCCACAGGCCCAACAGCACGATCTAATCTGATCTTAGACTGGATCAAAACCACTGCCTTTTAAAAAAACAATGTGTGACGTTTGGGATTACATCATGGCTTTAGTTTCCAGCCGATCAAATAATGTTTCACTTTCCCACCATTTTCCTAAACTTTCTCGGAAAGGGTCGTGAACTGGAAAATCTAATAAAGAAATTCTATTCTTAAAATTTTACACGTAAAATTTGGTAAGGATGATATAATAATAATATTATTATTATAAATAATTGCATTTCCAATTGATTTTTGTTTTGAAATAAAAAATTTATAATGAGTCACATTATTATTACATATATCACTACAAGAAAAGTTGGCTTAAAAGACGGAACTTTTTGTGACGGCACATTCGGCACAACTTGTCGTCGCAAAAAAATTGGACTTTTTGAGACGGCATAACTTGTCGTCGCAAAAAATCTGACTTTTTGCGACGGCACAACTTACCATCGCAAAAAATAGAATATTTGCAACAGCAAAGAATGTTGTCGCGAAAAAGGAGAGTATTTGCGACGGCACCAGCTGCAGTCGCAAAAAAAATAAAAACAGAATTTTTTGCAACTGTAATAGATACTGTTACCAAAAAAAAAAGTAAAATATATATATATATATATATATTGTGGTTTTGAGACGGCTTCATATATATATAGTCACAAAATGGTTTAAATAAATGCAACGGTATTTTTCTGTCACAAAAAAAAAATAAAAAAAAAGAAGACATTGTCTTACTCTTTCGATATAACATTTCTCTTTTCACCCTTTTTTTCATCTTTCTGTCTCTTTGTCTCTGTCTCTCTTCTCTTTCTTTCTCTCACTCATCACTCTTCTCTATCTGTCTGTCTCTCTCTGTGTCTCTGTCTTTGTCTCTCTTCTTTTTTTCTCTCTCTCTCTGTCTCTGTCTCTATCTCTGTCTATGTCTCGCTTCTCTTTCTCTCTCTCTCACTCATTACTCTTCTCTGTCTGTCTCTCTCTCTCTTTTTCTCTCTGTGTCTCTCATCCATCTCTCTTCTCTCTCTCTTCTCTTTATCTCTCTCTTGTTTATCTCTTTTCATTCTTTTTCTCTCTCTTTCTTTGTCTATCTCTTTTCACCCATTTTTCATATTCCTTTCGCTCTTCTCTTTCTCTCTATTACTCATCATTATTCTCTCTCTCTCTGTCTGTCTATCTGTCTCTCTCTCTCTGTGTCTCTCACTCATCTATCTCTTCTCTCATCTCTTTTTTCTCTCTATCTTTTTTGCTCATCTTTTTTCTCTCTATCTTTCTCGTTCATCTCTGTAGACACCCCATTTTTGACCGTCCTCAAGACTTGGACGTCACCGTTTGAACACTCGGTGATCATCCATGTTTGTGTTCGTTTGGAGTTCCCGGAGGCCTCGGCTCGCGCGCCTTGCCTCAGAATCTCCGAACTTGACCGTTTAGTGTCTGGTTTTGCACCAAACACTTGCATCTTGCCTTTGAGAGGCAGGGTAGGGCTTGTAGACCATCCCTACCCACCACCGGCAGTGGCTAGAGGCCACCGGCTGGTGTTTGCTGCCACCGGCAATGTAGTTTGCCGGCCGGCACTATTTGTTGCCGGTCAGCACTTTATTGTGCCGGTCGGCACTCTTTTTGGCCAAGATGGCATTTTTGGCCGGCCGATTGCTGTTCATCTGCTTTTGCAGATATTTTTAGACAGCTGTCTTGCTTTTGCTCCCCTCCATACACGTGTATGGAGGGATCTCCCTCTTGTAAAGCTTGTCTTGTAAGCTTTACAAGAGATATAGAGAGAGGCTCTCTCTTGTGGCAAAGAGAGAGACTTAGGTTGGAGACTTAGGATATTTGGAGAGCAAAACAGCCATTGTTGAGCTCTAGTTCTAGGGTTTTGAGTTAGATACATTTTCTATCTCTCTCTCCCTCTCTTTTGTTCACTAGGTGTTTTGTGTCTTACTATTGCACACAAACACCTAGTGTTTCACCTTCCTCTTGGAGCTGAGGTTCTAAAGGGTTTGTTTTGAAGTTTTGATGCTGGATTCAAGCTAAAGGAGGCCATTGGAGCATCATTTGTGAAGAAAGCTTCAAGGGTGAGAACCTAGTCTCTTTTTTCCCCATTTTGCATTGATTTTCTACTTGTCTTAGAGCTATTTTTGTGCTTATTGTATAACATAAAAAAGTTCTATTTTTAGGCCCTCTTTATTGTTTATTAAGAGTGTTTCTTGGTTTGAGGGTTGTTGATCACCCTTAGGCCTTGAAAAGCCTCATTTTTGAGCCATTTTGTGCTAGCTCCGGGATTTTGGTGTTGGGGTCTCTTCACCACTGAAATCTTGAGGGATTTCAGTGGTGAAGATGATGCCTTGAAGTCCCAAGAAGGAGAGGGCCACCCCCTCTCCTTGTTGTCCTTGAAAAGGGCATATTTTGGCCTCTTGAGAGAGCATTATGCTTGAGTGTGTGTTGAGCATGTTTGGGATTTTTTTCATGCTTATATATCCATAATATAACATGATTTTAAGTTGGTTTTGGTACTCCATGCATGCTTAACATAGTTGCCATGTAATGCCTTGTTTATGCCTTAATGTACCTTAGGTTGTTAGCCTTTGTGGGAGCATGTTTTAGGCTTAGTCTTGTGAAGATTATGTGCTTATCTTGCCATGTTTTAGGTCTGTCCATTAGTGTTTGGGTCGATTTTGGCATGCTTGATATAGCTCCTTTGTATTTGGGCTTGTTAGCCTTGAATATGTGCATGTGTAACATGACATCTTTGCATCGAATTGGTGATTTGGGGTCCCTCCACATGTTATTTCAGTCCCATTTCCATGCTTGTTTGATTGCCTTGCATGCCCCTTTAATGCTTTGGAAGCTTGTGTAGCAATGCTCCATGTTTTGGTGTTTATGCATGCCTTTGATTTTGAGTCACTTAGATGCCATCTAAGTGGTCCTTAGGCCTTGTATTGATGCCCCAAAACTCTGTTTTTGGTTGATAAGCTCATACCATGTTTAGTCTTGTAAGTGTATTTCAATGCTCCTTGGATTTGCTTTGAACACTTAGACTATTTGTTGGATGTTTAGCTTGATTTGTTGCTTGGTTTGGCACCATGTATTAGCATGATTTTCAGAGCTTATGTTGCATGCTTTTAGTCCATGAATGTCTCTTCCAAGTGTGCTTGAATGTTGCTTGCTTTGTGCCTAAGTGTTGGGTCTTAACGTGTGTGTGTGTGCATGTGTGCTTAGCATCCATTTTGGGCATTAATGGCCACTGTTTTAGGCCTTATTAGAGCTGCCTAATTCATGTATAAGACTATCTTAGCATTAGTTTGCATTGTCATACGTATGCTTGCATGCTTGCATAAGTTCATTGCTATGCCATGTTGCATCCTTAGCTTGTATGCCTAGGTTGCATTGCATCTTGCATGCATTCCTTGTCCCTTGACTTGGGTGATAGGGATTGGGAGTTTTGTTTGATTGGTTTGCATACATTTGAAATCAAAGTTGCATACTTGGTTCTTTGGGCCATCATGCATGGAAATGCGTGATTGATGGTTCGAGAATCGAGGCACATGCCCCTTTGAGTCATTATCATGATAAGGGACATGGTTGGTGCATACATGCCTTGAATTGTACTGCCATGCCTTGTTTTGCCCTCTGTTGCTGTGAGTTGCAGGTCCTGCAGGCTTTCTTTGCCGACCGGCAGTGTAAGGTGCCGGCCGGCAATCTTTTCTCTGCCGACAGCTTCGTTTTGTGCCGATGGCCACACACCAGTGCCGGTGGTGATTCCACTCAGCCGGTGGTACTCCCCAGTGTCCAGGGATGTAATCCTGAGGTTTTGACAGCCTCCAGAGGAGCAGAGGGAAGAAAACAGAGGCAGCTTGCGCATGGCGGCGCGCTTCTCGAGGCGTTTTACTGTTTTTCTTAGTCTATTTAATTTGTTAATTAAATTAGGCAATTTGTAATATTAATTAGCTTGCGTAGTTAATTAATTTGTAATATTTATTTGGTCCCTCCGAACGAGGGCAAATCTGTAATAAGTGTGCGTGGGTGGTGTGTATGTCTTCCAATCCCCACTTCTTTCTTCCCTTTTACTTACCTGCTTTGATGGTTAGTATTAGGGCACGTTTAATTTAGCATACCTTATGCTATGCATGTGTGCATCCATGCATTTGTATTGCATGCATTAGGCTCGGTACATCACGCTAATTGCACTTGTACTTCAAACTCTAAACTGAATATGTGATAGTTGTGCATTCTCACATGCCATGTTTAGGATAGCCGAGCCTATTCTAGCAACACTTTGTATGCGATAAATTAGGCACTTAACATGGACTTGGATCATGCATGTTTTCTAACGAGTTCTTTGTTTTGGCACGGAGTACGATGTAAGTATTTCCGCTTTAGCATATCGCATGAGTGTGAATGTTGCCATGACAGCATGCTTAACATGTGGCTAGATGCTTATGTGTTAAGCTGTTTTGAATGCCTGTGGGTGAAGGTTGGATTGTTTGAGTTGAAAAAACTCGTTGAAATCCGTATTAGCCTACTTGCGAGTAGCAAATTCCAAAGCATTTTCAAACCGAACGGATATGCAATGCTTATTTCCAAATTAGGCAATCTAGTCTATACTTGTTTGCTGCGCGCATAACATAGTAATTCTAGGCTAATAAATAGAATAAGAACACATAGCGTTTTCAAAATCGGATATCATGGTTAGTAGAGGCCGGTCTTCGGACCGGGCGAAAGGGGGTGCTCATAGCTGACCTTCCCCGATCGTACCCAAGCTCCCGAGCCGAGACAACTCCGGTGATGACGGACATGTGGCCTTCGGCACCGAGTCAGGGTTTCCTAAATTTCCCCATTTTAAAAAAAATATTTAGGTGGCGACTCTGTATCTGGCAAAGCAGTCCATGTTTGACACTACTTTTTCAAAAATCTGTTTCTCAAAACGATTTGCCAGATTTGGACTCTTTGGTTCAGATTAAGAACCGTGACACAAATCGAGTCCGAACTGTAGCGTGAGGCCCTCACGCGGGCGCGTCCACAATCTCTCTTCTCTCTGTCTTTCTCATATCTCTTCTCTCTCTGTTTCTCTCGCTCATCTCTCTTCTCTCTATCTTTCTCTCTGTCTCTCTCTTTCATCTCTCTTCTCTCTCTATCTCTTTTTCTGTCTCTCACTCTCTATCTCTTTCTATCTTTGTCTCTCTCTCTCTCTCTCTCTCTCTCTCTCTCTTTCTCTCTCTCACTCATCACTCTTCTCTGTTTGTCTATCTGTATGTCTTTGTCTTTGTCTCTGTCTCTTTCTCTCTTTGTCTCTCGCTCATCTCTCTTCTCTCTATCTCTCTCATCTCTCTTCTTTCTCTATCTCTCTCGCCTATCTCTCTTCTCTCTATCTCTGTCTATGTCTCTGTCTCTCTCGCTCATCTTTCTTCTCTCTCTATCTCTCTCTTTTTCTAAGTCTTCTCTCGATCATCTCTTTTCGCTCTCTTTCTCTCTCTCTCTCTTTGTCTATCTCTCGCCCATCTCTTGTTTCTTTCTCTTTTTTTGTCTGTCTGTCTGTCTTTATCTTTCTCTCTCTCTCTATCTCTCTCTCTCACTCATCACTCTTCTCTATCTCTTTCTCTCTTTGTGTCTGTCTGTCTGTCTGTCTTTCTCCCCCATTGTGTTCACCATTCTCACTCTCTCACTCCTCTCTTTTCTATTTTCCGAGCTCTCCACTACAAGAAAATACACTTTTAACAACTATTTTGTCTCTCTCTCGCTCATCACTCTCTCTCTCTCTCTCTCTCTCTCTCTCTATCTTTCTTCTTTATCTGTCTCTCACTCATCTCTCTCTCACCACTCATCTCCTTTACCACCTTCACCACTATTGCAAATGTCATTCCACTACCACTATTATTACCATTGTTGCCACTCCACCTCTACGACTACCATTACTACTACCATCGTTACCACTCCACTACCACTACCACCACTGCTACTACTACTACTATTACCTCTCCTCCACCACCGTCACTCCATCTTCTCTACCACTACCACAACTTCACCACTAATCTCCTTTTATCCATCACAACCACCACCACCACCACCACCACCACCACCACCACCTCTTATCCTCCATCTTCACCACTACTGCCGCTTCCTGTCCTCTACCACAAAAAATTAGCTCTTGATATTTAGTAACAAAAAGAAATGGGTCACAAAAAAATATTTTTCATTAACCATAAAAAAATTAACTTTATTTTCATTGAAAATATTTTTCATTAAAATATTACCCCTACTTTTACCAAATAAAAAAATTCATTAAAATAAAAAGAAAACAAATTTCCCCCATTTTTTCACTGACTCACTCGACTGCCCGCCCAAACTTTAATTTCCTCCCTTTTTTTCCCTCTGCCTTTTCCCTTTTTTTTTTTTTCATTTCCTTTCAGGTTTGTAGAGCCCTTAATTTCACAACACTGTTTCAAAATAGTGAGCAAACCTTAATTTGAGAGAGAGAAGATAGAGGGTTTGAAGAGAGACTGGAGTTGAAGGGGAACGGTTTCAATCGGCGGCGAGACTGGTTCAGCAGTGGCAAGACTAGTTCGGCGACGAGACGGTACGCTTCTTTTGACTCTTCTTTCGACTCTCTTATTCCAGTTGGTTCCTCTATCGACTGGGTTGAAATGGTTCCTCTATATCTCTATGTGACTGTGTATCCTTGGAACAACAATGATGTGGTTTTATAATCTGAACAAATCTTAAACCCTATGGCCAGTCGATTCGTCTCCACTATGGCCAGAGACAAACCCATCTTCCCTGCGCTCTCATTATTTTATTTTTTTATTTTTATTTTTTTGAACAGGCTTGCACTCTTATTCATGGCTCTCTAACTCAATGCAAATGATCTTAGATCCAAAACACTTAAATCCTCTTCTAATCAGTCAAATGAAGAGCCGACTGGCCATAGGGTTTCAATTTTTGAATAATCAAGCTTTGTGGGCTATATTTGGAAGATACTTTTAATTGATTTTCGCCTAGTACTGCAACTTGATGTGTTGTTGTGTATGATGATGAGAAATTGTGAAGCTATGATGATTGAGGTGTTATTGGATCTAACTTTGAATTTTCAAAATTTGGTTGTTACCTTATATCTAGGATTCTTCAATCTCAAATTCAAAGTCACAATCATATATTTCGAAGCTAATAGCAGCATCTCCCCCTGTGAATCATGATGTTCCATTGCCCCTAGTTCCACAACTCCAAACTACTCCAAGGTTATTGCCGTTGAGAGTAGCTGTCATGTTTAAAATACTAGTGAGTGCCTTTAGCTGCAAGAACACATCTCTCTCTCTATCTCTCTCTCTCTGCTGTAATATTTTTTAAAGTTCTCGTCTGGACTTTATGCAACGACTTATTAGCCCCAGACCTTGCATTCATCCTCATCTTCCATAACTGCTTAAGGTACTTGTGTTCATATGCATTCTGCTTAAATTCGAATATTTTGCGGTGATGCTTGTTGGTGTTAGTTTTGGATTTGTGATGCGAGAGCTGCGACCTCAAAAGTATTGATTCCACTATGCTTTCTTGGCTTAATACATGTCACAACTGTTGCTTGTTTGTCGCTGGATGTCTCTCTGTTGTCCCCATAGGAATGCTACATTTTACTGGTGATTTTCAAATTTATGAGATCTTGTGGTTGTCTCACGTCATTGATAGAAGGCATTAGACTGCCCTGGGAACCTGAGATTAGTTGGTAAAGCACTGCGAGCATAATTGTAGGGTCAGTGATGCATACAAAGTGGTGGATGGTGATGATTTATATAACTGATGTTGGTAATGATGCTGGTTGGAATGAGGATGACTAAGAATTTGTAAAAGATCCTTTAGTTACTGGTCATTATAAGCCATTGATTGCTGATCAATATGAGTGTTCCATTTTTTCCTTTTCTGATATAATTAAATCTAATAATGTTTGTTATTCAATTAAGTGGAGGCTTTTGTTTTTCAATTTAGTTAATTTAGTTACCTTTGTTTCTTATGCTAGGTTGAACTAGTGAGGAGTTAAAAACATATCATAGCACTTGAAAAAACCAAATAGGGTTCAGCTATCTGTAATTTTGTTTTACTCTTTTCCAGCTTGATTTCTTAACATAAGAATAATTTGTTGTTTTCTGGAAATTATGAACCAAGTACTGCATTGTTTGCCTAGTACTCGATCTGTGCCATTTTGCTATGGTAGACACAAGAAAAATCTGAAAGATGCTGATTTCTCTATTTGACTCTATATACATCTCCCTCCCCTCCCCTCCCCTCCCTCCCCCCCCCCCAAAAAAAAAAAAAAAAAAAAATTCTTTGTTGCATATAAAATATTGAGTTCCTTGAAAATAGTTTTTAGCATATGAAATATTTTCTTGTTCAAAGATACCCAAGGGCAAGTAGTGTATCTCGGAATTGAAGGAACAAAATCTGTACTTAGAATCTCTTTTCTAAGTTGTTTTAGTCAATGTTCTGCCTTCTTTGTTGTTCTTATAGCACACTTGGTTGGCTTGTCATCATCTTGTTTTTTTGAGCTTCAGGGGTGAGTGCCCATCTCTTGACATTTATCATTACGTTCTTCTCAAAGTGTTCTTGTTCCTTTTTGTTGCCATAGGAACATCTAAAGTATTTCCATTTTGTATTGAACTGTAAAGAAACCAGGATTAAAATCAAAATTCAAAGTATTTTTTAAAAAAAAAGCTGTGTCCATCTAAGCATGCTGTAAACTGGTTGAAATATAATAGTTTTGAAAATTTTTGTTTGTCTTATCATCAAAGATGGAGGACATTAAAAGGCTATATTCATTTATCCAAATAATAAAAAGGGAGTAGCCTGGTGGGGAAATCGAAAGCTAACAATGCAACAAAATATTTTAATCAATATATCTTCACTTATTAATATACTTCACTTCTCTGATGAGAGAGAGAGAGAGAGAGAGAGAGGGAAGGGAGGGACACTTTACTGCTCTTTATTTGAATTTATAAATATTTCATTGTTTCTATTACTTATCTGAAATGTTGACATATCTGAGCCAAATGAAAACAACATTCTTACACAGAGTTTTGATCTTTGGTTGCTGGTCGTTCTTAGGTACCCACAGTGCTTGATAAGCAGGGAGCACAACTCTTTGCAGTTACTGTACTTGTGATTTCGAGAACTTGGATATCATATCGCATTGCCTCTTTAAATGGTATTCTTTTCTTTTTTATTTTCCTAAATTAATTGAACTTTATGATATTCTTGGAAATTGAGAAGCTTTTGTGATTTAAAGGCGTTGGTTTTTTCAAGGACGACTGTAAAGTATGTTTTAGAGCAAAATAAGGCAGCCTTCACTCGGTTGATTGGTGTTAGTATTCTTCAGAGTGCTGCATCTTCTTTTGTTACACCTTCTTTGAGGTAAACTATACATAGAACCTTTTCTTAATTTCCAACCAAATTACATCACTTAATACCCACAAAAATGTAGTACAAAAACCTTCTAAAGACTCAACGAGAATTCCAAAATCGCCAAACGGTGTCGGATTGGCACGAAACTTGGCACACACGACCGCCTAGGCACGAGAGACTTGTGGGAGAAGACGGGGCTCGAATCGGGTTCCTGGTTTGGGAGTTAGAGCCGGATTTCGGTCTAAGCAAACTAGTTTCTTAAGAAATTTGAATTCAAGGTGTTGACGCCCCAAAATCACCAAACGGTGTCAGGTTGGCACGAAACTTGGCACACACGACCGCCTAGGCACGAGAGACTTGTGGGAGAAGACGAGGCTTGTATCGGGTTCCCGGTTTGGGAGTTAGAGCTGGATTTCGGTCTAAGTAAACTAGTTCCTTAATAAATTTGAATTTGCGGTGTTGACGCTCCAAAATCGCCAAACGACGTCGGTTTGGCATTGGCACACACGACCGCCTAGGAACGAGAGACTTGTGGAAGAAGGCGGGGCTCGAATCGGGTTCCCGGTTTGGGAGTTAGAGTCGAATTTCGGTCTAAGTAAACTAGTTCCTTAAGAAATTTGAATTCGAGGTGTTGACGCCCTAAAATCGCCAAACGGCATCGGTTTGGCACGAAACTTGGCACACATGACCGCCTAGGCACGAGAGACTTGTGAGAGAAGGCGGGACTCCAATTGGGTTCCCGGTTTGGGAGTTAGAGGCGGATTTCACTCTAGGCAAACTAGTTCCTTAAGAAACTTTAATTAGAGGTCTTGACGCCCTAAAATCACCAAATGGGGTCGGATTGACACGAAACTTGGCACACACGACCGCCTAGGCATGAGAGACTTGTGGGAGAAGGTGGGGCTCGAATCGGGTTCCCGGTTTGGGAGTTAGAGCCGAATTTCTGTCTAGCTAAAATTATTTACTTAATTATCTTTGTAATTATATAGTAGTTAATTTTTTATGCTTTTTTGTAATTAAAATATTAACACATAAATATATTGTCATTAATTATTTTTATTTTTTATTTTCAAATATTTTCCCAGTAGCAGTTTGCTTCTTGTGGAATGCAGGCGTGTGAAGATTGCGATTAATTTTTATTTTGTTACTCGCGGAAGAATCATGACGAAAACTTTTGTTTTTTATTTATGTTATTTTGAATTGTGAACAATATTATGTAGTGGGATAATTTTGCTGATGTATTGTTATGAATGGAAGAATATTTTTATTATGGATGAATTGTTATTTTTATATTATTATGTAATTATCGGTTCATTTTTTAGTTATTTTTCATTTAATATAGGTAATTTTCATATTTTTAATAATTTTATTGCAGTTTTTTTTTTTTTTTTGAGACGGCACTACACCGTCTCGAAAAATATTAGAACAAGATTGTTTTTGCGACATAAGCAATGCTATCGCAAAAAATATTTGCAAAAGTTCAAAAAAACCTTTCGCGACAGTTTTTTTGCCATCGCAAATAACACTTTTAGCGACGGCAATACAGTGCCGTCTCAAAAAATCCCAGATTTTTTCATATTAATGGCAACGGCAAAATTCTGTCGCAAAAAAAAGGCGACGGCATTGTGACGTCACTAAAACTTTTTAGAAACGCCCTTTGTTGCGACCCCCCACTTGCCGTCGCTAAAAGTCATCTGTCGTCGCAAAAAAGCTTTTTACACGGCATTTGGAGTATTTGCAACTGCATTTTACCGTCGCAAAAAGTCAAATTTTTTGTAGTGTATATAAATCATGTATGATTTTTTTGTTAAAAATTTCTAAATATACATAAAATTCATACAAAAGCTTGACAAGAATGATGTAATAATATCATTATTATAAATAAATCTATCTTCAATAATATTTTGTTTTAAAATAAAAAATTCATAATAAATTACATCATTATATATAATTTTTTATTTGTATAATATTACTCATTTTTACTTGGATAACATTACTCATCTGTTGTTATTATTTTCATTCTAGTCTTCAATATATATATATATATATATGAAATGGACGGTCCACAGAAGTGCTCAGTTCTAAATGACGGTAAACGTCACACGTGCATTATATTAGTCCCGTGGACAAGACTCAAGCAGAGCAGCCATGCAATTTGGATGATCAAAAGGCAGTTTAGTTGCCATTTAATTTTATTTGACTTTCTTTTTGTTTATTTATTTAGTTTGTTATTGCAATTTTCCTTCTGGAAACAGATGTGACATACTGTATATATTTTCTTAAAATAAACTTTGAGATACGCAAATGGGACCCAATAAATTAATATGATAGACTAAATAAAATTGGAGAAATTGTAAAAAATAAATTTCAATTTTTTATTTTATTAATACTCTTAACTCAATCCACCAAGATTTTGAAGACGTTTTTATAGCAAGTCCACTCCATTCTTTAAAACAAATTTAAAAATTAAGTGTCTTTTCATATTGGTTCTAAAATATGTTTAATATTTTTGTTGATACAGTTTATCCCTGGTGAATGGAGCGAACTAGTCCAAGCTCCTCAAGCCCAAGCCCAAATGATCGAGCCCACCGGCGACCCTGCAAACAAGTTCAATGGGGAACGGGATAGTCCCCCAGTGAACCCTTCGACGATCAAGTTAGGAAAAGAAGTAGAGTATATGGGAGAAAATTAGAGATAGAAAGCTTAACCTTTTTCTTGTCTACAACGTTCGCTTATATCCTTTGGCAATCATTTCGCTGTCCCTTCCGACCTGCTCTCCTTGCCGAAAGCCTATGCTGTAGCTTACCTTGCTTAGGGTAAGGGGGTCCTGTTCCGGCGGAGAGGTGTTGTCGTAATAAATGCTGTGATGGGCTGCATTAATGGTGATGTGCAGTGGCAATAACTTTGTAGATCTTTGTTTGCTGATGTGGCTCGTCCTTCACCCGCCACGTGTCTGAATGCCGTTGGTTCTTGATGCCATATTGGATTCCAGCTGTTCTGGACTCCATCGGCTGGGTTATGCATTGGGCCCCGAATGATGGGCTCGGGTTGCTTATAGTGGTTCATAGCTTTTGTGGGCCTGTCCATGTCAGTAGTCCCCCATTCCCGAGTGCAGCTTCAGACTAGCGAAGGGAATATGCATGAGGAAGATGAGTCCGACCGGGATGGGCGGCCGAGTTAGTGAGCCGAGCATAAGATGGTCCGACCGTGGCGAGGGCTGATCGCGCGAAGGCCTAGCGGAGGGCCGACCGGGAGGAGATGCGACCGCGCGGGAAGGTGGAGCTAAAGGGCCGACCGTGAAGAGGGGCGATCGCGCGGGAAGGCGGAGCTAAAGGGCCGACCGTGAAGAGGGGCGACCGCGCGAGAAGGCCGACCGTTGAGGACAGGCCGACCGTGGGGAGGGCTGATCGCGCGAAGGCCGAGCGGAAGGCCGACCGGGAGGAGATGCGACTGCGCGGGAAAGCCGAGCTAAAGGGCTGACCGTGAAGAGGGGCGACCGCGCGAGAAGGCCGACCGTTGAGGACAGGTCGAGCTAAGGGGCCGACCGTGAGGAGGGGTGACCGCGCAAGAAGGCCGAGCGGATTGGCGCGGGGCTCAAGAGGCGGCGTGGCAAGTGATGATTTGAAGTAGAAAAGACGGGGTAAGGGGAGTGGACAGTGTATTGGGGTCGTACACGTGGCCACATCCCGTAGGGGGGAAGATTGGGCGTTGGATCGGAAACGAAACGTTAGGTCATTATGGGTGTTGAAGAGACGGTTTTGGCGGATGATTTTGAAAAGTTTTCAAACTGGCGAAAATTAATTGGGACCCTTGGAATACGGGCAAACCGTGGGCTTTTGGCATTATTCGATTCACCTACTTGTGTACGAAAAATCAAAATATTCCAAGTGTGAATTCCTTTATTGCTCACAATACACCTCTGCAACACTTTTACAATTTTCTTGTTCCTGCCACCGAAGCGATTCGCAAACATACGACAGAAATGGGCGAAGAAGGGAGTGCGATTGTCAGGGTGGACCCGCTTGGAGATGACGATGCTGTGGAGCTAGCGGCACAGTATAGGACAGAGAGGGTGGGGGAGTCGGTGGTACGATCCCACGGTTCCACCATGATAGCAACTCCAAAGCCAATCAGCCAGGCAGAACCAGATCATTGGCACACGAAGGCTGACAAATCCACGATGACTGAGGCAAAGTTGGGGGCTATCCGCGAAAAATACCAGATCCCTGGGGAAGTGGAGTTATTGCTGCCGACATCAACGGAAAGGCCGTCTGACGCCAGGCCAGGAGAGTTTTCGCTTTATGAGGAAGCGCTGAAGGGTGGACTGAGGTTGCCACAGCCGCAAGTGGTGGTGGATGTGCTTAACCGTCTGAAGGTAGCACCAGGGCAACTAATGCCCAACGCATGGAAGATCCTGCTGGCCTGTGCAAGTGCGTGGCCGAAGGCAAATGGAGGGGAGGCCATGACGGTAGACGAATTCTTTGTGTGTTATAAGGCATCAGGGCAGCAGGAGACGTGGGTCACTCTGTAGGCAGCAGTGGGGAAGGGGTTGGTGGCGGGTCTGCCGTCGTCGATCAAGGGGTGGCGACCGCGATGGTTCTACGTATCTGCGAATGAGGGGGCTTGGAGCGCGCACCGTTTGGAAAGTACCCATCAGGTCTGTGGAGCTGAACGGGAGGCAGCTGCGGAGGGGAGGGTGAAGAGGGTGAAGGAGTGGAGGGAGATAGAAAAGGCCAAATGGGACGAGCTCGTTCAGCCGTCGGCATTGTTTAAGATGGGGTTGGGGCCAAAGCCAAGTAGTGGGGACCTCGACCGAGCGGAGTTGGAGGCAAGGAGAAGGGCTTAGGAGGCGAAGGATCAGGCCATTCTTGCTAAAGCCCAACAATTCAAAGAGTCCCAGGCCGACCGACCACCGAAACCGGTTGCGAGGGAGAGGATTCGACCTCGCCCCAAACCCTTGGGAGAGAAAAACTTGGGCGATTTTGTGCCGCGGCCGCCTCCAACAGACCTTTTGAGGGAGAGGTCCTTGAAGGAGATGGAGGCGTTGGGCGTGGGGAAGAAAAAGAAGAGAGTGAGTCGGAGTGAGGAAGTGCCTTCCCAGAAGAGGAGGAGGGAGGCAAGTGTGAAGGAAACCAGTGCGGCCGAGAGGGCTGAAGGGAGAGAAGTGGAGGGGGCCCCAGGAAAGGTAGGTGGCCCAGAAGTGGTGGATGTTGCCTTAGAGGGCATGGAGGTGGTGCCAGTGGTGGCGGCGATCGCCGCCGGGATCGCAAAGGCCGCCCCCGAAAGGCAAGTGGAGGACGAGGCTGCTGGCCCTAGGCCAAGGAGGGAGGAACAGCCCCAGGGGGGGCTTGCACCTCAAGAAGGAGGAATCGGTCCGACCACGGCGATCTACCATGCTCGTACGGTGGCGGGGCGGCTGGAGGGAGAAAAAGGCCCAGCCAGGGCAGGGGCGGACCGTCTTGTAGGGATTGTAGAAGAGGCAGCCCTGTGCTTGGCCTCCAGATTCAACGAGGCTGAACTGCTAAGGGGGTTACACTCCGCTCACATGGAGGTAACCACCTTAGCAGGGGCCCTGCTGAGGAAGGCGAGGGCTGCCAAACTCAAGGCAGATGAGGCCAAGGCTCAGCTTGCAAAGTTAAAGAAGAAGAGTGCAAGTTGGGAGAGTGCCCACACTGAGCTGCCAGCGATTAAGGCGGAGCTGGAGGACACAAGCCGCCAGGTTGTGTCGCTCGAGTTCCAACTTGCTGGCGAGCAGAAGAAGTTGGACGAGCCCCAAAGAGCCTGCGCTGTCGCGGTCGAGCGACATGAAGAGGTTATGAGTAGTAATGAAGAGCTGGTGAGGCAAAAAGATGAGGCTGATGGCAAAGTGGGAGATCTCCAGAGGCAACTGGAGGGCGAGCGCGCCAAGGCGGTAGAGGAGAAAGGGAGGCTTCAGAGGGAGTTAGAAGCAGAGAGAGTGCAGGTGACGGCGGAGAAGGAGAACTTGCAGAAGGAATTGGAGGCGGAGAAGGCAAAGGCGGCGTCAGAAAGAGCGGCCCTGCAGAAAGAGCTGGACGAAGAGAGGGCAAAGGCAGCCTCTGAAAGGGCGACTTATCCCGATCTGTGCGTCGTAGCAGTGGAGCAATACAAAGGGTCTGCCGAATTTCAGACGGCGGTTGATGTCGCGGTCGTGAGTAGCCTAGCTGGGCAAGAATCTGGGGGAGCGGGCCCATCGAGGACGACCGCTGGAGGCAGAACTGACGCAGAAGTTATTAAGAGCTTCCAGCAGTCAGACTTTTATAAGCACGAAATGGCTGAGTACTGGGGCAGTGGCTGGAAGATGTTCAAACGTAGAGCTGAAGAGCTATTCCCAGACTTAGACCTTAGTAGCGTAACGATTAGCGAAGACGATGTGGCCCAAACCCCCCTGGATGAGGGCATTGAAGAAGAAGACCTCCTCTCCAGTGAGGAGGAGTAACTGAGGAGGAAGGAGAAAGAGATACTTTGTTGTTTTTTTTTTGTGTTTTTTTTTTTTGAAGTGTTGTAATGAACTTTTTGTACATGAATTGCTAATGAATAAAATTTCAGTTGTGCTTGTCCTTTGTCATTTGATTGTTTCTGCAGTGCTGTAATGAACTTTTTTTTTGTCATGTGATTGTTTCTGCTTGTGGATCTGAGATGAATGAGGCGTAGGCGAAGTGTGTGTAGAACTCCACAATGCAGAGTGAGATTTAAAATGATAAGCCTGTGAAATTTGAAATGTAATAAAATGATAAGCCTGTGAAATTTAAAATGTAACAAAATGGTAAGAACGTCTTTGGAATTTGACTAAGCAAAGAGTGGTGTGAAGACTTGGACCTGGAATTGTGACTAAGTGTGTTTATTAATTCTACGAGTATGAAGTTTTGCATGGGTGGTTTTGACCGAGCCCTACATGTTAGGTCTGGCCGAGTGCTTCACACTCAGTCCGGATGGGGCTTTCAGCGTTCGGTCTGGCTGAGAGTGTTAACGGTCGGACTGCCCGAGGCTGCTCATGCTCAGTCTGGCTGAGGCATTTAGTGCTCAGTCTGGTGAGGCTTTAAGTGCTCAGTCTGGCTGAGGCTTTTAGTGCTCAGTCTGGCTGAGGCTTGTAGCGCTCAGTCTGGGTGAGGCTTTAAGTGCTCAATCTGGCTGACGCTTTTAGTGCTCAGTCTGGCTGAGACTTGTAGCGCTCGATCTGGGTGAGGCTTTAAGTGCTCAGTCTGGCTGAGGCTTGCAGTGCTCAGTCTGGCTGACGCTTTTAGTGCTCAATCTGGCTGAGGCTTGTAGCGCTCGGTCTGGGTGAGGCTTTAAGTGCTCAATCTGGCTGAGGCTTTAAGTGCTTAGTCTGGCTGACGCTTTTAGTGCTCAGTCTGGCTGAGGCTTGTAGCGCTCGGTCTGGGTGAGGCTGTAAGTGCTCAGTCTAGCTGAGGCTTGCAGTGCTCAGTCTGGCTGACGCTTTTAGTGCTCAGTCTGGTTGAGGCTTGTAGCGCTCGGTCTGGGTGAGGCTTTAAGTGCTCAATCTGGCTGAGGCTTTGAGTGCTCAGTCTGGGTGAGGCTTTTAATGCTGCAAATAAGAATGTTACTGAGACACACATAGATAGCTGAGATATATAATCAAGAAGTTACATTGCGTGGGGGAATATCAAGAATGTGTGAATTTCCCGAAAAGAAAATACAATAACTGAGCAATACAAAAATAGGAGCTTATTGAAAGTAACGTTTAAGGTGTTCGGCGTTCCATGGGTGGGGGAGGTCTCGACCTTCCATGTCCTGAAGTCGGTAAGTGCCTGGTCGGGGTCAGGCTTTCACAATGTAAGGTCCCTCCCACTTGGCTGCCAATTTACCCTCAGTCGGATTTTTGGTAGCAAGAGTTGCTTCTCTCAAGACAAGATCCCCTACAACGAACTCCCTTGGTCGGACCTTGCGGTTGTAGTGTGTTCTCATTTTCTGTTGGTATGAGGCCAGTCGGACAGCGGTGGTCTCTCTGAGTTCTTCAATTAGGTCGAGGTCAGCCTGACGGAGTTCTTCGATTAGTGCTGGATCCGGATGTGAAACCCTGGGAGTAGGCAAACCGACTTCTACTGGGATGACCGCCTCAGCGCCGTATGCTAAGCGGAAAGGGGTTTCCCCAATGGGAGTCCGAGTTGTAGTTCGATAAGCCCAGAGTACATTCGGTAGCTCCTCAGCCCAAAGTCCCTTAGCAGCTTCTAGCTTAGTTTTGATGATCTTCAGGAGAGAGCGGTTGGTGACCTCAACTTGGCCATTGGCCTGGGGATGGCCAGGGGATGAGAAACAAGGTTGAATCTAGAGGTCGGCACAGAACTTCCTGTAGTTGGTGTTGTCAAATTGTTTACCGTTGTCGGAGATGATGGCCTGAGGAATGCCAAACCTGCAAACGATCGACTGCCAGATGAACTTGGTTGTGTTCTGCTCGGTGATGGTGGCAAGGGGTTCTGCCTCTACCCACTTGGTGAAGTAATCAATGGCGACGATTGCGAACTTGGTCTGGCCTCGGCCAGTAGGGAGTGGACCGACTAAGTCGATCCCCCATTTGGCGAACGGATAAGGGTTGCAAAGTGTGATCAACTCTGTGGGGGGGTGCATGGGGGATGTTGGCAAAACGTTGACACTTATCACATTTGAGCACGAAATCGGTCGCATCACGATTAAGAGTGGGCCAGAAATAACCAGTACGGAGTATCTTGTGGGCCAGGGACTTGCCGCCCGAGTGATTGCCGCAAATCTCCTCATGAATTTCTTGCATCACATAAGTTGCTTGAGTCGGATTGAGGCACCGCAGATAGGGGCGTGAGAAACCACGTTTGTACAAGATGCCGTCGACAAGGATGTAATTGGACGATCGTGCCCTGACTTTGGCGGCTTGCTGGTGGTCATCTGGAAGTTCCCCCGCTGTCAGAAATTGAAGGATGTCCGACGCCCAAGGGATGGGCTCATTTTGGAGGAATTGTACTTCATGCTGGTCGGGGGAAATGGCGGGGTGGGATAGGTATTCGAGGCAGACACCACTGTTGAGGGCGAACTGGTCTACGGAAGCCAACTGGGCCATCTCATCTGCTTTAGAGTTCTCCTCCCGAGGAATGTGCTTGATGTGGAAGGTATTGAAGAGGCGAACAAGGGGAAGTGCAAGATCCCTGTAAGTCCGCATTGTGCCTTCCTTGGCGTCGAATTCGCCCGTGATCTGTCCGATGATGAGCTGAGAGTCACTGAGTACTCGGATGTAGCTGACACCAATGTCCCTGGCTAGGCGAAGGCCCGCTATCAGTGCCTCATATTCGGCCTCATTGTTACTAGCCTCAAACAAGAAACGGAGCGCACATTTGAAATAACCACCCTCAGGGCTGGTGAGAATGAGGCCAGCCCCACTACCTTGCCTGCGGGATGATCCGTTGACGTTGAAAGTCCAAGAGTGAGGGTCTTCTGGCTCGATTGGAGCTGACAGGGGTGGAGAGGCAGTGGTTGGGATAGGATTAGTGAATTTCGAGATGAAGTCGGCGATAGCCTGTCCCTTAATTGCTGTTCGAGGCCGTAAGAGATGTCAAACTGGCTGAGTTCCACCGACCACTGCATAAGTCTGCTGAAAAGTTCTGGTTGCTGCATGACCTTTTTCAAGGGTTGGTCGGTGAGGACCACTATGGGATGGGCTTGGAAGTAAGGGCAGAGTCGTCTAGAGGTGGTGACCAAGGCCAAGGATAATTTTCCTAACAGGGGGTAATTCTGCTCTGCTCCCCTGAGAGCCCGACTGATGTAGTAGACCGATCGTTGGACAGAGTCGTCTTCCCTGATAAGAGGTGCACTGACTGCGGTGCTTGAGATGGATAAATAGAGGAAGAGGGACTTGCCCGTAATCGCTTGTGAAAGGAGAGGTGAATTGGCCATGCACTGCTTTAACTGCTAAAAAGCCTCTTCAGATTCAGTTGTCCATTCAAAAGTTTGCCAAAGAACTTTGAAGAACGGTAGGCACTTATCTGTTGCGCGGGAAATGAAACGGTTGAGGGTTGCAACTCGGCAAGTGAGTCTTTGAACCTCCTTGACCGTCCTGGGAGACTCCATCTCAATCAAGGCCTTGATCTTTTCAGGGTTAGCTTCAATGCCCCGCTGACTGACCATAAAACCCAGAAACTTCCCAGATCCTACGCCGAAGGCGCACTTCTCTGGGTTGAGCTTCATTTGGTACTTGCGTAGCGTGCACGAAGGTCTCCCGCAGGTCGATCAGGTGATCAGTGGAGAGTTTGCTCTTGACTAGCATGTCGTTGATGTATACTTCCATATTCCAACCTATTTGGTGATGGAAAACGGCATTGACCAACCGTTGGTAGGTGGCCCCAGCGTTCTTCAATCCGAATGGCATTACTTGGTAATGGTAGGTACCTCGGTCGGTGATGAAGGATGTATGTTCTCGATCGGACGGGTGCATCAGGATTTGGTTGTAGCCAGAGAAAGCATCCATGAAGCTGAGCATTTGATGACCGGTCGTGACATCGACCAGCAGATCTATGCGGAGCAGAGGATAGCTGTCTTTGGGGCAAGCTCGGTTCAGGTCAGAGTAATCGACACAAAGTCGCCATTTGCCATTGTTCTTGCGGACGAGGACCACGTTTGACAACCATTTAGGGTAATCGACATTTTTGATGAATTGAGCCTCAAGGAGTTTGTCAACCTCTGCGGCTATAAGAGTATTGCGCTCCGGATGAAAGATGCGCTGTTTCTGGCGGTAAGGTCAGAAATGAGGTTCAATGCTGAGGCGATGAGTTATGAAAGAAGGGTCGATGCCTGGCATATCTGAATGAGTCCAGGCAAATACATCATTGTGCTCGGTCAAAAGGGCAGTAAGGTCGGCCTTAGCTTGGGGGGATAGCTGGCTGCCGATCTTAGCAGTTTTTATTCGGTTGGTGGGATCGATGGGAATCTCAATGAGCTCCTCCACCGGTTCGCCTCTGACCAGCTCGTCCTCATCTCGGGCGTCAAGTCCGTCAATGATCATGGCCTCCTTCAGCTTGACTTCCTTGAGTGAAGCGACATAACATTCCCTGGCTATGGTCTGCTCTCCCCGTACTATCCCGACCCCCTGGTCGGTGGGAAACTTTATGGCGAGGTGGTAGGTTGAAGTGATAGCTTGGAAAGCGTTGAGGGCGGTGCAACCGAGGATGATGTTGTAGGCAGAGGGACAGTCGACCACAAGGAAGGTGAGTAACTTGGTAGTCTGCCGTGGGTATTCGCCAATAGTGATGGGGAGGTCGATGGAGCCGATGGAGGTTACCCGGTCGCCAGTGAAACCGACCAAGGGGGTTTGGAGGGGGAACAAGCTTTCCTTCCCAATTTTGAGCTGGCGGAAGCAACTGAGGAATATGATGTCTGAGGAACTGCCGTTGTCGATGAGAACCCGTCTGACCTTATAGTGGGAGAGAAGGGCAGAAATGACGAGGGGGTCATCATGAGGATAACGGATGCCTGTACAATCGGCGTCCGTGAAGGTGATGGGCTCTGTCCACTGCTTGGGCTGCTTGGAAGGTCGGTCTACCGTGTCCACTGCTTTGTCCGAGCCTTGCCTTATTTTCCTGAGCTCTGCCTTCTGAGTGGAGCGGGATGGTCCGCCACAAGCGAGGCCACCAGAAATGACTCGGATTTCACCAACTGGCGGAGGGGGATTACCTGGGGGCCGAGGCTGTTGTGGAAGGCGGTCATGGCCTTGGTCAGGTTGGGCTGGCTGCCGAGGTGGGGTACGTCGGCGGTTGTTCCTAAGGGGCTCGGTTCTTTGCCTCTGTTATGGGAGGGTGTCCGTGAACCGGCTGAGACGCGCTTGACGAATGAGGGTTTCGACTTGATCCTTGAGGTTGATGCAGTCATCAGTGTTATGGCCGTGGTCTTGGTGGAAGCGACAATATTTGGACTGGTCTTTCCGGTTGGAAGGGGTTCGTGAAGGCAGAGGCTATTTGAGGGGGTAATCCCGTTGGATTTGGTGGAGGACTTGTTCCATGGGAGAGTTGAGGGGCGTGTACCGCTCGAACTGACTGGGCGGTCGGGCCGGTGTCGACCGGTCTGTGCTAGGAGGTCGGTCGGGATATTGGGGCGTTTGGCTGTTATACTGGGTGTTTCTGGGTTTCGAGTCTTTTCTTTTTTCTCTGGGGGTCGAATTTTTGGATATTGGATCCTGCCGAGCGGCTAGTGAATCTTCGGCATTTATATACTTCTGGGCCTTGGATAATAGGGCTGCCATGGAGGTCAGGGGGTTTTTGGAGAGGGAGAAAAGGAAATCGGACGATCGTAGTCCGGCCATGAAAGCCGTGAGGATGACCTTATCGTCATTCTCCGCTACTTGTAGGGCTTCGGTGTTGAAGCGGGTAACGAAGCTGCGCAGCGACTCCCCCTCGGTCTGACGGATATTGAGGAGTTGGGTTGTAGGGCGGCGTTGGCGCTGGGCTCCGATGAAATGGCTGAGGAAGGAGTCGCTGAGATGCTGGAAAGTGGAGACAGAGTCCGCTGGTAACTAACTGAACCACAGTCGAGCTGACCCCTTCAGTGTCACGGGGAAAGCCCGACACATGATCTCGTCAGGGAAGGCATTGAGGATCATGAGGGTACGGTAGGTCTCCAGATGGTCGACTGGGTCCGTCGTGCCGTCAAAGGAGTCAATGGTGGGCATCTTGAACTTGGCGGGCAAGGGTTTGTCCCGGATGGAGGCAACAAATGGTGAATTTGCCGTGGTAGAAGGTTTATGTTGAATATTCTGCATGACCCCTTAGAGTTGGAGCTTCATTGCGCGGAGCTCAGCGTCCCAGAAAGGAACGTGGTCACCATGGTCAGTCAATGGAGGCTGGACGTTGCTAGCCTCCCCTTCAGGGGCTGGTGCTACAACCGACGGGTGTGGGGGTGGTGGTGGATTTATATGTGGGTGGAGAGGTTGCAAACCTTCAAAGTTGGGTGGATGGAGTTGTGGAGCAGTATGGCTCGGGGCTCTTTCTTGGTTGGGGGCAATATCTGGAGGTGGATGAGGAGGCATTGGAAGGTTCCTTTGGAGTAAAGCATTTATCAAGGCCTGGTTTTGCTCGGCCATGCGGTTAATGCTGTTGGTAAGCTCGATAAAATACTGTGGTGGGTTGTTTGGATTGGGGGGGTCGGCTTGATGGTCGGCGGCATTATTGTGAGAAACCATGGATCTAGTCGTGACCATGCACTTTGACAGGTAGGAGAAAAAGGTGGTTGGAATAGGGCCTCCGGCGACAGTGAACACAACTGGCGCGAGGAGCAAAGCGTTCCCACAGACGGCGCCAACTGTTGATACAGTTTATCCTTGGTGAATGGAGCGAACTGGTCCAAGCTCCTCAAGTCCAAGCCCAAATGATCGAGCCCACCGGCGACCCTGCAAACAAGTTCAATGGGGAACGGGGTAGTCTCCCAGTGAACCCTCCGACGATCAAGTTAGGAAGAGAAGTAGAGTATATGGGAGAAAATTAGAGATAGAAAGCTTAACCTTTTTCTTGTCTACAACGTTCACTTATATCCTTTGGCAATCATTTCGTTGTCCCTTCCGACCTGCTCTCCTTGCCGAAAGCCTATGCTGTAGTTTACCTTGCTCAGGGTAAGGGGGTCCTGTTCCGGCGGAGAGGTGTTGTCGTAATAAATGCTGTGATGGGCTGCATTAATGGTGATGTGCAGTGGCAATAACTTTGCAGATCTTTGTTTGCTGATGTGACTCGTCCTTCACCCGCCACGTGTCTGAATGCCGTTGGTTCTTGATGCCATATTGGATTCCAGCTGTTCTGGACTCCATCGGCTGGGTTATGCATTGGGCCTCGAATGATGGGCTCGGGTTGCTTATAGTGGTTCATGGCCTTTGTGGGCCTGTCCATGTCAATTTTAATTATTTTTTTTGTTTGTTTTTTTATTTTTATTTTATCTTCAATAGACTTTTCACTTGTGTTACTTGTTTAAAATGCTTAATTAAAATATCAATGTGAAGGATACGTAATCAAAACACATAATCGATCATAAAAAGTGCAATGATATGCTGAGATTTATTTTAAATTTAAGCCTTCTATAACTAGGTTTAATTTCAACCTTTTTATTATATTTCTATAAATCATTCTGTATTTAGTATTGCAGTAATTAGATTGTTTGTTAATCTTTGTATTTTTCAGTTGAGAGAAATTATTATGATTGTTTTTATTCGTTCCAAAAAAAAAAAAAAAAAAATGGTTTAATTGTATTTAATTGATATCCATCAAATTGACTGCAATTATTTGTTTATTCTACACTTATGGATGATTTTTTTTATTTTAAAAAAAACAGATAATTTTCCCCCGTATCTTTCATAGGTATCCTTTCTTATATAATGTTCAAAATTTATTATTATTATTATTTTTAAATTCTAAACCTACAACTGTTTATATAAAAAGAATATTAGCCTGGTAAAGAACAATTAGAGTAGCTCAACCTCTTGTAGGATGAGGATATCATCAGTGATGACATTAGCCTTCAAAATTAAGTATATGCTTGTGTGATTACTCTCACTGAGTTTCCTTGACCATCATCCAAAGCTATAATTACCCACTAACTTCTCAGTTTCTATAACATTGAGGGCTGCTATATCAATTCTTAGGTGAAGAAAATAATAAATAATGTATAGTGGTTCTCTTTAAATATTTTATTTTTTTGGGTTAATTATACTAACACCATCTTAATTATTAATGAATATTATTATTCCTCTAATCTAAAAATCCGAATATATTGACCTGTCAATTATAAAAATCATACAAATCACCTTTTTCGAAAATGGTATTGAGAGAGTCAAAATGTACGAATTTAAAAATAAAGAAGATAAAAAATATTCCTCAATAATTAAGAGATTTTGAGGTAAATAACATTTTTTTTTCATGAGAGATGAGGACATCAATGACTGCATTGATGACTTAAGAACCATGCAATTTCTCTCTCATAAAACTTTCATCATAGTTAAATAAAGCCCATTGAGCTGCGACCAGAACCAAAAAATTGCAGCTCAAAAATCCTACCATGTATACCCTCTAAATAAATAAATAAATAATATCCTGCCATGTATTACTCCTATTTATATTAATTTATTCATTTTTTAAATTTTTTTGAAGAATTTACTTAAAAGAATTAATTGACATATTTTAATTTATGATTTTTTTTTTGGCAAAAATACATTATTTATTGATTCGATTAAAAGAGACATATTGAAAATGATAAATAATTTGAGACGGATGGAGTATAATGTCCTCAACGTATTTAATGAAGGGATAGAATAATTATTGTGCATTGGACGATGATTAATGTTAGTATAGATGTAAAAATTACAGTGAAATATATATATTAAAAAAAAAGAAAGTAAAGAGAAAAATAAAATATGTATTAAATTTTTTTTTTAAAAAAAATTCCCTAGTTCTTAACAAGTAAGCGGTAGTTAACAAGCCTCAAACAGAAAAATGATTTTACAAACATGTATTTTTGGGCACAAAAAAAGCCCCAAATAATTGAAATATATAAAACACTTTTTACTAATTTAAAAATAATTTCACCCAAACAAATTCTCAATTCGTCAAAATTTGAACTGCTTGTACTGGATCTTAAGAATGAATCTCCCGTAAGTTAGTTACCAGGTTAGATTTTGGCCCTGGCTTCCCTCCAGTTTAATGGTGTTGTTGAGCCCATGGAGGTCCACCACGGGTCTCATTTTGATAATTTGAACCGTGTAATGTGTAGAATTCGTCGAGTACTATATGTCTGTAAAAAATTACGTTGATTGGATATCGATAGTTACATGATCAAATCAGTTTTGTATAAAAAAAATAGATAGTGAAAAAATAAATGGTTGACAGAAAACTGATCTGATGAGAAAGCTATCGATATCCGATCAATGTAATTTTTTATAGACATATAATACTCGATAAGTTCTACATATTGAATAGTTCAGATTATTAAAATAAGACTCGTAATGAACTTCCACGAATCCAATAATATAACTGGAAACCACTGCCTAGATTTTCTAACATAAGATGTCAATTTTGCAACACATGAATCTCTTGACACATCTCTCAACTTTGACAATAATAACATAAGATGTCCATTTTGCAACACATGAATCTTTTGACACATCTCTCAACTTTGACAATAATTTTTTAAAATGCTTATTGGGTTTTTGAATAACATAATAGTAAGTCTTGATGAAACAATAAAACTTTTGTCCCATTCCTATTTTTATATGTTTTCACTCTATTTCTTGACAAGGCATGGAAAATTAGAAAGGTAATAAGACGGGTAGGAACGAGGCGATGTCAACGTAATTTTCACCACTGATCCTGAGAGACCATATTAAGGGATTGTGTGAAATGTTCTAAGCGTATTTTTTAATTTTATACGGAAAAATATATAAAAAAATAAAGAGATAATATGATAACAAAAAAAAAATGGTAAAAAATGTGCTATTTTAGGGGATGCCAGATAATCTAATATGATATAGGCTTGTTTTGGAAAGTTGGCTTTTAATCACTTTTTTTGATTTGTAGTAAAAATTAAAAGTTGGCTTTTTTGAATTTTTTATCGTTTGGGGAGTTGGTTTTTAGCCAATGGTGAAATTACAATTATACCCGTCATGGGTCAAAATGTGTTACACGGGTGGAGTTGTAAATATTTTAAACTAAATGGGGATAGTTTGGTCATTTTATTATGATTTGGCATCATAAACAAATATTAACTAAAAAAGTCAAAAGTAACTTTTTATCAACTTTTCAAATCATTTGTAAAGCCAAAAGTTTAGTTAAAAGTCAAAAAAATCACTTTTTACCATCTTTTCAAAATATCTCATAGTATAGATGATACAACACGTGATAGAAAATAATTGATGCATGAGTAATTGTTTGTTGAAAATATTAAAAAATGAGAGTTGTATATGAATACTTTGGTGTTTTATCAATAAATCTCATCTCACAAATAAGTATTCTAATTAGTTTTAAATTTTTTTATTGATCTGTTAAGTTTTATCAGTAGAGAGTTTATTTCCATGTGGTCCTATTTTTTATTTTGGTAGTGTTTTTGTATAAAGTTATACCATTTTATTAATATAACAGGTATAATGTGATACTCCAATATGATGTATTAATATGGCGCTTCAAAGATATGACACTTCAAAAAAAATTAAAACTCTTTAGTGTACTTTTTTTAAATGTGAAACGTGGCGGATATGATGTGACACTCTAAAACTTTTACTCTAAAAATAATAATAACTCATTAGTATACTTTTTTCAAACATAACAACGTGACAAGTATTATGTGACACTTCAAAAAAAAAAAAAAAACTACTTAGTGTATTTTTCTCAAACGTGACAATATGGCAGGTATGATGTAACACTTTAAAAAAAAAATACACTTCTCAGTATACTTTTTTTCAAACGTAACAATGTGACAAGTATGATGACACTCTAAAAAAATTAAAAATTCCTTAGTGTGCTTTTCCCAAACATGACAAGTGACACTCTAACGTGGTAGGTGTGATGTGACACTAAAAAAAAATTAAAATTTTTTTAATGTACTTCTTTCAAATGTGACGCTCTAACGTGACAGGTATAATGTGATACTAAAAAAACTTTTCAGTTTACTTTTTTCAAATATGACATTCCAATATGACAAGTAAATGAGTCATTACACATCTAAAAGGAAAGAAAAAAAAATATGAAACTATATGAATTATAAATTTAAAATATAAGACTAATTGATCAATCTAATTGATATAAGAGCGGCAGCGCGGGACAAAAAGTGACCCAAAAAAAAAAAAGGCAAATCAAATTTTGTCCCCCTCCCGTCTTTTTATTTGGACGGAATGAGATGATAGTCAAGAAAATCAAATTCTGTCCCCTGCTCATTTTTTTATTTGGACGGACTGAGGCAACAAATTATCATCCCTCTATGTGTGGCAATGTATAATTGTAATAAAAAAATAAAATAAAATGAAAGATTACTATTTTATGTGTCTTATGAAGACCTCATATATTGAGAATCAATGTCATTAAATGATTTTAGCTATATTATTTTCTACAAAACAATTTCATGGTCATACTATTTTCAACAATTTTTTTTAAAAATCATGGCTAATAATTTTTTTTTTAAATTTTTTATATAAAGATGAACACATCTAGATAAATATTATATAATGACAGGTATTGAATTATGAAAATCAAAACCCAAAAAACTTTAACTTGTTAAAGTTAATATATAAAGAGAGAAATACAGAGAAAATAATGTATCTATTGATGTTATTATTGATTGTATTATTGATACATATTATGTACATGGTTGGTCTCCTTTATATAGGAGATGTGGGTGGAGAGTAGGTGTAGTGGAGTAGGTGGAGTAGGTGGAGTTGTGTAGTGGAGTAGGTGAAGTGGAGGTGGAGTTGTGTAGTGGAGTAGGTGAAGTGGAGTAGTTTTAACAGCCACCCTCAAACTCAAGGAGGATAGACACAAACCAACTTGAGTTTGGAGAGAGTAACAAAACAGGAATCAATGTTGTGACAGTTTACAGGGTCATGTCGGACCGTTGTAGAGGCTAACCAGAATCAATGTCGGGATAGTTTATGGGGTCATGCCGGACCGTTGGAAAAGCTAACCGGAATCAATGTCGGGACAGTTTATGGGGTCATGCCAGACCGTTGTAAAAGCTAACCGGAATCAATGTCGGGACAGTTTATGGGGTCATGCCGGACCGTTGTAGAATACACTGTATGATGGTGTATATAGGCTGCCCAAATATATATATGTAGATATATATATCGAGCCCTCAAAAGTCGCACCCTCAAAAGGCGCGCCCACTGCATCAAAAGCCGTGCCCGACAGAAAGCATCGAGCGGCGAGCCATCAAAAGGCGCGCCAGACACGCGGCGATGCACGTGAGCGACAGAGCGGCGTGTCGGCCGCGTCGTCATTGTTGATATAAACCAATGCGGAGGCTGTGTAAACCAAACCAGGCTGAAACCTCTGAGCATTGTCATTCTGAAACATTTTGTAACCAACCCGTTCTGACATTACCAGTTGGAAATCGCTGCTTCTCTGAAACACTCATCAACCCAAAACATGGCTTCTTCTTCCCGTGGTCTACACACTCTCTTTCCAGACCTCAACGAGTCCACAAGAGAGATAACTGGTGCGGTTGCCCTTGAACCTCAACCAAGCGCCCCTGAGTTTGCGCCGTTGACCTTTTCTATGCGATCTGTGGAGCAAAGAATGGCAGCACAATCAGATATTGAGGCCAATCAGTATACATTGAAGTCATGTGTGGAGACGATGACGACAGTCACAAACTTGTCGCACCGGCTTCAAAGTAGGACAAATGAGGTGCAACAGTTAAACGCCCAACTGGCTCTGCTCCAGCGCATGTATAAGGATGCGCGAGCAGAAATATGTGTACTAAAGGTGGAAAACAAGGAGCTGAAGCGGAAGGCCACCGTGATGTTCTGATTTGGAGGTCCGCCATATGCTGCAGTGGAGGAGCAGGAGGGAGTGAACGTGCTCGGCGGCGCAGGAAACACAGAGGCAGCACTGTCAAGGGCCGCCCAGGACGGAGCCAAGAAGAAAAGACCGGCGGAAGAGGCGAAGAAGTGAGGTCGGTGGGTGGCCGTCTGCAGAAAAGAAAACAAATCTTTTGTTGTTGTGATGGTGGTCTTTGTTGTTGTTGGTGTTGGTTTTTTTTTTTTTTTTTGTGTGTTTTGGTGTAGAAATGTGATCGGGGTTGAACCCTGTCATGAATAAAACAAGTTTTTTTTTTTTTTTTGTGCAAATCATATGGCAGGAAGGACATAATACGGAGCAGAAATAATAATGGAAAAAAAGATTAAAAATAAAGTGAAAGAAAAAATAAAAAAAGAAAGAAATAATAATAATATATTTGAAATCAAAACGAGATAGTGAGGGACAAAGGAGATTGGTTCACGTGGATTTCTTGGCCGACGGTTTTGTTAAAACCTGCAATGGTGGTTGGTATTTTTTATTTATTTTTTATTTTTTTAATAATAATAATAATATATTAATGGCGAAAGCATGTGCCCTGGTGGGTTGGAAAGTGAAAAAATGAGAGAGAGAGAGAGTGGGGTACATGATGATGATGATGATAATAATAATAAAACGAATAAAAAAAAAATTGGTTTTGTGCAATGTTGTGGCTTTATTCAAAAAGTGAAAACTTTGTCCCTGAGTTGATAGAATTATGTAGAGAGAGAGAAAGAGCAGCAGCACCGTTGGCCTGGCTAGAGAGAGAGCTCATGCATGCGTGTATCTGTGTGTGATAGGAGAGAGAGAGAGGTGCCGAGAGGGAGAAGAGACAGTTCTGAACAGCCACCCTGCTCCCGTGTCTGTCTTTTTTTTTTTTTTTTTTTTTTTTTTTTTTTTTTTTTGCAGATGATGATCAACAGTGCTCCAAAACCAGAGAGAGAGAGAGAGATGGGTTGGGTCTGTGTTGTCTATCTGTGTGGAAGGTTGTGTGTGGATCAAGGCCCTCTCCCCATGTACATCGAGAGAGAGAGAGAGAGAGACCGTGTCTTGCATGGTTGAGAGAGTGCATGTGTATGGATCTTCCCTCAAAACCGTGTGTGTGTATGCATGGTGCATGGGCTGTGTGTGTGTGGTAGTGTGAATGGTGTGTAGCTTTATGTGTGGTGTGTGTGTGTATTGAAAACTCCAGCGGGCAGCGAAGGCAATGTTGCCGGCCGGCGTAGCTGGTGATAGAGTAACCGGAGGTGGAGTGGCCGGTGGTGGAGCTGAAACCGGCAGAGCGGACACCACAGGAGGTGTGGCCGGAGATTGACCTCCAATGCCGGCGACGACAATGCAGATAAAGCTACAACATAGATGGACCTGCGATCCATATCCACGGCCTCACTGGTGTGAAGGTGTTGATTATTCCTTCAGAGAGACAAGAGTTCAGTTCAGTTATGGAATTTGTGGCAGCGGAGTGAAGGTATGTGTAGAGGTCCGGCGGGCGGCCAAGGCGAGGCTGCCGCCCGCCGGTGAAGCAGAATGACTAGGTTGTTAACCTAGCTCTGATACCATGTTAAAATTAATATATAAAGAGAGAAATACAGAGAAAATAATGTATCTATTGATGTTATTATTGATTGTATTATTGATACATATTATGTACATGGTTGGTCTCCTTTATATAGGAGATGTGGGTGGAGAGTAGGTGTAGTGGAGTAGGTGGAGTAGGTGGAGTTGTGTAGTGGAGTAGGTGAAGTGGAGGTGGAGTTGTGTAGTGGCGTAGGTGAAGTGGAGTAGTTTTAACACAACTGATTAACCGCGACAAAATGGAACTGATTGGATCCATGATCATCTATCCCTTGTGTACCAGCTGCTTATATGTATCCAAGAGAAGACATATAGGTCATACTCAACCTTATTTAAAAGGATATTGCTATTTTAGTTCAAAAATTGTATATATTTTTTAAACTCAATGATGTAAAGAGAAAAAATAAGTGTGAGTAAGTTTTTTTTTTTTTTTTTTTTTTTTTTTTTTTTTTTTTGAGTTGGATTAAGAATATTATTGTTGCCTTATTTTTAAATGCGTCAAACCAATCTTTTGTAATACTAGGTATGTTTGACTTAGATTAATCTCTTTTTTTTTTTTTTAATGAATAAAACAAAAGGATGACTTGCTTTATATTTTTAACATTTTATTTTCTTCTAATATATAAAGGATTTGGATTGTCATGAAATTTGGATGAAGTCATAAAACTTAACTCAAACCTATAGGGAAAGTCTATAGTACATTTTGTATAAAAAATGTACGGTACATACAAAATCAATGGTTAGGATTGAGCCACATCATTAAAAGTGACCTGCTAAACAGGTCACTTTTTATAGTTATGAGCTAAAATCATATTTCTTCATAACTATAATCAAATTGATCATAACTTAGCTATAACTACATCTCATAACCAACACCATTTTGTTCATAACTAATATCACATATTTCATAACCACATCTCATAACCAACACCATTTTAGTCATAACTAACATCACATATTTCATAATCATAATCACATATCTCATAACCAACACCACTTTGATCATAACAAATATCACATATCTCATAACTATTGATCACATATCTCATAACCACATCTCATAACCAATCCCTTTGAGTCATAACCAACATCACATATCTCATAACCACTAGTCACATATCTCATAACCAACACCTTTTTGTCATAACTAATATCACATATCTCATAACCACTAATCACACATCTCATAACTACTACCCACATATATCATAACCACATCTCATAACCAATCCCTTTGAGTCATAACCAACATCACATATCTCATAATTACTAGTTACATATCTCGTAACCAACACCTTTTTGTCATGACCAATATCACATATTTCATAACCACTAATCACATATCTTATAATTAACACCTTTTTGCTTATAACCACATCACTTTGATCATAACCAACATCACATATCTCATAACTACTAGCCACATATCTAATAACCAACATCACATATCTCACAATCACTAGTCACATAACCAATATCTCATAACTCATAACCATTAATACATATAGCATAACCACACCCTTTGACACCACTTTGCTCATAACCATTACTCACATATCTCATAACCACTAACACATGTAGCATAACCAAATACCCTTTGACACCACTTTGCTCAAACCATTACCCACATATCTCATAACTACTAACACATATAGCATAACCAAATACCCTTTGACAGCACTTTGCTTATAACCAATACTCACATATCTCATAACCACTCATAACTATTACCCACATATCTCATAACCACTAACACATGTAGCATAACCAAATACCCTTTGACACCACTTTGCTCATAACCATTACCCATATATCTCATAACCACTCATAACCATTACCTACATATCTCATAACCACTAACACATATAGTATAACCAAACACCCTTTGACACCACTTTACTCATAACCATTACCCACATATCTCATAACCACTCATAACCATTACCCACATATCTCATAACCACTAACACATATAGCATAACCAAACACCTTTTGACACCACTTTGCTCATAACCATTACTCACATATCTCATAACCACTCATAACCATTATCCACATATCTCATAACCACTAACACATATACCATAACCAAACATCCTTTGGCACTACTTTACTCATAACCATTACCCACATATCTCATAACCACTAACACATATAACATAACCAAACACCTTTTGACACCACTTTGCTCATAACTATTACCCACATATCTCATAACCACTCATAACCATTACCCACATATCTCATAACCACTAACACATATAGCATAACCAAACACCTTTTGACACCACTTTTGTCACGACCCAAACCCGGCCCTATGGGTTTAGCACCGTAACCGGCCAGTAATCCGAGATTACCGAAGGCCTGCCTAACAGTAATACAGTAAAACAGAGTACAGGGCCTGGCGGAAGCCAATACAGTAATTAAATAGTGTCCATTGAGCTGTGGCAGTCTGTATGCCAAAAAGATTTTTCATACATTTATACATAAACAGTACAGAGCAGTATACACAATATTTACAATCATTCAGACTAGGGACTCAACCCTATATAACAGTACAGTAACACTCGGTCTATACAGAACAGTAAAACAGTACAGAAGGGGGAATTGTAAAAGACCCCTAAGCCTTAACAGATAGGCTCGGAACCTCGCAGTGAGGCACATAGGCTGGCTTGACAAAACTGGAGTTACCCTGACGCTCCTAGCTGCGGTCTGGTGCCTGTACACCTACATATATATATAAACAGTGAGCTAAAGCCCAGTGAATAACATAATGCGTAAAGGGGTTTAGAATGAATGTCCTTACGGTAATGAAAACAGTTCAATTCAATCAGTATTTCAGTTGTTCAGTACAGTAAACAGTCATATGTGGTACATCCATTAGCATAACAGTAACAGTAGGTCTTAAAAGACCGAACAGTAATGATGGCCATCAGTCAGTAAACAGTAGTGGTTCCACGAGGGAACCGACAGAGATTTCTGTCTCAGTAACAGTAAACAGTAGGTACTAAGGATGCCACAGTACAGTTCAGAAATAAAGGACATACATTCATTCAGTAATACCAGTTCAGTAAACAGTTCAGTTCAGTATTCAAAAGGTATCAGTTGAACATATCTTTACACAATTGTTACTCACAGAGTTCTGGGCTACAGTATGCTAGAGCGTGTCTCCCCAGTTGCCAACCCTACACAGTTCACAGGTTGAACACACACTAAGCTACACAGTTAGGAAAGATTAACAACTTAATCCCTAATGCCTCGGTGTGTTCTACATCTATATCCTCAACAAGATGTCTTAAACTAGGCCTAAGAATGCCTAGGATGGGATGAGGATGCAAAGATGTACACTTAAAAGCATTTTCAGAAAAACAGAGTTCCGCTCGAGCTCAGGTTTCCCCGCTCGAGCGGCAATGCAACAAAGGTACACGCTCGAGCGTAAACATTCCCGCTCGAGCGTACTGTAAAAGTACTGGGTGGGTGAAATCTACGCTCGAGCTCCCAGTCCTCTGCTCGAGCGGACTGCAAAACAGTGCAGAGAGATGCTGGATGCTCGGATTCCACGCTCGAGCGGCACTTCCCCCGCTCGAGCGGAAGTGCGAAATCTGGAAAACCCAGATTGCACCTCCAAGCTCCAAAACCAAGTTCAAAAGCATCAAAACTCGACCTCTTGGGCTAAATTTCCAGAAAACACATGTAAACTCATAGTTAAACATGATTCAAAACTCAATTTGAGAAATCAAAGCCCAAGGGTGTTTTATTCAAACCCGATTTCAAACCATTTTCCAAGGACAATCCTCAAACATGACATGCATGATCTTTAAATCATTTTCAAAGCTTTAATGCTGTTTCAAAAGAGCTCAAACCTTCAAAAACAAGACGAACTCATACAGTATGACCAGAAGATGGACATGCATGTGAGGTATTATGAACTACAACCTCAAAACTCTAATATATGTACATGCATGCAACAATCAAGCTTCAATTCAACAACAACGAACCAAAACAAGACTTAGTTCTACAATGAAGCATGAATCATGCAAGAACAACTCAAGGACACCATTAAGATGATGAATGATCTACCTTAGGTGTAGAATTAGAAGTGAGGGAGCTCAAATAGGCAGATACACTTCAATTTCAAGCAATTCTTCAAGCTGACTAAGCCAAACCCCCAAGAACAATTCTATTCTCTCCCTCTCTCCCTCAAGGTCGGTGATGTGCTCAAAATGAGCTGAAGAAATGTTTTGATAAAGCATACACAAGGCTCAAATATGAGTAAACAAAGGCCCCACTAGATGGCAAAAGTGTAATTACGTCAAACTCTTTAATTAGCTTATTTTAATCTAATTTAATCATACCCAATCAGTTTTCAGGTGAATACACCATAAAATCACATTAATTACGAGGGTCATGGAACATCAATCGGTTTCTAATTCGGCCGCCGATAAGGCCTTCAATTAACAGTTTAAACATATAAGCATGAACAGATAATCATACAGTCAAACAGATAGAATGCAATTTAACTAACATATACTCAATCAATTCGGTTTCCAATTTCAGTCAGTCAGTTCAGTACTTTAATCAGTTCAATTATCAGTCATAATCAATTCAGTTTAACGATAATCGATGGTTATCGGTAATCAATCAGTCATAAGTCGGTAAACAGTATGAGGGTTGTTACAGTCTCCCCTCCTTATAAGGAGTTTAGTCCTCTAAACTCGAGTTACCTTCATTCTGGAAGAAAACAGGATTCAGAGGAAACAGTTCAGGATATCGTTTGGCCATGTCATCTTCCCTTTCCCAAGTGGCATACACGCCACCGTGGTTTTGCCAGTCAACTTTCACTAACGGGATCTCTTTGTTCCTCAGTTTCTTGATTCGTCTGTTTACAATCTGTATAGGCCGTTCCTCGTAAGTGTAGTCATCACTCAACACTACGTGGGTAGGCTCTATTACATGGAAGGGATCCCGGAGATAACCTCTTAACATAGAAATGTGGAAAACATTATGCATGTGTTCCATTTCAGGAGGAAGCGCAACTTGATACGCCACCGGATTGATTTTCTCGATAATCTCATACGGTCCGACATATCTCGGCGCTAACTTGCCTTTGACTCCAAAACGAGTCTGGCCTTTCATTGGTGTCACTTTCACAAAAACGTGATCACCCACTTCATACTCTCTGTCCCGTCTTCTGACATCTGCATAACTTTTCTGTCTGCTCTGTGCAGTTTTCAGTCTCTGTTGTATCAGTTTCACTTTCTCAGTCGTTTCATACACAATCTCGGGCCCGAGCAAAGGCCCATCTCCAACTTCTGCCCAGCAAATTGGAGACCTACATTTCCTGCCATACAATGCCTCGAAAGGCGCCATACCTATACTTGAATGGTAACTGTTATTGTAGGCGAATTCAACTAATGGCAGATGACTTTCCCAGTCTCCCTGAAAATCAAGGACACACATTTTCAGTAAAACCTCCAGAGTTTGGATGGTCCTTTCTGACTGTCCATCTGTCTGAGGATGATAGGCACTACTCAGCCTCAATTCAGTACCCAATGCAGTCTGTAGGCTTTGCCAAAACCTCGATGTAAACTTCGAATCCCTGTCAGAAACAATAGACACAGGCACTCCATGCAGTCTCACAATCTCATCAATATAAATCACGACCAATTTATCCGCATTATAAATTGTCTTGACAGGTAAGAAGTGAGCAGATTTAGTCAGTCTATCAAAAATAACCCAAATTGAATCCATACCTTTCCTGGAGCGAGGTAACCCAACGATAAAATCCATCGTGATATGCTCCCATTTCCATTCTGGTATGGGTAGGGGTTGCAATAACCCAGCGGGTCGTTGATGTTCCGCTTTGACCTGTTGGCAATGAAGACATTTGGATACAAAATCAGCAATTTCTTTCTTCATTCCCGGCCACCAGAAATTCTGTTTTAGATCTTGGTACATTTTCGTATTCCCCGGATGGATAGACAATTTTGAATTGTGGCCTTCTTGCAGAACTCTTCTTTTCAGTTCAGTATCATTCGGTACACACAGTCTTTCATGAAATTTCAGTACATTGTTCTTAAATTTGAATCCCGGTCTCGGTTTAGATTCTCTTTCTTCGATGATCTTTTTCAAGAAGTCATCCAGTTGCTGTTTCTCTTTAATCTCCTCAATCAGCGCCGGTTGAGCAGAAATAGCAGCTAAGATTCCACCTTGTTCTCGTAAAACAATTTCGATTTCAGATTTTTCAAGGTCACAAAGCAACTCTTTCTGTCCTGTAAGCAAACAGGCTAAGTTTCCAATCGATTTCCGGCTCAATGCATCGGCAACGGTATTGGCTTTTCCCGGATGGTACAAGATCTGTAGGTCATAGTCTTTAATCAGTTCCAGCCATCTCCGCTGTCTCATGTTCAGTTCTTTCTGTGTGAAGAAATACTTTAAGCTCTTGTGGTCGGTGTATACTTCACATGTCACCCCGTACAGATAGTGACGCCAGATTTTCAGTGCAAATACTACTGCAGCAAGTTCCAGATCATGGGTCGGGTAGTTCTTTTCGTGCGGTCTCAGTTGTCGGGAAGCATAAGCAATAACCTTCCCATTCTGCATTAAAACACATCCCAAACCCTTATGAGAAGCATCACTAAATACAGTATAACCATCCGTACCTGATGGTAAGGTCAAAACCGGTGCAGTCACAAGTCGAGTTTTCAACTCTTGGAATGCTGATTCCCTTTGGTCAGTCCAGTCAAATGATGTCCCCTTCTGAGTTAACTGAGTCAATGGTAGGGCAATCTTGGAGAAATCTTTGACAAATCTTCTGTAATATCCAGCCAATCCTAAAAAGCTTCGGACTTCAGTCACATTTGTTGGTCTAGGCCAGTTCACTACAGCTTCAATTTTCTGCGGATCAACAGAAATCCCATCTTTGCTAACAACATGCCTCAAAAACATAACATGGTCAAGCCAAAATTCACATTTAGACAGCTTAGCATACAGTTTCTGTTCCCTTAAGGTTTGTAGGGCAAGTCTCAGATGATGTTCATGTTCTTCTATACTCTTGGAGTAAATCAATATGTCATCAATAAATACAACAATAAAGTCATCAAGGTACGGTTTAAAAATTTTGTTCATGAGGTCCATAAATGCAGCTGGGGCATTCGTGACTCCGAATGGCATAACTAAAAATTCATAATGTCCATACCTCGTTCTAAAAGCAGTTTTATCAATGTCATCTGATTTAACTTTCAACTGATGGTATCCGGATCTGAGATCAATCTTCGAAAATACTTTAGCACCCTGTAATTGATCAAACAGGTCATCAATACGCGGTAATGGGTATTTATTCTTTACAGTTACCTTATTCAGTTCACGGTAGTCAATGCACAGTCTCAGTGAGCCATCTTTCTTCTTGACAAACAAAACAGGAGCACCCCATGACGAAGTGCTAGGTCTGATGAACTTTTTGTCTAACAGTTCTTGCAATTGCCCTTTCAGTTCTTTCAGTTCAGTTGGAGCCATTTGGTAAGGAGCTTTAGAAACTAGTTGTGTTCCGGGAATCACATCAACGGTAAATTCAATCTCCCTGTCAGTCAAATCTCCTGGAAGATTATCTGGAAAAACATCTGGAAATTCCCTGACTATAGGAACACAATTCACATCAATTTTAACACTATCATCAGTAGACGCAGTCAGCACAGAACACAGATACCCTTTACACCCCTTCCTAATTAATTTAACAGCTTTCACTGACGAAATCAAATACGGAGGAGGTACTACTCCACTCCCATTAAACACAAATTCAGGCAAACCAGGTGGACGGAAAACAACTTGCTTGGTCACACAGTCAATAGTGGCATGATATTTTTGTAACCATTCCATCCCCAATATTACGTCAAAATGATCAATGTTCAATGGCAGTAAATCAATAAACAGATGCATATCCCCAACAAGGATTTCACATGCGGGGTACATATAAGCACATGTCATGGACCCTCCTACGGGTGATGATACGGCTAGCAGATAGTTCATAGGTTCTAAGGGTCTATTCAATTTTCGTGAGAAAGCATGCGATACATAAGAATGTGTAGACCCCGAATCAATCAATACATATGCATTTTGTGTACAAATAGAGAGAATACCTGACACAACGGTCTCAGTATTTTGCACGTCTCCCAGTACTAGGGCGAACACTCGGCCCTGCCTCATGGGCTCTTTCCCGGTAGCTCTGGGGTTAGGCTTTGGTGCTACAGTTGATGCTGCTGCGCTTGGTGCAGCTTTACTACTGGCTTGTGGAGCAGAGGGGCAGTCTTTAACCATGTGGCCCACCTTGCCACACCTGTAACAGGCTCCAGATATTCTGTAGCAGACCCCCTTGTGCTTCTTGCCACACTCAGGACAGGGTGGTATGAACCCACTCCCTTGGCTGGGGCTAGTTGTCGACCCCGTATTCTGTTTCTTGTTGGCTGGGTTGCGCTTGCCTTTCTTGAATTTGAAACCCTGCCTTTTACCATGCCATTTGGTTGTTGGTGTTTCAGATTGTTTCACTGCTGCAATGTTCGACTCGGCCATCAATGCCCGGTCGAGAACACCCACAAAAGTCGGTAGTTTCAAGACATTTATTCGATCAAGGATTGCAACATTAAGGCCACCTTCGAATTTCCTGGCCTTCTTATACTCAGTATCCACCATATGCGGTGCATAACGGGCAAGTTCAGTAAATTTTGTTTCGTATTCGGCAACCGACGTGGTGCCCTGTTTCAGTTGTTCAAACTCAGTTACTTTCCTATCCCTGACACATTGTGGGAAGTACTTTTCAAAGAAGGACTCCTTGAACTGAGCCCAAGTCATAACAGTATTTGTATCACGGATCAACATCCACCACCTTCTAGCCTCTTCTTGTAGGGTGAAGGTAGCTAACAATACTTTGTTCGCTTCTGAGCACGGAAACACTTCGAATAATTTTTCTATTTCCAGAACCCAAGCTTCAGCTTTTAACGGTTCAAGGCCTCCCTGAAAGGATGGCGGTTTCATTTTGCTGAACTTCTGGGTCAGAGCAATTATATCCCCATCATTCACATTCACATTAGGTTCCGGCTGTACCGGAGGAGGAGGAGGCTGTTGGTTCTGTTGTTCAAGTCTAGCAGTTATCAGTTCCATCATTCTTTCCATTCTTTCCATTCTTGCCTCAGTAGATGAGGACTCAGTAGGAATGGCAATGGGGGGCAATGGGGTGGATATTAATTCCCCATCCCCATTCCCCTATAATAAATTTTCCCCATTCCCCATTCCCCATTCCCCATGGGTACCACCCTCTCCATTTTTTAATGGGTATGGATTTTCCCCAACCCACTTTAATCCCCATTTTTATTTTTTATATTTAATGTTAACAACCACTTTTCTTTTTTTTTTTTTTTTTTCTTTTTTTTTTTCTTTTTTTTTTTTAAGGTTCACAACAAAAACTAAATATACCTTCAATCTTTTTTCTTTCTTTTTAAATATATTTAATGTTAACAATTTTTTTTTTTTATTTTTTTATTTTTTTATTTTTTTATTTTTTAAGGTTCACAACAAAAGTTAAATATACCTTCAATCTTTTTTCTTTCTTTTTTAATATATTTAATGTTAACATTTTTTATTTATTTATTTATTTATTTATTATTTATTTATTTATTTTTTTAAGGTTCACAACAAAAGTTAAATATACCTTCAATCTTTTTTCTTTCTTTTTTAATATATTTAATGTTAACAATTTTTTTTTTTTTTTTTTTATTTAAGGTTCACAACAAAAGTTAAATATACCTTCAATCTTTTTTCTTTCTTTTTTAATATATTTAATGTTAACAACCTTCTTGTTTTTCTTTTGTCTTTTTTTTATAAAGGTTTTACCTAAATATACCTTCAATCTTTTTTCTTTCTTTTTTAATATATTTAATGTTAACAACCTTCTTGTTTTTCTTTTGTCTTTTTTTTATAAAGGTTTTAGCTAAATATACCTTCAATCTTTTTTCTTTCTTTTTTAATATATTTAATGTTAACATTTTTTATTTATTTATTTATTTATTTATTATTTATTTATTTATTTTTTTAAGGTTCACAACAAAAGTTAAATATACCTTCAATCTTTTTTCTTTCTTTTTTAATATATTTAATGTTAACAATTTTTTTTTTTTTTTATTTAAGGTTCACAACAAAAGTTAAATATACCTTCAATCTTTTTTCTTTCTTTTTTAATATATTTAATGTTAACAACCTTCTTGTTTTTCTTTTGTCTTTTTTTTATAAAGGTTTTAGCTAAATATACCTTCAATCTTTTTTCTTTCTTTTTTAATATATTTAATGTTAACAACTTATTTTTTTATTTTATTTTTTATTTTTTTAAGGTTCACAACAAAAGCTAAATATACATTCAATCTTATTTTATTTTATTTGGTTCAACAACAAAATCAAATGCACATTAATTAATTAATTAAAAAGTTTGTTTTATAATAATCAAATATATAATTTTGAGAAAATCAAAAAGTTTGTTTGAAGAAAGTGTTATAAGACTCATATTAAATTGCATTAAGGCATAAACAAGGAATTGTTAGCCACAGACAATTTAGACATTAAACCATCTTTCTCTTAGCAAATTTGAACAATTCATTTTAATTTATCCAAAATCTAATTATACCTTTAACAAATCTGAACCACTCATTTTAAGATATCTATGCATTACCACACCCAATCCATCCTCCATCTTTTTCCTTTAGTCCCCCACGAATTTTGTTGTGAATCTTAAAAATTAAAAAAAAAATGGTTGTGAACCTTAAAAATAAAATAAAAAAAGATTAGAGGTATATTTAGCTTTGGTTGTGGATCTAAAAAAAAAAAAAAAAAATGGTTGTGAACCTGAAAAAATAAATAAATAAAAAAAAGAAAAAAGATTGAATGTATATTTAGTTTTAGTTGTGAATCTTAAAAAAAAAAAAAAATGGTTGTGAACCTGAAAAAATAAATAAATAATAAAAAAAAAAAGATTGAATGTATATTTAGTTTTAGTTGTGAATCTTAAAAAAAAAAAAAAATGGTTGTGAACCTGAAAAAATAAATAAATAAAAAAAAGAAAAAAGATTGAATGTATATTTAGTTTTAGTTGTGAATCTTAAAAAAAAAAAAAAAAAAAAAAAAAAAAAAAAAAAAAAAAAAAAAAACATATGGGGAAATTAGTGGGTACCCATCCCCAACCCATCCCCTGTGGGTATTTAAAGAATATCACCTACCCTACCCAATGGATAAGAAAAAGAGGGGAAAACCCATGTATTTGGGTTGGGTCTCCATGGATACCCACAGGGTAGGTTATCCATTGCCATCCCTAGGACTCAGGTTCATTTGCATTGTCCATTTCACTATAAGCAGTTATAACAGTTTTAAACATAAGCAGTCATTTGTTTAACAGTTTACCACATGAGTATGTATTCAGTCATAACATAACCACACACCTATCATGCTCATGAGATGCCCTAATCACTTTTCTAGGACACCCTATAGCTCATTTGGACACGTGTGTGCGGTATAACTCGTGGTAAGTATCGCTCTGATACCGCTCTGTCACGACCCAAACCCGGCCCTATGGGTTTAGCACCGTAACCGGCCAGTAATCCGAGATTACCGAAAGCCTGCCTAACAATAATACAGTAAAACAGAGTACAGGGCCTGGCGGAAGCCAATACAGTAATTAAATAGTGTCCATTGAGCTGTGGCAGTCTGTATGCCAAAAAGATTTTTCATACATTTATACATAAACAGTACAGAGCAGTATACACAATATTTACAATCATTCAGACTAGGGACTCAACCCTATATAACAGTACAGTAACACTCGGTCTATACAGAACAGTAAAACAGTACAGAAGGGGGAATTGTAAAAGACCCCTAAGCCTTAACAGATAGGCTCGGAACCTCGCAGTGAGGCACATAGGCTGGCTTGACAAAACTGGAGTTACCCTGACGCTCCTAGCTGCGGTCTGGTGCCTGTACACCTACATATATATATAAACAGTGAGCTAAAGCCCAGTGAATAACATAATGCGTAAAGGGGTTTAGAATGAATGTCCTTACGGTAATGAAAACAGTTCAATTCAATCAGTATTTCAGTTGTTCAGTACAGTAAACAGTCATATGTGGTACATCCATTAGCATAACAGTAACAGTAGGTCTTAAAAGACCGAACAGTAATGATGGCCATCAGTCAGTAAACAGTAGTGGTTCCACGAGGGAACCGACAGAGATTTCTGTCTCAGTAACAGTAAACAGTAGGTACTAAGGATGCCACAGTACAGTTCAGAAATAAAGGACATACATTCATTCAGTAATACCGGTTCAGTAAACAGTTCAGTTCAGTATTCAAAAGGTATCAGTTGAACATATCTTTACACAATTGTTACTCACAGAGTTCTGGGCTACAGTATGCTAGAGCGTGTCTCCCCAGTTGCCAACCCTACACAGTTCACAGGTTGAACACACACTAAGCTACACAGTTAGGAAAGATTAACAACTTAATCCCTAATGCCTCGGTGTGTTCTACATCTATATCCTCAACAAGATGTCTTAAACTAGGCCTAAGAATGCCTAGGATGGGATGAGGATGCAAAGATGTACACTTAAAAGCATTTTCAGAAAAACAGAGTTCCGCTCGAGCTCAGGTTTCCCCGCTCGAGCGGCAATGCAACAAAGGTACACGCTCGAGCGTAAACATTCCCGCTCGAGCGTACTGTAAAAGTACTGGGTGGGTGAAATCTACGCTCGAGCTCCCAGTCCTCTGCTCGAGCGGACTGCAAAACAGTGCAGAGAGATGCTGGATGCTCGGATTCCACGCTCGAGCGGCACTTCCCCCGCTCGAGCGGAAGTGCGAAATCTGGAAAACCCAGATTGCACCTCCAAGCTCCAAAACCAAGTTCAAAAGCATCAAAACTCGACCTCTTGGGCTAAATTTCCAGAAAACACATGTAAACTCATAGTTAAACATGATTCAAAACTCAATTTGAGAAATCAAAGCCCAAGGGTGTTTTATTCAAACCCGATTTCAAACCATTTTCCAAGGACAATCCTCAAACATGACATGCATGATCTTTAAATCATTTTCAAAGCTTTAATGCTGTTTCAAAAGAGCTCAAACCTTCAAAAACAAGATGAACTCATACAGTATGACCAGAAGATGGACATGCATGTGAGGTATTATGAACTACAACCTCAAAACTCCAATATATGTACATGCATGCAACAATCAAGCTTCAATTCAACAACAATGAACCAAAACAAGACTTAGTTCTACAATGAAGCATGAATCATGCAAGAACAACTCAAGGACACCATTAAGATGATGAATGATCTACCTTAGGTGTAGAATTAGAAGTGAGGGAGCTCAAATAGGTAGATACACTTCAATTTCAAGCAATTCTTCAAGCTGACTAAGCCAAACCCCCAAGAACAATTCTATTCTCTCCCTCTCTCCCTCAAGGTCGGTGATGTGCTCAAAATGAGCTGAAGAAATGTTTTGATAAAGCATACACAAGGCTCAAATATGAGTAAACAAAGGCCCCACTAGATGGCAAAAGTGTAATTACGTCAAACTCTTTAATTAGCTTATTTTAATCTAATTTAATCATACCCAATCAGTTTTCAGGTGAATACACCATAAAATCACATTAATTACGAGGGTCATGGAACATCAATCGGTTTCTAATTCGGCCGCCGATAAGGCCTTCAATTAACAGTTTAAACATATAAGCATGAACAGATAATCATACAGTCAAACAGATAGAATGCAATTTAACTAACATATACTCAATCAATTCGGTTTCCAATTTCAGTCAGTCAGTTCAGTACTTTAATCAGTTCAATTATTAGTCATAATCAATTCAGTTTAACGAAAATCGATGGTTATCGGTAATCAATCAGTCATAAGTCGGTAAACAGTATGAGGGTTGTTACAACTTTGCTCATAACTATTACCCACATATCTCATAACCACTAACATGTATAGCATAACCAAATACCCTTTGACACCACTTTGCTCGTAACCATTAGCCACATATCTCATAACCACTAACACATATAGCATAACCAAACACCATTTGACACCACTTTGCTCATAACCATTACCCACATATCTCATAACCACTAACACATATAGCATAACCAAACACCCTTTGACACCACTTTACTCATAACCATTACCCACATATCTCATAACCAACATCACATATATCATAGCTACTAATCACATATCTCATAACCAAACACCCTTTGACTTATAACTATACCACTCTGCTCATAACCAAAATCACATATCTCGTAATCACTAATCATATATCTCATTACCTTTACCCACATATATTATAACCACATCTCATAACTAGCACCCTTTGTTTCATAATCAATATCACATATATCATAACTACTAATCATATATCTCAAAACCACTACCCACATATAGGGGTATAAATTTAGCCCATGAGCTCGCGGCACACCCCAAGTCCGCTCGTGCCCTGGGTAGGCCTAACTAGGCTTGAGTCTAAACCCAACCTAAGACCTTGAGCTATGTGTTCTAGAGCCCGACCCGACCCTGGTGTGTTATGGAGTGTGACCCATCCCGTGAGATCAACCCGAAATTTTCTTTCCCATCTAGCTCGACCTGACCCCAATGGCTCCTTGCCCCCATTGTCAGTGCAATGGTAAAAAATTTAAATCAAAACAATTTGAAAGAGTCATAAAACTGTTAATTCCACCAACAATCAATTTTATTTTTTTTTATTTTTATATATATAAATTAACTCCTCCCTCCCAAGTCCTATAAATACCACCCCTCTCACATTTTATTTCTCACAACAAATTTGTCTCTCAAACTCTCATTCTCTCTAAACTCTCATACATATACAAATCTTTGGCCGTAGTTATGATTTTATCAATTTGTACATATCTTATAGAACTGTTGAAAATGAATATTACGATTTTGTTGTACTGTTTTGCTATCTCAGCTCTCTTCATCTATCAAACATCTCTCTAATTCCTTACTATCATTGTAGATATCTCCGATGTTCCTTATCAGAAACAACACCATCTTTGACATTATTTTCACAGACGACAAGTCCGTTCAGTCTCTCTTACTCATATTCCCTTTCCTTTCGCTCTATTGGTTAATTTTCTCTAACTCTCATTTCTGTTCCATGGCTATAAGTCCTGGATTAAATTACTTGATTATTGTCATTACATTCTGTGTTTATCTGTATCATTAGAGATCCTGATTGGTGATTAAATTATTTAAAAAATTTAGATGTTTTTGTTACACCAATTAGTGGATAGTTACATAATTTTTGGTTAATGTTATGAAATTTTGGAAATTAGTTACGACATTTGTGATTTTTTAGAATTTTAAACAATTTCGTTACGCCAATTAGTGATGCAGTTATGTATTTTTTATTTTATATCACAAAACTTTGTGACTTGATTACAATATTATGGTCTGTTTGGTAACTATTCCGTTTTTAGTTTTCAGTTTATATTTATAAAAATTTTAAAAGCTGTCATAAAAACTTGTTTGATAATTTTTTTTGGTTTATAAGGTGTCGTTTGGTAACACTTACGTTTTCAGATTTCTGTTTATATTTACAAAAATTTAAAAAACTCAAATAAAAACTTATTTGGTAAAATTTTTGATTTATAAATCAGTGGTCTCAGTCTATAAATTTGGCCAAAAAATGAAAATACAAAAAATATGTTTCCGTTTTGAGTTTTTTTTTTTTTTTTTACCACCCAACACTAACCACCACCCGCCACCATTTTCCACTACCGTCTTCCGCCACCACCACCCACCCCCTACCACCACCTGCCACCACCACCTACCACCCGCCACCATCACCCACCAGCCACCACCGACCTATCACCCACTCACCACCACCACCACCCACCCCTCACCACCACCACCACCACCTACTTGCCACCACCACTCATCACTTACCTGCCACCACCATCCACCACCTGACACCACCAACTACCCACCACTACCAGCCACCTGCCACCCACCCACCCGCCACCCACCTGCCACAACTACCCACCACCCACCACCACCACCCAGTCGCTACCACCCATCACCCGCCACCGTCACCCACCCACCCACCATCACCACCCACCATCACCCGTCATCCTTCACCCACTTGCCACCACCCACTTGCCACCACCACCACCACCACCACTACCACCATCACCCACTTGCTACTGCCCACCACCCGCTACCATCACCCACCCGCTACCACCCACCATCTGCCACCCACTGCCACTACCACCACTACCACCCACTCGCTATCACCCATCACCCGCCACCGTCACCCACCCATCCACCGTCACCACTTTCCACCACCGTCTTCCGCCGCCACTTGCCATTTCTCACTCTTTTTTATATTTTTAAATTTTTTTAAACATTTTGTCAATTACCAAACACGTTTGTAGTTTATGTTTTTCTAAAAATAAATAAAAATCAGTTTATAAAATTTTTGTAAACATAAACTGAAAACGTAAACGTTACCAAACATAACCTAAATGATTGTCTCAGTTTATAAATTTGAGGGAAAAACGTAAACTAAAAAAATGAGTTTACGTTTTCAGTTTTCAATTTTTTTTTTCAATTAATTTATTTTCAATTATTTTTTTCAAATGATTTTTTTTGAAATAATTTTTTTTCCAAATAAATATTTTTTTAATTATTATTTTTCAATTAATTTTTTTTTTCAATTAACTTTTTTTTTCAAATAATTTTTTTTTTCAATTATTTTTTCAATTAATTATTTTTTTTCCCAATTAATTTTTTTTTCAATTATTTTTGTAATTAACTTTTTTCAATTATAATGTGTGTGATCCCATTGTTATAAATAATAAAAATAAATATAAATATTTTAGGCCTGAACAAACATATTTTTTAGTTTATGTTTTTAAAATTTTATAAACATTTGTTCAAACCAAACGCGTTTGTAATTTATGTTTTTCTAAAAATAAACGAAAACCAATTTATAAAATTTTTGTAAACATAAACTAAAAACGTAAATATTACCAAACACTACCTTATGGTTTCTAAAATTTTGTCTATTATGTTTACGCCAATTTATAGTGTGATTATACATTTTGTAATTGATGAGTAAAATATTTTTTTTATTAATTTTACTTAATAAAAATATATAAGAATTTATATTAAAAATAAATAAAAAAATTTGAGTATAAATTGATAAAATTATAAATTAATAATTTATTTTATTATAAGACTCTAATTATTTTAATTTTTTTATTATGATTATTACATAATTCCCCCAAATAATTTTGCCCAAAAATTTGGAACAAACATCCAAATTTCCAAATTTTGTGAAAATCAAAATTCCGTCGTCTCCCTCAGACCCCTTCTTCATCCCAAACGTCTTCAAAAATTACTCTCTCTCTCTCTCTCTCTCTCTCTGCCCTTGCCACGGCCGAGACCTGCGCCGCCGCATCATCTACCACGGAGAAAAGCTCCGAAACCTGTTGACAAAGATTTGTATAGGATCTCGCCGGAGCTCCTTCTCGCCAAGCACCGAAGAGTGAGTTTATTCTGCCTTTTTCTTTTCCTCCTTGTTTTAGCAAGCTACATGCCTCAATGTATGTCTCTCTTTCTCGCTCTGCTACTTGTTTCTGTCCCTTTCTCCATCTCCATTCTATGAAACCCTAGACCGAAATCCCCTTCTTTGAAACTGCCCCTTTCACGTGAACTCACTGGGTTGGTTTATAAAATTACATTCCCCGGCTATTTCTCAGCTGTTTCTTGCAGATGATTGTTTTATTATCCAGAAATTTGACATGTCCGAAGTTTGGTGCTTGCAATGGTTCTTGAGTGCATTCTGTGATCAGTTGGGTTTGCATATTAATTTTTAACTTCAGCATAAAATTTATTTATCTAGAGGCAATATAACTCGTATAGTTATTTATTAACAATCCATACATTTGGTAAACATCCATCTAGTACTTTTAAATAATTCACCACTTCAATGTTTTTTAAATTTTTTCTGTAAAACTTTATTTTTATACTACTAATACTACAGCGTAATGATTGGTTCACTGGAATGAAATTAAATAGAAAGGAATAGTTATTCCTTAGCCTCTCTCTATAGAATGATTAGTCTCTCATAATAATAAGAGATGATTTTATTTGTAATATATTTTTTATAATTTTTTTAGTGAACCAAACGTGAGAATGGACATTATGTGGAATGATTATTTCATCCACTTCATTGCAATGAACCAAACATAACATAAGGGCTAAAATTATTTGGGGTCCCTATTTTTTAGATAGAATTCCAGAGCCCGAGGCGGCCTTGACCTCCTTGCCTCAGGACCGGCCTTGGTTGGATGGTTTCTAGCTTTGGTGAAAGAGTTAGCAATGTTTGGGATAGTGACCCATTGGTTAATAGATCAATAAAATGGGGCATAGAAAATGTGGTATTGTTCATTATTTTGGAATTTGGGACCACATTGTTATTCAAATTAGCTCCAAGTTGGAAGGTCAATCTATTGGGAAGTTAGGATTCAACGTTAATTTTTGTTGTTCTTTCCATTGAATGGCAAGTAATGTAGGGTACCTTTTTCAATAGTAATATCAGTTTAGGTTAATTTCTAACAAAATTTCAGATAAACAAAAGTCTTTTCTAGGATGGTGAATTCTACAGGACAGCTTTTGTCAGGCATTTGATAGGAACAGGCAAAGATAGAAAAGGGGGATTGATGACTCTGATTTGGTCTTTAAAATGGAATCCAATGCTTTTCATGAAAAGGCAACCTCATTTTAGGGTCTAGATCCCTTATGTCTCTTACAAGAATGAGAGACTATCAGATAAATAAGAAATAGATAAAGTAATTGCAAATTTCAAAATTTAATTTTCATTTGCACCGAATACATATCTATACTCTATTAGTATGTAATTATTTTTTCGATTTTCATTTATCTGATATTTGTCCTACAAGAACTGTTATATGCCATTGATGTGTGCAGGCAAAATATAATGCCATGTTAGGTTGATTGGTATAGGGTATGTTGAATGATTGTGCACAACATCATGACTATTGTGCCTATACTCATTAATGTTGGAAAGTATGCATTTTCGACTATGTTAAGATATCAATGCTAACAATCAATATGGGTGGTTGGCCATTTTGGTGGAGCACCATGAAGCTTCTTAGGAGGTCTTGGAAAATGGTTTTGAGATCATTGTCATATCTCAATATATGACTGGACTCTTTTTTCTCTTTTCTTTTCTATTTTTTTCCTTTTTTTTTTTTTTTTTGGTTGATGTATTACCTTTAGCAATCTCATTCTTTTTGGTTTTCTCCTTAATTTTCTCTTCAATGCAATGTTCCAATCACAAGCATCCTTTTAGGATGTGACACAAAAAAGGTGAAACTCACCATTTAAAAATAACATTTTGATTTAGTTTTCTTTTCCTTCTAAATCTTCAAATTTCAGAATTTATCACCAACTTGGTTTGGGAAATGAAATCAAAGCCAGAAAATCAGAGAAGTTGGGGGACTTGGTGGCTTACATCCACCATTTGGGGACATTGATTGTCAGCATCTATACAAAAGTCCTAGTCTAGTTTTCATATCTCTTTTCTGCTCCAACCAGAGCATTTTTTATGCAAAGTTGATCTTACAACCCATGCATTTTTTTAGATTATTGAACATGCAAGTTGAATTGGTCTGATAGGCACTCCAATTTACTTAATTGTTGATTTGTGATGGGGTTTAATGTGTTATCTGTGTGTTGGTGTGTAGGTTGATTATGTAATCATCATTGGCTCCTATTTCTTATTATCTACCAGTAATATAGTTGGAATTTGCATTTTTTTTTTCTTTTTTCATTTCAATTTTTTAATTTTCATGGCACCGAGTGCTGAGAAGTGCAAATACGATTACTGGATTATGTGGAACATCTGTATCTGGGTATCTACCGTAAGAGTCTCACGTCAGTTTTGTCTTAAGGGTGCAATTCTGGGTTCTGTGGTTTTGTTTTGTTTTTATTTGATTTTCTCTGCCTAGGTTGGTTTTGTATTTCAGAGCTCATGCTTTTGCAAATGGATTTCGCTTGTGAAGTTGTCATTCTTTTAACAATTTTTTCTTCATGAATTGTTTGTGTTAGTGAAATAGATTTTCTTCTAAACTAAGAAATGAAAAATAGAGAAAAGACCTAAAAATTAGGATACGGGTACAACCAACATACATTCGTAAAATATATATATAATTTTTAGTATTGTATTATATATAAACTCAAACCATTTTTGAGCCAATGGCCAACCACTTTATGCTTTTTTAGTAGGTCCTACACAAATTTCATTTCAATATCAAATCTACATTGTTTTTATTGTCCTTGTACATTTTGTTTTTATTCTTTATATGTCATATGCAATAGTGTTGTACACAAGTTTACTTGCTTGTTTAACTCCAATTTTAGTGTGAAATAAATAATAAATAAATAAAAATATAAAATTTTTGAAACCTCAATAGCATCAGAAATTTCGAGAATTGCTGATAATTCCCCACCTACAACTTTGAGTGTAAAGTCCATGTTTTTCTGTGGTAGAATCATAGAGGGAATTGTAGTATCAAAAATCAAGTGCATAGTAATTTTTCAAAATTTTATATAATTCTTTTTATGATGACATGATAAATATATGAATATTTGCACAAATTTGCGTGATTTATCATGAAGATGACTTCCAAAATGTTGGAAACTAGACTAATAAGTTCAAAGAGGGACAAAGATACAAAGTACCCACCTTTTCCATCAAAGAATAACAAACAGCCCCAAAATATGGAAACTCGTCAACTAGTGGTTTGAAAATTAATCTGAAAACTCCCGTGAATCCAATATTTTGACCTAGATGAAAATATATACGAAAAAATATTAAAGTGGCATCTTATGGTAAAATTCCAATAACCGAACATTCTTTACTTTATATCATGTTATCCAATTTTTTAGTCACCTATTATTCTTCAAAAAGAGTGAAAGAGAACACGTTGATTATCTATAAAATAAGTATTAGAAGTACTATACACACAAAAAATAAATAAATAATATAAATAAATAAATAAAATGTGAAAATAAAATAAATTTGAGAGTAGTTTTTAATAGTTTTGCTACTAGGAAAAGTTTTATTGATATGAGAAATAAGTTGATCACCTGTATAGGTAATCCAATGCCGACTCTAGTTTTAACATCAAGTATGATACTTTTCCTATATGGTGAACTGCCAGTCTCCTTGTTGTACTGGTTTACTGTATGGTGAACTGTTCTGGGTTCTGATTTCATGTAGGCTCTGTTGTTTTGAACTGCCATTCTGGTGTTGCTGCTATTTGAGGTGTTTTGTTTGCCTCAGTTTTGGTGTGGCCTCAACTGTTGGCCTTGTCTGGTTCTGCTAATCCAACTTCTGCTTATTCTGGTTTCCTTATCTATCTGTGCTGTTCTCTGTTTGATTTGTGGGTGGCTGTTCTTTGTTTGATCTGTTATTTGGGGGCTGTTATTTAGATGCCATTGTAGTGCTCTTGTAGTTTGGTTATAAGTTGGAATGTTCATTAGTTTTCCCAAGAAAACATGCGTGGAATTCTTTGAAGCCCAAATTCTGTTGTGCCAATGTTCTTTTTAAGGATATTTTTTGGCTTATCGGATGCCACTGCCAGTGTTATGTCAAGGCCATGCTTCCATAGCACTTTTTGTTGTCTCAGTAATATCAGATGCCTGCTCTGCATAAGTATTCCTGCTCTGGGTGTTGTGTCTGGTTGTTGGTTGGTCTGTTTTTTTCTTTTTTTCTTTTTTCTCGACTTCCTCATCAAAGATCAAACAGAAATCAAACAAACTTGTGAATTGTGCAGCCACAATACCAAGAGTCAACTTTTAAAACTTGAGAGATGATAAGATAACTGATCTATATTGTTCAAGAATTGGCTTAGCAGAACTTCGAATTAGCTCTGATGTTGCCTATGCCACCATGTGTCAAAATTGAAGTAATTTAAGTAAAATAAAATAAAATGCTTTCATTATCATCACATTGAATCCAACAACAAATAAAAGGGTAAACTACCAATATGTCCTAATAACCAAAGCCATAGTTGTTGTCATTTATAATTACTCACTTTATGATATATAACTTCATGTAACTATAACATATTGATTGATGTTGGCTCAAATCATTTGGAAAATCCACTCCCACATTTTTATTATATTTTGAATTTTTTTGGAAAATAATAAGCTAGCACAAAAGAAGAAGAAAATTATATGAATGTGCTTTGCTTTCTATAACGTTGAAACCATCATATTTCCTTAATGTTATGTTTGGATCATAGATTTAGCTAGGGATTTGGAAATGGAAAGGGAAAGGGAAAGGGAAAATGTGTGTTGAATGTAATTATAAGAACATTTGTTTATTTAATTTTTTTTTGTATATATTTTTATTTAATTTTTTGTTGAAGTGGTCAAACGGTTGGTTGTGGTACATTTGTTTAAGTGTTTATTTATGTAATGGTTATTGAGACTTTGAACAAAGGTAGTAGACTTTCATCTTTGTTATTGTTTATGTAGTTTGTTAATGTCAAAAGATGTGCAAAATAATATTTTTTCGTACATAGATTCTTTCTTTTCTCCCCACAATCATTAATTTCCTTACGTATTGTCTTCTTTACTAACTCTATTTCAATGTTCTGTTTTTGTTTGTTATAGGTCCTCAATTTCTCCATCTTAATGTAGAAGTAAAGTTATACCTCCTCCATCCCTTCGTCTCTGGCGGTTGCATTAGCAGGTGTGTTTTTTAATTTATTTGCTTTTAATTAATAGTAGGGCACTGGCGGGTGTGCTATTTTATTTATTTGTGTTGTCTTTTTTTATTTATTTGTTTATTTTAATTGATAGCAGGGCACTGACGGGTGTGCTATTTTATTTATTTGTGCTGTCTTTTTTTATTTATTTGTTTCTTTTAATTGATAGCAGGGCACTGGCGGGTGTGCTACGTTATTTATTTGTGCTGTCTTTTTTTATTTATTTGTTTATTTTAATTGATAGCAGGGCACTGGCGGGTGTGCTATTTTATTTATTTGTTTCTTTTAATTGATAGCAGGGCACTGGCGGGTGTGCTACGTTATTTATTTGTGCTGTCTTTTTTTATTTATTTGTTTATTTTAATTGATAGCAGGGCACTGGCGGGTGTGCTATTTTATTTATTTGTGCTGTCTTTTTTTATTTATTTGTTTCTTTTAATTGATAGCAGGGCACTGGTGGGTGCGCTACGTTATTTATTTGTGCTGTCTTTTTTTATTTATTTGTTTATTTTAATTGATAGCAGGGCACTGGCGGGTGTGCTATTTTATTTATTTGTGCTGTCTTTTTTTATTTATTTGTTTATTTTAATTGATAGCAAGGCACTGGCGGGTGTGCTATTTTATTTATTTGTGCTGTCTTTTTTTATTTATTTGTTTATTTTAATTGATAGCAGGGCATTGGTGGGTGTGCTATTGAATTTATTTGTGCTATTGAATTTATTTGTTTATTTTAGAGGGAGATGATGTCACAAGAGAAAGATTGAATTCATTTTTGGTTGAACTCAAATTTGTTGAATGACATGTAAATGTCTGGAAATTCTGAACTGATACTTTTGCTTCCCACCCACGACAAAAATAAACATAATTTTGAGGGACTAGAGAAATGTACATGTTTGAAAAGAAAGAACTCTAGGGCAAATACATCACAAGAGAGTCTGGTTCAAGTAAATTCATTAATTTTGATAGACATTTGAAAATTCTATACTGAGATTTTTGCCTACAGCCACCCATCATAGACGAAGCATGAATCCTCTAGAGTGTTTATTTTATTTTATTTTCAAGTGATTCTACATATATAATAATTGCTTCCAAAATTGTGTTGTAAGTAGTAGAGAGAATAAGGTATGGAGGGGATGTAAAATGAGAAGACAAATAGTTGTAGTCCTATTTAAACCCTCTTTAGGGATAATAAACGAGCTGAACAGTTGATTGTTATAACTTGCTTTGATAACTGTAGCGAATTTTAAAATTTCTTCAACTTTGGTTCGTTAAATTTTCGAGTCGATATCAAATGAGTTTTTCTCAAGCCGACCTGAAGTAGTTTGGTAGTTTTAGATTCATCAAACAGAGCCGAACAAGCAATTGACTATTCAAGTTTGGCTTATTTACTTAACGAACTGAGCTCGAACGAGTTTTTAATGAGCTGAACATAAGTCGAGCTCAAGTTGTTTGGTTCGTTTATCACTCCTAAAGTTGTTGAAAAAGTTTCCAATGGTTGGCGGATGGCGGTAGCTGGCAACAATGGTTGGTAGCGGTAAGGTGGGACAAATAGGTGACACGTGTATAATTAGGTGATATTTAGACAAGTAATTAGAAAAGTACGTGACATGTGTACAGATAAATAACATTTGAACATATAGATAAATTTTTGGACAGATAACCTCCTTTTCATTTGAACACGTGTATAATTTTTTTTTTCATTCGAGGGTATAACCCCCTTTTGCTTTCTATTGATGTTTTTATTTTCACTACCATATTCATTTATATTAAAAAAAAGTAATTTGCTTGGTAGGGATATACATAATATCACTTTTTCCTGAATAATTTTTGATAGGGATATCCCCTAGTATATAAAAAAATTTGCCCCTATGTTTATGTGTGTTGTAATTATAAGAACTCTCTCGATTCTTATTTACTTGGAATGGTGATCCATAAATATATGGGTCCCTCTTATTTTCATAATTAATAGATCTATAAGATGAAAGATTATATCTATAGTATTTTTGAAAATTCTCATTTTGATTTGGTAATGAATACACTTCGTAGTCGTTTTGTTTTTTGTAATGAATTAATAGGTCTTTTTCATTTGAATTCTCTTTGTTTAAATATTGATTTTGAATTGTACGACATTGATTGATTCTATTTTTCCATTTTGCTGCTATTAATCTAGACCATCTAATTTGAGATAAATGGTATTGATAATGACCTTTTAACCAGTTTTTCCATTGATTTAGTCCAGAATTCCGAAGTTTCTTAGGTCTTAATTCATAATGAATTATTCCTTGTTTTCCCAAATAATCTTTTATTGAAGTCTTAAGAAAAAAAGACGTTCCGTGATATTGAAGAATAGATCTTAACTTGTACAAGGAGGATAAGTCAAAAAAATTCTGTGAATTCTAATTACTATCATTATATATAGTCGAAATAAAATTCATTTTATTTTTATTTGTTTTATTAATTCTTTGCTATAAAGTTATAAGTTTGATTAGTTATCTGCTATCAAAAATTTTATAGCCACATCATTTTAGTAGAGTTTTTTTGTATTAAAAGAAACGGTAAATTACACTCAACTCTCATGAGAATTGAAAAAAATACAATTAGTTCCACACTTTTGATATAATTATATTGGTTTCCCTTGAAATTTTAATTTAGATAACAATTAAGCCCTTTTTTGTCAGTAATGAAAATATAATATTCACTTTTTTTCTAACTAAAGTGTATATTTATCATTGTTTATTTTAGTGCTTACTTACAATCTATATTAGTTTCGGTCATTTTAACATTATTAAATGGGACGCCAATGTAATTATGTTAAAAATGTGAGTTAAGCATTTTTTTTTTTAAATCTCAAAAAGAAGTGAGTATAAGTTTCTTAAAAGAAATTATTTGCAAATCATTTTCCTTCTGAGCAACCAAGTTTAACTTATATAAGACATTCAAATTATAAATATTTTTTAATTATTTTTTCTAAGTAGGTATCATAACTTTGTAAATTATCTATATAAACTATCTCATTCTCTCAAAAGCATCTTGAGAGTCATAGAAGCTTCCAACAACACACAAACACATCAAAAACAGCAGCTCTTTGCCCTTTAAACTTCAAATATACCAACAAAAGCAAACGGACAGAGTTTTGGTTATATGGGAATTCAAAAAGCAGCTCTTTGCCCTTTAAACTCTAGGCATTCAAAACAGTGTCAGGAATATAAAATGTAAAGTGTAGACAGGGCTGGGTCCTAAATTTTTTTTGAATTTTTGAGAGAAACCCAATCCTTCATAAGAAAAATTTGATGAAAGTCCATCCTAAAAGGTGTATAAGGTATTAGATCTAAGGAAAAATCTTATTTGGTTGTAAAGATAAGTCGGAAAAGTCATTGGTGCTGAAAAAGTCGCCGGAGTGACATGTGTCACATTTCAACAAATAGATTGTTTGCTGAATTTCAATAAATAAGAAAATAGCTTTGGTGAATTTTAACAGATAGGCAAGTTGGATGATTTCAAGAAATGAGATGATTTCAAGAGATAGACAAATGGGTTGATTGCAACAGATAGTTGTCCTTTTGAACAAATTGTATTATTTTAGTCCAAAGAGATTAGAGATTGGGCATAACGACTCAAAAGATTCAAAAATAAACCTATTGCCTGAGTACCTTATATATAATTGTGTCATTGTACATATCCAAAACTTTGCATTTGTTATAAAAAAAAAAATTTAAAAAGAAAAAGATAAAAATGTGAGCGAAATGATGAGTTCTTACTATTTCCTTTATTTGATATACAAATTTTGCTTGCATATATAATTACTAAAAGATACTTACATAGATTAAGGTATGAATAAGGCCTAGTTTGGGAAAACTAAGTAAGGCCTAGTTTGTCAAACTTGGCCTAAGTTGGACAGTGTATAACGTTATACTTGTAGGTGTGTTTTAGAGCAATCCAAATACCTAAAAATTCTCTTATGTGATTTTAGGAATTTTCATTCATTTTATAAGATAATGTTATTCTTTTCGTATTGTTTTTGATGTAGTTATCATGGATCCTTTTGGATGTACCAAATTTGAGCGCAAGCTTGAAGATGACGAAGTTTGTGGGAATAAAGAAGAATTAGGTTCCCATGCAAATGACCCTATTCAAAGTTTAACCAAGAATGATGTTCTTGAAATGCAATTCAATTCAGAAGAGGATGCCAATGATTTCTATAATCAATATGCTAAAGTTGTGGGATTTAGCATTAGGAAAGACACACGAACAATGCAGGCAACAAAGGTTCTTAGTAGAAAATGGGTATGCTCAAGGCAAGGCCAAAGAGCAAAGCAACACTTGGCCCGTATTGATCGAAAAAGAGCTGCCAGGGCATTGACTAGAGTTGGTTGTGATGCTCATTTCCGCATAAGGTACAATCTGGATGTAGGCAAATACATTGTCACTCACTTTAACATGGAACATAACCATCCATTGGCAACATCACCATGTGTGCCATTTCTTCGGTCGCATAGGTTTGTAAAGATCCCCGACAAAGCTCAAGTAAAGACTTTGCACGGTGTTGGTGTCAAGACAAGCCAGATAATGGATTTGTTGGTGCAACAATCTGGGTCTTTCGCGAACGTGGGCTTTATTCACAAGGATTTGCACAATTATATTCAAGCCGAGCGCAAAGTAGAAATGAAGGATGGTGATGCGGAGTGTGCTTTGGCTTACTTATGTGCAAAAGTTGATGCTGACCCTTACTTCTTTTACAAGTATGACAAGGATCAAGAGAATCGGCTTGACAAATTGTTTTGGGCAGATTCAAGGTCTCGCCTAGACTATGCTGCATTTGGTGACGTGTTGGTCTTCGATACAACTTATAAAACGAATGCATATAACAAACCTTTTGTTATTTTCGCCGGGGTCAATAACCATTTTGAAACCACCATATTTGCATGCAACTTGCTTGTTGATGAGACAATTGCAACATACACATGGGTTTTGCAGAAGTTGTTAGAGGCCATGGATAACAAAAGACCGCTGTCAGTGTTGACAGATGGGGATATGGCCATGCGTGAGGCAATACAAAAAGTCTTCCCGAGTGCCAAGCATCGTCTATGTAATTGGCATATGCACAGAAATGCCAAGCGAAATGTTCGAGTTGATGGATTCGAGGGACATTTCAAGCATCTCATGGATCTTGATGCGAATGAGGTTGTATTTGAGGAAGCTTGGAGTAAGATGGTTAGAAAATATGGCCTTCAAAATAACAAGTGGGTATCAGACACCTACAACAACAAAGGCATGTGGGCTCAGTCATATTTGCGTGGTCATTTTTTTGCTGGAATGAAGAGCAGTCAGCGTTGTGAGGGTATGCATGCTTTTTTCAATGAGCGCCTCAAACGAAAACTGAAACTATTCGAATTTGTTAGATGTTTTGACATGGCCCTTTATCGGTTACGGAACAAAGAAGCGGATGCCGAGGCAAAAACTGACAACAGTGATCCTTGTCTTACCACAGCACTTTAGCCTCTAGAGAAACATGCAGCAACCATCTTTACCAGACGTTTGTTCTTAATGTTCCGTAATGAAATAATTGAGGAAGCATTGTTGATTTTTGATGGAAGGAAAGAGGAGTTCGATCATCGCATATACAAATTTTCAAAGTACACTGAATTTGGTTCCACATGGGAAGTGTCATACCATCCCGCAACTAGCATAATGAAATGTAGTTGCAAAAAGTTTGAGTTCTTTGGAGTTCCTTGCAGCCATATGATTTCTGTGATGAAATGTGAACACATGACTGAAATTCCCCCAGGTTGTGTGATGCATCGTTGGACAAAGCAAGCAAGAAAGGTTGGTGAATAACATTGCCAAGCCCAATTCTCTAGCACTCTCACACAGGAGACACGCTTTGGGGTTCTTTGCTCCTTTTTTACTGAAATGTGTTACTATGCCTCACAAACATCTGAAGGATTTGAAGAGGCTAGGAATGCGTTTTTCACTATGACATGTCGGATGAAGCAGCTTTGCATGGCCAAGGGAACTAATGTTGACGAAGGAAAAAGTTCACTACCGCCATTTGGGGTTGGGGATCCGAAAGTAGTGAACACGAAGGGGAATACTGCGGGATCCTACATGGCTAAACCTCGAAAGCCAAGGCGATGCCAATGTTGCAGGTATACATTATATTGTGCTTTGTGTCTTAATTTTTTTATTGTGAGGTAGTCTTGGCATTTTTGTTCTCTTTAATGATTGGTGATTTACTTGACAATGAAGGGTCGTCGGCCACACGAGGAGAACTTGCCCCCAAAACGATCATAAAACGGGACAAGTGGGTAGCAATTTGTTTGAGGAATACGATGATTATGATCCAATTGGCACTCCCACCCCTTTTACACCGAAGCGTCCCAGGAATAATATGAGGCCATGTAAGATCCACCCTGTGAAGAGACGACTTTTTGTCACTAATGTGGATACGTCTCCAGTGCAGTTGAGCAAGGATGTTAATGACTTGCGTAGTTGCGATGCACAAGTTGTCCAAAATTCAGCGTTCACTGATGCAGATACGTCTCTAGGTGATTACTTTTATGGCATCTTTTCAGTTCAAATTATGTTCATTTTGTTTACATTTGCTTTGCAAATTTTATGTGTGGCTGCTTAATTCTAATTTCTTGATATGCCAACATAGATTTTAGCTAGAACATTTAGATGTCATAACTGATTATGATGTTTACAACTTGATTATGGAAATAAATAATTTACAAACAGAAAATGACAAAAGAGTGTGTAATGACCAATATATCAAAATTCAATTTGTTATGATTTGAATCATAGATTTCAAGTGAACAAACCTTAACGACAATATAATTTGTTTCTGCAGGTGTTGCTGTGGGTAATTGTAACGCCCTCAAAATAACAACATTAAACCCATCAATAAAGATATGCATTGATATGTAGAAGTTCCACATTCTTCCATTTATTAGAGTTCCATTACAAAAGTATTACATGTTAACAACAAAAGCAAATGCCCTATGGGCTTACAGCTTTCCAAGTTAACACTTGGTTACAACAAAAGAGTACTAACTCATTTCCACATTAAGCCCTTGGCTTGAATTTACATGTAATACATCAAAAAGTAAAACGACAAAAGTATGTCCGCCTCTAGCCTCCCAAGCTATGTCCTTGGAGGTGGCATGCTACCTGTACCTGAAAATGATATTCCCATATAGAGTGAGCCACAGCCCAGTAGAAATACACTAAACCAACCATGAACAATGACTAAGAGATTAGCAATTGATAGATGGCCAACACTGATACATCTACATAAATCACATTTTATGTCATACGACTTATGAGTCCAAGTTACTTTTCATTTTCCCTTTTTCAACAGATAGGCATATAAGCTCTATCTACATTCTCAACAGATATGTATAAAAACTATATCCCACATTCACAGACAAGCAAATAAGCTGTATCCACACTTCACAAAGATAAGCATATGAGCTCTATCTTCACTTCTCTAGACAAGCATATGAGCTGTATCTACGGAGTTCATCCCCTATCTTCTCCTAATACTATCCAGTTTAGAGGTACATCCCCTATCTTCCCCTAAACCGCGGAGTACATCCCCCATCTCCTCCTCTACACATAACGTATACAAACACGTTGGTTCTATATACAATCACTCAATACATACAGTTAATGTATTCTATCAACCGTCAAATTCCATGACACATTTCATTGATTAGTTTCCGTTTGCCTAATCATCATGCATTGTCTACAACAATCACGACTATCCTCCACCGATAGCCCAAAGCAATTATTTCTAAACAGAAAATAAATGCACAAATGGATATTTAATCAACATTTCATTTCCTCATTTCTCACAATTAATTATCCCAATTAATCAAACAATGTAATTAGGTCATTATCCATAATTGACATTTCAACCCTTAGGTCCCTTTTTCATCAATGACTCAACATTTATTCCATTTCTCTATGCCAAACATGCATCTAGGTTTATTATGAATAAAACCCCAACTTTTGTAAAATAACACAAAAGCCCCAAACTTTTACCAAATTACCAAACCAACCCCAACATCTCAAAATACTAAAATTTAAAGACAAAATCCATAGAGAGGAGTAGGATATCCCTACCTCGACGTTTGAGCCAAAAAGGAGATGAAGACTCGAAGATCAACGTGCTCCAAATCCAAACTTTTTCAGATTAAGTCGAAGCTCTCAACGCCCTCTATCTTTTTAACAAAGGCCCTAGGCTAGATTCACACTCTAGGGAGATCAAATCTTAGAGAGAGTGTAGGTTTAGAGAGAGAGAGTCTCGGATCTAGGGTTTGAAAGAAAAAGAAAGTGAAAAACTGATGTTCAAAAACGCTACTGACCGCTGATATAAAGCACGCTCGCTCGAGCGAAGCCTTTGTCGCTCGAGCGACCAGACACAGAAAACTCTCGCTCGAGCCGAAAACTCAGAAGTGCACTCGAGCGAAAGAATGCTCGCTCGAGCTAACAACTCAAACCCTCAGGTCTGCAACTAGAAGCACGCTCGAGCGACAGACTTCTCGCTCGAGCGAAGAACAAACCAGACCGCTCGAGCGAAGAAAACTCGCTCGAGCCAAGAAGTGCAGCTCTCAGGTTCAGAACCAGACGCAATCGCTCGCTCGAGCGAAGCCACTCTGGTTCGATCCACCAGACACGAACTCAACTCTCGCTCGAGCGACCAACTCCTCGCTCGAGTGAAGGTCCAAAAATCTGGGCAGCAGCACTAGTCTCCCAAACACAACCAACCTGTAACAAACCTGCCCAACACATCCTATAACTCAATATACAAAGTAAAGAGGATGCAAACAAGATAATAAACAACTACCAACATCCACGGACACATGTCCGGATCACTGTACAACAAGGGTAAACCCGGGATCGCTATAGTAATAGTTGATATGATCTAGCGGGTGATATTGGAAGCTAAACTAAGATTTTTTTTAAATTTTTTTTTGAGGACTTAAATCTGTTAGTATTTTGTATAAATACTCTTAAATGATGGTTGATGGATATTTGTTTTGCTGTATGGAAGTTCATATTTTGTATGCACACTTCTTTTTTTCCTTGAAGAAAGAATTTTGTAAGGAATTATCATTCACCAAACGAAGTTGTAAGAAATCCTACACTGCCTTGCAATAGTAACTTGCTTTTCAATATTGTTGATCTTCCGTCCAGGTTCATCAAAAGACACTTCAAGATGTATATATGTGTGTGGTTTTAATATCGTTGATGGATCAATTCTTTAAGATGTATATATGTGTAAGGTTTTAATATAAATTTTAGACCACAGTTGCACTAGCAAAGGCTATAAAGCCATTTTGTTTAGTGTTTTTGCTCATTTTCAAAGCAAATGCACAACAGCAAGTGCATATAGAAAATTGAAGGTCATTATTCGTTCTTTTTCCCATAAAATATTCTCTTGAAAATGGCCAAACTGTCATTTGGTATCACACACTGTATTGTTCTAATTTATAGAAGTAGTTGCCTCTGCCATTCTTGACAGCAGATTTTGCGAAGTATCTGAATTTACTCTTGACTGGGAATTTGTTAAATGTGTTTTTGTTATCCATATTTTATCTCTTTTACGTTTATTTTAGGTATGGGATACATATAATTATTTTGTGAAGTGATTGAGATAATATAGCCACGGAAAATTAGAGAAGCCTGAATTGTGATATCTTTTTTGGTTCTTGAATTTGTTAAGGAAAGGAAAAAGTTAATTTAAAAAAAAAATGAGAAGTAAAAATTTCTTACTGGGGTTTGGTTGGGCTGGGTTTAGGGTTGCTAACGAATTGAAATTTATTATTAATATAAGTATTATTATATATTTTAATAATAATTTTGTATTTTTTTAATTTTAATAAGTAAATTAATTTAAATTTAATTCATTTTTAAGTTCGAGTTTGAACTTGGCTCGTTTATGTAATTGAGCGAGCTCGAGTTCAACAAATATTTGACGAGCTGAGCTTGAGTTCAATTTTTGAAGCTCGACTAAAACTTGCTCAAGCTCGAGTTCGACTAATTCTTAATAAACAAGCTTAAACATTGAAAATTTTGATTCGGTTCGTTTGCAACCTAGTTGGGTTTCAAGGAAGAATGCATAGGAATTTTTCAAAACATTATTTTTCTTGCATGGTTCCTAGAGAAAAATGAATAGACACAAGCTAAAACACTTTGGTATTGTTTTATTTTAATGTTTTGTATTCTCGAAAATAGAAAAAACGAAAACGGACAACATTTTTTTTTTTTTTGAAGTATACTTTTTATAAGAAACTTTAATGTTGTTATTTGAATTTTTCAAAACTGTTTTTGCATAATAGTAAAAATGATTAGTTTTATTTTTGAAATCATGAAAAATAAACGCCGCCCAATGTCCTACCCTAACGGTACTATGACGTCACTATGATATTTAGCGACGCTTTTGAAACGCCGTCATAGATATTTATACATTTTAAAAATCCAATCGTTGGGGCTGGGATATAGGGACGTTTAAAAAACGCTGCCATAGCCTTTTCTTTTCTTTTTAATTGTGCTAAGCTTGACATTTAAATATAGCGATAGATATTTATACCTGTCATAAACGATTATTAAGAACTAATAATTGATGTATATTAAATTAATAAATAAACTAAAGCTTGAAAGCAAAATTCATGTTCAAATTAAAAATAAAAAAAAAACAATGCATTGCATACCCAAGAATAGAAACAATTCATGTTCAAATTTTAAATACATCAATTAAAATCAAAGTCGTCTTTGTTCGCTCCCACAACCTTATCCACTATCTTTCCTTCTTTCAGGATCACAAAAGTCGTATAGCCTCTACTTCCATTTCAATTCACCCCTAGCTCTGAGTTCTGCACAAGGTAGCACACTTGAGAATATAATTTTATAACAAAGGTTGAGTTATAAACTCAAAGTTCACGAGTTTAAGAAATGCGATAACGTCATTGATTGTACGAACTTTTGAAAAATAAAAAAGAATAGAGCATCACCAGCTTTATATTGCGCGATATCACCAACAATAGGAGCTGAATTATGCTTGTATATCACAAGATCAAGTAACAAGCGAGCCCTATGCAAATAGTCAAACTACATGCCAAAAGTAGTGAGTACGTAAAAACATCACACATTATAAAATTAGTCTTCATAAAACATAAGATACTGATAAGTGGACAGTTGGGTATAAATGTAAGTACCTTGATTACACCCGAAGGCAAAGGTTTCCCTTGCATATATTTGATGACGAAAAGACCACAATCATAGCTATAGGAATGAGTGTAGTTGTAACAATAGAGTCAACGAACTTAGAGATTATAACATTAATGCTTATTTAAAAATCAAGAACGATAATGTAGTGTATTACTTGTTGTCTTGGCGTGGCATGTCTTCCAACCATTGAAATGCAAACGAACTAACATCTTGAATGTAATCTTCTCCATGCGCATATTGAAGCAGCTTATGCAATGATTGTACCTGTTGGTGGTAGGTAGTAAGGTACATGATCAAGAAACAAAAAAGTGGATACAAGTGGGGTATCATAATGGTTATTCTATTACCAATAATGTAGCTTGATTTTTTCGATCCTCATCGGTGTCAATACATCTGCTGGAGTCGAATAGATAGGCAACCCGTTTTTCCATGTTTACATTCAAGCACAACCAGTGGTTTTCCCTATGGTTGAAGGGCATGCAAATCTAAAAATATAACGTCGAATGTACATGCAAAAAATAAATAAATACATAACATGGATCAAATGTTATTGTGCATGGTAAATTTGGAAATTGGGTAATAGTAGTATTTTATCATGTTACCTCCTCACAAGCATGAAGGGGGCTAGTGTATCTGTAAATTCCAAAATAATCTTCTACTATATCTTTCATTGTGTCATTAGAAGGTTGATACAAAATCTTTTGCTGCATATTCAATTTTAACATATAAATAACTTGTGCCTAAATAAAAAAAGTCTTTAGGTATGTCTAATACTTACCGATACATGGGTCGGAAAGTACCAAACCTTGTGATCCTTATTTGGAAACTTTTTCCTTTGTTTATTTGTCAATTTCACAACAATGAGATTTATAATCTGCAGTGCAAAATATATGAAATTTATGAATAGGCAAAGTAAAGTAACTTGGATGATGGAATGGTAGCAAATAAAATAGGAGAAGGAGAAAAGTCTTACACACGAGGATATCCACTGATATGGTTTCAAGGACCACAATTCCTACCGTGTGGCAGATTGTGCTTCCACGTAGTGCAGTTTCATCCGTACAAGATATTCCCTAGCACATGGATAACTATGTGAGTTAGAAGGTATAGTACTTCATACATAACAAGTTAAAGGTAGTCAAATTGTACCCTTCTGAAAGAGATTCATCAAATGCATATCGTAGAACGAGACTGTCATAGTCATTTAATGGGTCTGGCAAAGGCACGGATGACTTGTAAAGGTATTGAGAAGAATAGTGCATAAAACATATCAAGCTTGGTTAGTGTATGTTCATGAAGATGGTTAGTGTATGTTAGCGCAAAATAACCACATATACAAAAGATACTATAATAGTTAGTTCCAAACCTTTGGGATTTCATGAACAACATTACCCCCAAGTTGATCAAGTAAATTATCAAATAGCTGATACAAGTAAAAGAAAAGTAAGAAACAAACACTATTTATTACACATATATCAAATATGTTTTGAGACACAATCATTTAGTTTACTTCATCGAGATTGTTATGAATATTATTGTCAACGTTGTTGTCAGTTGACGATGGCTTCAACTGTGGTCTTTTCTTCTTTACATCAAATTTCACAAAAGGTGTACGCAACCACTGACTGGCTTTGCAATTCTGGGTCCCTCGAGTCTGAGGACCACGAACAACACTACATGATGATGACATTGTTACAGCATTCATTTCGACTGCCTTTGTATCACTCTTTTTTGCGTGCAATCTCCCCTTTTGTGGAATAGAAAGTTGTTCATTATTTAATGCTTTCCCACCAACCAATTTGGCTCGTTTCTTTGCAACTGCCTTTGCATTTGGTGGTGTGAGGATTGGTTTTGTTTTTCTCAAATGCAAAGTTTCCATTGGTTTTTTGTCATTCATATTCCTTATCTCATCCTCATCTACAAACTTCGGGGAATTGGCTGCAACCTTTTCGATACCACTATGATCGAGACCAACCATTTCAATGTCAATTCGATGCTCCTCATGTAGTTTGCGTGGTGGTGTTTTAACATTTCCACCATCAACTGGAATGCGTCGTTCTAATAACTTAAGAATTTGACCAACTTGGTTCTCCATTTTGACCAGTCGCTGCTCCGCAAGTAGTTTGGTTGGTGGTGTTTTAACTTGTTCTCCATCAACTGGCATGTGTTTTTCTAACAACTCAAGAATTTTTTCAACTTGATTCTCCACTTTGGTTAGACGTTTCTCATCCTCATCTTGCCTTGTGTCCTTGTGGCCTTGGACCAAAAGGGCATGAATTTCAATGACTTGTTTCTCAACTTTAGCCAATCGGGAGTCATCATTCTTGTCAATTCTTCCCTGGCTAAGAGTTACTGCATTGGACTTTTCACCAATGTTAGGCAAAGCCACCTATTCACAGATATACAATAACTTGTTAATGTCACCGGTGTAATGTAAATTGAGCTATAATTATAAAAAGTCATGTGTTGTAAATATTTACCTCAACATTTAAATATCCTCCCAAAGCTTTAATTTGATTCAAACCCTGCTTAATTTCTGAATTGCCCCAATAGGATAAGCGAGGAATGGAGTTGGAAGTAGCCACCAACTCCCTTTTGCGAGCAAATTGTTCCAAGTAAAATAACTACATGGGAAAAAAAAATAAAAAAAAGAAGTCATTTTAATGTGTGTTCGACAATATACAATAAAAAATAATAGATGAAATAATTACACATCAAGGGGAAGTACCATTAGAAGAAGCAAACAGCCACACATAGCAGACCGCTCTTTGACCTTGGCAATAGCAATGCGGTCGACAAGAAAATCAAGGGTGTGCTTTGCCCAATTGAATTGACTGATGGACTCAAAATTTTTAACCATTTTAATGAATGATTGGTGTACGCCTGCCTTTGTGGTGGGGCAGAAGAGGGCTCCAATGATGTATAAGACAAATTTCCTTTTAAATTCAGTTCCAGCATCTTTTATTTCAAGCAGATAAGATTTCAAAGATGTGAACGGAACAAATTTATTCTTCATCGCAAGTTCATCACATAGGTTTGTAATTTCATCTACGGACTCTGTTAACTTCACAGGTAGACCATTGGAAGGTAATCCCATCAACTCATGAACATCTTCTACGGTGAGAAGCATTCGAAGACCGTGGACATTCAATGAATGAGTTGAAGGATCAAAGTTTTGAACTAACCAATGACACAAGTCATGATCTATGTGCGTGCACCTAAGGCTTAGGATGCCATGAAACCCCATATCACTCACTGCTTGTTGTTGTGCTTTGTCCAACCTTCTAATAATCTTACAAATTGATGTAAGCTCAATTCGGGTTTGAATTTTTATTTTTGGAGGCTTTTGTTGGACCACAGTTTTTAATTGGGCATATTGTTCAGATTGCAGCTTTCCCATTTGTATATACTTATTTTTTTCTTCTTCAGGAAGTTGATTCCATTTGTCCCCAATATCCTACATTACATGCATAAAATCATATGAACAATTACATACAAGCTTACAAGTACAAAAGGAATACTACAAACAACAAGAATACGTTGCACTTACCTTCATGTCTACTTTCATTTGGGTTTTTTTTTAACTCCATTGATTGTTCTTGGCTATAAACATATTGTTAGGTTTTATTTCTTGGCAATCCCGTTTGACAAAACTCCTTTGAGTTGTAATTTTATTCGCATTTATATTTCAGTGAGGCTATGAGTTGTTAGAGGCGAATCCAACCCGAATCGTGCTTTGCAGAGAAGTTTGTGATGTCAATGTATACAAGTTTGCCACTTCGCTGATTATTACGGGGGTCGAGCTGAAGCAAAATGCAAAAATGCATTCAAAGTTGCCTGTCCGATCATGTTATGTTTTTCCAGTTTTGGCCTTCCCGCTTGAGCGGGGAAAAGGGCGCTCGAGCGGGGTTTACAAGCTCACAGTATATCTGCTATGCCTGAAAAAGTACTGGATGGTGTGATTCGACGCTCAAGCGTCAAAACCGACGCTCGAGCGTGGAGCCTGTATGAAATCACAGAATTTGAAGTCTCCGCTCCAGCGGGAAGACCCACGCTTGAGCGGACCGCGCGATCCCAGATTTCCAGATTTGTTAAGGAGTTGGTTTTCTTCTGAAACTAGGATTGCTTGGTTTTCTATAAATAGTTGGTTTTCTCCCAACACTAGAGGAACTTCTCCAGATCTTATTTTTGGATCTTAAGGTTTATATCTGGAGATATTTTGCTAGTTTCTTTGATGTTTTTTATTGAGTATTCAACTCATGGTTTAAAGAGAGTACATCAAAAGTTTGGTTTGTTATACACAAAAGAGAGAGTTGTTCTTCGGTGGAGTCTGAAGAATTCGAGCCTGAAGCTTCGGTGGATCCTGGAGTGGCTCTTTGGAAAGACAATTCCGAGGTGAAGATAGGGTTGGAAGAGGCACATAGAGGTTGGTTCAATTAGGCGTTGTGGATTCGCTAGGTAATTGAGAGTATACCTGTGTAATTCCTTTAAATCTTCTTAGTGGATTGTTCTTGTGGCTGTTGCCCGTGGTTTTTTTATCACAGTTGGAGGTGTCCAATTGTGGTTTTTTCCACGTTAAAATCGTTGCGTCTCTTTATCTTGATTGTTTGATTGGGATTGTTATATTCTGCTTAAAATTGATACATAATCACAAATCAACATCTAGGGGATTTCTAGATTTTTCACATATGAAAATGAATATAAGAATTCGTATAATGGAAAATATATAACTACATACAGATAGATATTAACGAAATACCAAAAGAAAATGAATGGAGTGATCGGGCGCTTTGGAGGATCAGCCGGCTTATCCATTAGGCTTCAATCAGAATTCCTTGTAAAGAAAGACAAGAAAAATAAACTCATAATATCTTTGATTAGGAAAAAAAACAAACAAACAAAAATCTTAAAGGTTATAGTACATTCATCAAATGCACGACATGCACACATGAATGGATTTGTTTTATAATAATGTAGTTAACAAAGACTATGTTTCCAATGTAAAAAGGAAAGACACTAAAAAAAATTCTAATCATAAACAAAAAATGATACCCCAGTAGCTTAGGTCACATTAGCATAAAAAATAGATTAAAGAAGTTAATTTTTTTGGACAAAATTTGTAATTTGGTAAGGAAATTTTTTTGTCGCAAAAAGGAGCCAAATATTTTGGCACCATACGAATTGATAATAAAAACGACATTGTTTTTTATTTTATTTTTGGGACTATTGTAGAAAAAAAATAAAAAATGATGTCATGGTTATGTATAGCTCCTTTGCTCCTTCAAGTCTCACTTTAGGTGTATAGTCAGAAGGTTGAATATCTTTATTAACTGGTTTTACTTGCTTTGGTTTTAGCTATGTTGTGGTTCACTTTCCCATATTTTATCTTGCTAATTTTTTTTTTATTCTCTGCATGGGTTTGGGGATGGCTTGAACCACATAAAGCACTTGAAAATTATAAATGTTTAGGAAAGCAATTTGTTTTTTAGAATACAAAATACAAGAAATTAGAAAATGAGAGAATGATTTGATACAGTTGTATTCAGTAATATACATACACTAACTAAAGATTTGATGCACTAAGGACCCTTGCATACTGCTATACCCACTGCCACTCACAATTGAATCTTGGGTTGTGAATAGAGCTTCTCTTGTATTAATGCTATGCTTATTATTTGATTTTATTATTTATATTTATTCTGTCATTGATACTTTAGATTCATAATAAATAATACTAATATATGAGCACTACTACAAAATTGGTTGAATGTCACAATTTTTAACTTTGACCTTATACTTTTAGTCTTAGTTTTTTTTTAATACAAAAACTGTGATGAATGAGGGTGTGACCGTACAAGTTATATCATAAATATTTTGCTTTTTAATTTGGCCATCACGCATACCATATAATTTAAATATATTGAAGCATAGAGGACCTTGTAGGAAAAAATATGTACCTGTCGAAGAAGTAGTTCAGCAACTACACAACCAGCAAACCAGAAGTCAATAGTTGTAGTGTACTCCGTCGATCGAAATATAAGCACAGATGTAAGAGGTATTGGCCTCTCCTCTTACCTGCCAAAAATAAGGAATGAAGCATTTCAACCAAAACACAAAACTAAGGGAGAGGGGAAAAAATTAAAAGACATAAACCAACATGTCAAAACTTTAAAAATTCCAAAATGAAGTTGTTATTTGTAAAAGAGTTAATGAGGTGGTGGGAAAATAGCATATATGAAAGGGCATCATTAGTGATGAAAAAATGTAAAATAATTACAATTACATATGAGGGTTTATAGAACTGTAATAAGTATATAGCATATTAATTAGGATACATGTTAGAGTGTAAATCCTTTGGAAATTAGGCCAAATGTTATAATTTGCATATGGTACACATCTCAAAAGGGGTGTAGTAGCATGACCATACATACCACACATAAACCCATATAAACTCTAGTTTGGAATGAATCAATAAATCAAAGACCCCAAAAACAGAAGAACAATAATTTTTTAAAGGCATTTTTCTGTTTCATGTATCTTCATGCTCTTGTAGAAAAAGCAATAAACAACAAAGAAGGGGGGGGGGGGGAAGAAAAGAAAAAGAAAAATAAGAAGTAAATTAATAATTTAGTTTCTTTGAAGTTTGAGGGTTTTGAATGAAAATAGGTTTTTCTCGAATCAAGTAATTTTGATATTTTTTTTAATTATTTAATGGAAAATCAAGATGTGTGTATTTGCTAGTTCGATATGCGGTCAGATGTGTTATTTGACATGAATGTTGGAGGTAATCCTATCATCACTCTATTTCAATCCAGATGATTTTTTATTTTTTTATATTTTCTTTATTAATTTGCTTGTGTTTATCATTATTACTTACCTTCTATTGAAGCAAAAAAAAAAAAAAAAAAAAAAAAAAAAAAGAAAGAAAGAAAGAAAGAAAGAAAAAGAAAAAGAAGCCAAGGATGGTTGCTAATCCTGCTAGGAAGAGTGGGAGTAACTAAGTTAGAAGTGGGAGGGGTTTATCGAAGGTCATTATCTTGTGTTGTGCTTTTTGTTGCTCTTTCGTTCCTTATGGTCACCTTGGAGGATTAAGCTATCTCTCTCTCTCTCTCTCTCTCTCTCTCTCTCTCTCTCTCTCTACTTGGGTGATAAAAAAAATAAATTAGACCATGTAATGCCAAAGGGATGGCAATGAGGGGAAGTAATGAAGGAGGCGGTGGTGGAGGTAGCAATGATGGGTTGACTACGGATTTCTTACGTCTTAGAACAATCTCTCATAGGGGGTTTCCAAACATGGCTGGGCTTGATCATATGATAGTAGTTATGACTAATATGGTATTGGTTATGATATAAAATCATATAAGTTCATAACTAAATGTATGGTACATCTAAATGTACCATAGCATCACCCGTGATGTGATGAGAAACCTCCATTTAATGATTGTTATCGATAAAAAATTGCAACGTCTAGTGAAATTGAAAGTTTAACCCCTGAAAAAACAGTAATCACTATTATCCACCTGTAATTCATTAATTGCAGAGTCTAGAAAGAGGAGCGCGTAAACCGATAAGATTCTCTGTGCTGCAAATTCTCTTTCTCGCATCGCAGCAGCTTTTTTTTGGGTTTCACTTTTTGGTGCCTCTGTTTTTTTACTGGGTTTGGAGCCAATTCTTGTCAGTTGGCTCTTCTCTTCTCTTTTGGTTAATAAAAAGAATAAAACCAAACCAAACACACCACACAATTCATATATATATATATATATATATATACTGACACTAGTGTATCAATTCAATTCAAGCCCACTTCTTATTTCTGTAGAAGACTATTGTTTTATCAATACTGGGTTTGGGTTTTCAAAGCTTGTTTATATCTAAATACTCATCTGGGTTTTATTCTCTATCAATAAAACAATTTATTCTCTATCAAATTTCCCAATATATTCCTTGTAATTTAATTAAATTAATTATTATTATTATTTTTGGGTTTCTCTGTTATTTACATATAATTCTTAGAATTTCAATGGTATGGTATGTTTAACAGAGGTGCATAATGGCCAATGGGAGATTAGGACAATGGTTGCAAATGCTAGTTTGTGTACTGATATTGCTCAAAACAGAAGGCTTTTATGTTGGCATAACTTATGTTCAGAATGCTGTTGCAAAAGGAGCAGGTTAAAATCTTCTTCATAATAAGCCAATTTAAATTTTTTTTACAATCTTGACTATAATGTGTTTGGGATTCTGATATTGTGCAGTTTGTTTGGATGGGTCTCCCCCAGCTTACCATCTTGATAAGGGGTTTGGAGCAGGAATTAACTATTGGTTGGTTCATTTTGAGGTTGGTCCTTCATTTACCATTTTGTTTTACAATACAAAAATGATTTGTTTGTTGTTAAGAAGATGATTGAAAAGAAAAATAAGAATTGTGAAATCATATAAGATACCCAATTTTCTGTAATTTTATTGGAAATTGAATTGAGAACTGATTTTGATTTTTTTGAAATGCTAATTGGATAATTGCAATGATGTAATTGAGTGCTTTGATGTTTAGTAGTATGAAAATCTTACTTGAGTGACGTTTCTTACTTGGAAACATAATTTTGTCCTCCCAAGTAAGAAACTAACTCACATCGAGAAGAAAATCTCTCTCAACGGAGATACAAGATGTGAAACATGCAAATGTTAAATAAACAAAAGAAAAATAACTCAAACTTATTCTAATACTTTGTGTTTATATTATATTATTTATACTTCATGAAAACAATTTGTTGACATCAAACTTCAATAATAATTCATATTTAAACACATATTACAATTGAACAGAAGAAAGTAATTTTTGAGGATATTTAATATATAAAATATATACATGCTCATAATCTTAGAAACTTCTATATGCTCCCGCTCCCTGCCCCCACCCCACCTGATTGCTAAGATAACTACCCTTGGCAGTTCATTGTGAGTGACTAAGTTAGGCATTTGACGCTTTTCTATAAAACCCATTTGATGTATTAGTCTTTTGGTTTTACTGATTGCTTTGAGAGTTTCATTGCAAGATCTTTAATGGATTCTATAGAGAACATCCTACCCAAAAAAAAAAAAAAAAATAAATAAATAAAAAATGAACATTGTCTACTGTGTATTTTCAGGGAGGAGGATGGTGTAACAATGTTACAACTTGCCTTGCCCGTAAGAACACTTGTCTAGGTTCATCTAAGCAAATGGCAAATCAGCTTGTTTTCTTTGGGCTTCTGAGCAACCTGCAAAAGTTTAATCCAGGTATGCCCAATTGATCTGGATTTCATTTCTTTCCCTTTGAACTTTCACAGGTTTTCGAGCTTCTTTCCTAATTAAGAAAATTAACTCTATTTCAATACACAGACTTCTATAATTGGAATAGGATCAAGGTTATGTACTGCGATGGGTCATCATTTACAGGCGCTGTCGAAGCAGTCAATCCCGTGAGTTATATTAGTAGCAATTACAACAAAATTAGGAGATTAGTACCTACATCGCTTGTAAATTTGTATTTTGTTGGATTTATGATTGCATTTTTACTTTCATCAGGCTACTAATCTTCACTTCAGGATTTTTGCCGCTGTCATTGAGGATCTATTAGCAAAAGGAATGAAGAATGCTGCAAATGTATGTGTGGTTCATATCTATGTTGCATACTCTCTTTCTCCCTCTTCATCATCATTATCATTGTTCTTAATTACTCCTAAAACTCAGTTCAAACAGGCTATCATCTCAGGCGGTTCAGCTGGTGGTTTAACATTCATATTGCATTGTGATAACTTCCGAGCTCTCCTACCCATCGGTACTAAAGTAAAATGCCTTTTGGACGCTGCCTATTTTATCAATACGTAAGCTCTTCTATACGACTTACAATCACAATCATATTTCTGAATTATGCAAGAATTGAAAATTTTTCATTTTATTCTGTAACTAAAAACACCATGGTACTGTAAACAGGAAGGATGTTTCCGGAACACAACACATTGAAGCCTTCTATAACGACGTAGTCACCACACATGTACCCTCTCTCAATCTCTCTCTCACATGATGTTTCCATTACAATTTTTGTGGTTTTCATTTTGCTGATGTGAGTTCAGATTCTAACTTTCATTTGACTCCGCTACTCAGGGATCAGCAAAAAATTTACTCATATAGTGCACTTCAAAAATGGGACCTGGTTTGGTAAGAGTTGTTTGTTATCTCAATCGTATTGTTCCTTATTCCCTAATTTCTTGTCAATGGTACCAATACATCTCAACTATGTTGCAGTGTTTTTTCCCCCAGAATATGGCTCAGCAAATTCAAACACCACTTTTTCTAGTAAACGCAGCCTACGATTCATGGCAGGTTAGCTCATCCCTACAAATCAACAAAATACTCAAATTTACGCGATTGTTATATCATAGAAGTGTGAAACTAAGAATATTTGAATTTTTTCCCCAGCTTAATCTGTTTTTGGTTGTTCTGTTTGATGAATCTATTCTTATGTTATTTCTCATAAGAACAGAGAATTTGTTTGGGAAACAAAATTTGAAAATATGAGTTGGATGTTTCGGCACATGTCATGCATATCCGACATATACTGTTTGTTAATGTGAAATTTCTTATGTCCAGTTAGACTGACGGGTTCATTATCATTATTTTAACTATTTGTTTATGCTATGAAAGGTATAACAGAGGATGATTTGGGATGACATTGCTGATTGTAGATACAATCAAAGACAGATAGAGAAAGAGCCAATAGTTGGATTACAAATTTTGAACTTTTTCAGAGGAAAAAGCTGATAAAATAAAAATTAATATCAGATATTCATTCTTCAGTTCTGAAATCAAAGTGGCACAGCTATTGGATATAGATTTTAATTTTCATTGAGAACCAAACTTAATATCAGATATTCAATAAGGGTTAGGGTTTTCAAATCAAAAGCCCTAATGTAAATGAAGTTTAGAGTTAGAAACAAACCTGAGCCACAGAAAATATCTCTTGGAAATATTCGATTTGAATGGAAGAAACTCTAGTTCTTGACGTCAAGAGAGTGAGAGGTTACACTGAGAGAATGGTGGTCCCGACGCCGACGGGGCTGGTGGTCTTCGGCAATGGTTGAAGCTCCAGCTATGGTGGAAGAGAGGAGGGAGGAGAAGAGAAGAGCAAGAGCAAGAGCACGAGCCAGAGAGGGAGGCCAACTGGCTTCGGGACTGTTGGACTACGACTTTGCTCTGTTTGGTAACCGGGTACACCGGTTGCCTAATTTAAGAGAAAAATTATTTAATAACTTAGTTATGACCTGGTTATGAAGTAATATGGTATAAGTAAATAATTGAATATAACTAAGTTATGAGTTAATATGGTGGTGGTTATGACTAATATGGTATAGGTTATGATATAAAATCATATAAGTTCATAATATTTCATAATCATAATCATAAAGAATAATGCTTGGGACCCCCTTTTGGGGGTCACCCCCTCACCCCCCTTTGCCACGTGGCGGGTGGTGATTGGAGGAGCAGGAAAAAAAAGAAAAAGAAAAAGAAAATGTAACCAATGAGAGAGAGAGGGGGTCAAAGGGGGTGGAAGGAAAATGGGGGATAAATCATTGTTGGAATCATAAAATTATATAAGTTCATAACTAAATGTATGGTACATCTAAATGTACCATAGCATTACCCATGATGACATACTTACAAGTTACAACTATAACTTGTACTTAAAACAATAAATTTACCATGTTGACCATTTCAAGTTATTAAAAAAATATTATTTATATAAATATTAATTTTTTCACATATCAATAAAATGATATTATTAATTATACTTATACCTATAATTTTTACTTAAAAAATAAATAAATGATGACAATTTTAAGCTATATTTTTATCAAAATATGTTATTTATAAAAATATTAGTCATATGCTTATAATTTATAAATGTTTGAATTTAAAATGAAGAGACTACCAAAAAAAAGTCACGTGATTCTGTATATTAAAAAAAAAAAAATTGAGAAAAATTGTTTGATAGATATATGGAAATCTAACTACATTCAAGTTCTAGACTAGTTTGAAAATAATTTTTTTGTTACTGTTACTTTTCCCTTTCCCTTAGAGTTATGTTTTTTTCTTAGGCTTATGTTGCGTTTAAATTATGAATTTAAGTAGGAATTTAAAAAGGAAAAGAGAAAATGTGAGTGAAATGTTACTATATTTCACCTACATTTTATTCATCTTTTTTAATTTTTTTATCCAAACACAGTTTTAATGATTTAACAATTAGGAGAGTTTTTGATAATGCATATCTATTAAAAATCATTTGGGGTGGATAAATTTCGTAAATTTTTTTCAAATGCTTGGGTTTTTATAGTGAGCCCTAAAAAAAACATATGTATTAATAATTTAATACGAAGAGAGCATCAATAACTTTTGTCGTCCAACGGTTAGCATAATTGCCTTCCAAGCAACAGACCCGTATTCTACTCCTGGCAAACGCATTTTTACTCTTCTTTATGCTGTTTTTGGTTGGGGATTTGGGGAGGAATTTGGAAAGGGAAAGGGAAAAGGTGTGTGAAATTAGATGAAATATAGGCATATTTTATTCACATTTCACCTACCTTTTTCATTTCCCTTTCTAAATCGCTCTTCAAATCCCACAACCAAAAACATTAATTTTTTTTTATATTTGCTTCTCATTAAAACCATCCTCGGATGGAAATCATATTTTAGGATCTCTGCTTTTACTCTTCTTTAATTTTTTTTATTTGCTTTACATTAAAACCATCCAATGATGGAAATCATATCTTAGGATCTCTGTTTTTAATTTTTTTTTTTAAAATTCATTTAAATGCACTCTTAATTGAATTAATTTTTAAAATTCGCTCATAATTAATATGATTGAAAGTGATTCAAGATAAGAAAACAAAGAAATTCATATTAAATCATATGCTTCTTTTATGTAGAAAGAGGTGATCTTTTATCATCTCATTGGAACGTATGCTTGTAAATTACAGAGCATTGTGTGATTTGAAAATTGAAACTCAAGCCTAAACGTGTTGGATTTAAATTGCACTTGTATTTCGGATTAAAAGTCACTTTCTTTCTCTTTTGAACACTTTTCGTTTTAGATTGACTTTAATGCACAATTATGTTATAATGGTTCTGTCGTCTTCTATTATTTGTAGGTGCTTGTTGCTTGTTAAAACCATAGCTTGCTGCTCACTTGCTGTTTTTTTTTTAGTCAAAAACACCAATCATTAAGATTCAGAACTATAAAAATGTCACTCTCATATCATTTTATATGAGTTTTATGTAGAAAAAGTAAAATATTTTCTTTATCCACAACAAACCATTCATAATAAACCTCTTTTATACCATCATTGTTTGGTTAATAAACTTAATAAACTGGTTTTTTTAAATTAGAAAGTGGATACAAATTGGTAAACAAATCATACCCATTTCAATTCTTGCTGAATCCCATTAAAATACGAGGGTAAAGTGAAGCAAAAGATCATCTTCACACATCTTGACAACTTCATCCTCAGGAAGTGTAACCATGACCACCCTGCCAAAACTACCCTCATCACCAGGAGAAGGAAGGATCAAAACTTTCCTTTCTCCAAATTCAGGCTCAATGTAACAAGAAAAACGAATTGGATTGAACCCACATCTTCAAACATGGCTAAATTTGAGTCCAAACCATCTAACTTAAGCACAAATGAGATCATAACCATTCATCAATAGAGGGTTATGATAATCAAAGCCTTCCAATCACTTAACCAAATCCATAGTCCCCTCAGTGTCTGAGAGGGGAGTTCTAGCCATGCAAAAGGGCCGAGCAATTGACTTGATGGGCCCAGCCCAGTCCACCGCCTTACAGCTAGTTAAATTAGACTGAAGTGGACTGGGTCCGCCAAGCAATGTCAACTGAGCTCCATTACCTTGGCCGAAGTGTCCTACCCATAAACCGTGTTGATCTTACCAAGCCATGGTGAGCCAAGCAAAGTTGGGCCAAGGTGGAGAACTAGGGCGAGTTAACTTGGCCGAGATGCAGTTGACCGGTTGGGCATCTCGGAGCTAGACCGGTTGGTGTAAGTTGTTGGAAGTGAACGGCCTAATGCCGGATTACGGGTAGCTCGGCAAGAGTTGCCACGTGGCCTAATGGAAGGGCAAATGAGGGAATCCACTGTTCGTGGGTGTCAAAACCGTTTGGCTATTTTGTTGATGTTGTTTGGCAGTATTATCGCGCACACACGTGAAGGATGAAGAGAGGATAGTACATCCACATGTCCAAGAGAGGGCGAATAGGCCAATATGCACACAAGCTATATAAGCCCTGCAACATTTATGTAATAACCCCGACCCATGATTAACTGATAAACCATGATTTAGGATGCCTAATAAGTAATTAAGCTAGAATTTTGCATTAATTGCATGTGTGATATGCCATATGAGATTCTATCTGTTTTGCGTAGGCATATTTGTTTGTGTTTCTGTTCTGTACTGTGAATTGAAAGCCTTATCGACATCCGATTACGAAATTAACTTGATTTATGTGTTAGTTAGAATTTTTAGAATTTTATAGTAGGTTTAATTGAAATTCGATTCGGAACGAAATAATTAGACTAATTAATGCTCATTTGTTTAGTGGTAAGCTTAATTAATTAAGTTTCTTAATCAAGCCTATAAAAGGCTCATATACCATTTGAATCACCTTTCCTTCATCATTTTTGAGCTCAACATAACGTGAGAGAGAAAGAGAGAGCTAGAGATTGAGATCAATGAGGAAGAGTAAGGAATTAGCTTGGATTTAGCTAGAAATTGAGGAATTGACTTGGAAGCTCAAAGACATAGCAATTTAGAACTCAATTAAGGATCTTAGGTGAGTAATTGATTCCTAATCTTTGTGTTCAAGACATAAGTGGTTTAACTTAAGAGGGTTAAGTGTTTAAGTTTGAGAATTAAGCTTAAGTAGATGAATTCATGCATGTAAGCATATATCATAGCATTTTGAGTTTGAATTTCAAACAAATCCCACATGCATGTGTCTATCTTGACTTTGTTTTGAGAATTCATCACATTTCTTACCATTTGACTTTGATTGATCATGTTTTGGAAAGTTTAAGCTCATAACAATTCATGCATGTTTTGTTCACATCACATTTTTAAGTTTCAAGTTGAATTTTGAGTAATTCGCAAGCTTTTGAACCTTGATTTTGTGAAATGATTTTGAACTCACCATGTTTTATTAGTTTATAAGTGTTTCCTCAAGTTTTTGGCCCAAAAGACCATGATTTGCAGCTTTGAATTTGAGTTTTGAACTTGGAAGAGCAATTTGGAAATTCTAGATTCTGCCTCACTGCTCGAGTAACAGATCATGCGCTTGAGCAACCACTCTGTGTTTTGAACCTCCACTCGAGTGACCAAAAGTTGGCTCGAGCGTAAATTGCATGCTCCCAGAAGTTGGCACATTTTGTAGACAGCTCGAGCAACAAGAGTTGCGCTCGAGTGAAGACCTCAGTCTCACGCTCGAGCGACTATTGAGCGTGCGTCGAGCGAAAAAAGCAAACAACCAGTACTTTTTTAGATTTTTACAGACTGCTCGAGCGAGGCCCCTGTTTTCAACATAATTGACTAAGTGTTTCAAAGTGCATTTTGGCACCCTCATTGCATCCTAGGCATTCCTAAGCCATGATTAAGACACAATAATAAGGATAAGACTTAGAAACACACTAAGAACGAAGCACAATGACTGTAGTGAATCCCGAGCGTGTGTTTTAATGTGTACATGTTATGTGTTGTTTGTAGGTCCCGCGTCGTAAGCTATCTAATCTGTCTGCTTTATCTGTTCTCCAATTAGAGCCATCTGTGAGTAATAATTTTGTAAAGATATGTTCAATTTATAAGTATTTTCTGAATGATATAAGATGATCTGTTTTCTAAAATATTACTTTCTGTATGAATGAATGGTTGTCCAATGTTTCTGAAATGTACTCATGGCATCATTAGCTTCAGATGACATCTGTTATCTGTTCTGTTATGTCCCAATTATGGGCCAACTATACGTCTCATGAGCCAACTGTTATGGATCCTTCTATATACGTCCCATTTATGAGCCAACTGTACGTCTCATGAGTCAATTATACCGTCTCCGTGCACATGAGTCAACTGTATGCTTTTATGGCCGTCCCTTTATGGGTCAACTATTTCTGCTAGTGCTAATGGATGTATCACGTATAATTAACTACAAATTCTTATTATGAGTATGATTCTGAATCTATTTCTAATATGAACTTTGATTTCTGAACATGATTATGAATTTCGTTTTCGTAACTGTTATGGACAACATACATTAAACCCTTTACTCTGATATTATTCACTGAGTTTTCGCTCACTATTTATATTATGTATGTAGGTGAGCAAGCGCGTGACCAGGCCTAAGCTCCTGCCTGGAGAGTTTTGTTTTGTTAGCTAACCACCGTGCCTCCCTAGGAGGTTCCTGTTTGTCAAGTCAAGTTTTGTGAATCATGTAAAAGATGTTTCTGTTTTATTTTTGTCTATCTGTACTTTGGGCTGAGTCCCCTATGACACTATCTATATATGTACGGTAATACATGACATATGGAAGTTTGACATTATATATATATATATATATATACATATAAGTTTTAAATCTTTTCTATCCCATGTATGTCTACACAGCTCTATGGACTATGTATGTTTCTATATTTGCTTCCGCTAGCCCCTATATTTCATGATGTTTAGGTTAGAGGCCTTTGGTAATCCAAGGATTACTGGCCGGTTACGACGCTAAACTTATAGGGGCGGGTTTGTGTCGTGATAGAGTGGTATCAGAGCATGTGTCATGCCACACACACAAATCTATATGAGCTTTAGGATGTCCTAGAAAAGAAGTAAGGGCATTTCATCTACATATGTGAGTATGTGCTTTAGAGAACTGAATCTAAATATGAACAAGAGAGAATTGAGAGAAATGAACAAGATTATTCCTATGTTTATTATTACCTTGTTTCTCTATAGCAACATGGAAAATGCAAGAAGTAATGATTCAAGTGAATCGTCTGAAGCTCGAATGAGTCAGATGGAACAAATACGTGCAGCTTTAACAGAATCCTTGAGACAATAACCCTTGCTCCCTTTGCCTCAGCCCGTACAAAACGAGCCGGATAACAATGACATTATAAATCTAACTCAGAAGTTTATGAAGATGAAACCGCCAACTTTCTTGGGTGGTATAGAACCTTTAAAAGCGGAGACATTGTTACTCGAAATGGAGAAATTATTTGAAGTTTTCCCCTGCACCGAGACTCAGAAGGTTTTGCTAGCCACCTATACTCTAAAAAATGAAGCTCGAAGATGGTGGTTGCTAATTCGAAATAGCAATGGGAACATGACATGGGCGCAAGTTGATGAGATCTTCTATGATAAGTACTTCCCTTAGTGCTTCCAGGACCAAAAAGTTTCTGAATTCAAAGAACTTAAGCAAGGCAACATGTTTGTAGCCGAGTATGTGGCTAGACTGACTGAATTAGCCTGATTTTCTCCTCACATAATAGATACAGACTACAAGAAAGCTCGAAAATTTGAAGGGGGATTAGACCTAGATGTATTTGATCGAGTAGGCGTCCTGAAATTGCCTACATATGTGGAAGTACTTGACCGAGCATTGATGACAGAGGCCACATTAGCAGCAAAGAAACAATCCAAAGCACCAACAACTGAATGGAGAGTGAAAAGATCTGGATTCAGTTTCAAGAAGGGTCGTTCATTTGCTACGAGTAAGAAACAAAATACGGGGTCTACTAGAAGTTCAAGTCAAAGTAGCGGGTTGTAGACACCCCATTTTTGACCGTCCTCAAGATTTAGACGTCATCGTTTGTGCACGCGATGATTGTGCTTGTTTGTGTTCATTTTGAGCGCCCGAAGTCCTCAACGGAATGCCCTATCTTTGAACCTTGTTCTTTCTTTACCTTGTTTTGGACCAAAACTTGGTGTCTGGACCTATTAGTGACCTGTCGGCCACCCCCCAAGGCTGTCGGCCATGGATACGGCCAGTCAGCCATCGATGTGGTCGGCCACCAGATATTTATTAACAGCTGTGTCACATGTTGCTCACTGAGTCACATCTTCATAAACGTGTATGGTAGGATATATCTAAGCTCAAACCTTGATTTTCTATATATAGGGGGGTGCCTCCCCCATTTTGGAGGGTTAGAAGATTTAAACTAAAAATACCTCTCTCTCTAGATTTTTCTCTCTCTTGATATTTTGTGCCTTGTAGCTTATTTTCTCTACACTCTTACATACACTACCTTAATCAAACATGACCACCTTTGAGTTGAGGTCCCTTGGAGCCTTGTTTGAGCTCTAGAAGGAGGTTTGGGCTTGGATTGTTGCCTATTTTGTGCCTTAGCTTCAAGAGGTATAACACTTGTTATTTAAGCTTACTTTCAATACTTGCTTTACCATCTTTTTCTGTTATTTTGGGGCTGGTTTTGACATGTAAAAAGTTCTGTTTTTGAGACCTAAAAATGGTGGTTTGACCCTTTTGAGTTAGGGGGTTGTCTATCCCTTTTGCTTCTTAGCTTGTTAAGCTTTTGTGCCATCTTTTCATCATTTTCAAAACAACTTTTTAGGGCCTTTTAACCACTAAATTTCAGAGTTTTTTTCAATGGTAAAAACCAACTTTTGAAGTCCAAAATTGAATGGGTTGGCCTCCCCTCCTTGTATCTTGCTTGCATGCCTAGTTGGCCTCACATGTTAGCATGTTTTTTGTAGCTTAACTTAGCTTTAGTCCAGCATGTTTTTGCCTCTGTTTCGACATGTTTTGGCTCTGTTTTGGGCTGGTTAATTCAGTTGAGGCTTGTATTGCATAGTTATAGTGTTAATTCCTTCACTAGCTTGGTGTTTTAATGCTTTGATCAACATTGTTTTGAGTTGAAAGCATGTTTTAGTGTTGTTTTACACTTCATTTCAGCACTTAAAATCTCTGTAACTGTAGACACCCCATTTTTGACCGTCCTCAAGACTTGGACGTCACCGTTTGAACACACGGTGATCTTCCATGTTTGTGTTTGTTTGGAGTTCCCGGAGGTCTCGGCTCGCGCGCTTTGCCTCAGGATCCCCGAACTCGACCGTTTAGTGTCTGGTTTTGCACCAAACACTTGCATCTTGCCTTTGAAAGGCAGAGTGGGGCTTGTAGACCATCCCCACCCACCACCGGCATTGGCTAGATGCCACCGGCTGGTTTTTGCTGCCACCGGCAATATAGTTTGCCGGCCGGCACTCTTTATTGCCGGTCAGCACTCTTTTGTGCCGGTCGGCACTCTTTTTGGCCAAGATGGCATTTTTTACCGGCCGATTGCTGTTCATCTGCTTTTGCAGATATTTTTGGACAGCTGTATTGCTTTTGCTCCCCTCCATACACGTGTATGGAGGGATCTCCCTCTTGCAAAGCTTGTCTTGTAAGCTTTACAAGAGGCATATAGAGAGAAGCCCTCTCTAAGGCAAAGAAGAGGCTTTAGACATTTTTGAGAGAGAAAATACAGAGGAGAGCTCTGGTTTTTCCTAGGGTTAGGGTTAGATACACTCACCTATCTCTCTTTCCCTCTCATTTTGCACACTAGGTGTTTTGTGTCTCACTATTGCACACAAACACCTAGTGTTTCACCTTCCTCTTGGAGCTGAGGTTCTAAAGAGTGTGTTTTGAAGCTTTGGTGTTGGATTCAAGCTCAAGGAGGCCATTGGAGCACCATTGTTGAAGAGGACTACAAGGGTAAGAAACTAGTCCCTTTTTCCCCCATTTTTGCATTGATTTTATACTAGCCTTAGAGCTGTTTTTGTGATTATTGTATAACATAAAAAAGTTCTGGTTTTAAGCCCTCTTTATTGTTTATTAAGAGTGTTTTGTTGTTTGAGGGTTGTTGACCACCCTTAGGCCTCAAAAGGCCTCATTTTGAGCCATTTTGTGCTAGCTCCGGGATTTTGGTGTTGAGGTCTCTTCACCACTGAAATCTTGAGGGATTTCAGTGGTGAAGATGATGCTTTGAAGTCCTAAGAAGGAGAGGGCCACCCCCTCTCCTTGTTGTCCTTGAAAAGGACATATTTTGACCTCTTAAGGAAGCCTATGCTTGAGTGTGTGTTGAGCATGTTTGGTTTGTTTTTCATGCTTATATATCCATGATATAACATGATTTCAATTTGGTTTTGGAACTCCATGCATGTTTAGCATAGTTGCCATGTAATGCCTTATTTGTGCCTTAACATGTTCTAGGTTGTTAGCCTTTGTTGGAGCATGTTTTAGGCTTGCATTTGTGAAGATTATGTGCTTATTTTGCCATGTTTTAGCTCTGTCCATAATCGTTTGGGTCGATCTTTGCATGCATTATATAGCTCCTTTGTATTTGGGCTCGTTGGCCTTGAGTACATGCATGTGTAGCATGCCATCTTTGCATTGTTTTGGGGATTTGGAATCATCCTACATGCTATTTCAGTCCCATTTCCATGCTCGTTGGATTGCCTTGCATGTCTCTTTAATGCTTTGAAAGCATGTGTTGCAATGCTCCATGTTTTGGCCATGGTGTATGCCTTTGTTTTTTGGGTCATTTAGATGCCATCTAAGTGGTCCTTAGGCCTTGTATTGATGCCCCAAAAACTCTGTTTTTGGTTGATGATTGCATGCCTTGTTTGGTCTTGTTAAGTATAGCTCAATGCCTCATTGATTTGCTTTGAACATTTAGGCCTTTTGGTGCATGCTTGGCTTGATTTGTTGCTTGGTTTGGCACCATGTGTTAGCATGATTTTAGAGCTTATAATGCATGCTAATTTGTCCATGTTTCCTTCTTTCAAGTGTGCTTGAATGTTGTTTGATTTATGCTTAAGTGTTGGTCCTTATGTGCATGTGTGTGTGCATGCCATTTAGCCCTCAACTTTTAGCACAATGGCTACTGTTTTAGGCCTATTTTAGAGTCGCCTAATTCATGTTTAAGTCCATCTTTGCCATCCATTTGCATTGCCATATGCATGCTTGTATGCTTGCATAAGTTAATTGCCATGCCATGGTGCATCCTTAGCTTGTATGCCTAGGTTGCATTGCATCTTGCATGCATGCCTTGTTCCTTGAAATGGTGATAGGAATTAGGCCTAATTTGTTTGATTGGTTTGCATGCATTTGAAATCAAAGTTGCATACTTGGTTCCTTGGGCCATCATGCATGGAAATGCGTGATTGGTGGTCCGAGAACCAAGGCACATGTCCCTTTGAGTCATCACAATGATAAGAGACATGGTTGGTGCATACATGCCTTGAATTGTGCTGCCATGCCTTGTTTTGCCCTCTGTTGCTGTGAGTTGCAGGTCCAGCAGACTTTCTTTGCCGACCGGCAGTGTAAGGTGCCGGCCGGCAACCTTTTCTCTGCCGACAGACTCAATTTTGTGCCGATGGACACATACCAGTGCCGGTGATGATTCCACTCAGCCGGTGGTACTCCCCAGTGCCTAGGGATGCAACCCTGAGGTTTTGACAGCCTCCAGAGGAGCATAGGAGAGAAAACAGAGGCAGCTTGCGCATGGCGGCGCGCTTCCCGAGGCGTTTTCCTGTTTTAATTAGTCTATTTAATTTGTTAATTAAATTAGTTAATTTGTAATATTAATTAGCTTGCGTAGTTAATTAATTTGTAATATTTATTCGGTCCCTCCGAGCGAGGGCAAATCTGTAATAAGTGTGTGTGGGTGGTGTGTATGTCTTCCAACCTCACGTCTTTCTTCCCTTTTATTTACCTGCTTACGATGGTAGATTAGGGCACGTTCAATTTAGCATACCTTATGCTACGCATGTGTGCATCCATGCATTTGTATTACATGCATTAGGCTCGGTACATCACGCTAACTGCATTCGTACTTCAAATTCTAAACTGAATATGTGATGGTTGTGCATTCTCACATGCCATGTTTAGGATAGCCGAGCCTATTCTAGCAACACTTTGTATGCGATGCATTAGGCACTTAACATGGACTTGGATCATGCATGTTTGCTAACAAGTTCTTTGTTTTGGCACGGAGTACGATGTAAGTATTTCCGCTTTAGCATATCGCATGAGTGTGAATGTTGCCATAACAGCATGCTTAACATGTGGCTAGATGCTTATGTGTTATAAACTGCTTGAATGCCTGTGGGTGGAGGTTGGATTGTTTGAGTTGGAAAAACTCATTGAAATCCGTATTTTAGCCTACTTGCGAGTAGCAAATTCCAAAGCATTTTCAAACCGAACGGATATGCAATGTTCATTTCCAAATTAGGCAATCTAGTCTATACTTGTTTGCTGCGCGCATAACATAGTAATTCTAGGCTAATAATTGGAATAAGAACACATAAAGTTTTCAAAAACGGATATCACGGTTAGTAGAGGCCGGTCTTCGGACCGGGCGAAAGGGGGTGCTCATAGCTGACCTTCCCCGATCGTACCCAAGCTCCCGAGCCGAGACAACTCCGGTGATGACGGACATGTGGCCTTCGTCACCGAGTCAGGGTTTCCTAAATTCTCCCATTTTAAAATATTTAGGTGGCGACTCTGTATCTGGCAAAGCAGTCCATGTTTGGCACTACTTTTTCAAAAATCTGTTTCTCAAAACGATTTGCCAGATTTGGACTCTTTGGTTCAGATTAAGAACCGTGACACAAATAGTCGAGTCCGAACTGTAGCACGAGGCCCCACGCGGGCGCGTCTACAGTAACCTCCCTCCATTCTTCACTCTTTTGTTTGCTTTGAAAGTGGTTTCAAACCACTTGTTTGCCTAAGTGTGGAATTAAGGTATTGCACCTAATGGTTTAATCCCTTAGGGGGTTTATTACCAACAGTGTAATGCCTCTTTCATGCCTCAAGCAACTCGTTGTTTGAGCCATCTTTCCATTAGAGGACACTCCCTTTCGGACTTAATCGATTAAAGAATGAATCGGTAACTAAAGTGAGTAAACACAAATGGCAAGTAAAAAAAGCATGATAAGCATCTTTCGTGTTGTATTGCATGTGTTCGAATCCGACGTTAATTCGAACACAAGGAAAATGGAACATTTCATACTCAAAGTGATGAAATGTGCCTGTAGACGTGCCTCAAGGGCTTTGCTACTACAGTTCGGACTCAAATGTCACGGTTCTTAATCTGATCTCACAATGTGCGATGTGAAATTGATAAATCACCAAAGAGTCCAAATCCGGCAAATCGTTTTGGAAAACTGATTTTTGTAAAGAAGTGTCAAACATGGGCTACTTTGCCAGATATAGAGTCGCCACCTAAATATTTTGTTTTGGGAAAATTTAGGAAACCCTGACTCATTGCCTAAGACCACGTGTCCGTCATCACCAAAGTTGCCTTAGCTCGGGAAATTGGGTACGATTGGGGAAGGTCATGCAATGGATGTTGTTTGCCTCGGCTCGGGAATCGCCCTTCCGGGTTTTCGGCCCAGCGAGCCTCTTAAGGGTAAAAAGTGTAACAAGTCCATGTTGAATGGTTGTAGGATCTCGAATCCATCTGAATCCAAGAGAATGGATGTTATTTGCTGATGATGTAGGAGTCCATCCAATCGGGTCTGAATTGCCTCCAGTGTTGCGGATAAGAACTCGATCGTCCTTTAGCAATGCTTTCTTCTTTCCTCCCTTCTGGGATTTGGCATTCTTGCCGATCTTCATTAGCTTCAGCAATGTCCCAATTTTTTGACTCTTCGAGCACATCTGACATTTTTTGCCCCTAGTTCAAAGGCTGCTTCTTATCCAGCTTTGCAAGCTTTCTTTTGATCATGTCTGACCTTCTTGCCCCTAGTTCAAGGGTTGTTTCTGATCTGGCCATACAAGCCTTACATTGTGGTTGACCGTTGAACATCCTGAATCCAAGTTCAAGGTTTGAAAGCAAAAAGGGTCGAGTCTCGAGGCTGAGAGCGATCCTAAGCTGCACAATCTCAAGAGCGATTCCACACAGGTCTTCGCAGGACCGCGCAAAACATTTTTTGAAATCTTTTAAGAAAGCGACTAGTCGCTCGCGCTGAATACAATGTAGAACCAACCTAGATCAAGCTAGGATCCTTCTCAGTACTCATTTAACAAACATGATTTCATTCATTAAGGACTTAGCATGCCTCTCTTTCTCTCAGTTAATCAAATTTTTGCAAAACCCAAGGAATTCCTTTCTCTTTGTTTTCATCACAATGTTCAAAAAGTTTTGAAAAACTTAGGTCAATGCAATAATTTCAACGCACAGAAAAGTAAGTGAAAAGCACTGTCGCTTCAACAAATCTCCTGGCACAACTGGCTCAAGGCAAAAACAAGCACAAAAGCATGAAAACCACTACTGCTTCATTCAAAATCTGTTGGCACAACTGGCTCCATGGCAGAAATAGACTCAAAAGAAAGAGAAAAGACAAACACAAAATAAGTAAGTGATGTCCGGAGTAACACCCCCGAAATCACCTGACTCCTATACAATAGGACTGACTCGATACCACAAGACAGACCCCAAACAAATGGACTAACTCAAAACAAAGAGACAGACTGAAAACAACACAACAGAACTAACTCAATACCCAAGCCAGAACGTAAAATAACCAGCATTCGCAAATGCTCAAAACAGTGCGTGCCACACGCCATATCTGGAGTAAATTGAGCGCCGCCCGCAGATGGTTCATCCCCCGATCACATACTCGTACTATCCCCCAAGTTCACTAATCCAATGCCGATAGACTTTGCAGGACCTGGCGCGACGATGACCTTGTTATCAATCAGATCTTGTATTTCGTGACGAAGACGAAAACAAAGGTCAGTGCCATGATCGGTTTGTTGATGGTAGGCACAGTACTGGGCAGCATCATGACTGGCTGGAAGACGACCAGGAAGAGGCCGAGGCTCAAGGGGTTTGAGATGGCCTTGTTCAACAAGGATTTGAAAAGCCTTGGACAAAGGCTTATAGAGGGCATGGAGGACTCTCTGGCCTCGGGGTGGGTACTTCGAGGTTTGTGATTTTTTACTGGATGCCCCAGCAAAGGGATTGATAGGTGCCGACTGGGTTTGATGATCTCTTCTGAGAGCAGGATTAGAGCTGAAAGGAACGTTTTTGGTACAACGACCCTTCTCCTGGCTTGCCCCTTGATTCAAACTGTTCCAAACTTGAGTGGCAAAAGTGTCATCCACAGTCTTTGCAACAACTGCAAGAACTTGCTGTTTGTTCAGCCCTTTCGCTTTCAAAGCCTCAACAGCCCACAAAAGGTGTTCATGAGGATCAATGCTTGCCCCGACCTTGTTCTTACCGCTGGCCTCCACTATGCTAAGAGATTTGCCTTCTTCTAATGCAGCCCGTCCCAAGATTGGGGAGCCTTTTGACATGAACTCCCTGGTAGGCGATGTGGTTGATGATGGAGCCAAAACTCCAAAGGCTAAATCCGCCACTGTTTTCTAAAGATCCTCAATCATCCTCATCAGCTCAGAAGTAGTAGGTTCATCCTCAATCATCCTCTTCGTCAATAAGATTTTGAATCTTATGACGGAGGCGGATGCAACAGTTCGTATCATGATCGTGCTGTTGATGGTAGATACAGTGTTTAGCTAGGTCATATCTTTGTGGAAGAGGGGTTGGAAGGGGTTGAGGTTCTAGGAGCTCTAGGTACCCTTTTTCCAACAGCATTTTCAAAGCCTGAGAAACACTCATGTACAGAGGATGGAAACTTCGGGCTTGGTGCCGAGTTGAAGTGGTTGGTCTTTGGCTATTGAGGAAAGTAGTGATAGTATTTACTTCTGAGCATTTCACAGCTGCGCTACCATCAGTAGTAGCATTGGAACTGTGAACAACATCCTTCTTCGAAGGCTCATTATCTTCTACAAAGATCCCTTGGCGGATGGCCTTCTTGATTTAAACCCCAATCTCATGGAGGTCCTTAAAGTTGAATATCATATTCTGCAATGTTTCGGCTTGCCTAACCATATCTTGTTGTAGTGAATCCACTGGTTGCTAGAAATGGATCAACAAATCCTCTAGATTTATCGGAGGCTGCGCCATGATAGAGGTAGATGCTCGTGCTCTGAATAGAGGTGATGTGACTGGTGACTGCCGGATCAATTGAACCGGTGAGCCCTGACTGGCCTTTCTTTGCCTTGCCTCAGTAAAGGAAACACTGGTTGCCCTTGAATTGAATCTCTGACCTGACAAAGTCTATCAACACAAGTCCGGTGTACTCGGGGGATATTGGAGCCTTCTGAAGCTATGGTTCTAAGACTACCTAGCAAAAGAGAAAACAGACAGCATCTTAGTTTGATTTCACCAGAAGAAATACAAGCATAGCTGAATGACTGCACTCTTTGTTGAATTCTGCCCAAAATTCTGCCTGTAAACTGATACCCTCAGGTAAAACTGATTCCCCAAATATTGATGCCCGCAGGCTTGATACCCATACTTACAAACTGATACATACATTCCCTATAGAGACACACTCTAAAAGCACATAGCAAGCAAGTGAGAGCCAAAACACCCCTATGGAGGGGTAGGGTTTCCCTGTCTTATTTTGTTAGGAGCTAGAGTTTCACTACGCACGCAGTGGTTTCAAACAACCTACAATCGGGTAAGCAACTTGTCCTAGTTTGGAATGGTTACTACGGATTCCGAATATGCACTAGGTCGAATGGTTAAAAAGGGTGCCCCGATAAAAATCGGGATTTGTGTTCCCGTCATGGCAGAGCCCGTAACCGGTCAGCCTTATGGCATGCTTCTCAAAGCAAGCCTCCAGCAAACCGTTCAGGAATAGCATATGACAAACACGGTGTCCTAGGCACACCAATGCAAATGCAATGCAAAGAGACACATAAGTGTAATCAAAACAAGATATCATGAGTTCGAGTCAAGTTCTCTAAATCCCCAACAGAGTCGCCAGAAACTGTAGACGCGCCCCGAGGCTTTATGCTACTACAGTTCGGACTCAAATGTCACGGTTCTTAATCTGATCTCACAATGTGCGATGTGAGATTGATAAATCACCAAAAAGTCCAAATCTGGAAAATCCTTTTGGAAAACTAATTTTTGTAAAGAAGTGCCAAACATGGACTGTTTTGTCAGATACAGAGTCGTCACCTAAATATTTTGTTTTCGGGGAATTTAGAAAACCCTGACTCGTTGCCTAAGGCCACGTGTCCGTCATCACCAAAGTTGCCTCGGCTCAGGAACTTGGGTACGATTGGGAAAAGTCATGCAATGAGCACCCCCGCTCACCCGATCAAAGATCGGCCACTACAAAACATGATATCTTGTTTATGAAAAACACATGTGCTCTTATTCCGGTTATTAAACCTAGAATTACTATGTGATGCGCACATAGTAAAAAAAAAGGCTCGGCTATTCTAAGATGGCATATGAGATACGATTTAGATAATCATGTATTCAACTTGGATTTGAAATACGGTGCAGTTAGTATGATGCGCCAAGCCCAGTGCATGCAATGTAGATGAATGGATGCAAACATGTGGGCATAAGTATGCTAGACAGATGAATGGATGCAAACATGCAAAGCATAAGGATGCTAATTGAAGAATGACCTAAAACTAACCAACAAAAGCAGGTAAGTGAAAAGGAGAAAAACGTGGGGTTGGAAGACATGCACACACGTACGCACACTTATTACAAAATTCGCCCTCTCGACGGAGGGTCCGAAAGAATAATACAAATTGACTAATTAACTAACTAACTAGCTAATTAATTATTACACAGCACTTAACTAATTAAACAAATTAATTAAGCTACTAAAGCGGTAAAGAGGCCTCGGAAAGAGGGACAAATGCATGCATGCTCGGCTTCGCTCAGAAATCTATCGCCATGCTCATGTTGCCTCTTTTACACTGCTTTGCACCTCTGAAAACTATGCAAGTCTCAAGGATGCTTCTGAATCACCTTCTAGGTGTTGTGAGAGGCCATCGGCCAAGTGGAAAGGCCATCGGCCAAGGGGAACTAGTCATCAACCAATAATGGAGCTCTCGGCCATAAATTGGTAGCCGGCCGGCACTAAAGATGGCCGACCGGCCATCTCTCCCTGCAGAATGCCGTTTGCTGCAGCAGAGGACAAACAGAGCATAGCAATGCATTTTCAAGGCAATGTGTGCACAAACACCCTCCCTATCATGTCATGAACTCAAGGGAGTATGGTTCTCGACCCTCGAGCCATCAATCACGCATTTCAATGCATGATGGCCAAAGGAGCCAAATGTGCAAATTAATGTAGAATGAATGTGACAAAAAAAAATATGAATGCGTAGAACTCTATCATGCTTGATTAAGAGCGTCGGCGACTGAGGATTGAGGCACGTTTCGTCACTTCAAGTACGAACGTTCCTCGTTCCCCGTATTTGGTTTGACACCCCAAACCAAACACAATGCAATGCATGCAACCAAGTACAATACAACATGGAAATGCAAGGCAATGTAACCTAGTCAAGCATGTGACAAAATGAAAACTAGCAAGCATGCAAAATGCAACCTAAACGTACAAACATGCAATGTAACAGGCATGCAACAACAATACCAAAAACAAGGAGGCGGCAACATGCAATGCGATAAGCATGCAACGACACACAAACCGCATGATCCATGGACTTACACTGAAAATGGATAGGCCTCAGCCACACCAAAACAGTGGCCAAAAATGATGAAGTGATGAATGAAACGCACAATGAGCATGTACATGCAATGGTCTAAGAGTTAAGGCATAAGGTCATAACACCCAAACATGAGCGAGGGGTGACAATCATGGTAGTATGGTGACACCATAAGCTCTGAAATTATGTTAAGAGTGATGCCAAATCAAACACATGACACAAGCAAGGCATGCTAATGGACTTCAAGTTCAAAGCTAGCCAAGGTACTTGAACCATGGCCATATCAACCAAGCCCCAAAGGACCAAGGTGACCCAAAACAGTCCCAAGGCAATCCAAAACAAGGCTAGAACATGCATGGAATGAGGCCAAAACATGCTAGAAAGGTGAGCACAAAACAAGACGCATACAAGGCCAAAAGGGGCAATTGCACTACACCTATTACAACCAAACACGACATGACTTAGGCCAATAAAATCAGAGTTATGACATGTTAGAATGAGCCTAAAACCCACTTAGATGGCATCCCAAAGGCCTAAGTATGATGGCATGCACAATGACCTATTCTTAAGGCATGAAACACAAACTATCCAAAGCATGGAATAAGTGATAAATGCAAGTGTGTGACCATGAAACATGGACTGAAATTACATTTCACATGATTCCAAATCATGAAAATACTTCAAGTAACACATGCTAATGAACTCAAGGCACAAAGCTTACAAGCTAGAATGAACCAAGGCTATGCAAAACAATGCATGCATGACCAAGACAACACCGAAAAGAGTTTAATCATGGTAAAACATGAGAGAAAGCTCCTTGGAGTCGAGCCAAAACAGGGAAGAATAGTGGTCCAAACACAAGATGCATGTTATGCAAACATGTAAGATTACTCTACAAGTATGTGAAGCATGCAAGATGTCGTCAAACTAACATGGAATAGAGTTAAGGCAGGTCCTAAAAGCCACTAAAAAGTGCTGAAATAGAACCAAGACATGCTCAGTAAACATGCTACTCTTATAAGCCAACAACACAAGCATATGAGACATAAGGAGAGAGGGGGACCCCTCCTATACAAGACTACAAAACCACTTCTCCACCACTGAAAATCCTCTGGATTTCAGTGGTGGGAAGGTCAAAATAAGATGATCCCGAAGCTCAAAAGTAAAGGCACAAAACAAGGCCAAACAAGGCCTAAGAGGGGGTAGACAACCCCTAACCAAAAAGTGACCTTAAGCAACCATAACAAGCATACAAAATCAGAACTTTTTTGTAGTTTAGAGTCAAGCTTGAAACAATATAGAAGTATGTGTAAAAGCTTAAGCAAGAATGGGGTATCTAAAGTTTAGAATTTCACCTTTGAAGAACAACTTCAAGAACACAAGGCCAGCAACTCTCTTTGATCAAAACCAGCTCAAGAACCTTAAAACCAACCTCCTAGTACCTTAGCACACAAGGATGGTGTAACTCTAGGTGTCTTAGTGCAAAAGTATGAACAAAATGCACTTTAGAACACAAATACACACACACAAATGTAGAGAGAGGGAGATATAGAGATAGATAGATATATATCACTTCTCCTCAGATTTTTTCTAACCCTTGAGAAGGGAGGAGGAGCTCCCTTCTTATAGGAATCCAATTCCAAGGCTTCTTGAAGAAGCTAACACAAGGTGCAAATCCCTCCATATGTGTATGGAGGGAATGAAATGTGCATGCCAGCTGTGACAGCTGGCATAAAATATCTGCCAAAAGCAAATGGAAAGGGGTCGGCCGGAAAATATGGTCGATTGACCAACAAAGATGGCCGGTCGACCAAAAACAGTGCCGATCGACCATCACATTTGGCCGATGGCAAGAAAAAGGGGCCAATGGCTTCATGCCTTGGCCGATGGGTTGAGGAATGGCCAACAAGCCACCATCTTCCCTTAAAAGCAAAAACGCAAGTGCTTGGTCCACAACCAAGCACAAAAACAGTCAAGTCGAGAGATCTTGAGGCAAGGCGCATGGCCGAGACCTTTAGGAACTCAAAACGAACACGAGCATAGATGATCATCGAGTGTTCAAACGATGACGTCCAAGTCTTGAGGACGGTCAAAAATGGGGTGTCTACAATGCCACTTTCCTCGGTCACCATCATTCTTGATCATGCATGATAGGGTGAAGGTCTTTTTGAGTCTTGTTTTGCACTCATTAAACTCGTACAAACTTGGTTCTTTGGCCATCATGCATGGAAATTGCTTGATTGGTGGTTTGAGAGCCAAAAGTTTCACTCATTTGAGCTTGTTTAATGATAAGGAATGTAAACAGTGCACACAAACCTGTGAGAATACACTATTTCGCTCTATCTTCTCTCTGTTGCAGCAAAAAGAGGAGTTCATGTCATCAGTGGCCGACTAGCCACCATTGGTAGCCGACAGGCCCCCTGTCTGCCACCAATGAAATTTGCACAGTGTGTTCCTGAGGTGGAGCAGAGGTATTCTGGAAGTTGGCAGAATTTTTGGTGTTCAAATGCGCAGACAGAAGCTCGCAGCAGCAAAACGATGGCTTTTCGGGTCGAGGAACCCAGCATGCATGCATCTCTCTTTTCTTGAGGCTGTTTAGTTAACTTGTCTAGTTAGTTAGTTGTTTAATTTGTGTTGTAATTAATTAACTTAATTACTTTGTAATTAGTTAATTAAGTATTTTAATATTTAATTAGCTTAGAGTAGTTAGTTAAATACTATGTGTTGTAATTAATTAGTAGTAGCTAATTAAGTGTTGTAATTAATTAATTAGTTTAACTAGTTATTCGATTTTATTTTGTAATTAGTTAGCTAGAATAGTTAATTAATTTGAGTTTTGTAATAATTAGTTAGCTTAATTAGCGTAGCTAATCGGTTAGCTTATTCATTCGGACCTTCCTTCGCGAGGGTGTAACGGTGTAATAAGTGTGCGTGCGTATGTGTATGTTTTCCAACCTCACGTCTTTCTCCCTTTTATTTAATCGCTTTCAATAGTTAGATTAGGGACATATTCGATTAGCATACCTTATGCTTGCATGATTGCATCCATTCATTCGTATTGCATGCACTGAGGCTCGGCGCATCATTCAAACTGCATTGCAATTTCAATACTTATTTGAATACGTATTTAATCGCATGTTGTTCAAATCGATTCATATGCCATATTAGTAGCCGAGCCTATTAATTGCATTCTTTGCATGTGTGGCATTAGTCATCTAACATAGTTAGGAATCATGCATTTTTCTAACTTTGTTTTCTTTCTTGGCTCGGAGTACTCGATGAGTTTTATGCTTTAGCATACTTGCATGAGTGTGATTGTCATATTGCCATGTTTCGCATACTTGCCATGAGGCTATGTGCTTAAATGATAAACTGCATGAATGCCTGTGGATGAAGGCTTGTTGTTTGAATTGGAACGATTCAACGAATGTCCGTTTTAAGCCCACTTTGTTAAGTGGCAAGTCATGTTTTAAGCCCACTATGTTTGGTAGAAAATCCGCATCTTTAAGCCCACTTCAGATGGAAAGTTCAACCTATTTTCGAAAACAAACATGAGTTAAATTGTTCCAAGTTGAGCAAACTAGTCTATACTTGCTTGTGTGCATCACATAGTAAAGCTAGTTTAATAACCGGAATAAGAACACATAATGTTTATAAAAAATCATATCATGATTAGTAAAGACCGATCTTTGATCAGGCGAGTGGGGGTGCTCAATTCATGACCTTCCTCTTTCATACCTAAGTTTCCGAGCCAAGGCAACTTTGGTGATGACAGACACGTGACCTTTGGCACGAGTCAGGGTTTCCTAAATTTTTCTAAAATAAAATATTTAGGTGGCGACTCTATGTCTGGCAAAGCAGTCCAAATTTTGGCATTATTTGATTTAAAATCGATTTTCTAAAAAGGTTTGCCGGATTTGGACTCTTTGGTGTTTATCAGTTTCACATTGCACTTGTGAGATTAGATTCAGAACCGTGAGAGTCCGAACTGTGAGGCCTTTCTTTTCAAACCTTTCCGAAGGGTGGGGCGCAAGAAAAAGGTGAGTCCACAGTTTCTGGCGACTCTGCTGGGGACTCACCTTTTTCTCGCGCCTTGCCTTTGGGAAACGTTTGAAAAGAAAGGCCTCACAGTTCGGACTCCTGCGGTTCTGAATCTAATCTCACAAGTGCAATGTGAAACTAATAAACACCAAAGAGTCCAAATCCGGCAAACCTTTTTGGAAAATCAATTTTAAATCAAATAATTCCAAAATTTGAATTACTTTGCCAGATACAAAATCGCCACCTAAATATTTTATTTTGAGAAAATTTAAGAAACCCTGACTCGTGCCAAAGGCGATGTGTCCGTCATCACCAAAGTTACCTCGGCTCAAGATATGAGGTGCGAAAGGGGAAGGTCATGAATTGAGCACTCCCGCTTGCCCGGTCAAAGATCGACCTCTACTAATCATGATATGATTTTTTATAAACATTATGTGTTCTTATTCCGGTTATTAAACTAGCTTTACCATGTGACGCACACAAGCAAGTATAGACTAGTGTGCTCAACTTGGAACAATTCAACTTATGTTTGTTTTCGAAAATGGTTTGAATTTGCTACCTCAAGTGGGCTTAAAGATGCGGATTTGCTACCAAACGTAGTGAGCTTAAAACATGATTTGCCACTTAACAAAGTGGGCTTAAAGCGCACATTCGTTGAATCGTTCCAATTCAAACAACAAGCCTTCATCCACAGGCATTCATGCAGTTTATCATTTAAGCACATAGCCTCATGGCAAGTATGTGAAACATAGAAATATGGCAATCACACTCATGCAAGTATGCTAAAGCATAAAACTCATCGAGTACTTCAAGCCAAGAAAGAAAACAAAGTTAGAAAAATGCATGATTCCTAACTATGTTAAATGACTAATGCAACACATGCAAAGAATGCAATTAATAGGCTCGGCTACTAATATGGCATATTGTAGATGTCCCCGAACGCCCCGGGAGGATGAGTCCCGTTCTGTTCGTTTGTAGGTCACTACAGTTCGGACTCAAATTGTCACAGTTCTAAATCTGAACCAAAGAGTCCAAATCCGGCAAATCGTTTTGAGAAAACAGATTTTTAGAAAGAAGTGCCAAACATGGACTGCTTTTCCAGATACAGAGTCGGCACCTAAATATTTTTTATGGAGAAATTTTGGAAACCCTGACTCGTTGCCTAAGGCCACGTGTCCGTCATCACCAAAGTTGCCTCGGCTCGGGAACTTGGGTACGATTGGGGAAGGTCAGCTATGAGCACCCCCGCTCGCCCAATCCGAAGATCGGCCTCTACTAACCATGATATCTAGTTTTGAAAACGTTATGTGTTCTTATTCCGATTATTAGCCTAATCTTACTATGTGATGCGCACAACACAAAAGTATAGACTAGATAGCCTAATTTGGAACAAAGCATCGCATATCCGTTTGTTTGGAAATGATTTGAAATCTGCTACTCACGAGTAGGCTAAAACACGAATTTCAATAAGTTGTTCCAACTCAAACAATCCAACCTTCACCCACAGGCATTCATGCAGTAATATCACATAAGCACATAGCCACATGGTAAGCATGCTGTCATATTAACATTCACACTCATGCGAGATCCTAAAGCATAAATACTTACATCATACTCCAAGCCAAAGCAATGAACTAGTTAGTAATCATGCATGATCCTAGTCCAAGTTTAACAAATGGCTAATGCATCGCATGCAGAATGTCATTAGAATAGGCTCGGCTAATCTAAGGATGACATGTGAAATGCGACAACTCGATATACGTGTTCAAGTTTAGAATTGAAATACTATGTGATTAGCATGATGCGCCGAGCCCGGTGCATGCAAGACTGATGAATGATGAACGCATGCATAGCATAAGGTATGCTAAATTAAACATGCCCTAATACTAACCATCAAAGCAGGTAAGTAAAAGGGAGAAAGAAATGGGGGTTGGAAGACATGCACACACGCACCCACACTTATTACAAATTCGCCCTCGCTCGGAGAGACTAAAAGAATAATACAATTTAATTAACCTACAAGCTAATTAAATAATTTACAGACCACCTAATTAATTAACAAATCAATTAAATTAAGGAATGCATTAAAAGGCCTCGGGAAGAGAGATGCACACGTGCTTGGATTGGCTTCGCCTGGAAATCCAATGCCATGCACAAGCTGCCTCTGTTTTCCCTGCTCTGTTCCTCTGAAATTGCAAAAGTCCCAGGGAGCACTTTATGAACACTGGGGAATGCTACCGGCCATGAGGAATCATCACCGGCCATGGCAGGGTGGTCATCGACCATCCATGGAGCTGTCGGCCATCTACCATTGGTCGATCGGCACTGTATGTGGTCGACCGGCCAAAGCTTCTTGCAGAAACCTGTTTTGACAACAGCAAAGGGCAAAACATGGCATGGCAATGCATTTCAAGCAATGTTTGCACCAACCACACTCCTTATCATGTTTATAACTCAAAGAAGTTTGGTACTCGACCCTCGGACCACCAATCGCGCATTTCAATGCGTAATGGCCAAAGAGGCCGAGTTGTGCATTTTGATTTCAAATGCAATGCAAACCAAATAAACACATAAAGCCCAACCTCTATCATGCTCAATTCAAGAGGCGAAGCATGCATTCTCAATGCGATGCAACCTAGGCATGTGAGCTAGTATGCAACATGAGCATGTGGGCAAGTATACAAGCTAGCAAACATGCAAAGTATAATCTTAACCATGCAAGCATGCAAGATACAACATGGACAACCTGTTAAGTACAATGCATGCCAAATGCATTACAACCTAAGCATGCAAATGTGTAATGTAATAAGCATGGAACAAGGCCAAATATGCAACAACACATAAGGCAAACATGCAACACATGCGAAGGATGGTCTTAAACTAATTTAAGCAGCCCTCAAACAAGCCCAAAACAGTGGCCAATGCTAAAGAAATGGGGCCAAATGCACATACAAGCATGCATGGATACATGGTTCAAGACTTAAGCATAATGAAGCAACTTTGAAGCACACTTAAAAGGGACAAACATGGACTAATGACATGCATATTAAGCTCTGAGAATCATGCTATAAGAGGTTCCAAACCAGCCAAGCAAAGCAAGCATATCATGCAACCAAGCCTAAAGCCTAAGACTCACCAAAGAGGCATTGAACTACACTTAGCAAGACCAAACATGGCATGATTTAAACAACTAAAATCAGAGTTTTAGCATGTCAAAATGAACCTCAAAAACCACTTAGATGGCATCTAAATGACCTACACATGGAAGCATACACAAATGTCCAAACATGGAGCATAGGACAACACCCTTTCAAAGCATTAAAGGAGCATCAAATGCAAGCATACGAGCACACCAGTAGGTCTGAAATGGCATGGAAAGTGGTTCCAAACCACTGAAACAAAGCAAGGATGGCATGCCAGAGGAGTCAATGCTCAAGGCATACAAGAGGGATTACATGGTAGCTATACAAAGCGAAGCATGGACGACCCGAATGACTAAAAATAGACCTCAAGCACACTAAAACAAGCATAAAAGCTTCACAAAGCTAGACCAAAACACATGAGCATGGTAGTCTAAATGCTATGTACATGTTAAGGCAAATCATGGCATTACAAGACATGTATGCAAGGCAAGCATGGTGTGTCTAAACCAAGTAAAAACAGTGCTATATCATAACAAAATAAGCACAAATAACACTTAAGACATGGCCAACATGAACTTAAAAATGGTGCTCACACATTAGGCAAACATGGCACTTTTTGAAGGCAACAACGAGAGGGGATGGCCCTCTCCTCCTTAGGACCTTAAGACACCATCCTCACCACTAAAATCCCTCAAGATTTCAGTGGTGAGGAGGCCCAAACAAGGTGGTCCCAAAGCTCACCAAAATAGCACAAACATAGGGCCTAACAAGGCCTAAGAGGGGTCAAACAACCCCAAAGCTCAAAGCAACCTTAAACAACTATTTTAAGCAAGTAAAAAAAAGACTTTTATATGTTATACACTAAGCTTGAAACAACAAGCAAGGTAGGCAAAAAGACTATGCAAAAATGGGGTAAAAAGGGCAAGAATCTTACCCTTGAAGACCTTCTTCACAAGGATCACTCCAGCAGCTTTCTTAGCTCCAAAACAGCTCAAGAACTTCAAGGACAGCCCCCTAATGCCTCAGCAATCAAGGTAAGGTGTAATGGTAGGTGTTTTAGTGCAAAACTAAGGACAAACACACATTTAGAGCAAAAGAGATAGAGAAATAGAGATAGAATAGATACACTATGCTAACCCTAGAACCAGAGCTCTGGAGCTTTTTTTTGTAACCCTAGAGGAGGGGAAAGAAGCCTCCTATTTATAGAGCTTCACTCTTGAAAAGCTTACAAAACAAGCTAAGCAAGAGTGAAATCCCTCCATACACGTGTATGGAAGGGGTGCAAAGTGGGTGCCAGCTAGCACAGCTGGCACAAAATATCTGCCAAAAGCAGATGAACAGTGGTTGGCCAGCCAAAAATGTCAAATTGACCAAAACAATGGTCGGCCGGCCACAAAGATTGCCGGCCGGCCATCACCAATGGCCGGTAGCAACAAAACATGGCCGGTGGCCTCAAGCCATGGCCGGTGAGGTGTGGGGATGGCCAACAAGCCATTCTCTGCCCCTCAAAAGCAAAACACAAGTGTTTGGTGCAAAACCAAACACAAAACAGTCAAGTCGAGAGGTCTTGAGGCAAGGCGTGTGGCCGAGACCTCCGGGAACTCAAGACGAACACAAACAAGGATGATCACCGAGTGTTCAAACAGTGACGTCCAAGTCTTGAGGACGGTCAAAAATGGGGTCTCTACACATATGAATCGATTTGAACAACATGCGATTAAACACGTATTCAAATAAGTATTGAAATGACGATGCAGTTTGAATGATGTGCCGAGCCTTGGTGCATGCAATACGAATGAATAGATGCAATCATGTAAGCATAAGGTATGCTAATCGAAAATGTCCCTAATCTAACCATCGAAAGCGATTAAATAAAAAGGAGAAAGACGTGAAGTTGGAAAACATACACACACGCACACACAGTTATTACAAAGTTACGCTCTCGCGAAACATGGTCCGAATGAATAAGCTAACCAATTAGCTACGCTAATTAAGCTAACTAATTATTACAAAACTCAAATTAATTAACTATTGTAGCTAACTAATTACAAAACGAAATCGAATAACTAGTTAAACTAACTAATTAATTACAACATTTAATTAGCTATGACTAATTAATTACAACACATAGTATTTAACTAACTACTCTAAGCTAATTAAATATTAAAATACTTAATTAAGTTAATTAATTACAACACGAATTAAACAACTAACTAACTAGACAACTTAATTAAACAGCCTCGGGAAACAAGGAATGCATGCATGCTTGGTTCCTCTACTCGAAAAGCCACCGTTTTGCTGCTGCGAGCCTCTGTTTGCACATTTGAACACCAAAAATTCTGCCAACTTCCAGAATACCTCTGCTCCACCTTAGGAACACACTGTGCAATTGGTGACCGACAGGGGGCCTGTCAGCTACCAATGGTGGCCGGTCGGCCACTGATGACATGAACTCCTCTTTTTGCTGCAACAGAGAGCAGAGAGAGCAAAATAGTGTATTCTCATAGGTTTGTATGTACTGTTTACATTCCTTAAGCTCCAATGAGTGAAACTCTTGGCTCTCAAACCACCAATCTAGAAATTTCCATGCATGATGGCCAAAGAACCAAGTTTGTACAAGTTTAATGAGTGCAAAACAAGACTAAAAAAGACCTTCACCCTATCATGCATGATCAAGGGTGATGCCAACCAAGGAAAGTGACACATTTCATCACTTTGAGTATGAAATGTTCCATTTTCCTTGTGCTCGAATTAACATCGGATTCGAACACATGCAATGCAACACGAAAGATGCTTATCTTGCTTTTTTTACTTGCCATTTTTGTTTACTCATTTTAGTTTCCGATTTATTCTTTAATCGATTAAGTCCAAAAGTGAGTGTCCTCTAATAGAAAGATGGCTCAAACAACGAGTTGCTTGGGGCATGAAAGAGGCATTCCACTGTTGGTAATGAACCCCCTAAGGGATTAAACCATTAGGTGCAATACCTCAATTCCACACTTAGGCAAACAAGTGGTTTGAAACCACTTTCAAAGCAAACAAAAGAGTAAAGAATGGAGGGACATTGCAGAGATTTTAAGTGCTGAAATAAAGTGTAAAACAAAGAATGGAGGGACGTTGCATTGATTTTAAGTGCTGAAATATAGTGTAAAACAACACTAAAACATGCTTTCAACTCAAAACAATGTTGATCAAAGCATTAAAACACCAAGCCAGTGAAAGAATTAACACTACAACTATGCAATACAAGCCTCAACTGAATTAACCAGCCCAAAATAGAGCCAAAACAGATCACAACAGAGGCAAAAACATGTTGGACTAAAGCTAAGTTAAGCTAAAAAAAACATGCTAGCATGTGAAGCCAACTAGGCATGCAAGCAAGACACAAGGAGGGGAGGCCAACCCTCCAATTTTGGACTTCAAAATTTGGTTTTTACCACTGAAAAAAACTGTGAAATTCAGTGGTTAAAAGGCCCAAAAAAGTTATTTTGAAAGTGATGAAAAGATGGCAGAAAAGCTTAACAAGCTAAAAAGAAAAAAGGATGGACAACCCCCTAACTCAAAATGGCTCAAACCACCACTTTTAGGTCTCAAAAACAAAACGTTTTACATGTCAAAACCAGCCCCAAAATGGCAAAAAACGATGGTAAAGCAAGTATTGAAAGCAAGCTTAAATAACAAATGTTATACCTCTTGAAGCTAAGGCACAAAATAGGCAACAATCTAAGCCCAAACCTCCTTCTAGAGCTCAAACAAGGCTCCAAGGGACCTCAACTCAAAGATGGTCAAGTTTGATTAAGGTAGTGTATGTAAGAGTGTAGAGAAAATAAGCAGCAAGGCACAAAATATCAAGCGAGAGAGAGAAATCTAGAGAGAGAGATATATTTTTGGTCTAAATCTTCTAACCCTCCAAAATGGGGGAGGCACCCTTTATATATAAAAAAATCAAGGTTTGAGCTTAGATACATCCTACCATACACATGTATGAAAATGCAGTTCAGTGTGCAACAGCTGGCACAGCTGTCAATAAATATCTGGAAAAAGAGACTGGTGGCTGACCAGCCACATCCATGGCTGACAAGCACAACCCATAGCCGACAGCCTTGGGGGGTGGCCGACAGGTCACCAATAGATCCAGACACCAAGTTTTGGTCCAAAACAAGGTAAAGAAAGAACAAGGTTCAAAGGCTCAAAGACAGGGCATTCCGCCGAGGACTTCGGGCGCTCAAAGCGAACACAAACAAGCATAATCATCACGTGCGCAAATGATAACGTCTAAGTCTTGAGGACAGTAAAAAATGAGATGTCTACAGTTGTCCCTCTTTGACAGAATTCGGGAGTCATGAAATGACGGGAGTGAATGTCAAAGCCCAGAGACGACCCATTTTTGACAAGGCCGAAGACTTTGGACAAACAAACAAGCAAGACAAAGAACGGTTGCGCCTGTAGGCTGCCTACGTATCCCTTTGCAAGGAATCAAACCAGCGTAGTTCTGGGGCAAGATGCAAATGATATGCACGATGCAAAAAAACAACTTATGATTATGCAATGAGGCTGTATCGAACTATTTGAATGCAAATGCAATGCAAGCAAACTGAAACAAGGTACAGCAAATTCAATCATAGGAAGGAGTAAGCAAACACGCCACACGTGGGAATTACGGACCAAACCACATTTCATACAGAAAGGATGTAAGAAAATTATGCAAGCTTAACTACGCATCACGCAGGAAAGGAAAAGAATAACACAATCATCGGGCGCAACCAAGGTGTCAAACAAGATCCTAACGCGTTGCACGCGGAAAGAGAGAAGGAATAATGTGAACACCGGGACGTACTCGACTGTTCTTAACCAAAGGGAGCGATGATAAACATCGGAACGCATCCAAATGTTTGTAACCAAAACAAGAAGTTGTGATAAACATCAGAACACGTCCAAATACTTTTAACCAAAACAGAGTGAGGTGGTAAACATCAGAACACATCCAAATGCTTTTAACCAAAACAGGGAAATGTGGTAAACATCAGAACACATCCAAATGCTTTTAACCAAAACAGGGAGTGGTGGTAAACATCGGAACACGTCCAAATGCTTTTAACCAAAACAAGGAGTGGTGGTAAACATCGAAACACATCCAAATGCTTTTAACTAAAACAGGGAGTGGCGGTAAACATCGGAACACGTCCAAATGGTTTTAACCAAAACATGGAGCTGTGGTAAACATCGGAACACGTCCAAATGCTTTGAACCAAAACAGGGAATGGTAGTAAACATCAGAACACGTTCAAATGTTTTTAACCAAAACAGGGAGTGATCGAAGGACATGAACGATCTCACCTGGAACTCCTTTGAATGAACCGTACATACAATATCGTGCCTGCATAAGAAAAAAACTTAACAAGCATAACATAGTAAGAGTGTATATTCTATGCAAGATGAATAATCGTGACACAATGTTAGAGACATGTTTCATGTAAAACATTCGAGAAACAAGACAGAAGCATATTCTATGCAACGAGAACTGGAGCACATTCTATGCAACTTCAGAAAACATATTCAATGTAATAGTACAAAATGCATGTTCTATCAATAACACAAAATGCATATTCTATGCAAGGTCAGCAAATGCAACATCAGAATGCATACTCAATGCAACAGTACAAAATGCATGTTCTATCAATAACACAAAATGCATATTCTATGCAAGGTCAGCAAATGCAAAATCAGAATGCATACTCAATGCAACAGTACAAAATGCATGTTCTATCAATAACATAAAATGCATATTCTATGCAACGTCAGCAAATACAACATCAGAATGCATACTCAATGCAACAATGGATTGAATAGTAACTTCCAGTTTACATCTCAGAAGAGTTGCAACGAGTTAAAAAGGATACACCTCATTGATGTTGATCAGCGATGAATTGTCATGCATTGAAGACACGGTTTAGAGCTTTCGTAGAGGCAATTTGAGCTTAACAGTGAACTTTTCTCGCACTTTCTCTAGAACTAAGAACACAAAAATAGCAAAAAAATACAAAGGAGGAGCACTGAAAGCCTGACGGCCACCAGGGAGAGGTGTCGGCCACCCCTAAGGGTTGTCGGCCACTACTGGTGGCGGACCGACCATCAATGGCATGTTTGGCCATTTTGGTCTTTTTGCACTCAGGCGTTAAGGGGGCTCATTTCCTCCACACCCCATGCCCAAAATTCTTTCCTCTCCCTTTCTAGACCTTCATTCTCTCTAGATCTAAGCATTATACATGTTTTCCAATGCCCCACGTGAAGTTGATTCGCTAAAACCTCTTGATTTCCTTCATTTTGAACTGATTGAAAATTGATTTCGGTGTTTTTTTCTTCATTTTCACCACTTGAGGTTTGTTCCCCTTGAATTTCTCTTGGGTTTGGCACCTTTTCCTGGGCTGTGACTTTTTCTCCAATTTTCTCTCTCCTAGGGTTTGGCTTGAGTTGACTTTTGGCATTTTCCACCTATTTTCCCCACTTTTTTCACTGGTCATCGACTCTTCACCTATATTCCAGATGGCAAATGACTTTCCACATGACAGGGCTCCTCCAGAGGCAGAGTTCGAGGTAGAGTTCGATTTTGATGCAGAGCCGGAGCCCTTACCACTAGGAGTAAGGCTTTTGACGCGGCAAGATATCATCCCCAAACCCACATTCTTCCTGCTAGTGGCGTTAGGCACTTTACTGATTTCACTGATGCGCCAGCGGACCTTCTACTGAGGAAGCCGGATTCCCATATTTCAGCTGTTCCCGCTGAGGTATAAAAACTCTATGCACTTGCATATCTGATGTTCTTTACTTGCATTTCTTGCACTAATCACACTCTTGCACTGTATTTACACTGATTCACCTGCATTTGTCACAAGGTGACGCCCGTGCATACAGGGGCTATGAGGCCACGATGGCCAGAGGTTGGTACGACGAGCTCCCTACCAGAGTACGAGCTATTGTTAACGATGCAGGCTTCGGCCTATTCTGTTCTGGATTGCCATGAGTCATAGCGAGCCGTCCACTTCTTGAAGCTCTAGTGGAGAGATGATGGGACACCACCAACTCTCTCCACCTTTCCACTACCGGAGAGATGACAATGACCCCGTACGACTTCGCCATGATCACAGGCCTAACCATGGGGGTGATCCGATTCCCCTTGATCCTGATATGGGAGAGTGGGAGGCTGCTTGGATTGAGCTTCTAGGGGCGCGCCCGCCTTTGTTTTGGACAGCCCAGGTCAGATACAGCTGGTTCGAGGAGCTGTTCTGGGGGACCGTGCTAGAGACAGTAGAGGAGATAGAGCACTACGCTCGAGGTTTTCTGATGTTCCTCTTCGGTATCACCCTGTTTGCAAACAAGGCGAACACCATGGGCCTATACTTGCTAAGCTCACTAGTGGTCCTTCCCCGAGTGAGCTTCTACGATTGGGGCAAGGCCGGCCTCGCCACCTTGTACGGTTATATGACCTCGACCTCCCGTGGGATTGGACTCTTGGTTGGAGGCTACTGGCGAGCATGGGAGGTACACATCTCGGTTCCGTTTTTACACTTTGCATTTTCTGTTCAGCATTTCTTGCTTTACACTTGTTTAACACATGTACTTTCTGCTTTGTAGTTTCTATACCTGTTCATGCTCTGTATGCTTTCTACTTTGCATTTTCTATGTCTGTTCATGTGTTGTTGACCATATATCATTTGCACTTTCTCTGCAGCTGTGGATGTACGCATACTTCCCGACTCACGCCCTAGAGCCAGAGGTGGAGGTTCCATTGACGGTCCCCTATTCACGGGTGTACAATGGCCAGCTTTGCTGTTGGACTCGCGAGCCCTTTTCTGTTTTCAAGCGTTACTTCGACATCGTAGCTGCTCACGAGGTAACCTAAAACACGGCTATTGCTTGCTTTCACACTATTCTGATTCATATTGTACCCACTGACAGCAACTGACAATCTATAAAACTTCTATTTGTAGATCTCATGACAACCATGGGCCACGAAACCGAGAGAAGTTGGAGGCCGATATAATACCGTATTCTACTTGAGCGTCTGGTCTGCCGAGCCTGGTACCTTGGCGAGAGAGTCGTACGCCAGTCTCTGGGTATGTCTACTCTGTTCATACCGATGACACCGCCAGAGTCCATGAGATCAGTGGACGACCTATCTATTGATAGAGTTATTTAGTTCACAGTGGGCTTGGAGGCAGAATACTTTCGAGTTGAGGGTGACTATGCAGTCTTCATTCAGACACATCTTATACCACCTCTGAGCGGTGTTCGCGGAGGCGAGGGAGCGAGAGCTCCTGTTGCGAGTATGGGGCCTAGAGCAACCAGGGCAGCCAAGACCTATGGCAGAGGGGCTCCTCAGGCGAGACAGATGACTAGTTGGCCAGAGCTTCCCACTACACTTACTTGTTGGCGACATACCGGGGGGGCTTACCAGATCCCTATTGAGCCTCCACCAGCCGGACACGAGCTTGTCGAGGTTCGAGGCCCGACTCCAGTATGTACCACACTTTACATTTTTGCATGTTAAATTCATTTAAGTTATGCTTATCAAACACTGACCACCTCAACGCACTTATAGGAGTCTATAGAGTACACCAAGAACGAGCGGCTTCCCTAATGGGGATGGTACAGAGGAACATGAGCCTGCTCAGTCTCTACGGTATTCAGGTAACTTTCTTCAGTTTACGTTTCATGACATTGAACTTTTTGCTGATATTTTAGCATTTCAACTGTAATCTATTCCACATTGCACTGATCTGATACGATGCACTCAAACACTGCATTCATACACTGCACACCACCTTTGCATCTGATACATACACTGAGACTGATATATTGACAATTGCCCTTTTTAGATCCCAGTCATACTGGGCGCACCAGCGGGAGCTGCAGCAGGACCATTAGTGCCTCCTCCGGTAGCTAAGAGGAGAGAGAGACAAGCTCCGGCGTACAGCCGAGGCAGAGATGAGAGTGGCCTTTCTGAGCCCATTCTGAGTGATGACGAGGCTGAGACCAGCGAGGGCGAGGAGGCGGTGAGTCAGCATGCCGAGTCATCCGAGAGCAGAGATGATGATGCTGGCTTAGGTTCTGCTAGTGGAAATGATGCTGTGTCAAGCTCCGAGGCAGATAGCAGTGGCGATTCTGACTCTGGTTCAGAAGGAGGTGCAAACAGCGGCGTTGACGGGGACAGCTCTGAGGCTCTGCCTAGGAAGAGAACGAAGAGGGCCTCTCGAGGCTGAGATAGCTGGTGCTGATTCTCTGCATTTTTGCTTAGTTTCTTTTTGCTAGTAGTGTTAGCACTTTGTACAGCTTAGACAGTTTTATTTTCTTTAAAAACTTGTACCCTTTTGTAAAAAGTAACCATGATCGAAATGAAAACCAATCTTTTTGATGAACAAAAATGTTGTATTTTGCATTCTGAACACTGCATAACATCGCATAGCATAAAAACGAGATGGTGCTTGATTGAAAATTAAACATTGTATTGGCACTTTCTTAATCAGGTAATGAACCGACCAACACCTAGCAAACAAAATAAGACAACTCGATAAACAACGCAACAACTCGATAAGCAAAAAAAAAATAAATACAACTAGATAAGCAACACAACAACTTGATAAACAAATTGAAGCAACTTACAAGCAACTCAACAAAACTTACTAAAATAAGACAGCAGAATGCACCAAGAGCAAAACAAAACAAAGGTTCTCAGCACTCTCAACCCACAGGAAGACCACAAGAATGTTGTCAGCCATAAACAGAGGCTGTCGGCCACCAGTGGTGGATGTCGGCCACCAATGGTGGCCGGTCGGCTACCAAAGGTGGCTGTCGGCCATCACCACTGGCCGGTCGGCCATCAATGTGCGGGACCTCCAGATTGTTGCCACATGTCTTCCACTCAATGCCTTATCTTCTATAAAAGTTGGGACTTCGTAGTTTCTTCGTTCCAACTCTGCTTTCGCCACAAATGGAGCCATTCTTTACCGAAAAACTCTCAAATTGGATTGCGACTTTAGATGGCTCGAAAAAAGTGAACTTTCAGGGTTTCGAGATAAATGCACTATTCCTGCTAAGTCGTTCTTCATTGTGTTTTCCGTTCCTACATGCCGCGGCTAGATGTTGGAACCCGGTTACACATGTTTTCAATTTCAAGGGACAAGAGATATGCCCTACAGTTGAAGAATTCCAAGTTTTGATGGAATCCCAGCGTGACGAGGGTATCTTGCCCTAGTCTCGTTTCGGTCATATCCAAGCTTTAGGAAGGATGTGTGGGCTCACTTTACACAATGTCGGATCCTTAGTTCTCAATGGTGAGCTGAACATTCCCAGCCTCATTCATCAATTTTCTGACGCCGGCAACCGCGACGACCATCTTTGGCAGAGTTTTCGACAGCATGCCCTTTGTTTGTGCATGTTGGCTCATTTCCTACTTGTCCCTGGTTTCGGTGGGTCTAGCATTCTACTGATTGAAGTAGCCCAAGGCTTGAAAGAAGGCAAGAGCTGCATTGGGTTAGCATTGGCCGAGACTTTGATGGGCTTAGACGCCTTCCATCAGCAGGAGATGACCAAATTCATAGGAAGTCTACTACTTTTACAGGTAATGTTTCCCACCCTATCTCATATGTGTTTCTCACATCACTCAGCACTCATGCTATGTTTTTCTCTCAAAACCCTTTTTCACTTTTTCTCTCCACATACACCTCTCTATTCTTTAATCTCTTTTATTTTTCATCCCTCCCCAGATATGGCTCATGGGCAGATTGAAAGTAGTGGACTCATGCCCTGCATACTCATCATGAGGCTACTTGTTTTGCCAACGGTTAGTTAATTTCCCGAACAAAGGGTGGTGGCGCCAGTGGATGTGTAACAGGTCTGTTGTTGACAGTGCTTGGCGTTGCCCCTAGTTTAATCTGCCCGAGATAAACTACAGCATATCTCGGCAACCCAGCATTCAACTGATTGGCCTGACACACTGTGTCTTCTATTTTCCATTTCGATTTAGGCGTCAGTTTGGACACGACCAAACTTGCCCAGAAGAGGGGGTAGAGTACCCAGCTTCATTTCCAATCCGAGGTTCTTAGTTGGCTCGATACCCCACTGCGTGGAGGACAAGAGAACTTTTGACTCCTACTCTCAATTTCAATTGCGCCTTATCTGGCGAATGCATAGCTTGGCTGGAAGAAGAGGCATAAGCCGGCCTACTTTAGCATCTGAAGCTTCCACAAGCTCTGCGAGGGAACGTAAGAACACCTGATTTATCTATGCCCCAAGTGCATTGCTTTGATCCGTACTTTCAAGTTTTCTTTTTGAATGTAATAAAAAGCAACTTTGATTTGCATCGAGAGTCAGAGAACTCTGCATTGAAATAAATGAAATTGAAGTTGCGGGCACTGAAAAATTTCCTTTTGGTCAAAAAATGGTCTAAGTTGTAAAAAGGTTAATTTGAACAAAATCAACTTTTATCAAAAATTTTCAAAATCATTTTCGATAAGGATCACAACTTGACACACATAGAACCTATCCTTGAGATGTACAATCCCGTATCCAGAAATAGAAAATTGCCCCTTTGACTGAAAAGCACTACTTAGCACGGTACTGTAACCAGCTCTCATAGTGAAGATCACAACCGACCTCTTGGAATACAGAAAAGACAAAGACGACCTGAACAATCTCATGGACAAGACAGTTGAGTTGGAAATGTTTACGGTCGAACTTCAGGATGAAGTTGCCTACGTATCCTGAAGATGGGAATCAGGCCTTACGTAGTTCAGTTCGGGTTCACTCGTGTATCAACACTCTCCTTTTGCGCTCTAACTTTTGCCAAGGCTGCCCTTTTTGGGTTTTCAACCTTGCGAGCTCATTTTTTTCTTTTTCTCTAATTTTTTGTGCTCTAACTTTTACCTAGGTCGCTCTTCCGAGTTTTCAGCCTAGCGAGCCACTCAAGGATAATATTTCTTTAACTTGTCCATGTTGATTGGTTGGGAGAATTCTAGGCCATCTAAGCCCATATGAATAACAGCTCCACCCGACCAGATTGATTTGATGATGTAAGGACCAGTCCAATTGGATCTGAACTTGCCCCTAAGGTCGTGGATGTGAGCTCGGTTGTCTTTTAACACCAAATCCCCTTCTTTCAGATTCCTAGACTTAACTTTCTTGTTGAAAGCCCTGGCAATCCTACATTGATATCCTTGAACATGGTACAATGCTTTCAGCCTCCTCTCATCGAACAACATTAGTTCCTCGAACCTGCTTTGTTGCCAATCAACTTCTGCTATTTGGCACTCAGCTATAACCCGCAACGACGGAACCTCTATCTCAATCGGCAGAACAACCTCCATTCCATAAACCAGAGAATACAGAGTTGCCTCAGTAGATGTCCTGATTGAAGTCTTGTAGCCCCAGAGAGCAAACGGCAATTTGTCTGGCCAATCTCTGTAAGTCTCAACTATTTTCTGCAAAATGTGCTTGATGTTCTTGTTGGCAGCCTCAATAGCTCCGTTGGTTTTCGGCCGATATGTGGATGACTTATGAAAAGCCACGTTGTATTTCTCCAACAAGTTGATCACTTCTTTCTTAAAATGGGAGTCATTATCTAAAATGATCTCATTCGGGACCCCATAATGACAAATGATGTTATTCCTGATGAACTTGGCTACATGCGATGCTTTCAGCACTGCATAGGATTGGGCTTCGACCCACTTTGTAAAATAGTCAATTGCCACCAAGATATACTCATGCCCATTCAAGCCTTTCGGCATAACTGCCCCAATAACATCAATTCCCCAGACTGAAAACGGCCATGGTGAAGTCATGTTGTACAGCTTCGACGACGGGACGTTCATACGATTTACATGGATTTGGCATTTGTGGCATCGTCGAACAAAATTGATACAATCCTCCTCCATAGTTGACCAATAATAGCCATGCCTAAGAATCCTTCAAGCTAGCATTACTCCACTCATGTGTGCCCCACACTCTCTCCTATAGATGGCCTCTATTAGGCGCTTCGACTCTTCTGCATCAACACACAGCTTGTGTATTCCCAGATAACCACGTTTGTATAACTTACCCCCGCAAATGATGTCGTATTGCCCTTTTATCTTTGGCATTTGCCCCTAGTGGATAAACCTCATTCTCCAAGAAGTTTCAAACATCATAATACTAGAGGTTTTGATCTTGTACTTCATCTATTGTGGCGATCAACTCGTAGGCCGGCGCATACCTCTGTTCAATAATGATCGGATGCATCCGGACTCCCAAAGGGATGTCTATCATGGAAGATAGAGTTGATGAGGCATTAGTGAACCTGTTGTTCACTCTTAACAGATACGTGTACGTCAACTTCTCAAACCTAGGAATCAGAACATCTAGTGTTTGGTGATAGATCTTCATCTTTTCTTCCTTAACTTTCCAGTTTCGTTTTGCTTGAGACACAACCAGGTTCAAGTCCCCGATGACGTCCAACCTTTTTGCCCCTAGTTCCAAGGCTATTTTCAAACCAGTGATACATGCTTTGCATTCTACCTCGTTGTTGGATACTTTGAACCAGAGTTTGAAGGCCAAAGGTATATGAGAATTGTCGGGTGCTATCAACAATATTGCTATCCCATAACCGTACTGCTTAGACGCTCCGTCAAAGTACATTCTCCAAATCTCTTCCTCAATCTGCAGAATAGCCTCATCTGGGAATAGGTATTCTACTGCTTCGTCCCCTACCACTGGGTGATCCACTAAAAACTCGGCTACTGTTCTCCCCTTGACAGACTTGTGTGTGACATACTTCAAATCAAATTCGGAGAGAAGAAGCAGCCAACAAGCTAGCCTACCCGTAAGCGCTGGTTTCTCGAAGAGATATTTGATGGGATCTTATCTCAAAACCAGAATTACAAAGTGAGCTAACAGGTAGTGCCTCAACTTCCTAGTAGCCCATACCAAGGCTAAACAAGCCTTTTCCGGCAGGGTGTAACGGGTCTCATATTCTAACATCTTTTTGCTCAGGTAAATAGATGGCTTTTCCACTTTATCCTCATATTCCTACGCAAGCATGCAGCCCATCATTGTGTCCGTTACTGATAGGTACAGAATCAACGGCTTCCCCGGCTCTGGCGGTGACAACACGGGCGGGTTCCGAAAGTACTGCCTAATTTGCTTAAAAGCAAACTGGCATCGGTCATCCCATTGGAATTCTTTCTTTTCTTCAGGAGACCAAATAGTGGTTCACAAGTCAAGGTCAATTTTGCAATAAACCGTCTTATGAATTGCACTTTACCCAGAAAGCCTCGCACCTTCTTTTCAGTCCTTGGTGGTGGCTTTTCTAGGATGGCCTCGATTTTGGAAGGATCAACCTTGATACCCCTCTGTGTGATCAAGAAACCCAGCATTTTTCTTGCTATGATGCCAAAAGTGCATTTCTGTGGATTGAGCCTCAACCGATATTTCCTGATTTGTTGGAAGAATTTCTTCAAGGCGGTGTAGTGGCCTTCTCTTTCCTTGGACTTGACAATCATGTCATCCACGTACACCTCGACCTCTTTGTGGATCATATCATGCAAGATAGTGGTTACAGCCCATTGATAAGTAGCCCGAGCATTTTTCAGACCGAACGGCATCACCCTGTAGCGGTAGGTTCCCCATGGCGTGGTGAAGGCAGTCTTCTCCCTGTGCTCGGGTGCTATCAAGATCTGGTTATACCCGAAGAATCCATCCATAAAGGAAAGCAATGCATGGTCTGCGGTGAAGTCCACCAATTCATTGATGTGCGGTAGAGGAAAGTTGTCCTTCGGACTAGCTTTGTTTAGATCTCTGAAATCCACACACACACCCGAATTTTGCTATCTTTCTTTGGCACTGGAACAGTGTTGGCTAACCAAGTCAGGTACTCAGATACTAGCAAAAAAACCTGCATCTACCTGCTTGGTGACCGCCTCCTTGATTTTCAAAGCCCAATCCGGGCATATTCGCCGCAGCTTCTGTTTGATGGGTTGGGCCTCGAGGTCAAAAGGGATCCGGTGCTGTACAATCTCAGGATCGATTCTAGGCATGTCTTCGTAGGACCATGCGAAAACATTTTTGAAATCTTTTAATAAAACGACTAAGCGCTCGCGTTCCTCCAAAGACAACGTGGACCCGATCTGGACCAGATGCGGATTCTTCTTAGTACCCACATTAATTGCAATGATTTCATCAACAAGGGGTTTTACAAACCTCTCCTCCTCTCCATCAATCAAAAGTTTCAAAAGCAGAGGAATTCTTTCCTCGCCGATTTTATCAAAATTTTGAAAGTCATGATCAATGCAATATACAAGTGGCACAGAGAAGTACTCGGAAACTGCAGTGGTATTCACATTCAAAAGATCCAGCTCATCCAATTCCTTGATTACAACCGACTCAAAAGAAAAGGAAAAAAAAGACCTGGACAAAACTACGGTATCTGGGTTATCAACCCCAGGAACACCGGACTCCAACTCAGAAGAACTAGAATCTGATTTCGACCCCATAGACTTTGTGGAATCAGATTCTGGTTCACTACTTGACTCAGAACTACTGAAAAGAAAACCCTCCTCCAGCCGCCAAGTGAGGGATGGTGTGTTAGATGCATTCAGAATACCACCAGAAGGGTCCACAATTGATTGATTTCCGATCCTGGAAACGGTTAGGTCATCCCCCAAGCTCTCCGGTTTGATCTAAGGATCCGAAAAGAGACACGCCAGCGCTGCTCCTATCTTAAGTTCATTACTGTTAGACTCACCCTCTGTACTATGTTCAGCCTCAGTAGTTAATCCAGTCTGTTCCTCTGAGGCTTCATCCTCTTGTAGCTGTAGGTCGAAGAAAATCTCAAAGCCAAGCAGACGTTGTTTCTTAGAGTTCAACCATGGCTCAAGAAAGCCACAAAATGGGAAGTCTTCCCCCTCCCGGACAAAGCGGCTATTCAGAGTTCCCTGAATTGGTCTATGCACAAGCTCATAGTGCTTCCCACTTTGTTTAGCTCTGGCTCTTCCTACCATTTCTTTCCTTTTTCTTGCCCATTCCTCTTTGGTAGGCGTGTAACCGAGACCAAAGGTATGAGGGTTATATGGCACTTCAGCCAATGATGCAACTCCCTTCTGGCCACTCTTTCCCAACCCCATCCCGGGTATATGTTGTAGCTTGTTCATGAGGTAACTGATTGAGCACTGACATACAACCCCTCATCAACAGTCAGGATATTTTGCACCACCCGGGCCTCAGCCAAGGTAAACCCAGACAGGAAAACATCCTCATCGCCGTGTACATTTTCCAGTACTGGTGTGGTGACCTCAAGCAAAGGATATATAGATGAATTTCCAAACACAATGGCCAACCCCTTTCCAAGAGGGTACTTCAGCATCTGATGAAGAGTGGAAGAGACAGCTTTCACTTGGTGCAGCCACGGTCGTCCAAGGAGTAAGTTAAAAGTGGCTGGAACATCCAAGACATGAAACTCAATATTCTGTTGTGCCGGGCTAACCTGTGTTCTGATCTGAACTGTCCCAAAGTTAAAAGTGGCCGGAACATCCAGGACGTGAAACTCAATATCCTGTTGTGCCGGGCCGACCTGCGTTCTGATCTGAACTGTCCCCATCACCTCTCTACTTGTTTTGTCGTACGCTTGGATCACCTGGGCCATAGGTACAAAGTCTGCTAGCTTCAAGCCAATAGCATAAGCCGTGTGTGGCAGACAAACATTGATTGCAGACCCGGTGCCAATTAATACAACAGACACCCACTTCTCTCTACATTTAACTGAGATGTACAACGGTTTGTTATGTGCAGAGCCTTCGGGCGACAATTCCTTATCTGAGAAGGTCAAAGTCGGTGAAGCACCTCCCGGGAAGACAAGTCCCACTAATTTCTCTGGAGTTGTGTCGATAGACAGTTTGGCCTTATCCATTGCTGACAGGATAGCTTGCCAGTGCACGCTCGAAGCCATAAGCAACCCCCAGATAGATATGTCTACTTGAATTTTCTTTAGCTGCTTCAGTATAGCTTCTTCTTCCAACTGATTGTCCTTCTATTTGTCAGCCTCCTTATCCTTTTCGGATGCTTCTGGTTGGTCTAAGTGTGGGGGCTTGAAGTACCGCCCATTTCTAGTCATATGATCCACTTCCTCGGAATACCAAGTGTCGTCTGGCAGGTCTTGGCCCCAATCCTCGTTTGTGTAGGCAAGATGGAGATCATCATCTTCCCACCATACTCCTCCGGCAACCGACAGGCAATTGTCTGGTTCCGTTGTAATTACTCTTACATCGCAGTTATCCCCCGCAAGGTGTTTGGCTTTTCTAACTTTCTGATCATTCTTGTCCCTTTTCCTGTTCAAACTGCTTCAATGCAGCTTCTTGCTCCGTATCAGCAGTACTAACAATGCTCAATTCCTGAGCCACTTGTTTCAGACTGACGTCTTCCGACAGCTTACCCTTGTCCTCGGGCGTTCCGGCCCTTGTAGCAGTTCCTGCTTCTAGCTATTCCAACTTTGATTGAAGTCCCTTATCCACATCAGGTTCATTACTGAGCTACCCCGAATTATCCATTGACCCATTCAGATCGAACCAATTAATCTGTACATTTCCCGGATCTTGTTCATCGAAGAACTGTAGATTGTTGATGTCTTCCTCCAGATCAGCTAGGTCATCCAATCCCTGGCTTGGGCCATCCTCCCGGACTACACTAACCTCCATCCATGTCGGCAACTCTAGCTCTGGTTTGGCCTGATTGGTCGGCACAATATAACGGCATGGGTTGTATTCCTTCTCAGATAAATCCACGGAGCCCTCAGGCACTAAACTGACATTCCCATGCTCCACCAAGGCTACCATGCCTTCGTCTACCACGGTCACCACCATAGGTTCGGGTTGGGACGTGGCCGTGTTCATCATACACAAATCTATGCTTTCCAGGATAAACAGCGCCAGCTTAGGTAGGTGGGAGGGGGTGATGTATATACTGGGGTCATAAGGGACGGCCAGTGTATGTATGAGGTTTATTTGTCGGGGTGGAGGGGTTTGGTTATGTGGTGGGAGAGGATTTGTAGTGACATTGGGTTTTTCAGGAGGTGTTATCACTTTGTTGTCAATGAGATCCTGAATCTTATGACAAAGTCTGAAGCATTGATTAGTATCATGACCATGCCATTGGTGGAAGGCGCAGTATTTGGCCGAGTTGTGTTTAGGAGAGAGCGGATCGGGCAATGGACGTTGTTCTAATGGCTTTAGATGCCGTTTTCTGATTAGGACTCTCAGGGATGCAGATAGAGACATGTAGAGTAAGGTGAAAACCCTCTGGCCTCAGGGTTAGTGCTTTGAGGTTTGTGAGGTTGTATCAGATGTACCGGCAAAGGGGTTAGCAGTTTTTGGTGTGGTGGTGACCATACCTACATCGGAAGGCCTTCCAGCTGCACTACCACTCGTAGCCGCATTAAAAATACGCGTGAAAGCCCTCTTGGGCTACTCTTTCTCATGGTCTATTAGACCCTGCTTCATTGCATCCTCTATCTGCACCCCTATTTCATGGAGGTCAACGAAAGTAGACAGACGTAAGACTATCATCTTTTGTAGCAGTCTTAGTTACAGGTTACGGACCACTATTCTAATCTGGTCCTTTTCAGCCGGTCGGATGGTCATCATGGAGGCTTTGGCCCTCTATCGAGTCACAAAATCGGAGAAGCCCTCTTTCGACTCCTAGCGAGTTACTTCGAGATCACTAGTAGTGACCTCGATCTGAGTGTTATAGGAGTACTGCACTATGAAGGCCTCAGCCATCTCCTCCCAGTTTCTCTTCACAGAGTCTTCGAGTTTGGCGTACCAAATAGCCGCTACACCCGACAGGGTCTGACCAAAAAGGGATAATTTCTACAGTCTAGATAGGCCCATCGGCCGCAGAATGTCTGAAAATAGCCGGAGATGGACCATAGGGTCACCTCAGCTATCAAAACGGTCTATACGTGGCATTTTGAACCTATCTGGCAAAGTCACTGTCGAGTCAGTGTAGCTGTCCTCAATATCACGCCCTGAGCTCGTTTAAAGAGTTTCTCCAGTTTTCTCACTTTCAGTGCAGTAGGGTCGACCTCAAACTCAAAGGGGACTTTCGTTTGGTATATCGGTGCTTTGGAGGTCTGGGGTGGAATCGGATCCGCTGGAATGTCCGCATTTTCCTGGACGTTAGCTATGGGACCAGTAACTCCAAGTACTGGAAATTTTGTAGGAGGTGGATGGGATGTAGAGGTCGCGACTTGTTATGGCTATTGTTGCTGCAGCCTAGAAATTAACTCAGTCTGTTGGGCTGCAATTTTCACTTGGCGAGCAGTGACTTCTGCTTGATGGGCAGCATCTAGCTGCATAGCCTCAATAGTTTGCTAGAGTTGTCGAAGCATATCTTCCAGGCTCACTAAGGGATGTTGAGTTATCAAAACTGGTGTATACTCTCTTTCCAGAGTAAAAACAGATGACTGGACTTCACTAAATAAAGGCAACTGCTGAACCGGTGGATTATGCTTGACTCTCCTCCGTCTTGTAACCGGGGGTAGCGAAGCAAACACTGGCTGTCCTCCGATAAGATCCCCAGATCGGTAAAGCTGCCGTACTCGGGTCCAAAGTGCTCGGGGGGTGACGGGCTTGTTTGAAGTAATGGTTATAGACTACTTTACAAAAAGAAAATAAAGCAAAAAGAAACAAAAATCAAAAACCTCACAGCACCTCGGCTCAGACAGAAACAACACACAGTTGCAATCACAAGCTGGATAACTGTACTCAAACACTGATTTCTGCCCCAAATTTCTACCCCAACACTAATACTCAGACTTGCAACTAATACATACATTCCTGCATAGTTTCACTCAAAATGCACGTATCAAGCAAGTGAGAGCCAAAACATCCCTATGATGGGGTAGGGTTACCCTGTCCTAATTTCGTTAGGAGCTAGGGGTTCACTACGCAAACAAGCGGTTTCATACATTTCCTGCATTTGGGTGAGCAACCTGTCCTAGTTTGGAACATTCTCTATGGCTTCCTATATGCAACTAGGCCGATTGGTCAAAAAGGGTACCTCAGCAAGACCACCTAATATACCTCTCACACCTAACACCGAGAAGTGAAAGGAGGATCAAATAGTACAGCGGTAGTCCAGATCCAAGGGTTGTGTTCCCATCGTAGCAAAGCCCGCAACTGGTCAGCCTTTTGGTAAGCATTTCCAAGCAAGCCTCCAATAAACCATTTAGGAATAGCAGATGGCAAACACTATGACTTAGGTGCACCGATGCAAATGTAAATGCAAAGAAAGACATAAGTGTAAATAAAACAGCATATCATGAGTTCGAGTCAAGTTCTCTAAGTCCCCAGCAGAATCACCAGAAACTGTGGACTCGCCTTTTTCTCGCGCCCACTTTTCGGAAAGGTTTGAAAAGAAAGGCATCACAGTTCGGACTCCCGCAGTTCTAAATCTAATCTCACAAGTGCAATGTGAAACTGATAAACACCAAAGGGTCCAAATCGGGCAAATCTTTTTGGAAAATCGATTTAAAATCAAATAATGCCAAAATTTGGACTGCTTTGCCAGATACAGAGTCGCCATCTAAATATTTTATTTTGAAAAAATTTAGGAAATCCTGACTCGTGCCAAAGGCCACGTGTCCGTCATCACCAAAGTTGCCTCGGCTCGGGAACTTAGGTACAAAGGGGGAAGGTCATGAATTGAGCACCCCGGCTCGCCCGATCAAAGATCGACCTCTACTAATCATGATATGATTTTTTATAGACACTATGTGTTCTTATTCCGGTTATTAAACTAGTCTATACTTGCTTGTGTGCGTCACATAGTAAAGCTAGTTTAATAACCGGAATAAGAACACATAATGTTTATAAAAAATCATATCATGATTAGTAGAGATCGATCTTTAATCGGGCGAGCGGGGCTGCTCAATTCATGACCTTCCCCCTTCGTACCTAAGTTCCCGAGCCGAAGCAACTTTGTTGATGACGGACACGTGGCCTTTGGCACGAGTCAGGGTTTCCTAAATTTTTCCAAAATAAAATATTTAGGTGGGGAATTTATATTTGGCAAAGCAGTCCAAATTTTGGCATTATTTGATTTAAAATCGACTTTCCAAAAAGGTCTACCGGATTTGAACTCTTTGGTGTTTATCAGTTTCACATTGCACTTGTAAGATTAGATTTAGAACCGCAGGAGTCCGAATTGTGAGGCCTTTCTTTTCAAACCTTTTTGAAAGGTGAGGCGCGAGAAAAAGGCGAGTCCACATAGGTCTATGCCTATCTGTTCTCAATGTGGAAGGAGACATAGAGGGGTTTGCCATCGGATATCTAGTGCTTGCTTCCGGTGTGGCAAGACGGGCCACATGATAAGAGATTGTCCAATTGGGTTAGAAAATGCCAACCGTCCTGTAGCAAGTTCAGCTTGATCTGCTTCTGCGTCGAGGCCTAATGTAAAAACAAATACCAGGGGTAATACCGGGAATGAAACGTTGAGACAAGGGAGAGTATTCACACTAGTGCCTGGGGATGTGCAGAACACCGAGTCCATGGTGTCAGGTATAACTTCAGTTTTTGCCCAAAATGCATATGTCTTGATAGATTCTGGTTCTACAGACTCTTTTATGTCATATGCCTTTTCCCGGTAATTAACCAAACCCTTAGAACCCATGAATTATTTATTGTCTGTATCTACACCATCTAGAGGTTCTATGATATGTGCTTATGTTTATCCGGTATGTGATATTATGATTGATGATGTGACATTGTATGTTGATTTATTTCTTTTGGGAATTGACCATTTTGACTGCATATTGGGTATGGATTGGTTAACAAAGTACTGTGCAATTATTGATTGTGTGAATAAAGCTGTTGTATTTCGACCACCTGGTATGCCTGAATTTGTATTTGTTGGGAATGGGCTAATTCCTCCATCGTATTTGATTTCTTTTATGAAAGCCAGAAAGTTGTTAAGAAAAGGGTGCTGGGGTTACTTATGTTGCGTTTCGACTGTGACTTCTAATGGTTCTACTGCTGAGAACATCTCTATAGTAAATGAATTTCCTGATGTATTTCCAAATGAGTTACCTGGAGACTTAATTAATAGGGAAATAGAGTTTACTATTGATGTTGTACCCAAGACAAAACCGATTTCTAAAACCCCACAAAGAATGTCAACTTCTGAACTGAAAGAATTGAAAACTCAACTTTAGGAAAGACAAAAAATTTATCCGTCCGAGCACGTCACCTTAGGGTGCTCCAGTTTTGTTTGTGAAGAAGAAAGATGGGTCTTTAAGGTTATATATAGACTATCGTGAATTGAATAAAGTAACTGTGAAGAACAAATACCCACTGCCTCGAATAAATGATCTGTTTGACCAACTTCGGGGAGCTCAAGTGTTGTCCAAAATAGACCTTAGATCCGGGTATCACCAGTTTAAGGTTAAGGCAAAGGACATAGAGAAAACTGCATTCAGAACTAGATACGGATACTATGAATTTTTGGTAATCCCATTTGGGGTAACTAATGTGCCTACGACGTTTATGGATCTAATGAACAGGGTATTCAAACAATTTCTCGATGAATTTATAGTTGTGTTTATTGATGACATCATGATTTATTTTAAAAGCAAGGAAGAACATGAACATCATCTGAAAACTGCTTTACAGATTTTGAGAGAAAAGAAGTTGTATGCAAAATTGTCCAAATGTAAATTCTGGCTTGACATGGTAGCATTTCTGGGACATGTAATCAACAAAGACGGCATATCAGTAGACCCATAGAAAATTGAAGTCATTGTGGACTAGCCAAGACCGACCAATGTGATAGAAATCAGAAGCTTTCTAGGACTTGCTGGCTACTACTGCATATTTGTAAAAGACTTCTCTAAACTTGCCATGCCATTGACACAGTTAACATAGAAAAATGTGTCATTTGATTGGAATGATCAAAGAGAGTCTGCTTTCCAAGAGTTAAAGACTAGGTTTGTAACATCACCAATTTTGACTTTACGTAATGGTACTGATGGATTTCAAATTTGCAATGATGCTTCGTACAAAGGTTTGGGATGTGTACTAATGCAAAATGGTAATGTGATTGCTTATGCCTCACAACCACTCCGACCACATGAAAAAAACTACCCAACTCATGACCTTGAACTTGTAGCTGTAGTTTTTGCACTGAAAATTTGGCGTCATTTTCTGTATGCAGTGACTTGTGAAGTGTATACTGATCATAAAAGTCTAAAATATTTCTTCACCCAAAAAGAACTGAACATGAGACAAAGAAGATAGTTAGAGTTGATTAAAGACTATGACTTGCAAATTCTGTACCATCAGGGAAAGGCAAATATAGTGGCAGACGCTTTAAGCTGGAAATCAGTTAGGACCTTGTCATGTTTGCTTACCGATCAGAAAGAGTTGATATCTGACTTGGAGAAGAATGAAATTAAGATAGTCCTGCGTGAACAAGGCAGGATTCTAGTCGTCATCTATGCCCAACCTGCAATCATAGAAGAAATTAGAGAGAAATAACATGAATATGAGTTTTTGAAGAAAATTATTGATGAGATTGACTCAAAACCAAGGCCGGGATTTGTGTTTGATAATAATGTGTTGAAATTCCAGAATAGACTTTGTGTATCAGATTGTTCTGACTTGAGAAAACGTGTTATGACTGAAGCATACAATTCTAAATTCGTTATGCATCCGGGGAATACGAAGATGTACCATGACTTGAAACAGGATTTCTGGTGGCTTGGAATGAAGAAAAGCGTTGTTGATTTTGTGGCTAGATGTTTGCATTGCCAACAAGTTAAAGTCGAACATCAACGACCCACTGGTTTATTTCAGTCGCTTCCAATATCGGAATGAAAATGGGAGCATATCACCATGGACTTCAAGTTGGACTACCTCGCTCTTCTCGAGGTATGGATTCTATTTGGGTAATTGTTGATCGTTTGACTAAGTTCACAGATTTCTTACCTGTTAAAACTTTTTATAATGCGGATAAGTTAGCTAACATGTATGTGAATGAGATTGTGAGATTACATGGTGTGCCAGAGTCTATTTTATATGACAGAGATGTTAAGTTCACTTCAAGATTCTGGCAGAGTTTACAGCAAGTTTTGGGAACTGAGTTAAGACTGAACAGTGCATATCATCCACAGACAGATGGTCAATCAGAAAGAATAATACAGACTCTGGAAGATATGCTTAGAATGTGTGCCCTAGATTTCCAAGGTAATTGGGAAACCTACTTACCATTGGTCGAGTTTGTATATAACAACAACTATCACTCAAGTATTAGGATGGCTTCGTATGAAGCTCTATACGGTAGAAAATGTTGTTCACCGATCTGTTGGGCCAAGGTAGGTGATAGACCCTTGTTGGGCCCGGAACTTGTGTAAGAAACCACTGAAAACGCGAAATTGATTCAATAACGATTGCAAACTGCACAAAGTCGCCAAAAGAGTTATGCGGATGTCTGAAGGCAAGGAAGTCGGGGATCACATGTTCATAAAAGTGACTCCAATGAAAGGCTAGACACGGTTTGGTATAAAGGGCAAGCTAGCACCGAGATATGTTGGGCTATATGAAATTCTTGAGAAGATTAATCCGGTGACGTATCGGGTAGACTTACCGCCGGTCATGGAACATATGCATAATGTTTTTCATGTTTTGATGCTTCGGGACTATCTCCGAGATCCACTTCATGTGATTGAATCAATTCATGTGCTTCTAAAAGATGACTACACATATAAAGAAAGGCCAATTCAGATTGCAAATCGCAGAAACAAGAGATTGAAGAACAAAGAAATACCATTAGTGAAGGTTGATTGGCAAAACCATAGAGGGACTTATGCCACTTGGGAGACCAAAGAAGATATGATAAAGAGATACCCAGACTTATTCCCTTTGGATTTGATAGTCTACCAAAACGAAGGTAATTTGAGTTTGGAGAACCAAACTCTTTAAGGGAGAAGACTGTAATAACCCCGATCCATGATTAACTGATAAATGATGATTAAGGATGCCTAATGAGTAATTAAGTTGGAATTTTTCATTAATTGCATGTGTGATATGCCATATGAGATTCTATCTGTTTTGCGTAGGCATATATGTTTGTGTTTCTATTCTGTATTGCAAATTGAAGGCCTTATTGGCATCCAATTACGAAATTGACTTGATTTCTGTGTTAGTTAGAATTTTTAGAATTTTATAGTGGGTTTCGAAAAGAAATAATTAGACTAAATGCTCATTTGTTTAGTGGTAAGCTTAATTAATTAAGTTTCTTAATCAAGCCTATAAAAGGCTCATACACCACTTGAATCACCTTTCCTTCATCGTTTTTGAGCTCAACATAACGAGAGAGAGAGAGAGAGAGAGAGAGAGAGAGAGAGAGAGAGAGAGAGAGAGAGCGAGCGAGCTAGAGATTGAGATCAAGGAGGAAGAGTAAGGAATTAGCTTGGATTTAGCTAGAAATTGAGGAATTGACTTGGAGGCTCAAAGACATAGCAATGTAGAACTCAATTAAGGATCTTAGGTGAGTAATTGATTCCTAATCTTTGTATTCAAGACATAAGTGGTTTAACTTAAGAGGGTTAAGTGCTTAAGTTTGAGAATTAAGATTAAGTAGATGAATTCGTGCATGTAAGCATATATCATAGCATTTTGAGTTTGAATTTCAAACAAATCCCACATGCATGTATCTATCTTGACTTTGTTTTGAGAATTCATCACATTTCTTACCATTTGACTTTAATTGATCATGTTTTGAAAAGTTTAAGCTCATAACAATTCATGCATGTTTTGTTCACATCACATTCTTAAGTTTCAAGTTGAATTTGGAGCAATTGGCAAGCTTTTGGGCCTTGATTTTGTGAAATGATTTTGAACTCACCATGTTTTATTAGTTTATAAGTGTTTCCTCAAGTTTTTGGCCCAAAAGACCATGATTTGCAGCTTTGATTTTGAGTTTTAAACTTGGAAGAGTAATTTGGAAATTCTAGATTCTGCCTTACTGCTTAAGCAACAGATCCTACGCTCGAGTGACCAAAAGTTGGCTCGAGCGTAAATTGCATGCTCCTAGAAGTTGGCACATTTTGTAGACCGCTCGAGCGACAAGAGTTACGCTCGAGCAAAGTCCTCAGTCTCACGCTCGAGCGACCATCAAGCGTGCATCAAGCGAAAAAAATCAAACAACCAGCACTTTTTTAGATTTTTGCAGACCGCTCGAGCGAAGGAAGTTGCACTCGAGCAGCCCCTCACATTTTTGACCCACCACTCGAGCGAAGGAAGTTACGCTCGAGCGAGGCCCCTGTTTTCAACATAATTGACTAAGTGTTTCAAAGTGCATCTTGGTATCCTTATCGCATCCTACGCATTCCTAGGCCATGATTAAGACACAATAATGAGGATAAGACTTAGAAACACACTAAGAACGAAACACAATGACTGTAATGAATCCCGAGCGTGTGTTTTAATGTGTACATGTTATGTGTTGTTTGTAGGTCACGCGCCGTAAGCTATCTGATCTGGCTGCTTCATCTGTTCTCCAATTGGAGCCATCTGTGAGTAATAACTTTGTAAAGCTATGTTCAATTTATAAGTATTTTTTGAATGATATAAGATGATCTGTTTTCTGAAATATTACTTTCTGTATGAATGAATGGTTGTCCAATGTTTCTGAAATGTACTCGTGGCATCATTAGCTTCAGATGACATCTGTTATCTGTTCTGTTGTGTCCCAATTATGGGCCAACTATACGTCTCATGAACCAACTGTTATGGATCCTTCTATATACGTCCCATTTATGGGCCAACTGTACGTCTCATGAGTCAATTGTACCGTCTTCGTGCACGTGTGTCAACTGTATGCCTTTATGGCCGTCCCTTTATGGGTCAACTGTTTCTGTTAGTGCTAATGGATATACCACGTATAATTAACTGCAAATTTTGATTATAAGTATGATTCTAATCTATTTCTGATATGAACACTGATTTCTGAACATGATTATGAATTTCGTTTTCTGTAACTATTATGGACAACAAACATTAAACCCTTTACTCTGTTATTATTCACTAGGCTTCTGCTCACTATTTATATTATGTATGTAGGTGAGCAGGTGCGTGACCAGGCCTAAGCTGTTGCCTGGAGAGTTTTGTTTTGTCAGCCAGCCACCGTGCCTCCCGGGGAGGTTCCCGTTTGTCAAGTCAAGTTTTGTGAATCATGTAAAAGAAGTTTTTGTTTTGTTCTTGTCTATCTGTACTTTGGGTTGAGTCCCCTATGACATTATCTGTATCTGTACGATAATACATGACATATGGAAGTTTGACATTATATATATATATATATAAGTTTTAAATATTTTCTGTCTTATGTATGTCTACACAGCTCTATGGACTATGTATGTTTCTCTATTTGCTTCCGCTAGCCCCTATATTTCATGATATTCAGGTCAGAGGCCTTTGGTAATCCGAAGATTACTAGCCGATTGCGACGCTAAACCTAAAGGGGCAGGTTTGGGTCGTGACAGCCCCTATGGTCTGCGATTTTCTTTACACTACAATCTTCTCTTTTGTCTTCTCCCTCTCTCTCTCTCTCTCTTTCTCTCTCTCTCTCTCTCTCTCTCTGAGTACTAACTTGACCATCAGAGGGGTTTTCTAGTAACACACCTGCCGAGTAGCTCACAATCGTACTTGTAGGTCGTGCGACATCGTTCGAAGTAGAACAAGGCTTAGACAAAAGGAGTACGGAAGCAATGAATATTTGCTCCCGGACAGTGTCCATTTTCTTCACAACAATCCATTTTCATCAAAACCCTTCCCATGAACCTTGTTATACACCATGCAGTTCCCAAACAAGCCGTTGTCTAACCCTAGAACCTTTCTCATATCCAAACATATTGACATGTTTGTTAAGCCATTTCTTTTTCCTTTTGCTTTGTTTACAATAACCCGAAAAAAGCCCGACTAGAGCCTCAAAAGGGGCATTAAGGTTTTAGCCATAGCCATGCATGATTGCACCATTTCATGAGTAAATGAGAATGTTACAGTTTTATGTTGCGGCATGATGTTGATAGGAATTGGCTTCTTTAGAGATGATTTGTAGTGGTCGATTAAAGCGGTGTAAGGCTTGTGGTTGATTTTCTTGTTGATAGGGCTTCGCAGTGGCAATGGGTGGAAGAGAGGGGGACTAAGCATTTTGTCACCTAGGGTTATGTCAACCCAGGCCTTAATGAACATAGCTGCGCAAGTGGGATCGATTAGGAGGTGGGTGCAGCTCAGGCCAACTGCTAGACCACCACCTTCAAATTCTGTGAGCCGCAATGAGAAGAATCTCATAAAATCCATGGAAGGATTTTATTTTATTTTTTAATGGAAAGAAGAGATTTGTTTGTCATATAAGAACCAATACATTCAGTAAAAAAATGAATGACAAACAAACATTAGACATTAGTAAAATTGCAAAAAATAAGACTTGGGCAAGTTGAATCTACATGCAATTCTGGAAATTTTACCACACATTACATGACAATGTAATATATAATTTAATTTAAAAACATAGTTGTGAATAAATATGAATTCACTAAATTTAAAATTACACATAATGGAACATACAATACACATAAATGGATAAGATTTTACTATTTTTGAAAAATTTTATCCATTCATATAAATTTTGTAATTGATTTTTATGTTTCTGAACTTTCACTATGAAGTTTCAACTTTAACCAAGAAATTGAAAAAAATCTTAGCCATTCAACAAAGAATGGAAGGTCTCTATGGAAAAGGAAGATGAGGTGATTCATTTTCTCACTACAAAACAAATGAAAGAGTGAATAGTAATTTTTGAGGTTGGCACAATCTTAATTTTTTAAATTTTGGATAGACTATTAGAATTTCTCCAACTTTAACAAATTTAAGAAAAATTTTAAACACATAGAATTCAATCACAAAATGAGACAAAATTTACAAAAATTTACTTGAATGTAAAAGGTAGACCAAAAATAAGGCTTTTGATACATGTCCTCCCAATGAACAAGCTTAAGTTCCTTCTCTCTATCCACCCTCCCCAACCACCCTTCCAAGCTTCCCTTAATCCTAGCCTCTACCATTCTCACTCCGGCATTGTTACACTTCACCATCTATTTCCCCTCATCATTCTTCAGCAATTGGCCGGTCACCATAGGAAAACTACGAAGCATTTTAGAGAGAGATTCTCTAAGCTTCTTTGTCAACTCTCCAACTTCCCTCTCCTTTGGATCCCTATAATAGTACACCATTCGGATGTGGTTGCATTCCATCACCAGGTCTAGGATCGATAGGTTGTAGATTTTCCCGGGTTGTACTGCCTTGGTGCTGACCACGGTTCGTTTGAATACTATGAGGCATAGGTACTTCGAAAAACATGTCGTACTCGTACCAGGTACTTTCCGGTGTATGGTATTTCGTATGGTACTTCTACATACGTACCGGGTATATGAAACACGTACCTAAGTTTTTTCTTCTTAATTTTTGGTGTGTCCAATCGTATCTAATATATACTCAAATCATACCGTACCTCAGTTGAAACAATATTTTTTTCTACTACAGAGATAAAACTCCTTTCACTAGATTTCTTTTTTATTTTTTGTTTTATACTTAGCATGATTTTAAAATTAAACTATGGTTTGTAAGTTATTTAATATATTGACATTTAATTTTGATTTATACCTTTATTTTTACATTAAATATTAATTGTAGGTTGAAACTTAACAAATTAAATCATTTAATTAATTTTTGCGTTATTCTAAATTAAAAATAAATATTTTTTTACAAGCATACCAAGCAATACCCGTACTCTATTTTTTTTTTAATTTTACCGTATTAACGTACCTATATTGTACTAGTATCAGTACACGTACCCGTACCCATGCTTCATAATAGGGATGGAAATTTTAACTTGGCCCGACGAGGATCTAGCCCCTCAATTCTAATTAGAACGGTTTTTCCCTGAAAAATACCCCCAATGGTCCGGAGATGGAATTTGAAAATGCATCCCCGATAATGTTCAGGCCGAGGACGGTGATACGTTCCCCAGTCCCAGCCCCGACCCCATTCCCTGAACTGAAATTACTATTATACCTATATGTATATAAACCAAACCCTAACATAACACAACCTTACACACACAGAGCCTCACCATCTCTGTCTCTCACCTCTCTCTCTCTCTCTCTCTCTCTCTCTCTCTAAAACCCTCCTATCACGCCGATCTCCCTCCCCCCAATCTCCCTCATTCCTTCCTAAAATGAGGTCGGTTTTGGTTTTCATAGCTGTCCAGTTTTTATTATAGCCTCTATTTTCTCTCTCTCTCTCTCTCTCTCTCTCTCTCTCGCTAAAGCCACAATCACAGACCAATGTAGATCCCAAATCAGGTTTCACCGATGCAAAATAGTGAGACCAGCGCGGATCTGAGCGAAGCACCGACGCCTATCCATGTCGCCACCATAGGTGCGGTCTCGTCTTCGCTCATTGTTGATTGTAACATCTCCTTCACGGCTTTTATCTTTGGATCTACGTTGAAATTTGAAGATCTCTTTGTATAAATACATATAATATTTATAAATCCACACACAATCAATCCAGTTCAAACTTTCTCTTCTATAAATCTGTTTTTGTTTTTGTTTTTGTTTTTGTTTTTGTTTTTGTTGTTGATATCCCATTATCACTGTTCATTATTTTATTCAATTAAAAGATTTCATTTTTTTATTACTGTTTTATTCTTTCTTCATCATTGAGTAGGTTGGGTTTGGGGGAGTGTTGATTTTTGATAGTATATGGAAAATGGGGTTGGCTCTACAACTGGTTTGTTCTGTGGTGAGAATGTTCACCATTGCAATTGCTTTGGTTGTTCAAGGATCTGTAGGTGATTGATTCTTTGATTTCCACTGTTTTTTTTTTTTTTTGGTTGCTGGGGTATTTTTGGGGTCGGGGAAACTCGATCCCCATTAGGAGGCGGAGGCGGGGGCGGTGATAGGTTCCCTGTCAGGGATCTGGGTCGGGAACGGGGAAATTTTCACCATCGGGGATCGGGGACGAGAAGTGTGATCCCCGGCCCCAACCCGTTGTCATCCCTACTTCATAGCTTGCATATGAATGTGATTTCATGATTTGCCATTGCTAGGTCGGAATGGCAACAGAGCGGGGCGGGGTGGGACGGGGCTGGGGATAACACTCCCCATCCCTAATCCTCGACAGTAAAAAAATCCTCGTCCCCCGCCCCCGATCCCTGGCGGGGAATCCATTAACTCCCCCGTCCTCGTCCCCTAACGGGGACCGGGTTTCTTTGACCTCAAAAAATCCCCGACAAAAATGTTCAACACTCACACAAACACAAGAACAAAAAAAATAAATAATAAATAATTTGTATGTACAATGCACGACAGATCTGTTCAACACACACCCACAATAGATATAATATATCTAACAACTTGAAAAGAAAAAAAAATTGTTCATTAATCAACAACAAATATATATATATATATAGAGAGAGAGAGAGATGGGGGGGCTTCATGATCTTTCCGTTGATCAAGACATCGATCGGACCACGATCTGTTCAAATCGGTGGCTTCACGGTCCTGGTCATGGTCCTGGCTTCACGGTCACGGTCCTGGTCCTAGACCTGTTCAGATCGGTAGTAACAGAGGGCTTCACGTCTGTTCAGATCGGTGGTGGTGGTGGATCTAGATGAAGTTGATAATGATAAAAAGTGAGAGAATAAGAGCGATGAGAGAGATCTGAGTGAGTGAGTGAGTGAGTGAGTGAGTGAGGGAGGGAGAGAAGCAGTGAGACTCAAAGAGATCTGAGTCAATGAGTGAGAGAGAGAAAGACGAGAGACGTGAGTGAGGGAGAGAGAACTGAGACACGCGTGAGATTGAGAGAGAGAGAAGTGAAAGTGAGATGAGGTTTGGTTTATATATATATAAAAGGGTAAAATAGTAATTTTACTTCGGGGATAAACGGGGATTGGGACGAGGCCTGGGCCCGGTCGGGAATAGGGCTGGGACACATATCCCCGTCCTCGGCCCGAAAACTGATTGGGGATTGATTTTTGAATATCATCCCCGTCCCGTTGGGGATATTTTTCAGAAAAAAACTGCTTAAATTGAGGTCGGGAGGTCGGGTTCCCGTCATGCTGGGTTCAAATTGCCATCCATATTGTTAGGGTTTAGAGAAATACTGTAGCTTTAGCTGTTGTTTGTGTTCAATGTATATATAAATGGGTCTCTGCTTGTGTTTTTGGAACCAATGGATGATGAAAACTAGTTCCAAGTGACCAGGTTTTCATGGGTAACAGAAAAAGCAACCCTTGTTTGGTGGGGAAATAAGGTTTTCATGACTCCTCAGATGGTTTAGAAGTAATTTGCAAATTTTGCTTTGTTGATACCCAAAAAAAAAAAACAAAAAAACAAAAAAAAGCATTGCAACATCTGTCTCTCAATGGGGCCTGCTAGATTATCAATGTAAAAATTTATTTTGGTCATATCACCACAAAAAGATTAAGATTTTAAAAATTAAAATTTAAAAATAAAATTATATTTTGAGGATAAATTGTTTTTATTACGAAAAGTGTCATTATATTTTTACAAAAATTGAATATTAGTGATGAATTATTATCCTTTTTGGACCAATTTTTTGTCTAAAACAATAAACTATTTTGAGACCAAATTATTTTGTTCCTAAAAGTCTCTTTATTAGTGACATTTTCAAATTTTTGTTGCTAAAAGCCTTATATTTGAATTTTCGAGATAACCTTTTAGCAACTATCCTCACAATGATAGAAATTGATTCCTAAATATCTTTTGCAACAAAATTTTCATATTTAAAAATTAAAAAATTTAATCTCTAAAATTCTTATATATTGTAATGTATATTTATAATAAATGATTAAATTATAGTCGCCCTAAAAAATAGTCACAGTATTCTCAAATCAAATTTATTATTTACTTTTTAAAAGGCAAAATCCTATTTATCCCTTGTGATTTAAGTTAGTTGCACTTTACGTCTTATCGTGGGGAAATAATTACTTACCCCTCCTATAATTTTGGACTAAACTACTATCATTAGCTATTCCATTGGATTTGATAAATTTTCAAATGCATGCCCATTTGACACCAAGTCTAGTGAGGGAATCATGTTCCCTCCAAAACTAGCTACATAAAAAGACATAAATTTATATGTTTCTATATAATGAAGTTATTTTAATATGTTATTTAAAATAAAATAAAATAAAAATATAATTAAGGATTGATATAAAATATAATTAAGAATTGATTTTTAACAAATAAAATTTGAATAAGAATTGATTTGAATACCACCTCCTGAGATTATTAGTCCCCTCACTAAAGGATATTTATAATCTCATAATCATTTCTCTAAACAAACATGATTTTTGTGAGTCACACATCACTACTAATCTAATCATATCCCTTATAATCCAAAACAAACAGAGCTTAATATTTTACATAACTTTCTAAGATAAACCGTTCAAATTATAAAAAGTAGACTCTTCCCAAAAGGGCACACATCCAGGGGATGGAGGTAGCTAGTGAGCGACTCATGGGATTCGATCTGGAACAACCGAGCATGACTTGATTCAAAAGTTGGGTGGTTTTATCACTGCTCCTAGCCATTGTTCTACTCATTTGGGCTTTTCTTTATGTGATATATTCAAGGTTGCTTCCAACCATATGCAGAAAAAGCAGAATTCTCTTTAATTATCTTTTGGAAAAGCAATTCTTCAATTTTTTCCCTTTGGGACGTAAGAGAACCAGTCAAGTCTCCTCCAGTTGAAAGACCAAGAATTATTCCAGGAAGGAGTTGGTTCCAAATCCAACTTTACAAAAATATATGAAACAAAATGACAAAAAGAAGTCCATAATTGAAAAATAAATATAAATTGAGTTGCTAGATTTTCTTTTCTATTTTTTTTTTTTTTTAGTCAAGGGAATGAAGGGTTTGACTTGAAATTTTAAAACATGAAATATTGCAATTAATTCCACTCGTGTGCCTGATCATATGATTAGAAAGTGTTGCTTAATTCTCAAATTTACACTACTTAAGATACGATTTCTAGTTATCAATTATCAATAAATAAATAAAGAGGAAATATATATATATATATATTCACATTAATTAATTTTGTTACAAGCAAATTTAACCTTTTGAAGGGATTGTTGCTGCAATTAATTGTTCAACTCCTTTGATAAAGAGAACAGGAGCTCTAACCATTTCAAGATGAAAGTTGATCAGCAAATGTTTGGGTAGTTTCGAATTCTCAAAAAAAAGGAGAAAAAAAAAAAAAGAAGGTAAAAAGAGGAGTATATATGTACAATGTAATGAGTGAGAATCAAGTAACTAAGGGTTGGTTTGAGGTGTCCTAAAAAGTGCACTTTTTGTCTTTTTACGAAAAGATGTGCAGAAAAATAGAGAGGTGATGTGATGGAAAAAAGATAAAAAGATGAATTATATAGGTTATGCCAAACGAGGCCTAAGTCTTTGTTTAGGAATAACTTTTTTAATTTGATTTTTTAATTATTTTGATTTGATTAAAAAAGTTCTGTTTAGGAATATTTTTTGATTTTTTTTATAATTTTATGAAAGAAAAAATAAAATAATTATAATTTTAATATAATATTTTATCTTATTAATTTTTTAAATGGTTGCATAATGAGAGTGAGAGACATCGGAATCATCATGAAACAAGAAAAGCAAGAATGTGAGGATCAAAGCAAGAGGGACGACCGACCACTGCTCTTTTTGTTAGTCGTTTTTTTTTTCAGAGGAAAGACTAGTTTCGTTTTCAAGAATACTCTACAATAAAATTTAGAAAAATGATTTACTTTATCATTCATTATAAAAAAATTTATTTTCATAAATAAATTTTTTTTTTAAAAAAAAGATAAATGTAAATGAACTATAATTATATTTTATTTTATTTTTAAATTTCTATCCAATCTATGATTCAACCGCAGCTTTAGGTTGTGTTTGGTTCGTGGATTTGGAAAGGAAAGAAAAAAAAAATATATGTGAAATGAAGTTATATTTTATCATTAATTACAATAAATTTTATTTTCATAAACAATTTAAGAAAAAAATAGATGAAATGTAAATGAAATATAATTTTATATATATATATATATATATTTATAATTCCTACCCAATTTTATGATTCAACCATAGCCTTAGGTCGTGTTTGATTCGTGAATTTAGGAAAAGAAAAATATATGTGAAATATAAGTATATTTTTATTTATATTTTACCTATTTTTTTATTTTTAAATCTCTATTAAAATTTAAGAAATAAACAGTGTAAGTTCTTTTTTAGGACACTTCTTTCTATAAGTAAGGCTCTCTATCACTCAATCTTGCTTGCACTTTGCACACACACACAACACAAGCACACACACTCACAGATCACTCACCACCAAAGTTTGTATAATGAAATGGGTGCTAAACTCACTTCATTTGAGAATAGGTCTAGTGTGGAAATGGAAATTAAGGCTTTCATTCTTCCAACTAGGCCAGACCATTATGTTAGTATAGCAAAAATTAAACCAGGTGAAACTAAGGAATTAGTTACCAAATCGTTATGTTACGACGATATTGATCCTGAAAACCCTACACTCATGATGATTTATATTGAGTCAAAATTCATATTTTTACAACAAATGGATGTGATTAACTATGCCAAAATTATCTGCGACTTAAATGAAGATGGAATACTTAATATTAGATACATCAAAGTAAAACTCGCTAGCCTTCGCAGGTTCAGGTACTCTGTCTCTCACACGCGCATGCATCTTAGCTATGCAAACAATTTTGTGTTACTCACACTAATGATTTCTGTTTTCTTTTGATTTGTTTCCTAGGGGCTTTAGCTTCTGCCTGAGAAGGGACTAGCAATCCTGGTATGTACATTATTTTTTTTCCCATTGTTAATTTCATTTAATATGTTGTGATTATGAGATTTGTTGTTTAATTAGGAGATTTTATCATTGTTCTTTAATGTTATGTTTGGTTGGAGGATTTAGGAAGGGATTTGGAAAGGGAAAGGAAAAAGGTGTGTGAAACTATGTGAAATATAAACATGATTTATTCACATTTCACATACCTTTTTCATTTCTCTTTCTAAATTCCTCCCCAAATCCCTCAACCAAACACAGCATAAATATTTTGATCAAAAATTTTGTTAAAAGCCGTTGTTTTAGGCATCAACTTTTCTCCTAATTATGGATCAGAGAGATCTAGGCCAGCCGGTGGAGTTGTTACGGGTTATATGATAATCTAAGTCGTTCAACATATATGTCTTTGTGGAGATCATTTATGAAATAAAAAAAAAAAAAAGATTTTATTTGATAATCGTTGCCACAAGATTTTATCATACTTGTCATTTAAAAAAATATATATTATATATTTTCAAAATCATTTTTGTTGTTTATTTTTTTAATATAAATATGGTGAAATCATATAATTACGATTATTAGATTTTTTTTTTTTTTTAATGAATAATCTATGCACAAGGGCCAACACAATAAACGAGTTTGATCATCAAAGTGGAACATAGGTGTCCCACAGGTCGGGCTAGACCCCTCTGGTCCATACCAGAGCTAAAGAGGAACAATGTATCTTCACATTTCTATCTTCATCTTTCTATTATAGAAGGCAATGAATGATTATTTATATACTTCTCCTTCATGTTCTTTTGTCTTTTTTGTTTTTACAGAATGCAATTAATTACATTGAAGATTGAGCCTCCGTTTGGGAAGTGGATTGACTTTTTAGTTTTTTTTGGTTATTTTAACCTGAGCTTAAAAGCTTTGTTTGGGAATGACTTTTTGACTTTTTAGCTTTTTTGAGTTTTTTTGTGAGAAAAGAATGTAATGATTATGGGTTGGATGTGATGTTTTGTTTGTTATGGCTAAAATAGCCTATTTTGTTTTTTGTGACTAAAATAGCCAAAAAAACTTACAAACCCACTTGCCAAACACAAGCTGAGCTGAATCACGTAAATTTATGTTGTTCTATTTTTCTTCCTATCGCAACTCCTTCAATAGCCCATCTGAGGGGTTGTGGCTATGGCAGTGGCTGGTTGTGTGTACTGAACTCTCATTTGGAATGAATTTTTTTAGCGTGATATTTTGGTTATTTGTTTATTTTAGGCTTGGTTTGGGAAGTGGGTTGGCTTTTTGGCTTTTTTTGCTATTTTAACCTGGGCTAAAAAGTTTGGTTTGGGAAGGGCTTTTTGGCTTTTTGGCTTTTTTAACTTTTTTTGTGAGAGAAGAATGTAATGATTATGGGTTGGATGTGATGTTTTGTTTGTTATGGCTAAAATAGCCTATTTTGTTTTTTGTGGCTAAAATAGCCAAAAAGCCTGAAAACTAACTTGCCAAACAGAGGCTTAATCTGGTTAAAAAGTTATGTTTTAGCTAATTTTTAGTTGATTTGATGATTGAAAAAAAAAATTATAATTTAAAGGAAAATTTACCCATAAGTCTTAGTTTTTGAAAAGTTGAACCATTTAATCCTAAAAGTTTTCTTATGCTCCATTTAGTCCCATTTGCACATCAATCTAATGTTCGAAACATTAATCTGATGTTCGAAATCTAATGTTCGAAACATTAATCTGATGTTTGAAACATTGTAATGGAACCTTTCAGTCTATAAGAAAACTTTTAGGACTAAACAGTGTATAAGTTATTAATTTAAGATTTATTGGTGCATCCCCTAATTTAAATGTGATATTTTATCTTATTAATTATTTTAATTTTTTCCTTTAACTAAAAAAGTTGCATCAAAAAAGTTGTATTAAAAAAGTGGCTGGTAGTGTGTACTGAACCCTCATTTGGAATGAACTTTTTTAGCATGATATTTTAGTTATTTATTTATTTTAATCTGATTAAAAAGTTATGTTTTAGCTAATTTTTAATTGATTTGATGATTATAAAAAAAATAAAATAATTATGATTTACATACGACATTTTACCTTATTAATTATTTTAATTTTTTTTTTTTAACTAAAAAGAGTTAACATCAAAACAGACTTGAGAAAATTAGATTTTAGGGTCATATCAAAAGAATAATTTTGATGGAGGGATAGAATTGTAATTGACAATAATTAAAAAGTGTTAAAATAGACTTTACCAAAAAATATATAATGATATGACACCATAAACCCTAGATCTAGAGAAGGGAAGAAGAGCCGCCGCGGAAGAGAAGAGAAGAGCTTGAATCTGCTAAAGTCGGTCTTGATGTCCTGCCGAAGCTCCTTCGATCTTCAATCTCCATCGTTTTCTGTCGCGGATAATTTTGGCACAGTTGTTTCCTGAGAAAATTGAGGGGAAAAAAAAAGAAATAAATAAACAACTAGCCATCTTTTTTTTCTCGGCAACCAAGCGGAAAAGATTGATTTTGGAGTACAGTGCCAAATCATTCGCGACGGAAACTAATGGAGAAATGGAGATCAGAGGCGTTGTAGGCAAATTTGGATGACTTCAGCAGGATCACTCTCTCTCTCTCTCTCTCTCTCATTGGAGATATAGACGTATCAGGTAATTTCTGGCTAGTCTAATTTGTATATGATGCTCATCTAATTTTTTTTTTCCTTCTATTTCAGGACTTAAATATATTTAAAATTTTCTGCTTTAGCGTTTTATATTATATATGTGTGTATGTTGTGAATGCATCTGTGTGTGTTGTTTCTCTTCCAAATCTTAAATGAGATAAAATGGGAGACTGGCTCTAGTTGAACCAAAGGTTGTGCCATCATTGGGGACAAGCAATGCAATTGACAAAAGACACTTTGCCACTAAATTTGTGTGTGGGATCCAGAGAGTGTGTTATTGCCCTTTTTGTGATAGATAGTAATACCAGGAAATTTCCTTTGTCTCTTCATCAGAAGGTAATAATGGCATTTTCAGATGAAGAGACAGACAATTATACTTGGCATTGTTATCTACACAAAAAAGGAAGCAACAGGCTTGCTGTTCCATTTGGTTACTGAAAATCTAGGGAAAAGAGACAAGTTCATACATGTCTCTTTATATCATGGATTAAGATGAAGATTGCGGCACGAGGTGAAGGACAACTGGTCAGAGGCGTTTTAGTGGACAAGCAGAATCGTCCTCTTCTCTTTCTTTATTCGTATGTTTTTTTCCATTGAAGATTTTCGCATGCTTTTATGATGCTATATATTAGCTGGTAATACAATTGTTATGCTCCTTCTAGGTGAAAGCATTGCTATGTGAAGAATGTAGATCTTTGTTTTCCATTTACATTTCTGTTGAGTTAGTGAGTAACTGGCTGTAGACACACGAAACGTGCAAGTTAAATAAATAAAATATTTAACATGTATTGATTGTCATAAAAGTTTTTTTTATCAAATTTGTGATCTTAAGTACAAGTCTCGATCCATTCTTTTCTATAGTTTTTTTTTTTTTTGGATAAATAACTAGACACTCAACATGAAGAAAAACAAAATTTCAAGAAATCAATCTAAATGCTTACATATATCATAGTGCAGAAGATACTCAAAAAAATATTGTTAATTATTGAATTTGAATGTGGATCTTATTTTGAAGCTCTATTTGATTTTATATCCATGGATATATTGCCCGGCTGGTCAGTTGCTTTGGCAATAGGGTCAGTCACCAAAGTTACACATTTCCTAACTGTTAACAGGATTCCAAAATTGCATCTCTTGTAGATGTTCTTTGAACTTGGTTGGTGTGTCTGCAACCATTGATTGCCTGTAATGCACTCTATTTAGGATTTTGACCCTCACAGTTTTGGACCCAAAGCAGACTGAGTATGGGGTTTTTCATAATTTAAAAAAAAAAAAAAAATTGGGGGGAGTTTAGAAATTTTTTGGGTTTATTTGGTTGTATATTTTGAAAATTGTTTGGGAGTTTGGAATGATTCGATATTTTGTTGTAGTTGAGTAAATATATGTGAGAGAAAAAGTGATTGAAAAGGAGAGAGGAGAGAGAAAAAGTGATTGATTAATGTGTAGAAGAGAGAATGATTCTGAAAAAATTTTTCAAAAAATTTGAATCAAACAAAATTTTAAAAAAATTTCTCAAAAATTGTATCTTGAGATACAGACTAAACAAGCTAGTTACTTTCATAAATAACTATTAACATTTATTTAAATATCTAACAAACTCTATAAAAAAAAATGAACAAAATAATCCAAACTAAAATATTAAAAACTGAAAAAATTATGACAAAATATTACTTGAGCATCACCATTCTTACATTTTAACTAAAAATTGTTGATTGAAAATAATATTCAATTAACTTTAAATTTAAAATTTTTTTTGGTAAATAATTGTAACTAGTATGATTAATTGTATTATATACGCACTTCATACATTTAAAAAATAACCCTCCATTAATTTCAAATCACTCATAATATTAGCTGGTTTTTTTGTTTTTAAAGTAAAAATAATTAATTTAAATAATTTATCACATCAACCTTCTTTTGACTTTTAACCAAATTTTATAAGCATTTTACTAGGACTTTTCAAATTCAAATGATTTTTTTTTTTTATATGTAAATTAGTATAATAGCTTTTAAAAAAATCCAATATTTACTCATTTTCGGATCCCAAAGCGGCACCCGCTTTGTTGGTTTATCAACAATTCAATTTAAGAGGCTGTTCGAATGATTTAAATAAATATATTTTTTGATTTTTTATAAAAATATGTATAAAAAAATAAAGATGATATAATTTTAAAAATTTTTAAAAAGTACACTTTTGTAAGAGATTCAAATAATGCTTTATTTCCAACTTTAGTTGGAGCTATGGCTGTGTTTGGGAACTAAATAATTTAAGCAAAAAGTAAAAAAAAATAATTAAATTTTTTTAAATCATTATCTCTATTTTTTTTACATATTTTTTTATATATATATAATGTCAAAAAATATTTTTAAAAAACAAGATTAAAACTATAAATATACTTAAAATACTTTCAAATTATTCCTTACTAAAAATACTTAAAATACAAATTATTTCTTATAATTTTAGAAATTATATCCCACACTTTCAAATTTCTAATTGCATAAAAATGACAAATTTTATTAATAAATCATCAAGTCAATTAACTATTTTTAATGATGTTAAAAATATATTTCAATTAATAATTCAGATAATTTTATTATTATATAAGAGAGTAGTTAAAAATTTTATTTTTTCAATTAATTAAAAAATTCTAGCAAGTGGATATTTATTAATTTTAAAACTATAAAGAAAATTTATATTTTAAATAAATCTAAGGTTTGCATTTGTAATTTACCAAGGAAGAACAATATATATATATATATATATATATATTCAAACAAGCTCTAAATAAAAATGGGCCTACTCTTAAAACAATAGTTGAAGCCCCTTAGCCATTGGGCCCATAAATACAAAAATTTATGGGAGACTTATCAGTCGGTCCCATGGAAATAGCTTAATATCGGTCAACTCCTGGCCTATTTCCATTTTCAATTTTACCTCTCAATATCACACCATACGCATGAAGCAAAGAAGCCGTCACGAACTCTCCCCTGTGCGCGTGACACACGCGCGTCTTTTCAAGGGTTCTGTTGCAGACAAACGTGTGAAGATTTGGAAACCATACTGAGGCGATTTCCGATTTGGAGATCGGAACAAACAAATAGACTTTCAGCAAATCTCCCATCGTTTTCAAAGAAATCACCAATTGTTTTCATACCGATTCCAAATAGATCCCTAGTAAATCTTCCACCGTTTCGATCTATATTCCGATTCGGACATCTACTCTCCCTGTTTAGTTCATCTTCAACAAACATGTCAATCAAACGTTAGTCGTACTCATCTTCCATTCTTCTGTCATAACTATAATTAAGTGATAAAATTCGACTTGAAGCTATTTTCAATGTATATCATGCAATATTAATTTATCAGTGATATTCAACTTCATAATAATCATATCTTCATGTTCATTTGGTATACAATGATAGATTTGCTTACTTTTGCTAATTCAGTGATAAAATTTGCTATACAATGACAGATTTGATTACTTTGCTTAATTCAGTGATAAAATTTGTTATAAAAATGATAAACTTGCTTAATTTTCCTAATTGAGTGATAACATTTGCTATACAATGACGAATTTCTTTACTTTGCCTAATTTAATGATAAAATTTGTTATAACAATGATAGATTTGCTTAATTTACCTAATTGAGTGATAAAATTTGTTATGATAATGGATTTGCTTCCCTTCTTCTTTCATAACTATAATTAACTGATAAAATTTGACTTGAAATTATTTTCAATGTGTACCATACAGTATTAATTTATCAGTGATATTCAACTTCATGATAATCATATCTTCATTTTCATTTGCTATAAGAATGATAGATTTGTTTATTTTTCCTAATTGAGTGATAACATTTGCTATACAATGATGAATTTCTTTACTTTGCCTAATTCAGTGATAAAATTCTTCTTACTTTGCCTAGTTCAGTGATAAATTCTTCTTAATCTTCAATGTTTATGCTCGATGTTTTTGTACAGATGTTCCCAGTCATCGTAAAAGATTACGTCGTCGAGAAACAAGTAGTTTCTCCAAGAAGAAAAAGATTGATAAAGTTGAGTGTGTTATAGAGCCAACAACAGGTGAAAGTGAAAATCAACCAAAAGTTGAACGTGAATCTAACATTGACAATAGGGAGCCCAAACAGCAACAACTGAAACAAGCTACAGAGCTTCACAAAGCAAGAGGGAAGAAAAAGGTTGATGGAAGAAAAACTAGGACTAAACAGATACATGATCATGAAGCAAAGTATGTCTACCGTTCTAACATTCAATCTCTTATCAATTTTTTCAAGACAACAAAACTCAAAGAGAAGCATTTGGCATTATTGAGAAAGACTCATTTTTCACTTCTAGTTGATAGATTGAGTAAAAACAAGATGAAAAGAAGAGATTCTATGAAATATGATAATGTGGTTGCAAAAATCTTGCAAACTTACCAAATGGATGGAGAAACTTTCAAAATAGGTGCTAAGAAGTTGAAGTTGAAAAGCAATGACTTTAAGTTAATTTTTGGGATTGTATGTGGACAAAAGAAGATGAATCTCTCATATCGAAGAAAAAATGAGATAGATATGGTTAAAGGAAGGAGCATAACAGAGAGTATAATGACAAGAACATCAATCACAAAATCGATCACTCAACTTTTGGAAAGCAACAACAATGAGGATATAGAAAATGTTGTCAGGCTTGTGTGCCTCTTAATATGTTTGCTTTTGTTATATCAGGGTACTAGGACTACAATTGGTTGGGGATTCATGAGATATATTGAGGATATTGATATAATAAAGTTTTATGATTGGTGTGGTGCAGCGAAACAACAGCTCACAAGATCAATAGAAAGCAACATGAACCAAATCGATAAAGTCTCTGGATGTGTGATAGTCTTATTGGTAAGTAAATACCTCACTAACAAGTTATAAGATATAATATTTACATTTACTAAATACTTATTTATAACAATTTTTTTTGTCTTCAACAGTATTGGATATATGAGCATACAAGCATCATCAAACCAAATGACAAGAACGTAATCCCAAGATTTGCAAAATAGAACATCACACATCTGGGATAACAATTGGCAAATTCATCCTTGGATGATCTGAAAAATATTATGGTATGAATTGATAATCTTTGTTTTGTTTAAATGAATGATAGATTTTGTTATACAGTGATAAATATTTGCTCACACTGATAAATTTAGTCAATTTGTCTAATTCAGTGATAAATTTCCCTTAGTTCACTTACTTGAGTGATAAAATTCTATTAATGTTCATGGTGTCACATTTCTGGTAAAAAATTATTTAGGCATTTCATCTGTACTTGGAAATTATTCAAGAAACAATTTTTATCAGTGTATAACCTTTATTTCCTTAATTGAGTGATGAATTTTGCTATGCAGCAATAAATTTTGATATGGAGTGATAAATTTTTGCTCACAATTATAAATTTGCTTAGTTTGCTTCATTAAGTGATAAATTTTACTTAATTTCACTGATTTAGTGATAAAATCTTGTTATCATGAACCAAATCTCTAGTCTTATTATAAATTTAAATCACTGAATTATAAATTTATTACTAAAATTTGTGTCAAATCATTCTTTTAAATAATTTTCATTCATGTAAGAGAGTAATTTGAAACACACAAATGAAGAACAACAAATATACAAACAATTGCTACTACAAAGAGAAGATGAGGATGAAGATGAAGAACCTAACTTTGAGGAACAAGAGCAGACTGAGATATCTGAAAAGGAAGAAGAAACAATGATAAAAAAATATATACCAACAATTGATACCACAAACTGAAGAGGAGGATAAAGATGAAGCAGCTAACTTTGAGGAACAAGAGCAGACTGAGATATCTGAAAAGGAAGAAGAAACAATGATAAAAAAAAAAAGATATACCAACAATTGATACCACAAACTGAAGAGGAGGATAAAGATGAAGTAGCTAACTTTGAGAAACAAGAGCACCTTGAAATATCTACAAAGGAAGGAGAACCAATTATCAAAAAGATATTCAGTCTCAGTCCAAGAAAAAATTCACCGAAACCTAAGCATGAAACAGCTGCTCAAAAAAAGAGGAAATCAACAACATTGCAATCAGAAAATAATGCAAAAAGGAAAGCCAAATTTCAGCATGAAATTGAAGAAATTCCAGTTCATGTGCAAAGAAGTGAGCATTCTTTTGAGCAGCTAGAAAATGATGAAGAAAAAACAATGATCAAACAGAAAGTTGGTCTAACAACTTCACTGGGATTCAAGCATCAAACACCAGTTGAAAAGAGGAAAGCAAAAAGGAAACTTGTCTATGAAACAAATCTCTACCATGTCAAAATTAATGAACATACTTTTGAGAAACTAGAAGAAAATATGTTCATAATCCGAAGGCTAAAAATGGAGAAGGCAAGAATCCAAGCAGAAAATGATGACCTTAAGGACCAACCCATGACGCTCAATAAACAAATGGACGAAGACAAGAACAAAGCAAAGACACAAATGGAAGTGAAAGATGTGGAAATAGTGCTACTTAATGAGAGAATTGCAATGTTAGTTGAATCAAATGTGTACCTTGACAGTCAAGAACAACAAATTATAGTTGAAGTTGAAGCCACTACTCCAAAAAAATCGTCTCCTGTGAGCTTAATGATAAAAAGGGTGAAAAATAGAGAAACAAGAAGAAAGCAAAAGGATCCAGATTTTTGGTACATAACGAAAAAACAACCAAACCAGAACAAGACAGGTGATGAAGTACAACCAATGGTTGAAGAAAGGGCAAAGACCACAAAAGAAGATGAGACACACCAACAACATCCAACAAAAGATATGGACACTTCCTATCCAGTGTTTCACAGATTGCCAAAGAGATCAAGGATGAAACTCACCAGACTTTGGGCAACAAAAACCAATAGGTAAGAACATGATTTGGTCCCAAAATTTCCAAATTTGGAATCTAAATTTGAGTATATGGTCATGAATTTATCAATGTATTTACTTAATTCATTGATAAATTTTGATATACAATGATAAAATTTGCTGCATAGTGATAAATTTTACTTAATTTGTTTAGTTGAGAGATATATTTTGCTAATCTTCATGGTGTCTCATCTATGGTATGAAATTCTTTAGGCATTTCTGTTTATGCTGTGTACTTGAGTTCAATTTTGGGATTTGATACATCAAGTTAAATTTGATGCTCAATTTCTTCCCCTAACATTTATTTGATTAATTGAGCAATAAATTTTGCTATGTAATGATAAATTTTGTTTTGATATTTGCAGTGATCCAATCTTACAAGGAAAGCATATAGGCGGCTATTTGTACTTGGATGATATTGACAAAATAGTCAAATGTGAAGAACTTTCTGGAAATGAAAAATCAAATACCTATTTGTGCATATATTAATTGTAATACAAAATAATAATTCTCTCATTAACCTTGTTTGTTTTTGCTTTTAAAACAAGCAATAAATGCCTACAAGGAAATCTTAATGAGAGAAGAGCAACTGAAACCAAAGTTTAGTCTGAGTTCGCAAGCAGGAACAACATATATATTTACTACATCATGCCATGTAAGTAATATATATATATATATACATATTTCATTACGATGTCATCCATTCCCCTTCTCTATATCAAGTGCATAAGTTCTCATTCATCTAGTGTTATAGTGATAAAATTACCATTACTAAATTGCATTGTAATCAAAATTAATATATTTACAAAAAATAGTATTTGTTCACCATAAAGGATGAGACAGAAACAAATCAATAGTTGAACAAAATGATGTTAGAAGCTCTCAAGGAAAGATATATTCTTTTCCTAATTTTCAACGAAAAGCATTGGACGTTGTTGGTACTTGATACTGAAAATGGCTTATGGAAGTTTTACAATTCAATGAGACCAACCACAGAAACAAATAACCACTTAAATGAGGCAACCAAAGTGGTAAGAAATTTTTAAAGTAACAAATTTTATTATGCATTTATTTGTCAAACACCAATTAATTGTGCATTTATTTTGCCGATAAAGGTTATTGAGAAATACCTTCAACATCACAATCCCAAACTCATTGAAGGTAGCAAGTTTCATGAAGAAATAGAAATTGCAATGAATTGTCCCTAACAAGTTGATCTTTCATAAGTGTCTGAAAACCAAAACACATTACAGTGATGAAATTATCATTAATGACTATTAACTTAGTTTTTCCAATGTTATTGCAGACTTGATTATGGTGTCATAGTTTGTTACCTCATGAGAGAATATGTCTGTAACAGACATCTTCCCCAATCTAACAAAGGTCCAGTGCCAACAAATCAGCGCAGATATCATAGATGCTTTGTTGATTGACAAACAGACAGACACACAACAAATTATTGATAACTCAATAGAAGCAATGCTTGAGGACAAAGATTTTTGGAACACAATACACAACGACAACAATGATGTAGAATAATTTGATAGTTGACAATACTTGAGTAAACACCAACTCCTTTCCAAGTATATGGTTGGAAGTAGAAACAAATAGCAGTATAGTATTTCATGGTTTTTGAGATACATTTATCACTGTTGGAACAAAATGGAATTATAATGATCTGATAGTTGACAATTCTTTCATGAATTATGAACTCCTTTTTCAAGTAGATGATTGCAAATACATTACTTGGTGTTAATAGTATTTCATGGTTTCATAGTTTTTTAGTTCTTGAATGATATATTCATGATTAATTACAGGTTGGATGCTTAAATGAAACATGCAAATATTTTGCTTGAAATTCCTTGATTATTAAGAACACCTTTTTACTTTTTGTTATTTTTTCACTGATAAATATATGACTATTAGGCATAATGGAGTTAAAATTTTTTTGTAATTGAGAAATTTACGGTTTCATTGCCTTATGAAACCCTCTATCTCTCTCTCCCTTTTTGTTCCCAACATGTTTAGGGGATGCCTTCTCTTCGCTACTGGTTACATGGCCATTATTGTTGTAAATACTAAATGTAGTACTATCATATAATAAGACAAGAAGGTTTTTCAAAATGTCATACACACATTTGTCCTACTACAACATTTGTCCAAATTACAAAACAATGGTTGTATGTATTATGATATTAATCCACAATTTGGACAACATATGTATTATGATATTAATTTCTTTATTATTTATTTTTATACTTACTTATCTAATTGCACACACTTCATGTCTGCAACCCACTAATTTAAAATAATAAAAGAGATTGATAAATTTATTACTGAATAAAAATTAACTGATAATAATCATTGACAAAATTATCATTGATACAAAAAAAGATATTTATCACTGTTATTATTTACGTAGACTTATTTATTTAAAAATTTTGACTAATAAATTTATCACTGTTACTATTGAAAGGCATAAGCAAAATTTGAACCCAAGATATTAGGTCTCAAAAATAGACTGATATATTTATTATTGAATAAAAATTAATTGATAATAATCACTGACAAAATTATCACTGATATTATTCCAGCAAAAATATTTACCACACGTGCGAAACAAAAGCGTGAATCACACGTGATTCAAACCCTTCCACTCCCACTCCCACTCCCACTCTCATGGCCATCGATTGAGCTGAACCACTTCCACACTCCCTATCAATTTCAAATCTTTACATTCTCAGGCCATATTCCGATTAAATCTCCACCAGTTTGAAACCACATTCTCAGACGTCATTCTTCACTGTCGCCTGAAACCCTTCCATTCTTAGGCGATTGGAACAATGAACCTGACAACTCAGGCCATTCGAACAGTGAATCCGATAGCTCAGGCCATTCGAACAGTGAATCCGATAGCTCAGGCCATTCGAACAAAAATTCCAACCAAGCATGCCTGTAAAACATAAGGAACTCAAACCCTAGATGTTGATATTCATTTTTAATGTTAGAATGGTAAATATATAGTCCTTGAGTTTGCAAATATGTAGATATGGTTCAATTACCACTTGCAAATTTCAATTATATTAGGGCATTTTCGAAAAATAAAATGTGCCATCCACATCTACATAACTTTATACTTTATTATATAGATATATAGTGAAATATATGTAGTGTTTGTTCTTCAAGTGATAAGGGTGTTGGTTTTCACGTTCAAGATTAGGTTTAAATCTTGTATATTTCACTTTATAAATATATTTTTTTCATTTTTTATATAAAAAAATTCACTTAACAAAAGAAGAGAGTGTGTTTCAAGAGACTAAAATGAATTGTTCACATACATAATAGTAAACATAGATACATATATATACAACTGATAAGTTTATCAAACCAACTGATAAGTTTATTAGTTACACATTCATCTCCATTTCTATGTAGTGATACATTTACAAAATTTTGATGTAAGGAGAAGATGGTTGGTATAATAGTCAATAGACTCACCAACTTAAACAAATTTGATCTCTCTTGGAGAAGAATTTGTGTCAGTCTATTTTTTTTTTTTCTTCCCAAATTTGATCTCAAAGTAGGTTTCTGGCAAATTGGAATCGGTCCAGAGGCAATACCAGAACTGGGATTTTTTTATTCCTAATCATCAGTACCCTTTTCGGCTTACAAATATAACCAAAATGAAGAATGAAAGAGAGAGAGATTGAGTAAATTATAGCATAAATTGTCCATTTTTGGGTACAAATCTAACTTTTTGCATAATCTGTAAAAAGTGATTAGTGATTGCCCTTACGTTCAAAGCCCTCAACCTCAAGATTAGTAAGCCGAGTTTTAACCACTGAACTAGTGGTTTCCTGTTTTTGGTGTTTACCACTGAACTAGTGGTTCCCTGTTTTTGGTGTTTACCACTTGGACTTTGTGAGAACCCGAATATAAAAATTAAATAAATAATTAAATAATAATTATTTTTCAAACCTCGAATATTTTACTTGTAAATCTTAAGGTGCAAATTAAATATTACTAAACAATCTTTTAATTAATTTTAAACTATAAATAAATTTTTATGGAAGTCCACAATTTTAAAAACTATTGATAATAATCTTAATAATAGTAACAATAATAATAATAATTTTACAATCTCAAATATTCTGATGGTGAATCCTAAGGTACAAATTAAATATTGTGAGAGGGTATTTTAATTCATTGTAAACACATAATATTAAAAGTTAATGTTAATAATAATAATAATAATAATAATAATAATAATAATAATAATAATGTTTAAGTTGGGCGGTTGGTTATATATGTTTAGGAAAGGTAAACCCTAGAGGTTTTGTGTTTATAATTTTGATCAACCCTAGCTCTCCTAACAGCAGCCGTGAGAGTGAGATAGGGAGAGAGAAGCAAAGAAAGGGAGAGGAGAATCATTGGTGAAAAAGTCAAAGGAGGGGAAGGAACTCTCATAAATAGGTAAATATTTTATGTATTACTCTATGTAAGTTGGTGTGTTTCAGCCGTAGACTTTGGGAGATGTAGATGGTGCCAAAGATAGGAGCATATTCATCTTTTATTTAATATATTCACTATTGTTGCTTTTTGTTACAGACTGCAACCATGAATAGAGGTGTAGGAAATATATCAAACAAATAAATTTTATGCTAAAATTTTTACAACAACTTTATTAAATATTGAACCCCATATCAGACATTTCTCATAATTTTTTTGGGAGTCAAATTCCATATAAATTGAGATATTCAAATCTGTCCAGGAAACCAGTATGAAACAGTAACTTTGGAAGTGTTGTTCTCTTTGGATATAAATCCAAAAATTATCAAATTAGCGTCATTAGAACCGGTTACGAGTCTAGTTTCTTACATTTTTTGGTTTGCATTGATTGCTCATGTATATTAAGAGAACCTTTAATTTCTTTAAGGTGCTGCAGAAAATAACCTGTTTGGATATAATTAATTGTAAATAATTATTTTGATAAGAAAATCAAGTGAAACCAATTGGGTTTGAAACTTAGGATATATTAATTGATATCTGGAGGGTTTTGGAATTTTTCGAATAGCGTGGAGTGGGTTTTGTAATTTTCAAAGTTAGTGAATAGATTGGGAAGGCTTGTTTAAAATTCTGTTTCATCTTAAAGTTACTTTTAATTAAGTTTTGATTTGAACCCATGTCTTAGGTGATTTTAGACCTTGAAGAACATAAGCTTAGGTAATATTTAAGAGTAACGGTGAGTTGGATTGAGCCGTGTTAGTGCACTTTAGTTTGGGGTTACTTTGTTTCTTATTCTTTAGTATTTTTAAATTAGTAGCGACGTATAGTTTTCATACTTGGTTCAGGGCACTAACTGGACTTTTATACTCTATTTGAGGATTACATTATTTCGTTTCCAGGTGAGTAGTTTCATGCTACATATTTTTATAAATGTTCCCCTACCTTGAACTGTTGGAAAATTAAATTGTTGTTTCAAGGCTAAGCTGTTTTGATAAATTATTATATTATCAATGGAATCAAATTATTTCTGAAGCATGTGTGAACTTGGCATACTGTAAATTATTTGTTTTGGTCTCATGTTTATAATGGTGAACTACCATGTTTTGCGAAACTGATGTGTATTGATTATTGGGACCATCTGTATATTTTAGTACAGGGAAATTATTCAACTGTGTATGGTGACTCTGGCCACTAGGGAATAGATCCAGGTTGGGCCGTGATGACTCTAGTGCTCAACGATTGTAAGGAAAAGACCTAGGTTAGGCTAGGTGACCTTCAATCGGATCGTCTTAGAGAAAAGGCCTGGGTTGCCACCTTGAGGATGACTCTTAGTTCGGTATTGGATCTAACAGGGCTTATAGCCTTGAGAACTGTGTGGCATGTTACTTGTTATTTCTTGGTACCCAGAAAATTATTGGTGTTCATGTTGTAATCTGTTTTAAGTGGAAAATGTTATTTATCATGTTCTTGAGAGACATAAGTATTTTAACTATTAAATTGTGGAACTTTCTTTTTGAAACAGATTCTCTTTACCAAACTGTATGCCAATCTAGTTTCTGTGATATATGTCTTATTTTGGAATTGATCCCTGTTTTCAAAACTGTATATACTATCCATGTTGCTACTCACTGAGCTATCAGCTGACTTAGTTGTTTACCATTTCCAAGTGTTAGAAGGACTTAGAGTGGACTCATGGCGTAGCGGGGACTCAATTGCATGGACCTCTAGGACATTCATTTATTTTGTTTTAGACTGTTATGTCAAGTTTGTGCATATTTATATTTATTTTTATTGAGGTTCATTTAGGATTATTTTGATATGTGGGTTGTTTATATCCCATAAGTTTGGATGGCATTGATTACGGTTGGTTTTGCCGTTTATACTTGTGGCATGACACTAGATTGAGTTTTGGTTATTTATTAATGGACTATTTTATAGTTATTCAATGTGTATGGATTCGTATTTAGGCTTACGTGTGCCTTGGGCTAAGGCCTTGTGGGCCACGGCCGGTTATACCCGGGTTTGAGGTGTGACAGACTTCCTTTTTCTTGGTAAGTTATTTTATTACCAAAAACAAAGTTTTACAATTGAGCTCGATACACTACCCTCAAAGGGCGCAGTATGAGAGCTAATACCTAATTGTTCAACCCGATGTCATTTTCTTGAAGCAGAGAGAAAGATCAGCTTGTAAATTATAGATTTGTGAACTTGGTGTGTTGATATTCTTTTTCAACTTTTCCTTTTGGTTATGTCAGTGGTCCAAAATTTGAGAGGACTATAGCAGCGGTATGCTGCTAATGTCTCATTCCTTTTGGACCTGCTTTTAAAAAAGGAGAAATGGCATTCTTTTTGGATTAGGAGATAGCTGATCCTTGTGCCTTCTTTGATCATCAGATGGCTTGTTCTAATGATGTAGGCCTTTCAGTTGCTTTTACATATTTGGTAGATAAATATTCTTGTGGTGCCTGTTTCTAAGGTTTCATTAACCAAATTTATCAGCAACTTAATAAAAATCTATTTGTATGGGGTTGACAAAAGTAAAATTGAGCTTTCAATTTTTCTGCAACAAGGATTATTCTGAATAAGAAAATTAAAGAAGCTCTAATAAATTGGTTGAGAAAACCATCGAACCATTATAAGAACAAACCAGTGGCAAGTGTTACTAGTATGTCTTCATTATTAAATCATCATGTAAGATATGAAACACTACTTGCCACGATCTGGATGATAGAACGGAAAGGAGGAAAATTACTAGCATTCATTTATGAAATGAAGAAAAGATAAAGAGAATTGGGATATTGATAATTAAATACTCATGAGTCCAGAGGAATTATGGATATATTCAAGTTTTATCAATGTATAACCTTGCTTTGCTTAATTAACTGATAAATTTTGTCGTATATCCATAAATTTTGCATGGTTTGCCTAATTCATTGATATCCTTCTTTCATATAGATGTTGCGAGTTTCGTAAGAGATTATCTAGGCCAAAAACAAGATTTGTAACTGCAAAAAGACAAAAGCAAAAAAGAAGAAGACAACAACAACACAAAAAAGCGACAAGAAAACAAAAAGAAAACAGCAACAACAGAAACAACAAACAAACAGTAACAAAGGAAGAAAAGACAAAGACAGCAGAAGGATGAACCTGTGAATGAAGCTAAAAAATAAGGAGAAGCAAAAGAAAGAACAAGCAAAACACCAACAACAGAAACAAGTAGAAACAAGAACAACAAGAAGCAAACCCCAACAAAAGAAACAAGAACCAAAGCAGCATAAACCAAAAGGCAAGAAGAAAAACAAGAACTAAACAAATTCACAACAATGAAGCAAAGTATGTGTACCGCTCAAACATACAATCTCTCATCAAATTCTTCAATGTGACAAAACTTGGAAAGGAGCATTTCCAAATATTGAAAAAGACTCTCTTCTTCCTTCTAGTTGACATTTTGTCCAAGAAGAAGGTGCAAAAAACAGATTCAATGAAATATGGTGATGTGATTGCAAAAATCTTGCAAACTTACCAAATGAATGGAACCACATTTGAAATTGGTGGGAAGAAGTTGAAGTTGAAAAGAAATGACTTTAAATTGATTTTTGGGATTGCATGTGGACAAAAGAAGATGAATCTTGCATATGGAAGAAAAAATGAGATAGATATAGTGAAAAGAAGAAAAATAACAGAGAGTAGAATGACAAGTGAATCAATCCAAAAGTTGATAATCAAACTTTTGAGAAACAACAAGAAGAAGGATAGAGAAGATGTTGTCAGGCTCGTGTGCCTCTTGAATTTTTTTGCTTTTGTTATATCTAGGTACTGGGACTACAATCGATTGGGGGTTCATGAAATATATCAAGGATATTGACAAAATAAAGTTTTATGATTGATGTGGCACAGCGAAACAACAACTCACAAGATCAATAACAAGCAACATGAACCAAATCGATAAAGTCTCCGGATGTGTGATGGTCTTATTGATAAGTAAATACCTCACTTACAAGTTATAAGATATAATATTTACATTTACTAAATAATTATTTATAACAATCTTTTTGTCCTCAACAGTATTAAGTATGCGAGCACATAAGCATCATCAAACCAAATGACAATAATGCAATCCTAAGATTTGCAAAATGGAACATCACACATCTGGGACAACAATTGGCAAATTCATCCTTGCAAGATCTGAAAAATATTGTGGTATGCATTGCTAACCTTTCTTTTGTTTAAACGAATGCTAGATTTTGTTATGCAGTGATAAATTTTTGTTCACGCTGATAAATTTACTTAATTTGCCTAATTGAGTGACAAATTTTCCTTAGTTTACCTAAATAAGTGATAAATTCTTCTATGCAGTAAATGTTTTTTTTATTTCTCTACTATGCATGAGTTTTGTTTCATATTTACTTTATTTGTGTTACTTTATATTAGACTAGAATTGATTGGGTTTTCGTATTGATAAATTTATCCCTAAAAATGAATTGAATTAGACATTTTTAGCTTCATCCAACATATTGAACCAACCAATGATACATTTATCACTGAAATTTGTATCATATCATTCATTTTTTTAATTTTCATCCATGTAGGAGAACAATTTGAAGCACACAGATGAAGAGATAAAAATATACCGAATGTTGCTAGGAGAAATTGAGCATAAAGATGAAGACGAAGATGAAGATGCCGATTTTCAGCAACAAAAACAGACTAAAAATCCTGAAAAAGAAGAACAAACATTGATTGAAGAGAAATCCAAAGATGAAACCAAATGCTTGAAATAAATAAAATAATAGGTGACGGAATTTTTTTCATCTCTAAATTTTATTTTTCGTCGCAAAACAAATTCCTACTCTTGGAAATTTTGTCGGAAAATTTGGGTGCCATATTAGAGACAAAAAGTTTCGTTATCATTGTAAAAATTTTCAGAGACATATATAATTTCATCCCTTATAATTTAAGGGACAAAACGACGTCGTTTTGTCTTCCCAAATCTTCTCTCTCGCGCTATTTCTCTCACTCTCCCCCTCTCCGCTTCAAGTAGGAATGGCAATGGGGGGCAATGGGGTGGATATTAATTCCCCATTCTCATTCTCCTATAATAAATTTTCCCTATTCCTCATTCCCCATTCCCCATGGGTACCACCCTCCCCATTTTTTAATGGGTATGGATTTTTCCCAACCCACTTTAATCCCCATTTTTAATTTTTATATTTAATGTTAACAACCACTTTTTTTTTTTTTTTTTTTTTTTTTTTTTTTTTTTTTTTTTTTTTTTTAAGGTTCACAACAAAAACTAAATATACCTTCAATCTTTTTTCTTTCTTTTTAAATATATTTAATGTTAACAATTTTTTTATTTTTTTTATTTTTTATTTTTTTTAAGGTTCACAACAAAAGTTAAATATACCTTCAATCTTTTTTTTTTTAGTATATTTAATGTTAACAATTTTTATTTATTTATTTATTTATTTATTTATTTATTTAAGGTTCACAACAAAAGTTAAATATACCTTCAATCTTTTTTTTTATAGTATATTTAATGTTAACAATTTTTATTTATTTATTTATTTATTTATTTTTTTTAAGGTTCACAACAAAAGTTAAATATACCTTCAATCTTTTTTCTTTCTTTTTTAATATATTTAATGTTAACAATTTTTTTTTTATTTTTTTATTTTTTATTTAAGGTTCACAACAAAAGTTAAATATACCTTCAATCTTTTTTCTTTCTTTTTTAATATATTTAATGTTAACAACCTTCTTGTTTTTCTTTTGTCTTTTTTTTTATAAAGGTTTTAGCTAAATATACCTTCAATCTTTTTTCTTTCTTTTTAATATATTTAATGTTAACAACTTATTTTTTTATTTTATTTTTTATTTTTTTAAGGTTCACAACAAAAGCTAAATATACATTCAATCTTATTTTATTTTATTTGGTTCAACAACAAAATCAAATACACATTAATTAATTAATTAAAAAGTTTGTTTTATAATAATCAAATATATAATTTTGAGAAAATCAAAAAGTTTGTTTGAAGAAAGTGTTATAAGACTCATATTAAATTGCATCAGGGCATAAATAAGGAATTGTTAGCCACGGACAATTTAGACATTAAACCATCTTTCTCTTAGCAAATTTGAACAATTCATTTTAATTTATCCAAAATCTAATTATACCTTTAACAAATCTGAACCACTCATTTTAAGATATCTATGCATTACCACACCCAATCCATCCTCCATCTTCTTCCTTTAGTCCCCCACGAATTTTGTTGTTTGTTACTTTTAAAAAACAAAAAATATTTTTTCAATTAAATTTTTACTAATTTCACAACACCATCACCACTATTCTCACTTTCACTGTCACACTACCATCACCATAGCCACTACCATCATCACTGCCGCCATCACCCCACCACTATGTAACAATTTCTACTTTCACCTTCGTTCCATCACCACCACCACCAAATATAAAAAAATATATTTTGAATTTTTTTTATAAAAAATATTTTTCATTAAAAAATATTTTCTATCTAAATAAATGAAGCATAACATTGGGAAACAAGCTGATTTCAGTTAAATCTGTTCATAACTAAGAAAAATTCTTTTAATTTAAAAAAAATTATTTAGTATGACTTTGTATCCCCTTTTTGTTTTTCTAGCAAATAAATCTATGTACCCATCATTTCTAACCAATCACAACTCATGCTTGTTTTGATTCTCTACAATATATATATATATATATATATATATATATGTTGTATAAATTGTGTGATAACATAAAACAAATAGATTCATACTCGTTAATTGAAATTTCAGAACAAGCAAACCATTCTGAAAATTACAATACACAACAAAATAAAATAACATAGAAAAGCAAACCGAAACCTACACTAGACAATGTCCTTAATTTTTTTTAAATAAATTTAAAAAATTCTAGATATGCATAAAATTTGACAAGAATAATGTGACAATATTAATTAATGTGTATTTGATTTTATTGTTAAGCCAAATAAAATAAAATAAGATTGAATGTATAGCTTTGGTTGTGAATCTTAAAAAAAAAAAAAATGGTTGTGAACCTTAAAAAAAAAATTAAAAAAAAAGAAAAAAAAATTAAATATATATTTAGCTTTGGTTGTGAATCTTAAAAAAAAAAAAATGGTTGTGAACCTTAAAAAAAATTAAAAAAAGGAAAAAAATTAAATGTATATTTAGCTTTTGTTGTGAATCTTAAAAATTAAAAAAAAAATGGTTGTGAACCTTAAAAATAAAATAAAAAAAGATTGGAGGTATATTTAGCTTTGGTTGTAGATCTTAAAAAAAAAAAAAAAAAAAATGGTTGTGAACCTGAAAAAATAAATAAATAAAAAAAAGAAAAAAGATTAAATGTATATTTAGTTTTAGTTGTGAATCTTAAAAAAAAAAAAAAAAAAAAAAAAAAAAAAACATATTGGGAAATTAGTGGGTATCCATCCCCAACCCATCCCCTGCGAATATTTAAAGAATATCACCTACCCTACCCAATGGATAAGAAAAAGAAGGGAAAACTCATGTATTTGGGTTGGGTGGCCATGGATACCCACAGGGTAGGTTATCCATTGCCATGCCTAGCTTCAAGTCGCAACCCTCCAACTCGCTGCTCGCAAGGTAAGATTTCATTCCCGATTCAGTGTTTTAGCAAAACTGTGCTTCGATTGGCTCACCGAGTCGGCTCCTCAGTGGCTTCAAGTCACAACCCTCCCACTGTGCTTCGATTGGCTTCACCACCACCACAGCCATCGTCATCATCATCAACTTCTTTGAACCCCCTCCGGTACCTCTCTTCCTCTCTGTCTTTCTCTCTATGCTTCAAGTGTATAATGGTTTGATTGTTTATCTGGGTTTAAAATGGATTATGGTTTGACTTTCTATAATGGTTAGATTGTTTATCGAGGTTTGATTGTTTGTCGAGGTTTGAATTTGGGGTTTTATTCCCTCTTTCTTTGATTTCTCTTTCTTTGAATTTCGGATTTTATCCATGTAGACACTACCTTAATCAAGGTTTGATTGTTTATCAAGGTTTGAATTTTGAATTTGGGGTTTTATTCCCTCTTTTATTTGATTTGTCTTTCTTTGAATTTGGGATTTTATCCATATAGACACTACCCATGTCTTTTCACTGCCAATGCACCACTACAGCTTTGTCAATGAGATTCCACAATTAAACAAAATTCAATTGAAATTTGAAATACAGCTGAGATTTGGATATTTTTTGTTTTCAAATGGCAATTATGATGGTAAATTGACAAAAGGAAAATGGTAAATTGATTGTAGTTATGATGAACATCTATAACTACGTTTGTGTTTATGAGCTATTCTCATTGAAGTCTGAAGTTGTTAGTCTCAATTGTTCTCATTGATGTATGTTGTAATATATGTCTTTGTTGTGGGATTCATACTTGCAATTAATCTCAACCTTAAGATTGCTCTTTTATAGGAAATTTTTTTGGGTGTGTAGTATTTGCTCTCTCTCTCTTTGGTCCTGAAAGTTGTGGACAAAATTGTGCAGCATTGTTGCTACACATCAATTAGCTCAATCTCAGTTCTTTATGCTCAAACTCAATCCTCTTTCACTTTTCTTCGTTTTTTTTGCACTCTCTCTCTCTCTCTCTCTCTCTCTCTCTCACGGCATACCTTCTGCCTCTTCCCCGAGCGCTGGTCCTCCCTAGGGCTCACCATTGTTGTATTTTAGAAGAATCTGGTTTGTTTAAGGTATGAATCTTTCAATTTTTTTCTCTCTATAATCTGAAGAATCTTCTAATTAAACTCTGAAATGCCTACTTAATTATTTAACACTGAAACACCTACTTCCCATTGATTTAACATTGAAACATCTACTTTCTCATGGATTTATGTCATTTTGTCATGGAATTAGGGTTTATTTGATTTAATACATATTTTCTCATGGATTTAGGGCATTTTAATTTGATTTAACACTCAAACATCTACTTTCTCATGGATTTAGGGTATTTTCTCATGGAATTAGGGTTTATTTGATTTAACACTGATATTTTCTCATGGATTTAGGGTATTTTAATTTGATTTACCACTGATTCTCATGGATTAAGGGCTTTTTCTCATGGAATGATTCAACATTGAAACAACTGATTTCTCATGGAATTAAGGGCATTTTTAGTTCCACAATGGTTCTTGAAGAAAATTCTTACCAATTGATTGAAGCATTTCAGTTTAATTTTTTTTTAAAAATCTTTCAGCAATTAAAATATTAGTATGATCACAAACAATGTTATGAGAGAAGAAAATAAAAGTAAATTGTGGTTGGTGGTGAGGTTGGGTTGCTAGAGAAAAACACTCTGATCTCTCTACATGATAGCAATACATAAATTATTTCTCTACATGAGTAAATTGGTATAGAAACTACCTTTGGGTCTTTATTTCAAATTTATTTGAATTAGTACATTTGATTTTTTATCATAACAAGCATGATGTGCTGCATTTTTGTTTGTTTGAATTATTACCCTTGGGTCTCTGTTTCAGAAACTACCTTTGTTTTTTTTGGTAATGAGATGTTTGTTGATATAGAAGCACATGTTCGTTGATTTTGTCATAGTGCTACTCTTTTTTTAAACAAATATATTATTATTATTATTCAAAGTGTTGACATCACAATTTTTTTAGTTCCACGATGGTTAATGAAGAAAATTCATGAGAAAGTATAGTTCTTGAATCATTTTATTTTATTTTTTAATCTTTTAGCAATTAAAATATTAGTATGATTGATGTAGACATTTTAAGACAGGACTAGAAAGCACTTCATGCTTCATAAGTTGTGTGAAGTTGCTATTGTTATGCTTCTAATTATGCCCAAAGCTCCTCATGTTTGAATAATCAAATGCAACATTGTGGTCTTGATATCAGTTTAGGAATGCAGGATTGCATAGCCTCATGCCAATTCAAAAAACAAAAATAACATCTGACTTAGTGTCAACTTGGGTCACAAGCACAAACGTCTTTGTCTCTCTCTCATAAGAGGACCCTGGATAGTGGTAAAGATTTGAGAAGGTTATATTTTGGACTTTTGATTCTAAATTACCTTAGATATCTATTAAGTTGACCCAAAATGCAAAGTCAACCCTCATTTCATTTGAGATTTAGATGAATTAGCTATTACAACTGAGTAATTAGGATATATTTAAAAATATCAAGGAGTTGATGAGGTAAAATTTTCTGCTATATTTGTGATGACAGTCACTTAATTTTATGATATTCCTACTTTTGAGAAAGAGAGCTTAAAAACATTAATTGCATGCCTCACATTGTTTTTTCTGCTGTTAGTAAGTTCCGTGGGAGTAGCACTTCAGTGGTGGGCCCAAGGCAACCCTCATATATCATACAACTAGGATGGATGTGTAAGATTTTAATTGGTTCATCAAGTCTCTTTCTCTTTTTCTTGATCTTTCAGTGACATGCTTGCCAAAATGCTTAAGTGGTCATTATAGTCCTAATTACTTTATTGAAATCTTTTTAGGCTGACATTATGGTTGTGGATTTGTCAAAAAAAAATCTTCACCGGTCTTTATGGTAGGATTTGCTGTATTGTTCCTATATGTTATTGTGTTTTTTGAATGGCACTCTCTCTCTGTCTGAGTGTGTGCGTATGTTTTCCTTTAGAACTCATGATCACAATATCTGTATTGGAAAGATTAATGCTGATATCTTTTGCACATCATTGAAATTTGTTTTTCAGCGTGACCTTTTATTAACTTCTTTCTTTTTCCTCCCACTTGCTCTGAGATTTGATATCTGAAAAATTTAGAAATTTTTTAGATGTTGATTTGTGATTATGTATCAATTTTAAACAGTATATAACAATCCCAATCAAACAATCAAGACAAATCGACACAATGATTTTACGTAGAAAAACCACAATTGGACACCTCCAATTGTAATAAAAAAAAAAACCACGGGCAACTGCCACAAAACAATCCACTAAAAAGATATAAAGGAATTACACAGGTATACTCTCAATTACCTAGCGAATCCACGCCCGAATTGAACCAACCTCTATATGCCTCTTCCAACCCCGTCTTCACCTCGGAATTGTCTTGACGATGAGCCACTCCGGAATCCACCAAAGCTTCAGGCTCGAATTCTTCAGAATCCACCGAAGAACAACGTTCTGTTTTATGTAGAATAAACAAACAAACCTTTGATGTATGCTTCTTAAACCATGAGTTGAATACTCAATGAAAAAACATCAAAGAAAACTAGCAAAATATCTCCAGATATAAACATTAGAATCCAAAAAGAAGATCTGGAGGACTTATTCAAGTTTTGGGAGAAACCCAACTACTTATAGAAAACCAAAGTAATCCTAGTTCTGGAAGAAAACCAATTCCTTATAAAAATCCAAGAATCTTTGTTCGTGCGGTCCGCTCGAGCATGGGAATTCCCGCTCGAGCGGAGGCTTCAAAATTGTGTGATTCATATAGGCTTCACGCTCGAGCGGAAGTTTCCACGCTCAAGCGGAGAATCACACCATTCAGTACTTTTTCAGGCGAAGCAGAGATGCTGTGAGCTTGCAATCCCCACTCGAGCGTCCCTTGTCCTGCTCGAGCGGGACGACCAAGATTGGAAAATCTGGAACACTAGATCATGTAACAACCTCGGTTTTGATCCATGGAAATTGACAAAGGCACGATTCGGGTTGGATTCGCATCTAATAAACTCATAGCCTCACTGAAATAAAAGGTGCGAAAACAAATATAACTGAAAGGAGTTTTCTCAAATGGGGTTGCCAAGAATAAAACCTAACAATCTCCCCCTTTGGCAACGCCGTGACAAAACACACCTAACAAATAAAATCCTAAACACCCCAACCCATTACAGCCAACAAAAGCCAACTTCTTTCTCAAGGTCGTGATCTGCAAAACAGCCATTAGTGCCACAATCTCCAAAACAACTATTAGTCCCACAAGAGTATATAAAAAAGCAATAGACATATGACACGATTATCTTGAAACATGAATGGAAAACATGAATACATGAAAACTAAGACTCATGAAAAACAACTCTCAAATAACAAAAGCAAGATCATAAACCACACAAACAATGATATGACGATGTAAATACCAAGAGTATGCAACAAGGAAATAATAAGCAAACAGTGCATAGCAACGTGCAAAACATATAGCCAATCTCCCTTACCAAACATATCAAAGTGTTCATGCTAAACAACTCTTGCAATGAAAAACCAAACTCCCCCTCACTAAAAGCAACCACAAACGCTGAAAACCAGTGAACAAGAATAAAAGACAAAAAAACTATGGTGGAGTAAGCAAGGAATTTCAGATTTGTACCATAAAACACATAAGATTATCCAAGAAGCACAATTACTAGTAAACACAATGTGCACAATCTGTAGAAAATTTCTCATGAAAGAAAGTAATACATTATGTGAAAAGCATAGATCCCATGAGAAAAGTGTGTGTGTGACTCTTGGAGTTCGACAAACACTAGATTCAATCCTAGTAGTGATCTGAAAGTTGGATCTCCGACAAGAGAATCTAAGCACAACTACGGAAAGTCAAACCACTAGGAATCAAGGGATATTTGGTGAGTAAAAACGAAGGCTCCCCCTCAATCAATGAATCTTTTCTCTTTTTTTTCTTTCTTTCTTTTGCACATTTTTTCTTTCTTTTGCATATTTTTTCTTCTTCTCTTTCTTTTTCTTTTTCTTTTTCTTTTTCTTTCTCTTTTTCTTTTTCTTTTGCACACTCATTGGCGGCTGACACGCTCAAGAGTATGGAAACCGAACCAGAGAAGCATGGATATAATAAGGATGGCCTGGTTGGTGACTCTGAGATAGCCTTTTCCTCATGGTTGGACTACAAAGAATAGAGGGGAAAGCCATGGAAGTACAAAAAGATGGAAGGTGATTAAGAGACTCAACATCACCCATGATATGCTAGTATAGGTCAATTCCTCTAGAAACGCAAAAGATCAATGACAGAAGTCCATAGAGAAAAAATAATCACTAAGGCGGAAGACTCCAAAATTTACTAATCTAAGAGTGTGTACAGAATGAGACATACTAATCAAAAAACACACACTCCAAAACGAGTAATGACCACAGAAAGCACACATATATTAACATGTAATGGATATTCTCACCAATTCCAATATGCACCAAAGACCACTAAAAAATTTCAAGCTTGCAAAACGATACTAAGAAAATCTTTTTGGGATTTTTTTTTTTTTTTAAAAAAAATAATGCAAGACAAAAAATGAACAAGCACACATGTAATGACAAAAAAAAAAACACACAGAAACCCAAAAACTAAAATGACAAAACAAATTAACACAAGTCAAGTTTTCTCACCCAAACTACTTTAGTACGAACAAAGTTGTGAGAATTGCAGTTCTTGGGTGGTGTCTTGACGTTGTAATTCCTTTCCCTTGCAATGGGAACCCGTCTCGACTTGGCTTCCAACTTCCAATTTTTAGGTCTAAGCAAATACACTCTCCTATGCAACTTATAACAATAAGGGCGAATATGACCATGCATACCACAATGATGACAAATAAAAACAGGGTGTACCTTCTTTTCTTTTACTTTACCAACTCTAGGAAGTTTGAGAAGTCCATCCTTATGTTGAATTTTTTGTTCTCCCTTTCCTTGAGTTCTTGTATCATGAGATGTTGATGCACTCTGTTTTTGCTCTTTCTTACCACCAAAGCCAATGCCACTCTTGTCAGAACAGATTTGTTGAGACCCAATGATATTGTCCAAAGTCTTTGATCCTTTGTTCCAAAGACCAATGGTAACCATGGCACACTTGAGTTCTTCCTCTTTCTTGATCATTAGTTCTTCCAAAGCAACTTGAGACATCTCGAGAGTTTCAATTTTTTCTTCATATGTTGCATAGATTTGTTGTAGCTCGTTCCTCTCTGTCTCACAAGTCAAGAGTTTTGCACAAAAAGCTTGTCGATCATTAGCTATCTTGATGGCATCAAGCCTAGCCTCGGAAATCTCCTCCTTTAGTTTGACATTCTCACTTTCACATACTATGAGTTTCATAGTGAGTTTGTCATTCAATTTGGATAACTTAAGAGATTCCTTATACAACTTTTCATAAGCTTGCTCAAGCTCTTCATCATCACTTCCCGAGGATTCATTATCAGTGGTATTCTCAATCGAGCTCTTCAGATACTCTGCTTATCCTTCAGTTTCAGAAGCCACCATGAAAGCAAGGAATTGTTTATGTCCCTCTTCGCCTTGATCTTCGTTGTCACTTTCATGTTTATCAGATTCTGATTCATCATCCCAAGTGATGGCGAGGGCTTTCTTCTTCCTCAAACGAGTAGGGCATTCTGAAGCAAAGTGGCTAAATCCTTGGCATTCATAGCATTGGAGTCTTTCAGAGTTCCCTTGTATCTTTCCTTTCTCCTTCTTGGCTATAGAATTAATTTTGAGTTTATCTTTGCCTTTAGATTTATGAGTATGAGTAGATTCCAAAAGATTAGGATTCTTTTTCAAAAAAGATTTTTTAAATTATTTAACAAAAGCAGCTGTAATCTTGGAATCTATCTCACAATCCTCATCAGAATCCTCTCCAATTTTATGAGCACTACTAAAAGCAATATCTTTTTGTTTCTTTTTGAAATTCCTATGTGCCTCATAAGTTTGGAGATTTCCAACCAACTGATCCAGCTTGAGGTTGTCAACATCTTGAGCCTCCTCAATAGCCGTAACTTTTGGTTGGAACCGATCGGGCAAGGATCTCAAAATTTTTCCCACAACTTTGGATTCTGGTATTTTTTCACCTAAATTGAAGCTGGAATTTACAATGTCACTCAACTTCGCATAAAATTCTTCAAAGGTCTCACTATCTTTCATTGAAAGGTTTTCGAAACTAGACGTGAGCCTTTGAAGTTTTGAGCGTTTAACAGAATGAGTGCCCTCATGAATAGTTTGTAAGATATCCTAAGCCTCTTTTGCGACTTCACAATTACAAATTCGACTAAACTCTTCAGGTGTGACAGCGTAAAAGAGAGAATTGATAGCTTTACTATTCCAGTTACTGTTTTGGTAATCAATTGTGTCCCACTTTTCAATTGGTTTGAAGAAAGTTACTCCATCAACGGTAATTGTTGGTTCGGTCCACCCATTCATGATAGATTGCCAAACTTTTTCATCTATAGATTTCAAAAACGATCTCATCCAAGCTTTCCAAAAAGAATAATTGGATCCGTCAAGTAGGAGTGGTCGAACCATAGAATTTCCCTCACGAATTGAATCCATTATCACAAATCAAACAAGATCTCGTTCTAAAAGATATTTTGTTTTAAAAAAAATAGAACGACCTGCTCTGATACCAATTGAAAAATCTAAAAATTCCCTAGATGTTGATTTGTGATTATGTATCAATTTTAAACAGTATATAACAATCCCAATCAAACAATCAAGACAAATCGACACAATGATTTTACGTGGAAAAATCACAATTAGACACCTCTAATTGTGATAAAAAAAACCATGGGCAATTGCCATAAAACAATCCACTAAGAAGATATAAATGAAATACACAGGTATACTCTCAATTACCTAGCGAATCCATGCCCGAATTAAACCAACCTCTATGTGCCTCTTCCAACCCCGTCTTCACCTCGGAATTGTCTTGACGATGAGCCACTCCGGAATCCACCAAAGCTTCAGGCTCGAATTCTTCAGAATTCACCGAAGAACAACTTTCTGTTTTGTGTAGAATAAACAAACAAACCTTTGATGTATGCTTCTTAAACCATGAGTTGAATATTCAGAGAAAAAAAAACATCAAAGAAAACTAGCAAAATATCTCCAGATATAAACCTTAGAATCCAAAAAGAAGATCTGGAGGACTTATTCAAGTTTTGGGAGAAACCCAACTACTTATAGAAAACCAAAGTAATCCTAGTTTTGGAAGAAAACCAATTCCTTATAGAAATCCAAGAATCTGTGTCCGTGCGGTCCGCTCGAGCATGGGAATTCCCGCTCGAGCGGAGGCTTCAAAATTATGTGATTCATATAGGCTTCATGCTCGAATGGAAGTTTCCACGCTCGAGCGGAGAATCACACCATCCAGTACATTTTCAGGCGAAGCAGAGATGCTGTGAGCTTGCAATCCCCGCTCGAGCGTCCCTTGTCCCGCTTGAGCGAGACGACCAAAATTGAAAAATCTAGAACACTAGATCCTGTAATAGCCCCGGTTTTGATCCATGGAAATTGACAAAGGCACGATTCGGGTTGGATTCGTATCTAATAAACTCATAGCCTCACTGAAATAAAAGGTGCGAAAACAAATACAACTGAAAGGAGTTTTGTCAAACGGGGTTGCCAAGAATAAAACCTAACAATATCTATTTATTGATAAGTATTAATTTGGACTTAATGAAAGCAGAGTAAAAGATACATTGTCTACTTGTTATGAACTAATTTTACTTAACACAATTTTGGTGTCCAAATTTGCAGGCTGTATGATCTCCAGGCCAAGAAAACCAAAAGGAAACATTTTATTGAAGGAATTTCTTGTAGGATCAATTGTCATTTATGGGGTAAGGAGTGGAAAAAATAATTTTATATTTTGAATTTGTCTGGAGATGGACAAGACACGAGATGATGCAGGGCCAGCGGAACTGGGTCCTGTGGAACCGAATCCTTCTAATGACACTTGGTGACCATCAAATTTGTAACGCCCCCAAAATAATACAATAAAGATAACTCATATGCGGAATAAATATGAGAAACAACATACTTTCATATTTCAGAGTTCACTATTTAATAACTAGTTAAATGCCATGTAGGCTTATGTCTTTCCAAGTCATTGCTTGGTTACACAAATTAAGTCTCGCTCATTACATCTTAAGCCCTTGGCTTTACAAATAACAAACATGAACACATAAAGCATAAATAAGAAGCTATTGCTTCCCGAAAGTCCATCCATGCTATTGCCTTAGAGGAAACATCTCGCCTACACCTGAAAAATGATATTCCCGTATAGGGTGAGCCAACAGCCCAGTAGAGATAATCTAACACAATTTATGAGGTTTAGCAAAGGTATAAATACCACGTACATAAACAATACCGATATGGAAGTATCCACAAGGCCTACATATCCATATGCCACTAAGACCAATCTTATCTCATTTTCCTTCAATTCATTTCAAGTTTATATATGCTACTCAATTCATGAGTTAAGTTCATTATCTTTCAACGACCAAAATGAGACTACAAATCAATGGTTTTCAATTATGCAAAACGCACATAAACACTTTAAGTCTGCCATGTTACGGATAATTCGTTCGAAGGAATCGGCACCCATTTATATTTTCTCAAATATGCCATTTTACGGATATTTTGTCTGCGGGAATCGACACATTTATAGGTTTTTTCAAATATGCCATTTTACGGATATTTCATCCGCGGGAATCGGCACCCATATATATATATGATTTCGGGTCTTTCACCCAGGACACTCCGGCCAACTTGCTTTCAGCGGAGTCCATCCCCTTTCTCATCCCAAATAAACATACATATACAATGTATTTATAAACATAGTCATATGCAATGACAACCAACATTTGATTAGCATTAAATCGCCTAATCCTCAAACAATTTCTACAACAATCATAGTTATCTTCCACCGATAGCCCAATACAATTATCTCTAAACAAATATTCAATCTCAAGATAAATAGTTCATTCAAAACTTCCAAAGGTGTACGATAATACATATCTAATTTCACCATCTATAACCATAACCTTCCAATTTCACATTTTCAATGTTAATCCCAATTATTTATACAAAATAATAATTTGATCAAAATTAGGACAAAATCTCCCTTTCACCAAACATCAACCCAAACACCAAAATCAACTATTTTGGCACAACATGACCTTATATTCAAGCCTCATACTCATTTACCTCATATTCATCAAATACCCCTCTTTTCATTTCACACCCAAATCCTAGATTTGTCCAAACCACAACCAAATCTCATCATCTATACACAATAGCAAATAACTAAGCTAAAAACTATATTAGAGTGTAGAAAATCCTTACCTCAAGCTTAGAAGAGAAGATTGAGCAAAACAAGGTTGAAATCCAAAGATGTCGAAACCAACTTCCACTTGGATCAAAACGATGCTTTTGACAAGCTCTACACTTAATCTCAAAGGAGCAAGGCAAGGAGATGCTTCCAAGAGAGTAGATCTAAAGATCTTTGAGCAAAAAGTGATTTTGGAGAGGATAGAAGAGCCTCATGGCTTGGAGAAGGAAAAGAATAGGTTAAGTGAGGGACCTATTTATAGTGCTAGGTCATAATGAAATAAAGTCCCAAAGTCAACCCAAAAGATCAAGTCAAAACACCCAAAAAGTAGGCCCAAAAACCGGAATGAAATCTGAAAAAATGTCTGCAGGTGTCGACCCTTGTAGCACAGGTGTCAACCCTTATGAAGAAAAGCTGGAACACTAAGCTTGAAAGCATAGTAGGTGTCGACCCTTCCCAAGGTTGGTGTCAACGCCAAAATGCAATGAGCAATTTCAGAACAAGGGTCGACCCTTCCCAGATTGGTGCCGACCCTTGCGGCCAACTCAAAGAGAAGGTGTTGACACCACCAAGACTGGTGTCAACCCCAGAACATGATTTTCAAGTTTCCAAACAACTCTTCAACGCGAACAAACATGAACGAGCAATCCTAACAAGTTTAAATCAATTTGTACACCTCCAAAACTAAGGGACAACAACACCAAAGATTCTCAAAACAAAATAACGGATTCAAATACACTTCCCAAAAGCTTTGAAAGACACAACTGTTACAAAATTTGATGGAAAGACTGCGATCAGTTTCTCTGTTTTCTTCAGAAGCAACGATTAATAATAAAGAATCAATAACAGAGCATAAGGTTGAGGGTTTGGCATCACATAGAGCTTCACAGATTCTGTGGGTCACTGTAACGCTTTCTGAACCAATTCCCAATGGTTTCTATTTTGTAGTTGCGGTGAGCAGTATATATTTTTGTTGAAATGTGCAATTAATAGAACGTAGTTTTGCTTTTCTGTGCTAGGATCTTTGGTGCAAGTGAGCATGTTTGGAGATTAGAAGTGATTAGCAAAAAAAGAATATATTATTTGAATTTTGAATGCAGGTATAGTGTGCTAAAGTTTCTTGCCTTGTCTGTGGCTGATTCTATCAAACTTGCACATCACTAGTAATCATGGATCAGCATGTCATAGTGTATATGTATGTGGGCAGTCTACAGACAGCCCGTCACACACTGAGCATTGATTTCAGCTAAAGCATTGAATTTTGGATGATGATCTAATACAGTTGAATAATTCATTTCAAGCAAAACCTGTAAACTTGGTATAAACTTAATCCTTATGCCTATCTATGTGCATTAGTCGCCGGAATTTTTACCGATTAAATTTTCTAACCTAGTTGTGTATTTTCTCAGTCTACCAATCTAACAGTCTGTAACTGTAAGTGGTTTTCTTTCATATTGGATGATGCTGCCTCTATCTCCTCTCATGTGCACCTAATACCTGAACTTGCACATAGTTTTATGCAATATGATGCTTGGGGATTCTAAAAACCTAACATTTATTCTACTAAATAGTAGAAAGGCACAAGGAAAATATGGTAGTGTATTGCTTGACTTTTAAAAACTGTTTAGGACCCTTTGTGAACCCAAAAAATTGAAATGGCTGGTGAATATCTCATTGTAATTAGATTGACCCTTAGTTTTGCATTTGGCATCCAGTGGTCTGTTTCTTTGATTTATGCATGGTGTAACAAATGTCTCAAGAATCCAAATATATATATGGAAAATGAAAAAAAATTGTTACGCATGTGCACTAAATAAATGTTTAGCTAAAGCATGCACTCTGGTTTTCAGAAGTTGTAGAGTTCTTTAAATGGTTGAAAATGAAAATTGAGCAATGGCTGTTGGCTCAATACTGCCAGGTAAGACACTGATCAAATGCTTAGCAGTAACCTGATTATAGGTTTAATTTTGGACACAACTCAATACAAAAACTCCTTGCCCACATAGCTAACGGGAAAGGAGAAATTTATGCTTGGTTTTTTTTTTTTTTTTTTGGGGACTTAAGATACTAAGATGCTTAATTCTGAAAAGACCTAGAAAGATCATCCTTAAAAAAATAAAAAATAAAAAATAAATATGTTCTCTTCTTATATCGGTACAAACTTCTTTATATTTTATGCCTTCTATTGTTTTTTAAATTTTGACTCTTCGACTAAGACACTACATACATTGTGCTCAATATTTTGATAGTTCTGTTTTAGCCATTTATTATGCAGTTTTTCCTTGTATGTCATTACTTTGGCTAAAAATGATTAATAAGTAAACTATTTCTAAAGATAGTTCTTTCCTATTGGAAGCAACAACTTTAAAATGATATATGAGCAATATTACGAAGATGATGCCGTTATTGTGTAGTTTATGCTTATGGAAAAAATGTAAAAGTATACAAAGATAATAGAAAAAGTAGCTAGCATCTAACTTTTTTTATTTATTTCAATTCTTTGGAGCCTTTTAGATTAAGAAACAAGGCAGTTCATTTGGGATTTGATCACAAAAGGTAGATTATAGGCTCTGAAACATCATTGTTAGGAAATTGGCATTAGTAGTTAAATAGACGTTCATAAGATAATTGGGAGAATGTGATTGATTTTTTTTAAAGATTTATAGTTGTTTCATGTGTTATATACTACTAAGAAAGTGTTAAGATCTCATTGCTTGTGAATTAAGGGTATTCTATGTTTTAATCTGGTAGTTAATTTCCAGAAATTTCTAAAACCTGATTAAGTTTATATTCATGGTTTTTTGTCTTTGTTTGACAGTCTAGTATACCAATAAATACCATCATTGTCTAATAAAACTCAATATTGTGCAGGAAAGAAGACTCAAGGAACTATTTGATTCTATTCCTTCTCTAGATGAACTTCATGCTTTGTATTTAGAAGGTCTTAGAGCAGATGTTGTTGTAGTGGATGATAAAGATAAGAAGCTTTCCATGCTGAAGCAGCTGACTGTGACTCTGGTGAAAGGATTAAATTCAAATCTAACAGCAATTATAAAAAAGATAGCTGGATTGGTATGCTTTTCTGGCTGTGAAAGTTTTCTTATTATTCATTTTTTTTTCCCCTTTTATGTTCCATTGCAGGTCTTGAATGAATGTAGTGTATTTTGATGACCATATTTTCCCATGATAACGTGTATTTATTTACTAAATAATAAATATTTTCTAGTTGTATTGGATGTGACATTGATAATAAATACCTGGCAATGCCTTAATGTTAGCATTACTAGTGGTACACTGGATGTTCCTTGGTGTGTGGGAGACAATATTTCTGTGGTGGGTTTCTTTTTAAGTTTGGGTTGTATCATATCTTCCAATGCAATGAGTACTTGTTAGTGGACCTTCCTGTGGGGTAGTCTTTATACCTGGTCTAGTAACCAAGAGTTGCATTCAATTAGTAGGTTTGAAGAGATTTTATTGTTATATTGTTGAGAACATTATTCTTCAGAAGGCTTGGACCCAAGTCATCTATTGGAGAATTTGGCCATTTTTCCACTAGGAGGAACACTTGTCAACTATTGCTTAGATTTCTCTTTCAAGGCCGACTTCAAATTTTTTTGTGTGTCCAGGTCAATCAGGGGTTCGGCTTCCTTCTCCCCTACCTTCATATTCTTGTTTTGATGGATAGTGGTGGTTTGATGATAAGGATAGCCCTTTAGATTCGAGAGTTTGTGGCTTTTTCAATGAAGCTTTTGTGGACATATTTCAATGTTAGTAGGGTGGCTATAGGGTGGAAGGAAAATTTTCTTGTGTTACTGTTAGGAAGCTGAAGCTGTTGAAAAGTGGCTTAAGGAAATGGAGCACCTACAAGTTGAGAATGCAAGGGTGTTGGGGGATATTAGATGTAAAATCAGTTTAGCCATGGACTACCAGATTTGCCATGTTCATAAAAAAAAATTAATGTAAATTCAATTAGATGTTAAATTTCTTATGGCTTCTACATGTTTGGGATTTTTTTCTCTGATAAAAAAATGGATAAGTGGATAAAAAAATCATCTTGTTTGGGCTCGACAAGATGATTTAGGGCAGTGGATACGTTTGATTTCTTGTTGTAGGCTTTTTTTATATTGAGTTAAAGTTATTTGCTATTTTTTTTTTTTTTTTTTGGTATGATGCTTTAGGTTGAATCCTCCAAATATTGTTACAATAAGTAGGTTTACAATTCATTGATTTAAAAGTTCATATATAAGGTATATATGTTGAATTTACCCTCCTCTACTTTTATATTGTGTTTTCATGTTTCAGTATAATTTGAAAATAAAACCAAACATGAAATTTGAAAATCAAATTTGAACACCAGAGATAAGTAATGTTTTGTTCTTTCTAACACTTAAGCTTGAAAATATATCATCGGGTTCCAAAATAGTGAAACAGCCACGAGAAGGCCCGGGAACACCTTGGGAGGGACCGATGTAAGGTGTGTAAACTTACAGAACTAACATGAGACTCTTTGTTTGAAAACTAAGTAGAAAAATGCACTTTTCTAACACTTAAGCTTGAAAATAGGCCATCGGGGGCCAAAATTGTGTAACAGTCACGAGAAGGCCCGGGGAACACCCTGAACACCTCAGAAGAGACCAGTGTAAGTTGTGGAAACTTACAGAACTAGCACGGGACTCCCGATTTGGAAACTAAGTCAAAAAATACACTTTTCCAACACTTAGGCTTGAAAATAGGCCATTGGGGGCCAAAATCGTGAAACACCCACGAGAAGGCCTGGAGAACACCTCAAACACCACGAGAGGGACCAATGTAAGCTGTGAAAACTTATGAAATTAGCACGGGACTCCCAATCTGAATGCTAAGTCAAAAAATGCACTTTTCCAACACTCAAGCTTGAAAATAGGCCATCAAGGGCTAAAATCGTGTAACAGCCATCAGAAGGCCCAGGGAACACCTCAAACAGCTCGGGAGGGACCATTGTAACTTGTGTAAACTTACGGAACTAGCACAAGACTCCCGGTTTGAAAACTAAGTCAAAAAATGCATTTTTTCAACACTTAAGCTTGAAAATAGGCCATCAGAGGCCAAAACGTGTAACAGCCACGAGAAGGCCCGGGAACACCCTGAACACCTCGAGAGGGACCAATGTAAGTTGTGAAAACTTACGGAATTAGCACGGGACTCCCGGTTTGAAAACTAAGTCGAAAAATGCATTTTTCCAACACTTAAGCTTGAAATAGACCATCGGAGGCCAAAATCGTGAAACAACCATGACAAGGCCTGGGGAACACCTCAAACACCTCAGAAGGAACCATTGTAACTTGTGAAAACTTACAGAACTAGCACAGGGTTCCCGGTTTAAAAACTAAGTCAAAAAATGCACTTTTCCAACACTTAGGCTTGAAAATAGGTCATCGGGGGCCAAAATCATGTAACAGCCACGAGAAGGCCTGGGAAACACCTCAAACACCTCAGCAGGAACCAATGTAAGTTGTGGAAACTTACGGAACTAGCATGGGACTCCCGTTTTGAAAATTAAGTCAAAAAATGCACTTTTCCAACACTCAAACTTGAAAATAGGCCATCGAGGGCTAAAATTGTGTAACAGCCATGAGAAGGCCCAGGGAACACCATAAACACCTCAGGAGGGATCATTGTAACTTGTATAAACTTACGGAATTAGCACGAGACTCCCAGTTTGAAAACTAAGTCGAAAAATGCATTTTTCCAACACTTACGCTTGAAAATAGGCTATTGGAGGTCAAAATCGTGTAATAGCCATGACAAAGCCTGAAGAGCACCTTGAAAACCTCGGGAGGAACCGATGTAAGTTGTGGAAACTTGCAAAACTAGCACTGGACTCGTGGTTTGAAACCTAAGTTCAAAAATGCATTTTTCCAACAGTTGAGCTTGAAAATAGGCCATCAAGGGCCCAAAATCATGAAACAACCACGACAAGGCCTGGGAAACACCTCAAACACCTCGGAAGGGACCATTGTAACTTGTGAAAACTTACGAAACTAGCACGGGACTCCTGTTTTGAAAACTAAGTCAAAAAATGTATTTTTCCAACACTCAAACTTGAAAATCGGCCATCGGGGGTAAAAATCGTGTAACAGCCACGAGAAGGCCTGGAGAACACCCTGAACACCTCGAGAGGGACCAATGTAAGTTGTGAAAACTTACAAAACTAGCACGGGACTCCCGGTTTGAAAACTTAGTCAAAAAATGCATTTTTCCAACACTTAAGCTTGAAAATAGGCCATCAAGGGCCAAAATCGTGTGACTGCCACAAGAGGGCCCGGGAAACACCTTGAACACCTCGGGTGGGGCCAATGTAAGTTGTGAAAACTTACAAAATTAGTACGAGACTCCCGATTTGAAAACTAAGTCGAAAAATGTATTTTTCCAACATTTAAGCTTGAAAATAGGCCATCAGGGGCCCAAAAGCGTGAAACAACCACGAGAAGGCTTGGAGAACACCTCAAATACCTCGGAAAAGACCATTGTAACTTGTGAAAACTTACAGAACTAACACGGGACTTCCGATTTGAAAACTAAGTCAAAAAATGCACTTTTCCAACATTTAGGCTTGAAAATAGGCCATCGGGAGCAAAAATCGTGAAACAGCCACGAGAAGGCCCGGAGAACATCCTAAACACCTCTGGAGGGGCCAATGTAAGTTGTAAAAATTTACAGAACTAGCAACGGACTCCCGGTTTGAAAACTAAGTCGAAAAATCCACTTTTCCAACACTTAAAGCTTGAAAAATGTTAAATTGTATATTTGATTGATAAAATAATAATTGTCTAACTTGCATTCGTTTTCTTTTTTTTTTTTTTGTTGGTTTGTTTGTTTTGTTGCAAATTCGAGATTAGATATGGACGTGTTTGGTAATCTGGAGAGCAGAAGCTTGCTCATTTTGTGTTTTTGTTCATATTACCTTACATGTATTTTGATTGCATTGTAAATTTTATATTTTTGTGGGTATTATGAGACAAGTTCTGTAATCCGCACTTGATATTATATTTGTGTGGATATTAGTAGACACGTTTTTTGTGGATATTAGGAGATGTGTTTGGTAATTCACATGCAGTTGATATTGTATTTTTGTGGATATTGTGCTGAAATTCGACTGTGGTGTTTATGAAAATGAACAGATTTTTGTTTTGATTTGTAATAGATATTTTATTGAACAGGTTATTGAGATGCGCAGGGAATTTTTAGTGAAAAGAAAATTTTGAAATTGAAAAAATTATTCCCATTTTAAAAATTTTTAATTATTATTAGCGACAAAAAAAATGTCGCTATTAGTTTTCAAACAACATGACGAATAATTTTGTCACTAATGATATAGTACCAAACAAATAATTTCATTATATTTGCTGAATATTTCGTTGCTAAATTGAAATATTTGGCGACAAAATATTTTTTTGTCATTGAAATTTTTTCTTTTGTGCTCTTTTTGGCGACGAATTTTTTTGTCACCTTAATCTATATCATTGGTGAGGATAAATTTCAACACTAAAACCTATTTAGTGACGAAATATTTCGTCGCCAAAACAATTAAAATAAAATATTATCTAATTTTAGTGACCAAATTGATGTTATAGAGGATAAAAATGCAACATTTAGAGATGAAAAAGTTCGTCGCCAAAAAAGAAAAATAGGAGACGAAACTATTTTTCGTCACCTGGTACTTTCTGCGACAACATATAAGCAACAATCGTGGTAACAAAATTTTTTCGTCACAGATCACTTTGGTGACGAAAATTTGATGTTTGGAGACAAAATCAGTCTGTCACCAAAGCCTTTTTTTGTTTTAGTATCCGCATAAAACATGTCCTGAAAAGAAAAAGAAATTAGTACCCTTCGAATCACAAGAGAACGAAAGAAGGAAAGTTGACAATGAGCCTGAAATGGATGAAAATCTAGTACAAGTACTTTTTTTTCAGAAGATAGAAGACAATATGCTCAAAATGGAAAAGTTATAAATGGAAAAGGACATCCTTCAAATTGCAAATGATAACCTGCAACAGCAACTCAAGAAGTTGACAAAAGACATGCAAGATCAGCAAAAAACTACAAAAAATCAAATGCAAAGGAAAGATGAAGAAATGTAGATACTCCATGAGAGAATTGCAATCTTGGCTGAGGCAAACAAGTACTCGAAAGAACAACACACACAAGAACAGCCTACAATGAAGAAATTGAAAACTTCATACGAAGTTTTCAACATCCTACCAAAAAAATAAAGACAAAATCTCATTGCACATTGGGTGAATACAAAGAAAAAGTAACAGTCTTCTCTTTTGACTCCTGTAGTTCACTTTTTCTAACTATTTATCATTAACTCATATTGTATTTATAAGTATCAAATATTCCAAAAATATTAATAAATTTAATATTCCAACACTAATAACTCTTTTTTCAGGGATAAGCTAGTGTGGCAAGGAGCTGACCATGCAACCTATCTCTATTTAAATGATATTGACAAACTATTGAAAAGTGAAGATTTTGCAGGCATTATAAGTTGAATTTATAACTCATTAAAATAACATTTTACTGTTTGATTTATATTAATTCCTTGTTTTGTTTTTTTATTTTCAACACAGGTAATAGACACATATGCAAAACACTGGCTTGCACAAAAACAAGGAACAACACCATTCATATTCATTTCAAGTTACCATGTAAGTAATACATATTATTTGTCATTTTTTCAGATATTTGTGTATTGTTTAATGAAAAAATTCTTTGTAATCTTCACGGCATCTCATCTATGCTAGGAAATTATTCAAAAAATAAGTTTTATCAGTGTATAACCTCTGTTTGCTTAATTGAATAATGAATTTTGCAATGCAATGATAAATTTTGATATGAAATGATAAAATTTTGATCATAGTAATAAATTTACTTAATTTTGTGGCAACAAATTATTTAAGCTTTTCTGTTTATGTTGTGTGGTTGAGTTCATTGTTGTGACTTTATAATACTTTGTTTGCTTAATTAAGTTAAAAACAAAGTATTATAATTGATATTAAGTACTTCAATTTATCACTATAAATTGCATGCTCGCCACCTATTTAATTTGAAAAAGTTTAAATTAACATTATTTTTTTATTTATATTTATTAGCACTTGTTGACAACAAAAGAAGAGGAAACAACAAAGAGAATGTTGAACAAATTGATACTTGAAGCCATGAAAGGAATATACCTTCTCTTCCTAATCCATCAAAATTTTCATTGGACAATACTTGTCCTTGACATTGAAGAAGGTTCATGGAAATTCTACAAATCCATGAGACCAAAGGAAGCAATGCGTAAAGATCCACACTCCAATGCCGCAAATGAAATGGTAAAAATGTTTTCACTATCAAACTTACCATTAATCCAATACATCAATCCTGATGCATGCTCAATTATACATCAAAAATTTATACAGTAATGTATTTATCATTCTTTAAATACATGGTTTCTCATTAATTGTTTCTACTGAATTTCTAATAGAACAATAATACAAATCTATGTGCTGTAAAGAAAGATTATTGACAAGCACATAAAGGATGAGAAGCCAATTCTCATCGCCTCTGATAAATTTCAACAGGAGACAGAGAGAGTCATCAACAACCCACAACAAGAAGACACTTCGTAAGTTGATCAATAACAAAACACTCTTAAAAAAAAAATGCAACGAAACCAAATTATAAAATAAAATATTGGGCAAATTACATATACACCCCTCGAGGTTTGGCTAAATTACAGATGCCCCCCTGAGGTTTGAGAAATTACGAATTCCCCCCTGAATGCTATATTTGCATAAGAAATTAGGGGGTAATTTGTTATGAAATATAAACCTCAGGGGGCAAATTGTTATGAAAATACAAACCTCAGGGGGCGGGATGTAATTTCCGAAACCTCAGGGGGGTATCTGTAATTTAGCCAAACCTCGAGGGGTGTATATGTAATTTGCCCTATAATATTTTGTTTTCAAAATGTTTTTGTAGGCTTGATTGTGGAATCATTGTTTGCTATATCATGAGGCAATATGTTTCCAACAACAACATAACGCCTACTTTTTCCAAGGAAAAATGCAATCAATTGAGAGCCGATATATTAACTATCTTCTTGACTAACCAACAAACTGCTCAACAACAAATAGTTGATGAAAACATTGATAATTTGCCTCTGCAATAACCAACAGATCTCGAAGAGAAGAAAATGTTTTCTTGTTTGGTTTTTACAGTGTTACAGTGTAACAAAAAGGAAACATTGATTCATTTGGTTGTTAGAAAGTGAATACTTCATACATTTTGCTTATTTGGTTGTTACAGTGTTACCTATATTTTAATCATTTGGTTCTTACTTTGCTTCAATGAATATTACAATGATTGGCTGTTACAATGTCAAATTTACGAATAATACACTAAATGAAACATTCAGTCTTTTCTAGTAATATTGTTACCAGATCTGACTTTTGATATCAGTCTTATTTTATGCAAATTTCATTCAAAATGTTGATTATAATCTAATTATTTGTGTCAAATTTAAGGGTTAATAACAAGTTTGGACCTCTTCATTATTAACATGACAATTTTTTTTCCATTCCTTTTGACACTGATAAATTTATCACTGTTCAAACAAAAAAAAATCAACAACTCTCTCTCTCTCTCTCTTTCTCTTTCTCATTCTTTTTTCCCAATTCAAGTAAACAAAACACTATAAAAAATAATAAAAAATTTACCAAAATTGAAAATTAAAATGCAAACACTATAACATTGTCCAAATTAGAAATTAAAAAACCGTTACAGTTTGTAGATATTTCCAAGTTTGAGAATGAATGTAAGAACATGCCATTCTGGGTATGACAGTGATAAATTTATCATTGTAAAAAAGATCATTTGGTTGGATATAACAGTGATAAATTTCTCAACCACTGACATAAATATAATAAACCATTAACTCTTCACATACAGTCAGTGGTAAATTTATCATTCTTGAAAATAACAAAATTCAGAAACTCCATTAATACTTGATTGCTTCCTTCAGACAATGGTAAATTTATCACTCCTACAAAAAAAAATCCACAACTCACCAGTGAAAAATTTACCACTATATAAAACACCAAAAACAGTAACTACATTTAACCAAAATCAAATAATATAAATCTATGAAACTTAATCTTGTAAAAATATCAGCAAAACATATAATTTCCGTTCAAAAAGTTCCTCAATCATTCAATGCAAGTACCGAAATGATATATCTTTCCAAAAATACTCAATCATTCAATGCAAGTAACACCTCTCAACTCTGAACAAACTAATAAAATCAATACAACTAAAGCAAAGCTTCTTTACATGTCTTCCGATTATGAGTTCCCATCTTTTCACACTTACTGCACCTAATTCCCTTGATTTCGCTCTTAGAAGGTATTTTCTCTGTTCTTGGGCGTCCAGCTGGTCTCTTACAAAGAAGAGGTAAAACAACGTCATCATCAACAACTACATTTAGCTTCCACACACTTGGAACTGGATAGATACAATGCAAATAAGAATCACAATAACTACGAACACGATAGTAATCATCAAGAAAACAATTCAGATCCTTCGCACTCCTCTTTATAGCACAAAAATCATGTTTGCAAGGAAAAGAATCAATTTCCCACAATCGACAAGAACAAGAATGTTTCCTAATATCAACCATAACTGAATGATCCAATTAGATTTCATAAATATCATCGCTACATTTCTTAACTATCCATGTCTTTGTATCATTAAAAGTTTCTTCCAACTTTTTCCTTGTAAAAGGACAAACAATAGGATTCCATTTATTCCCAAGTTCTCTCCTTTTTGAAAATTGTTCCATTAGTTTCAGTCGTATAGCATCAACAAGACCAGTTGAAAACAAATGGTGCTCATCCCTAATCCATGAATTAAAAGATTCTGCAGCATTTGTGCACATTCCACCATACTCTTGCCTTGAAAATAAGCGTTACACCAACACTCATTAGGCAAATCCTCAATAAACTTCTAAACACTACGACAACAACGACCTTTAAATTCTTCAAATAGCTCATTAAATAACTCAATAGTTGGAGTATTTGCACATCTACTAAAAAGAGTAAGCAAATACTCTTTAGATTCACGACTCTTCACTGACAAATAAGTCTTCAAGTTTGTCTTCAAATGCATCAGACAAAAAGAATGAAAAGAAAACGGAAAGACCTCAGCTAAAGCCTTCAGCAAACCTCCATGCCGATCAGTAACAAACGCAATATCCCTCCCCGGAGTCAAAATAACAAATAACTTTGACAAGAACCAATGCCAACTGTCATAACTTTTACTATCAACAATGGCAAAACATAACTGATATAAACCTACAAACAAAATATACACACTTTATCAGTAACAAATAAAAAAGATTACAAAACAATAGCAAAACGCAAAGTATATAACATATAACACTAACTATAGATAAATTTATCACTGTATAACTAAAAAAAATCAATAGCAGCATACAACATATAGAATCAATGCATAGTAATTTATCATTATATAAATATAAAAATTTAACAAAAGTATACAGTATAAATTTATCACTAATAGATTGACTGTTTTATCAACACTCACCAGTAACAAAAATGATAAAATTATCACTGTTTTAATAATAACAACAAATAGACACAGAATATACCTTGGTTACCATCTTTTGCCGTAGCAGCCAATAAACAACCTTTGTGTCTTACTATCAAGAAAGTTCCATCAAGCATCAACACAGGCCGACAATACTTAAAACCATGAATACATGCCCTAAAACTGAAAAACAAGCATTTGAAATGTCTTCCTTTACTATTAACATCAAATTCCATATCAAAAACACTCCCCGGATTACAATCATTAGCGGCATCAACATACCAAAATGATAATGAATAGTCACCAAAAACAACACCCCTTCCTTTTTCAACACCCATCCAAGCTCGCCGATAAGAAACTTCTGTTCCATAATAATCCTTGAAATCACAAACCACCTCACTAACCGATGTCAAAGCCTTGTTACGAATCTCACTTGAAATTAGCCTATTAATCATACTCGAAGTCATCCTAGCATATTTAACTGTACGAAAAGAAGATCCACACATATGAACATCATCAAATTGTTTAATAACAAAAGCTTTACTAGAATTTTCCACTCTAGCATGCATGCTCCATAAACATCCCAAATCAGCCCTTCTCTTTCAATGAACAGTGACACGATCCTTGCCATTCTTAACAAAATCAAAATCAAAACCGAAATGAATAGAATATTTTGACAACGCATCTCGAAATTCAACAACTCTTTGAGCAAACCTTTGTCCAACTCCATTCATACAATTAACTCAACCATCAGAGAGCAAAGGTTTCTGTTGATTTGAATAAAATAAAGGCAAAAAATCAGTTATTACTAGTTTCACCATCACAAATCATATAACCTTCACCCAAAGAACAACACTTAACAAAAATATCAATACGATAAATATTACAAGAAAGTGCGAGTCCAACCATAACCTCCAAATCCTCTTCACTTTGTAGACCACAACAAGAATGTCCAGGCATTGAATATAATAAATTCAAAGAACTACCAACTAACTCACTCCACTTTGCACATAATTTATATACTAAATTCTTGAAATTAAATCCATCATTATACTTAGTAACCAATGTCACACCTCTACACTTGCGCATAAGAAACAAAGAATTCTCCATCACTATAAATCCTACAACAAACAACAATTATATTTCAGCAAACAACTCAAACAACCTAAAACAAAATCTAATACAGTGATAAAATTATCAACCAACTCAAACACATCCAAAAACCAACAGTGATAAATTTAACAATTAACACTACCAAATAACCAAGAGAATGGAACAGTGAATAAGGCTTACACTACCAAAATACTCAGTGATAAAATTATCATTGTAGAAAATAACAAACTAGCACCTGTGTTCAACCAAAACAATTTTGTAACCAAAAAAAAATATAAAATTCATTACATATACATATCTCAAAGCTGTCAATATCATGATCAAAATACAAATTAATCGCAAAAACAACAGAATAATAACAATATCACAACAAAATCAAAATCACCAACTCAAACTAAAAAACACCAAAACATCGAAATTGAAATCAAAATCAAACATACCAGTCGAGCTCCGTCCACAAATCGCAAATCACAAAATCTAACTATAAACCAAATGCAAAATCGCAAAACAGGAAGGTTCACCAAGCGCAAAATCACAAATCACAAATCACGAAGATACACCAAGCGCGAAATCACAAATCACGAAGCTTCACAATAATGCATTAGCAAATCATGAAGTTCCACAGAAATCCAAATCACAAGCCCATACTCACAGTACAATATTTTGATGGCAAAAATAAAAAAACAAACGCGCCAAAAAAAGGGGAAAAAAACAGGAGTAAAACGGTACAAAAAAAAAAAAGGCTCAGGACCTGTTAGTGCACAAGAGCAATCTTTAGTACTAAGAGGGGAAATTTTTTTAAAAAAAAAAGTAGGACTAGCCAGTAAAAAATCCAAAATTTATTGGTTAGTCCACGACACCACGTGGTCATGTACCAGTTTAATCATAAATTTTTTTACCTCTTTATATTTTCTTATGTTGTGTTTGATTAGGAAATTTGAGAAGAGATTTAAAAAGAAAAAAAAAATAGGTGAAACATAAATAAAATATACTTACATTTCACCTAATTTTACACACTTTTTCCTTTTCCCTTTTCAAATCTCTCATTAACGCTATGTTTAGATTGAGTGATTTAGAAAGAAAATAAAAGAAATGGAGAGATATGTATTTATTTTCTTTGTTTGAATTACTTAAGTGGAGAGAAATAAGGAGAAATTGAGGGAAACTCATTTATCTTATAACACTCATTTTTAATCTTCCCAAAAATAGAGAGATTGGGAGGGAAAAAAAACCACTAGATTTTTATATTTTCATAATACCAATTTTGTCCTTATAAAAATAAAAGAAATAAAATGATTGACAATATATAAAAATGTTATTTTGATAATATAACATAAATCAGTTTCTTTTTTTTTTCTCTTATAAAATCTAACTAAACAAGAAGGAGAAAAATTACAATCATTTCTTTTATTTTATTTTTTACTTTTCCAAATAAGAATAAGAGAAATCACAATCATTTCTTTTCTCTTATAACTTAAATAATCATTTTTTTTTCTTCTCTTTCCTAAGTTCCCAAACATAGTATAAATCTTCTAACCCAACACAATATTAATAAAAAATTGTAGGCGTACTTTTTTTCACCAATCACAGTACATTTTGGTCCCTACATGGTCTAAGTAACACTCATCAACCATAATCCTACACGTGGAGATTGAAAATTGTTATTTACCAATTGTTGTATTGAACTTTTTTTTTCCCCCTCTTCGTAGATCCTCGATTGAGTTCTTCCCCTGGCCGTGCCACGAACAACAGATCGTAGAAAGACGAAGAAGCACTAAAAAAAACCCGGTTCGATTTGATTTCAGGTTCGGCAATGGTGGGAGCGTCAAGCTCATGGTCTCGAGCGATGCTTCAGATCTCACCTTACACCTTCTCTGCTCTCGGTATCGCCATCGCTATCGGCGTCTCTGTTCTCGGCGCTGCTTGGTATATCAATCTTTATATTTATTTACATTTTTTTTTTAAATTACTGACACCTTGATTTTGGCGATATTGTCTTCAGGGGGATTTTCATCACTGGGAGTAGTTTGATCGGTGCGGCAATCAAAGCTCCACGAATCACTTCGAAGAATCTCATTAGGTGAAACCCTACCTCTCTCTCTATATATATATGTGTGTGTGTGTGTGTGTGTGTGTGTGTGTGTGTTTACCTTTATTGGAGTAATAATTAGAGTTTCATTCAGAATTGCTAGTTTATAATTAACCCTTGGATTGAAGGAAAAATTGGTCTTAATTTTGATTCAGTGTGTCAAATATGCTGTGTTTGATTTATAAAAAAATATAAACTTTCAACAATTTTGACTTTGGTTCTGTGATCAAATCAAACTTTATGACATTCTTGCTTTTGAATGTAGAGCTCTCTTTTGAAGTTGCAAATCTTACAAGTTATGCTACCACTGGTTTTCTCAAAATGAAAGAGCCAGGGTGAAGGCGCAAGTATTAAGAAGCAGCATAGCATGAAACAGTCAAACCGATTAGAAAATTTAAGTGACAAAAATAACAAGAAAAACTGTGTATTTTCTTGACTTAGAAGGGATGTGTAAGATTTTTGGACTAGGCAGTAATCGGTTTAACCTCATAGGCAGTAATCAAGCCATTTCTTGGTCTGGTTCATGGCTCAAACATTCATAATTGCTTCCCCTTGTGTCAATCAAGGGTTAAGCTTAGTTATTAAGTGCCTAAACACTTGTAAGGCTTCCTAACTTCACCCCCACCACCCATACACACATTACAGTTGGTGGTTGTGTTGGGCTAGAGTGAGGACCATATACATGAACCTGTCTGACCAATCAAGGTTTTGACGGTCAAGCTAAAAGCTTTGAAATGGGATGAAGTCAACTACAGACCACGATGAGGGCACAATGGTATGCACTGTGCTTTCTTGAACTTGATAACTTTGAATGACTTCAATCGATACTCCTTGAGATTGTAATTTGACTTGAAAATCTTTTTATGCTGTTAGTGTGATCTTCTGTGAAACTGTTGCTATTTATGGTGTAATTGTGATTTAAATCAGTCACTCATATCCGAGAAATTTTGTATGCCAATAGGGTACCATGTGACACTACCTTCCACTAATCACAAATGTATATGCCTACTATTGTTCCCCAAACACTAACATAAATGTAGTGGACCCTATTGTCAAAGCCAATCACAATAATAGAAGGTACCACATGGTATGTACCCTATCCGCATACAAAAATTTCTCTATCCTCATATGAGCTTATTTATGGGATATGCCTATTGAGATTGTAATTTGACACCATTCCTTGTGCTTTCAGTGTGATCTTCTGTGAAGCTGTTGCTATATACGGTGTTATTGTGGCAATTATTCTACAAACAAAGTTGGAGAGTGTTCCCCCATCACAAAGATATGAACCTGAATCTCTTAGAGCTGGTTATGCTATCTTTGCCTCAGGGATTATTGTGGGTTTCGCAAACCTCGTCTGCGGGTTTGTTCTATCATTTATCTCTTTCCAAAATCACCCCTAATCATATAGCAGTCTCTTCTTCATTTCTGTGAGTTCTAATCTCCGTTTATCAACTTCTGCTTGGTACAGGCTGTGTGTGGGAATTATCGGAAGCAGCTGTGCATTATCTGATGCCCAGAACTCATCACTTTTTGTGAAGATTCTTGTGATTGAAATCTTTGGTAGTGCCCTCGGGTTGTTTGGAGTAATAGTCGGAATAATCATGTCGGCTCAAGCAACATGGCCTGCTAAACCAGTTTAGTTTGCCTTTTTTTTTTTTTTTTTTTGTCAGTGTGGTGATTCCTGTCACTGGTACCAACAGAACTAATGTACCACATGTTATGTATCTTATTCTCTATTGGTTAAGTAGTAGGTGATTGAGTTCTGGTCTGAAATGTTCTATTTATTCCCTTTTTCTAATTTTAAGTTGTTTTGTTTATGATGGATTATAAATACTGAAGAGGTGAGTTTATGATATATTTTCGTGGCTTATTTATTTAATCTGACTTATTTATATTTTCATGCTACACCGCCCCATGCCTCCACACAAAAAAAGTTGTTTATGAAGGATGTGTGGAAATAATTCAAATAATCTCAAGTCAAGAGGGCATTACAAATCACCCACATCAGAAAAATCTATTACAGTGATAAGTTAATCTAGAAAAACCAATCATATTTTCAATTCCAGTCTATCATTGTACATGAATCTATACAAGTACAACTTATAATACATGAATACATACAACTCATGTTGATTATTGGTTACAACACAATGAAAGCAGCAGATGATAAGAAGTTCGAGGGCAATGCTTCTCAAGCAAATGGAACATATTGTCTAAGGTAATATTGAAGGAGCATCGCCAAGGAAGGGCACGCTTCTCTGCAGAAGTATTTGGCATTCCTCTGGCTTTGCTATCATCGGATCAAATGGGTTGCGATCAGAAAGAACTAAACCTTGTTTGATGCGACCCACATACCGAGAATGCAGTACTTGCTTCGAAACAACTGGAAGCCGTATGGACTGAAATTCTCCGAGTGCTGAATGCAGATTTTCTGCTACCTGCTTCTCAAGGCACTTTCCTAAAACTGCTGCGTCTAATATTGCCATGTTTGTGCTCCTTGAGCTGTGAGGGGTTATTGGATGAGCAGCATCTCCAACTAATACAACATTGTCCCAAACTATTTGTTCTAAAGGATCACAATCATATATGACATTTATGAAAGGTTCCTTTGTTTCTTTCATGAGCTTAACCATTTCAGGAACCCAAACCTTCTCTGCTTCTTCATACATTTCCTTGATCATGTTGCTGCTTACTTTCATGGTCACTGAGTTCCTCTACATTCACATTTTCCACTAGTTAGTTCAAATTGGTTAAACAAGACCAGAGTCTGCGGATGAAACTTAAGGAATTGTAAAAAGGGGCAGTCTCCCAGTGCCTGAGGCTCCCTCTACCACAGGATTTGAGGAGGGTCAAATGTACACATCCTTATCCCCCCGTGCAGAGGTTGTTTCTGTGGATTGAATTCATGACTCCAAAGTCCTAATTGAGCAACATGACCGTTTTGTCAAGGCTCGCCCTCCTAAGTACAAGAACTGTCTAAATTTATTTTTGAATTGATCCAACATCCTTAAACTGTCTTTTCTTCTCGAAATGGGTCAATAACCAATTTAATTTTTAATATCCTTACTGTCTAACCAATTTGTTTTTCAAAACGCTAATCTATGTCTGGCAATCTTTCCAGGTCAAATTTCCTATGAATTTCTAGCCTATCCAGCAACAGTTACAGGCTAATCATCATCCTCCAAGGGTGTAAATTGGTTGACAGTCTGACACTATAGCTGGGAGGCAAACCTCGTGTTCTATGCGCATCTATGCAAAATCTAAAACATTACACAAAACTTCCTTTCTATTTTCATCTGATTTAATTCTCACTCTCAGGGATTTCACTCTAGCCAAAATAAAATTCATGATTTGGTTAGCATTCAATCATAATAGGATAAAAAGAAAATATGTTTACATGAGATAAGAATAAGCAATGAATCACCTCAAGTTCTGGCTCTGGTTGATTGACATACCAAATCCAGTTGATCTTTTTGTGCAAAAGCTCAAAAAGCACGGTATGTGTCCTGTAACCTAGGTTCAAGTATAAGCATTTCCCAAGATCTGGATATGCCTCCCTGATGCCTATCATGGCTTCTGAATGCTCATTATCTGAAAAATTTAATACTCCTCTCCATGCACAGTAACCTGAGTACCTGCACAAGTTAATGATAATGGCTTATTAAATTTATATATCACAGAGGACTTCACAGCCAAAAGCATTTTTGTGTCATTCTACAAACCTCAACTTGAATTCCGGAAGAAAACTTCTGCGGATTGAAGACAGACACCCATCTGCTGCAATGAGGAAATCACCAACTATTTCGATGATCTCACCAGTTTGAAGGATTTTAGTCTTCACTTTAACATTAGACTCGTCATTAGAAATGCAGAAAGAGAGGTACAAGTGACCCCAGAGAAAAATATCTGGTGGTAGCGCATCGTACAGAAGACTGTGGAGATCAGCCCAGTGTGCTGCTATAAAATTTAAGTTTTCATCTCTTGCAAGTGTCCATCTGATGTTCTTCTCACCATCTGTTGCTTCGTTCTATAGGCAAACAGAAACTTAAAATAAAAAAGAGAAAGGAGGGAAAAGTTACTGATCTTATTGTGTTTAAATTTAGGCCTCGTTTGGGAACAAGCTAATTTAGTAACTTTTTGACTATTTGGCTAAAATATGAGCTAAAAAAAACTAGTATGTTTGGGATAACTTTTTGGCTTTTTACGAAAAGATGTGCAAAAAGTAGAGAGAAAAGAGAATCTTTGACTTTTTTGTATGGATTGTTGACTTTTTGGCTAATTTAGTAACTTTTTGACTTTTTGACTAAAAAAGATGGTTCCCAAACGAGGCCTTAACAAGGACTGTCTACAAACCTGTGGCATGCCACATTGTCTGTCTGTAGGTCACAGGAGTGGCTTGTAAAATGAAGAGAAACTCTTACAAGAAAAAGAAAACTTAAAATTTGACTGTTTGATAATATGGTCAAAAAGCCATTTCGATGACCATCCCTTAAGGAGCCAAGATCACAAAGATCTCATGCAGGTGATGCCATTTTTTTTACAGTTTACTTGATATAGAGGTGTGCATAGAGGTTCAAATTTGATAACAGTCTTTTTTAAGGCGCCAAGGTTGGGTGCAGATCAGGAAGTCACAACTCGTTTAAACTGTTCAAGTATATCCTCAACACGCCCCCCACACATGTTAGACATAAGAACGTGAAAATATTATAATTCTCATATAGACAATGATGTTCGAATACAAGACATATTACATGCTCTGATATTGATTATGTTAAAATTTTGGAGACATCCAAACCAAGCTTGAGTGACTTAGGGGGCTCTTACCCTTTACCCATATCAAATTTAAATTTGAGTAAAAAACTACCAAAACACTCATCTCCACTCCTTTACTCAAATTTTACTCAAATGAAAGGACATTCAAATGTTTACTCAAAATTTTCAAAGCTATTTTGTGACTTTGAAACTTATCACTCTGCCATTACTAAAGCTTTTACACAGATATATGCTTTAAATAAGAGCTTGTCTCTTGGAGTGATTCATATCAAATAAACCTTTTGTTCAAAAATTTTACTCAAACATAGTTTTGAATAATATAATACTATACTTATCTAAATAATCCTCTATTTGCAGTCGCTTCAATCATCTTATTCTCTATCTTACAGTTACTTCTAAAACATCATACACATAGGTTGTTAGTCTGTAGTAGATTTTGCCCCAAATAGCAATTACCAAAAGCTAATGCTAAAAAAGTAAAAACAAACTCTAGAAATGAACCAGTACAACTTAGGGCAAATAAATTTGAGAGAGAGAGAAGAGAGGTTGTACCAGATCAATGGAGAGAGGCAAGGTGGAGGTTTGGAGAAGGTGGGGTTGACGGAGCCAGGAGTTGACGATTTTCTGAGAGACGGTGTCGAGGCTGAGTCCGGCTCCGGTTGGGCTTCGAGTTGGTGGTGCGATTGATTTCTCCACCACCACCACCTCCCACCCAGCTCTTATAAGTGCGTGCGCACTCGCCACCCCTGCTATGCTTCCCCCCACCACCACCGCCTTCCCCTTCTTCCTCCCCCCATCACTCATCTCTATCTCTCTCTCTCTCTCTGTGTATAGTATATTCAAGAATGGGAGTGAGTGAGTGACCGCTTTGAGTGCATGCTTTGATACTTTCCAAAAGCAAAAATTTTGAATTTGTCCTTTACCAAATCTAAAGATTATATTAAAATATTCTATGAATATTATATGGACTAATTTTTAGCTCAAACTTAATTTTCAACACCAGTTGTCATGCTTTTACAACAATATTGTAAGTTGAAGAATATATTATTTGGAAACAGGGTTATGATGCAATGAAAGTTACTATCAAATTCCTTCAATAAAATTTGTTCTTAGATTTCTTCAAACTTGAAAAGTTATATTTTTAAAACATGATTTGTAATATATATATATATATATATATAAATTAAAAATATCAAAGCTTAGAAAATATATTTTAAAATATCATGATTTTAATAAATAATTTTTTTTAAAAAAAAAATCTAGTATTACCTACCTGTCAATTTCCATTCTAGTATATGTGTAAAACGTACTGAAATAAATATCAATATCAGTAAATGACTCCCAAAGCATATTGACATCCCATCAAAGAGCAGAGAAAATAATCAACATTTTTTTCTCCTGGTATTTGAATCCAGATATTCATGCCCTTGCATTGAACGCCAACAACAACAAAAACTAAAAAGCAAAAAAAACAAAAATCAGAATGTGTAAAGAATTCATATAATCTGAAGTCAAGGAAAACAAAAGTCACCCACTTCAGACAATCTATTACAGCGTTATAATCTAGAAAAACAAATATTCCTAAATTCTTCAATTCCAGTCTATCATCATACATGGATATATACAAGCACAAATTACAGAACACACACAATTCATGCTGATTATTGGTTGTGACACAATTCATGTATAATTAAGGTGGAGGATTGGATTCACAAGCAAATGGAAGAAATCGTCTACTCAAGTAGTATTGAAGGAACATCACCAAAGAACGGCATGTTTTTCTGCTGAAGCGCTTCGCATTCCTCAGGACTCACCATCTTCGGATCAAAGGGGTTGCAATCAGAAACAACTAAACCTTGTTTGATGTGGCCCATTTTCCGCGAATGCAGTACTTGCTTCAAAGCGACTGGAAGCCTTATAGACTGAAATTCTCCGAGTGCAGAATGTAGATTTTCTGCTCCCCACTTCTCAAGGCACTTGCCCAAAACTGCCGCGTCTAATATTGTCATGTTTGTGCTCCTTAAGCCATGAGGGGTTGTTGGATGAGCAGCATCTCCAACTAATACCACATTGTCCCAAAATATTTGTTCTAAAGGATCACAATCATATATGACATTTATGAAAGGTTCCTTTGTTTCTTTCATGACTCTAACCAATTCTGGAACCCAAACCTTCTCCGCTTCTTCATGCATTTTCTTGATCATGTCGCTGCTTACTTTCCTGGTCACTGAATTCCCCTGCATTCATTTTTTCCGTTAGTAAGTTCAAATTGGTTAGACAACACTTCAGTCTGTGTATTAAGCCGAAGGAATTGCATTAATTTATTATTAAATCAATCCAACATCATTACACTGTATTTTCCTATGAAATTGGGCAATAACCTTGTCGTCTATGTGCATCTATGCAAACTGTAAAACATTGCCTTTATGCACAAAACTTGCTTTCTATTTTCATCCTACTCAACTCTCTCAGGGATTTCACCCGGGTGATAATAAAACGAGGTTTTTTCATGTTTTGGAGAGCATTAAATCATAATAGGATAAAAAGTAAATATCTTCGCATGAGATAAGATAAAAATAGAGAATCACCTTAAGGTCTGGCTCTGGTTGGTTGATATACCAAATCCAGTTGAACTTTTCGTTCAAAAGTTCATAGAACACGCTGTGTGTTTTGTAACCTAAGTTGAAGTATAAGCATTTCCCAAGATCTGGATATGCTTCCCTGATGCCTTTGATGGCTTCTGAATGCTTATTATCTGAAAAATCTAGTACTCCTCTCCATGCACAGTAACCCGAGTACCTGCACACGTTAACGGTAATGATTTAACAAATTAAAATATCACAGAACACCTCACAATCCACAAGCAATAATTTCTGAGTTAAAAAATTAAAAAAAAAAACGAAAGCCAAATTTGCATTTTTGTGTCAATTTACAAACCTCAACTTGAATTCTGGAATAAAACTTCTTCTGATTGAAGAAAGACACCCGTCTGCTGCAATGAGCAAATCACCAACTATTTCAGTGATTTCACCGGTTTGAAGGATTTTAGTCTTGACTTTAACATTAGACTTGTCATTAGAAACGTAGAAAGAGAGGTACAAGTGACCCCAGAGAAAAATATCCGGTGGTAGAGCATTGTACAGAAGACTGTGGAGATCAGCCCAGTGTGCTGCTCTAAAATTGAAGTTTTCATCTCTAGTAAGTGTCCAGCTGATCTTCTTCTCACCATCTGTGGCTTGATTCTATAGACCAACAGAAACTTAAAATGAAAATAGAAAAATCACTTGACTGCTGAAAATGAATTTTGCTGCATCCTAAATTAATTATGCAACTATATGCTTTGCCAAACAAGGGTAGTGCAATGTACCGCTGAGGTACCTTTCAAAATTTATGTTTTTCTGGTTAAATTGTGCATCATCAACTCACCTAAAAGTTCAAATTGTTAAGAGTATATCCTAAACACGCCCACACATGACGTCAAGCTCATAAGCACATATATGTATTATAATATCACGTAGCCACGACATAAATTACCTTTTTGATATGATACCATGTTAGAATTTTATAGAAATCCAACCCAAAAACAATTAAAATTAGGTGGAAACGCATCTAGACTACATAAATTAGGCTTGGGTGGCTTAGAGAAGAGACGTGAAACAAGTCCTAATACTAACAGAGTCTAAATAATCCTATTTGCATCTTCATCTATCTTCTTATTCTATATCTTACGGTACTTCTAATGAGGGCAATTCAAATCCTTGACTCAAAACTCAAACCTATATCAAATTTAAATTTGGATAAAAATCACTAAACACCCACCATTATATGACTCAAACTTAGGCCAAATTGAGTTTTACTCAGTTAACCCAAATCAAAGAAGACCCATTTCCTCAACTACAATTTCTATCCAATCTAAACTACACTTGGGCACTTTTAATCAAATTCCAATAATCTCCTTTACTCCAACCTATATAGCTTCCACTCAAACTTGACAAATGAAGCTGTTTAATCAAAACTTGTAGTCAATTTAGAAGTTAGGGCAAATTAATTTTGATAAAATAGATGGGGAAATTGAGCATGGAAGGAGATTGGGAGCAGAAATTGAACCTGATCAATGGAGAGAGGGAGGGTGGAAGAATGGAGAAGATGGGATTGCTGGATCCATGAGGCGATGAGTTTGCGAGCGATGGGGTCGAGGCCGAGTCCGGCACCGGTAGGGCTACCAGTTGGGGGAGAGCTTGATTTCTCAACCACCACCACCTCCCACCCTGCTGCTATCAGAGCGTGGGAACATGACAACCCCGCTATGCTTCCCCCCACCACCACCGCCTTCCCCTTCTTCCTCCTCCCCTCACTCATTTCTCTCCTCTCTCTCTCTCTCTCTCCCCCTCCCTGTACTATGGCTTGCTTTGGCAAGCTAGCAAAAAAGCTAGTTTTTTTTTTTTTTTTTTTTTAAGTCAAAAAAGCTAACTTTTTTATCCAAGGCACTACACGAAAAGTTAGTTCTTTTAATTAAAAAAAAAAATTAAAAATTAATTTTTTACTAATTTTTCAAAACACTTCTATATCCTACATTATGTTGGTTTGGAAAGTTGGGGAAAAAATAGTTTTTTTTTTATTATTTTTTTTAGTCTATTTTATCTTTTTGTGAGTAAAAAAATGTGAGAGATAATATAAAAAGCTAAAAGTTGGCTTTTGACTGGATTGCCAATGTATAGTGAGTGTAAAAACTATTCAATACAATGCGTTCCGTGTTCATATTACAGATTAATCATAAATTTTTCACCTTCTTTAGTTACTTAATACAAAATTATAAATTTTATTTTTTTCACTAATCACACCACTTTGATAGTTCTCAATGGGCTGGGTTTCCTTTCAATTTGTGATCGAATTGGAGAGTAATGTTTAGCTTATGAGGGTTCATTATGAGTCATGTTTTAATAATTTAAACTGTTCAATGTGTAGAATTCGTCGAATATTATGTATTGTACAAAATCGCGTTGATCAGGTATCGATAGCTACTTGATCAAATCAATTTTGTATAAAAAAATAAAATAAAATGGACGGTAAAAAAATAAACTGTTGATAGAAAACTGATTTGATCACATAACTATCGATATCTCATCAATGTGATTTTTTTACAAGGATATAATACTTAACGAGTTCTACACATTAAACCGATTCAGATTATCAAAATGAGACCCATAATGATCCTCTATGAGCCCAACAGCACTCTCCAATCCGATTACGGATCGGAGGGAAGCCACTTCGATTTCGAATAACCACCCCAGTGAGTGAGCTCATTATGGGCTTTTTTGGACCATGATTTTGGGCTTTTTCGAATCCATTATGGGCTCTTTCACGTTAATGATATAAGCAATTTATTTTGTAGCATATTTGAATATTATTTATAAAAAAAATTAAATTAATCAAAAATATTAATACATGATTAAATTATATTTGCTGATAAAAATAATTTTAAAAATAAATTATTTATTATTTTGTAGATAAATATGAATTAATATTGTTGTTATGATTGTTTGATTAGCATGATTTTTCACACAACCGATCTATTCAAAAGACCTTATAAGGTTTGGATTCGATGGTGTCCATGATGGCCCAATGAGACTCAACAATATGGTTCAATTGGCTAAAACAATCTTGTCATTTTGAAAAATGGTTAGGTTTTTCTCAACTTAATATAAATTTGAAGAGTTTGGAGAACTCATCATGAATTTTATTTCGATGATTTGAACCGTTTATTTTATAAGATTTTGCATATACCGCATATGAAAAAAATTATAATATTTTTATTTTATCATATTTGTCTCTTAAAAAAATGAACAACAAACATGTTTTTTAAAGTAAATCATTTATTTTTTTTAGAAACAAATACAATAAAATGAAAAATTTATAATTATTAAATTTATTTTATTTTATTCATAAATAATATATATATAAATCTTACAAAATAAATTATTTAGATTATCAAAACAGAATTCATAATAATCTCACAAACTACTACTTAAATTTTTTCAAATTAAAATTTCTAACTTAGCAAAAACTATACTAATGATAATGTACATTCCAGCCAAAAGTTATATTTATTTATTTGGACACACGGACAACGGATGGCTCACATGAACTAACCAGTTTGACAACTAATCAAATGTCCCAAGAGAAATCTGAGGAAATGGAAGACACATCATGTGACTTCTCCACCAAAAAGGGAATAAAACCACACATGATCAAAAAGTTACTTTGCTGTTCTGTTTTTTTTTTTTTTTTTTTTTTTTTTTTTTTTTTTTGTACATCGGAAAAGGACTTTGCTGTTATGTCTACGTCGTTCATATGAAAATTTTATTTTAAAAAGAGTATTAGCGTATAATTTGTACTTGGAATTAAACAATAATTCATAAATTTTGTTAGTGTATATTAGTGCATTATGTTAGTGTAGCATTATGTTAGTGCATTATGTTAGTGTAGCATTATGTAGTGTAGCATTATGTTATTGTTCATAGGCATCCAAGGCATCCTCTATAAATAGAGTGTCTTCTTTGTGTAATTCACACATACAATTTATAGAAACAACAACTGAATAATTCAGTGGCTCTTTCTCTCTCTCTCAATCCTCTATCACTCTCTCAAATTATTGTTTCATGGTATCAGAGCCCAGTATTACATTTCTGGCAATTTTCGATTTTGGTGTTTAGTCCCGTACACAGTGGCATACATCAAACCGCTCGGAATTTCCTCACGATTCCAACGGCACCAAGCCCGTTCTCAGAACACCCTCCACGCGCCCACACGCGCCGCCTTTGTCTTCTGCGCGTCACCAGCTCCGCCACCACTCTCACACGCGCCCGCACGCGCCCTCTGTTGCTACTCACCTCCGCCACGCGCCCCCACGCAACCGCGGCTGACGTCAGCCCTGCCACTCCCGTACGCCGCGCCTGCTACTGTGCGCCTTTCGTGCGCCGCTTCACTACATTGCACCCGCGTGCGCCAAAACGGCTACTGTGCGCCGCGCCTGCGCCTGTTCGCTACCGTGCGCCGCCGCCTTCCTGCTAACGTGCTCCTCCCTGCACTCTGCTAACGTGCACCGCTGACATCATCACTGACATCATCTCTGTCTAGCAGACCTTTCCTGGCTATTTTCGACATTCCGGACTCACTGGTACACTCTGTTTTACCAAATTTTGCTCCTACAGGTCTATTCCTATTGCTTTAATCCTACTCAACTAGTATTATGGATCGTCCTGATGCCTCCCATCCCATTTCCGTTATTTTGAATGGTTCAAACTATGTTCTGTGGGCCCAAGCCATGTCTTCCTTTCTCAAAGGCAAGAAGCTCTGGCGAATTGTCACCGGGGATGTGACTAAACCGGTAAAAGACAGTATCACTACTGAAACTACTGCTCATACTGCTACATATGAAGACCGACTTGAGGAATGGGACAGTAAAAATTACCAAATCATTACCTGGTTTCGTAATACCTCTATTACCTCTATCAGTCTTCAGTTTGGTCGTTTTCAGCTAGACTCTGTAAATACTCCTGCCAAAGACATCTGGAATTTTTTGAAAGAACGATACCAGACTACTGGTCTTGCCCATCAATATCAACTTCAGAATCAACTTCATCGTATGCGCCAAGAATCCACTCAGTCCATTAATGACTTCCTTTCTCAAATGTACTCTGTTTGGGATCAGCTTGCTCTTTCAGAACCGACTTGGCATAACCACGAAGATGCTGTTTTATTTACTATCTATCGCAACCAGCAAAGGTTGGTGCATTTTCTTATGGCTTTTACTTCCTCCTTTGAGCCCGTACGTGCCTCTCTGCTTCATCGTCATCCATTGCCCACTCTTGAACAAGCAATTTCTGAGTTGCTATCAGAGGAGACGCGTCTTGGTACTCTTCAAACTCATCATGTGGACTCTGTTCTGGCCACTCCTCCGTACCGGCCATCATTTACCCAACGGACCACTGCTTGCCTCTATTGTCAGAATCGGGGTCTTCCTTCAACCCATCTCCTGGTCAATTGCCCCGTCAGATCCTGCTGCTACTGCAACAAACTTGGTCCTGGTCATCTGCAACAGGATTGTTTTCGCAATCCATCCCGATCATCATCCAATAGCCACTCCTCTCGCGGTGGCTCTGCCCGGGGAAGCTTTCATCGTTCTGGGAATCAGTCTCATCACACTGCTACTACTGCTTCTAGGAATCAGCCTCATCCCACTACTGCTGCTGCTTCCGGGAATCAGTCTCCCCACACTGATGCTGTCACCTCTGCGGGGTTCTCTGAGTCGTCTGCTCCGTCTACCCCTCGCTTTTCTCCAACGGATGTAAAGGCCATGCTCAAACAACTTCTCTCCCCATCTGGTACACCTCCTCCTACTGCTTTGTCTGTAATCCCAGGTAACTCTTCTTGGTATTTTGACTCTGCATGTTGTAATCATATGACCTCCAGTTCTACTATCTTTTCTTCCTTCTCTTCATCTCCTCATATTCCCTCAATACATACTGCTGATGGTTCCCTCATGTCTGTCCGTCATGTTGGTACTGTTTCCACATCTTCTTTATCTATCCCTCAAGTTTATCATATCCCTGCTCTTACCTTAAACCTTATTTCCATTAGTCAATTATGTGAACTTGGTCTAACTGTCACATTTTCTGCTACTGATTGTTTGGTACAGGACCCTCAGACGGGGCAGACTATTGGGATCGGCCGTAAGCATGGACGTCTCTATGAACTCATCCACCTTCATGTTCCTGCCTCTCCTCCGATTGCTGCTCCTACATCTACTTCCTCATTATCTCCCTTTCGTCTTTAGCATTGTCGTTTAGGGCATATTTCTGTTAATCGCTTACGATCTTTGGTTTCTAGTGGACAGTTGGGTCATGTACTTCCCGATAATTTCGATTGTATCCCCTGTCAACTTGCCAAACAACCTGCTTTATCATTTAATAAAAGTACTTCAGTTTCCCTTGCACCTTTTGATCTTATCCATTCCGATATTTGGGGGCCCTCCCCTACTACTACTATGGGGGGATCCCGCTATTTTGTTGTCTTTATTGATGATTTTTCCCGGTTTACTTGGTTTTTTCTCATGAAAACTAGGTCTGAACTTAAACACATTTATTATAGATTTGCCCAAATGGTCCACACCCAATTTTCCAAAACCATCAAAATTTTTCGCTCTGACAATGCTATGGAATATCGGGATTCTGATTTCCTTTCCTTTCTTCAGCATCATGGTACACTGCCTCATCGTTCTTGTGCTAGCACGTCCCAGCAAAATGGCCGTGCTGAACGGAAACATAGGCATAATCTTGACACTACTCGCGCCCTTCTTCTCTCTTCTTCCTGCCCTGAAAACTTTTGGGGGGAAGCTGCCCTCACTGCTGTTTACACTATCAACTGTGCTCCTTCTCCTGTCATCCATAATCAAACACCCTTTGAACGTCTGCATGGCACTCCCCCTCCTTACGCCAATCTCCGGGTTTTTGGCTCTGCCTGCTTTGTTCTATTTCAATCCCATGAACACACCAAGCTTGAACCTCGTTCTCGTCTTTGTTGCTTTCTTGGGTATGGAATTGAACATAAAGGCTTTCGCTGTTGGGATCCTCTCTCTAAACGTCTTCGTATCTCCCGCCATGTCGTTTTCTGGGAGCACCAAATGTTTTCCTCGCTATCCTCTTTTCACTTACCCACACTCTCCACTACTGTCCTGTTTACTAATCCTTCTGTCGATCTTTTCTCTGCTGATTTTGATACAGGTTCCTCCTCTATCGAGACGCCCTTGCTCACTCCTAATCCTGTCCAGCCTGCTCTCCCTGAAGGTCTACCTCTTATTGCCACACCTCCTTTTCCACCGGTTCTTCCTCCCACCGATCCTCCTACGGGTCGACCACGCCGGGTCACTCAACCTCCTCTCCATCTTCGTGATTATATTGTTGGATCTGCTGCCTTCTCTACTTATGAACCTACCTCCTATCGTGAGGCTTGTACTAATCCTCTTTGGCAGCAAGCTATGACCGATGAACTACAGGCCTTGGACAAAGCTCATACTTGGGATCTTGTTGATCTTCCTCCTGGCAAGACTGCCATTGGCTGCAAATGGGTTTACAAAATCAAAACACATTCTGATGGCTCTATTGAACGCTACAAAGCTCGTCTTGTTGCCAAGGGTTTCAACCAGGAATATGGTATTGATTATGAGGAGACTTTCTCTCCTGTTGCTCGGCTAACCTCTGTTCGCAGTTTACTTGCTGTTGCTGCTGCTCGCCACTGGGGGCTCTTTCAGATGGATGTCAAAAATGCTTTCCTCAATGGTCATCTTATTGAGGAGGTCTACATGCAACCTCCACCTGGGTCCACTTTTCCCCCTCATCAGGTTTGCAAACTACAACGTGCTCTCTATGGCCTCAAGCAAGCACCTCGTGCTTGGTTTGCTACGTTCAGTTCTACCATTCATGATTTTGGGTTCACCTCTAGCTCCTATGACTCTGCTCTTTTTATCCGGACTACTTCTCATGGTACCACTCTTCTTCTTCTGTATGTGGATGATATGATTATCACTGGTAATGATGAAGCTGGTATTCTCCACCTCAAACAGTTTCTCCACCGCCAGTTTGAGATGAAAGACCTTGGTACTCTTAACTACTTCTTAGGCCTTGAAGTCTCTCATGATTCTACTGGTTCCTATTTGTCCCAGGCCAAATATACATCCGATCTTCTGGCTCGTGCTGGTCTGACTGATTGCAAAACTACCTCTACTCCAGTTGATCCTCAGAATCGTCTCACTCCTCTCGATGGGACTCTTCTCTCTGATGCTACTCTTTATCGCCAACTCGTCGGCAGCCTTGTCTATCTCACAGTAACTCATCCTGACATTGCCTATGCTGTTCACATTGTCAGTCAGTACATGTCGGCTCATCGCACTCCCCACTATACTGCTCTACTCCGCATCCTTCGCTACCTCAAAAGCACTCTGTTCCATGGTCTTCACTTCTCTGCTTCTTCCTCTCTTGACCTGCGTGCCTTTTCCGATGCTGATTGGGCTGGGGATCCTACGGATCGACGCTCCACCACGGGATTCTGCTTCTTCTTAGGGGACTCTCTTCTTGCTTGGCGTAGCAAAAAACAATCCCTCACTGCCCGCTCTAGCACCGAAGCTAAATACCGAGCTCTTGCTGATACTACTCAGGAACTTCTCTGGCTTCGCTGGCTCCTTGCTGATATGGGTGTTTCTTCTTCTGATCCTACCCCTCTCTATTGTGACAATCAGAGTGCCATTCAGATTGCTCACAATGATGTTTTTCATGATCGCACCAAACATATTGAGATTGATTGTCATTTCATTCACCAGCATGTTACCTGTGGTACTGTTCGTCTTCTCCCTATCGCTTCCGTCGATCAACCCGCTGATATCTTCACTAAGGCTCATCCTCCTGGCCGCTTCAATGATCTTGTTTCCAAACTCAACTTGGTTGATACTTCTCCTCCTTGAGTTTGCGGGGGGATGTTAGTGTATATTAGTGCATTATGTTAGTGTAGCATTATGTAGTGTAGCATTATGTTAGTGTAGCATTATGTTATTGTTCATAGGCATCCAAGGCATCCTCTATAAATAGAGTGCCTTCTTTGTGTAATTCACACATACAATTTATAGAAACAACAACTGAATAATTCAGTGGCTCTTTCTCTCTCTCTCAATCCTCTATCACTCTCTCAAATTATTGTTTCAAATTTATTTCTTAATCAATTAAAAAATTTTAAAGACAAAATATAGATAAAATTAAGTGAGTTTTAATTATTTTTAGGATAAATTATCAACATGTTTTAATAATTGTATTTAATTCCTACTAAGTTCTATCAATTTGTCATTGATAATTGTCGCTAAAAATTGATAATTAATAATTTTTTATGAATTTTTTTAAACTATCACCTATAATTAGTGATTTTTTGTGACAATTTTTTTAAGTTGTCCCTTAAAACTGAAAATTAGTAATTTTTTTATAAATATTTGATGAAAAATGTTACTAATTATCATAAAACCTATTGGATAATAAGCTCACCGATTAGGACCTATACATAAGTTTCCTTTATTTTTAATTAAGTGGATATTTAAAATTAGTTATTTAAGTGATATTTTTGACTTTTTTATGAGATAATAAAAGTTAATGAATTGGGGTATGAATTTTTTAATTGTATGGAAAAATGTAAATGACTATATGGTTTATTTGTTGCTTAAATTTCTCATTTTATCCTTCCAAATATATAAACTCAGATGTACTCACTCACGAGAATTGTTTGGTTTTTGCAATATGGTGCAAATATTTCTTTTTTTTTGGGGGGAGTAAATTACACTTATCTCCCATGAGATTTCTAACAATTTACAAAGACATTTCCTATAATTTTAATAATTACACTAATCTCCTTTACTTTTGAAATTATTATCAATATTCTTTCACTATTAAGCTATTTAACAAAATTTGCTAATGTTATACTAATGCCATGTTGATGTCATACAAAAAAAATAACGGAATTGCTCATTAATTATTTTATCTATTCAATTGAGAAATTTTATTCATCTCCTATTAGGTTTTGCATATATATTATCAAAAGCCTATACATATTTTACCATTATTTAATAAAATTCTTAAATTTCATGCAATATTAAATAAATTCATTAAATTGTCAAACATTATTAAATCATTTAATGCAAAAAAAAAAAAAAAACACATAATATTTATTGATAAAATACCTAAACATAAATAATCTCTGTAAAATTAACATTACATAACATCCCAATAATTTAATATAGGGTAAATTACAAATACACCTTCTAAGATTTGTTTAAAATACATATTGCCTCCTATGATTTGAAAAATTACAAATATCTCAATGTCAGAATTTTTTATTTAACAGATTTAACTAAAAAAATAAAATTCATAATTTCCTATACAATAATAAAATTACCTAAATTATTAATTGAAACATATTTCTAACATCATTAAAAATTGTTAATTGACTTCATGATTTATTAATAAAATGGGCGATTTGTTATGGAATCAAAAATCTCATGGGGTAGAATGTAATTTCCAGAACCACAGGAAGTGATTCATATTTTAATCAAACCTCTAGGTGTATTTGCAATTTACCATTTAATTATAAGACTTATTTCACACCACATAAATAACCTAAAATTTATTATTTTAAGTAATGCATTTATTATTTTAATTTTTTTAAAATTAAAATAAATAGTTTTATTTTTTACCCAGCAATTTGTATTACTTATTTATTCATATGTAAAAAAATTATTATTTTATCTTTTCTCAATCATATATTATTATCAAATTTTTATCTTTGAGTCATTAAGCTTCTTGTCTATGCATATTTAAAAAAGCACAAGTTAATATTTCTTATATAATTAACAAAATAAAAATAGAGTTAAATTTTTTTTAATTGTCTCACAATAAATTAAAATTAATTAATAGGGAATGAAAGATTAAGAAATCATTTGAGAATAATAAATAATTCAAACAATTTATCATTTCTCACACTTAAAATTAAAACTAATCTTTACTTGAATGAAGAAATTATTTGAAAATAATAAAATACTCAATTAATTTGTTATGTATGATACTTAAAAATTATTTCTCCATCTTTATTTATCTCATTTAAACTACTTTTATTAAATTAAATCTTAAAATTTATTTCTCACCTTCATTAATGATTGAATTTTTCTTTTATTTTTTGTTTATAAAAGTTAAAAAACTTGTTGTGGAAAAAAATAGAGTCAAAAAACTTGTTGTGGAAAAAAATAGAGTCAAGAAATTAAATTTATATTTTAAAAAAATTATGAAAAATAAATAATAATTTCATATATATTTAATAGGCTAAATTAAATTACATATATATTTTTTATTTAAAAAGTGTTTTATTTCATTGTGTATTTAAATTAGTAATAAAGTCTAATTTCTCAATATTATCAATAAAATTATATAAGTATTAGATATACAGAAGAAGTAAAATTAGATAATTTAAATAATAACACTTTGCTATAAATAATAATAGAACAACATAAAGGTGAGAAATAAAAAATAAAGTAAAAATTTTAAAATTAATGAAAGTAATAAATTAATTTTAAGATTTAATTTAATAAAAATAATTTATATTAGAAAAATAAAGATGGATTTTAAGTATCATACAACAAATTAATTGAGTATTTTAATATTCTACAATAATTTCTTCATTTAAGTAAAGATTAATTTTATTTTTAGGTGTAAGAAATGAAAAATTATTTGAATTGTTTATTATTCTCAAATGATTTCTTGATCTTTCATTCCCTATCAACTATTTTTAATTTATTGTGAGCCGATTAAATTTTGTTACTTCTATATTTATTTTTTAATTTTTTAATCATGTAAGAATAACTTGCGTTTTTTTAAATATGCATCGACTATAAATTCAATAACTCAAAGATAAAAATTAAAATTTGTTAATAATATCTTAACAATTTAGGGATAATGTCGATTAATTAGTAGAAATATTTGGTAAATAATTAATTTGAATTTTATATTTAAATTATATTATAGTTTTCGTCTTGGGGTTGCTATAACTGGGTTAGACACTAAACACAGTCTAGAAGCCAAGTTTGGTTTGATTTATTTATAATTTTCAAGTTTTCATTTCATATTTTTCTCAATAAGATTAATATATGAGTACTTGAATTTTATAACTGTTTATAAAATATGATATATATATATATATATATACCTAATTTCATTTATATTTATATATGCTTAAATTTTAATGAGAGACTCTTTTTAAAATTAGGTGTAACATAGGAATTGTTAAAAATTTTGTTTTGAAATTCTATCTATAGCCTTTTCTTTTCTTTTCTATTATTATTTATGGTTAGATGTATTTTATGTCACATGTATATTTTAATTTTCACAAAAAAATAAAAAATAAAAAATTGAAGAGATTTTGATTATTACAAAGAAAATATGTTCAAATTTTAGACTAAATTATAATTGGAATTACTTTTGAGTAAAATTATGTTTGGACTTTTTTAAAAAAAAAAATTAATTTCAAGTTAGGCATGGATATAGCTTCTTCTTCCTTTTTTTTTTATGTAAAAAGAATTAAATTTAAAATCATAGATATATATATATCATTGATAATTGATGCCATAATTAATTCATAAATTAATCAATTAAATTTTATAATTTTATAATTTTTTTCAAAGGCTTGACAACGGATTTGCTTATATAATAGTATAGTATAATAGAGAGTAGAAGTGAGCAGTGGATATACCGATCCGTTCAAATCAACAGAACCGAATCGATTCGCCGCATTTTTTACGGATGCGTGATGACAAGCAGACGGTTATGGATTTATTTTTTCCAATTCGCCTAATTTGGACCGATGGTGGATTTGAGGTTCCTTTGGCCGCAACTAAACCGCCAAACCGCGAACACCCCTAATAATTTGAAAGACTTTGTGTTTTCAATATATTTAGATATTCTATTTGTGTTTTTAATTGAAAAAAAAATTAAGTATTCTGTTGAATACATTCTATTGAAAAAGAGTTTTTAACTTGAATATATTTTTTTAATTGAAAAAAAATAAATGCATTATTTATTTACATTTTTGGTTTTTAAATCTAATTCTAAAAATAATAAATAAAAAAGATGATATATGCTTGTTGGTTTTTGTTTTAAAAAATAGATATAGATGTAACAATACAGAGCCATACAATCCCTATTATTGCTCTGTTCTTGGTTTTGATGGTTTGAATTATTTTTATATTTTAAAAATTGTAATACTTTATGTGGATGGAGCATGCTGTTATTACAATATGTAGATGAGACATGTAGTAATTGTAATATTCTAAAATTTCAAACTTTCTTTTTTTGGATGAGGCATGCAGTGATTGTAATACTTTTTTAAATCATTGACTGTAATATATATATATATATATATATATTTGAGAAAGTGCACAAATTGAATTATGCTGAAAATTCATAAAATTTTAAACTGCCAAACCGATTTACATCCATCCGCCAATCCGCTCAATCCATATCCGCCGGATTAGCAGACGGATGCGGAATAATTTTCTCCAATCCGCCAATTTGACGGACGGATGATGGATTAGAGGTTCCGTAGTCTCAATCGACCCATACCCACCCCTAATAGAAAGTTTTGAATTAAACATGAATAAAATTTCGTGTTGAACTTAATTATTGAGAATTTTCAAATTTCATATGATTTATATGATTAAAACTTTATTTTAGACTTTCTATATAAATATTTTCAAATTTTAAAATTTAATAGGGTGGATAAACTAATAATTTTATTACATGTGTATTTCTTAATTTTTAAATTACAAAATCAGAAATTTTAGAGTAGTTTTGAAAATTTCTTAATCTTTCCTTTTAAATTTTTGTGAGAGAGGATAGGTTTTGGTAATAGATGAAGAAGATTCCTTTATCTTTCCTTTTAAAAAGCATAAATCATGGGATAATTAGTATTTTTATAATTGTTGATTTAATGGGTTAGCCAATAACATTTTTTTAAAATTATATTTTTGTTGGCTTTTTGACTTTCGAAGGTTATTTTTGTAATTGCGAGCGTGGCAGCAAGGATCAATCAGTCCTTACAGAAAATTAATTGCCAACCAATTATTAGACGATTGTGTTTTAATTCTTTCAGTATCAATGAAGAGAACTTTTACTGGTGGCTTGATTTAGAAGAATTAAACAAGATAACAATTAAATGAAGAACAATTTGAAGCATTTCATTAAAATGAAAAACTTACAATGATCCAAACTCAGCCTCGTAGAGGTTTACAGTAACAATCTACTACTTTAAACTACTCCTATGAACGAAGTGCAGTGCAGGAATTTAAAGTACAGGAATGTAAAGAACAAGAAATGTAAGACTGGAAATGTAAAACTGAAAAGGAAAATAAGCAGAATAAGACTAATTTTTTGGATCTGAGTCTGGGGGTCTTTTATGGGCCTTCTCTGCTATTTATACTTCTCAAGGATGACCATCGAACTGCATTTCTAACCATTGAACTGCTCCTCCATGATCGTTGATCATGTTGCCTTATAATTAGCTCCACTATGCTGTCACTTGCAGTTAGGCTTCCCTCTTAATTTTTGAATTTAAATGTGAGTAACCGTTGAAGTCACATCACCTTGCATCTCTTTATTGATCCACTACTACTCAGATCTCGTAATAACCAATACTAACTGCCACGTGTACAATCAGGATCGAAGACTTGAATAGTCTTCCGGTATTATCCTTATTCTGCCACGCGTCAAATTGTAATTGGTTTGTACAAAATATATAACCAACATTACCCCCCGCACTAATATACCCAATACTTGGTGATATTAGTGGATCTAGGTCTTTTACCCACGTCTTAGAACGTGCATGGGCTTTGCATTCTTCTAGAAATGCAACTGTCATTCATCATCTGCATTAAACTCTCCTTCAATCTTTTGAATACCCCTACCACCTTAGAATTCGAACAAACTGATATATATTTTTTATGGCCGAATTGATTTTCGCCTCCACTGATCGAGCAGATGAAGAGTCATCTGATGATGCTGTTTCTCCTCGAAAGAACCTCCATGCATTAATTAGCCACATTTACCCACCTTTCTATATTCAGGTCATGGATGCCTTTGCAAATTATCAACCCTTGGACTACGAACACATTGCCCTTAATCCTTTGATTCAGAAACTTACAAATATGGACATGGGAAGTTCTTCTTCTGACTCACCCTTGGACTATGAACGAACTGTTCTCAATCCTTTGATTCAGAAAGTCGTAAATATGGATATGGGAAGTTCCTCTTCACAACCCTCTGCATGGGATGTGGCTTCTTCTTTCTCTGGGGCTTCTGACTGGCAAGCTGGTCGAAACCTGAAGCCTATGATTTGAGGGAGCGACTTAACCATCATTTCGTCGAGTTCACTGATCCTTTAGAGCTTCCTTCCTATGCGCGAAGCTTGGTGGTTTATCCTTACGTGCCCATCGACCGACGACGCAGTTTGGAGGAGAATCTGCTTGTAGCATGGTATACATCCTCCATGCCTACAAAGATAATACACGCTGCCCGATGCCCAGAAGAGGCACAAGGGTACGATCCATCGTTCTTAGCTCAGAAGGCCAAGCTTTGCTCTTCTGACTGGCTCGATTATATTAATGCCCTTGTTCCTTCTGCCCTTGCTCCTTCTCCCGACATGGAAGCTCCCATACCTCATTCTCCACCAAATCCTTGCTGGACAGAGAGACTGAGGCTTGCCCTCTCTGCGAATAAGGTCTTTTCTCCTTACAAGCCTCCACCTTCCCCTACTCCAGCTGAGCGGAAGCAAGCCCAATTTCTGCTTGCGGCCTTCTCTCGTTTGCCTTTCAATGTCCTTGAGAACGATGTTCCTCTCAAGAACCTTCGATGGGCTTGTGATATTTTGACTCGGGGTCACGTCCTCAACCCCGTCGCCCAAGCAGAACTTCATATGTTTTTGAACCAACTTCTGCTACTTTTTCACCGGCATCGAACTTTTGTGGCCACCACTCAATCTTTGGACCAACTCTCTGCCCTTTGAATTCATGCCCAGTACGAAAGCAGTGAACTTCATTGAAGAATTCGATAACTTCAAAAATAAAGACTCTGCGTATTGGGATGACTTGGATATAGATGAGTTAGAACAAGAATTGAGAGAAATAGCATTCGAAATAAAGGCTGAAGAGCTCTTTTATGAAGTGAGATCACATCAACTTATGTGGCCAATCCTAGAAGAAATAGAGGATAGAATAAAGAAAGAACAAAAATTCATTGATCATAGTTGGACCAAATTTCATGATCTTGTTATTTATTCTATTCCTTGCTTTTATGAACTTGAATTTGTACCCAAAAAAGGGGCCATTCGATGTAATTGTTTTTGCTTTAATACAACTAAGACTTTTCTATTTGTTTGGCATTGTTTGGTCTTGTCTCCATTTGTCTTTAAAAGCAAATTTAGGGCTTCGAATTGCACAATCTTATCCTTCGAATCTGGATTTACTTGTTTTAAATGAAACACTAACAAAACGAACGTGAACTTTTCCAATTTATGGAATGCAGTTGATAGTTTTTGCTGATTTTTCATTCATAATCCGTGCTTCGAATCTAACAATCTTGCCCCTTAAAATTTGTTTCAATTATAACCAAATATATGGTCATGATTTAGTATGATCAATCAGTTTTAAATTGACCATTTTACTTTGAACAACAGTCCATACTTTCAAAAATATGGAAGCTCCTTTTGAGGGCTACACTGTTTTAGTCTGAAATTCTGAATATATATAAACCAATTATTGGTCTTGATGTTTCGAACACCAATTCCCATCCTTAAGATATCTCAAGTTTTGCTTCAAAGGACATTACTTTCATTGAGAAACCTGAAGCAGGTCTTTAATTCCTTTGAAATAAACAAATACTTGAGCATTCTTACAATCCATAGGTATGAAATGTACTTCGAAGCCAGCTTCTCAGTTTCGAAGCCGGTTATTATTTGAGTTTTGGTGCCAAAATTTCATTTCGAAGCCAAATACTATACTTCGAAGCTGGCCTCAACATCGGGGTGTGTTTTTCCCTCCAAAAGTATCAATATTGAAGGAAGCTCTTCGTATTTGTACTTTTAATACTTAACGAATTACGCGATACATTTTTCAGACACAAAGATTTTGTTAAAACCCTTTTATTTCATGTTTTGAAATCACTCACTCGTCTAACACACAAACCCTTTATCTCTACTGACTCTCTACTCCCTTTCCCAACTTCATCCTCTGAGAAAGCTTTCAATCAATGGCTTCTTCTTCATTGAAAGTACTAGTCGTAGAGCGCGTGAGCCCGTCTGTAACCCTAAAAATGATCATTGAGGCAGAATGTGAAAAGTACAAGGCCGGTGAGAAAAGTGCCATCGATGGACGCATCTTCATCCCTCGACGTCATGAGCAGCAGGACTATGTGCTTGGGCCCATCTTCAAGGAGATTCTTACTGAGCTTCCAGCGTTATATCCACGTCTAGAAGACCACTGTCTTCTTTATGAAGGTGGTCTTGACTGGGGTACCTGAAGGATGAACTGTCCCCACCGATGCTGGCCCACAGTAAGATCAGAGTGACAAGAATGGTACGATCGGGTTGTCCTTGCTAGGATTTTGGACCTTCAAGAGCTCTGTCTTCTCGATGCCCTTCGACTATCCAGGTTTTCTATCTCAGAGGACCCTTTCCTAATTCCTGTTGCCCTTTGCTTCTGGAATTCTATTTTTAATTTTTTCCAATTCAGATGTGGGATGATGGCCCCTACTGTTCTTGATATTTGCCATCTACTAGGATTGTCTTCCATTGGTACCCCCATTGGACCAGATTATCCTGACTCACCAGTCCCCTTTTCCCTCTCCTCCCTTAACTCATCCTACAGTGACTTTGTCAAGGCCGAGAATAGAAGGGAGGGCCCTATAACTGATAGAGAATTCTTTTCTTTCATATTATATTGGCTTTGCAAATTTCTTTTTTGCACACTTCTTCTCAAAGAATTATGCCTGAATTTGCCCTCTTGCCAAAGCTCTTGTCCTACAGAAAAATGTGGCCTTAGTCCCATATGTTCTAGGTCATGTATATAGAGCTTGTTCTCTTTTCTGTGAGAAACCCTTAGATACCAATCAAGGAGGTCCATTTTGGATACTTCAGCTTTGGATTTTTGCTTATTTTGCTGAGCTACAGTCTAAATGCCTTAAATTTTTTGAGCCAAACCCTCGTACGCATGGCATGAGGCTAGCCAATGCTTCACTTTATCCTTCTACCTTTCTTTTTACTTCTCTTTCTTCCACCAACTTCCAGCTTCCCTTCCTTCTTACAGCTTTCATCCCTTCAAACCCATTACTATTGGCCCATCTTGGTTGAAGAATTTTCTAAGTGATAGGCTCTGTGCTTCACCTCCTCATAAAGATATATGGGCTTCTATTCTGATCCCCAGAGAGCTATTTATTGGGACTATGAACCCCAGAGCCTACAAATGCATTGCCGAGCCTTATTGTCCTGCTCAATTTGCTAGACAATTTAGTTTCTCACAAGGGGTCCCAATACCTCTCTACAGTAACACCAATCTGAGTCTTACTAGCAGGGATTTAAAGGTTCGAAGGTCTAGACTAGAAGAGGCAACTTCTAAGTTTATACAGGGCTTAATCGATTTTGAATACATCTCTTTCATCCCTCAAGGTAACCCATTGAAGAGGTACCAAAACTGGTGGGTGACCAACATTGAAGTATACTTGGCCATTGCTCCTCAAGACTTATTAATGGTGCTAGATGTGCCCCAATCCAAACATAAAGGAGCTGGAGTTGCCACTTCTTCTACTGCTCTTACCACTTCAGTTCCTATGCCTGCCACCACACAGTCTACTCCTGCTGCTTCCACTCCTCCTAGAGTCACTCGAGCTGCTTCTAAGAAAGGTAGATACCCTTGTTTCTTCTCCTTTTGTCTTTTTTATAATGCTTCTTAGCCTTATCCTTTGTTTTCTTTTGTGAAGGTGGTGCGGGTGCTTCACAAGGAGATTCTCCTCAGAAGACCCAAGCTTTACATCTCCTCAGGAGCAAACAGTAAAAGAAGAAAATGAAACTCTTGCCTGATCCTGTCAAGGAAACACTTGAAGTTCAATCGGCAGAAGAAGAAGAAGAAGAAGCTTAAGAGCAAGAGACACTCTTACAGAGAAGAAAGAGAGTGCCTGTCTCTTCTTCTGATTGGGCTCAAGATTTTACTCATGAGACAACTGCCAGAGTAGTAGCAGAGGAACTCACTTTTGAGGAATCTGAATCCCAGATTGAAGAAAGAGAAATTGAGAGGGAACATGCAGCACCAATACAGAGAAAAAAGAGAAGGAAGATGATTGTCTCCCCTTTTGATTTAGTCGAAGACCTTATTCATGAGGCAGCTGCCAAGGCAGTGGAGCAGGAACACTCTAAGGCCATAATTGTTTTTGAGAGAGCTGAGAAGAGACGACAATAGCAATTCTTAAGAGATAAAGCTGCTGCTGCTGCTGCTGATGCAATCCAAAGGGAAACTGCAAGAAGGCAATATATTGTTTAGCACTATTCCCTTCGTAGCTCTCATATTGTTGTTATTACTTCTGAAACAAGTAACTTCTTTCAAACCTCTATTGTTTTTCCCTTGTCAGATTTTAGGTACTGAGGCTTGACATTACTTTGTACTTATTCTTTTGTAGCAACAACTACTGAGCCTGTTCTTCCAATAAGGACTACCTCAGTTTCAGTTGAAGTGGAACAAACTCAAGATGTGGAGAACATTCAAATAATTCTGCCACTTCCAGGCCCTATATTTTCTATACCCTTCCTAAGGCCAAGTATTCCTGCATCACTTTCTTTTGGCTTAACTCCATATCTTCCTTACTTATCTTTTGACTTATCTCAATTTAATTCTCTTTCGAGTCTTGCTTTTCCTTCTCCTCCTAAGGAAGCTCCAGCTATTACCTTCTCTTCGATGGTAGCTGATTCTCCTAAAGAGGGTACTGGTAGCTCTCCAACTCATAGTTTATTACTTTTGTCTAGTTCCAGCCCTTCTTCCCTTGATTTATTGGTGGCTAGAACCATAGAGACTGCTGAAGATGCTCCACCCATTTCTCCTATCTCTATGCAGTCCTTTGTACCTTCCACCAAAGCCCTTTCTGCCCCCTTCATGTCCACAGATGAGGTAGCATTTTTGAAGCAAGACTAGCTAGTCTCTTCGACCTGCCTTCTACCTCTCTAATGGCTAGTGATGAGACTGAGCCGTTAGTTTTGGCTGATTCTTTACTAGAAATTTTTGAGAGCTCTTCCTCCAGTAATAAGCCTTCTTTACCTCTGATAGACTTGGATAACTGCTTGGAGCTATTGACATCCTTTTCGAGGATCCCCTTCGAGGCCTTAGAGAGACCTATAATAAGAAATGGCTTCCTTCAGTGCTACAAGATTGTTGAGCAATCTGGCATGACTGTCTCAAGTCATTTATCTTAGGCAGCAACTACTATTGACTTCTATATCAACATTTGCCATGCTGCCAAGGCTACAGAGGAGAAATTGGTTGAAGATCAGAGCTTTAATTCCACAGTGCATACTGAGGTATCAGAATTAAAGGAACAATATTCTTCTGTCTCCCACTTTCGAACTCAACTACTGGAGAGGAAAGCTCAACTTAAGGAGGAGCTATCTGTAGTGAACCAAGCCTTAATCCGAACTGACACCAAACTGCAGATCACCAACCAAGGACTGGCTGACCGAAAGCAGGAAATGACCACAGCCATCCAGTTGTTCTCATCTTTTAAGAATAGAACATCCATTGTAAAGGAACAACTGAGACATTGTAATGATTTCTGGGCCAATTTATGGCAGAATATATTCAACTCTTTATGAAGAACAAATTCTTATTTATCATTTGAGTATTCTTGTGTTCTTGTACTTAATGTTTACTTTATTCCTTGTGTTTCTCAAATGGTTGGAAAATAAGGCCTCAAATATCTGCCATTAATCTTTTTGGGATGAATGTATCCATTTAAATTTCTCAAATGGTATACTCCAAAAGGCAAGACTCTATGAATTTGATATGGTCCTTCCCAATTAGGTGACCATTTGCCAAACTTATGGCTTTTAATCCCTATTGGGAGTATTGTTTTCCATACCAAATCACCTTCATCAAAGCCAATGTATTTGACTTTTTTATTATAGTTTTTGGCTGCTTTCTTCTTTTGAAAAAGAATACTATTTAGTGCCAGAATTCTACCTTCATCTATGCTTTCTAATTCCAAGCACATACTCTGATGGTATTGCTCAAGATCTAACTGGTCTTGGCATCTTACCCTCAAGGACTTAACATTAATTTCCATAGGTAACATTGCATCATGCCCATATACTAAGGCATAAGGAGTGACTCCTGTGCTTGACCTTGGGGAAGTTCTATAAGCCCATAATACATCCAATAATAAGTTATGCCAATCCCTAGGATTGTCTTCCACAACCTTTTGTATTCTTTTTTTCAAGGATTTATTGGATGATTCAGCTTGACCATTGGCTTGTGCATAATAGGGGGTGGAATTAACAAGGCTAATTCTAAATTCTGTCACAAAAGACTTCACCATTTTCCCATCGAATACCGTCCCATTATCAACAGTTATAGTCTGTGGGATACCAAATCTATGGATTAAATCCTTAATGAATCCAATGACCTCAATTTGGTCTACAGTTTTGTATGGCTTAGCTTCGACCCACTTAGTGAAGTAATCAGTGGCCACCAAAATAAAACAATGACGCTTCGAAGTAGGTGGGTGTATTTTTCCCATCATGTCCATGGCCCATCCTCTAAATGGCCAAGGCTTTACTACTGCATGTATGTCAGTTATGAGCACATGCCTTATTGTGCCATACTTTGGACATACCTGGCAACCTTTTGCATATTCTATACAGTCTTTAAGGATAGTTGGCCAATAGTAGAAATGCCTTCGAAGCAACTATCACATTTTCACCCCAGGCTGATGAGCACCACAGATGCCTTCATGAACCTCAGCCATAGCTGTTAATGCTTCTTTTGGGCCTAAACATTCCAGCAATAAACCATCTTCCCCCTCTTTTGTAGAGAACATTACCATATGTCACGTATTGCATAGATTGCAATTTAATTTTTCTACTGGCCTTCGAAGATGGGCCAGCCAAGTACTGCATTATTGGATGCCTCTAATCTTGTTCTTGTAAGTCATTCTGGTTGACTTCCAGGACCACATTCCTTTTACCTAAGGGTGGTATTAATTTCTGATATGTTGTTTGGCTTATGTCCCTTTGAGCATTGTCCATTTTCTTGAAATTCAAAACTTTCTGAGCCACATCATTAGCTCTATTATTCAAGAATCTTGGGACATGAGTTACATTTGCAAGTTAAAATCGAGAAAGCAGATGTAATGCAACAACATAGTATGGCAACATGCTTATACTTTGACATTTGAAAATTCCTTTTACTTGGTTAGCCATCAATTGAGAATCTCCAAATACGTCGACTGCATGAACTTGTAATCCAATAAGAATTTCCAGTCCCACTATTAAGGCCTCATGCTCAGCTTGATTATTAGAACAAGTAATTTCATCTATTCTGAAACCATGTGTGGTTTCTACTCCTTGTGGTGACTTAATCACTATACCAATTCCAGTTAGGCCATTGGCTTTTGATCCATCGAACCACATTTGCCATGGCTCAACACTAGCCATCCCAAGTTCCATTATCTCTTGGTTTTTTGTTTGAGATGGATGATCTGCCAAAAAATTAGCTAAAACTTGTCCTTTTATTGCCTTTTGGGGAACATATTCTAAACGAAATTCTAATAAGGCTAGTATCCATTTACCAATTCTTACCCTCAACATAGGTATAGATAACATATACTTAACCAAATCTGTGGTTGCAATTACCAAGACAGTTGTAGGTAAAAGATAGTATCTTAATTTCATTGCAGCAAAATACAATTTAAGGCACAGCTTTTCTACAGCTGAGTATTTACATTCACAAGAATTTAAAAACCTACTAAGGTAATAAACAGCTTACTCCTTGCCTTCTTCATTGTCTTGGGCTAAGAAAGCTCCCAATGAATCCTCTGTTGCAGCTATGTATAACTTCAAGGGCTTCTCACCTTTTGGTGGCATTAGCACTGGGGGGTTGGCCAAGTAGGCTTTGATTTCTTCGAAAGTAATTTGATACTCTGCTGTCCACACAAATTCCTCTTCATCTCTTAACCTTAACAAGGAAGAAAATACTTTAGTTTTCCCTGCAGTGTTAGAAATGAATCTTCGAAGAAAATTAACCTGTCCAAGGAACTTTTGTAATTCCTTCTTACTTGATGGAGGTTTGACTTTAATGATGGCTTTGGCTTTATTCTGGTCAATCTGTATTCCTTTCTTGTGTACTACATAGCCCAAGAAATTTCCAGATGATACGCCAAAAGCACACTTAAGAGGATTGAGTTTCAATTTGAACTTTCTCATTCTTTCGAAAGCTGCTTCTAAGTGAAACAGATGCTCCTCCACGGATTGGAATTTAACTACAATATCATCAATAAAACACTCTAAATATCCTTCAATGAGATTGTAAGAGATAGTGTTCATAGCCCTCTGATATGTAGCCCTAGCATTCTTCAGACCAAATGGCATTTTAACCCATTTGAAGGTGCCAATATTCCCAGGACATCTGAATGCTGTCTTGTGAACATCCTCCTCTGCAATGCAGATTTGGTTATAACCAGAGTGCCCATCCATCATTGATAAAATTTGATGCCCAGCTGAACTGTTTACCAACAAATCTACTATAGGCATAGGATACTCATCTGTTGGATTTGCTAGATTTAAGTTTCTGAAATCAATGCATACCCTCATTTTACCATTCTTCTTAACTACAGGCACAATATTAGATAGCCATTCAACATACCTGGCTATCCTAATAAAGCCTGCCTTGAGTAGTTTAAGAATTTCCTCCTTGACTTTTTGAATCACTTTTGGACTCATTCTTCTTGGTTTTTGCTTGTATGGTTTGAAATTAGGCTTCATAGGGAGCCTATGTTCCATTAATGACCTATCCAATCCTGGTAATTCATTATAAGACCATGCAAAACAATCTTTATATCTCTTCAGAATAACCAACAACTGGTTCCTGTCAAGAACATTCAACCAAGCACTTATATAAATGGGTTGTTGTACAGAATCTTCCCCTAAATTTATTTCTTCTAAGAGGTCTTCTATCTGAGAGGTTACTGAAGCTCCTTCTTTGATTCCTTCTGGCTTCGAAGCAATCTCCTTGTTGTGTTCTGCTCCCAGATTTTTTGATTCAACATCTTTACCCTCCTCCTCATAGACAAAGTTTGTCCACAAGGCTTCTTCTTTCTATATCTCCTGGACTTTTGTTTCAATGTCCAATGCACAGTATTTATCAAGGGCCAAAACTCTGGCCTGTTGTTGCTTCTGCTTGCAGTCAATTATCATGGCTTCTTTCTCTTGCTCCTGTACTTTCTGGACTATTGATTTTACATCCAATATTGAAAACTTAATTAGAGCCAAAGACTTGGCTTCTGGTGCTTCATCTCTTTGCCTACAATCAGGCATCATTGTCATCCTTAACGACAACCTATTCATCAGCACTTTCCTGGACTAAGTGTTTCAGGTGTGTCACCTTCTCATCAGTCGTCACTTCGGCTAAGCCATCAGGTTTCCTCAGTATACTGAGTGGTTTCACTCCCTCAATATACAATTTGGCCTCTGCGAAGTCTGCACAGGCTATGAAGGATTGAAGATCTGCATCAATTTTCTCTGTCTCTCCATTACCCAAGGCCATCATTATTTTCTGATGCAAAGAGGAAGGCACACATTTGTTGGTGTGGATCCAATCTCTGCCAAGTAAAGCATTGTACTTAGCATTGTCGTCGATCACAAAGAATGCCGTCATGCAGTCCCTGGTTCCCACACTCAGGTTGATGGGCAGAATTCCCTGAGCCATTTGTTTGTCTTCAGCGAAACCAGCAATGGTTGTGCTGGTTGGGATTAACCTGGGATTCCTTTTCCCTAGTTTCTTTAAAGAAGATTTCGGTAGTAAGTTCACCGCTACCCCATTATCTACCAAGACTCGGTTCAATTGTATCCCATCGAAAAAGGCCTTGATATACAAAGGCTTGACATGCTGTGTCATAGAGTTTGAGGGATACTCAAAAGGATATGAGAGGTTGATACTCACCTCTTCTTCACTCTCATATTCAATTTCCATTGGGATAGCCATTCCAGAATTATCTTGCACCATACTCACTTGTGAGTCTTCACTAGAGACTGGAATTGGGTCAATTTCTTGCCCCTTTTGGTTCTTATCTCCAGCTTGGAATTCATGTGGTAGTATGTGTACCATATTCACTAACACTGAGCCAAATTGAATGGCTGGCTGTGACTGTTTCTCCTCTTGGCCACCTTGTTCAGTTACTCTAGAAGTATACCCCATGCTGCATTTTGGCACTTCATTACTAACAAACTCCTTTGAATGGTCTTTCACAACCGGCTTTTCAGCCAAGAATGTTTGTTAAGCCATGAAGGCTTCGAACATTTCTTCCTCAACCATTTCTTTCTTTTGGCCTAACCCAACTTCTTTCTCTGTCTCGCTATCACTCTCTATCAATGACTTCTCAAATCCTGCTAAACTAGACCTCTCTGTGACTTTTAGTTCAGAGTGAACTTTGGCCAACTGTTCTCTGCTGCAAACTGTTTTGCCTTGTAGAGTTGGTTTTGGAGTATGGTCTGACTTTGGATTCTTCTTTCCTTCTGTCTGGACCAATGAAGAACTCTCTCTACTTTCTTTCAAGTTCTTCTGGTACTAAGTGTATCTACGCTGAATCTTCCTCCTTTATGATCTAGAAATCACGAGGACCATATCTGGTTCCTTTGTTTTTGGGTGTTTAAGAAATACCTAATTGTTTGGAGCCACCAAAGGAGGTTTGACCATCCTACCTTAGTTTCCAACAACATCTCTCTGGTTATACACTTCCCTAGGTTTGTTCTGCATCACAAACCAGTCTGGAACTCTAAGTACCCACGAACCTACTGACCCAGATGTTGAACTGCTTCTTTCTTCTTTCGAATCCATATTCGAAGGTGACTTGAAGGCCACTGCTTCGTCGTGACTTCATGTTTTGGGCCTAACTCAAGCCTTTTATGAAGGTGTCCACTTTCTATCCTGCGTGAGGTTGGTCTAGGGGGCCAATCTCTAGCTTTGATCCCATAAACTGAGCCTCTCTCCAGTCTCCTCTCAGAATGATTGCTCTCCATTCTGTGATAATTAAGTGGCCTGGACTCATATAAAGGCCTCTTGCCTTTGGAATGCATTCTATCGGCTGCTGGTTCAACCATCAATGGTTACTGCCTAGCACCAGATGGATATGACCTTTTATTGAAAGCATTGGTTGGTTTAGGACGCCTCTACACATCCTTGTAATATTGTTTCCCATCAATTGGCAGCCCTTTCAACCATTTGTAGCTCAGTCTGCACCTGGGACACATCATTTGCATTACAGCTGCCTCTAAAGAATCGTCATCCAGTGCTTCTTCATCATAGTCTTCCCTCTGGTGTGAGAAACCTTGTCCAATAGCTGGTAGATTTCCAGTGTCCTTTTTGATAGTTGTCTGGTTGGTAACATGCATCTGCACATTGACTTCTCCCAATTCTTTCAAGGACAAGCTTTGAAAGTCTGGCATTATGACATTGGCTGCCATCTCTCCAATTTCTGGAAATGGATTACTGTCGATCCCTATGGCCTTTTCTGTTTTGGCTAGGAATTTCAAACTTCCTTTCCGAATTTGTTCTTGGATCCTGCCTCGAAAAACAATACAGTTCTTAGTTGAGTGAGACCAAGAGTTATGCCACTTACAATATATTTTTCCTTTAAGTTCATCTGGAGACGGAATTTTAACTCCTTTTGGTAACTTAAGGAAGTTGGCCGCAAGCAAATGATCAAAAATGTCATCTACCTTAGTTAAATCGAAAGAGTATTTCCTGTGAAGGTCTTTCTTTTTAAACTGCTGGTCAATTGTTGTATCCTTATGAATTAATGTTTCACAGATCACAGGTTCTTTCCCCACAATCTCTGCTGCATCAATCTCATAATTAGGATCTTTATAATATGTCTTGTATGATGCATTATTTCAATCTTGTTCCTCCTCTAGTAATGCTTCGTACCTAGACACCTTATAAGTCAGTTCCACTAAGTCTCTGAACTCAGTTGAGTCAAACTTCTTTCGAAGCCTAAACTATAAACTATTTTGAGCCAATCTCACGAATTCTGGCCCTGGTAGGATGACCCTACATTTGTTTCGAGCCCTTTTAAATCTGGCAATAAACTGGGTAGCCTTCTCATCAGGCTTTTGACTCAATCTTGCCAAGTCTGCCATGGAAACCTCTGGCTCTGATTGGAAGAATTGGGCATGAAATGCCTCTTCCATTTATTGCCACGTCTGGATAGAGCCAGGTGTAAGGTTAATATACTATACAAATGCTCCCCCAGTCAAGGAATTTGGGAATAACCTTAACTTCATATAGTCATTATTAGTCAATTCACCGCATAGAGTAGCAAACCTAGCAATATGCTCTACTGTTGATTGGTTTCCATTCCCATAAAAAAGGGTAAAATCTGGTATCTTGAAACCTCTTGGGTATTCATGTACCCTATCTACCCATTCTGGGTATGGTTTCCTGTATAGAGGAGTCTGGACCCCCCGAGCCATCGGTCCACACATCTCTCTAACAATGTCAGCAATTTGGTCCCTAGGGACCATATTTTGTGCCTGCTGAACCATTATTGGAGGGACAAACACAGGATTTGCTGGATAACCTTGTGCCTGTGGTCCTCTTGGTCCATAAGGTGGTATATTTGGGACTGGTTGTCCCTGTGGTACAAGTTGCTGTTAGGGGTGTGGGTAACCCCTTTGAGCCTGTCCTGCGAAAGGACCTGCCAAAGGTGCTGGAACAGGTGTTGTGTCCCTTCCATTTGTAGGAAAACCTTCCAACCCCCTGGGTATAAATTCGAATAAGGGATTAGTGAACCCCCTCGTGCCAGGTATGGCTTCGAACATGGGATTTGGAATCATTCTTATACCATTTTCTTGTACTGGGCCAGATCCACCAATTTGCATGGCTTCACTATTAAGTACTGAGGCATTTTCACCTGCCATAGGCCTCGAAATAGGTTCGTACCAAGACTGAGGTGATGGTCTTTCATAGTTCTAATTACTAGTTTGACCATTAGAATGTCCATTAACTTGCATAGGTTGTTTATCTCTAGCCAATCTTTGTTGAGCGACAGTTAAAACTTCCTCCATGTGTCTTGCGTTTGTTGGTTGGTGGTTATTCATTCGATCCAAAAAGGATGTTGCCCACCTTTCCATTGTGTTCATTAACTGCTGTCCCATGGCATCTACTAGGCCACCCCATGGATTTATTAGCTGAGTAGATGGAACAGTGGATGGTCCAATTCCTTGGTCTCGTCCAATATGATGAACATGTGGTACTTGTTCTGAAGTGCTGGTTTGTTCGACCATAGGTTCTAATAAAATGGGAGTTTTCATAGGATGTGTTATCACATTATCTTCTGGATTAGGTATCTCTACCTCTCCTTCCATGCCTTCTTCCAAGCGTTCAATTTCTTCTTGTCTCCTACGTTTAGCCATTTCAATTAGTCCCACTGGGTGCGCCAAAAATATATGTTGGCTTTTTGGCTTTCGAAGGTTATTTTTGTAATTGCGAGCGTGCCAGCAAGGATCAATCAGTCCTTACAGAAAATTAATTGCCAACCAATTATCAGATGATTGTGTTTTAATTCTTTCAGCCTCAATGAAGAGAACTTTTACTGGTGGCTTGATTTAGGAGAATTAAACAAGATAACATTAAATAAAGAACAATTTGAAGCATTTCATTAAAATGAAAAACTTACAATGATCCAAACTCAGCCTCGTAGAGATTTATAGCAACAATCTACTACTTGAAACTACTCCTATGAACGAAGTGCAGTGCAGGAATTTAAAGTACAGGAATGTAAAGAACGGGAAATGTAAGACTGGAAATGTAAAACTAAAAAGGAAAATAAGCAGAATAAGACTGGTTTTTTGGATCTGAGTCTGGGGGTCTTTTTATGGGCCTTCTCTGCTATTTATACTTCTCAAGGATGACCATCGAACTGCATTTCTAACCGTCGAACTGCTCCTCCATGATCGCTGATCATGTTGCCTTATAATTAGCTCCACTATGCTGTCACTTGCAGTTAGGCTTCCCTCTTAATTTTTGAATTTAAATGTGAGTAACCGTTGAAGTCACATCACCTTGCATCTCTTTGTTGATCCACTACTACTTATATCTCGTAATAACCAATACTAACTGCCACGTGTACGATCAGGATCGAAGACTTGAATAGTCTTCTTGTATTACCCTTATTCTGCCACGCGTCAAATTGCAATTGGTTTGTACAAAATATGTAGCCAACAATTTTAAACCAAAAACTCACAAATATTGATAAGAGTTTTGGAGCTCCCACAAGACTCCTCGCGAAAAGTCACTATGCTATATGGTATAAATAAGAAAATAATAGAAAGAAGTAATTAAGGGTGGAAACCTATCATACTGAATTGGAATGGAATCAAAGTCGAAACATTTTCTCTTTTGACATGCAAGTTCTTTCCGATTAAAACGTTTAATTTGAGATGCTCTAATATTTAAATTAGTAATTTATAGGATTATAAACGAGAATTTCTAAAAAAAAAAATTCTTCATGTGGTTGGGTTGGGGTATAAATGTTACACAGCTCCTCTTTATGACCTTTCACTTTCACACATCAGAAGAGTAGAAAGTATATACCAAAGCTCATTACAAAATCCATACGTATTAATTTGCCTTTTTTATTTTCTTTTTTTGTGGCCTTTTTTGAGTGTTTGAGTCAAATTAATCCAACAAATTTACAGCTGTTGATTTGGATCAGATTAATTTTGCAAGCTACAAACTACACATCTAAACAGATTGTAATCATCTCTATTATATAATTGTAATGAATAATCTCTGTATAGACACATAAATTTATCAATATTTTAAATTAAAGAGAAATCATTGCAGAGTAATATATTTTAATGATCAAATTAAATTCATCTAATAGTTATAACTGTTGAGAGGGAAGTTTTTATGCACACTAGGGCCGAGCTAGGCCAAGGCGCGGTAATGGGCCATTCTTTGGGCCGCAGTAAAAAGGGATGAGTAAAAGGACCTTGTGGTTAGCTCGATCCAATTGTAGTGGTGGTTACCACGATCGGTATGGTGATAATTAGTTCGGTCATGGTATTCAGAACCGAGGTATTTGGGCTTGTGGTGAACCTTGCTCTCGATAGCCCGGTCGGAGTTTACTACGGTTAGCTCGGTTTCGACAGACCATACCAAGATACAAGCAATGAAGGGAAGAACCGAGCTAGTTGGAGCTCAGTCATTTCTGCTGCTTTAGCATAGCTGTGTTAGCTCGGTCGTGTTGTCATATTACCGAGGTAAAACCATCTCACTTGGTTTAAGCAGTGAGGGGGGTGTTGAAGGATAAGCATTATCTTTCAGGAGTGTGATTCCTAGGAGGACTCTACATAGAGGAATAAAAGTCCTACTAGGATTATGCCATGCGGAACCTATAAAAGCTCACAACATCACTTATGGAGAGGTAACACAACTTTGATTCTCGAATACACAGAGCTTTTGTCTATTTGTCTGTTTTGCTGACTTAGGCATCGGAGAGGTATCCGGCACACACCCGCCAGCTAGCTCACGTTTGTGTTTTCAGGGAGTAAAGCGACGATGTTTGGAGGAGCGCAGACTTGGTCAACAGGATTATACGAGAACATTATTTTGTGCTCGTGCAATTGGCGCCGTCTGTGGGAAGACCAGAAAGAACAAAACCTCTTGATCAAGTTTTTTCTCTCTAATTGGAAGTAATGGCGCACAATGAAGATTTGCCACAGTCCGCTATCGACAGACAAACCCCAGAGAGGGGTGGAAGGCGCGAAGGTTTGCCTTCCATCCCTCCCATGGCGGATTTAGAACCCCAGCGACAGAACCCCCAGAGGGATGCAAGGGGGAGGTGGGTTAACAGCCCCCGTCACTCTCAAAGTCCAGAACGACAGAGGCGGAGGTTGGACCCTCAAGTTTTGGAAGATCGCGTGAAGAAGCAGGATGAGATAATAAGAAGGATGGCGGCAGACGTGGATTCGATGAAGCGCCAGATAAAAGAAAAAGGGGTGGCGACAGGAGAGAGGCACAAAGGCAACACACCCCTCCGCCACTCAGGGGATCACGATAGGCGTACCACACCATCACAAGCAGAGAATAGGAGCCTGAGAACAGGCGACACTCAATCAAGGACTTACAGGACTCGTTACTCTAGGTCTGAGAGAACGAGAACTGAGAGGCCCTGTACTGAGGGAGGCACCTATCGGCCCTTGCACACGTACCAGACGTTATCTAGGCACACAGAGCTGCCCAGAACATCTGACTTGTGAACTGTGCTTGAGGAAAGGGCAGGATGGAAGGAGGATGTCAGGGCACGCAACCCGCATAGAGTCTCAGCACTTCAGCGGTTGGCTTCTAGGACGCATGGCAGCGTCGGGGTAGGAATTCCAATACCGCGCCTTGCTTATGAACCAACAGACAAAGCGTTAGCAAGGCTTCAGAGCTCGCCGATCGTTCCGGCAATCGAGAACGCGCCACTACCTTCGGGTTTCAACCAGCCCAAATTCACTACATATGAGGGAAAAATGGACTCCTACATGCATTTAAGCCACTTTCGCCAGGTTATGGCGGTTTACCGGCGAAACGAGGCTTTAATGTGCATCCTATTCCCATCCAGCCTTGGCGACCTAGGTTTAACCTGGTTCAAAAGGCTACCAGATGGCAGCATTGCCTCATGGGCGCAGTTGGCAGAAACGTTCATAACTAGATTCAGGACGAACACCAAGACACTAGTGGAGATCGACCAACTACTCTCCATTAACATGGGCAAAAAATAGTCGTTAAGGTCCTACAACAGTCGTTACTGGGAGACCTTAAACCAGATAGGAGATTGCCCACAAATCTCACTATCGTGCAATACAAAAGGGGTCTGCCAGTCGGAAACAAGTTGAGGGACTCAATCACTATGGCGCCACCCCTCACGATGGAGGCCTTGATGGAGCGAGTGCACCAACATATTTGCGTAGAGGAGGATAACGCCCGTGCTAAAACAAAATCTGGCACATGTAGACACCCCATTTTTGACCGACCTTGAGACTCAGACGTCACCAGTTGAGCACTTGGTGATATTGCATAGTGTGCTCGTTCAGAAGTTTCAGAGTTGCGGCCGTGAGCCCTGCCTCCGGACTTCCGAACCCTCTTTTGTACTTTGCCTCGGTTTGCGAACCAGGCTCGGTTTTCTTTGTTTCTTTTCCTGAGGGAAGGGAGAGGTCTCGTAGACCATCTCTCAATGTCCGTAGGCTACATTTGGTGGCCATAGGCCATTTTTCCCATTTCGGAGTCCGGTTTCCGGTTTTCGGAGCCGTCAGGCCGTGTGCCTCGGTTCGGGACCGCCTAACCATCTCCGTTTGTTCTGATTTTTGGCATACTTCATTTTTTCTCCCTTTTGAGGGACACTGGGGTCTGAGAAACCCACTTCGTGGCCGAACGCCATTTCTGGTGCTTAGCAGCCCATTTTCGGGACCTCAAACTGCACATTTTGGTCCCCGAGCATTCGTTTTGCAACGATTTTCGTTCATTTTTGGCAGGTACCTCTATTTTATCACTAGGAAGGTCACTGAAGGGTGAGAGGCCAGTAATTGTTGCAGCAACCAGTTATACATCCTCCGACGCCCTCCGGCGCCCGTTTTTCGCACTTCCGGACTAATGTTGAACACCTTGGGCCCATTTTCTCGAACTTTGAACCACATATTTGTGATGTACACACATGAGAGGACCCTAAAAGTTGGTGGCTGGCCATTAATGTTACTTGACCCTTTTGACCCCCTCCTTCCGGGCTAATGTTGAATACCTTGGGCCCATTTTCTCGAACTTTGAACCACATATTTGTGATGTACACACATGAGAGGACCCTAAAAGTTGGTGGCCGGCCATTAATGTTACTTGACCCTTTTGACCCCCTCCTTCCGGGCTAATGTTGAACCCCTTGGACCCACATTCTTGAACTTTGAACCACAGGGTTGTGTTGTACACACATAGGAGGACACCATCAGTTGGTGACCGGCCACTAAATCAGATTGACCCTTTTGACCCCTAGCCGGCCAACTAGGGGGTGTGGCCGGCGGGCCACATGCAGCAAAAGTAACAGGCCGGCCGAGTTCCTTGCACTGTGCACTTTACAGCTGTGGAGCTTTATCCCCCAGAAAATATCAATATCCGTGGGATATTTTGTGGGGGAAAGTTACCCTCCTTTTCCCCCACCTTTACACCCCCTTTTTGGCCCATATAACAAGCAAGCTATATCATATGTTGGGGTTAGAAAATTTGGTCTTTAAGCCTCAATACACATCTCACCCTCCATCTCTCTCATTTTCCTGAAAAGCTCCAAGTCCTACACCACCATTTACACTACAACACCAAGCTCTACCACCACCACTCCATTCCAAGAGCAAGGAGAGGAATTCCAGCAGCTAAGAGGCAACAAATTTGGCCCAAGAAGCAACAAAAGAATTGGTCTTCAAGGGTAAGTTGCAATTTCCCCTTTTTGGCCCTTTTCTTGGATCTTTTGCAAGTCATCCATGCTTTTTGCTTTAAGCTCCGGCCATAACTGAAAGTGGCCTTATTTTGAGTTCATTTTCATGTCTCATTAAGGGCTCAACCCTGTTTGAGCCCTCCATATGCCACTTGCTTCAATACCCCTCGTAAATACCGTTTTCTTGCATGCTATTTTTGGCCCATGAGTAATCTGTTTTTGAGCATGATGTAATCTGTGAATGTGCTTATTTTGGGCCCTTCTTCAACATTGTTGAAGGGCCCCTCACCATTTGATGCCTCCATGTTATACTTTCCTTTATACTCCCTTTTTCATCCCATTTTTGCATGCCATGGAAGCCTATTGTACTTTTGTTTTTGGCCATTTTACAGTTCTGAAAAAGTGCTTATTTTGGTCTATTCTTCATGTTTTGTTTAGGGTCTTTCATGGTTTTGGACCTCCATAAGCCACTTCATGTTATATCTCACTTTTGGTCCGTTTCTTTGCATGTTTTGTTAGCCTACCATGCTTTCGTTTTTGGCCATTTTACAGTTCTAGAAATAGTCTTGTTTTGGACAATTATACATATTTCATTAAGGGTCTTTGGCCGTTTGTGGATTACTTTGCATACCTCATGTTATAGCCTCTTTTGAGCCTCATTTTGCATTGCATTTCTAGCATGTTTTTATACTGTTTTGGCCATTTTACAGTTCTGAAAATATGCTTATTTTTGGTCCCTCTTCAATGTTGTAGAAGGGAATTTTTCAGTTTGAGCATTGTATATACTACTTGCCTCTTTGGCCACCTTTTGGTCCGTTTTCTTGCATAAAAGCTTAGCCTTATCTATGTTTGTTTTTGAGGTTTTTACAGTTCTATGAAAGTGCTTATTTTTGGCCCCTCTTCAATGTTGTTGAAGGGCCCGAACCTGTTCGAGGACAGTAGCTATGAGTTGCTTCTTATTCTCATGTTTATTCCCCATTTTTGCATGCTTGTTTTGCTCTGTTTTTGTCCACTGTTTGGCCATGCTATAAACTAGTAAAATTCTAATTTTGGGGCTGCCTTGCTTCTGTCTTTACATTCCATGTCCATATTGTACACGCATTGCATAGCTATAGGCCATTTCGGGTGCCTAAATTCGTATTTCGGGACTATTCCATGCATTTGGTGTCATTTCGCCTCATTTCGGGACTGTTTTACCCCATATTTCATTGCTGAAAATCCATCACCATGTTTGCATATCATTTCCCATGCTATAGTTCGCATTTTTACATTGCCTCGGTTTGCGTGCCCGTGTGCACGCATTTCGAGGCACTTCATTTTCATCCATCGGCCTCCTATATGAGTGTGGCTGAGGCTCACTCATGTTGGTATAAGTCCATATCACATTTTCATATCATTTGCATCGCGTATGCCATTGCCTCGGTTTGTGTGCCCGTGTGCACACATTTCGAGGCACTTCATTTTCATCCACCGGCATCTTATATGAGTGTGGCTGAGGCTCACTCATGTTGGTATAAGCCCATATCATGTTTTCCTATCTTAGATTGCATTCTTTCATTTTCTCAGTTTGCGTGCCCGTGTGCACGCATTTCGAGGCATCTCATTTTCATAGCATGGTGTATGTTAGGATTGCATCTTAGTTGCATGTCATGCATATTGCATCGTGTTCGGAATAGGAGTTAGCCCGGGCACGGAAAACGAGGTATATTTCGTACTCCGAGTGACGGAATGTGTCTCAATTCCCCAGTCACCGACACTCCGGATTATCCATGATGGAGTTAGGTTTTAGCTATAGTTTCATGTGCATTCATTCTATATTGAGTTGTGCATTTTGACTCCTCGGCCATCATGCCTCGGTATGCGTGATTGGTGGCACGAGGATCGAGACATGCATATATCTGTGCAAATACATTGCTATGCCCCTTTCCTGCTCTCTGTTGCAGCAAAACGAAGAATCAGCAACTTTTTGGGGCTTGGCACGCATTTCAAGAACATGTGTAAACAGAGGCTAATTGGGGCATTCCGGTGGATTTCCGCGCAAGACAACCCGGACATGCATCATCCATCAGAAGCAAGGCAGTCCCTGGCTTGCATGCCAGTTTTATTTATTTTCTTAGTTAATTTGTTAATTAATTAGGATTTTGTAATATTTCGGGACTGTAATATTCTTTTATTCGGGACTGTAATATTCGGACTGTATATTTATTTGGACCCTCTGCGCAAGGACACAACTGTAATAAGTGTGCGTGTGTATGTTGTATGTCTTCCAACCCCACGTCTTTCTCCCTTTTATTTACCTGCTTATGATGGTTAGATTAGGGCATATTTAAATTAGCATACAGTATGACAGCATGTTTGCATTCGTTCATCTGTTTTGCATGCACTGGGCTCGGCGCATCATACTAACTGCATTGTACTTTCAATTTCAAAAGTTGAAGACATGATAGTTGTAACATTTCATATGCCATCTTAGAATAGCCGAGCCTGCTATAATTGCATTTTGCATGTGTTGCATTAGGCATTTCTGTATAGTCAGGATCATGCATGATTTCTAATGAAGTTTCTATTTTGGCTTGGAGTACCCGGTAAGCTTTATGCTTTAGCATCCTTACATGTGTGTGAGTGACTGCCATGAATAACATGCTTACCATGAGGCTATGTGCTTATATGATATATCTGCCTAAATGCCTGTGGGTGGAGGTTGGGTTGCTTAAAATTGGAATAAATCATCAAATGTTTCAAACCTACCTGCGGGTAGCAAACCATTTTCAAAAAGCGAACATGAAATGTTTTGTTCCAATTCAGGCGACTCAGTCTATACTTGTATGCTGTGCGCATCACATAGTAACCTAGGCTAATAACCGGAATAAGAACACAAAAAATTTTCAAAAATTGATATCATGGTTAGTAGAGGTCGGTCTATGACCGGGCGAGCGGGGGTGCTCACGAAGTGACCTTCCCCAATCGTACCCAAGTTCCCGAGCCGAGGCAACTTTGGTGATGACGGACACGTGGTCTTTTGGCACCGAGTCAGGGTTTCCTAAATTTCCCAAAATAAAATATTTAGGTGGCGACTCTGTATCTGGCAAAGCAGTCCATGTTTGGCACTTCTTTCAAAAATCTATTTTTCTCAAAACGATTTGCCGGATTTGGACTCTTTGGTTCAGATTTAGAACCGTGACTGACAAAAGTCGAGTCCGAGCTGTAGCGAGGTCCCCCGCGGGCTTGTTACAGTTTCTGGCGACTCCGCTGGGGATTAGAGAACTTGAATTGAACTCGTGATATCTTTTTTTGACTACACTTGTGTGATTCTTTGCATTGCATTTGCATTGGTGCGCCTAGGACACCGTGTTTGCCATCTGCTATTCCTGAACGGTTTGCCGGAGGCTTGTCTTGTCAAGGCATGACCATAAGGCTGACCGGTTGTGGGCTCTGCCAGTATGGGAACACAAACCCCGGTTTTACCGGGGCACCCTCTTTGACCATTCGACTTAGTGCATATTCGGATCCATAGTGACTATTCCAAACTAGAACAGGTTGCTTACCCGTTTATAGGTTGTTTGAAACCCCTGCGTGCGTAGTGAAACCCTAGTTCCTGACAAAATAGGACAGGGAAACCCTACCCCAACATAGGGGTGTTTTGGCTCTCACTTATCTGTTATGTGCTTTAGAGTGCGTCTCTACAGGAATGCATGTATCAGTGTATGAGTTTGGGCATCAGGCCTGCGGGCATCAGTTCAGTATATGAGTTTGGGTATCAGGCCTGTGGGCATCAGTTCAGTATACAAGTTTGAGCATCAGGCCTGCGGGCATCAGTTCAGTACATGAGTTTCGGTATCAAGCCTGCGGGCATCAGCTAGTATTCGAGAATTAGTTATCTGCGGATATCAGATTCTGTTTTAGGAGACAGTGATACAGGGATAATAATCAATGTTTGAGGACAGTGTGTATTCAGCTTATTGACTGTGTGTTCATTATGCCCGGCTGTGTGTCATGCATTTTATTTTAAGCTGTTATGCTGTCCGTTTATCTGTTTATTTATTTCCTTTTCGCTTTATTTATCTTTTGCTAGGTCAGTTTTAGCACAATTGCTTCCAACCCAGCAGGCATTCCCCAAGCACTTTGGACACGAGGTCGTCGACTCCATCGATCTGAGGATCTAATCGACGGACAGCCAGTGTTCCATTCTCTACCTCCCGTTACCAGAAGAAAGCCGAGGAAGCGCAGTGTGTCAGAACAGCGATTGTCAGAACAGTGGATTACTTCATCAGAGGACTGTAGGACTGAAATCTCAATTACTGCTATAGAAACAGACATACCAGTTAGACAGATGGATCAGCAACATACATCAGGGATGGAGGCCCTAATGCGCCAAATGCAGAAGAGCATGAGACAGATGCACGATGATGCCGCCCGTCAAGCGGAGTTCTCCAAACAGCAGGCCGCAATCATGGCCTAACAGGCCGAACTGATTACTAGACTGCAACAGCAGAATGAGGCATCTGCTTCACAACAAATTCCTCCTCCGGCAGGGGCTCCATTACCTGAGCAGACACCTGCCGTTCAGAACGCTCCTCCAAATATCCAGAATACTGTGCCGACTATCCAAAACTTACAAGAGGACACGAGTCTTCCAACAGGGCCAGCTCCGCCCCCGCTTCCACCACAACTGTCCAAGGTCCATGCACCCAATCGCCCCGACTCTCCCTTCGAGTTCGAGGTTGATCATACAGCTCTGAAATTGAGCAAACTGGAGAAGCTCTTCAAGAAATCCCAAGGGGTCAAGGCTATGCCGGATATCGGAGACGGATACACCGAGGAGGCCGTGACACTCCCCGATAGGTTCAAAATGCCACAAATCGACCGTTTTGACGGGACCGGCGACCCCATGGTCCATCTCCGACTGTTTGCAGACATCTTGCGGCCAATGGGCCTAACACGACCACAGAAGCTTTCATTATTCGGCCGAACCCTGTCAGGTGTGGCCTCCAACTGGTACGCAAAGTTACAAGATGAAGTGAAAAAGAATTGGGATGAAATGTCTGAGGCCTTTGTCGCACAATATTCGTACAACACTCAGATCGAGATCACAACCCGTGATCTCGAAACGACAAGGCAAGAGCCCAAGGAAACTTTCTCGGACTTCGTAATCCGATGGAGGGCAAAGGCGTCAATGATGACTTTAAGGCCCACTGACAAAGATCAAATCCGGATGATTGTGCGCAATCTCCACCCAAAGTTGATGCAGAGAATGATTGTAGTCCCCTTTCCTACTTTCGCAGATTTACATGAGATGGGGGTGCAAATCAAAGACGCAATGAGACAAGGTCTGTTTGACCACGATAGGGAGCAACCGAGGAGGACTTTCAACTGTAACAACAATGCGGGCCCGAGCGGCGCTGCAAATACAATAGCCTCGGAAGTCAGTGTGGTCACCACCATTCCCCCTCCCCTTCCAAGGCCCATGGCGGCCACACCTTTCTCCGGCGCGTCCGGAAGCAACACACAAACCAACAGATTCCAACCTCGGGGCCAAAGAACCTTCACCCCACTATACATGCCCCTGACCAAAGTTCTGGGGATATTGATCAGGAAAAACCATTTGAAACCCCTGGAGCCCAAGCCACTACCGAATCCACTCCCTCCCTCTTATGACTCATCGAAATACTGCGCTTATCACCAACAACACGGTCACGACACCGACCGTTGTTACAGATTGCGTCATGAGGTCTAGGATCTTATTGACAAACAGGTGATCGCACCTCCAGACAAACCCAATGTCACAACCAACCCTCTCCCACCACATAACCAACCTCCCCCTCCTAAAAGAATCAATCTTATCCAAATTGGGGTCGCATCTTACGATCACAGTATCTATATCACCCCATCCCACCTACCCAAGCCAGAGGTGCTCCTCCCCGATTGCACTGACTTCTTGTGCATGGTGGACATCTCCACAACCCAGCTAGAGCCAATGGTGGTGACCGTCGAAGACGGGGCAGGCCAGATTTTGGAGGAGAATGAGATTGCTGAATCTGGGACTGGACAGAGTTTTGCTAGGGGAGCCTATGATCCAAGCAAGTACATCCTATCAACAAGCCAGATTGGGCTGAGCTTAGAATTTCCCGAGACAGGAGAACTGTGCATGATCCTGGGGGATGGATCTGGGCTATGGGCAGATGATCTGACAACCGTAGAGGAGGACTTTGCCAACTTGCAATTTTTCGATGACCAGGAACTGGGGAATGCGTCAATCAACTGGTACGATCATGAGGGATCAGCAGAGGCCACTGGATGGCTCGAAGATCAACCAGATGCAGTGGGGGAAGCCCAACCAGAACAGAGCCCGGCAGGGGCAGAGATATCAGCTGTGGCCGGAATGGCCGAAAGTCAAATTGTATCGCCGGAGAGCGCCGGTGTTAAGAATTCCGCTCAAGACGTGGGCATTGTAGATATAGGAATTGTTAAACAACCAGCTACACTAATGTAGTTGGAACAAGAAAAGTTTGAGGCTGCTGAGAGAGCCAGGAAGGCAAAGGGCCCTGAGGGAAGTGAAAGTGCTGTGTGCACGAAGATAGACAATGCTGTGAGCATATGGACAGAGAGCACTGAGAGTGCGAGTGGACCGGAGCCAGACAGGTGTCTGTTGGCTGGCAGCGGAATGTGGTGGGAAGATGATGACTTATGTCTTGCTCACACCGATGAAGACTGGGGAAGTGGCCAGCCGGATGATACTTGGTACCTTGATGAGGTTGACCATATGACGAGAAGTGGGCGGTACTTCAAACCCCCACACCTGGACCAACCCGAGGCATCCAGGAAGGATAGAGAAGCGGAGAAACAGAAGGAGAAGCAGATTGAGGAGGAAGTTGTGCTGAAACAGTTAAAGAAGATACAAGCAGACATCTCCATCTGGGGACTGCTAATGGCATCACGAGTACATAGAGAAGCTGTTCTATCTGCTATGGACAAGTCCAAACTCTCCATAGACACCACGCCTGAACAGCTGGTTGGGCTGGTTTTTCCGGGAGGAGGTTCCCCGGCATTAACCTTTTTGGACAAGGAACTACCACCTGAGGGCACAAATCATAACAAGCCTCTCTATATTTCCGTTGAATGTAGAGATAAGTGGATACCGGTGGTACTTGTTGATACCGGGTTTGCTATTAATGTCTGCCCGACCAGAACGGCGTATGCAATCGGATTGAAGCCCGCGGACTTCGTCCCGACCACTCAAGTAATCAGAGCATACGACAATACTAGCAGAGAAGTGATGGGGACTGTTAAAGTTCAAACCAAGGTTGGTCCAGGACAACACAGCATTGAATTTCATATCTTGGACGTTCCCGCAACCTTTAACCTACTTTTGGGGCGACCATGGTTGCACCAGGTCAAAGCAGTCTCTTCCATTCTACATCAGATGCTGAAATACCCTCACGGGAAGGGGGTAGCAATCGTTTTTGGGAATTCATCAATCCATCCGCCGCCGGAAGTGTCCACACCTGTCTTGGAGATCGAGCACGGCACGGAGGATGTGTTTCTATCGGGGTTCACTTTGGCGGAGGCCCGAATTGTACAGAATGTCATGGCTGTGAATGAGGGTATGTACGTTAGTGCTCAATCTATTTACCTCATGAACAAGCTAAAACATACCCCTGGGATGGGATTAGGGAGAAGCGGCCGGAAGGGCGTCTCAGTGTTGGCCGAAGTGCCACACAACCCTCACACCTTTGGACTGGGTTATCTGCCTACCAAAGAGGACTGGGTGAGAAAAGGGAAAGAAATGGCCGGAAGGGCCAGAGCAAAGAAGGTCGGGAAGCTATTTGAGTTAATGCATAGGCCCATCTAGAGTATCCTAAATGGACGCTTTGTCCGGGAGGGGGAAGATTTTCGATTCTGCGGCTTCCCGGAGCCATGGCTAAACGCGGAGGGGAAGCGCGTGCCTGGTTTTGAAATCTTCTTCGACATACAATTATCTGGGGATGACGTTACCGAAGCGCAGACAGACCCACCAACTGAGGTTGAACAATGTGAAGCAGTGGAGCCTGAGAGCACAGAGCTTGAAATGGGGGTAGCACTGGCGTGTCTACTATCAGATCCTCCGATCGACCAAGAGTGCTTGGGGGATAACTCTTCGGTTTTTATGATTGGAGATGAAATGGCTGCGGGCTTTCCAGTGCCGATTTTGGATGCATCTATCGCACCTTCTCTCATCTGGCAATATGAAGAAGGCTTTTTATCTTTGATTCCACCGAATCTTGTGCATCGGAATCAAATTCCAGCTCGACTGAGTCTGAGTCCGGTATTCCTGGGGGTGATAACCCGGATGCCACAGTCCTGTCTAGGTCGTCATTTTCATTTTCTTTTGAGTCTGTTGTAACAGAGGAATCTGACAGCTTGGAAGTATTTAATGAGAATGATGTGGATGTGGTTTCTGAGTATTTTTCTGTGCCTTTGATTTATTGCTTAAATCAGGATTTTCAAAATTTTGATGAAAACGACGAGGAAGAAATTCCTCCGGTTTTAGAACGATTAATTTATCAAGAGCAGGAAAGATTTGTTAAACCTTTAATGGATGAAATCACTACTGTGAATGTTGGTACTGAGAAGGACCCGCGGCTGGTCCAGATCGGGTCCACGTTGTCTTCGGAGGAGCGCGAGCGCTTAGTCGCTTTATTAAAAGATTTCAAAGATGTTTTCGCGTGGTCCTACGAAGACATGCCTGGAATCGATCCTGAGATTGTACAGCACCGGATCCTTCTTGACCCCGAGGCCCGACCTATCAAGCAAAAACTCAGAAGGATCCGCCTGGACTGGGCCCTCAAGATTAAGGAAGAGGTCACCAAGTAAATTGACGCAGGCTTCCTGCTAGTATCAGAATACCCAACTTGGTTGGCCAACATTGTTCTAGTGCCAAAGAAGGATGGCAGAATTCGGGTCTGTGTAGACTTCAGAGATTTGAACAGGGCCAGTCCGAAGGACGACTTTCCCTTGCCACACATTGATGAATTGGTGGATTTCACGGCAGGACACGCCTTGCTTTCGTTTATGGATGGTTTTTCAGGCTATAATCAGATAGTGATGACACCCGAAGACCGGGAGAAGACTGCGTTCACTACCCCGTAGGGTACATATTGTTATAGAGTGATGCCATTCGGATTGAAAAATGCTGGAGCTACGTATCAACGGGCAGCAACTACAATATTGCATGATATGATCCATAAAGAGGTCGAGGTGTATGTGGATGACATGATTGTCAAGTCCAAAGATAGAGAGGGCCACTACACCGCCTTACAAAAATTCTTTCAAAGGATCAAAGAGTTTCGGCTCCGATTGAATCTCCAGAAATGCACGTTTGGTGTTACAGCAGGGAAGATGCTAGGGTTTCCGATTACACAAAGGGGCATCGAGGTCGACCCTTCCAAAATCAAGGCCATCTTAGAAATGCCACCACCAAGGACTGAAAAGGAGGTGCAAGGCTTTCTGGGTAAAGTGCAATTCATAAGACGGTTTATTTCTAAATTAACCTTGACTTGTGAACCACTTTTTGGTCTCCTGAAGAAAGGAAAGAAATTCCAATGGGACGGCCGATGTCAAGCAGCTTTTGAGCAGATCAAAGAGTATCTACAAAACCCGCCCGTGTTGTCACCACCAGAGCCGGGGAGACCGTTGATATTGTATCTTTCGGTAACTGAGACTACCATAGGCTGCATGCTCGCGCAGGAGTCAGAAGACAAAGTGGAAAGAGCCATCTACTATCTGAGCAAAAAGATGCTGGATTACGAGACCCGCTATACGCCGCTGGAGAAGGCTTGTTTGGCCTTGGTATGGGCAACCAGGAAGCTGCGGCACTACCTGTTAGCTCACTCTGTAATATTGGTTTCGCGATTGGATCCCATCAAATATCTTTTCGAGAAACCAGCACTTACAGGTAGGCTAGCTCGTTGGCTGCTGTTGCTCTCCGAATTTGATTTGAAGTATGTAACGCGCAAGTTAGTAAAAGGGAGAGCGGTAGCGGAGTTCCTTGCCGACCACCCGGTTGAGGGGGATGAAGCGGTTGAGTATCTATTCCCAGATGAAGCCATTCTGCACGTCGAAGATGAAACTTGGACGATGTACTTTGACGGAGCGTCAAACCAGTATGGGTATGGGATAGGGGTGTTGCTGATAGCGCCTGACGATTCCCGTATCCCTTTAGCATTCAAGCTTCGGTTCAAAGTCTCCAACAACGAAGCAGAGTATGAGGCATGTATTGCTGGCCTGGAAGCAGCCCTGGAACTAGGGGCAAGACGGTTGGACGTCATTGGGGACTCGAACCTTGTTGTGTCTCAAGCAAAAGGAGATTGGAAAGTCAAGGAGGAAAGGATGATAATTTACCACCAAACCTTGGATCTGCTAATTCCTCGGTTTGAGAAGCTAAATTTCACCCACCTTGTAAGAGAGAACAACAGGTTTGCAGATTCACTAGCAACTCTATCTTCCATGATAGACATCCCGTCCGGAGTCCGGATGCGTCCAGTCATTATCGATCAGAAGTTCGCGCCAGCATACGAGTCAATTTCCGCCATAGATGAGGTTCAAGACGGCAACCCCTGGTATTACGACATCTGGAACTTCTTGGAAAAGGAGACATATCCACTAGGGGCAAATGCCAAGGATAAGAGGGCTGTCAGAAGAATGGCTGCTCAGTTCATTATCTGCGGAGGAAAGCTGTACAAAAGGGGTCATCTGGGAATGCATAAGCTCTGTGTAGAAGCTGAAGAATCGAAACGCCTGATGGAAGCCATCCATGGGGGGGAGTGCGGTGCACACATGAATGGAGTAATGCTGGCCAGAAAGATCCTCAGACAGGGCTACTACTGGTCAACCATGGAGGAGGATTGTATTAGCTTTGTTCGGCGATGCCACAAGTGTCAAATTCATGCAAACCGCATGAACATCCCGCCGTCAAAACTGTACAACATGACTTCGCCGTGGCCTTTTTCAGTCTGGGGGATTGATGTGATCGGAGCTGTTACCCCGAAGGGGTCAAACGGGCATGAGTTTATCCTAGTAGCGATAGATTATTTCACAAAGTGGGTCGAGGCCCAATCATACGCGGTGTTGAAGGCGTCGCACGTCGCAAAGTTCATTAGAAACAACATCATCTGTCGCTACGGGGTGCCAAACGAGATAATTTCAGATAATGGTTCCCACTTCAAGAAAGAAGTGATAGACTTGTTAGAGAAATACAATGTGGCTTTCCATAAGTCATCTACATACCGGCCACAAACCAACGGAGCAGTTGAGGCCGCCAACAAGAATATCAAGCATATACTGCAGAAGATAGTGGGAACCTATCGGGATTGGCCAGACAAGCTGCCATTTGCTCTGTGGGGCTACAGGACTTCAATCAGAACTTCTACTGGAGCAACTCCATATTCATTGGTGTATGGAATGGAGGTTGTTCTACCCATTGAGATTGAGGTTCCGTTGTTACGAGTATTGGCTGAATGCCAGATAGCCGAAGCAGATTGGCAGCAAAGTAGATTCGAAGAACTCATGCTCTTTGATGAAAGAAGACTGAAAGCACTGTACCACATCCAAGACTATCAACGCAGAATTGCCCGGGATTTCAACAAGAAGGTTAAGTCCAGGAATCTGAAAGAAGGAGATTTGGTGCTTAAAGACAACCGAGCTCCCATCCACGACCCAAGGGGCAAGTTCAAACCCAATTGGACTGGTCCTTACATCATCAAAGCTATCTGGTCAGGTGGAGCTGTGGTTCTGATGGATCTAGATGGCTTGGAGTTCTCACAACCGATCAATATGGACAAGTTGAAGAAATACTATCCTTGAGAGGCTCGCTAGGCCGAAAACCCGAAAGGGCGACCTAGGCAAAAGTCAGGGCACAAAAAATTAGAAAATATAAAAACTGAGCTCGCAAGGTTGAAAACCCGCAAAGGGCGGCCTTGGCAAAAGTTAGAGCGCAAAAGGAGAGTGAAAATACTCGAATGAACCTTGGCCTGAACTACGTAAGGCTTGATTCCCATCTTTGGGATACGTAGGCAACTTCACCTTGAAGTTCAGCCATAAACTTTTCCCCGATCAACTCTGTCCATTTTGATCATCTCAGTCATCTTTATTCATCAGCATTTATCGCGATCTCCGGTACAGTGCTGTTCAGACTAGGGGCAACTTTCCGTTGCCGTGACGGTGCAAAGTTACTCAGACAAGGGGCAACTTTCTGTTGCTTTGCAGTGCCGCATTGTTCTTCAGACTAGGGGCAACTTTCCAGTTGCGGGGATCTGGGGTTGTGCGTCTCAGTGACAGATTTTCGGCGTGTCCGGTTCTGATCCACATCGAAAATAGTTTTGAAAAGTTTTAATAAAAGTTAACTTTGTTCAAATTAATCTTTTTACGACTAAGACCTTTTTTTGGACCAAAAGCGGAAAATTTTCAGTACCACAACCTTCAATTTCATTGATTTCAAAACTAAGTTCTCCTGCTCTTGCATACAATTGAGGTTGCTTTTTAGTACATTCATAAAGAAAACTTGAAAATGCTAAATAAGCAGAGCTGGACGAAGCATCTGATGCCAAGCTAGGCCCAACCTGTGCCTCCTCATTAAGCCAATCCAAGCACTCATCGGACAAAGTGCAACTGAAAGTGGAAGCAGGGGCCAGGAGCTCTCTAGTCCTCCATGCTGTGGCATATCGGGCAAGCTGTGCACCCCGGACCGGAAAAGCGGCTGGGTACTCAATCCCCTCCAGTGGGCAGGTCTGATCATGACCAAACTGACGCAGGAACCGGAACGAAAAATAGAATACGCAGTGGGTTAGACCAATCAATTGGATCCCAATCAGCCGGGACATACTATAGCTCATTGCCGGGAGGTTGAGCCAAGGGCAACGCCAAGCAATGCCGTCTGCGGACAAATTGCACATCCAATCAAACCACCACCTTTCGTCGAGAGCATTGACTAGGCGCTGTCGAAAGAAGTAGCCTCGAGTTGAATAGGTCGGGCAAGAGTCCACGATCTGCAACTTGTCCATTAACCATACCTAGGGGAGGGATGGAAAATGAGAGAATAAAGAACAGAGAGATGTACGATGAGAGAAAAGTAAGACAAGGGTTTTGTGAGAAAAACCGAGCCTGAGGGTCGAGTGACGTGAGCAAATATATATGTGAGGTCGGGTGGGAAACATTACCTACAGCAGCAGTGAACTCCCGACAAACCTAGTCGCCTCCCGACGATAGACAGAATCTAAACCCATTAGTTTCTCGGCCAAGGTCATGGCAATACAGCTCTTTCCTTCTCTCAAGCCTTGGGCGACTTCAATCAGGCGAATGCTAGCCCCGCCGAAGCCCGAGGAAAGCAGAAAGTGAGACAACAAACATAAGCAGAGGGCGTGTTGTCGGAAACCCTGCCAATAATGGTTGCTGCGGTCACTAGCGTCGGAAAAACGATGGATCAAGTCGAGGATGTCCAGTTCCCCACTGCAAATCAGAGACCGAGCGTCATGCGCCGTGAGCCCACACATCCGCCCTAAAGCCTGAGCATGGCCAAAACGGAGCTGGGGCAAGATCACTTCAGAGCATTCAGACTCCATCAAAACCTGAAAATCTTTGAAAGTGGGACACATCTCTTGGCCGCCAAAGCTAAAAACATGCGTCACTGGATTCCAGAAACTTGCCGCGGCATGGAGAAAAGGAAGCTGTAGCGGAGTACGGCTCAGCGTGAATAGTGCATTCAAGCCGAAACCCCGAAAATTCAGCTTTTCCGAGCCATCTAGAGAAGAGATCCAAGATGTGACATTTTCTGCGAGAAACGCCTCCATCTTTGTCTAAAACTAAGATGAAATGAATGTTCCCGAAGTTGAGGCTTTTATAGAGGGAAAAACAATATTCACGGGGACACGTGTCAAAAATCTGGTGGCTGCAGGACTAAGTGGCCGGCCGGCCACCTTTTCTGGCTGGCCAGCCATTTACTTTTTACAAAAATGGCCAGCCAGCTGTCTCTCTCCACAAAAATGGCCGGCCGGCTCCCAAAGGTGGCCGGCAGTGCTGCAGTGTATCTCCTTGGCCCTGTTTTACTCTTCGAGGGAAAGTTTCAAGCATTTCCATGCAACGGGAGACTCAAAGGCCTTCATCTCCCTCCGTTTCGGATGTGTTCCGGTGCCCAGATCGTCCGAAGTACACTCTGTTATTGCTGAGTTTTGATTATCGAGTTGTTGTTTTGATTATCGAGTTGTTTGTCGAGCGGACGTGTTTCGTGTTTTTGAGTCATTATTCTCTGTTTAAACAATCTTTGTTTAAAGTCTTGTTTATTTGCGTTGTCAACGTTGTTGCACTTTGCTTATCGAGTTGTAAACTTCCTAAGGTCCTGTTATATCTTAGTAAGTTGAGTTGCTTAGCTTGTTGCGTCGGTTCACTACCTGACTTAGTAATTACACAATGCACATTTCCATTCAATTTCATTTTTGTGCGAAACAAAATGATGCGATACGATGCTAAAAGTTTAAAATACAAACACCTTTTCAAAAGCTATTTCATTCCATCATGCTTTACAACAAACAAAGGTACAAGTTTTACAAAAAATAAAACTGCCTAACAATATGCAAAGTGCTACAAACTACTAGCAAAAAGAAAAATAAAGCAGGAAATAACAGCATCAATGTCCTCGAGAGCGGGAACGAGAAGCACTCCTCATCCTCTTCTGTGGGACAACCTCTGCACCATCATTATCATCTGGGTCGGAGCTGTCATCCTCAGGATCCCCCTCAGCCTCGCCTCTGTTCCCCGAACCAAAACCGGAGCCCCCCTCCTCAGCAGATATCTCTGACTGACGATCGGTAGCCTCCTCCTCCTCCTCAACATCCTCCTCCTCCTCGTCGGGCTCCACCTCCACAACGTGAGCCCTGCGTCTGCGGACAGGCCCTCCTCGAGCTCCGCGAAAAGGCCTAGATGGCCCAGCTCCTCGGAAAGGCCGGGATGACCCAGCCCCCTGAAAAGGCCCGGATGACCCAACTCCGTGAAATGGCCCAGATGGCTCAGCTCCCCAAGGAGGCCCAGATGGCCTGGCCTGCGGCTGACCGGACCATGGAGGCATCTGAAAACAAAGAGTTCAATTCAAATACATCAGTCCAAATATATACATCAGATGCAGATACAAGCAAATGCTACATGAAGTGGGTGCATGTAAATACAGTGTACAAGTGGGGTGTGTGTCAGATGTGCTCTACACACGTAGTCTATCGATGCAGTAAAAATCAGCATGTCGTCAGAAGTATGATAAATGCCAGAAAACTGAAGGGTACCTAAATGCCCACGACAGACAACTGTGCCTCCCTACGCAGGACCATGCCCTCGAGTGTGGCCACCAGTCCAACCACCTCCTCCATGTACCCTCGAGGTGGCTGCAAAAATGAGCTCATAATCATCAGTGAACAAAAGAATGTCTAAACATCTTAATGATGAATGAAAAACAGTGGAGCATACCAGCGGTGAGTCAGGATCAATGGCGTATCGATCACTCGGCATCGGAGGCTCTAGCGGGATCGGGGTCGGAGAAATAGCCCCATACTGCCACGCCATCAACTCAGTAGGCATATCTGGCCATCCAGGATGAGGATAAGTCGACGGAGTCGGAGGAACCGGTCTACTCCCACCTCTAGATGTACCAGCCCTGCTAGTAGAAGGGGCGTCTGCAACCCGAGCCCGAGCCTGGCCCGAGGATGACATACCGGCAGGCCTCATCATCGGGATACGAGCTCCCGTCAATGGAGGCATCAAATATATGTGACGGTAAGTGGCGTAGTCCCCCTCCTCAATATATAGTAAAGCATCACTACCCAGCATGGCGCCGACTACCTCCGAGTAAGAGAGCCTGTCAGCGGTCCGCATACTGATTGGGGGTACTCCGGGAGGATCCTGAGAAAGATACCCCCATACCTGGCGCAGAAAGCGTTCCCCCAGAAACCATGCCCTGCCAACCGGCCCTTCAAGCAGGACCCTATACTGGGAAATGTCCGACCCTCCGGTATACTGATGTCGGAGACCATCACCCAGGGGCGCCCAAGGCTGCCATGTGATCTGCGGATGACAAATGCATAAACCAATCAGAAATCGGAAATGTACAGAGCAAATCAAAGATAAAAATGAAAGGAACTGAAAATTCTGAAGTACCTCCGAATGCCGCACAGTGTCAAAGTACTGTCGCAGGTAAATGAGGGTCTCTCGGGGTCTCGGCCGGTGCGGGCCCTCGAACACCAATGAATATGGAGTCATGGGAGGGGCTGCCACCTCCAACTCTGGAGCTAATGATGGGAAGTATACATAGACCCATAGCTGAGAAAAACAGTGCAGAATGTAAGTACGAAATGCTGAGAACAGAATACAGACTGTAGAGTGCGCTGTGTGTGCAATGTACAAGTAATGAAGAGCAGAAATGTAAATCAAGGGGACAAAAAAGTACCTCCCAGGCTCTCCAGTAGCCGCCAAGTAAATCGCCCCGCCCGCGGGAGGTCGCGCTCATATAAAAGTAAAGGGTAGCCAGGCCGGCGCCCCCCCAGTCAAATCTTCTGACCTGTGATAGGTCGACCAGAGCGCTCAGCAGATATAACCCAACTGTGTTCCCTCTATCGGCGAACAGGGTAGTCCCGAAGAGGAACATAAGGAAACCACGGGCGTACTGCTCCGTCTCCTCGGGAGTCTCAGGCACCATCTCCGCCCGCCGGAAGTGGGAAGAGAACCAAGTGTATCGGACTCTCCCAGAAACCCTGTCAACAGGCGGGCGAGCCCCCAATAGGTATGTCCAAGCGGCCTCCCACTCGCCCATATCCTCATCATAGGGGATGGCCCAACCTCCTATGTCTAAGCCAGTCAACACAGCGAAGTCTAGAGGCGTCATGGTCATATCCCCGGTAGCAGAGAAATGAAAGGAGTTGGTGGTGTCCCACCATCTCTCTACCAAGGCTGCCATCAGTGTCCTCCTAGCAGGACAACGTGACAACCCAACGTAGAAGGGCCCGAACCCTGCCAAGTCTACTAAGTCTCGGACGCCCTCTGGGAGCTCAGCGTACCAGTCCCGCGCGATGGTGGAACCATACCCCCGCACACTGCGGGAACCAACCTGCATTCAGAATGAATACATGTGTCAATAATGAAATAAATGGGTTGTATGCCGATGAAATGAATGGGCTGTGTGCCGATGAGATGAAATGGGCTGTGTGCCGATGAGATGAAATGGGCTGTGTGCCGATGAGATGAAATGGGCTGTGTGCCGATGAAATAAATGGGTTGTGTGCCGATGAAATGAATGGGCTGTGTGCCGATGAGATGAAATGGGCTGTGTGCCGATGAGATGAAATGGGCTGTGTGCCGATGAGATGAACTGGGCTGTGTGCCAATGGAATGAAATGGGCTGTATGCTGATGAAGTGAAATAAGCTACATGCAAATTCTAATCTGGGCTGCGTGTTCAGAAAATTTAAAGTTTGGGCTGCGTGTTCAACTTTCTATCAGTGTGGGCTGCGTGTTCACTATTTAATCTGAGCTGCGTGTTCAGAAAATTTGAAGTTTGGGCTGCGTGTTCACTATTTAATCTGGGCTGCGTGTTCAGAAAATTTAAAGTTTGGGCTGCGTGTTCAACTTTCTATCAATGTGGGCTGCGTGTTCACTATTTAATCTGGGCTGCGTGTTCAGAAAATTTAAAGTTTGGGCTGCGTGTTCAACTTTCTATCAGTGTGGGCTGCGTGTTCACTATTTAATCTGGGCTGCGTGTTCAAAAAATTTGAAGTTTGGGCTGCGTGTTCAACTTTCTATCAGTGTGGGCTGCGTGTTCACTATTTAATCTGGGCTGCGTGTTCAGAAAATTTAAAGTTTGGGCTGCGTGTTCAAATTTCAACTACTGTGGGCTGCGTGTTCACTATTTAATCTAGGCTGCGTGTTCAGAAAATTTAAAGTTTGGGCTGCGTGTTCAACTTTCTATCAGTGTGGGCTACGTGTTCACTATCTAATCTGGGCTGTGTGTTCGACAAATCAGTGTTTGATCCGTGTGTTCGCCTCTTAACTAATGTGTACTGTGCGTTCGCAATTAATTAATGAGCCGAGTATTCAGAAATTCGAGTGTTGAAACTACATGTTCAGGATGCAAGCAAAGTACTATGTCATAAGCTAAACTGTGTGTTCAAACATGGCAAAGGTGCGAAATCTACGAAAAATACAGAAAATGAAGTAAATACCTCTCGGGCCTCATGAGAGAGGTGATTCTCCGGCTCTCGGAGAAGCAGATCCCCGGGTGCTCGGTCGTCAAAGCTAGTGAAGTGACGGAAAACGGCGCGCGGAAGAACATGTGCTGGAGGATTGTACCTCCCAGGAATAAAAGGTCGGGTCCTCGGGGGTAAGGTCATGGGATCAAAATCATCTCCGGCACTTGGAAAACCTCCGCCGTGGGGAGAATTACCCGCCATTTTCAGAAAACCTGCAAAGGGAGCAAAAATGAGCGAAAATGAGCCGAAATTGGAAAAAGTCAACAAAAGTCAACTCTCGGGAAACGAAAAAGTCAACAAAAGTCAACTCCCGAGAAAATCTTCCAAATATTGAGACAAACTTACCTCAAGTGGCGAAAATGCGAAAAGAAGCTCCGAAACCGAAATTTAATCGCTTCAAAGTGCTTGAAACTGAATATTTTTGCGAAAACAATTTGCGCGGGGCGTTGGAAAACGCGTGTGGAACTCAAATCTGAAGAAGAAAGTGGTATAGGAGGCAAGAAAGGAGAAGGTCTCGGCTGCCTTATATAGGCCCCAAGTCTTGGATTGAAGGAGCATCAAAAAGGAGGTGAAAAGACCAAACTGCCCTCGGATTTGGGCATATGGTCGGCCGGCCCTCTTTTCTAGCCGGCCAGCTAGTTGCTTTTTGGAAAACCGGCCGGCCAGCTATTTGCTTTTTGGAAAACCGGTTGGCCACCTCCCCCTTCTCATATAACCGGCCGGCCATGTCCCCCACAGGCTCACCTAGCTCCCTGCAAATTTTGAGGAAGATTGGAGTTCCCGGGACCTGAAAAAGTTCAAGAAAAGTACATTTCCGGTCGCGAAATTGCTCCGTCGGAACTTCGGCTTCAAGATCTGACATGTGTCTCATCATCATTCATCAAAATCAAAGTGTATCCTTTTTGAATGAATTGTAGCCTTTCCAGGAAGTGAATCGGAGGCCGTGATCGAGTCGCCTTCGCCGAAACACGTGTTTCCTTGCTCGTTGTTTCATAACAAACGGGCACCCGGATTTATGCTCGTTTTGCACTATCATGCACGTAACTTACATTCTCATGAGCATACTTGCATTGTGATGCACATTTCTCGATATTACCATACTTCTATGCTTGAGCATGCGTTGTCACGCATGTTCCACTCTTGCATTGCGATACATTCACTCACCGGCACTGCGTGTGTCAAACTTCCAAAATCACTTTGAATATATGTTGGTAGCATATTGTACTTGTTGCAATTTCTCTCTTTTGCAGGCACGATATTGTATGTACGGTTCATTTGAGGCTGGTGCAACCAGACGAATCGCGCAGGTATCGTATCTTCTCCGTGTGAGATGTGGCGGGGATTGAATAATCCTCCGCATTCTTAACTGCATGAAATGTAGTTGTTGCTTTGCATTCTTGCTTAAAACTGTTGCATCTATTTGCGAATATTTGCCTCATTACAGCTTGCTGCATTTGCATGATCATTGAGTTATGTTCGGCTTCTTGCATATTATTTGCACTTTGCCCCTGCCTGCGGGCACATTTCTGTTTATCTTGTATGTTTGTCTAAGTCTTCGGCCTTGTCAAAAATGGATTGTCTCTGGGCTTTGACATTCACTCCCGTCACTTATGACTTTCGAGTTCTGTCAAAGAGGGGCAACTGTCGACACCCCATTTTTGACCGACCTTGAGACTCAGACGTCACCAGTTGAGCACTTGGTGATATTGCATAGTGTGCTCGTTCAGAAGTTTCAGAGTTGCGGCCGTGAGCCCTGCCTCCGGACTTCCGAACCCTCTTTTGTACTTTGCCTCGGTTTGCGAACCAGGCTCAGTTTTCTTTGTTTCTTTTCCTGAGGGAAGGGAGAGGTCTCGTAGACCATCTCTCAATGTCCGTAGGCTACATTTGGTGGCCATAGGCCATTTTTCCCATTTCGGAGTCCGGTTTCCGGTTTTCGGAGCCGTCAGGCCGTGTGCCTTGGTTCGGGACCGCCTAACCATCTCCGTTTGTTCTGATTTTTGGAATACTTCCTTTTTTCTCCCTTTTGAGGGACACTGGGGTCTGAGAAACCCACTTCGTGGCCGAACGCCATTTCTGGTGCTTAGCAGCCCATTTTCGGGATCTCGAACTGCGCGTTTTGGTCCCCGAGCATTCGTTTTGCAACGGTTTTCGTTCATTTTTGGCAGGTACCTCTGTTTTATCACTAGGAAGGTCACTGAAGGGTGAGAGGCCAGTAATTGTTGCAGCAACCAGTTATACATCCTCCGACGCCCTCCGGCGCCCGTTTTTCGCACTTCCGGACTAATGTTGAACACCTTGGGCCCATTTTCTCGAACTTTGAACCACATATTTGTGATGTACACACATGAGAGGACCCTAAAAGTTGGTGGCTGGCCATTAATGTTACTTGACCCTTTTGACCCCCTCCTTCCGGGCTAATGTTGAACACCTTAGGCCCATTTTCTCGAACTTTGAACCACATATTTGTGATGTACACACATGAGAGGACCCTAAAAGTTGGTGGCCGGCCATTAATGTTACTTGACCCTTTTGACCCCCTCATTCCGGGCTAATGTTGAACCCCTTGGACCCACATTCTTGAACTTTGAACCACAGGGTTGTGTTGTACACACATAGGAGGACACCATCAGTTGGTGGCCGGCCACTAAATCAGATTGACCCTTTTGACCCCTAGCCGGCCGGCTAGGGGGTGTGGCCGGCCGGCCACATGCAGCAAAAGTAACAGGCCGGCCGAGTTCCTTGCACTGTGCACTTTACAGCTGTGGAGCTTTATCCCCCAGAAAATATCAATATCCGGGGGATATTTTGTGGGGGAAAGTTACCCTCCTTTTCCCCCACCTTTACACCCCCTTTTTGGCCCATATAACAAGCAAGCTATATCATATGTTGGGGTTAGAAAATTTGGTCTTTAAGCCTCAATACACATCTCACCCTCCATCTCTCTCATTTTCCTAAAAAGCTCCAAGTCCTACACCACCATTTACACTACAACACCAAGCTCTACCACCACCACTCCATTCCAAGAGCAAGGAGAGGAATTCCAGAAGCTAAGAGGCAACAAATTTGGCCCAAGAAGCAACAAAAGAATTGGTCTTCAAGGGTAAGTTGCAATTTCCCCTTTTTGGCCCTTTTCTTGGATCTTTTGCAAGTCATTCATGATTTTTGCTTTAAGCTCCGTCCATAACTGAAAGTGGCCTTATTTTGAGCTCATTTTCATGTCTCATTAAGGGCTCAACCCTGTTTGAGCCCTCCATATGCCACTTGCTTCAATACCCCTCGTAAATACCGTTTTCTTGCATGCTATTTTTGGCCCATGAGTAATCTGTTTTTGAGAATGATGTAATCTGTGAATGTGCTTATTTTGGGCCCTTATTCAACATTTTTGAAGGGCCCCTCACCATTTGATGCCTCCATGTTATACTTGCCTTTATACTCCCTTTTTCGTCCCATTTTTGCATGCCATGGCAGCCTATTGTGATTTTGTTTTTGGCCATTTTACAGTTCTGAAAAAGTGCTTATTTTGGTCCATTCTTCATGTTTTGTTTAGGGTCTTTCATGGTTTGGGACCTCCATAAGCCACTTCATGTTATATCTCACTTTTGGTCCGTTTCCTTGCATGTTTTGTTAGCCTACCATGTTTTGGTTTTTGGCCATTTTACAGTTCTAGAAATAGTCTTGTTTTGGCCCATTCTACATGTTTCATTAATGGTCTTTGGCCGTTTGTGGATTACTTTGCATACCTCATGTTATAGCCTCTTTTGAGCCTCATTTTGCATTGCATTTCTAGCATGTTTTTATACTGTTTTGGCCATTTTACAGTTCTGGAAATATGCTTATTTTTGGTCCCTCTTCAATGTTGTAGAAGGGAATTTTTCAGTTTGAGCATTGCATATACTACTTGCCTCTTTGGCCACCTTTTGGTCCGTTTTCTTGCATAAAAGCTTAGCCTTATCTATGTTTGTTTTTGAGGTTTTTACAGTTCTGTGAAAGTGCTTATTTTGGGCCCCTCTTCAATGTTGTTGAAGGGCCCGAACCTGTTCGAGGACAGTAGCTATGAGTTGCTTCTTAATCTCATGTTTATTCCCCATTTTTGCATGCTTGTTTTGCTCTGTTTTTGTCCACTGTTTGGCCATGCTATAAACTAGTAAAATTCTAATTTTGGGGCTGCCTTGATTCTGTCTTTACATTCCATGTCCATATTGTACACGCATTGCATAGCTATAGGCCATTTCGGGTGCCTAAATTCGTATTTCGGGACTATTCCATGCATTTGGTGTCATTTCGCCTCATTTCGGGACTGTTTTACCCCATATTTCATTGCTGAAAATCCATCACCATGTTTGCATATCATTTCCCATGCTATAGTTCGCATTTTTACATTGCCTCGGTTTGCGTGCCCGTGTGCACGCATTTCGAGGCACTTCATTTTCATCCATCGGCCTCCTATATGAGTGTGGATGAGGCTCACTCATGTTGGTATAAGTCCATATCACATTTTCATATCATTTGCATCGCGTATGCCATTGCCTCGGTTTGTGTGCCCGTGTGCACGCATTTCGAGGCACTTCATTTTCATCCATAGGCCTCTTATGTGAGTGCGGCTGAGGCTCTCTCATATTAGTATAAGTCCATATCACATTTTCATATCATTTGCATCGCGTATACCATTGCCTCGGTTTGCGTGCCCGTGTGCACGCATTTCGAGGCACTTCATTTTCATCCATCGGCCTCCTATATGAGTGTGGCTGAGGCTCACTCATGTTGGTATAAGTCCATATCACATTTCCATATCATTTGCATCGCGTATACCATTGCCTCGGTTTGCGAGCCCGTGTGCACGCATTTCGAGGCACTTCATTTTCATCCATCGGCATCCTATATGAGTGTGGCTGAGGCTCACTCATGTTGGTATAAGCCCATATCATGTTTTCATGTCATTTGCATCGCGTATGCCATTGCCTCGGTTTGCGTGCCCGTGTGCACGCATTTCGAGGCACTTCATTTTCATCCACCGGCATCCTATATGAGTGTGGCTGAGGCTCACTCATGTTGGTATAAGCCCATATCATGTTTTCCTATCTTAGATTGCATTCTGTCATTTTCTCAGTTTGCGTGCCCGTGTGCACGCATTTCGAGGCATCTCATTTTCATAGCATGGTGTATGTTAGGATTGCATCTTAGTTGCATGTCTTGCATATTGCATCGTGTTCGGAATAGGAGTTAGCTCGGGCACGGAAAACGAGGTATATTTCGTACTCCGAGTGACGGAATGTGTCTCAATTCCCCAGTCACCGACACTCCGGATTATCCATGATGGAGTTAGGTTTTAGCTATAGTTTCATGTGCATTCATTCTATATTGAGTTGTGCATTTCGACTCCTCGGCCATCATGCCTCGGTATGCGTGATTGGTGGCACGAGGATCGAGACATGCATATATTTGTGCAAATACATTGCTATGCCCCTTTCCTGCTCTCTGTTGCAGCAAAACGAAGAATCAGCAACTTTTTGGGGCTTGGCACGCATTTCAAGAACAGGTGTAAACAGAGGCTAATTGGGGCATTCCGGTGGATTTCCGCGCAAGACAACCCGGACATGCATCATCCATCAGAAGCAAGGCAGTCCCTGGCTTGCATGCCAGTTTTATTTATTTTCTTAGTTAATTTGTTAATTAATTAGGATTTTGTAATATTTCGGGACTGTAATATTCTTTTATTCGGGACTGTAATATTCGGACTGTATATTTATTTGGACCCTCTGCGCGAGGACACAACTGTAATAAGTGTGCGTGTGTATGTTGTATGTCTTCCAACCCCACGTCTTTCTCCCTTTTATTTACCTGCTTATGATGGTTAGATTAGGGCATATTTAAATTAGCATACAGTATGACAGCATGTTTGCATTCGTTCATCTGTTTTGCATGCACCGGGCTCGGCGCATCATACTAACTGCATTGTACTTTCAATTTCAAAAGTTGAAGACATGATAGTTGTAACATTTCATATGCCATCTTAGAATAGCCGAGCCTGCTATAATTGCATTTTGCATGTGTTGCATTAGGCATTTCTGTATAGTCAGGATCATGCATGATTTCTAATGAAGTTTCTATTTTGGCTTGGAGTACCCGGTAAGCTTTATGCTTTAGCATCCTTGCATGTGTGTGAGTGACTGCCATGAATAACATGCTTACCATGAGGCTATGTGCTTATATGATATATCTGCCTGAATGCCTGTGGGTGGAGGTTGGGTTGCTTAAAATTGGAATAAATCAATCACATAGTAACCTAGGCTAATAACCGGAATAAGAACACAAAAAATTTTCAAAAATTGATATCATGGTTAGTAGAGGTCGGTCTATGACCGGGCGAGCGGGGGTGCTCACGAAATGACCTTCCCCAATCGTACCCAAGTTCTCGAGCCGAGGCAACTTTGGTGATGACGGACACGTGGCCTTTTGGCACCGAGTCAGGGTTTCCTAAATTTCCCAAAATAAAATATTTAGGTGGCGACTCTGTATCTGGCAAAGCAGTCCATGTTTGGCACTTCTTTCAAAAATCTGTTTTTGTCAAAACGATTTGCCGGATTTGGACTCTTTGGTTTAGATTTAGAACCGTGACTGACAAAAGTCGAATCTGAGCTGTAGCGAGGTCCCCCGCGGGCTTGTTACAGCACAGCAGCGACGCCAGATAAAAAGACTACGGAAAAAGTCAATACGGTAGAACGCCCCAGCAGGAATGGGCAAGACAGACGGGCCAACAAAGAGGATCTAGACAAAAGGTGGCTAAGAGTTCGCACTGCCATTACTACAGTGTTCAAAAAACCAATCTATCGAATTCTCAGTGAGATACGAGACGAACCTTTTGTTCGATGACCAGCTAAGTTAGGAGAAGCACAGAAAGACTATGACCAGAGGTCCCGGTGCACCTTCCATGATGAAAAGGGACACCACACTGAAAATTGCATGCCGTTGAGGCAATATTTGGAGGAGTTAGTTGCGGCTAGGCATTTGGACCAGTACATAGAATGAGGAACACAGCCAGCCCCCCAGAACCATAACGTCCCAAACGGGATGCCGGTTGACGCTCCACCTCAAGGCGTAATTAACGTGATACATGGGATTTTCGAACCTAAGCGGATATGTGAGCTCAGGGAGATGATCAAAAAAGCTGAACGCTTAAGGGAGGTATTAAGTGCACAACCTGCCATAAAAAAGGGGAGAACATATGCCACAAATGTCATATCTTTTTCGGACAAAGATTTGGCAAGGATATACTACCCTCACAATGATGCATTGGTTGTCACTTTCCGCGTCAAGGATTTCGACGTCAAACGAATTTTGATTGACCAGGGAAACTCATGTGAGATAATATACAACGAAACCTTCAAACAACTGAAATTGGAGGACAAAAACATGGCGCCCGCAACATCTCCTATAATCGGATTCAACTCAATGCCAGAGTGGCCAGTGGGTAAGATAATCCTCCAAGTCAGACCAGGAAGTATGACGAAACAGGTGGAATTTTGGGTATTGAAAGTCCCTTCCACTTACAACATAATCCTGGGAAGGACATGGTTGCACGCTATGCGATCAGTAGCGTCAACCTACCATCAAGTATTACGGTTCCCCAACGAAGCCGAAGTAATTGAAGAGGTCTTGAAAGACCAAATTATGTCCAAACAGTGGTTCGTCATGGTAAACGGCAGCCGCGCTGCCAAAGGGTATGTACAAATAGTGGAAGAACCTGAGAGCAATGAATTGTTTGCGGATGTTGGCAAAGCCGCCGAACAGAAGGCAGTGAAAGACTTGGTACAGGTAAGGATAGATGAAAAAGACCCAGAAAAGTTCTTTTTGCTCGGCTCGTCATTGTCCAGAACGGAGAGAATAGAGGTTATGGAATTCTTAACCTCTAACATCGAAGTGTTCGCCTGAACATCGTATGACATGCCTGGCATTGACCCAAATTTCATCTGTCAACAACTGAACGTCCACCCAACTGCCAGGCCAGTTATGCAGCACACTCGCAGATCAGCACTCCACCATGCAGAGATAGTGGCGGAAGAAGTAGGCAACCTGTTGGAGGCAGGAGTTATTAGAGAAGTGCACTATCCCAAATGGATCTCCAATACCATAGTAATGCCAAAGAAAAACGGAATATGGCGTGTCTGTGTGGACTACAAAACAGTCAACGAGGCATGCCTAAAAGACAGCTTTCCCCTACCACGGGTAGACCAATTGGTAGACCTGACGGCAGGACACAATCGACTTAGCTTCCTTAATGCATACAGAGGCTATCATTAGATCGCTATGTATGAACTAGACCAGGAGGTCACATCCTTTACAACGCCTAGAGGATTGTACTGTTACAAGGTCATGCCCTTTGGCCTAAAGAACGCAGGAGCGACATTTCAACGGATGATCACCAAGATGTTCGAACCATTGTTAGGCAGAACAATGGAGGCTTACATCGACGACATGGTGGTCAAGAGCAAGGATGAGAAGGACCATCTCAGGGACCTAGATGAAATGTTCCAGATTCTGAAGAAGAACAAGTTGCGCCTAAATGCATCCAAGTGTGCGTTTGGCGTAGGATCAAGCAAATTCCTAGGCTTCCTGGTGACCAACCGAGGTATAGAGGCAGACCCTTCTCAGATCAAAGCTATCCAGGATCTAGAGAGGCCCAACACAGTAAAAGAAGTGCAGCATCTCACTGGCCTGGCAGCTGCACTCAACCGGTTCATAAGTCGGTCGTCAGACAAATGCCGACCATTTTTTCAAGCATTAAAAGCCAAGTTTGAGTGGGACGAAGAATGCGACCGCACCCTAAGAAGCTTGAAAGAATACATGTCTTCTCCACCGTTGCTAGTAACCCCAATACCTGGAGAAGAGCTCTTTTTGTACCTGGCAGTTTCACAGCACGCAGTTAGCGCGGTGTTGGTCAGAGCGGAAGGAATCCAACACCTGCCCATCTTTTATGTCAGTAAGGCATTGCTAGGCGCAGAAACCAGGTACTTGCCATTGGAAAAACTGGCCTTAGCCTTGATGATGGCATCAAGGAAGCTGTCGCATTACTTCCACGCCCACACTATAGTCGTCCTAACAGCTTTCCCATTAAAAGCTTTGTTTGCGAGGGCGAACTTTTCTGGGTGAATCTTGAATTGGGCGGTGGAATTGGGACAGTATGATATCAAGTTTTAACCCAGAACCGCAATAAAAAGCTCAAGCTCTAGTAGACTTTGTGGCAGAGTTCACGCCAGGAAGCCATCACATCTGCCCAGTTGACTTGACTGGTACAATCGAAATAGGGGCGAAAAGTGCTACAAGAAATGCGCAACCCCTAATACAGAATACTCAGCCACATCCCAAGGCATATTGGATTGAGGAAAGTGCAGAAAAGGCAAACCATGCTACGCCAAGCAAAGACTCATTAACAAGTAAAAACTTGGTACAATCAGATAGTAAGGGGCAAACAGTAAGCATGGACTTGGATGAAAATACCAGCAACACTCATGACCCCAAGGCATCATCTGATCCCTCCACTTGCTGGAAGCTATTCGTTGGAGAGATGTGCAAGCTCTTTGTAGATGGAGCATCTAACAAGCACGGTGCAGGACTTGTCATAGTCCTTATCTCACCAGATGGCCTAGTAGTGGAATAAGCAGTCAACCTAGGCTTCCCAGCATCAAACAATGAGGCAGAGTATGAAGCGCTCTTAGCAGGCCTAAAATTAGCACTTTTTATGCAGGCCACAGAACTAATGGTTTACAGCGACTCCCAGCTGGTAGTAAACCAAATTTCAGGCGACTACGAAGCAAATGATGAGAGGATGGCCAAGTATCACGAGTTAGTCAGAAAGGAGATCATGAAGTTCGAAGTAGTGCGGATAGAGCAGATTGGCAGAGAAGAAAACAGTAGAGCAGATGAATTAACAAGCTTTGCTTCGATGGCAGATACATCCATTTCACATCCACTACTGATCGACTTCTTACCAAGACCAAGCATTGAAGAACCCGAAGTAGCAGAGGTATGTTGTGCCGAACTAGGCCTATCATGGATGGACCCTATTATAATGTTCTTAAAAGACGGCGTCTTACCCGAAGAGAAGAAAGAGGCCAACAAAATAAGAGCAAAGTCACAACGATTTTGGCTCTCCCCATCTATGGCCTTGTACAAGAAATCCTTCATAGGACCTTACCTAAAGTGTGTTCATCCCAACAAAGTCGAAGCATTCTTGTTCGAGATACGCGAAGGCGTATGCGGAAGCCACCAAGGGGAAAGATCATTGGCTTACAGAGCAATCTTGCAGGGATATTGATGGCCTTACATGCAAGTAGATTCAGAGAAGTATGTCAAGAAGTGCGAGAAATGTCAGAAGTTCGCACACCAAATACATCAACCAGCCAGAGAGCTTCTACCATTAACTAGCCCATGGCCCTTCGCAATGTGGGGCTTGGACATTGTAGGACCACTTCCGACGGCACCCAGTAACAGAAAGTTCTTCCTTGTAGCAACAGACTACTTCACAAAGTGAGTGGAGGTAGAAGCACTAGCATCAATAAAGGAGAAAGATATGAAAAAGTTCGTCTGGCAGAATATCATCACTCGGTTCGGCATACCAAAAGCTCTAATATCTGACAACGACACTCAATTCAACGAAAAAATTTTTAGAGGCTTTTGTGAAGTATACAAGATAGAATTCTACGGCTCTACACCGGCATACCCCCAAGCAAATGGCCTGGCAGAAGCATCAAACAAAGTCGTCTTTGATGGATTGAAGAAAAGGTTAGCAAAGCAAAAGGAAAGTGGGCTGAAAAGCTTCCTCATGTTTTATGGGCTTATCGTACCACACCTCGGCGATCAACTAGAGAAGCCATAGCACTGGAGCTCGACCTTGCAGAAGAAAGAAGAGAAAGAGCACTGGTTTACATTGCCTCATACCAGCAAGAGTTATCCAGAAAATATAACAAGACAGTACATCCAAGGCAATTCAAGGTTGGAGATTGGGTGCTGCGCAAAGTTATGGGAAACACCCTGGTACCCGGAGATGGCAAGTTTGAGCCCAATTGGTAAGGACCTTACAAAGTGGTTGGAATAGCAGGAAAAGGGGAATACCACTTCGAAAACAAGGACAACAAAGCCATTCCCAGGCCATGGAACAGTGCCAATCTCAAACTATTTTATTTTTAGTTTTTCTTTAAACTTACTTATAATTTTTCCTTTCTCAATAAAACAAGTAGTTTCTTCTCAGCATAGTTGTTTCCTTCTGTAAAAAATTGTTTTAGCGAGCTAGGGGCATTGAAAGCATAGTTGGCCGAAATAACCAACTTTGAGCTCTCTTCAGCTAGGATTAGGATCTGGGCTGAAGAGGTTGGCTGGAAAAACCAACACTTCTCCTAAGCCAAGATAAGGATCGAGACTGCAGGACGTTTAGCAGGAATAACCAAACACTTCGCTCTAGGTTGGCAGGAATAACCAACTTTGAGCTCTCTTCAGCTAGGATTAGGATCTGGACTAAAGAAGTTGGCTGGAAAAACCAATACTTCTCCTAAGCCAAGATAAAGATCGAGGCTGCAGGACGTTTGGCAGGAATAACCAAACACTTCACTCTAGGTTGGCAGGAATAACCAACTTTGAGCTCTCTTCAGCTAGGATTAGGATCTGGGCTGAAGAGGTTGGCTGGAAAAACCAACACTTCTCCTAAGCCAAGATAAGGATCGAGGCTGCAGGACGTTTAGCAGGAATAACCAAACACTTCACTCTAGGTTGGCAGGAATAACCAACTTTGAGCTCTCTTCAGCTAGGATTAGGATCTGGGCTGAAGAGGTTGGCTGGAAAAACCAACATTTCTCCTAAGCCAAGATAAGGATCGAGGCTGCAGGATGTTTGGCATGAATAACCAAACACTTCGCTCTAGGTTGGCAGGAATAACTAACTTTGAGCTCTCTTCAGCTAGGATTAGGATCTGGGTTGAAGATGTTGGCTGGAAAAACCAACACTTCTCCTAAGCCAAGATAAGGATCGAGGCTGCAGGACATTTGGAAAGAATAACCAAACACTTCGCTCTAGGTTGGTAGGAATAACTAACTTTGAGCTCTCTTCAGTTAGGATTAGGATCAGGGTTGAAGAGGTTGGCTAGAAAAACCAACACTTCTCCTAAGCCAAGATAAGGATCGAGGCTGCAGGACGTTTGGCAGGAATAACCAAACACTTCGCTCTAGGTTGGCAGGAATAACCAACTTTGAGCTCTTTTCAGCTAGGATTAGGATCTGGGCTGAAGAGGTTGGCTGGAAAAACCAACACTTCTCCTAAGCCAAGATAAGGATCGAGGCTGCAAGACGTTTGTCAGGAATAACCAAACACTTCGCTCTAGGTTGGCAGGAATAACCAACTTTGAGCTCTCTTCAGTTAGGATTAGGATCCGGGCTGAAGAGGTTGGCTGGAAAAACCAGCACCTCTCTTAAGCCAAGATAAGGATCGAGGCTGCAGGACGTTTGGCAGGAATAACCAAACATTTCGCTCTAGGTTGGCAAGAATAACCAACTTTGAGCTCTCTTTAGCTAAGATCAGGATCTGGGCTGAAGAGGTTGATTGGAAAAACCAACACTTCTCCTAAGCCTAGGATAAGGATCTAGGCTGCAGGACGTTTGGTAGGAATAACCAAACATTTCGCTCTAGGTTGGCAGGAATAACCACCTTTGAGCTCTTTTCAGCTAAGATCAGGATCTGGGCTGAAGAGGTTGGCTGGAAAAACCAACATTTTGTACTCTCTAGCCAAGATAAGGATCTAGGCTGAAGAGTGGTTGGCTGGAAAAACCAACACTTAGTACTCCTCAGCCGAGATAAGGATCAAGGCCGCATAGTGGATTGGCTGGAAAAACCAACACTTAGTACTCTCCAGCCAAGATAAGGATCTAGGCTAAAGAGTGGTTGGATGGAAAAACCAACACTTAGTACTCCTCAGGCAAGATAAGGATCAAGGCTGAAGAGTAGTTGGCAGGTATAACCAGAGAGGTGCCAAGGATAAGACCGAGATAGGTATCTCGGCCAGAAAATGTTATACTGCATTCAGATTATAATTGGAAAGTAAATGCAAGTGTAAAAGTAAACCGAAACAACAGTTGAAACAAAAGAAGATTTCATTGATAATTCAAATCAGGTACAAAGATGGGGCCTTAGCCCGGCTATAGTTTCTTTCCAAAAGTAAAAAGAAGAAAATACAAGATTAAGCAAAGAGGTCGTCAAGATCCGCGTCCAAATCAACTCGAAGCTCGGTCTCAGCAGATAGCTCGGTCACGTTGCCTACCAAGACTTCCACCGGTGGCTCCACCCGAGTTGATTGAATAGCGGGATCATTGATGACGGTTGGGGCATTGTTGGGCTCAGATTCTTCTTTTCCTTCCCCTTCCTGAAGAAATTTTTGTTGAATAGCTGTAGCATACTGCACCATGTAGCTCGGTATGTAATGTGGGGAGGCTTTTGGAAGACCTTGGTCTCTGGACCATGACCGAGCTGTGCCATGGCCGCATTCCATCCACATTTGAACAAAATATCCTTCGCAGCTTCGCATTGCTTAATGTAGGTGGCTTTGCCCTCCTTATAATCGCGGTCTTCCGCGTTATCTGGCTTCTTCTCTAGCTTGGCGATCTCCGCATTTTTCTTTCCCTCGAGCTTGGCTAGCTCGCGTAGATATTTATCTTTCAGCACGGCTGCAGCCCTCTGCTTATCTACTTCGACCGAATTGACTAAGCCGGTGAGCCGGGCTACTTCGTTTTGCAGCTCGACCATCTTTTGTTGGGATTCTTTTAGCTCGGCCAATTTAGCATTGGCCTCTGCCACAGCCTGCCTCGTGGTCTTTCGAAGTTCCAACACGCGCATGTGAGCGATATGGTTCTTCTGTAAGGCCTGCAAAAGGAGAAAAACAATTTTGAGATGAATCAAGCGAAAAGATGTTGAAGTTTGGAGAAGGAAAATGAGAACATACCAACACCATTGATTTTGTTGCCGACCGAATGGCTTTCAGCTCGGTTAGGTGCTCGTGATGTTCCATATCGGCTGGAAGGTAGACGCTCTTGGCGAGATTAAAGGCCAGCGAATGGTCTTTTTCGGCTACTACTGAGTCGGAATCAGTGATAGCTCAGTTTTTGTAGGTGACCTTGGGCACCCATTCTGATGGAATAGCCCGGTCTGAATGCTCGGGTTGTGGACTTGGTGGTGTGGTTTGTGGAAGCATGGTTTCCTCCTCGTCAACAAGGCGTGGCTCGGTTGTGGAAGTCCGAGCATGATTGCTTGGCCTAGATGATGACAGCTAGGAGCTAGGAAGCGCTACCACAGCTTCGTTTGTCTGGCCGGCTGGAGGTACCTCGGCCTAGTTGGTTTCGGTGACAAGAGCTCTCACTGCTCTCTTTTTTGCCATCTTTTGTTCTACGGTCAACGAGATAAGATTGATTTGTGGGAGGGTTAGATCAGGTTCAGGAGAGGGCTCCAAGAGGAAGTCTGTCACCCTGGTCTTCCTCCTGCTGTTGTATCTGTAGGTTGGCTCGAAGTTGAGTAGCTTGGCCCAACTTCAATTTGGATATCTTGGTGCGGCACGAAGGGCGTCAAGATTGGGGTAGCTGTATGTAGACACCCCATTTTTGACCGTCCTCAAGACTTGGACGTCATCGTTGGAACACTCGATGATCATCCATGCTCGTGTTCGTTTTGAGTTCCCAGAGGCCTCGGTCGTGCGCCGTGCCTCAAGATCTCTCAACTTTCCTATTTTGTGCTTGGTTGTGGACCAAACACTTGTGTTCTGCTTCTGAGGGAAGAGGGTGGCTTGTTTGTCATCCCCTCAACCCACCGGCCAAGGCTTGAGGCCACCGGCCTTGTTTTACTTCCATCGGCCAAAATTATTGGCCGATCGGCACTTTATTTGGTCGGCCGGCCATTGTGTTGGTCGATCGACCATTTTTGTTGGCCGAACCCTGTTCATCTATTTTATGCAGATATTTTATGCCAGCTGACATAGCTGGCACCCACTATTGACCCCTTCCATACACGTGTATGGAGGGATTTGCCCCTTTGATTAGCTTCCTCAAGAAGCTTTGCTTTTGGTTCTCTATAAGAGAGAACCATCTCCTCCCTCTTTAAAGGTTCAGAAAAATTAGGTTAGAGAGTTTAGATATAGTTTTTTATCTATACTCCCTTCTTTGATCCTATTTTGTGCTCAAAAGTGTAGTATTGTCTTACTATTGCACACATACACACACTAGAACACCATCCTCTTGGAGCTGAGGTCTCTTGAGGTTGATTTCAAAATTCTTGGACTGGTTTAAGCTTGAAAAAGTTGTTGGAGTTGTGTTCTTGAAGGTGGTCTTCAAGGGTGAGCTTTTTTGCTTTTAATATCCCCTTCTTGCTTAAGCTTTTAGCCTATCTTGCATATTGTTTTAAGTTTTGACTATAACTGATAAAAGTTCTGATTTTGTGTGCTTTAGATCTTTGTTTAAGGTCATTTTGAGGTTTGGAGTTGTTTCCCCCCTCTTAGGCCTCGTTAGGCCTAGTTTTAGGCCATCTCTTTTGGCCCTTATTCTTTTCTTTGCATGACCTTTCTACCACTGAAATCCAGAGGATTTTCAGTGGTGGAAAGGTGGTTTTGGTGTCCTGAATAGAAGAGGGTCATCCCCTCTCCTTGTTGTCTTTAATACTTGCATAAATGGCTTATGTTTGTGGCATGTGTGCTTAGCTTGTTTTAGCCTCACTTCAGTATATATTAGGCTTTGTTTTTCTATGATATAGCATTGTTTTGATTTGGTTTAGACATATCATGCATGCTTCGTGTACTTGTCTAGTAATCCCATGATTTGGCCTAACATGCATCATGTTGTAACATGCCATTTTAACATGATTTTGGCTTAACTTCATGAAGCTTCTAATCTTATATTACCATGCTAGAGCTCTGATTTGAGTTGTTTCAACCATGTATGCCACGCTTAATATAGCCACCATGCATTTTAGCTTGTTAGCTTTGAGTGTCCAAGTCACTAGCATGCTTTACTTGGCTCATTTCAGTGATTTGGCATCGCTTGTTATGTTATTTCAGTCCATATAGTATGCTCATATGCTTACACTTGTAACTTCTTTAATGATTTAAAGAGTCGGTACGTTATGCTTCATAAATGTGTCATCATGTATGCCACTATGCTTAGGTATTTGGGATGCCATCTAAGTGGGTTTTTGGGCTCATTTTGACATGCCATAACTCTGTTTTTGGTTGCTTAAGTCATGCCATGTTTGGCTTTGGTAGGTGTAGTGTAACACCTCTTTTGTGGCCTTTGTTTGCTTCATGCTTTTGGTCCTTCGTTCAAGCATGTTTTGGCTTCATTCCTTGCATGTTTTAGGACCATCTTGACATGAGTTAGAACTGTTTTGGGTTATGTTTTCCATATGTTCTTTGTTTTGGGTAGCTTTGGTTCAAGTCCCTTGACTAGTCTTAGGCTTTAAACCTTAAGCATGCCATGCTTGACTTGTTTATGTGATTCGGCATCATTTCTAACATCATTTTAGAGCATGTAGTATTATTACGCTTGCATGCTTTTCACTCTTTTAAGTGTGCTTAAGAGTTGTGTCTTCATGCCTAGGTGATAGGCCAATTAGCATGCATGTTTGCATATGCTCTTGTCCCTCATTTCTTAGCATCTCGGCCACTGATTTGGACCTATTTGAGGGCTGTCCATCTTGGTTTAAGTCCATCCCCGTATGTTGTCGCATGCTTGCCTTGCATATTGTCGCATGCTCGTTGCATCTTTGATAAATTGCATGTTATAACATGTTAGTTCAATTGTGCCTTGTTGCGTACTTAGTCCATAATATGTTGTTGCATGTTCAGGTGGTATTGCATTTGGCATGCTTTTGTTAAGTAGCTTTGCATGTTTGCATATCTTGTCCCTTTTACATGTTATCACATGTTTGCCTTGCATGCTTGAATGTCCATGTTGCATTTTGCATACTTGTCTAAGTTGCATTGCATTTGGCATGCTTGTCACCATTAGCCTTGTATGGCATTGTCATTAACATGCTTATGTTGCATTGGGTTCGCATCATGCTTGATTTTCTCGTATGCTTGCTTGCATGTTTAGGTTGCATAGCATTGTATGTGCATCCTTTGCCTCTTGATCAACTATGATAGAGGTTGAGGGCCCTTGTAGGTTTTTGTGCATTTCATTTGATATTAATTGCACACTTGGCCTCTTTGGGCCATCATGCATTGAAATGCGTGATTGATGGCTCGAGAGCCGAAGACCATACTCCTTTGAGCTTTAAACATGATAAGGAGGGTGGTTATACAAATATTTCCTTGAAAATGCATTGCCATACTCTGTCTGTCCTCTGTTGCAGTAAAAACAGGATTCTGCAGGAATAGATGGTCAGTCGGCCATCTTCAGTGCCGGCTGGCTATACATCGTTAGCCGAGAGCCTCATACATGGTCGATGACCAGTTCCCATTGGCCGGTGGCGTTGCCTCTTGGTCGATGACCTCCCATAGTGCTCAGGGAGTGGTTCAGAAGCATCCTTAAGGCTTGTGCAGTTTTCAGAGGTGCAGAGCAGTGCAAAGAGAGGCAACATATGACATGGCGATGGATTTCTGAACGGAGCCGAGTAATCATGCATTTGTCCTTCTTCCCGAGGCTGCTTTACTGCTTTAGTAGCTTAATTAGTTTGTTTAATTAATTAAGTGTTGTGTAATAATTAATTAGCTCGTTAGATAGTTAATTAGTTAATTTGTATTATTCTTTTGGTCTCTCCCTTGAGAGAGTCATTTGTTGTAATAAGCGTGTGTGTGTGTGATGCATGTCTTCCAACCTCCATTTCTTTCTCCCTTTTATTTAAACCGCTTATGATGGTTAGTTCTAGGGCATGTTTCAATTAGCATACCTTATGCTATGCATGTTTACATCCATTCATCAGTATTGCATGCATCGGGCTCGGCGCATCATACTAACTGCATTGTATCTCAATTCCAAGTTGAATGCGTGTATCAAATTGTCGCATCTCATATGCCATTCTTAGGATAGCTGAGCCTATCTTAATTGCATTTTGTATGTGTTGCGTTAGCCATTGTTGACATAAACCAGGATCATGCATGATTACTAACTAGTTTCTTGTTTTGGCTCGGAGTAAACTGTGAGTGTTTATGCTTTAGCATCTTGCATGTATGTGAGTGTTAACATGACAGCATGCTTGCCATTAGGCTAATTGCTTATATGATATAACTGCCTGAATGCCTGTGGGTGAAGGTTGGATTGCTTGAATTGGGATAATTCATTGAAATCCGTGTTTTAGCCTACTTGCGAGTAGCAAACTTCAAACCATTTTTCAAATAAACGGATATGCGATGCTTTGTTCCAAATTAGGCGATTTAGTCTATACTTGTTTTGCTGTGCGCATCACGTAGTAAAGATTAGCTAATTAACCGGAATAAGAACGCATGTGTTTTCAAAAACTCGATATCATGTTTAGTACAGGCCGATCTTTGATCGGGCGAGCGGGGGTGCTTATAGATGACCTTCCCCGATCGTACCCAAGTTCTCGAGCCGAGGTAACTTTGGTGATGACAGACACGTGGCCATAGGCACGAGTCAGGGTTTCCTAAATTTTTCCAAAATAAAATATTTAGATGGTGACTTTGTATCTGGCAAAGCAGTCCATGTTTGACACTTTTTTCTTAAAAATTAGTTTTTCAAAATGATTTGCCAGATTTAGACTCTTTGGTGATTTATCGGTCTCGCATTGCACTTTACGGGATTAGATTCAAAACCGTGACATAATGAGTCCGAACTGTGGAAAAGCATAAGCCCTCGGGGCGCGTCCACACTGTACTGGGACTTGAGAAAGTTCAAATCTGCATAAAGGAAAAAGACAATGGTTAGGCCGGTTGAAAATGAATCAACAGCAAAAAAAGCACAAAATAAGCCGAGGTAATTATACCGGCAACTCCTTTGTTCTAGTTAATTCGGTCGCTTGGGATCTAGGCTTCATGGTCTTCAAAATTCCCAGAAACTCAGAAAAAATCGTCGTCATTGACGTCTTTATCTGGGGTCTTCTTTATTATCTTTTCGCTGCGGCGCTTTATTCTTAAATAATAAACCCAGTCGTCTTCATTTTGACCTAGAGAGTATTGGTGAAATATCTCGGCTAAACTGAGGTTGAGGCCAAGCCGACGGTTTAGCTCGGTAATGCCATTTACTATTCTGTATGAATTTGTGGACGCTGGGTTGGGCAAAGGTTTGTTTGTCTGAGGAATTCACAAAGAAGAGGCTGTACAGGGAATCGGAGTCCGATTTCTACAATTGAAAGAAGTTTGAAGGGAACGAAGCCCGTCTTTCTCCAGGGTATGGTGTCTAGCTCGGCTAAACTAAGATGGACGTCATCGGGGATATGGTAGTCCCTTCGAAACTCGGCCATAGCCCCTGATGAGTTTACTAGAAACCTATATTTACCCATGTGGTCTTAAGTTGTGAATAAATTAACTGAAGTGTTAGCTCGGTGCTGAGAAGATGTTGGATATCTCAGTTGGACGTGCAAGGAAGTGCTTGGCCAACCTAGTCAGTCTGCAAAGTGAAAAGGAAAAGTATTATGCACAGATCGTTGGACCGTGCTATAAGAAACCAATGCAAAATAAATGGAGGCCTAACTTGGCCACGTGGGATACTATCCGTCCTTAGCTCGGTTGGAGCGAAGGACGTTAGCTCAGTTCAGTAAAGCGAGAGCATCGTATCCTAGTTGATGCTTAGGGAGCAGCATTCTTAGTTCGGTTTTGACTAAGTTAGCTGGTTTGGCTCCTTATTAGCTCGGTCATTGGGGAAGCTTTTAGTTCGGGCGTGGAATAAAGAAAGGATCTAAGATTAGGCTTGGTCGATGGACAAGGATACGAATTCGGTCTAAAATGCACTTATGGCAAACCAGTTCTTATCTTGGTCGTGGTATAATGTTGGATCTAAAACGTCCCATTTCAGTTTGATTCGCAAATCCAGTGGGTGTGTTTACTGCTCGAAAGGTTCTTATTCGATATAAAGAAAACCATTTTGAAAGTGTTGTGAAAAAACACATATATACAAATGATACATGTTGCTAGTCTATACAAATGGAAAACAAAAGAGGACTGAGTTACTTACAATAAGAAGACGAGAGGAGGAAGATCGAGATCGCGAGGAAGAGCTTTACAGAAGCAGTATTGAGGAAAAATTGAAGGTGAACATGAGTGTCTTTGATTCAAAATGGAGGTTTTTCGAATAAAGCAAGAAAATGTGGGACTGTTCAAAAATTTTGGAGTACGAGGGCGGCGTTGACAGTTGTACTCAACCAGTCGAGGCCAGCCACGTGTCTATGGGAGAGCAAGCGATTCAGATGTACAACATGACTAAAAAGACATTTTTTGACCGAACCATTCGGTAGCTCGGCGGCATTTTATCTCGGTTGAAAGGCTAAAAGTTTTAGCTCGGCTGATAATAGGTAATCCCAATCATGCTGCGCAGATGGAATTAAGGGGCAATTGAGAGGGAAGTTTTTATGCGCACTAGGGCCGAGCTAGGCCAAGGCGCGGTAATGGGCTGTTCTTTGGGCCGCAGTAAAAAGGAAAGAGTAAAAGGACCTTGCGGTTAGCTCGGTCCAATTGTAGTGGTGGTTACCACGGTCGGTATGGTGATAATTAGTTCGGTCATGGTATTCAGAACTGAGGTATTTTGGCTTGTGGTGAACCTTGCTCTCGATAGCCTGGTCGGAGTTTACTACGGTTAGCTCGGTCTCGACAGACCATACCAAGATACAAGCAATGAAGAGAAGAACCAAACTAGTTGGAGCTCGATCATTTCAGCCGCTTTAGCATAGCTATGTTAGTTCGGTCGTGTTGTCATACTACCGAGGTAAAACCATCTTACTTGGTTTAAGTAGTGAGGGGGGTGTTGAAGGATAAGCATTATCTTTCAGGAGTGTGATTCCTAGGAGGACTCTACATGGAGGAATAAGAGTCCTACTAGGATTATGCCATGCGAAACCTATAAAAGCTCACAACATCACCTATGGAGAGGTAACATAACTTTGATTCTTGAATACACATAACTTTTGTCTATTTGTCTGTTTTGCTGACTTAGACATCGGAGAGGTATCCGGTACACACTCGCCGGCTAGCTTAGTTTGTATTTTCAGGGAGTAAAGTGACAGCGTTTAGAGGAGCGCAGACTTAGTTAACAGAATTATATGAGAACATTATTTCGTGTTCGTACAACTATATAAATTTATCATATTTATTTTTCAATATGCTTTTTAAAATCATAGCTTATCAACTATTTTCTTTAATAATAAATCAAAGAGTTATGATTATCAAACAAATTAAATTTGATGAGAGAATCTCGCTATTTTGATTAATAAAAAATTAATTAAGGCACCACCCCAATATAATTTATCTTTAAAACAAAACTGATTAATAACCTTAAAAATAAAAGAGGAACTTACGTATAGATTTTAATAGATGAATTTATTATCTAATAGGTTTTATGATAATTAATGATTTTTTTATCAAATGCTATTAAAAAAAATTAGTAATTGTTAATTTTCAACGACAATTTAAAAATTTATCACAAAAAATGTCGCTAATTATAAATTTTAGAGACAATTTAAAAAATCTTCATTTGTCACAGAAAAACGTTATTAATTGTAAGTTTTTGTAACAATTTATAAAAATTGTGATAAAAAAATTATTAATTATCAATTTTTAGCAATATATGTAAAAAAATTGTTATAAAAAATTATTTTTAGTGATAATTTTATTAGAACTTATTTTCAGTACGATTTGATAAAAGTCATGTTATAATACTTGTTGATAATTGATTCAAAATAAAATAAGACACGTGACAGCCGTTTCCTTGAAGTTTCTACGGTCCACACACAATTCCGTTCGCTGTCTTCTCCTTATATAATGGGCAAATTACATATACATCCCTCGAGGTTTGGCTAAATTACAGATACCTCCCTGAGGTTTAAGAAATTACGAATTCCTCCCTGAATGCTATATTTGCATAAGAAATTAGGGGGTAATTTGTTATGAAATATAAATCTCAGGGGGTAAATTGTTATGAAAATACAAATCTCAGGGGGCGGGATGTAATTTCTGAAACCTCAAGGGTATCTGTAATTTAACCAAACCTCGAGGGGTGTATATGTAATTTGCCCTTATATAATCCATATGCAGTACACGTTCCATGCATATTTGGTATCTATTTCTGTTATAAAAACAATCAAATTGGATTAAAATTGTCTTTTATGGGGAATAGTTAAAAAATCATATTTTTCTCAAAAAAAAATTTTTTAGTTATTTTTATAAAAAATAATCTGTATTTTTTTAAAAAAAAATTAGTGAAATATTTCTCTCTAACTTTGGGAGCTCCAATACGTTTTTTTAGTTAATATCTTTTGATGAAATTTTTCTGTGTCAGAATGAAATTTTTTTACCGATTTTTTTTTTTTATAAAAATTATTAAGGGATCCTAATTATTATAAAAATATTATATGTCATTTATCTTATAACATTTTAATATTAGAGACTTTAAAAAATCTTTTTTTTAATGTTTACTTTTTGGGTTCATGTAGTTTAGACAAATCTAAAAGGTAAATTTTGTATGAAATTTTTGATTTTTTTATTATAGACAAAAAAAAATAATTATTTTATAACTTTTCAGATCCATCTAATATTAAATTTTTGAAAAAATTCACAAAATTCAACAAAACAACTATTAAAAAACGGAAAAAATTATAAATCAATACATGTATTCAAAAATTATTTTAAATCAGTGATAAATTTTACTAATTTTGGTAATTAAATTTATATTTTTTTTTATAAATTTATAAATATTTTATGAAATTACCACTTATTTGTAATTTTTCTTAAAAAAAATAATTGCCAAACTCATTTCTAATTTCTTATTCTGTTATACAAATTGCATTCCATTCCATTTTAATGAACATTGTCACTTTTAAATAAAATAAAATAAATTCAAAAGCCTTCCATTTTTAATAATTATTACATTCAATAATCTCTAGATATTTTATTTATTTATTTATTTTTATTAAATCATCCAAAACTATTAAACACCTTCTCCTCGCTGAAAAACTATTTAACAATGTTTTTTATTTATCGACTTATTTAAGTTAATAAGTTAATAATTAGAATTACAACGTAAGCAGACGTCTCTATAAATGCAAATTTAAAACTTAACTAACCTTTTAAATATCCTCTCCATGATTATTTGGACAATTATCTCGGGCTCATTATTTATTTATAAAATTATTCAAAAATTTAAATTTATAAATACAAGCGCACATGTAGTATTATACATCTGTCTCTGTCTGTGCCTCTGTCTTTCTCTCACCGTAAACGCGCTCTCCCTCTTATAAAATTTTTTAAAAATCTCTCTCTTCACATGAACACATTGCTGGTTTCTTCGGAGACGACGAGGTGATCTGGTGGCAGAGATTTACACCGCTCAAGGTCAGTTTTCCGATCTGGGTTTCATTTCTAATCTCCAATTTTCTCTATTTCAATTCTGGGTTTCACATATTTTTTTTTGCTTTTTTTTTTTTTTCCTTCTATGAGCAACATTGGTTAGATGAAAACATGTTCGTTGTAAATTGACTATAATGTATTCTGATTTTGCAGGAATTCTATGTTCCTTGAGCTGTGTTCTCTGATTTTCTGTTGATAGAAACCATTTCAATGTCATTTGAATTAGTTTTGTGTTTGAACACATGCCCAATTAGCTTCTAGAGATTTCTCTTAACACCCAGATCTTAGATTCCTATATACATTTTCCCTGGAAAGTGGAAGAAAATCTGTGGGGTTTGATCTAAAATACTACCCATCTTTTCTTAAGGGAATTAGATTGTTTGAACTAGCTCAATTGTTTGAATTCATCTATTTCAATCTAACTCCTTTGTTTGAAATTCTTCGACAATGAGTGAATCAAAACTGAGCAAACCCTTGATACCATCATCTTCGTCGCAGAAGCTTCCTGATTTCAAGAAATCTGTCAAATTGAAGTATGTTAAACTGGGATACCATTACCTCATTACCCATGGAATGTACCTATGTTTAAGTCCTCTTATTGTTCTTATTGCGGCTCAGCTATCTACATTTTCCCTCCAAGATCTGTATGTTCTTTGGGACCATCTTCAGTTCAATCTAATATCTGTGATTCTATGCTCGACACTTCTGGTGTTCCTATCCACCCTTTACTTCGTTACTCGTCCTCGCCCAGTTTACCTCGTGAATTTCTCGTGCTATAAACCAGAAGATGCTCGTCAATGCACGAGGCAGATTTTCATGGAGAGGTCACGTTTGACAGGATCATTCAATGAAGAAAACCTCCAATTCCAACAGAAGATTCTAGAAAGGTCTGGTCTTGGTCAGACTACATACCTCCCTGATGCTGTTCTAAGAGTACCTCCTAATCCATGTATGGAAGAAGCAAGAAAAGAAGCTGAAGCTGTTATGTATGGTGCCATTGATGAGCTTTTGGCAAAAACCTCTCTGAAACCAAAAGACATTGGGATTTTGGTTGTGAATTGTAGCTTGTTCAATCCAACGCCCTCTCTTTCTGCAATGATTATAAACCATTATAAGCTTCGAGGGAACATTGTTAGCTACAATCTTGGTGGGATGGGTTGTAGTGCCGGTTTGATCTCGATTGATCTCGCTAAAGATCTTCTTCAAGTTCATCCCAATTCGCATGCTTTGGTAATCAGCATGGAAAATATTACTTTGAATTGGTACTTTGGGAATGAGAGATCAATGCTTGTTTCAAATTGCTTGTTTCGAATGGGAGGGGCAGCAATTCTGCTTTCGAACAAATGGTCTGACTGGCGTCGATCCAAGTACCAATTGGTTCACACTGTTCGGACCCACAAGGGTTCTGATGATAAATGCTTTTCATGTGTTTTTCAAAGGGAGGATCCAAATGGAAAGGTTGGAGTCTCGCTGTCAAAGGATCTGATGGCAGTCGCTGGAGATGCTTTGAAGACAAACATCACCACTTTGGGACCTCTTGTGCTTCCAATGTCCGAACAGTTGCTCTTCTTTGCCACATTGGTTGGCAAAAAACTTTTCAGGATGAAGATAAAGCCCTATATCCCCGATTTCAAATTGGCTTTTGAGCATTTCTGCATTCATGCTGGAGGAAGAGCCGTGTTGGACGAAATAGAGAAAAACTTGCAGCTTTCTGATTGGAATATGGAGCCTTCAAGGATGACACTATACCGATTTGGCAACACTTCAAGCAGTTCTCTTTGGTATGAATTGGCATATACAGAAGCCAAAGGGAGGGTGAAGAGGGGAGATAGAATGTGGCAGATAGCGTTTGGTTCCGGGTTTAAGTGTAACAGTGCGGTTTGGAAGGCTCTGAGGGCCATCGATCCGGCAAAAGAGAAAAACCCATGGATGGATGAGATTGACCAATTCCCCGTGGATGTTCCGAAAGTTGCTGCCATCTAAATTCTACTAATAGTTTCCCATCCATTAGAAATGGGATTTTGGTAATTGACTAGAATCCTGGTCTGGTGTTCTTCATTTTGGGATGGACAGCTAACTAGGAAAAGGGCATTTTTTTTGTCTTTTAATTCTCTGGTTTTTGGATCTTTCTATTTTGCTTTTGCTTCCAGTGTTTGTGGATGGTTCTCTCTACTTGTTTGGGATCTAGGAAACTGATGGGTGTTAATTTATGTTTGATGGTGTAATCTGGGGCTAGCCCAGGATTCATTTTATTCTTGTGAGAAGCTGAGGGACTTTGATCTGTGGTGGTCTAGGGATTTCATTAGAATTTGTTTTGAGCTTGGGGCCAAACTAAAGAGGCTGTGCTTCCAATGTTGACTTTTTTATGACTTGAAATTCATGAGCATTTGGCTGGGATTTATGTCTATTGATCTTGATGCATTTTCTCTTGTTTACATCTTTAATAGTTTTTTATTTTTTATTTTTTATTTTTTTTATTTCTCATCTTTTAGTTGAAGAGTTCTTTTTCTTTTTGTTATTAATTTTTTTCTTTTAGAACTGACAGAGAGTTATGTTGAACTGAAACAGAGGCACACCACACATGACCTGTCACTAGCTTCTCTTTTTCCTTTTGGTTTGTACATTTTGTGTGGTGGTCAGAGAGTCCTTTTTTGTTCACAAACACATTCAAAACAATGGAATCTATGAGAAAACTTGTAGAATCACTCGTGTGTGTCGTAATAGAAATCTAAATGGAGATTTCAAACAAAGTCTATTAGGAGCCAAACATGACAATCTGATTGTATTTTTTAACATAATCCTGAATTTCACAGTAAATATAAGAGACACTCATAAAGTTCTCAAAATCATCTTTAGGAACAAGTTACAATATAATTTCTCAAATTTTTAGGGTAGTTTAGGGTAGTCAAGGCTTTTACTTAGGGTACAAATTAGAGAAACAAACTAAAAAATTCAAAAAAAAAAAAATTCGAGGCTACAAATTACAATGGTTTCTCTTTATTTATATATTTTTTTTAGCCTGAACTGGCCATTTGTATCTCATACTTAGCCATGACAGGAGTGGTCTCCTTGTACCAGTATGTATTAGTTCCTTCACTACTTGTACAGTCTGAACTGTTGAGTATATTGAGCACATTCACCCCTACAGAATACAAATAATGGAATGGTTTGGGAGGAGGCTTCACCTCCACTCCTCCCTCCAACATTTTCACCACAGCACTCATAGGCGGCCTAGCCTCGGGCGAGTCCTGAACACACCACAAAGCCACCATAGCCATTCTCTCTCCTTTCTCTCTCTCATTCTCTTCGATTCCACACGACAATATCATTGCTCCCAACTCACCTTTCTCAAACTCATCCCAAACATATTTTGGGAACCAATCCATGCTCTCTTCTTCCTCGGCATGACCAACTCTGGCATTCCTCCTCCTCCCTACTATCTCAAACAAAAGCATACCAAAACTATAAACATCACATTTATGTGTTATCGAATAGTTCTTGAGAAGAAATTCTGGCGCAGAGTAACCAGGAGTCCCCCTATATCCGGTGGAAGACACATGGGTGTTGTCTCTATTGCAAAGCTTTGCCAATCCAAAATCAGCAACTTTGGGGAAAAAATTGGCATCTAACAGAACATTACCGGGCTTTATGTCATAGTGAATGATCCTCTGTTCACACTCTTCGTGTAGGTAAGTGATACCTTTTGCTGTCCCAATCGCGATTTCATGGAGCTTTACCCACTCAATTGCTTGTGTATCACTAAAAAGGTGTTTATCTAGTGATCCATTTTCCATGTACTCGTACACTAACGCGCTCATTATGTGATCGTAGCAAAATCCATATAACCTAACTAGATTTATATGGTATGTTCTTCCAATAGTACTCACCTCTGCCATGAATTGTTGCTCAGCTCCTCTATCTAAGCTCCTATTGAGGACCTTGACTGCGATTTGAACACCATTTGGAAATTGGCCTTTGTAAACAATCCCAAAACCTCCAGAACCCAACCTTGTGGAGTAATTAGTTGTGAAACTACATAGTTGTTGGGCTGTGAATCTAACCGGTCTGTCCTTCGCCAATTCTTGGAGGAACCTCTCCATTGTTGGCACATCGATTTCCCAAACTCGAACCACATTCAAGGTCGGTGGTGGTGGAGGAGCAACTCTTGCTTGTAGATCTGAAACAATTGCTCTTGTTGTCATCTTTGCGCAAGTCAAAGAGATAATGCCGATGATTACAAGTACTACCAGACCGACTATTATGCCTGTAAAAAAAAAAAAAAATGGAAATGGATAGTGAAGTAAATCATATTATTGTAATTTCTTTTTGGTAACTTATATTTCTAGTGAGCAAACTTACCTGCAACAGATGCCCCACCACCGTCTGCTGGTGGAGGGCTGGAGAAGGCCGGTGTAGACATCTCTGGGGGCATCAATAACACTTAAAAATTTAGATAAGTAAACATTGAAAGAAATCAAAGGCAACCATCGTTGGTGTAATAACAATAAATAAATAATGGACTCAAAATAAATAAATAATGAACCAACAACAATTACTCATCTTGCATCTAATGCCTATTGGCAGTAATTTTATTTGAGAAAATATTAGATGAATGAAAAATCAAGAAACTAATAAAAAATTAGTAAAAATTGTGCCCAGGGCAAGTGAGAACGGTGTCTAATGCAAGTCTCTGAAAGGTTTTTTAGTATCTCTCGGTTCAAGTTTCTTCCTGTGAGCTTAAACATAGCCCTTCAACTATGTGAAGTGGGGCTTCGGGTAAAAAGGAGGGGGTAAAGAAGTCTAAAACATGAGAATTGATCACAAAATTAGATACAATTCTCTCAAATAAGGTAGGTTTCATTTCTTTTACATCCAGAATTAATAAAAATTAAGGAGGTAGGTTTTAATTTAGAGATAATAAAAGAAACTTGGGCTGACTAAAATGGGACCAACAGAGATGTAATCAAAATTTGCGTAATTATCACCACGATTATCATATCCCTCAATCATTAGTAGAAAGTTTAGTCCTATTGAAAGCTTAATTTGAGTAAAAGATTCACATACCAATAATAGCCAAGTAAAGAGAGTGTGAGGATGACAACTTTTTGCTTTCACCAGATCACAAACTGAGTTACCTGACTTTTCTTGGTCTTTCTTCTTCCCTTTATCCCTGAGTGAATTGATAATAAATACCATATGAAAGAGATTACTAGGACGGTGAGAAGAAATTATGAGAAATTTGTATCCAAGGGCGGCAGTCAATAAATTTAAAAAAGAAGTTATTTATACAATTTGAATAGATATTAAATCAATGTATACTTTTCACTTTAAAATAAAATATTTATAAAAATAAATTTATTTATAAGAATGTCAAAATGTCAGATCATTCTTGTTAATTTTTTTTGTATAAATTTTATATTTAAGTAACATTTTTTATTATGAAGATCTATTACTAAAATAAGCAATTTAGAACCCTTGGGTGGTCGATGAAAGCAATGGCAAAAACAAATCAAAAAGATGACAAAATGGTTTCTTTCAAGACAGTTTTACAGCCCACCTTCCTCTTTCACAATCAATCAAAGAAACCGAAAAACCAGAGGCATTTAAATTTAAACAACCAAACAAAAAAAAACCAAAACAAATAACGCGTTTTCCATATTCAATAATTGGGTAAATTACCTTTTGCATCCTTACATTTTGTACCAAAATTCATTTTGACTTATGCACATAAAATTATGATAGTCAACATTCTGCACTTCTAGCCAAATCTCATATTTTTAGGTAGTCCACGTAGCCGAGGTTGTTAGCTGAGGTGCCATGTGGGTGGACCATAGTGCCGAGATATGGTGCAGTAATACCAGAATTCGAGATATTTGGATAGAAGATTAAAGTCCTAGATGACATCAAGCTACCTATTTGGATAGAGATGAGACTCTTGAGAAAGTTCATTTTAATTTGAATAGTATGAGTTGTGATAGATGCCATCCTTGTAAAGGATAGAGTCCCATGAAGAGTAAGATTTCTAGGGGAAGTTGGACACTAGGAGTGCAACTTTGGCGGGCTCAACCCGAGCAACCCAAACCCAGCCCAAATTTTTTTTAAGGCTTGGATAAGATATTTTCAAATTCGGTACTAGCTTGGGCAAAAATTCAGAAGCCCAAATTAAATTTGGGCGGGCTTGGGCAAAGACGTCAAACAACCCAAGCAACCCTCAGCCCGAATTATACATATATAGATATATAAAAATTTAAATATACATATAAATTATTAGTCATTACATAATATTAAAATAATTTAGATTATTAAATCATATTGAATATATATTATATATACAAATAACATAAAATCTTACTTTTTTTTATTTATTTTCACTCATAAATTGTAAGGACTACTATAGCGGCATCTCTCTTATATTATTTAAATGATTTATTTTGATAGTCTATAAAAAAAATGTAAATAGAGTCAAATTTAAATAATTTAATAATGTAGCTACACACACACACACAAAAAAAAAAAACTAAAATTCATTTACAATTCAGGCAATTCAAGCAACGCTGGCAATTCAGGTTTAACTTGCGTTGGGATTGGGCAAGCAATCTTGGGTTACTGTCACGACTCGCTCCTCGTACCCAAGGGTTAAGCATTGTGATAGTAAGTAACTGAAGTTATCTTTGGCCAATTCTTGAACAAATAAATAAACGCGAGCGGAAATAATATTTAAGTGAGGGTACCAAAATAATCATCGGAGCTTCTATTTTTATTGCAAAATTTATTGACCAAAAAGGCCGATATTTACATATAAAAATATCATAAAAGTGTTGTGTGTGTCTATTCCGCAGCCTCGCGTCTAAGACCTTCCAAAAGCTATTTTTGATCAATTGCATTGTTTCCTGAAAATTGGTAAACAACTATAAGCACATGACAGAGTAAGAAATATTATGCCAAGAGTATAAGGGACACAAAATAACCATGGATAGTTATGTAACTAAAATATTTAAAATAACTTAGGTCTCGTTTGGGAACAGACTAATTTAGTAACTTTTTGGCTATTTGGCTAAAATATGAGCTAAAAAAAACTAGTATGTTTGGGATGACTTTTTGGCTTTTTACGAAAAGATATGCAAAAAGTAGAGAGAAAAGAGAATTTTTGACTTTTTGGTATGGGTTGTTGGCTTTTTGGCTAATTAGTAACTTTTTGACTTTTTAGCTAAAAAAGAAAGTTCCCAAATGAGGCCTTAGTCTGAACAAATAACCATTTAAGTAGCAAAACTGAGATTATGTAAATAAATAATCATAATCACGGTACCGAACAAAACAGAACAGAGGTCACAGGAGTGACAGTCAGAACAGAGGTACGGATTCAAGAGGTGGCTCGTACAGATTATAGAGGTGGCTTTCACAATAGTGTAGCACTTATCTCCGCACAGCACTTTGCTCCGCACAAAACAGAGGTCAATAAATCCATGACAATAGAAGGCCACAAAGTGGTCAAACAGAAGCCAATAGTTATTTAAGTTCCCTAAGGCGTGGGACTCCCGTGGTAATACTTACAAAACATAATTGTTTATAAGGTCATTGTCAAATATTCTTTAAAATATAAACAAACATATCCATGGGTTTTATTTTAACAAATTGAGTTCAGAAATTAATCCATATAATTGAAATATTTATAAAACATAACTTGTATTAATATAATTAATAAAATATCACTTGTATAAAATAAATTATGATAAGTCAAAATATACGTAAAATATATTATGGTGAGTCAAGGTATAATATAACTCACCTTAACATTGACACTTACTATTTTCTTCTTATTTTTACTACCTTCTCACGGATGTTCCTTTGCTCTCCTTTTTCTCTCTATTTCCTTTTGCTTTCCCCCTCTTTTTTTTTTTTTTTTCCTTTTCTTTCCACATAGTTGATCACCTCCTCTCTATTTATAGGGAGGTAAAAGCCTCCTGAGCCAACACACGGCAGCTCAATCCTTCTCAGATTTGATCATGGATTCATACTTATCTTTAATAAATATTTAAGATAATTACACTTTGGCCCAATTTTTTAATATAAATATATAAATAAATTAATTCCTAATTAAATTACACTCTATTGTATACCAGCAGAAAATTAATTATTTATTTTACTACCACACCAATTATTATTATTATTATTATTATTATTATTATTATTATTATTATTATTATTATTATTATTATTATTATTATCAATATTATTATTTATTTACTCTTACTTATATATTTATTTATTTACTATCTTTAACTTTAATTTGGTCTAACTAGTATTATAATTCCATATTTTTGTTAATTTGGCCCCAAATAATAATTTTTAATTAATCTCATATTTGATAATCCAATGTCAAATTAGATTTTGTATTTTATTATTATTTATTTAATAATATATTATCACATTCAAGTAGAAAAGACATTGGCCTAGGTGGAGTAGATCTCAGCTCCTAGAAGACAAGATCTCGGCCTAGATGATTAAATCTGAGAAGACAATAGCTCAACCTAAATGAGCAGATCCTAGATCTAAAAGACAAGATCTCGGCTTAGATGATTAGGTCCGAGAAGATAAGAGCTCAGCCTGAGTGAGCAGATCCCAGATCTAGAAAACAAGATATCAGCTAGATGATTAGGTCTGAGAAGACAAGAGCTCAACGTAAGTGAGTAGATCGGAGATCCAGAAGACAAGATCTCGGCCTAGATGATTAGGTCCGAGAAGACAAGAGCTTAGCCTACGTGAGCAGATCCCAGATCCTAGAAAACACGATCTCGGGTTAGATGATTGGATCCGAGAAGACAAGAGCTCAGCCTAAGTGAGCAGATCCCAAATCTAGAAGACAAGATCTCAGCCTAGATGAGTAGGTCCAAGAAGACAAGAGCTCAACCTAAGTAAGCAGATCCCGGATCCAAAAGACATGATCTCGGCCTAGATGATTAGGTCCGAGGAGACAAGAGCTCAACCTACGTGAGCAGATCCTAGATCCAGAAGACAAGATCTCATCCTAGATGAGTAGGTCCAAGAAGACAAGAGGTCAGCCTAAGTAAGTAGATCCTAGATCCCAGATCTTACAAGACAAGATCTCGGCCTAGATGCGTAAGTCCGAGAAGACAAGAGTTCGATCTAGGTGAACAATTTTGAAAAGATTAGAACTTACCAGAGGCGAACATAGTTAGGATAAAACAAAGCTTACTTGAGATTAGAAGATCTTCGCGGTAAAAGATTGTTGAGGCCGTGGAATGTGGCTTGACGAAATTTGGAGCTCGGCACTAATGGTGTCAATAACCTTAGCAGAAGTATTAATAAAATATTGGTATTGACTTTGTTCATTACAAAATGTTGTTGAAATTTGTGCGATAAGACTAAACAGTCTTATGACGATGTTCCTATGGTGAATATAACGAATAACTTAGACTTGCCATGATTGTAGAGTTGAACTAAGTTTGCGATGTTTCGGTATAAAATATAACGAATAACTTAGACTTGCCATAATGGTAGAGTTGAATTAAGTTTGCAATATTTCGGCATGAAATATGACGAATAACTTAGACTTGCCACGATGGTAGGGCTGGCCAACAAACCTACCCGCCCGCACAAACCGCCCGACCCTACCCTACCCGCAGTGCTTTGGGCGATTTCGATGTAGGTAGGCGGGCGGGTGCGGGTCAAGAAATTCGCAAAAGATCGGGTTCGGGTCGAACCCGACCAGCCCGCAACCCGCATCTTTTCTCTTTTTTTTTTTTTAAAAGAAAAAATAACTAGTTATTATTATTATTTTTTGCATTTTGGATGGATGGAGATAACTAGTTATTATTTTTATTTTTACATTTTGGATGAAAGTAAAATTTATTATATGGGCACTTATATACATTATCATGATCTAATGATATTTAAATTAGTGTTACTAGTTTGACTTTTATTTATATATATAAAAAAAAATCATTATATTCCATTAGTCTAGTAGACACAGTTAAATATGATATTTTGAATTGTCATTCTATTATCACATTATTGCATATTAAAAACTAAACAGTGAAGATTAATCCACTATTAAAATTAGTGTTACTAGTTTGACTTTTAAGGGTTTGTTTTTGCATATTTAAATTAGTGTTACTAGTTTGACTTTTAAGGGTTTGTTTTTGCAAGCTAAGGAGGAAGATTAATTACTATCCTCAAGCATGGTTCCATATCATCTTATCTAACATGTGGACTATTTATTATGATCATGAATTGTATATCTTGTAATTTAATTTATAACTCTTCTAAAAATAAAAAATAAAAGTGTTTAGAAAGTAACAAAAAATGTCAAATTTGCTTAAGTTAAATAAAAAAAAAAAAAAAAAACTAAACCGCAAACCGAACCGCATCGCGGGCGGTTGCGGGTCCATTTTTCCCGAACCGCATAAGTGCGGGTCGGGTCGGTTTTGACCCGCACCAGGCCAAAACCGACCCGCGAGCAGCCCTACACGATCGTAAAGTTGAATTAAGTTTGCGATAATTGGGCATGAAACATGACAAATAATTTAGACTTGCCACAATGGTTGAGTTGAATTAAGTTTGCGATGTTTCGGCATGAAACATGACAAATAACTTGGACTTGCCACGATGGTATAGTTGAACTAAGTTTGTGATGTTTCGACATAAAACATGATGAATAACTTAAACTTGGACTTGCCACAATGGTAGAGTTAAACTAAGTTTGCGATGTTTCGACATGAAACATGACGAATAATTTAGATTTGCCATGATGGTAGAGTTGATTACTGGGAAGGTGAGAAGAAATTATGAGAAATTTGTATCCAACGGCGGTAGTCAATAAATTTAAAAAAAGAAGTTATCTAAACAATCTGAATAGATATTAAATCAATGGGGGTATTTGGGAACCCAAGTTTGAGGCTAAAATAGCCTCAAACACTAAAAAAGCCAAATAGTCTCAAATACCATAAACCAATAATTTATATTAAAAAAAAAAAAGGCAACTGGGCAGTTTCAGCAGCCTACACTCTCACGTTGACAGTGTAGGGACAGTGTAGCCCCAGCTTAGTCCCACACATAGTAAATGACACTTTTGCCCCTTTAGAACAATTTTGAAAAAAATGAGGTTAGGGATAAATTTATCATTTCAGTCTCAAATATCATTTCAAACACATTTTTCAATACAACAACTCAAATAAAAATTCATTCTATCTTTCCAAACACAAAAATTAAAATACCTACTAAAATAATCAAAAAGCCAAAAAACTTAAAAAATAGCCACTTCTCAAACACCCACAATGTATACTTTTCACTTTAAAATAAAATATTTATAAAAATAAATTTATTTATAAGAATGTCAAAATGTCATATCATTCTTGTTAAATTTTTTTGTATAAATTTTATATTTAAATAACATTTTTTATTATGAAGATCTATTACTAAAATAAGCAATTTACCCTTGCGTGGCCGATGAAAGCAATGGCAAAACACATTAATAAGATGACAAAATGGTTTCTTTCAAGACAGTTTTACAACCCACCTAAATTAATCAAAGAAACCGAAAAACCAGAGGCATTTAAATTTAAACAACCAAAGAAAAAAAGAAACAATAAATAAATAAATAACGCATTTTCCTTATTCAATAATTGGATAAATTAGTCTTTGCACCTTTATATTTTGCACCAAAATTCATTTTGACTCATACACATGAAATCATAATAGTCAACTCTCTACACTTTTGGTCAAATCCCACTTTCCTCTTTGCATATAAAATTATGATAATCAATCTCCTGTACTTGTGGTAAAATCTCACTTTGGTCCCCCCTTTCTGTTACTCAATTATTTAAATCTTTAACAGAATCTAATCTTGTGATAAGAATGCCAATACGACATGAGAATAAGAAAGGAAAATCATCTACATTTTTCACCAATACAAACTTTATCCAAAAATTTACATCAACATAATTGTATTAGACTAAACAAAATACAGATTGTGAACAATTAAGAAGATGAACTAGGGTTTTGTATAAATTAGAATCACGAAACTCTGTTTTTTCACAATAACACAATTTTCTATCTATTCATCTTTATTTTTCTTTAATTTCTTTGTTGCATTTTTTTTATTTCAAAAACTCTACTTTTTTATATTTTCGTCTCAATTTTTACCATATATATATATATATATATATATATATTGTATTATATAACTTTCACGTGCTTATCACGTAGAACAAAGTGTATTAGTGGAAAACATAAATAATTCTCATCTTTTACCCTTATTTCATAATCACATTTTTATCATAAGATTGTATTTTATTAAAAATTTTAAAATGAAGTAACAGAAGAGAAATATTGACACTTGTGTAAGGACTAAAGTGAAATTTGAGTAAAAGTGTTGGGGTTGACTATCATAATTTCATGTGTAGGAACTAAAGTGAGATTTGACCAAAAGTGCAAGAGATTGACTACCATAATTTTATGTATAAGGACCAAAATGAGATTTGGTACAAAGTGTAAAGATGTAAAGTGTAATTTACCCTCAATAATTCAATGAATACAGAACTAATACCAAATCAATTACACAAGATATAAGTAGTGTAATTGTATCTTTTATAATGGTCTTGCCATTAATATGTATGATTAAAAAAAAAATTTAGGTGATTGGTTTTGTAATTAATTTTTTTTTAAGATGATTTTTTTTTACCAATAGATCCTAATAGTTGGACTTAATTTTCATCAAGTCCTACTGAAAATAAGTCTTGGTAAAATTGTCGCTAAAAATAATTTTTTGTAACAAATTTTTATATATGTCGCTAAAAATTGACAATTAGTGACTTTTTTTGTCATGATTTTTATAAATTTTAGCTAAAATTTACAATTAGTGACATTTTTTTATAACAAATTTTTTCTATAGGACCTATTAGACAATAAGTCTACTTATTAGGACCTACACGCAAGTATTTTTTTTTTTTTCCTCTCGTTCGGATGAAATTTTCTTTCCTATTTTGATGCAGCTTGCATATTTGTAATGGGACCTGCTTTCCAAAATCTAAATAATATACACAAATTTTTTTTATAGCATTTGTCATAAAAAAAAAAAAAAATTTATTTCAAAAAATTACAGTTGTTATTTATTTATTTATTTATTTTTGTAACAAATGTGGGAGGACTAAAATAAATAAGAATAAGAAGATACATGAGATGAGAGAACTAAAACAAATATAAGGAAGGGATATTTATCAATAAATTTAATCTCACTAATAAGTACTATAATTAGTTTTAAATTTTTTCTATCGATCTATTAAGTCTTATTAGTAGAGAGTTTCTTTCTGTGTGATCTTATTTTTTATTTTGGTAGTATTTTGGTAGGCAATTATACCCTTTTATTAATGTGACAGGTATGATGTGTTAATTTATTGTGCACTACAACAAAAAAGGTCTATGGTGACGAAAACGTGTGACGAAAAAATATTTAGTCTCCAAATATGCATGTTTTAGTGATGAAAATAAGATTTCGCCTCCAATTATATTATTTTCAGAGACGAAAACCAAATTTCATCACCAAATGCTTAAAATCAAATAAAACAATAGGTGACGAAAATTTTATTCGTCTCTAAATTTTATTTTTCGTCACAAAACAATTTCCCGCCCTTGGAAAATTTGGTGAAAGATTTGGCGCCATTTTGGAGACGAAATTTGTCGTCACCATTGTAAAAAATTTTAGAGAGGAAATAATTTCGTCTCCAAATGTATTATTTTTAGAGAGGAAAACCAAATTTCGTCACCAAATGCTTAAAATCAATAAAACATACAAGAAATCTAGGCTATTGTGACAAAATTTGGTGACGAAATTTTTTGTCTTAAAATTTAATCCAAAGATGATGAAATATTAATTTTGTCGTTTGTTTTAATTTTTCTCAAAAGTATAGGAGACGAAAACAAAATTTCGTGTGCAAAAATGAGGCGCCAATTTCATTTGCATTGGCGCGAATTATTTTAGCTCATTGGAGACAAACATTTTTGTCACAAAATATAATTTTTTTTGTGACGAACATAATTCGTCGCCAATAAATTCCATACCTATTAAACGATGTTGTTGCATATTTCCATTTATTAGGCGACAAATATATTTTTGTCTGCGAAGGATAAGTTATGGAAGACGAAAATATTTCATCACCAATAAACACTCCATCATGCAGACAATGTCATTTCATCTTTCTATTAAATATGGGACAAATATATTTTTGTTTCAGAAGAATAAGTTGTGGGAGACGAAAATATTTCGTCACTAATAAATTCTAATTGATTGCGTGACGAATATATTTTTCGTCTCATAAGGTTAAGTTGTGGAAGACAAAAATATTTCATCACCAATAATAAATTCTTTGTTCTAGTATTGAAGGATACAAAAATATTTTACCACTAATCATTTTTCTTTATTAAAATGCCGTGGTTTTGTGTTTCAAAGCATTGGAACTGTGACCTCGAGAGATACACTCTGATGCTTATCACTCATTTTCATGTACAAGGACCTTGAAGTCGTGACCCAAGAAAACACTTTCTACAAACCCTCATTTCTCTCGTGCACTTGAGTCTACTTTTCTCTCACAAGTATTGAAGTCGCGACTCAAGAAGACACTCTGTAAACCATTTCTTCTATTTCGCGCTAAAGCCCCTCTATTCTATCTCACACTTAAGCCCTTCGTGCATGCCAGCATTGAAGCTATTATCCAAGAAGGCACCCTATGCAAACCCACTATTCTTTCTCACAGTAAAGGCCCCTCTTGCACGCAAGTAATTTTTCTCATTGTCTGAACCAACTCTACCCTTTCCGTCTAGAGCACCCATTTAGAAAAATTGAAGGTCAAAACCTCTCTCCACCAAAAAAAAAAAAAAAAAAAGATAATTAATGTAGTTATTTTTTCGTGAGAAAAAATATAGAGAAACAAATAATAAAAAATTTGTAATTTTCAAAATTAATAGAAAACTTTACCTTGTTTAGTATGGAGTTTTCAATAATTAATTTTTAAAATTTGGTGATAAAATTTATTTTCGTTTTAGAACGTAACCCAAACATGACCAAATATTACTTTTGTCGTTTCTTTTAATTCTTCTCAAAATTATAGGAGACGAAAAAATAAATTCGTCGGAAAAAAAGAGGCGCCAATTTTTTTCTTGTTGGCGCCAATTATTTTAGCTCATTGGAGACGAACATTTTTGTCACAAAATTTAAAGTTTTTTGCGACAAAAGGAATTCGTCACCAATAAATTCCAAACTTATTAGACGATGTCATTTCATTTTCTTATTTATTTGGTGACAAATATATTTTTTGTCTAGGAAGGATAAGTTATGGGAGACAAAAATATTTCGTCACCAATAAACTCTTCATGCTCATTTTATCTTTCCGTTAATTAGGCGACAAATATATTTTTGTCTCGGAAGGATATGTTTTGGGAGACGAAAATATTTCGTCACTAATAAATTCTCCATGTGTCGTATTGCATTTTGATTGATTGCGCGATGAATATATTTTCGTCTCATAAGGTTAAGTTGAAGGAGACAAAAATATTTCATCACCAATAAATTCTCCATCCCCACACAACGTTGTTTTTGTATTTTTGTTGATTAGCCAACGAACATATGAGTTTAAGATGAAAATATTTTATCAGTAATTATTTCTCTTTATTAAAATATCGTCAGAAACTAAGAGACACTCTCACCTTAATCACTTACTTTCACACACACACAAATACTAAAGTCATGACACGAAAAGACACCCTCTACAAACCCTCATTTCTCTCTCGCACTTGAGTCTCCTCTTTCACAAGTATTGAAGCCGTGACTCGAGAAAACAATCTCTATGAACCATCTCTTCTATTTCACACTGAAGCTCCTCTATTCTCTCTCACATTTAAGCCGTTTGCGCATGCAAACATTATTATCTAAGAAGACATTTTGTGCAAAGCTACTATTCTTTCTCACAGTAAACCCCACTCCACAAAAGAAAATAATAATAATAATAATGATTAAACAAGGAAACAAAATACAAAAAATTTAGGCTATTGTGACAAAATTTGGTGACGAAATTTTTTTTTGTCTTAAAATTTAACCTAAAAATGACAAAATATTAATTTTTTCGTTTGTTTTAATTTTTCTCAAACGTATAGGAGACGAAAAAAAAATTTGTCTGCAAAATTCAGTCGCCAATTTCGTTTGTATTGGTGCGAATTATTTTAGTTCATTGGAGACGAACATTTTTGTCACAATATATATATATATATATATATTGCAACGAACATAATTCGGTCACCAATAAATTCCCTACCTATTAAACGATGTCGTTGCATATTTCCATTTATTAGGCGACAAATATATTTTTGTCTAGGAATGATAAGTTATGGAAGACGAAAATATTTCGTCACCAATAAACACTCCATCATGCAAACGATGGCGTTTCATCTTTCTATTAAATGGACGACAAATATATTTTTGTCTTGGAAGAATAAGTTGTGGGAGATGAAAATATTTCGTCACTAATAAATTCTGATTGATTGCGCGACGAATATATTTTTCGTCTCATAAGGTTATGTTGTGGAAGACAAAAATATTTCGTCATCAATAATAAATTCACTGCTCTTGTATTTAAGGAGGCAAAAATATTTTATCACTAATTATTTCTCTTTATTAATATGCTATGGTTTTGTGTTTCGGAGCACTGAAACCGTGACCCCAAGAGACACACTCTGACCCTTATCACTCATTTTCATGTGCACGGACACTCAAGTCGTGACCCAAGAAGACACTTCCTACAAACCCTCATTTCGCTCTCGCACTTGAGCCTACTCCTTTCTCACAAGTATTGAAGTCGTGAAGCAAGAAGACACTCTGTAAACCATTTCTTCTATTTTCGCACTAAAGCCCCTCTTATATGTTTCACACTTAAGCCCTTCATGCATGCCAGTATTGAAACTATTATCCAATAAGGCACCCTATGCAAAACCGACTATTCTTTCTCATAGTAAAGGCACCTCTTGCATAAGCACTTTTTCTTATTATCTGAACCAACTGTACCCTTTCCGTCTAGAACACTCATTTTAGAAAAATCGCAAGTCAAAACCCCTCTCCACCAAAAAAAAAAAAAAAAAAAAAAAAGAAAAAAGAAAAAAAGAAAAAAAAAGATAATTAATGTAGTTATTTTTTGTGAGAAAAAAAAATAGAGAAAAAATTAATAATAATTTTTTAATTTTCAAAATTAATAGAAAACATTACCTTGTTTAGTATGGAGTTTTCAATAATTAATTTGTAATTTTTAATCTATATTTTTTTAGTGAACATTTTTTAATATTATAATTTTTTTTCTTTTTAAATCCCTTTAATTTAGATGAGGGAAAATTACAGAAGTTGTCCTGGTACTTTGGTCCTTGATATAAATGGTATGTGCCATATCTATATCTATATCTATCTATCTATCTATATCTATCTATAAGGAAAATGTAGTTTAACACTTACAAGCCTTGTGGGAGCTTCAATATCCCAATCTTAATTTTCTAAATTTTTTATTTTAAAAAAAAAAACTCAGCATTTATTGACTTCTCTTAACCCACTTTTTGACTTCTCTCATATTTACTCCTAATATCCATTTCAACTTCTCTCATATACTATGACTAGTAATGAGATTGTTAAATTATTTTTTATAAAAAAATCTTTAAAAAAAAATAATTTGTATATTAAAAAAATATTTAAAACAAACATAAATTCTTATTCAATCTATCTATCTATCTATCTATCTATCTATACTATATATTAAGCAAAATGGGGTTTTTAACCCCCAATGCTTGTAGAAGTTTCAATATCCCAATCTGAATTTTCTAAATTTTTTATTTAAAAAAAAAAACTTAGCATTTATTGATTTGGTCAAAATTCCCTGATGAGCATTTATTAACTTTTTTCAACCCACATGTCTTTTCACATGCCTGCATTTATCGATTTGGTCAAAATTCTTTGATCAGTATTTAAAATCCCTCATACAAATAATTATAGATACAATCCGTGTATAGTTACTGCAGTACCCTTTTCAACTTCTCTCATACACTATGGTTAGTGATAAGATTGTTAAATTATTTTTATAAAAAATCTTAAAAAACATAATTTATATATTAAAAAAAATCTAAAACAAATATAAATATCTATAATTATCCCGTGCATAGCACAGATGATAGGCTAGTATATTATATAAAGAAAAAGGGTTTCTAACTCATATGTCTTGTGGGAGTTCTAATATCCCAATCTTAATTTTCTAAATTTTTAATTTAAAAAAAAAACCTCAGTATTTATTGACTTTTCCAAACCCACAAGCCTTTTTGACTTCTCTCATACCTACTCCTACACCCTTTTTCAACTTCTCCCATACATTATGGTTATTCATGGGATTGTTAAATTATTTTTATAAAAAAATTTTAAAAAATAATTTGTATATTAAAAAAATATCTAAAACAAATATAAATTCTTATTAAATCTATATATCTATATATACATATTATATAAGTAAAATGGGGTTTCTAACCACAAGTCTTGTGGGAGCTCCAATATTTCAAACTAAAATTTTTAATTTTTTGATTTTAAATAATTAAAAAAAATCATCTATAGCTTTCATTCAAGCAAAATTACATCATTTTCAACTTCTTCCGTACACTATGGTTATTAATGTGATTGTTAAATTATTTTTATAAACCAATCTTAATTTCCTAAATTTTTTATCTTAAAAAGAAAAAAAACTCGGCATTGATTGATTTCTCTCATACCTACTCTTACACCATTTTCAAAAAAATAGTTGCGAACCTTAAAAAATAAAAAATAAAAAACAAAAGAAAAAGATTGAATGTATATTTAGCTTTGGTTGTGAATCTTAAAAATTAAAAAAAAATGGTTGTGAACCTTAAAAATAAAAATAAAAAAGATTGGAGGTATATTTAGCTTCGGTTGTGGATCTTAAAAAAAAAAAAAAAAAAAAAAAAAAAAAAAAACAAGTTGGTTGTGAACCTGAATAAATAAAAGAAAAAAGATTGAATGTATATTTAGTTTTGGTTGTGAATCTTAAAAAAAAAAAGAAAAAAAAAAACAAATTGGTTGTGAACCTGAAAAATAAATAAATAAATAAAAGAAAAAAGATTGAATGTATATTTAGTTTTAGTTGTGAATCTTAAAAAAAAAAAAAACAAATGGTTGTAAACCTTAAAAAATAAATAAATAAATAAAAGAAAAAAGATTGAATGTATATTTAGTTTTGGTTGTGAATCTTTAAAAAAAAAAAAAAAAATATATATATGGGGAAATTAGTGGGTACCCATCCCCAACCCATCCCCTATGGATATTTAAAAAATATTACTTACCCTACCCAATGGATAAGAAAAAAAAGGAAAAACCCATGTATTTGGGTTGGGTTTCCTTGGATACCCATAGGATAGGTTATCCATTGCCATCCCTATCTAATGAGCTGTCCACCCATTAAAAAAAAAAAAAAAGTGAAGTAAAAGACAAAAAATGAAGAAGAAAAAGAAAAATTAATGCTCTATTAGATGTCTATTTTTAGAGGTCTAAATCATTTTTTTTTTAAAAATAGGGGCAAAATAAAAATTTTGGGAGCCAAGCACCAAAAAAAAAATAAAAATAAAATCAAAAGCTTAAGTCCCTAATTCATTCTCACACCCAACCCTGCCTTAGTCTCTCTCTCTCGCAGTGGCGACCACACCGACGTGTGCAGTGCCTCCTTCGGTGTCTAGGTAAACCTCACTATTACTACAAAAACAGTTAAAGATCACACTTTGACAAATAAAAATATCTCACTTTTATTAGAAGTGTGATAAAAAAAATTAGATTAACATTTTAATCACACTTAATTTGATTGAGTGTGATAATATATATTTTTATGTCATTTTTTAATTAAGTGTGATTATATATATATATATTTTTTTAATCTCACCTTCTAAATAAGTGTGATTATATATATATATATTTTTTTTAATCACAATTTTTGAATAAGTGTGATCAAAAGTTTTTGGAGGGATATTTGCCACCTAATTTTATTTTATGTTTAATTTTATTAATTTTTTTTTAAAATTTTGTTTATTTCTCTGTATGTGTCGAATAATACATACACAAAGGAAATACCAATCAACACTCATTGTCTTACTCTCACTGTCACTCTCACTCTCGCTCTCGCTCTCGCTCTCGTCGACTGCCCATCGGTCTCCTCTCATCGACTGACCATCGGCCACCGTCGCTCACCGTCTCATCGTCGTGATCTGTACACCATCTCAGGCCCATTAATTTTGAATCAGGTTTTTCTATTTCTCTCTCTCTGCCTCTCTGTCTCTCTTCCTTTCTCTATTTCCCTATTTGACTCTGGTTCTAAGATTTGTTTGTTTTTGTGTTTTGATGTTGTATGGGTTTGATTTATGGGAAATGAGTAAATGGGTTATGATTTTGATCTCCATTTAGGGTTTTTTTTTTTTTTTTTTTTGTAAACGAATCAAACCGTTGCATATTTGATCCCTTGACTTGTCACTAGCATCAGAACCCAACATGGCTAGGAATTGATCAATTTGAAACTGTACCCATGAATGCTGAATATCAATATGACATCGAAATGTATATCAGTAAGTTAGCAAAATTGCCCAACAAAGAGAGTTCAAACTGAAGTTTAGAGCAAACATTTAGGTACGAATTGCAACAAAATTTTGAAAAAAAGAAGGGTTAGAGAAATCACCCTCATATTTTTATTATCAGTATCCGCATCTGTTGAAGTATCAGTCGTAGGACTGATATCTGCCATCTTGGACTCTTCTCAATCCTTAAAACAACCACTATTCAAACCAGATTTGGTTGTTAACTTTTCTGTGATGGAAATCAATCACAACCCAGTTCAATTGCAACACAAAAACACTTACTGAGATACTTATACTTAGCTTTGACTTGGTTAAGGGTAGTCATATGCAGAAGAGTATATATATGCTAGTCTAATATGGGAAAAAAATCAAATGAAACTTGAGCTTAAGCTTTGAATTAATTTTTGAAGTAAAACATATACAAAGAATAATGCATATAATAATCCAAAACCATATACAGAGAACTATGAATTTGAGACAAAACCCTTTTAAAAGAACCCTTGAACATTAAAATTTCTTCCACTATACAAATATAGACATGTATGTGTAAATACAAGGGGTTGGGAAGTAAATGAATCAAACCTCAGTTGGGCATGGCTTGGCTTGCTCTAGCATTTGCAGATTCTGTAAAGCCTACAGGTAGACGTTCTGGTTTTATTATTCGAAAAATTCATTATTATTAGCTCTAATCAATTTATGTACTTTTTTGGGCTTGGCTTGGCTTGCTCTAATCAGGTTATGGTGCATTATTCTTTGTTTTTCTGATATAATGTTGATAGTTCATCACTAATTGTCTATGTTTGAAGTACTAATAATGGATGTTTGATTTGATTATTTTCCCTAATTATGCTTAAAGAATAACTTATTTTGAAAGCATATAGTTGTATCACTCATCACCATGAGGGCAGGCATTTGTGCAGCGTTGATTTTCTTTGCAATTATCTGCTTTAGTTGTTTTATATTGAAATGCTCAACCTAATTAATCATTATAGTAGTGTAAAGTTATGATTATGTCCTATTGATCTAGTAATTGGATTTGTGTCTAGAGGTTTAACCAATTTTATTTTATTTTATTTTATTTTGTTTGTTTCATGCCAGATTCAAGCTGCCTTTTGGAGGGATGAGATTCAGAGAACTTCTCCAACCCCACAAGATGAAATGAGAGCAGGAATGAGCTACTTCCACGAAACAATCTGGAAGGGTGTTCCTAAATTTTTACGGCGTGTTGATACAACTCTAAAGAACATAGGAATAAATGAATGTGTTCCTTACAATGCTCCCCTTATTCAATTCTCATCCTGGATGGGTGGCGATCGAGATGGTATGATCCTTTTCTTACCAAATTGAGAAGTTAAAAAGTACTTCAACTGCCATTTTTCACTAGTTATGAATACTTCCAAGTTTTCATTTTATTTAAGTGGTTTTATTGGTTAAGCGCAGCTTTTGAGACCAGATTCCTCTCTCTCTCTCTCTCTCTCTCTCTCTCTCGCTGTCATTATTGCTCAACATATGTTTGGCATCAAATGTAGGTAATCCAAGGGTCACTCCTGAGGTCACACAGGATGTTTGCTTGTTGGCTAGGATGATGGCTGCTAACTTGCACTATTCTCAGATTGAGGATCTCATGTTTGAGGTTTCAACTCTTTCAATTGTTGTTTATTTCGGTGATTTTATTCTTTAAAGAGCTCATTTTTCTTTATGTTCGATAACTGTTACTGATATTCTAATTCTTTTTTTTTTGGCCAGTTGTCTATGTGGCGTTGCAGTGATGAGCTTCGTGTTCGAGCCGAAGAACTCCACAGATCATCAAAGAGAGATGCAAAACACTACATAGGTAATTAGATTAATAAGAAAGGTTTTGTCTAGCTAGTTCTTGTTTCCAACACAGAATTTACAAACCAAGGTGGTGTTTTATTGCTGCTTTCTCAGCCTTTTAAATGTGTGTTTTCACTTTGAATTCAGTTTGGTCTGTTGTATTTAAAATAAATACACCAGATAATCATTGTCAAAAGCACATAAAGAAACCCACAGCCCCGTTTCTGTACGTGTGCGCATTGTTAGCAGTGTTCGATTGCTGACCTTTATCATGATGCAGAGTTTTGGAAGCAAGTTCCTGCAAGTGAACCTTATCATGTTATCCTTAGTGATGTAAGGGATAAGCTATATCAGACACGTGAACGCTCTCGCCATTTATTAGCCCATGATATTTCTGACATTCCAGAGGAAGGACCTTTCACCAATATTGAGCAGGTATCTCCTTCCCTTCTGGCTTCCATTTTTTCTCTGCTAAATATTTTATTATTATCCTAAATCTCCACCAAAACCTATTTTCCACTTTGTCAATGCAATTTCATATATTTCATGTAAAGATTTATTCAACTGTTTCTAGTTGGCATTTGGCAAATGCATCCACTTTTGCCATGTGGTTTTGTTGGGTGTGCTCATCTGTATGGATTGGGCATTGACTAGGGTTATTATCCCTTTGGTTTTTAGTATGCATTGCAATGGAAATTCATAATTAATTTTCCTCCGTCTCTCTGTCCAATGGATTTCATCCTAATTAGGCTTTAAATTTCATGTAGTTCTTGAAACCTTTAGAACTCTGCTATAGATCTCTGTTTGTTAGTCCTTGGATGTATGACTAAGAGTTACCCCATCGTGTCCACCCCATCCATTCATCATATGGGCCAAGTAACTTTATTATTTTGATTTCATGCAGCTGTGAAGGAAGGTGCATGAGGTTGTTTCATGCCACTGTTGAAGCTGGTTCTGAATCCATGTGTGAATCTCTCTGCCTTTCTGATGAACTAGTAGAGGTACGCTATCCTTTGGTCTGTACTATATATTCTTTTTTGGCTTGCATTGTTTTGGTTGTTAATGTTGTTTGATAGATTGTTGGCACATTCTGAAGTACATGTGATGTATGTATTTTACAGGCAATACAAAAAAAAATTCTGTGAGAACTGTCAAAAGAAGCAACACCAGTGTTTCTCTTGTGGGGAATTAGGTTCTTTTGATAAATTGTCTGGTGCAGAGGTACGAGTTCTTCTGGAAAATTGAACTACTATTTTAATGTTGACTGTGCATTTTCCCCATTGGATCATCATAGAATTCTTTTTGGTTAAGTTTAGCTATTATCATTATAAAAATTGAAGGTATTCCATCAAGAGCAGAATTTAGCGACTTAGTGTTTCTAGAATAACATTTAAAATAATCTTCTTGGTTAAATTTCAACAAATATTTTGAAATGAGATAGAATAAGTATTTTACATTATAAATGAGTCAATCAATCCCTGGAGATGCTTAGTGTGAAGTCATATTGGATGATTTTGTGTTGCATAAATCTCCTCCCCTCCCCTCCCCTCCCATCCTTCTCTTTTATGGTTTTTATTTTCCATGAAACTTAAATCTTAGTTTTCAGAAAGGGGTGGATTTGTCTTCAATTACCATAGTGGATGATTCTTCAAAGAACAGTGTGTGAAAATGGACTGGATCCAATTATTCAAAGAAATAGAAAGTGGGGGATACAACCAGAAAGCCTCTAAACAACACTGGCTCTACAAAAGTCAGTAAGTCCTTCACCGATGGAAACAAGTTTTCCTTAGGGAATAGTGTGTACAACTTGATCAGCAAAGGTTCCAAAACGAAGTCTAGGAAAGACACACCTGATAGTGAATATAAGCAAACCTTGACCAATAAGCCTGTTGCAAAGGAAATGAGGGATTCACTGTCTCAGGATGCTGATGCAAAATAGAGGTAACTGTCATTTCTTTCCGTCACTTTATTGTTACATCCTGTGTTATTTCTCTTTGCTTTTTAATAATTCAAATGGGAATTATAATAACGTGTCCTGTAGTTTCAGTCGGTGATTGGAATTGGTTGTACATTTATTTGATTGCTTTATTTCTGACATTTATTTTAGGGTTGTACACAGTGTGGTTTGGTTTTGAGCTAAACCAAGAACCAAACTGTGTGGTTTGGTTCCAGGATTTTGTGAACCAAACTGAACCTTAGACATAAGTTTGGTTCTTGTTGAGAACCACGGTTCCTTTCCGAAACAACCTGTTTCATTGTATGATGTTGAAACAATCAAACAAATATATATATATCTTAAGTTGTCCATTGGATGCATACTTTGATCCATCTCTTTGATGTGGTTTCTAAAGCATGCTTTCTCATATATATATATATATTGTGTATGCATTCAGGTTTTTTGGTCTTGACTATGACTTGGATCTCTTCAATATTGTTGCTGTTTCAGATTTTAACATGTAAGTCTCAACATATTCAATGTTTCTCACATATGTTATTTTCCTGAATATTTGATGTGCTTTGTGATTTTCCCCTTTTAAATTACTAATTATTTCATGCATTTGTTTCAGGGGAGCCATGGAAAGCAAGAACTTGAATATATGCTTCGTGAAAATTTTTTTTGACTCTTTATTTCCGTCTACCGTGCGTTTCATTTGATTGAAGTTTGTCTGACTTGGTTGTTGACACAGATTCAATTCCAAGGTTGTTTTGGCATCTCCAGAAACTGCTACAGATGCAGATTATGATGCAATTTTAGGAATTATTGGCCATAAGGTTTGTCATTTATCTCATAAGAAGCATGAAACTTAGATATTTGTTTTTATTTTGTATTAATTTGGGTCTTATTTATGGTGTATATTGTAGTATTTTCTTGTGTATATTATAGAACTCCAGAACACATTGATGAGGCTGCTGCCAAAGTTAATGATGTACTAGCGAGAGCTGAAGAACAAGAGCAGATGATCGAATCACTTCACACCTCTGTAAGCATTCCTTAAGGCTTAGACTTGCACACAAGCACTGCTTGGGCTTATATCGTTTCTAATGCCATGTGATATATTTTTGTTGAATGGCACTCTTTTGGTCTCATTTGTTAAATTAAATCAATGACATTGTTTGAATTGAAAATTATTGATTGTTCATTTCTTTTTAGGTTCACAATGTTCTTCATTTTTATGCAAGCGGCTGGTTATACATGTTACAGAAAGTGGATGCTTTTCTTGTTTTAGTTTGTAGTGTTGATGATTTTTTCCTATTCTATATTTCAGTGTGATGACTATATGTCATCTATGTATATTTGGTCTTATGTCTTTAAAATATCTGGCCATGCATTTAAGATTTTCATTTTAGATTTATTGATTCTATGTATATGTCATTGACCATTGTGATAGTTCTAGAAGTCCAAAATCACAAACCCTAACCAAGATTTTGTATTATGTTGCATTGATTTTCGTCATTTAGTATTTATTTATTTTAATTAATTCTGAGTGTTTTTCCATTGCAGTGTTTATTCGATGTATTACCAGAGGACTGCAGACTTGATTTCTCTTCATTCTGGTTTGTATTTCTTCTTTATTAAAAAGAATACTGAAATTCAATTAAATCATATGACCTTTTTGGTTGCTTTGAATATCTAAAGAAAATAAAGGTAAAACCTTGGGTTTATATACATAAATTTGTTCTGCTTCTTGACAGCTTTTAGGAAACAATTGGAGCAATGGTAGAAAATTCAGAAAATTATTCCTCTTCTAGAGTCTCCAGAATTGATTACATCCTATATATGGTTTTTAAGGAAGTGGTTGTTTGGAAGAAAAAGTTTGTCTACCAAGAGAAGAACCAAGAAATAGAAAAGGCTCTAGGGGAATTTAGGAAAGCCATAAAAGAATTGGCAAATAGTGATGGTTTTATTTCTTGTTCTACTTTTGTGATGCAGATAATCAAAATGAATAGAAAAGTTGTGGTCTTCATGATAAACAACTCTGTTAGATGGGCCAAGTTATTGTGACATTGCAATTCTTAAATTTGCCTTGATTTTGTTTCTATTATTGACAAAGATAATTCTTGTATAAATTATGTATTTCTTAAATTTGCATCAAGTAATTGTTTTGGTTATGTACATTGTCTTAATTAGAGCATATTGGAGAAAATAATTCGTGTAGCCCACTTGATTGAGACACAAGGATAGGCTTGGTTTGGTTTGGTATATGCATTATCTTATTTATACTTGAGTCTTTTATCAGCACAAAGCTTAACTTTGTGTTTCTTTGTTTGAACGGGCATTCATAGATTTAGTGCAGAAATACAACCAAAACGAGATGATTTACCACAAGTATTTTATACGAATTATATATATATATATATATATTTGCTTCTCTCCCCGCATTGGTTTCGCTATGTTGAGCATTTAGCAATGTACTTGCATAGGAACTAGTATCATTTATTTATTTGGATATGATAATGGTTGGTTTGCCTTATCTCAATTTGATTCTAAAAGGTGGATTTCCGTTATTAAGTTCAATAACAAATGCTAATGTTGTAATTTAAATAGTTTTCTCTGTTTACTTAATTTTCTGTAAATGTACTTGTTGAAGTTTTTAGATAACTGGATTCAGTTGTGGATACTAAAAAGATACTGACTTCACCAAGGTTATAGTGACATAACCAATTATGCAGTTCTTTTTTCTTTTATTTATTTATTTTTAATTTCAAATTAGTTGGATTATGAATCAATGGAGTCGAGTTAAGTTGAGTTCTTGTTTGCCAGAAACACTCTGTTTAGAGTGATTTGGTGAGAAATGAAGAGGGGGGGGGGGGGGCGGGGGGCTCTTTTTTGTTATGTTCGGTTTATAATTTTGGATTTGTTGATTCTATATATATTTGGTTTTATAACTTTAAAATATATGGCCATACATTGAAGATTTTCATTTTGGATTTATTGATTCTATGTATACGTCATATTTATATATGGTAATACAAATATTTTATACTAATAACAATCAAAGTTGTTATTCCTTTTCTATTGATGCAGGAGATGAAGAGTCAGTGTGATGAGAAAATGTCCGATTTTGTCTTTTGTAAGACAAGAACAAGCTCTACAAAAATAGTAAGTTAAATCATATGCTTTTAACGGTTTATGAATTAATTTGTATTTTTATTTTTCAGGTCACAAATTTTCTAGAGAGATGCAAAATATGATCAAAGAATTCAAAAACTTAGTTTTTTCACGTTTTTTTCATTTTTTAATATATGTAATCACAGTTAATTTTTTTTTATTAATTCTTTTGTATATACTTTTGAACATTTAACTTTGATTTATGAAATATAGGACATTTTTCCATTCAATATATGGTTATGATTCAAAATATAGTATATAGTGTATATTACATTCTTCAAATGCGCGTACAAAAATAATATTGATTATTCTTTAAATATGTTGAATTCTTTTTTTTATCACAGGTTTTATTAGTTATTAATCACACTTAAAAGATGTGATTTAAATGTTATTAAATGTTTTTAATCACACTTAAAATGTGTGATCTAAATGTTTTTAATCACACTTAAAAGATGTGATCTAATTGTTTTTAATCACACTTAAAAGATGTGATCTAAATATTATTAATCACACTTAAAAGATGTGATGAAATTATTTTTTAATGACACTTAAAAATTGTGATTAAAAATGATTCCTTTTAATCACACTCTCAAATACCACACTTTAATAAAACTTGAAAAGTGTGATTAAAAATTATACATCACACAAAAAAAAGTGTAATCTTTATTTACATTTGTAGTAGTGTCTCCTCCTCTTATGTCCTCTCATTCTCTTCTATCGCTCTCGTTGACGCTCACAATCTCTCTCTCGTAGACCGGCATTCGCAGATCTCCCAACCCTCTCACTCTCTCGTAGACGTATATTGAGGTCGGAGATCCTTCTAGATTATTAATCTAGAAGGATTTGGATCTGCCGGAGTTTGATCGGCCTCCGGTGGGACATTTGTTGGATGAGAAAGTTATTATCTCGGAAATACGATGAAATGGGTTACATTGTTTAAAGATTTCAAAGAATAAGTCGGGTCTTTGTCAGCCTCCTTCCTCTTCTTCTTCATCTTCCTTGTCTAATAACCAAGACAACAATGTCACTTCAACCACACAAGTCTCATCTGCATCTTCATCGTCTTCAAGGTTTGTTTTATCATACTATCTAATTATTAATGTGTTTTATGTTCTCTTGTAATGCCCTAAATTCAATTTTACTGAATGATTTATACTGGGTTTTGTATAATAATGTGTTGTTGGGAGATGTTTGAATCTGCAAGTGTTTGATTAATTTACTCATTGATTAGAACAAAGCTATCAACTGCAAAGTGTTAGGGGTTTCTAATAGATGAAAAGGCATGAAAAGGGGGAATAAAGCGAAAATGAGGGTGTTTGGGTTTCCAACTTCAATTATCCACTAAAGTTAGTAAGGACTTTTAATTAACTTGAGTTTATAAATTTCATTATCAAGTAGTGGTTTCTTATTAAGTAAAAATTCGTGATTTATGATGAAGCTCTGGTGCATTGCATTTTGAATTTCGTTTTGAGTCAGCATGAAGTTCAATGCGACTCATGTAACTTTGTTTTCTGAATTGATTCAAACATTCTAATTTGCTATATTTTTTGTTAAAAAGGCTTCGTGATTGATAGTCTGATTTGAATTTCTGATGCATTGTGTTTGTTTTTGTATTGCTGTTTGTTATCTACTTCATTAGGCGTAGTTGATTTCTATATTGCTCTGTTTAATTCTGATTTCAAGCTCTGTATTGCTGTGCATTGCTTCTCTACACTCTCTACCAGCAGGTTTGATTTTCTTTTAATTTGATCCTGTGTTGTATGATATTAAATTTGTGTCTCAATTTGGTTGAATTGTTGTAGGAGCTGTATGTGTTTGTATGGGAAATGATGGGTTTAATTTCTATTATTTAGATATTAATTTGTGTCTCAATTTGGTTGAATTGTTTTTTGTTTCACTGTCAAATCAAACCAATGCAAGTTTGGTGTCCATATCAAGTGGGTTTTGTTATTGCTTTTGAGTAATAATGATTTTTTTAATGGCATTGAATTGGATGTCTGTTTGGTTTTCTTTGTACTTTTTTACAGCATTTTTGTTCAAAATTACTTTGTAGGCAGGCACAGACTCTAAATTGAGCCTATTTAAGAAAAGCAAAAAACCAATTCTAGGGGTCACAACTTCACTGGTTTGAAACCTTTTCAGTGTTTGGTAAAGCATTTCAGAAGTACATATGCCAACCTTTACTCGACAAAAATTCCCAAAACCTGGTTAAAATCCAACGAAGTTGGCTGGTTTTTCAAAATTTCTGATAAATTAATGAAAGTGTCTGGTCCATTTTTTAGATTACCCAAAGCAAAGTATATAATGAAATTGAATTGTTTTTCATTCTTAATTTTAAGAAATGAATGACTATCATTTTCCTTTTATTTGAGCATTGTCATGTTTGTTTTATCTTATGAAATTCTCCTCAAAAGTTCCCTCTCATAAAAAGGTAAGATCACTTCTGTCACACTCAAATAAATTTTCCCTTCTAATTTCTATTTAGGCAAGCATATCACTTAAGTGACAGTATAAAAAGGTTACTTGAAATCTGATCATGAGTTGTCTTGAAGAAATAATGATTATGCAAAATTTCTGATATTATGCCATTATGAATTTCCTAAAAAACTTGCATCCTCTTCTATGTATCATTTCATTTTGAATAATCGAAGTTAATGTGAACTTCAAATATGAACTTGATTTGCAATTTTGAGTTAATGTTGTTTTCTTTGTCTTCTTTGTCAGAATCTACTATTGGATGCCAAAAGAAAGCTTGGTGAAATTTTATCAACATTTGAATTTTTGGATAGCAACTCAATGGATCTGGTAAATTTTCTCTACTGGATATGGATACAGATATTTGAACTAAAAAATCTTTCTTTTATTTGCATTACATTATTTAACTGCATTAGAGAGAGATTCTTCAAAATTAGAAGGTTTAAGATTAGTAGGACCAATATCAGTCAGAAACATGGGCCTTGTTTGGTTTGTGTTTGTAGAATAATTTATCACATAGCCATAGATTTGTATAGGAACCAACAGAAACACCTTAGGAGGGACCAATATAAGTTGTATGAACTTACGGCACATTAATGGGATGCACCATTTGTGAATTAACCTTAAAATTAATTTTTTATTCTCATAATCTCGAAAAAAAACTTGTTAGATGGATAACTTGTATAATTGATCTAATTGTAAATTGATGAGTTATTAATGTTTTTAATCTTTTGTATAATTAATTAATTACTAAAGTTTTTAATTTATTTTTTTGCAGATTGGATTGGGGTGGCATTTTTGACGTGCAACAATGATGTAATTTACTTTGAATGTTCTTTTTTGTTTGATAAGGATACACATACTTTGTGGAGTTGCACTAATTATTGTTGGATGTTTGGTAGAATTGTATGAGTTATAACTTTTGGATATTTTGTGGATATTTCACTATTTTATTGTATTATGATGAAATTATTTGTAATGATGAATGAATATTTTTATTTTGTTAATTCGTAAATGTGTTGATGATAGGTTAGGTTAAGTTGTGATGAAATTGTTATATTCAACAGGTTTCAACATGAACAGGGTTTTATTTGTTGAACTAAAATTTAGATTTTGATAAAATAGGTATATAATGTGGAAAAAAATATTATGGAATTAGTGACAAAATTTTTCATTCCTAAAGAAGGTTTTTTCGTCTTACTTGGCTTAGGTGGAAGATTAATTTTGTTATGAATTTTTTATTTCGTCGCTAAATGAATTTGTCATGATGAAAAGTATTCACATTTTATCACTATTACCCTCAATGTGTGACGATTTTTTTTTGACATTATGTCATTTTTTTAATGATAAATTTGTTTTTGTCTCTATTGGTAGCTTCTTTGACAAAAAATTTTCGTCTTTGTTTATATTAAACATAACAAAATTATTTCGTCTCTATTTCTTATATTTATGATAAAATACTTTCATCTCTAATTTCTTTCATTAATGACAAAATATTTTGTCGCTAATTACTTATAAGTATGTTCCCAACAGAGTGTATTGGAGACAAAAAAAAATTCATCACAAATTTATCATTTTTAATGATGAATTTGTTTGTCTCTATTGGTAGCTTCTTTGACAATTTTTTTTTGTCTTCGTTTATATTAAACGTGACAAAATTATTTCGTCTCTATTTCTTATATTTATGACAAAATACTTTTGTCTCTAATTTCTTTTTTAATGACAAAATATTTTGTCGCTAATTACTTGCAAGTATGTTCCCAACAGAGTGTATTGGAGACAAAAAAATTCGTCACAAATTTATCATTTTTAATGATGAATTTGTTTTTGTCTCTATTGGTAGCGTCTTTGACAAAAAAATTTCGTCTTCGTTTATATTAAACGTGACAAGATTATTTCGTCTCTATTTTTTATATTTATGACAAAATACTTTTGTCTCTAATTTCTTCTTTAATGACAAAATATTTTGTCGCTAATTACTTACAAGTATGTTCCCAACAAAGCGTATTGGAGACAAAAAAATTCGTCACAAATTTATCATTTTCAATGACGAATTTTTTTTTTCGTCTCTAAGACCCTTTAGCGACGACCCTTTGGAGACAAAACGGGTGACGAAAAATGTTCGTCGTAATTAGTTTGGGTGACGAAATATATACATTTTGGGACAAATTTGTTTCATCTTTAAATCCCAAATTTGTTGTAGTGGTGGCAGGTATTAATGTGACACTCTAACGATGTGACACTCCAAAAAAATTAAAAATTCCTTAGTATATTTTTCTTAAATGTGACAATGTGGCGGGTATGATATGACACTCCAAAACTTTTACTTTAAAAACAATAAAAACTCCTTAGTGTATTTTTTTCAATTGGAACAACGAGGCAGGTATGATATGATACTTAAGAAAAAATAAAAATTCCTTAGTGTACTTTTTTCAAACGTGACAACGTGACGGGTATGATGTGACACTCTAAAAAAATTAAAAACTGCTTAATGTACTTTTTTTAAATGTGACATGTGATACTCTAACGTGGCAGATATAATGTGATACTCTAAAAAATTAAAAATTCTTTAGTGTATTTTTCCCAAATGTGATACTCTAACGTGGTGGGTATGATGTGACACTAAAAAACTCTTTAGTGTACTTTTTTCATATGTGACCCTCTAATGTGTCGGGCAAATAAGTCATCACACATCCAAAAGGAGTAAATAGATCACAAGATAAAATATGAGGCTATATGAATTACAAGTCCAAAATATGTGACTTATTAGTCAATCTCTCTAAAAAGAATGAGAGAAAGAGATACATAGAAAATTGTATGAGAATATGGGCAAATATTAAGCCCTAGTTTAATAAGATGGTTGGGATTAATTTCACTCACTAAAAAATAAATAAATTAAAAAATTAATAAGATAAAATGTTATATCCAAATCATAATCATTCACTTATTTCTCTCAAAACTATAAAAAAAAACCAAAAGTTCATCTCAAATGAAACTTTTGAAATCAGGCTAAAATAACAAAAAAAACCTAAAAAGACGGATTTAAAAAGTTCTTTCCAAACAAAACCTAAATGAGAATACACTCTACCGCTGTCCCGTAAACCTATCGTTTACGAAAAGCCAATTAAAGGTCGCCAATACATAAAAAAAAGACCCACTAAACTTTTATTGGGTAAATTATACTTATACCCTTTGAGATTTAGATTTAATACATATCACTTTTAACGTTTGAGAAATTACACTAACCCCTCTGTTATTGTAATTATTTAAACGGAATGAAAATATTAAATTCATACAATCTCTCTTTTCTTGATTTGTTTTACTTCTTTTGTTTTGTTTTGTTTTGTTTTGTTTTGTTTTTTTGTCTTTCCTTTGCTTTTTTTTTTCTTTCCCCAATATAATTTCCTCTATTTTTTGTTAGGAGTTATTGCTTTTTATATAAGTAGGAGTTTGTGAAATGAGACTATTGATTACAAGGGTGAGAATATAATTTTCAGAACATCAGAAGGTAGGATGTAATTGGATTAAACCTCAGATAATGTTTGAGAGCTCGAAAAAGGTCCCCCGTAATCCCCTTAATGCCCAAAACGACGTCGTTTTGGGCGTTATTTATTTATTTTATTTTATTTTTCTTCTTCTTCTTCTTCACGCAGCTCTGAGACAGAGGGAGAGGGAGAGGAAGAGAAAGAGAAAGAGGGAGAGGGAGAGAAGAAATCGTCGCAGGTCGCAGGGAAGAGCTTCTCGCCATCGCAGGGAAGAGCTCGTCGCCCGCCGTCGCAGCCACTGCCTCTGCCTCTGCCTCTGCCTCCTTCTCCGCCCCCCGCCTCCGCCTCCACACCCCGATTTATTTGGCCCCCTCCAGTCCTTCGGCTTCCTCCTCCTCCTCCTTCCTTCTCTTCTTCTTCTTCTTCCCCCTCCTCCTCCTCCTCCTCCTCCTCCTCCTCCTTCTATTTTCTGCAAATTCGGGGGATTCGGGGTGTAGCTCTTTCGAGCTACCAAGCATGACCCTTAAACCTCAAAGGGTGTAAGTGTAATTAACCCAACTTTTATTGTTCTCATACATACAAGTTTTCGCGTCTGATCACACCTCCAAATCCCCCTCTTCCTTTCCGTCTGCGCATCTGCACCCTTTCTCAGGGAACACTGACCACCGACCATTGACCATCGCAACCGTTTCCTCCCTCACCTTACAACGCAATGTCCAGCCCTTCCCTTCCGTCTTTCCCTCAGCTCCCTCTCAACAACAAAATGTAAAACTGTGTCAAGAGATCATTATAGACAGAACAAATACACAAACCCTTTTGAAGAGATTTTATGAACAGCATAGCAAGATTCTACATATATCAAAGATGGATACCAAAAACAATTGCTAAATTGAGACCATCAATCAATCAAGTGATCATGTACAATTTATCGAGGCAATAGATATAGGTGTTTGGCAAAAATTATTCAATGTCCCATGTAGCACTGCCCTTAAGCGAATCCAAAATTATTTGTTTGCGTGGGTTTCACATAAATGGATGATTTGAATTGATTTGGAATATTGTCACGTTACAAAATAAACAAAAAAATAGAGGATTTTTTTTTTTTTTTTTGTGTGCTTATTTTGACTTTTTTTTTTTAATTTTTAAAAGAATTTAAAAAAAATATAATTTTTTTTTGAAAAAAGTCTTGGGTGGCCCCTGCCAGCCCCGACTGTCAATCCTTGTGCATGGATAGACTTCTGAACTTGTGGTCTTCTTCTCTGAAATTTCCTCTCATCTTCTTAGTATTCTCCCTCTCTCTCATTTGTATTTATATATCAGTTTAGCCAAGGATAAAGGGAAGAAAGAAAAAACAGAAAAAAGGCAAAGTTTCTGCATTTGGTGGTGAAAGCAGAGTTCTCAACCCCCAAGTGTACACTTTCTGGCTTGTTATAGGTATGTGAATTACTTATTCAATTAAGCTCTCAAAAGGACTAAACTTCTAATTCATGATACGGATCTACCCTCTAAAAAAATTAGACCAAGTTTAAAATTTAAATAATGAATATTCAATGAGCTTTGTTGCCAATTGCTCCATATATTCTAGTCAACCCATGTTTGTTTTATCCCAAAGCTTTCTTTTATTGTTTTTTAATTTTTTTTTTATCAATTCAAGCATATATGTTTCTATCCTTTTTTTTATCGAAACATGAATAGACAGAATTTTATGAGACAGAAAATATATGGATGGGCATAATTTTATAATATTTGTTAGTGAAAATCTATATTTAGAAAATCATATTCATTAATATATTTCGATAATGTGTTCATTACATTATTAGTGGAAATATCATAGAAAATATACCAAAAATTTTGGAAAAATGATTTTCAATCTCCTTTCTCGAGTGAATTAAAAAGTTTGACAAAAAGAGAATATAATAGCACGGTAGACTATAGGCTCCCATTTTTGTCCACTACTATTAGAGATTAAGAATCCATACACATAAAATATTAACTATATCTAGCCTAGATTCAATTTTTGTATTGTGGAATCCATGCACACTTAGATCTGTACTATATATATTTCTTTCTTTTTGTTGATGTTTTTCTGTCTTTAAATTCTCAATCTCGAACATGCTCTTATTTGTTAGTCACAAACCTTTTTATACTATGTGTACTTTATCATATTGTGCAATTGAGAGAAGGTTTAGAACATATTAAGGAATTTTGGAAACAAGAAATCTGAATTCTTGCCATACAATTGTTAGCTTAGCTCTATTTTTATGATATTCATATTGTGCGGGGATCTTCAAAAAATTTCAATTACACCAAAATAATTTATGGTTTTGACTATAAAGAAGAAGAATTATACAAATATATAGAAATTCAAACCAAATCACAACTTCACAAAAGATAACATACTCCAGAGTGTCAAAATCTCTTATTTGACAGTTGGTATGTGATCATTTTGCCCATTTAAGCTTTCAAAATAATTGAACTTCTAATTAATGATAGGGGATATGGTAATTCTACAGATAATTAGAGCAAAATTTTCCACTGATTTATAATTAGTTTCACCATTTCGCGTTTGTCCAAATAAAATTACCATGAACAATCAAAACTGTGAGGGGTGGTTTCGCAATATTCCTTCGTCCCAAACAGACATTTGTTTGATCCTCACTCTGGTGCCTGAAACAAGAAACACTCCGATCAAAGATGCCAGAATTAGCACTCCAACAATTAAGTCAAATTCTAGATGAAATGAGATAGGTTAGATAATTTGGGAATCAATTAAGTTTGGATGAATGTGCATACCTTTCTTCTTCTAGTTCTCTTCCTTACATAGAGAGCTTGTGTAAATATTTCTTTACGTAAATTGAGTTTTCCATCATTACTACAATGTCAAGACCCATGTCCCTATTGCACCTCCGGAAAGGGACAGCTTAGGCCCACTTCGATTGGGATAGTCATGTCGAACTGACCTTTGTAGTCGACATGAATGCTCTTTAATTGTTGGCAATTGTTTCTCGACGTGTCACCCACATAGATTGCTCGACGTCGTATATCTAATCCAGTGGGCCTGGTCTAGTATGGGCCTAATTAGGCCATTAGTGACGGGCTTATGCTCTGTTTGCTGAATGTATAATTTTCATACTAAGGCCTCGTTTGGGACCATGTTTTTTTAGTACCTTTTTATCTTTTTGGCTAAAATATGATGTAAAAAAAACTAATATGTTTGGGATAACTTTTTGACTTTTTACGAAAAGATGTGCAAAAAGTAGAAAGAAAATAGAATCTTTGACTTTTTGGTATAAATAGTTGACTTTTTGGCTTTTTTAATAACTTTTTGACTTTTTGACTTTTTGGCTAAAAAAATCACTTGCCAAATGAGGCCTAAGCTTCCACCAAAACAAATGCATGATAAATGTCAAAACTCATTAGACAACCCAAGAAATCAAAGAGTCATGTTGCCTTTACTTTCCTTCAATGTTGGTTTGGTTGAATTTTTAAGTGTTATCTATTCTAAGTAGACATGGATGGAATCAAGATTTCATTTTCAGGGGCCAAGCATGAAGATATATATATATATATATATGAAAAATGCTTCGGACCCCCACTGGGGGTCGACCCCCAGTGAGGTGGCGCACCGTGATTGGTAAAAAAAAAGCTGTTTTATTTTATTTTTATTTTTTTTTGAGTTTCAGCCAGTGGGGGCTCGCCACCTCACTGGGGGTGCGACCCCCACTGGGGGTCTGCAGCAGTTCCGATATATATATATATATATATATTAGCGGTTCGTACACGTAATGCGTATGCAATTCGAAAAAGATAATAGTATGAGAAAAATGACAAAGAAAAATATATACATAGTATGAGTTGTTCAAGTGGTAATTGTCTTCTTTGTCAAACACATGATCTTGATTTTGAGTCTCATCCTCTTCTTAATATAATTTTTTTTCATAAGTACCAACTATTACATAATGATTATTTTAGTGATTTTTTTTATTATTTAAGAAAAGAAGTGTAAAAAAAATAGAGAATTTTTTTTTTTTTTTAATATATAAAGAAGAGATAGTCAAACTATAACAGGAGAAACAAAATAATTTGGAAAAATTGCAAATCAATTGAAACTTCACAAAATATTTGCAAATTCATGAAAGAGTTTATAGCTTTAATTATTAAAGTTGATAAAGTTTACCACTAATTTGAAATTATTTTTGAAAACTGACCCTGATTTGTAATTTTTCCAAATAGTTTATAATGACTTTGATAATAGTCATAATTTTTTTTAATGATTTTTCCTATCATAGTGTAACCACAATAATTAAGAATTAACACCACAAAAATTCAATTTTTTTATTATAAAAAATAATGTATATCATAGCCTTCCTAATATATTTATGTGATGCCAATGACATAACCATACAGCTAAAGGGGGCCAAGCCTATAAATTGGGAAGTTTTTGGTATTTTAGAGGGACATGGAGATGTCCCCGGGCCCTGTGTCCGTAGAAAATCTACCTGCAGATTACTCTTTTCCTCCTCCTCCTTCTTCGGGCAACGGGGCTGCAGCAGCAGGTAAGTTCGTTCATGAAGTAGAAATTGTAAAAAAATAAAATTTAATATAATATAGAAAAAAAATATAATATTTATTTTATTTTATTTTATTTTCAATTTACAGGCATAATAGTGTCTCTGCTAGTACTTGTAGTCATCGTCCTTATCTCAGTGGCTTGCGCCAGGAGAGCGAGAAGAGCAATTGTTTCAGACTTACGAGCAGTTGTGGCTCCACCACCGACCTCACCGACCTTAAATATGGTTCAAGTTTGGGAGATGGATGTGCCAACAATGGAGAGATTCCTCCAAGACTTGGCCAAGGAGAGACCGGTTAGATTTACAGCCCAACAACTATGTAGTTTCACAACTAATTACGCTACAAGGTTGGGTTTGGGAGGTTTTGGGGTTGTTTACAAAGGCCAATTTCCAAATGGAGTTAAGATTGCAGTCAAGGTCCTCAATAGGAGCTTAGATAGAGGAGCCGAGGAACAATTCATGGCAGAGGTGAGTACTATTGGAAGAACATACCATATAAATCTGGTTAGGTTATATGGATTTTGCTATGATAGCATAATGAGCGCCTTAGTGTACGAGTACATGGAAAATGGATCACTAGATAAACACCTTTTTAGCGATACACAAGCAATTGAGTGGGTAAAGCTCCATGAAATCGCGATTGGGACAGCAAAAGGTATTACTTACCTACACGAAGAGTGTCAACAGAGGATCATTCACTATGACATAAAGCCCGGAAATGTTCTGTTAGATGCCAATTTTTTCCCCAAAGTCGCTGATTTCGGATTGGCAAAGCTTTGCAATAGAGACAACACACATGTGTCTTCCGCAGGATATAGAGGGACTCCCGGTTACTCAGCGCCGGAGTTTCTTCTAAAGAACTATCCCATTACACATAAATGTGATGTTTATAGTTTTGGTATGCTATTGTTTGAGATAGTAGGAAGGAGGAGGAATACCAAAGTTGGGGCTGATGAGAGCATGGATTGGTTTCCAAAACATGTTTGGGATGAGTTTGAGAAAGGCGAGTTGGGAGCAATGACATTGTTCGTGTGGAATCGAAGAGGATAATAGAGAGAAAGCAGAGAGAATGGCAATGGTGGCTTTGTGGTGTGTTCAGGACTCGCCTCAGGAAAGGCCGCCGATGAGTGTTGTAGTGAAAATGTTGGAGGGAGAAGTGGAGGTGAAGGCACCTCCTAAACCATTCCATTATTTGTATTCTATGGCGAATGTGCTGAACCTACCAAACAGTTCAGACTACACAAGCAGTGAAGGAAGTAATACACATTGGTACAAGGACACCACTCCTATCATGGCTAAGTATGAGATACAAATGGCCAGTTCAAGCTAAAGAATGAGAAATCTCTGTAATTTGTATCCTAAAGAAAAAAAAAAAAAGGCCTTGAATTTTCTTTTTTTTTTTTGGTTTGTCTTTAATAATGAAATGCAATATATATATATATATATATTTTAAAGAAAGGTTATGAGATGCAATATTAATGTATCCAATTTGTATGCTTGACTTCTTTCTTTTTTTTTAATTTATGTATTTTATAGTTTATTTATCTTCAGAAAAATGCTAAATTAGTGAGACTATTGGATGAGATTAGTGTAATTTACCCATAATCATTTTTATTTACCACTTGAGTTGCACAAAAATATTAGGTAAAATAAGGTTGTTTCAAAATCCTATTATGCGTAGACAAGAACATGTAGGACTTTAATATTATAAGAAGGCAAATGTTTATGTTTCTCAAATGAAATTTTTATTGAATCCTATTATTACTATATTAGGAGAGTTGAATCGTGTGTTAGTTGGGACTTTATGGGAATTTTATTGAAAAGGTAAAATTTATTTGATATATATATATATATATTTGTAATAAACATGTTAATTGCAATATCAATTGCTATAAATACAATGCAAAAAATATCACAAAACTATATCGTCACATATATTTACTCAAAAATATGTAATCAATAAGATATGTGACTAGATAACTTACTATAAAATTATCATATATCATGTTTTCACCAATACTTGGCACACGTCAAAATTGTTGACAACTTTTAAAATTGGCAATGTTTAAGAATATCAGTCCCACAATTTTATAATTGAAATTTTAAATACAACTTTCTTGCTTTGTGAAGTCATTGGAATAACATTTATTTATAAGTTTGCAAATATTGTCAATTTTGAAAGACATAAATAACTATCATTGGGATATGAAACAAAGATTAAAAAAAAAAAAAAGTAACTCAATCACATTCTCCTTAATTCAATTTTTACAAATAATTTCAATTCTTAATACACTAAATAAGAAGAATAAAATAGAAAATTGAAACAAAGAAACAAGAAGAATACGGAAAAAAAAAAAGTAGAAGAAGAAATTTTGAAATAAATATAAAAAAGATAAAGAAGAAAACAAAAATAAAGATCAAGTTAAAGAGGGAATTGAAAAAATAATAAAAAATAAGAAAATCGAAACAAAAGAAAAATAAGAAGAGGCGTGAGATTACCGAAACAAATAAGAATAAGAGAGAGGTAGAGAGAGGCATTTCAGATATAAGAATATTTTAGGGAGAAATATTAGTTTTTTAAAACAAACACTTGGGGGTGGCGAACTTATATAATTTAGGCATTTTTTATTTTAAAAACGTTATTTATACAATTTGTGTGGATTAATGTATACTTTTCACTTTAAAATAAAATATTCATAAAAATAAATTTATTTATAAGAATGACATGTCATATTATTTTTGTAAATTTTTTTATATGAATTTTATATTTAAATATTATTTTTCATAATGAAAATCTGTCATTAAAACCACATAATTTTAAGGGGGATGCACCAATAAATCCCAAATTAATAACTTATACACTGTTTAGTCTTAAAAGTTTTCTTATAGACTGAAAGGTCCCATTACAATGTTTCAAACATCATATTAATGTTTCGAACATTAGATTTCGAACATCAGATTAATATTTCGAACATTAGATTTCGAACATCAGATTAATATTTCGAACATTAGATTTCGAACATCAGATTAATGTTTCAAACATTAGATTGATGTGCAAATGGAACTAAATGGAGCATAAGAAAACTTTTAGGACTAAATGGTTCAACTTTTCAGAAACTAGGACTTATGGGTAAATTTTCCTAATTTTAAGCCCTCGGCCAACGAAGCAATGGCAAAAGACATTCAAAAGATGACAAGTGGATTTTTCAAGGAGAATGCATTATACACGGTTGTCCCTTAAGTAACTTATTTACGAACAACTAATTACAGGGTGACACCTCACTTTTCTCTTTTGTCAATCTCATCTCTTCCTTTCCTCCTAAAGTGACCACTACAATCGCCTCACCCGAACCAGTCATCGGAGTACCCAAATACCGTCTTTGCCATGGCAAACTTCCTCACAGAACGTGGAAGTCATTCATTACCATATATAATGTACTAAGAAGTTTGCAATTGAAAAATCAAGAAATTAAATGAAATTGATGCAAGAACCAAACACCAAGAACTAACCAGTAGGACTCACATTTTGAATTGAAATCGATTTGCAAAGGAAAACCATTTTGTTTGTCCATGCGAGGTGGGTGGTGAGGGCTGAGGGAGGAATTGAAATTGATGCGTGTTTTTAAAATAAAAATTACAGTGATGTTACATGCACCAATTAGTGTACTAACTAGTATATCAACACTAGTTATGGTATTACTATTGAACGCACTTATTAATTACATTACAAATACCAAAAACCTATTAAATTATGCCACATCATCAATTGATACACTAGTTGGTACCAATTAAAAATTAACAATAAGGCATCTTTCTTATTGTAAAATTGAATATAGAATTAATACAAAATTAATTAAATAAAACGGCCTCACCATTAATATGTATGATCAAAATTATTTTAAATGATTGATTTTGTAATTAATTTTGTGTTCTTTTAGAATTCTTTTCTTAAGTAGGGATGGCAATGGGCCGCGGCGGGGTTGGGAATCACACGATAGTGAAAATTTCCCCGGTCCCGATCCCGATCCCTGACGAGAAACTATCACCGCCCCCGCCCCTAACGGGGATTAGGTTTCCCGAACCCGAAAATTCCCCGCCCCCCCTCCCCTCCCCTCCCCTCCCAAAAAAAAAAAAGAAGCACCATGTGGACGCATCCCGAGGGCCTAATGCTACCACAGTTCGGACTCGATTTGTTGTTGGTTCTTAATCTGAACCAAAGAGTTCAAATCCGGCAAATCGTTTTTGAGAAAACAGATTTTTAGAAAAAAAAGTGCCAAATATGGACTGCTTTCCCAGATACAGAGTCGCCACCGAAACATTTTTAGGGGGGAATTTAGGAAACCTTGACTCGTTTGCCTAAGGCCACGTGTCCGTCATCACCAAAGTTGCCTCGGCTCGGGAACTTGGATACGATTGGGGAAGGTCAGCTATGAGCACCCCCTCTCGCCCGATCCGAAGATCGGCCTTTACTAACCATGATATCTTTTTTTGAAAACGTTATGTGTTCTTATTCCGGTTAATTAGCTAATCTTACTATGTGATGCTCACAACACAAAAGTATAGACTAGATCGTCTAATTTGGAACAAAGCATTGCACATCCGTTTGTTTGGAAAATGGTTTGAAGTTTGCTACTCGTAAGTAGGCTAAAATACAGATTTCAATGAGTTGTTCCACCTCAAACAATCCAACCTTCACCCACAGGCATTCAGGCAGTAATATCACATAAGCACATAGCCACATGGTAAGCATACTGTCATGTTAACATTCACACTCATGCGAGATGCTAAAGCATAAATACTTACATCGTACTCCGTGCCAAGACAATGAACTAGTTAGTAATCATGCATGATCCTAGTTCAAGTTAACAAATGGCTAATGCATTGCACACAGAATGTCATTAGAACAGGCTCAGCTAATCTAAGAATGACATATAAAATGCAACAACTCGATGCACGTATTCAAGTTTGAAATTGAAATACTATGCAGTTAGTATGATGCGCCGAGCCCGAGGCATGCAAGACTGATGAATGATGCACGCATGCATAGCATAAGGTATGCTGAATTAAACATGCCTTAATACTAACCATCAAAAGCAGGTAAGTAAAAGGAAGAAAGAAGTGGGGGTTGGAAAACATGCACACACGTACCCACACTTATTACAAATTCACCCTCGCTCGGAGGGACCAAAAGAATAATACAATTTAATTAACCTATAAGCTAATTTAAATATTACAGACCACCTAATTAATTAACAAATCAAATTAAGTAAAGAAAGCGATGAAACGCCTCGGGAAGAGGGTCCGATGCATGCGTGCTCGGATTTGCTCGGAAACCCGTCGCCATGCACAAGTTGCCTCTATTTTCCCTACTTTACTCCTCTGAGACTTGCACAAATCCCAAGGTACACTCTTTGGACACTATGGAACACCACCGGCCAGGAGGAATGGTCACCGGCCATGGCAGGGTGGTCATCGACCATCCATGGAGCCATCGGCCATCCATCATTGGTCGATCGGCACTTAGTGTAGTCGACCGGCCAAAGCTTCCTGCAGAAACCTGTTTTGACAGCAGCAGAGGGCAAAACATGGCATGTCAATGCATTTCAAGCAAATGTATGCACCAACACACCCCATATCATGTTTGTGACTCAAAGGGGCATGGTACTCGATTCTCGAACCGCCAATCGTGCATTTCAATGCGTGATGGCCCGGGAAACCAAGTTGTGCATTTTGATTTCAAATGAAATGCAAACCAAAGAAGCACATAAAGCCCAAACTCTATCATGGTGATTTCAAGAGGCAAGACACGCATGCTCAATGCAATGCAACCTAAGCATGTGAGCTAAGTATGCAACATGAGAATGCCAACAAGCATGCAAACATGCAAAGCATGATCTTAACCATGCAAGCATGCAAGATGCAACATGGACAACATGTCAAGTACAATGCATGCCAAATGCATTACAACCTAAGCATGCGAATGTGTAATGTATCAAACATGCAAAATGCTATGTAACAAGCATGGAACAAGGCCAAATATGCAACAACACATAGGGCAAGCATACAACAATATGCTAGAATGGCCTTAAAATAATTTGGACAGCTCCTAAGGTAACCCAAAACAGTGGCCAAAAGCTATGGAAATGAGGCCAAATGCACATACAAGCATGCGTACATACATGATCCAATTCCTAAGCATCAAAAGGCAACTTTTAAGCACACTTAAAAGAGATGATCATGGACATATGGCAAGCATACTAAACTCTGAAATCATGTTATAAAAGGTACCAAACCAAGTAAACAAGACAAGTCAAGCATGCAAACAAGGCTCACACATCCAAGGCCAACCAAGCCAAAATGCAAGGTAGCTATACAAAGCATGTCAAGCATGGCCAAAGAAACTAAAAACAGAGCTAAAGTACACTAAAACATACACAAAAGCTTCACAAAGCTTGGTCAAAATCATGCTAGAACAAGGGTCAAAGCCTAAAGCATGTTAAGGCAAATTTATGGCATTACAAGACAAGTATGCTAAGCATGCATGGTGTGTCTAAACCGAGTAAAAATAGTGCTATATTATGGCATAATAAGCACAAATAACACTTAAGACATGACCAATATGCACTTAAAAATGGTGCTCACACATGAGGCTAAAATGGCACTTTTTGAAGGCAATAAGGAGAGGGGATGGCCCTCTCCTTCTTAGGACCTTAAAGCACCATCCCCATCACTTAAATCTCTCAAGATTTCAATGGTGAGGAGGCCCAAACAAGGTGGTCCCGGAGCTCACCAAAATAGCACAAAAATAGGGCCAAACAAGGCCTAAGAGGGGTCAAACAACCCAAAGCTCAAAGCAACCTTAAACAACTATTTTTAACAAGTAAAAAAAAGAATTTTATATGTTATATACTAAGCTCAAAAACAGATGCAAGGTAGGCAAAAAGACTATGCAAAAATGGGGTATTTAAAGGTAAAGTTCTTACCTTTGTAGACCCCTTCAAAAACAGCACTCCAGCTGCTTTCCTTAGCTCAAAACCAGCTCAAAACTCTGAAAATAACTCCTTAGTACCTTATTAGCTAAAGGAAGGTGTAATGGTAGGTGTTTGTATGCAAAACTATGAACAAGCACACACTTAAACACAAAAGGAGAGGGAGATAGAGATAGATAGATACACAAGACCTAACCCTAGTTCAGACCTCTCTCTGGAATTTTTTGTAACCCTAGAAGAGGGAGGAGAGGCCCTCCCTTTATAGAGGATCACTCTTGCAAAGCTTACAAAACAAGCTAAGCAAAAGTGAAATCCCTCCATACACGTGTATGGAGGGGGTGCAAAGTGTATGCCAGCTAGCACAGCTGGCATGAAAATATCTGCAAAAGCAGATGCACAGTAGTCGGCCAGCCAAAAAATGCCAAAATGGCCAAATATATGGTCGACCGACCACAAGGCGTGTCGACCGGCCAAATATATGGCTGATGGCAACAAAACATTGGCTGGTGGCATCAAGCCATGGCCGGTGAGGTGTGAGGATGGCCTACAAGTCATTCCCTGCCCCTCAAAGGCAAAACACAAGTGTTTGGTGCAAAACCAAACACAAACCAGTCGAGTCGAGAGATCCTGAAGTAAGGCGCATGGCCGAGACCTCCGGGAACTCAAGAGGAACACAAACAAGGATGATCACCGAGTGTTCAATCGGTGATGTCCAAGTCTTGAGGACGGTCAAAAATGGGGTGTCTACACACCACTGGACTGGGACCCCTACACTGTCCATATACTCAGCAAATCCCAGAAAAAAAAAATGCATAATGTTTGCATGACTACAAAATACAAAAGAATTCATAAAAGTTGAGCCAAAACCATGTCAAGTTTTTCTTGACATATAATAACACTAGCGGTTGCCACACGCGATGCGTGTGCAATTCTAATAAATATAAATAAAATAAAACATTTATCATATATTGTGTGCTAGTTAAGTGGTAAGAGTCTTATTCATTTGACATAAGTCTAAGGTTCAAATCCCCTCCTCTCATCTATCTAATTTTTTTTTTTTTATTTCAAATAAAAAAGTGGACACGTGGCAGCATAAGAAACAAAGGCTTCGAGACACCATAAGGGGTGTTCACTTTATAATAGGATAGATGAACCCAATCCATATCTTCTTTAAAATCTCAATTTTCAGTTATACATGACATTTTGATTTCATGAGGTCAAATGTTATCTAGCAAGATGAAAATATAGACCAGATTTCTTCAGGTGTTTCTCAAATGGGATTTAATTTTCTTTTTTCTCATTTTTTTTTAATCAAGTACATAGCTTGAGAAATCAGAAAAGAAAACCCGTCACAAAAGGGGCTCATTAAAACCCCCCCATTTAGGAGACATAAGGTGTCGGTCTTGATCGAAAAGACATTTTTAGAGATTTCGGTGGTGGGGTCAACGACAGTGGCAAAGGCGGTAGTGGTGAAGTGAGAGAGAGAGAAGCAGAGAGAGAACCTGAGAAGTTGCTTTTGGTGCCCCAACATGTAGATCGTAGCGGCGAAGGAAGAGTCGATGAAGCAAAGGTTCCTGATGAGAACAATGAACAAGAACAATGCGATCGAACAACAGAGGAGATCGGAGTAGATCTGAGGCGAAGGGGTAGAGGAATGTTGACGATCGGTGACGTGTAGCTCGATGATTCGATGATATTGCTCTAGCTAGGCGGCGTGACGATGGAGAGGGGTAGAGAGAGAGAGGGAGAGAGAGAGAGAGAGAGAGAGAGATCTGTGAGACTGTGAGAGAAGGAAAAACCCTAAACATATATATATATATATACGGGGATGGTTCGGGGATAATCCGCGACGGGGTCGGGCCGGGAAATCTATTACCATCCTCGATCCGAAAACCGTCGGGATCTATTTTTCAATACCAGCTCCATCCCTATGGGGGTAATTTTCGGGAAAAACTCGGCTTATCAGGACGGGGCGGTCCGGGTCCTCGTCGGGCCGAGTTTAAATTGCCATTTCTATTCTTAAGATGAAATTTTGTTTCCCATTTTGAAGTAGGCAACTTCCATATTCGTGACGGAACCTGTTTCTCTCTAATCCAAATTTGAATCGGAAGCGAAGGGTGTTGTTCGACCCCATGAGATCTATCAGGGATTCCGTTTCGATAATTCGGGCGATTTATTTTAAAGAACACTGCGTATATGTCATTCCTAAAAACAATTAATCCAATTCAATAATCTTATTTTTTTTCATTTTATCATATTTTTAAAAACACATTTATCATCAATTTCTTTGGACAAAGTCGCTGGAAGTTTGAGTTAGTTAATGATGTGGCAAGTTAGAAAAAACACATTATAAACTAGGGAAAATTATCAGAAAGTTATAGGGATCAGTTACTCCAATCAGTCCCAAAGATTTTCTAACACACTGATAGATCTTGTTTGTTTTGATAACGTTACTGTGAGATCCTATTTTGAATTTTGGTATGATTTAGCGGACGTTTCTACATTTCCCATTAGGGGCCGTCATCTTAGGGAAGTTGGATCTAATTTTTGGATCACATTTTTGTCACTCAAATGTAACACTTCAAAAAAAAAATTCTTTGTGTACTTTTTCCAAACATAACACTCAAATGTACACTCCAAAAGTAACACTCCAATGTAACACACTAAAAAAACTGATTAGTGTATTTTGTCCAAACATAATACTCTAATGTAATATACTAAAAAAACTCATTAGTGTACTTTTTCTAAACGTAACACTTCAACAAACAATAACAATTAAGGACATTATAATGACAAATGAGTCATTATACATTTAAAATGACTAAATGGATCACAAAAAAACTTATAGGACTAACTAGAACATAATTTCAACATATAGGATTTATCAGTAAGTCTCTCTATAAACTAACTAATATATATGGGTTTTTTCCCTATTTTTTGTTAATATCTATTATGATCCATAAAATTTAAAGATAATTGTTGAAAAGTCCAAGTTAAAAATGGTATAAGGCATTAGGTTCAATGGATATTTTTTATTAGTAAAAGGTCTATCATTTGTAAAATAGTTTGGTGATAAATCCTTTTATTTGTTTTGAAGGAAATTTTGTTTCCAATTTTGTCCCTTAATTTATCTATTGATTTTTTTATATGTTGACTTTTGTTGACTATCTGTTCAAATTTTTTTCCTTTTCTGTTCAAAAATTTTCCTATCTATTCAAATTTTTTCCTATCTATTCAAAAAATTTCCCTATTTGTTCAATTTTTTTCGTATCCGTTCAATTTTTTTACCTTGTCTGTTTAATTTTTTTTAATCTTTTCAATTCAAATTTCCCTTATCTGTTTAAATATTTATCCAAATAAAATTCTATCTATCCAAATTTATTATATGTTCAAATTTGTTGATTATCTATTTATTTCTTTCCTTATCTGTTCAAATATCTAACCAAATTTGATAGCCAAACTAATCCCTTATCTGTTCAAATAACTGACCAAATTTGATAGCTAAACCAACCCCTATCTATTCAATTTTTTTCACTATATTAGTGGTTGGGCATGTGGCACGTGATTTTTCGTCAACTGTTAGTATTGTAATTATGCATGTCTCTTAAATTAATATGTAATGCGTATACAAAGTATGGAGATTTGTATGGGTAAATTGATCTGTATTCAAAATACAACAAAGTAAGAAATGAATACATACTCCGTTGAAAATTTTAAATGAGAAATGAGAAATTTTATAAACATAAACATTAATTTATAGTTAGATTGTTGAAATCATAATTTTATCTTAAACAATAAACAAGTTCTTTAAATATATAATATTATACATATCTTTTTCTATCAACTACCCACTTCAATTTTTCATAATCCATACCTGTAATACAATTGAGATATGAAATTAATTGCACAATTACACAATTTTATTTAATAGTTCATCTCATAATACAAATTCATTGAATCCACTATTGGATATTATTTACACACTATTGGTGTAAGAATGCATTAATATCAATATGTAATATATTTTTATACATCAAAAGTTGTTGAGTTTTGTTTCATGTGCCACAAATATCTTGCATGATGAAAAATGTAACATTAGACATTAGTCATTAGTATATTTTCATTTATGTAGAAAATGTGGAATGATTTTTTTAAGAAAATTGAATGATATTGTAACTTAATATTTCAATCGATATGGGAATTTCATAATTGTTTTTACAATGTTTATATATCCATACTTATAAGTATTTGCAGGGTCACTTACATGAAACTGTTAAGTTACTGTCACGACCCAAACCCGCCCCTATGGGTTTAGCACTGTAACCGGCCAGTAATCCGTGACTACCGAAAGCCTGCTTAACAGTAAAGACAGTAATAGAGAGTACAGGGGCTGGCGGAAGCCAAAACAGTAATAAAAGATGTCCAATGAGCTGTGATAGTCTGTATGCGAAAAAGACTTTTCATACATATTCACATTCAGAAACAAAAGGCAATATGCACATACATCATATACAATCATTCAGGTTAGGGACCAAGTCCCTATCATAACAGTACAGTACAAGTCTATACAGTATATACAAAACATAAACAGAAAGGGAGAATCTAAAACACCCCCAAGCAGCCTTAGCTTGGCAGCACTTGGAACCTCACAGTGAGGCACGTTGGTTGGCTTGACAAAAAGGGAGTTTAACCCAACGCACCTAGCTCCGATCCGGTGCCTGGACACCTACATATATATATATATATAAACAATAAGCTAAAGCCCAGTGAATAACATATGCATAAAGAGGTTAGGAATGAATGTCTTTTCAGTATTTAAAACAGTCATTTGAACAGTATATCAGTTATTCGATCATAGCAGTCATAAGTGGTACATCCCATAGAAAAACAGTACAGTAGGTCTTAACAGACCGAACAGTCAGTTGATGTCCATCATATCAGTAAACAGTGGTGAGGGTTGTCACAGTCTCCCCTCCTTATAAAGAGTTTGGTCCTCCAAACTCGAATTACCTTCATTTTGGAAGAATACTGGATCCAGAGGGAACAATTCAGGATATCTCTTGATCATATCGTCTTCCCTTTCCCAAGTGGCATACACGCTACCATGGTTTTGCCAATCAACTTTCACTAACGGAATCTCTTTGTTCCTCAACTTCTTGATCCGTCTGTTTACAATCTGAATAGGCCGTTCTTCATAAGTGTAGTCATCACTTAGCACTACACGAGTAGGCTTAATAACATGAAAGGGATCCCGAAGATAATCCCTCAACATTGAAATATGGAACACGTTATGCATATGCTCCATTTCAGGAGGAAGCGCTACTTGATACGCCACCGGATTAATCTTTTCAATAATCTCGTATGGTCCGACATATCTCGGCGCTAACTTGCCTTTGACTCCAAAACGGGTCTGCCCTTTCATCGGTGTCATTTTAACAAAAACGTGATCACCCACTTCATATTCTCTGTCTTGCCTTCGGACATCCGCATAACTTTTCTATCGGCTTTGTGCGGTTTTCAGTCTCTGTTGAATCAGTTTCACTTTTTCTGTGGTTTCCTGTACAATCTCGGGCCCAAGCAAAGGCCCATCTCCAACTTCTGCCCAACAGATAGGAGATCGACATTTCCTGCCATATAAAGCCTCGAAAGGCGCCATACCAATGCTTGAATGAAAACTGTTGTTGTAGGCGAATTCAGCCAATGATAAGTGGCTTTCCCAATTTCCCTGAAAATCAAGGACACACATTCTCAGTAAATCCTCCAGAGTCTGGATGGTTCTTTCTGACTGGCCATCTGTCTGAGGATGATATACACTACTTAGTCTCAGTTCAGTACCCAATACTGTTTGCAAACTTTGCCAAAATCTCGATGTAAACTTCGAGTCCCTATCGGAAACAATGGACACAGGCACTCCATGCAATCTAACAATCTCATCAATATAGATTATAGCCAATTTGTCTGCATTATAAATTGTTTTGACAGGTAAGAAGTGAGCATATTTAGTCAGTCTATCAACAATAACCCAAATTGAATCCATACCTTTACTGGAGCGAGGTAAACCAACAATGAAATCCATAGTGATGTGTTCCCATTTCCACTCTGGTATCGGTAAGGGTTGCAGTAAGCCTGTGGGTCGTTGATGTTTGGCTTTAACTTGTTGGCAATGAAGACATTTCGATACAAAATCAGTAATTTCTTTCTTCATTCCCGGCCACCAGAAATTCAGTTTCAAGTCTTGGTACATTTTCGTATTTCCTGGATGGATAGACAGTTTCGAATTGTGGCCCTCTTGTAGAATTCTTCTTTTCAGTTCAGAATCACTCGATGCACATAATCTTCCCTGAAATTTCAACACATTGTTCTCAAATTTGAAACTCGGCCTCGGTTTAGATTCTCGTTCATCGATGATCTTCTTCAAGAAGTCATCATGTTGCTGTTTCTCTTTAATCTCTTCAATCAGTGCCGGTTGAGCAGAAATAGCAGCTACCGTTCCACCTTGTTCACGCAAAACAATCTCAACTTTGAATTTTTCAAGGTCACATAGTAACTCTTTCTGTCCGGTGAGTAAGCAGGCCAAATTTCCAATCGCTTTCCGACTCAGTGCATCGGCAACGGTGTTAGCTTTTCTTAGATGGTACAAAATTTGCAAGTCATAGTCCTTTATCAGTTCTAACCATCTATGCTGTCTCATGTTCAGTTCTTTCTGTGTGAAGAAGTACTTCAAACTCTTGTGGTCTGTATACACCTCACATGTTGCCCATAAAGGTAGTGATGCCAAATTTTCAGTGCAAACACTACTACAGCAAGTTCCAAGTCATAGGTCAGGTAGTTCTTTTCATGCGGTCTCGGTTGTCGAGAAGCATATGCAATAACTTTACCATTCTGCATTAAAACACATCCCAAACCCTTATAAGAAGCATCACTAAATATAGTATAACCATCCGTACCTGAGGGTAGGGTAAGAATCGATGCAGTCACAAGTCGAGTTTTTAACTCTTGAAAGGCTGATTCTCTTTGATCGGTCCAGTTAAATGATATCCCCTTTTGAGTCAATTGAGTCAATGGTAAGGCAATTTTAGAGAAGTATTTGACAAACCTTTTGTAATACCCGGCTAAGCCTAAGAAACTTCGAACTTCTATAACATTAGACGGTATGGGCCAATTCACTACTACTTCAATTTTCTGCGGATCAACTGAAATTCCATCCTTACTGATTACATGTCCTAAAAACATTACATTATCAAGCCAAAATTCACATTTAGTCAGTTTAGCATACAATTTCTGTTCTCTTAGGGTTTGTAGGGCAGTTCTCAAATGGTGTTCATGTTCCTCCGTGCTTTTGGAATAAATCAAAATGTCATCTATGAAAACAACTACAAATTCATCGAGGAATGGTTTGAAAATTCTATTCATAAGATCCATAAATGCAGCAGGTGTATTGGTAACTCTGAAAGGCATAACTAAGAATTCATAATGTCCATACCTCGTTCAAAAGGCAGTCTTTTCAATATCCCCTGTCTTGACTTTCAACTGGCGGTATCCAGATCTAAGGTCAATTTTAGAGAACACTTGGGCACCCTGTAACTGGTCAAATAAATCATCAATACGAGGCAATAGATATTTATTTTTCACTGTTACCTTGTTCAGTTCACGGTAGTCAATGCAGAGTCTTAATGAGCCGTCTTTCTTTTTTACAAATAAGATCGGCGCGCCCCACGGTGAAGTACTGGGCCTGTTGAACTTCTTATCTAACAGTTCTTGTAGCTGAACTTTCAACTCTTTCAATTCAGTCAGTGCCATTCTGTAAGGAGCTTTTGATACTGGCTGTGTACCCGGAATCACATCAACGGTGAATTCAATCTCCCTATCAATCAAATCCCTTGGCAAATCATCTGGAAATTCTCTGACTATAGGAATACTGTTCACATCAGTTTTAGTATCAGTAGGTACAGTCAATACACAACACAGATACCCTTTACACCCCTTTTTAATCAGTTTAAAAGCTTTCATGGATGAAATCAGATATGGGAGAGATATTACTCCAACTCTATTAAACACAAATTCAGGCAGTCCAGGTGGATAGAAAACAACTTGTTTTGTTACACAGTCTATGGTAGCGTGATATTTTGTTAACCAGTCTATTCCCAATATCACATCAAAGTGATCAATATTCAGAGGCAATAAATCAATATACAAATGAACATTTCCAACAATAATTTCACATGCAAGGTACATATAAGCACAAGTCATAGATCCTCCAACAGGTGAAGATACAGCTAACAGATAGTTCATAGGTTTCAGTGGTCTATTTAATTTTCGCGAAAAAGCATGCGATACATATGAATGTGTAGACTCTGAATTAATCAGAACATATGCATTTTGAGCACAAATTGAGAGTATACCTGACACAACGGTCTCGGTATTCTATACATCTCCCAGTACGAGTGCGAACACTCAGCCTTGCCTCATAGGCTCTTTTCCAGTAGCTTTGGGGTTGGGTTTCGGTGGAGCAGTTGATGCTGCTGCGCTTGGTATAGCTTTACTATTACCCTGAGGAGCAGAAGGGCAATCTTTGACCATGTGGCCCACCTTGCCACACCTGTAACAATCACCTGAAATTTTATAGCAAACCCCTTTATGTTTCTTACCATATTCAGAACAGGGCGGTATGGAACCACTCCCCTGACTGGAACTGGTTGTTGACCCTGTATTTTGCTTTTTATTCAATGAACTGTTCCGGCCTTTCTTAAACTTGAAGCCTCATCTCTTACCACGCCACTCGGTCGTTGGTGTCTCAATCTGTCTCAGTGCCTCGATGTTCGACTCCGCCATTATTGCTCGGTCAAGAACATCTACATATTTCAGTAGTTTCAGAACATTGATTCTGTCAAGGATTTTAACATTAAGGCCGCCTTCAAACTTCCTAGCCTTTTTGTAATCGGTATCCACCATGTGTGGTGCATATCTGGCGAGTTCAGTGAATTTCGATTCGTACTCAGCTACGGACATAGTGCCTTGTTTCAGTTATTCAAATTCAGTCATTTTTTGGTCCCTGACACACTGTGGAAAGTATTTCTCAAAGAAGGATCCCTTAAACTGAGCCCAATTCATGGCGGTATTGGTGTCGCAGACCAGCATCCACCACCTTCTGGCCTCTTCTTGTAAGGTGAAGGTAGCCAGTAGCACTTTATGTGTTTCAGAACACGGAAAGACTTCAAATAACTTCTCTGTTTCAAGAACCCAAGCTTCAGCCTTTAGCGGTTCGAGGCCTCCTTGGAATGACGGTGGTTTCATTTTACTAAACTTCTGTGTTAGAGCAATTATGTCATTATTCACATTCTGCTCAGGTTGAACTGGAGAAGGTGGGGGCTGTTGGTTCTGTTGTAGCCTTAAGGCCTCAGTTAGCAGTTCAACTGTTCTTTCGAGCCTTGCTATTCTGGCGTCAGATGATTCAGTTTCATCAGTAGTTTTTGCTTTCTCCATTTCACTATAGGCAATTATGACAATTATAAACATAGACAGTTGCATACTTTAAACATATTAACACATTAGCACATATATTCATGTTATGGCCACACACACTTTTTTTTCCCAATGCTCATGTAATGCCCTATTCACTTTTCTAGGACATCCTATAGCTCATTTGGACATGTGTGTGCGGTATAACTCGTGGTTTAGTATCGCTCTGATACCACTCTGTCACGACACCCAAACCCGCCACTATGGGTTTAGCACCGTAACCGGCCAGTAATCCGTGATTACCGAAGGCCTGCTTAACAGTAAAGATAGTAATACAGAGTACAGAGTACAGGGGCTGGCGGAATCCAAAACAGTAATAAAAGATGTTTAATGAGCTGTGACAGTCTATATGCGAAAAAGACTTTTCATACATATTCACATTCAGAAACAAAAGGCAGTATGCACATAAATCATATACAATTATTCAGGTTAGGGACCAAGTCCCTACCATAACAGTATAGTACAAGTCTATACAGTCTATACAAAATAGAAATAGAAAGGGGGAATCTAAAACACTCCCAAGCAGCCTTAGCTTGGCAGCACTTGAAACCTCGCAGTGAGGCACGTTGGTTGGCTTGACAAAAATGGAGTTTAACCCAATGCTCCTAGCTCTGATCCGGTACCTGGACACCTACATATATATTTAAACAGTAAACTAAAGCCCAGTGAATAACATATGCATAAAGAGGTTAGGAATGAATGTCCTTTTAGTATTTAAAATAGTCATTTGAACAGTATATCAGTTATTCGATCATAGCAGTCATAAGTGGTACATCCCATAGCAAAACAGTACAGTAGGTCTTAACAGACTGAACAGTCAGTTGATGGCCATCATATCAGTAAACAGTAGTGGTTCCAAACATGGGAACCGACAGAGATCTCTGTGACAGTAGCAGTACAGTACAGTAACAGTAAATTGCTATGAATGCCATGAATACAGTTCGCAAATAGGACAAGCATTCATTCAGTAAGAAATATCATTTCAGAAAGCAGTACAGTTGATCATTCAGAAAATATTCATGATTGAATGTATCTTTACAACATTGTTTCTAACAGAGTTCTGGGCTACAGATAGGCTAGAGCGTCCTCGGATGCCAACCCTACAATTACAGAATGAACACATACTAAGTTACACACTTGGGAATCAATGACTTAGTCCCTATCTTGACTCGGTGTGGTTCTATAGTATTATCCTCATTAAGATGTCTTAAACTAGGCCTAGGAATGCCTATGATGAAATGAGGATGCAAAGATGCACTTTAAAACACTTTTCAGAATTTTCAGAAAACAGGGGTCTCGCTCGAGCGTGGCTTTCTACGCTCGAGCGGACATGCAGACAAAGGAGCTCCGCTCGAGCGTGACTTTCCTCGCTCGAGCGGACTGCAAAAGTACTGGATGCACGAAATTCACGCTCGACGGGCGCTCGACCCCTGCTCGAGCGTGAGACACAAGTCCTCACTCGAGCGTTCATTCCCTCGCTCGAGCGGACTGTAAACACATGCAAAGTACTGGATACATGCATTTCACGCTCGAGCGTTAACTTCCACGCTCGAGCGGACTGCATGACTCAAAGTGTACACTCGAGCGTGGATCCAAAATCTGAAATTTCCAGATTTGTCTCCAAGCATGAAACTCAACATTTAAAGCATCAAATTCGATCCTTTTGGGCTAATTTTCTGGAAAACACTTTAAAACTCACAATATGACATGTTTCAAAGATCAATTTGCAAAATCAAAGCCCAAAGGTAGTTCAATTGAACACCATTTTTAAAAAACTTCAAGAACATGATGAAGATGCAATATGCATGAATTCAATCAACTTCAAAGCTTCTAATACATAATCAAATGAGTCAAAACTTCCAAAAACATGATGAATTCATGGACTATAACCCAAATATGGACATGCATGTGAGGATTCCATGAAAACAACCTCTAAACTTAAGAATGTAAACATGCATGCATGAATTCCTACTCAATTCAACATATTAAGCTAATTCATGCCTTAAATCACTATCCTTACCATAAATCATACAAGAACAACTTAAATACAAGTTTCAAGAGGATGATTCTCTTACCTTAGGTCCTCAATTTCAAGTCTAGAAGCTCAAATTTGCTATCTACTCTTCAATCCTTCCAAATTCGAACAAGAAATCTAGATGGACTCAATTTTCTCCTACCTCTCTCTCTCTCTCTTGATTTTGTCTCCATAATGGCTGAAGATATAATGCCAAATGTGTATTAATCAAGTCCAAACAAGTATTGACAAGGTGGCCCACTAACATGGCAAAAGGGTAATTAACGCATTATTTAATCCAATTTAATCATACCGAATCACATTTCAATTAAATCTACCATAAAATCACATAAATTCTAATTAACATAAAACACTAATCAATTCCGGATTCGATCGCCGATAGGGCCTTCAATTTACAGTTCGAAGCTTAAAACATGAACAGATAATTCAATGACAAACAGATAGAAATACATTTAAACTAATACACTCAATCAATCAATCAGAATTTCAGTCAATCAGTCACTTAACATGCTTAATCATAAATTAGCACAAATCAGTGGTATTATCAGTAAACAGTGGTGAGGGTAGTCACAGTTACATAATTTATTATGTCAATTGTAAGTAACCAGAAAATGACAAAAATTGATCGAAATTTTTTATTTGATGTGCTTGCTTTCTGCATCATTGAGATATTGCGATAATGTTTGGGGCATCATTGGATTTTTTTTCCTTGTAATTTAATTAAAATGTGTGTAAGAGGTACATTATTTTTATTGAACTTCACAACAGATAGGACAATTTCTGCTTCAACTCGTCTAACTTTGCTTGGAGAGCATGTTATAATAAATTTTCTGTAGTTTTTGTTTCACCATCTTCGAAACCATGAAAACTGAAGTGACACTTTGCTTACAGAACTTGTAATTTACTCTATACAAACAACAAGATTTGACTTAATTATGAGCCCAAAATGTCACCATTTCAATGATTGTTTGTTTGTTTGTTTTTGCTATTTACAGGCATAATAGTGTCTGTAGTAGTACTTGTAGTCATCGTCATTATCTCATTGGCTTGGGCTAGAAGAAAGAGAAGAAGAGCAATTGGTCTAGAGTTGCCAACAACTGTGACTCCACCACAGACCTTGAATGTGGTTCCAGTTTGGGAAATCGAAGCGCCAACAATGGAGAGTTTCGTCCAAAGACTTGGCGAAGAAGAAACCGGTTAGATTCACAGCCCAATAACTATGTGGTGTCAAAACTAATTATTCTACAAGGTTGGGCTCTAGAGGTTTTGGGATTGTTTACAAAGGGTCAATTACCAAATGGAGTTAAGATTGCAGTTAAGGTCCTCAATAAGAAATCGAATAATAGAGGAGCAGAGGAACAATTCATGGTGGAGGTGAGCACTATTGGAAGAACATACCATATAAATCTAGTCAGGCTATATGGTTTTTGCCATGACAACTTTATGAGCGCATTGGTGTACAAGTACATAGAAAATGGATCACTAGATAAACACATTTTCAGTGATACACAAGCAATTGAGCGAGAGAAGCTGCATGAGATCGCGATTGGGACAACAAAAGGTGTCGCTTACCTACATGAAGAGTGTCAACCGAGGATCATTCATTATGACATAAAGCCAGATAATGTTTTGTTAGATGCCAATTTTATAATATTTGTTAATGAAATATATATCTAGAAATTCATATTCATTAATATATTTTGATAATGTCTTCTTAACATTACTAGTGGAAATAACATAGAAAACATATCACAAAATTAGAAAAATGATTTTCAAATCTCCTTTCTCGAGTGAATTAAAAAGTTTGACAAAAAGAGAAAATAATAGCACGGTAGAGTATAGACTCCCATTTTTTTCCACTAATATTAGAGAATAAGAACTTAGACACATAACATATTAAGAAAAACTATATCTAGCCTAGATTCAATTTTTATATTGTGGAATCCATGCAAACTTAGAATAGATCTGTATCATATTTATTATTTTATTTACAAAAGAGAGAGTTGTTCTTCGGTGGATTCCGCGAAATTTGGACATGAAGCTTTGGTGGATTCTGGAGTGGCTCGCCGTCATGGATTTGACATCAGCGTTATGGATTCAACGTTGGACAAGACAATTCTAAGGTAAAGACAGTGGTGGAAGAGGCACATTGGGGTCGATTCAATTTAGCCTTAATCATTTTTATTTACCACTTGAGTTGCACAAATTATTAGGTAAGATAAGTTCCTTTCAAATTGTTATTATGCGTAGACAAGGACACGTAAGAGTTTAATCTTATGGGGGCAAATGTATATATTTCTCTAATAAATTTTTTATTGAATCCTATTATTACTATATTAGGAGAGTCGATTCATGTGTTAATAAGGACTTTATGGGAATTTTGATTGAAAAAGTAAAATTTATTTGCTATTTTTTCAAAATTTTTTGTAATAAACATGTAAAATGAAATATCAATTTCTATCAATACAATGCAAAAAATGTCACAAAACTATATCATCACATATATTTATTAAAAAATATATAACCAATAGGATATGTGACCAAACAACTTACTATAAAATTATCATATATCATATTTTCACCAACATTTGGCATACATTAAAAATTGTTGACACCTTTTAAAATTAGAGATGTTTAAGAATATCAATCCCATAATTTTGTAATTAAAATTTAAATTACAGTCGTCTTACTTTGTGAAGTCATTGGGATAACATTTATTTTTAAGTTTGCAAATATTATCATTTTTGGAAGACGTAAATAACTATCATTGGGATATGAAACAAAGCTATAAAAATAAAAATAAATAAATAAAAAAGAAGTAATTATCACATTCTCCTTAGTTCAATTTTTACATATAACTTCAATTCTTACTAAGGCCTCGTTAGACAAGTGATTTTTTTAGTAAAAAAGTTAAAAAGTTACTAAAAAAGTTAAAATGCAACAACTTATACAAAAAAGTTAAAGATTTTATTTTCTCTCTACTTTTTGCATACCTTTTTGTAAAAAGTCAAAAAGCCATCCCAAACATACTAACTTTTTTACATCATATTTTAACCAAAAAACTAAAAAATTACTAAAAAAACATATTCCCAAACAAGGCCTAAAGAAGAATAATTTGAGTAAAAGGTTCACATGCCAATAATAGCCCTAGTAAAGAGAGTCTGGGGATGACAACTTTTTGCTTTCGCCACCAACAAGATCACAAACTGAGTTACCTGACTATTCTTGGTCTTGTTGGAATGGTTATAAAATTCTGGATAAAACCAGAATTTTTTCCTAAGTTCGGTCTATTTTTTAGGTGGGCCCCGAGTGTCGATTTACTCGGGTCAAAGTGGTAACGCGTTCTATGCCGCGTTGTGATTCACGTGGTATATTTGGTTGCTCAAAACCATTACCGAGTGAATGGGAAATTGAAGCCAAAGTGTGCTCCATGGAAATGGAGTTTTGGTGGAAATTCCTTAAGGTTGTAAATTGGTTTGTCCTACATTGATTTGGTGGGAAGTTTTGAAAGGGTTTATAAGGCTTAGGGTGAGATACTTGGGGTGTGCCCCAAGGGGTACCCAAGTGTTTTAGAGGGAGAGGTTATGGGCAAAATGGGCTAGACCCATTGGACTCAAAAATCACCACACACGCGCGCGCGCGCCGCCGCCGCCGTCCGTCCGGTCGGTCGGGCGGGCTGGGCTGGGCCTGGGCTTGGGCGCGGGTGTGTGGTTGGGTTGGGCTTCTAATCTTTTTGGGCCAAAAACATTTGAATTTAATTTTATTTTTTATTAAAATAAAATCCAGAATTCAAATTAAATTAGTTTGGATTTTTTGTTCATCCAAACAGGGCCCTTCCCGGTTTCAAACAGAAATAAACTGTTTTGGAATTAATGCACACCCAAACAGGGCCCTTCCCGTTTTACTATCTGTTTGAATTAATTCAAATCTGTTTGAATTCAAAACCCAACAGGTATGATACCTGTTCAATTCAAAACCAAGAGTTACATACCTGTTTAATTCAAATCCAAGAGCCACATTCACATCTATAAATAGGACCACCCTCATTTGATGTTTTTCATTCAGAAATTTCGTATTTCACTTCTGTTTTCTATTCTTCATCTTGCTGCATTTTATTTCCAAAAGAAAGAGTGTAAACACTTAGTGTGTTCGTAAGGCAAACAGTTAGTAGTGCTGCTATTGTTTGTGGTAGATCATTTCATCCTGGGAGATAGACGTCCGAATTCTGAAAGCACCGTGGAGAGGACGAATCTGTCTTAAGGACACAGTGTTAAACACTGGACTTGATCAGAAAAATAATTCGAAGAAATTAAATCAAGTAAGTTATTTAATTACTTTCAGTGTTGGTTTTATTTGTTTATTTATTCAGATTTTAATTTTGTTTGTGTAACAAAATAAAATCTGTTTTGTTTTTTATTTATTTATTTTTATTTCGAGTTTGATTTTTGTAATCAAACATATTCTCTCCTTTACTCTATTTCTTTTATTCTTGTTGTTGTTTTGTACACAACAGAATTAAATACTTTTAAATACAGTGAAGATTGTCCAACAATCTTAAGACAGAATCCGTTTTTGGGTATCTTCATTGTATTTAATTTTCTGTGTTTTCAAATTAATATTCTGGTTGGAAAAACAAATAGTGATTTATGCTATTTGACAGATAGTAGTAATATACTGTCTCTTTTCTTTGACAACAACTAGTAGTACGATACTGGTGTCATTAACAATTCAGAATATTATTTGGTATTACAGAAAATTCTTGTGATATTTTATTTTTCTAGTTTTAGTAACAAGGAAAATAAAATTATTTTGTTGTTATAATTTATTTTCTGGTTTTAGTAACTAGAAAATTATTTTGTGTTTTAATTTATTTTCTAATTTTGGTAACTAGAAAATTATTTTGTGTTTGTTCTGATTTTTGTAATCAGATAAGTTTTGTGGTATTTTATTTTCTAGTTTTAGTAACAAGAAAAATAAAATGATTTTGTTTTATAATTTATTTTCTGGTTTAAGTAACTAGAAAATTAATTTGTGGTTTGGTTTTCTGATTTTTGTAATCAGATATTATTTCGGTATTTTATTTTACTAGTTTTAGTAACAAGGAAAATAAAATTATTTTGTATTGTAATTTATTTTCTGGTTTTAGTAACTAGAAAATTAATTTTGTTAATCAGTCATGTAACTTTGTGACTCGGTCACAATCTGTTAATTTTGTAAGTGACTTATGGTTTCGTTTGATAGACCACTTATTTTTGAACCCTTTGTGAAAAGGTGTTAATTATTTTGACTTTATCATAGTTCGTCGTAAGTATACATGGAAGAATTTGTTTCTAGAGTAAAATATTAGTTTTACAAACTAATTTTATTTTTATTACAATGTGGATTCATAGTCTTGAATTGTTTCTGCACTTGAGTCGAAAAATATATATATATATATATATATTCACAAGAACATTTTAATGCATATTTAATTTGTTTATTTATGTACAAATCAAACTTATTAAATGAAGGTATGTTTTGTCATTTTGAAGTTTAAAGTTTAAATGTATTGGATTTTATTTTTGAGTTGAGAATCCTTTTATTTCATGATGCAAGTGATGGGATCGTGCATGGTTAATTTATTTTGTTAATTCATTATTTTTAGTTGATGCGTTTGATATGCATGTATGTTATCAACTCAAGTTATTTCTTAACAAATTTGGAATGTTAATTTGTTATGTCGACTTTGAACATAAGCATGCTAATTTTGAATATTTCTAATCAATTCTGAATGGGTGTTTGAACACCAGAGAAATTTAAACATGAAGATGTATGTAATTATATCGGTCCGTTTAATTGGGAAGTAATTTAAGAAATCTTTTATGTTGTGGCATGAGATGTCATTAATAATTATTTTACTTGCGTAGTAGAATTTGTTAAACCATGAACCATTTTATTAATATGGGGATGTATCTCTTACATTAGTTGAGATTATTTAATTTTCTTCTGTCACAAATATTTTTATAACAGTGACATTTATTTGTTATTGAGTTGCAAGAATCTATACAATCAAATGGGTTTTTGAATTGTTTGATTCTTAGGCAAAATTTTTTATGAGGATATGCTTTTGTTAAAACATTAATTTTGACTTGAGTAGTCATAATTATTTTGGTTTTTTCTTGAATTTGTTTTAAAATTCATTGATTTATATTAGAAGTGATAGGGGTGGTGAATATGATGCACCATTAAATGAATTTTGTGCACAACATGGCATTATTCACCAAGCTACAGCCCCTTATTCTCCACAGCAAAATGGAATTGCTGAAAGGAAGAATAGAACCCTAAAAGAAATGATGAATGCCATGTTACTAAGTTCAGGCTTACCACAGAACTTGTGGGGGGAAGCAATATTGTCTGCTAATTTTGTTCTTAATAGAATACCCCACAAGAAAACCAACAGCACTCCTTATGAATTGTGGAAAGGTCGATCGCCTTCCTACAAATACTTAAAAATGTGGGGGTGTTTGGCAAAAGTTGAAGTTCCTGTTCCTAAAAAGACTAAGATTGGACCAAAAACAATAGACTGTGTGTTTATTGGTTATGCTCAGAATAGTAGTGCATATCGGTTTCTGACTTATAAATCAGTAATACCTGATATAAATGTGAACACTATTATAGAGTCAAGGAATGCTGTGTTTTTTGAACATGTCTTTCCTTACAAGAAAGGACAGGAATTAAGTTCACAGAAAAGAACTTATGATTGTACACAAAGTCAAAGAGACTAATGACAATCAAACAAAAGAGACTAGTAATAGTCTCGACCGATAGGATTTAACTAATGATGAACCAAGACGAAGTAAAAGAGCGAGAACATCAAAATCCTTTGGTCCAGATTTTCTGACATACTTGTTAGAAAATGAACCTCAAAGCTTTAAGGCAGCAATGACAGGTCCTGAAGCACCTTTGTGGAAAGAGGCTGTTAATAATGAAATTGAATCCATTATGCAAAATCATACTTGGGAATTGGTGGATCTACCACCAGGTTCTAAACCTCTTGGATATAAATGGATATTCAAGAGAAAAATGAAAGCAGATGGTTCAATTGACGAGTATAAAGCAAGACTTGTTGTTAAAGGTTACAGACAAAAGGAAGGTCTGGATTATTTTGACACATATTCCCCTGTGACAAGAATAACATCCATTCGCATGCTTATTTCTATAGCAGCGTTGTTTAATTTAGAAATACATCAAATGGATGTTAAGACAACTTTCTTAAACGGTGATCTAAATGAAGAGATCTATATGGAACAACCGAAGGGTTTGTAGTATCAGGGCAAGGAAAGAAAGTTTGTCGACTTGTAAAATCCCTTTAAAACAAGCACCTAAGCAATGGCATGAAAAATTTGATCATGCAATGCTTACTAATGAGTTTAAGATAAACGAATGTGACAAATGCGTCTATGTTAAAAACACTGACCAAGGATATGTCATAGTTTGCCTTTATGTGGATGACATGCTTATCATCGGAAGCAGTCAAAACATGATCAAATCAACTAAGCAGATGCTTAACAAAAGATTTGATATGAAAGATATGGGGGTCGCAGATGTTATATCAGGAATGAAAATTACTAAAACATCTGACGGATATGCATTATCTCAATCTCATTATATTGAGAAAATTCTTGATAAATTTATCAAGGATGATTTAAATTTAGCTCGAACACCTGTAGCCATCAGTCTTTATTTATCGAAAAATAAAGGTGATGCAGTGTCTCAGTTAAAATACTCCCAAATCATTGGAAGCCTAATGTACCTAATGAATTGTACTCATCCTGATATAGCTTATGCTATCAGTAAATTGAGTAGGTACACTAGTAACCCTGGAGAAGACCATTGGAAAGCGATCATTCGAGTTCTTAGATATCTAAGATTTACTCGTGATCATGGTTTGAACTTTACTCGATATCCAGCAGTACTCGAAGGTTATTGTGATGCCAATTGGATATCGGATACTAAAGATTCAAAATCCACTAGTGGATATGTCTTTACTCTAGGAGGCGCTGCTGTTTCTTGGAAGTCCACGAAACAAACTTGCATCGCACGATCCACAATGGAATCCGAGTTTATTGCTTTAGACAAAGCAGGTGAAGAAGCAGAATGGCTTCGTCACTTCGTAGAAGACATTCCAATGTGGCCAAAACCTGTGCCAGCTATTTGCATTCATTGTGATAGTCAATCTGCAATAGGCAGGGCACAGAATCACATGTATAACGGTAAGTCACGACATATACGTCGTCGACATAATACCGTAAGGCAATTATTGTCAAACGGAATAATCTCAATATATTATATAAAATCTAAAGAGAATATTGAGGATCCGTTAACAAAAGGTTTGACAAAAGAGCTAGTGTATAGTTCATCGAAGGGGATGGGATTAAAGCCTATTACATAAGAGTCGTCATAATGGTAACCCTACTTATATGACTGGAGATCCCAAGAACTAAGTTCAAAGGGACAACTAAGTTATGTATGGCTCGCCAGAAATCACCAAGGGATTAAAATTCCTACCCATTCCTATGGTGAGAGTGATATCTGCAACATATGTTGTCTGCAGGGGTATAAGGATAAGCTTTGCTTTTAATGATTACTTATATCTTGATTAAGACATAAAATCAAGATGAGTATAAGGAGATACTCACAATAAGAATCACCTATATGAGTGTTGAACTGGGGCCGGTTCTATGAGAATGCAAAGGCTGAATTCTCTAGAAACACTTATGAAAACCAGGCGCGTTCAAGGCCAAAATGAACACAACAGTGAGAACCACGATGTGTTAGAAGATATTTTGTGTGAAATCTATTGTCTTGGCTTACACAAACGGCTGAACAATTCAAGGCATCGCGTCCATTGGTTAGCCAGTAAGTCCGATAGGTTATCACTAGGGAAGGTTCAAAGCCGAAAACTACCTATCCTGATGCAAGATATTTTCGACTTATACTCTTTCGTTAAAGTCTGCATTTTGTTGCATTTCCGTTGTCATCAAATTCCATTCATGTGGGGGATTGTTGGAATGGCTATAAAATTCTGGATAAAACCAGAATTTTTTCCTAAGTTCGGTCTATTTTTTAGGTGGGCCCCGAGTGTCGATTTACTCGGGTCAAAGTGGTAACGCGTTCTATGCCGCGTTGTGATTCACGTGGTATATTTGGTTGCTCAAAACCATTACCGAGTGAATGGGAAATTGAAGCCAAAGTGTGCTCCATGGAAATGGAGTTTTGGTGGAAATTCCTTAAGGTTGTAAATTGGTTTGTCCTACATTGATTTGGTGGGAAGTTTTGAAAGGGTTTATAAGGCTTAGGGTGAGATACTTGGGGTGTGCCCCAAGGGGTACCCAAGTGTTTTAGAGGGAGAGGTTATGGGCAAAATGGGCTAGACCCATTGGACTCAAAAATCACCACACACGCGCGCGCGCGCCGCCGCCGCCGTCCGTCCGGTCGGTCGGGCGGGCTGGGCTGGGCCTGGGCTTGGGCGCGGGTGCGTGGTGTGTGGTTGGGTTGGGCTTCTAATCTTTTTGGGCCAAAAACATTTGAATTTAATTTTATTTTTTATTAAAATAAAATCCAGAATTCAAATTAAATTAGTTTGGATTTTTTGTTCATCCAAACAGGGCCCTTCCCGGTTTCAAACAGAAATAAACTGTTTTGGAATTAATGCACACCCAAACAGGGCCCTTCCCGTTTTACTATCTGTTTGAATTAATTCAAATCTGTTTGAATTCAAAACCCAACAGGTATGATACCTGTTCAATTCAAAACCAAGAGTTACATACCTGTTTAATTCAAATCCAAGAGCCACATTCACATCTATAAATAGGACCACCCTCATTTGATGTTTTTCATTCAGAAATTTCGTATTTCACTTCTGTTTTCTATTCTTCATCTTGCTGCATTTTATTTCCAAAAGAAAGAGTGTAAACACTTAGTGTGTTCGTAAGGCAAACAGTTAGTAGTGCTGCTATTGTTTGTGGTAGATCATTTCATCCTGGGAGATAGACGTCCGAATTCTGAAAGCACCGTGGAGAGGACGAATCTGTCTTAAGGACACAGTGTTAAACACTGGACTTGATCAGAAAAATAATTCGAAGAAATTAAATCAAGTAAGTTATTTAATTACTTTCAGTGTTGGTTTTATTTGTTTATTTATTCAGATTTTAATTTTGTTTGTGTAACAAAATAAAATCTGTTTTGTTTTTTATTTATTTATTTTTATTTCGAGTTTGATTTTTGTAATCAAACATATTCTCTCCTTTACTCTATTTCTTTTATTCTTGTTGTTGTTTTGTACACAACAGAATTAAATACTTTTAAATACAGTGAAGATTGTCCAACAGGTCTTTCTTCTTCCCTTTATCCTTGAGGAAATTGATAACAAATAAATACCATATGAGAGAGATCACTAGGAAGGTGAGAAGAAATTATGAGAAATTTGTCCAACGGCGGCAGTCAATAAATTTAAAAAATAAGTTATTTATACAATCTGAATAGATATTAAATCAATGTATACTTTTTACTTTAAAATAAAATATTTATAAAAATAAATTTATTTATAAGAATATCAAAATGTCATATTATTTTTGTTAATTTTTTTTTCGCATAAATTTTATATTTAAATAACATTTTTTGTTATGAAGATGTATCACTAAAACGCGCAATGTAGAACCCTTGGGTGGTCGATGAAAGCAATGACAAAACACATTAAAAAGATGACAAATGGTTTCTTTCAAAACAGTTTTACAACCCACCTTTCTCTTTCTCAATCAATCAAAAGGGGAAATTTTTGTATATTAATAGGGTATCACGTGGCATTATCTTTCACTAATCACAAATATATATGTCCCCTATTATTCTCCAAACACCCAACATAAATATAGTGGATTATATTGTTAAAGTCAATCACAATAATAAAATGTATCATATGACATATACTCTATCCGCATACAAAAATTACTTCAATCAAAGAAACCGAAAAACGAGATACATTTAAATTTAAACATCCAAAGAAGAAAAAAAAAAAAACAAATAACGCGTTTTCCTTATGCAACAACATTTATCTTGCATCTAATGACTATTGGCAGTAATTTTATTTGAGAAAATATTAGATGAATGATAATAATAAACTAACAAAAAATAGGGGGTAAAGAAAATGTCTAACAACACAAATTCATAACAGAATTAGACACCATCCTCACAAATGAGATAGGTCTCATTTATTTTTAAGGTCCAAGAATTATAAAAATTAAGAAGGTAGGTTTAATTAGATAGACTAATAAAACAAACCTGGACTGATTAAAATGGGACCAACAGAGATAATTATCACCAGGATTATCACATCCCTCAATCATTAATAGGAAGTTTAGTCCTATTGAAAGCTTAATTTGAGTAAAAAGTCCACATACGAATCGCCAAGTAAAGAGAGAGTCTGAGGATGACAACTTTTTGCTTTCACCACCAACAAGATCACAGAGTTACCTGACTTTTCTTGGCCTTTCTTCTTCCCTTTATCTTTGAGTAGATTGATAATAAATATATAAGAGAGAGAGAGAGAGAGAGAGAGAGAGATTACTAGGAAGGTGAGAAGAAATTATAAGAAATTTGTATCTAACGGCAGAGTCAAGAAATTTTGAAAAAGTTATTTATACAATTTGAATGGAACAATGTTTACTTTTGACATTAAATTAAAATATTTATAAAAACAAATTTATTTATAAGAATGGTAGTGTCATATCATTTTTGTAAATTTTTTTTGATTAAATTCTATATTTAAATAACATTTTTTTGTTATGAAGATCTATCATTAGAATTTAGAACACTCAATTATTTTGGGTGGTCAATGAAAGCAATGGCAGAAAGGCAATAAAAAGATGATTAAATGGTTTCTTTCAAGACAGTTTTACAACCCATCTTCCTCTTTCACAATCAATCAACACAACCAAGAAAAAACAAATGAAAAAAAAACACGTCTTTTGTGTTCAGTAATTCTATGAATACAAAATTAATACCAAATCAATTACACACATCTTACACATCAATCAATCACTTTTTTTTCTCACAACAATTTATTCAATTATAAAAAAAAAATTACAAATCATCACAAACTACAAAACTCCAATTTTGTAAAAACTATTTTCAAAATCAAGAAGACTACAAATCCAGAGCTATCTATCTAGAAATAATAATCAATGGTTCAGATTTATTTCATTTACAGACCCTACACTTCATTAATTTAATTTCTACCACGGATATCCATTCTTAGTAAATTCTGGAACCTTAATATTTTTGTTTCAAAACCAAACAAAACAGAACTCAACATTTCATGATTCAGGAGTCTTCTTTTCACACTAGGTTGAGTTTGGTTGTGCAGAAATTTGTGGTGGGGGAGGGAGATGCATGAGGGTCATAGATGGTTGGGGTTGGGAGAGAGAGAAGAAGGAGGGAGGGCGGTGGCCAATGGTAGGGGATGGGGCAGTGGTTACTCAGAAGAGACTAGGGAAAGGTAAGAGGAAACAGAGCAAAAGGGGAAAAGAAGACATACTTGTGCCCTCATATACTTGTAATTTGCGTAAATTATAAATACATTACTTGAGTTTTAATTAAAATATGAATCACCTCCTACAATTTTAGAAATTACGTTTCATTCCTTGAGGTTTCTAATTTCATAACAAATCACTCATTTTATTAATAAAGTAGCAAGTCAATTAACAGTTTTTAATAATATTATAAATATGTTTCAATTAATAATTTAAGTAATTTTGTTATTATATAGGAGAACAATTATAAATTTTATTTTTTTAATTAATTCTATTAAATAAAAAATTTCTAATAATGAGATATTTATAATTTTTCAAATTACAAAGAATAATCTGTATTTTAAACAAATCTCATAAATATATTTGTAATTTATCTTTATAATTTTTTTCTCCCCCTACAAAGAATAATCTGTATTTTTTCCTCAATTTTTAATTTATCGGGTGGCACCTGCCAGTGCCGACTGTCCATCCTTGTGCGTGGATAGACTTCTGAACTTGTGGTCTTCTTCTCTGAAATTTCCTCTCATCTATCTCTCTCTCTCTCTCATTTGTATTTATTTATCAGTTTAGCCAAGGGTAAAGGGAAGAAAGAAACAAAGAAAAAGTTTCTGCATTTGGTGGTGAAAGCAGAGTTCTCAACGCCCAAGTGTACACTTTCTGGCTTGTTATTGGTATGTGAATTTCTTGTATTCAATTAAGCTCTCAAAAGGACTAAACTTCTAATTCATGATAGGAATTTACCGTCAAAAAAAAAATTAGACCAAGTTTTTTTTTTTTTTTTTAATTTAAAATTTAAATAATGAATATCTTGTTGTCAATTGCTCAATATATTCTAGTCAACCCAGGTTTGTTTTTATCCCAAAGTTTATTTATTTTATTTTATTTTATTTTTATCAATTCAAACATATGTTTCTATCCTTTTTCATCGAAACATGAATAGACAAAATTTTATGAGACACAAAATACATGAATGAGCATAATTTTATAATATTTGTTAATGAAATCTATGTCTAGGAATTCATATTCATTAATATATTTCGATAATGTCTTCTTAACATTATTAGTGGAAATATCATAGAAAACGTACCAAAAATTTGAAAAATAATTTTCAAATCTCCTTTCTCGAGTGAATTAAAAGGTCTGACAAAAAGAGAAAATAATAGCACGATAGAGTATAGACTCCCATTCTTTTCCACTAATATTAGAGATTAAGAACTTAGACACAAAATATATTAAGAAAAACTATATCTAGCCTAGATTCAATTTTTATATTGTGGAATCCATGCACACATAGAATAGATCTGTATCATACACTACATATATATATTTTTAAATATTTTTCTGTATTTGAATTTTGAGTCTCGAACATGCTCTTAGTTGTTAGTCACAAACCTTTTTGTACTATGTGTACTTGATCATATTGCGCAATTGAGACAAGGTTATTAGGGAATTTGGGAAACAAGAAATCTGAATTCTGGCCATACAATTGTTAGCTCTAATTTTAGGGAACTTATATGTAGGTCTTATTAGGTGAACTTATTATTTAATAGGTCATGTGAAAATTAATAACAATTTTAATCAAATACTATTAAAAAAGTCACTAATTATTAATTTTCAGCGATAGTTTGAAAATGTTGTCACAAAAATGTCACTAATTATAAGTTTTAGCGACAGTTTAAAAAATTTATCATAGAAAAACGTCACTAACTGTAAGTTTTAGAGACAATTTATAAAAATCGTAACAAAAAAAATTACTAATTATCAATTTTTAGCAACATATACAAAAAAATCGTCACAACAAAATTATTTTAGTAACGATTTTATTAGGACTTATTTTCAATAGGATTTAATGAGAATTAAGTCAAGTTATTAGGACCTATTAATAGTTTATCTTTATTTTTATGATATTCATATTGTGTGGAGATCTTCAAAGAAGTTCAATTACACCAAAATAATTATGATTTTGACTATAAAGCAAAAGAATTATACAAATATATGCAAATTCTAACCAAATCACAACTTCACAAAAGACAATTGTTCGGATTAAACACACCCATGAAGATGATCAACAAGCAATCACACACACAAATTAGACACAAATATTTACGTGGTTCGGCCCAATGCCATCATCCACGGAGCAAAAATGAGAATTTACTAATAACTGAGCAAAAACAAAAACAGAGGAGGAAAAATATTCTCACTCAATTCACAGCTCTCTCTCTCAAATTTTTGATGATACAATTCAGCTAACAGCTCTCCCTATTCATACACAAACGGGAGAGCCCAAAAACAAATCAATCTCTACTTACCAACCTCTGCTTGCCAACAACCAACTATCAAAATAAATGGCAAGCCACCCTAGTTTTGAAAAACTTCAACAAATCTATATTGACAACCTCCATACTTGACTTCCATCATAGCCAAGATCACATTGGTGTGGATCCTCAACAATTCTCCCCCTCTACACTTATGGAGAGTAGGATCCTTACTGGAAGTCCATCCCAGTAATGTCCCTGCACACTTCAAGTTTGTCTCTCGAGACCACCTTTGTAAGCATGTCAGCTGGATTCTTATCTGTGTGGATCTTGACCAATTCCAATAACTGCTTCTCCACCACTTCGCGTATCCAATGATACGGAACAACAATGTGGTTTGTGCGAGAATGGTACATAGAATTCTTGCTCAGGTCTATGGCAGCTTTGTTCTCCCTTCAAGGTATAGCAATATTTCTTTATGTGACCCTTCTAGCTATAATGGTAACACTTAAACCTTAGCCAGCTCGTACTTTCTCTAGACTTCCCCCTATCTTGAGATCTTCCTTTGCTGTGTCCTCTACTTTTGCTTCTTCCCCTGCCTCTGCCTCTACCTTTATTTTCTGTGACAAGGGCATGCGACTGATCTCCCCCCATGTCTTTCTTTCTTGCCTCTTCACTAAATAAAGCATTAGTGATCATGTTCGTGGTCAGTCTTACTTTAAGTGCAGAGTTGCTGAGGGACACCACCAACGTCTCCCAACTATCTGGCAAGGAGCTGAGCAGCAATAGGGCCTGCATCTCATCATCTAACTCTATTTTGACAGTTGCTAGTTGGTTCACCAGATTTTGGAACTCACTGGTGTGTTCTGCTACAGAGACACCGCCTTTCAGCTTCAAATTTATGAGCCTTCTCATCAGGAGGGCTTTATTCCGAGCAATCTTCGACTGGTACATGTCTTTTAAAGCTTTCAAAATAACTAAACTTCTAATTAATGATAGGGGATATGGTAATTCTACAGATAATTAGAGCAAAATTTTCCATTGATTTATAATTAGTTTTACCATTTCGTGTTTGTCCAAATAAAATTTCCATGAACAACCAAAACTGTGAAGGTTGGTTTTTCAATATTCCTTTGTCCCAAGCAGACCTTTGTTTGATCCTCGCTCCAATGCCTGAAATAAGAAACACTTCGGTTGGGGATGTCGGAATTAGCACTCTAGTGGTTAAGTTAGATTGTAGATGAAAGGAGATAGGTTAGATATTTTGGGAATCAATTAAGTTTGGGTGAATGTGCATACCTTTGTTTTTCCAGTTCTCTTCCTTGTATAGAAGCCTTGTGTAGATATTTCTATTATTACAATCTCAAGACCAATGTCCCTATTACACCTCCAGAAAGGGACAACTTAGGCTCACTTCAATTGGGATAGTCATGCTGAATTGACCTTTGTAGTCGGCATGAATGCTCTTTAATTGTCGGTGATTGTTTCTCGGTGTATCACCTAATCGGCGCATAGATCACTCAACATAGTATCTCTAAACTAGTGGGCCTGGTCAAGTATGGATCTAATTGGGCCATCAGTGATGGGCTTATACTCTGTTCATTGAATGTATAATTTTCATGCTCAACTCCCACAAAACCATATGCATAATAAATGTCAAAACTCATTAGACATATGGACGGAATCAAAGAGTCATGTTGTCCTTGCTTTCCTTCAATGCTGGTTGGACTGAATTTTCAAGTGTTATCTATTCTAATTAGACATGGATGGAATCAAGATTTCATTATTAGAAGCCAAGCATGAAGATATATAAATATATATTTATATATATTAGCGGTCTACAATCGAAAAAAGACAATAGTATAAGAATAATGATCAAGAAGAATGTATACATAGTATAAGTTGTTCAAGTAGTGATTGTCTTCTTTATCAAACACATGATCTTGATTTTGAGTCTCATCCTATTCTTAATATAATTTTTTTTTACGTAAGCACCAACTATTACATAATGATTATTTTAGTGATTTTTTATTATTTAAGAAAAGACGTGTAAAAAAAATAGAGGGAATTATTTTTTTTAATAGAGAGTCAAAGTATAACAAGAGAAACAGAATAGTTTGAAAAAATTGCAAATCAATTGAAACTTCATAGAATATTTTTAAATTTATGAAAGAGTTTATAGCTTTAATTATTAAAGTTGATAAAGTTTAACACTAATTTAAAATTATTTTAAAAAACTTACGTAATTTTTCCAAATAGTTTATAATGACTTTGATAATAGTCAAAATAGAGATAATGATTTGATAATGACTTTTCTCACTATGATAATTCATAACTTTTTAATATTCATAACATAATAGTTTATAGCATAATCACAATAGTTCATAAATAATTTTTTTCAATGATTTTTTCTAGGGAAAATTGGTCCAGGGTCCCTCCCCCACTTTTCGTAATGGAAGAGATCCACGATATTATTTTTTGATGTCTAAGGTCCCTCCATCTATCACAGAGAAATTCAGCCCCCTTCCTTTTCTCTACTCTCACTCATCACCATGATCAAACACGCACACACACAGAGTTCACTGTTCGTGATCAGAAACGCAATCATCATCACTCTGTTTCTGAAATACAGATCGATCATGGAGAGCTGAGATGATCGTCGGAACCCGGCCTGCCTTTCCTTCTTCAATGGCGCACTCTAGCAACCTCTCCTGCGACGAAGATGACATTTGCATGATCTGCAAGAAGAAGTCGGCGGAGGACGAGACCATCACCGAGAGAGTGAGGGAGCTTGTGTGTTGCTGTGTGTGTATCTCTTTTCTTTTCTTTTTTTTTTCACACCAACAACCACCAGCACAGTCTTGAACCCCGAAAGATGTGAAGAAGAGAGAAGATGCGAACTCTAATGCTGCTTCGTTTTCTTCTTGCTTGGCTCACTTTCGTTTCATCTAGCTCTAGCTCTGGTAATTAAATTCTCAGCTTTATGCATTGTTTGGTTGTTAGAGTCAAAGGTATATATTATGGAAGGCAACATCTCTGGGTTCAACTCTCTGGGTTGGTCCAGAGAATTTCTCTGGTTTCAAGCATGGATCTTTTGGCATGTTTAACATTAAAGAAATTTTCCTTAGGTTCCACACATCTAGTAACATTAATGAAATCTTTTGGCAGAATTGAAGAATTTGTAATTCATAATCATATAACCAGGATGCTGCTAGTGGAGGATCAAACCCACGGCAGAGAAATTTGAATTTTCTCTGGAGTCCATGAAAGGCTAAGGAAATTTCTCTGGTAGTGTCCATGAAAGGCTAAGGAGGTCAAAGAAACTCAAAATTTCTCTGGACCAATTTTCTCTGACTTGAATTTTCTCTGGACCAATTTTCTCTGGATTGTTGTTGAGGGACCTTAGACATCATGAAAATATTTGATGTCATTTATGTTAGAATTTCCCATCTTTACCTTCACCCACTCCACTTCACCTACCTCCACTTCACCACACACTCCACTTCACCTAACCCACTATCACCTCCACTACACCTACTACCACATTTTCTTCTATATATAGATTGTATAGGAATTGTAATTAATCTATCTTGTAATACATCAATCAATATATCAATCAATAATACAATTCTCTATTTCTCTTTATACATCAATTTTAACATGGTATCAGAGCAGGTTTAGAACCTCATATTTTCGCTTCACCGGCGGGCGGCAACCTCACCTTAGCCGTCCGCCGGACCTCAACCTATTCCCATATTTTCTACACATACCTTCCCATATTTTCTTCTCTTTCACTCATTATCACATCAGCACCAAATCCAGATCTGCAAACAGTAGAGGGATCTCAGATCCACCCATCCAAATTTACAACTCAAAGTCTCCTCCTCCGTAGCTTTGGCGACACCACCGCAGCACCGAGAACCTGTGATCGTGCTCCTCCTTGGTGGCATACGACTTTCCGAACTTGCTCTTGAAGAGGCTGAAGTGGTGGTGGTCGTAGTTCAACTGGTGGTCCTCGCCGACGACCTGCCGGATTATGCCGTCAACTGGTGACTTACAGACCCTTTCAGATGTTGATCTGAAGCTCATTGCTTTGACGTATACATTGGAAGCTCAGATCCCTGGTACTACACATCTCAGAGACATCCCTTCCCCTATTCACATGGTTACTGTGACCCGACTTCCTGAGAATGACTTGCCTGGGTGGGGTTCCAATGTTCCACATTTGGAAGAGTGGGAAGCCTTGGAGCATGAATCTGAGGATAAATCAAACCCCAATTCAAGAATCCTCCCACTTAACTTTCTTTTTCTTTTTTTATTATTTTACTTCATCTTTTGAAAACCCACTTAGCTTTCTTTTTCTTTTTTTTTTATTATTTTACTTCATCTTTTGAAACCCACTTAACTTTCTTTTTCTTTTTTTTTATTATTTTACTCCCTCTATTGAAATGAAACCGACTACAGCACCCACCAAAGCCATCATGCTTATTATACTATATTAACTATGCACATGGGCATGTTATCTCTCTCTCTGCAGCCACTTTCTTTTATTTTAATATATGCTTATTATACTATATTAACTACAGCACCCACAGACTCCACCCACCAAAGCCATCATGCTGTTCAATGCGCCATATTATTCTTCTTATTATTATTATTTTTTTTTATTAAAAAAAAAATAAAAATAAAAAAATAAAAATAAAAATAAAAATAAAAAACAAAAAACACACCGACGGGAATTGCCTCTTCCCCATTACTACATTTTTCTTATTATTATTCTTGCCAAAAAAAAAAAAAAAAAAAAAAAAACAAACAAACAATTTACAAATTTGCCCAACACTCATATTTTTTTTCATATCAGGGCTCACCCCGATCACACTTTTACATCAAAAAAAAAAAAAAAAAAACAACAACAACAACAACAACAAAAAAACCAAACAACCACATCCACAGGCGGGATTTTGCTTCTCTACTCTGCTGCAGGTCTCTTCTTCTTGCCTCCGTCCTGAGCAGCTCTTGACGGTGTTGCCTCCGGATTTCCCCCGCCACCGAGCACATTTACTCCCTGCTCCTCCACTGCCGCATATGGCGGTCCTCCAAATCGGAACATCACGGTGGCCTTCCGCTTCAGCTCCTTGTTTTCTGTCCTTAGCACGCTTATCTCTGCTCGCGCATCCTTATACATGCGTTGGAGCAGCGCCAGCTGGGCGTTTAAATGCTGCACCTCATTTGTCCTACTCTGCAGCCGGTTCGACAAATTTGTGACCGCCGTCATGGTTTCCACGCATGACTTCAGAGTATACTGATTAGCCTCAATATCAGTTTGCATCGCCATTTTTTGCTCCACCGACCGCATCGGAAAGTTCAATGGAGCAAAACCAGAGGTGTTTGGTTGCGGTTCACTAGCCACCGCACCAGTTATTTCTCTTGTGGGCTCGTTCAGTTCTGGAAAGAGCGTGAGCAGGTTCTGGGTAACTGGACGGGAAGAAGAGGCCATGTTTTTGAGTTGCTAAGTGTTTCAGAGAAGGGTTGGTTTCCGGGTGTTTCAAGATTTGCAGAGACAAGCTCTCCGAGCGTTCAGAGGTTTCAGACTCGTCTGCCTCAGCCTCAGCCTCCGTTTTATAGCCGAGGCAGCCACGCGCATCGCGCGCCTCTTACCACCAGCCGACAAACAGGCACGCAAGCCAAGGCGCCCACGTGCCTCGTCATCATGACCGGCACACCTTTTGATGAATTAGGCTCGCCTTTTGATGGCACGCCTTTTGAAAAATTGGGCACACTTTTTGAGGATGCGATTTTTTAAAGGGTCCGACAAGACTCTGTAAACTGTCCCGACATTGATTCCGGTTAGCTCCTTTATGGGTCCGACAAGACTCTGTAAACTGTCCCGACATTGATTCCGGTTAGCTCCTTTATGGGTCCGACAAGACTCTGTAAACTGTCCCGACATTTGATTCCGGTTAGCTCCTTTATGGGTCCGACAAGACTCTGTAAACTGTCCCGACATAGATTCCGGTTAGTTTCTACAAGGGTCCGACAAGACTCTGTAAACTGTCCCGACATAGATTCCGGTTAGTTTCTACAAGGGTCCGACAAGACTCTGTAAACTGTCCCGACATAGATTCCGGTTAGTTTCTACAAGGGTCCGACAAGACTCTGTAAACTGTCCCGACATTGATTCCGGTTAGTTTCTACAAGGGTCCAGCAAGACTCCGTAAACTGTCACAACATTGTCTTCACCAACGGTCCGACATGACCCCATAAACTGTCTTCTACAACGGTCCGACATGACCCCATAAACTGTCTTCTACATCGGTCTGACACCACCATACAGTGTCCTCTACAACGTTATGACACCCCATACAGTGTCTTCACCAACGATCTGACACGACCATACAGTGTCTCCTATCCTTTTTTATTTTTATGTATTTTCTTGTTTTGTTACTCTCTCCAAACTCAAGTTGGTTCGTTTCTCTCCTCCTTGAGTTTGCGGGGGGCTGTTAGAATTTCCCATCTTTACCTTCACCCACTCCACTTCACCTACCTCCACTTCACCACACACTCCACTTCACCTAACCCACTATCACCTCCACTACACCTACTACCACATTTTCTTCTATATATAGATTGTATAGGAATTGTAATTAATCTATCTTGTAATACATCAATCAATATATCAATCAATAATACAATTCTCTATTTCTCTTTATACATCAATTTTAACAATTTATACTATAAAATCATAATATCAGGGACCTTAAAAAAAATACCCCTTTTTTCTATCATAGTATAACCACAATAATTAGTGATTAACACTACAAAATTTTAATATCTTTTATAATAAAAAAAAATGATGTATATCATAGCCTTGCTAATATATTTATGTAATGCGAATGACATAACCATACAGCTAAAGGGGGGCCAAGCCTGTAAATCGGGAAGTTTTTGGTACTTCAGGGGGACATGGAAATGTCTAGAGAGATTATTGCCCTGGGCCCTGACATATCCATGGAATTTCCGCCTATACCCCCAATGACGTCTACAGATTACTCTCCTCCTTCGGGCAACGGGGCTGCAGGTAAGTTCATTCATGAAGTAGAAATTGTTAAAAAATAAACTATAATAATATAGAAAAAAATATAATTTTTATTTTATTTTATTTTCAATTTATAGGTGCAATAGTGTTTGTGGTAGTATTTCTAGTCATCGTCTTTGGCTTAGTGGTTTGCGCCAGGATAGCGAGAAAAGCAATTGTTTCAGAATTACGAGCAGCTGTGGCTTCACCACCTACCTTAAATGTGGTTCGAGTTTGGGAAATCGATGCACCAACAATGGAGAGGTTCCTCGAAGAATTGGCAAAGGAGAAACCGGTTAGATTTACAGCCGAACAGCTATGTAGTTTCACAAGTAATTACGCTACAAGGTTGGGTTCTGGAGGTTTTGGGATTGTTTACAAGGGTCAATTTCCAAATGGAGTTAAGATCGCGGTCAAGGTCATCAATAGGAGCTCGGATAAAGCAGCTGAGCAACAGTTCATGGCAGAGGTGGGTACTATTGGAAGAACATACCATATAAATTTAGTCCGACTATATGGTTTTTGCTACGATCACATAATGAGTGCATTAGTGTATGAGTACATGGAAAATGGATCACTAGATAAATACCTTTTCAACGATACACAAATGATTGAATGGGAGAAGTTGCATGAAATCGCAATTGGGACAGCAAAAGGTATTACTTACTTGCACGAAGAGTGTCAGCAGAGAATTATTCACTACGACATAAAACCCGGTAATGTCCTATTAGATGCCAATTTTTCCCCCAAAGTTGCTGATTTCGGGTTGGCAAAGCTTTGCAATAGAGACAACACACATGTGTCTTCCGCAGGATATAGAGGGACTCCCGGTTACTCAGCCCCAGAGTTTCTTCTCAAGAACTATCCCATTACACACAAATGTGATGTTTACAGTTTTGGTATGCTTTTGTTTGAGATAGTAGGGAGGAGGAGGAATACCAAAGTTGGGACTGATGAGAGCATGGATTGGTTTCCAAAACATGTATGGGATAAGTTTGAGAAAGGCGAGTTGGAAGCGATGACATTGTTGTGCGGAATCGAAGAGAATAACAGAGAGAAAGCAGAGAGAATGGCAATGGTGGCTTTGTGGTGTGTTCAGGACTCTCCCCAAGAAAGGCCGCCAATGAGTGTTGTAGTGAAAATGTTGGAGGGAGAAATGGAGGTGAAGCCACCTCCTAAACCATTCCATTATTTGTATTCTGTGGTGGATGTGCTGAATCCACCAAACAGTTCAGACTATACAAGCAATGAAGGAAGTAATACACATTGGTACAAGGACACAACTCCTATCATGGCTAAGCATGAGATACAAATGGCCAGTTCAAGCTAAAGAATGAGAATCCTTTGTAATTTGTACCCTAAAGAGAAAAAAAAATGTTTAATAATGATTTATAATATGCAATATTAATGTATGTAATTTGTACGCTAAAGTAAAATGCTTGACTTTTTTTTATTTTATGTATTTTATAGTTTGTTTATCTTCAGAAAAATGCTATATTAGTGAGACTATGGAAGGAGATTAGTGTAATTTATCCTCAATCATTTTTATTTACCGCTTGAGTTGCACAAAAATATTAGGTAAAATAAGTTCCTTTCAAATTGTTATTATGCTTAAACAAGGACAAGTAGGAGTTTAATCTTAAGGAGGCAAATGTATATATTTCTCTAATGAAATTTTTATTGAATCCTATTATTACTATATTAGGAGAGTTGATTCGTGTGTTAATAGGGACTCTATGGGAATTTCATTGAAAAAGTAAAATTTATTTGCTATTTTTTTAAAAAAAAAATTTAATAACACATGTAAAATGAAATACCAATTTCTATTAATACAATGCAAAAAATATCACAAAACTATATCATCACATGTATTTATTCAAAACTATATAATCAATAGGATATATGATTAGATAACTTACAATAAAATAATCATATATCATGTTTTCACCATCATTTGGCATACATTAAAAGTTGTTGACAACTTTTAAAATTGGAGATGTTTAAGAATATCAATCCGATAATTTTGTAATTAAAATTTAAAATACAGCTGTCTTACTTTGTGACGTCATTGGGATAACATTTATGTAAAAGTTTGCAAATATTATCATTTTTGAAAGACGTAAATAACTATCATTGGGATATAAAACAAAACTATGAGGGTAATGTTAAGAATACCAAATTTTCTCCCAAATATATGACCAAATGTCTTACAAGGGTGTGGATCCACAATTTTGTATACTTCACACGCATGTGAGACATTTGGTCATTTGTTTGGTAGAAAATTTGGTGCCTATAACATTTTCCAAACTAAAAAAAAAAAAAAGAAAGTAACTATCACATTCTCCTTAGTTCAATTTTTACAAATTACTTCAATCCTTACTAAAGAAGAATAATAAAATAAAGAAACAAGAAGGGGGGAAAAAAGGAGAAGAAGAAATTTTGAAATAAATACGAGAAAGATAATGAAGAAAACAAAAATAAAAATCAAGTTGAAGAGAGAATCAAAAAAATAATAAAAAATAAATAAATTGAAACAAAAGAAGAATAAGAAGAGGCATGAGATAACTGAAACAAATAAGAAGAATAAGAGAGAGTCATTTAGATATGAGAATATCTTAGGGACAAGTATTAATTTTTTTTAAAAAACACTAGGGGGTAGTGAACTTATATAATTTATAGGCATGTTCTTAACTAATACTATTCCATCGAAGGAATTTTGTCAAAACTTCTATTCCATGATAGGGATATTGGTAATCCCTGCATAAAAATATATATATAGACATATTAAAATTTTAAATAATGAATATATATAGACAAAAAGTCTGATTTCTCTCCCATTTTTAGTCAAAACTTTGGGGGGGGGGGGGGGGTGTTCGTCCTGCCAGCCCCAAAAGTCCATCCTTGTGCATAGACTTCAGAACTTGTGGTACTCTTTGACATTTCCTCCTCTCACCTTTACACACTCTCTCATTTATATTTATTTATCAGTTTAGCCATAAGTACTCTCTCTCTCTCTCTCTCTCTCTCTCTCTCTCTCTCATCTACATTTATTTATCAGTTTAACCAAGGATAAAGAGAAGAAAAAAACAAAGAAAAAGGCAAGTTTAGTCTGCATTTGGTGGTGAAAGCAGAGTTCTCAATCGGAGTGTACACTTTCTGGCTGTTGGTATGTGAATTTCTTACTCAACTTGAGCTTTCTAAAGGACTTCTATTTCATTATAGGGATATGGTAATCCCTGTAAAAAAATTAGACAAATTTAAAATTTAAATAATGAATATTATACTTATTAGTGGACAAGTACAATTTTATAATATTTATTAGTGGAATCTTCATATAGAAAACCATATTTATGAATATATTTTTGTATAAGATAATGTGTTCCTAACATAATTAATGAAAAGGGAAGAAGTTATTTTCCAACCGTTTCATCATTTAGCCATCATTCTTTCAACATCTCCAATTATTATTGTCATTTGGGCAATACTAAAGTTATAATTTGACATGTTATAGTAGCAAAATGTCAAATTATATCAATGGTATTTCAATAGTGACATGCTATTTTGGCACAATGACAGCCAACTTGGTATCCCTAACATTACTCTATTTCCATTCCAGATCCTTCCATTCTCTCTCTCTCTCTCCTCCCTTTCTTTCCTCTGTTTTTTTGTTTTGTTTTGTTTTGTTTTGTTTTTTGACCCCTCTCTCTCTCTCTCTCTCTCTATATATATATATATATTCTACCCATCAAATCTCTTTGTCGATTCAAGTTCGTATCTCGTTTATGACACACTCTGATATTCAATCTCTCTCAAACCCACTTCACTCTTCAATGTGAAACTCGCAAACATGGTGTATCATTGATTGTTCATTGTGGGTGTAAACACAAATTTCGTGTCCTACAATTAAGACACGAAATAAATGCACAAGTAATTAATTTAATTGATTATAATAAATGAGTACAATTCTTTGTGGTTTGCTCTTCTACAAGAGAACAAATCATTTGAGATCTCTGAAATGGGTTGCAATCCAGCGGCTGTAGAAGCTTGTTGTTGGATCGAACAAGTTCATAAATTTCTTCAAGTCTTTAAATGGAGAAACTTGGAGAAGAAAGGCTTGATCGAGAGCTTGAATGACTTGATCTCGAACGAGTCTTGAAATGATATCTTTGAAAAGAGCGACCAAATTTGTATTTGTAACTTAAAAGAATTGGCACAAGTTTGGAGTGCTTGATAATCATTTCTTTTAAGTTTGAGGAACTTTAGAGAGAATTTTAAGAAGAGAATTTAGCAGTCTCAAGATTGCTTAGGAGCTTGCAAGACCATTAGCCAAAGAATGTCTCCCTCCCACATGGTGACAGCTTCTATTTATAGGTTTAGGAGAGAATGATCAATTTTGGAAACTCCAAAATTGATTTGAATTTCCAAAAAAATAACAATTTATTTCTTAATTTATGAACATGATTTGCATTAAAATTAAAATTTAAATTTAAATTTGAATTATTCCACCAAATTTTGACAAAATATTTTGTGGGCCCCACACTTTTTGGGTTGACCCAATTATCAAAATAGGTTCACTTTTCTTTTGGCATGACCCATAACTTAAAATGGGTTGAGATCCATAATTTTAGTAGTACCTACCTCCGTTTGAAAATTTTGACCATCTTAATTTTGACCAATCAAGAAAATTTATTTGCCTTGATTAATTAGACGGTGATCAAGACACGTTAAAATTTAAGTGTCTATAAATTGCCCCCACTTCAAAATTCTGGCTTGATGCTTACTTGCTAACATCAAATGTGAGGTTTAAAGTAGATTGCTCATGCTTTTTTAAAAAAAAAATTTTTTTTTTACTTTTTTTTATTTTTTTATTTTTTTATTTTTTTTTTTTATGCGGGAGCACTGAGCAGCTTTTGCAGCTCTTTTTCTCTTCTTATGAAAATAATAATGAGGAGGATGCTAGGGTTTGCGCCGCTTCATACAAGCACAGTTCAGCACCTCATTATATAAGGGATTGCATTCTTAGGCTACCGCTTGACTTTGTGTTTGTTTGATAAAATCAAAGTTCAACACTTCATTGTATATAAGCACGGCAGGAGACTGGAGAGTGGAGTCAATCTCATTGGCAAGGTAAGAATTATTTATTATTTATTTATTTTAGGAAAATTTACCCCTAAATCCTATTTTTTGAAAAGTTGAACCATTTAGTCCTAAAAGTTTTCTTATGCACCATTTAGTCCCATTTATACATCATCATCAAAACAACATCGAACATCATCATCAAAACAACATCAAACATCATCCGATATTTTTGATGTTTCTGGGTGTTTCAAACATCAGATTCATTTAAAAAAAAAACTCACCTTGTTCACTTTTCCATCTTCCATTATCACAACTTTTCAACAGACTCAAAAATTTCACAAACTTCAAACTTCAAAGATCTAACTGGAAAAAAAAAAAAAAAACAAATCAAGAAAAAGCGACGCTAAAACGATTGAATTCGAGTCGAACCTTGGTGAATTCTCGAGAAATCGAAGCTTTAGCAGAATCAAGCAGTGGAGAAAATAGTTTCGGAAATCTTCCGAAATCTCAGGCGCGAAATAGAACCGAATTAGATCGGATCAGCTGTTGCGCGATGAATCTGATGAAAGAGATCGACGGCGGCCAATTGGTCCGCCATTGTTAGGGTTTACAAAACACGTCGGAGTTGAGAGAGAGAGAGAGAGAGAGAGAGAGAGAGAGAGAGAGACAGACAGACAGATTCAGGACATCATCAAGATGTTGCTCTGGTTCTCTCTCTGCGATTGCCGGTGGAATCCAAACCCAGATTAGATGATGTTTTGTTCATGATGTTCTGACGTTGATGTTCATGATGGTAAACATTAGATTATTGAAATCTGATGTTCATGATGGTAAATGAATCTGATGTTTCATTCTATAATTTCAAACATTATTGTAATTTTTCACAATGTTTGAAATCTGATGTTTGAAATCTGATTTCAAACATTGTAATTTTTCACATTATTGTAATTTGACGTTGTTTTGATAATGATGTTGTGATGTTTGATGTTGTTTTGATAATGATGATGTTGTTTTGATGATGATGATGTTTGATGTATATGCCCTCTATGGTCAATTTCCTTATAATGGGACTTTTCAGTCTATAAGAAAACTTTTAGGACTAAACAGTGCATAAGTTGTTAATTTGGGATTTATTGGTGCATCACCCTTTATTTTATCGTTGTGTCTTTATGATCCAAGCACAACATCGTCATTTTCTTTGTTTGATAGGTGCATGATGTCACCATAATAATCCTTGACCTTTTGTTTGTTTGTTTGCACAAACATGTGCAGGCACCATACCTATGCCTTGTTTGCATCAGTGCACTTGGACATTTTTTTTTTTTTTGCACAATACCTATGACTTGAAGGCCTACGTATGTGTAGTCCAACTATTTGCATCAGTGTATTGGAATTTTTTTTTTTCTTTGAGCCTTCTTTGCAAATTGCATTTTATTATTGTCCATAAGAATAATGAGTTTGTAAGAATAATTGAATAATATATCCCACTACCCTTTCACCATAATTGATTATTTTGACTTATGTGGGGATGCACCTATCGAGCTAGCCGCTTGGATATTGGGCTAGTGAAATAAACACTTCCACTACCACCACACATTCAACCATAGGTGATTATTTTGACTTATGTGGGAGAATGCGCCTATCGAGCTAGCTGCCTGGATATTGGGCTAGTGAAGTAGACACTTCCGCCACTACCTGTCCGACCATAGATGATTAGCTTAACTCATGTGAGGGAATGCGCCTATCAAGCTAACCACCTAGATATTGGGCTAGTAAGTAGGCACTTCCATCACCACTACCCATTCGACCATAGGTGATTAGCTTGACTCACTTAGGGGAATGCCCCTATTGAGCTAGCCACCTGGATATTGAGCTAGTGAAGTAAACACTTCTACCACTACCACACATTCGACCATAGGTGATTAATTTGACTTATATGGATGAATGCGCCTATCGAGCTAGCCGCCTGGATATTGGGTTAGTGAAGTAGACACTTCTACCACTACTCATCCGACCATAGGTGATTAGCTTGACTCACGTGGAGAAATGCACTTATCAAGCTAGCCACCTGGATATTGGGCTAGTGAAGTAGACATTTCCACCACCACCACCCATTCGACCATAGGTGATTAGTTTGACTTATATGGAGGAATGCGTCTATTGAGCTAACCGCCTTGATATTGGGCTAGTGAAGTAGACACTTCCACCACCACTCATTTGACCATAGGTGATTAGTTTGACTTATGTGGAGGAATGCGGCTGTCGAGCTAGCCACTTGGATATTGGGCTAGTGAAGTAAACACTTCCACTACCACCTATTCTACCATAGGTGATTAATTTGACTTATGTGGAGGAATGCACCTGTCGAGCTAGCTGCTTGGATATTGGGCTAGCAAAATAGACACTTCCACCACTACCCATTCGACCATAGGTAATTAGTTTGACTTATGTGGGGGAATGCGCCTGTCGAGCTAACCGCATGGATATTGGGCTAGTGAAGCAAACACTTCCACACCACTTATTCGACCATAGATGATTAGTTTGACTTATGTAGGAGAATGTGCCTATCGAGCTAGCCGCTTGGATATTGGGCTAGTGAAGTAGACACTTCCACCACCACTTATTCGACCATAGGTGATTAGTTTGGCTTATGTGGAGAAATATGCCTATCGAGCTAGCCGCTTGGATATTGAGATAATGAAGTAGACATTTCCACCACCACCTATTTGATCATAGGTGATTAGTTTGACTTACGTCATGATCATGTATCATATATGTCTCTCCACAATGCATGCATTTTTTTTTAAAATAATTGTTTGGCTTTGCTTTGTCACTTAGTGATGGTGTACTTCAAGACTTTTAAGAAGGGATATTTGACCATTCTAGAAGACTCTAGTGATGTTATTGAGGAGGGGACTACTCTTCCAATTCGCCCTCCTTTCCTTGCTTGGGATTTAAAGTTTGAGCTGCTTGATAGTTCTTTTCATTTGGCGCAATGGGCTCATGAGACTTCATGTCAATTGGTTGAAGGCTTGTCACACTTTAGGGTTTTATTATTAAAGTCATCTAACTATGAAGACATTGAGGATCTTAGTGCATTTCCTACCCTTGGGAGGGCGGTTTGGGCTCAAAAGGTGGCATGGGGCACTATTTTCAGGGCCATAGCAAAACCTTCTTTTTGTGAAGGATATTGGGAGTGGTTGAAGGATACAATGGGGTAACATCGTGAGGTACTACAATAGCTGGCATTCACGATGCAATTTATGCCTCATTGTTCTTGTATGACCGATTACATAGTGTTATGCGGACGGATTACAAATGTCAATTCTCCTAAGGCCACGTGTCCGTCATCACCAAAGTTGCCTCAGCTCGGGAACTTGGGTACGAGGGGGGAAGGTCATGAAATGAACACCTCCGCTCGCCCGATCAAAGGATCGGCCTCTACTAACATGATATGTTGTTTTTATAAACACATGTATTCTTATTTCGGTTATTAATCTAGAATTACTATGTGATGCACACAGTATACAAATATAGACTACATCACTCAATTTGGAACAAAACATCTCACGTTTGTGTTTGAAAATGGTTTGAAAATACTACCCGCAAGTAGGCTAAAGCGCAGATTTGCCACCCTCAAGTGGGCTTAAAACATGATGATTTGCCACTTCAAGTGCGCTTAACACTCACATTTCGATGAATTGTTCCAATTCAAGCAATGAAGCCTTCATCCACAGGCATTCATGCAGTTAAACACTTAAACAGTTAGCCTCATGGCAAGTATGCTATCATGGCAGTCACTTACACACATGCAAGGATGCTAAAGCATAAACACTTACAGTGTACTCCGAGCCAAAACAGAAACCGATTAGAAATCAATGCATGATCCTAATGATATAAGATGCCTAATGCAACGCATACAAAATGCAACTAGAATAAGCTCAGCTAGGTAAGATGGTATATGAATGCAACACTTGATAACATGCTTTGGAACACGTATTCAAGAAAGTGTATTGAAATACAATGCAGTTTGAATGATGCGCCAAGTCCGGTGCATGCAAGACAAATGAATGATGCACGCATGCAAGCATAAGGATGCTAATTGAAACATGCCCTAAAACTAACCATCAAAAGCTGGTAAATAAATGAGAGAAAGACATGGGGTTGGAAGACATTCACACACACACGCACACTTATTACAACATTTGCCCTCTCGACGGAGGGTCCGAATAAATAAGCACTAACTAGCTACGCTAATTAAACTAATTATTACAAACCAACTAATTAACTATGCTAAGCTAATTAATAATTACAACTCCAAATTAAACTAATTAATTACAAAACATGCAATTAACTACAACTAGCTAGCAAAACGGTAAAATGGCCTCGCGGGCGAGAGAGGCATACATGCTCGGCCACGTCCTCCCATAAATCCACCGCCTTGCCTCAAGATGCCTCTATTTACACTCTTTTGTACCTCTGAAAGTTATGCCAACTTCCAGAATATTTCTGACCCACCTTAGGAACTGCTGAGGGATGGTCGGCCAAGAGGGATGGCCATCAGCCAGAGTTGATGGCCATCGTCCACTTCTGATAGTCGTTCGGCATCCTTGGTGGCCGGTCGGCAGATTTGATGGCCAGTCGGCCACTGCTTCCTGCAATTTCTCCTTTTGCTATAACAGAGCACAAACAGAGGCATGGCAGTGTATTTACAAGGAAATGTGTGTGCAACTACACTCCTTATCATGCCTCAAGCTCAAAGGAGTGTAGTGCCCGGCTCTCGAGCCACCAATCACGCATCTCAATGCATAATGGCCAAAGAGGCCAAGTTGCACAAGTTAATGTTAATGAATGCACACAAATAACACATAAGGGCCTCCACCTCTATCATGCTTGATCAAGAGGGTCGGCGACCGAGAAATGAGGCGCGTTTAATCACTTAAAGTATGAAACGTGCGACATTCCTCGTGTTTGGATTGACGTCCAATCTAAACACAATGCAACACACACAACATGCCTATCTAACAATGTTAATGTGGCATGCGCAAGACTTCATCACATAAGCAATGCATGCATGGCATGTTTAAAAGCTAAGGCACCAAAGCTAATGAAACATGTTACACATGAAGCACACACTACAATGCTCAAATGGTCAAACCAATTATGGACAGACCTAAGATACTCCAAAACAAAGGCCAAAACATGCTAGAAATGGAGCCCAAAAGCTTATAGAAGCACGCATACACATTAGCTCACAAACAAGGCATGAAGACACAACTCACAAACACATTGAAGGAGTGGAAAATGTGAGGGTGTGGCAATGAAATATGCTCTGAAATCATGTAAGAAATGAGGCTATACCATGCAAACATCACATTCCAAGCATGCTAGGGACTTCAAACACAAAGCTAGTGAAGCCAACTATGCCATAGCTATACAAAGCAAGCCATATATGACCAAGACCACTTAAAACAGACCTCAAGCATGTTAAATTAGTGGCAAAAATGGGCTGGAGCAAAACTAACACATGCTAAAATGATGAACTAAAGCATGAAGCATGCTAGGCCAACAAGTAGAATTACACTACAAGTGTATAAAGCATTCAAGAGACAACTAAACCAGCCAAAAATAGAGTTATATCAAGTCCAAAAACTCACAAAAACATGCTCAAACTAAGCCTTAAGATGATAGAAATACATGCTCATTTGATAGGCTAAGAACATATGCTAACAAGACAAGAGGAGGGAGGACCACCCCCTCTGATTTTGGACCTCAAAACCACATTTTTACCACTGAAAATCCACTGGATTTCAGTGGCTAAAAGACCAAATAAAGATGACCTCAAAGGCCTTAAGAGATGGCTCCAGGCAAGGCCAAACAAGCCACCAAAGGGGGTAAACCACCCCTAACACCAAAAAGGTCTCAAGCAACCACCTTAAGCACTTGAAAATATAACTTTTTACAGTTGAAAGCTAAGCCAAAAGAAGCATGCAAGGATGGCTAAGTAAGCAACTACAACAAAGCTTTAAAGAGGATAAAGACTCACCCGTGAAGAACCACTTCAAAACAGTAACTTATGAGGCAAAAACCAAGCTTTTGAGCTTCAAACAAACCTTCAAGTGCCTCAGCTCAAGAGTGAAGGTGTTTCACTAAGTACTTTAGTGCAAAAGTGTGAAGAAAAACCACTTTAAGGCACAAACTAGTGCAAATATAGAGAGAGAGGGAGAAATATATATATATATATATATATAAAGAGAGAGATGTATAGCCCTAAGCAATTTTCAGAACCTCTGAAAAGGGAGAGGGAGCTTCCCTCTTATAGAAATCCAAGTCTCAATTTTGTTGGACAAGCTAGAAGCTTGGTGCAATCCCTCCATACACGTGTATGGATAATGCATTCTGTGCTCACCAGCTGGTACAACTGGCAACAAAATATCTGCAAAAGCAAAGAAAAAAGCCTCGGCCAAAAGAAATGGCCGACCGGCCATCAGTGATGCCGACCGGCCACCACTGATGGCCGATGGAAAGAGGGCATGGCCGATGGGCACAGGGCCTGGCCGATGGGTTGTGGGGATGGCCAGCAGGTCACCTCCTTTCCTCAGAAACAAAGCCACAAGCTCTTGGTCCACAACCAAGCACAAAATAGACAAGTGAGAGGTTCCAAGGCAAGGCGCACGGCCGAGACCTTCAGGAACTCAAAACGAACACGAACATAGATGATCATCGAGTGTTCAAACGATGACGCCCAAGTCTTGAGAACGGTCAAAAATGGGGTGTCTACAGGGCCGAAGAAGATGCTTCTCTCTGCCCTCCTCTCCTCTGCAGGCAAGCTGGAGACTTGTGGCCCAGCTGACCACATTTGTAACAAGAGATGTCTCCTTGTCCGCCTCTCCTAAAACCTGAACTCGGTACTGGAAAGGTAAATCTAGAATATGCCCTCTGGGACTGCTGAGGGTTAGGACCCCTCTACCTTTTACCAGCCCCCTGACCTTCCTGACTCCTCTTGGAGCCCCTCATCCTCTCTTTCTCCGCCTACATAATGGTCTCAAGATGGGCTGCAGCCGCAACAAGGCGCCTATACTCCCTAGTCATGGACCCAACCACTCGAAACATGAGTCCGGTCCTCAACTTCTTCTCAAACCCCAAGCATCTACGCTCTTCGGTTGCCACCAACTCTGGTGCAAACCTCGATAAGCTGGTAAAAGTGGCCTCAAACTCTGCCACTAGTGTATTCACTTACTTAAGCCGACAAAACTGGTCTCTCAACTTCTCCCTAACAGTAGGAGGCAGAAACTTCTCTTGAAAGGCATAAACGAAAGCCTTCCAAGTCCCTCCAACACGCCCTCTAACAAACTTCCACCACTGACCCGTGTCTCCCTTCAACTGGAAGGACGCAAAGGTCATCCTCAACCCTCCGTCCTCAATGCCAAGCATCTCAAACGTCTTTGTCATCTGCTCGAGCCACTCATCGGCCTTCAGTGGCTCTTTTGGATCACCCAAGAACTCGTCCGGATTCGACCGGAAAAACTCCCTCTTCAGAAAAGATGGCCCTGCCTTAGCTACATTAGTCTGGACTTGATTCTCAGCTCGGAGAATGTCCATGGATTCCCTCAAAGCTCCTACCATCTCGTGGGCTAAGGCGCCCATGGCCTGCTGACCTACTGGCTCGGCCACATTGGCTTGACCAACACCCTCATCTTGTGCCGAAATTTCCTCCGGTATAGGCATCTCTTGCCTTCTAGGCCTACCACGCCTACCACCACGTCCACGTCTTGACATCCTAATAAAGGTAACAAAGACATTAGCACATTCACAAATGTGCCGAAGCTATTTCACTCGCGTCCTAATACAATGGACAACAGTAATTCACTCCACGTAAGCATATAATCACATAAGCACTTACGAATTTCATTTTTCGGATAATGACCGCCTCATGGCGTTGCTAGAGTTCCGGTTAGAAACGGCAGTGATCAAGTGCCTTTCCAACAGGACTCCCAGAAACCCAAGGATCTAATCAACATCCTAGAAACTAAATTTCATATCCATCTAGTCACATAAGCATGTTATCAAATAAACACATACAATACACTTAAGTCTCTAACAAGCGAGACAAACCCACTGTGGTACTAACCACTTCCCACGTATCCAAAGGATTCAAACCCGGTACGCTCTGATACCAAGTTGTAACGCCCTCAAAATAATACATATAAACCAATCATTCATGACATCCATAGACATAAGATAAATAGACATGTATTCATTTATCAGAGTATTCATTACAAAAAGTATTACATGTTGACAACAAAAGTAAATGCCCTACGGGCTTACAACTTTCCAAGTTAACAGTTGGTTTCCACAAAAGAGAGTCCTAACTCTTAACATATTAAGCCCCTGGCTTGAATTACATGTAATACCAAAAGATAACTACAAAAATAAGCCTTCAGCATCTAAACCTCCCAGCTACATCCTTGGAGGCGCATATCACCTGTACCTGAAAATAATGTCCCATATAGGGTGAACCAAAGCCTAGTAGAGATACGCTAAACCAAACATGAGAAATAACTAAAACATTAGCATTTGATAAATGTTTAACTCATATTATTAACCAACGTACATCTCTTCCATAACCAAACCATATTCACAATCATGTTTCAATCCTTTTCCGTTTCATTATCCAAATCAATTCATAGATACGGTTCATTGTTTATCCGAACAGTTTCAAATGAGATTACAACTCATACTATTAACACTCCAATCATAATCAATTTAAAATGAGACTACAACTCATATCGTTAATACTTCAATACTTCAATTCAAATGAGACTACAACTCATATTATTAATACTTCAATTCATCTACGTTATGCAAACGTAATCAAGATTTCAGGATTTTCACCCTAGACACTCCGGCCAACTTCGTTATCAATGGAGTCCATCCCCTATCTCCTCCCAACAGGTTTGAGAGTACATCCCCTATCTCCCCAAACCATGGAGTTCATCCCCTTTCTCCTCCTAAACACGATACATATGCAATGTATTTAAACACTTTATCATATACAATGATTAATCCAGACACATAATCAATGTGTTAATTCAACCGTCATATTCAATGACATATTCTAGATGATTAGTTTCAATTTTCCTAATCAACATGCAGTGTCTACAACAATCAAGACTATCCTCTACCGATAGCCCAAAACAATTATTTCTAAACAAATAATAAATTATCAAACTGATAAATTATCTACAATTTCAAAGGTGAGTGATTAATCAATCCAACTCCACCATTCAATCTCATAATTTCCCAATTTCATGATTTTCAACTCAATTTCATATATCCATAGTTTCGAAATTAATTATACAAATTAATCAATCACATTAAATTAGGGATTTTTCCCCATTTTCTCAAATATTGCACCCAAGACCAAATTTCATCAATCATACACAATAATTTCATTTTAGGGACAACTCATACACTTGGAACCCCAAAAATAGAAAACCCCTCTTTATAATTTCAATTTCAAACCCTAACTTTTCCAAAACTCCCAAACAACACCATCTATACAAAATACATAACATTTATGTTAAAACTCATGGAAAAGAGTAGGTTATCCCAACCTCAAGTGAAGAGACTTAAAGGAGATGATGAAGGAACTCGAAAGTGCTCCAAACCCACAACTTTTTGGATTAAAATGGAGCCCATGCGAAGCTCAAGCTTTTTATCAAAAGGAAAAGGTGAGGAGATCACTAGATCTAGCTCAAAATGTAAAGAGAGAGAGAGAGAGAGAGAGAGAGAGAGATAGAGAGTATTCTAGAGTGAGAAGCTCTCAAATGAGGGTTTTGGAATGCTTTGGAGAGAGAGAGAGCCGAAAAAGTGATTCAAAATGGCTTCTTCTCGGACTAAAATACACACAGTCCGCTCGAGCGTAGAATGCTCCGCTCGAGCATTAGACACAGACTCTCGCTCGAGCGTGAAAACGGACGCTCGAGCATCGAAAACACAATTCCAGCTTTTGCAGGCCTGCGAAAAATATTGAAGGCTGAAGAATCCCGCTCGAGCGTTAGACTGCCCGCTCGAGCGGAGGAGCAAATGTAAAAGGGCCCGCTCGAGCGGGGAGGCCAAAATCTGGGCATTTACTTTTTGTTCCTAAACACAACCAACCTGTTTCAAACCTACCCAACATATCCCAAAACTCAAATACAAAGAATTAAAGGACGGAAACGTGATATAGACAACAACAATCATCCACGGAACCGAGTCCGGAATACAATAAACAATAGAGGGAAAACCGGGATCGCTATAGAAAGGCTGAAGTAGTTAAAAAGGGTGTGTTTTTTTTTTAAAAAAAAATCAAAAAAAAGTTAAAAAGGATGTATATATAGGAGAAGTCAAAAAGACTTTGAAAAATTTAATAAATGTTGAGTTAAAACAAAAATTTTAATTAATGGAAACTACAATTTAATGGGCCAAGACATATCTATATAATATGGGAGAAAGGTTTTTGAAAATATCCAAAATGTATCAGAGATGCATCTGGTTTTAATGGTCTAGATCGTTTTAAACAAAAAATTAGCGCATTAGATTACTTTTTTTCCCGTCCATACACTTTTGACTTTCTCTCTCTCTCTCCTCAAAACGGTTTCCAAATCTGTTTGAAAAACATACCACTCGCCCCAAGCCCCCACTCACGCTCCTCTTTCTCTCTCAAAACAGAACCTACTCACGCTTTTCTCTCATCTCTCTCTTCTCACTCATCTCTATTTTATCCTATCGCCGATGCCAACCACCGATTTTCCTCCCCAACCCTCTTCCTCCAAAGGCTGCCTTTACCAGTCACCCTCTCTCCCCTTGGAGTGTAGACCATTCAAGTTAGTCGGCGATATAGCTTCACACGAAGAACGACTTTTGGATTCGAAAAATGAAAGAGCATCGGAGATGATTCTCAGTCCGTCGCTATTCATCACCTCTCGCCATCACCGTTACAACCCAGCCATCCAGATCTGGAATGGTGGAGTAACTGAGGAAAAAAAGAATTTTCTTTATGCTCCGGGGCTCTTCTGTAATCGACCAATACAACGACATCATTGGCTTCGGATGTTAGTGAATTGAGATGGTTATATAGCTGAGAGAGAAGGCGGTCTCTAGATCGATTACAATGTCTTTGGATTGGACACCAGTGTTGGAATTGGTTGAGGGAGGGAGTGTATTGGTGCCTATTAATCTTTCTACTCTGCCATCTCTGTATACTTGAATGAAGTGTGGAAATTCATAAACTATTTCTTCATCTTTGGTTGAAGACATGGTGAAGAAACATCGTAAGGAATGCAAAAAATAATCAATCTTTATGTATATTATTATGTATTTTATATATTCAATTTTTATGTATATTATATAATCAAATTCTGCTGATATATTATTATTTTTTTCAATAGGAATGCAAAAAATAATATGTGAAAGACAAAGCCTGCAAAGGATTGGGTGGCCACTTCTTTCCACCGACAAATCGTTTGGGTTGCTAATGGTATTTATTATTTATTTTTTAGTATCAAAATGCATCTCAGATTGTTTATTTTTAATTTTTTAATCTTTATATAAATTCTATAATTATTTAAGAAAAAAACAAAAAAAAAAAAACTTATGGGACATCCCATCTGCTTCTGACTGTACGTATTTTATGAGTGTTTTGTTTACTTTTAACTATTCCAAATAGTATTTATTTATTTAGGAGCAAAGTTGTGTAGAGTTTTCTATTGTCCATAAAAAAGTTTGATAATCATTGCAGTTACTAAATTGAGCGATCAATAGGAAAAGATAGTGGTCGATTATGGGTTGTCATGAAATCATGCTATTTTGTTTTTTAAACCATCATTTGATTGATAATTGTTTAACTAAAGAAATTGAAATCATGGCATTTTTTTTTTAAACCATCATTTGGTTGATAATTGTTTGACTAAAGAAATTAGGGGTATCTAAACAAGTCTTTTGGAGTTGCAAATGTGATGCCTTTACATTTTCTCTCTTTACATATTTCTCTCTACATTGATGGATTGCAATATGTCTATGATGAAATCAAAATACCTATCATTATAATGGATTTTGATTTTGGTTTCAATTTCATCTTTATAAAATTGGAGTCAATGGGGAAAGAGAAAGGTCCAAACTTTGACAGTTGTTGTGCTCTGATTTCTAATACCAACCTTGCTTGTTTTTACTTTTTAAAAAACACTTTTCAGAAAATTTTACTTTCTTATTTTCCGTATTTTTTTGTTTTTACTGAATTTTTTTTAATATTTTAAGCAATTTTTTTACTTTTTAGACACACCTAACATAAATACACCTAAAAAGTAAAAAAATTGTAAAAAAAATCTTTTAAAAATTCACTAAATACCAAAAATATAAAAAAAAAAAATACAAGAATTCAGTACATTTTTTATATTTTTATGTATTTATTAATTTTTTAAAATATTTTTTCACAATTTTTTTACTTTTTAGATACATCTAAGTAAGGTGCATCTAAAAAAGTAAAAAAAAATGTTTAAAATTTAAAAAATATTCACTAAAAACAAAAAAACACAAAAACCAAAAAAGTCAGTTTTCAAAAAACTTAATCCAGAAAACTCAAACCAAACATACTGATTAATATTATTCATGTTGCTAGGGCTTATTTTAATATTTAATTTCTCATTTTAAATATTTCTTTTTTCCTTAGAAGGGTTTAATGTGATTGCTAAAGTACATCTATTTTAAACAATGAAATGAAGATTAAAAAAATTTATTGTAGACATTGGGTTGACCTTTTTTTTTTTTTTCTAGTTGTTTATATTGTTATTTCTTCTCCTCTTGACTAAACAAATCTATTAAATGTTTATATTTTTATTTCTTCTCCTCTTGACTAAACAAATCTATTAAATGTTTATATTTTTATTTCTTCTCCTCTTGATTGGATTTTATTATCCCATTTGATACCAAGTGATTTGAAAAAAACATTTGACTATCATATATGGTTGTTAATTTTTTTTAAGGTTGCATGAAAATTCTCAAGAATATACAAGTGATTTAATACTATTAATTTTTTGTTTCTTGGTGTCTAAATTTATATAACCAAACAATTTTAGGTTGAAATACAACAGTTTTGGATAATATCATTATTTTTGGTCAATTTTTTATTTTTCTTATAAGTACATCACTTATAATGTAAGGCCTGTTATTTTTTTTTCAATATATTCTACACATATTTCCGTACAATGTATTTATTCCCGTAATACACTAGGACATTACGGGCATGCATACAATTTCCATATAATTATATAAGCAAAAGCATTATTGTATGTATGCCCGTGAAAATTGTATGTATGTTAAGCACATCTTTTGATCTAGCTATATATTGTATAAGCAAAAATGAGTTTTTGTGAGGAATTCTATGAGAACTCCAAAATTTTATAATAAATTTGTGAATTTATCAAATTAAAAAATAAATTTAAATAGTATTGAGATTACAATTATATTTTAATCCTAACATTATTTATACCGTAACTTTAGGTACGGGCATACGCTAGTATATATATATATATATATATTACATGTGGAATACACGCAGACATCATAATACACTTATAATATGGCAGAATTTTTCATTGGGCCATGGGGGACTCAATTAATAAGTTTGGTGTGCATAGGCTTTAATTAAAGCATTCAATAGTAGTAGAGAAGTTCACATTAGCCTGTAGGCTTTGTTCCAATCATAGAGAATGGAAACTACAATTTAATGGGCCAAGACATACACATATATGTATTTTGCATGTTGAATACACGATGGTAGAATTTTTCATTGGGCCATGGGGGACTCAATTAATAAGTTTGGTGTGCATAGGCTTTAATTAAAGCATTCAATAGTAGTGGAGTTCACATTAGCCTATAGGCTTTATTCCAATCATAGAGTAGAGCATTGAAAAGGAAGTCAAAAAGACTTTGGAGAATTTAATAAATGCTGAGTTTTTTTTTAAAGGAAAAAAATAAAAAATTTAGAAAATTCAAATTGGGATATTGAAACTCCCATAGGCCTTGGGGGTTAAAAATCCCCTTTTGCTTAATATGTAGTATAGATAGATAGATTGGGTAAATTACACTTTGCACATTTGCACTTTGTACCAAATTTTATTTGACCCCTATACATAAAATCATGACAATTAACCCTCTGCACTTCTGGTCAAATTCCACTTTGGTCCCTGCACATGAAATTGTGACAGTCAACCCCCTATACTTTTAGTAAAATCTCACTTTGGTCCTTACATGAATGTTAATGTCCCCTTTCTGTTACTCAATTATTTAAATTTTTAACAGAATCTAGATATGTAATAAGAATGTCACTACGACATGAGGGTAAAAACAAAAATCATCTACATTTTCCCTCAATACACACTTTATCTCAATATTTACATTAAAATATGACTGTATTAGGATAAAACAAAACGTAGATTGTGAACAATTAAGAAGATGAACTAGGGTTTTGTATAAATTAGAATCACAAAACTCTATTTTTTACGATAACACAATATTCTACTTATTCATCTTTCTTTCTCTTTAATTTCTTTGTCGCATTTTTTTATTTTATTTTGAAAACTCTCTTAATTTGAGTAAAAGATTCACATACCAATAATAGCCAAGTAAAGAGAGTCTGAGGATGATAACTTTTGCTTTTACCACCAACAAGATCACAAACTGAGTTTTTGACTTTTCTTGTCTTTCTTCTTCCCTGTTATCTTTGAGTAAATTGATAATAAATACATATGAGAGAGATTACTAGGAAGGTGAGAAGAAATTATAAGAAATTTGTATCCAACGGCGGAGTCAATAAATTTTTAAAAAAAGTTATTTATACAATCTGAATAGATATTAAATCAATGTATACTTTTTACTTTAAAATAAAATATTTATAAAAATAAATTTATTTATAAGAATGTCAAAATGTCATATTATTCTTGTTAAATTTTTTTTGGTATAAATTTTATATTTAAATAACATTTTGTATTATGAAGATCTATCACTAAAACACTATATTACATGGACTCAGGTAGAGGTGTCAGATGTAGGTGCATATTGAGAGGCAGACTCATCAAATCTCAAAATTTAAAGGTATGAGGACTCGGCAAAGAAAGGTCATATTTTTATATTTTTAATCTATTATGTGAGATAAAATGATACCATATGTAACATACAACATCAAAAATGTGTTTTATAGCAGTTAAACAACAAATGATACATGTAAGATAGTGTTAAATACAAATATATAAAAAAAAAGTCCAATAGAAAGTATTAGACACATATCCCACATCCTTGTCTAAATGTTGAGTGTCTGATGATGATATTTAATTTATTTTAAACAGTACATATAACATAGCTAAAACACGCAATTTAGAACCCTGAGGTGGTTGATGAAAGCAACGGCTGAACACATTAAAAAGATGACTATGGTTTCTTTCAAGATAGTTTTACAAACCACCTATCTCTTTCACAATCAATCAAAGAAACTGAAAAACTAGAGACATTTAAATTTAAACTGTTATACCCACAAACGTGTGTGTAAATTAAATGTATAAATTAAAATAAACAATAAAATAAAATAAAATAATTCAGAAATAATTATATAAATTATTTCCCGAATTAAATGCTTGCAGAAAATAATGTCGAGACTTATGTTGGACACAATTTCCTTAAAGTAGATTTCATCCTCGCTCCGGGCTTCGAGTTATACCGGCATCTACTTCCCAGGATGCAACAACTAACTCTTGATTTTACAGCACTATAAAATCAAGTCTGACGAACCAAAACTTTGTTAAAACTCTCTCTTTATTTTCCTAAATTAAATGCAGAATAAATGCAAAAAATAGGAATACGGAAAGGGGAGAAGAGAGACGAAAATCTGAGGGGAAAATGTATGTTCTGAATTGTTGGAAGGCAGGCCTTAAATAGGAGAATTTGTGGCTTTTCTAAACAGGTATAAAACCTGTTCGAAGAGATTGGAAAGGCACCAGACAGATTTGAATCTATCCAAACAGATTCAATTTGAAATGAACAGGTATGAACCTATTTTGAACCCTTTGAACCTAATCGGGTGGGTCTGAACTTATTACGGATTTGTTTAGGTAAAAGAAAAAATTTTGGACCAATTTATTTTGATTTTTGAAAGCAAAAATAAAATAAATAAATAAAGTTTAAATGTTTTTGGCCCAAAAAGTTAAGTATTGGGCCGGACAAGCCCTACCCAGCCTCGCACCAGGCACACAAGCCCAGGCCCAGCCCAGCCCGCCCGCGCCGACTAGACGGACAGTGGCGACGGCGCGCGCGTGTGGTTTTAGTTTTGGGCCCAATGGGTCTAGCCCACTTCACCCATAACCTCACCCTTTCACAAACCTGGGTACCCCTTGGGGCCCACCCCAAGTATCCCAAGCTAAGGTATATAAACCCATTCAAAACCTCAAGCCTTTCCAATGTGGGACAAGCATATTTCACAAATGTGTAAGAAACCCACCAAAAAACTAGTTTCACGAATCCAAAAACGCACTTCGAATTCTTATTCATCCGGAAATGGTTTTGAGCAACCAAAACACGAATTTATTCACTACGTGGCATTAAACATGAACCCAATTAGAAACGTTAAAAATAACTCTTGGGTCCTACCTTAATTAATGCTCAAAGTTAGCAACAACAAAAAGGAATTTCTAAAGCCATTTTCCAACAATCCCCCACATGAATGGAATTCACGATAGCGGACATGCATCAAGATGCAAACAAAGAAAGAGTATATTAAAAAGATACACTACATCGAGATAGGTAGCTTTTGGCTTTGAACCTCCTCTAGTGAAAGCCTATTGGACTTACTAGCTAACCAGTGGACGCGATACCTTGAACTGTTCAGCTGTTTGTGTAAGCCAAGACAATAGACTACACATTCTGTATCCTCAAACACAATTTGGTTCTTACGATTGTCTTCATTTTGGCCTTGAACAACGCTTGGTAATTCATAAGTGCTCTAGAGAATTTAGCCTTCTCAATTCTCACAGAACCGGCCCAGTTCACACTCATATAGGTGGCTTCTTATTAAGAGTATCCTGCTATACCCCACTTGGATGTCCAAGCTATAAGAATCATTAAAAGCAAAGCTTATCCTACTAACGCTGCAGGTATCACGCTTCTTATCATAGAAATGGGTAAGAGTAAACCTCCTCAGTAATACATAAAGTCATCCATAATTCGGTTGTCCCTTTGAACTTAGGTCTTGGAATCTCTAGTCAACTAGGTTGGGTTGCCATTATAGCGACTTTTAAGTAATAGGCTTTAATCCCATTCCCTTCGATAAATGGTACACTTACTCTCTGGCTAGCCCTTTAGTCAATGGATCCACAATATTCTCCTTTGACTTTACATATTCTATGGAAATTATTCCATGTGAGAGAAAATTCCTAACGATATTATGTCTTCGACAAATATGTTGAGACTTACCGTTATACAAATGATTCTGTGCCCGTCCTATTACTTCTTCACTATCACAGTGAATGAATATAGCTGGCACAGGTTTAGGCGACATTGGAATGTCTTCTAAGAAATTACAAAGTCATTCTGCTTCTTCTCCTATTTTATCTAATGCGATCAACTCAGATTCCGTTGTCGACCTTGCTATGCATGTCTGCTTGGAGGATTTCCAAGAGACTACAACACCTCACAGGGTAAAGACAAATCCACTAGTGGATTTTCAGTCTTTAGTATCCGATATCCAATTTGCATCACTGTACCCCTCGAGTACTGCTAGATATTTGGTACAATAAAGGCCATAATTCTTGGTATGTCTTAAATACCTAAGTATCCTAATTATCGCTTTCCAATGATCGAACCCTGGATTACTTGTGTACCTACTCAATTTGCATACAGCATAGGCTAAATCTGGCCTAGTGCAATTCATTAAGTACATCAAGCTTCTAATTATTCGAGAGTACTCTAATTATGATATGCTTGCACCTATATTTTTTGACAAATGAAGACTAATGCCAATAGGTGTTTTAGCAGGACAGTCGTCATACTTTCCAAATTTCTCCAGAATCTTCTCAACATAGTGAGACTGAGATAAAGCATATCCTTCAGATGTTCTAGTAATTTTTATTCTTAGAATTACATCTACTACTCCTAAATCTTTCATGTCAAACTTTTTGTTCAACATTTTCTTTGTGGATTTAATCATGTCATTATTGTTTCCAATAATAAGCATGCCATCCACATAAAGACAAATTATGACATAGCCTTTGTGTGTGTTTTTAACATAGACGCATTTGTCACATTCGTTTTTCTAAAAACCATCCGAAAGCATAGCGTGATCAAATTTTTCATGCCATTGTTTTGGAGCTTGTTTTAATCCATAAAGGGATTTGACAAGTTTACAAACCTTTTTCTCTTGGCCAAGAACTTGAAACTCTTCCAGTTGTTCCATATAGATTTCCTCATCTAACTCGTCATTCAAAAAAGTTGTTTCAACATCCATTTGATGTATTTCCAAATTATACAAAGTTGCAATAGCAATCAACATGCGAATGGATGTTATTCTTGTCACTGGTGAATAGGTGTCAAAATATTCAAGGCCTTCCTTCTGCTGTATCCCTTAATAACAAGCCTAGCCTTGTATTTATCTATTGAACTATCTGCTTTCATTTTTCTTTTGAATATCCACTTATATCTAAGAGTTTTACACCTTAGTAGAAGATCCACCAGTTCCCAAGTATGATTTTGCAGTATTAATTCAATTTCACTATTCACAGCCTCTCTCCACAATGGAGCTTCAGGACTTGACATTGCTTCCTTGAAGTTTTGAGGCTCGTTTTCTAACAAGTATGTCAGAAAATCTGGACCAATTGATTTAGAGATCCTAGCCCTCTTGCTACGTCTAGGTTCATCTGATTCATTATCATTGCGGTTTTCACAGTTACCTATAGCAGTATCAAAAGTTCTTTTATTTGAACTTATCTCTTCGGTTTCCTTGGAAGGAAAAATGTGTTCAAAAAATGATGGATTCCTTGACTCAATAATACTGTTTACATGCATATCAGGATTTTCGGATCTATGAATTAAAATCTATATGCACTACTAATATTTGCATAACCAATGAACACACAATCAATAATTTTTGGTCCTATCTTAGTCGTTTTAGGACTAGGGACTGCAACCTTGGCCAAACACCCCCACACTTTGAGGTAATTATAAGTGAATCGTCGACCTTTCCATAATTCATAAGGTGTTTGATTGAGTTTATTGTGGGGTACCCTGTTAAGGATAAAGTTAGCAGACAAAATTGCCTCTCCCACAAGTTCTGAGGTAACCCCGAATTAATCAACATGGCATCTATCATCTCTTTAAGAGTTCGATTCTCTCTCTCTGCAACTCCTTTTGACTGAGGAGAATAGGGTGCAGTGGTTTGGTGAATGATACCATATTCAGAACAAAATTCTTCAAATGGTGCATCATACTCATCACCTCTGTCACTCCTCACTATCTTAATAGTTCTGCCAAGTTGATTTTCAACCTCAAGTTTATATTGCCTAAACGCTTCTATGGCTTCATCTTTACTTCTCAATAAGTAAACATAGCAATATCGAGTGCAATCATCAATAAAAGTAATAAAGTACTTCTTACCTCCTCTAGTTTGAACAAATTTTAAATCACAGATATTTGTGTGAATTAAACTTAGAGGTTCAGTACTTCTTTCAACTTTGTTAAATGATGCCTTAGTAAGTTTTGCTTCAACACAAATCTCACATTTATGATTAGGATCAAATTCTAAGTTTGGTAAACATTCTAAAGCGACAAGTTTATGCAAAGAATTAAAATTAACATGTCTTAATCTACCATGCCATAAAAAAGAAGACTCAACTATATAAATAAAAGATGTATTCTTATTATTAAAAGCCAAATTAGGTACAACAATATTTACATTGAGCTTAAAAAGCCCATCACTCATGTAACCTCGCCCCACATACATTCCATTTTTGAAGAGTACAACTTTATCAAATTCAAAGACTAATTTAAACCTATTCTTGATCAACAATGGCCTAGAAATCAAATTCTTGCGAATTTCTAGCACATGGAGTACATTGTTAAAAGTGAGTTCTTTCCTCGAGGTCATTTTCAACACGATCTTTCCTTGCCCTTCTATAGTTAATGTAGAGGAGTTTCCCATAAAGAGTTGTTCCCCACTTTCCACCACTTTGTAGGTTGTGAACATCTTCTTATCTGAATAGATATGGCGGGTTGCTCCAATATCCATCCACCATTCCTTGGGATTGCCCACCAAGTTTGCTTCAGAGACTACTGCAGCAAGATTGATGTTTGCCACTCCATCGGAAAGATAAAAATCCTCGACTATGTTGGCTTGTGTTGGCTTTTTACTTGAACTTCCTTCGTCCTTGCGAACGTGACAATTCTTAGCACGATTTGATCACTTTATTGATTTTTCTATTAGATCCTTGTTTAGGACCATTGCCATCATACTTCCGCTTCTTATTGTTGAATTTTGACCCATGTTCATGTTCCACAACATTTGCTTTAGCCTGCATGACATGGTTTCCTAACTTCTTGTCAGAACCACGGTTGTCATCCTCAATTCTGAGTCACACAATCAGTTCCTCCAATTTCATCTCCTTGCGCTTATGCTTCAAACAATTTTTGAATTCTTTCCAAGATGGTGGCAATTTTTCAATGATTGCCGCTACTTGGAAAGATTTACTGAGAACCATCCATTCTGCATGTATGTCATGAAGAATTAATTAGAGATCTTGAACCTGGCTAATAACCGTCTTGGAATCTATCATTTTAAAATCCAGAAAACGGCCGACAACAAATTTCTTTGTACCGGCGTCCTCTGTCTTATACTTATGATCTAGAGATTCCCACAGTTCTTTAGCAGTGCTTTTGACATTATACACATTGTAAAGTGTATTGTCCAATCCATTGAGGATATAATTCCGACACAGAAAATCACCATGCTTCCATGCATCGACTATGGCAACCACTTGCCAGTCAGTTTCTCCCTCATTCAGTTCTGGTGCCTTTTCATGAGTAAAGCGAGCCAAATTCAATGTCATAAGATAAAACATCATTTTTTGTTGCCATCTTTTAAAATCATTGCCATTGAATTTTCCTGGCTTCTCCTCATGATTTACCGGTACTGCTAGAGTCATCACTGGCACAACAGGTGTGGGGGTTGGAATAGTAACAGTCCCAGTACTGTTTATTTTTGTTGTCATAATTCTGACGAAATAAAAATAATACACCAATCACAAATTTGTAAACAAAAGAAATTACACACAAAATATACAAAAAAAAAAAAATTGTAACAAAATTCCAATGATAAACAGTATATTACTACTATGTTATCAAAGAAATCATTAAACAGTATATGACTACTATTTAAGAAATTAAGCAGTATATAACTACTATTTCCCGAAACAAGATATTTGTCTATCTTACACAATTAAATAAAAATAAAAAATCTACTTTAAGATTGTTATACCCACAAAGGTGTGTGTATGTGTGTAAATTAAATGTATAAATTAAAATAAACAATAAAATAAAATAATTCAGAAAATAATTATATAAATTATTTCCCGAATTAAATGCTTACAGAAAATAATGTCGTGGCTTGTGTTGGACACAATCTCCTTAAAGTAGATTTCGTCATCGCTCCGGTGTTTTGAGTTATACTGGCGTCTACTTCCCAGGATGCAACGACTAACACTTGATTTTACAGCACTTTAAAATCAAGTCCGGCGAACCAAAACTTTGTTGAAACTCTCTCTTTATTTTCCTAAATTAAATGCATAATAAGTACAGAAAATAGGAAAACGGAAAGCGGAGAAGAGAGAAGAAAATCTGAGGGGAAAATGTATGTTCTGAATTGCTGGAAGGCAAGCCTTAAATAGGAGAATTTGTGGCTTTTCCGAACAGGTATAAAACCTGTTCGGAGAGATTGGATAAGCACTAGACAGATTTGAATCTGTCCAAACAGTTTTAATTTGAAGGTGCCGTTTGGTAACACTTACATTTTCAGTTTTCTGTTTGTATTTACAAAAATTTTAAAAACTCAAATAAAAACTTGTTTGGTAAAATTTTTGATTTATAAATCAGTGATCTCAGTTTATAAATTTGGCCAAAAAATGAAAACACAAAAAATGTGTTTCCATTTTGAGTTTTCAGTTTTTTTTTTTTTTTTTACCACGTAACACTAGCCACCACCCGCCACCATTTTCCACCACCGTTTTCCGCCACTACCACCCACCACCCACCCCCCACCACCACCTGCCACCCACCTGCCACCACCACCCACCACCAGCTACTACCCACCTGCTACCCACTCGCTACCACCACCCACCCCTCGCCACCACCACCACCACCACCACCCACCACCCACCCACCTGCCATTCACCCGCCACCACCCACCTGCCACCCACTCGCTACCACCACCCACCCCTCGCCACCACCACCACCACTACCACCACCCACCACCCACTTGCCATTCACCCACCACCACCCACCGCCCGCCACCTACTTGCCACCACCACTCACCACCCACCTGCCATTACCAGCCACCCACCACCACCACCCACCTACCACCTACCTGCCACCACCACCCACTACCACCACCATCACCTACCACCCACCCGCCACCCACCTGTCACTACCACCCACACCACCACCACCCACTTGCTACCACCGACCACCCGCCACCATTACCCACCCACCCGCCACCACCACCAGCCGCCACCCACCTGCCACCACCACCCACCACCACCACCCACACCCACTCGCTACCACCTACCACCTGCCACTGTCACCCACCCACCCACCCACCCACCCACCATTACCACCCACCACCCACTTGCCATCCGTCACCCACCTGCCACCACCACCCGCCAACTACCACCACCACCCACTCGCTACCACCCACCACCCGCCACTGTCACCCACCCACCTATCACCACCACCCGCCACCTACTCGCCACCACCTACCCGCCACCCACCTGCCACCACCACCCACTCACTACCACCCGCCACCGTCACCCACCCACCCACCATCACCACCCACCCGCCACCAGCTACCCACCATCCACCGTCACCATTTTTCACCACCGTCTTCCACCGCCACTTACCACCCCTTGCCATTTCTTACTCATTTTTATATTTTTAAATTTTTTTAAACATTTTGCCAATTACCAAACGCGTTTGTAGTTTATGTTTTTCAAAAAATAAACAAAAACCAGTTTATAAATTTTTTGTAAATATAAAATGAAAACGTAAACGTTACCAAACACACCCGAAATGAACAGGTATGAAAGAAAAAATTCTGGACCAATTTATTTGATTTTTGAAACCAGAAATAAAATAAATAAATAATGTTTTTTACCCAAAAAGTTAAGTATTGTGCCGGACAAACCCAGCCTAACCTCACACCACGCACTCATGCCCAAGCCTAGCTCGACCGACTAGACGGACGGCAGTGTGCGTGGTTTTAGTTTTGGGTCCAATGGGTCTAGCCCACTTCACCCAACCCAACCTCACACCATGCACCCGTGCCCAAGCCCAGCCCGACCGACCAGACAGACGGCGGCTGCGGCGCATGGTTTTAGTTTTGGGTCCAATGAGTCTAGCCCACTTCATCCATAACCTCACCCTTCCACAAACTTGAGTACCCCTTGGGGCCCATCCCCAGTATCCCAAGCTAAGGTATATAAACCCATTCAAAATCTCAAGCCTTTCTAATGTGGCACAAGCATATTTTACAAATGTGTAGGAAACCCACCAAAAAACTAATTCCACAAATCCGAAAATGCGCGTTGAATTCTCATTCATCCGGAAATGGTTTTGAACAACCAAAAACACGAATTTATTCACTATGCGGCATTAAACATAAACCCAATTAGAAATGTTAAAAATAAAACTTGGGTCTCACCTTAATTAATAATGCTCAAAGTTGGTAAAAAATAATGAATTTCTAAAGCCATTTTCCAACATAAACAACCAAAGAAAAAAAAAAACAAATAACGCGTTTTCCTTGTGCATGTAACAAACAAACAAACATTTCCAGAAAAACCAATAAACAAACAAGATATCAGCCAAAGAAACCGAAAAGTCTTGGGTGGCACCAGCCAGCGCCGACTGTCGCTCCTTGTGCATGGATAGACTTCTGAACTTATGGTCTTCTTCGCTGAAATTTCCTCTCATCTTCTTAGTATTCGCCCTCTCTCATTTGTATTTAGTTATCAGTTTAGCCAAGGATAAAGGGAAGAAAGAAAAAAACAGAAAAAAGGCAAAGTTTCTGCATTTGGTGGTGAAAGCAGAGTTCTCAAACCCCAAGTGTACACTTTCTGGCTTGTTATTGGTATGTGAATTTCTTAATTAAGCTCTCAATAGAAAATATACAAAAAATTAGAAAAATGATTTTCAAAATCTCGGTGAATTAAAAAGTTTGACAAAAAGAGAACATAATAAAACAGTAGAATATAGCTCCCATTTTTGTCCACTAATATTAGAGATTAAGAACCCATACACAGAACTATTAAGAAAAACTATATCTGGCCTAGATTCAATTTTTGTATTGTGGAATCCATGCACACTTAGAATAGATCTGTATCATACAATGCACATATATATATATATATATATATATATATATTTTTTTTTGTTATTTTTCTGTCTAAATTCTCAGTCTCCAACATGCTCTTATTTGTTTTGTGACCTTTTTATACTATGTGTACTTTATCATATTGTGCAATTGAGAGAAGATTTAGAACATGTTAGGGAATTTTGGAAAAAATAAATCTGAATTCTTGATATTCATATTGTGCGGAGATCTTCGAAAAAGTTCAATTACACCAAAATAATTTATGGTTTTGACTATATAGAAAAAGAATTATACGAATATATACAAATTCAAATCAAATCACAACTTCACAAAAGATAACAAACTCCAGAGTATCTCTTATTTGACCGTTGGTATGTGATCATTTTGCCCAATTAAGCTTTCAAAATAACTAAACTTCTAATTAATGATAGGGGATATGGTAATTCTACAGATAATTAGAGCAAAATTTTCCATTGACTTATAATTAGTTTCACCATTTCGTATTTGTCCAAATAAAATTTCCATGAACAATCAAAACTGTGAAGGGTGGTTTTGCAATATTCCTTTGTCCCAAACAGAATTTGATCCTCACTTCGGTGCCTGAAACAAGAAACACTCCAGTCAGGGATGCCGGAATTAGCACTTCAACAGTTAAGTCAAATTTTAGATGAAAGGAGAGGTTAGATATTTTGGGAATCAATTAAGTTTGGGTGAATGTGCATACCTTTATTCTTCTAATTCTCTTCCTTACATACGGAACTTGTGTATATATTTCTTTACGTAAATTGAGTTTTTCATCATTACTACAATGTCATGCCCATGTCCCTATTGCACCTCTGAAAAGGGACAGCTTAGGCCCACTTCGATTGGGATAGTCATGCCGAACTAACATTTGTAGTCGGCATGAATGCTCTTTAATTGTTGGCAATTGTTTCTTGACATGTCACCTAATAGATCACTCGGCGTCGTACCTTCAATCCAGTGGGCTTGGTCAAGTATAGGCCTAATTGGGCCATCAGTGTTGGACTTATGCTCTGTTGGCCAAATGTATAATTTTCATACTCGGCTCCCACAAACACATGTGCATGATAAATGTCAAAGCTCATCAGACATATGGACCCAAGAAATCAAAGAGTCATGTTGTCTTTGCTTTCCTTCAATGTTGGTTTGGCTAAATTTTCAAGTGTTATCTATTCTAACTAGACATGGACGGAATTAAGATTTTATTTTCAGGAGCCAAACATGAAGATATATATATATATATATATATTAACGGTCCGCACACGCAATGTGTATGCAATTCAAAAAAAGATAATAGTATAAGAATAATGACAAAGAAGAATGTATACATAGTATGAGTTGTTCAAGTGGTAATTGTCTTCTTTGTCAAACACGAGATCATGATTTTGAGTCTCATCCTATTCTTAATATAATTTTTTTCATAAGTACCGACTATTACGTAATGATTAGTTTAGTGATTTTTTATTATTTAAGAAAAGACACGTAAAAAAAATAGAAAGAATTATTATTTTTATAGATAGTCAAAGTATAACAGGAGAAACAAAATAGTTTGAAAAAATTGCAAATCAATTGAAACTTTACAAAATATTTTCAAATTTATGAAAGAGTTTATAGCTTTAATTATTAAAGTTGATAAAATTTACTATTAATTTAAAATTATTTTTAAAACTTATGTTGATATGTAATTTTTCCAAATAGTTTATAATGACTTTGATAATAATCAAAATAGAGATAATGATTTGATAATAACTTTTCTCAGTATGATAATTCGTAACTTTTTAATATTCATAGTATAATAGTTTATAGCATCATCACAATAGTTCATAAATGATTTTTTTTAATGATTTTTTCTACCATAGTATAACCACAATAATTAATAATTAACATCACAAAAAATTAATTTTTTTTATTTTAAAAAATGATGTATATCATAGCCTTCCTAATATATTTATGCGATGCCAATGACATAACCATACAGCTAAAGGGGTGCCAAGCCTATAAATTGGGAAGTTTTTGTTATTTTAGAGGGACATGGAAATGTCTACAGAGATTAATGCCCTGGGCCCTGGCGTGTCGGCGGAAATTCCGCCTACTCTACCCCCAATGATGTCTACAAATTCCGCCTACTCTCCGGCCATCTGGGCATATCTTGCAGGTAAGTTCGTTCATGAAGTAGAAACTGTAAAAAAATAAACTATGGTAATATAGAAAAACATATATATAATTTTTATTTTATTTTATTTTATTTTCAATTTATAGGCGCAATAGTGCTTGTGGTAGTATTTCTAGTCATTGTGGTTTGCGCCAGAATAGCGAGAAACGCAATGCAATTGTTTAGTTTTTGGAAAATATTTTTAAAAAAATTCTATTTTTTTGTTTTTCGTATTTTTTTTTAATTTTTACTGAATTTTTTTTAGTATTTTAAGGAATTTTTAAAATTTTTAAACACACCTAACATAAATACACTTAAAAAGTATAATTTTTGAAAAAAAAAAATCTTAAAAAAATTCACTAAATACCACAAATATAAAAAAAATAAGAAAATTCAGTATATTTTTCATATTTTTGTGTATATATTAATTTTTAAAAATATTTTTCACAAATTCTTTACTTTTGAGATACATATAAATAAGATACATCCAAAAAAATTTAAAAAAAAATGTTTAAAATTTTAAAAATATTCACTAAAAACAAAAAAACACGAAAAATAAAATATTTAATTTTTAAAAAACTAAATTCAAAAAACTGAAACCAATCACACTAAATTGTTTCAAAATTACAAGCAGCAGTGGCTCCACCACCTACCTTAAATGTGGTTTGCGCCAGAATAGCGAGAAAAACAATATGATTTACTTCACTACTCATTTCCATTTATTTTATTTTTTTTCTTTTACAGGCATAGCAGTCGGTTTGGTAGTACTTGTAATCATCGTTAAGATCTTTGTGACTTGTGTAAAGACGACAACAAGAGCAATTGTTTCATATCTACAAGCAAGTGTTGCTATCTCTTCGACTTGTGCAAAGATGATAACAAGAGCAATTGTTTCATATCTACCAGCAAGTGTTGCTCTCTCTTTGACTTGTGCAAAGATGATAACAAGAGCAATTGTTTCATGTGTTGCTATCTCTTTGACTTGTGCAAAGATGACAACAAGAGCAATTGTTTCATATCTACCAGCAAGTGTTGCTCTCTCTTTGACCTGTGCAAAGATGATAACAAGAGCAATTGTTTCATGTGTTGCTATCTCTTTGACTTGTGCAAAGATGACAACAAGAGCAATTGTTTCATATCCAAGAGTTGCCCCTCCACCACCACCGACGTTGAATGAGGTTCGAGTTTGGGACATCGATGTGCCAACAATGGAGAGGTTCCTCGAAGAATTGGCGAAGGAGAAACCGGTTAGATATACAGCCGAACAGCTATGTAGTTTCACAAGTAATTACGCTACAAAGTTGGGTTCTGGAGGTTTTGGGACAGTTTACAAGGGTCAATTTCCAAATGGAGTTAAGATCGCGGTCAAGGTCATCAATAGGAGCTCGGATAGAGCAGCTGAGCAACAGTTCATGGCAGAGGTGAGTACTATTGGAAGAACATATCATATAAATCTAGTCCGACTATACGGTTTTTGCTACGATCACATAATGAGCGCATTAGTGTACGAGTACATGGAAAATGGATCACTAGATAAATACCTTTTCAGCGATACACAAGTGATTGAATGGGAGAAGTTGCATGAAATTGCAATTGGGACAGCAAAAGGTATCGCTTACTTGCACGAAGAGTGTCAACAGAGGATCATTCACTACGACATAAAGCCCGGTAATGTTCTATTAGATGCCAATTTTTCCCCCAAAGTTGCTGATTTCGGGCTGGCAAAGCTTTGCAGTAGAGACAACACACATGTGTCTTCCGCAGGATATAGAGGGACTCCTGGTTACTTAGCCCCAGAGTTATTTCTTCTCAAGAACTATCCCAGTACACACAAATGTGATGTTTACAGTTTTGGTATGCTTTTGTTTGAGATAGTAGGGAGGAAGAGGAATACCATCATAGCTGGGACTGATAGCATTGATTTTTTTCCAGAACATGTATGGGATGAGTTTGAGAAAGGCGAGTTGGGAGCAATGACATTGTCATGTGGAATCGAAGAGAATAACAGAGAAAAAGCAGAGAAAATGGCAATGGTGGCTTTGTGGTGTGTTCAAGACTCTCCCAAAGAAAGGCCGCTGATGAGTGTTGTAGTGAAAATGTTGGAGGGAGAAGTGGAGGTGAAGGCACCTCCTAAACCATTCCGTTATATGTATGCAAGCAGTGAAGGAAGTAATACACATTGGTACGAGGACACCACTCCCATCATGGCTAGGTACGAGGTACAAATGTCCAGTTCAAGCTAAAGAATGAGAATCCTTTGTAAGTCTTTAATAATGATTTATAAGACGCAATATTAATGTATCTAATTTGTGGGAAAGTCTTTAGTATATTTTGTTAAAAAATGTATGGTACATAAAAAATCAATGGCTAAAATTGAGTCACATCATTAAAAGTGACCTGTTAAACAGGTCACTTTTTATAGTTATGAGCCAAAATCATATTTCTTCATAACTATAATTAAATTGATCATAACTTAGTCATAACCACATCTCATAACCAACACCATTTTGTTCATAACTAATATCACATATTCCATAATCACATCTCATAACCAACACTATTTTGTTCATAACTAATATCACATATTTCATAACCATAATCACATATCTCATAACCACATCTCATAACCAACCCCTTTGAGTCATAACCAACATCACATATCTCATAACCAACACATTTTTTTTCATAACCAACATCACATATCTCATAACTACTAGTCACATATCTTATAACTAACACCATTTTGCTCATAACCACGCCACTTTAATCATAACCAATATCACATATTTCATAACTATTAATCACATATCTCATAACTATTACCCACATGAATCATAACCACATCTCATAACCAATCCCTTTGAGTCATAGCCAATATCATATATCTCATAATCACTAGTCACATATCTCATAACTAACAACCATTTTGCTCATAATCACACCACTTTAATCATAACCAATATCTCATATCTTATAACCACTAACACATATAGCATAACCAAACACACTTTGACACCACTTTACTCATAACCAAAATCACATATTTTATAATCACTAATCAAATATCTCATAAACATTACCCACATATCTCATAACTAACATCACATATATCATAACTACTAATTACATATCTCATAACCACACCACTTTGATCATAACTGTTAGGTTTTTATTCTTGGCAACCCCGTTTGACAAAACTCCTTTCAGTTGTATTTCTTTTCGCACTTTTATTTCAGTGAGGCTATGAGTGTTTAGATGCGAATCCAACCCGAATTGTGCCATTAAGAGAAGTTTGTGATGCTAATGCTGTCAAGATTGCCACTTCGCTGATTATGACGGGGATCGAGCTGCCCGGTCAGCTCGCGGGGGGTCCAGGGGGCAGCGCCCCTTGGCGGGTCCGGGGCTGCGCCACGGCGGGGTCGAGGGGCAGCGCCCCCGAAGCAAAATGCAAAAATGCATTCAAAGTTGCCTGTTCGATCATGTTATATGTTATATTTTTCCCAATTTTTCCAGTTTTGGCCTTCCCGCTCGAGCGGGGAAAGGGACGCTCGAGCGGGGATTGGAAGCTCTCAGCATCTCTGCAGTCGCCTGTAAAAATACTGGAAGGTGTGATTTTACGCTCGAGCGGATGCTCCTACGCTCGAGCGCATCTCAGTTTGTTCGCACGCAGTTTTTGGTCAGTCCGCTCGAGCGGGCTGTGTTGAGCTCGAGCGGAGATCGCGGATCCAGATTTCCAGATTTGATTAAAGAGTTGGTTTTCTTCCCAATCTAGGATTACTTTTGGTTCTCTATAAATACTTGGTTTTCTCTCAAACCTAGGGTGATGATTGAACTTCTCCAGATCTTATTTTTGGATCTTAAGGTTTATATCTGGAGAGATTTTGCTAGTTTTCTTTGATGTTTTTATTGAGTATTCAACTCATGATCTAAAGAGAGTACATCAAAGGTTTGTTTGTTATACACAAAAGAGAGAGTTATTCTTCAGTTGTGGATTCTGAAGAATTAGAGCCTGAAGCTTTGGTGGAATCCGGAGTGGCTCATCAGAAAGACAATTCCGTGGTGAAGATGGGGTTGGAAGAGGCACATAGAGGTTGGTTCAATTAGGCGTTGTGGATTCGCTAGGTAATTGAGAGTATACCTGTGTAATTCCTTTAAATCTTCTTAGTGGATTGTTCTTGTGGCTGTTGCCCGTGGTTTTTTTTATCACAGTTGGAGGTGTCCAATTGTGGTTTTTTCCACGTTAAATCGTTGTGTCTCTTTGTCTTGATTGTTTGATTGGGATTGTTATATTCTGCTTAAAATTGATACATAGTCACAAATCAACATCTAGGGGATTTCTAGATTTTTCAATTGGTATCAGAGCAGGTCGTTCTATGTTTTTTTTTAAAAAAATTCTTTTAGAACGAGATCTTGTTTGATTTGTGATAATGGATACAATTCGTGAAGGAAATTCTATGGTTCGACCACCCCTACTTGACGGATCCAATTATTCTTTTTGGAAAGCTCGGATGAGATCTTTTTTAAAATCTATTGATGAAAAAGTTTGGCAATCCGTCATGAATGGGTGGACTGAACCAACAATTATCATTGATGGAGTTACAATCCCCAAACCAATTGATAAGTGGGACACAACTGATTACCAAAATAGTAGCTGGAATAGTAAAGCTATCAATTCTCTCTTTTGCGCTGTCACACCTGAAGAATTTAGTCGTATTTGTAATTGTGAAGTCGCAAAAGAGGCTTGGGATATCTTACAAACTATTCATGAGGGCACTCCTTCTGTGAAACGTTCAAAACTTCAAAGGCTCACATCTAGTTTCGAAAACCTTTCAATGAAAGATAGTGAGACCTTTGATGAATTTTATGCGAAGTTGAGTGACATTGTAAATTCCAGCTTCAATTTAGGTGAAAAAATTCCAGAATCCAAAATTGTGGGAAAAACCCGATCGGTTCCAACCAAAAGTTACGGCTATTGAGGAGGCTCAAGATGTTGACAACCTCAAGCTGGATCAGTTGGTTGGAAATCTCCAAACTTATGAGGCACACAGGAATTTCAAAAAGAAACAAAAAGATATTGCTTTTAGTAGTGCTCATAAAGTGGAAGAGGATTCTGATGAGGATTGCGAGATAGATTCCAAGATTATGGCTGCTTTTGTTAAACAATTTAAAAAATCTTTTTTGAAAAAGAATCCTAATCTTTTGGAATCTACTCATTCTCATAAATCTAAAGGCAAAGATAAACTCAAAATTAGCCCTATAGCCAAGAAGGAGAAAGGAAAGATACAAGGGAACTCTGAAAGCGTCCAATGCTATGAATGCCAAGGATTTGGCCACTTTGCTTTAGAATGCCCCACTCGTTTGAGGAAGAAGAAAGCCCTCGCCGTCACTAGGGATGATGAATCAGAATCTGATGACGATGACAGTGACAACGAAGATCAAGGCGAAGAGGGACATAAGCAATTTCTTGCTTTCATGGCGGCTTCTGAAGCTGAAGGACAAACAGATTCTCCGAAGATGTCAGTTGAGAATATCACTGATGATGAATCCTTAGAGAGTGATCATGAAGAGCTTGAGCAAGCTTATGAAAAGTTGTATCAGGAGTCTCTTAAGTTATTCAAATTGAATGACAAACTCACAAAGAAACTCAAAGCATGTGAATGTGAGAATGTCAAACTTAAGAAGGAGATTTCCAAGGCTAGGATCAATGCCATCAAGATAGTTGATGATCAACAAGTTCTTTGTGCAAAACTGTTAACTTGTGAGACAGAGAGGAATGAGCTACTACAAACCCATGCCATGTATGAAGAAAAGATTGAATCTCTCGAGATGTCACAAGTTGCTTTGGAAGAACTAATGATCAAGAAAGAGGAAGAACTCAAGTGTGCTATGGCTACCATTGGTCTTTGGAACAGAGGATCAAAGACTTTGAAGGATATCATTGGATCTCAACAAATGAGTTGTGACAAGAGTGGCATTGGCTTTGGTGGTAAGAAAGATCAAAAACAGAGTGCTTCAACATCTCATGATACAAGAACTCAAGGAAAGGGGGGACAAAAGATTCAACAAGAGGAAAGACTTCTCAAACTCCCTAGAGTTGGTAAGGTAAAAGAAAAGAAGGTACACCCTGTTTTTGTTTGTCATCATTGTGGTATGCATGGTCATATTCGCCCTTATTGTTATAAGTTGCATGGGAGAGTGTCTCAAAAGGGTAGGAATTCGAATACTTTTTGGACTAGGAGACAACCTTACATGTCCAGGCAGAATACCAAGATTCATGAGGGTGTTCACAATGCCACGACATTTACCAAGACCGCTAGACCTAATTTTGTTAAGATCAAAAAGATTTGGGTGAGGAAACTTGACTTGTGTTAATTTGTTTATTTGTTTTAGCTTTTGGGTTTTTTGTGTCTTGTTTTTAATGAAAAAAAAATGTGTGGTTGTTCATTTTTTTGTCTTGCTTTATTTTAGAAAAAAAAAAAAAAAAAAAAAAAAAAAAAAAAACACCAAAAAGATTTTCTTAGTATGGTTTTGCAAGCTTGAAATTTTTGAGTGGTCCTTGGTGCATATTGGAATTGATGAGAATATCCATTACATGTTAATATATGTGTGCTTTCTGTGGTCATTACTCATTTTGGAGTGTGTGTTTTTTGATTAGTATGTCTCATTCTGTACACACTCTTGGATTAGCAAATTTTGGAGTCTTCCGCCTTAGTGATTATTTTTTTTATGGACTTCTGGCATTGGTCTTTTGCATTTCTAGAGGAATTGACCTATACTAGCATATCATGGGTGATGTTGAGTCTCTTAACCACCTACCATCTTTTTGCACCTCCACGGCTTTTCCCTTAATTCTTTGCAGTCTAGCCATGAGGAAAAGGCTACCTCAGAGTCACCAACCAGGCCATCCTTATTATTTCCATGCTTCTCTGGTTTGGTTTCCATACTCTTGAGCGTGTCAGCCACCAATGATTGTGCAAAAGAAAAAGAAAAAAAAAAGAAAAAGAAAAAGAAAGAGAAAGAGAAGAAGACAAAATATTCAAAAGAAAGAAAAAAAATGTGCAAAAGAAAGAAAGAAAAAAAAAAGGAAAAGATTCATTGATTGAGGGGGAGCCTCCGCCTTTACTCACCAAATACCCCTTGATTCCTAGTGGTTTGACTTTCCTTTGTCGTGCTTAAGATTCTCTTGTCGGAGGTCCAGCTTTCATATCACTACTAGGATTCAATCTAATGTTTGTCGAACTCCAAGAGTCACACACACACTTTTTATCATGGGATCTATGCTTTTCACATAATGCATCACTTTCTTTCATGAGGAATTTTCTACAGACTGTGCACTTTGTGTTTTCTTGTAATGGTGCTTCTTGGATAATCTTATGTGTTTTAAGGTACTAATCTGAAATTCCTTGCTTGCTCCACCATATTTTTTTGTCGTTTTCTTCTTGTTCACTGTTTTTAGTGTTTGTGGTTGCTTTTAGTGAGGGGGAGTTTGGTTCATCTTGATATGGGTTGGTAATGGAGTTTGGTTTATTATTGCAAGAGTTTGTTAGCATGAACACTTTGATATGATTTGGTAAGGGAGATTGGCTATATGTTTTGCATGTTGCTATGCACTATTTGCCCTTCTTGTATGTTCATGATATTTATATCGTCATATCATTGCTTGTGTGGTTTATGATCTTGCTTTTGTTATTTGAGAGTTGTTTTTCATGAGTCTTAATTTTCATCTATTCATGTTTTCCATCTCATGTTTCAAGATAATCGTATTATAGGTCTATTGCTTTTTCATATACTCTTGTGGGACTAATAGTTGTTTTGGAGATTGTGGCACTAATGACTGTTTTGCAGATCATGACCTTGAGAAAGAAGTTGGCTTTTGTTGGATGTAATGGGTTGGGGTGATTAGGATTTTATTTGTTAGATGTGTTTTGTCACGGCATTGCCAAAGGGGGAGATTGTTAGGTTTTTATTCTTGGCAACCCCGTTTGACAAAACTCCTTTCAGTTGTATTTCTTTTCGCACTTTTATTTCAGTGAGGCTATGAGTGTTTAGATGCGAATCCAACCCGAATTGTGCCATTCAGAGAAGTTTGTGATGCTAATGCTGTCAAGATTGCCACTTCGCTGATTATGACGGGGATCGAGCTGCCCGGTCAGCTCGCGGGGGGTCCAGGGGGCAGCGCCCCTTGGCGGGTCCGGGGCTGCACCACGGCGGGGTCGAGGGGCAGCGCCCCCGAAGCAAAATGCAAAAATGCATTCAAAGTTGCCTGTTCGATCATGTTATATGTTATATTTTTCCCAGTTTTTCCAGTTTTGGCCTTCCCGCTCGAGCGGGGAAAGGGACGCTCGAGCGGGGATTGGAAGCTCTCAGCATCTCTGCAGTCGCCTGTAAAAATACTGGAAGGTGTGATTTTACGCTCGAGCGGATGCTCCTACGCTCGAGCGCATCTCAGTTTGTTCGCACGCAGTTTTTGGTCAGTCCGCTCGAGCGGGCTGTGTTGAGCTCGAGCGGAGATCGCGGATCCAGATTTCCAGATTTGATTAAAGAGTTGGTTTTCTTCCCAATCTAGGATTACTTTTGGTTCTCTATAAATACTTGGTTTTCTCTCAAACCTAGGGTGATGATTGAACTTCTCCAGATCTTATTTTTGGATCTTAAGGTTTATATCTGGAGAGATTTTGCTAGTTTTCTTTGATGTTTTTATTGAGTATTCAACTCATGATCTAAAGAGAGTACATCAAAGGTTTGTTTGTTATACACAAAAGAGAGAGTTATTCTTCAGTTGTGGATTCTGAAGAATTAGAGCCTGAAGCTTTGGTGGAATCCGGAGTGGCTCATCAGAAAGACAATTCCGTGGTGAAGATGGGGTTGGAAGAGGCACATAGAGGTTGGTTCAATTAGGCGTTGTGGATTCGCTAGGTAATTGAGAGTATACCTGTGTAATTCCTTTAAATCTTCTTAGTGGATTGTTCTTGTGGCTGTTGCCCGTGGTTTTTTTTATCACAGTTGGAGGTGTCCAATTGTGGTTTTTTCCACGTTAAATCGTTGTGTCTCTTTGTCTTGATTGTTTGATTGGGATTGTTATATTCTGCTTAAAATTGATACATAGTCACAAATCAACATCTAGGGGATTTCTAGATTTTTCAATAACTAACATTACATATCTCATAACCACTAATCGCATATCTCATAACTAAACACCCTTTGACTTATAACTACACCACTCTGCTCATAACCAAAATCACATATCTAATAATCGCTAATCATATATCTCATAACATTTACCTACTTATGTCATAACCACATCTCATAACCAACACCATTTGCCTCATAACCAATATCCACATATATCATAACCATTAATCACATATCTCATAACCACTACCAACATATAGGGGTGTAAATTTGGTCCATGAGCTCGCGGCACACCCCAAGTCCAGCCGCACCCTGGGTGGGCCCAACCAAGCCTGAGCTTGAGTCTGAGCCTAAGCCCAACCTAAGACCCTAGGCTATGTGTTCTAGAGCCCAGCCTAACTCTGGTGTGTTATGGAGTGTGACCCATCTCGTGAGCTCGACCCGAATTTTTTTCCCCATCTGGCCCGACCCAACCCTAACGGCTCCCTGCCCCTTGTTAGTGCAACGGTCAAAAATTTAAAAATAAAATAAAATTTGAAACAGTCATATGATCGTTTATTCCACCAACAACTAATTTTATTTTTTTATATTTATATATATATATATATATAAATTAACCCCTTCATCCCAAGTCCTATAAATACCACCCCCCTCTCATTTTATTTCTGACAAACAAATTTGTCTCTCAAACTCTCATCATCTCTAAACTCTCAACTCTCTCAATTAATTTTGAAGTGTCATCCCTAAGTGACAATTGCAATTGATCACCTTTCTCTATTTTAGATTTATTTTTAGTCATTAAATATAATAGAAATAGTAATATACAAACGACATACTTTTTAAAATATCTATATACACTTATAGACATATATATATATATATATATATATATAATTTAACTAAATTTAATAAAAAATACGTTGAAAAAAATTATCTATGATGTGATTTTATTTTATTCTACTAAATAAATTTTCTCCTAAATTTTTTTCCCAACTTTTCTTCATTTTTTTTTTCTTGATTTGTCCTAGTTGTTCCTGAGCTCTCTCTATTTCTTATTTAGACTTCTCTATTTCGCTCAAATTATCGAACGACCATTGTTGATAATTCTTCCTCACTGGATTCTTCCTCTCTCTACTCCTGTGTCTCTGCAATAGATCATTGAACTCATCGCTACTCTCTTTGTCTATTTCAACACTATTCACTCTGGTGATATTTCTCTATCTAGTAAATGCATCTATCTCGAAACTCTAGCTCTTTCACATTAATATGTCATACATGCAGAAACCTTGGCCGTAGTTATGATTTAAAGGTTTTGTTATCATCAATATGTACATGTGTTATAGAACTGTTGAAAAATGAATATTACGCATTTTGTTGTTCTGTTCTGCTATCTCAGTCCTCTTCGTCCCTCAAGCATCTGTCTCATTCTTTACTGTCATTGAAGATATCTCCGATGTTCTTTATCAGAAACGAAAGCACCTTTGACGTCATTTTCACAGGTGATAAGCCCGTTCAGTCTCTCTTTCTCATATTCCCTTTCCTCTCGCTCTACAGCTAATCTTCTCTAACTCTCATTTTCTGTTCCATGGCTTTAAGTCGTTGATTAAATTATTTAATGATTGTCATCACATTTTGTTTTTTTTTTTTTTGTATTATGAGAGATCCCGATTGGTGATTCTAAGATTTTTAGTGATTTGCTTAGTCATTTTATGATAATTGTTATGAAACCTTGTTACTTGATTACAATATTTGTGGTTTATAAAAAATTTGTATATTTTTGCTACATCAATTAGTTGTGTTGTTGCGTATTATGTAATTGATGTTATAAAATTTTTTGGGTTGGTTATGATATTTGTGATTTGTAAAAATTTTGATTATTTTTATTATGACAATTAGTAGTGCAGTTACGCATTTTGTAGTTGATGCTATTAAATTTTGTAAGTTGGTTATGACATTTGTGGTTTTTAAAATTTTTAGATGTTTTTGTTACACCAATTAGTGGATAGTTACATGATTTTTGGTTAATGTTACAAAATTTTGGGAATTAGTTATGACATTTGTGATTTTCTATAATTTTAAACAATTTTGTTACGCCAATTAGTGATGGAATTATGTATTTTGTGTTTTATATTACAAAACTTTGTAACTTCATTATGATATTTGTGGTTTCTAAAATTTTAAATATTTTTTTTACGCCAATTAATGGTATGATTATACATTTTGTAGTTGATGAGTAAAATAGTGTTTTTTTATTAATTTTACTTAATAAAAATAGATAAAGGATTTATATTAAAAATTAAAAAAAATTAAGTATAAATTGTTTTAATTTTGTTTTTTATAATGATCATTACATAATTTTAGCCCTATGTTCTCCAAAAATTTGGAACAAACATCCAAATTTTGTCAAATTCAAAATTCCCTCATTAATTGTTTTTGACAAATCCCTAGACCCTTTCTTTAGCCCAAACAAGAGAGAGAGAGAGAGAGAGAGAGGGGGAGAGAGGGTAATTTCTGGACTTGGGATGTGATGCGAGCCCGTAGGCCAAATTTGCACCCCTATATGTGAGTAATGATTATGAGATATGTGATTAGTGATTATGATATAGGTGATGTTGGTTATGAGGCAAATGGTGTTGGTTATGAGATGTGGTTATGACATAAGTGGGTAAAGGTTATGAGATATATGATTAGTGACTATTAGATATGTGATTTTGGTTATGAGCAGAGTGATGTAGTTATAAGTCAAAGGGTGTTTGGTTATGAGATATGTGATTAGTGGTTATGAAATATGTAATTTTGTTTATGATCAAAGTGGTATGGTTATGAGATATGTGATTAGTAATTATGATATATGTGATGTTGGTTATGAGATATGTGGGTAATAGTTATGAGATATTTGATTAGTGATTATAAAATATGTGATTTTGGTCATGAGCAAAGTTGTGTCAAAGGGTGTTTGGTTATATTATATGTGTTACTGGTTATGATCAAAGTGGTGTAGTTATGAGCAAAAGAGTTGTTAGTTATGAGATATATGGCTAGTGATTATGAGATATGTGATATTGGTTATGACTCAAAAGGGTTGGCTATAAGATGTGGTTATGATTCATGTGGGTAATAGTTATGAGATATGTGATAAATAATTTTGAGATATGTGATATTGGCTATGAACAAAGTGGTGTGGTTATGAGCAAAATGGTGTTAGTTATGAGATATGTGACTGATGGTTATAAGATATGCCATGTTGGTTATGAAAAAAATATGTTGGTTATGAGATATGTGACTAGTGGTTATGAGATATGTGATGTTGGGACCCTGGACTCGTTTGATTTCCTTTGCCCTGTTTTTGGTAACCGGTTATACAGGTTGCCAGTTCAAAATTAAATTATTAAAATAATTTAGTTATGTGATAGTTATGAGATAATATGGTATGTATAAATAACTAAATATAACTAAATTATGAGTTAATATGATAATGATTATAATCTATATGATATTAGTTATAATATAAAATCACATATCCTCGTAACTGATGTATGGTACATCCAAATGTACCATAAAATGCTTGACTTTTTTTATTTTTTATTTTTAATTTATGTATTTTATAGTTTATTTATGGAAGGAGATTAGTGTTATTTATCCTTAATCGTTTTTATTTACCGCTTGAGTTGCACAAAAATATTAGGTAAAATAAGGTCCTTTCTGTCACGGCCCGTATTTTATTACTCGAATAACATTATCAATATTCATTAATCAAGTCCATTTACAAATGTCAATTCATCTTTTGATAAAATGATAAATAATTAAATATACATATTCCTTCTCGTGATACAACAATGACATTTTCATACAAATAAAAGAAATACCCTAAGGCTTACAATAAACGAGAGGACACTACTTTTTAAAAAAAAAAATAGCACTCAGCCAAACAAACAAATAAAGTAGTACAATCTATCACTACATTACGCTCATGAAATGGTAAAATCCATTGTTCAATCTTCAAATTCGAAAAGCATTCCCTATACACATGTACAGGCAGGGGGTGAACAACCACTAGCTCACCAAACAATCTCATATTAAAATATTAGAAGATATCCAGGTGCAAAGGTACTCATACATATACGTGAAATCATATCATGTCAAACCATATGATTTTATTATATAATCTTTTAAATCCAATTTATTTAATTAACCACAACTAGTTAATTTAAATAAATAAGCATGCCCCAAATGCAACATGACATCCTTTTTCAATTCATTCAATTACCAATTTGTCAATTGAATCAAATAATTAAACAATTCATAATGACATTTAACAAAGCATCAAATACATTTTATACAGTCCTATGAGATTAATGCATATGCCATGTCATGCTCAAAATATTTTTTTCATCTTTTGAAAATCTTGTGCACAATGCCAATTTGAAAACACATAAATCCAACGATTTCAATAAAATTTCAAGGTGGTAAACACGACTCAGATAATTCCTAGGCTGGTGTCTGCAAGTGGGCATATTGAGCACTACCAAATCCTCACTTTACCGGTCTCTCACCGAAAGGGCGGTGGTACCTCCTCCGCTCGTATTTTCAGTCTTTCATCCCGGACACTCCGGCCAACTTAACCAACATCAAACTACACCCCCTATCCGGACTTACCAACATATTTACACAAAACAAATCAAAATGATTTTTGTTTCACTAAAAACAATTCATTTCTCAAAATAATAGTTTTCAAGTGCAATACGAAACCCATAATAACAATGAAATGACATGAAAATGCAATATGTAGCAATACATTAGAATAGTTCCAATTTCAATTCCACTACACAATGCTCCATTGTGATCAAATTCCATATCTCTATCAATGTAATATCATAATACAATTTCAAGAGGTAATCCAACAATATCCACATTCATATAGTCTCCACAAGTTAATCAACATTCCTAATTTAGTCCTTTCAAGACAATTCTATAACATACTATATATCAAACTTTCAAAGTTCCAACATTTCTCATCCTTCCAAGAAATCCCTCATTAAATGCAACATGATAAATTTCCACCGATAGCCAAAATAATTACCTCTAATGTATTAATTAAAAGATAACAATATGGATGTACAATCCAACATATAACCATAACTTGAAATCTCCCATGATTCCCAACATTTAGAAACAATCCATATTTCAACATAACCATTTTTCATGTCAAGCTACTCAAAGAGGTAATATTCTTCCCAAATTCTCTACCAATAACAATTTCACCACTTTTTTTTTCTAAAATTACCCAACCAACATGATATTTACATCAAATGTTATGAAATATGTCCAAGAGTAACATTTTCAAAGTTATGAGTTCAAAAGCCCACATTTCATATTTTTATTTTCACAAAAGGGAACACAACTAAATCATCAACATATCATGTTTCATAAAATATCATGAATGCCACACTTTTAAAGTTTTTAATCCCAAAACAACTCAATAATCCCAACTTAACAATTTACACAATATTCCTCAATATCAATTTATTTTTCTCAAAAATAAATTCCAAAATCAAAGATAAAAAAATATTTCAACTTTATATTTCTCAAAATAATTCATCTAATCATAATATGATGTAAATACAATCATACAACCTTTAAATTTTATTTTCGAATTTTTTTTTTTACAAAATTAACAACACAAAATGATTTTTCCAAAATCAATCTCAAAATGCCAACATTCTTAACATTTCAACATAATTTTTCTTCCAAAAATTATCAAACAAAAATCTGAATATTATATATATATGTATATATATAATACCTCTTAAAATGACATATTTTCTCAAAATAACCCTAACATAGCTTTAATGTAAAAATATGAAGAAAGTTCCTACTTCAAATATGAAGAAAAGTAAATTTGAAAAAGCAAACTTTGCCTGATCATAAATCCGAGACCACCATTGCGAAAATCATGACAAGTTCTCTGACTTTCATTTACAATACTTTTGCAAAATCTCACTCTAAAGACTCTTATTTCAAACTCAAAGGTTGAGCCAACAATGAAGGAATAGGGAAAGAGAGAGAGACGGACAGAGAAGAAAGAGAGCAAAAGTTGTCTACTCAGGAAAGGGGAAAAAAAAAAGCAAAATGAAGTAGAAGGAAAGAAGAGATATGGAGAAAGGACGTGGGGAACAACCCCCACGTGGGTTAGCTTCCCTAGATAATCATCAAATCTAACATCACCTAATCTAATACAAAATATATGACAATAATATCTTTAAAATTTTGTACATAAATTATATAATGATATAATTTTATTTCACCACAAAATATAACATTCTGTACATCATAAAATATAATCTTTTACTCACTATAAAATATACACTAATTTTTCACCGTATGGTACACACCATAAATTTAACTTTCAAATATATATTATAATCTTATATAATAAATAATAACAACTCTCAATGTGATCACTACCAATCACATAATTAAAATAGACTAAACAGTTAAACATAAGCCATTAAACAAACTCAAATAAAATTGAATTTAAGTCATGGGTCTTAAATTAAATTCTCACCCATAAGCCAAATATAGCCCAATTACATACCAAAATAAACTTAACAAACTTTATCTCAAGTCATGGTCTAAACATTCAAAATTTAATAACAAAAATCTGGTATGAATTAAACTGAACACTAATCAGTCCACGAATTTTCATAAAATAAATATTCATCATTAAATTCTGAAATTTTTATCCAACATGCTAGACTCATATGGAAACAACATATAAAAATATCATAATTTTCTGAGATCAGGAACTATTTTTAAAAAATACAAAATCGAACTGTTTTCGCACAGAATTTACACAGCAGTCAATATATGAAAATTTGCTCAATTAAATTATGCACTGATTATTTAAAAAAAAGAAATTATGGGTCATTACACTTTCAAATTGTTATTATGCGTAGACAAGGACATGTAGGAGTTTAATCTTAAGGAGGCAAATGTATATATTTCTCTAATGAAATTTTTATTGAATCCTATTATTACTATATTAGGAGCGTTGATTCATGTGTTAACAGGGATTTTATGGGAATTTCATTGAAAAAGTAAAATTTATTTGCTATTTTTTCAAAAAAAAATTGTGATAAACATGTAAAATTGAATATCAATTTCTATCAATGCAATGCAAAAAATATCACAAAACTATATCATCACATATATTTATTCAAAAATATATAATCAATAGGATATGTGACTAGATAACTTACTACAAAATTATCATGTATCATGTTTTCACCAACATTTGGCACACATTAAAAATTGTTGACAACTTTTTAAATTGGAGATGTTTAAGAATATCAATCCCATAATTTTGTAATTAAAATTTAAAATGCAGCTTTCTTGCTTTGTGAAGTCATTGGGATAACATTTATTTATAAGTTTGCAAATATTATCAATTTTGAAAGACGTAAATAACTATCATTGGGATATGTAACAAAGCTATAAAAAAAAAATATATATATATATATATAACTATCACATTCTATGTAGTTCAATTTTTACAAATAACTTCAATTCTTACTAAAGAAGAAGAATAAAATAAAGAATCTGTGGGGATATATTTTCTGAGTACCAACACGTGGCAAGGTGACGCCGATGTGTCAGCCGAGGTACCACGTGTCCTGGTCATGACGCCGAGGTGATCTCAGCAAGGCCGAGGTTATCTCCGAAGATATCGGAATCCGAGATAAGTGGATAAGGGACAAGAGTCCTAGAATGTAGTTCAAGGGACAAGAGTCCTATAAAAATATATATATATATATATATAACTATCACATTCTATGTAGTTCAATTTTTACAAATAACTTCAATTCTTACTAAAGAAGAAGAATAAAATAAAGAATCTGTGGGGATATATTTTCTGAGTACCAACACGTGGCAAGGTGACGCCGATGTGTCAGCCGAGGTACCACGTGTCCTGGTCATGACGCCGAGGTGATCTCAGCAAGGCCGAGGTTATCTCCGAAGATATCGGAATCCGAGATAAGTGGATAAGGGACAAGAGTCCTAGAATGAAAAAGGAACTCAACCTGGATGAGGGACAAGAGTCCTAGAATGAGAGAAGACTTCAGTTTGTATTAAGATAAGACTCTTAGAGAGTTTATCCTAATCTTACTGGAAGTCCAAGATTAGCAGTAATCCTGAGTCCATAGAAGTTAGGCTTCTATTGGGACTAGGTTTATGTTGGCTATAAAAGAGAGGCACCCCCATGGGTCTAAGGTATGCTTTTGATACTCAAGCTTGTGAGTTTAGTACTTGATTTATCTTTGAGAGATATACTAACTTGATCGTCAGAGTGCCCCCAGGTGGTCGAAACCACCGCAGGATTCTTATATTTCTATTGCAGGTCAGTCAGGTGCCATCTATTCTTCTAGTGCTCTCCAGCTGGTTACTAAGCGGGCAGTGTGGTCGGAAAATCACCCACACAATTTGGCGCCGTCTGTGGGAATCGAACGAAGAATAGATGGCCAATGACGGACAGAAGGATCAGACTGGAGACAACGCTCCTACTGGGAATGGGAGATCTATCAAACTCGACGTTGAAGGGGACAATAGCAACACAGAAACTTGTGACCAGAGTCACGGAGTGAAAGACACCGGCCAGGAAGGTGACGCACCAAAGACAACAGATCGAAGCGGATACTACAACAAAGATGACCTCCAGGTATGGAAGGATAGATACCTGCGGAGGAACGAAGACCCTTCTAGAGGGGATGCAAAGTCAGGGGGCATGAGCGCTCCCAAGGAGATAACATTCAAGTATAGAAGAACTCATCCTGAGTGAGTAGATCCCGGATTCCAGATCCTGGATCCTGGATCCGAAAAGACATGATCTCAGCCTAAACAAGTAGGCCCGAAAAGACGAGAGCTCAACCTAAGTGAGCAAATCCCGGATTCTAGATCCCGGATCGTAGAAGACATGATCTCAGCCTAGATGAGTAGGTCCGAGAAAAGAAGAGCTCAACCTGAGTGAGCAGATCCAAGATTCCAAAAGATAAGATCTCGGCACCTGAGTCCGAGAAGAGAAGAGCACAATGAGAAGATCTCAGATCCCAAAAGATAAAAAGAAAACATACAAGGTCAGACTGCAGTTAGCCAGGTTAAAGACCTTTTATAAGGTCCACAAAAGAGCATATGAAAGCCATGCAGGGGGCAGAGAGAAGAAGAATGCGTTTACCACTTGTTGAAATTTGTAGCAATTTACAAGTTGGTTAAACTGATATTATGCTTAACGCTTATTGAAATTTGTAGCAATTTACAAGTTGAAGTTAAGCTGAGATGGTTCCTTATCTTCACTTGTTGAAATTTGTAGCAATTTACAAGTTGAAGTTAAGCCAAGATGGTTCCTTATCTTCACTTGTTGAAATTTGTAGCAATTTACAAGTTGAAGTTAAGCTGAGATGGTTCCTTATCTTCACTTGTTAAAATTTGTAGCAATTTACAAGTTGAAGTTAAGCCCAGATGATGTTTAACCGAAGTTAAGCCGAGATGAAGTTAAACCGAGATGATGCTTAACCGAAGTTAAGCCGAGATGATGCTTAACCGAAGTTAAGCCAAAGATGATGTTTAACCGAAGTTAAACTAAGGTAATGTTTAACCAAAGTTAAACCGAGATGATGCTTAATCGAAGTTAGGCCGAGATGATATTTAACCGAAGTTAAGCCCAGATGATGCTCAACCGAAGTTAAGCCGAGATGATGTTTAACCGAAGTTAAGCCAAGATTACTGTTTCTCTTCGCTTGTTTAAATTCGTAGCAATTTACGAGTTGAAGCAAAACCGAGGTTATTGCTTAAACACTTGTAGCAATCTATAGGTTGGTTAAACCAAAGAAGATGCTTAACACTTGCTGAAATTTGTAGCAATTTACAAGATAACGTTAAGCCGACATATGATCATCTGTTGAAATTTGCAACAATTTACAGGTTGCGAAAAAAGCTAAGTATGTTGTTTAAACACTTGTTGAAATTCGTAGCAATTTACAAATAGATTATTGTTTAACACTTGTTATGTTAATCCTTGTTGAAATTTGTAGCAATTTACAAGTAGGCTAGACTGAGATCACCGTTTAAACACTTGTTGAAACTTGAGAAAAAGTTTGCAAAGTTAACATTGAGTAGTATATGTTTCACACTTGTTAGAATTTATGAAAAGTTTGCAGGTCAGTATCTTGCCGAAGTAAAAAGTTTTGTAGCTATTATACCCGAGGTATGTAACCCTGAGGAGATTGCACAGTTAAAGGTGTATATTAAAGGCGGGCATATGACTCAAGTCTGCAGAAACACTAAGAGCACACTTAGAAGATCTGATGAGGCAAGGCGATCTGAAGGAACCTCGTCGATAAGACCAGAACAAGGGAAGAACAGGCAAAACTGCCTTGGGCGCCAGCAGCTCTGCCTCCCCCAGCACATTAATGTAATTCACTCGAGGGTCAACGAGAACAAAATTAGGGGGAGACTCAGAAGGTGAAAGCACCTGCAACATGTCTACCAAGTCAGGGACAAGAGACATCGGGCAGATGAGTGCTTGGGACCAGTAGTGTCTTTTACCGAAGCCGACCTCGAGATGGTCCAGCACCAGCATAATGATGCTTTGGTAGTATCCCTCCAGGTTGGGGAGTGCCAAGTGAAACGCATCCTGATTGACCAAGGAAGCTCTTGTGACATCATGTATATCCGATGTTACAAGGAGCTCGGCCTTCATCTAGACGATATGGAGCAACCCAATGGCCCAATGGTTGGGTTCAATAGAACGCCGACATGGCCACTGAGAGCAGTAAGCTTAGAGGTGGAGGCTGGCACCAGAAAGATCACAACAGAATTCACCATCATCGACACTCCATCTCCTTACAAATCTTGGGAAGATCATAGTTGCATGCAATGGGGGCAGTTCCCTCAAACATTGCATCAACTACTGCGATTCCCAACAGAACATGGGATTAAAGAAGTCAGAGGGGATCAACTGCAGGTGGAGAATTGCTCCATGGCAGCAATGAAATCCACCTGCAGCATTCGAGAACCAGAGAAGGCAGAGATTGAAAACGAGGACATAGAGGTACTAAATGATGTCGGCAAGAAGCCAGCCGAAAGGAGTGAAGAGGCACTGAAAATCCTCGTCCAGGAGGGGGATGAAAAATGCTTCTTTCTTCTCGGCTTAGGCTTAGCCGAAGAAGAAGAAAGGGAATTGGAAGCTTTTTTGAGAGCAAACATTGAGGAATTTGCTTGGACACCCTACGAAATGCCTGGCATTGACCCCGAGGTCACTTGCCACCAACTGAACGTCGACAGGTCGGCCAAACCTGTAATCCAACGAGCAAGAGGACCGACGTTGATGCACGTCGAAGCAGTAGAGGAAGAAGTAGACAGACTTCTGGAGCCCAGGGCCATCCGAGAAGTCAATTACCCAACATGGCTATCAAATACAGTGGAAGAAGGAATGATAATCAAAGAGCAAGGAATGTTAACATCGGCCAACAACAGACATTTTTCAGAAGCAAAAAAGGTTACATATGCAAAGAAAACAAACGTATAGAGATGAAGACCCTAAGAACTAGGGACTAGGGCAAGAATGTCGGACTAATCTACTTCAAACGGTTGACGGTGGTTCAACATTGGCAGTCAGCTGGAAGAGCTTCTCTACCATTATCTCGGCAACAATTTTAAGAAAGGACGTGGTTCTAAGACTATGAAGAAAACAGAAACGAAGGCAAGAATCTGAAAATACAACAAGAAAAACAAGAAGAGAAAAAACAGAGTCAAGAAGATGACAAAATTCAAAGAATAAAGCCGAGTACACAGGCACTAAGTAAGTATGTGAAGAACAAGAAAGTAATGAACCAGACATGATGCTAGCAAAAAGCGGATATGACAAGAACAGTTCCAGGCATTTTAGCAATAAGAAATCAAAAACTTGAAGACAGATGAGAACAGAAGGCCACAGATGGCAAATAAACAGATTCAAAGTAAATCAAAAGAGTTATGAAAGATTGAGCTTAATAGCAAGTAAAGAGTTTATGAACCTACAAAGTGAAATGAACGCCGATATGAAAATCGTCAGAGTCAAATAGATGACTGGAAATCGGGAACTCACCAGAGAGTATGAGTGGAGCAGTTGCGAAGCTCTTGGAGTTTACGAATTAATGGAACCAGAACCTCGGCTAGGAGGTACGATTTCAAGCAGCTTGGAAAGCATGAAACTTGATTCTTGACACCAGTGGACAGTAAAGTCCAGGGAACTTTGAGGTCGACGAGTTTGATCTCGGACAGAGGGGCACAGATGAACGGACAGTGTAGGTTCCATCACCTCAGAATGCCGAGGTAATAGAACCTAGGGGGCAGTTGTGGGGATATATTTTCTGAGTACCAACACGTGGCAAGGTGACGCCGATGTGTCAGCCGAGGTACCACGTGTCCTGGTCATGACGCCGAGGTGATCTCGGCAAGGCCGAGGTTATCTCCGAAGATATCGGAATTCGAGATAAGTGGATAAAGGACAAGAGTCCTAGAATGAAAAGGGAACTCAACCTGGATGAGAGACAAGAGTCCTAGAATGAGAGAAGACTTCAGTTTGTATTAAGATAAGACTCTTAGAGAGTTTATCCTAATCTTACTGGGAGTCCAAGATTAGCAGTAATCCTGAGTCCATAGAAGTCAGGCTTCTATTGGGACTAAGTTTATGTTGGCTATAAAAGAGAGGCACCCCCATTGGTCTAAGGTATGCTTTTGATACTCAAGCTTGTGAGTTTAGTACTTGATTTATCTTTGAGAGATATACTAACTTGATCGTCGGAGTGCCCCTGAGTGGTCGAAACCACCGCGGGATTCTTATATTTCTATTGCAGGTCAATCAGGTGCCATCTATTCTTCCAGTGCTCTCCAGCTGGTTACTAAGCGGGCAGTGTGGTCGGAAAATCACCCACACAGAATCGAAATAAAGAAACAAGGGGGAAAAAAGAAAGAGGAAAAGAAATTTTGAAATACATATGAGAAAGCTAATGAAAAAACAAAAATAAAAATCAAGTCGAAAAGAGAATCGAAAAAATAAATAAATAAATTGAAACAAAAGAAGAATAAGAAGAGGCATGAGATAACTGAAACAAATAAGAAAAATAAGATAGAGAGAGAGAGAGATTTAGATATGAGAATATCTTAGGGACAAGTATTAATATTTTTTATTAACACTAGAGGATAGTGAACTTATATAATTTATAGGCATGTTCTTAACTAATAGTATTCTATGGAAGGAATTTTGTCAAAACTTATATTTCATGATAGGGATATGGTAATCCCTGTATATATAAAAATTAAAAAATAACAAATTAAACTTTTAAATAATGAATATTATTTTTCTTAGTGGATAAGTATAATTTTCATAATATTTATTAGTGTAATCTACATATAAAAAATCATATTGCTGAAAATGGAAGAGGATCATTTCCAACTCTTTCTACGCTTTGCCATCATTTTTAGAGAGGAGTTGATTTGTGACATTTGAATCAATTGCTGGATAATGATTGAATGAAGAAAATATTAAAATATTTAGGGTAAATTATATTGAAACCCTTTGAAGTTTATATTTATTACAGTTTCTCCCCTCACTTTTTGGAAATTACATTTCCCTCCCTGAGGTTTAAAGTTTCATAACAGTTTTTCCCTCACCATAATGATCATCATACATAAAATTAAATTAACATGGGAGCCAATGTAATTTTCCAAATGTGAGGGGATAAACTGTAATAAAAATAAACCTTAGGAGACGTCAGTGTAATTTATCCAAATATATATATATATATATATATTTGAACGAGGAAGAACGAATTATAAAAGGATTTGAATCCAATGAAAATATATTATATAAGGGCAGTATTGTCCACGAAAGATTCAAAAAGTGATTTTCTAATCATCTGACTATAAATTGAAGCACTATAGAGGAAGAATCCAACAATCCGTCCTTGTGGATAGACTTCTGAACTTGTGGTAATCTTTGAAATTTCCTTCTCTCACTTTCTTAATACTCTCTCTCTCATTTATATTTATTTATCAGTTTAGCCATTAGTACTCTCTCTCTCTCTCTCACTCTCTCTCTCTCCCTCATCTACATTTATTTATCGGTTTAACCAAGGATAAAGAGAAGAAAGAAACAAAGAAAAAGGCAAGTTTAGTCTGCATTTGGTGGTGAAAGCAGAGTTCTCAACCCAAGTGTACACTTTCTGGTTGTTGTTGGTATGTGCATTTCTTACTCAAATTAAGCTCTAGAAATAGAACTAAACTTCTAATTCATGATAGGGGGTTTACCCTGTAAAAAATTAGACCAATTTTAAATTTTAATTAATGAACATTCAATGAGATATTTTAGTTAAACCAAGTTTGTTTTATGCTAAATCTCCCTTCTTTATTTTTATCAATTCGAGGATATGTTTTGATTCTTCTTCTTCTTTTTTTAATCGAAACATGAATATTTTACAAAGCACATAAAATATATGAATAGGCATAATTTTATAACATTTGTAAGGGCAAATTACACAAATAGTCTCTATAATTTGAGATTTGCGTCACTTTGGTTCCTAACTTTTCAATTGTGACATATTTGATCCTGAATTTTGAATTTTGTTCCAAATAAGGACAATTGAAGATATAATTAGTTTTGTCAAGGCTAAAATTGTCAATTTGATAAAATATAAACTAATTTGACAAAAATAAAAGTCAAACAAATATTTTTGAATTTTTAAAAATTATTTCTACCCCCTAAAAATAAAATTATGTAAAATTGATAAATATTTTAGACATTTATTTATTTTTTTACCAAATTAATTTTTATTATGTGTTTGAATGATGATCATGTAAAATTAATTTTAAAAAATTAATCATGATTTTTTATTAATTTTACATAATTTTATCGTTGGTGGATAAAAAAAATTTTGACATTTATTTTTGTCAAATTAATTTATATTTTATCAAATTAACTATTTTACCCTTGAAAAATCTAATGATATTTTCAATTGTCCTTAATTGGAACAAGATTCAAAATTTATGGTCAAATATGTTACAATTGAAAAGTCATGGACCAAGGTGACACAAACTCCAAAATATAGGGACTATTAGTGTAATTAACCCTATTTGTAATCTACATCTAGAAAATCATATTTATGAATATATTTCTATTTATTGCGTTCCTAACATTATTAATGGAAATAACATAAAGAATCATATATAATTGTTTACAAAAGACTAGAAAAATGGTTTTCAAATCTACTTTCTCTACTGAATTAAGAAGTGTGATAAAAGGATAATCTAATTATCAGATTGAAAAAAGAAAAATGACATGATGACATGATAGTCATCAAATCTAACTTTTTAATTCACTAGAAAATAGACATTCAAAAATCATTTTTTTTCTAATCTTTCTATTCTAAGAGTGCATGAGTTCCACAACACAAGAGTTGAATTTAGTTTTTTCTTGATATTTTTCTATATATGAATTTTTAATTTCTAATATTACTGTTTTAAGAATAGATGATCTGGTTTCTTCACATATATGTGACTGTTTTAATGACAAAAGTGGAAGTCTATACTCCATAGTGCTTCAATTTATTAGTCTGCTAATCCTTGTATATTAGTTTAAAGCACTAATATATTGAACTTGCTATTTTCTGCGAAAGGTGAGACCGGGGTCAAGGCAAGCAGGATTTCATTCCCCACATAATCTATTTTTTTTAGTATGTCTTTTTTGGACTGATTTATAATTAGTTTTCCATTTCACATTTATTTGATAAGGAAAAAAATTGAAACCCACAATTTAAGTTGTACAATTTTATTCACAATGATATGACAAATTATGTGTCTAACTTTTAATCATGTAAGACCTAACTCCATTATCATATATCATTACAGGTGAATTGCGAAACTTAAATAGCAAGTGTTTAGCCTTTTTCTATATAGTAAACTTTGTCCAAATAAAATTTCCATTAACAGTCAATAAATGCATGATAAATGTCAAAAATTTGTACCCAAGAAATCAATGTTGGTTCATTTGAATTGAATTTTCAAAGTGTTTTTGATTCCCACCCCAGAGATGTCTACACCTGTCTCCATCAGCAATTTTTCGGCCGACTTCTCCAACCCTCCTCCGCCCAACACACCTTCAGCAACGCTGGGACAATAGCTGCTGGTAAGTTAGTTCATTAAGTTGAAGTTGTTTAAAAAAAAAAAATTTGAAAAATTGCATTTAACACTTTTACACTTTATACTCAATCTCACTTTGTCCTTTTACCTTTAAAAAGTGACAATCAACATCTCTTACTTTCGGTTAAGTTTCAGTCAAACTCATTTGTTAATCTACATTAAATAAGGTGCCTAGCGTGGATTAATAGATGGGTTGGATTGAAACTTAACTAAAAGTGTGAGCTGTTTACTGTCAATTTTTTAAAGGTTATGAGGTAAAGTGAGACTAGATGTAAAGTATAATTTGTCCTTAACTGTATTGTCTTGATAGTGGCCATATGAATTTCACCTGCTATTTGGGTTGAATTAGAACTAGACCATGTGAGGTGTTGTCTACCACTTATAACAGATTAGGGGACAAAGTGAGACTGGATGCAAATTGCACAGGTTCTAAGTGTAATTTACCACCAAAAAAAATTTACAACAACAAAAAAGAAGATAAATTACACTGGTAATTCCTACGTTTATCATCTGTCATTTTAGTTCTTGTAATTTCAATGGGTTCAATTTTTATCATTGATTTTAAATTTTGCGTCAATTGGTCTAATTGATAATGCCGATAGGTTTTTTAACAAAAAAATTTCACTGAATTAGTTGAGATTAAGTCATTGAATTGATAAGTTTACAATTTTGCTTTTAAAAGCATGACACGTGTTGTTCATATGTTCATTTGCCATAAAAAAATTAAAAAAAAAATAAAAAAGAAGCTAACAGTTGGACCAATTTGAGACAAATTATAAAATTCAACATCAAAATTAATTCAATTGAAATTATAAGAATCAAAATGACATGAAGATTAAATTACAGGGACTAACAGTTTAATTTTTCCAAACAAAAAAACTCATGTAACAAATTAAATCTTAATTTAAAAAAAAAAAAATCATTTTGAATTCCAAACTCTACAGACAGATGGAATGTTGAAATTGATATCAATTTAGAAGCTTGGAGGTCATTAGAAAAAATTAAAGATTTAGAATTTAACTTGTTATTAGTGTCAAATTTTGAGATTTTTTTTTTCTTTTTTTCTTTTTTTTTTTCTTTTGTAATTTCTCAAATTAATACAATAACAATATATGAACAGATTAATTATATTGTTGGTCCCTCTAATTTTAGTAAAATTTCATTTTAATCCTCACAGTTTCAATTTAAACCATATAATTTTAGTTTTGTTGTAATGCGAACCGTCTGTCACTTATCATAAGAATTTTGAAAAGAAAAATATTAGGTGTAAAATTAAAGAGGCCAATGTGAAATTCACAAGAAACTATAGGGATTATTGATGTAATTTACACTTTGATAATTTTCCATGTGGCTTTGTTTCTTTCAAAATATTTAGCGGCTAATGATAGAGGGATAACATTGTAGCAAAATTGAAAATATGAGATTCAAATTGTTTAAATCGAAACCTTACAGAACCTGTAATTTACTCTATACAAACACTAAGATTTAACTTAATTGTGAGCCCAAAATGTCACCATTTCGATGATTGTTTGTTTTTCTTGGTTTTTTTTTTTTTTTTTGTCAATTTACAGGCATAATAGTGTCTGTAGTAGTACTTGTAGTCATCGTCATTATCTCATTGGCTTGGGCTAGGAGAATGAGAAGAAGTGCAATTGGTCCAAAATTGCCAACAACTGTGGCTCCACCACAGACCTTGAATGTGGTTCTAGTTTGGGAAATCGAAGCACCAACAATGGAGAGGTTCATCCTAGACTTGGCGAAGAAGAAACCAGTTAGATTCACAGCCCAACAACTATGTAATTTCACAACTAATTATTCTACAAGGTTGGGTTCTTGAGGTTTTGGGATTGTTTACAAGGGTCAATTTCGAAATGGAGTTAAGATTGCAGTATAGGAAATCGAATAATAGAGGAGCAAAGGAACAATTCATGGCAGAGGTGAGCACTATTGGAAGAACATACCATATAAATCTAGTTAGGCTATACAGTTTTTGCCACAACAACTTTATGAGCGCATTGGTGTACGAGTACATGGAAAATCGATCACTAGATAAATGTTGTACAAATTGTGTGATAACATAAAACAAATAGATTCATATTGAACAAACAATTGGAATTTCATAAACAAGTACATGGTGGAATTTACAAAAATTCATAATAAAATAAAACTAGCAAAAAGAAGCAAACCGAAGCCTGTGTGATACCACAGTTTCCTTAAAACAGATTCACCGCCTCCCGATGGATGTTGAAAGTGTGACATCTATCTCCTAGGATACGACGGTCGAAACCAGCTAATGCAGAAGAACCTTCTGAATAGGTTCAGCGAACTTGATAATGGTTACACTCTCTCTAACAAGAACCAAAGAAGAAACTAGCAAAAAAAGATAGGAAATTTTTCTTTGGAGTAAAAAATCATCTCCAACTTTTTGTTTTTATCTCAAAACAACATCTCCATTTTCCTTCAAAAATCTCTCTAAAACTCTGCCTCTAAGTTGGAGGGGAAAGGACATTTTTATACTTGTAGGGAAGAGGTCTTAGTCATGAAGACTACTATAAAACCTAGCATCAATGGCCATCAACTCTAGCCTTTAGGGCTAAAGTTACAAAGGTACAAAATTCCCATGTGCATAATGATCATCAACCCTATCATCAAAAGATAAGAGTTACAAAGGTTCAATAAATAAATAAATAAATATATATATATACATAATGTTATTTCAATAATCTAACTAGATGGGTCGCAAAATGGATACGAATATTGAGTCACAACCCGATCCACACCCAGTCTAAAACATATGCACAAGACAAACCCAGTCCAGCATAGCACATAGCCCATGCCCAAGACTAAGTCTCACACATGCACATAGAGACAAACAAAGTCCAAGTCCAGGCCTAGGCCTAAGCCCAACTTCTATTGATGCCCACTTTATAAGACAATTCTCATTCACCACTCAATGGTTTCAACCCATCATTTTTATAATTTAATCTTCTCACTTGCGAGAATACAAAACCACTCAGACCTACCTCAACCGACGGTTGGATCCCATTTTAATTTCAAATTAAAGTTGCTGAAAACCATTATTTTCCAACAATAAACACCTTTTCAATGATACACAAGCAATTGAGCGAGAGAATCTGCATAAGATCGTGATTGGGACAGCAAAAGGTATTGCTTACCTACACGAAGAATGTCAACCGATGATCATTCACTATGAGATAAAAGCCCGGTAATGTTTTGCTAGTAAAGTAGCTGATTTCGGGCTGGCAAAGCTTTGTAATAGAGACAACACACACGACTCCCAAAGAATATAGAGGGACTCATGGTTACTCAACTCCAGAGTTTCTTCTCAAGACCTATCCCATTACAAATAAATGTGATGTTTATAGTTTTTGTATGCTTTTGTTTGAGATAGTAGAGAGGAGGAGGAATACCAGAGTTGGAGCTGATGAGAGCTTGGATTGGTTCCCAAAGCATGTATGGAATGAGTTTGAGAAAGGCAAGTTGGGAGATATGGCATTGTTGTCGTGTGGAATCGAAGAGAATAACAGAGAGAAAGTAGAGAGAATAGCTATGGTAGCTTTGTGGTGTGTTCAGGACTCGCCCTAGGCTAGGCTGCTGATGAGTGTTGCAGTGAAAATATTGGATGGAGAAGTGGAGGTGAAGCCACCTCCTAAACCATTTCATTTTTTGTATTCAGACCATACAAGCAGTTCAGACTATACAAATAGTGAAGAAAGTAATACATATTGGTACAAGAAGACCACTTTCATCATGGCTAATTCTAAGATACAAATGGCCAATTCAAGCTAAAGAATGAGAAACCTTTGAAATTTGTACCCTAAAGAAAATAAACGCCGTCATTTTTTTTTTCTTGGTTTGTCTTTAATAATGATTTATGAGATGCAATATTACAGTATGTAATTTGTGCCGTAAAGTAAAATGCTTGACTTTTTTTAGTTTGTTTGTCTTTAGGAAAATGCTACATTAGTGAGACTACCAAAGGATATCAGTCTAATTTACTCTTAATCATTTTTACTAGCCACTTAAATTGCACATCACCAATTGTTAGACTAATGGGTCTTACATGAATTATTAATAAAACGTCAGATACTAAAAACATTATGTAAAATAAGTTCCTTTCAAATTCTTATTTTGCATAGATAGGGACGGATGTAGGATCTTAACCGGTCTGTCCTTCGCCAATTCTTGGAGGAACCTCTCCATTGTTGGCACATCGATTTCCCAAACTTGAACCACATTCAAGGTCGGTGGTGGTGGAGGAGCAACTCTTGCTGGAAGATCTGAAACAATTGCTCTTGTTGTCATCCTTGCGCAAGCCAAAGAGATAATGCCAACGGTTACGAGTACTACCGGATCGACTATTAAAAAATGGAAATGGATAGTGAAGTAAATTATGTTATTGTAATTTCTTTTTGGTAACTTATATTTCTAGTGAACAAAGTTACCTGCAACAGATGCCCCACCACTCTCTGCTGGTGGAGGGCTGGAGAAGGCCGGTGTAGACATCTCTGGGGGCATCAATAACACTTAAAAATTTAGAAAAGCAAAAATTGAGAGAAATCAAAGGCAATCATTGCTGGTGTAATAACAATAAATAAATAAATAAATAATGGACTCAAAATAAATAAATAATGAACCAACAACAATTATCTTGCATCTATGACTATTGGCAGTAATTTTATTTGAGAAAATATTAGATGAATGAAAAATCAAGAAACTAATAAAAAAAAATTAGTAAAAATTGTGCCCGAGGCAAGTGAGAACGGTGTCTAATGCAAGTCTCTGAAAGGTTTTTTAGGATCTCTATGAAACTAAAAAGGAAATGAGCTTTTTACTTATGGAATTATGGTGGAGTTATAGAATAAGGAATTATGATAGAGAACTTAGAGACAAAGAAGAAAGATGGAGAGAAGTTGAAGGGAATTTACATGCTTCATTATGTTGGCATAAAGGCCAATATGTAGACTTACAAGAGGGGAATACAAACAAAATATAACTTATTGCATATCTAACTTATATCTAACATATCTAACTTTGTAAGACTTTACGTCTTAAAAGTTGCCAATTTTTCTAACTCTTTAGACAAGCCTAGTCATAGGCTTTTTGAAAAATCTACCTAAAAGTAAATACAAAGAGACAAAAATAAATACAAAAGGACTACAATTATTTGCTCTTTGCTACAGTTTTTACAATTATATACACTGATACACACTGTCTACCCTCCCCGATTTTCAAAGAGATAGACTGTTGTAGATAAGCTTTGGCTGAGCTGATTTGTCGTGTAGCGTCGGCTGAAAGGATATGGCTGATCACTTTCCGTCAAATAATGCAGGTTGCTCCACGTGTCCTGGATAAGGTTGGAGTCGATCAGGAGACAGTTGCATTTGATAGTGGGGTCCACTATGCTTCCATCCTGTTGATGAGATTGTGATATTCTTCATCAGTCTCTGATGGAGGGGAATCCGGATCTTGGCTGTATTGCTCATTCCGAAAATGTTCTACATCATCCGCGGTCATGGCTAGTTCCAACGGAAGATCCAAGTTATTTCTCTTTTTGAGATTTATTAACATGTCAAGGGCCTCATTAATTTGCGTTGGAGACCTTTGATATGTTATGGGAAAATGGGTTACAAATAATATTCTTCCATCTGTAACCATGAATGGCAATTTTGCTGAGCTATGGATGTTGGACGCTGCTTGTGAAACAGATATTAGACTGTCTATCCAATATTCTGTTAAAGAAAGTTTTTGAATATTTTCCAATCGCTCTCTCCGGTGATCTTCATCTAAATAATCATCTTCAAATTCAAAATCTTCAGTTTCTTTAAGATACCAAATCTGATATGGTTGGAAAAAATGTTCTCGTTCTCGCCAACCAACAGTATTGGAGATCCAAAAAGTAAAATATTTGCTCCATCAAAAGCCTTTTACTATCCATGAGAACATTGTTTTGATGATCATTGGATAATCTATCCATTGAATTGGATTTAAAATTTGGAAAATAACTTGATTAGTTATTCCCCAATCTATATCCTCAAAAAATCACATGTCATGGTTTGCCATGATGGTTATTTTGGGAATTCCATCTTTCAAATTTAATTTATCATAAGATCGTTCTATGATTTGTCTAATCTTATCATGATGATCTTCAACCCAATTTTTGATTAACATAAAAATTTCTTTTTGAAGCAAAGTTCTTGCTTTTTGAAAAAGACAAATTCTTTTTATTTGTTCAAAAACTGGATCAGAAAACTCATCTGATATGAGGTCTGATAGTTGAAGAAAATTATTTATTTTTTCAAAATTAAAATCTTCATTCTAATTCATTTGTTTAAGAATATTGAAACAAAGATTTTGCAAATCTTTTAATTTAGCTGTTTGCTCAGCTAATTTGTTGGCCAAAACTCCCATGTGTTTTCGAAATTTCACTTTGTTGTCTACAATGTGAGTTTTCCAAACTCCATTGAGTTCTGTATAAATTTCTCTGGATATACCAGGATTGAAAAAATCTTTTATTTCAGATTCATCTGGTCTAGATGTCTGAATATTAGTTGGAACTGGGTTAGTTCTCATTTGACAAAAATTCTTTTGATAAACAGGCATAGCTGGTGCACTGTAAAAAGCTTTTTTAGCTTTGGTCATGCTATCATGTGCTTTATAGCTCGCTTCTGAATATCCACAAACTTGTGTTTTGCAATCATTCCATTCTGTGTAAATTCCAGGTTGTTTTCCTGTAAACACAACATAAACTTTTTCTTCTTTGGGGTTTGCTTTTTTAGCAATTGTCACCCAATCTCCTTGAGCGGGTTGTTTACCCTTATCCATTGTTTCCTCTTGGTCTAGAGGTCTTCTGCAAAAATTAAATTTACTTGTTTAGCAATTTAATTTTCTAAAACAATTTCTGCTAAGAAAATCTGCAAGAAAATTGTTAGTACCTTTAAGATGTTCTACTTTAAAAGTATATTCAGAAATTTTATTATACCAGGCTAATCTTCTTCCTTGTTCAATAGGTTTTTTATTGATCAAGAAATCTCTTATTGCCTTATTATCAGTGCGTACAATAAAATTTTCTGGAGCTAAATAAATATGAAAACTCTTTATTGCCAATTTTATTGCAAGTAATTCTTTTTCGAAAATAATATATTTCTTTTTATTTGGTTTAAATGTTCCAGAATTATATCCACAAATTAACTCTTATTTTTGTAATTTTATGGGTATTGAATTTTTTCTTGGTCTAATCCCATTTTCTGATAAAGGTATCTCTTTATCATACCATAAATTACTCGGTATTGCTTTAAGAACACATCCCCAGCATGCTTCTGAGGCATCTGTTTCTAAAATTAATTTATCACCTGTTTTAGGAAGATAAACATCTGGTAAAGTTTTAACATTTTCTTTAATTTGTTTAATTAAAGCAACATTTTCTGCTGTCCATTCAAAAATAACATTTTTCCTTAATTTGGTTAACCAAGGAATTTCTATTTTTGAAAGATTTTTAATAAAATTTAGTCCATAATTTAAAATGCCTAATAGACTCTGTAATTGTGTTATATTTTCAAGAGTATTAGGAAAATCTCGTACTTTGGACAAAATATGTTCTTGTAATTTTAAACCTTGTCTAAAATTATTCCCAAAAATTCAATTGATTCTTTTTCTAATTCAATCTTTTTTGGAGACAACATAATTCCATGTTTTTGGAATCTTTCACAAAGTAATTTTAAATGTTTCTTATGCTCCTCCTTGGTTTTAGAGAAGATAAGTATATCATCAATATAAACTACACAACAATCTTTAAGGTCTTTAAAAATTGTATCCATCCACCGTTGAAATACCTATGGTGCAATATTTAACCCAAAAGGCATAACATTCTAGTGGTAATGTCCTCTAGGTATACTGAAAGCTGTCAATTTTTTTGACTCTTCAGTCAATTGAATTTGCCAAAATCCATTTTTACAATCAAATTTGCTAAAGATTTTTGATCCTTTGGTTAAGTTAATCAAAACATCTTTTTGTGGAATAAAGTATCCATCAAATTCTAAATTTTCATTTAGCCGTTTATAGTTGACTACCATTCGGGCTTTTTCTCTTTTAATTTCAGCATGATTTCTTACCATAAAAGCTGGATTAGAGTGAGGGCTTTTAGTTTCTTCAATTAAATTTTTCTCTAAAAGTTCCTGGAGTTGAATATCAAATTTATCTATATCTTGTCTAATATAGATCATCGGTCTTACTCTAATGATAACATTAGGGTCATTCAATTTTAAACTACAATAACGTGGACTACGTTGCCATAGTTTTAATAGATGTTCACTAAAATTTTCTTCTAAAATTTTATAAATCCAATGTGATTCATCAATAGTTTTGATGATGGGAGTTAAATCACCACGCGGCACGGGCGCAAACTCTTTATCACAAATGTATTTATGTTGTTCTAACAAGGGAATATGAATTAAGACATTGTTTATGCTTAATGAAATAGCCTTTTCCTGTATTTGCATTGGAAGGTATTTGTATATAAAATTATTGCCAAGAAGGAAATCTCCATGCATATACGGAAAATATAAAATTTTTGGTATAATGAATTTGCTATCATTTAACCAAATAGCTATATTTTTAGCCTTGAATTGTATGGAAGTATGGTTGCCATCTATTCCGGTAACTAAAATTGGATGTTTCATTAATGTCCTTTTTTCTTTTGGTATGGCATTCCATTTACATGAGCTGACTGTAGCTCCTGTATCTATGAGAACACGGAGGCTATAGGGTTTATAACCTGCAAAATTAAATGTTCCCAATACATATGTATATCTTCTTTTTCCTTGGCTAGGAGAAAAAATAATATCATCATTTTTTGTTTGAAAATGATACATATATGCGGACTTAATATGTTCAAGTTTTCTTGTTCCTGGAAAAATAGGAATCTAAACATTGTTTGAAGTAATAGATTCTTGATTAGAATTATTACTTGATTCTCCAATGCTTAACTTTGAAAATGATTTGTTAGGAAAATCTTTTTCAAATACAGAAGTTGATCTTTTAATTTTTGGAACTGTATTTTCAATATATAGATTTTTTCCTGATGCCTGCATTTGTAATTGTGCAGGTTTTTTTGTTTTAGAAGATTCTCCTTGTCCCACTAGGTCTTGGATTAACCATTGTCGAGGGACTTCTAAATCACTCCAATTCATTAGACGAGGTTGTATTACCGTGTCAAATGGTCTTCGTTCAAAGATTTCGACGATTTTATTATCGTTTGATCTTGTTTTTGTTTCAGGAAATTTGGTTAATTCGTGAATTGTTTTCCAACGAATAGCCAAATCATGAGAATTTGATTTCATTCCTAATCCTTGTGTTTTAATTCTTATTCTGACTGTATCTTCAAGATTAGGATCATTTATGAAAATAAAGAAATTTGGTCTAAGATTAAACCAAACTACTCCATTAGCCAAATTAGACTGAATTCCTCCAATGATTGCTTTCATTGGATCGGAAAACCTTTTATCAAAAATTACTGCCAAAATAGGAGTATTTATCCCTTGGCGAAATAAGGCTGTTATGGTTGCTTGAATTAATCCAATATGAATGTATTAAATTTCAGGATATTTCTTTTTCCATCTTGCAACCTTTTTCTTATCAAAAAAAGGAAGATCAATATTTCCTTCTTCTGACCATTTTGCTTGAGTGTTACCACTGTATTGTTCAAACACTCTTGCTGAAAAGAAGTTAAATTTTGAAAGTTTGTAAATTTCTGGAACAGCAACTTCTTGCATTTTTTCAAATTTTGCTAATTCTTCGTCGGTAAAAGTTTTTTCTTCTCCGATTACATCTCCAAGTCGAATTGCTTGTAATTCTTCTTGAGATATACTATTTGCTTCTTGAGATATTTCTTGATTATTATTAGTCATCATGAAGATTAGTTCTTCATCTGAACTTTCTTCATCACTAGAAATTTCATATAAGATTTCTTCTTCATCAGAAATTTCTTCTCCATATATTATTTCAAAATTTTGTTCTTCAAGGACTTTGATCATTTTCTTTGTACTTTTTTCCCGTTTTGGGCATTCGGGTGCATAGTGACTTTCTTCGTTACAAATGTAACATTTACAAGTTTTCTTTTTTGAAACACTTGTTGGCTTCTTTTTTCGAATATACTTTTTCTTTTTTGAAAAAGTTTTGTTCTTTTTCCAAGGTTTCCATTTATATTTTCTATGCTTTTTGAAAAATCATTTCCTTTTAGGAAATGTATTACAACCAATTTTTCAATTTTCTTTTAAAATTTTATCACAATTTTTTTGACCATATGGTGAGTTAGAAATTTAATTTTTTATTTGTTTTTTCGCCTTTGCTTCTAGACACCAATTTGCTATCAGCCATGCGAAAACCAAGATTATCATATTCTTCCTTCCCCATTTTTTTGAGAAAATCAGGATATGTTTTAATACATAACTCATCCCATGGATTAGGGAGTTTATGAAAAAATTGATCTAATCAGGGTTGATTTGCTGGTGGATCAATAAGATAATAATATTTTTTAAAAGTTTGAACATAATCTTCAAAAAGACAAATATTACATAATTCTAATTTAGTCAAAATATAATTTGCATCTGCTTGCAAATTAGTATCTCCTGCAAAACCACATAAGTTTTCTTTTATGATTTTTGCAAATTCAGCTAAAATTGTGTCAAGTGTGAGAAAATTTGTTAACAAAGCCCTTTTTTTACTTTTTCCAATTTCAGATTTTTCCCACTGTCTTAACCATTGCAACACATCTCCCTGGAGAGTTGCTGCAATATAATCAAGGAATTTTTCCTTTGACCAACTATTTTTATAATTGGTAATAATGATGGACAAGGATTGTGCCCAATCATCTATTGCTTGTGGTTGATCCTTAAAAGGAACATGAGACAAGTCTAAATAAGTATCATTTTGAGCTATTGGATACTTATGATTATTATCTTTTCTAGATATTACTGGCTCAGGTGTAGGATTGGAGGTACTTTCAATGTTAATATCATTTTTAACTTCATTTGTTTGAATAAAGTCAAAATTTTCTCCATCTCCCCATCTGCCAAATAATTTGGAATCAATTGGCTCTTCGGCCTTTCTTTTCCCTTTATTTATTTCTGATGAAATATCTTGTTCTATTGATTCTTCAGATGAGGATGGTTGGCTGTCATCATCATTCGTTGATATATTAATATCATAATTAAAGTGTTGTAAAAGGGCTTCATTTTCTAGATAAGTTTCTCTTATCTGATCCAGTAGCCTATTTCTTTCATCAATACCTAAGTCTGGGTCTTTATATAATTTTCTCCAATAATCCAATATTTCAACAATATTTTCATATTCAGTTTTATTATAGGTATTGGTTTGAAGTACCATAATATCTTCTGTACCATAAAATAGCCTAGAGATGTCACTATCTCCTGGACTATTCATTCCATCATTGTTTATGAAGGATATAATTTCTAATTTTGTCACCAAATTGTTTATTTGATTTTTTGCTTCTTTATTTAAATCAATATTTATTATAGAACCCAAGTTGTCTATTTTAAATTCTATAGACTCAACTTTAGTCTCTAGATAATTTTGATTTATTTTTTGATTTTTATCTAATTTAGAAAACCAAGAACACATAATATCAGTAATATTATTTAAACTAGAACACACACTATTTATATTTGCAGATTCTTTAGTAATATGCAGACTATGATCATATTTATTATTAACGTTATTTTTTGTATTTCCAAAACATATTATATCATCAGAATTAATTGTCATTTTAGATTGTTGTTGGTACCTAAGACCCTCCTAGTGTATTATCTGGTGCCTAAAACCTCTCTTTTATGATCTTAAAGACTTAATTATGACCAATAGTCAAAAGATCTTAATGAGTATATGGGCTTTGACATACACTAAGCATATAGGTTTTACAACAACTATAAATGAAACAAATAATTATAAAGATATAAAATACAAAAGATACACAGAAAACTTAGACGGAATTTTTAACTTAATTTATTTATTTTTTTTTTTATAACATAAAACACTCCATACAAACTTATATATATATCAAAAATTTATACATAGATAGAAATACTTACATAGTTTGATCTTGTTTTTCAAAGCTCTCCACCAAGCTCTGATACCAATTACAAAACTAAAAAGGAAAGGAGCTTTTTACTTATGGAATTATGGTGGAGTTATAGAATAAGGAATTATGATAGAGAACTTAGAGACAAAGAAGAAAGATGGAGAGAAGTTGAAGAGAATTTACATGCTTCATTATGTTGGCATAAAGGCCAATATATAGATTTACAAGAGGGGAATACAAACAAAATATAACTTATTGCATATCTAACTTATATCTAACATATCTAACTTTGTAAGACTTTACGTCTTAAAAGTTGCCAATTTTTTTAACTCTTTAGGCAAGCCTAGTCATAGGCTTTTTGAAAAATCTACCTAAAAGTAAATACAAAGAGACAAAAATAAATACATAAAGACTACAATTATTTACTCTTTGCTACAGTTTTTACAATTATATACACTGATACCCTTCACCTATGTGAAGTGGGGCTTCAGGTAAATAAGAGGGGGTAAAGAAAAAGTCTAAAACATGAGAATTGATCACAAAATTAGAGGTATGTTTCATTTCTTTTAGGTCCATAATCAATAACAATTAAGGAGGTATGTTTTAATTTAGAGATAATAAAACAAACTTGGGCCGACTAAAATGGGACCGACAGAGATGTAATCAAAATTTGAGTAATTATCACCAGGATTATCATATCCCTCAATCATTAGTAGGAAGTTTAGTCCTATTGAAAGCTTAATTTGAGTAAAAGGTTCACATACCAATAATAGGCAAGTAAAGAGAGTCTGAGGATGACAACTTTTTGCTTTCACCACAAACAAGATCACAAGCTGACTTTTCCTGGTCTTTCTTCTTCCCTTTATCTTTGAGTAAATTGATAATAAATACATATGAGATAGAGATTACTACGAAGATGAGAAGAAATTATAAGAAATTTGTATCCAATGGCGGCGTTAATAAATTTTTTTTAAAAAAAAGTTATTTATACAATCTGAGTATATTTAACACTAAATTTCATCTCACAAACAAATATTTCAATTAGTCTCAAGTTTTTTTTATTGATCTGTTAAATCCTATTAGTGAAGAGTTTCTTTCTGTGTGATCTTATTTTTTATTTTAGTAGTGTTTTGGTAGACAATTATACCATTTTATTAATGTGACAGATATGATGTCATACTCCAATGTGACAAGTATTAATGTGACATTCCAACAATGTGATACTTCAAAAAAATTAAAAATTTCTTAATTTACTTTTTCTAAATGTAACAACGTGACGAGTATGATGTGACACTCTAAAACTTTTACTCCAAAAAAAATAAACTTCTTAGCATACTTTTTCCAAATGTGACAATGTGGCGGGTATGATGTAACACTTTAAAAAAAATAAAAAGTCTTTAATATACTTTTCTCAAACGTGACAACGTGTCGGGTATGATGTGACACTCTAAAAAAATTAAAAACTCCTTAGTGTACTTTTTCCAAACGTGACATGTGACACTCCAATGTGGCAAGCATGATGTGACACTCTCAAAAAATTAAAAACTCTTTAATGTGTTTTTTTCCAAATGTGACACAATTTATTTTTTTTTTATCAGCAAATATTAATTGTTAGTTGTTAGATTAGCACCTATGGGAGAAAATCTCTCCACCCTTGGCAAAGCACCTAAATGCAAGCACTTTCATAATTCAACCCTCCTAAGGAGAATTGAACCCATGACCTCCTTGGGACTAAGCCCTAAGGAAGGCATGGTGGCCAACTAGGCTAAGCCTAGTTGGTTTCCAAATGTGACACTGTAACGTGACGGGTACAGTGTAACACTAAAAAACTCTTTAGTGTACTTTTTCCAAATGTGACACTCTAATGTGGCGGGCAAATGAGTCATTACACATCTAAAATGACTAAATGGATCACAAGAAAAAATATGGGACTATATGGATTATAAATTCAAAATATGAAACTTATTAATCAATCTCCCTTAAATCAATGTATACTTTTTACTTTAAAATAAAAAATTTATAAAAATAAATTTATGTATAAGAATGTCAAAATGTCATATTATTCTTGTTTAATTTTTTTTGTATAAATTTTATATTGAAATTACAATTTTTATTATGAAGATCTATCACTAAAACACCCAATTTTGAACTCTTGGGTGGTCGATGAAAGCAATGACAAAATGGTTTCTTTCAAGATGACAAAATGAAAGCAATGACACATTAAGAAGATGACAAAATGGTTTCTTTCAAGACAGTTTTACAACCCACCTTCCTCTTTCTCAATCAATCAAAGGGGAAATTTTTGTATGTTAATAGGATATCATATGGCATTATCTTACATCAATCACAAATATATATGTTTTTTACTGTTTCCAAACACTCAACATAAATATAGTGAATCCTACTATTAAAGTCAATCACAATAATAGAAGGTACCACATGATGTATATCCTATCTGCATACAAAAATTACTTCAATCAAAAAAACCGAAAACCCAGAGACATTTAAATTTAAACAACCAAAGAAAAAAAAAAATAACGCGTTTTCCTCATTCAACAACATATATCTTGCATCTAATGACTATTGGCAGTAATTTTATTTGAGAAAATATTAGATGAATGACTAATCAATAAACTAACAAAAATAGTAGAAACTGTGCCTGGTGCAAGTGAGGACCGTGCCTAATACAAGTCAGTCTTTTTGGGACCTCTGAGTTCTAGTTTCTTTCCATGAACTTTTATATAACCCTTTAACTGTGTGAAGTGGTGCTTCAGGTAAATAATAGGGGGGTAAAGAAAAGGTCTAACAACACAAATTGATAACAGAAGTTTAGTCCTATTGAAGGCTTAATTTGAGTAAAAAGCCCACATAACAATCGGCAAGGAAAGAGAGTCTGAGGATGACGACTTTTTGCTTTCACCACCAACAATCATCAGAGGCTCCTTATATAGGAGAAGATTACAGACAATTCATGATGGACTGGAGCTGAAAGGATGCACTGCACTATCTTAAAGCAACCGAAAGGAGCACTATCTATAAGTATAAAATATATATATGAGGATGTACTATACTAACATTATTATATGACTAACAAAAGCAATGGCAAAAGGAATTGAAAAGATGATTAAATGGTTTCTTTCAAGACAGTTTTACAACCCATCTTCCTCTTTCACAATCAATCAAAACCGACAAACCAGAGATATTAAATTTAAACAACCAAGAAAAAAAAAAAGGACAAATAATGCGTCTTTCTTATTCAGTAATTTTATGAATACAGAATTAATATCAAATCAATTACACAAAATATAAGTAGAGCAACGGGCTTACCATTAAAATGTATGATCAAAAAAAATTGAGGTGATTGGTTTTGTAATTAATTTTGCATTTTTAGATTTTATTTTTCTTCAGATGAAATTTTCTTTCCTATTTTGAAGTAAGCAGCTTCCATATTTGTACTGTGACGTGTTTCCTAAAATAATATACACAAAATATTTTTATTGTGTTTATTATAAAAAAAATGAATAATCTATTTTTAAAAATACAATTGTCAATTTTTTTTTAAACAAACACGGGAGAACTAAAACAAATAAAAATAAGAAGAGACATGAGAAAATTAAAACAAATAAAAAGAATGAGAGAGAGAGAGAGAGAGAGAGAGAGAGAGAGAGAGGAGTATGAGAATAGGGGCGAATAAATTTTTCAAAATAAAAATCTTGTGTGGCGATAGATGTAGGTGTTTGGCAAAAATTATTCAATGCTTCATGTAATATTGCTCCAAATCAATCCAAGCCATTCATTTGTTGGGACTCACTCACACCAATGCATGATTTGGATTGATTTAGGATATTGCCACGTCAATGCCCCAAAGGCAATGAATAATTGCTCGGTGTTTAGGGTTGGTTTATTTTTATTTTTTTTAGTGAATTTAAAAATAAAATAAAAAATTCAAAAAACTTTGGTTGGGTTTGGTTTGATTTTGAAATCTCAAAATTCAAAATTTATTTGGTTTATAATTTTTTCAAGACTTTTCCCAATCACGTTTGTCATCTCTTCTCACATTCTTTTATATCCTATACATCAATCAATTATTTTTTTTCCTTCTCCTCTCTCATTATCTTACATCCTTTCATATCGTTTAATCACTTTTTTTCTCACAATAATCTATTCAATTATTAAAAAAAAAAATTACAAATCATCACAAACGACAAAACTCCAATTTTGTAAAAACTATTTTCAAAATCAACAAGACTAGAAATCCAGAACTATTTATCTAGAAATAATAATCAATGGTTCAAATTTATTTCATTTACGGACCCTACACTTCATTAATTTAGTCTCTACCCCGCATATGTATTCTGAGTAAATTATGAAACCTTAATATTTTTGTTTCAAAACCAAACAAATCAGAACTCAACATTTCATGATTCAGGAGTCTTCTTTTCACACTAGGTTGAGTTTGGTTGTGCAGAAATTTGTGGTGGGGGAGGGAGATGCATGTGGGTTATAGATGGCTGGGGTTGGGAGAGAGAGAAGAAGGAGGGAGGGCGGTGACCAATGGTCGGGAATGGGCAGTAGTTACTCAGAAGAGACTGGGGAAAGGTAAAGAGGAAACAGAGCAAAAGGGGAAAAGAAGACAAACTTGTGCCTCCATATATTTGTAATTTGTGTAAACTACAAATACACTACTTGAGTTTTAATTAAAATAGGAATCGCTTCCTATAATTTTAGAAATTATATTTCACCCTTTAAGATTTTTAATTTCATAACAAATCACTCATTCTATTAATAAAGTAGCAAGTCAATTAACGGTTTTTAATGATGTTAGAAATATATTTCAATTAATAACTTAAGTAATTTTGTTATTATATAGGAGAATAATTATAAATTTTATTTTTTTTAGTTAATTCTATTAAATAAAAAATTTCTAATAATGACATATTTATAATTTTTCAAATTACAAGAAATAATCTGTATTTAAACAAATTTTAAGAGTGTGTTTATAATTTATCCTTATAAATTTTTTCTCCTCCTCCCGCTGCATATAATTTCCTCAATTTTTAATTTTTCGGGGGGCCCCTGCCAGCGCTGACTGTCCATCCTTGTGGGTGGATAGACTTCTGAACTTGTGGTCTTCTTCTCTGAAATTTCCTCTCATCTTTTTAGTATTCTCTCTCTCTCTCTCTCTCATTTGTATTTATTTATCAGTTTAGCCAAGGGTAAAGGGAAGAAAGAAACAAAGAAAATGGCAAAGTTTCTGCATTTGGTGGTGAAAGCGGAGTTCTCAACGTTTGTGCATTTGGTGGTGAAAGCAGAGTTCTTAACGCCCAAGTGTACACTTTCTGGCTTGTTATTGGTATGTCAATTTCTTATATTCAATTAAGCTCTCAAAAGGACTAAACTTCTAATTCATGATAGGGATTTACCCTCTAAAAAAATTAGACCGAGTTTAAAATTTAAATAATGAATATTTGTTGTCAATTGATCCATGTATTCTAGTCAACCCATGTTTGTTTTTATCCCAAAGTTCATTTATTTTATTTTATTTTTATCAATTCAAGCATATGTTTCTATCCTTTCTGATCGAAACATGATCAGACAGAATTTTATGAGACACAAAATACATGAATGAGCATAATTTTATAATATTTGTTAATGAAATCTATGTCTAAAAATTCATATTCATTAATATATTTCGATAATGTCTTCTTAACATTATTAGTGGAAATATCATAGAAAATGTACCAAAAATTAGAAAAATAATTTGCAAATCTCCTTTCTCGAGTGAATTAAAAAGTTTGACAAAGAGAGAAAATAATAGCACGGTAGAGTATAGACGCCCATTTTTTTCCACTAATATTAGAGATTAAGAACTTAGACACAAAACGTATTAAGAAAAACTATATCTAGCCTAGATTCAAATTTTATATGGTGGAATCCATGCACACATAGAATTGATCTGTATCATACACTGCATATATATTTTTAAATATTTTTCTGTATTTGAATTTTGAGCCTCGAACATGCTCTTAGTTGTTGGTCACAAACCTTTTTGTACCATGTGTACTTGATCATATTGCGCAATTGAGACAAGGTTTAGAACATATTAGGGAATTTGGGAAACAAGAAATCTGAATTCATGCCATACAATTGTTAGCTCTATTTTTAGGGGACCTTCATGTAGATCTTATTAGGTGAACTTATTGTTTAATAGGTCCTGTGAAAATTAATAACAATTTTAATCAAATACTATTAAAAAAGTCACTAATTATTAATTTTCAGCATAAGTTTGATAATGTTGTCACAAAAAATGTCACTAATTATAAGTTTTAGCGACAGTTTAAAAAATTCATCATAGAAAAATGTCACTAATTGTAAGTTTTAGCGACAATTTATAAAAATCGTAACAAAAAAAGTTACTAATTATCAATTTTTAGCAACATATACAAAAAATTCGTCACAAAAAAATTATTTTTAGTAACGATTTTATTATGACTTATTTTCAATAGAACTTAATGGAAATTAAGTCAAATTATTAGGACCCATTGATAGTTTATCTCTATTTTTATGATATTCATATTGTGTGGAGATCTTGGAAAAAGTTCAATTACACCAAAATAAAGCAAAAGAATTATACAAATATATGCAAATTCAAACCAAATCACAACTTCGCAAAAGATAACTGTTCAGATTAATCAAACACACCCACGAAGATGATCAATAAGCAATCACACACACAAATTAGACACAAATATTTACGTGGTTCGGTCCAATGCCTACGTCCACGAAGCAAAAACAAGAATTTACTAATAACCAAGCAAAAACAAAAACAGAGGAGGAAAAATATTCTCACTCAACTCACAGCTCTCTCTTTTAATTTTTTGATGATACAATTCAGCTTTTAGTGCTCCCTATTTATACACAAACGGGAAAGCCGAAAAACAAATCAATCTCTGCTTACCAACCTCTGCTTGCCAACAACCAACTATCAAAATAAATGGCAAGCCACCCTAGGTTTGAAAAACTTCAACAAATCTATATTGACAGCCTTCATACTTGACTTCCATCATAGTCAAGTTCGCATTGGTGTGGATCCTCAACAATTCTCCCCCTCTACACCTATGGAGAGTAGGATCCTTACTAGAAGTCCATCCCAGCAATGTCCCTACACACTTCAAGTTTGTCTCTCGAGACTACCTTTGTAAGCATATCAGCTGGATTCTTATCTATGTGGATCTTGACCAATTCCAATAACTGCTTCTCCACCACTTCGCGTATTCAATTATACCGAACATCAATGTGTTTTATGCAAGAATGGTATATAGAATTCTTGCTCAGGTCTATGGAAACTTTGTTCTCCCTTCAAGGTATTGCAATATTTCTTTATGTGACCCTCTTGGCCACAATGGTAACACTTAAACCTTGGCCGGCTCGTACCTTCTCTGTCACGACCCAAACTAGCCCCTAAAAGTTTGGACATGACCGACCTGAACTTAGGCCTCAAACCCAAAAGCAATATATATTCTATATCATATTAAGGCCTAACGAAAACAAATAACAACAAACTGAAATGCCCATTGAGCAATATCTAAATGCCAATATCTCAAAACATTTCATCACATACCATAATACATACATGGTCCATATATGTATATACAAATATATACAAGCCCCCTTCATGAGGTATAATCAAAACATCGAGAAATTTAAAGTTATACATACTAACAACATGTTTGACAAATCACCGATGATCCAACAATGTGTGCTATAAGAGGGAACTTCGCAAAAGGCAAAAGACTCTACTTTGCTTGGCTTGACACAATAGGGTCAACAAAAGGCTACCAAAACTAAACTAGGGCTAGCCCCCAGGTCGATCACCTACATAAACATACACAAATATAGAGTCAACAAGGCTCAGTGAATAACAGCAATATAAGGAGACTCATGTGAATAAGCATGAGATATGTAGCATATAATTTCGTAAGTTATTTGCTTGTCTCAGTCATGAATTCATAGCAAAATGGGCCTAACATTATACAGAACAGCCTTAGGCCCAACATAATACAGAACGGCCTTAGGCCCAACATATCAACAGCTGTTCGTAACGAATAAGGTAGATGGAACATCAGCATGTCTCAATCTCCTTTGGCCTTAAGGCCATGAGTCATAAATAGTTCATATCAGAACGGCTTCGGGCCCATCATTTACAACAGAAACAAAACGACCTCGGGTCTATATCTTATATGCTATTGTCCAATCATTCCAGTTATTCTATCAAACATAACTTATATAACATATGCCATTCATTAGCAAAGTAAATTAAGAATTGAATAAAACATATGAGCACAATACGTGAATAAAGCATATCGTTATACTACTATTACTCACAGTGATGTGGATGAGCAATAGTCCCTTCTTGTACGTGAACTACACATAGCATACAACTCACAAGTAAGTCATTTCCCTTTAGCTTTCTCTTTCTACTCAATATTCGATTCGTTAATCTGTGCGAAATTGTAAGCGCTTCAAAAGGATCAAATGTACATATAAATAATTTTAGAGGGTTAAATAGAGGCAAGAAGGTTGACAGAAATTTCCCCCATGTGTCGCACGTGCGGAAGTCTCCCACCGCACGTGCGGCTTGTACGTGCTTTTATTGCAGTAAGCCCCAATCTGTCTCCCATGTTTTCCACACGTACGGCTGTGCATCCTGCACATGTGGTCGCATGCTCTGTTTGAGCAATCCAAAATTCATCAAAAATCTAACTTTTCAAAGACATCTTAAGGCTCAACTACAACCAAAATTCCTTTCAACAACACAACATAGGATCAATATAAACATGATTCTCAATCCTAAACATATAATGACTCCTTTTTAGTAAAACATGTACAACTCAAACAATTATATTCCATCCAATTCCTCATCTTCTCATGGGTAAGCAAATATATATATATATATATATATATAAGGAGTTCACAATATGCAAGAATTAAAAAATCAGAAGATGAGTCATCTAAAGCTAACTCAAAATACTCTTAAAATACAAGAATCAACTTTCAATTAACATGACTCTTGATGATTTCCATGGACATGTTCTCAAACAAAGTCTTTATATCAAAACCCTAACTTATGTGAGTGAGAAACTTCATTTAAATACTTGATGACAATCAATTGAAGAGAGTTTTAGGGTATTTGAGTTGACACTCACTTTGAATTCCAATCTTTGAACTCTCTCAATTCCTCAAGCTCTTAGTTGATTCCCCCTTTCGCTCTCTTTTTTCTCTTCTCATTTCTTCCTCTCCAGGAGATATTTTATGTTTATGTTTTGATTCTAAGTGTTGCCTCTAACCCTTGTATCTCTTATAACCAAGGCTTAAACTCAAGTGAGCCTACAAAATCAAGTTTATCTACAGCTAGCTTAATTAAATCAATTTAATTCGTTACAAATCAAATTTTTACAAAAATTCATATTATGACCTAAAAATCATGTTGATCAAAACTGCAAAATCAATTTCGAGTTATCACGCTTCTAAGGCTTCTAATTTCTAGTCCAAACATCAAAATCTTAACAGATTTTTCTCACAATCGACAGATATGATTCCATAACCATATAATTCACATAATTAAACACAATTTCACATGGAATTTCACATCAAGCATATAATTACACATATAATGAAAGGCTTAAAGCATATAAGAAGGTCAGGTTATTACATTCTCTAGACTTCCCCATGTCTTAAGATCTTCCTTTGCTGCGTCCTCCACATTTGCTTCTCCCCCGCCTCTGCCTCTACCTTTATTTTTTATGACGAAAGCATGCGACTGATCTCCCCCCATGTCTTTTTTTCTTGCCTCATCACTAAATAAAGCATTAGTGACCATGTTCGTGGTCAGTCTTCCTTCAGGTGTAGAGTTGCTGAGGGATACCACTAACGTCTCCTAACTATCTGGCAAGGAGCTAAGCAGCAATAGGGCCTACATCTCATCATCTAGCTCCATTTTGACAGTTGCTAGTTGGTTCACCAGATTTTGGAACTCATTGGTGTGTTCTGCAATAGAGACACCGCCATTCAGCTTCAAATTTACGAGCCTTCTTATCAGGAGGGCTTTGTTCCGAACAGTCTTTGACTAGTACATGCATTCTAATTTTGTCCAAAGAGCATAGGCATCAGTCTCTTGCACGACATAATGGAAGACACTATGATCAATCCATTGTCTGATCTGACCAATGGTCTTTCGGTTCTTCCGCTTCAACTCTTCATCCTTCTCCGCAATTGGTTTAACTCCATTAAGCTCCATGGTGTCAAACAAATCTCGGCAGTATAAGACATCCTCTATTTTGGGCTTTCAAATTGTATAGTTAAAAGCATTCAACTTGATCATGGATTCCGAAATTGGTGTTAATTCCTCCATTAAAAATTGTCTTTATGAAAATGATCTCTTTCTGAACAATCAGACCTCGCCGTTGTGTCCGAACTGGTCAAATTAGCTGAAAAAGCACTTTGGATTGCCAAAATAAAAACTGCAAATTTTTGACATTTGATTTGTAAAATATGATCATATGGATGTGTCCGAGATATTCCAAACAGTAAGAAAACACTATTGGATCGCCAAAATCGAATTTCAAATGGCTCAGATCTAGCCAAAAAAGAGTTCGACTATTTAGATCTGCGGATATACCTTAGCTGCATAGCACCAGATAATCCTTCCTCTTCCTGGGCCGGGTCGGGTCAACTCAACTGGTTGATCAGATACTGTGATGACGTGGTGACACGTGTCGGAGAAGTGGCGTATAACATGGCGCTGACGTGGTGCCACGTGTCGTTGGCATGTTTGACACATGGCATCTGACGTGGCAATGACTTCAGCTATACCCAAAAAATAGAAATTAAATGCTCCATATGCTACCTGTGGGACTTGAACTCCAAACCATGGGATTAAGACTCCAAGACACTAGTGAACCAAACTGACCCTTGTGATGTATTTTTTCCCAGGTAAATATTTAAAATATTTAGTTTGGCTACAACATGGTCGTCTTCAACCTCCAGCCGCGAGTGGGACTCTGGTTCAGAGTTGACTTTACGCACCAAACTTTGACCGGCAGGTGCAGACCACCCTGATCTCCGTTTTGCCTATTCTTTATGGGTCTGGACTCCTCTCATTAAGAAGGTCCTTCTGGTGTACTCAAAATGTGATTTCGAGCAACTCAAAAATTTCAGTTTCGAAGAAAAATGCTCTATTTTTTTTATTTTTTTTTTTGTTCTGAAACTCGTTCACCTTGCTCTGATACCACTTTGTTAGAATTAAACACACCTACAAAGATGATCAACAAGCAATCACACACACCAATTAGACACAAATATTTACATGGTTCGGCCCAATGCCTACGTCCACGGAGCAAAAACAAAAGCAAATAAGGAGAAATATTCTCACTCAACTCACAGCTCTCTCTCTCTCAAATTTCTGATGATACAATTCAGCTTACAGCTTTCCCTATTTATACACAAACAGGAGAGCCCAAAAACAAATCAACCTCTGCTTGCCAACCTCTGATTGCCAACAACCAACTATCAAAATAAATGGCAAGCCACCCTAGGTTTGAAAAACTTTAACAAATCCGTATTGGCAGCCTCCATACTGGACTTTCATCATAGCCAAGTTCACATTGGTGTGGATTCTCAACAATAACATACTCCAGAGAATCTCTTATTTGACAGTTGGTATGTGATCATTTTGCCCAATTAAGCTTTCAAAATAACTAAACTTCTAATTAATGATAGGGGACATGGTAATTCTACAGATAATTAGAGCAAAATTTTCCATTGATTTATAATTAGTTTGACCATTTCACATTTGTCCAAATAAAATTTCCATGAACAATCAAAACTGTGAAGGTTGGTTTTACAATATTCCTTTGTCCCAAGCAGACCTTTGTTTGATCCTCGCTCCAGTGCCTAAAATAAGAAACACTCTGGTTGGGGATGTCAGAATTAGCACTGCGGTCGTTAAGTCTGATTCTGGATGAAAGGAGATAGGTTAGATATTTTGGGAATCAATTAAGTTTGGGTGAATGTGCATACCATTCTTTTTCCAATTCTCTTCCTTGTATAGAAACCTTGTGTAGATATTTCTTTACGTAAATTGAGTTTTTCATCATTATTACAATCTTAAGACCAATGTCCTTATTGCACCTCCAAAAAGGGACAACTTAGGCTCACTTCGATTGGGCTAGTCATGCCAAACTGACCTTTGTAGTCGCCATGAATGCTCTTTAATTGTCGGCGATTGTTTCTCGGCTTGTCACCTAATCGGCGCATAGATCACTCGGCATAGTATCTCTAATCTAGTGGGCCTGGTCAAGTATGGGTCTAATTGGGCCATCAGTGATGGGCTTATACTATGTTTGCCGAATGTATAATTTTCATACTCAACTCCCACAAAAATGTATGCATAATAAATGTCAAAACTCATTAGACATATGGACCCAAGGAATCAAAGAGTCAGGTTGTCCTTGCTTTCCTTCAATGCTAGTTTGGCTGAATTTCCAAGTGTTTTCTATTCTAATTAGACATGGACGGAATCAAGATTTCATTTTTAGAAGCCAAGCATGAAGATATATATATATATATATATATATATTAGCGGTTTGCAATTCGAAAAAAGACAATAGTATAAGAATAATGATCAAGAAGAATGTATACATAGTATAAGTTGTTCAAGTAGTAATTGTCTTCTTTATCAAACACATGATCTAGATTTTGAGTCTCATCCTATTCTTAATATAATTTTTTTTTACTTAAGCACCAACAATTACATAATGATTATTTTAGTGATTTTTTTATTATTTAAGAAAAGACGTGTAAAAAAAATAGAGGGAATTATTTTTTTTAATAGATAGTCAAAGTATAACAAGAGTAACAGAATAGTTTGAAAAAGTTTCAAATCAATTGAAACTTCATAGAATATTTTCAAATTTATGAAAGAGTTTATAGCTTTAATTATTAAAGTTGATAAAGTTTACCACTAATTTAAAATTATTTTTAAAAACTTACACTAATTTGTAATTTTTTCCAAATAGTTTATAATGATTTGATAATGACTTTTCTCACTATGATAATTCATAACTTTTTAATATACATAACATAATAGTTTATAGCATACTCGCAATAGTTTATAAATAATTTTTTTTAATGATTTTTTCTATCATAGTATAACCACAATAATAAATGATTAGCACTACAAAAATTTAATATCTTTTATTATAAAAAAATGATGTATATCATAGCCTTGCTAATATATTTATGTAATGCGAATGACATAAAGGGGGGCCAAGCCTATAAATTGGGTAGTTTTTGGTACTTCGGAGGGACATGGAGATGTCTAGAGAGATTATTGCCCTGGGCCCTGACATATCCGGGGAATTTCCGCCTATACCCCCAATGACGTCTACAGATTACTCTCCTCCTTCGGGCAACGGGGCTGCAGGTAAGTTCATTCATGAAGTAGAAATTGTAAAAAAATAAACTATAATAATATAGAAAAAAAATATAATATTTATTTTATTTTATTTTATTTTCAATTTATAGGTGCAATAGTGTTTGTGGTAGTATTTCTAGTCATCGTCTTTGGCTCAGTGGTTTGCGCCAGGATAGCGAGAAAAGCAATTGTTTCAGAATTACGAGCAGCAGTGGCTCCACCACCTACCTTAAATGTGGTTCGAGTTTGGGAAATCGATGCACCAACAATAGAGAGGTTACTCAGCTCCAGAGTTTCTTCTCAAGAACTATCCCATTACACACAAATGTGATGTTTACAACTTTTGTTTGAGATAGTAGGGAGGAGGAGGAATACCAAAGTTGGGATTGATGAGAGCATGGATTGGTTTCCAAAACATGTATGGGATAAGTTTGAGAAAGGCGAGTTGGGAGCGATGACATTGTTGTGCGGAATCAAAGAGAATGACAGAGAGAAAGCAGAGAGAATGGCAATGGTGGCTTTGTGGTGTGTTTAGGACTCTCCCCAAGAAAGGCCGCCAATGAGTGTTGTAGTGAAAATGTTGGAGGGAGAAATGGAGGTGAAGCCACCTCCTAAACCATTCCATTATTTGTATTCTGTGGTGGATGTGCTGAATCCACCAAACAGTTCAGACTATACAAGCAATGAAGGAAGTAATACACATTGGTACAAGGACACAACTCCTATCATGGCTAAGCATGAGATACAAATGGCCAGTTCAAGCTAAAGAATGAGAATCCTTTGTAATTTGTACCCTAAAGAGAAAAAAAAAATGTTTAATAATGATTTATAATATGCAATATTAATGTATCTAATTTGTACGCTAAAGTAAAATGCTTGACTTTTTTTTATTTTATGTATCTTATAGTTTGTTTATCTTCAGAAAAATGCTATATTAGTGAGACTATGGAAGGAGATTAGTGTAATTTATCCTCAATCATTTTTATTTACCGCTTGAGTTGCACAAAAATATTAGGTAAAATAAGTTTTTTTCAAATTGTTATTATGCTTAAACAAGGACAAGTAGGAGTTTAATCTTAAGGAGGCAAATGTATATATTTCTCTAATGAAATTTTTATTGAATCCTATTATTACTATATTAGGAGAGTTGATTCGTGTGTTCATAGGGACTCTATGGGAATTTCATTGAAAAAGTAAAATTTATTTGCTATTTTTTCAAAAAAAAAAATTTAATAAACATGTAAAATGAAATATCAATTTCTATTAATACAATGCAAAAAATATCACAAAACTATATCATCACATATATTTATTCAAAAATATATAATCAATAGGATATATGACTAGATAACTTACTATAAAATTATCATATATCATGTTTTCACCAACATTTGGCACACATTAAAAGTTGTTGACAACTTTTAAAATTGGAGATGCTTAAGAATATCAATCTCATAATTTTGTAATTAAAATTTAAAATACAGCTGTCTTACATTGTGAAGTCATTGGGATAACATTTATGTAAAAGTTTGCAAATATTATCATTTTTGAAAGCCGTAAATAACTATCATTGGAATATAAAACAAAACTATGAGGGTAATGTTAAGAATACCAAATTTTCTATCAAATACATGACCAAATGTCTTATAAGAGTTTGGGGTCCGCAATTTTGTAGACTCCACACTCATTTGATCATTTGTTTGGTAGAAAAATTTGGGACCTATAACATTTTTCAAACTAAAAAAAAAAAAAAAGTAACTATCACGTTCTCCTTAGTTCAATTTTTACAAATAACTTCAATCCTTACTAAAGAAGAATAATAAAATAAAGAAACAAGGAGGGGGGAAAAAGGAGAAGAAGAAATTTTGAAATAAATATGAGAAAGATAATGAAGAAAACAAAAATAAAAATCAAGTTGAAGAGAGAATAAAAAAATAATAATAAATTAAATAAATTGAAACAAAAGAAGAATAAGAAAAGGCATGAGATAACTGAAACAAATCAGAAGAATAAGAGAGAGATATAGAGAGTCATTTAGACATGAGAATATCTTAGGGACAAGTATTAATTTTTTAAAAAAAACACTAGGGGGTAGTGAACTTTGAAAAATCTAAAAATTTCCTAGATGTTAATTTGTGATTATGTATCAATTTTAAGTAGTAAACAACAATTCCAATTAAGCAATCAAGACAAATCGACACAACGATTTTACGTGAAAAAACCACAATTAGACACCTCCAATTGTGATAAAAAAAACCATGGGTAAAATCCACAAAACAATCCACTAAAAAGACATAAAAGAATTACACAGGTATGCTCTCAATTACCTAGCGAATCCACACCCAAATTGAACCAACCCCTATGTGTCTCTTCCAACCCCGTCTTCACCTCGGAATTGTCTTGACGATGAGCCACTCCAGAATCCACCAAAACTTCAAGCTTAAATTCTTCAGAATCTACCGAAGAACAACTCTCTCTTTTGTATAGAATGAACAAACGAACCTTTGATGTATTCTTCTTAACCCATGAGTTGAATACTCAATTAAACATCAAAGAAAACTAGCAAAATATCCCCAGATATAAACCTTAATATCCAAAAAGAAGATCTGGAGCAATAATCCTAAAATTTGACAGAAACACGTACTTATAGAAATCTGGAACTGCGAAGCTCGCTCGAGTGAAGACTCTCTCGCTCCAGCGAGGAACCAAAAACGCGTGTTTTCCATAAGCGGCTTCGCTCGAGCCAAACAACCTGCGCTCGAGCGTAAAATCATCCTTCTTAGGTTTTTTGCCAGACGCAACCTTCGCTCGAACGAGAACTCCTTCGCTTGAGCGAGCAAGGACGAACATGCAATTTCGAATGCAATTTTGCATTTTGCTTCGGGGGCGCTGCCCCTCTACCTCGCCTGGGCATTGCCCCGGACCCGCCAAGGGCCATTGCCCCCTGGACCCCTGCGAGCTGACCGGGCAGCTTGATCCCTGTCATAGTCAGCGATGTGGCAATCTTGAAAGAATTAACATCACAAATTTCTCTTCAAGGCACAGTTCGGGTTGGATTCGCATCTAAGTACTCATAATCTCATTGAAATAAAAAGAGCGAATAAAAGTACAACTAAAAGGAGTTTTGTCAAACGAGATTGCCAAGAATAAAAACCTAACAAACTTATATAATTTATAGGCATGTTCTTAACTAATACTATTCTATCGAAGGAATTTTGTCAAAACTTCTATTTCATGATAGGGATATTGGTAATCCCTGTATAAAAATATATATAGACAAATTAAAATTTTAAATAATGAATATATATAGACAAAAGGTCTGATTTCTCTCCCATTTTTAGTCAAAACTTGGGGGGGGGGGGGGGGGGGGGGGTGTGGTCCTGCCAGCCCCAAAAGTCCATCCTTGCGCATAGACTTCTGAACTTGTGGTACTCTTTGAAATTTCCTCCTCTCACCTTCTTTGTACACTCTCTCTCATTTATATTTATTTATCAGTTTAGCCATTAGTTCTCTCTCTCTCTCTCTCTCTCTCTCTCATCTACATTTATTTATCAGTTTAACCAAGGATAAAGAGAAGAAAGAAACAAAGAAAAAGGCAAGCTTAGTCTGCATTTGGTGGTGAAAGCAGAGTTCTCAACCCAAGTGTACACTTTCTGGTTGTTGTTGGTATGTGAATTTCTTACTCAAATTAAGCTCTAAAAAAACTTCTAATTCATGATAGGGGTTTTACCCTGTAAAAAATTAGACCAATTTTAAAATTTAATTAATGAACATTCAATGAGATATTTTAGTTAACCCAAGTTTGTTTTATGCTAAATCTCCCTTCTTTATTTTTATCAATTCGAGGATATGTTTTGATTCTTTCTTTTTTTTTTATCGAAACATGAATATTTTATAAAGCACATAAAATATATGAATAGGTATAATTTTATAATATTTGTAATATATATCTAGAAAATCATATTTATCAATATATTTCTATGTAGTGCGTTCCTAACATTATTAATGAAAATAACATAAAGAATCATGTATAATTGTTTACGAAAGACTAGAAAAATGGTTTTCAAATCTACTTTCTCTACTAAATTAAGAAGTGTGATAAAAGGATAATCTAATCATCAGATTGAAAAAGGAAAAATGACATGATGACATGATAGTCATCAAATCTAACTTTTTAATTCACTAGAAAATAGACGTTCAAGATTCAATTTTTTTCTAATCTTTCTATTCTAAGAGTGCATGAGTTCCACAATACAAGCGTTGAATTTAGGGTAGATATAATTTTTTCTTGATATTTTTCTATATATGAATTTTTAATCTCTAATATTACTGTTTTAAGAATAGATGATCTGGTTTCTCCATATATATGTGACTGTTTTGACGACAAAAATGAGAGTCTATACTATATAGTGCTTCAATTACAATCTGCTAGTCCTTGAATACTAGTTTAAAGCGCTAATATATTGAAATCCCTCTTTTCTGCGAAAGGTGAGACCAGGGGCAAGGTAAGCAAGATTTCATTCCCCACATAATCGATATTTTTATATATTTATCTTTTTTGGACCAATTTATAATTAGTTTTCCATTTCAAATTAATTTGACAGGAAAAAAAATTGAAACTCACAATTTAAGTTGTACAATTTTATTCACAATGATATAACAAATTATGTGTCTAATTTTTAATTTGTCACAAATTTTATCATGTAAGACCTAACTCCGTTATCATATATCATTAAGGGTGAATTGCGAAACTTAAATAGCAAGTGTTTAGTCTTTTTTCTATATAGTAATCTTTGTCCAAATAAAATTTCCATTGACAGTCAACAAATGCATGATAAATGTCAAATTTTTGTACCCAAGAAATCAATGCTGGTTTATTTGAATTGAATTTTCAAAGTGTTTTTGATTCCCACCCCAGAGATGTCAACGCCTGTCTCCGTCAGCAATCTTTCGGCCAACTTCTCCAACCCTCCCCCGCCCGACATCTCCAGCAACGCTGGGACAATAGCTGCTGGTAAGTTAGTTCATCAAGTTGAAGTTGTTTTAAAAATTAAAAAAAAATATGAAAAATTAGATTTAGCACCTTTACATTTTATGCTCAATCTCACTTTTTGTCTTCTGACCTTTAAAAAGTCACAATCGACGTCTCTTACTTTCGGTTAAGTTTCAATCAAACTCATTTGTTAATCTACATTAAATAAGATGCCTAGCATGGGTTAACGGATGGATTGAATTGGAACTTCACTAAAAGTGTGAGATGTTTATTCTCAATTTTTTAACGGTTATGAGGTAAAGTGAGACCGGATGTAAAGTATAATTTGTCCTTTACTGCATTGTCTTGATAGTGGCCATATGAATTTCACCTGCTACTTGGGTTGAATTGGAACTAGAGCATGTGAGGTTTTGTCTACCACTTTAAAAGATTAGGGGCCAAAGTGAGACTGGCTGTAAATTGCACGAGTGCTAAGTATAATTTACCACCAAAAAAAAAAAAAAAAAAGAATTACAACAACAAAAAAAAAAAGGATAAATTACATTGGTAATTCCTACGTTTATCATTTGTGTCATTTTAGTTCTTGTAATTTTAATTAGTTTAATTTTTATCATTGATTTTAAATTTTGCATCAATTGATCTAATTGATAATGCCGATAGGTTTTTTAACAAAAACTTTTCACTGAATTAGTTGAGATTAAGTCACTGAATTGATAAGTTTACAATTTTGCTCTTAAGAGCGTGACACATGTTGTTCATATGTTCATTTGCCATAAAAAAATGCTAACAATTGGACCAATTTGAGACAAATTATTAAATTCAAGATCAAAATCGATTCAATTCAAATTATAAGGGTCAAAATGATACAAAGATTAAATTATAGGGACTAGCAGTTTAATTTTTCCAAACAAAAAAACTCATGTGACAAATTAAATCTTAATTATTTTTTTTTAAAAAAAAAATCATTTTCAATTCCAAACTTTTAAATTGATCTCTGTTGTATAAGGCATATATATATATATATATATATATATATATATATATTCATATATATTGCCTTTTAGTACACCCAACTTTACAGACAGATGGAATGTTGAAATTGATATCAATTTAGAAGCTTGGAGATCAATAGAAAAAATTAAAAATTTAGAATTTAACTTGTTATAAGTGTCAAATTTTGAGAATTTTTTTTTTCTTTTTTGTAATTTCTCAAATTAATACAATAACAATATATCAACGGATTAATTATATTGTCGGTCCTCTAATTTTAGTAAAATTTCATTTTGGTCCTCACAATTTCAATTTAAACCATATAATTTTAGTTTTGTTGTAATGCCAACTGTCTGTCACTTATCATAAGAATTTTGAAAAGAAAAATATTAGATGTAAAATTAAAGAGACTAATGTGAAATTCACAAGAAACTATAGGATTATTGATGTAATTTACACTTTCGTCCTTTTAATTTTCCATGTGGTTTGTTTCGTTCAAAATATTTAGCGGCTAATGATAGAGGGATAACATTGCAACAAAATTGAAAATATGAGGTCCAAATTGTTTAAATCGAAACCATGAAAACTGAAGTGACACTTTGCTTACAGAACCTGTAATTTAAACACTAAGATTTAACTTAATTGCGAGCCCAAAATGTCACCATTTCGATGATTGTTTGTTTGTTTTTCTAGTTACAGGCATAATAATGTCTGTAGTAGTACTTGTAGTCATTGTCATTATCTCATTGGCATGGGCTAGGAGAAGAAGAAGGAGAAAAAGAGCAATTGGTCCAGAATTGCCAACAACTGTGGCTCCACCACAGACCTTGAATGTGGTTCCAGTTTGGGAAATCGAAGCGCCAACAATGGAGAGTATCGTCCAAGACTTGGCAAAGAAGAAACCGGTTAGATTCAAAGCCCAACAACTATGTAGTTTCACAACTAATTATTCTACAAGGTTGGGTTCCGGAGGTTTTGGGATTGTTTACAAGGGTCAATTTCCAAATGGAGTTAAGATCGCAGTTAAGGTCCTCAATAGGAAATCGAATAATAGAGGAGCAGAGGAACAATTCATGGCAGAGGTGAGCACTATTGGAAGAACATACCATATAAATTTAGTCAGGCTATACGGTTTTTGCCACGACAACTTTATGAGCGCATTGGTGTACGAGTACATGGAAAATCGATCACTAGATAAACACCTTTTCAGTGATACACAAGCAATTGAGCGAGAGAAGCTGCATGAGATAGCGATTGGGATAGCAAAAGGTATCGCTTACCTACACGAAGAGTGTCAACCGAGGGTCATTCACTATGACATAAAGCCCGGTAATGTTTTGTTAGATGCCAATTTTTCTCCCAAAGTTGCTGATTTCGGGCTAGCAAAGCTTTGCAATAGAGACGACACACATGACTCTCCCGAAGGATATAGAGGGACTCCTGGTTACTCAGCCCCAGAGTTTCTTCTCAAGAACTATCCCATTACAGATAAATGTGATGTTTATAGTTTTGGTATGCTTTTGTTTGAGATAGTAGGGAGGAGGAGGAATACCAAAGTTGGACCTGATGAGAGCTTGGATTGGTTCCCAAAACAAGTATGGAATGAGTTTGAGAAAGGCAAGTTAGGAGAGATGGCATTGTTGTCGTGTGGAATCAAAGAGAACAACAGAGAGAAAGCTGAGAGAATGGCAATGGTAGCTTTGTGGTGTGTTCAAGAATTGCCCCATGCTAGGCCGCCGATGAGTGTTGTAGTGAAAATGTTGGAGGGAGAAGTGGAGGTGAAGCCACCTCCTAGACCATTTAATTATTTGTATTCAGACTATGCAAGCAGTGAAGAAACTAATACATATTTGTACAAGGACACCACTTCCATCATGGCTAATTCAAAGATACAAATGGCCAGTTCAAGCTAAAGAATGAGAAACCTTTGAAATTTGTACCCTAAAGAAAATAAATGCCTTCATTTTTTCTTTTTCGTGGTTCGTCTTTAATAAGCATCTATGAGATGCAATATTACTGTATGTAATTTGTACCCTAAAGTAAAATGCTTGACTTTTTTTAGTTTGTTTGTCTTTAGGAAAATGCTACATTAGTGAGACTATCAAAGGAGATCAGTCTAATTTACCCTTAACCATTTTTACTTGCCACTTAACTTGCACATCACCAATTGTTATAGACTAATGGGTCTTACATGAATTATTAATAAAACATTAGATACTAAAAATATTAGGTAAAATAAGTTCCTTTCAAATTCTTATTTGGCATAGATAGGGACGCATGTAGGATCTTGATCTTGAGGGGGTGAACGTATATAGTATATGTTTGGGAAGATATCAAATCAGTCCTACTTTTATAAATTTTCATTGGGTCCTATTAACACTATACATGATTCATGCGTTCCCCAATTGTATATAGTATATGTTTGGGAAGATATTGTTATCATCAATATGTACATGTGTTATAGAACTATTGAAAAATGAATATTACACATTTTGTTGTTCTGTTCTGCTATCTCAGTCCTCTTCGTCCCTCAAGCATCTGTCTCATTCTTTCCTGTCATTGTAGATATCTCCGATGTTCTTTATCAGAAACGAAAGCACCTTTGACGTCATTTTCACAGGTGATAAGCCCGTTCAGTCTCTCTTTCTCATATTCCCTTTCCTCTCACTCTACAGCTAATCTTCTCTAACTTTCATTTTCTGTTCCATGGCTTTAAGTCGTTGATTAAATTATTTAATGATTGTCATCACATTTTGTTTTTTTTTTTTTTGTATTATGAGAGATCCCGATTGGTGATTCTAAGATTTTTAGTGATTTGCTTAGTCATTTTGTGATAATTGTTATGAAACCTTGTTACTTGATTACAATATTTGTGGTTTATAAAAAATCTGGATATTTTTGCTACATCAATTAGTTGTGTTGTTACGTATTATGTAATTGATGTCATAAAATTTTTTGGGTTGGTTATGACATTTGTGATTTGTAAAAATTTTGATTATTTTTATTATGACAATTAGTAGTACAGTTATGCATTTTGTAGTTGATGCTATTAAATTTTGTAAGTTGGTTATGACATTTGTGGTTTTTAAAATTTTTAGATGTTTTTGTTACACCAATCAGTGGATAGTTACATGATTTTTGGTTAATGTTACATAATTTTGGGAATTGGTTATGACATTTGTGATTTTCTATAATTTTAAACAATTTTGTTACGCCAATTAGTGATGGCATTATGTATTTTGTGTTTTATATTACAAAACTTTGTGACTTCATTATGATATTTGTGGTTTTTAAAATTTTAAATATTTTTATTACGCCAATTAATGGTGTGATTATACATTTTGTAGTTGATGAGTAAAATAGTGTTTTTTTATTAATTTTACTTAATAAAAATAGATAAAGGATTTATATTAAAAATTAAAAAAAAATTAAGTATAAATTGTTTTAATTTTGTTTTTTATAAGGATCATTACATAATTTCGGCCCTATGTTCTCCAAAAATTTGGAACAAACATCCAAATTTTGTCAAAATCAAAATTCCCTCATTAATTGTTTTTGACAAATCCCTAGACCCTTTCTTTAGCCCAAACAAGAGAGAGAGAGAGAGAGAGAGAGAGGGAGAGAGAGTAATTTCTGGACTTGGGATGTGATGCGAGCCTGTGGGCCAAATTTGCACCCCTATATGTGAGTAATGATTATGATATAGGTGATGTTGGTTATGAGGCAAATGGTGTTGGTTATGAGATGTGGTTATGACATAAGTGGGTAAAGGTTATGAGATATATGATTAGTGATTATTAGATATGTGATTTTGGTTATGAGCAGAGTGATGTAGTTATAAGTCAAAGGGTGTTTGGTTATGAGATATGTGATTAGTGGTTATGAAATATGTAATTTTGGTTATGATCAAAGTGGTATGGTTATAAGCTATGTGATTAGTAGTTATGATATATGTGATGTTGGTTATGAGATATGTGGGTAATAGTTATGAGATATTTGATTAGTGATTATCAAATATGTGATTTTGGTCATGAGCAAAGTTGTGTCAAAGGGTGTTTGGTTATACTATATGTGTTAGTGGTTATGAGATATAAGATATTGGTTATGACCAAAGTGGTGTAGTTATGAGCAAAAGAGTTGTTAGTTATGAGATATATGGCTAGTGATTATGAGATATGTGATATTGGTTATGACTCAAAAGGATTGGCTATGAGATGTGGTTATGATTCATGTGGGTAATAGTTATGAGATATGTGATAAATAATTATGAGATATGTGATATTGGCTATGAACAAAGTGGTGTGGTTATGAGCAAAATGGTGTTAGTTATGAGATATGTGACTGATGGTTATAAGATATGCCATGTTGGTTATGAAAAAAATGTGTTGGTTATGAGATATGTGACTAGTGGTTATGAGATATGTGATGTTAGGACCCTGGACTCTAATTTCCTTTGCCCTCTTTTTGGTAACCGGTTATACAGGCTACCAGTTCAAAATTAAATTATTAAAATAATTTAGTTATGTGATAGTTATGAAATAATATGGTATGTATAAATAACTAAATTATGAGTTAATATGATAATGATTATAATCTATATGATATTAGTTATAATATAAAATCACATATCCTCATAACTGATGTACGGTACATCCAAATGTACCATAAAATGCTGGACTTTTTTTATTTTTTATTTTTAATTTATGTATTTTATAGATTATTTATGGAAGGAGATTAGTGTAATTTATCCTTAATCGTTTTTATTTACCGCTTGAGTTGCACAAAAATATTAGGTAAAATAAGGTCCTTTCTGTCACGGCCCGTATTTTATTACTCGAATAACATTATCAATATTCATTAATCAAGTCCGTTTACAAATGTCAATTCATCTTTTGATAAAATGATGAATAATTAAATATACATATTCCTTCTCGTGATACAACAATGACATTTTCATACAAATAAAAGAAATGCCCTAAGGCTTACAATAAACGAGAGGACACTACTTTTTACAAAAAAAAATAGCACTCAGCCAAACAAACAAATAAAGTAGTACAATCTATCACTACATTACGCTCATGAAATGGTAAAATCCATTGTTCGATCTTCAAATTCGAAAAGCATTCCCTGTACACATGTACAGGCAGGGGGTGAGCAACCACTAGCTCACCAAACAATCTCATATTAAAATATTAGAAGATATCCAGGTGCAAAGGTACTCATACATATACGTGAAATCATATCATGTCAAACCATATGATTGTATTATATAATCTTTTAAATTCAATTTATTTAATTAACCACAACTAGTTAATTTAAATAAATAAGCATGCCCCAAATGCAACATGACATCCTTTTTCAATTCATTCAATTACCAATTTGTCAATTGAATCAAATAATTAAACAATTCATAATGACATTTAACAAAGCATCAAGTACATTTTATACAGTCCTATGAGATTAATGCATATGCCATGTCATGCTCAAAATATTTTTTTCATCTTTTGAAAATCTTGTGCACAATGCCAATTTGAAAACACATAAATCCAACGATTTCAATAAAATTTCAAGGTGGTAAACACGACTCAGATAATTCCTAGGTTGGTGTCTGCAAGTGGGCATATTGAGCACTACCAAATCCCCACTTTACCGATCTCTCACCGAAAGGGCAGTGGTACCTCCTCCGCTCGTATTTTCGGTCTTTCATCCCGGACACTCCGGCCAACTTAACCAACATCAAACTACACCCCCTATCCGGACTTACCAACATATTTACACAAAACAAATCAAAATGATTTTTGTTTCACTAAAAACAATTCCTTTCTCAAAATAATAGTTTTCAAGTGCAATACGAAACCCATAATAACAATGAAATGACATGAAAATGCAGTATGTAACAATACTGTTAGGTTTTATTTCTTGGCAAACCCGTTTGACAAAACTTCTTTGAGTTGTAATTTTATTCGCATTTTTATTTCAGTGAGACTTTGAGTGTTGAGATGCGAATCCAACCCGAATCAAGCCTTTCAGAGAAGTTTGTGTTGATAATGCTTTCAAGATTGCCACTTCGCTGATTATGACGGGGATCGAGCTGCCCGGTCAGCTCGCGGGGGTCCAGGGGGCAGCGCCCCTTGGCGGGTCCGGGGCAACGCCACGGCGGGGTCGAGAGGCAGCGCCCCCGAAGCAAAATGCAAAAATGCATTCAAAGTTGCCTGTTCGATCATGTTTTATTTTTCCAGATTTTCCAGATTTGGCCTGTCCGCTCGAGCGGGGAAACGGGCGCTCGAGCGGAGATTGGAAGCTCTCAGCATCTCTGCAGTCGCCTGCAAAAGTACTGGATAGTGTGATTTGCCGCTCGAGCGGCACAACCGACGCTCGAGCGTGAAGCCTGTATGAAATCACAGAATTTGAAGTCTCCGCTCGAGCGGGGAAAAGGGCGCTCGAGCGGATCGCGCGATCCCAGATTTCCAGATTTGTTAAAGGAGTTGGTTTTCTTCTGAAACTAGGATTGCTTTGGTTTTCTATAAATAGTTGGATTTCTCCCAACACTAGAGGAACTTCTCCAGATCTTATTTTTGGATCTTAAGGTTTATATCTGGAGAGATTTTGCTAGTTTTCTTTGATGTTTTTATTGAGTATTCAACTCATGATCTAAAGAGAGTACATCAAAGGTTTGTTTGTTATACACAAAAGAGCGAGTTATTCTTCAGTTGTGGATTCTGAAGAATTCGAGCCTGAAGCTTTGGTGGAATCCAGAGTGGCTCATCAGAAAGACAATTCCGTGGTGAAGATGGGGTTGGAAGAGGCACATAGAGGTTGGTTCAATTAGGCGTTGTGGATTCGCTAGGTAATTGAGAGTATACCTGTGTAATTCCTTTAATTCTTCTTAGTGGATTGTTCTTGTGGCTGTTGCCCGTGGTTTTTTTATCACAGTTGGAGGTGTCCAATTGTGGTTTTTTCCACGTTAAATCACTGTGTCTCTTTGTCTTGATTGTTTGATTGGGATTGTTATATTCTGCTTAAAATTGATACATAATCACAAATCAACATCTAGGGGATTTCTAGATTTTTCAATTAGAATAGTTCCAATTTCAATTCCACCACACAATGCTCCATTGTGATCAAATTTCATATCTCTATCAATGTAATATCATAATACAATTCCAAGAGGTAATCCAACAATATCCACATTCATATAGTTTCCACAAGTTAATCAACATTCCTAATTTAGTCCTTTCAAGACAATTCTATAACATACTATATATCAAACTTTCAAAGTTCCAACATTTCTCATCCTTCCAAGAAATCCCTCATTAAATGCAACATGATAAATTTTCACCGATAGCCAAAATAGTTACCTCTAATATATTAATTAAAAGATAACAATATGGATGTACAATCCAACATATGACCATAACTTGGAATCTCCCATGATTCTCAACATTTAGAAACAATCCATATTTCAACATAACCATTTTTCATGTCAAGCTACTCAAAGAGGTAATATTCTTCCCAAATTCTCTACCAATAACAATTTCACCACTTTTTTTTTCTAAAATTACCCAACCAACATGATATTTACATCAAATGTTATGAAATATGTCCAAGAGTAACATTTTCAAAGTTATGAGTTCAAAAGCCCACATTTCATATTTTTATTTTCACAAAAATGAACACAACTAAATCATCAACATATCATGTTTCATAAAATATCATGAATGTCACACTTTTAAAGTTTTTAATCCCAAAACAACTCAATAATCCCAACTTAACAATTTACACAATATTCCTCAATATCAATTTATTTTTCTCAAAAATAAATTCCAAAATCAAAGATAAAAAAATATTTCAACTTTATATTTCTCAAAATAATTCATCTAATCATAATATGATGTAAATACAATCATACAACCTTTAAATTTTATTTTCGAATATTTTTTTTACAAAATTAACAACACAAAATGATTTTCCCAAAATCAATCACAAAATGCCAACATTCTTAACATTTCAACATAATTTTTCTTCCAAAAATTATCAAACAAAAATCTGAATATTATATATATATATATATATATATATAATACCTCTTAAAATGATATATTTTCTCAAAATAACCCTAACATAGCTTTAATGTAAAAATATGAAGAAAGTTCTTACCTCAAATATGAAGAAAAGAAAATTTGAAAAAGCAAACTTTGCCTGATCATAAATCCGAGACCACCATTGCGAAAGTCACAACAAGTTCTCCGACTTTCATTTATAATACTTTTGTAAAATCTCATTCTAAAAACTCTTATTTCAAGCTCAAAGATTGAGCCAACAATGGAGGAATAGGGAAAGAGAGAGAGAGAGACGGACAGAGAAGAAAGAGAGCACAAGTTGTCTACTCAGGAAAGGGGGGGGGGGGAAAAAAAAAAGCAAAATGAAGTAGAAGGAAAGAAGAGATAGGGAGAAAGGACGTGGGGAACAACGCCCACATGGGTTAGCTTCCCTAGATAATCATCAAATCTAACCTCACCTAATCTAATACAAAATATATGACAATAATATCTTTAAAATTTTGTACATAAATTATATAATGATATAATTTTATTTCACCACAAAATATAACATTCTGTACATTATAAAATATAATTTTTTACTCACTATAAAATATACATTCATTTTTATTCACTACAAAAATATATAATTTTTCACCATATAGTACACACCATAAATTTAACTTTCAAATATATATTAGAATATTATATAATAAATAATAACAACTCTCAATGTGATCACTACCAATCACATAATTAAAATAGACTAAACAGTTAAACATAAGTCATTAAACAAACTCAAATAAAATTGAATCTAAGTCATGGGTCTTAAATTAAATTCTCACCCATAAGCCAAATATAGCCCAATTACATACCAAAATAAACCTAACAAACTTTATCTCAAGTCATGGTCTAAACATTCAAAATTTAATAACAAAAATCTGGTATGAATTAAACTGAACACTAATCAGTCCGCGAATTTTCATAAAATAAATATTCATCATTAAATTCTGAAATTTTTATCCAACATGCTAGACTCATATGGGAACAACATATAAAAATATCATAATTTTCTGAGATCAGGAACTATTTTTAAAAAATACAAAACTGAACTGTTTTCGCACAGAATTTACACAGCAGTCAATATATGAAAATTTGCTCAATTAAATTATGCACTGATTATTTAAAAAAAGAAATTATGGGTCATTACACTTTCAAATTGTTATTATGCGTAGACAAGGACATGTAGGAGTTTAATCTTAAGGAGGCAAATGTATATATTTCTCTAATGAAATTTTTATTGAATCCTATTATTACTATATTAGGAGCGTTGATTCATGTGTTAATAGGGATTTTATGGGAATTTCATTGAAAAAGTAAAATTTATTTTCTATTTTTTCAAAAAAAATTTGTGATAAACATGTAAAATTGAATATCAATTTCTATCAATGCAATGCAAAAAATATCACAAAACTATATCATCACATATATTTATTCAAAAATATATAATCAATAGGATATGTGACTAGATAACTTACTATAAAATTATCATGTATCATGTTTTCACCAACATTTGGCACACATTAAAAATTGTTGACAACTTTTAAAATTGGAGATGTTTAAGAATATCAATCCCATAATTTTGTAATTAAAATTTAAAATGCAGCTTTCTTGCTTTGTGAAGTCATTGGGATAACATTTATTTATAAGTTTGCAAATATTATCAATTTTGAAAGACGTAAATAACTATCATTGGGATATGTAGCAAAGCTATAAATATATATATATATATATATATATAACTATCACATTCTATGTAGTTCAATTTTTACAAATAACTTCAATTCTTACTAAAGAAGAAGAATAAAATAAAGAATCGAAATAAAGAAACAAGGGGGGGAAAAGAAGGAGAAGAAGAAATTTTGAAATATATATGAGAAAGCTAATGAAAAAACAAAAATAAAAATCAAGTCAAAGAGAGAATCGAAAAAATAAATAAATAAATTGAAACAAAAGAAGAATAAGAAGAGGCATGAGATAACTGAAACAAATAAGAAAAATAAGATAGAGAGAGAGATTTAGATATGAGAATATCTTAGGGACAAGTATTAATTTTTTTTTATTAACACTAGGGGATAGTGAACTTATATAATTTATAGGCATGTTCTTAACTAATAGTATTCTATGGAAGGAATTTTGTCAAAACTTATATTTCATGATAGGGATATTGTAATCCCTGTATATATGAAAATTAAAAAATAACAAATTAAACTTTTAAATAATGAATATTATTTTTCTTAGTGGATAAGTATAATTTTTATAATATTTATTAGTGTAATCTACATATAAAAAATCATATTGCTGAAAATGGAAGAGGATCATTTCCAACTCTTTCTACGTTTTGCCATCATTTTTAGAGAGGAGTTGATTTGTGACATTTGAATCAATTGTTGGATAATGATTGAATGAAGAAAATATTAAAATATTTAGGATAAATTACATTGACACCCTTTGAAGTTTATATTTATTACAGTTTCTCTCCTCACTTTTTGGAAATTACATTCCCTTTCCTGAGATTGAAAGTTTCATAACAGTTTTCCCCTCACCATAATGATCATCATACATAAAATTAAATTAACAGGGGAGTCAATGTAATTTTTCAAATGTGAAGAGGTGAACTGTAATAAAAATAAACCTTAGGAGGTGCCAGTGCAATTTATCCAAATATATATATATATATATATATTTGAACGAGGAAGGACGAACTATAAAAGGATTTGAATCCAATGAAAATATATTATATAAGGGCAGTATTGTCCACGAAAGATTCAAAAAGTGATTTTCTAATCATCTGACTATAAATTGAAGCACTATAGAGGAAGAATCCAAAATTTGAGTTAAAAAGTCTGATTTCTCTCCCATTTTTAGTCAAAACTTTGGGGGGGGGGGGGGGGGGGTGTGTGTGGTTCCTGCCAGCGCCAACAATCCGTCCTTGTGGATAGACTTCTGAACTTGTGGTAATCTTTGAAATTTCCTCCTCTCACTTTCTTAATACTCTCTCTCTCATTTATATTTATTTATCAATTTAGCCATTAGTACTCTCTCTCTCACTCTCTCACTCTCTCTCATCTACATTTATTTATCAGTTTAACCAAGGATAAAGAGAAGAAAGAAACAAAGAAAAAGGCAAGTTTAGTCTGCATTTGGTGGTGAAAGCAGAGTTCTCAACCCAAGTGTACACTTTCTGGTTGTTGTTGGTATGTGCATTTCTTACTCAAATTAAGCTCTAGAAAAAGAACTAAACTTCTAATTCATGATAGGGGGTTTACCCTGTAAAAAAATTAGACCAATTTTAAATTTTAATTAATGAACATTCAATGAGATATTTTAGTTAAACCAAGTTTGTTTTATGCTAAATCTCCCTTCTTTATTTTTATCAATTCGAGGATATGTTTTGATTCTTCTTCTTCTTTTTTAATCGAAACATGAATATTTTACAAAGCACATAAAATATATGAATAGGCATAATTTTATAATATTTGTAAGGACAAATTATACAAATAGTCCCTATAATTTGAAACTTGTGTCATTTTGGTCCCTAACTTTTAAATTGTGACATATTTAGCCCTAAATTTTGAATTTTGAATTTTGAATTTTGTTCCAAATAAGGATAATTGAAGATATCATTAGATTTTTCAAGACTAAAATTGTCAATTTGATAAAATATAAACTAATTTGACAAAAATAAAAGTCAAACAAATATTTTTGAATTTTTAAAAATTATTTCTACCCACTAAAAATAAAATTATGTAAAATTGATAAATCTTTTAGACATTTATTTTTTTTTTATCAAATTAATTTTTATTATGTTTGGATGATGATCATGTAAAATTAATTTTAAAAAATTAATCATGTAATTTTTATTAATTTTACATAATTTTATCATTGGTGGATAAAAATAATTTTAAAAAAATTTAAAAAAAAATTTGACATTTATTTTTGTCAAATTAATTTATATTTTACCAAATTGACTATTTTACCCTTGAAAAATCTAATGATATTTTCAATTATCCTTAATTGGAACAAGATTCAAAATTCAAGGTCAAATATGTTACAACTGAAAAGTCAATGACCACAGTGACACAAGTCCCAAAATATAGGAACTATTAGTGTAATTAACCCTATTTGTAATCTACATCTAGAAAATCATATTTATGAATATATTTCTATTTATTGCGTTCCTAACATTATTAATGGAAATAACATAAAGAATCATATATAATTGTTTACGAAAGACTAGAAAAATGGTTTTCAAATCTACTTTCTCTACTGAATTAAGAAGTGTGATAAAAGGATAATCTAATTATCAGATTGAAAAAAGAAAAATGACATGATGACATGATAGTCATCAAATCTAACTTTTTAATTCACTAGAAAATAGACATTCAAAAATAATTTTTTTTCTAATCTTTCTATTCTAAGAGTGCATGAGTTCCACAATACAAGAGTTGAATTTAGTTTTTTCTTGATATTTTTCTATATATGAATTTTTAATCTCTAATATTACTGTTTTAAGAATAGATGATCTGGTTTCTCCACATATATGTGACTGTTTTAATGACAAAAGTGGAAGTCTATACTCCATAGTGCTTCAATTTATTAGTCTGCTAATCCTTGTATATTAGTTTAAAGCACTAATATATTGAACTTGCTATTTTCTGCGAAAGGTGAGACCGGGGTCAAGGCAAGCAGGATTTCATTCCCCACATAATCTATTTTTTTTAATGTCTTTTTTGGACTGATTTATAATTAGTTTTCCATTTCACATTTATTTGATAAGGAAAAAAATTGAAACCCACAATTTAAGTTGTACAATTTTATTCACAATGATATGACAAATTATGTGTCTAACTTTTAATCATGTAAGACCTAACTCCATTATCATATATCATTACAGTTGAATTGCGAAACTTAAATAGCAAGTGTTTAGCCTTTTTCTATATAGTAAACTTTGTCCAAATAAAATTTCCATTAACAGTCAATAAATGCATGATAAATGTCAAAAATTTGTACCCAAGAAATCAATGTTGGTTCATTTGAATTGAATTTTCAAAGTGTTTTTGATTCCCACCCCAGAGATGTCTACACCTGTCTCCATCAGCAATTTTTCGGCCGACTTCTCCAACCCTCCTCCGCCCGACACATCTTCAGCAACGCTTTATACTCAATCTCACTTTGTCCTTTGACCTTTAAAAAAAAAAAATTGCATTTCACACTTTTACACTTTATACTCAATCTCACTTTGTCCTTTGACCTTTAAAAAGTGACAATCAACATCTCTTACTTTCGGTTAAGTTTCAGTCAAACTCATTTGTTAATCTACATTAAATAAGGTGCCCAGCGTGGGTTAATAGATGGGTTGGATTGGAACTTAACTAAAAGTGTGAGATGTTTATTGTCAATTTTTTAAAGGTTATGAGGTAAAGTGAGACTGGATATAAAGTATAATTTGTCCTTAACTGTATTGTCTCGATAGTGGCCATATGAATTTCACCTGCTATTTGGGTTGAATTAGAACTAGACCATGTGAGGTGTTGTCTACCACTCATAAAAGATTAGGGGACAAAGTGAGACTGGAGGTAAATTGCACAGGTTCTAAGTGTAATTTACCACCAAAAAAAATTTACAACAACAAAAAAAGAAGATAAATTACACTAGTAATTCCTACGTTTATCATCTGTCGTTTTGGTTCCTGTAATTTCAATGGGTTCAATTTTTATCATTGATTTTAAATATTGCGTCAATTGGTCTAATTGATAATGCCGATAGGTTTTTTAACAAAAAAATTTCACTGAATTAGTTGAGATTAAGTCATTGAATTGATAAGTTTACAATTTTGCTCTTAAAAGCATGACACGTGTTGTTCATATGTTCATATGCCATAAAAAAATTAAAAAAAATAAAAAAGAAGCTAACAGTTGGACCAATTTGAGACAAATTATAAAATTCAACATCAAAATTGATTCAATTGAAATTATAAGGATCAAAATGACATGAAGATTAAATTACAAGGACTAACAGTTTAATTTTTCCAAACAAAAAAACTCATGTAACAAATTAAATCTTAATTTTTTTTTTTCTTTTAAAAAATCATTTTGAATTCCAAACTCTACAGACAGATGGAATGTTGAAATTGATATCAATTTAGAAGCTTGGAGTTCATTAGAAAAAATTAAAGATTTAGAATTTAACTTGTTATTAGTATCAAATTTTGAGATTTTTCTTTTTCTTTTTTTCTTTTGTTTTTTTGTAATTTCTCAAATTAATACAATAACAATATATCAACAGATTAATGATAATGTTGGTCCCTCTAATTTTAGTAAAATTTCATTTTAGTCCTCACAGTTTCAATTTAAACCATATAATTTTAGTTTTGTTGTAATGCGAACTGTCTGTCACTTATCATAAGAATTTTGAAAAGAAAAATATTAGGTGTAAAATTAAAGAGGCCAATGTGAAATTCACAAGAAACTATAGGGATTATTGATGTAATTTACACTTTGATAATTTTCCATGTGGTTTGTTTCTTTCAAAATATTTAGCGGCTAATGATAGAGGGATAACATTGTAGCAAAATTGAAAATATGAGGTTCAAATTGTTTAAATCGAAACCTTACAGAACCTGTAATTTACTCTATACAAACACTAAGATTTGACTTAATTGTGAGCCCAAAATGTCACCATTTCGATGATTGTTTGTTTTTCTTGGTTTTTTTTTTTTTTTTTTTTGTCAATTTACAGACATAATAGTGTCTGTAGTAGTACTTGTAGTCATCGTCATTATCTCATTGGCTTGGGCTAGGAGAATGAGAAGAAGTGCAATTGGTCCAAAATTGCCAACAACTGTGGCTCCACCACAGACCTTGAATGTGGTTCTAGTTTGGGAAATCGAAGCACCAACAATGGAGAGGTTCATCCTAGACTTGGCGAAGAAGAAACCAGTTAGATTCACAGCCCAACAACTATGTAATTTCACAACTAATTATTCTACGAGGTTGGGTTCTTGCGGTTTTGGGATTGTTTACAAGGGTCAATTTCCAAATGGAGTTAAGATTGCAGTTAAGGTAATAGGAAATCGAATAATAGAGGAGCAAAGGAACAATTCATGGCAGAGGTAAGCACTATTGGAAGAACATACCATATAAATCTAGTTAGGCAATACGGTTTTTGCCATAACAAATTTATGAGCGCATTGGTGTACGAGTACATGGAAAATCGTTCACTAGATAAATGCTGTACAAATTGTGTGATAACATAAAACAAATAGATTTATATTGAACAAACAATTGGAATTTCATAAACAAGTATATGGTGGAATTTACAAAAATTCATAATAAAATAAAACTAGCAAAAAGAAGCAAACCGAAGCCTGTGTGATACCACAGTTTCCTTAAAACAGATTCACCGCCTCCCGATGGATGCTGAAGGTGTGGCGTCTATCTCCCAGGATACGACAGTCGAAACCAGCTAATGCAGAAGAACCTTCTGAATAGGTTCAGCGAACTTGATAATAGTTACACTCTCTCTAACAAGAACCAAAGAAGGGACTAGCAAAAGAAGATAGGAAATTTTTCTTTCGAGTAAAAAATCATCTTCAACTTTTTGTTTTTATCTCAAAACAACATCTCCATTTTCCATCAAAAATCTCTCTAAAACTCTTCCTCTAAGTTGGAGGGGAAAGGACATTTTTATACTTGTAGGGAAGAGGTCTTAGTCATGAAGGCTACTATAAAACTTAGCATCAATGGCCATCAACTCTAGCCTTTAGGGTTAAAGTTACAAAGGTACAAAACTCCCATGTGCATAATGATCATCAACTCTATCATCAAAAGATGAGAGTTACAAAGGTTGAATAAATAAATATATATATACATAATGTTATTTAAATAATCCAACTAGATGGATCGCAAAATGGATATGAATATTGAGTCACAACTTGATTCACACCCAATCTAAAACATATGCACAAGACAAGCCCAGTCCAGCATAGCACATAGCCCATGCCCAAGACTAAGTCTCACACATGCACATAGAGACAAACAAAGTCCAAGTACAGGCCTAGGCCCAAGCCCAACTTCTATTGCTGCCCACTTTATAAGACAATTCTCATTCACCACTCAATGGTTTCGACCCATCATTTTTATAATGTAATCTTCTCATTTGGGAGAATACAAAACCACTCAGACCTACCTCAACCGGCGGTTGGATCCCATTTTAATTTCGAATTAAAGTTGCTAAAAACCATTAGTTTCCAACAATAAACACCTTTTCAATGATACACAAGCAATTGAGCGAGAGAATCTGCATAAGATTGTGATTGGGACAGCAAAAGGTATTGCTTACCTACACGAAGAGTGTCAACCAAGGATCATTCACTATGAGATAAAAGCCCGGTAATGTTTTGCTAGATGCCAATTTTCCCCCCAAAGTAGCTGATTTCGGGCTGGCAAAGCTTTGTAATAGAAACAACACACATGACTCTCCCAAAGAATATAGAGGGACTCATGGTTACTCAGCTCCAGAGTTTCTTCTCAAGACCTATCCCATTACAAATAAATGACGTTTATAGTTTTTGTATGCTTTTGTTTGAGATAGTAGAGAGGAGAGGAATACCAGAGTTGGAGCTGATGAGAGCTTGGATTGGTTCCCAAAACATGTATGGAATGAGTTTGAGAAAGGCAAGTTGGGAGAGATGGCATTGTTGTCGTGTGGAATCGAAGAGAATAACAGAGAGAAAGTAGAGAGAATAGCTATGGTAGCTTTGTGGTGTGTTCAGGACTCGCCCTAGGCTAGGCTGCTGATGAGTGTTGCAGTGAAAATGTTGGATGGAGAAGTGGAGGTGAAGCCACCTCCTAAACCATTTCATTATTTGTATTCAGACCATACAAGCAGTTCAGACTATACAAACAGTGAAGAAAGTAATACACATTGGTACAAGGAGACCACTTCCATCATGGCTAATTCTAAGATACAAATGGCCAATTCAAGCTAAAGAATGAGAAACTTTTGAAATTTGTACCCTAAAGAAAATAAACGCCGTCATTTTTTTTTTTTTCTTGGTTTGTCTTTAATAATGATTTATGAGATGCAATATTACAGTATGTAATTTGTGCCGTAAAGTAAAATGCTTGACTTTTTTTAGTTTGTTTGTCTTTAAGAAAATGCTACATTAGTGAGACTACCAAAGGATATCCGTCTAATTTACTCTTAATCATTTTTACTAGCCACTTAAATTGCACATCACCAATTGTTAGACTAATGGGTCTTTCATGAATTATTAATAAAACGTCAGATACTAAAAATATTAGGTAAAATAAGTTCCTTTCAAATTCTTATTTTGCATAGATAGGGACGGATGTAGGATCTTAACCGGTCTATCCTTCGCCAATTCTTGGAGGAACCTCTCCATTGTTAGCATATCGATTTCCCAAACTTGAACCACATTCAAGGTCGGTGGTGTGGTGGAGGAGCAACACTTGCTGGTAGAGGTAGATCTGAAACAATTGCTCTTGTTGTCATCCTTGCGCAAGCCAAAGAGATAATGCCAATGGTTACGAGTACTACCAGATCGACTATTAAAAAATGGAAATGGATAGTGAAGTAAATCATGTTATTGTAATTTCTTTTTGGTAACTTATATTTCTAGTGAACAAAGTTACCTGCAACAGATGCCCCACCACTCTCTGCTGGTGGAGGGCTGGAGAAGGCCGGTGTAGACATCTCTGGGGGCATCAATAACACTTAAAAATTTAGATAAGCAAAAATTGAAAGAAATCAAAGGCAATCATTGCTGGTGTAATAACAATAAATAAATAAATAATGGACTCAAAATAAATAAATAATGAACCAACAACAATTATCTTGCATCTATGACTATTGGCAGTAATTATATTTGAGAAAATATTAGATGAATGAAAAATCAAGAAACTAATAAAAAAAAATTAGTAAAAATTGTGCCTAGGGCAAGTGAGAACGGTGTCTAATGCAAGTCTCTGAGAGGTTTTTTAGGATCTCTATGAGCTTAAACATACCCCTTCAACTATGTGAAGTGGGGCTTCGGGTAAATAAGAGGGGGTAAAGAAAAAGTCTAAAACATGAGAATTGATCACAAAATTAGATACAATCCTCTCAAATGAGGTAGGTTTCATTTCTTTTAGGTCCATAATTAATAAAAATTAAGGAGGTATGTTTTAATTTAGAGATAATAAAACAAACTTGGGCCGACTAAAATGGGACCGACAGTGATGTAATCAAAATTTGAGTAATTATCACCAGGATTATCATATCCCTCAATCATTAGTAGGAAGTTTAGTCCTATTGAAAGCTTAATTTGAGTAAAAGGTTCACATACCAATAATAGGCAAGTAAAGAGAGTCGGAGGATGACAACTTTTTGCTTTCACCACAAACAAGATCACAAACTGACTTTTCCTGGTCTTTCTTCTTCCCTTTATCACTACTAAAAATATAACTTTTTGCGTCCATTCTTTTGCAACTGATTGGTTGACCGTCGCAAAAAAACACCTTTTATATCAACATCTCATTTAACATAACCCCCAAATCGTGCTCTTTAACTTGAAAAAAAAAAAAAAAAACAAATCGTATAAAACTTGCCCTAGACCCTTTCACTCTTATTTCCCAAATCTGTGTCGATTTCGCTCTCTCGATTTCATTCTCGATATTCCTCTCTCGATTTCGCTCTGTTTCTTGTTCTATAAATCGCCATGGCTGTCTGAAGAAGAGACCGGCAACAGTATGAACTCCCCTAACTTCTTTATCTGGTAATCTCTTCGTTCTCCTCCTTTCTCTCTTGAATCTCCTCTTTCTTTGTTTCTTCTTATTTTATGATCTGAATCTACTTCTAGGGTTTGAATCGACGTGTTCACCAATTCTTTTGTTGCATGATGTTGCCTGTCATGATTTTGAAGCGGTTATTTCTTTTTCCTCTTTCATCAATTCTGTTATTTGAATTGCTCTGTTCGGTTATGTGTGTTGAATTTAATCGGGATTGCTAGAATTGATCACCTAAGTTTGTTGATGCTCATGCTCTATTTTTTACCTTCTATTGCTTCAGATTCGTACAATTGATGAGAGGTAATTTTAGTGTTTCGTATATATGTTTGTGATGTCATTGAATAGAAACAATGATGAGATTGAATATATCTTAGCAATCTGTGTGTTTTATCCACAAAACCTAGGATGTCTGAGACATTCTTTGCATCGAAATAGATTGAATTAATTTTTCTTAGGTTTTGTATCTAGAGAAAATGTTGACAATATGAGAACTCTAACATTTTTTGTCACTTTAGTGTTCATCAAAGAACAAGAGAGAGGGGGGTGTCGGGGGGAATTAGGCTCAATTGATTTGAATGCATTTCTATTTCTAAACTTTGCACATTCTACTAAAATTTTATGATATATAATACTATCTATTACTGTCTATGGTAGAGACTTTGAGCTCTAAAATTATATAAAAAATTCATATAACTCATCAATGAGAGAGTGAGGGTAGGGAGAGGGTGAGACAAAGAGAAGAGAGCAAGAGTTAGAGAGGTCTGACAGAAGGGGAGAGAGACAGAGAGCCTAAGAGACCAGTGAGAAAGTCAGAGAGAAGTGAGAAGTGCGATGGAGAGATGAGAAGGTTTAGTGACCAAGTGAGATGGTGACTTTCTTTTGAATCAATGAGAATAAGTCATCTATTATTTTTTTACAACAATCAATGAGAATGAGACTTCAGTGGTATTTATGAACAAAAAAAAAAAAAAAAATGGACCTTCTGTGGAGAGACATATACACCATGTGGTAAAATACTTATGAGCAGAGTTACCTTAAAAAGAGCACCCAAAACTCATCTTAAAAGGAGGTGAGTTTTTTGAATTTATTTCCAGTTGAAAAAGCAGAGGTGTAAATGTGAAAAGCTGTACCAAACACTAAAAAATAATAGAATTACTAGTTTTGATATTGAAATTTAATAATTTCTGAACTGTGTATGAGTACCAAAGTCAATTTCGGATATATTAAAAAAAAAGAAAAGAAAGCTGTATTGTTTTATATTTCATAGATTACAGTTACATGACTTCTTTTTTTTTTTGACTTAGATCTTATATTGTTCATTTAAACTTATAGGAATAACTGTAGTATGTTCAATTGTAGCTGGCTGGAGTTATTCTATATTGAATTGCTTTTGTACAATAGTGTATTGATTGAAATCGGGAATTTCATGAGTTTGAAGTGTGTAGGAGCTTCGACAAATTTGATTAGTGTGATGAAATGGAAAAAAATGATTCATAAACCCAATCTACTCGATTTGGACAAAAAGCTTAGTTTGGTGTGGTTTGGCTTTTTAAATTGGCGCTTCAGTCTCCGTTTCAGAGTTCTTGCTTGTAGATAATGCTATTAGTTTTTGGCGGGGCCAAGAAGGTATAGTTAAGATATCTCTCGTGTCCTCTATGCTTTGAGGCGTGTATAGCTTAAAGATCAACTTCAAGAAGGCTAGTTGATTTTGCTCTTCCATTCTTCATATATTTTCTTGGTCCTCACAATCTTAATCATTCTAGTCAGCCAAACAGTACCATCATTATTTTCCCTCTCGGCCTTACTCATTGGCTTTGAGCTTTGGGCCTTTCTTCTTGGAATGTTATATGACACGTTTTCAATCCTAGCCATGCTTGTAAAGAAGATTAAAATAAAATGCATGCAGTGATAATTTGTTAGATCAATTAAGATTGCCAAACTACAAAACTGATCACTTTATAGTATTATGAATATGTTTAAGGTTACCTGTTTACTCTGTTGCTTGAGTAAAAATCTGACCTCTTCTACGTGTTGTCCTGGAACAAAAGCACCTGATTTAGAAGAAGATGATAAATTGTATGAGGACTTCAATATGGATGAAGTTGACTTGAATATTTAGAACTATGAAGAAATGTTTGGTGTAGCTCTTAATGATCCAGAACAACTGTTTGGTAATGATGGAATTGGTAGCTTGTTTGGAGTGAAGGACATATCCGGTGCTGATTTGAACTGTTGAGGCACATATGCAGCTGAGGTACTCTTGTTTTCTCTTATGTTGCTTAATCTTATCCTTATAATTCTCAAGTGTGTTTACTTCAACTCTTCACTGCACAAAATATTTTCTACTGCTTCATGCTCCAGCTTTGATAGCTTTTAAAAAAGAATTAGGGCTTGTTGAATTGGTATTGGGAATAAGGAACTAGCAAATCTTGTCTTCTCATGAAAGGGTAGAGTTACTTAAACTCATT